>NC_083730.1:56944561-59444561 GCF_028564815.1 Eubalaena glacialis | reverse complement strand
AGTGCAAATCAATGACTTTTCTTAAATCTATCAGAGAACTGAGGTAACAGGGCCAGACCCCAAAGAATACATGTTATATGATCCCATTTACATGACATTCTGGAAAAAGCAAAGCTACAGAGATGGAAAACAAATGGGTGGTTGCCAGAGGGTGAGGTTTGGAGATGGGGTAGACTACAAAGGGATTGCGGGGGAGAAGTTTTAGGATGATAGAAGGAGGGTGGCCAACGACTCACCTTAGTTTCCCAAGACTGTTCTGATTTTCCAACTGCACAGCCTGCGTGTCAGGAATTCCTCTTATTTACAGGCAAACCAGGGTTGTTGGTGACCCCAGATGAAGTACCCTGTATGGTACTGGCTTGATAGATCTGTGACTCTACGCCTTTGTCACAACCCACAGAACTGGATGTTGCAAAAAGTGAATTTTACTGTATGAAAATTTTTTTCAACTCAACTAATATGTCATGGATCCCAGGGCATAATGCAGGCTATGACAAATGAATCTAACTATGTTAGAAGTGAACTTGATAAGGAATTGGAATCACATCAGTAAAAATTAAGAGCAGATATGTGGAGTTTTTAGGTTTACATGATAGGAATTTGCAAATATTTGCAGGGCTATTATAGAAAAAATGCATTAAACAATTTTTGTTCTAGCAGCATGATGTAACTGATACTCTTGGGTTTGTGTAATGTACAACCTGAACAACTGTGCTCTGTGGCCCTGCATAATTAGGCTTAATCATTAAATATCTTGAGGTCTTATTTTCCTCATTCATAAAATGTAGACATTACAGTGATGATCCCTTTTGCATTTATTTATTGAGGCTATGGGCTCTGGAATTGATCATATCTGTATTCCAATACTGGTTCCAGAACTTTCTACCTATGACTTTGGTTAAGTTATTCAACCTATCTTTGCTTTGGTTTTCCTTTCTTAGGATAAACATTATAATGGCACCTACCTCCATTGCTGGGATAGAGGTAAAATGAGATCATATATATAAACTAGCACAATGCCTGGCACATAGTAAAAACAGACATCATATATTATATATTCCAAGTGGATTGCTAGCTTTCTCATTTGACATTTCTAGTTTTTGGACTTATGTAATACAGAATATAAAAACTAAAATGCCAAAATAGACTTTTTTGTCCTGTTTTGAAAAAAATCAAAGTTGCAATTCTTGTAAATTTAACTTTGTCACCTACATACAAGAATGGAGTTGAAAAGAACACAGAAGGGTATTACAGGCAAGAAATAGTTACATAACAGAAAAACAGGTACCAAAAAATTGAGCAGTTTTTATTTGTCTGACCTTGGGTCAGGCCCTTTTCACCACAGAGCTTAGACACTCTTACTATATTAAACATATGGCAGAATTAAGGGTTGGAGTACTGTCTAATCTACTGCTACAAATCTATTGGAAGCTACCACAGTTGTGCAATTAGTGACCTGTTAAGGTAGTAAGCAGGGACTTCCGGTTTCCAGTTGCACATGTAAGGAGCTTGGAAGTTGTCCAAGCTCCATCCTAACAAAAAATAAATAGCTACATACTCTAAAAAAATCAACAACAATTCTTCTTGGATCCATAAGAGAGAGGAGGATGCAGTAACAAAGCACTGCCCCCAAGATTAGAGCGATGGATAGGTGAGTACAGGCTTACCAGAACAGACTCACAAGTAGAGACTTCCACAGGAACCAGTTCCAGGGTAGGAAAACCTGAAATGTAATTGATGAATTGCTGAAGGCTTGCTGGAGACAATGCTCAGAGTTAGAAACTCCAGGGGGACTCAGTCATAGGGAAGGCCCCACAATATTGTGAGATTTACCTCCAGGGAATTCTATCAGGTTCCCACAGTAAACAGTGGGGAAAAGTCCCCTTGTGCTTCCAGCAGGAGAAGAGGAAAAGAAAACATTTTGAAATATGCCAGAGCACTCTGTTCTTCACAAGACCTCCTGTCAGGAGAAACTGGTGAACCAGAGCCTAACCTGCTAGGGTATTATCAGAGCCTTTCTGACCTGGGGAAGGGATTTATCTGGCTCCAGCCCACTCTAGTCATCCTGTCCCACCTGAGGAGGGAGAATAAAAACCTGAGAAACACTTGTGACGTTCACAGTTCAGAGGCACAGGCTCACTAAAAGACTGAGACCTAATCATAGGACTATAGAATCCTTCCCCAGCTCCACACATTGCCACAACATTACTTAAGGCCTATTTACAGCTGTTCCTTTTACCTGATACATCATGTATGGCTGCCAAGAAAAATTACAAGGCATACTAAAAGGCAAAAACACAATTTGAAGAGACAGAGCAAGTATCAGAACTACACTTGGAAGGGATGTTGATATTATCACACTGGGAATTTAAAACAACTATGATTAATGTGCTAAGGGCTCTAATGGATAAAATAGACAGCAGGTAAGAACAGCTGGGCAATGGAAGCAGAGAGAAGGAAAGCCTAAGAAAGAACCAAAAGAAAATACTGGACATAAAAAATACAGTAACAGAAATGAAGAGTGCCTTTGATGGACTTATTAGTAGACTGGGCAGAGTTGAGGAAAGAATCTCTGAGCCTGAGGATATACTGATAGAATTTCTGAAAAACAAAAAGACAAAGAGAACAAAGACTGAAATAAACATAACAGAATATCCAAGGACTGTGGGGCAACTACAAAAGGTGTAACATATGCATAATGGGGACACCAGAAGGAGAAGAAAGATTTGAAACAGTAATAACTGAGAATTTCCCTAAATTGTCAGTTATCAAACCACAGATCCAAGGAGCTCAGAGAACACCAAACAGGATAAATACCAAAAAAAAAAAAAAAAAAGAAAACTACACCTTGAAGTATCATTTTTGAATTACAGAAAATCAAAGATAAACTCCTGGAGGAAGCCAGAGGGAATAAAACATCTTACCTGTAGAGGAACAAAGGTAAGAATTACATCTGATTTCACCTCAAAAACTATGCAAGCAACAAGAGAGTGGAGTGAAGTATTTAATGTGTTGAGAGAAAGAAAAAAACCCCACCAACCTAGAATTCTGTACTTGGCAAAATTATCCTTTAAAAGTCAAAGAGAAAGACTTTCTCAGACAAGCAAAAATTGAAGAAATTTGTTGCTAATAGACCTGTCTGGCAAGAAGTGTTAAAAGAAGTTCTTCAGAGAGAAGGAAATTTTTATAGGTCAGAAACTCACATTTACATAAAGTAAGGAAGAGCACTGAAGAAGGGAGAGGTGAAGAAAAAATCATTTATTTTTCTTATTCTTAATTAATCTAACAGATAACAGTTTGTTCAAAACAATACCAACAGTGTATTTGATTAGTCTGTACCATATTTATATGCTTATATATGCTTATAAAGTGAAATGGATGACAGCAATGATAAAGGAATGGAATGAAGGAATTAGGATTATTGTTATTATAAGGTACTCACACAACTGTGAAGTGGTATAATGTTATTTGAAAGTGAACTTCGATTAATTGTAAATGTAGATAGCAAACTCTAGGGCAACCACTAAAATAAGAAAAAAAATAAGTATAATTGATATGCTACGGAAAGAGAGAAAATGGAATCAGATAAGATGCTCAGCTAAAACCACAAAAGGCAGAAGAAGAGTGAAAGACAAAAATAGTAACGAAGAACAAGAGCAACAAATAGAGAACAGAAACAGATATGGTAGATAGTAACCCACCTATATCAATAAGAACTTGGAATGTCTACAGTCTAAGTGCACCAAATAAAAGACAGAGATTGTAAAAGTGGATCAAAAAGCGCAACCCAACTATACGTTGTCTACAAGAAACGCATGTTAAATATAAAGACATATATAGGTTAAAAGTAAAAGGATGGAGAAAGTGTATCATACTAACACTAATCAAAAGAAAAAAAAAGAGTATGTTATTTTCAGACAGAGCAGAACTTCAAAGTAAGGAACATTATCAGGGATAATGAAGGCCATTAGATAACAATAAAGGGGTCAATTCTCCAAGAAGGCATAATAATTCTTAAGGTGTATGTACCTAACAGCAGAGCATCAAACTACAAGAGGCAGAAATTGATAGAACTGCAAGGAAAAAGAGATGAATCCACTATCATAGTTGTAGATTTTAACATCCCTCGCCCAGAAATGGACAGATTCACTGGCATGGAAAATCATTAAGGACATAGTTGAATTCAATGATACCATCAATCAGTTGGATATAATTGACATCTATAGACTACTTCATCCAACAATAGCAGATTATACATTCTTCTCAAAACAGTAAACAGGAAAGGCCAGTCCCCTTGGCTTACTGCCACTCATTGGCTATATATATATTGCACTAAGGGGGGCCATGCACAGCACTAGTTGTAAACTAGTTGGTATTGTAACAAGCCCTATCGTTGAAGAGTTCCTAATCCAACCAGAGAGAATGGCAAATGATTATATACTTAAGTGATAGTAGAAGAATCCAAAAAGCCCCTTGGAGCAAGAAGAGAAGAGGACAGACACACTTTATCAAGATTTTATGCATATATGTGTTTACTCTTGTAACATTAGGGGATTGAGTTTGTAAACTCAAAACCCCAGAAGCACCTGCATACTAAATTTACCCCAGATAAAAAGTATATATTTCAAACTGAAATATAGGATAAAATATCTTGTCTTTCTTCATAACAATTGAAAAAAAACCTAAATAAGCATGAAGTCACACCATGAAGAATTATTTTGCAAATGCACACAATGTAGCTGTATGTGTTTTTACATGTTCACAATGTAATTATACTGCTTTATATTTTATTAGATACTTTTACACATATATTTTGATATATTGGTATATATTAATATATTTGATATTTTGCTATGTATGTATGTATAGTCCATATCCCTATAAATTTAGTGACTGTGCATATTTATATCATTTATAGGGGTACAAAGTAGTTTTATCAGAGCATAAAATTAAATAAATGTGATACAATATACACAAGGAAAAAACCATAGAAAACGGACCAGAAAATCTCTTGATATAAAATTGCCAAAGCAGAATCAGGTAATATTAGAATTTTAAGGAGACCTTAGTAGCCTCTAGTTCAAGTCTGTTTCAGAAATAGAAATCCCATTTACTGTATGTCTATTAGTTGATGACCCAGTTATGCTTGAATATCTTCAATATGAGAAGCTCACTCCTTTATCAGGTTGCCTGTGACAACACTGGCTAGCTCTAATCTCTTGGAAAATTTATTCAGAATTTCTCTCTTTGCAATGGCTCCAGGGTAACGTAGGTTTGCCTTTTGGAGCAGGAGAAAATAGGCCCATTCCATGTTAAAATCTTACTTATGTATCATTCTTTAATACCTTTCAAGCTGTTTCATCTTTATTAGCTTATCTCATTCTTACAGCTCCTGTTAAGGTTTGCAGAAGTATAGTTTTCTCAATTTTATGAATAAACAGCAGAGGCCCCTGTTATCAGGCTGTATAAAGGGAAACAGTGAATCCCATTTAAGTGGAGAAATTGTCTTTGTTTATGTGTCTGTTTGTTTTACAAAATGTTAGATAGCTCTCAGAATCTTTGGCGACTCTGAAAGGACAGAGTTCACATTAAATAACCCCCAGAACCACAGCTCAGAGCTGTCTGAGCCCAGTGTGGCCTCCCTACCCGCATTCCAAAATCAATGCCTTCCCCTCAGGCAGTTCCATTCTGATCTGACTTTCGTGGGTGCATCTCTTGGGTGGAATATGTCACACATCTGCACTTTACTGACAAGGGAAGCTAGGAAATAGGGTTCTTGCTGAATTTTACATGGAGAAGGCAAGATACACAATGTAAGAAATAGCAAAATGTAAAGAGCAAAATGCAATTCAATTATTTTGAGCTGTCAGAAATGACAGATGCCTACTATGACGTCCTAATTTCATTTCCTGATCCTGAGTTCCCCTCCCAAATAATCTTCCAGGATTTTCTCTCCTGTTTCTATACCTTTTTTAACCTGCACATGGAACTTTACATCTATATCTGTTTATCCAAAATTTACTAGTTTGGGCTCATTGCTTCAGCTTCTTTGGATCATGTCAACACCAGTTTCATCACTCATCATGAGAGCACGCTGAACCAGTTTTGCTTATTAATACATTGAATACGGGTCCTCTTTAAGTCCATGGGGCATAGCAGGATATCTCTTGGGTGGTGATGATGGCTTGAAAATGTTACCAAGGAAGATCTGATATGTTCTCTATGAAGCACTACTTCAAATACTTTAAATATATTTTAATTTTATCAATTATCCCTCAATCAAGCTGAAAAAAAAAAGATATTAAGAGAAGCTGGGTGAAGGGTACACAGAAACTCTTTGTACTATTTTTGCAACTTTTCTGTAAATCTAAAATTATTCCAAAATCAAAGTTTATTAAAAATTTAAAACAAAGAATCACTACTTTTTTGTACAGTTATTCAGGCTTCCATGAATTCATCTCTCTTCCCATCCCTCTCCACCCTATCCTTAAGAGTGTCACGACATATCAGGTCACCTTTGCCAGTTTTACTGCCTCACTGCTAATGTCTTCCTACTCACTTGCATCATACCTGCGATAGGTACTCTTCCCAATACTTGTTTATTCTAACCACATTTTGTTTTCTAGTTGTTAAGAGTATTTTGAAGAATGCAAGAAGAACGGTAAGGGGGAAGAGTACAGAAATTTTACCACTTCAAAAAATGTCCACTGTTCTAGAAATGATCTTACTGATTCATATTCACTCATTCATTCATTCATTCAAGAAATATTGATTGGGTACTATGGAGAGTATCCTTTCCTTTGGGAAACCAGCCCCTCCTACTCCATGGGGTAAAGATTTCAGTCACTATACCTTCCCCTAATCCTGAGGCAGAGGTGTGAATGAGACCCAGGATGAGACAGTCAGAATCATTTTCTGGAATTAATATGTGAACAGCCTGCCATATGCTTAGAGCTGGATGCAGAATGAAGCTGCCCCATGACAGGCAGAGCTGAGAGTTCCCGGTAACAGAGAACCTTGATGGCATCCTCCGAGCTCCTGGATCCTGCTGTATATAAAGCCCAGGCCAGTTTAGGCTTCTCTGTTTTATAAATTCCAGTTTTGTTTAATCTAGTTCGTGTTCCGCTTCTGTCACTCGCAACAGAAAGGACACTGAAAGGACACTAAAAATATTCTATCGTTAGTCTGACTTTTAGGCGTATTCGTGCTTTTTTTCTCTTTTCTCTTCAAAAATATATTCAGGAAACACAGAGGCTTTGCCAGGGGCTCTTCCATTCTCTGTTTTATAGAGAGGAATTAATCATGCATAATGATTAATTGGCATAATGGGTGAGGTTAATAACAGTATGTTCAAAGTATAGGAGGAATATCAAGGAAAAAATGAATAAATGCAAAAAAATCCACAAAACCCACCCCATGCCTTCTATCCCCCCATCACCACCTCCCTCCCACTCAGTGCCTTTGGCTTGATACCTGTTTTTGTGTCAGATCCTTGATCAGTGCCCGAATCCACATCAGCTTCAGTCCGCCTCTTGGCAGTATTCTAGGGCGACTGACAAATTTATTTCTCTTCTTTTTATTTTTTTTCTAGAATTTTAAAAATGTAGACTATTCTTTTAGGTAGAGTTTTTATGTTGCCTTTTATGCAGTATCTTCTCGTCAAGGTTAACCTACAAGTTTATGGTCATTTCATAAGCTGGCAATATATTTTTTTGACCTTCACTTGAATCCCCTTTCGGATAGTTTTTTCTCTTCCAGTGGCATTGGATTTGTAGATGCCACTGGCTGGTTAGTTCACCTTGGTATACTCAAGAGGAACAAGATGGGTAGAATTTAACCTTTGACATAATGATTAGAAAATAGCTACTTGGTTTGGAAAACATCTTGATAGCATCAATCCATTGGTTAATTGGCTCAAAGTCATACTTTTTTTTTTTTTTTTTTTTGGCTGTGTTGGGTCTTCGTTTCTGTGCGAGGGCTTTCTGTAGTTGCGGCGAGCGGTGGCCACTCTTCATCGCGGTGCGCGGGCCTCTAATTATCGGGGCCTCTCTTGTTGCAGAGCACAGGCTCCAGACGTGCAGGCTCAGTAATTGTGGCTCACGGGCCTAGTTGCTCCGCGGTATGTGGGATCTTCCCAGACCAGGGCTCGAACCCGCGTCCCCTGCATTGGCAGGCAGATTCTCAACCACTGCGCCACCAGGGAAGCCCAGTCATACATTTTTGACCTTTAGAAAATGGCAGTGTTTCATTCTGAGTCATCAGCCCGATTACTCTTTTGCTTTAGAAAACAAAGATTTCTGTGTATTACTCGACTTAGCTGAATTACATATGCAGAATTTAACACCGTGTGCTGTGACCTACAGTTCTTGCCAATGGCTAAAATCTTCTAACATTCAGTAGAAGTTGCATTAAGAGACCAGCTCCTGAGGTAATGGCATTGATGAATTTATCTATTAGAAGATAATAGTTTAATTTGCTGTCCACAATTTGTGAAACGCAATGGGGTCATTACTATATCTTAGTCATATTTTATCTCTCAAGTAATCAGCACAGTTTCTGGCACCTAACAAGAGCCAAATAAAAGTCTATAAATAAAAGTTTATACATGAATAACTAAATGAATGGATAAATATTATACATTTGAAAAAGAGTATACTGAATAATTTTCTCTAAATTTGCAATGTCCTCTTAGGCTTAAAGGAATTGTTTATGTTGGGTGTTCTTTTAGGTGAATCAGAATGAAGAACAAGTATTTCTACAACCAATAGAACTTTTCCATTTTGGGTATGTTTCTCCTTTACAACAGATGTTTTCAAAGCTTTTTCTCCAACACTTTATATTAAAAAGTGCCTTATTGCTATAATACCATTTTGATGTGTTTCTGTTGATTCCACATAGAGTAGCTGAAATATTATTGACAAATAGTTTCCTACAATCTTAACAGGAAAAAAGTTAAAGGTTATCGATTTAATTATTAAAAATAACTATAAGGCATTATGTGAAGATGCCTTGCTAGCTCAGAGAACAGAAAGATAAAGACGGTCAAAGAAAGAAAAAAGCATGAATCAGCTCATAAATGATCTTCAGAGAATTTATCTTCTTACATGTTATTAAGATGGTGAGAATCATTCTCATCTTATTTTTTAATCTACATTAAGAATGAGAGCTAAGTCATAATAGGACCTACTAAGTGGTAGGCCAAGAAAAGATTCTTGCAAATGTGAGAAAAAAAAATGTGTGTATATTTATGTACTTAGAAAAAACTCATTGAGGCTTCCCTGGTGGTGCAGTGGTTAAGAATCCGCCTGCCAGTGAAGGGGACATGGGTTCGAGCCCTGGTCCGGGAAGATCCCATATGCCGTGGAGCAACTAAGCCCGTGTGCCACAACTACTGAGCCTACTCTCTAGAGCCCACAAGCCACAACTACTGAGCCCATGTACCACAACTACTGAAGCCTGTGTGCCTAGAGCCCATGCTCCACAACAAGAGAAGCCACCGCAGTGAGAAGCGCACACACCGCAATGAAGAGTAGCCCCTGCTTGCTGCAACTAGAGAAAGCCCGCGTGCAGCAACGAAGACCCAACGCAGCCAAAAATAAAAAATAAATAAAATAAATAAATTTATTTTAAAAAATCTCATTGGTTCACTCAAAATAATATTAATCATTTTGGAAAGTGATTGTATTTATATTATTGTACTTAAACCTGCTTTTTTGTTCATTTTCATTTCTTCAGAATGAAACTGCCACCTGTATCAGGAAACTTACAGCTGAATAAAGAGCTGCTCATTTTAATAATCACCATGTGTGTTTCCTCATGCAGGTCCACATCACATCTGTAGGTACAAATGTTGAGCTGCAAACATTTCCAAGGGAGGCTATACAAATAAGAACTTGGACTCTGGGAAGAGAGTGATGTATTTAAATCTTAATTTGGCCTCCTGGGCAGGTTAATGTAATGGAACATTGCTAAACTTCAATTTTCTTGTGTGAAATATAGAAATGATGATAGATTGTTGCCTTGAGAGGTAAATGAGGGAATATATATATATTTTTTTAACTTTCTATTTTATATTGGAGTACAGTTAACAATGTTGTGATAGTTTCAGGTGTACAGCAAAGTGATTCAGTTATACATATACATGTATCTATTCTTTTTCAAATTCTTTTCCCATTTAGGTTGTTACATAATATTGAGCAGAGTTCCTTGTGCTCTACAGTAGGTCTTCGTTGGTTATCCATTTTAAATATAGCAGTGTGTACGTGTCAATCCCAAACTCCCTAACTATCTCTTCCCCCAACCCTTCCCCCCTGGTCCATAAGTTCATTCTCTAAGCCTGTGAGTCTGTTTCTGTTTTGTAAGTTAGTTCATTTATATATTTCTTATTTTTGTTTTTTTATTGACATATAGTTGATTTACAATGTGTTAGTTTCTGCCGTGTGGCAAAGTGATTCAGTTATATATACATTCTCTTTTTAAAATTTATTTATTGTATTTATTTATTTTTGGCTGCGTTGGGTCTTTGTTGCTGTGCGTGGGCTTTCTCTAGTTGTGGTGAGCGCGGGCTACTCTTCGTTGTGGTGCATGGGCTTCTCATTGTGGTGGCTTCTCTTGTTGTGGAGCATGGGCTCTAGGCGCACGGGCTTCAGTAGTTGTGGCTTGTGGGCTCTAGAGCGCAGGCTCAGTAGTTGTGGCACACAGGCTTAGTTGCTCCGCGGCATGTGGGATCTTCCCGGACCAGGGCTCGAACCCGTGTTCCCTCCATTGGCAGGTGGATTCTTAACCACTGTGCCACCAGGGAAGCCCTATACATTATTTTTAAATATTCTTTTCCATTATGGTTTATCACAGGATATTGAATATAGTTCCTGGTGCTATACACTAGGACCCTGTTGTTTATCCATTCTATATATAATAGTTTGCATCTACTAACCCCAAACTCCCAATCCATCCCTCCACCAACAACCCTTTGCCCTTGGCAACCACAAGTCTGTTCTCTATGTCTGTGAGTCTGTTTCTGTTTTGTAGATAAGTTCATTTGTGTCTCTTTTATATTCTACATATAAATAACCTCATATGATATTTGTCTTTCTCTCTCTGATGTACTTCACTTAGTATGATAATCTCTAGGTCCATCCATGTTGCTGCAAATGGCATTATTTCATTCTTTTTTATGGCTGAGTAGTATTCCATTGTATATATGTACCACATCTTCTTTATCCATTCATCTGTCGATGGACATTTAGGTTGTTTCCATGTCTTGGCTATTGTGAATAGTGCTGCTATGAACATTGGGGTGCATATATCTTTTGGAATTATAGTTTTGTCCAGATATATGCCCAGGAGTGGGATTTCTGGATCATATGGCGACTCTATATTTAGTTTTTTGAGGACCCTCCATAACGTTTTCCATAGTGGCTGCACCAATTTACATTCCCACCAATAGTGTAAGAGGGTTCTCTTTGAGACAGTATATTTAAAGTGCTTATCTGGCATAGTATGTGATTAGTTGTAAGAATAATACTTATTATTAACATAGTACACAGATAAAATCTTATAGACCGTGAGGCAGTAGTGGTGTCTGTTTTCTGAAAATTTTTACAAAAAAATTCGAATTATGAATTTCTAAGTATAATAAAATAAAAGACTTAGTCAGGCAATCACATTTTCCCCAGCTTTTTATTTTGAAAAATTTCAAACATGCAGAATACTTTCCAGAGTATTACAATGACCACCATATATTCACCGCAATTCACCAACTGTTCATTTTTTGCCACATTAGCTGTATCTCTCCCTCCTCATGTTTAAATGCATCTGCATGAATCTCCTAAAACCAAGGACATTCTCCCACGTACCCTCAGTGTAAAGATCACTTTCAAGATGCCTAACGTGGATGTGCTACTATTATGTAATAGATCATTCATATTCAAATTTTCCCAATTGCCATAATGTTCTTTACAGCTGTTTCATTTTTATGTTCACTTTCATTTTATTTTTATTTTCATTTTCATTTTAATAATGTTCTTTATAACTTTTATTTTTATTTTCATTTGATCTTTGTAACTATCTCATTTTTTTTCATTTGTGTTATTTGACACTAATCAAGGATGATTATTTGCATTTTATTGTCATGTTTCTTTTGTCATTTTTTTTTAATAGATCTTTATTGGAGTATAATTGCTTCACAATACTGTGTTAGTTTTTGTTGCACAGCAAAGCAAATCAGCCGTATGCACACACATGTCCCCATATCCCCTCCCTCTTGAAACCCCCTCCCATCCTCCCTATCCCACCCCTCTAGGTCATTGCAAAGCACTGAGCCGATCTCCCTGTGCTATGCTGCTGCTTCCCAGCAGCCAACTATTTTACATTCAGTAGTGTATATATGTTGATGCTACTGTCACTTCGCCCCAGCTTCACCCACCCACCCCACCCCACGTCCTCAAGTCCATTCTCTATGTCTACCTCTTTATTCCTGCCCTGCAACTAAGTTCATCAGTACCTTTTTTTTCTTTTTTTTAGATTTCATATATATGCGTTAGCATACGGTATTTGTTTTTCTCTTTCTGACTTACTTCACTCTGTATGACAGACTCTAGGTCCATCCACCTCACTACAAATAACTCAGATTTGTTTCTTTTCTTTTATATCTGGCTATCCAGTGTCTCAGGACCATTTGTTGAAAAGATTATTCTTCCCTCATTGAATGATCTTGGCACCCTTGTCAAAATCACTTGACTAGGTCTTTAGGTTTGTTTCTAGACTGTTCTATTCCTTGATCTATGTCTATCCTTGTGGCCAATACCACATGGTTTTGGTGACTGTTGCTTTGTAGTAGGTTTCAAGATCAGGAAGTGTGAGTCCTTTTCACTGGTTCTTTTTTAAGATAGTTTTTCCTATATTTCCATATGAATTTTAGGATCACCTTTTTATTTCTGTAAATAAGGAAGTTGAAATTTTGATAGGGATTGCATTTAATCTATAGATCAACTTGAGGAATATTGCCATTTTAGTAATATTAAGTCTTCTAATCCATGAACACAGGATACCTTTCAATTTTTAGATTTCTTTCAACAATGTTTTGTAGTTTCACTATCCTCATTTCTTCTTGTATCATGGCTCTTCCATCTGGGATTTTTTTCCTTTTCTTTAAATAGTATCCTTTAGAATTTTCTTTCCTGAGGATCTGCTGTTAAACTCTCAATTTTTGCTTGTTTGAAAATAACCTTTATTTTTGGTCATTACTGAAGGGCATTTTTGCTTGTTATTCAATTCTAAGTTGACAGTCATTTTCTCTTAGCATACTGAAGATAGTATTTTATAATATTTTTCTTCCTTTGCTGCCACTGTTGTCAGTCTAATTGTCATTCTTTCTATGTGAGCTTGAGCCTTTCCTCTTTCCCATACAATTTAGAATCAATTTTTTAAGTTAAAATAAATATCTTTTGGAATATTGTTTGAAATTGCAATTTATCTATAGCTAAGCCTGGAGAAAAGTAACATATTTACAATATTAAGTATTCCTTTCAATGAAATATGATATTGTCCATAATATCTTTAATATGATATAGTCCATAATATCTAATTATCTACATATTGTCCTTGCTCATTCTTTTTTAGATTTTCCTCAGGTGTTTACATTCTTGATGCTATTAAAATTGCTATCTATTTTTAAATTTCATTTTGTATTTTATTTTTTTTCTGATGCATGGAAGTAAAATTGACTTTTTATATTTCTCTTATATTCAGCAACTTGTTATACTAATATTTCTAATTATCTATTTGTACATCTAGAGAGAAGTTTCTATATAGTTATCTACATCATTTGAAAACAATAGCAATTAATGATATTTTCTTTAATCTGCATGCATTCAGTTTATTTTTCTTATTGTGTTAGGAATTTCAGTTTAATGTTTAATAGAACTGACAAAATTAGACATTTTTATCTTCTGAGTTTAAAGAACTGCTTTTAAAATTTTTTTGTAGCATTTATTTAATTTCCATTTTGTGTATAATGAGATGTTGTGGCACAGAAAAGGCAAATAATTCATTTTATTTCACTCCTCCGATTTTGGAGTTGGGAATGGGATCTGGAATTTTGAAGTAGTGCCTTCTTTAACCTCATCATATTCAGCCTCATGATGTTTAACCCCGTCAATATTTTCTTGTCTGTAGAAAGCAAAACAGTTTTTTTTTTTCTGATTTACATTATTATTTGGGACCTGGGATAAACTTAACGACTGTCAAGATTACTGGGTAGCACAGAATGTAAATATTTGAAGATCAGCAGCAGCCACAAGAAAGTGATATTTATCTTCCTTTCAGAGAATTAAAAGGGTGCCCTTGTTTATTAGAGCATTTTTTTAAAGGTCATAGCCTTATTATCACTTTAACAAGATTTTAAGTAAAGATCGTCTATACTTTTTAAAGCATAACTTTAAAAATGTAGTTGAATCTGAACTAACAGTGGTACTCCTAGAAAAAAAAATAACCCCAATCTGTTTAAATGGGAGTTTATTTTATGATAAATAGGGACCTAGGGTCATGTAATCAACATTTGAATATTTTCCTCATACAAACCTTACTTAAGCATAAAATACCATGATGAAACTAAGAGGCTTAATTTATTATAGTGACATAACTTGACATACATTTTAAATTAATTCTTTTCTACCTTCAAGTACAAAGCACATAACACGTTTTTTTTTTCTTCAGGTACATAGTAAGTTTCCACTAACTCATTTATCATATGCACGCAAGCAGATAGAACAAGGTATGCGGAAACTTTGAGATAATCCTTTAGAGACTCCCATGTTCTCTTCAACCCAGAATCTTAGCAACCCAGTTTGCTGATAGCCTTCTGGCTTTGGCTAAAGATCATTTAGAAAACTACGGAGAACTTCAATTAATGCCCTTCCTGAATATGCTTGGCTATTATTCTAATTTTTGAACTAACTTCCTATATTTCATTGTTGCAGTTGCCACACTGACACAGTTACAGAGATAGTTGCATCTGTATAGCAGAAAGCAAGTGGGCTACTTGCCAGATGAGGGATCACACTTACCTTCAACTGAAAAACTGAAAGAATAAGTCATGTTCTCAGCTGTTGAGAGCTGTCTCTGCGAGACAGAGTGGAGGGTGATTGGTGCCGAGGTCCACTCTAAGGAAGGGATTTCGTTTATCTGGAGGTCCATGTTTTCATATTCTTGCACACCATTTGGAACTAGTAATAAAAAGTATTTATTCTTATTCTTTCCAACTATTTAGGTAGGTGAGAATTGTTACTCAATGCCAATTTTATTCTGGCACACGTCTGCACTGTGTGCCAGAAATCCTCATTTCAAATGACACAGTGTGGTAAACATTGAGTCAAAAGACTCCCCTCTGTCCACTGTGACCTTAATGGATGGGAAGACAGGACTATTCAGATTGGAAGCCCTATCATAAAACTACTCTATTAATAGGTATGCATACCTGAGCCAGTATCTACTCCTCTTACGTTTAGAAAGACTCTACATTATTGACTGTAAATATTTTTTCTGCCATCTTACAACATCTGTGCAGCACAAATCATTAATCGCTTTCCTTGCAAGGTATCACCTCGAGCGCTGGTGTCAGCCTAGCATCATCCTCCTTAAGGACCTGCTCCTGGTATCTCAGTGAATGCTACCCCCGTGCTTGCATATTACACTTGCTGTAAGTGCTCTTGGGTTATGCTTCCTGGTCCCATCCTCAAGGAAGTTCATCTCAAAATCCCAATGTACTTACTCAGTTTGGGCATGTCTGACTGTCAACAGTGGCTGCTAAAGACTGGATCCTGTGCCCTAAAACATACAGTTCCAAGTTTTGCTGGTATTGACATCAGTTTGGCAGTCTAGATGGAAGGGACTGCTCCATGCTTATTTGAATGACATACAGGATTTAATAACCATGGCCTCTTATTCTCTAGAAATTAACCTACTGGCAAAGTAGTTCTTCCCTGTATACATGAATTTTTGTAATCCTGATAATCCCTTTATCAAAATGTCGACTGCCTAGGATAAGAGAATGAGTGCAAAGAAATGAATGAAAGAATGAATGAAAGAAAGAATGCATATGGCTGATTCACTTCAGTGTGCAACAGAAACGAACATGGTATTGTGAAGCAATTATACTCCAATAAAGATCTATTACAAAAAAATAATCAATGTGGTCCATGATAAGTATGCAGAGAAAACTCTGAACAAATTCTACCCATTATTGATGTTTGGTTCTATGTAGTGATGGATGGTTGATGGATGGTTCTATGTAAAAGAAGAAAGAGGACGCTCCAGAGGTGAGAAAAGGATGTCTGATTTCAAAACAAGAGACTTCTTGGTTGCTATGAAGACCAAAAGGAGGGATCATAATTACAACATCAGAAACTGCTGTTGAAGAAATGACTATTAACTGCAGGGTTCACAAGTAGAAGGGACCTAAATTATGAACAAAGTTTTCTGTGTTATTGATGCCCAGCGTTGATATTTTTAGCTTGTGGCCCTTCAAAATATTATGAGCAAAGGATGCCTAGAAAGAATGTGCTTTGTCAGCATTTTGGGGGCATGTTGTTGGTGTTAGAGTTATTTTGAGGGTCCTCAGGATGGCTTGTTTTGTTGGCAGTGTAGGGACTGTTGAGGAATGAAACTGTTGGAATGATGCTAAGAAGCTGGGACACCCTAGCACAGCATGGCCTGTTTTCTTGGTATATATGACTAAATTCCCGCCCAGGAAGGCTGAAACCAAAAACCACATTTTCCCAACCTGCCAAGGCTGATTATTATTACCTGTAAATATTTGCCAGTTTGTTCAGTAAACATTGAAATGCCTTATTCTTTGGATTTACATATTTTTATAATTAGGGAGAAATACTTTTGACGTGTGCTTGCACCGTTTATATTTCTCCTTTTGGATTTGTCTTCATGTCTGACTGATGCTCCCATAGGTGCATTTCTGATTTTTCTTTCATTTATTGATCTCTTTTTAATTCCTAAATCTTTTAATTCATTATGCTACTTTATTTGCATATATGATAAATTATAATTCCCGATTCATTATTTACCCTTTAATTTGGAAGGCAGCTATGCTCACCACTATACTCCCAATGCCATACCTACCCTTTAATTTGGTTTAAGATAGTTTATGATGAAAAGTCAAATTTTATCAAGCTTTCTTTATGGTTGCATTTCTGAAGTTCAGCCTTAGAAAATCCCATAAGTAAAAGATACTCTTTCTCAGAATGTACAAAATCACCACTGTTTTCTTCTTGCCATCTGATACTTACTTTCTAAGTGTTACAGGATGTGTCTAGTTATAAAAAGAGTGGAGTAAATCATTCTTTTACTACATTTTTTTCCAGTGACAAGGATGAGTAGGAATAATTGCTCTCCATGTGTAGTGATGACATAATATAAGAGAAGGGCAAGCTCTGTTTCCAAGCACAGAGCAGTATTCAGACTACTGCATTTTAGGGCAGGCGGGTGGGAAAGGACAGTTCCACACAAAGATGGGCACACGTTGTGCCCACCTTCAGCCTTCTTGAACCATTTATGTAGTTGGTCCTAAAGGACTGATGCTTGAAAAATTATGCTAGGTCAATATGAATAACTTCATATTTCAAGATTACTCACTCTTAATCAGAGCAAAGATTCTGATGTTTATCTGTCTCTGTTCCTAGAACGAAGAAAGAACAATTAGAAAGAAAACAAAAACTCTTTAAAAAAATTTTATTTATTTATTTATTTATTTATTTATTTATTTATTTTTGTCTGTGTTGGGTCTTCGTTGCTGCGTGCTGACTTTCTCTGGTTGCAGTGAGTGGGAGCTACTCTTCGTTGTGGTGCGTGGGCTTCTCATTGCAGTGGCTTCTTTTGTTGTGACGCACGTGCTCTAGGCGCACGGGCTTCAGTAGTTGTGGCACAGGAGCTCAGTAGTTGTGACACACGGGCTTAGTTGCTCCGTGGCATGTGGGATCTTCCCGGGCCAGAGCTCAAACCCACGTCCCCTGCATTGGCAGGCGGATTCTTAACCACTGTGCCACCGGGGAACTCCCCCCCAAAAAACTCTTTAAAAACAATTGTCATGAAAATAATAGCCATATAATAAATGTTCATATCAATATCATCATTTCATTTTAACCCAAGTGTATTGAAAGTAAGCTAAAAATATAAATCTATTAATTCAATCAACATATACTGAGCAAGAACCAATTAGGGTCCTCTTCCTGATTTCATAGAGATTATATTCTCACTCTAGCGTTGGGTCACAGGTCACAAAAAAATTAGTGAACAGGAAAAATTTAAATAGTTTTGATAAGTGCTCTGGAAATAATTAAAATACAGTCATGTGACATAAAGTGACAGTTGGCGTAATGGTCAGGGAAAGCATCTCAGAGGAGGTGACATTTAAACTAAGATCTGGGTGACAAGAACCATGATTATTCCTCCTTCTCTTATTCCCAGTAAAGGAACTTACCCTTCTTATAATTCAATAATACAAAATCACTATGGGGACTATTAAAATACCTGGAATATTGAAAGAATAAATGTTTATTTGGGACATTTGTTTTCTATTATATTTTCTGTATAATTATGTCAGTTATTGTAATTATATTAATAATCCTTAAATTCATGTCTATCATTGATAAACTTTATGCTTTTTAAAATTAGGTTTATATTAATCTGGAATTTTAAAAATATTCCAAATCAAAATATAAAGGATTAGAGAAGGGCCATGCTTATGTACTTGTCATGTTACAGGGAAATTATAGACAGATCCTGATAAATTTAGGGAATCAGTACAAATGAATCATATGGTTTTGGGTTTTAAGGTAAGGGCAATGACCATTAGAAACATGGAATGTATAACTTTTAAAATCATCAAAATAAAATTCAGTTAGTCTAATGGAAACAAGATAAAAGAAGAAACAACAACAAAAGTAAAGTAGAGTAAATGGAAAGTATGGTTTGCAATGGTAGAAATAACTCTGAAATTATAAATAATGAGAATATATATAAATAAGTTAAACTCACCAGAGACTCTAGGATTGGATTTTTTAAAAATTGAACAACATATTTTATATAAAAAGCACTATTTGAAAAAAATTCCTCTGGATACATGCAAAATATTTTTTGAGACCTTCATGATAATTTGGAGTTGCAGGCAATTTAAGGTGTATTGATGGAGTTTTTGAGCAAATATTGTGGATGGATACCATGCGGTACCATCCAGCCGTGTGAAGCCACAAATTAGATGTACATTGAGCACATTCAAAGTATAGAGTGGAGTGAGAAGAGTGAGAATAAAAAATGTGTGCACAATAGAATTTATATAAATTAAACATCTCCATAAACAAAATAACACATACAGACAGAAAGATACAAGTTAAAAGTATTTAAATATTTGCTCTCATAAATTTGACAACTTGGAAGAAATGGACCATTTCCTTGAAACCAAGAACTACCTATACTTAAAGATGAAATAGGTAGTCTAAATAGTCCTATAACGATGAATTAAATTTAATTTATAATTTAAAAGCTGGGATAAAAGAAAAGCCCAGGCCCAGATGGTTACTCTGGAGAATTTCACCCAAAAAATAACCTCAATTTCACAAAATCACAGAATCACAGAGAATGTATGAGGACGTAACAATTCCCAGCAGCTCATTCTCTGAGATCAGTGTTAACCAGTAAACCCAGACAAAGACAGCATAAAGCAAGGTAACATTGACTAATAACTCTCATGAATGGAGATGCAAGATCCTCAACAGGATACTAGACATTCAATTCAGCAATGGATAAAAAGAATTAAATACTATAATCAAGTGGAATGTGTAAGCCTACTCAATATTTGAAGTTTAATGTCATCCACTGTATTAACAGTCTGAAGAAGTTGTATAATCATATCAATTGACACAGAAAAAGCATTTCACAAAATGTAACATATTTATAATGAAAGCTCTCAGCAAACTAGAAATAGAGGAAACTTCCTAAACTTGATTTTTTTAAAAAAAGTCTGTTGGAAAAAAGAGCAAATATCGTACTTAAAGTGCAAGACTGGGTGCTTCCCTATAACATAGTGTACAAGGTAAGCTCTCACTACTCTTATTCAACACAGTCCCGAACGATCTAGTTGACACAAGGCAAGAAAAAGAAAAGGCATATAGATTAGAAAATTTTTCTCTATTTACAGATTATTTGATGATTTTAACATTAAAAATCCTGGGAAACCTACAAAGAAAAAAAAAAAAACACCTTGCAGAGCTAACAAAAAATTGAACAAGATTGCAGAATATAAGATCAAAACACACAAAAATGCAACAGCATGGATGGACCTGAGGGCATGTGCTAAGTGAAATAAGTCAGATAGAGAAAGACAAATATTCTATAACCTTACAGAAATGAGGGATCTAAAAACTGGAACTCATGGAAATATAAAGTAGAATGGTGGTGACCAGGGCTTGGGGAGATGGGGAGATGTTGGTCAAAGAGCACAAATTTCCAATTAGAAGATGATTAAGTTCTCAAATTTTAGGCACAACATTTTGATTACAGTTAATAATAATGTATTATATACCTGAAAGTTTTTAAGAGAATAGATCTTAAATGTTCTCACCACAAAAAAAAGAATGGTAATTATGTGACATGATGAAGGTATTAGCTAACACTATTGTGGTAATCATTTTGCAATAAAAGTATATCAATTCAGCACACAGTACACCTTAAACTTACACAATGTTATATATCAATTACATCTCAGTAAAGCTGGAAATAATTTTAATTAAGAAACAAAACATATTTAGAAATGGAAATATATTTAGATAATATTTAGAAATGTAAACATATTTAGATTATATTAGCATATATTAATATTTCTATAAATTTTAGGCAGATAGCTATATGCTATCTATATAATATATTGCATTATGTATAGTGATATAGTATTTATGTATAAATAACATAGCATATATTGTTTTAATATTGTATGTTATATTGTGTTAAATAAATGGTATTTCTGTATAGTTAATTAGTCTGGCCCGTGAAAAAGCAGGGAGTGTATAGTGGATAATGGTGCAAAAAAGAAGTGTAACAAAGTTGGATCCCTAATCACAGATGTTGTGATAGGTGCAATATTTTCGCAGATCAATATAGCCTCTGAAATTCATATGTGGCCACATGCATTCTTTTTAACTCATAACCAGAAAGAGGATCAAAGCAGTTTGCATTTCCTTAAAATACCCAACAATATATATTTATTGTCTTGCCCCAGGGCCATGTCTTTCCTCAGTGACTTGTGCTCTCTGTCCTAATATAGACGGAAAGGAACTTAATTTTCTGGATATTCTGCAGAACATAACATGTGTTCACTGTATCAGTTGACCTCAGAGTAATAGAGGTGTCCTTAAATAAGACCCTAAAATATACCCCCCCAAAATGATATATTGATGCATTTTAAAGCATTAAAATTAAAAGACAAACATGACTGTAATTTCATTATCACAATTATTTAATTTTGGGGAATGAGAGGGGAGAAGTATACCAAGTCCTTAAAGATTGGTTTGGTTCTATTTCTTAAGTAAAATGGCTGGTACTTGGTGTTTTTACTATCAGTATTATTATTTAAATTGTGCATTCGTGTGTTAAACTGCCATTTTATGTATGATGCATTGCTCATTAATTTTTTATGAGCTGGAAGAGCTGATAAAAGAAATGAACATAAAATTAAATCATTATAAAAATGAATGATACATCAAAAGCAATAAAAAGGAGTTTGACATCATTGGAAACAGAGATCTGAAGGATAGGTTTTAGATATTCAAGCAAAATGGAATAGAGAAGAACATAATGTTTAAAGAGTTAAGAGAAAAAAATGGAGATACGACCAAAATATAATCAACGTCTGCTGTTATAAATGCAATAGAACAAATGGAAAATAAGCATGTTTTAAACACATAAAGGAGAACTTCCCTGATATAGAGGAAGAGAGAATAAAAGGTACAAAGATACAGAATAATGAACACCAGTAGATAAATTAGTAAAATTACTGGACTTTAAAGAAATAATTGTATTGGCATCTGAACAAAATATTAAGTTAGTCTCATACTTCTTCACTGCCATATTGAATGATGAGATAATAATTAAATGCCTAAAATTCTAATGAAAGACACTTTTATCCAGAAAGTTGCCATTTAAGAATCAAACCAAGAGACACAAATTCTCAAACATTAAATAACTAAGGACTTGTAGCATCTGTTAATCTACTTCTAGAAAAATTCTTGTTGAGAATAAATGCCGATCAGCACAAAAGTTGACTGGCAAAGTTATGATTAAGAGATAATTAGCATTTAATAATTTTCATATGAAACAGGCTAACAACTGTGAAACTATGGTTAAATAATAGAATATAAATGTTATAAATCTGCATATTATAATAATGATGATAATATAACTAACTATGAATCTGCAGGGGATAGAGAAATGGGAAATAGGTTATCTTACTTCTTTCTTAATGGAATAATGTTCATATCCATGAGAACAGGGAAATGAAGATGATTTAAAATTAGCCAGTGGTGGCTAGTGTTACATTTTACCAGTTGGGAAAGAGTTTAGTCACACATTCTATACTTTATAAAAATTATTTCTGTCAAGTATTCTGCTTTTTAGCCTAAATAATTATATTTACATAGCTACTAATTATTTGTTTTCCAAACATTTTCATTGAAATATATCTAACCTACTTAAAAGCCCATATCATACATATACAAGTTGATGAATTATACAAAGTGAAAATATCAATGAGACCACCCTAACTAGGTCAAGAAATAGAGCAATACTAGAATCCTAGAAGTCTCTTTTTGTCCCTTTCCAACCACATCCCCCTACCTCCTTCCCAAATGTAGCAGCTAAGCTGACTTCCAACATCACAAAGTTTTGGAAATTTATGTAAAGAAAAAGAAACTGCTTTGTGGCTTGCTTCTTTTGCCCAAGGATATGCTGGTGTTGTCAGTCTTTTCCACTTTACCTGTTGTGGCTCAAATTAGCAATTCCCTGATGACTCATGAAGTTTCTCAGTTCTTTATGTTTATCAACTATTTGGATATGTTCTTTTGTGAATGACTATTCATGGCTTTTCCCATTTTTTTCATCATCTATTTGTTATATTGGTTTGAAGAAGTGCTTTATATTTTCAAGATACAAGCCTTCTGTGGGTTTTACATATATTAAATATCTTCTCCCACTTGGTGTCTTGCCTTGTCACTTCATGATGTTCTCTTTTGATTACACCTAATTTTGGATCAGTGCATTTATCAACATCTTTTCTTACAGTGATTTTTGTGTCCTTTTGAAGAAAACTTTGACTATTCCATGTTTGCAGAGATATTCTCCTATCTTATCTTCAAGAAGCTTCATTCTTTTGCCTTTCACATACTGTACTAACATCTAATTGGAATGGAGGTTTGTGAAGGAGGTATTGAAATAGGAGTTTGAAGGTGTAAGGGCTGATATTTTTAACAGCTCTATTGAGATATAATTGATATCCAAAAAACTGCACATGTTTAATGTATACAATTTAATGAATTTGAACATATCAATACACTCATAATTCTATCAGCACAATCAAGGTAATAAATATATCCATCACCTCTAAGACTTTCCTTGTGTCCCTTTTTAATTGTGGTAAGAGAACTCAATGTGTGACCTACCCTCTTAACAAGCTTACTATACTGTGTTGATAACTATGGGTGCTATGTGTACAATGGATCTCTAGAATTTATTCACCTTGCAGAACTGAAACTTTATACCCATTGAACAATTCCCCATTTCCTCCTACCCACATCCCCTGGAAACCACCATTCTTTTCTCTGCTTCTATGAATTCAACTATTTTAGATACCTTATGTGAGTGGAATCATACTGTATTTGTCCTTTTAAGACTGGCTTATTTTACTTAGCATAAAATGTCTTCCAGGTTCATCCATGTTTTCGCAAATTGTAGGATAACGTTCACTTGTAAGGCTGTATAATATTGCATTTTATGTATATGGCACATTTTGTTTATCCGTTCTTCTGTCAATGGACATTTGTCTTGTTTTCATATCTTGGCTATTGTGAATAATGCTGTAGTGAACATGGGTGTGCAGATATCTCTTCAAGATACTGATTTTAATTTCTTTGGATATATACCCAGAAGTGGGATTGCTAGATCATATGATAATTCTATTTTACTTTTTTGAGGAACTTCCATAATGTTTTCCATAGTGGCTGCACCATTTTACATTTCTACCAACAGTGTACAAGTGTTCTAATTTCTCCACATCCTTGCCAACACTTATCTTTTTATTTATCCACATGTTCACCCTTTCCATTGCTCTTTCTTCCTTCTAACATCCCCATACTTTAATCTGGGCTAATTTTCCTTCTGCCTTAAAAAATTTTCCTCTACTATTCCCTTATAGTGGATCTACTGGTGACACATAACTTCATTTTTCCTTTGTCTGAAATTTCTTTGTTTTTCCTTCATTTTTAATGATTTTACTGGGTTAAATTTTAGGTTGGTAGGGTTTTTTTTTTTCTTTCGGCATTTGAAGATGTAATTCAATCATTCTCTGCTCTCATTGTCTTTTAGTTGATAATTCAGTTAGCTGTTTGTCTTATTTTTGCATCTTTGAGGGCAAGATATTTTGAATCTCTTGTTTTTAAGATTTTTCTTTGTCTTAGAATTTCAACAGTGTAACTATGTACCTAGTTGTAATTTTCTAAGATTTTTATCACTTGAAATACATTTTAATTTTTTAACATATAATTTGTTGCCTTTTATAAGTTTTGGAAAATGCTCACCAATTATTTGTTCAAAAACTGTTTTTGTTCCATTCTTTCTGTACGCTTTTGTGAAATCCAATTACATGTGTATTAGGACAATTCACTGTGTTACATATGACTCATACTTTTTCATGTTTTCCTTTTTTTGTTTTTGTCTCTATAAATTCTGTCTGGATATGTTTTTCTGGCCTATTTTCCATTCTACTAATTCTTTCTTCAACTGTAACTAATATGCTACTGAACACAGTAGTTGAATTTTTAAGTCCAGTTTTTGTGTTTTGAATTCTAAAACTTCCGTTTGGTTATTTTTTAATAGTTTAATTTTCTCTTCTAAAATCTCCATCCTGTCTTCAAATTTCTGAGTATATTAATCACACATACTTAATATTATAGTCTATTTCTGATAACTACAAGGTCTGGGTCTCCTGTGGATCTCTCTCTCTCCCCTTTTTTTTGGTCATTTGGTCTTATTTCCTGATATATCTGGCGATGTCTAATTGAATGCCACTCATTGTGTATGAACAATTGTAAAGATAAATTTAGGCTCTGCCTGATATTGTCTTCCTCCAGAAGGAACTTGATTTTACAGGCATACCTGGGATATTTTGTAGGTTCAGTTCCAGACAACCATAATAAAGCAAATATCACAATAAAATGACTCACACGAATTTTTTGGTTTCTCACATAAAAGTTGTTTACACTATACTGTAGTCTATTAAGTGTGCAATAGCATTACGTGTAAAAAAAACTGACATACATACCTTAATTTAAAAAAACTTTCTTGCTAAAAATACCATAATCTGAGGCTTCAGCAAGTCATAATCTTTTTGCAATAGTAACATCAAAGATCACTGATCACACATCACCATACCAAATATAATAATAATGGAAAAGTTTGAAATATTGTGAGAATTACTAAAGTGTGACACAGAGACGCAAAAATGAGCAAATACTGTTGGGAAAATGGTGTCGATAGACTTGCTCGATGCAGGGTTGCCACAAACTTTCAATTTGTAAAACATGCAGTATCTGCAAAGCACAATAAAGGGAAGCACAATTAAAGGAGGTATGCCTTTACTTTTGGCAAGCAGTTATGCAGGGGCAGAGATTGAGTTAACTTTATGGTATGCTTTAGGCTTTGTGGAAGCTGGATTTAGCTGTGATTCACTCCTATCTTTGGAGTGTAGCCAGCTTTTCAGTGATTGTAATGAAAAAATTCTTTCCCTTCAACTTTTGAATGTCAAACTATTACGACTTTGGAGCTTTTTGGCCTCTCCTTGGGAATTTGCAAATGGCCAGATTAAAAGGTATGTCAAATGTAGGTTCATCCCTTCTCTCTGGGACCTTTACACTTTAAGCACTTGCTGCCTTTCGTTAGCTTTTTGATGGAAACACTTATGTTTTTCATTTCTAGCAATTAGAGTTGATCTCAGTGGGAGAATTGTTCAGCAGGATGCTAGTCTGCCTTTATTGGAAATGTTAACACTTCTAATTATATTTTAAAGACCATGTTTCTTAATATAAGAAGATATGAGGAAACATTTTTTCAGCAATTAAGAGTTTGGAGAGGGTCCTCTTACTCTTTGTTAATTGCAAAACCAGTACATTTTTGTCCAAGTTGTTGAAGAAGGCACTTGGGCAGAAAGAAAAAGAAAGCAGTTGGTAGGGCTCTTGATCTTATATTTGTTCTGATTTGACTTTATCTTGCTTTTATGTTCTATGAATTGTTTCAGACTTCAGTCTAGATTTATGGAGTCATAGAAACATAAAATATTTGAATTGAACTTAGACTTCATCCTTAACATTTTCCCTTATTAAATCATCTACTTCCATTTTTGTCATTATATCCTATCATATCTTCTTTCCAGGGTTTTTAAAGTTTACTCTCTACTATCTTTATTTCCATTATCATCATCTTTATCATGTCAGGTATGAAACATAGTTTATACCCTGTATTTCTAAGGGAGGTAGTTTAAATTTTCTAGCTTTGCCTCTACTGTAATGAAGGAAATTAGAATTGTTACTTCATAGATATTATCAAGAGTACCACTAACCCCATCTAAGACCAGAGTGTTGGTAAAAGACCTGAGGAAATATCCCAAGGAAACAATGAATCTCAGATTACAGAGGCCAAAGATACAATTTCTACCTGCTGTTCCATATGTAGGAAATTTCTATTTATTGTCAGTGAGCTTAATATAATTGAGGAAATTCATTTCCTTATAGTCTATGCCTGAATCATTTTCCAACTAATCTCATCATTTTCAAATTCATCCTTCTGGTACCTGCTGGAGTGAGCTATCTAAAACACAAATATGAGCATATTAATATATTACTATATTATACATATTGTATTTTAAATTATTGTATATTAATATTCTTCTTCAAACCTTTCAATGGGCCTCTATCACTTAAACACAAAGTTCATGTTCCTTGGGCTTTCCATGGTTCGTCTCATACCTATACCTCCCGTCTATCTAAATCTAAACTTTTCCACCTTGCATATATATTAATGCACTTTGGCCATATTTACAGGTATTCTTCAAATGCATGTGATTACATGCATGTGATTACATTACATAGGAATTGAACACTCATCTTGTGAGGAGACCCTCTCTCTTGCTGGCATGATAAAGTAAGCAGCCTGTTGGGGGATTCCCATATGGTTAAGAACTGGGTAGGCCTCTATAAAGGGAAGCCACCTCCAGAAACAGCCAGCCAGGACCTGGTGTCCTCAGTTCTGTAGCAACAAATGAATGAATTCTGCCAAAAATTGGAGTGAGTTTGGAAGTGGATCTTTCCCTAGTCGAGCTTCTGATGAAACTGCAGTGCTTGCTGACAAGATCGAGACTCTGAAGCTAAGAACCCAGGTAAACCATCCCCAGACTCCTGTCCCACCAAAGCTGTGAGCTAATAAATGAGTGGAGTTTTAGGCTGCTAATTGTGTGATGATACTGTTGTACAGAGGTAGAAAACGAGTGCTCCCATCATGCTGTTTCTCACCTTCATATTTTGCATTCGCTTGGCCTTGATGCTGTACCCTACCCACCTTTGTTCAACCAACACACTACTATTTGTCATTGATGAGACAATTCATCACTTCGACAAAGCTTGTGAATTCTTGCCTAATTCTGCCTATTGTGAAATACAAATCATCATTCATCTTGCTCCTTAACCTAATTAATTTTCAACTTCAGTTTTGCACACTTCACACTATATTAGGTGGGAATATTTTCCATAGACTAAACTTGAGGACAGAGACTGTGTCATAGTCATCTTTGTAACCACAGCATCTATCACTGTGCCTGTTATGTAGGCCCCCAAACATTTCTTGTTCCACTCTTTTCAAGCCTATGACTATTGCTCTGACTTTATTCTTATTATTATTCCCTTTCTTAGACTGCCCTTTCTGTTTCCTCCCCTTCATGTAAATAGAAATCATTATTCAAGGTCAACTGCAATTGTACCACCTCTGATTATCTTTGAATATGCTTGACAGTCTAAAAATTCGTAACAAAGACTAAGTGTACATTTGATTGCAGAAGACAGGGCAGTTGCCTGGCTTCCTTATCATGCCTCACTGCTCAGAACTACTTCCTGTTCTCCACTGGATGCTAGACAGAAACTGCCTCTTACAATGAAACCAGGCACCAATTAAAAACGAACTGATTCTGTGTCCTTAATGTACTTTGGTCTAAACTTTCTATGTTTAATCATTCATATTTTTGAGGGGCATCAAAAGTAGGATTGTTTTAGCTTAACAGGGTTTCAGGGGGGGAAAAGCTTGCAACAAACGAGAAACGAATGATTTATAACAGTACTCTGAAAAAAAAAAGTACATACTTTCATAAGAAAATTTCAAAAGTACTGACGAATAATGAATAAAGTACACAGTGAATGAACGGAAAAAAAATTTTTGGCTACTAATTATAATGCTTTCTCTTTGTTTTGGTATAGTGCTAAAATGTTTTACATATGGATGCTGTCTCATTTAAGCCTTCCAGCAGTCCTGTGGGGCAGCATGTTATAGGGGTTAACAGGGTAAATCGTGGTGTAATAGGAATGCCCTTTTCTCATGGAGTTGTGGAGGTTACCTGAATTGATATATAAAGTGCTCTTAGAATAGTGATGGCATTTTGTAAATGTTAGCTACTATTATTATAATAAAAGAAACAGGCTAAAAGAGGTTAACGTTACTAGTCAAAGGAACATTACAAGTAGGTGGAGCTGCTGAGTTTAAACCCAATGTGTCTGACTCCAAATCCTGCAATCTTAACCACTCAACTATATTGCACAGTAATAATTTTTTAAATTAATTAATTAATCTATTTATCTTTGGCTGCATTAGGTCTTCGTTGCTGCGCGTGGGCTTTCTCTAGCTGCGGCGAGCGGGGGCTACTCTTCGTTGCGGTGCGCGGGCTTCTCAATGTGGTGGCTTCTCTTGTTGTGGAGCTTCAGTAGTTGTGGCACATGGGCTCAGTAATTGTGGCTCGCAGGCTCTAGAGCACAGGCTCAGTAGTGGTGGTGCACAGGCTTAGTTGCTCTGTGGCATGTGGGATCTTCCCAGACCGGGGCTTGAACCCATGTCCCCTGCATTGGCAGGCTGATTCTTAACCACTGCACCACCAAGGAAGGCCCTATGAAACCACTGAAATGATCAGTCTCATCTATTGGTGGCAGGAATTTAATGGTTAGACTCAGAATAAAAACTAACTCTATAGTATTACTACTTAATAATCTATTATTATTCTACTATTTCATAATATATTTAATAATTCCCATTCTATGGATCTATCCTAAGTGGGGAAAACAAAACAAATAATTAGGTACAAAGATCTTGATCACTGAATTATTTATAATATCCTTGACTGTTGAAGCATAGTACAATGGTTAAATACATTATATTTTTATATTATTGAATATTTTATTTCTATATATTTATAATTGAATATCATATGCATGTTTTTAAATAATGCTATTATATAGCTAGATAAAATTCTATTTTAAAATAGAATTATTTTGATACATTTTATAAAAGAATTGCCTAAGAAAGAAATCTAATATACAAAATGAAGTCTGAAGGGAAATAAAATCGTAAATGAAAATAGCTCTCATATATGAGTAGAATAAATGAGTGACATTTTAATTTTCTATTTGAACAGTTATTTACCATACACACCTCTATAATGAGCACATGTTATGTTTAAAACCAGGAAAAGAACAATAAGTTTGATTTTTTAAACAAACTAAAAGCCTGATTCTCATTTATGAGTTATAGAAGAAATAAAAATAAAGGATTTTTAATAGGTTCAAAATATTAAGTATTGATAAGATCACAAAAGCAGTATTTGCTCTAGATAAGCTACCAATTGATATAGTAATACTATGCTTTTGCTGCCCAAATATGACTATTTCGGTAATAGAGGTATTATAACTTGGAATGAATCTCACTGCATTTCCACTCATTTCATGATTCTGTGAATTACCAGCAGTACTACCAGAGGAAGGAAAAACACCCAGCCCAGGTCCATGTCCCATACGCCTGATCATTTCTTTCCAAATTCTTGTGGTGATGGCTAACGTTCAGCCATGGCCAAGCATGTCCCTTTATAATTACTGCAAGAGCCTCATAGCCTATAAGGTCCTATCAGCAGGGAACCCTACTTATATTGTCTGTGTTGAACATATCTCATAGTTGAGTTTTTAACTTTAGCAATGATGCTCCTCAGGAGAAAAGGAGATGCAAAATATTCACGTCTTAGCAAAATGTCAGTTATCAGCATGTACATATTGCATCTCCCTAATGACTTGGTTTAGTAAGTGAGCAGAAAACACCACCTTGTTACTGTGAAATAGGAAAACTATGAACCAAAGCCTGACCTTTTGCATTCCCTCCATGGGAAGCCTGGCTGCGTGGCTCCTTTATGACAGCATTTAAGCATATTTAAGTATCTCTAATAGTTACAAATAGGCTTCCTAGAACCAACATCCCCCTTTATTTCTCCTCCCCCTTACCGTCAAACTTCTTGAACAATTGCATTCTCCACTTTCCCATTTCTTTCTTTTATCAAAAAAAAAAAAAAAAGCAACTTACACTGGCTTCCATCCTTAACACTCTACTGAAAGACATCTTCACTGTTACCAATAATCTTCTCATTGCTGTAACACATGGCTGACTTAAAGTTATTACTTAACATGATCTTTTTCCTATTAAGGAGTTTATTAAGAAGTAATTGACATACATGAGTGTATAAGTTTAAGGTATACAGCATGATGATTTGGTTTACATATGGTTTTTTTTTTGAAGTATAGTTGATTTACAGTGTTGTGTTGGTTTCTGCTGTACAGCAATGGTATATACATTCTTTTTCAGATTCTTTTCCCTTATAGGTTATTACAAGATACTGAATATAGTTCCCTGTGCTATACAGTAGGCCCTTGTTGTTTATCTGTATTATATATAGTAGTGTGTATCTGTTAATCCCAAGCTCCTAATTTATCCCTCCCCTCTCTTTCCCCTTTGGTAACCATAAGTTTGTTTTCTGTGTCTGTGAGCCTGTTTCTGTTTTGTAAATAAGTTCATTTGTATCTTTTTTTTAAGATTCCATATATAAGTGATATCATATGATATTTGTCTTTCTTTATCTGATTTACTTCACATAGTATGATAATCTCTAGGTCCACCCATGTTGCTGCAAACGGCATTATTTCATTCTTTTTTATGGCTGAGTAATAATCCATTGTATATATGTACCACATCTTCTTTATCCATGCACCTGCTGTTTTTTTTTTTTTTAATACATTTATTCATTTATTTTTGGCTGCGTTGGGTCTTCGTCGCTGCGCGTAGTTGCGGCAAACAGGGGCTACTCTTCATTACTATGCACGGGTCTCTCATTGTGGTGGCTTCTCTTGTCGCAGGGCACGGGCTCTGGGCCCACGGGCTTCAGTAGTTGTGGCACATAGGCTTAGTTGCTCCACGGCATGTGAGATCTTCCCGGACCAGGGCTCGAGCCCGTGTCCCCTACATTGGCAAGCAGATTCTTAACTACTGCGCCGCCAGGGAACTCCCTATCCATTTACCTGTTGATGGACATTTAGGTACTTTGTATGTCTTGGCTATTGTAAATAGTGTTGCTATGAACATTGGGGTGCAGATTTACATATGTTTTGAAATGACTATCACAGTAGGCTTAGTTAACATCTATCACCTCATATAGATACAATAAAAACAAAAGAAAAAAACTCTCCTTGTGATGAGAACGCTTAGGATCTACTCTCTAAACAACTTTCCTATACATCATGCAGCAGTGTAAATTATAGGCATTTGACACTGAAGACTTCCTTTAAAATTTGTCTATTTTCCTGGCTTCTATGACACACTGTTGTTTCTTGTTCAATTCCTTTTTATGGTTGCCTTTTCTCTGTCTTCTCTGTGAACTCTCTATCCCCTACTCTGTTTATGGCTCAGCACTCTATCTTGAACTCTGCATCTTCTCACTCTCCATGGACAGACATTCATGACCATCGAGTCACGTTTACAAATTATATAGCCTCCCTCCTACGCTCAAAATCTGAAATCGCCCGTTTTCCTACTTTGACATTTTCATTTTCAGATTGTACTGGGACCTCAAACTCAAAGCATAGAAAGCTAGTGAAAAACAAAAAGAGGCTGGGCTTCTGAGTTTGAATCTCACTTTCCCAATTTACCAGCTGTGTCACACTGGACGTATTATTTAAATAAACTCTCTGAGGCTCAGTTTCCTTATTTGAGTTTTTGGGAAGATTGACTAAGATAATGTTTTTTTTTTTGTTTTTTTAATCAATCAAAAATGCAGGTGCTGGAAATTGAACCCAGGGCCTCATGCATGCTGAGCATGTGCTCTACCACTGAGCTACACCCCCTCCTCCCTCATCTATTGTACCTGATTTGGGCCTTTTAGTGAGACCTTGCCTATGCCAACCATGGTTTGCCATTCACAGTACATTTCTAAAATGTAAACTTTCGGTTGGTAGGGACTGCTGTTGTCAGAATATGCCATGTTTTCTCACTTCCTATCATTTTATACACTGTTTCCTTGCTTTGAATATTCTTTCCTGTTCTTAAGCTCTTTTCTTTAAATTTTACCCGTCCTTCATGTCGCATAACCTCCGGAAAGGCTGCTCTGAAGTCTTAACACTTGGTCTGGTTCCCTTTCTCTGTCTTGTCCTGTGGTTGCACTTCTCACCCTGACGTGTGATCACCTCATTCTTGTGTGTGTCCCTGTTATACTGTCATCTCTGTAAGGTGAGGGACCTTTACTGATTCATCACTGTATGCCCAGAAGCTAGCAGAGTTCTGCCTGCCTTTTAAGAAGAGCTCAAAATACATTTGGAATCACACATTTAATACTTTTAAAAGGTGCAAGTCAAGAATCAGTGCTAAAAATCCTCTGCTTTCCTATAGAACCATTTTTTTTTATGTTTCTATTTTCAGTAATTTTCTCTAGCCAATGCTAATAAATGCTCTATTTGAAAACTAGTCCTATGACTAATTAGTCCAATGACACCTCTTTCAATAATGGGCTTAGTGCACTCAGGAGGCTGTCAGCAAATTCTTCTCTCATAATGAAGATCCCTTTCCTCATATGGGGGCCTGTTTTGATTTTGGTGTTGCTTTCCTCATTCAATATTTTTCTCTTCCTAATTTCCTTTTAATTTTATTTCTTTATCATCTTGTCATCACCAAAGCATCCATTTTCTTTGTGCTATTGTTTTCAGGGTGAAGGGAAATGGCCTTCTTGTTAGCACTTCTCTGGTGCCCGACAGCAGTCACTTCTCCCAGTGATTATGCTGGTAGCCGTGGGCCAGTCATTATCAAATATGAGGGTGCTGAAATTTTATGTACAAGAGCACGATGGTAGTTTATCACTCCAAAGAACTGATGAATGTTTTTAGGCAATTAAAAAATCTGTTAAGCTTCTGGAATCTTCTTGAAGCTTTTATAGTCATAATTATCTGCCCAAAAGTTACTGCCATAAAAAAGCATTTTATCATAATTTACAGAAGTTACCTTAAAATTAGATTTTATTCTGTTTTTACAATGAAAAATAATAATCTGGCTATAGAATGATAAAAGTATAAGAGGAAATACAAACTGACATGAGAAGAGAAAAAAGTAAGACATTGTCTTGCCTTTAAGGAGTTTCCAGTGTGCTGGAAAAAACAGACACATATAGATAGAAATAATCAGAGTTTACTCACATATGTGGTATAATAAAGCCAGGCATGGTGTGGAATTTCAGAGCGTGAGAATGACCCTAGACACGAAGATCTGTGTTTCCATCCTGTCAATTGTTTAGCGTTATAGCCTCATGTACATTTATTAACCTTTTAAAGTCTTGGTTTCTTCATTCTGAAAAATCGGGTTATTAATGTACTTTACCTCACAAGAAGTATTTGAGGATTAAATGAGACAACATATATGCCCGATATATTGAACATATAGAAAATGTTCAGTTCATGATAACTATTATTTTAATTTGCAAAGCGCTATAAACAGAGGAATGGATAAAGAAAATGTGGTACATATACACAATGGAATATTACTCAGCCATAGAGAAGAACAAAATAATGCCATTTGCAGCAACATGGATGGACCTAGAGATTGTCATACTAAGTGAAGTAAGTCAGATAGAGAAAGACAAATATAATATATCACTCATATGTGGAAACTTAAAAAAAAAGGGTGCAAATGAACTTATCTACAAAATAGAAATAGAATTACAGATGTAGAAAACAAACTTGCGGTTACCAGGGGGTAAGGGTGGGGGAAGAATAAATTGGGAGATTGGGACTGACATGTACACACTACTATATATAAAATAGATAACTAATAAGGATCTGCTGTATAGCACAGGGAACTCTACTCAATACTCTGTTATGACCTTTATGGGAAAAGAATTGAAAAAAGAATGGATATATGTAGTATATGTATAACTGAGTCACTTTGCTGTATACCTGAAACTAGCACAACATTGTAAATCAACTATACACCAATAAAAAAATTTTTTAAAGACAAAGTAAGGGCTATAAAGAGAATACAGAGGAGAAACTTTTAACCATACCTGCGAAGGACAACTGAGGAAAAGACTCAGCCACAAGGGATACCCTTGCGCTACTTGGAAGGCAGAAAGTAAGCAGCAACACTGTGTAGTTCATACGTATTGTTGCAGATCTGCTGCCTCACCTTGTTGGCGTGAAAAGTAGCTGAATCTACCATTGCTTCACCTTTTCTTGGAACCTCCTTTAGCTCTCTGCCTCCTGTGCTACATGTCTTAGCTTCATGACAAAGAGGATGACTTCTGTGTTCATCACCAAGGGCAGAGCCAACAGGACATGGATTCAGCCCATCCATGTGGGTTTCCAGCTCATGCGTATGGATTCTATCCTGCTTTTGGTCTTCTCCATTTGCCTCCATATTCCTTTTGATTGCCTGCCTTGCTAACTTCAAGATCTAGCATTATATGAGGAGACACTGGTCTTACAGAGATGCTTAATAAGCCCCCACAATTGTGTAAGCCAATCCCCCAAAACAAATCCATATGGGCACACACTCACTCACACTCTCACCTACTGGTTCTTCTTCCCTGATTGTACCCTGACTGATATGTGTTCTGCTCTACCAGTCTTCCAGTTTTTCTTTCTCTGCTTTATGGTCTTGTCTTCCATTGCATGTAAGTATCATGCCCAGAACAAAATCATGACAAATTTCCCATTCGTGTCTCTGAACACAATAGCAAACTTGTACCATGACATTAGACATATATACATTTATTTCAGAATTTCATTATCATTTTACAACGTTAATCTATGAAATAAATGAAAATATAAATGTATAAATGAAATATTTAACAATAGAGCTGAATGACTGGTTGATATCATTTCTTCAAAAGCAAGATTACAGTATTTGTGTTTGCACTGAAACAAACAATACATAACATTGAAGGAGCATACCATTTGTAAGACTGGTTATTCTAAAGGACAGCACGTGTGTCTTCTAATCAGTTCTGTAAACATTAGAGGTTTTTACAAATTGACGGAAAGAAAGGATCAAAATAGGGTAGAATGCAAATAGCTGTTAATATTGCTTCTATCAAGCTCTTTTTCTGCTTCTGCTAGGAGGGACTTTGACATTTAAAAAGATCAGAGACTGAAACAAAAGAAAAACTCAGAAAATTGCAAGTAAATAATTATCTTTCAGAAATACATACTTTATGTAAAGATACTATTCTTGGTTCTCATAATTTTTTTTCTCCCACTCATGATTTTCTGTACTGCACTGGTGTCCATGGTAACATCCGTAGTTAATGAGTAGATTACCACTAATGTCTTACAACTGCCAATCACTATTTTATTTTTTTCCTCAAATCATCATATTTTAAGCTTTACTTATTTATGTTTACATCTTTATCGGAGTATAATTGCTTTACAATGTTGTGTTCGTTTCTGCTGTGTAACAAACTGAATCAGCTATACATATACATATATCCCCATATCCCCTCCCTGTTGCATCTCCCTCCCACCCTCCCTAACCCACCCCTCTAGGTGGACACAAAGCACCGAGCTGATCTCCCTGTGCTATGCAGCTGCTTCCCACTAGCTATCTAGTTTACATTTGGTAGTATATACATGTCAGTGCTACTCTCTCACTTCATCCCAGCTTACCCTTCCTCCTCCCCGTGTCCTCAAGTCCATTCTCTATGTCTGTGTCTTTATTCCTGTTCTGCCCCTAGGTTCTTCAGAATCTTTTTTTTTTTTTTTTTTAGATTCCATATATATATGTGTTAGCATACGGTATTTGTTTTTCTCTTTCTGACTTACTTCACTCTGTATGACACTCTCCAGGTCCATCCACCTAGCTACAAATAACTCAATTTCATTTCTTTTTATCGCTGGGTAATATTCCATTGCATATATGTGCCACATCTTCTTTATCCATGCATCTGTTGATGGACATTTAGGTTGCTTCCATGTCCTGGCTATTGTAAGTAGAGCTACAATGAACGTTGCAGTACACAACTCTTTTTGAATTATGGTTTTCTCAAGGTATATGCCCAGTAGTGGGATGGCTGGGTTATATGGTAGTTCTATTTTTAGCTTTTTGAGGAACCTCCATACTGTTCTCCATAGTGGCTGTATCAATTTACATTCCCACCAACAGTGCAAGCGGGTCCCCTTTTCTCCACACCCTCTCCAGCATTTATTGTTTGTAGATTTTTTTGATGATGGCCATTCTGACTGGTGTGAGGTGATACCTCATTGTAGTTTTGATTTGCATTTCTCTAATGATTAGTGATGTTGAGCATCCTTTCATGTGTTTGTTGGCAATCTGTATCTCTTCTTTGGAGAAATGTCTCTTTAGATCTTCTAACCATTTTTGGATTGGGTTGTTGTGTTTTTTTTTTATATTGATCTGCCTGCGCTGCTTGTATATTTTGGAGATTAATCCTTTGTCACTTGCTTCATTTGCAAATATTTTCTCCCATTCTGAGGGTTGCCTTTTCATCTTGTTTATGGTTTCCTTTGCTGTGCAAAAGCTTTTAAGTTTCATTAGGTCCCATTTGTTTATTTTTGTTGTTATTTCCATTTCTTTAGGAGATGGGTCAAAAAGGATCATGCTTTGATTTATGTCAAAGAGTTTTCTTCCTATGTTTTCCTCTAAGAGTTTGATAGTGTCTGGCCTTACATTTAGGTCTTTAATCCATTTTGAGTTTATTTTTGTGTATGGTGTTAGGGAGTGTTCTAATTTCATTCTTTTACATGTAGCTGTCCAGTTTTCCCAGCACCACTTATTGAAGAGGCTGTCTTTTCTCCATTGTATACTCTTGCCTCCTTTATCAAAGGTAAGTTGACCATATGTGCGTGGGTTTATCTCTGGGCTTTCTATCCTGTTCCATTGATCTATATTTCTGTTTTTTTGCCAGTACCATACTGTCTTGATTACTGTAGCTTTGTCGTATAGTCTGAAGTCAGGTAGCCTGATTCCCCCCGCTCCGTTTTGCTTTCTCAAGATTGCTTTGGCTATTCGGGGTCTTTTGTGTTTCCATACAAATTGTGAAATTTTTTGTTCTAGTTCTTTGAAAAATGCCATTGGTAGTTTGATAGGGATTGCATTGAATCTGTAGATTGCTTTGGGTAGCAGAGTCATTTTCACAATGTTGATTCTTCCAATCCAAGAACATGGTATATCTCTCCGTCTGTTTGTATCATCTTTAATTTCTTTCATCAGTGTCTTATAGTTTTCTGAGTACAGGTCTTTTGTCTCCTTAGGTAGGTTTATTCCTAGGTATTTTATTCTTTTGGTTACAGTGGTAAATAGAAGGGTTTCCTTAATTTCTCTTTCAGATTTTTCATCATTAGTGTATAGGAATGCAAGAGATTTCTGTGCATTAATTTTGTATCCTGCTACTTTACCAAATTCATTGATTAGCTCTAGTCGTTTTCTGGTAGCATCTTTAGGATTCTCCATGTATAGTATCCTGTCATCTACAAACAGTGACAGTTTTACTTCTTCTTTTCCGATTTAGATTCCTTTTATTTCTTTTTCTTCTCTTATTGCTGTGGTTAAAACTTCCAAAACTATGTTGAATAATAGTGGTGAGAGTGGACAACCTTGTCCTGTTCCTGATCTTAGTGGAAATGGTTTCAGTTTTTCACCATTGAGAATGATGTTGGCTGTGCATTTGTCATAAATAGAATTTGTTATGTTGAGGTAAGTTCCTTCTATGCCTCCTTTCTGGAGACATTTTATCATAAATGGGTGTTGAATTTTGTTGAAAGCTTTTTCTGCATCGATTAAGATTATCATATGGTTTTTATTTTTCAATTTGTTAATATGGTGTATCACATTGACTGACTTGGGTATATTGAAGAATCCTTGCTTTCCTGGGATAAACCCCATTTGATCATGGTGTATGACCCTTTTAAAGTGCTGTTAGATTCTGCTTACTAGTATTTTGTTTAGGAATTTTGCATCTATGTTCTTCAGTGATATTAGCTTGTAGTTTTCTTTTTTTGTGACATCTTTGTCTGGTTTTGGTATCAGGGTGATGATGGCCTTGTAAAATGAGTTTGGGAGTGTTCCTCCCTCTGCTATATTTTGGAAGAGTTTGAGAAGGATAGGTGTTAGCTCTTCTCTAAATTTTTGATAGAATTCGCCTGTGAGGCCATCTGGTCCTGGGCTTTTGTTTGTTGGAAGATTTATAATCACAGTTTCAATTTCACTGCTTGTGATTGGTCTGTTCATATTTTCTATTTCTTCCTGGTTCAGTCTCAAAGGTTGTGCTTTTCTAAGAATTTGTCCATTTCTTCGAGGTTGTCCATTTTACTGGCATATAGTTGCTTGTAGTAATCTCTCATGATCCTTTGTATTTCTGCAGTGTCAGCTGTTACTTCTTTTTCATTTCTAATTCTGTTGATCTGAGTCTTCTCCCTTTTTTTCTTGATGAGTCTGGCTAATGGTTTATCAATTTTATCCTCTCAAAGAACCAGTTTTTAGTTTTATTGATCTTTGCTATTGTTTCTTCATTTCTTTTTCATTTATTTCTGATCTGATTTTTATGATTTCTTTCCTTCTGCTAACTTTGGGGGTTTTTTTGTTCTTCTTTCTCTAATAGCTTTAGGTGTAAGGTTAGGTTGTTTATTTGAGATGTTTCTTGAGGTAGGATTGTATTGCTATAAACTTCCCTCTTAGAACTGCTTTTGCTGCATCCCATAGGTTTTCGTTCGTTGTGTTTTCACTGTCATTTTTTTCAGGTATTTTTTGATTAACTCTTTGATATCTTCAGTGATCTCTTGGTTATTCAGTAGCGTATTATTTAGCCTCCATGTGTTTGTATTTTTTACAATTTTTTTCCTGTAATTGGTATCTAGTCTCATAGTGTTGTGGTCGGAAAAGATACTTGATATGATTACAATTTTCCCAAGTTTACCAAGGCTTGATTTGTGTCCCAGGATATGATCTATCCTGGAGAATGTTCCATGAGCACTTGAGAAGAAAGTGTATTCTGTTGTTTTTGGATGGAATGTCCTATAAATATCAATTAATTCCATCTTGTTTAATGTATCATTTAAAGCTTGTGTTTCCTTATTTATTTTCATTTTGGATGATCTGTCCATTGGTGAAAGTGGGGTGTTAAAGTCCCCTTCTATGACTGTGTTACTGTCGATTTCCCCTTTCATGGCTGTTAACATTTGCCTTATGTATTGAGGTCCTCCTATGTTGGGTGCATAAATATTTACAATTGTTATATCTTCTTCTTGGATTGATCCCTTGATCATTATGTAGTGGCCTTCTTTGTCTCTTGTAATAGTCTTTATTTTAAAGTCTATTTTGTTTGATATGAGAATTGCTACTCCAGCTTTCTTTTGATTTCCATTTGCATGGAATATCTTTTTCCATCCCCTCACTTTCAGTCTGTATGTGTCCCTAGGTCTGAAGTGGGTCTCTTGTAGACAGCATATATACAGGTCTTGTTTTTTTATCCATTCAGCCAGTCTGTATCTTTTGATGGGAGCATTTAATCCATTTACATTTAAGGTAGTTATCGATATGTATGTTCCTGTTACCATTTTCTTAATTGTTTTGGGTTTGTTATTGTAGGTCTTTTCCTTTTCTTATGTTTCCTGCCTAGAGAAGTTCCTTTAGCATTTGTTGTAAAGCTGGTTTGGTGGTGCTGAATTCTCTTAGCTTTTGCTTGTCTGTAAAGCTTTTAATTTCTCTGTCGAATCTGAATGAGGTCCTTGCTGGGTAGAGTAATGTTGGTTGTATGTTTTCCCCTTTCATCACTTTATATCTCCTGCCACTCCCTTCTGGCTTTGTAGAGTTTCTGCTGAAAGATCAGCTGTTAACCTTATGGGGATTCCCTTGTATATTATTTGTTGTTTTTCCCTTGCTGCTTTTAATATTTTTCTTTGTAATTAATTTTTGATAGTTCGATTAATATGTGTCTTGACGTGTTTCTCCTTGGATTTATCCTGTATGGTACTCTCTCTGCTTCCTGGACTTAACTATTTCCTTTCCCATGTTAGGGAAGTTTTCAACTATAATCTCTTCAAATATTTTCTCAGACCGTTTCTTTTTCTCTTCTTCTTCTGGACCCCTGTAATTCGAATGATGGTATGATTAATGTTGTCCCAGAGGTCTCTGAGACTGTCCTCAACTCTTTACATTCTTTTTTCTTTATTCTGCTCTGCAGTAGTTATTTCCACTATTTTATCTTCCAGCTCACTTATCCGTTCTTCTGCTATTGATTCCTCCTAGAGAATTTTTAATTTCATTTATTGTTTTGTTCATGATTGTTTGTTTGCTCTTTAGTTCTTCTAGGTCCTTGTTAAATGTTTCTTTTATTTTCTCCATTCTGTTTCCTAAGATTTTGGATCATCTTTACTATCATTACTCTGAATTCTTTTTCCAGTAGACTTCCTATTTCCTCTTCATTTGTTTGTTCTGGTGGGTGTTTACCTTGCTCCTTCATCTGCTACATATTTGTCTGTCTTCTCATTTTGCTTAACTTACTGTGTTTGGGGTCTCCTTTTCACAGGCTGCAGGTTCGTAGTTCCTGTTCCTTTTGTGTCTGCCCCCCAGTGGGTAATGTTGGTTCAGTGGGTTGTGTAGGCTTCCTGGAGGGGAAGGGGGACTGGTGCCTGTGTTCTGGTGTGTGGGACTGGAACTTGTCTTTCTGGTGGGCAGGGTGGCATCCGGTGATGAGTTTTGGGGTGTCTGTGAACTTAGTATGATTTTAGGTAGCTTCTCTGCTAATGGGTGGGGTTGTGTTCCTGTCTTGCTAGTTGTTTGGCATGGTGTGTCCAGCATGGTCTTTGAGTGGAGCTGGGTCTTAGTATTGAGATGGAGATCTCTGGGAGAGGTCTCGTTGATTGATATTACGTGGGGCCGGGTGGTCTCTGGTGGTCCAATGTCCTGAACTCAGCTCTCCCACCTTAGAGGCTCAGGCCTGATACCAGTGCGGAGCTCAAGACCCTGTCACCCACACGGCTCAGAAGAAGAGGGAGAAAAAAAAGAAAGAAAATATATTAATTAATTAAAAAATAAAAATAAAATAAAATAATTAAAAGAAAAAATAATTATTAAAATAAAAAAGTTTTTTAAAAGTAAAAAGAAAAAAAAAATGAAGAGAGCAACCAAACCAGTAAATAAACCCACCAATGATATTAAGTGCTAAAAACTGTACTAAGATAAAGATAAAAATCAGAAACAAGTCAGTTGCAGACAGCAAACCCTAAGTCTACAGTTGCTCCCAAGGTCCACCGGCTCAATTTTCAGATGATTCGTTGTCTGTTCAGGTATTCCACATATGAAGGGTACATCAAGTTGACTGTGGGGATATAATCTGCTTCCCCTGAGGCTGCACGGAGAAATTTCCCTTTCTCTTCTTTGTTCGCACAGCTCCTGGCTTCAGCTTTGGGTTTGGCCCCGCCTCTGCATGTAGGTCGCCTGAGGGCGTTTGTTCCTGCCCAGACAGGAGGGGGTTAAAGGAGTGGCTGATTAGGGGACTCTGGCTCACTCAGGCTGGGGGGTGGGAGGGGTATGGAATGAGGGGCTAGCCTGTGGCGGCAGAGGCCAGCATGATGTTGGAACCACCTGGGGTGCACCGTTTGTTGTCCCAGGGAAGTTCTCCTTGGATCACGGGACCCTGGCAGTGGCGGGCTGCATAGGCTCCTGGGAGGGTAGGTGTGGATAGTGACCTGTGCTTGCACACAGGCTTCTTGGTGGCTGCAGCAGCAGCGTTAGCATTTCATGCCTGTCTCTGGTTTCTGAGCTGATAGCCACGGCTCGCGCCCGTCTCTGAAGCTCATTTAGGCAGGGCTCTGAATCCCCTCTCCTTGCGCACCCAGAAACAATGGTCTCTTGACTCTTATGGTCTCCAGACTTTTTCCCGGACTCCGTCCCAGTTAGCTGTGGAGCACTAGCCCCCTTCAGGCTGTGTTCATGCAGCTAACCCCAGTCCTCTCCCTCGGAAATTACCTCCAAAGCTGGAGCCTCAGCTCCCAGCCCCCACCCGTCCCGGCAGGTGAGCAGACAAGTCTCTCAGGCTGGTGAGTGTTGGTCGGCACCAATCGTCTGTGCAGGAGTCTGTCTGCTTTGCCCTCTGTACCCCTGTTGCTGCATTCTCCTCTGTGGCTCCGAAGCTTCCCCCCTGCCCACTCCCCATCTCCGCCAGTGAAGGGACTTCCTAGTGTGTGGAAACTTTTCCTCCTTCACAGCTCCCTCCCCGAGGGGCAGGTCCCATCCCTATTCTTTTGTCTCTGTTTTTTCTTTTTTCTTTTGCCCTACCCAGGTACGTGGGGAGTTGCTTGCCTTTTGGGAAGTCTGAGGTCTTCTGCCAGTGTTCAGTAGGTGTTCTGTACGAGTTGTTCCACCTGTAGATGTAGTTTTGATATATTTGTGGGGAGGAAGGTGATCTCCACATCTTCCTCCTCCGCCATCTTGAAGCACCCCATCCAATCACTATTTTCTTAAAGTCAATGCACATTCTCTCTAATTTCAGTGGTTTTCTCATTCGCTCTTTCCATGATAAACAAGAGCTGAATCTGTACCAGGAATGCATGGCATCAACACACGGCTGTCTTCTGCCTTATCTGTTTTACCGCCTTGGAGAGTTTTATCAAGATAATAACATTTATTCATAAACACTTGGACAGATTGAAAACCTCCCTGTTCTCTTTACATTATGAACATGAAAATAATAGATGATCATATGTTGAATTATTCATGGAAGGCACTGTGCCTTAGGTACCATATTGATGAGTATACCTCAATATTTTTCTATTAAAAGACTGTTTATAGTATTAAGAGCAACAAACAAGAATAAAACATAATTTAAGAAACTGCAGCCATGTTTATTTCTAGTGAAGTACAGACTCCTTTTGGCTCTACTTCACTAGAAATAAACAGTGTAAGAAAGTTAGAGAGTGTGAGAAAGTTAGGGAGTGCTAGAGTAGCGTTTTCCATACACACTACTTTCCAGAAATTGATTCATGAAATCAGCTTGGTTGATCACGGTCATCCCTCTTTTATGACATCAAAGAGAGTAGGATAGGATAGGATAGGACAGGATAGACAAGTCAGATTGTATCATGTGCAGTAGGAGTTAATATTTTGTGAAATTTAATTTAATTTGAAATTGAATGTAAAATGTATTCATCACCACTGTTACTGTCCCCTGAAAGAATAATATCATGCTTCCTCTTGATTCTGTGAGATTTTAAGTTAAATTTTTTTTAATTTTAAAAATATGGCATTTATTTCCTGGAATTATCATAAGAATAGGAAGGGAATAAAGACATGTCTGAAAAATATAAACAATTTCTACCATAAGAATTCTACTTATTTATGAACTTATTAAAAAATTAAAAGTTAACCAAAATTCTTCTCATGGACAAAATTGTCTTTGTTTATGACAACATGTTTATAAGCTGCTTGGGCTAGATGATGAAACCTTGATTGTATGGATTTACAGAAGAGAAGCCAAAAAGAGAATTAAACTGCTCAGCTTTGGAAAAAATGAGAGAATTAAGTTAACTTTTATTCCTTGAGATTATAGTCTGGATACCAACTGAATGTTCACATACCAACTGGATACTCATATGTGTAGGCTGTTGTCTAATGGCTTCTAGATTCAAACCTATTTTTCTGAAGAATTCCAATTTCTTCATCACCATAAAATTTCTTGTATTCATTTCCTAGGGCTGCCATAACCAATTACTACAAACTAGGGAACTTAAAACAACAAAAATGTTTTTCACTGTTTTGAAGGCTACAGGTTTAAAATCAACGTGTTGGCATGCCCGTGTTCTCTATTCTCACTTCTGCTGGTTGCTGGCAGTGCTTGGTATCCCTGGGCTTGTATTTGAATAGCATCACAGGGCTGTGTGATCACATTGCATCTCCTCACTGCATGCATCTCTTCCACTGTTAGTCCAAGCTGGCAGTGTTTCTGCGGAGACGGTTGATGGACCTATGAGTCACGTGCCTAATCTCTTCACCAAAAGATTAACCAGACATAACCTTGGCTCTATTTCCAGCTCTCTGAATAGGCTTAGAGCATCCCCAACCATCAAATTCTGGTTCCTTTTTGCCTAGCAGTTCCTTCCTCAAGTTATCTCTTTCCCCTAACTTTTTACTATGAGCAGCAAGAAGAAAGAAGACTGCACCTTCTACACTTTTCTTGGAAATCTCAGCTAAATATCCAGGTTCATCCCTTACAAATTCTACTTTTCACCCAACAGCAGAAGACAATGTAGTCAAGTTCTCTGCCACTTTATAAATAGCATCATCTTTGATTCAGTTTCCAATAACATGTTACTCATCTCCACCTGAGACCTTACCAGAAGCACTTTGAATATTTCTAGACATATTCTGTTCATGTTGATATATGAATTTGCCAACATGAAAGCTTTTTCTATAGTTCTCACTTCTTTCTGAGCCCTCACCAAAATCACCATTTATGTCTATATTTCCAACAACAGTCTCTTCAAGGCAATCTAAGTTTTTCTATCATGCACCACAAAATTTTTCCAGTCCCTACCCATTATTCAATTCCAAAACACTTCACCATTTTTAGGTATTTGTTAGAGCAGCATCCCACTCCTGGCACCAAAATCTATATCAGTTTCTTAGGGCTTCCATAACAAAGTACTACCTGGATTTAGTATAATGCAACAGTAATCAGGACAGTGTGGTATTGGTGAAAGAATAGACACATAGATCAATGGAACAGAATAGAGCCCGGATATTGTCAACATATCTTTGACAAAGAAGCAAAGGAAATTCAATGGAGAAAGGATAGTTTTTTCAATAAGTTTTGCTATAATAAATGTACATGAACACGCAGAAAAATGAATCTAGACACAGACTTTTCTTCTTTCACAAAACTTAGCTCAAAATAGATCATTAGCCTAAATGTAAAATACAAAACTATACAACTTCTAGAAGATAACATAGGGGAAAATCTGTAATGACCTTGGGTTGGGTGATAACTTTTTAGATACAACACTGAAATATGATCCAAGAAAGAAAAAATTGATCAATAAGTTAACTTCATTAAAATTAAGAAGTCATCTGGAACATGAACAAAAATGTTAGGGTTTGCTAAAGTTGGGTGGTGGGCACATGGTTTGTTATGTTCTCATTGTACTTTTCTGGGTGTCTGAAATTCTTAGTATTAAAAATAACTTAAACTAAAAAATAAGAAAATTCTGATATTTTTCCTGTATAACATTTCCTGAAAATATTTTATTTAACTCTGTACATTCTTTTTTTAAAAATGTATCTTCATCATCACTAAAAATGTGTTTTGAATGATCTAACATGATTATTGCTTGAGATGCAGATGTTTGACCCAGGTATGGTATTGTAACTGAAAATTTGAGGACTCAAAGACTCATTTGCACAGCACTTCAACAGTTCTTCTTTCTTTAATTCTTCCTGTGGATGTAGATTTGTGGTCTCCACAGATAATTATTCACTCTGATGTTTTCATAATGACATTCAATACTCAAAACCATGATAACACCCCCAAGAATAATTAGCAAATTTGCATTAAATTTCTTTGTCCACTTTTACTTTAGAGAGATGACCTCTCTAAGAAACCAAAGAGGCTGTTGACAGTTTGGGTGGTGCCTTCCTTAAGTGTCAACTTTCAAAATAAAGTCATTGAGAGAGTGTTCTCTAATATGGAAGACTATATCAGGACTCAAATATAAAATTATTACACTTTTTCTGAAAGACAGTAAGGAGGGCACAATCCCATGTTTTATACTCAGATATAAGTTATTACCAGTTAAGGTTTTCCAGCAGAGACTAGGCTCCTTCATTTATGAGCTGTCCTGGGCATTCAAATACTCTAGTACCTAGAATTGTGCATGGCTTATAGTATATGTTAAGTAAATGCTTGTGAATGATTGAATGAACAAAATAGAATTTGCATTAGTTAAGTATGAGTGTACATGAGGGTTGTGTGCTGTAGAATACTCAGGGGTAAAACACATCACTGACAACATAATTGTCTGTTGAGTATGTCTTTTTTTCTGGTACTTGGCAAGCAAGTGTCTTGTTTTAACAAGTTAAGTATACATTAAGAGAAATTTCTGACAAGAAATAAGAAAACGTTGAACAGAGGTACAGTTACTATGGACTACGACCAGCAATAACGTTGGTGTTGGTGCTACAAACTACAAACTAGGTTCTGAAACAGTCTACTTCCTTGTGCATGAAAAGCATCCCAGAAGGAATTTTTGCCGTTGAAGAGAAAAGGATTATGTAAAATAGTTAAATTTAAAATATTTAAACATCAAAATTATGCAAAATTTTAAATATTTAAATATGGAGTCATATTATGAAGAACTTGACTTTAAGAAAAAAAACCTTGACAAAATTAATAATTATATGTATCATGTAGCTTGAAATGTAGTAGCCATTATTGTCAATAGCAAATCAACACAAGAGTTGCATTTTGCAACAGTAACAGCTTACTTGGCACCTCTATTTACAAAAAATTCACTTTTGGTGAAACTTAATTATGTGTTTTGAAGACATATTACAAATATTCTCTTTCAGCTGCCTGGCATATTTGTTGTCTTCTGTAAAGCTTATTTTAAAATGGTATTTTACTTCAAACAGCAAAATAAATGGGCTTCAGGCAATTTCATACCTATTTTGTAAAGCTGTGTAAAGAAGCATATTACTTTGTTACAAATAAATTATTGTCATACGTATTTTCCACTCTATTCTTAACCAATAGATAACACTCACTTCTCTCTTCAGATTATTGAGTGCCCCTGAACTCTCTTAAAGAAGATTTTGACAGTCTGTCTAAACCATTTTTTATCACATTGCTTGCAGGAGACTACTCTGTTTTGACTAGAATATGAAGTGTCTGCAGCACATTAAGAAAAAAGGCAATTCATTAATAACTATAAAATCTTTGAAAAGATAGTTAAATCATTTCATGCTACATTGTACTATTTAAATTGCCCTAAATGTTTATTACTGGTTTTGGTGATTCTAGGTAAATATACGACACAGTGGTAACACCGGTAAACAAATGTTCCCCAAAGAGTGAATTGCATACCACTGGTGAAGCAAAATATTATTTTAGGTAATACAGAGACCAACATTGTCTAATAGTAACACATTTATATTAACATGTACGGTAGCTCGTCTACAAAAATGATCCCCAATGAACCATTCTTTTCTGTTTTCAAGCCATTTTTAGTTACCTGCCACATTGAGCCTAGGTGAGTTGCTTTAACCAGTAGGATGTGGCAGAAGTGATGTTGTGCCATTTTCAGACCTAATCTTTAAGGAGAACTGACCCCTTCAACTTTTTGTGATTTAGGAAGGTCTGAGCCACTAATTAAGAAATCTGGTTTCCATGCTAGACTATGGGACAAGACCATGTAGAAAAGCCATTTGGAGGGGAGAAGATCTGGAACCACATGCAGAGAGAGACAGAGGTCCAGCCACCTCAGTGTCCCAACTGAGCCCAGAGTTCCATCTGTCCCAACAACAGAGTCACAGTCACAGTCACATGAATAAAGACATCCTGGAGGTTCCAGCCTCAGCACCATCTAGCTGCAGCAACAAAACAGACCCAGACCAGACCCAGATCAGCAGAAGAACCATCCAGCTGAGTTCTAGTCAATTCTTAAATCATGAGAGATAGTAAAATTGTGTGTGTGTGTGTTTTTTAAAGGATACAAAGTTTTGGGGTGGTTTATTAGACTGCAACAGACAATCAAAATGGAAACTGATAGCAGAAGTTGGTACTGCCATAGCAAAAAAAAAAAAAAATGTGGTATTGGTTTTGTTATTACGCAGCAGGTAGAGACTGGAAGGGCCTGAAGGTATTGTTAATGGAACCTGGAAAGTATGGACATCAGGATGAGATGCTGAAGAAAAGGGAACTCGAGTTGTATAACAATAGGAAATTCATAAAACGGCTGCCTGAGATGATGTGGAAGATAGAAGAGACATCTAAGGAACTTGTCATTTTAGCTATGGAGATTTCCAGACAGAAAGTTGAAAGTGCCAGTGGACTTATTTTGGCCCCCTTTGATGAAGTGTGGGAGGCCTGAGATGAGCTAAAGAATTCAGTTTGCAAACAGAATTTAGAGGAATGTAATGAAATCAAGGCTTGCTAAGTCTGAAAATACAACGGTTTCTCACCCCAAGTATCTCCTGTAAAAAGACTCTCAAAAATAATAATAGACCTCAGTGCTAAGATCACATCTATAGCAAAATGTAACCTCAGGTAAAGATCAAGCACAGGTTACACCTGTAAGACCCTTTGTGAAAACCTCAGGAAAATGTAAGGCAAGTGTGCAGGCCATATCATCTAGACAAAAGGTTTCTAAAAATCTGAGGGCATTCCTTATAGACCACCTCTGATAGATAATAGGGTGAACATCTAAGAGAACATCTAAGAATCTTATGGGTGTTGTTCCATAGCAAGCTGACCCATGGCCCAAGTAGAGAGGGGCTTATCTTGAAGAGATTTGTGCTTATGGCTTCTGTCTAGTGGAGCGGGTTATACCATAATACCTAGATGGCTTAAAAGTTCATTTAGGGGCTCTACTAGCTCAGACTAAAGGGTAAAGAGACAGTTGAATAAGAAAAGAGACCTCTGAGCCCTTGAACTACAAGAATAGAAAGCAGACAGAAATTTCCTTAAGTTGCCCACTCAGGCCATTTCTCATGGAAAAAGAAGAATAAGCTCAGAAATTAGAACCAAGAGTCCAGAGGACAGAGCTGAGTGATTAGAAGAATCACTCTCAGGAAGCAAAATTTGGGCTAAATCAATATTCACTCCCTGGCCCAGAGCTGGGGCAATTGGAAACACGTATCTGTCTAGATTTCATAACTGCTATGGTCCAGTGTCTGTTACATGCCTTCCCAAATCTTTTTGAATGAATTGTCTCTTTGAGTACTCCTGTTTCTGTCTCATCTTTGTTATATTTTGCCAATTCCAGGCCTAAGCCTTAAAAACTCCTTGTTATCTTCTGTTTTTGCACTTTTGTAAGTCCTGAAAGACCACACAGGACATCCAGCTACCCTGCTGAAGAGAACAATGTAGAGGCCTAGTGGAGAGGGAGAGACCCCAAGACTACATTGAGAGAGAGAGGCCCAGCCATCCCATTGCTACAGCTGAGCCCTGTCTTCTAGAACCATCCACATCAGGCCACCAGACATATCAGTGAAGCCACCTTGGACATTCCAGCCCAACCAGCAGTAAATGCTGCTACCTGGGTGTCCTCAAATAAGAAGAGCAAAAAAACCATCCAGGTGAACCATAGCCAAACCAGAGGATTATGAAGAAAATAGAATGGTGGTTATTTTAAGATAATAGGCATTGGAGTGCCTTATTATGAACCAATAAAACGATGTGTTTTGGAAACAAATGTAGTGATTACATAACACCTGTGATCCCCAACAGATTGCTGCCTTTAGTGGATCCACCCAGATAGTGGATTCACCATAACATTTCAAGCCTACCCCCTGAATGCCTCAAACCTACAGAAATTGAAACGTCAATCATAATTTTTTAGAAGGATGCAAAGTATAAAAAATGTGGGTTTTTACTGTGGATTTTTAAAAATTTTATTTTTTATTGAAGTATAGTTGATTCACAATGTTGTATTAATTTGTGCTGTACAAGAAAGTGACTAAGTTATACACATATATACATTCTTTTTCATATTCTTTTCCATTATGGTTTATCACAGGATATTGACTATAGTTCCCTGTGCTATGCAGTAGGACCTTGTTGTTTATCCATTCTATTTATACCAGTTTGCATCTGTGAATCCCAAACTCCCAATCCATCCCTCTCCCACCCTCCTCCCCCTTGACAACTACCAGTCTATTCTCTCTTCCTGATTCTGTTTCATAATTAGGTTCATTTGTGTCATATTTTAGATTCCACATATAAGTGACATCATATGGTATTTATCTTTCTCTTTCTGACTTATTTCACTTAGTATGGTAATCTCTAGGTCCATCCATGTTGCTGCAAAAGGCATTATTTCATTCTTTTTATGGCTGAGTAGTATTCCTACTGTGGATTATTAAATATTGAGTCTATAAGCACATCATTACATTTTTTCCCAGCAGTACTTTAAATCGTCACTTCTGGGGGTTGGCACCTATTGATTATAAAAAAAATTCCTATAATTATACATAATCGTGAATTGGAATAAGACCTGTCATTGGTATTTTTTTTGGTTTTCGTTTTTTATTTTGTTATTGGTTATCCCATCATGGATGAATAATTTAAAAGAGAATTTTTAAAGCGAAATGACAAAGAGACTGATAGAAATGTGAGTAATATTACTGTTAGCAATACAGCCATACGTCTTCAAAGAGTTATGAAGACTAAGTAAATAAATTACTTAGTGTTTCATAAATATTATCTACAAAAGAACCCCAAAATATCATTAAAATATATAAAATAGTTGACTACATCAAAGTAAAAATCTTCTGCACAGCAAAGGAAATCATTAACAAAATGAAACGGCAACATACTGAATGGGAGAAAATATTTGCAAATTGTATACCTGATGAGTGGTTAATATCCAAAATATACAAAGAGCTTATATAACTCAATAGCCAAAAAAATCCAATTAAAAATGGGCAGAGGATCTGAAGAAGACATACACATGGCTTATAGGTACATGAAAAGATACTCAACATCACTAATCATCAGGGAAATGCAAATCAAAATCACAAAGAGGTATTACGTCACACCTGTTAGAATGGCTCTTATCACAAAGATAAGAAATAAGTGTTAATGAGGTTGTGGAGAAAAGGGAACTCTGTGCACTGTTGATGGGAATGTAAATTTGTGCAGCCACTATGGAGAACAGTACAGAGGTTCCTCAAAAAATTAAGAATAGAACTACCATATGAGCCAGCAATTCCACTTCAAGGTATTTATGGGAAGAAAACAAAAATACTAATTTGAAAAGATATATGCACCCACATGTTCATTCCAGTATTATTTATAATATCTAAGACATGGAAACAACCTCAGTGTGCACCAATAGGTGAATGGATAAGAAGATGCGGCGTACATATACAAGGGAATACTATTCAGCCATAAAAAATGAAATATTGCCATTTGTGACAGCATGGATGGAACTTGAGAGTATTATGCTAAGTGAAATAGGTCAGAGAAAGACAAATACTATATGATCTCATTTATATTTAGAATTTAAAAAACAAACAAAAACAAGCCATAGATACTGATAACAGAATGGTGGTTGCCAGAGGCAGGGGATAGGAGGTGGGCAAAATGGGTGAAGGGAGTCAAAATGTCCAAGCCAGTTAGAAAATAAGTAAATCATAGGGATACAACATGCAACATGGTGACTATAGTTAATAATCCTGTATTGCATATTTGAAAGTTGCTAAGAGAGTAGATCTTATAAGACCTCACCACAAGGAAAAAAATTTATTTTTTAACTATGTATGGTGACAGATGTTAACTAGACTAATTGTGGTGATCATTTCACAATATATACACATATTGAATCATGTTGTACACCTGAAACTAATGTAATGTTATATGTCAATTTTATCTCAATACAAATTTTTACATAAAATATATAGAAATATTTGATGTTTCTTATTTTGATGAACTGGCAATAAAATTTGTTCTGTTTCATTCTGAACCATAGATTTAGAGACACACATTAAACTAATCAACCTCAAGAATAATTTTGAAGTACCCAAAGTATGCCAAGCAGAATCTATCAAAATATTCAAAATTAAGTATAAAGATATTCAAATATGTCTCAAAAATTAATGTCTATTGTGCCAGGGGACAAATGCAAAAGCTTTGGAATACTTGCGTTCAGTGTCACATTTAAACACAAGGTTAGAGATGCTGAACTTTTGGCAGGTTCTTTAGTAAATTTGCCATTAAGAAATGATAAAAATCACATTTGTGAACGGAATAAATACAGTGATCGATAAAGTGCTTTCATCAAAAAATAAAGTTTATTTTAATATTCTAGATATGGCAGAAACCAAAGAAATGATTACTATCTTAAGTGTGGCCATGTACAGTTCATTAACAACTGTTTTGCAGATATGAGTGAATAAAGAATTCCATGAAGACTTTTTTCATTCAACCATTGAAAATAGCTATGATTAGAGATTTCTAAATAATTTGACAACTCCATCCCAACTGGTAACATAGACTAAACGTGATAAACTGAGTTAAGCACTGACACTAAAGATGTATTTGGTCTTAGGCTAAGAAAACCTGTTTCAGGCATTTAAGTTGTTACAACAGAAGCAAATTATATTCTGTGTTGAACAGATAAGGAATTTTTGGTCCCATTAGTTATACACAATTTTTTAGGAAAAGTATTTTTTCATCTGTTAAAATTTTCATCTACATTAAGGGTAGACCTCCAAATTCTTGACTGTTTGTGAAGAGATAGGGAATGTTTACAAAAAACTGCTCTTTCAGACTGAATTATGTTGACTCTCAGAAAATATTGAGTGTTTTATCTGGTAATTAGAACTTTACCTTTCTCTGGAAGAAATATTTAATCAGTAAGATTTTTATGCAGGAATTTGCAAATTAATTTTGTACAAATAATGGCTCATTCGAAAAGTCTGAATGGATGAGGATTAGTCAGGATGGGTTAGATGAAGCTGTGGTGATAAATAGTCCCCCATATTCTTTGACTTGCAAAACATGAGTCTGTGTCCTGCTCAGTTTGGCTAGAACCCAGGTCCACAACAGTGGCCTTCATTTTATTTTTTATTTTTTTGCTTTGAAGACGTATCTTTTAATAGGTGAGCAGGGGCCATTAGAGAGGAAAGTACCTATGCGGTGCCTTCCACAGTGCCAGAGGGTATTCAGCACTGGCATTCCAAGGCTGGTGAAAATGACTTTCTTTCTTTCTCTGTGTGTGTGTGTGTGTGTGTGTGTGTGTGTGTGTCATTTTTTTTTTTAAGTGAAGTATAGTTGATTTACAATGTTGTGTTAGTTTCAGGTGTACAGCACAGTGATTCAGTTACAGTGTTTTTCAGATTCTTTTCCCATATAGGTTATTACAAGATATTGAGTATAGTTCCCTGTGCTATACAGTAGGTACTTGTTGATTATCTATTTTATATATAGTGATGTGTATCTGTTAATCCCAAATTTCTAATTTATCCCTCCTCCCCACCTTTCCCTTTTGGTGACCATAAGTTTGTTTTCTATGTCTGTGAGTCTGTTTCTATTTTGTAAATAAGTTCATTTGTATCATTTTTTTAGATTCCACGTATAAATGACAGCATATGGTATTTATCTTTCTCTGTCTGACTTACTTCATTTAGTATGATAATCTCTAGGTCCATCTATGTTACTGCAAATGGCATTATTTCATTCTTTTTATGGCTGAGTAGTATTCCATTGTGTGTGTGTGTATATATATACACACGTATATATATACATATATATGTATATATATACACATACATATATGTATACATATATATATACCACATCTTCTTTATCCATTCATCTGTAGATGGACATTTCGGTTGCTTCCATGTCTTGACTATTGTAAATAGTGCTGTTTTAGAACCTGATGGGACAGATTGCCACTAGCAAAGCACTGCCATTTGCCATGGCAGGGGCAAGAAAATATAAGGAATTGGGCACTGACTCTTAAAGCTTCCACCAGGAAGTGACCCACATCATTCCATTCACCAAAGCAAGTCACGTGGTGAATTTCAAGAAGGCAGTGAAGTGCAAGTTTACTGTGGGCCAGGAATCATGAGAACTAGAATATTGTTAGCTTCCTAACGACACCATAACTTCTTTACAAGTTAAGTTTGCTTAAGTATGAAGTCAAAAAGAATGTAAGCATCACATAATTAGAAGTACACCTACCTCCTTGATCAAATTGATATCTTGTCTAATCTGCTTATGAAATTTTTTGAAGAGTTTGCTAAAAACCATTTGAATTATTATAAAAAGACACTTGAAATATTTGGAAAAAGTTCTTGATAAACATTTTTCTTAGAAGGCACTGGTGAGTGGAGAATGAATCCTCTTCTTACCATGTGTGGGCAAAGTACTGATATAACTACATTCATTCATTCTGTAGATTACTTCAGAAATAATTCGAAATAAAAGTCTAACAAAGGTCACATATCTTCTCAGGAACTAACCCTCAGTATCCAACTATGTTAGAGAAAAAAGTAATTATCTTGCTTTCTGATCCCATATGCAAAGTTTTGATTCTTTATTTAACATAAAAACTTTAAAAAGCAAAAGTATTTTATTCAGGAACCTCATCTTCACCTTATGCTAAACCAAATGTGCCTCTATCACTGACTAATCAAAAACATTATCATTTTTTCTCACTGAGTAACGTAATTTTTGATGTGCAGTTTTGCAAATTGACTAGATTTAGCATTACTTATATAGTCTTTAACATAAAAGCTTGTTTTTAATCATATTTACATTTATAATCACTCTACTTAGGGCAAGTGAGATCATTTTAAATGCATGGCAGTGATACAAAATTATTTTAAATACATGTATTTTAATACAGGGTAACAAAGTATCAAGTAAGCAAAAGTATAGGTGGGACACACATACAGCCAAAAACTGTGGAAGAGTTATGCAAATGCTGATGTTTAGAAAGCAGTAATACAGGGCTTCCCGGGTGGCGCAGTGGTTAAGAATCCGCCTGCCAATGCGGGGGACGCGGGTTCGAGCCCTGGTCCGGGAAGATCCCACATGCCGGGGAGCAACTAAGCCCATGTGCTACAACTGAGCCTGTGCTCTAGAGCCCGAGAGCCACAACTACTAAAGCCCTCGAGCCTAGAGCCCGTGCTCCGCAACAAAAGAAGCCACTGCAATGAGAAGCCCGCGCAACCCAACGAAGACCCAATGCAGCCAAAAGTAAATAAATTAATTAATTAAAAAAATAAAAAAGAAAGCAGTAATACAATAAATGGATTATAAATAATTGTTTGAATTAAAATAGAAAAATAATTGGCTTAAGTTTGTTCTGAGTTAAAAGTTATCTTACTTTCTGTGGGACTTTTAATCATGAATAAATTTTGGAAGTGCTGAAGATTTAAAAGTACTACTTCCAATTTTAAAAAACCTGATTTTCTAAGGCTACTTATTAATAAACTTTCAAAAATCTGAAAAAAAATGTACTGTGAAAAATAATTTACATAAAGTTATTTGAATATGTACATATTGTTGCCTTTTTAGTATAAAAGATTTGCAATTATATAAATAAGTGAAGCATTTTCAGACCCACAGTGATAGTTATACTGTGACATTTTTCGCCCCACTCTAAATGGCTTTTTGAGTATATATAAGAATAGCAAACATTTCTTACCAAATAATTTACTGCTGTGAAAGTTTACTCTTAACCACAACTGGCTTAAGATAGGACAGGCAACTGCTTGGGTGAGGCAATTTTAGAGATGTCGAAAAGCCATCTAACTGCCATGAAACTTTACCAAAAACTTCACTTTTTTTGGTTTATGGTGTGAATTCTTATTAAAACCTAAGGAATCCTAAAAAGGACATAATATTCTCACCGGTTAGTTATTGTTTGTGATTTCAAGTCTCTGAAAACAGACTTTGATTAGGAAGGAGTAAGGGCTGATGTTTTAACTGAATATTTGAGAGAGAAGTGAGGAATGTGAGGATGAGGAGGAACATAGATTAAAAAGTTGAAAATGTCATGACTTTATTCAGGGCTGGCCCTAACAGTTAATCTAAAATCAGTCGCTAATGATATGCCACCAACCCCTTGCAGATACTTGACGATTCAAATCTAGAACCTACGCTAATTATTAAAGAACTGCAAATCAAAACTACAGTGAGGTATCACCTCACATCAGTCAGAATGGCCATCATCAAAAAACCTACAAACTATAAATGCTTTAGAGGGTGTGGAGAAAAGGGAACCCTCTTGCACTGTTGGTGGGAATGTAAATTGGTGCAGCCACTATGGAGAACAGTATGGAGGTTCCTTAAACTAAAAACAGAGTTGCTATATGATTCAGCAATCCCAATCCTGGGCATGTATCTGGAAAAAATGAAAACTCTAATTCGAAAAGATACACTGGCATCTTTTCTTAAAAAAATACTTTTGTCAGTTTCATGTATTCATGTACCTCATAGTTTATTCAGGAAGATTTTTAAATAACAATTTAGATAAATCCTAACAAAGCATGCATTACTCCATCAAACAATTAATTTTCAGTGAACTCCTATTTTGATACCAGTTGGTGATCATTTTTTTGTATGTGTATATGTGTCTTTTAATTTAGAAATGTTTCCATTTGGTATTGCCTTGGTATTTCATTTCTGTGGAAAGTCTAGTGGAGCCTTGAAAAGTCCTCAGCTCAGTTTTTGGATTATTTTTTACTTTATTTTTGTTTTTGTTTAGCTATCTCTGATTTTTTCCCCTCCAACTAAACTTTCAATAGTTCAGATGTGTAATATATTTTAAATTACCAATCTAACCATGTCCTACAATGTCCTAGAAATGGTAAGTGATTCATTTTGTCCAGAAGCAATATCACCATGAAATCAGAATCTTCTTTTGTTTATTCCTGGGTTCTACGGACACTAATTAAAAAGCTAGAGTTTTCCAAGCAGCAATAATCACGGAAGGAGGGTTTTTCTTTAGTGTTATATATACACAAAGTTTTCTATTTCTCTTATATATTATTATGACTTTATGAAATATCACAACCACAATTTGAATTTTAGACAGAAATTTAAGAGTATTTTTGAGGGTATGAAAAGTAAAACTTTTAGTTGTTTGGTTTGTTTAGTTGTTTCCTATCTTCAAATTTCTCCTTTATCCCCAGAGAAAACCCCAAACAAAACTCTAATAATTTCTTTTTCTTATATCAGTGTAGGTGTTCTATTACTAACCTACACAGTTCAAGTGATTAAAAAAAGACCAGCAAACTTCTAAGGACATACCAGCTACTTCCAAGTTGCCTTGCTCCCAGATGAGTGCGAAACTGACCATTCACTTGAGCTTCTATGATGGTGGAACCACACAAGCCAGGAAACAGGGTCAGGAGCTGAGGCCATAGGATGGAGGATGTATAATAGTTTCCCTGTACCTTTAGCTACGCAATCTGAAGGAAGGCTTTGAAAGTGCTGAGGGTTTGATGCCAAAGAAGAAACCCTTTCAGATGCATTTACCAAATGTTAGCTTAACATTCTTGGTGTGGTTTTCTGTTAATTAAATTACACCATAAAAATTCCCATGATCTCATTAATTTCAGTCGTTGGGTAGAAGAAAACCCAAATAAACTACTAACTTGTCATTCACTTCTTTCAGCAGGCAGAAACTCAGTTGGAAAATGCAGACACAAGATGAGCTACTGGAATATAACAAGGTCGGATGGAGTAGGAGCCATAATGGAGACACGCATGACCTTCCTTGTGTGAAAGAGGAGACTGGCCAGGAGACAAACAACAGGAAAAAGCAAGAATGAAGGACTCTTGGCAGTGATCCAAATAACAACCTAGGCTAGAGGAAAGAGAAAATCGGCTCCTCTAGACAGAACAAGGAATGATAGGTAAGTGCTTGGAGGCAACCAGTGCTTCCAATGACAGGTTGGTATAGGAGAGTCAGGTGTTATAAAAAGGGCCAGGGACCGAGCAGGTATGAGAGAGAATCCAAGCAGAAAAGTATAAAATAAACTTTTTTAAAAATGGAGCACTTTGCAATTAAGTATTGAGAAGCATATCTGATTTGTACTTAAAGTTTTTGATTTTTGTTTTGAGTGCTTGCTCTGATGGGGCATATAAAGCTGTTTACAGATAAAAATAGAAAATATAGCTCTCTGCTTTTAAATCAGTAAAGACACTTTTATGAAATCAAAAACAACTAATAAAATTGCCATGCAAAATAAATCGCGAACGAATTGCAAGAAACAGCACTTACTTTAATGGTTCCATCAATTTCATGGGGGTGACCCTAACACACAACAGCTTGGCTAGCCAAGCTGTTAAAAAAGAAAATTCAACTGAGTAAATTTGAAGATCTAGCTGGCTTTATTGAGCGATTCATGGATCCGGCAGCATCCCATCCAGTAAATAGAAGGGTGCTCCAAGGGGTTGTACAAAATGGAAGGTATTTGTAGGCAGAAGGAGGGTGGGGCAAGGAAGGTATTAGCAAAATAAAGGATCTTTCAGGCCAGAAGTCACCTTCTTTGGGGAGAAGGGTGAGTGTCTTTCACCACACAGATTACTTCTCCTTCCTTTGGAAAGGGTCCATGTGGCAAATTACCTCACTGGTGCTGACCAGAAAATTCCACACTGACCAATTAAGATTACATTCCTGCAGAAGGTTGAAACTACAGTGAGGTCAGGTATTAAATCTAAGTTTAGTTTCATAGGTTTTAGCACAAGTGGTGCCATCTTAGGCCTGTGGTTTTCTCCTTAACAAAGCTTAAATAAACTTTGATAAATACTCCCATGTAGGCAGCGTATGACTCAAGGGGTTACAAAACAAAGAGAAAATAGCATATCCAAATTAAGGAATTTAAGGTTTGGGGATAATTGTAGTTTTCAAGATAATGATTCACAACAGTATACTCCCTGGCAATAACTGTTGCTAAGAAAACCCTGTGCTGGGACTTTGCTGAGAATCCACCAGCCAATGCAGGGGACACGGGTTCGAGCCCTGGTCCGGGAAGATTCCACATGCCATGGAGCAACTAAGCCTGTGCACCACAACTACTGAGCCTGCACTCTAGGGCCCACGAGCCACAACTGCTGAGCCCGTGCGCCACAACTACTGAAGCCCGCGCGCCTAGAGCCCGTGCTCCACAACAATAGAAGCCACCGCAATGAGAAGCCCGTGTACCACAACGAAGACCCAACGCAGCCAAAAATAAATAAAATAAATAAATAATTTTATAAAAAAAAAGAAAGAAAACTGTGCTGTTGTTGGTGGTCGCTAAGAGAGGAGGAAGGACAAGGCGGAGAGAATCACTCTATCAGTTTGCTTTTTTTTCTGTTAATGAAGTAAAATTTAATAGCTGTCGTATCATCAAAGGCTTGTTAATGCAATTGTAAAGAATTACAATTCTTTTTTTCCAGTGAAAAATTTATTGGATAGCATTTATAGAGTGAAAACGATATGCCACATATGGTTCTATCATCTTATGCTCTGTGCTGTCTTATGCTCTGGGAACCCAGATGAAAGCTTGTCAGACCACAGTTCAAGTTCCCATAGGTGTTTATTCACATGCATTTTGAGGAAAATTTGTACGGAGAACCTAACCTAGCTACAAAACCTCAGACCACATCAATGTTTTTGAAAAGTACAGAACCACAGAGACAGTTTAACATGGAGGAATGTGTAAAAAGAAAGGAATTTTCCAACGATTTCCATTTAGCCAGCAATGGCAAACATGTTCGGATTTCCTTGGTTCCTTTGCAGAGTCGCTCCACTGGGGACAACTGCCCTCACGGCAGTGGAAGTGGCAGTGGCAGTGGTGGGGAATCAAATTTCCAGTGGTCCCCCCGCTTCACCTGTTGGAGGCAACAACATTAAGACACAAGATAGTCAAGACTCAGCTCATTTTCCCCTACTGTGCTGGTTCTCTGGTCTTTTCAGTAATGATGGCACCATCCACCTTTTCACAGAATCCAGAAACTTAGAACTTAGCAGAGACTGTCCTTAGGCTTTAACATCGCATTGTAATAAACCTGTACACACTGTTGACTCAAGCTAATTAATATCCTAATCATCCATCCCCTTTGTTTGATCCCCCCGCCACATGGCAACCTTTATTTTCCCAATCTGGACCAGACCATGGCTTCTTTCAACCTCCAGGCTTGACTGCCTTCAAAATGTCTGCTTTTTAAAGATTACCAGAGTAATCTTATAAAACTACAAATATTCTTCTGATTCTCTTGCTTAAAATGCAACATGGTTCCTTGGTGCCTATGAGTCATGTCTCAGTGTCTCAACTCCTTAGCAAGTGTCTAAGGCCTAACTTAATCAGACTCCTTCTTATTTCTTCAGTTGTATCCCCAACTTCTTTATGCTCCAAAAATAGCAAATGACTTACGTTTTCTTGTACGTATGTATTAGGTTTTATACTATGGGGAGTTCTCTCTGCCAGGACTTCTCTCGTTCTTCATATCGGCCTTGCAAAGTCTTATTCACCCTCTACAAACCTTCAATTTCCTATTCAAATGTGTCTTCCTCTCTGAGCCCCTTCCTACCTCAAAACAAAACAAAACAAAAAAATGTTCACTTTTTTCCTTGTCCACTTCCCTGCCTTTTATATACCTTTGTTAGGACACATATTTTTAGATTTTTTTTTTTTTTTTTTTGGATTGCTTCTTTCTACTGTAGTGTGAAAACATACTTAATCTTAGTACTTGCAGTATTTTAAACACTCATATGCATGAAGTTCTCAGCATCTGTTTATAGAATTAAAGATTTGTCTTAGAGCTCACAAGAGAAAAAAAGGGTCATGACTGACAGCTGAAATGCAGGGAGTTATAAAAGAGTTCAGTATATCCTGGGAACGGTGGTTAGTTTTGTGTAACTGGAGCATATGGTCGTATGTAATAAGAAGTGGTATTTGTTGGGGACAGATTATAAAAGATCTCATATGAGAAATGTAGGCGGCTCTTGAAATGATCTAGAAATAATCTGGAATAATCTTGCAATAATCTAGAGCCTGATTTTAGCAGCGGCAGATTAGAGGGAATTTCCTAGACATTTCTGGGAATAGTGTCCATATTGGATGTGTGACATGAAGGAGAGTGAATAATGGGAGATCCCTCCGTGGTTTCAGCTTGAGAAACTGGGTAGATTGTGACACCATTATTTGGGATAAAGAATATAGAAGGCTGACTGAAATTAGGAGACATTCTTTTTTTTTTTTTTTTTTTCCAGATAGGGGATTTCAGGTACTTGAAGTATAGAACACGGTTATCATCTGCATAAAAATGAAGGTTGAGTATGTTCAGACCTTACTGTCGCTGAGACAATTTCAGTCTAGAACGGCACCAAGATTAAATTCCCTGAATACCAGGAGGGATTTTGAAGAGGAGTAGCATATTGCCACCTCTGCCCTAATATCACCCTTCTCTGCCTTCTTGAAAAATGTCAAAATAAGCAAACAATATATATTTTGTTTTTGATGACAGAAAAAAAGTCTCTCTTTGTGCATCTCCAGAGCACCTAAAAAACAGTAAGAACTTTACGTCTGGGCTAAGGCTTGAACTTAGTATGAGAAATAACGGAATGAACATGCTTTTGTGAATACATCTGGGAATGCCGTCAAATAGAGTCCTTGTTACCAAATACTTAACTAAAAGATATAAACACCAAACAACATCATGAATATTCAAGTCCCAGACAAGTGCCTTTATTTTAGTTAAAGGCCAATCTGATAAATTAATTCTGAATAATGTTGTGTGGACAAAGTTTCAACTGTTTGTTCATGATATCACTTTCCAGAAAGTTTACTTGGTGAGATTGTTTGTAAAAACCATGCTTCTTTGTAAAGTCTGACTCACTTTTAAGTGCCCAAGACAAAGGAAATAATGTTTGAGGTATCACAGAAGGGTAGATCTCAATGCAAGGCAAGGAGCAAAAGCCCATTTGTATGTGACATATTTATATGTAAAAAAGACCTCTTTGTCTTAGAGGAATGTAATCGCTCTTGTATATACCTTTGTATTATACACAACGTATTTAATCTTTCCATGAGCATTTACTGACAACTTTATTAGCAATGGAAAATATAAGATGAACAAATTCTCTACCTTCTTGGCTAACTGGTCGCTGTGTTTTCAACTTTTTCTTATGTAGTATGGATTCTAGTTTCTGTATCATTCTGCTTGTCCTACTCTGGACATATTCCATTTTCTTATCAGTCAACTCGAAATATAACTAGCAGATTGAATTTTAACCTTTCAGCCATTGACTGAGATAAGCTATACATACTAAAAGGCTCAATTCCCCAGATCAAAGAGCTATTATGTCTGCTAATGAAATTTTATCTTACATTAAATTTTAAGGTTGGCATGCCTACTTTGGCTTCACATTGAGCTGATATTAAGCTTGTCATTTTTTAAAAATAAACTGTCAGTAAAATTTCCCCATCTGCTTACTCAAGTGATCTTTTAAAATTTTAAGAAAAAACATTCTAACAAGAGGCCCTAAGATTTATTCCTATTAAGTTTCATGTTGTTGTAGCTCATTGTCTGAGCATGCCAGGACTTTATGAGTAGTTCATCCGTCCTCTGATGCAGCGCCTATCCTAACAGCATTGTGGCTTTGGAGACTTAACCAGCTTGGCTTCTTTATTCAGTGCAGTGACAAAATCCAGTTGTAAAAAGGACATGGGAGAACCCTTTTCTATGTAACTATAGAGTTTTCTGCCTGTCATCTTCAGTGACTGATAAATTGCATTCATCAACACTTTTCTGGATAATATTGTTCAGTTAAATATGATTTCAACTAATTGGACTATAATATAGGCCACAGTTTTCAATCTTGTCCACAGGCTATGAGTGATGTACTGAAGGGGAGCAGACTATGCCACCCCAAAATAAGCCACTTTGGCATGTTGATTATTTTTTATTCTTTATTTTTAAAATTTTATTGGAATATAGTTGATTTACAATGTTTTGTTGGTTTCAGGTGTACAGCAAAGTGACTCAGTTATGCATATACATATATTCATTCTTTTTCAGATTCCTTCCTCATGTAGGTTATCACAGAATACTGAGTAGAGTTCCCTGTGCTATACAGTAGGTCCTTGTTAATTATCTATCTTATATTTAGTAGTGTGTATATGTTAATCCCAAGCTCCTGATTTATCCCTCCCTGCCACATTTTCCCTTTGGTAACCATAAGCTTCTTTTTGATATCTGTAAATCTGTTTCTCTTTTGTAAGTAAGTTCATTCGTATCATCTTTTTAAAAATTAGATTCCACGTATGAGTGATATTATATGATATTTGTCTTTGTCTGACTTACTTAGTATGAAAATGTCTAGGTCCATCCACATTGCTGCAAATGGCATTATTTTGTTCTTTTTTATGGCTGAGTAATATTCCGTTGATTATTTTAAAGTTACTTAAGAAACAACCAGTGCAAGATGGACACGCTGACTTCCTTTGCCCCTCCCTGGAAGCATGAAATAAATCTCCCACGTGAAGGGTATCCTCCCTATACCAGGAGGTACAAGGCATCCTTCTCACCAGAGATAGGGAATTTAGGGCCAAGAAAGTTGTATAAAAACACCTTGTTACTTCTTCACTAACTTGGTACCCCAAGCTCAAACCCCTTTTACTTGTCAGTTCCTCACAGATTTATTTTTTCCTTGTCTAAAAGGTGTAAAAGCTGCCTGCTTGGGTCACTTTTTTTAGTCTCATTTTATGGATTCTGTACATACAAAATTAAATTTGTTTTTCTCCTGCTAATCTGTCATATGTCAACTTAGTTATTAGACCAGCCAAAGAACCTAGAAGGGAAGAAGAAAAGTTTTCCTCCCCTACAGTACTTACATGAATTACTGAAAATTAAGATACTTTCCCAGTATTTGTAAGTTTCTTTTGATCTAGTCAATAATCCTATCTTATTACATGTTAGTCCATGAGAATTTATGCCTTATGCCTGTATATTTGTTTATATTGATGATCAACTTCTTAAGTGATTTATTAAATCATCTTTTTCACAGTCCTTTGTAGAATTTTCCTGGGGACCAATGTGAAATTTGGCAATATTTAATATCACAACTTTTTTTTATCCCCTTTTGAAAAAATACTATGGTGACATTGGTAAATCTAAAGTCACCCAACCTTCTCTCTATATCCAGGATTTCTTTTAAAACAAAGATTACTGACAATATTTCTTCAATTGTATCTGAAAGTTCCCTCAGTGTATTTTACTTTAACACATTTTAAGTATCTAAGGATGACTTACTGTATCTCATCTTCATTAGACTTCAGCTCTCACTTAATAAAGTTTTAAGAACTTTTCTGTGTTGCAGACCTTTCTCTTTGATTAAAAAATATTAGTAACGACAGAAAGGACACTGAAAATAAGACAAGTAGTTTGGTAACATTATGCCATCTATCTAAATGATTGTGCTTAGGCCATCTTTGGTCTTATTCCAATTTTTCTGTTTCCCTTATACTAAAATCATAAAAATGGAGTCTGGACCATGCTTTCATAGATCCTTGGTTCTGTGCTTCACTTCATAGCATTTAAAATTGTAATTTTCAAAATCTGAGCTCAACAGAAAGCCCACTGAAACTCATTTTGTTTCTTTAGAAGCTTTGCTCCGTCAATTCAGAATAATTTGTGACTGTACTAACGTTAGAATGTTTCATCCCCATTGAATATTAGTTCATTGAAGAGTTTCTCACTATTAGATCATATCCATTTTCTACAGGTATTTTGGAAGTGAGGGAGTCATGTTTGATTACAGTCATCTTTCCTACCTTTATAATTACTTCCTATGTCATTTTTACTTACAATTCATTCCAAATTTTGCTTATTGTTTGATTTTTCCGAACTAACCCATATACATGGTAAAAATTAAATAGTATTAAGGAATTTATAACATTTCATCTCATTCCCCACCATTTCCAATCCTACTACTGACAAGCAAGCATTTTGTAAATTTCTTCTAGTGTCTCTTCTGGTGGTTCTACCTGCAACTATTAATAATATAAAAACATTTCTCAACTTATTAAACAAAATTTTGATTCTCCTACAAATGACTAAGAGTTAGTTAAAATTCAAATACCCCCATCTAGCTGTCTCATAATATTCTCAATTTTATTAGTTATATTATTACAGGCATACCTTGTTTTATTGGGCTTCACTTTCTTGTACTTCACATGTACTGTGTTTTTTACAAAATGATGGTTGTGGCAGCACTGCTTCGAGCAAGTCTATTTGTGCCATTTTTCAACCGTATTTGCTCACTGTGGGTCTATGTCATGTTTTAGTAATTCTCACAATATTTCAAGCATTTTCATTGTTATGATATTTGCTTTATTGTGGTGGTCTGGAATTGAACCGCACTATTTCTAATGTATGCCTCTCTTTTAGTTCAGTCATTGCTTGATTTTGTAATCTTGATCCATTAATTTCAGACAGTCTCTCCTTCAGTTGAAGGTACTAGCTCTCCTCACCTTCCTTACATCCACCTTCTAAATTCTGTCAGGTATAGCTTTATCTTTACAAAGGAAATACCAATGGTATACGTATATATATAGTTATATATATGTAGTTATATATATAGTTATATATTGTGTAAGTTGATTCTTGAAACTCAATAAATAGCATGTAATGACATCTATGTAACTACTGCCCAAGAAAGAACACTCTGGTCTAGGATACCATTTTAATCTCTTCATGTCCAATGTCACATACCCAGGACCACTTGAGAAGAATGCTGCTTAAATCCCAAACAAATGTACTTTTTATATACTTCTTAAGTTGCCTGAAATCATGCCTTATTTTATTTTGTTTCATAAATTCACCATGGCTTTTTAGTATAGTTCTATTTTTTTTTTAGAATTTTTCATTTTCCCTACATTTTTGTGGCTGAGAGAATAAATATATGCATTCTTCAATATAACACTAAGAATATCCAGTTACCTATTATTTCATCTGTTAATTGGAATGTATCCCATTCTTTTAAAAGATATCCTTCTTGGAGTTCATTGTCTTAGGGATCTAATTTGAACCAATTTCTTTCTAGGCTTTTTACAAGCAAGTCATCCCAATGTTTGTTTCACTGCATTCCTAACGCAATTGCAGTGCTTCTCTTCCTTGAGCTTTACCCTTGTGTCGTGGAGGACAACCTCAAGAAATTTCCTCAGAAAGGGGACATCAAAAGTGAACAGTAGGGAGATTCCTTTAAAAACTAGAAAAAGAGTTACCATATTATCCAGAGATCCCACTTCTGGGCATAGATCTGGAGAAAACTATAATTTGAAAAGATACATGCACCCGAATGTTCATAGCAGCACTGTTTACAATAGCCAAGACATGAAAATAACCTAAATGTCCATTGACAGAGGAATGGATAAATAAGATGTGGTATATATACACAATGGAATATTACTCAGCCATAAAAAAGAATGAAATAATGCCACCTGCAGCAACGTGGATGACCCTAGAGATTATCCAACTAAGCGAAATAAGTCAGACAAAGACAGATATCATATGATACTTCTTATATGTGGAATTTTTTTAAAATGATAGAAATGTACTCATTTACAAAACAGAAATAGACTCACAGACATAGAAAACAAACTTATGGTTACCAAATGGGAGCGGGGGAGGGATAAATTAGGAGCTTGGGATTAACAGATACTTACTACTATATGTAAAATAGATAAACAATGAGGACCTACTATATAGCACAGGGAACTACACTCAATATCTTATAATAACCTATAATGGAAAAGAATCTAAAAAAGAAGATATATACATATATATGTATAACTGAATCACTTTGCTGTACACCTGAAACTAACACAACATTGTAAATCAACTATATTTCCAAAAAAAATTTAAGTGCCAATATAAAATAAAAATTTTAAAAAAAACTTAAAAAAAGTGAACTGTCATTGTAGATTATATTATCTTTATTTTATACCCACAATTGAGTAACAGATTGATAAGGTATAGGGCTATATGTTAATTGTTTATAAATCTACCATTAGTGGGATTTTGCTTGTTTTGTAAGTTTGATATCCTCTCTCTTTCTCTGCCTCTGTCTTTCTCAGACTTAAATTTGTTTATTCTTAGCGTTATGAGATTTCACAAGAATGTATATCTGTGTGGATTTTTTTAGCACCCATCTTTCTATGAATTGTATGGATCCTTTTTATTTTATTTGTATGTTTTAACCAAACCAAATAGTTTATGGTGTTTCTTATCTTTCTCTTCACTGTTTTTGGTGTTGCCATTTTCATTTTCATACACTATAATTGACTTTGGTGTAAAATTCTTTGAGTTTTGACAAAAGTGTAAACAAGACAAGATACTAAATGGTTCCGTTATCCCCAAATAGTCCCTGTGCGGCCTCTTTGCAGCCAACTCCTCCCCCTCTCCTCAATTCCTGGCAACTTCTGATGTGTTCACATTTCCTATAGATTTGTCAGGTAAATAGAATCATACAATATGTAGGGTTTGAATCTAGCTTCTCTCACTTAGTTTAATGTCATTGGGATTCATCTGTGTTGCGTGTATCACGAGTTCATTCTATTACTGAGCACTATTCCTCTGTATGGATGTACCACAGTTTGCTTATCCTTTCACCAGCTAAAGAACATTGGTTTATTTTTATTTTGGACAATTATGAATATAGCCAATAAGCATTCACATATTAGCTATTGTGTGAACATAGGTTTTCATTTTATTTGGATAAATACTTAGGATGAGGGTTGCTCTGTACATGGCAAGTGTATATTTGAATATATAAGAAACCACTACACACTTTTCTGAAGTGCTGTAACATTTTGCATTTCTACCAGCCACACATGAAAGTTCCACTTGTTCCACATCCTCATTATCATTTGGTATTGTGCCTTGTTCTTGGTCCTTGGCATTTTGGTGGTATCACATTGTGTTTTTAATTTTCATTTCCCTTATGAATAATGATATTGAAATTTTATTTATGGGCGAATTTACCATCTGTATATCTTCTGTAGTGAAGGGTCTGTTCAAATATTTTATACAGTTTGTAATCGGGTTGTTTCTTTTCTTATTGAGTTTTAAGTGTTCGGCAGGCATTTTAGATACAGTTCCTTGGTCAGATATGTGATATGCAAAAAATCTTTTCTAGGCTCTGTCTTTTGTTTTCATTCACATGATAGTGTTGTTTACAGAGCAAAAGTTTTAAACTTTGATGAAGTAAAGTGTGCGTGTGTGTGTGTGTGTTTATATATATATGTATATATATATATGGATTGTGCTTTTGGTGTCATAACTAAGAATTCTTCACGTAACTCCAGGTCCCAAAGACTTTCTCTTCTGTTTTCATCTAGAATTTTTATAGTTTTAGGTTTTATAGTTAGTTCTGTGATTCATTTTGAGTTCATTGTTACATGTGGTGTGAAGTATATAACAAACTTTTGAGGGTTTGGTTTTTTGTTTGTTTTTTTGCCTGTGAACATCTACATTAAGTCCTTTAACAGGACTCATTTGGGAGTCAATGCTCTACTGTCTTCTTCAAGGGATGCCATTTTAGAAGGGCAGTGCCATTCTTAGTCTAAGACATGTTTCTTTTTTTCCCCAGAGAATACTGAGATTCTTCTTTTACCAACAGTGTTTTAAGATTTTATGATGATATACCCTAGTTTGAGACTTTCTATTCAATGTACTTGTTGGGGACATAAATACAAATGATATCTCAACCAAGAAATGTTGGCAGATGAAATGGATTCCAGGAAGCTCTGGGCCAGCATATGCAAAAGTATTAGGAGCAAAGAAGGGAAGAGGCAACAAACAAGGGAGAAGAAAATAAGATGGATGGTTAACCTGGCACTTGGAGCAGCTGTGCTAGACAATAAACTGCCCAGAAGAAAACACCTAGGCTATTCTCAAAAGAACTGGACCACATTCTATAGGAGAAGTCAAGCAGCTTATCTGCATGTTAGTGATGTAGGAACCATTACTCTCTATTCCAGAATTTTGCAGAGTGGGGGAAAGTGTTGTGCAGAACCCAATCAAATGGTCATTTCCTGACTGTTGTAAGCTCTAGTCATCTGGGGATCTGGTTAATGTAGGGTGGTGAGAGAACAACAGGTAAATGTAGTAGAATAACTGGGCAGCAGTAAGGACCAACTGTGCTTAGCGGTCTTCAGCATCTTCAGAGATGGGGCAGCATGGCTGTGTGTCCATCTCTAGACTCATACATCTGCCTAGTGTGGGTACAGAGTAGGTGGAAGGTGGGAGTTTTGCCCAGTGCCATTACGTATACTAACTTATGAAATCTCACAATCATCCATTGCCATCATCTACTTAGTTCTCATCACAAAGCTTTCACTCCAGTTATTACCCAATCCCCATTTCAGGATTTCCTCAAAGCCAGTGCTTTTCAAACACAAGGATCTAGAACTCTCCACGAATGAATAGCCCTCTTATCTGTCCATGCCTTTTGTGCCTTCGTCCCTCACTTGATTATCTTCTTATATCATGGATCCCCTTCTGAAGAGAAAGGAAAAGAGTATGGTAAATAACCACTGCCTCTGAGGTGAGGATACCTACTAGACATGTCTAGTTGGACTGGCCAATGGAAAACTCTTTAAGACCATGTCTCCAGCAACGTTTGAAACACACCAGCAATCATGCAGAAGAGCAAGGTCCTGGAAGAAGCCAGCTCCATCCCCAACCTGCCAAAGGCACCAAGGTTGACGGACTGATTATCTGAGGAGGGGCCACTCAAAGACAAGTGGCCTCAAATAGTTCACTGATGCCCGAGTGCCATTTGAGGAATACTAAAAGCAGAAATAGATGAGAGGCTAGATGGTGTCCCAGGATACGTGGCCTCCTTTGCACTCTGGTAGACCACTTGACCTCTAATATGTAGATGACTAAACCCTTGACCCTTGGTTCTCTTTCTCAACTTCTATAAAGAGACTGTGGGCTGGAGCTGGACTGCAAAATATTTGCTGTTGGTCTCTGGGGAGATGAGTACTGAAAATGAGTAAACGTTTGAAAACTCTTCTAGAAATGTAACATTGCTGTGACCTTTGAGCACATTTTGTATTTTATAAATGTATTGGTTCTTGACAGATTAGGATTTTTAAAAATTAAATCTGGTCTTTCTGAAATTCTGCTCCATGGAACAGAATACACATAAAAAATTAGTGCATTTCTCAGGCTATTGTAAATGTGAAATAATGCTCTTTTATACTTTCTCAAAGAATATTTTTTAATTTTAATATTCCCACCCTCACCCCCTCCCAAACAAAGGCAAAAAAAGGAAAAATATTCTGCCAAAATGACAAACTATTTACAATGACCAAATCTGTTCCATTTTTTCCTTAAACTGAAGTATGACTGCCAGTCAGAAATGGGCTTCCCTCTGGTTGGTGTCATGTTTCAGTCCTACCAGGATCATGTCAGGAGTGAGAAGGTCTTCAAAACTCCCCCGTTTCTTCGTTTTATTCTTCCGATTCTCCATTTTCTATTTCCCTGCATTTTCCTGTTATTGATTTCAAGAGCAAGCAAGTTGAATATTTTGCAGGACTTTATTTAAATAGAAGCAACCCTGGGGACTTCCCTGGTGGTCCAGTGGTTAAGACTGCACTTCCACTGCAGGGGGCACGGTTTGATCCCTGGTTGGGGAACTAAGATCCTGCATGCCGCGAGGCATGGCAGATAGGTAGATAGGTAGATAGATAGATGGATGGATAGATAGATAGATAGATAGATAGATAGATAGATAGATAGATAGATAGATAGATAGATAGATAGAAACAACCCTAAAGAATGTTACTTTCTAAAAATTTGATTTCTCTCTTCTTTTGTTACTGCCTTCCACAATATCTGATTCTTTTTTAGTGTCCCTCGTTGTTGACCAAAACATCCCAGCGGCTCCCTGTTGCCAGCTCCATCAAAGCTCACTGCATCTTGCTCACAGAAGCTGAGTTGGTGGCCTTCCTTGCACTGTGCTGAGTGCGTGTGCGTACTTTCGCACCTCCACAACTTGACCCTCTTGTTTCCCAGGGGTGTGAAACGTTGAGCACTGCCCTGCAAAGCAGACTCAAAGGTGTTATGTTGTGAAATAAAATTTGAAGAGCTGAGCTTTGAAACAGAACATATTCACATCTCTACCTGAAATCTCTTTCTGAATGCCTGCACAGTATCAGGAAGTCCAAGATGAGAGCTGTGCTGACGTCTACGTTCTACCAGCTCTAATGAGGTGGTAATTTTTGTGACCACCTCATTATTCTTCACTTGACTGTTATCAACTGGAAAAAAGAAAAGAAAAAGAATTGGCTGAAATATCAGGAGACTCTGTTTTAATTTCACACCAGCGAAGAACATAAATCTATGCTGCTCATTCCAGACTTGATAGGAACAGGTGTCTGAGTTTCAAAACTAAATAGTCAAGGGGACAGGAAAACAGCACATAAAGGATGGGATACTCTTTACAAGTGTAATGCACTTACTTCATTGGTCTTTTTAAGCAGAACCTTTTCCATGGGGAAAAATTCCTCCATTTATCACAGGACTATTTAAGTGAAAATTACCAAATTTCCAGTAAACTAGCAACATTTATCTAGCACCTACTTCATATAGATTATCATCTTAGCACTCAAGAGGGAGGCTTCCCTACTAAATTTAATTACTCCTTTTTTTTTTTTTAACAGTGATAAAATATACTTTTATTTACTTCGTTGAGTCAGAGGGTCGTAAAAAAAATGATTGCTAAAGTAGATACCAGGCAAACAGAACGGTGCTTTAGAAGCCCAGTTACCTTGGAGTTTATTTAAACTAAGAGAAAAAGGTCATAATGTTTTCATGCAATACATACTTCGTTCTTTAAATAACAATTGTGACAAATAACAGAAAGAATTAAGGAATGCTGTTTTTATAATCCATACAAAACACCAACATTTTGGGTTATACATAATTTAAAGAAATGTCCCGAACACTTTTCAAAATACTGTAGTAGCCAATACATAGAGGCATGCCTTAGGTGGCCATAGGAATGCAGTTTAGAAAATAAAGAAAAAAATCACACTGAAACTACTCAATATCTTCAAAATCACTGAGCAAGAAAAGCAACAATGAACTTCCATACTGATTTTACATAACTTCTATACAGTACCTTGACTTAAATCCAAGAGCAAAAGTTAAGACTCTCCTCCTCTATTTTTGGTAAACAACTGCATGGTAAACTTAGATGACTTTTCCCCCGGATTTTACCTGGGAGTGGCATTTAAAATTTTTTATTTAAAAGAGGGCAGGTTTGGCACTTTTATACTGATTTCACCAATGTTAATATTTCTTGGGATCTCAGGAAGATTTATATTCTTTACAGCTGATACAGCACGGGCTGGAGCTCCCGCTAAGCCAGCCTCAGATTTCTCCAGTTTATTTTGCGCATCAATTTGTGTAACAATCTCATTCATGTTGGTCTCCAATACCATTCCCCCCATCACCATTTCTGCAAGAATATTGTGAACCTTGTCTCCATGGAAAATTAAATCCAGTTCACAGACGTTTTCAAAACACTTGTCTAATGTTTCCACAAATACTTGAATTAGATCTAAAATGCCAAGTTCACTTTCTGAAGAACCCACCCAGAAGACAAAATATAATGTTGCATAATGTCTATAAATCAGTTTGTTGTCAGATCCTCCAATTAATAATCCTCCTTCTAGGAAATTACGTTTTCATCTCTCTTAGATACCAAATGGAATGTCTCCCTGATGATTTGCTGTTGTGTATCTTCACTGTAGGGCTGGTAGAACTTGGAGAGCCGTGGCTTCCCGTGGTTGTTAAAGCAGAGGATCGCCTTCATCATGGCTGAGCCGGGCTGACTGGGTGGGAGCTGGGGGGGCCAGGGCGGGGGCGGGTGCGCGAGCCTCCCCTTGGGATCTCGCTGGCGATCCTTCCCCACCCGCCCCCTCCCACACACACATGCTAATTACTCCTTTTTGCCAAAGCAATGCTTTTGTAGATCTAGCATATATATAAAATCATGTCTTAAATCGTATTAACTGTTTCTATTTCTCGTTCTCTCACTAGACTGAAAATTCCTTGAGGGCAAAGATTAAGTCTTAAACTTCTGTGTGTAACCCCCTCGGCATCTATCACAATGCTTTCTGCATACGAGATGCTCAAAGGATGCTTGATGAAATAAAATATTGGAGGAATACTAGACTGGTTCCCTGTGTGGGGTTCATCTGGGGGACATGACCAAAGTTGGAAGACAGGATTCATTATTAATTAACTCATGTGGTCATTCCAAAAAAATTTACTTTGTACCTGCTGTGTGCCAGCATTCTTTAAGATGCTAGGGATAGAGTTACAAAAGAGATGTAGATCGTGTGGTCAATGCCCTCATGAAGTTTACACTTGAGTTTGGGCCCAAGAGTGGATTGCCTTACTTCTGGCGCTGCATCTGATGTAATTGTGCCATGAGTAGTTATGTTCTCCCCTTCCCACCCTAAATTCCTGACAATTATACACCTGCCCCCAGGGTTCCCATGATTCTTGTCCACTTGCTGACAGATGTGAAAGTAAAAGTATCTGATTGCCATTCATATTCTCTGTACCCCTATTAAAACAAAGAGCCAGAGATTCTCATAACTACCTCAGGCTTCCTGGCATCAGGTATTCTCCAAGATTTGCTGATTTTGCCTCCCCTAATTGCATAGGGACCAGAGTTAGAGGCCATGGAGGAAGTCCTGACACCATTCAGTCAAGGCTGTGCAGTCTAGGAGAAAAGACTGAAAGGGCTTTAGAGCCTAGGAAGCTGGGTCCGATCTGGACCAAAATGCATATTCGATACATGGCCTGATGCAAATATCTTAGCTTTTATGAGCTTCACTTTTCTCACTTGTGCCTAGAAAATAAAGATGCTCACAAAGCAAAAGGAATTATGAACATTGTAGGATAAAAAGAGTCTAATTCTGAGCATTAAAATTGGTACCATTTCAAATCAGGCCATAAAGGGGAAACACCCATCTGATTCCTCTGATGGCTGTAGCAGTTTTTTGAGAAGCCACTAGACTATCTATGAATAAAAGACTAATTTGTTACCTTTTCTTCCATTGGTATAAAGGACACTCCTCCATTTCCCTGTGGTTTCACAACCACATTGTCACTTAACTGGATGGCAAGAATAATGAATTAGCAATCTGTCTTGGCTTGGGTTCCCCAGTAAGCAGAGACTGAAACAAGTACTTCAGTGCAGGTAATTTGTTTGGGGGTTAACACGATGTGCGGGAGTGAAGAACTACAGAGACTAAAAAAAAAGAAGGGGGAAAAAAACTTACATAAGTGTCCATTCTGGATTCATTATTAAGGTGTACAAAAAGGTCTTCTGCCAAGACTAAGAATGTTATCTCCCAGAATAATCCATCTAAAGAACAGGAAGCAAGCGCTCCCAACCCTCACTGATCAAGGGTTGACTCAGGGCAACCCTGTATTTCCAAGATGCCTATGAAGTTAGGATGAACAAGTGCCCATGAGTATCTGGTAGCTTTGGAGAACCACTAGGGTAGAGGGCAAAGATGCCCAGTCCGTGCTAATACAAGATGCTGTCAATGAAAAGTGAATCACATCTTCTTCATGGAACTCTCCACCTGAGCTGTGGCTGGAATCAAAGTTATGGCCAAGAGGATATAAGTTGGCATACTAGATGCATCTCCTGTACAATCAGAACAGAACAAGAGATTTCTGTGGAAAAACATGACTTTGGGACAACCTGACACATAAAAACACATATCTGCCACCTATGAAGTTTTAAGGCCTTATATTAGACATAAAATCCCAAATAAGCTGGCTGCGCATATTAGTTCTTTGTGTTTCAATATTTCTCTTCCTTGAAATTTATATATGTATAAATAATTTTTATCTATGTCTAAATGACTATACTGATAAGTTTTGCCATACACTTACAGAAGAAATAATATCATTTCTACACAAAAAATCTCAGAAAATTGAAACTCAACTCACCTTATGAGGCTGGTATTACTCTGATATCATAAGCAGAAAAGACATACAAAGAAAATTACAGACTAATATACCTCATGAATATAAAATTTTGAAAATTAATGAAATTTTAGCAAATTGAATCCAGCAATATTACAATAGGATCATAAATCATGAGCAAATCAAGTTTTTCACTGGAAAGCAGGGTTGGTTTAACATTGCAAAATCAGTGTAATTCACTATTAATTGAGTTAAGAAAGGTGGGAAATGTGATCATCTCAGTAGATTCAGAGAAAACATCTGATAAAATACAACATCCATTACTGATAAAAATTCTCACCAAGCTAGAAATTGCAGGAATATTACTTAACCTGATAAAAAGCATCTATGAAAATACTATACCAACATCACAATCAATGATGAAGGAATTAATATTTCTGTGCTAAGTTCGGGACTGCAAGAAGAATGTCCTCTCTCACCACATATATTTAATGTTGTACTGGAGTTTCTAGCCAAGGACACAAGACAAGAAAAAGAAAAGGAATCAAGATTACAGGAGAAGTAAAACTGTATTTATTCACAGATGACATCGTTACCTATTTAGAAAATCCTTTGGAATATACAAAAAGTTATTAAAACTAATAAATGAGTTTAGCAGATTTGCAGGATAGAAGATTAATATACAGATATCAACTGTATTTCTATATACTTTCAATGAACAATTAGAAATTGATATCAAAAGAGTACCATTTTAATAGTATCAAAAATATGAAATGCTTCAGATAAATTTAAAAATAGATATCAAAATTTGTGTGCTGAAAACTACAGAACATTGCTGAGAGAAACTAAAGACCTAAGTAAATGGAGAACTTTATGGTGTTCATGTTAGGATGTCATTTATGCCCAAGTTGATCTTCAGATTCAAAGAGATCTTAATTGAAATCCCAGCAGTCTCTTTTGTAGAAGCTGATACTCTGACTCTAAAATTCATATGGAAGAGCAAAATACCAAGAATAGCAAAATAGCTTTTTAAAAAATAAACAAAGTTGAAGGATTTATACAACCTAACTTCAAGATTTATAGTAAAGCCATGGTAATCAAGGCAGTGCAGTACTGGCATAAAGACAGACACACAGATCAATGTAACAGAATACAAAATCCAGAAATAGACCCATGCATATATGGTCAATTCATTTTTGAAAAAGTTGCAAAGGTAACGTGGTGGAGAGAGGATCGATTATTTTTTCAACAAATGGCACTGAAGCAAGTGCATATGTGTATGCAAAAAATACACTTTGATCCTCATACTATATACAAAAACTAACTCAAAATGCATCATAGGTCTCAGTATAAAATCTAAAACTGTAAGAATTCTTGACTAAAACGAAGGAGGAAAACCTTTGTGACCTTCGTTTAAGCAAAGATTTCTTTTTCATATAAATTTATTTATTTATTTATTTATTTATTGGCTGCGTTAGGTCTTCGTTGCTGCTCGCGGGCTTTCTCTAGTTGCGGCGAATGGGGGCCACTCTTCCTTGCAGTGCACGGGCTTCTCATTGCAGTGGCTTCTCTTGTTGCGGAGCACGGGCTCTAGGCGCTCCGGCTTCAGTAGGTGTGGCACATGGGCTCAGTAGTTGTGGCTTGCGGGCTCTAGAGCGCAGGCTCAGTAGTTGTGGCGCACGGGCTTAGTTGCTCCGTGGCGTGTGGGATCTTCCTGGATTGGCAGGGAAGCCAGTGTGTCCCCTGCACTGGCAGGCGGATTCTTAACCACTGTGCCACCAGGGAAGCCCAAGCAAAGATTTCTTAGATCTAACATCAAGTGCATGATCCATACGTGAAAAAAACAATAAACTGTATTTCATAGAAATTAATGACTTCTCCTCTTGCAAAGGCACTGTTTAGAATGAAAAGACAAGCCACAGTTTAGGAGAAAATATTTGCAAGTAACATATAAAGGACTAGTGCCCACAATATATAAAGGACTAGTGCCCACAATATATAAAGAACTCTCGAAACTGAATAATAAAAAAACCACCAATTAAAAATAGGCAAAAATTTAAAGATACATTACTAAAGAAGATATTTGAATGGCAAATAAGCACATTAAAAATATGTTCAATATCTATAGATAAATGCAATGCAAATTATCTATAGATAATAAATAAATAAAATGCAAATTAAATGCAAATTAAAGCCACACCACAAGGGAATAACTCTACACATGGATTAGAATGCCTGAAACTAAAAAGATTGACCATACCAAGTATTAGTGAGGATGTGGAGGAATTTGAATTCTCATACACTTATGGTAGAAATGTAAAATGGTCCAAAAATGTTGGAAACAGTATGATGGTTTCTTGAAAATTAAGGACACACTTAACATATGATCAGTGATCACTCTCCTGTATATTTATCCAGAGAACATGTTCATACAAAGCATATGTCCAAACAAAGACTTGCACATAAGTGCTCATAAAAGATTATTTTGTAATAGCCAAAAAGTGGAGAAAAATATACATCAAGATGAGAATGGATAACCAAATTGTGGTATGTACACACAATGGAACACTACTCAGGAATAAAAAGGAGTAAGTTAGCGCTAACACTAAAGACAACAGCATAGATGACTCTCAGATACACTATAGTGAGTGAAATAAGCCAGAGGAGGAAAAATACATACTATGTGCTTCCATTTCTACAAAATTTTAGAAATAATCTATTATTAGAACAGAAAGAGTGGGTTTGATAACTGGTAGGAGGGAGATTTTGGAGAGGACGCATATGTTCATTATCTTGATTATGGTGATGGTTTCATGATGGTCTCACATACTGATACATTCCACATACACACGTGTGTGCACAGACATACATATGTAAAAATTTACCAAATCGTGCAATTTAACGTGCAGTTTATCGTATATTAATTATATTTCAACAAAGCTGTTTAATATAACTGCATCATTTTCTTCCATCTTAAACATTGTATACAAATCAAATTTCCTTTTCCTTTCCAACTCAGGATAATTGTTTGGTATATTAACTGCATTTTTGAACCAAAGTGTACAAATAATGTCAGTATCTGTTAGTTAATTAAGCCCGTTTACCCACACAAGTGGCCCTGGGCTTCTGTGTTTTGTGAAATTTTGTTTTAGCTTTTTAGAGTTTGTTATCGGTGGTTTCAAACATCAAAAATTTTGTCTTTTGATTTATTGCTTTAAACCTGTCATAGAATGTAACCCTTATCATCCAGTTAGAAGTCAACCAAAGATTATAGGAAGATGTGTTATAAAAATACTATCTCTGAAGTCAGTAAACTCAGGTTCAAATTCTGACTCTGCCGCTAACTGGCTGTGGATCCAAGGAAAGTTATTTTTAGTCAAGCCTCAGTCACCCCATCATGAAATGGGACTGCTACTGGCTAATTCATTGGTTTAGTTTGGAGAATAAATAAAACATTGTATTTATATACAAGGTCTAGTACACAGTAGACACATCAAATTTTTGCATTCCTTTCTCTCTTTTTTAAAGTAATACCTGTTATTTACTTATTTTAAATGTTTGTTTATTTATTTGGCTGCGCCGGATCTTAGTTGTGGCACGCGAGATCTTCGCTGCGTGTGGGATCTTTGTTGTGACATGCGGGATCTTCATTGCAACACGCGGGATCTTTAGTTGTGGCATGTGGGATCTAGTTCCCTGACCAGGGATCAAACCTGGGCCTCCTGCATTGGGAGCACGGAGTCTTAGCCACTGGACCACCAGGGAAGTCCCTTGCATTCCTTTCTTCATTGTATTAGATGAATTAACACTAACTCTCTAGCTGATAAAGCCCCAAAATCTCAGTGGCTAAGTGCAATAGAAATTTATTTCTTGCTCATGGAATGTCCAATTGGTATCAGGGAGTGCGGGGGGGGGGTAGCTTTTGGCGTCTTGGCCATTCAATACAAGGCACACTGCAAGCATCAATATCCAGCCAGCCATGCAGAGAGAGTTAGTGCAGGATATTTTGAGAGGTTTCTATGGGCCAGGCTTGGAAGTAGCATATGTCATTTCTAGCAACATTCACTTCACCAGGACACAGTCTTGTGACCATAGCCTAGGAAGAAGTGGAAACCAAATTTTGGTGAATAGCTAGCATGTTTCTACCACATTCCCTGTGTCAATCAAGAATGGAAGTCTGAGAAACACTCAAATGAGCTTTAGGATATAGCATTAGGAATATCCATTTGTTATACAGAGCCTGTGTCAGGGCTATATTTTAGAATTGAGGTTGCTGATATGTGAATTTTTATGTGAGGTGCTATCACTCTAAATACTAATGGTTATAAAATTATAATCATCATCATCCCTGTGGATGTCCTCAGCTACCAGTTCTTGAATGCCAGCTTTCCAACAAGCAGCAAACTCTGCATTTTACCAATATTATTTCATTAATTGCTGTTTTAGAGTGGAGAATTCTTAAAGACAGAAGGCATATCTTTTTTTCCTGCAAGTATTCTGATGCTGAGTACAGTAAAAACAGACTATGATTGATATTTTTGGAAAGAATGAATATTAGAAACAGAATTTTAAAACCTAGGAAATCTACCTCAGTTGTTCTAGCTTCCCAGACACGAATGTATGCTCACCATATTTTTAAGTGTATCTTAAAATGTCTTAGAATGGACATATCAATATTAATAATGCCTGTCTGGGAACTATGCTTCTGAGGATTCAATAAATTATATCTTATGACAAATTTGTATCTATAAAAACTGACAGAAAGTGATTCTCAAGAGAATATGGCTTATTTACAGAATTTTTTTGTGTGTAATTTATTCAGCTATCCACACGAATACTGGAAACTCATCACTGACTTTTCTTAAATTACACATTCTTTCGCTAAAAAAGGAAGTTGTTTTGCTTCTGAATACAACAATAAAAACAAAATAGAATTCTGCAAAAGTGTGTATGCTCATTGCTGATTTATTTGCTGGTTTATGCTAATTTGAGGTCATTTCAGTTTTACAAATTATTCTTTAATCTAGATTCTCTTTAACAGGGATAATGTTTAAAATGGCACTTTTCCTCTAGACATATCAAGTTCATATCTATCTTTATTATGAAAAATTTAAATACAAACTGGAGTTGAAAAAGGCAGTCAAATTAAGTGTAATGCAAAAAAGAATTATTGAGACTAACGATGTAATGATTTATTCTTTCAGTTGACTGGATATTTTGCATGTAAAATTAAAGGTTAAATTCTAATCCTATTATTTGTTTTTAAACAATTTTACTTAATGTAGTCTGTCAAGAACATTTATGTCTCTGGAGATATTAGAAGACTTCATAATTATAAGCGATTTCCCAAAAGGGTAAAATGTCTTGCTCAATTAAAATACTTAAGGGAGAGCTATTTTTTTCAGCTTTATTGAGGTATAACTGGCAAATAAAATTGTAAGATATTTAAAGTATACATTGTGATGATCTGATACATGTGTACGTTGTGAAAGGATCTCCCCCCTTCATTGAGTTAATTAACACATCCATCACCTCACATATTTATCATTTTATTTATTTATTTTTTTTGGTGAGAATGTTTCAGTTCTACTCACTTAGCAGATTTCAATTATACAGAGTGGTGGTATCAACTGTAGTCACCCCATTTTACATTAGATCCTCAGATCTTATTCATCATATAGCTGAAAGTTTATTCCTTTTTACCAACCTCTCTCGATTTCTCCCATCCCCCAGACTCTGGCAACCACTTTTCTACGCTGTTTCTATGAGTTTGACTGTTTTTTTTTTTTTTTTTTTTAAGATTCCACACAGAAGTGATATCATGCAGTATTTTTCATCTTCTGTTGAGCTTATTTCACTTAGTATAAGGCTCTGCAATTTCATCCATGTTGTTGCAAATGGCAGGATTTCCTTTTTAAAGGCTGAATAATATTCCACTGTATATCTGTGGATATGTGATTTTTCAAAATTTTTCAAAACACTTTTTAAAAATCCATTCATCTGTGGATGGACATGTAAGTTGCTTCTGTACATGTGCTATTGCAAACAGTGCTGCAATCAGTCCGGCCCAACCTCAGAGTTGCCTCTCAGACTTCCATGATTTCCGAGGCTCCCTCTTTGTTCTCAGTGGCCCCTGGCAGTCAGGGCTGTGCGAAGGGGAGCCTTGTAGTCCGCACCTAGATGCAGGCTGATTGGAAGCTGGACCCTCAGGCAGCAGCTGGGAAAACAGGCGGTGGAGTCCCTTCCAGGAGGAAACCAGGATGGGCCTTTTTGCCTGCCCCCTCTCTGCTGGGCCTACGTGTAGAGCTGCAGTGTCGGGGTGCTCCTAGGCCCATTAAGAACTGTTTCTTTGTTTGCTAGAGTCCTAGGGGACTTATGGATGCAAGCCCCATTGACTACTAGGGCCAGGAAATCCAGGCCACTCCCTCGGGTGGCAGCCACAAAAGCTGGAGCCACAGACATGTATACGACCTCCTTCCAGGATGATACTGGCACCTGGGTAGTGTTATTGGAGGAGGCTGGAGGGAGGAAGTGGGAGAGGTCCACTGGCTTCCCTGGCCTCAGGGGAGGGCCACAGCCAGCCCTTAGTACCTGCTAAGTTAGAAGGCTGACCCTCAGGCAGCAGCTTTTAAAGTATGCAGATAAACCCCTTTCAGGGAAATACTGGAAATGGGTGATTTTGCCTGCTTCCTCTGCGCTGAGCCCTCAGGGCGATAGGCCAGGTGCCTATCAGGAATCGTTGCTTTGCTATATAGTCTTGTGGGTCTCCAGACACAAGCATGTTGGCCTTCACAGCTAGGTGTTTTGCGAGTCCTCCCTCCCGGTGGTTGTCTTAAATGCTGGAGTGATGATATATGTATATGTATAACTAAATCACTTTGCTGTACACCTGACACTAACACAACATTGTAAATCAACTCTACTCCAATATAAAATAAAAATGAAAGTTAAAAAATGAAAAAAAGAATACATATAGATGTGTAACTGAATCACTTTGCTGTACAGTAGAAATTAACACAACATTGTCAATCAACTGTCCTTCAATAGAATAAACTTTTTAAAATGTTGGATTGATAGATGTGGGGTCCAAAGCCTTCACTCCTCAGGGAGATGCTGGGAGTTAGGGGTTCCCTCCCGACTGTGTGGTGCTGTGCCAGGGGTGGGGCTTATTGCAAGTGTGTGTCTCAGCCTTTCCTACCATTTTGATGGGTATATTTTCTCATCCGTCCAGTGTGCACGAATCGCTCAGCTGGTTTCTGGCTCCTTTGGAGGCAGTTGCTCCATGCGTAGCTGTACATTCAATGCATCCATGGGAGCAGGGGGCTTCAAGAGCCTCCTACATAACCATCTTGGTGGACTCTTTCAATCTATTCTTTATTCTCTATTTTTTCTTTTTTTAAAATATTAATTAATTACTTATTATTTATTATTTTGGGCCGCGTTGGGTCTTCATTGCTGCGCGCGGGCTTTCTCTAGTTGCGGTGAGCGGGGGGCTACTCTTCATTGCGGTGCGTGGGCTTCTCATCGCGGTGGCTTCTCTTGTTGCAGAGCATGGGCTGTAGGCACACGGGCTTCAGTAGTTGTGGATCGTGGGCTCTAGAGCGCAGGCTCAGTAGTTGTGGCGCACGGGCTTAGTTGCTCCGCAGCATGTGGGATCTTCCCCGACCAGGGCTCGAAACCATATCCCCTGCATTGGCAGGCGGATTCTGAACCGCTGAGCCACCAGGGAAATCCTCTTTATTCTCTATTTTTAATTTCTTGAGGAACCTCCATACTCTTCCCTAGTGACTGTAACAGTTTACATTCCCACCAACAGTGTAAAAGGGATCACTTTTCTCCACATTCTCACCAGCATTTGTTATCTCTTGTCTTTTTGGTAATAGACATCCTAACAGGTCCTTTGCCCACTTTTAAATCGGATTATTTGTGGGTTTTGTTTTAGTTTTTTGTTTTCTATTGAGTTGTATTGAGTTCCTTGTATATTTTGGATATTAATCCCTTATCCAATATGTGGTTTGCAAATATTTCCTCCCATTCCATAGGTTGTCTTTTCATTTTGTTGATGGTTCCCTTTGCTGTGTGGAAGCTTTCACGTCTGGTGTAGTCCCAGCTCTTTATCTGTGCTTTTGTTGCCTTTGTTTTTAGTGTCAAATCCAAAAAATCATTTCCAAGACCAATGTCAAGGAGTTTACCTCCTGTGTTTTCCTCTCTAAGTTTTATGGTTTCAGGTTCTAAATTCAAGTCTTTAATCCATTTGGAGTTGATTTTTGTGTTTGGTATAAGATAATGGTCCTGTTTCATTCTTTTTCATGTGTATATCCAGTTTTCCCAACACCATTTATTGATGAGAGTAGCCTTTCCTCTGTGAGTAGTCTTGGCTCCTTTGCTGTAAATCAACTGACCATATATGCTTGGATTTATTTCTGGGATCTTGGTTCTATTCCATTGGTTTATGTGTCTGTTTTTATGCCAGTACCATACTATTTTGATTACTATAGCTTTGTAATATGGTGTGGAATCAGGCAGTGTGATGTCTCCAGCTTTGTTCTTCTTTCTCAAGATTGCTTTAGCTATTCAGGGTTTTTTGTGCTTCCATACAAATTTTAGGATTGTTTTATCTATTTCTGGGAAAAATGCTATTGGAATTTTGATAGGGATTACATTAAATGTGTAGAGAGCTTTGGGTAGTGTGGACATTTTAACAATATTAATTCTTCCAAACTATGAGCACAGAAACTCTTCCCATTTATTTGTGTCTTCAGTTTCCTTCATCAGTGTCTTATAGTTTTCAGTGTACAGGTGTTTCACATCCTTGGTTAAATTTCTTCCTAAGTATTTTAGGGATTGGGATTGTTTTAAAGGGAACTCTTAAATACAATACTTCTGAACAAAAAAATCTGTAGTAGGTCTTTTCTCAAAATGTATACAATAATATATTAATTTTTTTTGTTATCAAGATATTCTGATTCTTTCTCTCCCTTTTACTATATGATGATATATAGTTTGCCCAGGGTCATTACTGTATATATTAGCAGTCTCTAGAATATATTGGTGAACATATGTTCTTTTTTGCGTTTATTGTTCTTGGTTTCATTTATTTTTATTTTTAACTATAAGTTTCAATTTCTAAACCATTAAAAATTTTTTAAATAAAGTTTTCAATCCAGTATGTGAAAAGCCAACCCACTCAAATAAATTAGTTTGATAATTTAATGAAGAAAGAATCAGATTGTGAAGGGCTTTGGATGTTATACATAAGCTTTCAGGTTTTTTCTTGAAGACAAGGAGGATGTACTGAATAATTTTAAACAGTAGAGTGAAATAGCTTATTGTTTTAGGAATTTGATAAAACTTGGTGACTAAGTAGAGTAGATAAGGGAGGAGAAAGAGTATCAGAATGACTTCTAAATGTCTGGCTTCAGGGTCTGGGTATATGGTGGAGGGGATCATCAGGGAATACTGTGTGGGAAAGAGCTAACGCTGGATGGAAGATGGACCGTTTGGTTTGTATCTACTGAATTGGTGACGTCTGTACATTTCTTAGGTAGGTTTATTCCTAGGTATTTTATTCTTTTTGTTGCAATGGTAAACGGGAGTGTTTTCTTAATTTCACTTTCAGATTTTTCATCATTAGTATACAGGAATGCAAGGGATTTCTGTGCATTAATTTTGTATCCTGCTACTTTACCAAATTCATTGATTAGCTCTAGTAGTTTTCTGGTAGCATCTTTTGGATTCTCTATGTATAGTATCATGTCATCTGCAAACAGTGACAGCTTTACTTCTTCTTTTCCGATTTGGATTCCTTTTATTTCTTTTTCTTCTCTGATTGCTGTGGCTAACACTTCCAAAACTATGTTGAATAATAGTGGTGAGAGTGGGCAACCTTGTCTTGTTCCTGATCTTAGTGGAAATGGTTTCAGTTTTTCACCATTGAGGACAATGTTGGCTGTGGGTTTGTCATATACGGCCTTTATTATGTTGAGGAAAGTTCCCTCTATGCCTACTTTCTGCAGGACTTTTATCATAAATGGGTGTTGAATTTTGTTGAAAGCTTTCGCTGCATACATTGAGATGATCATATGGTTTTTCTCCTTCAATTTGTTAATATGGTGTATCACATTGATTGATTTGCATATATTGAAGAATCCTTGCATTCCTGGGATAAACCCCACTTGATCATGGTGTATGATCCTTTTAATGTGCTGTTGGATTCTGTTTGCTAGTATTTTGTTGAGGATTTTTGCATCTATGTTCATCAGTGATATTGGCCTGTAGTTTTCTTTCTTTGTGACATCTTTGCCTGGTTTTGGTATCAGGGTGATGGTGGCCTCGTAGAATGAGTTGGGGAGTGTTCCTCCCTCTGCAATATTTTGGAAGAGTTTGAGAAGGATAGGTGTTAGCTCTTCTCTAAATGTTTGATAGAATTCGCCTGTGAAGCCATCTGGTCCTGGGCTTTTGTGTGTTGGAAGATTTTTAATCACAGTTTCAATTTCAGTGCTTGTGATTGGTCTGTTCATATTTTCTATTTCTTCCTGGTTCAGTCTCGGCAGGTTGTGCATTTCTAAGAATCTGTCCATTTCTTCCAGGTTGTCCATTTTATTAGCATAGAGTTGCTTGTAGTAATCTCTTATGATCGTTTGTATTTCTGCAGTGTCAGTGGTTACTTCTCCTTTTTCATTTCTAATTCTATTAATTTGAGTCTTCTCCTTTTTTCTCTTGATGAGTCTGGCTAATGGTTTATCAATTTTGTTTATCTTCTCAAAGAACCAGCTTTTAGTTTCATTGATTTTTGCTATTGTTTCCTTCATTTCTTTTTCATTTATTTCTGATCTGATCTTTATGATTTCTTTCCTTCTGCTAGCTTTGGGGTTTTTTTGTTCTTCTTTCTCTAATTGCTTTAGGTGCAAGGTTAGGTTGTTTATTCGAGATGTTTCCTGTTTCTTGATGTAGGCTTGTATTGCTATAAACTTCCCTCTTAGAACTGCTTTTGCTGCATCCCATAGGTTTTGGATCGTCGTGTCTCCATTGTCATTTGTTTCTAGGTATTTTTTGATTTCCCCTTTGGTTTCTTCAGTGATCACTTCGTTATTAAGTAGTGTATTGTGTAGCCTCCATGTGTTTGTATTTTTTACAGATCTTTTCCTGTAATTGATATCTAGTCTCATAGCGTTGTGGTCGGAAAAGATACTTGATACGATTTCAATTTTTTTAAATTTACCAAGGCTTGATTTGTGACCCAAGATATGATCTATCCTGGAGAATGTTCCATGAGCACTTGAGAAAAATGTGTATTCTGTTGTTTTTGGGTGGAATGTCCTATAAATATCAATTAAGTCCATCTTGTTTAATGTATCATTTAAAGCTTGTGTTTCCTTATTTATTTTCATTTTGGATGATCTGTCCATTGGTGAAAGTGGGGTGTTAAAGTCCCCTACTATGATTGTGTTACTGTCGATTTCCCCTTTTATGGCTGTTAGTATTTGCCTTATGTATTGAGGTGCTCCTATGTTGGGTGCATAAATATTTACAATTGTTATACCTTCCTCTTGGATCGATCCCTTGATCATTATATAGTGTCCGTCTTTGTCTCTTGTAATTGTCTTTATTTTAAAGTCTATTTTGTCTGATATGAGAATTGCTACTCCAGCTTTCTTTTGATTTCCATTTGCATGGAATATCTTTTTCCATCCCCTCACTTTCAGTCTGTATGTGTCTCTAGGTCTGAAGTGGGTCTCTTGTAGACAGCATATATATGGGTCTTGTTTTTGTATCCATTCAGCCAGTCTGTGTCTTTTGGTTGGAGCATTTAATCCATTTACATTTAAGGTAATTATCGATATGTATGTTCCTATTCCCATTTTCTTAAATGTTTTGGGTTTGTTATTGTAGGTGTTTTCCTTCTCTTGTGTTTCTTGCCTAGAGAAGTTCCTTTAGCATTTGTTGTAAAGCTGGTTTGGTGGTGCTGAACTCTCTCAGCTTTTGCTTGTTTGTAAAGGTTTTAATTTCTCCATCAAATCTGAATGAGATCCTTGCTGGGTAGAGTAATCTTGGTTGTAGGTTTTTCTCCTTCATCACTTTAAGTATATCCTGCCACTCCCTTCTGGCTTGCAGCGTTTCTGCTGAAAGATCAGCTGTTAACCTTATGGGGATGCCCTTGTGTGTTATCTGTTGTTTTTCCCTTGCTGCTTTTAATATGTTTTCTTTATATTTAATTTTTGATAGTTTGATTAATATGTGTCTTGGTGTGTTTCTCCTTGGATTTATCCTGTATGGGACTCTCTGTGCTTCCAGGACTTGATTAACTATTTCCTTTCCCATATTAGGGAAGTTTTCAACTATAATCTCTTCAAATATTTTCTCAGTCCCTTTCTTTTTCTCTTCTTCTTCTGGGACCCCTATAATTCGAATGTTGGTGCGTTTAATGTTGTCCCAGAGGTCTCTGAGACTGTCCTCAGTTCTTTTCATTCTTTTTTCTTTATTCTGGTCTGCAGTAGTTATTTCCACCATTTTATCTTCCAGGTCACTTATCCGTTCTTGTGCGTCAGTTATTCTGCTATTGATCCCATCTAGAGTATTTTTAATTTCATTTATTGTGCTTGTCATCGTTTCTTGGTTCCTCTTTAGTTCTTCTACGTCCTTGTTAAATGTTTCTTGCATTTTGTCTATTCTATTTCCAAGACTTTGGATCATCCTTACTATCATTATTCTGAATTCTTTTTCAGGTAGACTACCTATTTCCTCTTCATTTGTTAGGTCTGGTGTGTTTTGACCCTGCTCCTTCATCTGCTGTGTGTTTTTCTGTCTTCTCATTTTGCTTATCTTACTGTGTTTGGGGTCTCCTTTTCACAGGCTGCAGGTTCGTAGTTCCCGTTGTTTTTGGTATCTGTCCCCAGTGGCTAAGGTTGGTTCAGTGGGTTGTGTAGGTTTCCTGGTGGAGGGAACTAGTGCCTGTGTTCTGGTGGATGAGGCTGGATGTTGTCTTTCTGGTGGGTTCGTCCACGTCTGGTGGTGTGTTTTGGGGTGTCTGTGGCCTTATTATGATTTTGGGCAGCCTCTCTGTTAATGGATGGGGCTGTGTTCCTCTCTTGCTAGTTGTTTGGCATAGGGTGTCCAGCACTGTAGCTTGCTGGTCGTTGAGTGAAGCTGGGTCTTGATGTTGAGATGGAGATCTGTGAGAGATTTTCGCCGTTTGGTATTACGTGGAGCTGGGAGGTCTCTTGTGGACCAGTGTCCTGAAGTTGGCTCTCCCACCTCAGAGGCACAGCCCTGATGCCTGGCTGGAGCACCAAGAGCCTTTCATCCACACGGCTCAGAATAAAAGGGAGAAAAAATGGAAAGAAAGAAAAAAAGAGGATAAAATAAAATAAAATAAAGCAATTATAATAAAAAATAAGAAAAAAAATTATTAAGAGTAAATTTATTAAGAAAAAAAATTTTTTTTTAATTTTTAAAAATAGATTTATTAATTTTTTATACTAAAAATAAAAAAATTATTTAGAAAAAATTTATTAAGAAAAAAATTTTTTAATTTTTTAAAATAAAAAATATGAAAAAACTTATTAAAAATTTTTTTAAAAATAGAAAATAAGGAAAAAATTATTAAGAAAACATTTATTAGGGAAAAAAAAAAATTTTTAAGCCAAAAAAAAAAAAAAAAAAACGGACAGACCTAACCCTAGGACTAACGGTGAGAGCAAAGCTATACAGACAAAATCTCACCCAGAAGCATACACATCTACACTCACAAAAAAAAGGAAAAGGGGAAAAGTTAATATATCCTGCTCCCAAAGTCCATCTCCTAAATTTGGGATGATTCGTTGTCTATTCAGGTATTCAACAGATGCAGGCACATCAAGTTGTTTGTGGAGCTTTAATCCGCTGCTTCTGAGGCTGCTGGGAGAGATTTCCCTTTCTCTTCTTTGTTCGTACAGCTCCCGGGGTTCAGCTTTGGATTTGGACCCGCCTCTGCATGTAGGTCCCCTGAGGGCGTCTGTTCCCCGCCCAGACAGAACGGGGTTAAAGGAGCAGCTGATTCGGGGGCTCTGGCTCAGTCAGGCCGGGGGGAGGGAGCGGTACGGAGGAGGCGGGGCGAGCCTGCGGCGGCAGAAGCCGGCGTGACGTTGCAGCAGCCTGAGGCGCGCCGTGCGCTCTCCCGGGGAAGTTGTCCCCGGATTACGGGAGCCTGGCCATGGCGGGCCGCACAGGCTCCCGGGAGGGGCGGTGTGGAGAATGACCTGTGCTCGCCCACAGGCTGTTTGGTGGCGGCAGCAGCAGCCTTAGCGTCTCATGCCCGTCTCTGGGGTCCGCGCTGATAGCCGCGGCTCGCGCCCGTCTCTGGAGTTCGTTTAAGTGGCGCTCTGAATCCCCTCTCCTTGCACGCCGCGAAACAAAGAGGCAAGAAAAAGTCTCCTGCCTCTTCGGCAGCTGCAGACTTTTTCTCGTGCACCCTCCCGGCTAGTTGTGGTGCGCTAGACCCTTCAGGCTGTGTTCACGCAGCCAACCCCAGTCCTCTCCCTGCGATCCGACCGAAGCCCGAGCCTCAGCTCCCAGCCCCCGCCCGCCCCGGCGGGTGAGCAGACAAGCCTCTCGGGCTGGTGAGTGCTGCTCGGCGCCGAGCCTCTGTGCGGGAATCTCTCCGTTTTTCCCTCTGCGTCCCTGTTGCTGTGGGATCCGCGCTGATAGCCGCGGCTCGTGCCCGTCTCTGGAGCTCGTTTAGGCGGCGCTCTGAATCCCCTCTCCTTGCGCGCCGCGAAACAAAGAGGCAAGAAAAATTCTCTTGCCTCTTTGGCAGCTGCAGTCTTTTTCCCGGACTCCCTCCCGGCTAGCACCGAAGCCCGAGCCCCAGCTCCCAGGCCCCGCCCGCCCCGGCGGCTGAGCAGACAAGCCTCTCGGGCTGGTGAGTGCTGGTCGGCACCGCTCCTCTGTGCGGGAATCTCTCCGCTTTGCCCTCCGCACCAATGTGGCTGCGCTCTTCTCCGTGGCTCCGAAGCTTCCCCCCTCTGCTACCCGCAGTCTCTGCCCACGAAGGGGCTTCCTAGTGTGTGGAAACCTTTCCTCCTTCACAGCTCCCTCCCACTGGTGCAGGTCCCGTCCCTATTCTTTTGTCTCTGTTATTTCTTTTTTCTTTTGCCCTACCCAAGTACGTGGGGATTTTCTTGCCTTTTGGGAGGTCTGACGTCTTCTGCCAGCGTTCAGTGGGTGTTCTGTAGGAGCAGTTCCACGTGTAGATGTATTTCTCATGTATCTGTGGGGAGGAAGGTGATCTCCGCGTCTTACTCTTCCGCCATCTTGCCCCTCCCTCCTGTACATTTCTTGCAGGTGGAGATGTTACATGTATAGAAGTGCTAGTTTAAAATTCAGCATCAAATCCTATCTCCTAAAATGCTGTCATTCTTTGGTTTCCATGGAACCTGTCTTTTCATGGCACTGCTGTTCTGAGTCTCTTCCCACCTCTAACGTTGGCCTCTTCCTCTTTCACCAGTGGATATTGCAGAGACTCCCCAGGGTCCTGACCAAGGGCCCTTTCTCTTCAGAGGCCTCACTCTCACCAGTGGTCTCAGCTACCATCTTGGGGGCACAATAATTACAGCTTAGGAGAGGTAGTAGGAAAGTTTGGGAGCAGAGAACTAGAAGGGAAACCAGAAGACAGTAAAATAATGGACACTTCTAGTGGAAATTTTGAAAAATCACATATCCACTGCATAAAATTCTAATTAGGAGATCAAGGAAATAGGAACTACAAAGGGGCTTCTTGTTGGGAAAATTACACCACGTTTACCAGAACAAAGCCAGATTGCAATGCTCAGGGCTCACACTGTATTGCAATGGATGAAAGAGTAAATGGGGGTGTTTGGGAGGTGACAGGAAGGGGACACAGTGTATATAGATTAACGTATAAACAAGAATGATAGGGTATAAAAGTAGAGTTGGGACAGAAGCTAAATCAATTGTATTCCAGCATTTATATCTTTAATTAAAAAAATCAAATAAAACATAAAGCAAAAATGTTCATTGAAAACCGTTTGAGGATAACAAGACCATTTCCTTTCACTGGATTGGCTCTTAAAAGGAAAAACTAGACATGATGTCTTCATATGTCTTTCCTCAGGTTTTTTTTTGGCATTTGTTTAGCATGAAAAAGAACACTTTCCATTTATTAAACCTGATAAGTGATGGGTTCTAAAATTTGGCTACAGGTTATATTACATCACACACGGCCTTCTACTACCTAATATTAAGATATATTACAGACATCACAAAATATTCTCAAAGCCATTCAGGTTAATTCAGTCCCACAAATATATATTGATTTTCTATTGAGAGGCAGTTACTATGCTAGGTATTGGGGATCCCTACAGGGATAGCTACAGTCTCAAAAATACAACCCAGATAACCTGAAAAACTTAATATAATGTCATAAAAACTAAGATAGTAGTAGGTTCAGTGAGCGTGGGCATGACTTAATCCAACCTAATGATTCAGGCATGAGGACCACTGAAGCAAGCCTTGAAGGAGAAATAAATACTAGCCAGCAAAAGCAGAGAGAGGGCATGCAAGACAGAAAGAATAGTATGAGAGAGTTACAGAAATATTCTAGAGCATGTTACATGAATGGCATTATAAGCAGCAGTCTGATTTACTGAAGCATAATGTATAAATCATGAGAGCAAAGGCCTAAGAAAGAGATAAAAGCAGGAGAGCCTTGTATATCATTCTAAGGAACTGAACTTTATAAATTTATAAGGCGCTAAACCGTAGCTTTAACGTGTGATGTGTAACGTGGTCTGAGTTGTATTTTTATAAGCCCATTCTTGCTTCAATGAAAAGGAGGCAAGACTGGGGGAAAGGAAAGAAGTTAAGAGGATAATAACCCAGAGGTGAGATGACAAAGCCTTATACGGGTATACTGTTATAGAAATGGAAATATAGGAGGGAATCGAGATCAGTTCAGATGGTGGGAGAAGTCAACAGTGTTTGGTGATGGATTAGAGGTGACTGGTGGGTGTAGAAGTCTAGGATAACTCATGGGTTTCTGGTGTTGGTGACTTGGTGGATGACTGTGCCATGAATTCATATAGTATAACAGGAAAAGGAATAAAAATTTGAACAGATGGCAAGGGCAGAAAGCGATGAGTTTAATTTGGACCTGTTAAGTTTGGAGTGCCAGTGGAAATTGCAAGTGGATTTGTCTAGCAGGTCTTTGGATTCCCAAATATGAAACCTAGCTGAGAGTTCAAGGCTGAAGATATAGATCTGGAATCACCATTTAAATGTTACTTAAAACCATGAGAATGAGTGAGAAGGCTTTGTTAAATGCAGAAGCAAACGTGTATGTCTTTCACACTCACCATTCAGGTTGTCCTTCGAGTTCTTTCTTCTTTCACAAGTACACTTCATTCTAATGGGATTTTATCGGTTTGACCATGTTGTGGTCTAGGGGGAGTGCCGCCACATTGATTTAACCAGAGAAATGGAAACTCCTGAATAGGAACCCTATCTGTTCATGGTTTCTAATTTCCTCTTCTTACCAACTTAGTGCTGACTTAGCCTCCCTTTGAGTTGTCTTCTTCAGAAGGAGCTATGCCTTTCTGTGTTTCTTCTACAGTAAAGGCTCTCATGCCACCTGCTACCAACATGTGCTTTGGGGAGGATGTTCCCAAGGGTTGGGTAAGTTGTCTATATTCATTTCCTCTAGCTGCTGTTATAGCAACTTGGTGGCTTAAAGCAACATGAATTTATTATCTTAACAGTTCTGGAGATCAGAAATCGGAAATCAGTTTAACTGGGCTAAAATCAAGATAGTAGCAGACTGGCGTGAGTTCTGGAGGCTCTAGGAGAGAATCTTTATCTTTTCTAGCTTCTCTATCCCCTTGCTCATGACCTCCTTCCTCCGTCTTCAAAATGCATCACTCCAACCTCTGCTTCCATCATTCCATCTTTTTCTTCTGCCTTTGACTTTCTTGTTTCCCTCTTATAAGGGCCTTTTTGATTATATTGGGCCCATTGAGGTAATCTGGGATAAACTTCCCATCTCAAGACCCTTTACTTAATCACATCTGCAAATTGTCATGCAAGATAACCATTCACTGGTTCGCAGGATTAGGACATGGTCATCTTTCCAGCGCGATTATTCCACTACTATACTGTCCGTGACAAGAAATGAACACAGCTGCTCGCCCTGGCTTGCAGTAGTGCTTATAATAGGCACTACGCTTATTTAAATAAGATAACTGGCCATACATACAGTATTTAAACAGCATTCTTTAAGTGAAACAAAGTTGCAGTTTCACATTTACTGCTCATTTCCAAACAACTCTAAGCATTACAGTGTAAATTTCATGGCCAGTCAATGTAACAGACATCGATCTTTTTTTGACCTCAGCATCAAGTTCTCCTTCTTAATAGTTCCCTGAACTTGTTTTGAGGAATCACCTATCTCCAATCATGTGTACTTTTGGAAGCATGATAAATCCAGGTGCCTGCCTTCCATTCTGGAAGTCAAAGAACCAAATGTTTCCTCTCCCTCTCCTGGCACAGCCAGAGAGTGGGTAACTAACTGAAGTTTGGCCAGTCAGATGTTCTCCTTTGTGACTTGAATCTTGATCCAGTAACGTGAAGTTTGAAGAAATAGTTGACATTTACTGACTGTAAACTGTACATTTCAGTGCAACACCAAACAGAACTGCTTCTGTCTTTCTGACTTTCTAGAGCTACAGTATTGCCACAAATCCTGCCTGTTTCAAGACTGCAAAGCTTTCAATATCTTTCCAATAAATAACTTTCTCTTCAGTTCACCAAGTTTGGTTTCTGTCACTTACAGTCAGCAAACCCTAACAATAGCAGTGTTACATAGATATTATTGTTGTCTGGTTGAACCGACCATAAGAATTTTTAAGAAAATGATTTTCTGCTTCAAGCAAATTTATTCACTAAAGTCACCTAATTTGATTTAGGGCCTGACAGTTATAATGGCCTTCTTATTTATGTGACCTCATTAAAAATTCTATGGATTAGACACATTTACAAATCTGGAAAGGCAAGGTAGTTGCTCTCTCCAGATTAGGAAGGCTATTTTTCCTATATCAGTACTTTGCCTTTTCATGGAATCTTATTTGAAGAATAAGTGCCCCTATACAGTCACTCTTGAATTGGCTGGGGATAATTTTTAGAGCTTTGTTAAAGCATTATAATCACTGCTGAGGATTTACCTCCATTTCTTGGAGTGTTTCGTGGTTTACAGATTTTTTTTTCCTCTTTAATGGAAAATCACTCAGTGAAATTGCGGAAAAGCGATTATTTTATCTGAGTCATATTTTTATGGAAACTGTTTTTCACTTCTCTGTATTTTTAGAAGGGTTTTCTTTAAAAAGGATATTCTATTAATATTTATAATTAGATATCACACAAAGCAGATGCTAAATCTTATGCTATAACTTTATGGGTACAATTACAGAAAGAAGATCATATACTCTTTAGCATAATGTTCTCTCTGGGAGCTGTAGAACAAAGGGCAGACATTCTCCATGAAGATGCCCATTCTTTTTTGAGTAGAGGGAAACTGGAAGATGGTGATTAACCCCTATTTAACTATTATCATCCATGGTATTGATACTTAAGTGGGTAGAGCAGAAGCTCAATAAACACTTAATTGATTGACTCTTTTCTCTCTTTGACCCAAATCTTAGTTCATCTATTCACACAATATTTATTTCTATTCTTACTTTGAAGCCTTACGGGTGCTTCCTACTTTCAGAGCATGTGGACTTGTGGTCCTCCGCCTGTGTGAATGGGCGTGGCTTCCAAATGCAGTTGGGATGGAGAGCGGGGAGTTTTCTGAGGTCAGAGGATAGGAAGAAAAGGGATTCGTTTTTCTAATTACCTTTAGGCCAATACCTTGAGAAGCTGGTGGAATACATATTGTATAATCTAATCCACAAGAGCCTTCGTTGTACAGATGGGGAAACTGAGGCTCTGGGGGAGGTAATGGCACCGGGTGTGAACGTCAGTCCGGGTGAGTCTAGACTCTTTCCACGACCCCGGCTCCTCCCTGGCGATTGCTTCTTCAAAAATTCTACTAGGGATCCCGAGGATGGAGAGAGAGAAAGGCAAACCCTCTGCCCGTCAACATGAGTTCCTGTGATAGTGTTGAGCGCTCCCGATGACAAGGTTGGGAACGAGAGCTGTCAGGTGAGGAGGGGCAGGTTCACTTCTCCGCGGACGCTGCGCCGGGGAACGCCCGGGACACGCCCACTAACGCGCGGGCGCTTCGCGGTTCCTTCGAGGGGATGCGGGGCTTTCCCCTCCGCGTGGTGTGAGCGCACTTGCGGCCCGGAGCTGCGCGGGCATCACCCGCAGGACGCAGGGCGCCTCCCTGCGGCCCGGGCGCACGTGCCTGGGCTGGGTCAGGGCTGGTGGCCCGCCGTAGTAGCTGGGGCGGGTGGGAGTGTTGGCTCCGGGCCGCGGCCGCCGCCCGCCCGCCGGCTCCCGCGGTTGGGCGGAGGAAGCGCGGGACTCCTCCTCCCCACCGTATTAACATGCACCCAGGGGCGGGTGACCAGCCCAGCCTCGCCGCCCCAGCCCGCCGCGTCCCGGCGCTCAGCAGCCGCGCCAGAGGCGAGCGCTGCGCTCCGGGCCCCGCAATCCCGAGGACACGGCCTCTCCGACACCTCCGGCCCGGGGGAATCGGCGGCATCCGCGGCGGGAGCGGCCGTAGCCGCCTCGGCTCCTCACTCGAGTCCTTCCCATCGCCTCGCTGGGAGCCTGTCCCGGCCACGGGGACACCTCTTTCGTCCTCCCTCCGAGGCTCGCGGGACCGACGGACGTCCGCGGCGACCGAGGGCCGGACTGCGGGCAGTGGCAAGGTAACGCCGGGCTGCTCCGGGGGCTGGGGCGTGCGCTCGCGGCGGCGGCCACCGGAGCCCGGGCCGCCGCCACCGCCGCCACCGCCGCCACCGCCGCGCGCTGGGCGGCTCTTGCCCGCCGCGCGGTCGCCGCTTCTGTCTCGGGCGGAGGGACTCTGGACTGGGCTCCCCTAGCCGCCGGCCGGCTTCTCCTTCCCCTTCCACCGCCCGGGGCGCACTCCAGCGACCCCCGGGGTACTCCGGGAACCCGGGGATCGGCGCGCCGCTCTCCGGCGTGCGGTTCTCGCGGCTCCCCCCGGGGCCTGAGGAGAGTGACGGATTTCTAATTGCGACAGGGTCCCGGAAGGGGGAGGGGAGGAGAACTAAAGTCCCCGTCACGTCCACCGGCCAAATTCCCACCCCTCCCCCCCCCGACCCCAACCCCCGATGCACCTTGCAGGGAAGGAGGGGGCTGCTCCCTGCAGGGCATTTCTCGACTGGCTCCTGGGTCTTTGGCGAGGCAAGTTGTTGCACTTGTGTTTTAGGTGACATTTTGGCATTGGTAGTGGAGACAGCCCCCTCCCCTGTGTGTGTGTGTGTGTATGTATATGTGCGTGTGCGCGCGTGCGCGAGCGCGCAAGAGAGAGAAAGCCAGAGAAGCAGAGACAAAGAGAGACAGAGGCACGCAGGGAGAGACCAAGATATAGAAAGAGAGCCACACGGAGAGAACGGGGTCCAAGGGAGCGATCACGGGAGAGTCGACCCCCGCCCGCGGCCGAGGCCAAGGCCGATTCCCGGCCACTCGCGGCGCGGGCGGTGAGACCCGATATTCAGCCAGCTGAACAGTCGGGGCTGAGCCGGGACTAGACAGGGACACCCCTCCTCCGGGCCGGGAGGGATAACAAATTGCACTTTCATTGGGGGGGGGCGGCCGCAGCTTCAGGCGGGACTTCGGGGGGCCGCGCGGAGATGGAGATCCTGCCTGCAGGGCTCGGGAGGCTGCGCCCCTCGCGGGAGGCGAGCCAGCCCAGCCTGGCGCGGTGGCCCCGGGAAGCGGTGGGAAGGGGCTGCTCAGGTGCCTGCGCCCGCGACACTGTCTGTGCCGGCGCGCCGTTCCCGCCCAGGGCTCTCAGGCTCGCCTCCCTCCCGGCCAGGAGGCTGCGGAATTTTTTGTCGGAGAAGGGGAGGGGGTTTGAGGCGGCGAGGAGGCTGGGACAGGACCCTCCGTGGGGGGGCGGGGGCGGTGAGATGTTATCTCCTTTATGGACTCCTGCGAGACTGTCCCCTCTTGACACCGTGAGCTTGGCTCCGTTCTTGAGAGATCGATGCTCCTTCTCCCCCACCCTCCACCCCCAGCATAACACATGAAGTTATGGAATTACAGTGATGAAAAACATCATAAAAGTAACAATTCAAGGCAGATCTTTAGCTTTTAAAGTCTTCGAGAATGGCTTTGTAAACTGGTGATGGATCAGTCTGACTTGTAGTCAGATCCTGGGATGAGGAATGTTCAGAACTAGGAAAGCAATTTTAGGACCAAATGCAAACATCTTGCAAATTATTTTTTACCAGGAAGGAGCTAACTGCCTTTTGACGGTTATTTATAGCCGAATTTCAGCTTCAGGAAGCAACTTTCTATTGGCCTAGGTAATTTTGCATGTAGAGCAGTAATCTTTATCCCAACTTGAACCGAAATGACAGGAAGGCAAGAGATGTTACAAGTATCCTAATTTATCTAATGTCAGAAGGCTAAAGTTTTCTTTGCTTACATTTTTGAGAAGGAGATCCAAAGTCATAAAGAAATATCGAATAACTTTGCAAAACATTTGAAATTTAACTGTTTAGGTTACGAAAACTACCCTTGGTTCAGAAAATTCATATTGTGGCGTGAAATAGGAAAGTTCATAGAAATCTGGTGTCAATGGCCTTGTTATTAATTTCCTTTGGGTGTATTAGTTCAGTTTAAAGTTGCTGCAGTAAAGTCACTTCCTTGAAATATTCCTAATTCTAGATCTAAAATTCCATGACTATTAAAAAAACAACAACTGACTCACTTAAGAGAAAGTATTAGCTACTTTGTATGAAAAGAGACTTGAATGGCTTCACAAATATAGGCTATTTAAAAAATTATGTCTGCTGTTTCTCTCTATATTTCTATCCCAAGGTTAGTTCGCTAAATAAAATGTTTGATCTCAAAAATTATAGACAATATAAATATTGGCAAAATGAACTGATAAACAGATTCTTTAAAAGATTGTGAAGTAATTTTCTGACAAAACTCTTCAAGTCACACACTAGCAATTGCGCTTTGCGGTGTGGGGGGGAATAATACTTGAGTTTTCCTTATGGGGAATTTTCATGGTTTAGAATCTGTAATTTCTCCTTCAATGTAAACTTCATTCTGCCAGGACTAAAACCTTGATATGAGTGATTATTGAAATCAAGACCTTCTCAAAATATTATGTAGCCCATTCAGGGAAATAGCCTAAACTAACTATAAGTTGTTCTACTTTCTAAGTCCTTCTAAGCGTAAATGTTCTATTGAATCAAATTTGGAAATACAGATTGCATGCACTTTGATTTAACTTCTACTAGGTTATGTATGCCTTTGTTCTATATGGCTGTCTAGACTGATTACTATTTATTTATTTATTTTTTAGATTACTTTTTGTTGTTGTTATTTTTTGGCTACGCGGCGCGGCTCACGGGATCTTAGTTCCCTGACCAGGAATCGAACCCGACCCCCTGCAATGGAAGCGTGGTGTCCTAATCACTGGACCACCAGGGAATTCCCTAGATTGATTAATTTTTAAATATAAATTTAAAACTGGGAAGAGGGGAAATGAAGTTTTACTAACTACTCATTTAGAGATTTGTAGCATAGTAACAATTTCATCTACAACTCAGTTGAGACAAGTAACATTCTTTGAATAGCAACTTCTTCTGGAAACAAAGAGTTCAGTGTTCTGATTTGGATTTCATGTAATATTTCAAATTCAGAAGGGATAGTAATATGCCACCTAAATGTGTGTTTTCATAGTGAAGTTTCTATGACAGATTCACATTATGGTATCTTCTGGATCATTCCCACAAATTGTTCTCCCCTTATTCAGAGCAGCTCTGCTCCATGCAGGAGGATCTGTTTCCTCTTAGGAAGCATTCCATTGGAAGACTGTCATGAAGATTTCCTCTCTATAGAAACCAGCTTGCCTCTCATGGTTAATCTAAGGAAACAATGTAGTTGTAAGTTCTTTTGTTTCCTTTTCTCCTTTATCCAGCTAAAGGAGCATCCTTAAAGCAGGAGCATCATGAAAGGACTTTTGAAAAGTCTGAACACTTGTCTCCAATCCTCACCTCCCACACTTACAATCTACGCCTTACATCTATGAGATGTTGTTTTCTTTGTACATTTTTATTTTAAAGAAACACAGTCACAAGAAGACCCTTTGTCTAGAATTCTAAAAATTTTGTGCCACAGATACACTTGGAGGTTCAAAAGCACCCCATCATGTCTTGTGCCATCTCTTATTTCCAGAAGATCCTCAGGGCTTGTAATTCTTCATTTTCAAAGAAAGGAATCATTTCTTCTTGGACTTTCTTCCTTCTTTTTTTTTTTAAATCATGGGGAATGTGTAGCCTGCTTCCTGTTACTCCCCAATGAAGGTGACTTTCATTGTGTGGTCTCTCAGGAATTGCCAAAGATTTTGTTCCTAGGAAGGTCTAAACTGTTCTTCTACCACAGAGGAGGATTTAGAGCTAATCATCAGTCTTTCACTTTAATGTATTAAACATCCACTGACAACTCATTGTATGAGATACCAGGTACCAGTTCCTTTTCTTCTAACACGTATCTCTTTGGCTTATGCAAAATGTATATTTGCTATGTATAATATACCATTAATGCATACCAAAATTTGTTACTTCTTTTTTTTTGTAACCCTGCAACACACAAACCACCTGCTAAGGAAAACGTGTGGTTGAGGGCAGAAAAAATGGGATGTGGATATAAGGTGGTTAAAATGGTGAATGGCTTTTCTTTGAGGTCTTTTCTTCCTTTCTCTGATTGCACGGAGGTTGGTATTGCATGTGAGCTGTGCTGACCCACAAATTTTACATCTTTTAGTCTAGACAGTGGTGGGGCCAGACAGCTGGTGTACCAGTGAGAAACTGGAGATCTTCTCTGCCTTTATTGACCTAAGGTTTTTCCTGGCTGGTGTTTATTGTTTTCTCCTTCCTGCAGGAGGTAATGATTACTGGGTAACAAGTGACAGCCCACTTGGGAGCCCAGCTCACACCCAGGAAACCCTCTGGATATGTAGCCACGGATCTTTGGCTCAGATTCTTGGGCCTTTTCTTTCCTGGGTAGGTGAGAACTCACATAGCGGGGGATATCATTGCCCAGTTTGGGGTTGTTGTGAACTAGATATCAGTGCTCTGGGTCTTCTCTGAAGATGCAGACCCACCCTCCTCCTGGGATTTGCCTGACACTATACTGTTCATTTTCACATTCATTTATCATGGTTTGCTTCTCCGTTGTCATGGACAATTTCTATATCTTCTCCCAACGTTTCTTGTCAGGTTTGTAAGCAACAGCACAAAAGCAAGCGTGAAGAGTGTGGTTTGGCAGTGTATTAACTGCCCGATCCTGCCAGGACTTCTTAGGGTTCAGCAGACTGGTAGTCTCATTGGAGCCATGGATGAGCAATTAGGAGAGGAGGATTTGTGCTGGGACCTGAGTATCTCCTCGCTCCTGCATCCCCGTCTGCACCGGGAGGGCTCAGAGGCATTTCAGTGGCTCCATCAGGCTGCTTGTGGGAAGGTCTCTCTCTCTCTCTCTCTGGGCGCATTTCCAGCTCTGCTACTTTACTCCCTGACACGGTTTTGGCTAATTTGCAAACATCTGCTAGAGTAACTTCCCTTTTAATTCTACTACAGGAGAACGTTTATGAGTATTCTGATAGGAGGGCTGGCATTAACCCTCACTCTAACCTCCAGATTACATCCTTGCCCTGGGGGCCCTTGCTTTCTGGGTTTCAGTTTCAGTGGAAACTCAGTGTGATATCTTCTTCCCGGCTAGAAATTGCCCCTGGTAGATAGCATGAAGATTTCTTTGCAAGGCACAGGCTGCCGTTGAAAAGGAAAATGGCATTTTGATCTTGTCTCAGACTTTGCAAGCAGCTCTTCTTTGATATGATTCATCAGACTAGTCTAGCAAGAAGGCAAGGCACAGTCAGTCTCCTCGAAGCTCTTTACCCAGACACTAAGAAGCAAAGTCACCTTTTCTATCAGACAGGGATGAGCTTTCCCACTTGGAGCTGGGAAGGGGCAGCAGGGTAACCTTGAAGCAGTAACACATTTAGAAGTTTCCTGTGTGAACTCCCTGGAACATGTTTCTTACATTATTTCCACTTCCCTAGACCTCAGCTGAAAGGTCATTTAATCAGTGAAGCTGTCCGGTTGCAGGCAACTTAGTTGCCTTGATACTTTTTACCATGGTCCTTTTACAATTAATAATGATGCCTTGACTTTTGTGATTATCTGATCGATTGTCTTCCCCACTGAACTATGCATTCCATGAGATCAAGGACTAAAATAGCATGTTCACAAAGTATCACTGATGCCTAGCACAGCACCTGGGACTTAGTAAGTGGTCAGTAGACATTGACTGAGTGAATGAATAAATAATGAGTGCATGCAAATCTGTATTCCAACTGTGTAAGGACCGTAACTCTGAGGGTAGTATTACATGGCTTTTGCGTGGCCCTCCTTGCAGTCTCAAACTCTGCATCCTTTGGTCCTAAGCTTCTTCTGATAACACCTGGTAAACACAGGGCTGATCCCAGCATGGCCAGCATGTGATGGGTTAGGTTGTGCTCTGTTTCCAGCTACAGAAACTACAGTCTTCTGGTCAACAGAGGGAGGTTCTGAAATAAGATACAGATTAAAAAAACAAAGCAATACAAACCCCTCCCCCCCTGAAAAAAAACCCTCTTGCCCCTTTTCCTTTCTCCTCCTTCTCACTCACACATACGAATAGCTTAACCACCCCACTTGCCTTTATCAGATTCCACCCCCTCCCCCCGCCCTTTGACGCTAAACACAAACTTCTTTCCCACCCTTTACCCCAAAGGATCAAGCATTCCTTCCTGTGTCTCCACTGAATCTGATGCACATTTATTTATTTTAAAACATTTATTTATTGATTGATTCGGCTGCATCATGCTTTATTTATTAGTTTCAGTGTGTGGGATCTTTTGTTGCGGCGCAGGGCTCTAGAGCTCACGGGCTCAGTGGTTGCGGTGGGTGGGTTTAGTTGTCCTGTGGCGTGTGGGACCTTAGTTCCCCAACCAGGGATCGAACCCAAGTTCCCTGCATTGTAAGGTGGATTCTTAACCAGAGGACTGCCAGGGAAGTCCTTGATGCATATTTATATTCCATTTTCTGTTGATGTGCTTGTCAACCTCTATGAGACCGTAAGCTCAAGGGACAACAGAGATAGGGGCTAGGAGAGGGGTTGCTGATGGAAGGGATGCAAATGTTCACTGAAGATTGAAAGGTTGAATCAGATCACAGGGATGAGAGGTATGAAGTGGGAGGGGGAGAAGTGGCTACAACTGACTTTCTTGCTGGAGGTTGATTTCTGTAGAGGTACCTACTTAGAGCCTATGTGGGGTGGCTCTTGATCATAGGGGATGTTGGAACCTACCATTTTAAATTATATGGGTTCACAGCCTCCTTGGTATTTCCATGACTTTTTATACTAGTTTCTGGCCAGGCAAGTAGTATATTCTGTCCGATCTACACTTCTGACACACTGGAACGATGAGGTGTGGTGGGCCAGCGGCACGGGTGTGCTAACCTGCCCTTCCCCCCGCCCCCAGCTTTAGATGTTACACCACTGTTCAGCCTTACAGATCTGCGAGGCAGTGTGAGACTCAGCATGGACATGACCCATGTTTTTATAATAATGCATCATCATTTTTCTAGATTTGCCTCTACTTTATCGGTAATTTAAAATATTCTGCTTTGATGCTAAGAATACCAAGGGATTTAGATGATCCATGGCAGATATTTGGCATGGATATAGCCTTTCCAAGGACGGGCGAACGAGCAAATGAAATCATATGATCTTCCTTGTATTCATGAGTATGGAGACTGTCGAAGTGCAAAATATAGTTCAAATCCTTGGGCAGCTGAAAATCGAACCCAAAGGAGTGGGATCGTTTTGGAATGCTTCCTAAAGAGGACGGTCTTACGTTGGACTTGCCTAGATGGTAAGAGTTAAGTAGGAGGAAGGGATGACTTTTCAGATAAAGCAAAACTTTGACAAAGACATGGAGATGCAAACCAACTTGGCAGATTGCTGGCTCAGGGAGATGGTCTTCTGCACCAGCTTCTCTAGTGCATTTTAATTAGACCTGGAAATGAATTTGACTGAGAAGGATGGAGGCACACTCTGGATGGTTTTACTGATGATTCAAGAATGTTTAGCGTTGACAGGAGCATTGAAGGACTTTGTATAGACAGTGACATGGAGAAGTGGCCTCTGGGACGGATGGAAGTGGATCAGTCTGCCACCAGATGGGGACAGAGGGACGCCTTAGGGGGCTATTGTGCTAATTCAGGTATAAATGATGGGCTCCAGGTGGAGGGAAGTCAGAATGGGAGAAGAGAAGACATGAAATATTTTGGAAAATTCTCAAGTAATAGTCGACTCTTTTCTTTCTCTGTTACTGTGTACCTGTGCCTCAAACTACTTTTCAGTTCTTCATTACAAATTGAGAATTATTGTGAAATGTTTCAGCAACACGAAAAATTAAATATTATGGTAAACACCCATGTACCCAATCACTGCACATGCTGTTGATACTCTCAGAGTCTCTCCAAGGCTATGTCCCCTCAGTGGTACCCTGTACACTGAATTTTGTGTTTATCATTGCCACACATTTCCTCATCCTTTGCTAGGTATGTAGGTATATGTGTGTACCACACAGTAGAGTCTTGTTTTGCTGTTTTAAAACTCTATAAATAGGAACACCATGCTCTTTGTAGTCTTCTTTACCCAACTTTAATTGATTACTATTTTGTTGATATGAATAGGTATTACTTATTCATTCTTACTACCCTATGGTATTCCGTTGTATAATATATAGTGATTAATGTATTGATGGACATTCTATTTATTTTCCAACAAGGCTGCTACGAATGTTCATACACAGATCTCCTTGTGCTAATAAAGGACCTTTCCTTGGGGTATATTCTTAGGAGAATTGTAGGAGGGATTTGTACCTTCCCATTTAGCAGATAATGCCAAATTACCAAAAAGAGTTTTGTCTATTTATCCTCCCACCAGCCATCTATAAGAGCTCTTTTTGTTCTGTATCATTGTCAACACTTAGTGGTATATGTTATTTTTTGCCAGCCTTCGGGTTGTGAAATTATATCTCCTTGCAGTTTTAATGTGTTGTTTCCTGACCGCTAATGTTGTTAGACCATTTTTTTGCTCTCTTAACATTCAGATTTCTTTGGAATGTGTAGGCATACATGTTGTCCACTCTCCCACTGCATAAAAAAACTCATTGATTTGTAAGAGTTATTTCTATATTCTGGATATCAGAGTATTTTCTGTAATTTCATTCCAGAAATGAAATGAAGCTCATTTCAATGGGCTTCTCCCAACTGGTGGCTTGTCTTTTCATTTTTAGGACATCTTTGGGTGAAAAGATTCTTTTTAAAATTTAAAAGAGATGCATTTTTGATTCTTCTTGTTATGGTATAGATATCTTGTTTAAGAAATCTTTTCCATTTTTAAGTGGTAAAAGTATCACCCTTTTATATCTCATAAACTATTAAAGATTTATTTTCACATTTAGTTCTTCAAGACTTTTTTATCAAAGGTTATTTTATAAAGCCCTTAATTACATTCCAAATTTGGGCACAGCATATAACTTCTCTTGGTCTTAATTTCTTCCTCATGAAGTTAGACTTTGAAGCAGTTGTACTGTATGGATTCTGCTGTCGCCCCTCCACTTCAAGACTTCATCATGTTACGTCGGGAATGTACAGAGTCTCTTAGTGGAACTTCTTGCCTCCAGGGTCTCCTTCTGATTCAACTTGCATCTAGATTTACTTTTCTAAAGACCTATCAAAGTCACTGTGAGACTCCTCAAACTCTGACCTTGAGACCATGAGGGCAGCAGCCATGACCATTTTTACTTCCCTGCATCCCCCAGACTCGAGCACAAACCTGGAACATGGCTGGTTGGTCCTCAGATGTGTGAGTGAGAGAAGGCACAGCTGGCTCCCTTCGTGGCTCAGCTCCATTTCTTTTTCTTTTTTAAATTTTTATTGAAATATACCTGCTTTACAATATTGTATTAGTTTCAGATATACAGCAAAGTGATTCAGTTATACATATATTTTATATAAAATATATACATATACACTTTTTTAGATTCTTTTCCTTTATAGGTTATTACAAGATATTGAGTAGAGTTCCCTGTAGGAGTTCCCAGTAGGTCCTTGTTGTTTATCTCTTTTATATACAGTAGTGTGTACATGCTAATCCCAAACTCCTAATTTATCCCTCCCCCCCCTCCATTTCTTAGTCTCTTACATCAAAACTCTTCTTCACCATGACCACCTCTGCTTGTCAGGACTGTGCTATTCTGGCCCTTCTTTCCTCTTCCTTTGTTTCTTTTTCCTTCATGTATTTAAATTCTGTCGAATTGACAAATCGCCAGCAGCACATTCTCCTCGGGCCAGGAGAAGAGGAGTCTGGAATTTACTCTTCCCTTCATGTCCTTCTGTACAGTTTGAGTGTTTTACCATGAGCAAGAATTTCTTTTAAAATCATTGTTTCAATGCTTCCTCTATCCTTCAAGGCCCAGTCAAATCTCGCCTCTCACATGAAGCATTTTATGACTATTCCAGCCCAGGATAGACTGTCCTCTGAGTTCCAGTTGCATTTTTCTGGATCATTTACTTTATGATTTACATTTTAAACATTTTATGTGAATACTGCTAGATTTTAAACTCCTTCAAGTGATGAATTGGCTAATGTGCTTTTTGTCTGTCTTCTAGGCCTAAACCCAGTAGCCAGCAGAGTTTTTTTTTTTTTTAGGAGGTGGCAGCTGCTTTCTTGATGATTGTAATTAGTTATTGGAGATGGCTTGGGCTGAGTGGAGACTTGGAGTGTGAGGACATTGGGAATAGTGACATTACTGGAACATGTAAGGATCTGGAATAAGAGGCTAAATTGTGGTGATAAAAATTTGAGCTCTATTTTGGTTATGTTGACTTTTGATATGACCTGTCCCATCAGCAACTTGGGAAACATTAAACCTGAGTTTTAAGAATTGATAAAGATTTGAGGTTGTTGATTAGGGTGTTCTCTGCTGGAAGTCGATCATTAGATTCAGGATACTAGCAGCTGTTTCTATGTTCCAGACAGGAATCTTATTCCTCACCACCCCGAGTCCTGATTCTACTATTCTGATATCTAACTAACTAGATGACTCTGGGCAAGTTCATTCATTTTTTCGGAGTTCAGTTTCCTCATGTGAACAAGGAGGATAACTAAACTTACATATCAGAGGTTTTGAAAGGACTCAGTGAGCCAACCTTTGTAAAGTATCTCGCTCAGTGGTGGGCTTATGGTGGGCAAATAATAAATGCTGTTATTAACAATACATTTTTATCTGTAAGAACTCATCTGCCAACCATCTTTTTATAACAAAGTAGCACCTTGGTTTAAAAGGTGCTATTTTCAAAGAATTTAAAAATTATTTAGTCATGAAAGATTTTTTTTCTCCTCGTGAAAATTCCTAGATCTGCTTTCATTTTCCCTAATTATCTGATGACAGTGAGAGCAATTCACTGAACAAGTGCAATAATAGCTAATATTTATTGAGCAACCCTGGTCTTTGGACTCCGGCAGTAGTGCCTTTAGGCTCCATAGGCTGCATTTACAGGGAAAGAGGCCCACAGCCCCTACAGTTCAGCCCTGTCTGACGTGGTACCATATGCTGTGAGGAGAGTACAAAAGAAATCAAAGTCATGTCTTTCTCCCCAGGGAAGATTTAATTGTGAAAAAAATTAATGCAGCTAAAGCAACATGCAAAGTGTACATTTTAATTTACTCTGACCAGAATGCATATTTATTAAGGCAAGATAGGATATGGAAAAGGTCTCTAAGCTAACCAGAAAGAGACAGTCATGCTTGACCCTTACAGAGGAGCATCTCTTAACGGTCACGGTGAGCCCCGGGTCCATTGTACTTCGGCAGGTGGGGCACTCGTCTTCTGATTGCATCCACCTTTTTCTGCTGCGTGTGGCTTATCTTCTGCCTCCGAGTCATGTGTCTTCACGCAGCTCACCGTGAAGACTCAGCTGTGTCTTCACAGCTTCTCTCTTAGAAGGGGCTCAGCAGATAAAAACCAGTACTAAACAGAATGAGAACTTGACTGATTGATTAGATGGGAAAATTCCATTGTTTTTTCATTAAGGGAAGGGTTTCTGGGCAGTTACATCTAGATTATTTGGGTTTTGTAGGATTTTTATGTGTTATAGCAGCATGATATTTCATGTCTTTGTGATTTCGGTTTAAAACCCCATACACCCAAATACGAAATATTTTTTCACGTCCTTAATCTCACATCCTTAATTCTTTCAGGGAATCCTCTTGGGTAGAAATGTTGGTACACACAAACTGGCTTGAGGTGCTCCAAAGAGAGCTGATAAACACACATTAAATGTGAGAAATATTGGCAATACTAATTTACCAAGAGGTTGTAACGTTCCATAGGTGTGCTTATAAGCTGATTATTTTTGGACACCCAACAGAATTATCCCATAGAAATTATGTATCTGATAGTGGCTGGCTTCTAAAGTTTAATTTCTAGAGTCCTTTTTCACCCATTTTCTACAAGCAAATGAGTATTACTATAATGAAAACCATAGCTATTTAAAATTCCGGACCCTATATCTATGAAAAAAAGGAATTCTCAATTGTGACTAGGAACACATACCACCCTTTCTGCCACAGAATTAAGAAGTCTCTCGCTCTGCCAGGGGTCGGGTGCTGAACCATGTTCAGGCAACAGCCGCTGCTAACACGGCGGTGTGATTTCCCCTTGATCCAGGACCAGACTGGTGAGGGGATGAGGGAACCAAGAGGCTCACTGATGGGCACTAATAATTGTTAACGAGCTACATTTATATAAACCACTTCTCTTTATTTGAATATTTGAATGAAAGAAGAAAACTCTAGTATAGCTCAATTACCCATATTATGTCCTGCATTGAGAACCAAGATATGTAGGTGATTTCTAAGTCAGATGTCAATAAGGGAGTGATGGGTAGAAATGTACTCCTTTGTACTTAGTTCATTTTTCCAGATTTTTATTTTCCTATGCATTTCAGATCCTAAAGATGCCCACAGTTGGATGATAGGAATTACTGATTCATTCATTCATTCATTTCAACTAACAACAGTTTATTGAGTAACTAGTACATGCCAGGCACTATTCTAGGTACTTTGAATTCGGTCCTGAGCAACAGCAAGAACGAAAGACAAAAGGCATCCCCTGTGGAGTTTACGTTCAAGTGTGAGGAAACAGACAGCAAACAATAAACATCAGACTTCTTTTTGCGTGTTAGAAGGAATAACAACTATGAAAAAAATAGAACCAGATGAGAGGGATTATTGAAGTACCGTTCTTTGATAGATTTCCAGTATAGAAGGAAATAAGCTTTTTTATTATTTTTATTTATTTATTTATTTAAAGACTTAAAAAATAAATTTATTTTTAATTTATTTATTTTTGGCTGCGTTGGGTCTTTGTTGCCGTGCGCGGGCTTTCTCTAGTTGCGTTGAGTGGGGGCTACTCTTCGTTGCAGTGCATGGGCTTCTCATTGCGGTGGCTTCTCTTGCTGCGGAGCATGGGCTCTAGGTGCGCGGGCTTCAGTAGTTGTGGCACGCGGGCTCACTAGTTGTGGCTCACGGCCCTAGAGCGCAGGCTCAGTAGTTGTGGCGCACGGGCTGTGGGATCTTCCCGGACCAGGGATCGAACCCGTGTCCCCTGTGTTGGCAGGCAGATTCCTAACCACTGCGCCACCAGGGAAGTCCAAGCTTTTTTATTTTTATTTTTTAAATTCAGACCTTCTCTTGAAAGGTTCTAGCTTTGGGATTTGGCAAGGCTTTTGCAGAGGTGTGGGGTGATGTTCACTGCTGTGTAATTCTTTTATCCTTTCTGTCTTAACAGCAGTCTGTATACTTTTCAGATATAGTATCTACCATATTGCATTGTAGCTGCTTGTGGTTTTTAATCTCCTGCTAGATTATGCACTGTAACAACATAGGGCATGCTTCATAAGAACATATCCCTGTAATAATACTGCTAGTAATAATCATAGTTATTATATGTTTTACTGAATGCTTTCTATGTGCTAAGTGTATTATGCTGCCCCTAAGTAGAAAGTGATATCATGCTTTAGAGAATATATTCTCAGACTGCAGAACTGTCACGGGTAGAGCTGATCATTGAACCGAGTTCTGTTAGCACCAGCCTTTGTACCCTTCTGGTGCCTAACCCAGTACCTGGCATTTGGTTGGCATCCAAGAAATATGGAGTGAAATGGGAATCAAGTAAGTGGCCATATTGTGAAACTGATAACTCTCAGAAATGTGTCTCCAGCTGCCTACAAGATATACCCTCTTGTTTTCAATTGTTTCACTTGACAGCGTAGCTGGCCCAGGAGGTGGTTATTTGGAAATTTCTTGAAGTGACCCTTGTTTTATTTTTCTTGAATTCCTTCCCTCTGTTTCCACTCATCTCATTTGTGGAGAACTTGATGGAAATAGAAATACTTCTGCTAAAATCATAACCCTGTAGTCTGAAGGTAAAGCTTTTCGTTCTGTAATGTCTGTTATATGAAGGAATCTCCACATATCCTTTTTCTGAGTTTTACCTTGCTGCTGACTGGGGCCTGCTCTGATGGGTTCTTTCAGGACGTAGGTGTTTCAATGGCACCAGGAACCAAGGGCCTCAATACCTTGTGTTTGGCTCACCTTCCACTTTCCACCTGCCTCTTCCCACTTGTCAGAGAAATTTTGTGTGACAGAGGTGAGTCTCTGCGGAATCTTCTGGGGGTGGGACCATCTGCTTGCTCCGAAGAAAGTCAGTTCCTTCTTTCCAGGAAAGGATCTGTCAGCTGTAGGAGAAATGTTAGCTTCTTTTTTTTTTTTTTTTTTAACATCTTTATTGGAGTATAATTGCTTTACAATGGTGTGTTAGTTTCTGCTTTATAACAAAGTGAATCAGCTATTCGTATAGATATATCCCCATATCTCCTCCCTCTTACGTCTCCCTCCCACCCTCCCTATCCCACCCCTCTAGGTGGTCACAAAGCACTGAGCTGATCTCCCTGTGCTATGTGGCTGCTTCCCGCTAGCTATCTATTTTACATTTGGTAGTGTATATATGTCCATGCCACTCTCTCACTTCGTCCCAGCTTACCCTTCCCCCTCCCCGTGTCCTCAAGTCCATTCTCTAAGTCTGCATCTTTACTCCTGTCCTACCCCTAGCTTCCACTTCCCATCGAGTAATCTATTGGAAAGGACATTTAGAGCATCCCTCCAAGACAAAGCAGCACACACACAGGTGACACCGGCAATAAAGACAGAATTTAGGGAACACAGTGAACAAACCTGACACACCTTTGGCAACATTCAGATAAGGACTTTAATGGCAAGTGGGAAAAAAAAGATGTTAGATTGTCCTCCTAAGAAATCCCAGCAGAAAAGTGCTCATTGGCTGTTGGGATTCTTTGCGATTGAGCCTGATGGAATTAAACACTTCAATCTGTTTAAACAGACATTGACAGATCAACACTGTTGTATCCTTAACTCAAGTGCAAGGTAATTCGAGGGGCCTATAAAATACTAGCATGCTGCTATAGTTTTTTTTCAACTTTAATTTTTTAAGAAAACGGCAAGTTGACTGTATAAGCATCTCTATCTCAAATAAATATTGGTACGGGATGTTTGGCTCATGTAAGTTATCAGAAGCTGAAATGAAGATGGATATATGTCAAACTGGTAGAACAGTGAGCACCCTTTATAAAGTCCCTGCTGCCATAGTGTCACAGAAAACAAATGCATTTCATAAGTGCAATGTCTTCCATCTTTCTTTGCGTGTTTCTACATGTATTATTTCTGATGCTTTTGTTTGGGATTGCTTACGTTCCTTATAAATAAATTTGAGTGTTGAATTGCCTAGGGCATAAACTTAGTGAAAGTTCTAGAAAGGTGCTAGTAAAAGTAATGTACTGATAGTAATACATTAATTTCTTGAAGACAGAAAATATATGGCCAAAGGCTTGGCAAGTTTTCAATCTACGAGTGTCCTACATTGAAATTGAAATTCAGTTTTTTTGATATTAGACACGTTCTTAAAATTAACTTGTATACACATGTATGGAGTGCACATGAGTCAAAACGTTTTATTAGAACTTATATCATTGAAATTGAGTAGTCTACCTCACACAGTCATATATGTTTAGGTGTAAAATGGAAGGATAACTAATCTTTTCTAAGATATTTTATTCCGTCTGCCTGGAATTTTGCTCCCTCCCTCCTCCCAACTCGTTTTGCACATGACTGTTTTGTTTTGGTTTTTTTTCTCATTAATGCCACTCTTTCCCACCATTTGCAAAGTAGTTCAACTTATCACCATATTCTCTTCCCAGCATCCTGGTTAGCATAGAGCTTCTTAATAAATATTTGTCAAATATTGCTTCCTAATAAATATTTATCCAAAGAATGAATGTGAATGAAGTTCTCAATGACTTAACTTTTTTTTTTATAATAATGAGGCATCTTTGAACCATTGTTTACTTCACATACCACCTGACGCAAAATTGATAAACAAAACGAAGACCATACAGCATGATTTGTTCCATTAGTTATTGTTAACTGATCAATTATTCAGTAATTCTGAAAAATGGGAAAGAGGTTGAAAACATTATCCTTGCATTCGAGCGTCTCGCTTGGCTAGAATGTTCCAAGAGATTTCATTACCTTCCCTATAAAGTTGCATTAAATATCTTTGTCAATGTTTCAGTTCATCGATATTCTTCATAAAATTTCAGAAAAGAGCGAGTCCATCTGTCCCTAGAGCACTGTCCTTCCTTGGCAATTTTATTGGATTTTCCTCTTGCCTGCTTTATCGTTCTTTTGGAAAACTTGTTTTTCTTCTAAGTCCTGGCAGTGTGGATGGAGAAAACCAAAGTCTTCCTTCCATTGTTAGTGATTTCTCCTTTGTTTCCGAAAGATAAATTGAGCCTTCTATGATGGTTTATAAATTTTTGATGATGTTACCTAAACACTTTGTTGGCATAAATAGGATTTTGGTTGAGCAGGAGCTGTAAGTGCTTTAGTTAAACATATCCATTATTGGACCCGGTGAAGAGTTTAAGCCCATAGGATATTTGTCTTTCTCTGTCTGACTTACTAGGTCCATCCATGTTGCCGCAAATGGCATTATTTAGTTCTTTTTTAAAAAATTGTTTATGGCTGAGTAATATTCCATTGTATGTTTATACCACATGTCAGTCATTTTTTTAAAAAATTTATTTATTTTAGGCTGCGTTGGATCTCTGTTGCTGTGTGCAGGCTTTCTCTAGTTGCGGCAAGCGGGGGCTACTCTTCGTTGCTGTGTGCAGGCTTCTCATTGCGGTGGCTTCTCTTGTTGTGGAGCATGGGCTTCAGTAGTTGTGGTACGTGGGCTCAGTAGTTGTGGCGCACGGGCTTAGTTGCTCTTCGGCATGTGGGATCTTCCCGGACCAGGGCTCGAACCTCTGTCCCCTGCATTGGTAGGCGGATTCTTAACCACTGCGCCACCAGGGAATCCTCCCCCCCCCACCGCCTTTATTTTTATTTAAAATGGAAAGATTATTTGCTCTGTACACCAAATAGAATGCAAGCACTGTCATGACAAATATACAAAAATATGCAAATCAACATAAAATAGTAATTTAGTTTAAATGAAGGGAAATCTCTTTAAATGTTATGACAACGTACTCCTAAGAATCTTTTTTTCAGTTAATTATACATTTCAATAAAATAAACGGTAATGAATTAAGTGGAAGTTAGCTTGTGACTTTTTCTTAAAAATAAAAATCCAACCCTATTAATCCATGTCAGTTAAACACTCTAATTTCCAAGTAAGTGCAAAAGTAGATGGAGTTAGTTACCTTTTTTGCTTGAACAGTCCCAAGGAAAATGGTTCCTACAAATACAGCAGGCAAACTGTTAAGACCGACCGATCTAGAACATAGTGTTGAACTAATTTCAGTCTCAAGTTGTGCTAAATGCTCATCATTAGTATGGCACAGTTTGGTCCATGATATGGTTTAATGCCAAGACAGATCCCAATTTGTTACAGAAACACAGAGATTACTGTTGCTTTTTTTGGTTTTGTTTTATATATATATATTTTTTTTTTTTTTTAATTAATTAATTAATTTTTTTAAGCCAGGTATACTTCCACATACAAAGGCAGGTTTTCCCAGAAGGAATTTACAGAAAGTAGTCTGGGGTACTGTGGATCACATGAGGCGCTCCATGACGAGGTGCTGGGTCAAACTGAAGGAAGGAATATTTCAGTGTCATCTAATTCCATGATAGCAGCCTGGTTCCCACAACGATAGCAGTAATTGGGTGCACTGAAAATGGTAACCACATTCTGATCGTGACACCAATTGTATCCCTCAGTTACAAGTTGGTGAGCACGAGAAACCAGTGTGAGACGATTGGCATGGTTAAATGTTTCAGAAATATCTTGTCCAAATGTGTAGCCAGCCCTGAGTGGTGAAATACCCCACCCACCACGATCATCTGGATCTGACCGTAACAGATCACACATTGGGCCCGCATGTGGAACTTCTTGTAAACGATCCAGGGCTCTTATATGATCCAGTGTATCTATGGATGGGGAGAGGCCACCATGGAGGCAGAATATCTGTCCATCTACTAAAGCTGTAAGTGGCAGATAATCAAACAGATCTGTAAAATATTTCCAAACATCGGCATTTCCATACTTTCGCAGACATTCATCATAAAAGCCATATACTTGGGTAACTTGTTGGCTTTCGTGGTTTCCTCTCAATCTTGTCATATGTTCTGGATAACGCACCTTTAATGCCACAAGAAGAGTCACAGTCTCCACGGAATAATAACCTCTGTCTACATAGTCACCCATGAATAGATAGTTTGTATCTGGTGATTTCCCACCAATTTTAAAGAGTTCCATAAGATCATGGAATTGACCATGCACATCTTGACAGATGGTAACAGAACAACAGACCTCTTGCATATTTGATTCTTTTGTTAAAATTTCCTTAGCCTTTTTGCACAGCGTCCGCACCTGGTTCTCGGTAAGTTGTTTACACTCGTTCAGCTGCATGACCCATTGGTCCAGCTCCTTGGTGAATGCCTTGTCGTCCATGGTGGCCCGAGTCCCTCCCCCACTGCCCCTGCCCCGGGCACCGGTCCCCTCGCCCGGCGCCACCACCGCCGCCAGCTCCCAGCTCCCACGTATCAGTCATATGTGGAATCTAATTTTTTAAAAAATGATATAAATGAACTTATTTACAAAACAGAAACAGAGTCACAGATTTCTAAAACAAACTTACAGTTACCAAAGGGGAAACATGGTGGGGAGGGATAAATTAGGAGCTTGGGAGTAACATACACACACTACTAAATATGAAATAGATAGCTAAAAAGGACCTACTGTATAGCACAGGGAACTCTACCCAATATTCTGTAATAACCTATATGGGAAAAGAATCTGAAAAAAGAATGAATATATACATAATTAAATCACTTTCCTGTATGCCTGAAACGAACACAACATTGTAAATCAACTATATTCCAATAAAATTTAAAAAAATATGTTAATGAAAAAAAAAGAGTTTAAGCCCCTAGGTTTAAAGAGAGAAGCCAGCTTCCTTTCAGAAAGATACCCCAAACAGAACTAGTTTGTCATCATTTAACTTTATATCCCCACGTAGCAGTAATTCTCAACCTCGTGTAGGCGTTGGAAACATCTAGGGAACTTTGAAAACATACCGATCTCAGGCTGTGTCCTAGATCGCCTCATCTTCACCTCTAGGGTGGGTTCAGGTGTGAGCATTTACAAAGCTTGCCAAATGATTCTACGGCACGTCTAGGGATGAGAACTGAGGACCCATGGCACTGGTTCTCAAAGTATGGTCTCTGGACCAGCAGCATCACATCATCTGGGAACTTGTCAGAGATGCAAATACTTGGGCCCAACTCGGACTTACTGAATCAGCAATTCTGGAGGTGGGGCTCAGAAGTCACATTTTGACAAGCTCTCCAGGTGATTATCACGCACGTTAAAATTTCAGAACGATTGGCCTTTAGGTTCCTACCTCCAGCAAGATACTTACGTTTGTATGTCTCTGCCGAGAGTTCCCAGGCAATCATGCTTGGGAATTGGTACTTTTCATGGAGGGAGAAACATAAAACATCACTGCTTGAAACAAGGGATTGTTGCTCGAGTTTTCCTAACTTGGCCATGTTTGCCTGCTTTCCAGACCACTTCCCTGGGAGCTTTCCACCCTTGCCTACTTCTAGAAATGTTTCTCTGAGCCTCTGATTTTCTCCTTGCTCCCAAAGTCATCGTGCATGTTTTGAGCTTCTGGGCTGCTTGTTCTGGCCACCTTTCCTGGAGTTTGCTGGTTTCTAGCCACCTAGCTGTGTGTGTCTGTGTGTCCATCTACTTGGCTCTGAGCCCATGAGCCCCTCCCAGCTCTTCTGCATTCCAAGCCTGTCCGCAACTTTCCTGGTTGTAATTCCTGTCTCTGTGACCTGCCACTATCCAGGCTCTGGGTGCAAGTTTAATCTTTTCATGTTTTGGGAGAGAGAAGTGAAACAAAGAGTTCAGAATTGAAGCAGCTAGCTTTCATCTCTCCAGAATGACATTTTTGTTGAGTGATTTTATGGCTGTGATTAAAGAGTTATGAATTTGTAGAACATCTGGAGCGATTGCATTCAAATATACCCAAACTCTTTTCAGAGTTCAGTGATGGATGCAGCTGAATCATGGTGATTTTCCATCAGTGCCCTCCCTCCTTTGATGTGGGGATTGAGAGATGACTGACTGCCGTGACCGCTTTTGTGACCATTTGAACTTTATCGACTTGGGAACTTCTCTTCTACCTTGTCCATTGTTTTCTGATATTGTGGGAGTTATCTTTCCAGACCCCTAGTCCTTCCCTTTTCATTTTACGAGAATACATGTCTATTATTCTGACGTTTATGTCAGTGTTTTTATGTGACTGTATTTTTTGTTGCATGTACATTATCTTCCTAGTTACTGCTCAAGTCCGAAACCTGGGCGATTTCTGAGGTAGCTTTCAGGTGAGTGAAAAGAGAAGTGACTTCTATTTTGACTTCTTCACACACACTCGTAAATTTTATTAACCGCCCACCTTTATTCTCTGTTATTCTGTAACAGCCGACCTATTATTCTCACAAATCAACTTCCCTTCCACAAGCCAGCAACCTCCAGCCTACCTGGTCTCTTCACTGTCTATTTTTCTTCGCTAATCCAAGAGCCTCCTTTCCTGCTCATTCTGTTTTCCCATTCACCCTCCTCCAAACAATCCTCTGAAGTTATATTAGGTAAATCATTTTGAAATGTTTCTTTTAGCTGAATTTCCAAATTAATTCATTTGATGTCTTGCCCTCATGACCTGTTAGATGAAGTTCAACTCTGCAGTATGGCATTTAAGGTCTCTTATGACCTGGTCAGGTATACTTTCCCAGCCTTAACTCTTTAATTTGTAATTTTTATACAGTTTTAAGGTTATTTTCTATTTACAGTTATTACAAAATATTGGCTGTATTCCCCGTGTTGTATAATACATCCTTGAGCCCATCTTACACCCAGTAGTTTGTGCCTCCCCTCCCCCACCCCTATATTGCCCCTCCCCCATCTCCCCACTGGTAACCACTAGTTTGTTCTCCTTATCTGTGAGTCTGCTTCTTTTTTGTTATATTCACTAGTTTGTCATATTTTTTCGATTCCGATTTGTCTTTCTCTCTCTGACTTATTTCACTTAGCATAATGCCTTCCAAGTCCATCCATGTTGCTGCAAATGCAGAATTTCATTCTTTTTTATGGCTGAGTCATATTCCATCATATATATATATATATATTTATATATATACACACATACACACACACACACACACACACACACCCCCCCACATCTTCTTTATCCACTCTTCTGTCGATGGACATTTAGGTTGTTTCCATGTCTTGGCAATTGTAAATAGTGCTGCTATGAACATTGAGGTGAATGTATCTTCTTGAATTAGTGTTTTTGGTTTTTTCAGATACATACCCAGGAGTGGGATTGCTGGGTCATATGGTGGCTCTCTTTTTAGTTTTTTGAGAAACCTCCATTCAGTTCATCATAGTGTCTCAGTCTTAACTCTCAATCCTCTACCTCACGTACGTAGTTGTGTGCTTCAGGCTGCCTTATGTGTAATTCCTCAAATCATGTTATCTCTTATCACGTTTCTGTCTCTGTGTTGCCTCTGCGGTTTCCTCGTCTTGGTATGCCCTTACTTACTTTTCTGCCTGGCAGACATCTAAGTATTGCTCAGGATGGCTCAAGTTTCCCTCCCACAGCTTCCCGGGAAGTTTTACACACCACTTCCTCTGGTTCCAACAGTATCTTACGTGTGCTTACTACAACATAGTGTAAGACTTTGCCACCATGCTGGTCTCTTCATGAGCTGGTTGAGAAGAACTGACTTCTTGCAGGACCAACAGAAGAAGCATTCATCCCCCAGATAAGTGGAGAATTGGGAACACCAGACGATGCTGTTGGAACAAATGGAAAGCATGTGGGTCCCAGGGTGGGTGAACTGGGTGATGGAGGCCCAGTGGTATGAGAGTGATGTGCAGACTATTTCTGTAATCTGGACAGATTCAGGAAAAATGAGGGTTTGGGAAAAAAGTTCAAAAACCAGATTATAGCTCAAAAAACAAAGTGAGAGAGAGGAAGAGTTAGCGTGACTGTTATCTTTTCTTGCTTAGCCAATCACTCCCTACAAAACTTAGTGATACAAAATAACCATTTTATCACGCTTACAGATTCTGTGGGTCAAGAATTCAGACAGGGCATAACACACTTGTTGGAGAGACGTGTGTAGATGAGTGTCTGTGACATAAAGCAGCAGAGGAAAATGCTGTTGTATACGGACATGATGCTTTGGGGGGAAGGCACCTGCTTTAATTCCTAAAATAGGAAATAGGATGGAGAAGATGATGGAAGAGATACCTTTGGGGTTGGGCTCTGTAGCAGATGTCTCATAGCCAGGCTCAAGTTCAAGGGCTGGGTGAGGAAACAAAATGGGTAAACGTGTTTAGGTAGTGGTGAATAATTTGTGATGGTTGGAATGAAAGGCGTGTGGCAAGATATACATTGTAGAGAAGCTTTGGGACATAAACTAAAGAGCTTAATTTTATTTATTATTATATGCAGCAAAGGATCGTTGACTTTGTTTGTTTCTTTAGCAGAGCTCTCTTTCTAGAGCCCAACCAGACTTTGATACTAGCATATACTAGAAATGTCTGAAGAAGGAATAGATGAGTCAAGTAGATGGGTGTAGGGGTTTGTGTCGCCAGATCTCTAACAGGTAAGATGCTTTCAGGTTCTGTTGCGATTATAGACTAAATGGTCAAAGAGATAAAGAGTATCCTTGCCCTTGGCTCACCAGGAATCTTTCAGAATAGGTACTTACTTGGTTGTGACAGGGAAGGAAGGTCTGTGAGGGCTGCTGCATTTACAGTGGCTAGAATAATGTCTAGTATATTTATAAAAATCAGATTAACAAATGAATATGAGAATTTTTGTACGTGTCTCAATCACTCTATGTACCCATTTTCCTTTAACCTCTTCAAAATCAAGGTATTCCTGGTGGAACTTAGTGGTTTTCGGAAGTTTGGGTTTGGTACCTGATTTCTACAAGCTATTTGAATACTTTTTGTTAACAGTTGATTATTTAGGTCAAAAAGTTGTTCCCAAGAGGAAACTTAAATTAGGTAGAATTATACTATGCTGGAACAGAAAATGTTGCCAGAGAGCTTTGATCCACTTCTGGTGCTTTATTACAGATGAATAAATTGAGGTCTAGAGAAGTTAAGTGACTTAACCACAGTCATCTAACTGGTAAATGTTGAAGCCAAGATTAGGAGTTGACTTCTAATAGACGCTTGGTATTATTTCCATTGTGTAAAGCTGCACGCCACTTTGATTTTCAAGTCAAATCTTAGCTTGAACTGTAGGAGAAAAAATTCTCCATCTGGCTCTGCTAAATTCCCAGAGGGAAATTTAAATCCTAGGGTGGCAGAACTCAGGAATGGAGAGGAAATTAACATTGTGTTTAGTTAAATAAGTGAGTGTTTAGAAAGGACACATGTGGATGCTTGTACATTTAACTTCTTGTGGGTTTGTTTTCAAGAATTAAATTCAGGTAGACTGGACACTGCCTAAGGTAGAAGGCTTGGAGGTTTATACAATTGTAAGAATATTCTGTAGAAAAGCCCCAAGAGATTGTTACTTACGACCTGTATTTTCAGGTTGAAAGAAGAAGATCCTCAGAGAGATTAAGTGTCATGTCCAAGGTCACAGAACAATGAGTGACTCTTTCAGAAATGGAAACCAGAACTCTTAATTTGGGATAAGTGAATATTGCTTTTCAGGTATAAAATGCGTAGCCTTAAAGGAAATTTTTGGGTTTAGAGTGGTGCATTTAAAAAATATTTTAATTGTTAAATGTCTATTTATAATATGTAACATAACAGCTTAACACATCCCACAAACATGACATCCACGTACAGGAAGAACCTCATCAGCAGCCATGAGATGCTCCCCATGCCCTTGGCTTCCTACATTCGGTCCCCATCCTCCATCCTCCACAGTGAACTACTCTGTGGAGCTTTCCTCTCTGTCGTTCTCTGTTTTTTATTCTTTGACCATTATATGCATTATTGCTAAAAATCTGTTTCTTAAAAATTGTGCTTGCTTTTGAACTTGATCAAAATGGCAGCAAAGTGTTCGTATTCTTCTGCACGTTGCTTTTTCTATCCAGCGGTATGCTTTGAAGATCCGGCCATGCTGACGGACATGGTCAATCTATTGCAGTGATGTGCAAACTCCAATTATGCACAGTTCATTCATCCCTTCTCTCATTTTTATGTATTTGGTTTATTTGACAGTAGCTTTTGTTTGTTTGTTTTTGCTGTCACCAACCAGGCTGCCACAGACATTCTTAGGCATGTCTCGTGATAAATCTCTGGGAAAGGCTGGGCTGGGCAGTGTCCCACCTTTTCCAGATGATGCCCAGCTGTTATGCAAAGTGGCTGTGCCACTTGGAAATCCCACCAGTGGCATCTCAGAGTCCCCAGTGTTCTAAGTCCTTGCCAACACTTAGTGTCACCAGCCTTCTTAATTTTTGCCAATCTGGTGGGTGGATATTAGCATTCAAAGGTGGTTTTTATTGTGATTTGGGGTCTGATATTTTTCTGTTAGAAATAAATGGACAATATTGCAAGGGGATGTCAAAATAAGGCATTTTATAAATACTCACTTTAGACAAAATGACTAAGAAAAACTTACAACACAGTCAGATGAAGAAAGTCTAAAATGCGAGAAGAGAGATATTTTCGCACATTTAGCGTGATGGCTGTTGATATATTCAGCAATCACACTTTCATGTTCGTTAATATTTAATGATAATCTTGAATTAATTAAGTGAAATTCAATTTATTCATAGTTATTCATTTTATCCTGATGTTTTAACTCATCCTGGAAGAGAATATAGTAAGGTGGGATTTATGTATATATATATATATACACACATTAACATTTATATATATGTAAATGACTCAGGATGAAATCATATACTGACCTAAATAGATTACATTGCAAGGTTTACAGAAGTAATAACACTGTAACCCTTTGGGCTGTTTTGAGATTTTCACAGTTTAATTTTTTTAAAACCCTCTTAGATCCTTGGTTGAAAAGTGCCCTGCCTATGCTTATTATGTGACATTTGATGACCCTAGTGATGTGACACAGGCTCTCTTGGTTCATGTTATAGACTGTTTTCTACCCCAGTGGGATCTGATCAGGTAGCACCAACTTCCTGTTTTAATGTGATGGTAAAATTATGGAATCCCTGGTACCCATTTCTACCCTCCACTGATCAAGTAAGAGCAGTTTTGCTATAATAACTTGTTACCAAAGATAGATGATCAAACTCAGAGAAGTGGAACATCTTTTGATAAAGATCCAATAAATGCCCAAAGTTAAATGAGTTTTAATAAATGTCTCCCTCTATGATCACAGATCTGCACAGTTTATATTCCTGTTTGACAGAAAAGATCCTCTTTGTATTGTGAAGTTATTTTGTAATAAGACATCGAGCATGGACACAATGGGGTCACTTCAGGTGTTACGATCGCCTTAAGGACTTGGGATGGTTACCTAGCAAGAGTCAGAAGGGACAGAGTTAGGAGACCAAGTTTATTTTAGGATCCACTCAGAGCTCAGCGTTTAACCTGTGGCCATCCTAGAGTTTCTAAAGCAATGGACCCAAGCAGCAGATGGTTTTTCTATCTGAAGTTGGATTGAACAGGCATAGGCATGCTGGATTCCCACCCACCCCTCCTACTCTCTTTAGGTTGGGTGTCACCCTTTGATGGCAGCAAGGGACATGATCCAAATTTCAAGATGTGAAAATTGCCAGAAGCCATCCAACTGACAAAAGCCTCCGAAAGAATAAGCTCTCCTAATCCTAGCTGCCTTCATTGCATCTTGAGGCCTAGCAGAAAAGCTGAGGTGATGTGGATTCCCAAACACCTATCTTACTTATGTTGGCAGGTCTGCAGGATTCCAGAAGGTTCGGAGTTGACAAGTTGAGTATAGCCAAGGGTGTCCCTTGGGGTTCTGTCCTTTGTTGATTGCATAACTCCCTTCCCAACTCCACCACCAACCTTCACCCAAGGTGGACCTAACCCATCTGCTTGTTGCTCTGTCCCCATTTATTCTTTGCTTCCTCTGCATGTGGCTTTGCTCCATATGGTATCCCGAGCCTGGGAAAGCCGTCTCTGCTCCATTTGGTTCATTAGTCTCCCACTGTGTCTATGGCTCACCTTGTTCTTATGTTTACAAGATTATAAAAACTCTGAAACTTTCCCTTCCTAGTTTTCCTGCATCTTCAGGTATAACACCAAACTACAATTTCCCAAATCCACTACATTAAGGCATTCTATTTCCACTAACTCAAAATCTGTAATGATAGTTCTATAATCTATAATAACATTAATAATCATTTCTCAACAAGTGATCTCATAATCATTTCTCAACAAGTGATCTTCTCAACCAAATACATTTTGTATACTTCTCATTTAATCTAATATCTTTCCTTTCTCGTTATATTTCCCTTCTGATTACTGCTATTCGGTATTCTTGAAAGTACCCCATCACATTTTGTTGGTTTTGCATGATTTCAGATCTAATTGAGGAGATGATGCATATGTAAGAGGGAAACATAGCAATTTATTAATACATAGAAAATTTACTGAGATCTTATTTTGTCCTGGGAAGATGATAGTTTGCTATGTGTGTGATGTGTATTATCATTTAATTCTTACAGTGAGTCACTGATGCAGTAACGTTATTATCCCCACCTTATAGATATGGAAACTGAGGCATGTAATGGTCCATGGTCACACAGGAAGTAGCTTGTAGAACCAGTAGAGAGAGGGTGCAAATATGAGATATCTGTCCACGTTCCAACATTCTTCATCTCTGGTCTCTACTTCTTTATCAATATGATACATATTTCATCCTCTTTAAACCTTTTCTGAACAAGACAGGTCTTTTAATTTTTGAAACCTTTTTTTGTTGAACTATAGTTGATTTACAATACTGTATTAGTTGCAGATGTACAGCGAAATGGTTCAGTTTTGTATATATATAATTCATATATATATAATTATAATTATATATATATAATTTTTCAGATTCTTTTCCATGATAGGTTATTATAAGATATTGAATATAGTTCCTGTGCTATACAGTAGGTCCTTGTTTTTATCTATTGTATATGTAGTGGTGTGTATCTGTTAATCCCATATCCCTAATTTATCCCTCCCCTTTTCCCCTTAAGATGGGTCTTTTAAATAAATCAATCTGTTCCCTGGTCTGAGAGAATGGCAGAAAGTAGTATAAGAATTCAAAAGCAGAAGCAATCACAGCCAGCACTTATATGTAAAAAGAGGCTTTCTGGACCCTAGCTCAAAGGCATGAGTAGGACAGGACTTTCAAATGCCTTATCAAGACCACTTGGGGCGAGACTTTGAAGTGGAAGACGTCTTCTCCTACAGTGGCCTCAAATCCGGCCATCCTGATGTCCTACTTGTATTGGGGGTGTGGAGATGGAGTTAGGGTAGTTGGGGGACCAGAAAGGATCAGCAGTTTGTGTGCACGTAGCGTGTCAGTTTTGTTGTCACGTGACCAACACAACCATCATCCAGGCACCCTGCTCCTTTGAGAACCTGGATCTTACCTATGCTTCATCGGGTTCTGGGTGCTGTGATTTCCTTTTGCTTTTCCATTTCCCCAGAAGTGAATATGATCTTATCCATTTTGCAGGAAAAAATGCTGGGTCAAGGTGAACCACTGGGCAATTGGGTGTTTGAGGAAGTCGTACAAATTCCTGTGTGATGTCCAGTTTCTGCCCTCAAGGAATTTACTATCATGTTAGAGAGAAAAGACGGGCATAACCAAATTCACTAGAGAAAACCCCCAAAACAAACTTAATAGAAATAACTATGAAATCATTATGAAGTAATGGCTTTGTGGAAATAACTATCAAACGATAATAATATGGAGGTGTTAGGGGTTTGCAGATGGAGGGAGGTAAGGAGTAGGGTTGTCCCTTTGGTGTTTCCTGTGGTTAAGATTTCAGGAAGGCAGTGGTCATGTCTGTCCTGGTCACTGCAATGTCATCAGCACCTGGCATAGTGCCTAGCCTGTAGCAGATGTTCAATACGTGTTTGATTGTATGAGTGAAAAGGCATTTGGGGCTGAAAAATATAGGGAAAATGTTTTCTGCATCCCAAAAGCAATTTCCAGAGAACTAACTTTGTGTCTTTAAGCAGGCAGGTAAGCATCCTTGGCTCAGGTTCAATTCTGTTTGTGTCAAGTGCGTCCTGTCGTAGAGGCTGGACCACTGAACTGGTCCCTGGAAATCAGAACTGACACCTTCCTTCATCTTAACCTCAGCAGTGGTACAATAAGAGCCTGAGCTGAGATCAGGCCCAAATAAAAGTGTGAGTGTGTTTAGTCCCTGGTGGCCACCTTCAGTACTGGTAGCCAAATATTAAATAGTCAGTTTTACACTTGGATTTCAAGAATGACGTACAGTATATTATTTTGCTCAAATATAAATGAACTCTTTTGTTAACTCTCTTGTGATTTGTGGAACTATTTATTTTGTTTATTTTTTTTAACTTAATACTTTTGCTAGTTTTGAAATTGTTTTGAGCTTGAAAAAATAACAGCAAAAAAAGTAAAGAAAATGCAAATCAATGTTTAGCCCACCGAAGAATATGTAGCTGTGTTTCATTTCCCTAGACACTTGCAGAGTTTGGTGTCTACTCGGCATTACATACGTGTTGGAGTGAATGGGTAGATGGACCTAACTGTATTTTAGATTTAAAAGCAGTTTCTTCCAGTAGAATAAACAATAGCAGTAAATGTCAGATTCATGCTGCTAGGGAAATCTACCAATAAATTGGTTTTGGAAAAGTAAATGAAGAATGAGGTGCAAGTTTAGTAGTTAACTTCACCGTCTCTTGTATTTGCACTTTCCTTCCAAAAAAGGAGAAAATGGTAAAAGCAATCTAAGAAATAACTACTTAAGCCAAACTACTGCTTCTTTTTCTTTTTCCCAATTTGTGATGAGTAGCTCTGCACTTTCAGATATGCCATGAATTAAATCAGATTCCCACAGCGAACTGTATGTTCAATATTTGGTCACAGTTTGAAGGCATCCCCAGATGGTTTTAAAGAAAAACTAATTTTATGGGAATGCAGGATAAATGACTGATTTTATCCTTGAAATTACAAAGATCCCTCTATCCCAGTGACTATGATCACTTTTTCTTATCTTTATATCAAGTGTACATGAATTGAAATTTATATTTTAAAAAGTTGTTAATGCTGAAACTGGGAAGATGACATAACCAGCAGAAACAGAAGAGATGAATTCTAGCAAATGTGTGTTAATCTTTTACACTTTTTCTAAACTGGAATGAGGAACTTGGGGTCCTGAGATAGGGGATGCAGCATGTTATCAACTCAGTTGTTTAACTGGAGTCATGTAAAATTAGAAAGGAGGACAAGTTTGCCTAGGTTCCCTCCTCATCTGCAAGGATCCTACCGCATCCTTTTAAGACTCTCCACCGACCTTCACTGAGTGCCTCGTAAATTCATGTGGCTTCAAATTCTCTGCCCTCTGCTTCCCCAGGCAGCCATAAGATCTTCTCTGACCACCTCCACTGACGTATTGTCCCCTGCCCTCAGTGTCCCTGCAGTCTGTCACCTTCCCAGGACGTCTGTAAATGTTGCTCTGGAATAGGCAACCTTTAAAGCATCTTCTGAACCGACAGAATTGAAGCAGCTTTTCCATGATGAGTTTCTGTATTTGAAGCTCATTCAGGAAGCACTGAGTTCTCATCCAGAACAAACAGCAGTATGAATGAGCACATCTGCCCTGTTTTCCAGCAAATTCTGTTGAGAAAATATGAATTTGGAAAATTTTCTCTTAGATTGTTTGTGATGTGAGCGAAGTTGAATCATTTTACTACACTTTGTTGTACAAGGCTGAGGGTTCCAACCTACAGTACAATCTGGAAAAACCATTCCTGTAGCTTGATGTGAAAGACCTTGCACTTAGTAGGCAAACAGATGGTCATAGTGAATTTAGAAAAAAATAGCTGCCTAATCACTGTCATAGTTAAATGAATTGTGAACTACTTCTCACCTTAATATTGATGCAAATGTTCTGCCAGTGAACATGGCACAACTTTCATTATTCATTTTATGAAGATCTACATAAAGTTCTCCATAAAAACTCTAAGAGGACATCTTTTCATTAATCCATTTTCCAGATGAGGAAGCAAATACCCATAGAAGTGAATATTTACTGGTTTTGGAAGAATTGGTGGGTCACATTTAATGATAGCAAAAGAGCAATTTCGTGATTTTTTTTAGGTTTGAGCTATAAAGTGTACTCTGTCCTAGTAGTGTATAAAAGATCACTCTTTTACGAGTTAGATATCAATCAAAATAAATCTTGAAAGATGCATTTTGTGGGCAATAACGTCACTAATCATGATGCTTAATAAGATTAGAGCCTCTTCCAGAAACAATTAAATTTTATAATTTATGTGTATAAGTTTGTAGATGTAATTCATTCACAGTCTCATTTACCAAGCATACATACACATAATTGGCTTTTTAAAATGGCTTGTAGAGTGTATTCACAGCTATAGGCTAGTATTTTCTTAAATAGTGAATGTTTACTACACTTAGGAATAAACATTTTATTCTCACTTATTATATAAATAGATAATGCTAGTATTAATATTTTTACTTAGGTGGCTCAAATTTCTTTCACATTTGGACTTTGCTTTATTTAGAAAACAGATATTTGGCTTTTATCCCCAAATTCATTTGTATATATTGCTTTATAGTTTTCTTTTTTATCTATCAAAAGATAGATATCTATCAAAAGAAAATTTGTGGCTAATTTACCAGTGAAATGTCTGAAACTTTGAGGGTTATAAATATATTTGAAGAAAAGTTAATATGTGTCTGATACATTAGTTCACTTTTCAGTTATTTAAAAATATTATAAGTAAGCTCACTGAAGAAAAATTAAATATTATAAATAAAATGAATTGATAAAATCCCAGTGATCCTATTAATATTAATATTTGTATGAGCAACTCATTGAGATTATTTTAGATGTACCTTTTTATTTACTAAAATACCATACATGTCATTTAAAAAACTTTTTATTGGAGGACATTGTGAATCCTTTTACATGCTATAAACATGGAATTATATTACCAATTTTGATGGCTATACATGTCATTGATTCAATATATATATGTATATATGCATGTGTATATATATATATATATATATATATATACACACACATACACACACGCACACACACATAATTTAAATCCTATTTAAGCCCCTATTGTTGAGCATTTTAGGCTAGACCCAGGTTTTCTTTTCAAATAATAAAAAGACAGTGGTGAACATACTTGCACATTAATATATGAACCACATCTCTTTTGGGGATAAAGTTCTAAACTTGCAGTTGTTTTATTAAAGGCAATATACACATTTTCAAGCCTTTTTTTTTTTTAGCTTTGCCAAATTGTTTTCCAAAGAGATCATGCCAATGTAACTTTTGTTAATAGTGTGTGAATATCCTTTCCCCAATCCCTTTCTAACAGTGAGTCTTATTATTTTATATTTTTGACGGAGTGCTTGCAGTGAGCTGAGTGGTGGCCCCCCAAAAGATATGTCCACGTTCTAACTCCAGAACCTGTCAGTAACACTTAAAACGGCAAAAGAATGAACATGGCCTTATAATGCAAGGATGTGACTAAGTTAACAATCTTGAGAGGAGGAGTGTATTCTAGATATCTATCTGGGCCCTAAATGCAATCACATAGGAAAGAGGCAGAGGGAGTTTTGAGAGGGATACTGAGGAGGAGAAAGTACTGGGAAGACAGAGCAGAGATGCTGCCACAAGCCAAGGAGTGCTGGCAACCGTTAGAATTTGGAAGAGGGAAGGAATAGATTCTCCCCTAGAAGCTCCCTAGGGAATGTGGCCCTTTCAACACTTTGATTTCAGACGTCTGGCCTCCAGAACTGTGACGGTATACATTTCAGTTGTTTTAAGCCGTGAAGCGTGTGATGATTTGCTACAGCAGCCCCAGGAAGTTAGTCCAGTGCTGTACAGAACTCACTGTTTATGAAGAGGTATTATTACAGTTTGAAGGGAACATTTCTGAACCAAATTCTCAAACATCATCAATAACCTGGTCAGGTTCCCACTTCATCTTTAATATCTGCTTATAATTTTCTCTTGTCACCTCGGTTGTCTTCAGTAGGTACCAGAGCCTTGGGTCACCTCTTTGTCTCTGCCCACAACTAAGTTCTCCTCCCTCAGAAAGAATCACCCGTGCCTGAGATGTCAGTTACTTATCTGCACTAAGACCCAAATTCTTCTTTCTTCCTCACATGTCACTGCTGAGCTGTGACTAGACGGTGGCTTTCTGGAAAGCTTATTAGCACCTCAAAACCAGCCTACCTACTGCTAAACTCCCTGTCTTGCTCTGCGTACTATATTGTCTACCGTGGTGATTCATACGTTTCTCCACCCAGATGTTTAAGCCAGAATCATGCGTCTTAATTATCACTTCCATGTGGAATCGCTCACAAGGCACTCTTGATAAGCATTCTTTATATCTCTGTCCGTTCCATCTGGATTACATGATGAGACACCATCATGTATCGTATCTGTCAGAGTTGCCATCCTGATCTGTTGTACTGCCCCCAGCCCCAGACACCTAGTAAATATCCTGTAGAGTGAAACCAGAAACTTGTAACAAAAACTGGCTGTGTCACTTTGTCATTCAGCACCTCGTTACAAGATAAAATATAAACTCTTATAAAATGTGGTCTTTGCATCTCTTGTTCCTGCCATCGTACCTACCTGTCTTTGGAAAACTCTGCTCTAATAATTGAACCAACTGCAGCTTCCCAGTTTGCATGCCACAGCTTCCAGCTTTGCTCAAGCCATTCTGTCCTTGGAATGTCTTCTTTAATTTAGATAACTACTAATTCCTTAAACCTTGATAAGAGGTCTCCTATATCTGAGAAGCTTGCTTTAATTCCCCCACTTTGGTATAGCGGCATTTCCCTGTGGTCCCAGTTTGATACTGGGAGTGGTAATTTTGATAAATCTGTTTGTCTCCCCATTAAATTGTGAGGTTCTTGAGGGTAAGGGCTGTTTGTCATCCTTATCTCCAGTTCTACCAAGATGTCTACTAATTATTAGAAATTAACAAAAAATTAGCTGATATATATTAAGTACTTAATTTATGCCAGACATTGTGCTAAGGGTTCTACATAATCACATCTAATCTTACAACACCCCTAGGAAGTTCCCTTCATTTTGTAGGTGAGGAGTTTGATCCACTGAGAAGTTAAGCGAGTTGCCTGATACACATTTAGTACAAAGTGGGCCCATATTTGAATACTGGTGGTCTGACTTCAGAGTGATTTTTCTAATATAATCCTTTCAATACCATAAATTTCCTTCTAAGCATTGCTTTAGCTGCATCCCACAAAATTTGGTATGTTGGGTTTTCATTTTCTTTCAGTTCAAAATATTTAAAATGTTTCCTGACATTTCCTATTTGGCTCATAGGTTATTTAGAGGATATACTTTATATTATTAATATTTTTTGTCGTTTACTGATACATTATATATTTTTTATGTTTTTTATTTATTTTTTTCCTTCATTTTGTTTTTATTATAGCATGTTTGCTTAATTTACAGCAAGCAGAAAATAAGCTGGGTCTTGTTTTGATCCAAACATTGATGTTTTAAAGGTTGTACACAATATTGGTTAAAAAATATATAAAAATACCTTTTTAGAAGCTTCTGTAAGAAAGAAAATACAAAGTTTAACCCCACAACTTTCCTCTTTGCTAGAACTGCAAACTACTGCTACCGTTTTAAATAGACTTTTTGTTGTTTAAACTATACGTCCAGGAAAATCTAAAAAAATTAAAGAAACGTGCATATAAATGATTGCATAGCAGAACATGAACATTAACTGCAAACAGTAAAGAAATGAACGTTAGAAATACTATCAAATATACAAAGGTTCTAGAATCAATCCTTTAAACACATTCCACAAACAGTATTTAAAACCACCTTTTGTTCTTTACAGGCAAGGCCTAGATTACTAAAACCAAAATTGAAAAAAGTAGTCCTCTAAAAGGAATGGTTTTCCCACATTTTTTACTTATTATGCCTGTAAGCAAGCAATCTAAAATTTTTAAAGATGCCAGCTTTTATTCTGAAATGAGATTGGACACGTCAAGTCACTTTTTATTGCCCCCAAATGATCTCGTAGAGAGATGTTAGAAATTATAAAGAGTTAGGGTATTATTTTCATCAGGTACTACACTGATAATCAAAAACTCAAGAGATGTGACTTTCTTAAAATTAATTTTTTCCAGAATTATTTTAAATCTCATGGCACCACAGAATCACTTAGAATGGGAGTGTTGTCTTTTAACTTGCCTCACATTAAAGAAACTGAGGTGTGACGAACAAGCCTCCTTCATAAACATATGGGCAAATTTTGATACAAATGCACACACCAAGTGCTTTAAGCATCAAAATCCAGTCCTTTTACACTATGCGCACACACAAACAAAACCTACTTTGAAACACTTTACTTGCTTTTAACAGCAGTAAGAAAACTAAGCAATAGTATGGTCAACAGTGCTCCTTAAAGTTTAGAGTAACTGCGTAAGAGCATTCTTTTCCCTTAAAATTATTTCTACCATCATCAACCTGCCCAAATTTTAAGGTGAAGTTTTTCCTACATTTGTATGGTTCCAAATCTTCACAGAAACCAGGAAAGTGAAGGCTCCGTGTTTCAATCAAAAACTCTATCTCCCTGAAAATGCTACTTAACCCAGTTGACGTCATTTCCCAAGACAGTGGGGTTAACAAAAGAACTATTCCACACTGTGCCAAAAATTATCATCATGGGTCTAGACATCTTGATAAGACCAAAAGGTCCACCCTGAACCTAAATGTGTCTGGTCGGTCAGTGTTGTACGGTGGCTACAACTTCACTTTTGTATCATTCTACCTTATTGGCAAGCTACATTTCTAGGTTAACAGTTCTACCAAATATGGATATGAAAGGTTATTTTTAATAAGACAATGTTGCAAATTATGGTCAACCAATATCTTTTCACCAATACCTCAAGCATTAAAAAATGAGAATCGTTACAAAAATATACAGAGACACCACAAATTGGTAGCTGCCCATAACATTAAACAAACTGGACTCTTAAGAGTGGCTTCTCAACAGCATTTCATTTTAATAATAACCATTGCCTGGTACAGGGAAAACTGACAAGTGTTTTTTAAGCATCGTTGCAACACTGTATTCCTGATAATTTAAGTAAACCAAACTGTGAGTAAATGAATGATACATGCCTAAAAATATCATGGTTTATACTATCAGTGGCCACTGGACTTAGGACTAGTCCAAGACCTTGATCTAGATTTTGACCTAGACCTAGACTGTGATCTTGACTGAGATTTGGATCTAGGTGGTTCTTTTTTCCTTGATTCCTTTTCATATCTTGAGCCAGACGTATAATGTGTTTTGGAATCTGTTTTAGAGGTGCCTCTAGTTTTGGTGTGAGATGCAGACCTAGAACGTGATTTTAGCCTTCATTTCTTTCTTGGGCTGAGACTTGGACCGTGATCTTGAATTGGATTTGGATTTTGAAGAAGATCGATTTCGGTGTTTGAATCTATCATTGTTGGAATGGCTTCTGCTACGCTCTGGTCTTCCAGTCGGTCTACTGTTTCTAGGACTATAAGATCTTCTATCGTTGTAATCAAAGGAAGGACTTCTTGATCTCCTTCTTTCAGTAACTTCAGCTTCTAGAACGTCTGTATCTGTCATAATCATCATAGCGTGCAGAGCTATACACATTCCTCCCTTCCTTGGCTTTCATCTGATTTGGAGTCTTTTGATCCCCCTGTGCAAATGTATTTCAGTTTGGCGTCCACAAATCCATTTTCTGTCCAAATTATGTAAAGCATCTTCTGCATCACGAACATCCTCAAATTGAACATATGCAAATCCTCTTGGACGGCGAGTGTAGAAATCAAGTGGAACATACACATCAACTATAGGACCATAACGACCGAATTTACGTCGCAAATCTTCAGTCCTGGTATTGTCCGCAAGTTCCTTACAAAGAGAGACGTGTTGGGGGGACACAGGTACGGGGACATGATGGCGGCGTGAGTCTGAGCAGGGACACTAAGGGACTCAGCAAACCGTCCGCACCTCCGGCGCCGGATCCTCAAGACACACACAGCCAGAGAGCTGCGCTACGACCTATTTTATTTATTTTTTATGGAAGTGTAGTTAATTTACAATGTTGTGTTAGTTTCAAGCATACAGCAAAGTGATTCCATTATACAGATAAATACATACGTATTCTTTTTCATATTCTTTTCCATCATAGGTTATTACAAGGTATTGAGTATAGTTCCCTGTTCTATACAGTAGGTCCTACTTTATATTATTTTTATTATTTCAAAATTTTAAGTTTTCTTAATAAGCCAGCATATAGTATATGTTGGTGAATGTTTCATGTGAAATTGAAAAGATTATGTGTTCTGCTGTTGTCCAGAGGGGTGTTCTGTAAATGTAAACAGAAATTATGTCAAATAAGTTGATTGCATTGTTTAGGTCTTCTGTGATCTTACTCATGTACTCTGTACTTGTTCTATCCCTTCGAGAAGAATGGTGAAGTCTTCAGCTGTAATTGTGGATTTGTCTGTTTCTCTTTTCAGTTTTGCTTCATGTATCTTGACGTTCTATTTTAAGGTGCATGTGCATTTAGGATTGTTGTGTCTTTTTGGAGAATTAACCCCTTTATCATGCCACGATGTCCCTCTTTATGACTAATAATATTCCTTTTTCTGAAGTCTACTTTATCTGTTATTAATATAGCAACTTCAGCTTTCTTTTGGTTAGTGTTTACGCAGTTCATTTTTTAATTCTTTGTAAACTATCTGTATCTTTATATTTGAAGTATGTTTCTTGCAGACGGCATATATTTGGTTCTTATTTTTTATTTTTTACTATTCTATCTTTTAAGCTGCTTTCTATTTGTTCCATCTGTTGTTTCTTCTTTTTTCTTTTATTATATTCTCTAATAAACAGCATGTTTTATAATTTCATTTTATCTGTTATATTAGCTTCTTTATTCATTTGTGTTAATGTTTTAGTGTTTGCCCTATGATTTGCAATAAACTGTACATCTTTAATTAATTAGAGCCACCAATCAAATGTCATTTTATCACTTCACACATGTTATGTAAGGTCTTTCAAGGATCTTACAACAATATAGTCTCTATTCCTCTCTCCCATCTTTTGTGCTTTTTTTCCGATAAATTTTACTTTTACGTATGCTATAAACATACAATATGTTGCTACTATTTTTTACTTTAGACAGTTTTATTTTCAATCAATTAAAAATAAGAAAAAAAGAATTTTATGTTATATTCGTTGATTCCATTTTCAACACCATTTCTTTGTGTCGATCCGAATTTGTTTCCTCTCATATTCCTTCTGCCCGAAGAACTTCCCTTACCACTATTTGTAGGGAAGGTCTGCTGGAAATGAATTATCTCAGTTTTTCTTTTTCTGAGAGTGTCTTTACTTCTTCATTTTTGAAAAATATTTTCACTGGGTGTAGAATTTTGGGTTGACTTTTTTTTTCTCTTTCAGCATTGCATTGTCTTCTAGCTACAATAAGTCCACTGTAATTTTAATCTTTGTTCCTCTGCATAGAATGTGCCTTTTTCTGTAGCTGCTGTCTAAGGTTTCCTTTTTTTTTAAAGTGGAATTTGTTTGCTTTTTATCCTGCCTGTGTTCTCTGAATTTCTTGGATCTGTGTTTGCTTAGTGTCTGGGTTTTTTGTGTGTGTGTGAATATTCTTTTTTTAAAATTTAATTTTTCTTTTTATTTTATATTGGAGTATAGTTGATTTACAGTGTTGAGTTAGTTTCAGGTGTACAGCAAAGCAATTCAGTTATACATATACATATATCCATTCTTTTTCAGTTGCTTTTCCCATATAGGTTATTACAGAATATTGAGTAGAGTTCCCTGTGCTATACAGTAGGTCCTTATTGTTTATCTATTTTATATATAATAGTGTGTATATGTTAACCCCAAACTCCTAATTTATCCCTCCTTCACCCCCCACATTTCCCCTTTGGTAACCATAAGTTTGTTTTCCAAGTCTGTGAGTGTTTCTGTTTTGTAAATAGGTTCATTTGTATGATTTTTTTTTTAGATTCTACATATGAGTGGTATCATATGATATTTGTCTTTCTCTGTCTGACTTACTTCACTTAGTATGATAATCTTTAAGTCCATCCATGTTGCTGCAAGTGGCATTATTTCATTCTTTTTTATGGCTAATATTCCTTAGTGTCCATTTTTAATTTTGGAAAATTCTTGGCCATTATTTCCTCAAATATTAGTTCTGCTCTGGGAACTAATATTTCCTTCTGGGATTCTCCTTCTGGGATTCCAATTACATAGTGTATTAAACCGTTTGATATTGTCTCACCACTCTTGGATACCCTGTTACGTCCCTCACGCACGTGTGTGCACGTGCACACACACACACACACACACACACACACACACTCGTCTTTCTTTCTGTATTCCGGTTTGAGAATTTCCTATTGATGTATCTTCAAGTTCCTTGATTTTTTCTTCAACTATGTTGAGTGAATCTGTTGACGGCATTCCTCACCTATTTTACTGTGGATTTTTAAAATTCTGGCATTTTCATTTCATTCTTTCTTATAGTTTCCACCTTTCTGCTGAACCTTGTAATCTGAGCTTACATGCAATCCTCCTTTTTCAGTAGATTCTTTGACATATCAATCATAGTTATTTTAAATTTCCTATCAGGAAGTTTCACCATCTGTGTCACAGTTGAGTCTGGTTCTGCCAATTGCTTTGTCTATTGGGAGTGTGTTGTTTTTTCTTGCGTTTTCATATGCCCTGTATTTTTTGTTGTTGTTGAAATTTGGATACCTTGTGTAGTTCAATAGAGACTGAGGTAAACAGTTTTCATGCTTAGAAACAGGCATGCCTTTCCTTTTTTCTAGCCCTTTCACGTGAGAGTTTGAGAAATCTAGTTAGGATGTAGGTTACTCTTGAAGTTTGTTGTCTCTATCATGAACCTCAGTGAGCCATGAGCTTCAAATTCCCCTAGTGGTACCTTGTGTTCAGGATCAGGCTGGGCTGTCAGAGGTGTTTTGTTTTTCCTCCGTGTCTGCTCTGTTCTCAGCTTGAGATTTCTTCTTTGCTGAACCTCATTTCAGGTCTCCTTCCATACTTTTGTTCCTCTCTGAGCAGTGTTCTCTATGACTTGTTACTTGAGCTCTGTTAGCAATTTAGCATCACTACTGAGTGGAGACTGTATCCCTGGGTGTTTGGGGCGTGGCCTCCTGAGATCTCCTGCCCCTTCCCCATCTGTAATTCTGAGCCCAGCGTGTATTCTTTCTCCTCCCTCAAGAGTAGGTTGTTGGTTGTTCTGTTTCATTTGTTTTCTTCCCATGGCTGCAGTGGGTTTTCTCCAATACTCAAGGCTGGTGGGGTTAGTTCCTCTACCTCCAGAAGATGAATGCTTTAGTTCTGTAGGAGAGATAGAGGGGAAGGTTCCAGGTGGAGTTCTGTGTGCTTCCCGTGGGAGTTGCTATTCCCTTTTCCCAGGTATGCATTACAGGGGATGCTTTACTTAGACATTTTCTCAGCTTTTCTGTGACCACTTGGTGGGGATTTGTGGAGACATTGACCTGAAGGTGGCTGGACTCCTCTAATTTCTGTGACCTCCAGGGGCTTCTAAATCTCTTGCCACTTCACCCCTAGCTTCCGCCCTGACTGAAGTCTTCTTCCTGGTGCCTGGATGTGTCTCTCACAAGTACGCACAGCTCATATTATTTCTCCCTGCAGTCAGCTGTCTTTCCTCAGATGTGAGGCCAGTTGTTTGCCTCACAACCTCAGCTCTCCTGTAGGTACAAAACAGTCATGAATTTTCAATGTGTCCAGATTTTTACTGTAAGTGTGGCAGTACTCTTTTTCTTCCTTTCCATATCCCTGAGTGGAAATTAAAAGTCCCCAGAGCTCTTATTTTCTTACTAAATCATTAAACTAAGGCAACATTTACCAAACCTTAAAGTTTCAGGACCCTGTTACATAAAATTTATTGAAAACCCCAAAGGTCTTTCATTTATGTAATAGATGATAGATAGATAGATATTTACTGTATTTGAAATTAAAACATATTTTAAAATAATTTATTAATTAATTTAAAAATAAAAACAATAAACCCATTATATATTAACCTAACTTTTTTGGAAAATTAAACACATTTATAGAACAAAATATATTTAGTGATAAATATTTTACTGATTGTTTTATAATGTTCCAAATCTATTTGCTGTTTGGTTTAAGAGACAGTGCAGTTGGAATTTCATTATCTCCTTTCTGCATTCAGTGGGTTGCTGTGTGACATCATATAACCTCTGGAAAATTCCACTGTAAACTCATGAAGGAATGAGAGTGAAAAGTAGAAATGATGTTTTAGCATTATTATGAAAATAGGTTTGACTTTGCAGACCCTCTGAACAAGATGGGATTGACCTCCCCCAATGGGAGGAAATGATACTATACCCCTCACACAAATGAATATTTATCAAGTCCCAGTGTGTTAGAAGGTTCAGTTTTCTTATAACATACTACACTTCTGAGATCTTAGGAAAGAGAAAAATATAAAGGCAAATGTGGATCTAGTAAAGGACTGAAGTCATGTTTGAACCTAGGTCCACCTGACTCTAAGCCTATGTTCTGTCTCCCATGCCCTTCTGTCTTGGATGGATTGGAAAACAGGCACACCAAAGTGCACTCCACAGTTAGCACCTGTTTCCTATAGCATCTACATTGGTCTTCCCCAAACTGGGAACAGCATCTTGCACCCTCTATAGCTACAAATAATGTTTAGAAGATTGTTGGATCTTCTAGAAAGGTCAGTCATGAGCATTACCTTTGGATATTTAGAATTGTATAGGTCTATATGTATATAGTCAATTCATAGGTTTCTTACTGTTTCATATATTAACCAAGCATGTTTAATACTTTTTAAAAGTTCCCCTTGTATGTTGTTTTACAAATATCTTATGGATATCAACGTGTAACTTTTATTTTTCGTGAGTGAAAGGAATTCAAAATCTGGAATTTGTTATCAATAAAATGCGCCTGTTTTGATATTAGCAGCCTGTAAGCAGTCTAACCTTGGTACAGTTCATCTTTGGAACTTGCAATTATTATAAGTTATTCACGAAGGATGTAATTGTCAGGACACCTGATAATAAAGAGTGAGAGGACAGACAACATTATATGATGGAGTGTGAACATATGCTTTGTTCTTTCTTCAAGTCTGCTGCATCTTTGTTGAATTTCATGATGTATTAATATGTCACTACACATTTAGGTCCTGAAGCATGAAATATATTCTAGCCAGAATTCTTGCCAAGATACTAGTGCCAGAATTGGAATGCTGGAGTGTGTTTATTGAACAGCATTAACATACTAAATAGGGTTGCAGGTTTATGTTTTACTGTGAAGCCTCAAAGTGATTAAAAGAGGAGAGAGGGAAAGAGAACTGACAGGTTCTGTAAAAACTAAAACGGAATCAATTCTCAGGCACACACCAATATCATTCATAATGCAAATGTCCATGATATAAATAACCTGCTTTATTGAACTCCTACTGTATTTCATTGTGTTAGGCTCTTTCCTGACATTGTTTCTGTCCTTCACAACTACCCTTGAGGTGGATGATACTCCCATTTTACAGATGAAAAAACTGAGGTTCAGAGACATAAGAAACTTAGTCCCAAACCCAAAATTAGTAAGTGACAGAGCTTATATTTGAGCTTGTATCAGCTGAGGTGCAAAATCTATACGTGTCACTTACATTCCACCAAGCTTTTTTTTTTTGCAACAGTAGAGAAAAGGTAAGCCAAATTTATAGTCGAAATATTAATATTTGTGCTTAGAAACTTGAGTTGTTAATTCTGTATTAAAAGGCAATTCATTATGCAGCATTATATCCTAAGGATTTGACAAATCTGTAACCTGATTCATTGCATACAAGTTTTCTGATTTAAAAAATTTAATTTACTAAGGTTTTTCAGGGGGTATGAGACAGAGACAGGGTACTTGATTTAAAAGCTCTTTGAAAATTATTAATTGACTAAAAATTGTTCCTCTAATATTAACAGCTGTTATGTAAACATCATGTCCTTGGCCATAAGCAGGAGGAGGAGTGGGAAATTGTATTTCAGTGGACCCAGTGTTCAATCTTGTTTCATATAATGTCACAAAATCCTGTACAGTGAGCATCATCTTTTCTTTAGACACAAAGAACTATAGATTCAGATGAGAACCAACTTGTGCAAATTGATGCAGCTCGTAATTGGCAAAGTCAGAATTCATATATGAGAATATCACACGTTCATCTGACAATAAGAAGATGCCAGCAACCCTCACTTTGCTGAGAGGGACTATCGTCTCTACGTTACTTATTATGATTCTTGTAACAGAGTAAACATTTGTCATAATCACATTGATTATATACTATACTAAGCATCCCATAAACATAACTCTTTCATGTACTCCAAAGCAAAACAATTAGGTAACTTTATGTACTTTTTTATGAGTAAAACAAAATAAACTATTTCATCTTTATTTTGAAAGGCGATTTCCAGGACATGTCCTGGCAGTAGTTTAAATTTAATGTTTTCATAAAAAGGAACCAAAATAAACGTGTTATTGAATATTTTCTATATTCTATCTTAGCGTTGTCTTAGGTCTTTAAATGGATTTTCTTATTTGATAATCACAAAAATTCCATTCGGTACTGTTTTCAGTCATATTAGAGATTGAAGAAATGAGGTCCATAGAGTTGTAACTCAGACCACCTTCACATGGTTAGTCTAAGTCTGGCATTGAACACACAGTGTCAGATTCAGAGCCTAAGGATGAAGAATGGTAATTGGTACTCATTTTGATGATCTTGTGGCACCTCAAAAGAGAAATCCTTTCTGGATTGTCAAGAAGGATTGTGAAATGTAGGTTTCTAAAAAACATATTCTTGAAGTATAGAATATATAAATAGAATGCAGTAAACACAGTTTCCAGCTGGATGAATTTTCAGTGATCACATCCATGTCAATAGCCCCCAGATAAGAAGCAGAGCATTATTAGTTCTCTGGGAGCCCCTTATTCCGTCTTCGAGCCATTACCACCCTTCCAAGGAAACCTCTATCCTATACCTAACACTATGTTTGTTCTGCCTGAGTTTGAACTTTGTAAAAAATATACTGTGTGTGTTTTGTATTTTTTATTCTGGAAATCTTATACTTTATTTTTTTTAATACCTTTATTGGAATATAATTGCTTTACAGTGTTGTGTTAGTTTCTGTTGTACAACAAAGTGAATCAGCTACATGAATACATATATCCCCTTATCCCCTCCCTCTTGAGCCTCCCTCCCACCCTTCCTATCCCACTCCTCTAGGTGGTCACAAAGCATCGAGCTGATCTCCATGTGCTATGTAGCAGCTTCCCACTAGCCATCCTTTTTACATTTGGTAGTGTATATATGTCAGTGCTACTCTCTCATTTCGTCCCAGCTTCCCCTTCACCCCCTGTGTCCTCAAGTCGGTTCTCTATGTCTGCGTCTTTATTCCTGCCCTGCAACTAGTTTCATCAGTACCGTTCTTTTAGATTCCATATATATGTGTTAGCATACAGTATTTTTCTCTTTCTGACTTACTTCACTCTGTATGACAGACTCTAGGTCCATCCACCTCATTACAGATAACTCAGTTTTGTTCCTTTTTATGGCTAATATTCCATTGTATATATGTACCACATCTTCTTTATCCATTCATCTGTCGATGGACGTTTAGGTTGCTTTCATGTCCTGGCTATTGTAAATAGTGCTGCAATGAACATTGTGGTACATGTCTCTTTTTGAATTATGGTTTTCTCAGGGTATATGCCCAGTAATGGGATTGCTGGGTCGTATGGTAATTCTATTTTTAGTTTTTTTAAGGAACCTCCATACTGTTCTCCATAGTGTCTGCACCAATTTACATTCCCTCCAACAGTGAAGGAGGGTTCCTGTTCTTTTGTATTTGGCTTCTAACTTAGAAACTGACCCTGAGATGCAGATTCATATGCTGGAAGTGTACTGGGAAGTCCTCTTGGCAACTTCACCTGGAGGGAGTGGGTGAAGGAGGTTTCAGCAGGAGAAAACTGAATTGAGATGCAGTTGCACCAAAGACCTGAGCCAGTCCCACACGGAACTCCAGGGCTGGGTGGCCAGGATGTGCAAGGGGCCTGGGTCCCTGTACCTCCACCTTGGCCATCTCAGTCTTGAAGGGGGGATTGGGGACTCTTAGAGTCCACCCACTGGGCCATTGAGATTCGCTCCATTCATTTACCCTTGTGGGGAAAAGCTCCCCAAGGGGAAAGGGGGGATAAATGGGAAATTTGGGATTAACAGATACACACAACCATGCATAAAATAGATAAACAACAAGGACCTTCTGTATAGCACAGGGAACTATGCTCAGCATCTTGTAATAGCCTATGATGGAAAAGAATCTGAAAAAGAATATATGTATATGAATCACTTGGCTGTATACCTGAAACGTTGTAAATCAACTATACTTTAAAAAGAGAGAAGATGGAAAATCAGAGGTTAAAAAACAAACAAACAAAAAAACTAAGCAATAATAAACTTAAAAAAAAAAGCCTCCTCCAGGATTTTGGTTGGTCTGTTTTCTCAAGAAAACTTGCAAGAGGAGGTCTAGTGGGGTAAAATAAAGCCCTTGCTTCAGCAGCTGGTCTCTGGGCCACAACTCGTCATCCCCTTCCTCTCCTACCAATTCTAGAGCCCCTCACTCACAGTTACAGCACCTCTGCTTGTCTGGACAGATAACCGAGTAGAGTGATCCAGATCATCATCTCTAAAGTGTCTGCGTTCCTGAACACCGTGCCCTTCTCAGGCTGCAGCACTTGTCCATCTACCACCACAGTTGGTCAGGAGGATATTAAAAAATGCCCCGCAGGGACTTCCCTGGCAGTCCAGTGTTTGAGACTTTGCCCTCCAATGCAGGGGGCACGGGTTCGATCCCTGGTCGGGAAACTAAGATCCTACATGCCTCGCAGCCAAAAAACCAAAATATAAAAACAGAAACAATATTGTAACAAATTCAGTAAAGATTTTTAAAATGGTCCAAATCAAAAAAAAATCTTTAAACAAAAATTAAAAAAAAAAAATGCCCTGCAAATTATCTGAGTGCTAAATATGTCCTTCACTGCCCTGTTGAGATACATCCGCTTATCTTCCCGTAATGTTCAGAATCAAGTATTGCTGCCAGAGTTGTGACTTCTTTCCAGGTCTGCTAGTCTCTTGATACAAGGTGCTCAGAGTGACTGCGGGGTAGCTATAGTTTAAAGTTTCATTTTTCCCTTGACGTGTCCCCTTTGGAAGTGTTTCCTCTCTGGGAACCAGCCCTTTAGACCTTTGGTACCTGCAGTTTTGAGTACAGGAAGCACAAGTTTCCCAAATGGGTCACTGGGAGAAATGTTAAATGAGTCACTCTTTCATCCACCCCTTGGTTCCTAAACAATCATCATAATTTAGGGTATAGATTGCATCCTAGAAATATGGTGCCCCGTGCTGGCACGTTCTCATACCCAAGCAGGGACCTCAACTGCAAGTTCAAAAGGCCATTCCATCCTCTGTTGGGCTAGCAGCTTTTGGGTGGTGTGACATGTGATAGGACTGGTGGATCCTCATAGCTACGTGTCTGCTTCCATCCATCATTTGATATAGGTGGTCCTCTGGTCCAATGTGATATTACCCAGCCTCCTTTACCTGTGGAGTAAATACAAGCCCGTGGACAGTGGTTCTCTTTGAGATCCTTTGGGCACTGAAAGCAGACTTATACTTGGAGTAGGTATCAATTCCAGTTGAGATGAATCACTGCCTTTTCCAGAGTGTAAGGTTTCCAGTGCATTTCAGCTGGCCAAGCGTCTGGTGATTCTCCCAGAGGGATAATGCCCTATTAGGGTATCAGTGTTACTTTCTGTTGCTGGCAAATTTGACAAGTGGCTGGGCAGTCGGTAGATCACGAGGATGTTGGCCCTGTGCACAGCATCCAGGTCCACTACCACGGCCTCTCTGTTCACGTACCCATTGTACTACCGCTGGAGTGGTCAAGGGGCTGCTGGCTGATGTCAGTTGACCAGATCATCTGTCTGCCTGGTTGTGTCTGCCTCTTCTGTAGTGGCTGTTCCCTGGAGGGCTCTAACATAGGTTAACAGGTCCTTCAAGCTCTTCATACTTCGTGCTCACTCCCATGGTCTTTCCAAGACCCTCTCCCCAGACGTCCTTCCTCCCAATCTTTTTTTTTTTTAAGTTTATTGAAGTATAGTTGATTTACAGTGTTGCGTTAATTTCTGCTCTACAGCAAAGTGACTCGGTTATACATATATATATTCTTTTTCATATTCTTTTCCATTATGGTTTATCACAGGATGTTGGGTATGGTTCCCTCGCTATACAGTAGGACTTCGCTTCCTCCCAATTTTCCAGTCATTCTCCTTCCATGTAGCACTGCCTGGAATTTTGCATCCTGTATCCAATACTCCTTGACACCTCTAAGTATTCCCCTTTCCCTAGTCTCTGGGCACTGAGTAAATGGTTGTAGACCCCTTTGTGGAAGGACTGGGTGAATCTTTAACATACATACTTGCCATGGGTTTCTGGGTCCTTCTTAGGAACCCAGTTTTTCCGTTAGTTAATGGGCTTGGTGTCCGAAAACTGGCTCAGGTCCAGACGTTAGGCAAAGGATCGTGAATTTTTGTTGAGGCAGCCCTTCTCAACTTCCTGGTTATCCACCTTTGATTTGTTTTGATCATATAATTGGACAATATCCTTGTTGGCTGCCCATCTTTTTTTCCACAGAGAACGCTGAGTTTGATTGACCGTCCCCATTACCCTGAATGGGTCACCAATTCCTGGCTGCCATTCTTGATGATAATCGTGCTCATCTTTGCTGCCAGGAGCATTGCTCGGTAATAACATCTCCTACAGTCAGCCCTGGCATAGGAGAACAGCACCACCAAGCATGTCAACATAGTCTGTACCTATCTAACTAGTACATTTCTTATGACTCTGGTAAACTGTGTGTCCTCCAGGACCTCCCACAGAATGTGGTCACCTGGTAGGTTTTCTGGCCTTAGTATATCCTGGAAAATATACTCTACCATGCCCACTTGTCTGTACATTTTGGTCCTTTTTTTTTCATTGTCTGCCATGGTGTGGACATTGCTCCCTCCAAATTTCTGAGAACTATTTTAGCAACACGTTTGCACTGTCTTCTAGGTTCATGTTTAGGGAGTTACATCCTATATCATGGATGATTGTTCCCATATCAGTAAACTGTTCCTTATTAAACTGTATGTCCCTCCCCACTAGGTCTGGGACTCTCAGCATCCTACCTGGACCCCTCCTCTCAGCTCTGGCCATGCGCGTTTGTTTGGTCCCACAGCTGCTTCAGTATCCTAGACCCTCTGCTCCCCCAGCAGACCCAGCACTTACCCAGCCAGGTTGTGTCGTGACGTGACCTAGTAATTTTTCTGGCAGATCAGAGGGGAAGTGGACTGAGTTGTAATGGTGACATTTGTTGTCTTGCAAGGAGAGGCCTCAGCATCATCTTTATCCAGGGACTGGTGGCCAGCCTTAGAGAGGGGAGTGGCCCACTTTGTTAGGCCAAGGAGCTTCAGGGCAATCTCGTGATACAATATTTTCAAGTGCATTGACTGAGATGTTCTTATCTCGAATCTCAGGGTCCCTCTCCTTCCCGACAAGGGACCTGACCTTGGCGCAGCAGACTTGCTGGGGCCGGCTGAGCAGTCAAGTCTCCCCTTATTTAAGCCCAGATTCTCTGACTGCAGGAGCTGAGAGTCTCTGTATATGTTCACCAAGGAGGCTGTGTAGTGCCTCTTGCAAGATGAGGATACCTGCCACCCCTGCCGATTCTCCCCGTATAAGCATGACCCGTCAAGAAATGGCACTTATTTCTGCTCTCCTTGAATCTGGGCTGAGTTTGTGACTGGCTCTGACCAATAGGATGTGGCAGAAGTGATCGTTATGTTCCTGGACTTCTGAGCCCATTAGAGGCCTGGCAGCTTTCTCTTTCTCCTCTTGGAACCCAGCCACTGTGCTCTGAGGAGCCCAAGCCACAGGGAGAGGTCACATGAAGGACAAGTGAGGCGCTCCAGTTGAAATTCTAAGCCGATGTCTTAGGCACAAGCCAGAATCCAACGCCAGCGTAGGAGTGAACCACATTTCATGGGCCCTGAGATGACTCCAGGCAACATGACGTGAAGAAGCAAAGCTGCCCAGCTGAGCGCAGTCAACCCACAGATCACAAGAGATAATAAAATGGCCATTGTATTAAGCCACTAAGGTTGGGGTGGTTTATTATGCGTCAGTGGAGATCAGAGAGAGTTCGCCTAAGCTTCACGCTGTGCTGTACATTGGTGGCCTCAGTTTTTCATTGTCTTTCTCTAGTGAATCCTTAGCAAGAGCTAGCTGATCCCATTGCCCTTATAATGACTACTTCACCCAGATCTGTCAAACAGCCACAATATTGTACAGTGTCTTCCCTTCTGCCAGTAGAAGTTTTAATAATTGCACCATTATTGCATCCCAGGGGCTGTCAGTTCTCTACTGGTGATGGGTCCTCCTTGTTAGTTGTTGGGTGGGCGTTGTTATGCTATTCCTGGTATTAACCCTCTTAACTCAAGTCCACCAGGAAACACTCTGAAACTCAGAGGTTTGCAGGAAACAACAACATCTATGAGGGAAAGAGAGGAGCAGGTGAGGCAGGGGGAGAATTTGAACTGAGAGGTAGCGACACTAAGGGCCTCAGCCAAACCTGTGGGATGCTCGGGACCAAGACCAGCCCTTCAGAGATGTGCTGCATTGAAGCAATAGTGCCAGGGCCACATCACAGCCATTCATGGGATGCCGTTGATCCCTTTGACAGAGGAATCCAGGCATGAGCCTTCAGCGGTCAACACTCCTGGCAGCCAGGAAAATGAATGCCTTGGGTGTTGGGAAGATTCTGTGTGGTACACCAGACCAGCCACTACAGTTTCTTTTGTTGATTGTAATGGTGAGATTCATCCATGTGGTTGAGTGTAGCTGTTAATTGTCTGTCCTCATTGTGTGACTACACTGAAATGTATTGATGGGTTGTATTGCTCTGAACATTCTTGATCAGATCTTTTGATGAATGTGTATATATATGTAGGTATATGTGTATATATTTGGGGGGATTATATACCTGAGAGCAAAATTGCTGGATCAGAGTAGATATGTATTTCCAGCTTTAGCAAATACAGTTTTCCAAGATGTTTTAACCAATTTATACTTCTATCAGGAATGCATGAGGGTTCCGTTATATATAGTTTCATATTTCCTTTTAATTTTTGGAAACATGATACTTTTATATACATATATGAGTATTTCTAATAATTCTTAATTAGAATGATACATTATTTAGAAATCTTGGGAATTCACTAACGTTTAAAAAAGTCAAAGTTAATTTTATTTGGTTGTTTTGATATATTGGTATTGAAAATCTAGCTAGATTTATTGAATTTTTCTACCAATTTAATTTTTATCTGCTTAAAGCTTTAGCATATATAATTGGAGGATTGATTTCCTTTTACCAATGTTAATTTTGTGTGTCTGGATCCCTTCAAAAGGAGATAAATCTGTAGTTTTTAAATTTTCTAGATTTGTATATTCTTTGATAGAGGTAGGAAGACCAAAGTGTTATCATTTCTCAACATGATGTATATCTTTGAGGGGCCCAGATTCATGGCTATCGTGCTGTGCTTGACTGCCTTCCACACGTGAACTTCCCTAAAGATTTTAGCCACCTTGGAAAGAAACAAATAAAAAATTTAACCATAGTTTAAGGTGTCGTCTTTTTTTTTTTTTGGCTGCATGGTATGTGGGATCTTAGTTCTCCGACCAGGGATTGAACCCCCACCCCCTGAAGTGGAAGCATGAAGTCTTAACCACCGGACCACCAGGGAAATCCCTGTCATCTTTTTTTTTAGCATCATTTTTTAAATGAACACTGTCAGTATACCAGAGTCAGGTGCCTTTTCTTACCTAGTATTTTATTATGGTTATTTTCCTTGTCAAAAGAAATCTGCATCATCATTTCATTTTATATATTCATGGTTTAGATATATCAGAGTTTATTTAAATAACAGTGCTGAACATTTGGATTGTTTTCATTTTCTTGGCTCTTGTAAATAATGCTAATTATATATAAAAATATAGCTTTTCATGCTATTTTATCAATTAAGCTTAAATTTTGGAAGGAATTATTAGCTTGGGTTAAAGAGTTTTTCTAGATATTGTCAAATTACCTCCAGAAATATTCTTATTTGCTAATGTTACCTCTGCTGTTGGGTCTACAATTTTCCTACCCTTTTGCTGCTGACACAGTATTTACAGTGTATCACTTTTGCCAGTCTGATATATGAATAATATATGTTGTTGCTTTAAATTTTATTGCTTGTTTAGTAGTGAGATGGAATATTTTAGCATATTTTCATTGGACATTTTATTATTTCTTTTGCAAATTGTCTTTCATCTGTTTTTAATTGGTTCATCTTTTATCAATTACTACCAACTATAAACCCTTTGCTTTCCCATATGCCAATATGGCCTATATGCCATATCCTATATGTCAATGTCATGTTTGTATCTTGCCTTTGCTTTTCAACTCTTCCTGTAATTTTGACAAATTCCTTTTTTTGTTTATGGTTTATGCTTTATGGTTTAACCTGATGCTTTTAGGACCTTTCCAGCCCCCAGGTTTTCCTCTGATTTAGATCTCAAATTAGACGTGTCAGCCAGAGTGGACGACTTACTGGTCTAGTTCTGTGGTTTTTCATGGTATTTTCTATGCCTGGCATAACACTCCACCCCCAGACGTACAAATATACACACCACTATAACTGCTATAAAGAATAAGCACCTGGTAAATATCAACCCTTTTGTCAAGACTTTGGTCAAAGATGACCGTCTCTTGCAGCCTTCCCTGAGTCTCCTCCCTTCCTCCTCTCTGTCAAGTTGACCGTTCTTTTCTCCTTGTTTCCTCTATCATCCTCAAAGTAACTATTATAAGACCTCCAACACTTTAAGGCTTGCATGCTCTTACTGAACTGTAAATTTTTTGGACAAAATTTGTATTATGTCCATCTCCATACTCCCAGCAATGTAGGATACTTACACAGCAGATGTCTGTCGGGTACTTTCAGATACATGATTGATTGAAATGATTTGCCCAGGCTTGGAGGGCTGCGAAGAAGCACAGCCCAGCCTAATCCCAACATTCTGTTCACTTTTAAAAATTTTTTTATTGAAGTATGGTTGATTTACAATGTTGTATAAGTTTCAGGTGTACAGCATAGCTGAATATACATATATATATATAGATTCTTTTCAGATTCTTTTCCCTTATAGGTTATTACATAATGTTGAGTAAAGTTCCCTGTGTTATACAGTAGATCCTTGTTAGTTATCTATTTTATACATAGTAGTGTGTGTATGTTAATTCCAGCCTCCTAATTTATCCCTCCCCCCACCCCCTTTCCCCTTTGGTAACCATAAGTTTGTTTTCTGTGTCTGGGGGTCTCTTTCTCTTTTGGAAATAAGATCATTTGTGTCTTTTTTTTTTTTTTTTTTTTTTTTTTACTGTACCCCATTGCCACTGTTCTGCTTGTGAGGTAATGAGGACCAGGAATGGTTATCTTCTGCACAGATAATTCAATTCAGAAAGTTCACATCCGAATCCTTTCTTTTTCTTACCTAGTTTTCACCCACCTAGAACTTATTTAATTTACTTGTGTAAAGAAGAGATCTTTTTCTCCTTAAAGGGAAAAACTTGAGCAGCCAAATAATACTTTGGGATGGTTTTATGGAAGACTTGTCCATTTCCTTTAGACTTAAAAGTCCTCCCGCCTCCAGATTTTTTGTTTCTTACTGCAAATGTTACTTTTTTTTCCTTTTAACTAAATTGTGTTTTGCCCATTATTTTTTCTGGTTGGTAAAATTTGTATTGCTAAAGTGAGATTAAATTTAACGGTTATTGTTTTGTGGCTAGAATTGCATGGAATAAGCCACCTTCTTCCATAAAGTAAATGGATTTCATGGTTCAGCAACTAACACAAAACTCATTTAATGTGACAGGAGAACATGATTTTAAAAGTTAAGATCCAGATGATCATAAAATCATTGACTTCTTTTGAGCTGGAAGTGACCACAGAAATTGTTCTTTCTTCAAATCACCAAAGTCAACATCGTAGAAATATATCTATCTAGCTTTTGACTAAATTGCCTCTATTTTGCATCCTCTCTTAAGGCCACTAATTTTATATGGCTCTAATTTTTGTAAGTTTTCTTCCTATATCAAGTTCTGTTGGCCCCTTATCTCTCCATTGAATGCCTATTTGTTGGGAACCTACTAACCTTCTCTGTTACTTGGACTATTGCAGTAGTCTAACTGGCCTCTTGTTCCCATCCAACTCACTCTTTCCCACGACCACTCCCAATCCACATCCACACTAATTCTAATGTGCTTGGGCTTGCCAAAGGACATCTGCTTACCATTGCCTGTCTTCCTACCTGGTGAAAAGTTACCTGCCACTTCCTGGCAGTGTGAACTTGGATATTCACTAAACCTCTGTTACTCGATATTCTCAGCTATATAGGCTGATAACAGGCCTCCCACCTCACTGAGTGGTTTTACAGGTTAAATGGTGTGCACAGCAGCCACTATTACAACCACACCAGACCTTGTGGTCAGTGGCACAAGGTCCCAGACCTCTACGTCTCTTCCATGGACCATCCCAGGGAAGGTCTAATCCCATCTCAACAAGCCTCCTGAATGGTATAGCCCCACTGGTGTGTCTGAGTCCTCTTCCTCATCAACTATCTCTTGGAACTGAACACTTGCAGACGATTCTTTGCTCATGTGCTACTTATTGAAACTCTATTTATTCTTGTGCTAGTTATTGAAACTCTATTTGTTCTCTGTTTATTCTATTTGTTCTTATTTCTGCTGCCTTAGAGCAGGTGCATTTTGTTTGGTTTCCTGTTCTCTTCAGCAGCAGAACAGTGCCCTTTGTAGCAGAAACTCAGGATGTGAATGCTGTCATTTTCTCAACCCCCTGGCACCTTCCTTGGAGGCCAGTCTATTCTTTCAAGCTAGTTTTGGTTCCCTGGGAGGGACACCATTGATCCTAATGCCATCAGGGAAGCCACTGGACCCAGTCTCTGTCCTGAGGAAAAGTCTTCTAAACACATAAGCCAATTAGGTGAGACACAGTGAAAAAGCCACTTTGTATTAGATGTGAGAGTGAGAAAGGTCACAGGAAAAAATAGGAAGCTGTTATATGCCATCCCCACCACCCGTGTCTGTGGTTATATTTTTAAATTCTCAGATGGCAACACATTTTCTGAGACAGAGAAAGTTGGCACTTTGAAAAATATTTATTTTCTTGTTTTTTGAGCAGTGCTTGAGGCAGTGCTGGCCTGAAAGAAATATGGGGCTTTCTTCCTCCCTTTCCTTCTCAGTTAATGGTGGGTGTTTCTATGCTGTGTCCAGATCACAGGAAGTATCCAGAGGAAATGAGCTAATAAATCCACCACACGTGTTGACCACCCTTGGGAAATAGGCCCGGCGTTGCCCTGTGACTTCACCATTAGCGAATATCTGTGGCATTAGCACTGCTGCTTGGCTACAGCTTCTTTCTAGGTACTGATGACCAGTTTCAAGTTGTAGTTAATAATTGTGTGGAAACTCCCTTTTCTTTTTCAACCACTAACTGCACCAAGTGCCCAAAGTTCACTTATGAATGTGAATGTTTTTCCAGCTGTGTGGAGCTGAATATATTTCATGTTAAGTAGATCTCTGATATTCTTGTTCTTTTTCTAGAGAGCGTAGGTACCCTTCTCCACCACGGTTATTCTGTATTTCAGCAATTTGCCCAAAGAACTGGTAGGATATCGTTGTTCCTATTTTTAGCTTTTATTTCAGGATCATAGGAATGCATGGGGAGAAGATTTTTTTTTAGTTTTATTGTATGTAAATTTTTTACGTCCTTTTTTAAAAATATTCTTTTCCATTATGGTTTATCACAGGACATTGAATATAGTTCCCTGTGCTATACAGTAGGACCTTGTTGTTTATCCATTCTGTATATAGTAGTTTGCATTTGCTAATCCCAAACTCCCAATCCTTCCTTCCCCCATTCCCATACCCCTGGGCAACCACAAGTCTGTTCTCTATGGAGAAGACTTTCTAATCATACAATGGATACCCTACATAATTGTCCCCCATAAACCATGTGGGGATGTTTCCTTCTGACGAATCTTCTGTGACTTTGCTATGTTTGCCAATCCCTTCTATGTTTTCCACATATTACTGCATCCTCTGATTTAATAGGATTCGATGTTTATATCGCTACTTTTCCTTTGAAAGAATTAGAAAAGAAAGAGATATATGACAAAAGTATGTAGACTGAGAAAATAGAGTCCATTCCAACTCATTAGATTTATTCTAACCCTAAAAGCTGTTTCCTGGTAATGTATGTGAAAGTATATGTTATATGTAGCAGTCAATTCATGATATCTATACTTCTATTACCCACCTCGTGTATTAACTGTGGTGAATATATGTATAGGTAACATCTTATGGAAAAACCCGAACAAACTTTTTGGCCAACCCGATATATTTGTTTGTTTATTTATTTATTTTATAAGCTTTATCCTCATTTCTTCCTTCTACCTGCCACATTTTCCATTTTATTACTATCTCACAGAGCAGTTGGCCTGTGCCCACTAAATGCAAACTCATTTACATAATTATTAGAAAGGAAAGCTGTCTTCATAGGAAAACAATCAAAATGTATTTCCAACTAAGCAGGAACTGACTTCTGTGTTATCTCATGCTGTTAAATGAGATTTCATTTCCTCACAGTGCTTACTGCATGTCATTAAGCGTTGTCTGTTCTTTCCAAGTAAAATGTCCTGGAATACTGATAGGCTTGTAGAAATAAACTGCTGGATAGGACTTCCCTGGTGACGCGGTGGTTAAGAATTCGCCTGCCAGTGCAGGGGACACAGGTTCGAGCCCTGGTCCGGGAAGATCCCACATGCCACGGAGCAACTAAGCCCGAGTGCCACAACTACTGAGCCTGCGCTTTAGAGCCTGTGAGCCACAACTACTGAGCCTGCGCTCTAGAGCCCGTGAGTACAACTACTGAGCCCACGTGCCACAATTACTGAAGCCCACGCACATAGAGCCCATGCTGTGCAACAAGAGAAGCCACCGCAATGAGAAGCCCGCGCACCACAATGAAGAGTAGCCCCTGCTCGCTGCAACTAGGGAAAGCCCACACAGCAATGAAGACCCAATGCAGCCAAAAATAAATAATATAATAAATAAATTTATAAAAAAAAAGAAACCATTGGATAAAAAACATTTTCATCACCATCTCCAAACCTCTGCCCCTTTCCTCCCTGTAGAGTCCTACGACTTTGATGTCTGGCAAGAAGCCTCCCTCATTCAACAGTGGCCATCTGTGGGGTCTCTACAGGCCCCAATCCTGAGAGCCGTTTAGCAGAGGAGGAGTTTTGACTGGAATGGGGATGTTTAGAGGTTGGTGACCGGATAGTGTGGGAAGATGCAGCCGGGACCTAGCAAGTGGGAAGAAGGGACTGCAGAAGGGAGCCAGAGAGAAAAAAGGAAAGTGAGATTCAGTTCTCTGTAATATTGCAGAACCTAACATGTATACACACAACATTTTCTCTCAGAATATCAAATCGATCCTACAAATCAACCATGGCCTCTCAACTAGAGTTTGGCAGGAAGAAAGGAAGAAAGAAAGAAGAGAGGAAGGAAGGAAGGAAGGAGGAAAGAAGAGATGGAGGGAGGGAGGATGGAGGAAAGAAGGAAGGAAGAAGGAAGGAAGGAAGGAGGAGGAAAGAAGGAAGGAAGGAGGAAGGAAGGAAGGGAGGAGGAAAGAAGGGATGAAGGGGGGAGGGAAGGAGGGAGAGAGGAAGGCAGGCTATGTCCATTCCAAGAGACAACCTCAGCCTTTTTTGTAAATTTTTTTTAAATTTTCATGAGCATGAGAACAAGGTTCCTTATTTTAAAATGTAACAAAACATTGGTTTGCATAATTGAAACATTTCTGAAAACGTAATTTAGAATTTGGCAGGAATATAGACTTCACAGGGGAATGAAACTTCATCATCAGAATTTTTATATCTTGAAGAAATGCATGGTGAAGTATTGCCTATCATTTCAAAAAAAAATTCTTTTTTAAATTGTTTTCTTAAGGAGAATTTTTAGCTAAAGACCTTGCTTTTTTTTCTTTTAAAACATGGGTAGCATTAAACATCATTTTTATATTACTGAGTTTGAAAGATGAATTAAATAATTAGAATTGCCATTATCTTGGTCAAATTATATTTTCCGAATTTTAAAAATTCAGCCCCTATTTTCTGGGTATATTCTAGTTGATCATAAATGAATGGCCTTTGTGGCAGAACTTCAGTACTTTGTTTACAGACCAGGTAAACATTCCATTCCATTAATCCCCACTAGTGACTAACTACTCACATATGATAATGGAGACTTCTAAACAGCCATAGTCTTTATATTATAAATTGTAAAGTAAATTAAGCTGCTTTGAAATTTGCTGACATTTCCAAACCAGTACTAATAATACCTCACGTCAATTTATTTAGAAAATAAGCCTTTAGTTTACAATATTATTCAGAAAAAAAGAAAAACAAAAGGTAAAGCTACTTTTTAATCTGATATTAGCCAGGGCCAGGGTTCTGCCATAACTGACAGATTGATCCATTATCTTCTGCAATATGATACTAAGTAAGGATTCCAAAATATGCAATATTGTTGGAGATAAAAACATCTAATAATCTGTACAGTCTCCATCAAAGCTGGCTTGACCTATAAGCATTCTAAATTACTTTGGGAGAGAAACTGGGAAATTTTGGTGGGAGCTGTGGGGAGAACAATGGGCCAGACCCCATAATTTGCTGGCTACAGACCTCATTATGGCAGGCCTTTTGACTTTCTGTAATATTGCCTGTGGAATTTTGCCCATGGTTTGCCTATGGAAAACCTCTTTAAAACTGAAATATTGCCTAGAAAATGTGAGGAGTAAAGTGAAAAGTGAATATAATTTACAGCATAAAAAAGTCCTACCTGAAAGATACACAAAATGGTAACATTCAGTAGGAACATCAAGTATTTGAGGATAAATCTTCCCTAGGCAAGTAGATAACTGAAAATAGTTATAATTATTTTATTTGTTTTAGACAGATTAATCCTTTTAATTAATCCTTTTATTAATCCTTAACTTTTTTTTTGTTTACCAATTCAGTGCTTTTTAGTAATAACAAAGCAGTACTCTATAGTGGTCAAGTCTTAAAGTCAGAAAACGTGGCTTTGCTCTCCGATTCTGATGTTCATGGGCCATGTGACCTTGGAAATGTCATTTTGATCCATCCGCATCTTTCTTATCTGTAAAATAGAATTAACCATGCTTGCCCTGCCTGCCTCCCCTTGTTTTCTTGAAAAGCGGATAAGGTAATAAATATTAGTTATTTTGGTTTTTTGTTTTTTATTGAGGTATAATTGACATAGAACATTATATTAGCTTCAGGTGTACAGCATAATGATTCAGTATTTGTATTTTTTGCAAAACCACCATAAGCTTAGTTATCCATCACCGCATTATTTATTATTTTGAAAATGACTGTTTTAAATGAATGTATGGGATTATTTATGATTTTAGTTCCTAACATTAATAATACAAATGGAAGAGTCTCTTTCTGATTAACCTATTTTGTTCATAAATATAAAAATAATTTCCTCACATTTAGTGGATTTAATAAAACATTTAAAATATATAGTTACGAGTTCAACTTTGACCCCTCATACATCTTAATGTCCTAAAGGAATTTTAAACTTAATATCTGTTTTCACAGTTGGATAACACAAAGTTATTGATTGCTGTTTAGGTACCTATTGGCCACAGAGTAGACTGCAGCTGTTGCTACCCGACACAATAAATCTTCCTGCTCTCGAAAAGCTATAATCAGTAGTCCACTCTGTTGGTTTAAATCTGTGATTCCTTTCTTTCAGGGACCCCTGGACACATTACTCTGTCTGTGCTCCTGTGATGCTTAAGTCACACTTGTTAAAATACAGATTCCTGGCCATTTCACCTGTGTGGTCTTAGGATTATGCTTTTCCAATAAGATCTCCAGGTGCTACTGATGTACACTAAATAATTCCATATCACTCTTTCTTGGCCACTAAATTCTCAATGTCTGACAAATTAGTAAGTGTAGTTAATTCTTCTCAATTTTATATAAGGAAAACTCAAGGGGGAAAAAAAGACTTTATCATGCCTAAGATAATAATCGGCACTTTCATTTTAGATTTTCTTTTTTACCAGCAGCTATGGCTAGCTTTTTTGTTCTATCTAGGATAGGCAGCATTATTTTTGCAAAAAAAAAAAAAATTTAAAAAACGCAAAGATGAGGTTTAAAGATTTCAACTTCTTTCCCACCTTTCGTCCAACCAAAGCCTGTGAATGTCAACTAAGAAACCGCAGTATCTGTTTCAGCAGAAGAGTGTCGTGTTGCCAGCCATAATGGGCATCAGTTGGGCTCAACCTACAGCTGAAACAAATGGTTGAAATTTTTAATCTGACTGTTGATCATTTGGGAATGCTTCCACTGCCATTAGTAACAGTGTATAACTTGATTTCCTGCTTTTTACATGATTTACCCAACCTGATGTTAGTCTTGATACCCTGATAATGTCTAGGCTTCAAAGGAATTTAGAAGATGTTGCCATTTTTTTTTAGCTATCTAAGAGAAGAGTTAATTTATGGTAGAATATGGAAAAAAAGGATATCCATTGCTCTCAAAAATAGTAAAGTTTGGTAGGTGCCTGAGATGGAGGAAAGGAAACCTTCAAACCTTTGAAGCCAGGGTAGATTGTTCTACAGCAGTGTTCTTAATGTGTTGTCCCTCGCCAGCAGGATCAGGACACAGGGAGCTTGTCAAAAATGCAAATTTTCAGGTCCCACCCCAGATCGACTGAATCAGAAACAATGCGAGTGGGCCCAGCAATCTGTGCATTAACAGGCCCTCCAGGTGGTTCTTATGGGGGCTAGAGTTTGAGAACCATTGCTCTGAAGCATCGTTTGTGAACCCTGAGATGCAGTCCAACTATGCATTCTTTCAGTACCCCTAATGTAAAACCTGATGATTTATTTCCATTGATCTAGATCAGTGCTTCTGGCCCAGCCCTTCTGAGAAGCACCAGGCTGCCATCCGCCACCAGCAGATGCTGAAGCAGCAGGCTAGACACCTCTGCCTGTCCTTTCTCTGTTCAGGACAACAGCAGGAGAATTGTCCTTGATGATACATGTAGGGCAAAACTGGAATGTTTCTGCAAAATAATCCAGGTCAGCGTCTCTCTAGCTAAAATTCACCAGATCAGCCAGATGTTAATATCTTGTCAAAATCTTTGTTGGTTTCCTCTAGTCCTGAATGCGACACCTGCACCGTTCTTGGCTGCTCCTGTAAATGAGGCAGATCCTGGGTTTGTTGGCATACCAGTGCCTTCTGTAGACAGGGCTTTGACAGTGATGCTCTCAGGGCCGTTCTGAGACTCGACCTATGTCGCTTTTTTGCCCATATCAAATTGCTACTTAGAATGCATAATAACTAGGCTGTACTTACACACAATTATGCACAGAAGGAGAAGAGGCAGGTCCTGGGAAATACAAGATGCTTACAGAATAGGTGCTTTAGCTACACACACCTTGAAGGTTTCTTTCCATTTTTTAAAATCCCTTTCCAGTAGCTGCCTTGCTCAATGCCGACCTGCTTCTCCACCCATCTCTTAACAAAACCTGCTCCTACACCTGTAATTTGAAAAAGGTAAGCATCACATACTTTGGGGTTAATTGTGCTGTCAGAGTGTTGGCTTTACTTTCAACAGCCTCAACAAAGGATTTCTGAGAAAAGATGGGGGAAAAACTTTACTAAACATCCTAGCATAGAGGGAAAAAAACCTCAAAACACTCGGCATCATTTATTATGTTTACATTTTTGTTTCTCTACTCATTAGGTGTTTAACTTTGGACAAATAGCCTCTGACCTTTAGTTTCATCACCTGTAAAACAGGATCATACTACCTATTTTTACAAGGTTATTTTGTGTGGTAGATATAATTAATGCAAGGTGAATGTACATTAAGTGGATGCTTAAAAGCTGGTAACTATCATTTGTTACTCATTATTTTTAGGGCTTCATGTTAGAAGATTAACTTTATTTGCAATGCAGAAATGCTAAGAAAGTGGTTTTTAAAAATAGAAATATATCCTTTCTTTTTAACAGTTTGACATTGAAATGAGTTATCAAAAAGATGTTTTGAAATCACCTCCCCTGAAGGTCTTTAAGATAGGTCACACTGGATGTGGAAGAGGCTGGCTTGTCTTAATGACTAAACTCTAAAAATTCTTCCCCATTTTGAAATTTAGTGAGTTTATCCTTCCTGATGGACACATAGAAAATTGATTTAAGTGACACAGATGAAAGCAAAGAAATAACAGTTGTTCTCCATTGACCAGTTTTAGTGTTTGTGAAGTGGTTTCTATAGTTATCTTTTAGTAGCAGCAATAATGCTTTTAACTTCCATACCCATCATCATCTTGCATCAGTTTCAACACATTTTCTGTGATAGCTATTAAGTCAATAGACACTGCAGCCTGCTAGACTCCGAGTTGGTAAACAATTTGTCCAGGATAGAGAGGGGCCAGGCCTATGTAATTTCAGGTTAATATATCTGCTAAACATACATGCAGTTTCCCCTTTCACTATGTTTGACTTCAACTCGTAAGGTAATTGGGAAAATTGAAAAGTAATATTTCCAGCAATGAAAAAAATCAATTTATTAAAATCTTTTTTTCCCTTTATTCTTGCAGAAAAGCAGAGGGAACTGTGATATAAGAAATATATATTTGGCATTTGACCCCTTTAAGATACAGAGCTGCTAAAACCCTTGGAATTTCCTAAATGCAGAGAGCAATAAAGGTGTTCTTTGTTACATTAATGAAGTGACTTTTGGAAAGCACCTGAGGGTGGGGGCTGGTCGCCAGGGGCGCCAACCACGTGATTAGAGGGTGGGACCTTCCAGTCCCACCCCCTGACTTCCTGGGAGGGGAGAGGGGCTGGAGATTGAGTTCAATCGCCAATGGCCAATGATATGTCAATCATTCCTAAGTAAGGACGCTTCCTTAAAAACCCAGAAGAGCAGCATTCAGAGAACTTCCAGGAGAGTGAACATAGGCAGGTGCTGCAAGAGTGATGCCCTCAGAGAGATGGACGCTTCCAGCCCTTTCCCTGTGTGCCTTGCCTGTGCGTCTCTCCCATCTGGCTGTTCCGTGAGTTACATCCGTTGTAAGAAACAGGTAATCTAGTGAGTAAAATATTTACCTGGGTTCTGTGAGTTGCTCTAGCAAAATAATTGAACCCAAGGAGGGGGTCGGGGGAACCTCCAGTTTAGAGCCCGTTGGTCAGAAGCACAGGTGACAACTTGTGATTGTCTGAAGCCCGGCGGTGGGGGTAGGGAAGTCTTGCGTGTTTGAGCTTCTGACCCGTGGCACCTGATGCTACCTCCAGGTGGATAGTGTTAGAATTGAGTTGAATTGTAGGGTACCCAGCTGGTGTTGGCAAATTGCGGGAAAAATCCACCACGCATTGGAATTGGGTGCAGAATCTTAAGGACAAATCGAAACGTGCAGGAATTCACCTTGGATGTTGTTAAAAGACAAAATTCAACCGAGTGAATTTTAAAGATCTTACTGGCTTTGTTCAACAGTTTATGAATCAGGTAGCATCCATTCTGGCAGAAGGAATGGAGCTCCAAGGAGCTGTACAAAATGAAAGACTTAATAGGCGAAAGGGAACAGGACCAAAGAAGTCATACTGGGCAAAAACGTGGGTTGGTTATTGCATCTTTCCTTTAGAAGATGGCAGGGGTCTATCAGGATGATTTCCTAACTAGCGCTTATCAGGCTTTTCCTGATTGACTGGTTAAAGATTCCATTTCTGGGAGAGCTAGAAACCATAATTAAGTCTCAGCTTGGTGACCTGGGGCTTAGCATAAGCGACTACATTTTAGGCCTATTGTCTTGTTTTTAACACAACTCTAATATGCTTAAAATGCTTAAACATAGCATTTTTTCACTGCTTGCTTCACATGACTGTCCCTTATCTCCCGATATGATTTTATATGTCCTGTGGTTCTGAACACACAGTAGGAATTTATAAATATTCGTTGCATTTAATTAGTATGAGGTATACACTGGTATTTCTAAAAAATGTATATGGCAGAAATAACACGCACTTGACTGTACACCATTAACTAATATCACGCCATATGCCTCATTCTCTGTTTAGAATGAATGCCTTAGGAAGTCACTAAATCTTAAAAGCACACGGTAAATTAGAGTAACGTCTTGATGAATGGTCTATGAAACAGCTTTATTCACTCATCAACTCTGCTTAATAGCCAGATAAACAATGTCCTGAATAAAAGCAGGATTAAGAAATCTTTACTTCTATCTGCATACCTTAAATTTTAAATACCACTGGTTCCCAAGATGTGGTTAAGATTGAGCTACAGAATTACTAGTGTGTCCTCATGTATCTTAACATTTTTATTCACTGGAAATGTAATAATGGGTGAAATGGACTAATTTTGCCTCTAATAGTTCCAGATTTGTGATAGTGTCACCCCACTAAAAATTGCAGGACTTCTGTCCGTGCTGTTTATGAAAAAAGGACTTGTTAACGCCTGTAAGTGTAATTAAGAGCAATGAACGGAACAGTATTTGAGAAAACTTGGACTTTAACGTGTTTCCTTAAAACATACAAATGGACGCTGGTAATTTCAACTGAATGTTATCTGTTCAAAGAAGGTGGACGTGGGATCCATTTTTTTTTAATGTAAATAAAGGGTGGCTTCTAAGAACATATAGACGTAATAAAATTTTAAATTGTTATGTAGACTTTAGTAACGTAAATGGCCTTTCTTAAGATTAGTACCAGCTCTGACTTTGACATCAAACAATTACAGTGAACCAAAGTCAGCCTTGTGAAGCCAAACTAAGGAAATACAGCCCTTTAATGACTAAGTCATGATTATTAAGAAAACTAGTACTCATAATAATGATTACAAAGACTTGTTATACTTGTTATCGACTAGGTATTGTGCTAAGCAATAGAACAATAGAATAAGTGATTTATTTTCTTCTCAAAATTACTCTATGGCAAATGCTTTACCATACGCATTTGACAGGTGATGGCACAGAGGCTCGGAGAATTTAAGTGAACTGACTTGGTCATACAGGATCAGACCCTCAGGTGTGTCTGGCTCTAGAGCCCATGTTATTAACGTTCGGCTCTAACTTAACAACTCGGCAGCTTTCCCTCTTATTTTCAGTTCTTCCCCCACCGTGAAGTATCACACAGATGATACTCCAAAGAGCTCCGAGAACAAATTAGTACAAATTACGCAGTATAGGTTTCAGAAATAATGTGTAAAACCCAGCCAGGACCCCTGAATTCAGTGAATGTCAAGCCCCGCCCTCCAGCCCATGGGCCCGCTTCACCTATCCAGAAAGTACTCCTCCTTCAGCCTCTTGTTGCAAGAAAGATGTAGGAGGTTCTTCTCTCTATTGGGCCTCTTTAGGCCACTCAGCCCTAGCGTGAGTTCCTGCCTTCCCAAATGAACCAGCCAGGTTGTTCTTGAAAGGGGAGAACATTTCGCTTTCTCTCAGAGGCATCAAGTACCAATGCTTCTGTCGACTCCACATGGTTTGCTGTATGGAAAACTACCTTGATCTTTTATTCCTGGGAAAGGCTCTTCCTCACTCTCTCGGGCCTCAGAGTAACAGAAGAAGAACATCATAATTGAGAACAGTACAGTTTCCTTATTTAACTTTGCTATTTTGGAGGAATTCTTGGTCCTCACCATCATGAAGGACACTTAACTCTACAGAGGGGCTCCTGTCCCGTCCTTGGGGTGGAGATGGAATTCCCTGTTGGGTTTCCTGGTGGTCTTACCTTTGAAGGTAATGGACCATATAATGGCACTGTCTTTGTATCTTTGTAGAGCAGACTTTGGATCTGGAAGCTTTGTCAGTTTGCTCTCTTCCTTTCTTCACTCTCTTTTTCCTCAGACTTGGAATCAGGAGTTAAATTTTTATTTTCTCTTACTGAGTAACAGAGGCAAAAATCACCTGGAAAAGACTAATTCAGCATCTTTCATGTGTTTACAACTCAAGCTCTCCTTGCCTGAAACCTATGGGGTAGAAACTTCTCTCCGTGTATCTAAGTTAAGCTCAGGGTGGCTTCTCCATATGCCTTTTTTTGCAGGATGCGTGTTTCTTGGGTCGAATAGACCCTGAATCGCCCTCAGAATCTGTCACTTCTCCAGTGGTCTGAGGTCAGAGTGCACGTGATCATGAATTTGTCTTTATCCCAGGATTTAGAAACATTATGTTAATTCAAGCTCACACATACAGTGTTAGTTGGGCAATTGACTACCGAGTGTTTTTGTATTCCTTTTTGGTATTCAGGAGAGGCTGCAGATTGTGTTTTCTCTCCTACAAATCAGGAGTTTTATAATTCAATGGTCATTGACTTAAGCAGTTTGTTATAAACTCTTCTAGTATTCAAAAATCATTAGGTTGTTAAAAAAAAAAAATGCTATTTGGCCCTCAAAATATGCATTGTATCTATCTACATTTACCAGAATATTTCATCTTTTCATCTTTCCTGCGTCTTTTTCCATCCCTACTCTTAATTAACGGCAGATATTTATAGAGTCCCTACTGTATGCCTAGTAGATTTACTAGGTTAAGAAATCACCAGCAGCTGGCCAGAGGTAATGCACTGAGTTCTCTCACTGAGATAGACATTACTATTTAAAAATAATGATTTTAAAAATGAGACCAAAGTCTTAATTTCGTTTTAAACTTGCTACTTGATTCCAGATGAGTTTATCTTGATTTCTTTGGACCCAAGAGACTGCAATACTTACTGCCCTAATTTTTGAGAGACAGTAACAGCAATATAAAAAGAAAAAATATCAGATTAAATAGAAGTTAGTGCTCATTTGGAATTTCATCTTCTTTATTTTATATGCTGATAGGAAAAAATGTGAGCTTAGATAAGGAATGCCAAATGCAGTATGCTATCTCTTTTACAACATGTGTTCTGCGTTGGAACGCTTCAAAATTTTACATAAAATTCAAATGAAAGACTGAAAATCAGGAACTGGAATCTTAACATTGGCATTTCTCTGTAAGTAAATAGGACTCTTCCTTCTTTTCTTTGACACTAATATTATTCTTTGACTATTCTGAGGAAGATTTAATTTTAACTAATGGCTTATTTCAGCATAGCTGGGCCTAATGAAGATATTCCCCATGTGTGTCTCATGTTCACTTCCTGGAACCAAATGCTCTTTATCCTCCACAGATGAGGACTGAAACCCCCATAAAGCAATTTCTAAAATCCTTGAAGAGAAAAGAAATCTTAAAATGTCACTGTTGACATCACAACCTTGCTAAATTCTCTGATCATCAAAATCTTGATTTCTAGAAATAGATTTGTTCCCACCTGCTTAAAATCATCTGATTCACTGAGAGAGGAATTTGTGTTTCAAAGAAGGAGTATTTTAACAATAAAACTGAAGTTTTCATGTACGAGCTACATTTTTATGAATAATTAAATTCTTTCAAAAAGCAATTGAAGCCAGAGATGTGAGGGCTTTCCATTGGGGGGATTTTTTTCTTCAATTCTTCTCCAAGAGAATATTTCCATTTACAAGGGCATCTTTGTGTGCTGTTGCTTGATTGTTTAGATGCTGTCACATGTAGATTGAAGTAAGTTCTTTTTGAAATGCCAATGAAATAAGGAATGAAGAAAAAGGAAATTAATTTTTAAATTCTTATCTCACACCTTCAATAGCTCCTTGTTTCCTCCTGATTAAGAACAGTAGACATTTGATGATTGATATTTACTAAAATTTCAACAGTTTATACCAACAGCAAAATCCATGTCATCTAGTAAATGGATACTTTTTGAGGCTCACGGAGCCCCTAGTAGGACTTTGTGGCTTTCTTTTTCTGATTTTCTTTGCATATACAGAAAGTTTGTTGTCACATTACCCTATTCAGCCACATAGCTACTTTTGTATTCATTTATTCAGTAAGTATTTATTGCACACCTTCTATGTATTGTAAATACTAGGGCTTGGAGACGCAAGGGTAAGTAAAATGTTGTGTTTACCCTTAGTTCATCAGCTAGCAAGAGAGATGCACAGAAACAGACAAATGCAGACAAACATGTAATTACAAATTGTGTCACTAAGTAAAAAAACTGTGGATTGAGATGAAGAATAATGGGAGGGGACCTGGTTTAAATAGATTGGCCAAGGAAGGCCTTGAAGGAAATTGCATTTGAGATGGGATCTAGATGTTGAGGTTCAACCGCATGTATAATTGGAGGCAGAGTGCATTCCAGGTTTGTGCAAATATGTGCAAAAGCATTTGGGTGGAAAAGAAATTGACATGTTCAGGAAATGGGAGGAAAGACTGCTGTGGTTGAAGCACAGAGAGAAGGGCACGGGATAAGATACAAGCATCTGCATAGGCAAATAAATAGGAGTCCAGACATACTTTTCCAAGGTCACAGTAAGAAGTTAGGGTTTTAAATGCAAAGGGCAATCACCAAAATTGTTTAAGCATGCAAATGACAAAATCTAATTGATGCCTTAAGGTTGTTTCTTCTACTTCCAGGAAACCCCACCGTTGGGAGTTTGATTTGACAGTCATTTTGTGGTCTGCTCTAAGTTTTAAGAGGTGATGAATGTCTTGTTCGAGGTGGTAGCAGAGGACATGCAGAAAAGTAAATCCATTCCTTAGCAGTTTGGAGCTTGAGTAGACATGACTTGCTGATGGATTAGGGATGGAGCATGTGGGAGAAGGAAGAAGCAAGGGCAACTGTTACGTTTGTGGAAGCACAGGTGCCCGCTGATAACTTATCCTGAGAAGGAGAAACTTGGAAGCAGAGATGTCAGGATTCCGGTGTTTTCTCTCGGTCGGTCTCAGTTTGAAACAGCCTTGAAATACCAAAGTTAAGATGCCAGATAGGCAGCTTGAAATGTGAGGCTGGGCCTCAGAACCGAGACTTGGCCTGAGGCATATAAATATGAGAACCATAAAACATAAAGATGATTTTTATCCATGGGCCTGAGTAAGATCACCTTAGACTGTATGGTTATTATAGGGAGATGGGTAGATTATAAAATATCTTATATTAGCCTTTAAAATATAAGTAGGCACATCAGCCAGGATAAGATATCCACCAGCATTCTCGTTTATGGTCCTCAGGAAGGCATGTTTCAGTGTATTGTGACAAGAGGCTAAATTCCTTTTCTTCCTGGAACATCTAAAGCTTGGGTACAGACTCAGAATAAATACTCTAGTAAATGATCTACGTCGAGGACCCCTGGATCCTTGTTAACTTTTAGTTAGAAAACTCTGATGTATTTTCACTCTGATTTTTTAAGGATCCAATCAAGCAATAAGTGAAAGAATCACAGAGCTTCCAAAGGGAAGGTGCATAAGCCCCACCTGGGTGTAGACGCTCTTTTGCTAACATACCGTAATGACGTGAGGTATAAGGTCTTTGTCAGTGGATCTAGGTTGTGCTCCCACCGCTTGTGTGTAAACAGGTTTGGAGCTGCCCATCTGGGTTGCTTACGGCGTTGCTGGCCCCAGGCCCCATTTTTGTACGACATCTGACTAAAGAGGGAGTAGGCTCCAATTTCCTTGACCCAACTTACCAAAAGAATAAATTCACTTATTAGCGTCTCCTCCTGAGTCAACAGTTCATCTTCTCCCTTTAAGAGTTTCTAACCCAAAATAAATACACGAACGACAGTAAATCAGTAACAACAACAAAAAACCAATTACCTTAATCTTTTTCCGTACAAAATTTTTAAAATTTATTTTTAGATCAGGTAAAGGGGGCCTAGTATCAAAGCAACACACAGGTGTGGTGGGATCACAGCCAGATTGCTTGTCCATTTGGGTGAACTACTCTCTGGCGATATTCAGAAAGGCCTCTGGTGCCAGGGGAATGATTGTTCTGCCTGAGAACATCTGTTTTGGGGAGCATCCCTTAACAAAGGCTATACCTCTTCTTGACCATGACACAACGTAAGAGCCAGTATTTGTACTTGAGCAACTCTAAAGATCGCTGCTGCTACAGAAGATCAGTTTATCTAAGTTGCAAGTCATCATCCCAAGGTGCCGCTGTGGACTACGGGGTGGTTTCTTCACTTGCCCTCAAGCTAAGGGGCCCTTCATCAATTAGTGCCATACGTGTCATCGAAAATAGATGACAGCCTGTGATTGGTTGGGGCTGACATCACTCAGCATTCCAAGTTGCAAAGAAATAACCAGTGACTCCACTCAAGAGTATCGTGTTATGGGAAAACAAGGATCTTCATTGAGCAAGGAATTGAGATCCCAGAAATGCAAGAAAACCCAATGTGGTTGAAGTTGGCCCAAGGCAAAAGTGTGACGAAGAAAGAAGATTTTCTGAGCACATTCTCAGCAGCTGGACTCTGTCATTTTTCTGGCATGAAAGGAGGGTGGGGAAAGTAACCTAGTTAAATTCCGCTAGTTTCAGAAGTCTACTGCCCAGTGCTGTTGAAAAACAAGTGCCTGCATTTTAGAAAGTGATCACAGGAGGAGTCTTCTTCCCTAGGAAGTACTTTGTTTTGTTGCCTAGACAGATATATCTCCTTGAAGTTGATGTGTATCTAGTTTAAAGCAAACTGATATACAAGCTTGACTTGACCAACTCTATCAGTGGGAGTAGGCTAAGTTAAGTTGAGGTAATAAATAATGTTGCTTATGATTGATGTTCATTTTGGACGACTTATATTCCTGCACCAAGCTGCTTTCTTCCAGGATACGTGCAGGCTAATGTAGCTGGCCCAATGGTAAGCTCTCCAGGTATAGGTCAGAGAAAAAAGAAAACTTGGAGGAACCGTGAAAGAGGTTTGAAAGGAGATGTGCTCAAAGGGGGCAAACACACCTGAACAGGGATGTTTAGGGCAGTTTTATTTGCAGTTGCCAAAACTTGAAACCAACCAAGGTATCCTTCAGTAGGTGAATGGATAAATAAACTGTGGTACATTCAGACGATGGAGTGTTCAATGCTAAGAAAAAGTGAGCTATCAAGTCATGAAAAGACAGGGAAGATACTTAAATGCATATTACTCTGTGAAAGAAGCTATTTTGAAAAGGCTATCTACTGTATGATCCGAATTATATAACATTCTGGGAAAGGCATAACTATGGAGACAGAAGAAAGATTAATGGTTGCCAGGGATAAGGAGGGTGGGAGAGATGAAATGAGTAGGTGCAACACAGGATTCTTAGGGCAGTGAAACTATTAGATATGATACGGTATGGTATACAGCTCAGTAGTGTTAAGTACTTTCTATTATTGTGCAGCCAATCCCCAGCAATTTTTCATCTTGCAAAACTGAATCTTGGTCCCTATTAAACAACAGCAAATCCCCATTTCCCTGTCCCCTTAGCCCCTGGTAACCACCATTCTGCATTCTGTTTCTATGAATTTGACTACGCCAGGTACCTTATGTAAGTGGAATCATACAGTATTTGGCCTTTTGTGACTGGCTTATCTCACTTAGCATGATGTCCTCAAGGTGCATCCATGTTGTAGCATGTGTAAGAATTTCCTTCCTTTTTACGGCTAAATAATATTCCATTGTGTGCTATATATCACATTTCGTTTATCCATTCATCTGTTGATAGACACTTGGGTTTCTTCCACCGTTTGCCTCTTGTGAATAATGCAGCTATGAACGTGGGTGTACAAATATCTCTTTGAGATGCGGCTTTCAGTTCTTTTGGGTATATACCCAGAAGTGAAATTACTGTATCATATGGTAATTCATTTTTAACTTTTTGAAGAACTGCAGTACTGTTTCCCATATTGGCTGCACCATTTTACATTCCCCCCAATAGTGCACAAGTGTTGCAGTTTCTCTACATCTTTGCCAACGCTTATTTTCTGGGTTTTTTTTTTAATAGTAGACTTCCTGATGGGTGTGAGGTGTTGTCTCATAGAGATACATTTTTGAGGTAATTTTGAAATATGATGTAATTTTTATTTATTTTTAAAAATTTTTGTTGAAACATAGTTATTTACAATGTTTTCAGGTGTACAGCAGAGTGATTCAGTTATATATATATATGTATATAAATATATATATTTTATATTCTCTTCCATTATAGGTTATTATAAGATTGAGTATAGGTCCCTGTGCTATACAGTAGGTCCTTGTTGGTTATCTATTTTATATATAGTAGTGTGTATATTTTAATCCCAAACTCCTCAATTCTTTAATGGTTAAAATGTCTTTGGCTGCGGGTGACATATAACTTCCTTTCAAATTCACTGGAACAGAGAAGTTTAAGTATTTTGAGGGAATCCCATATTACATTTTGGAGAATTTCTGCATTGAAAAACTCTGTTTTAACATATTATACAGATAGTGTGAATGATGTATGTTTCAGGGAATACACTTTAAGAAGTGCTCTTGTAAGGGAGTAGAATGGGTTGTAGAGTTAGGAACATCAGGATTCAAATCCCAGTTTTATCTCTTATAAACTGACTGGCCCACAAATAAATGCACTGACTGCAGCAGACCATAAAATATTCTGCAAGAGGCAATTTACAGTTATCCAATGTCTTATCCAAAGATTTTTACCAGTGTTGGTTATTCCTGGGATTAGTAAATATTATCATCTCTGGGTTCTGATTCAGGCACCATTTCTGTGATATTTGCTAGCTATCACTAGCTAGCAAACGTCTTCTCTGAAACACCCTGTTGTCTTCTTAAAAATTTTTCATGTTGCGATCATCACTGTGTCGTCTGCTGCTCACAGGAATGAGTTGTTGCCCTGTGTCCAAATCTGTTGCCTTCTCTCATGAAAAAACATGATGTTTCAGGGGAACTCTCAGCTTTCTAGAATGCTATTATTATAGAGTGAGAGATGAGAGTGAAGAAGAGGTGAAACTGTGGAGGTTAAGTAAGGAACGAACTATATAATGAAGTGTGTTGTGTGTCAAGTTCAGCGGGTTGGACCTTTTTTCTATAGGGATTGAATGGCTTGCAGTAAGTATTAGGGTAAACAGTATGGAGGATGGATTGGAGACTAGTTACAAACAACAAGATTAGGTCGTAGATCTTTGCAGTGTTACAAGAGAGAAAGGAGGCTCTGTGTTGGAGTAATAGCAATGCTAAGGAGCCATTGCAAAATGGAACAGACAGGACGAGGTGAAGTAGGATAGGGAGAAAGAGAATTCTAGAATGACTTTCACGTTTCTGATCAGGGGAGAGTGAAGCTAATAACTGAGAAGGAGAAGATTTTGAAGGAAAGAAAATGACTTCCATTTTGGAAATGGATCCATGGAACATCCCTTTGGAGATGTATAGGAGGTAGATGAGTAGGCAGTTTTGGAACCTGGAAGGACTTGACCTGGGGATCGAGAGCTCGGAGTCTTCCGTGAAGAGATGGTGATAGGTTGCATCCATGACCTGGCTATTGTAAATAGTGCTGCAATGAACATTGCGGTGCATGTGTCTTTTTGAATTATAGTTTTCTCAGGGTATATGCTCAGCAGTGGGATTGCTGGGTCATATGGTAGCTCTATTTTTAGTTTTTTAAGGAATCTCCATACTGTTCTCCATAGTGGCTGCACCAATTTACATTCCCTTCACTGTACAGCAGAAACCAGCATAACATTGTGAAGCAACTGTACCCCAATTAAAAAAAAAAGAGTTGGTGATAGGAGCCATGGGGAAGGATGAGCTTGCCTAGTGAGAGCTTGTAATTCAGGAACAGAACCGTGAGGTCAATAGCATCTCAGGGGTGGGCCAAGGCAGAGAAATGGAGAGAAATAAGAAGGAGTAACGAAATACCGAAATGATGGCAGGAGAGATGGCCAATTTTTTCTTTAGCAAGGTCTGCATTAACTTTTTTGTAAAAAATTTTTTTTAAAGATTCTTTTTTTGATGTGGACCATTTTTAAAGTCTTTATTGAATTTTTGTTACAATATTACTTCTGGTTCATGTTTTGGTTTTTTGGCCCTGAGGCATGTGGGAATCTTAGCTCCCCGACCAGGGTTCAAACCTGCACCCCCTGCATTGGAAGGCAGAGCCTTAACCACTGGCCCGCCAGGGAAGTCCCTGCACTAACTTTAGACATCACATTAGCAAGGAAAAAGCTACTTTCCCCAACCTTTTTCAAGTGATAGCTCAAAACTTGTATGAATTTGGCTCTTGGTGTGACTCTATCTGGTTGTAATAAGAAGTATTTATGATCTAACTGAAATCAACAATCTCAAGGTAAGAGACAGAGCTGAACAAAAATTGACCCAGAAGAGTGACAGTTGCTGGTGGTGGAAACTGCTTGAGAGAGTTGAAGTTCTGGGTGCTAGTTCAGATTTTTTGCTACGGAATAGCTGTGTGATCTTGAACTTCCAATTTAACTTATCAGGGACTCAGTTTTACTATCTGAAAATTAGATAGTCTCTTCATTTCCTTCCTGCTGTAAAATTTTATTACTTTTAAAGCAAAGTCATACATTTTGCTCATTCAAGGTCAGAGAAGTCTTTCCTAGAATAAATGGTATAGCATTCATTAAATTAATTTAAAATAAGGTACATTTATTTCATTTATGAATTAAATTTCCATCACAATTACTTTCAATAACATTTAAAAATCATCATCTGGTCAATGATACGGCCTTGCTTTAATCTTTATTACATAGATTTGTAAATTATGGCCTTGTGTTGTTTTTCATCCACATACCTCTTATTTCCCAATTAGGCCATTAAATTCTTTTTTACTCCCCAAATCGTCAGACAAAATGCCTTGTAGATGTGTTTGCAATAAAGGCTCAATACATAGCTTTCAGTTGATTAATATCATTTACCTTTCCGCTCCAACTTGACCCATCATTTCTTCTTTCTACCCTTTTCATCCATTCCCATTTACCATTCCAAAAAGGATTTGAGTAGTTAGAGCACTGTGGGTGTTTAATAAATAATAAGAACAGCATACTTCCCATTTTAACTTAAATCCTGTTTTGTTTACAAGACACATTAGAATAGGTAGTTTGATATCTCTGAGTGTTACAGAGGCAACACTTCTTTTACCCCCAACACTCTTGCTCCACGGACTTTATATCCTAATTTTACCTATTATGCAACTCTGATGCGTCACTATTTTCTTTCTTTGCCTCATTTCCTTTGTTGTAACTGGCATCTCCTTCATTCTAAATGTAGCCCTACTCTGTGTGCTTCTTTTCGTTCTTGCATTTCTAGGTCTTACGTGTTGAGATCCCAGTTAACGATCTTCTAATGGTCTCTAAAATAGTTACTGCCTGCTACTCCATTTCCTCACAAACGCTGTGCATGTATGATCCTTCTCATTAATACAAGAATCTGAAAAGACTCTTGCCCATATTTTCCCATTACCACCTGTGTTCTTTTTAAATTTTTTTGAGTTTTATTGAAGTATAGTTGGTGTACAATATTATGTAAGTTACAGGTGTGTACATACCTGCGTTAACTCTTAACCAGCTCTTTGACCTTGGACAGGTGTATTGGCCTACCCAGGTGTGGCTAACTTACAAATGGGTGATACCTGCAACTGTTGCTTCTACATATTGCTAATGTAGTATTAAATCATGATGAACTGTATATCTGGTGATTTGCCGTATCTAGTGAACCGTAAGCTCCTGAAGGGATGCTTTAGTTGCCAAAGGAGGTCATAGCTATCATTACAGTCACCCTACAGCCCACCCATGGGCACAAATGTACTAAATATTTTTTTGAGTAACTTTCCCTTAGACACTTTGTCAGCCCACATCAATACATGTTCTAAATCTTCGTGGCAGTTTTTTTAAAGTCATGGTTTGTATTCTACACATTTCTTTGTGCTTTTCTATGCTTGGAAAGCTTTCATATAATTTCCTCTAAAAACCTACAAAAACTTCATGTTCTCTACAAAAATGATTTGAACAACAGTATAACATTATTGTCAGTTTAGGGGCATGTTTACCCTAACTCTATTCTAACATTGTACCCTAATTAATATGGGATTATTCATAACTGAAGTGATAAAAGTAAAATGTGAAAAATAAATCTACTTTCCTTTTATTATATGTATGTATATTTGTTTTTTTTTTTTTTTATTGTGTATCTTGTTTTAAAAGTCTCCGGATGGCAAGAACCCTGAATATGTAGATTTCTTTTACTGGAACAGCCTGTCAGTTGTATGATACCCTGTGGTTTTTTGAGGTCCATATGCTAATTCCCAGGGCTCTTCTTTTATTTATTTATATAATGTGGTAAATTATTCCTTGCAGCAAGAAGCAATCTGCATCTCTCAAATCAGATGTGATTAGCAACAGAAGGGCTTTCTGCTAAGGTATGGACCAGGGACAAAATGAATGTATGTCACTATCTAACTGAAACAGAATGAAAAATGAATGAAAAATAAATATCTAATCTACTTGACACCAGTTTGACCCAGATTTTAGGGGTTCTGAGGAAGGCATTTTAAGAGCTAATATCCTGAATAAAGTGGTTATGTAGCAGATGATAATCTCAAGTAATCAGAGAACAAGCTTCATTGTCTCACCATGACTTTGGCGTTCTCTTGATTCAAAATCTGTGTGCCGCCTGATACCGTCCGGGAATACATGTATGAAAATGAGAGTGGAAAAAGGAAAGGGAAGTCTAGTGGTCTAATGGCTGGATCAAGGGAGTAGTTGTTCGTGTCAGGAAGGCTCAGTTCCATTTCTGGCTCTCTCCTCCCTTCCTGGCTACAGTACAGGCTGCCGAAGCTGTCGTTATTACTTATTGTATTGTTTTTTAAAGTGATTATTTCCATGGCAACGAAGCACCGTTCCAGGCATCAGGGAGGCGTGACAGCCACAGTGGAGTTGAGAATCAGCAAAGGTAAAGGTATGTAGAACTTTGAGGGCAAAGATGTAGGATGGACCTGGCAAAGCAGCAAAGTTAGTCTAATTTCAAATGTCAGTTAATGGAAAATTTTGGTTCATGCTGACTAAGGCAAGCAAATAAAGTAGCTCTTTTTATTTTTCTAAGAGTACAAAAAAAAACAAACCAATAGAATACTCTTCTGGGAGGAATACTGCGGGTGAAATTACAAGATCTAACCTGGAGACATCAGTCTTTCTTGATCTGGCCATCAGTCTTATCTTTTTATGGGTGTCCAATTGATTAATGGTGATGGGATAATTTTAGCCATGTCAGAATGAGGGAATAGAGAGAGAGTACTTGATCTGGAGGCAGCCTTGATATTAAAATATATGTTCCCACTATTGCTGTTAAGGTTCAACTTGTTTTCCAGAGATTAACAAATAAAATTATTTTTATGAATAAGACATGGTATGTGAAAATAGATTAATCCCTGCCATTCCATTCTTTTTTTTTTTTTTTTAAACATCTTTATTGAAGTATAATTGCTTTACAATGGTGTGCTAGCTTCTGCTTTACAACAAAGTGAATCAGTTACACATATACATATGTTGCCATATCTCTTCCCTCTTGCATCTCCCTCCCTCCCACCCTCCCTATCCCACCCCTCTAGGTGGTCACAAAGCACCGAGCTGATCTCCCTGTGCTATGCGGCTGCTTCCCACTAGTTATCTATTTTACATTTGGTAGTGTATATATGTCCATGACACTCTCTCACCCTGTCACATCTCACCCCTCCCCCTCCCCATATCCTCAAGTCCATTCTCTAGTAGGTCTGTGTCTTTATTCCCATCTTGCCACTAGGTTCTTCATGACCTCTTTTTTTTTTTTTTTTTTTTTCCCTTAGATTCCATATATATGTGTTAGCATACTGTATTTGTTTTTCTCTTTCTGACTTACTTCACTCTGTATGACAGACTCTAACTCCATCCACCTCATTACAAACACCTCCATTTCATTTCTTTTTATGGCTGAGTAATATTCCATTGTATATATGTGCCACATCTTCTTTATCCATTCATCTGATGATGGACACCTAGGTTGCTTCCATGTCCTGGCTATTGTAAACAGAGCTGCAATGAATATTTTGGTACATGACTCTTTCTGAATTATGGTTTTCTCAGGGTATATGCCCAGTAGTGGGATTGCTGGGTCATATGGTAGTTCTATTTGTAGTTTTTTAAGGAACCTCCATACTGTTCTCCATAGTGGCTGTATCAATTTACATTCCCACCAACAGTGCAAGAGTGTTCCCTTTTCTCCACACCCTCTCCAGCATTTATTGTTTCTAGATTTTTTGATGATGGCCATTCTGACCGGTGTGAGATGATACCTCATTGTAGTTTTGATTTGCATTTCTCTAATGATTAATGATGTTGAGCATTCTTTCATGTGTCTGTTGGCAATCTGTATCTCTTCTTTGGAGAAATGTCTATTTAGGTCTTCTGCCCATTTTTGGATTGGGTTGTTTGTTTTTTTGTTATTGAGCTGCATGAGCTGCTTGTAAATCTTGGAGATTAATCCTTTGTCCGTTGCTTCATTTGCAAATATTTTCTCCCATTCTGAGGGTTGTCTTTTGGTCTTGTTTATGGTTTCCTTTGCTGTGCAAAAGCTTTTAAGTTTCATTAGGTCCCATTTGTTTATTTGTGTTTTTATTTCCATTTCTCTAGGACCTGGGTCAAAAAGGATCTTGCTGTGACTTATGTCATAGAGTGTTCTGCCTATGTTTTCCTCTAAGAGTTTGATAGTGTCTGGCCTTACACTTAGGTCTTTAATCCATTTTGAGTTTATTTTTGTGTATGGTGTTAGGGAGTGTTCTAATTTCATACTTTTACATGTACCTGTCCAATTTTCCCAGCACCACTTATTGAAGAGGCTGTCTTTTCTCCACTGTATATGCTTGCCTCCTTTATCAAAGATAAGGTGACCATATGTGCGTGGGCTTATCTCTGGGCTTTCTATCCTGTTCCATTGATCTATATTTCTGTTTTTGTGCCAGTACCAAACTGTCTTGATTACTGTAGCTTTGTAATATAGTCTGAAGTCAGGGAGCCTGATTCCTCCAGCTCCATTTTTCGTTCTCAAGATTGCTTTGGCTATTCGGGGTCTTTTGTGTTTCCATACAAATTGTGAAATTTTTTGTTCTAGTTCTGTGAAAAATGCCAGTGGTAGTTTGATAGGGATTGCATTGAATCTGTAGATTGCTTTGGGTAGCAGAGTCATTTTCACAATGTTGATTCTTCCAATCCAAGAACATGGTATATCTCTCCATCTATTTGTATCATCTTTAATTTCTTTCATCAGTGTCCTATAATTTTCTGCATACAGGTCTTTTGTCTCCTTAGGTAGGTTTATTCCTAGGTATTTTATTCTTTTTGTTGCAATGGTAAACGGGAGTGTTTTCTTAATTTCACTTTCAGATTTTTCATCATTAGTATACAGGAATGCAAGAGATTTCTGTGCATTAATTTTGTATCCTGCTACTTTACCAAATTCATTGATTAGCTCTAGTAGTTTTCTGGTAGCATCTTTTGGATTCTCTATGTATAGTATCATGTCATCTGCAAACAGTGACAGCTTTACTTCTTCTTTTCCGATTTGGATTCCTTTTATTTCTTTTTCTTCTCTGATTGCTGTGGCTAACACTTCCAAAACTATGTTGAATAATAGTGGTGAGAGTGGGCAACCTTGTCTTGTTCCTGATCTTAGTGGAAATGGTTTCAGTTTTTCACCATTGAGGACAATGTTGGCTGTGGGTTTGTCATATACGGCCTTTATTATGTTGAGGAAAGTTCCCTCTATGCCTACTTTCTGCAGGGCTTTTATCATAAATGGGTGTTGAATTTTGTCGAAAGCTTTCTCTGCATCTATTGAGATGATCATATGGTTTTTCTCCTTCAATTTGTTAATATGATGTATCACGTTGATTGATTTGCGTATATTGAAGAATCCTTGCATTCCTGGAATAAACCCCACTTGATCATGGTGTATGATCCTTTTAATGTGCTGTTGGATTCTGTTTGCTAGTATTTTGTTGAGGATTTTTGCATCTATGTTCATCAGTGATATTGGCCTGTAGTTTTCTTTCTTTGTGACATCTTTGCCTGGTTTTGGTATCAGGGTGATGGTGGCCTCGTAGAATGAGTTTGGGAGTGTTCCTCCCTCTGCAATATTTTGGAAGAGTTTGAGAAGGATAGGTGTTAGCTCTTCTCTAAATGTTTGATAGAATTCGCCTGTGAAGCCATCTGGTCCTGGGCTTTTGTGTGTTGGAAGATTTTTAATCACAGTTTCAATTTCAGTGCTTGTGATTGGTCTGTTCATATTTTCTATTTCTTCCTGGTTCAGTCTCGGCAGGTTGTGCATTTCTAAGAATCTGTCCATTTCTTCCAGGTTGTCCATTTTATTAGCATAGAGTTGCTTGTAGTAATCTCTTATGATCGTTTGTATTTCTGCAGTGTCAGTGGTTACTTCTCCTTTTTCATTTCTAATTCTATTAATTTGAGTCTTCTCCTTTTTTCTCTTGATGAGTCTGGCTAATGGTTTATCAATTTTGTTTATCTTCTCAAAGAACCAGCTTTTAGTTTCATTGATTTTTGCTATTGTTTCCTTCATTTCTTTTTCATTTATTTCTGATCTGATCTTTATGATTTCTTTCCTTCTGCTAGCTTTGGGGTTTTTTTGTTCTTCTTTCTCTAATTGCTTTAGGTGCAAGGTTAGGTTGTTTATTCGAGATGTTTCCTGTTTCTTGATGTAGGCTTGTATTGCTATAAACTTCCCTCTTAGAACTGCTTTTGCTGCATCCCATAGGTTTTGGATCGTCGTGTCTCCATTGTCATTTGTTTCTAGGTATTTTTTGATTTCCCCTTTGATTTCTTCAGTGATCACTTCGTTATTAAGTAGTGTATTGTGTAGCCTCCATGTGTTTGTATTTTTTACAGATCTTTTCCTGTAATTGATATCTAGTCTCATAGCGTTGTGGTCGGAAAAGATACTTGATACGATTTCAATTTTTTAAAATTTACCAAGGCTTGATTTGTGACCCAAGATATGATCTATCCTGGAGAATGTTCCATGAGCACTTGAGAAAAATGTGTATTCTGTTGTTTTTGGGTGGAGTGTCCCATAAATATCAATTAAGTCCATCTTGTTTAATGTATCATTTAAAGCTTGTGTTTCCTTATTTATTTTCATTTTGGATGATCTGTCCATTGGTGAAAGTGGGGTGTTAAAGTCCCCTACTATGATTGTGTTACTGTCGATTTCCCCTTTTATGGCTGTTAGTATTTGCCTTATGTATTGAGGTGCTCCTATGTTGGGTGCATAAATATTTACAATTGTTATACCTTCCTCTTGGATCGATCCCTTGATCATTATATGGTGTCCGTCTTTGTCTCTTGTAATTGTCTTTATTTTAAAGTCTATTTTGTCTGATATGAGAATTGCTACTCCAGCTTTCTTTTGATTTCCATTTGCATGGAATATCTTTTTCCATCCCCTCACTTTCAGTCTGTATGTGTCTCTAGGTCTGAAGTGGGTCTCTTGTAGACAGCATATATATGGGTCTTGTTTTTGTATCCATTCAGCCAGTCTGTGTCTTTTGGTGGGAGCATTTAATCCATTTACATTTAAGGTAATTATCGATATGTATGTTCCTATTCCCATTTTCTTAAATGTTTTGGGTTTGTTATTGTAGGTGTTTTCCTTCTCTTGTGTTTCTTGCCTAGAGAAGTTCCTTTAGCATTTGTTGTAAAGCTGGTTTGGTGGTGCTGAACTCTCTCAGCTTTTGCTTGTCTGTAAAGGTTTTAATTTCTCCATCAAATCTGAATGAGATCCTTGCTGGGTAGAGTAATCTTGGTTGTAGGTTTTTCTCCTTCATCACTTTAAGTATATCCTGCCACTCCCTTCTGGCTTGCAGCGTTTCTGCTGAAAGATCAGCTGTTAACCTTATGGGGATGCCCTTGTGTGTTATCTGTTGTTTTTCCCTTGCTGCTTTTAATATGTTTTCTTTATATTTAATTTTTGACAGTTTGATTAATATGTGTCTTGGTGTGTTTCTCCTTGGATTTATCCTGTATGGGACTCTCTGTGCTTCCAGGACTTGATTAACTATTTCCTTTCCCATATTAGGGAAGTTTTCAACTATAATCTCTTCAAATATTTTCTCAGTCCCTTTCTTTTTCTCTTCTTCTTCTGGGACCCCTATAATTCGAATGTTGGTGCGTTTAATGTTGTCCCAGAGGTCTCTGAGACTGTCCTCAGTTCTTTTCATTCTTTTTTCTTTATTCTGGTCTGCAGTAGTTATTTCCACCATTTTATCTTCCAGGTCACTTATCCGTTCTTCTGCCTCAGTTATTCTGCTATTGATCCCATCTAGAGTATTTTTAATTTCATTTATTGTGCTTGTCATCGTTTCTTGGTTCCTCTTTAGTTCTTCTACGTCCTTGTTAAATGTTTCTTGCATTTTGTCTATTCTATTCCCAAGACTTTGGATCATCCTTACTATCATTATTCTGAATTCTTTTTCAGGTAGACTACCTATTTCCTCTTCATTTGTTAGGTCTGGTGTGTTTTGACCCTGCTCCTTCATCTGCTGTGTGTTTTTCTGTCTTCTCATTTTGCTTATCTTACTGTGTTTGGGGTCTCCTTTTCACAGGCTGCAGGTTCGTAGTTCCCGTTGTTTTTGGTATCTGTCCCCAGTGGCTAAGGTTGGTTCAGTGGGTTGTGTAGGTTTCCTGGTGGAGGGAACTAGTGCCTGTGTTCTGGTGGATGAGGCTGGATGTTGTCTTTCTGGTGGGTTCGTCCACGTCTGGTGGTGTGTTTTGGGGTGTCTGTGGCCTTATTATGATTTTAGGCAGCCTCTCTGTTAATGGATGGAGCTGTGTTCCTCTCTTGCTAGTTGTTTGGCATAGGGTGTCCAGCACTGTAGCTTGCTGGTCGTTGAGTGAAGCTGGGTCTTGATGTTGAGATGGAGATCTGTGAGAGATTTTCGCCGTTTGGTATTACGTGGAGCTGGGAGGTCTCTTGTGGACCAGTGTCCTGAAGTTGGCTCTCCCACCTCAGAGGCACAGCCCTGATGCCTGGCTGGAGCACCAAGAGCCTTTCATCCACACGGCTTTTGGGAGGTCTGACGTCTTCTGCCGGCGTTCAGTGGGTGTTCTGTAGGAGCAGTTCCACGTGTAGATGTATTTCTCATGTATCTGTGGGGAGGAAGGTGATCTCCGCGTCTTACTCTTCCGCCATCTTGCCCCTCCCTCCCTGCCATTCCATTCTGTCATCAGAGTGGGCTGCCATGCTTCCACAGGAAAACAAAAATAGTTAACAAATCAGTAATAATAATCCTAAGGATCTCAACTTTTTGAGCACTTAATAAAATACAGGTGCTGATTTAATCAATTTCAGTATACTAGTAACTTCTCTGTCAAGAAGGAGATCTTTTGAAATCCTATTTAGTGTGGACAGTTACCTTCATAATGCAATTTAGCCCTTAACATGTCCTCACTGGACCCAAGAAACCTAGATAAAGCTGATATTAGGTAGGTTAGGTAGTTACTTCTCATTATATGTCAGATACAATATTGAAGGACACATTTGATTGTGTTATTAATACTTCCCTTGGGAGGAAGCCCCTCAGCTCCTGTTGACCAAAGCCATTTTGGGGGATGCAAACTGCTTGTTGCTTCGAGGAATAATTTACCATTTTATGGCATTACCGTAGTGTCGGGAAGCTTTATTGACTTTTGCCCATTTTATTAGCGGAGTGAAAGAGCATCTTGGACTAATCTTTTCCAAGTCACTGAGTTTCAGAGAACTGATCTAGAGTTACTTTATTGAGTAGGTAGGAGCCATTGAAATGATCTCAGTTAACTTTATTCTCAAAATTGCAGGTTGGATGTAGGTTCAAATGGGGATGGCAATACGTAGCTTCTTCTCTTCACTATCAAGATGCGTGGGTTTTCTCCATTTGGTTGCTTAAGGGCCACCTGGTCACATTACATGGGTTAAAAAGAAGGCAGGATAATAATCCATTGTATTTGAGCACTTTGTTTTGAGCACATAGCATAGTCCCCAAACAATCCCACTTGATCCTCATGAGTAAACATTCCTTTGAAGTATATATTTTCCTTGTTTTATGTCTAGGGGTGCTTAGTTCTGTACAAATCCGTACAAAGTTTAGTGACTAAGTTTAGAACCCAGACCTCTTAACTACCTGCCTAGTGTTATTTCTAGCATAGCCTCCTCCTGTTAAACCAGAGAGAGAGATCCTACATTTTAATTTTATTAGGATTATCTTTTCAAAATTTAATTATATAAGAAAGAAGAATACTAATGGAAATATGAAAATCTCCTTAACACACTGAGTACTTGGGGTTTAAGCACATAATATGTTACTCGTTAGTAAATGTGCTTGCACAGTAGTTGAATTTTAAAAGTTGAAACTCCAAAGATAATGACCTTTCAATTAGATGAATATTAGAACATGATTCCCCAGGTTATGTTTTAATGTTTTGTTTGTGCTTTTGTACTCTCTGGAAGATGATGCTGTAATTCTTAGGACATTTAGCCTTTGTAAGAAAAGGGAGTGAAGGTAATGAACCTCTGATTTCTTTGCTAAACTCTGTTAGCAGGCAGGTGGGTCCTGTGACCTCTACAGGGCAAAATTATGTGAGGGAAAGACATGGCCAGGAATCATCTGCTAATTCTAAATAATGTTACTGAAATACCCACTGGCCCCTATACATGTTACTTGGTTTTCAAGGTATGTAGTTGCCCTGGCTTTGAACCCAATGTTGCTGAAATGTGTCAAATTCATGTTTGATTTAAAGAACTTCAGGAGAGCCGTTCAACAATCCTTATTAAATCCTTGCTGTCTTAATTACTATGCTTGATGTGAGAACTATATATATGTGAGAGAGCACAAAATACAAAGCCAGTGATACAGGAGAGCTTTCATTTTTCATATAGCCTTTTCCAAAAATGGATTAGCATTCCTACCCTTGAGGGTTAGCGAGTAAATATTTTATTTAAACCCAGGAGTTAAAGACCAGAAATCTACAAAAGAGAAGATTTATTTTAAATTGGAAAATAATTGATTCTCCTCCATAGATGTGCTATGGTTATATTCATCATATAGGAAGAAACTTTTCAAAAGCAACTTCATGCCAAGATGTAATATTTCTCTCCAAAAGGAACACAGTGCTATGTTTTTATTGTCCCCAGAGTTGTTAAATCTTAGTTCTATGTTCTGAAATTTTTCCTACCGGGAAAATCTGTTAATTGACCATGAGAAAAATAATAATAATGAAAATAATAACTGTAATGCAAAATACAAATAATTAATCTAATAATGGCTAATCCTTCATTGAGGGCTTAATATTTTGAAAGTGCTGCAAGCCTAAGAGATGACTTCTACAACTATCCTTTTATATACATAAATAAAATTTGTATATAAATAAAATTATGAAATTTATAACACATATATAAAAATTCATATATGAATTAAAGTTTAGTGAAGTTAGCTTGGAAATGGAATCCTTGTGAATCTGACCGGAGCCTGGGCCGAGTCACTGTATTCCACTGTGTGAGGTAAGAAAAATTAGAAAGAAACAAGTACCTGGAAGTGTAGAGTGAGAAGAGATCCCCTCAGTATAAAGCAATTGAGAAAGACTTCAGAGAAACAGTGGTGCCTTAGTGGGACTTTGGAGGATGAACTGGATTTGAACACACTAGGGTTAAAAATAACATCAGCTCAATTAAAATTTTAGTTAAGAGTTTATTGTGCGTAAAAGAACAGTTCATGAACTGGGAATCTTCAGACTGAAAGGGGAATGAAACTCAAAGGTGCATTGTGATAGGTCAGCTTATAAAGTGAAAATGTGGAAGCTGTTTAACCTTTACAATGACTGGTCACACAGTGGAGGTTCATGGATGGAAGGAGGTTGGTGAAAAGTGATTATCTTATACCATTTTAGGATAATGCTTTAAGTTCTGTTTATGATTACTGGAGGCATTTGCAAGAAATAACCTAAATTTTGCTGTGTCACAGAATAAACTAGATTGGGTTTTACTTGCACGGTTTATCGGTTTTGTCAGTGTAGGGGATTCTCAGGTCAGATCTCCATTTAATTTTCACCCTAGTGAGTGGAGAAGGTGAAATGCCAAAGGAATAGGAAATGGGGGACTCTTGTCTAGCCCCTTCCTATCGTTGGAACGTGAAATGAAAATCGAGACAGATTGTTAGAGAGAAGATGAGAAACACGTTGTGGAAGACCTTAAATATGAAATAATAGAAAGGCATAATAATGCCACAGAGCCAGATCCTTTCACTTTGCTCCATGAAAGATGACTTTTGAAGATTGGGAGAGAAGAATCAGATTCATCAAATATTACCAGTGAACTGATTCTTTCAAAATGTGCTCCCAATCGTTTCTAGCAATTGGATATCATTGTGATTGTATTTTATGGTATAAATGTGCCTCTGAATATTTATCAGATTAGTCTTCATTTTTTACGTCTATCTACCTGTCTGCCTACCTACCTGTCTCTGAAGATAATTGTAGGCCCACTCTAATAGGTACAATAATGGCCATACAAGGTCTCAAAATTCTAGGCCTTAGAGGGTAGAAGCACAATAATTTTAACATGAGAAAACTTTTCAGTAAGTCATATGTCAACCATTTCAAATTGTGTGTGTATATATATATATGCACACAAAGTACATACATATACTAAGATACACATATACACATATACTAGTACGTATCATATACAATAGTATTGTATATATATATAGGTATATCTTTGAGTAGTATATGGATAGACATATATAAATACTATTCTATGTACTTTTATATGTATAATATATACTATATGTATATTATGTGTGTGTATATATATATATAAGTGTATATATATATATGTGTATGTGTATGTATATATATGTATATCATTGAGTAGTATTTACCACTTGAGAAATGCTACATGACAGGCTGGTTGGAAATTAATGATTATTTGTGGGAAATTAATTAAGGAAAGAGTATTCTTGATTGTTGTCTAACGCCCCTTAAATGTTAAATTAGGGTGTGCGTCACACTTGAACCATCTGTTTTAATCAGGTCAGTGGTGAGGGATATTGTGTGTGGCAGAGTCAGACTCAGCTGGTACCTGCGTTGCTAAGTTGCCCTCAGGAGTATATCCCCAGAGAGGCTGAGTCCTGACACCAGAACAGTGTGGATCGAAGACAGAGACAGATCTCATGAGCACTGTGTCTGAGCAGAGGAGATGAGATTGGTAAACTCAGAGAGAGAAGTGAGTTGAAATCCTGGGAAACAACATATTAATGATAAGGGAGAGCTTAAATGGGCTGGACAAAGTCAGAGGTTTGTAAAGACGAAGAGATAGTTGATGCTGAGTATCTGTTAGATTAGATTCTACTCTCAATGGCATCGCTTAATGCTCAGCTTATGTGCTTCTGGGACTGGAAACAGGTCTGTCACCTGCATGTAGATCATCTCTAGTAAATGGGAAGAGGGAGTGCTTTGGGAGAGGAAGGAAAGGGAGAAAGATGGAGAAGATGTGTTAAAGTATGTCTTATTTTCTTTCTTCTGTGACTCCTTGCCCCCCATTTTTATTCTATCGGTAGTCTCTTCTCCAGCCAAAGACAAATGCTTGTCCTCCTTTTCTGCTTGTTGAATTGGCAGATGTTTAAATGTTATTGTTATTTTGAAGGGGTAGTTATTTTAGTATGTTGTAGTGAAAATTAGAACAATAATAATTTTCAAAATTGAGATATATTCCCTTTACTTTCTAGTGAATAATATTTGGGAAGTTATTAAGAATTGTATTTTATGCCTTGTGTTACCCATTAGACTCCAACTCCTTTTAATAGTCATGAGTGTAATTTTACTTAAGATTTTCATCAATCTCATTTATTCTGTTCCTAGAGGAATATGTGTGTATAAGGGATGCAACACATCAACAATATTTTATTTGCCTTCTTTTTCTGTGAGATTGCATCTGGGTTTTGAACATGAAATTGGCGCTTGTACATGTACTTAAACTAACTCTAAATGTCTAAGCAGTGTATATTGGTTTATTCATTTTTTCAAAATTGTCTCCCATTTTCTAGTATATATCTCTTTAGAGACCTCTTCTTTCATTTAAATATTTTTATTAGATCTCAGTGGTAGAATACGTGCCTTAATTACTTAACTTGAGTGAGCTTCAGTTATATTTTTGGAACATAGGCGCAGCAACTTAGTCAACATACTTCTTGAACGTCTACTGAGTGTTCTGTATACAGAAACTATTGAAGAAATGGAGCATTTTACCTCTGCCCTAAAGAAGGCCCAGTCAAGTCAGCTTTACTAAGAAAATATTTACTAAAAGATGAGAGTGGTATCTAGTAGAACCGAAGGAGATGAAGACCCACTGGTTTGTCTCAGGGGTAGAATTAAAAAGCCCTTGGGGAGAAAGGAGCTATTTCTGTCCCCTCTACTCTGTTCTTTTCCTTCTCTGCACTCTTGTTCTCGCTGTTCATCCTCTGGTTCTTGTTTCTGCCTCTAAGTGCCTACAGTCTCTCTCTGTTTAGAAATTAGCACAGGTAGCCCCAGGAGCTTCCATGGCTCCTGATCCTACATGATTTTCTAGCCCCAAGAACAAGTAGCAATTTCTTCAGTCTTGGAGCCTACGACTATGTTGGTGAAATGCTTAAGAAAGAGAGGACCTAATCACCCAACTTAGATGATGGGTAGGAAGTGGAGACAGGAGATGACATGCTAGGAACATGGAAGCAGGGACCCGCCCTCTCTGTGGAGGGGAGTGTGATGGGTGTGTAGTTGTCCAAAGACTCTCAGAAAAGGGAATGTTTGCTGAGGTGGCACCTCAAGTGCATCAAATGCAGAGGTACGTAGGAAGAATGTGAAATACAAGATGTAAAATGTGGAAGTCTCTGTTCTTACCTCATTCCTGGCCTACCCATTTCCTAGTCTTCCCCAGTCTACTGTCTACACTGTAGATAACCATAGTTTGTAGCACTTTCAGACTTTGTTCTAATATACACACCCACTCACCCACACAAACGCATGGATGGATGGATGGATAAGTAGATAGATACAGAGGTTTAGTTTTTACATAAATGAGGTCATGTTGGATACATTATTAATCTTGGCCTTTTATTTTTCTTTTAACAATGCATCTTTCTATATTCAGTGCCTGTGACTCTATTTTTCTATATTTAACTGCTGCCTATTATTCCACATATTATCCCATAATACAGGTATGGATTTAATTTAGTCATTCCCTAAGTTCACGCCCAATAAAAGTGAAGGAATTATACTCTCAGGTTTATGCAATAATAAACTATCTTATACATATTTCTGTGCATATGTAATTATACTTAATATGATGGATTCCAAACTGTAGAATTTTTGGATCAAAGCATAGGTACTCTTTAAATTTTGATACAGCCAAGATGCCTTCCGAAAAGACTGTACTAACTTACACTCCCACCAACAGTGTGTGAGATTACTTGTTTTCTCTTCTCTCAGCAGTTCTATGAAGAATGTTTTCTTGGTACCCTTTCAAAGTGAATCATGATTGTGTTTATATTACCTCGGTGTGGATTATATATTTTATAAGAAAGGTCTCGTACATGTCACGATATAAGGGCAATGTAAGAGAATTAAGTGTGATTGAAGATGAAGTTAATTTAAAAACCCTAAGCAATGTCATCTCTTCACTAAAACTTGTTTATCCTTTAAAAGGAAATGTTTATTACACCCAACTCATTGAGATCAAAATATGCTCCATATTTTCTTAAACAAGAAAAACATGGCCAATGACTAAAGGTTTTAGAGCTTTTTATAAATACTTGACATTTTCAAGCAATGTCTTTGCCTGAGAAAAATTAGCTCAGAGTCTGGGAATAATGAATTTAGAGGAATACGCCAGTTCTTGTCTATTCTGAACTTGATTCTCTCCTTGAGATGATTAGAACGGTAGAAAATGATCTCTCCGAATTGCTAAAGGCAGAATGCATCATTCTCCTTTCCTTTGCCTCTTCTGTATTCATATCTGGAGGGAGTATTAGCTACAAATGCAACCATCATGCCTGAACTCTGTGCACACACACGTGTGCATGTTTGTGTGTGTATGAATGGGGAATGAATAGCAGACACCCAGAATAGCCCTCTGAAATCCTTGAAATGCATGGGTTGCATGGCAAAATCCAGACCTTTGAAGGTCCCTTGTTTTGGAAAGAGAACAGTTCCTCCCATTGATTCACTGGATGGAGCGAAAATGCATGGAATCAGAAAGCTCTATCACAGTTATACTCACTTTGGGAATTCCCTGGTGGTCCAGTGGTTAGGACTCGGTGCTCTCACTGCCGAGGGCCTGGGTTCAATCCCCGGTCGGGGAACTAAGATCCCACAAGCCGTGCGTTGCAGCCAAAAAATACAGAAAAAAAAAGTTATACTCATTTTAAATTGACCTAATCAATAAGTAATCTAGGCAACAACCGTTGTCGAGGAAATAGTGTTTTAAGTATGCTCTGGATGGTTGTGGGTTAGTCTTGTTAAGTGCCCTGATGCACATGGCAGATTCCAAACACGTGAAAACCCAGGACATTGTTTTGTGTCCAATAAGCCCTTGATGCATCTGTTAAATAAAATTTGTTTCACCTCTACCTTCGACTAAAGAAGAGAAATATTGCCGACTAAGAATTACTGACCAAGTGCTCAGAATCTTTCTTCAACAAAACCCAGACTTTGTTGTAAGACTCTCCTTTTGTTACAGAACCAAAACTTGGGCCCGCTCGCCCACACGCAGCAAAGCCAATCTACTGATACCAGATTGTGGTGAAGGAAAGTACAGTGGAGTCTGAGACAGCTAGTGCTCAAAAAGCCCAAACTCCCCGATGGGTTTCCGCAAAGCGTTTTTAAAAGCGAGACAAGGGGGGTATCCCAGCATATGTGATCAGATCATGCATAATTCTCTGCCTGGTTGATGGTTAGATAAAGTAAAAAGGTGATAAATTGTTACAAATATTTCCTGGTTCCAGCCAGACTCCAGAGGGGATGTGTTAATTTCTTGCAGTTGGTCACGGTTTTAGCATCTGCAAAACTCAGGAGATGTGCATCAGATACTGTTATCTAGGTACTTCAGAGGAGCTACAGCAGAGGATGGGGGGAAGGGTCTGTCCCAGGAAGGCCCCATAGGGTCCTACTTGGTTATACTTTTAAGACTAAAGACCATTTACGCTTCTGACTTAGAAAGTTTCCTGTTGACACTATCTTGGCTAAAACTAATATTTCCTAAATTGATGGATATTCCTTGATAAGTGACGGCAAAGGTCACAGTCCTCAGATAGGAACAGTAGAGTTCTGATTGACTGAGATTGTGGTAAGGATACATCACTTTGGTTTCCACTGAAATTCAAGTAACCATTTCTAACAGTGTAAGGCTACATGATGGAAAAGCAGAGGGAGAAAGGACAGAACTCAGCTGTTGCTACTTGGATCCCAGTAAGGGAGTTGTGGTTTTACATTATGGAAAACGTAATCAGATTGAAAGCTCTTGAGACAGAAGACAAGTTATGCAACTCAAGTATGTGCCAAAAGTAATTACTGGATATACTGAAAAACAAGTAAGTTGCGTAGGAGAGCCTAGTGACATCAACAGCTGGTTATTGCCTTGGACCACATACACTATTTGAAATAATGCCAGAATATATGCCAAGCGTTATTTATGCTTGGGATGGTTTTAGGTAGCTATTTGCTATTTTCTGTGATCAAATATGATTCAGTGTTTTTCGTTTGTTTTCATACTCTTCTGGAATGTTTTTCTTATTTTAGAATCTACAGATTTTCCTTTTTATATCAATATATCACATGCAAGTGTATTATAAATGGAAACTACCTGTGTTTGCCAAATTTCTCTACATCAACATTTATAAACTGAGTTTAAACTGATGAAGAGAAAAAAGTTGGTTTTGTATAGTTAGAAGCAGGAGGACTCATATGCTCGTAAATATTAACTGGACATAAGGGTTTGCTCTGTTTGAAAAAAGCACTCAGTATGATAAATTCAACTCTCAAGTCATAATTAAAGGATTTTATTCTACTGCTTCTTCTTCAGCCTAGGACTTGGCACAGTTACATATTGGGATCCCGTTACGTGCCAGGTGCCGTGCCCGGTGCGAGGCTGCGCGTGGAGGGTCAGGAGCCCAGGTTGGGCCGCTCACAACTCATAAGCCAATAATGCGAGAGGCAAGTGTCAGTAGGAAGAAAAGATGCTTTAATAAGAAAAGCGGGCAGTCTGGGTGGACTCGTGTTCAGAGACCAACTCCAAAGATTCTGCTCAGCCATGACAGCTTTCAAAAGGAAAGATGGGGTGGGGTTTGGGGGGGAAGAATCTCAGTGAATCATCCAGGCAGGAGGTGGGTGGGGGTCTGCATCATTCTCCACTGAGTGCAGACTGGCTGACTCTCTCTTCAGATGTTATCTCACCTTGTAATCTGCCTGCAGGATTGCTTAGTGGGCTGTTGGGGGTAGAGAGCTAGTCATTTTTGAACTGCTTAATTCTTCCTCCTTACTTCTTTTTATCTAGGAAAAGAATCAGCAGGTTAAACAAGGCATGGTGTGCATTCAGGAGAGCATAAGTCAGGAGTTAGTTTCAATTGCTTAGTGATCTCATTCCTGTAATTAGATTCTTTTAAGATTAGAGGGGAACAGAAGTGGGCAAACAGGAAACGGGAAAAAGAGGTGCTGTCACTCATGGCATGTACAGGCTAGTATGATACCCGAGGCTTACAGTAAAGACAGTAGAATAATACTGTTCCATTGCTTTTTTAAAAAAATTAATTATTTATTTTTGGTTGCATTGGGTCGGTTGCTGTGCGCGGGCTTTCTCTAGTTGCGGTGAGCAGGGGCTACTCTTCTTTGCGGTGTGTGGGCTTCTCATTGTGGTGGCTTCTCTTGTTGCGGAGCATGGGCTCTAGGCACGTGGGCTTCAGTAGTTGTGGCTCGCGGGCTCTAGAGCGCAGGCTCAGTAGTTGTGGCGCACAGGCTTAGTTGCTCCGCGGCATGTGGGATCTTCCCGGACCAGGGCTCAAACCCGTGTCCCCTGCGTTGGCAGGCGGGTTCTTAACCACTGCGCCACCAGGGAAGCCCTGTTCCATTGCTTTTTAAATGTAATGTTGAATCAAATCAATCTTGGGGGCTCTTAGAAGTAAAACAATGCTTAGAAAACCATTTGCTCTAGAAAGAACTCAGCTTTGGTCTTGGGTTGGTTGGTCTCAGTTTGAATATCTAAATGTATTTCTTACAAAGGAGACCATTGAATTCTGGAATTGCATATTGCTGTGGAAGGGTACTGAGGAAATAAAGAATATATGATATGTTTGCTTATCATCTGACTGAATGCTAGCAATAAACTCCTCCTCTTGTTGCAGCTCAGATTGGGTGAACAGTATCAACAAGATTTAAATTTGGGGACTAATCCACTTAATCCAAATGCTGCTGTATGACCTTGGAATACCATTCTGTAACTTCCTTTGGTTCCTTATCAGCATCCATGTATTAATATTTCTTTAAAAGACATGTTTGAGGCCTTCCCTGGTGGTGCAGTGGTTAAGAATCCGCCTGCCAACGCAGGGGACACGGGTTTGAGCCCTGGTCCGGGAAGATCCCACATGCCGCGGAGCAACTAAGCCTGTGCGCCACAACTACTGAGCCTGCGCTCTAGAGCCCGCGAGCCACAACTACTGAGCCCGCATGCCACAACCACTGGAGCCCGCGCACCTAGAGCCCAGGCTCCACAGCAAGGGAAGCCACCGCAATGAGAAGCCCGCGCACTGCAACGAAGAGTAGCCCCTGCTCGCTGCAACTACAGAGAGCCTGCGTGCAGCAATGAAGACCCAATGCAAAAAAAAAAAAAAGAGAGACATGTTTGAAACTCTTGGATCAGTGGGAAATGTTATGGTAAAATGATAAAATTATATCCGATAAAAGAAGAGCTCATAATTACGAAGCACTTAAACACAGGTTCTGAATTTTCTCCCCAAATTATGGAGCAAATTTCTTTTCTGGAAATTATGCAGAAATTGTTGTTGGTTTGAAAAGTATTAAATCCTCTAAGTTACTAGAAGAGAAAAAGTGCTATTTTAATTTTTTTCTGATCAATTTTTCTATTAATAATAGTTAAAAGTTATCTATTTCCTGTTCTTTATTTCCAATCTAGTAGTTATATTGAAAGTACAGATTTACATTCTACCCATATGTCCCAAATAGTACTTTTAACTCCCTAGTATGAATTGATGTTGAAATCACTGTATTTTCTATTCTTTACTTCATAACCCTTTTCCCATCACTTGATTATGTTTCTTGACATTTACCTTTTTACTGGTAAATACACTTAAAGCCACCATGGTTTGATTTATCAGATTCAAGTGATGTATCGCTGAGCTCTAAAGGAAAGGAAATGAGAATCTTTAGGCTACATCCCATTTTTTTTTTAACTCTCTCTCAACTTTGGTGAAAGTATTTCCAGCTTCTTCTCATCCTAATCCTGCATTTGTTTTAGTCTCAGTTCTGCTGTTGAACAGATTCAATGCTCACTGCCAATCTATTGCCATAGTCTTTCCATTCGTCTCCTGATGGCTCTAGTAGTTGCGATTATAAGTGCTCATGGGAAAAATATTACTAAATATTTTTGCATATTAAAACATATCTGTATGTGGGTTTTTTACCCACATGCCATCTTGGCAGAGTATAAACGCCACATCATAGTTTCTTTCTTCGTATGTGTGTGTGTGTGTGTGTGTGTGTGTGTGTGTGTTTACTGAATTTTGCAAGCGTCGTTCTGTTGACCTCTGGACAGTGATCTGAAGTAGTCAGTGGGCAGCCTCACCATGTTTTCCCTTAGAAGTCTTTCTGCCTAGCTTCCCAACTGCTCTTTTCCATATATTTTATTTGTGTTTTTATAGCTTATATTTTCTATTTATATTTTAGAGTTTTCCTGTTTTTTTTTTAATTTTTATTTATTTATTTTATCTTTAGCTGTGTTGGGTCTTCATTTCTGTGCGAGGGCTTTCTCTAGTTGCGGCGAGCGGGGGCCCCTCTTCATCGCGGTGCGCAGGCCTCTCACTATCGTGGCCTCTCTTGTTGCGGAGCACAAGCTCCAGACGCGCAGGCTCAGTAGTTGTGGCTCACGGGCCCAGTTGCTCTGCGGCATGTGGGATCTTCCCAGACCAGGGCTCGAACCCGTGTCCCCTGCATTGGCAGGCAGATTCTCAACCACTGCGCCACCAGGGAAGCCCAGAGTTTTCCTCTTTTAAAGTAACTCTATTAGGTCCTGTCTCAGGGTTGACCATTTCAGTGAGTAGTTTTCTGAGAAAGGAGGGTGCCCTTTGAACCTATGGAGTCAAATGTTATTTAAAATTTTTTCTTTAAAATTTCCTTGACTTACATTGTTAAATACTTTCTGGTTCTTTTTTTTTTTTTTTTTGGCTGCACCGTGCAGCATGTGGGATCTCAGTTCCCTGACCAGGGATTGAACCCGCACCCCCTGCATTGGAAGCATGGAGTCTTAACCACTGTACCACCAGGGAAGTCCCTGGTTCCTTTTTAAAAATTTTTTTTCTGTTAGAGATTCCTGTTACTGCCTACTTGAGACAAAATGTCCCAAACAGAAATACTTGTCTTTCCTTACACACTTGTTCCTTTTTATCTCCACTGACTTGACAAGATAAATGTGTTAAATCAAGTAGTTACACTGACTTCTTAACTCCCCAGACGTGCAAGAAAGGCAGACCTAAGGAGGTTCTATCTGCTCTTTGCACGAGCAGGGCGATGGGAGACAAATTGAAGAAAAGAAAAAAAGGCTAATCATTCTACATAAGACAAGTGTAAACAGAAAATTCCAGACTGTTGGAGAGGTTTAAAGTTGTAAAGAAGAAGATAGACATGAGAGGAAGGGAGAGACATAGTGACTCGGTGTGTGTGTGTGTGTGTGTGTGTGTCTGTGTGTGCGTGCACGCACTGATGTGCGCATGTGCGCACGCCCTGATGCAGTGATGTGCAAGGCTGGCCTGGAGGTGGCGCTATGTGTGAGCAGGGGAGGTGTGAGATGGCCTGGGTACATTTCACTCATAGGTCCTTGGATTTCCTTTCACACCCAAGTTAGAACCCTGGGAGGCTCCTTGGGTTCCTCCCATTTCCTCACCTTATTTTCTTACATCCGTTGCCCCATGAATATTAGCCTCCATTATCTGTTGATTCTGCTTCTGATCTGGCCTTTCCCACCCATCACCACTGCTTGTCTTCAATTCCTGCCTTAGTCTGGCCTTCAGCCTGTACCCTTAGTTTGTTCCTGTAGCTATTCTATTTCCTCTTCCTCTGTAATCAATTTTAGCACTATTATTAGAGTGATCTTGCCAAAATTCACATGCATCTGTCTCCCGATGAAGTTTTCAAGGTGGTTCCCTACTGTCTGTACTAAACAGGATAAAGGCTGGCCTCTTGAACGTGGCGTGGGACCTGTCAGCAGGTTCTTCTCTGACCATCTCCCACACACTCCCTGTGTTCCAGCCATCCACAATCCCATGCATTATTTTCCTATTTCATGTATTCTTTCATTGTACCTTTTCTAGTGATGTGTCCTGCTGCCTCCCCCTCCCCCTAGCCTCAGTCCCTGTTTCTTCAAGACTCAGCTTTAGCAGCACCGGGATTGTCCCTTCGTGTTGGAACACATGTCCCCGCCCCCACCCTCCACTGCATGTATCTTTTCGAAGTATAGTTTTGTCTGGATATATGCCCAGGAGTGGGATTGCTGGATCGTATGGCAATTGAGTACATTGTTGATGTCCAACTTGCCCTGCTGCTAGAAGTGTGTGCTCTGGTGTGATTTCAAGGAAGAGGTTATTTTCTGTACCTGAGAACAGCGACCTGGTCTTAAAATTCCGTCTTTACAGAGATGCATGATGTCAGGTTAAGAATTAACACCTGTTCATGGACTTCCCTGGTGGCGCAGTGGTTAAGAACCCTCCTGCCAATGCAGGGGACCTGGGTTTGAGCCCTGGGCTGGGAAGGTCCCACATGCCTCGGGGCAACTAAGCCCGTGTGCCACAACTACTGAGCCTGCGTTCTAGAGCCCGTGCTCCGCAACAAGAGCAGCCACCGCAATGAGAAGCCCACCCACTGCAACGAAGAGTATCCCCTGCTCGCTGCAACTAGAGAAAGCCCGCGCTCAGCAACGAAGACCCAACACAGCCAAAGATAAATAAATTTATTTAAAAAAAAATGAATTAACACCTGTTCTTGTGTCCTCCTTCATGATAGGAAATTAAAACAGCAGAACCTTGATCAGAATTGGACTGTCAAGGTCTTGGATCAGCCCAAGGTCAAACACAGCTCCCTGTGCATGCAGAGGGCTTGCTAAAAGGACAGAGAAGGAGGAGGATGTAGTCCACAAACCAGATTTTGCCTGCTTTGCTATTTTGCCTTAGGCTCATTCCGAAGACCAAAATATTTGCTCTCTGTGTGAAAGCCTCATGCATTTGTAATCTTCCTGCATTTTCTATTCCTAGCTGAAATAGGTGCACAAAGCCCAGTTTTAACAGACAATGATTAAGGACTGAAAAATCAAAGCTAGAAGTTACAAGGGTGATTACAAAAAGCTTAGAGCAGTGCTGAAATCAAGCAGGAGATCATAGTAACATCTGAAGTGAGATGGGGTTTGAGTCATCGGAGCCTTTGTGGGTTAAGAGGGCTGTCTGTTTAAATCACAAATGCATGTGATGTGATCTGCCTTAATATACATTACATGGATAGGTGAAAAACTGCAAGTTTTAAAGCCGAGATGCTTAAATGCAGGCTTTCTTAGTGCCATGCTTTTGTGCGGTAGAGGTCATGGAGTTTTCTTTCGCTTCTCTCTGTCTGCCTCACGCCCCGGCCCTGCACTTAGCTGTATACGTTGTACTTAACAAAGTCTATTTTTTTATTTTATTTTTCTTATTGGGGTATAGTTGCTTTACACTGTTGTTAGTTTCTGCTGTACAGGAAGTCTATTTTAATTGCCTATTTGTTTCCCTTGCTAGACTGTAAACTCCTCAAGGACACTGACAGTCTTATTGACATTCTCTTTCTCTCTCTCTCTGTACCTAGCGTACCTAATACAAGTTGTTTTTGAATGAATGAAAGGGACAACTGCTTATGCAATCTTTGAAGTTTCCTGAGTCTTTGTTTCATTTTTGTTGAGTGTGATTGTGTATGTGTGCTGTATTGTGTTGTTACATTGTTATTTTTGGCTAAAAAAGGACACTAGGCTGACTATTGGGTAATAATATGTTATTAAATAGACTTAGTTGATTACCTCCCATGAGGGTAGAAGGGGAGATGATTAGCATTTTCTTAATTTTCTGGGCATTGTTTCAGGTGGGTATCACAAGCATGCTTAGTTTTGAAAAAGATCAAAAATACACATGCATATACACACACAACAGAATTGGGAGATAGAGAAGCAGAGAATGGGGATAACAAATAAAAAGCTTATACTTAGAGCCACCTTTTCACCTTTCTTCCTTAGGATCATTAACAATTCTATCATCCACATTTTTCTAGGGGAGATAGGAATCTAAGCTTTGCTTCATTTTCCTGTCCGGAGACATGAGACTGGAATTAGTTCTTGGTGCCATTAAATCCTAAAGCAAGACTAGGTAGATGATGTTGATTAAAAAATATATATATATTGAGGACAAGAGAAAAACTCAACAAAAAGCCATTCCACTTAAAAATGGTGCTTTGCCTGAGCCCTCTCATTAATGACTGTGGTTTCAGTTACTTGTGCACCGTTGATTCTCAAATCCCTATTTCCACCTCAACTTCTTCCATGGGCCTCCAAGTTCAGTAGATGAATGATCATCTCCATGTGAATATCCCACAAGAACTTTGTATTCGTGATGTTACCATCTCCCTCCTCCATTTTCCTCTCCCCCAGATATGTTTTCCTGTGACCCTTCTCTAGCTTAACTAAAATATTCAGACCATTCTTTACTCTGGCATCTTTCTCCTCCACATTTGAAACATTCAGTAGGTCTCGCTGCTTTTGCCTCCTGACCAGTTGTTCAAATCCACCCCCTCCCTCTAGTCTTGCTACCTTTTTCCTAAGACTTAAGTCCTTGCCTTTGCCTTTCTCTCCCAGACTACAGTGCTGGCCCCTTAATTACAGTTGGCCTTCGGTGCCCACGGGTTCTGGATTTTGGTACCCGTGTCGAGTCCTGGGACCAATGCCCCATGGATCGCAAGGGACGAATGTGGTTTCCAGCCTTCATGATGCTCACTGCTTCCACTCCTGTGACAGTAATAGGTACAACAATGTGTTCCTAATTGTATCAGTCCCCTACTCAAGGATGCTCCCCCTTGATCACCTGCCTGGTCCTTTGTGTCTCCATCACTGAATTGCTTTAGTCCATTGCCTTGAGCACCATTCTCCTTTTTTTTTTTTTTTTTTTTTTTTTTTTTTAACTAAGGCAAGAGTTGTACCAGATTTTCTCCCCTAATCCCATTAGCCAATCCCCCAACTCCATCCACACGCTTCCATTCTCTTTCCCTCTGGGCAGAATTCCTGTCCTCTCTATTCCCCAAGAGCCTGGGCTTGTCTTTCTGTCCAACACTCACTGTGGCATCCAAGTGAGGCATGGGTTTCTACTGCCTGGCATTGTACCTGGTTGTTCAGTAGGTATTTTAATTTGACTGTAGAAAGACTAAGGGAGGGTCCTTGGATATCATAATTCTAGAGAAAACAGACAATGTAAAATTACTTGAATTAGGAAAAAAGAAAGAAAAGTTGTGGGTAAGTAAGGAATTGCATAATGTTTGTAGTTCTTGATGATAATTCAAATCAGAAGATAAAACTGGAGAGGTTCTTGTCAGCTAGAGACAAGGTAGAATAACAAATATTTGTTCTTAATGAGATGCACAAACACACACACAAAAAATTAGGGAGAATTATTCCAACTGATGACTACATCTCAGATATAGGGACAGGCAGTTCTATTTCTGGCTGTCCCATCAGATGATGTTGTGACCTTAGAGATTTGTCTTTGCTTATCTGAATGTTTCCTTCCATTGGAAAAATAGCTACATATCTCTAATGTAGGATGGGGGTCAGCTGTATTGCTTAAAATTTTGTACTAGTCTTTAACTTACTTTATTCCACAGTCACTGCTTCATCAGTGTTTGCAATAGAGAAATAGAGGGGATGAGAGAAATAGCACATTTTTGCCTTCTGTTCTCTCTGTCTCTTATCAACTGAGAGAGAAGTATGAATTTTAATAACAGTTTTATTTCAAATAGCATTCCACGGGTGAGTTAATCATTCCTCTATTAAAAACCTTTCAATAATATTATACCACCTTTAAAATTAAGAAAGTATTATAAATCTGTAGTAGTCAGGGTGCTCCAAAGAAATAGAACCAATAGGATATGAAATGTATATAGATACAGATATAATCTATCTACCGAGTGATTTATTTTAAGCACTTGGGGGCTGGCAAGTCCACAGTCTGCAGGGCTGGCTAGCAGTCCAGAGACCCAGGGAAGAGTTAACATTGCAGTTGAGGTTTGAAGGCAGTCTGCTGGCAGAATTCCCTCTTCCTTGGGGCAAATCAAGTCTTTTTCTAAAGGCCTTCAACTGATTGGATGAGGCCCATCCACATTATGGAGGAGAATCTGCTTTATATGTTAATCTCATCTAAAAATACCTTCACAGCACCATCCAGATGTGTTTGACCAAATACCTGGATACTGTGGCCTAGCCAAGCTGACACATACAATTAACCCTCACAATATCTGAGTCATAAAAATTAAATACCATTGGCCAAATTGGGAGAGAAAATTGTGAGGAATAGGAAAGAAAGATTTGTTAGAAAATGCTTAACATTTCAGAACAAAATTTTAACCATGGTGATGCCTCTGATTTACCAACATTAAAACTATGTCTTAGGTATTATATTTAAATTGTTCTTTTCTCCTGAGAATCTTGAATATACCCCAGTGCAGTCATACCATATGTGTACTGCTCTTTGTTTTGAAGGTCATTAAAATGAGTACATTCCTTATATCCTTTGTAGAAATGTATGTTGACAAAACAAGATTCATTAAGATTTTTTAGCATTTTGAGAAAAATAGGTAACCAACTAAATATTAAAGTAGTATCATTTTGAAAAACCACTTAAGTTTCCTGAAGAAGCTAATTTACTATTTCTGAGTGTTCCCTCTGTCCCTGTAAATCATTTTATTTTTGTGTAACATTTGAAAGAATTGCTAAATTTCTTAAGGAAGAATTTGATTTCTTAGTACTTCTGAAAGAAGTAGATGCATTGAATTAGAAAGTTTGCAGTTTTTTGTTGTAAAAGAAAGCTTATTTGGTAAGACGAAGTGAAAGCAATTTAAAGAGGATAAAATTAGGAAAGTGATCATAAAGAATACATTTTTGATTCTAAAAATATTGAATCAAATCATTAACCAGATGATTTTTTACAGAGTTCTGAAAGCCACGTGCCAACTGATTTCTCTGAAATTATACTATGCCAGTCCCTCTGATGTATCTACATTGGTACTCTGAATAACTGACTGTATTATGTGTTAGATGTAATTGGTGTTTAAAATTAGTTTGCTTGGATCGTCTTGAAGCAAGTGCTTTATAATTTAGGTCAGCAAAGAGAATGCAGTGTACTAGATTAGCACAGTTCTAGCTATTTTTGTTCAGCAGCTGCAGAATAAGAAAACTTGACTATAAGATTCCCTCCCTCCCCGACTGACAAAGCAATATACTACATTATTACATAGCATTTACATCTTACGAAAGTGAAGAGCAAAGAATCAGTTTTTCTGTGGGATTACTTTGCTACCTGTCTATATGTTTGTCTAGATTGTGTTTGATTTATGGTGTGAAAGATCACAAGCACTGTTGACTCTTTGGATCTTGCCTCTAGAAATATGCATGGAAAGTGTTCGGGTGTGCTTAACGTTATCTCACAATATGAGGCAGGAAGAGTTCACTTTTGTAAGCGTGATTGACAGGTTCTTACTACAGTGAGAATCTTTAAAAATTAGGAGTTAGGGGAGAGCCAGATAAATTATTTTGAAATCATCCATACAGGTCTCATCTATAGCAGTGTTTCTTAGCTTCTTTTCATTATTGCCCCACTAAAGATCCTACATGGACACTTTTTTTTCCTAAGCACTCCTGCATGAAACTTTAATACATGGATAGATACTCTATTCCATTTATGTACTCTGGCTCTTGGAACAAAATAGCTAAGATTTTTCACTTCCTGCAAGAAACAGTCCTCATGTTAATACATGACTTCCTCTTTATTAGTACTTTTCTATCAGATTTGCAAATGAAGTTTTATATTAAAGGGATTCAGATTTTTTTCCTCAGAACCCTAATTTCCAAGAAAAGTTCAACTCCCCAGCCTCCCTTAAAATGGTTCAAATTTTTCAATTTTTGATAGTTTGATTTAACATAGTTTTATTTACAACTAAGCATATCTTAAGAGATGATTATTTGGGACCCAGATAGACTGTTTTAGATTTCAGGATGATTTAAATTCATTTTATTTTATTTATTTTTTATTTTTTAGGAGAAACATTCAGCAAACAAGAGCAGTGAGGACCTTTGTTCTTGTAGGCATTACTTTTTTTTTTTTAACATCTTTATTGGAGTATAATTGCTTTACAATGGTGTGTTAGTTTCTGCTTTATAACGAAGTGAATCAGTTATACATATATAAATTCATTTTATATTGGAACTTTGCTAAGTAGAATCCAGATCTAGGGGAGTTTTATTGCAGAATGTGGTCCCTGACTACATCAGATGAATATATATTTGAATCATTTTGACAATATATATGTTTATAGATTTTTGGCCAAAATTGTCATAATTTGTTACAATCTTAATGTAAGTCCACTTGAAAAAATCAGAGTATTTTGCTAAAGAGGAAAGATAAGATATATAAATACTGATGTAAAAAAAAAAAATCTTCAGCTAATTACAAGCTACCACATTTTTGTGGGACTAGAGATACAGCTTTTGACTTAATATTAACTTTTTTTTTTAACATCTTTATTGGAGTATAATTGCTAATATTAACTTTTGAAATTTAAATTTATAGTTAAGACAACAGCCAAATAGTTTATTTAAATATTTCATTTCTAATGGATAAAACTAGAAGAGGGTATTTTATTGACAATAAAATTGTAAAGACAGGATTAAATGAATTTTTAAAAAAATCTCTGCCTATGAGTAGCACTGGATAGCTCAATTTAGTAATACAGAATTTCATTTATTTGTGCAATTCTCATGCATATTTTCCCACTGCCGATCAGGTCATTTGTATTTTAATAGCTTTATTGAGGTATACATTACCTAGTCAGATTCATTTTAGTTGTATAATTCACTGATTTAAAGTACACCTGTAGGGTTACACAGTCATCATTCCGATCCACTTTTAGGACATTTTCTGTCACATCAAAAAGACTATTGAGGCTGTTGGCAGTCAATTCTTGTTCCTTCCTCCAAGCCCCAGGCAGCCACTAATATGCTTTCTGTCTCTGTAAATTTGCCTTTTCTAAACTTTTCCTAATTATGGAATCTGCTTGCTATGGGTTTAGTTTGCTGTTCTGTTTCTAGTTTTTTTTAAAAAATGATGTCAAAGTTCTTAGACAGCTAGATCATAGGCCTGATTACTGATCCCCTGCTCTTTGTTCTTTTTTTTTAAATTAAAAAAATTTTTTCCTTTATAAATTTATTTATTTTACTTATTTTTGGCTGCGTTGGGTCTTCGTTGTTGGGTTTGGGCTTTCTCTAGTTGTGGCGAGCAGGGGCTACTCTCCGTTGCAGTGCGCGGGCTTCTCACTGGGTGGCTTCCCTTGTTGCAGAGCACGGGCTCTAGGTGCGCGGACTTCGGTAGTTGTGGCATGCAGGCTCTAGAGCGCAGGCTCAGTAGTTGTGGCACACGGGCTTAGTGGGGCATGTGGGATCTTCCCGCACCAGGGCTCGAACCCACGTCCCCTGCATTGGCAGGCGGAGTCTTAAGCATTGCGCCACCAGGGAAGCCCTGTTTCTAGTGTTTTAAGGGGGAAACTTTATTGCAATATGGCTACATTTCTTTCCATCTCCTTGTGTTACTACTGTCGTATTTTTACATCTTTATCTGCTATAAATCCAACAATAGAGATGTACAATGCTTATTTTATGCCGTTAGCTTTAAATCAGTTGAAGAAAAAATGTATTTACACAGCTTTTATATATTATCCTATGAATTTTTCTTTTTTTGGCACTGCATTTCTTCTTGTGGATTTAAGTTACCATCTGGTGTAATTTCCTTTCAGCTAAAGGACTTTCTTTAGAATTTCTTTTAGGGCAGGTCTGCTAGCAGTGAAGTATCTCAGCCCTTGCTTATCTTTTCTTCATCTTCACTTCTGAAGGGAAATCTTGCTAGATATAAGATTCTCAGTTGATAGTTGTTTTTTTTTATCCCCAGCACTTTACTAAATATGTTATCCTTCTGATTTCCCTGTATGTGATACATCATTTTTTTCCCTTGTCTTTCAAGATTTTATCTTTATATTGGCATTTCAACCATTTGTCCATGACGTTCCTAGGTGTACCTCTTTCTGTTTGTTGGAATCCTTTGGGCTTTTTGTGGATTAATGTTTTTCATCAAATTTGAGAAATTTTCGGCCACTATTATTTCTTCAAAAAATAGTCTATTCCTTTTTCTCTCTCATCTCCTCTGGGACCCTCATTTGCACATATGTTAGTGTGCTTGATGGTATTCTGTAGGCATCTGTTTACTCCCCATTCTTTTCTTTCTGTTTTTAATATTGTACAATTTCTATTGATCCTATGTTTAAGTTTGCTGATTCTTTCTTCTGCCAACTCAAACATGCTTTTGAGCCCTTCATGACTTTTATTTCAGTTATTGTATTTTTAAACTCTAGAACTTTTCATTTTCTTCTTCTTTATAATTTCTCTTTATTTATATTCTCTATTTGAAATCTCATTGTCATCATACTTTCCTTTAATTCTTTGAATTTGGTTTCCTTTAGTTCCTTGAATATATTTATAATATATTTGCAGTCTCTTTCTACTTAATCCCACATCTGGGCTCACTCAGACAGTTTCTGTTTTCTGCCCTTTTCCTGACTGTGGATCACAATTTCCTGTTTCTTTGCATGTCTCGTAAATTCTTTGTTGAAAACTGGACATCTTAGATAATATAGCAACCTTGGACTCTTCCCCACACCCACCACTCCTCCCTCCCTGGTTTTATTGCTATTGCTGTTTGTTGATTGGTTTAATTTCTTGCCTGAGCTAACTTTGTAACATCTGTATTTCCAGAGTTCAGAAATGGTTGTTTTTGATAATTTTGTCAAGTTTTCTCATTGCTTTTGGGGGACAGGATTTGCAGAAGCCCTCACTCCTTCATTTTGGAATTTCTGCCTCCAATCTCTGTGTTTGTCAGTGTAATTTCTGCTCTCACTCATCTGTCTAATCTGTACTTGGAAATGTGAGTGTATTTTCTTTTGTATCTTCCTATTATCATATGTTTAAATAACTATTTTGATTTAAGAATAGAATACATAAAAGACTATACATTGAACTTTACAGAATGATTTTTTTCTTTGTCCCTACTTCTTAAGGCTGTCATTTGAGAGGACTGTACTAGATTTGGTGTTAGAAGGCCAGAAAATTCATTATTATATTTTGTACAATTAGTTTTAATTTGGAAAAATTTAAGTCTTCAGTTCCTTTTGGGCATACCATCAATAAAACAGACTACTACTAATGTTTCTATTAATTAACATAATCTATTACTATATTAGATACTCCCTGAAAAACCCTTCTGATCCAAAGTCCTGATAGAAAGACTACAATTTCTGTTGGTTTTCTCTCTGCAGGAGGTAGCTTTAACTAAAGTTTAGGTTTAATGTTAATGTCTCATCATTTAACTCTTCTCACAAACAAGAGACAAATAGAAACAACTTTTATTGGTTCTTCTTTCATTCCACGGAAATTCTCCCCTTTTCAGCCCCAGGAGTAAATCCTTTTGACTACCAAGTGCTGTGATCCTAACACTGGATTGTAGACTTCTCATTTCCAACCAGCCTATCCAAATTTACTTCATTTATCTCATTCATCATCTTTTTGTGTTTGAAAACTATTTCATTTGCAGAACTTCATTGAAGATGAAGTTTTCCTTTGCTCTCACTGTCATGAGGCCCATCTGTTCTTCCATTCATGTTTCTCTTCCATTTTGGTCTGCTCCAACATCCTAATCACTTAGCTTCTGCTTCATAACATTTCTGGTTGCTCCTTTTTTGTTGTCTCAATCTTTCCCTTTTTCTAACATAATCTTTTATGAATGAAATAAATTCCTGTCTCTGGTTTAATTCACCTCCAAGCACACATATCCAATTCCATCCTTTCTAGAATCATAGCATTACACCAACGTTGGCATTTCCCATACCTTTGTCCTCAGTGCTCCTCTCTTTTCTATCAGTATCCTCTCCCCAGGTACTCTATCTCATATAATCCCAATGAATTTAAGCACATCTGAAAACTCCCAAATTTATACTTTTTTCCTGACCTCTCTACTGGGCTCCAAAATTGTCTACCCTGCCTGAGAGCCACTCTTGGATTATAGCTATTCCTTACCCACAGCCACTCAAGTTAGAAACCTGGAAGTCATATTTGATGCTGACTTGTTCTGAGCCCCACACCTAATTTACCAAATCTCTTTGGTTCCGACTTGAATATATATTCCAATTATTTCTCTCTCCCTGTCTACTATTCCCATTCCTAGTCCAAGCCACCACCATCTCTACCCTGAATAACCACTGTCATGCCCTCCCTGGTCCCTCTTCATTTTTCCTCTCTATACTCCAGTCTCCAAATAGAAGCCAGAGTAATCATTCTAAAACATAAATTAGATCCCTGTATCTATTGTTACAGACAGACAAACAAAACCTGTTGGAGTTTGAGAGGGCTAATGAGTTATATCCCCCTCCTCGCCACCAGAGTTTTAAAGCAATTGAAGGAGACAGAGGTATCAAACATGGAGACCAGAGTGTCAGCCAGTGATGAACTGGCCCAGGCAGTCACAGGCAGGGCTGAATACCTGCAAGCTAGGAGCTCCAGGGATAAAGATGTTACCACAAAGCTCAACTCTGGGCCCAAAGCAGACCAGAGCCTTGCTTTCTGCAGGCAAGAGGAAGGGGCTGCCTATTCACGGCTGGTTCTTCCTTCCAAACTCGCCACTCAAAGGTGTGAGAACATGAGAGAAGCCCCTAGTGATCATCTCACAGGTTTCCCTTCACATGAAGAAAACATTAAGAGTCAAGAGTCAGTATTCCAAAGGAATATCTCTAATGCTTTTCCCTGCACTTAGATTAAAATACAAACTGTTTGAATATACTTGCAAACCATATATCTGATTAGGAGTTAATATCCAGAATATACAAGGGACTCACACAGCTCAATAGCAAATAAATAACCTGATTTAAAACATGTACCAAAGACCTGAATATATATTTTTCCAAAGAAGACATCCAAATGGCCAACGGGTACATGAAAATATGCTCAACATCACTCATCATCAGGGAAATGCAAATCAAAACCACAATGAGATATCACCTCATATCTGATAGAATGGCTATTACCGAAAAGACAAGAGACAGCAAGTATTAGTAAGGATGTGGAGAAAAAGAAACCTTTGTGCACTGTTGGTGGGAATGTAAATTGGTACAGCCACTGTGGAAAACTGTATGGTGGTTCCTCAGAAAATTGAAACTAGAACTCTACTATATGATCCAGCAATTCTATCATTACTTCTGGGTATACATCCAAAGGAAATGAAATCAGTATTTTAAAGAAACTCTGCACTCCCATGTTCATTACAGCATTATTCACAATAGTCAAGATATAGAAATAACCAAAGTGTCTACTGACACATTAATGGATAAAGAAAATGTGATATGTATATATAATCCTATATAATATATATACATATTTTTGTATTATACATATGTATAATATAAAATGAATATTATGCAGCCTTAAAAAAAGGAAATTCTGCCATATGCAACAACAGGATGAACCTGGAGCACATTATGCTAAGTGAAATAAGCCAGTCACAGAATGACAAATACGGCATGATCTCCCTTATATATGGAATCTACAAAAGTCGAACTCATAGAAGCCAAGAGTAAAATGGTGGTTGCCAGAAACTGGAATATGGGGGAAATGGGAAGATACTGGTCACAGGATACAAACTTCCAGTCATAAGATGAATAAGTTCTGAGCATCTAATTTACAGCATGGTGACCATAGTTCATGTAATGAATTGTACACTTGAAAGTTGCCAAGATCTTAGATCTTGTGTTCTTCCCACATACACACAAAAATGGTAACTATGTGAGGTGACGAATGTGTTAATTAGCTTGATTGTGGTAATCATTTCACAGTGTATACATATGTCAAATCACCACATTGTGTACCTTAAAGATAGACAATTTTAATTTGACAGACCTCGATAAAGCTGGGAAAAGACCCAAACCCTCCTTTCCTGGGGTTCCTAGGATTGAGTGGGTAGTACCTGCTTCTCTATTGTCAGCTTCTAGAACTTTCCCTCCCACTCCCTATGCTGCAGACATTCTGGCTTTCATTGTTTATTTCTCAAACACACCACACTAGTTAGTCCCTGAAGGCCTTTTAACTTTTTCTTCTTTTAGAAGCATTCTGCCCTCAGCTTTTGCATGACTAGTTCTTTTTAATTATTCACATTTGTGCTCAAATGTCACCTCAGAGTAATAACATGACCACCCAATTTAAAGGAAATGCTTGAGCAATTTATCATCCCATTTTATTGTCCTCACAGAACCAATCATTATCTGAACTTAAATTGTTCATTCGTTTGCCTGTATAGTGTTTGTTGCCCTCCGACTCTGGAATATCAACTTCATGGGGTTAGAAGTATGGCCTGTTTTGTGCCTTACTTTATCCCAAGGGTCTAGAACAGTGTGTGATTCTAGTGGGCCGTTTGCAAAGATTTGTTGGATGAATAGACAGATTATTCTTTCTGTTATTCTGATGCTTTCAACAGACAAACATTTAATGGAAAGTTCCAGTCCTGGGCAAGCACATATGTAGATGTTTGTAACCTACATATGGTATTGACTGCACTGGAGTTCATGTTTTAGATGACCTGGGATGAGAGGAAGCTAGTAGTGTAGGTCAATGCTTTCTACCAGCTATTGGGTTGGCCAAAAAGTTTGGTCGGGTTTTCCCAAACAGAAAAACCCAAATAAACTTTTTGGCCAATCCAATATATCCCTTGCTGCCCTGGGGCTGTGGAATCCCTGGCAATAAGGAGCAGATAGGTCCTGGCTCCAGGGGGTTCTGTTGGTTGCCCAGTGGAGAGGTGCTGTGACTGTGGCGTACTTGGCCATCAGACTGGCCGACCTTGCAGAAATCAGGGGATTGCCAGAGCTATCGGTCATAGAGCAGATGGGGTTCTCTGTGGTTTTTCAGGTCTTACGGAATTCTTAGAGTGCATGCTGCTCTAACTACTCCATTTCTCATCCTGTCTGAAAGTAGAGCATTACTTGCATAATTGGTTAAATAATTCATTTGTACCACAGTTACTTACTGAGAGCCTTATTTGTTCCAGGCATGATTTGGAAACTGGCAATACAGAAGTGACAAAACACAAAATCTCATTTCCTATGAAGTTTGCCTTCTAATGGGGAAAGTACAGATAATAAAGAAAGAAATGGTATTTCATATAGATGATGAGGTGGTGGTGAGTCCAGTGGAACAGAGTAAGGCATGGGATGATAGGGATCTATTTACCTGGTAACGTTTGAGTACCTGAATTGGGAAAAGGGAGTGTTATCCTTGTGGTTATCCAGGCTGGGGAATGACAAATGCAAAGGCTCTGTGTCAGGGACTTGATATGTTCCAGAAGGGGCAAGGAGGCTAGTGGACTAAAGCAGAGTGAACAAAGGGGATAATAATAGTAAGGTATGAATCCAGAAAGAATAGGGTATTTGGGGGCAGAGGAATGTCATGATCTAACTTATGATTTAAAAGGATTCCTGGCACAGATGTAGAGAATGGACTTGAGGACACGGGGAGGGGGAAGGGTAAGCTGGGATGAAGTGAGAGAGTAGCACTGACATATATACACTATCAAATGTAAAATAGATAGCTAGTGGGAAGCAGCTGCATAGCACAGGGAGATCAGATCCGTGCTTTGCGACCACCTAGAGGGGGTGGGATAGGGAGGGTGGGAGGGAGGCCCAAGAGGGGGAGGGGATATGGGGATATATGTATACATATAGCTGATTCACTTCGTTATACAGCAGAAACTAACACAACAATGTAAAGCAATTAGACTTCAATAAAGATGTTAAAAAATAAATAAATAAATAATAAAAGGATTCCTGGGACTTTTCCTGGTGGGGCAGTGGATAAGAATATGCCTGCCAGTGCAGGGGACATGGGTTTGATCCCTGGTCCGGGAAGATCCCACATGCCTCGGAGCAACTAAGCCTATGTGCCACAACTACTGAGCCTGCGTGCCACAACTACTGAAGCCCACACGCCTAGAGCCCATGCTCTGCAACGAGAAGCCACTGCAATGAGAAGCCTGCACACCACAACAGAGTAGCCCCCGCTCGCCACAACTAGAGAAAGCCCTCGCGCAGCAACGAAGACCCAACACAGCCAAAAAGAAATAAAATTAAATCTTAGAAAAAAAGAAAAGGATTCCTTAGGCCACTGCACTGAGCATATACTATAGGGAGCAAGGCCAGAGGAGAGAGTTAGGACACTGTTGGAAGAATACAGGCCAAAGATAATAGTGGACTAGATTAGGATGGTAACAGTGAAGGAGGTGGGAAGTGCTTAGATTCACGATGTATTGGGTTGGCCAAAAAGTTCGTTCAGGTTTTTCCATAACATCTTACGGAATTCTCTGATAGACTGGACATGATGCATGAGAGAGTGAGAGGAGAAAATGATGACATCATTATTTTTGGGTTGTGTACAAGAAATGAGTTGTCAATGTTTGATGTAGGGAAAAAATGGGAATAGGCAGATTTGGTGGGCTGTCAGGTGTTTGGTTTGGGGCATGTAAAGTTGAAGATGCCTATAAGTTGTCTACATAGAGATTTGCCAGGGCTGTTGGATACAAATCTGAAATTCAGGGAAGAGGACTGGGCAGGAGATACAAATTTGGGAGTTGTCAGTGGTTAGGTACTAGTTGAACCTAGGAGACTGGACGGGTTTACCAAAGGAATGGGTAGACAGAGAAGAGTTTCTTGGATCTAAGGAAGAAGCTCCAAATGAGACTGAGCATGAGGCGCTCAGGAGAGAGAAGGAAGAGTGGGGGAGGGCTCATGGTGTAAGAAAGAGTACCAAGGACCAGTGTGAGCTCACTTCCGTCATAGGTGGTCCTTGGGTCAGGAGGGCGGGTCTACGATGAAGATGAATGGCTGACCTGGGACCCAGGAATGTGGACGTCACTGGTCACCTTGACGAGAGCAGTGTCCACGGAGCTGGTGGAGGAGTCGGAGCTGTGATTGGAGCAGATTTAAGATAGTGTAAGAAAGATATTAGAGACAGCAAACAGACGATTTTTGAGACATCGCTGTAGGGAGAGTAGAAGGGGAAGCAGAAAAGTAGCTAGAGAAATATGGGGGACCCCCGAAAAGGTTTCTTTCTCTTTGTAACTTTTATTTTGAACTGATAGATTCACAGAAAATTGCAAAAATGTACGGGGGCGTTCTCTGTATTCTTAACCCAGTTTCCTGAAAAGGTAACAACTTGCATGACTATAGTAAAAATCACAACCAGGAAATAGACATTGGCACCAGGAAATAGACATTAAAGATTTTACTAGTTATTATATGCACTCGTGTGTGTGTGTGTATTCTATATGATTTTTATCACATGTATACATTTGTATAACCACCAGATCAAGATCTAGAACTTTCCATAACCACATGGCTCCCTTGTGCTACCCCTTTAAAGCCACACATTCCCCATCCCTAACCCTGTCAACCACTAATCCATTCCTCACCTCTATAATTTTACTTCAAGAATGTTATATAAATGGAATCATACCTATAACCTTTGGGGACTGACTTCTTACACTCAGCATCATTGCCTTGAGGTTCATCCAAGCCGTTGTACCTCTCAGGGTTTAGCTCCTTTTTACTGCTGAATAGTATTCCATGGTATTATGGACCCATTGAGAGACATCTGCTCTATTTCCAGTCATTGGTTATTAGGAATAAAGTTGCTGTGAACAGTTGTGTACAGGGTTTATGTGAACAGAAGTTTCATTTCCCTGGGGCCAGATGCCCAAAGTACATTACTAGGTTGTCTGTTAAATGCATGTGTACTTTTATAAGACACTGCCACACTGTCCTCCAGAGTGGCTGCACCATTTTCCATGCCCACCAGCAATGTGTGAGGGACCCAGGTTCTCCACATCCTGGCCGGTATCTTGTGTTGTTTCTCTTTTTTTATTTTAGCCATTCTAATGCATGCATAGGCATAGAGATTTCTTGTTAAGAAGAGAGAAATTGCAGAAAAGTCGGAACCCTGCTTATACCGCCAGCCTCTTGTTAGGTAGTTTGAAGACTGTTAAAAATCCAGCCCATATTTTAAAGTATTGAGTGGCTGCTGTGACATGTATGACCATAGATGTGATGTTTGTTTAAAAGAAGTTCATGCCCCAACCTGGAAGCTGATTCACCTAACTTACACACATCTGGGCACTAGGGTAAAATTTATGGTAGTTTTCAGCAACCTAGGAATTACAAATTTGAGCTTTTGTATTTTTTTAATCTGTTCATATGTTTGTCAGAGGGACAGTATGTAACTTCAATGTTCCTAAAAGTTGATTTAAGCTTATTAAACACAGGTGAGTAGGACAAATAAAAAACCTTGAAAAACAGAGGGGAGGAAAAAATATATTTAAATATAAATATACAGGCAGACCTCATTTTCTTGAGGCAGAATTGTCACCCAAATGCTCGCTTTCTTCCCCTTGGTCACTGTACTTGATAGATAGCCTGTAGGCCTGCATTTCTGCTTGGAAGTCTCTTTGGAGTGAGTGAAGGAGCTTCTATAATTCTGGATTGATCATTGTCATAATCACAGAAGACATTAGTGTTTAATTGTGCTGACAGCTCAAAAGGTCGAGAGTTGATCTCTCTTCTCTAGGGATTTACAGTCACCCATGCAAAGGTAGTGGAGAGTCACATATAGAGAATCATCTGTAAAGAAGCATCAAGTCAGATAAGAATAAAGGTTTAGACATTTCCCAAAAATACTGCCATGAGTATATGTTTCCGGGGGGGGGAGGGTGTACAGAATTAAGGGTGGTGGTAGAGGGGGGAGGGGGATGCTGGCTTTTCTTCATTCGAATGGAAACACTTATGGAAAAGACAAGATGACAGGTGTGGATAAGTGGATGAGAGTTTGTTTGGCTGCTAGGACAGGGAGGACGTGCCAGGCGTCGGGAGCTGCCTTATAAAACAGGAATCACAGGACATTTATCTTTGTTGAAGGAAAGCCACGCCGTGGCCTGTGTGTATGTGTGTCCTTACAGCAAGTGGAACTGTGACTTTCACTCAGCAGGTGCTGAGTAAATGTCATTAGCTTGATCAATAGAACTTTAAAAAGGCAGAGGGCATGCTTTTCTAAGCCATGGTGAGAGAAAGCAGTGCTGTGAAACTGTAAACTTTACACAAACACGGGGTGCTGAGGAAAGGGAGAGATTTGGGAGCATTTTTCTCCAAAGGCCAGAATTCTTGGCATGTCTAATAAAATGGGCCTGTCATGTGACAGATGTGTCACCAAATGCAAGTTTGTGTGCCCAGCGCACAGTGAAGCCAAGTAATACCAAAACGTTGGAGTTTGGAGCAGAGAAAGGTTTATTGCAGGGCCATGCAAGGAGACTGGTGGCTCGTGCCCCACAAACCCCGAACTCCTGGAAGGGTTTCAGCAAAGCATTTTTAAAGGCCAGGAGAGGGAGGGGCATGGTTGGTTGTTGCAGATTTCTTGGTGTTGGAATCCTTTGTTCTTGCAGCTGTCCAGGTAGGTCAGGTCACAATGTTCTTGTAAATCTCCAAGACAAATGTTATTCTTTGTTTTGCAACCTTTTATCTCTGTATGAATGGAAAAGTGTTATACCTTTAAAGGTCAGAGCCTTGAGAATGGGCTATCCTGCATATTTCAGGCTATAGGCAACATTCTTAACTCCAAGCAGAAGCAATAGAATACAAAGGTTAAAGTAAAAGAAACAGATCCAATATGGAGTCAGGTTTGTTCCTCCCTATTACATATAGAATCTAGAAGCCTGAAAGTTCCTTTCTTTGAGGTTGCAGGAAAGAACAAAGTCAGGGAAGAAAGAAATTTGGCATGAGACGGGGAGGTGTATCTTCATTTTGATGAAGTTGGCAAATGCCTCTGAGTGATTAAATCAATGGTTTGGTGTTATCGCAGGAGTTGTGCAAACTTTTCTAGAAACAGTACTGTGAATATTTTTCTTCAGTGAGGATCTTACTCTATGACTCATTTCAGTAACTCATAGTTTTATTCCACATTTGTAAATTACGTTTGGCCGGGCAATCTGTTATGATTCTCATGGCAAAACTACACGTCGCCTGTAACAGAGGAAAAAAATGCATTTAAATGTATCAAATATGCCCAAACAAACTTCTAACTAAAGAAGGATCGTTAGTTTTACATTTCAGCATAGTTCAAACAAAATGTATATAACAAACAAAATAAATTTGAACCCGGTATGACTTAAATTCATGGTTCTATTTGTGCATCAAATCTAGATTATTCATGATGAAACTCTAATATTTTGATAAGTGATTAGGTACTCAGACTTATCTTTAATCAAAAGGAGTCAGAATAAACTGAAGCAGAAGTCTATGGTTTTAGATACTGATTTTTTCTGTTTATTTTCATATGCTGTAGATTTAAAAGTATTTTATTGTGCTGTGTGTATATATGTGTGTTTTAAGGTTAGAAACAACAGTCTATTCACCTAAGAGAATGAACTAAGAATTTAGCACATGTAATAAAATTGTTTATCTCAGAGCTGCTAAGAACTTACAAATGTGACCCTGTAATAAATAAGTATAGCTATTTTTGTAAGTTCTTACAAACCAGAAAACTCCTCCCCCAAAGATGTCAGGCTTAATTTTCTGCTCTATGGAGCACAGCTAGTAGGATAGCAAAACCCAGTGACATTTTCCACAGTGTGAGTTGCCAACCACTAGTAGCCTGTGGCAGTGTTTATGTAATAACACCAATTATGGATTATGTAATTCTTAAGATTCCTTTCTGTGGTGTTTACATCACTGTCAGAATCATAAAGGCAGAACTAGGGACTTTCTACTAAGGTAACATTTTCTTACACCCACGAGTCCATATAATCTTTACGCTTCTCTGCAGGTTTTTTTGGGTTAACCTCTCCATCTTTTGCTAAACTCCTAATGAAATGGACTATATTTGAGTGTGCTCCCTTACCTGTGTGTCACGGCTGTGATTTCAGTGGTCATTATTTTTGCAGAATGGCCTATATTAATTCCAAAGTCTCCTGGGGAGCATTAATTAGTAGGATAATAACATGCTGCTACCTGGGTTCTAATAAATGCTTCAGCAATTAGATCCAGCCTGCAAATTGAAACATTGGTAATGGCAGTAGGAAGAGTTGAATTCAGAACTGAGAGACTATTTATTGTGTGAATAGAGCAGAGCAAAAGTCAAAAGAGGACCATTACAATATAATGGACCAAAATATCTGTAGGTTATGAAACACTGTCAAAGTTCTAGGGGAAATAAGATTATCTAAATGGTCCTATTACAGTTCCTTTTTTTCCCCTGGATCTGTAAATGACATTTTATGATTAGACAGTAATACTTCAATTACCTGACAATGGTGTTGAACAGAAGGGTGATAAATAAGTAAAATTTCTAGATAATGGGAACACATCCCAACTGCCAGATTGAGTTTATTATTTTGCTTTTTATAATTGAATATGTACGTGTTTCCTGGTCATCTCTTAGAAGATATTGCTCATAATTGAAATTTTTCTTTTTGCCTTAAGTATTTACCTTATGGAATTTAGAAAAAAAAATATTGGTACCCAGCTGCGTTCAAGACACTGTATTATAGGCCTTGTGAGTAGTATAGAGGCTAATAGAGACCCTGAACATCTCACGTGCTATTGGTAGAAATCAGTACTTGGGCGACTGGTCCTCACATTTCATATGTCAAGCACGTAGTTAGTTATATTGTAATACTCTGTCGTCCAGGACAGAATGTGAAATCCTGAAGGAAAGGGACTGTATATCATTCATTCTTTAAAAGTATAACTTTTGGAGAAGAAATCATGGAGGACTGCAGTTTAAGAGATTTCAAAGTAATGTTAGTTGATTGGAGTTGGTGGAGATGGAAAATTCTAGAAATTTTACAATTACTGAGGGAAAATGTGATTATACTTACTTTTCATGTTGAGGAAAATTGAAATACGCTGTTTTGTATTAATACCTTTATATAGCTAGAAGTATTTTGTTTAGAAAAATATAATGTCTTATGTCATTTTATAATGCCTCATTTTAAACTGGTTTTTTCTTAAACAATCAGATTTGGTACACATAAGTTAACATATTTTTCTAAGATGTCCCAGAGAGCTGAACTGTACAGTATCCAATAACATTTCCCTCCATTTTTTGAGAAGAAGTAAACACTTTGAACAGATGGGATAATCAGCTTTTATTGTAAAAGCCAGGATATTATCTCTTCTCACTCTACAGAGTAATGAACAGACAGCTAAAGCATCCATTTTCATCAAAGGAGTTGGACAATAAAACTGTTTTTTCCTTTTTTCTGTTATATGATGGAGAAATGCATTCTCAGAAATTAATACTTGGTTTTAATTGCATCCCTTGGAAAGCTGTCTGATAAGGTGGAATATTGAACTGTGAAAATGAAGAGGATTCATTCAAGAAAAAAATCTTTTCTCTTAATTTCCACTGATTTATAACCTACATACAATATAGCACATGAATCTTAAATGTACAGCTTAATGAAAATGAGGGGTGAATACACCTGTATAACCCCTACTAATAGGAAGATACAGAATAATATCAGCCCAAAGAACTCCCTTGTTGCGCTTCCTAATTAATACCTCCCACAGGTAACCACTATGATGCATTTTTTTTTTTACTATAAATTAGTTTTATTAGTTTCTTGAGTTTTATATAAATGGAATAATAGATTATGTTCTCTTGATTTTTTTTTTTTAATCCATATTATCTGTAGGATTGATTGATCCATGTTGTAGGCAACAGTTGTTCATCCTTTGTGGCTATAGAGCAGTCAATTTTATAAATATAGCATAATTTATTAACTGATTCTATTATTGATGGACACTGCCTTATTGCTGGGTTTTGGCTTTTATGAATAAAACAGCTATTATGATTCTGGTACATGTCATTTGGTGCATATACCTACTCATCCCCTTGGCTATATCCCTGGAGTGCAATGTTGGTCAAAAGCTCTGTATTTGTTCAGCTTTAGCCCCACAATCTTTCAAGATGATTGAACCAATTTACACCTGGACCAGTCACGTATGAATTGCACTTCCTCTATATCTTTGTCAACAGTTTGTGTTGTTTTTTGTAATTTTAGCCATTTTTTTCCCAAAAGCTATCTTGTTTTACCTTTCATGTTAGTCTACAATCCATCTGGAATTATTGTTATGTTTTGCATACAGTGTGAGGAAGTAGTCAAGACTCATTGTTTTCCACATGCATTTTCAATTTATCAAGCACCATTTCTTGAAAAGAACTAATTCATTGTTTTCCCTACTTATTGAGATGGCATGTTTGTCATAAACTAGGTGGCGATGCATGTGGGTTCTTCACTCTTTGTTCTGTTTTATAAGTTACTAGCATAAAGCTATTTCTAACACCATTTAATTTACTGTAGAGATGCCCTCACTTTCATGTGGTATTGCTCAATTTCATTTTTCTTCTTTTCTTAATGTCTTATGAAGAGTTTCTAGAAACAACTTTTGGCATAGTTGGTTTTTTCCATTATATATCTTGCTTCAACTCAATTGTTTTCATACTCATTTTTGTTCATTTCTTTCATCTATTATTTTTGAATTTAGTTTGCTATTCATTTTCCAAGTACTTTTGAAATCTGTTTAAACTTTCATTTTGAAGTAAGTTGAGTTGCAAAACATTTGCAAGACTGTGACAAAGAGATCCGATAAACTCATCGCCCAGCTTTGCTAAATGTGGACATCTTATGTAACTGTAGTACAATTATAAAATCATGAAATTAATATTAGCTATAAAAATTGGTACCATTTATAAACCTTCTTTAAATTTTGCCAATTGTGCCACAAATATTTTTTTCCTAGTTCAGGATCAAATCCAGGATGACACATTGTAGTTAGTTATCATGTTTTTTTTTTTTTGGTGCAGAAAAATGCTATTTATTTATTTTTTAACATCTTTATTGTAGTATAATTGCTTTACAATGTTGTGTTACTTTCTGCTGTATAATAAAGTGAATCAGCTATATGTATACATATATCCCCATATCCTCTCCCTCTTGTGTCTCCCTCCCACCCTCCCTATCCCACCTCTCTAGGTGGTCCCAAAGCAGTGAGCTGATCTCCCTGTGCTATGCAGTGCTTTCCACTAGCTATCTATTTTACATTTGGTAGTGTATATATGTCAGTGCTACTCTCTCACTTCATCCCAGCTTACCCTTCCCCTCCCCGTGTCCTCAAGTCCATTCTCTGCATCTGTGTCTTTATCCCTGTCCTGCCCTAGGTTCATCAGAACCATTTTTTTTTTTCTCAGATTCCATATATATGTGTTAGCATACGGTATTTGTTTTTCTGACTTCACTCTGTGTGACAGACTCTAGGTCCATCCACCTCACTACAAATAACTCAATTATGTTTCTTTTTATGGCTGAGTAATATTACATTGTATATATGTGCCACATCTTCTTTATCCATTCATCTGTCGATGGACACTTAGGTTGCTTCCACGTCCTGGCTATTGTAAATAGTGCTGCAGTGAACATTGTGGTACATGTCTCTTTTTGAATTACAGTTTTCTCAGGGTATATGCCCAGTAGTGGGATTGCTGGGTCATATGGCAGTTCTATTTTTAGTTTTTTTAAGGAACCTCCATACTGTTCTCCATAGTGGCTGTATCAATTTACATTCCCACCAGCAGTGCAAGATGGTTCCCTTTTCTCCACACCCTCTCCAGCATTTTTTGTTTGTTTGTTTGTTTTTTGGGTTTTTTTATGTTACTTTTTATCTATTTATTTTTTCTTATTAGTCATCCATTTTATACACATCAATACATGTCAATCCCAGTCTCCCAATTCATCACACCACAATCCAGCATTTATTGTTTGTAGATATTTTGATGATGGCCATTCTGACCGGTATGAGGTGATACCTCATTGTGGTTTTGATTTGTATTTCTCTAATGATTAGTGATGTTGATCATCCTTTCATGTGTTTGTTGGCAATCTGTATATCTTCTTTGGAGAAATGTCTGTTTAGGTTTTCTGCCCATTTTTGGATTGGGTTGTTTGGTTTTTTGATATTGAGCTGCCTGAGCTGCTTGTATATTTTGGAGATTAATCCTTTGTCAGTTGCTTTGTTTGCAAATATTTTCTCCCATTCTGAGGGTTGTCTTTTCGTCTTGTTTATGGTTTCCTTTGCTGTGCAGAAGCTTTTAAGTTTCATTAGGTCCCATTTGTTTATTTTTGTTTTATTTCCATTTCTCTAGGAGGTGGGTCAAAAAGGATCTTGCTGTGATTTATGTCATAGAGTGTTCCGCCTATGTTTTCCTCTAAGAGTTGTATAGTGTCTGGCCTTAGGTCTTTAATCCATTGTCATGTCTCTTTATTCTCCTTTCACTTGAGGAACATCTTTAGACTTTGTCTGTCTTCATGACCTTGATATTTTTGAAGAGTGCTGGCCAGTTAATTTGGGGAATGTCCCTCAATTTGGATTTGTCTGATGTTTCTTCATGATTAAATTCGGATTATTCATTCTTGGCAAGAATACCCCAGAAGCAATGATGTGACCTCAGTGAGTCATATAAGGAGGTAAACGATGTTGACACACCTCATTTCTGGTGTTGTTAAGTTTGATCATTTGATTGAAGTGGAGTCTGTCAGTTTTCTCCACTTTAAATTTATGGGTTTTTTTTCCTTTGTAGTTAGTAAGTATCTTGCGGGAAGACAGTCTGAGAATACGCAAGTATCCTGTTTTCTCATATACCTCTGCCCGCTATTTTATCCTCCATCACTGATTCATGCCTCTGCAACAGTTATTATGGTGCTGGTTGTGAGATGGTGATTTTCCCTTTGCCTCATTCCTTCTGTATTTATTAATTTGATTTCTACTCTAAGGATGAGCTATCTCATCCTTATTTATTCATTCAACCACTTATCTGTAGTATGAACTCAAGCATATTTGTTTTATTCCATGAGATAAAATTCATTATTATTATCTGGTCATCGGGAGCACCTTCAGGCTGGCTCCTCGGTCCTTTTGACTTGCCATCAAAGTTTGAGCACCTGCTTACTTTCTGGCCCCAAAAGATGGGGCTCATCTTGCCCCATCCCCTCACCATGCTCATCTCTGCCTCGTTCCTGAGATCAACCATTCCTCCCAGGATTTTTCGTTCCTTTTATTGAAGAAGGATATTTGGAAACCAAGTTCTGGGTGCTAGGTGTGTTCATTGAACTTCTACAATTGCTTCTAGGTTCTCTCTCATCTGACAGAGCTAGGACATAGGTGTATATATACAAACACACACATCTATATCTATTTTACATCTATTTGTGTATATACACACACACATATAATCATGAGTTTATATTGATGCATCTGATTCCAGTCCGTCATCACAGGGTTCATTCAAGTCAACTTCCTTCTATTTCTAGTAACTTTTTAGCGCTGAGAAACCTGACTCTCATTATCATCAATGTATTTAATTTATTTACTCAATCTGGAAAATGCACATAAAGTAGTTTCACAATTGCAATTTTATACCTCTGTAAAAAAATCTTTAACTACGGTACAATATGTGTACAGTTCTTTTTGTCTTTAGCCTTAAAGTATGCAATCAAAACACTGTTTCTGAAGGTTACTTAGGTTAGCTCTGTTCTTTCCCATCCTCTTCAGTGTGGGTTATGTTATTTATTTATAATGCAATGTCTATGGAAGGTGTTAATTTCTGAGGATTAATTTCATATTCTGTTGCCTTAAAAAAAACTCTTTTGTTTGAGGTACTGTTTTTATTGATTCTTTAGAATTTTCCATTTTCTACTTTAGCATCCACAAGTAGGAATAGTTTTACCTCTTACTTATTCTTTAATTGATTTATTTCTTCTGATTGCATTTGCTAATAAAGTGAATAATAATGGAGATACTGGACCCCCTCCCCCTGTTCCTGATCTGAGTAGAAGTGCTTCTAGTGTTTTCCCATTAAGTAAGATATTGGTTTTAGGATTGAGGAATATGAATATTTTTCATGTTAAGAAAGTGTCCTTTCTTTTGTTTTCTTGAGGGTTTTTATGATGAGTGAATGTTGACATGTTTTTAGGCTTTTCAGCATGTATGGTAATATGTATGGTTTATGATATTAATAGATTTTCTAATATGAACCAACCTTGCATTTCTGGAATAAGTCCTACTTGATTGTGTGTGATGTTGTATTCTGTTTGCTAAAATTTCTTTAGTACTTTTGTGTTGATATTCGTAGACAACTATGGTCTGTAATTTCTTTTTTTGAACAAAGTTTTTTAGGTTTAGGTATCAACATTATACTGGCTTAAGAAGAAACAGAGGTTTTTCTATCACTTACAATTTATAGTGTGTTGGAACTAAGGGACAGAACCCCATAATCAAACCCATGGGTATTTCTATTGTAAATTGTAAGAATATTCATATTAAGCATCATAAATAATGATGATAAGTGGCCTCACATCAGTTCAGGTCAGATCAGGTTTTCCTGCCAAATAAGACACAAGAAAATCTTATCTTCAAGGGATTGTTTTGGAGTTTGATATTGTCAGTAAGGGGTTTATTTATTATTCCATAATAATAAAAATATTTAAATTTGTATATAAAATGTATATTGCATGATTTAATAAGAAAATTGTTTACAAACTATTAAAACCTTGACTGGTTTATGCTATCTTAGGAAAATAAACAAGATTTAGTATTGTGTTATATATCTAGAAAAAAGCTAACCATAGGAAAATAGTCTAGAAGAAAATGCACCATTATTATTAGCAATGACTATGATGTGGTGGTTTAAATATTTTTATGAATATTTTATAAACATTTTATATTTTAAATATTTTTATTTTATACTCTGCAGATTTTTAATGAAGACAGTAATTTTACAATGAAAATAATTTTTTTGTCAAATCGACTTTAGTACATAGTCTTCATTGTTCTGTAAGTTTGACTATAAGCAATTTGAAAAAGTTGCCTTTTGTTATCTTTTCATGGTGGTAAATTCCACTCTAAATCAGGTCCTTCATGATAGAGAGGGAGAAAAATTTCTTTGACTATTGTTTTAATGTGTTTGTTTCATGTGCTGAATTTTACTGGCTAATTTCATTCTCAGTCTATCTCCTAAAACATTATAAATAAACTTGGGATGAGTTTATAAAAAACAGTTTTATATTAAACCAATAGAGTTTAATCTGGCATATTGTCTGCTTTGCTGTGGAGAGCATCAAGATACAACAAATAGTCCCTCAAATATGAAAGAGTTCAGATGCAACAAGAACTTTGAAGAGCAGACGTCTTTTAAGTGCTCATGCTACTTTCTTGTAGTCTAACTTTAGCAACTTGCTAATTCCTGAATCTCAGTCTCCTTATTTATAAAACAGAAGGAATAACACCTCATCTGAGGATGAAGCCAGGTCATTTCTGTAAAGCACCAACCCAGTGCTTTATATTATGTGCTCACTAAATGGACATCCTATCTTCCTAAGTTTTAACCAAGAACAGCAAAGAAAGAGGGAAAGAATAAAATACCTACTCTTCATCAAGCACTGTTAAAAGCACTTTATTTGTATTAATTTCATTATTCTTTTCATAGCCCTCTGTGGAGGGCACACATAGCTTCCCAAAGAGGCAGGGTAGGTGGCTGGTCTGTGATGTCAAGTCTGTTCTTCTGACCCAAAGCCCACACTCTTGATGACTAGACAAGTCTGCCTCTGAACTATTAGTGTAAAAATGAGAGTAAGGCTGCTATTCGTGTGGTTTAGTATGTATAAGTAATATTGGAAAAGTAACTCTGAAGCTCAGTTAACAGATTGGTATTTCTTTTTTGTCCCCTTCTGTGTTTCAGCACACGGTGAATGGTGCTTTTGAGCGCCTTCTGTGATTACCATTCACACCTTTTCTGGGGACACTTTCTTAAAAGAACCAGCAAGCATCCAGTTTACTGAGATATAATTCCAGATTCATGGAGTTGTTGCAGACCAGATACCTCTTGTCTCACTAAGACTGGGTAAGCGTTTAAAAATTCATTTACTGTTATGGATGATGTTGGGTGTGATGACCTCTTCTGAAATATTTCTGCTTTGATATAAATCGGAAAGTTTCAATAACTAGACACATGGTGGAGGGAAAAATGTAGGCTACTGTAAAAAAGCATTGGTATTTGATTGATGCATTTATTATTATATAAACATATGCTGATGTATTTGAAGATATTTTTATTACTTAATGTGAAGTATGATGTGTTAACATTGCAAGGGGAATTTCATGACAAGCATTCTTTTAAAATATAACTGCAGACCGGTTTTATGAAACCTGTAATTGCTACAGTCTATGTTGTTTCTACTGCTATAAAATCGATGACTAAATTGGAGAGGCTATCTCCTTGAAATTGGTTATGATGAAAATGTACCTACTATGATTATCATTATGCAAATCCTGCCCTGACTGTGAGCTTTCCTTACCTGTACTTCTAGTGCGTATAATTTTACTTCTGCGTACCTTTTTCTCAACGTTAAAATTTTCTGTTGCAATATACTAAATTGCCAGTCAGTCCATTTGGGGTTAATCATTGAAACAGAATTGAGGCTGGGAAAAGGTAGTGAAATCGAAGCAGATGGCAGAATAGGAGTAGTTGCTGCAGGGGGTGTTTGGGGGAGATGAAGAAGATGAGCAAGGTGACTCTGCATCACTTAGAAGGATGCTCCAGTGACCTCCATAAGGGCAGAAGTGAAAGGATGAAATAGGTGCTTTGGTCATGACATGAAGTTATCTTGGGTGGATAGATGTTGAGAAATAAAGGTCATCCAAAGGTTTTCCTTCTCAAGTTTCCTTCTCAAGAGTTATTCTGCATCTCAAGTACCTGAGATTCAATGTGGGTCAGTACCTCTGAGACTGAAATAGAAAGATATTTACATGAACTAGACCTCTTGGAATGCATATTCATGTGCCATGTGTAAAAACTTTTCATTTATTTCGTATACAGTGTAGGGAAGTGATATCAAGAAAGTTTCCCAGTGAACAAAGCCTGGGAAATGGAAATTAGTAAGCCTGAAGGTGTGAAAATGCCCCTGGTGATAGCACGGTGGCTGAGAACATGGGCTTTGGGGAACAGATCAGTTTCTCTGATTTGAATCCTGATTCTGCCACCTTTTGGCAACCACTCCTATGGTAGTTGTGAAAATTAAATAAACTAAATTACAAATTAGCACACAGTAAGTGTTCAAAAATGGGTATGATTATGTTAGGTGATAGTGCACGTATTTGTAAGGACTTTTTTTGTTTGGTAAGGACTTTTACAGTTTCACCAATTCTTGATCTTAATACCGTTTTCTCTATGAGGACTTAAATTTCTCATCTGTAAACCCTCCTACTATGTTGAATTTTCCTTAATCTCACCTAGCCAGCACAGTTAGGAAGATATTACTACATTTTTCAAGACGAGATTGTTGGCTTTCAAATCTGGCATATATTATATTTCTCAAGATCATTGGTATTTTAAATTTTATGATATTAAATCTGCCACTATCTAGCATCTTAATATAGGGTAAATTATCTAACTTTTCTAAATAGTCTCATCTTTGAAATGGGAACAGTAGAATATCTATGAGAGTTTTTGTGCAGAATAAATAATGTAAGATACAGTGCATGACACAGAAGTACTCGATACATATGGCTACTGTGACTATTACTACCATTATTGTAATTATTTTTCTTAAACTCATTTACTAATGATGTGATTGCTGATGTTGTCAGTCTTTGTGGAACTCGAAGCAGGAAATTCTACAGTTTTTTCATTTTTATAAAGTATTATACATGAAAAATCTTACACCACTTTTACACTTTTGAAAACATTATTCACCATCATCATTTTGTACCCTCTAAATACAGTATATTTCGTTTAAACACAAATCTCATTTCATGATGCTACTAAATTATCTCTAAGAACAACTGCTTTTAAAACTCCCCAAACTTGTTTCTTTCTAGAGGGAATTATAAAACTTCCATTTTACATTTTTCACATTTTGATGATTCTTAATATCAGAGTTTGGCTGTTTCACCCTTAACTTTAGACTGCTGACCCAACCTCCTAAGTCTGTAAAAATCGTAAAATAAATACTAGGTAATCAGGATACTCTTTACTACTTACTCCATCCAGCCGTTCTAACTTTGTACTCTGTCTTATCTCCATGGTTCTGAATACTTAGAACTTGATTCCATAATCCAGCCTTAATGTCCAGCTCTGACTCAGATTATATTTGCCCCAGTGCAGTACTGGGTTTGAAATAACCAGTGAATTTTAGAAAACTGAAAAATGTGGCTCCTTCTTTCATATTAAGATCTGATATTGACCATGCAAAGCTGTGTACCAGGGTTCCTGATAATGTTCTTATGAACTGTTGTAAACAATAAAATAAAAAAATTTTTTTTTAGTTTTTCTCCATTTTATTTATTTTTCTGGTTTATTTCCAAAATGTTTTTAAGTAAGTTGTGTGAGCAAGTAGGAATAAGAATATATCAAATGTTTCACTATGTAGCTAAAGACTTATGGCATATGTAGGATTAGCCAATAAAGTAAATTTTCAATAGAGCTAATTTATTTTTTTATGTAATCTGGGCCTAAACCAGATTTTTGACGATAACAGTGTAATTATTTCACTAAAGCTTTTACAAGTAAGTAGATCATAAGATCTTTCAGAGTGGGCAGCAAGGTAACATTAGACCATTTGAATACATTTTATAACTTTTTTCTTTGCCACTTAAAGTATCTGGATAAACAAAAGGACTTATGCAATTATATATAAAAGTTAGAAACTGTTTTTATTGAGAAGATAGCAAAATTTTAAAACCACTTAGTCTTAGTGGTATAAAATATTTCCTTCCTAATTTTTAAAATAGAAGATCTTTGAGAGCGTTTATCCAAAAATTTAGCGTTATTTTCTACTTATATCTTTGAACGTAATTCTTATAGTTCAAAGACAAGAAATTTAAAGAATTCTCATTGCCTACCATTAAATTCCAAACATCATCAAGTGCAGGGTATTTGTTTTAGGTGATCTCAGTGTTACTGGTAACGCTCAGTGTTTCTAGATAGACTCCACTGCCAAATTAGGTGATCAGAGAAGACTGTCACTTTTGGAGTGTTGTTCATTCCCAGGTGTTTAGTCTTGCCTTTCATTTTATCATGTTTTCCACTTCGCTATTCTATCAAAGACTTTTTGAGGAAAAAAGCATCCTCCCAAGTAAGGTCTACAGTAATTTCTCTTGCGTTTGATGTCTAACAGAAGTAAGCAATGTCAAGTACATCATTGCCACTTCCTTAAAGTTTCTGGATAATCTGTCCTATTTCTCATATAGTTTCTGAGGACTGTTTCGATTGTTTCCTGGGAAGGGCAGGGGTGGAAGTAGGGGATTTTTGTAGAATGGGGAAGGTGTAAGGAGAAACTTGGGATGTTTGAGTACATAATCCTAGTGCATCCCAGGACAGTTCCTGAGAAAAAAAATCCTATTACTTCTCCAATGTTCTGAAGGAAATGAAACATTTGGTATTGATATTGGTGGTTAATGAAAATTTAAGGCCAGCTTTAATTGATATGACCTCTCATTAAGTCAATACTTAGTCATATTTATATTGTTTACTACAGTATTCACTGATAACCCAGATGTCTCATTTCATTAATTTAAATTGGGTTGGGAAATCTGCAGAGTCAAATAGCACTTAATACTTAAGATTTTTTTTTTCCCAAAGGGTATAATGTATTATTAGTACTTAGTCTAAGTTTGTATTTATTTTTATTTCTACTTTATAAGAAAACTGGTACTTTTCCCCTTATGCACATTTGCCTTATTGATTTTACTTATATATCCTCATTCTGAAAGTATATGGATAATAGCAGTAATTCATAATTCTTCGTATGAATTGTAAGGAAAGAGCATAGAGTTTCATACCGATCTGGAATTATCGATAAACAGATTATATTTATGAAACATTTAAGTTCACCTTAGTTCTTAAATAGTATCAAAACTCCAGTTGTTTTTACATTATAGAGATTTTTCTAAATGAGTCATTTCATATGTAATTTCTTATTCAGGTTCAGTTTTATAATATGATTTTAAGAAGATCGTGATCTAGTGAATTTTCCTTTTATACTGTTTGTAAAGGTCAATTTTATCTAGGAATGGCAAAATGTTTATTTCTTGGCAAATTTTCTAAAAGAGATCTACTCAGGTGTATTGAAAATTTGACTGTATAATTAAGAAGTCAGGATGGTTGTCAGGCAAAGAATAAAGTGGGTCCACAAATACCTTCCAGCTTTTTATATTTGCCCTGAAACTAAATCTGTGTGAGGGAAAGAGCACTGGACATGAAGTCAGAAGACCAGGTTGCTTACTGTGATTTTAGGCCACTCACTTTCTTGGCCTCTGAAGATTTAGTTTATTTTTTTCTTAACAAACAAACACACTTCTTTGGGTGATTGAGTCTCAGTGCTGTATAAACTGTGAAAGTGCTTACAGTAAGTTGTTTTAAAGGAAATTTTTAATACATGAGCAAGAAAGATATTTTTGAAGCTCTTCTACTAATTTTAGACCATTTACATCTAATAAATGACCCCTTTAATGTCCTGATAGGTACCTTCGTGACCTGTAGAATGATTCATAGATGACTACATAGGGGAAACAGTTTATTTGCATAGTCTTATTCTAAGAAATAAGTAGCTCCCTGCTCGAGGTTCATTTAACATTTTATTTATTCAACTTCTGTCCTACTTATCATCTTGTCCTGCAAAGAATGCACACTTGACAGTTGACCCTTTCATCATGAGCTCCTAGAGAGAACGGTCTGTGTTCTATTCATCGTGGTGTTCTTGCTCCCAGCCAGAGTTCCTGACAAATAATAGGCACTCAATAAATATTTAGGAAATGAAAGCTGGATAAAAATAATCAAGTACACACCCGGGGTCCTATAACAAGTAGCTGTTGTAATTGATTGTGAAAGTCTTATTTTTTTTATTTCTCATGTACTAACACATTCTGTGACTCATTTATTTATTTATTTTTTATTTATTTACTCATTATTTATTTATTTACTATTAAATAAATTTAATGTTTAAATTTAATATTTAAATTAAATATTTAAATTTATTTACTCATTTTTTTACTCATTATTTTTACTCATTTTTTATTTATTTACTCATATTTTATTTATATTTTATATTTATATTTTATTTATATTATATTTTTTATATTTTATTTATATTTATATTTTTATTATATTTATTTATTATAAACTTATTCATTATATTATTTATTATATTTTATTTTAAAATAAATTTATTTATTTATTTTATTTTATTTTTTTATATTTTATTTTTATTATAAACTTATTTATTATATTATTATATTTTTATTTTATATTTTATTTATATTTATATTTTATTTATATTATATATTTATTTACTCATATTTTATTTATTTTTTATTTATTTACTCATTATTTACTATTAAATTTAATATTTAAATTAAATATTTAAATTTATTTATTTACTCATTTTTTTTACTCTATTATTTTTACTCATTTTTTTTTACTCATTATACTCATTATTTTTTTATTTATTTACTCATTATTGATTTATTTACTATTAAATAAATTTAATATTTAAATTTAATATTAAATTTAATATTTAAATTTATTTATTTATTCATTTATTTATTCAAGAAGCATTTATTAGATATGTACTGTGTGCCCAGCCCTTCTCTGGATACCAAGGATACATTAATAAGCAAAACAGATGAAAAGCCTGACCCTCAAATGTTAATATAGAAATCAATCCGAAATAGAGTGGATGTTATTCTTTGAATTAGCCGTTGACCTGACCCCTTACATGAGCAAAGAGGAGATTAGATGTCACAGGATCATTTTGTTATAAGGAACAGAATCCCTTTCTAGCTAGCTTAGATGGAGGGGATTCACTGGGGTGACACACGAGGAGTATTTTATGTAGGTTTGCTGTATGAGTTCAGCCTGGCCTACAGGCAGCCGTTACTTTCTTGAGCTGACAGTCTTTGTGGGTCTCATGGCCTCTCCTCTTTCGTTCTTCCTTTAAATCTACTTCATTGTCATCTTTCTACCTTCAGACCTGCTCCTTCCACACTTGCCCATGGCCAGCGCACTGGCCCCCAAAGTGTACTTTACACAGACTTTCCAGAGCAGCTGTCCAGAGCTGAGTCCATCTCTGTGGACCAGATTCCATTTCTGGAGTGGATCTGATTGGTCCACCTTGATCAGTTATTCTTTTAAACCCAATAAGCAGTAGTTAGAAGAATGGGGTTACCTGGTGCATATATAAGCTCCCTCTATGCCAGTGGGCAGCAAAAGAACCCAAGAATGGGATGCGCGCACAAGCTGGCTTCTGTATAGTAATAGGCGAGTCCCATTGTGTTAATAGTGATTATAGGTGGATTGGCATTTATGGTTTATTTTGGTGCTTCTTATGTGATAAATAGAAAGCATATATTCTGATACATCAATTTGTGCCCAAAGAAGCAGTGGAAACCAACCAATAGTCTTATATTTCTACATTATAAAAATGTCACAAATGATTCATGGCATATATTTAATATGCATACTTTAAATGCCTGAATGTGATAAATTATTGGTAGGATTTTTAATTTAAAGGTTCAGTGGAGTTCACACTTTTTCTAACGCCATAGCGTTTCAGTTCCGTGACGTTGCTGATTGTCTCCTTTCAAATACATCTTGCACCAAAAATCTAGTATATTTGGTTCTTGACGACTTCAAGCAGGATATGGGTCATTTTTACTTTTCTTCCATTCTCAGGTTTAGTATGTAAGCTTTGATGTCCAGACCTGGAGTTGGCCACATTCCTTAGCAAAAGGACCTTATTTCTTCCAGGCAGTGCCTCCTTACATTTCCTTCCTTTACCAGAGCCATGCCAAACTCTAGGACATCCCATTTCAGTCCCAATCGTCTGAATTTTCAACTAACATATAAACCCATGAATCCAAGTCCAACTAAAACAAGCTTAAGTGACCGTTTAATGAGGCTGCTTGGCTTTTTGAACTATTGAATTATGTATTCAGTAGTGTTTATTACTTTTATTGTGCAGAGCTCTGAGTTCAATGCTGGGGACCTAGCAGTGATCCTTGTTCTTTTTCTCCGGCAGTGGATGGTGGTGTGGGCAGTAGGGCAGGATAAAAAGCAACTTTCTTGTTTGATACATTTTTGCCATTTAGTTGGATATTCCTGCTTATTCTTTGAGATGACTTTAAAGCCCACCATGTAAGAATTACTGCTTCTATTCTGGACATTCTCACCCATAAGAAATTCGCCCCTATTCGGATAATTGTTTATTGCCCAGTCAACTGTTTTTTGAGGAATTAACTATTTACTGCATTATTGTATCATCCTGTAGCCGTTTGGTCTACAAGGCATAAAGAGGTTCTTGAACCAATTTGTTTTCAGTAGTATTAGAGTCTTCATACATCTGTTGCATTAAATAATATACTAATTTGCACTCAGTTTTAATACTTGTTCAAAGTCTAATGTAAACACTATTGAGCTTTTAAAGTTCCTCGCGGGGCTTTCTTCACTGATTTTTCCCGCAGATTTGGAGTACCTCTAGGACGTATTGCTGCTGTCGTATTTCCTATAATTTAGATAAAGTCAAAACTCAAAGGAATATATTGCTTCTATTTAAAAGTCTGGATTTTTATCTTAAGAATGCTAAGACAGAGGTGGGCCTGAAAGTGAGAAATGGTATTAGTGACTGTAGTTTCAAACTCTTCCCACCCTCCCTAAGGAGACAGAAAACTTCTGCTCTGTCCTGCATCTAATATTCTTACAGAACCGACCCCTCTATTGAATGCGGTTTGAAGCTCACCTGTTTGACTTGAGGCTGTGAAGACACATCTCTAAACTCAGGCTGGGACCTTTTTTTTTTTTTTTTTTTTTTTTAACAAACTCTTTTGCAAACTGAGGTCAAGAAACTTTCAATCATCATTAGAGCTGGTGGACTCATTTGCTACATACAGTAACAGGGAGACGCTTCTGCAACAAGCAAATTAGGCCAGGAAATCCTTGGTATTTCTCAGGTTTCATGTTATCCAATCAAGAACTTGTTACCCATTTCTTTCTTTCTTTTTTTTTTTTTTTAAAAAATTTATTTATTTTTGGCTGCGCATGGGCTTTCTCTAGTTGCGGTGAGCGGGGGCTACTCTTCGTTGCAGTGCGCGGGCTTCTCATTGCGGTGGCTTCTCTTGTTGTGGAGCACGGGCTCTAGGCGCATGGGCTCAGTAGTTGTGGCGCACAGGCTTAGTTGCTGTGCGGCATATGGGATCTTCCTGGACCAGGGCTTGAACCCGTGTCCCCTGCATTGGCAGGTGGATTCTTAACCACTGCGCCACCAGGGAAGTCCTACCCCATTTCTTTGGATCCTCTTGTATACAAATGGCATTAAACATAAAATGTCAATTGATACTTAAATTGTCACAGAGGCTGAGATATGAAATGAACTGAAGTGGGGAGCTTTCACCCATCTATTCATTCAGTTAAGTGTTCAGTTGGAAATGCATTTCGAGGGCCTTTCTTACATGAGTGGAACTGATGTGGGGATTCCAAGGAAATGCTTGTTGTTGTTTTAATCTGAGGATGTGGTCAGTTCCAAATATGACCACACATTTCTCGCTCCTGGGATTGATGGTGAAGTTACAGATGTTCCCATCTAAAAGTAGTTTGCTTTGGTCAATGGGACATTAGCAAAAGTGATGCAAACAGTCTTGAAAAGTGCTTGCATGGTGCAGCTTGCCCTCTTGATGCTTTTTGTACCTGGTGTCCGTGGGAAGCAGCACAGGGCAGCTTGTTAGATGATTAGAAACACATGCTGCCAGAGCCCTGAGTGAGGGCGTGTAGGCCCAGCAGGCCCAGCTGACACTCAAACTGATCTCAGATGCGTGAGCTGACCTAGCTGAGATCAGTGGAACCTGACCCAGCACAGAATTTTGAGCTAAATAAATGGTGGGTGTATTCACACATTGGATCTGGGGGTGGTTTATTAAACAGCAAGGGTTAACTGACCCAGGATGGAAAGTAATACACCTTTAAGACAGTTACACTGGAAGGCGGGGGTAACATACAGCTAAATATTCTCAAGCTTAGATTACCAGAATTTGCAGGCAGAGAAACTTTTATAAAGATGGCAGAAGTTGGGGAAGAAGAGTTTAGTTTTAAGGTCAACTTTAAAATCTAAGTAGGCTTTGGGTAAATATAAGTAAGCAGAAAGGACAGTATAAATGAGGAGACACAGCTGAGAGGGCAGAAGGAAACATGAGACTTGAATGTAAAATCTTACTTTTCAGTCGACCTGATGGACTATATCCAATGACGTCATACCTCTATGAAAGTACTTGCTTTACCTCAAACCCAAGCCATTTGAGGCGACAGCCCCGGAAACAAATCTGAAATATTCTAATGTTTCTGTCCCTTATATTCGTCTGTTATGCCTCTAGCTTTAAGTTCAGGTCAGAAGAAGAGTTGAATTGGGTTGAGACATTTGGATGAGGCCTAAAAAATGTGCTTTTGGAAAAGGAAGTACTTCTTCGTTTTACTAAATTAATCTCTCCAGTCATGTAAATAAGCTTTATTTTGCTAACTTTACAAGTTAGGAATCAGAAGTTTGTTAAAAAGCATTCTATTTACTCTTTTTTAGTTCTTCTGTCTCACCGTGCACAAAATATCATTCCTCTCCATTTGAAATGATAAACCCATAATTTTGCTTTTAGATGTATGACAAGATTGTGCCAAATTGAGAGTTGTTATAACTAATTACTAATCATGATGTGTCTAATCAAAATTGTCATAATATATCTTGTTAATGGTACACGTATATGAGCTGAAATTTCAATTAATATGTTTTTATCTCTACTGAATTCACAATATGCTATATAACACTATTTCTCCTTCAGATCATGGTCAAAGAACCCTTCCTCAAAGAGACCTTATTTATAAATTCAGTCTATTTCCGTTTTACTAGGGGTTTCATAGAGCTGAGCTCACTTTCTTTACGGGACTTCTTTCAGTCTTTGTTTGCACTTTCATTGAATGAAGTCTGTCATCTTCACTGAATGGTAAGCTCCTTAAGAGCAATGACCAAATGTCTTTAGACTTACTGTTTTGTTCTTGGCATGGAGCTCAGTGGCTGGCATCTAATAGGCACTGAACAAATATTTGTTGAAAGAATGTATTAATGAAGAGATAGCTCTTTTGCTCTATGAGGTCTCAGTTTCAATGCTAACAATAGAAAGGTGAGGTGAATTTATTCCAGTCAGAGACAACAGCTGAGGTCCTAAATGGAAAAGAGTTTCATAGACTCAAGAAACAGAAAGAGCAGGTGAAACCAAAGCTGGGTGGTCTACAGGGAGAGATGGCTTCAGAGAGGGAGTCAGGGCACCAATCATATGGGGACTTCTAGGTCGTGGTAAGAGCTTGGGTTTTGTTTTAAGTGCAGTGGGAAAAATTGTAGGATTTAAAACAGGGTAATGATGTCGTGTATGCTGAGAAACCCTTGCTACTGTACAGAGAATGGGCAGGAGTGGGAGCTTAGGAGGTAGGTCAGAAGCTCTAAAGTAGTGAGGATTTTGAACTCTTTTTGTTTCATGCTGAGGGTATGGAGAAAAGTAGAGGAGTTTGTGATATTTTCTGAAGAATCATTAGGGTGTGCTTGACAGATAAAGAGGAATTGCAATATTTCCCACGTTTCTGTCCTCACTGATCAAGTGTCTGGTGTTTCATTCACTGACGTGCAGAAAGCCTATGGATGGGGTGCAGGTGCATTGGTAGAGGGGTGGAGAAAACACAATCCTGTGAGTGAAAAGATGGAAATCAGCATACCATGCAGGCACTAATCAAAAGAAAGCTAAGATGGCTTTATTACTGGCAAACAAGATTTAGAACTAGAAATATCAATATTACCAGGGGAGATAGGGATATTTCACAGTGATTAAGAGGTCAGTTCATCAAGGGTCCTAAATGTGTCTGCACCTGATAACAGAACCTCCCATCACAAGAAGCAAAGTTTAATGGAACCAAAAGGAGAAATAGACAAGTGCACAACCATAGTTGGATATTTTAACACTCTGCTATCTGTAACTGATGAAACAGGTGGAGGAGGTGGGTAAGGTGTAGAAAACCAGAACAAAACTACCATGGTACATGACCTGCTTGAATATTTCACACAGCAGCAGAGAATATACACCCAGAACATTCACTGGGAGAGATCATATGCTGGGCTATAAAACAAGTCTCAAGAAATTAAAGAGGATTGAAGTCTTGCAAAGGATGGTCTCTGAACGCAAAGGAATTAAACTGGATCTTAGTAAGACTATCTTAAAATTTGGTAAATATTTGGAGATCAAACAACACTTATAAATAATCCATATTTCAAAGATGAAATCATAAGGGGAATTAGAAAATATTTTGAACTGACTGAGAATGAAATCATTTCAGATCAAAATGGGTAAGATGCAGCTAAGCAATAATTAGAAGGAATTGTTTTTGTATTAAGTCCTTATATTAGAAAAGAAATATCAAATTAACGGGCTAAGCTACTGCCTAATGAGACTATAGAAATATGAGACAATTAAACCCAAAGCGAGCAGAAGCAAGCATAAATCAAGGAGCATAAATCAAGAACTCAGTCAAATAGAAAAAAAAAAAAAAAACACAAAAAGGCAGGTTTTTAAAAATATTAGTGAAACTGGCAAATCTTTAGCCAGACTGACCAGAAAACAGAGAATAAACAAGTTAATATTAGGAAAGACAGATAATATAAAACAACTGAGTTTCATTCCAAGGATGAGGTTTATTTAACATTCAGAAGTCAATGTAATTCATCATATTAACAATTGTAAAAATATGACTCATATGATTATCTCAGTAAATGCAAAAAAATTATTTAACAGAATCCATAATAAAACTTGCAGCAGATAAAAGGGAAATTCTTCAGCCTGATAAAGGACATCAGATTTAACAATTATTTTTCATTGTTAAATCAGAAACAAGGCAAAGCTGTTTACTCTCACAACTTTTATTTAACGTTTTACTTGAGGGTCCCTGGCAGTACAATAAAGAAAAAAAAAAAAAAAGGCATGTACATTGAAAAATGAAGAAGTAAAACTGTTTTAATCAGAGATGAAGTGATAGTCTTTTTAGAAAACCTTTTAAAATGTGCCAAAAAAGCTTTAGCACTAACAGACGAGTTCTGCAAGTTTGCAGGGCACAAAAAAAAATCAATTGTATTTTTCTATACTAACAACAAACAATTGGAAATTGAAATTTAAAAAATGTAATTTATAGTAGTGTAAGAATATTAAATATTTAGGAATAAATTTAACACAGTATATTCAGGATCTGTAGACTGAAAAGTTCAAAATACAATTGAGAGAAATTGAAAAAACAAAATAAATGGAGCAACATCCCCTGTTCATAGATTAGAAAACTCAATATTGTTAAACTTTCATTATCTCCAAAGTGTTCTGTAATTTCAGTGTAAGCCCAGTGAAAATCCCATAAAACATCTTAGTAGATTGACCAGTTGATTAAACAATGTACAGGAAATTTAAAAAAAAAAGACTAGCCAAGACAAACTTTTAGTAAAAACGTAGTTGCAGAACTTGTATTACTTGATTTCATGCCTTACTATATGCTACAGGAGTACATTATATACTACAGAGGTACATCATATACTACAGGGGTACATGATATACTACAGGCGTACATCATGTACTACAGGGGTACATCATGTACTACAGGGGTACGTCATGTACTACAGGGGTACGTCATGTACTACAGGGGTACAGCATGTACTACAGGGGTACATTATGTACTACAGGGGTACATCGTGTACTACAGGGGTCCATCAGTTACTCCAGGGGTACATCAGGTACTCCAGGGGTACATCATGTACTACAGGGGTACATGATGTACTACAGGAGTACATTATATACTGCAGTAGTCAAGACACTGTGGTGTTCAAGTAAGGATATTTTTATAGATCAATGAAAGAAATAGAAAGTCTACAAATATGATGAATTGACTTTTGACAAAGAAGCCAAAATAATTCAATACAGAAATGCTAGTTTCTTCAACAAATGATGTTAGAACAATTAGATATCCACACAGGAAAAAAATAAACCTCAACCATCACCTCACATCCTACACAGAAATTGATTCAAACTGGATGATAGACCTATGAACTGCATATAGACCTATAAATCATAAAATGTAGGGGAAAAACAGGAGATTATCTTTGTGACTTTGAGTGAGGCAAAAAGCACAAGTCATAAAAGGAAAACAAATTAGTAAATTGGACTCTTAAAAATTAAAATATATTGCTTACAATATATTTGTGAATATATTGTATCACAGTACACTACTTAGAAAATTAAAAGACAGGCCACAGACTGGGAGAATATATTTGTAAAATATAGACAAAGATAACCTGATTTTTTTAATGCATAGGTTATTTGAGTAGATACTTCACCATGGAAGATAAATAAATAGCAAATAAGCACATGAATAGATGCTCAACATCATTAGTAATCAGCGAAACACAAATGAAAATCACAATGATACACCCTTTCATTCCTGCTAGGATAGCTAAAGTGAAAACAGAATAACAAATGCTGGCAAGGATGCAAGGCAACTAGAAATATCATCCATCACTGGTAGAAATGCATAATGATACAGCTTCTTTGGAAGACATTATCACTGTATGTGTGCAGTTGATGAATTTTATTGTATGTAAAAATATATGTATCATATAATCAGTAAATTATGAATATTATTATATTTCAGTAAAGTGCATAAGGAAATGTTTATTCTACAGAGACCATAAGCGTAATCCAGTATAATTACAACTTGAGTAATTTATAAATCTATTACTGGATCACTAGATTGAACCCAAAATTCCAGAATTTAAAAGCTCTTGATTACCTAAAACTTTGAAGAATGAAAAATATTGGCCAAATAGAATTGCTTATAACAACATTGGACTGCATACATAAAGAAAATATTCATGAAAAATTGTTTCATAGTGTACACGTAATGCCTGGTTATGTCCTCATTTTATTACATAATACCTAGAATCGAGGAGTGTCGTCAGTGGTAAAACATAGAATGTTCTTGCACTAGTTTCTAAATTAGCTTTATTGTTTTCAATCATCGATCTGAATTGGTTTAGTATTTTCCCCAGATGATCTATTGGTCTGCTCTGGCTTTTCTTGGGGTGTTCGAAAGCTGTCTCCAGTGTCTACGTGGATAGACATTGTTTAGGAATCATTAGTGACCTTAGAGGCTGATTTTAAAGAGAGTGTGGTCTGTGGGGTGGAGGCTACTTGAATTTGGAAGTTGCTAGAGATAAACTCTCAAGTACTATGCACAACAGCTCTGCTATTTTCCACCGTAATTAAAGGGTCAGTGACAAATCGTCCTCAACCGCAGATTGGAGCTACTGAGTGCTTTGCTCTAGCTGCCTCTCCTTTTCAATGACTGAGTGCTTTCCATGACCATGACACCCAGTGACTGGTCAGATGTTCATGATTATCCATCATAATACTTACAATTATGTAATATTTTGTATGGCTAACACAGATCGATCCTCTGTAAATTATTTCCACCATTTTATATTAATATTCATCTCGTGTTTATAAATTTAGAGTGAAAATAAATGCTGACAGCACTGAAGAATCTAGGGTCTGCATATTGAAAATAGCATTTTTCTGTATTTGACTGCATAGTACTCAAACTAAGAGATGAGAAAAAGGTATTGATGACACTGCTTTTTAAAACGTTTTTCTTTTCCGACCGATGACAAAATAAAAAACTTTTTTTTCAATTGTGTCTAGTGCTATTTATTCAAAAAGATCTACTTTTCCATCCTGAAATTCTAGAAGTGAAAGTGTTAGAAAGGTTATTTTAATGTTAGCACCCAGAAAGGCTTCATTAAATTTCATCATGCATAAGAGATACAAAGATGGTAATGGTCCTGGGTATGTTTTCACTTCCTTTAAGCAACATTTGAGAATTGTAAGTCTTTTTCAGTCTTACGGGTTTGTTTGTTTGTTTGCAGTTGTTACGTGCATGCGTGTGTGTGTGTGTGTAAAATCGTAATTAGGGTTTCCACCACAGATTTAATGAAAGCTTGGAAAGGGCAACTTTCATCCATTATAAACGAGAGCAAGAATGAATTAAAATCATAGCTTTGGATCGTGTTGACAGGAGAGACAGTGGGGGGACTTTGGCCCATTGAGTGTACAGTCCCCCATTTGAAAGGTTTCCTGTTGGTTTTATGTATTTACCTCCTACTCAGTTTTGCTACTGCTTTGGCTAAGAATGTACTGTGGGGGGGTGTGTTGAAGAGAACAAGAGAATTACAACTCTTTAGACTGTGACAGAGTATACCATTTATTGAGCTAAAATTAAAAAAATAAATATATTTAATTCAACGAACCTTTAAAACATACAACCAGTTTAGCTGTTCAGCTTGAATGCATCTAGAAAGAAAAACAGAGTTCATCAAATAGGCATCGTCTTCCGTATTTGGAGTTGTTATGGTCACTTCCCCCAGCCCGCCAGCTAAGATGACACCAATAGCTGTAAAATCGTGAGAGGAGCAAACGGTAGAGATGTGAGCAATTGTACAGTATCTCACTCTGTTTTTCTCATAACCGCCTCCTTTCAATAGCATGCTGTGTTTAGGGGGAAATGCCCCTAGGACCTCCTACTTTGTTTCCATAATATTTTTGAAAGTGATTCTTCTGGAATTTAATTAACACTTGATACTGAAATTCTTACCAGGAAGTGTTGATGGCAAAGACAAGGTTGAAGGGAGAAGAGAGAGGAGACCAGTGATGGGTCACATTCCCTCTGGGAGTGGGAGGGCTGAGATCTGAGAAAGGTGGATGGAGTGGCCTCAGAATTGAAGAGGAAAAAGGCAAAGATGTAAGTCAAGGAGTGGGAGTTCCTCTAAGTCCTGCCAAGTTCTGTTTCCAAAGTTCAATTGTTATTTCCTACTCAGAAAATTTCAATATACACAGAACAAATGGAGATTTAAGGTCACAAACGGCCGATCAGTCTCCTCTCTCATCAACTTTTCCTCATCCTCACGTTAATCCTGTCCCTTGAAATGCTGTATCCTCCATGCACCCAAGAAGATTTGAGCCTTTTCAAGATTATATTTCCCTACCTTCTGTTCCTGTTGTACCCAGTTGAAATGTTTCCACCTTTCATAATATTCTGTAACTCCCTGCAACAGTTAATTTCTCTTTTGGAACCTTCCTTCTGGTTTGTTAATGTACCTATAGTAGAGCTTGTTTCATGTACTAGGTTCATCCATTTTGGTCCCCAAACCGGACTATGCACTGCTTTGTCTTTTTGTCTTCACATTCTTAGCATTTGTTGTGTAGCATGATTAGATACCCACTAAATGTTTAAATTTGAATATATAGAAGAAAATAATTTAAGATGTATGTTTAGCATGTTTAGAAAATCACAAAAAAGCATTAAGGCTATGTAAGATACTGTTACTGTTCTTTGCTGTTCTAAGATGATACATTTATAATTTTTGAAACTTTTATGACAGATGCAAGTATTGGTAAGACAAGCAGAGCTAGGAATTTTGTGGAAAAAAACCCAAAAGACTCATATATGTCTCGAGATGAAAAATTCTAAGTTACATTAATCAGAAGTCCTGTGAAATATTTTTGATATGAATAATAACAAACATAAGATACTTCAAGACTTAAATATAAAAGATTATCTTCAGGGTGATGTTCTTATTTAGGCAGGTAAATACACTTTTTAAAATCATGGAAATATGGTACCTTAAGCTGGCATTTAGTTCTTAGTGGACTTGTAAATCGAAAATGACATTTTTGAAAAATAAAGAGAGCTAGCTCTTACCAGTTTTCTTTGCCGTAAGATGGAACTCAAGTATCTTCTCCAGGAAAGCCTTTGTGAGTATATTCTACTGATACTCTCCCCCTGACCTGTTCTGTCCTACATGGAAGGCAATTCCACATTGGGTAAGTGAAAACTCGCACTGAGAATTGGCTTAGTGCATTGTTTTAGATTTTGCCTGCACTTGAATTGGGCTTTGACTTTGACATCACGTTACAACTTTTAGATTTCCTACCACCTTTCAGACAGTGCAGTTTTATGGTCCAGCAGTTCACATCCTAATAATTCTTATTCTCTCTAAAGATTTGTAAATTTTTCTGTGTCAAGCAATCGAAATGCACTGCATTTTCTTTCAAATTAAGATTGGTGAAACCATAAGTGAAACATTCTTGTTTTAATGATGTCTGAAATAAAAAGAATCCTAGGAAGTGTGTGAACCATTTGCTATATCTAGATGCTATGCTATGTCTTTCTTTTTAAGTAGGTCTTTCCTTTTTCATATCACTTTCTCATAAGCAGAGTAATATCCCTATTAAAAAGCCAATTTTTATTTTAATATATTTTAGTCACTCTTCTGTACATTCCCAGTTGCAACAGCTGCTAAAGTTTGTGTTTGATCATTTGGGGATCAAATTCTAATTATTCTTCAGCTCTCTTTCTCCTCCATCCCATATCTGTACTTGAGATTCTGGAGGGAAGCAGACAGGTACTTAAATAGAAACAAAATCAGGCATGAATAGGGAGTATGCAACTCGCTTTTGGGAGCTTGTTAACTTTCAGACTTTTCAATATCAGTGAATTCAGTCAAGAATTATTCACAAAACAGTGACCTCAGAGCCCTGGAAAACTTATTTTCCTTACAATCCTTTACTCTTAACTTCAGGAGGAGAAAATAGAACAAGAAATATGCTCCTTTATTGTTAGAGTTTATAGGAAACTACACTGAGTAAATTTTCAAAGGTAATTCTGTGCCATGATACCTGAAAAATTATACTACTACCTGAAAACAATTATCATGTATCTTTTTCTATGTCATGTTATCACTGATCATTGGCTGGCAAATGTTATTAGAGAAGAGCAAATTCATTAATAAATTGAGCCCAGTGAGTGGACCAAGTAATTCAGAAAAGATGGTAACAAATTAAGAATTGTATGTCAGTAACAGAAGTCCAACAGCAAGTCATCAGTAGGTGTCCCCACAGGAGGGAGGGCAGAGTAGTGAGGAATCTGTGGTCTGTAGTATGACTGTGACCATGTGTATGAAACAGGAAAGCATACAGAGTTATCTTTATCCCCTATACTCTTTCATTTGGAAATATTAAAACCTGGCCAGATATCAAAATCCATCCGTCCATCCATCCCAGCTGGGTATTATTTCACGTCTAGGGTATCTCTCAGTGTGGATCTAGCCAGCAGGCTTGGGTTTAGGACATGTGGTGAGATTGGCAGGGTTAGGAAAGGGTAGAAAATGCCAGAAAAACCCAGAAAGAGACAAAACATCGAATCCCTGGAAGGGGTGGCAATAACAAGTCAAGTTCCCTACCCTCAATAAACTGGGATCTCAGCAAGGATGTAGACATGAGGCAGAAGTCATGCATCTGGTGACCAGATTGTGACACACGGTAAACAACACGTGTTAGAAAAGGTTGATCCTGATAATCTCATCATAACTGGGGCACAGAGTAGTTCCAGAACTGCCACCCTAGTCCTGCCCGATTCCCTCTTCCCCATCCACCCTGTAACAGCACTTTTCCGTAGGATGAGGATAGAGATAAAAGCCACTTGTTTCCTATATTGTGCACCTGTGCATAGTAAACAGAACTTGTGGTATTTTCATATCCAATGTAGTGTAAACAGTACATTATTTCTTGTGATGCCCATGTGAGATTATTATTACTTTCAGAGAGTGCAATGCTATGTAATACACAGACAAACATTAGCTGTCCTACGTCGATGAAAAATATTTAGATGAGAAAATCAATATGATGGATCCAGTTGGGCATAGGAAATGTACAGCTTCTGATTGCCATTTAATCTATGACATTTTCAACTGCTAGAAAAAGAAGTCTGAGATAGCAATGGAATAAGATTGGAAAAATTATTTTTTCTCTGTGAGTCTGTTTCTCTTTCGTAGATAAGTTCATTTGTGTCATGCTTTAGATTCCACATAGTATAAGTGATATCATACAGTATTTATCTTTCTCTTCCTGTCTTACTTCACTTAGTATGATAATCTCTAGTTCCATCCATGTTGCTGCAAATGGCATTATTTCATTCTTTTTTATGGCTGAGTAGTATTCCATTGTACATATGTATCACATCTTCTTTATCCATTCATCTATTGGGGGAGAGATGGATTAGGAGTTTGAGATTAGCAGATGCAAACTATTATATATAGGATGGATAAACCACAAGGTTCCACTGTCGAGTACAGGGAACTATATTCAATATCCTGTGATAAACCGCAATGGAAAAGAAGATGAAAAAAATGTATATATGTATAGCTGAATCACTTTTCTGTACAGTAGAAATTAATACAACATTGTAAATCAGCTATACTATGATAAAATAAATTAAAACTTTTTTTTCTGTGTCAGTTCTTCCATGTTCTTCCTTACGTGCCAAGTGCCTTTGGTACAGCTGTGGGTAACATGCTTAGTAGGTGATGAATCATGCCAGTCATTCTGTGAGCTCCTTGTGATGCCTATGTGAGATTGTTATTGCTTTCAGAGGGTGTAATGCTATGTAATACATAGATGAACATTAGCAGTCACATATGAAATCTCATCAGTTCAAACCTTCATTCATTCAGTCAACATTCATTGAGTGCTTACTGTGTGCTAAATTTTGTGCTTCTTTACTCATTCCTACTTCAGAGTAAGACAGTTAATATGATATGTCATGCAAATATTAGAGAGAAATAATTTGATTATTATGAAGTATATTTGAAAGATTTGTGTAGGTTAATTATTTTTTCTTTAATAACTGGTACCTGGGCTGAATTAACTCTTATTAATTTAACTTTGAAAATCACTTTATTTTAAAATTAGGTGACCTTCAGCCTAATTTCAAAGATGTAATTGTAACAGATTTGGTAATTATAAGCATAATGAATAGCACTCAATGCATACTACCTAAAAGATTATAACTTTTCCCTTGTCTACTTCTACAAAGAATTTGAAGTAATTTACTGTTTTAAAACTCCTGTAAATAAATATAATTAGACACTAAGGGGGGAACGTGGCGGGGGATGGTGGTGGTGGTGTGATGAATTGGGAGTTTGGGATTGACATATATACACTAATATGTATAAAATGGATAACTAATAAGAACCTGCTGTATAAAAAAATAAAATAAAATTCAAATTTTATATATATATATATATATATATATATATATAAAATTAGAGACTGTTCAAAAGAGTTATCAAAAGCGAATTAACTGGAGAAAGAATTTCTGGGTACCAGGGATTTTTTTTTATGGCAAATAAGCATTTAATTCATTGCAAAATGTCTAAAAAGTAACATGGTAGCCTGTATAGTCCACATTATTATACTGAATACTAAATAAATTATAAATACTAAAAGTATTTATTAAATAATGATAATAAATGTATACACCACTTAATTACCATACGGCAGGTACTAATATAGGCACTTTACATATATAATTATGTTCTTACACCTCTAAGGTTCAGTTTATGGTTACTAACCCAATTTTGTGGATGAGGAAATTGAAATTAAGCTAGTTGCCCATATAGTAAGTGATGTAGCTGGGACACCACCCTAGCAGTTTGAGCTCAGGGTCCGTGCTCACAAACCCTTCCTCAGATTACTAAGTTAATGCCTATATTATGGATAATTTTTAGGTATTATGGATAATACATTTAAATTTAATTCTTAAAATTTAATTTTGGGGAAAAGCTTGATGTTCTTCAGATAAATGTTTATGTTGTCCCTCTGTAAACCATGAAGGTATAGCTGTTTTAACTTGTTGAAATCAGCACATTACCTTTGTTTCTGTAGACCCTGGGTATTTCATTATCTCCTCTTATCAACTGGCTAGTCAAACCTCTTTGATTTTTTCTTCTTTCTTCATCATATGCCTGTGCTCCATTGCACTAAAATAAGTGACTGCATTTTATGCTATCATCACTCCCGAGGCTCTGTTTTCAGGGTGTCCTCATTCATTTATTTGAACATTTATTGCGTGTTTCATTTATCCAGGCACTGGGCTAGGTACTGGGGAAACAATGGGGGATGAGACCAGCAAACCTGATTCTTGCTCTTATGAAACTTAGAGGGAGAGTCATGCTATAAATCACTGTTGTATGATCAATTATTTAATTACAATTATAGGAGTCCTATGAGATTCTAAAGCCAGGCAACTTGATGTAGTAGGGGATTTGTGAAGCCTTCTTTGAGGAAGTAATATTTGAGTTGAGAAGTAAATGAGAATAACAAAAATTAGAAATGTGCAATTTGGGAAATCACAGAGGTTCATGAAATTGTATTCAATCCTCAGAGCACGTATTGCTCGGTTTCTCCTTCCAGGCGTCCTTTCTCGGATCACCGGGCATTATTATGTAGTGGGTGGTGTCTTCCGGGCATAGTTTCTAGAATCAGAATCTGCTTACCCACCTCTGAGTCAGTTTGATGCCAGCATTTGGCTAAAGCTCGGGCATTTGAAAAATCAGCTTCCAGAGGTTTTCCTAGATGCAGATCTAGACTTGCCCCATTTATGTCTGCATGAGGAAGATAGGTCTCTCTCTACCCCACAGACTCCCCTTCTCTCTCCACTCTTGTGGGGACTGCAGATTTTGAAGCTGGCTTCTGAAACTCACTATCTTTATACCTGGCAGTAACCTTTGGTGAAGTTCAACTTGTTCCGTCTTCTTTTTAACTTTATTCCAATAAGAGATGCTATCATTTCAGGAGCCTGCTTGCTGATGGTCTTCTTGCTCTCCCAGTTCCAAGTTGGTGACCTCTCTCTTTGTTCAGACGAAAGCCTCGTGAATTTTTCTTTCTTATCTCAGAAATGTTCCTAAGTCAGAACCCACTTGTAAAGGAGAGATGAAGACTGTCTTGGGCTGTTAAATGGTCCATCTGGTCCTTTACAGCTCAAGTTTTCACTCTCAACGAACCACCAAAGTTTTCTCTTCTGCTCCTATTCACAAGAGTTAGTTTTTACAATCAGTTTTAAGTGAAAGAGGTATCCTCAACTCACCAGGATAAACTTCCCTCGTAGAGCTGCAAGGCTCACGGCCTCTCTTAGGCAAGTCTTTTCTTCTGATGGGCTTTTCTCCATGGTACCTACTCAGACCACCCTATGCAATGTCACGGTTACCTCCACTTCCATTCCCAAGCACTTTCTATCAACTAACCCAGCACTATTTTTTTCTTTATCCCACAGCACATAGCACCTTCTAACCTATTATAAAAGTCCCTTATTTATCACAGCAATTGTTTATTGTCTTTCTTCTGGTCTGTGGTGTAAGCGCCACGTGACAGATATTTTCTGTTTGTTGACTGATGTATTTCAAGCGCCATGAACAGTGCAATCAACAAATAGTTGCTGGATGGTTGAATATAACATGCAGAAAATGTTACAAGCAGAATTCTTCAGTAGAAGAATAAGTCCGTCATTTTTTCATAGCCTTTAGAAATGTAGGAAGGAAGTGAAGAGGTAACATGGAAAAGCAAAGCTTCCACGAGTTTGTGTGTGCATACGTGGGCACTCATGCTGGTGGAGTTTATACCAAGCGGTTATTACGGAGATTTAATTCATAAATAATTTTTACTTCTCCTAAACAGATTTTCCAGGGACATTATTATACTTAAAAGGCATTTATATTTTAGCAAAAACTAGACATAATAAGAAAATTCTGTATGTTGGTACAGAATTTAGTATATCATGAAATTATGAAGTATGAGAGTAATAGATATGAGATTAGTAATAAAAAGCGTTAAAATAAAACTGATAGAGAAATCTAAGACTGAAAATAATAAATTGAGTGTAATAGCTTTTGTCAGGAATTTTATGATTCAACTCCATTTTTCAAAATTGGAGTTCTTCCTCACTCAGTGGAGTATAAACTGTGTGGGTTGCAGTGGTAAAGACCATGGACTCTGGAGTCAATCTGTGTTCAAATCCCAGATTTGCATCTTCTTAGCTGTATGACATGGAACAAGTTTTAAAATATTTTTCAATTATTTGTATGTGAAGCACTTTTTTTTTTTTAATAAATTTATTTATTTAATTTATTTATTTTTGGCTGCATTGGGTCTTTGTTGCTGTGTGCAGGATTTCTCTAGTTGTGGTGAGCGGGGGCTAGTCTTCCTTGTGCCGCGCGGGCTTCTCATTGCAGTGGCTTCTCTTGTTGTGGAGCACGGGCTCTAGGTGCGCGGGCTTCAGTAGTGGTGGCACGTGGGCTCAGTAGTTATGGCTTGTGGGCTCTAGAGCGCAGGCTCAGTAGTTGTGGCGCACGGGCTTAGTTGCTCCGCGGCCTGTGGGATCTTCCCAGACCAGGGCTCCAACCCATGTTCCCTGCATTGGCAGGCGGATTCTTAACCACTGCGCCACCAGGGAAGTCCTAAAGCACTTTAAAAAGTGCCTGACAAAGCGTCAGCACTAAGAACACTCATTAATGAGTGTCCCTTAGAAAAAAATTTTAATGAAATTCTTGGCATTGGATCTAGAGGAAACCATATGTATGATTTAAATATAGCATTAAGCGTACCAATAATACGCAGCGTACCAATAATATGCTGCTAAAAATGTTCGAGAAGAAAAAATTCTAAATGGACACTAATGGCCTATAATTTCTTGGGTTGGAATCTATGTAGAAATCTCAAGAAGGAAATAAACAGAACTTGACTCTACTATGGTCCCTGGACTGTTCAAAAGGATTTGTTACTGAAAGATGTTAAAACCTAGCATTATTATTTCACAAATGTTGTTCACATATATTGTATTCAATGATATAGATAGAAACTGGAAAGATATCCCTGGCCTTTGGGGCTTATTATCTAAATAAAGCAGACAGGAGTGAAAGAACCACTATAATTATCCCAGTGGGCACTCTAAAAAAGTGAGGCTGATGTATAAATTAGGAGGTTTTATGATTTAGAGGGTAAAAAGATTTTGCCTTTGTCAAGGTTTAGCTGATGCAATAAAATGCTGAATAGTTACTGCCCAGGAGCCCTGATGCAGATGGATTTTGCCCAGAGGGAGAACACTTCCTTAATCAAATAGGATGCTTGGGCTTAACGCATTAGAATTGTACTTTGACTAATACCTAGGCTTCCTTTGTTTAATGCTGCAGAATTTTGGATTTGTTTTTCTCTTTAGACCTAGACTTTAGAGGGAGAAGTAAGTCAGCATTGTTTACGTGTGAGCATAGAGTAAATGTGCATTTACTGGCCTAAGTAGAGAAGAACTTGAAAGAATTGAATCCGAGAGAGAATTACTAAGATGGTCTGTCGGGCATGGGATTGGAGAATTGCTTGCATTTGTAAAGAGCCAGGACAGGGAATCTTATATTCCAGAGTGACTTGGAGAAGCATGGAAGCAAGAATGAATGAAAGCTTTCCCTTTGGATATGTGGAATAATATTTACTATTTAAATAGTACAGGAGAAGTTGACATTTTTGTTGCTTCGAGGTAAGTATCTTGTGTTCTTACCTACTGAGTGCCTGGTTACATGCCCAGGAACTAAACCCAGGATACACAGGGGAATCAGATGGTTCCTGCCATCAGAGAACTCACAGCCTGGTGTAGGAAAGAATATAAAAACAGATATGCTATGGGAAGCACAATACTAAAGATGTGTTCAAGATATTATGAAATGAAAGAGACATCTAACCTGATTGGAGTAGAGGAGTGGGTTAGGGGAGCCCTTGAAGTGGTGACAGATGAACTAGTAAAGAATGAGATGGGAGCCAAAGGGGAAAGACGGGGATGGGGGGAGGGATAAATTAGGAGTTGGGGATTAACCTATACACACTACTATACATAAAATAGATGACCAACAATGACCTATTATATAGCACAGGGAACTATACTCAATATTTTATAATAACCTATAAGGGAAAAGAATCTGAAAAAATATCTATCTATCTACATATCTATCTGTCTGTCTATCTATCTATGTATCTATCTATCTATCTGTCTCTGAATCACTGTGCTGTATACGTGAACCTAACACGACATTGTAAATCAACTATACTTCAATTAAAAAAAAATGAATTAAAAAGAATGAGATGGGAAACTTCCTGGGGAAGATAACAATTGAAACTTCATTGTAGATTTATAACTTGAAAAACACCAAATTAACTGCACATACCTGTGTACACTCATTACGCACACATAAACACAACAGTGCTAAAAAGAGGATGAAAACAAAAAGAAAGTGTATAGTTGAATGCAATTAAAAGAAACTGGCAGCCAAGGAAATGAGAAGTATCTTCTGAATGAGGACTAGCATTTCCCATAGGAATGATTCTAGGCAGACCAACCCCTGGTGTAAGATTTTTAGCGAAGTGTCTCATAAGTGAGGACAGAGGAATTCTAATAAGGATGGCAAAGTGCTTCATCTGAGGCTTCCCCTTTTCTCCTGCCTTTTAATTAGATGATAAAATATGGATAAATCACAAAATATTTAGCTTGCAAGTGTAGCTTAGAAGAAAAGAAAACTGATTTCATGGATCGTTACAGAAATCCAAGAAGCCATTCATACTATCTCAGAGCAAACACTCTGGTCTTCCTTTCTTAGACTTTGAGAAGTGGTGTGAAGAGAAAGGAGTTAAACCTTATGGTAAGAATTTCATTTTCCAAAACCCTATGAATGGAGTTTTATCACCCCCATCTATGGAAAAAAACTGAGGTTTAGAAATGCTAAATAACTTGTATGTTGCAGAAGGAAGAAAGTTCTGGAGTGAGGATTTGCCTTCATTCCTAAGGAGCCAAAGCTGTTGGTTTTTGTGACCTACCATGTTGCCTCCGCCATGTTGCCTCCACTATGTTGCCTCCTTGGTTTTCATAATTGTCTTCTCTTCTCCACTAATCCTGAAGACGTTGGGCTAAGGAAGAAAGAATGAGCTAAACTGAAATTCTTTCATATTTCTTTGGCGCTCAGTTCTGATTAAAGTTTTGGAGAAGGCAGAGGCTACCATTTAGAAGGAAGTGCTTAGTTCATGGTGATTTTCCACCTTTCAGAGTTGACCTCCTCGTCCACGCCTGTTCTGGTAACTCTTCAAATTTCCATCCAAACTGCAAAACTCAGTGCAAATTCCCTTGTTCTCTCTTGCTTTTTACACTTACCTCAACGTTTTAAAACTTTTCTTTTTCTGACCTGCAAAATTCAGCACTGGCTTATATCCTCCCATGTATGTTGCATTATTTCTGTGTGCACTATTTTCATTTCCCTATGTGGTTAAAGGCCCAGTGTACATGGATGATGCTGTAACTTTTTCCTTCAGACCCCAAAGCACAATGCTGATCACACTGTGCATTTTCAGTGAAAGCTTTTGTCAGAAAGTGTACCGGTAACAAAGTCCCGAATTGAAAATTGAAATCATATATGTTGTCATATCTTGGTTACTGACATCTAGCCTGATCATATACAGGTCTGTAGTTTATGGGATATTGCCATATGCATTGTATTATTTGACACTGCATCAAATGTATTTATATGACTTGTTATAATGATCAGAAAATGTTTACTTTTCAACTCACTTGTTAATGAATGAAGCAATCACACTTGTTCTTCTGGCATTTCTATCATTAAGAGCCTTGGATTTCACATGTATTACTGTTTAATAACTTATTTTAGCTTGGTTGGAGCTTTTAAAAGGTGAAGTTGATCTTATTTGGCAAAGCATGTGAGAGCAGTTCCTTAGCGTGAGGCTTCCTGTTTTGTTAATTAGGGTTGCTGTCAGCTTTCCACATAGAAATTGAAGTTGTCCTTTAGCATTTTCCTCCTTTTTTTTTTTTTTCCTTCCTGGAGGTTCACCAATAGATCTATTACTATTTGTACAAATGTGTATCTTTTAATGTATGAACACAGCCTGATCTTTCCTTTGGAATTCTTTGTCCAGTAACTACAGGGGCAGTCCCTGCATTTTTTTTTTTAACATGTTTATTGGAGTATAATTGTTTTACAATGTTGTATTAGTTTCTGCTGTATAACAAAGTGAATCAGCTATATGTATACATATATCCCCATATCCGCTCCCTCTTGCGTCTCCCTCCCACCCTCCCTGTCCCACCCCTCTAGGTGGTCACAAAGCACCGAGCTCATCTCCCACTAGCTATCTATTTTACATTTGTTAGTGTATATATGTCAGTGCTTCCCCCTCCCCGTGGCCTCAAGTCCATTCTCTACATCTGTGTCTTTATTGCTGTCCTGCCCCTAGGATCATCAAAACCATTTTTTTTTTATATTCCATATATATGTGTTAGCATACGGTATTTGTTTTTCTCTTTCTGACTTACTTCACTCTGTATGACAGACTCTAGGTCCATCCACCTCACTACAAATAACTCAATTTCGTTTCTTTTTATGGCTGAGTAATATTCCATTGTATATATGTGCCACATCTTCTTTATCTATTCATAAATCAGTGAACACTTTGGTTGCTTCCATGTCCTGGCTAGTGTAAATAGTGCTGCAGTGAACATTGTGGTACATGACTCTTTTTATTTTTTTAATAAATTTATTTATTTTATTTATTTTTGGCTGTGTTGGGTCTTTGTTGCTGCATGCGGGCTTTCTCTAGTTGTGACAGGGGGCTACTCTTCGTTGCGGTACGTGGGCTTCTCATTGCGGTGGCTGCTCTTGGTGCGGAACACGGGCTTTAGGCATGCGGGCTTCAGTAGTTGTGGCTCACAGGCTCTAGAGTGTAGGCTCAGTAGTTGTGACGCACAAGCTTAGTTGCTCCGCGGCATGTGAGATCTTCCCACACCAGGGCTCAACCCTGTATCCCCTGCACTGGCAGGCGAATTCTTAACCACTGCGCCACCAGGGAAGCCCCATGACTCTTTCTGAATTATGGTTTTTTCAGGGTATATACCCAGTAGTGGGATTGCTGGGTCATATGGTAGTTCTATTTTTAGTTTTTTAAGGAACCTCCATACTGTTCTCCATAGTGGCTGTATCAATTTACATTCACACCGACGGTGCAAGCAGGTGCCCTTTTCTCCACACCCTCTCCAGCATTTATTGTTTGTAGATTTTTTGATGATGGCCATTCTGACCGGTGTGAGGTGATACCTCATTGTAGTTTTGATTTGCATTTCTCTAATGATTAGTGATGTTGAGCATCCTTTCATAAGTTTGTTGGCAATCTGTATATCTTCTTTGGAGAAATGTTTATTTAGGTCTTCTGCCCATTTTTGGATTGGGTGGTTTGTTTTTTTGATATTGAGCTGCCTGAGCTGCTTGTATATTTTGGAGATTAATCCCTTGTCAGTTGCTTCATTTGCAAATATTGTCTCCCATTCTGAGGGTTGTCTTTTCGTCCTGATTATGGTATCCTTTGCTGTGCAAAAGCTTTTAAGTTTCATTAGGTCCCATTTGTTTATTTTTGTTTTTATTTCCATTTCTCTAGGAGGTGGGTCAAAAAGAATCTTGCTGTGATTTATGTCTGTATGTGATTTATTCTGCCTGTGTTTCCCTCTAAGAGTTTTATAGTGTCTGGCCTTACATTTAGGTCTTTAATCCATTTTGATTTTATTTTTGTGTATGGTACTAGGAAGTGTTCTAGTTTCATTCTTTTACATGTAGTGGTCCAGTTTCCCCAGCACCAGTTATCGAAGAGGCTGTCTTTTCTCCATTGTATATTCTTGCCTCCTTTATCAAATATAAGGTGATCATATGTGTGTGGGTTTATCTCTGGGCTTTCTATCCTGTTCCATTGATCTGTATATCTGTTTTTGTGCCAGTACCATACTGTCTTGATGACTGTAGCTTTGTAGTATAGTCTGAAGTCAGGGAGCCTGATTTCTCCAGCTCCGTTTTTCTTTCTCAAGATTGCTTTGGCTATTCAGGGTCTTTTGTGTTTCCATACAAATTGTGAAATATTTTGTTCCAGTTCTGTGAAAAATGCCATTGGTAGTTTGATAGGAATTGCATTGAATCTGTAGATTGCTTTGGGTAGTAGAGTCATTTTCACAATGTTGATTCTTCCAATCCAAGAACATGGTATATCTCTCCATCTGTTTGTATCTTCTTTAATTTCTTTCATCAGTCTCTTATAGTTTTCTGAGTGTAGGTCTTTTACCTCCTTAGGTAGGTTTATTCCTAGGTATTTTATTCTTTTGGTTACAGTGGTAAATGGGAGTGTTTCCTTAATTTCTCTTTCAGATTTTTCATCAGTAGTGTATAGGAATGCAAGAGATTTCTGTGCATTAATTTTGTATCCTGCTACTTTACCAAATTCATTGATTAGCTCTAGTAGTTTTCTGGTGGCATTTTTTGGATTCTCTGTGTATAGTATCATGTCATCTGCAAACAGTGACAGCTTTACTTCTTCTTCTCCGATGTGGATTCCTTTTATTTCTTTTTCTTCTCTGATTGCTGTGGCTAAAACTTCCAAAACTGTGTTGAATAGTGGTGAGAGTGGACAACCTTCTCTTGTTCCTGATCTTAGAGGAAATGGTTTCAGTTCTTTACCATTGAGAATGATGTTGGCTGTGGGTTTGTCATATATGGCCTTTATTATGTTGAGGTAAGTTCCCTCTATGCCTACTTTCTGGAGAGTTTTTATCATAAATGGGTGTTGAATTTTGTCAGAAGCTTTTTCTGCATCTATTGAGATGATCATATGGTTTTTCTCCTTCAGTTTGTTAATGTGGTGTATCACATTGATTGATTGGCATATACTGAAGAATCTTGTATTCCTGGGATAAACCCCACTTGTGCATGGTGTATGATCCTTTTAATGTGCTGTTAGATTCTGTTTACTCGTATTTTGTGGAGGATTTTTGCATCTATGTTCATCAGTGATATTGGCTTGTAGTTTCTTTTTTTGTGACATCTTTGTCTGGTTTTGGTATCGGGGTGATGGGGCCTTGTAGAATGAGTTTGGGAGTGTTCCTCCCTCTGCTGTATTTTGGAAGAGTTTGAGAAGGATAGGTGTTAGCTCTTCTCTAAATGTTTGATAGAATTCGACTGTGAAGCCATCTGGTCCTGGGCTTTTGTTTGTTGGAAGATTTTTAATCACAGTTTCAATTTCAGTGCTTGTGATTGGTCTGTGTATATTTTCTATTTCTTCCTGGTTCAGTCTCAGAAGGTTGTGCTTTTGTAAGAATTTTTCCATTTCTTCCAGGTTGTCCATTTTATTGGCATATGGGTGCTTGTAGTAATCTCTCATGATCCTTTGTATTTCTGCAGTGTCAGTTGTTACTTCTTTTTCATTTCTAATTCTGTTGATATGAGTCTTCTCCCTTTTTTTATTGATGAGTCTGGTTAGCTGTTTATCAATTTTGTTTATCTTCTCAAAGGACCACCTTTTAGTTTTATTGATCTTTGCTATTTCCTTCATTTCTTTTTCATTTATTTCTTATCTGATCTTTATGATTTCTTTCCTTCTGCTACCTTTAGGGGTTTTTTTTGTTGTTGTTCTTTCTCTAATTGCTTTAGGTGTAAGGTTAGGTTCTTTATTTGAGATTTTTCTTGTTTCTTGAGGTAGGATTGTATTGCTATAAACATCCCTCTTAGAACAGCTTTTGCTGCATCCCATAGGTTTTGGGTCATGTTTTCCTTGTCATTTGTTTCTAGGTATTTTTGATTTCGTCTTTGATTTCTTCAGTGATCTCTTGGTTATTTAGTAGCATATTGTTTAGCCTCCATATGTTTGTATTTTTTATAGTTTTTTTCCTGTAATTAATATCTAGTCTCATAGCGTGGTGGTTGGAAAAGATTCTTGATATGATTTCACTTTTCTTAAATTTACCAAGGGTTTTTTGTGATCCAAGATATGATTTATCCTGGAGAATGTTCCATGAGCACTTGAGAAGAAAGTGTATTCTGTTGTTTTTGGATGGAATGCCATATAAACATCAATTAAGTCCATCTTTTTAATGTGTCATTTAAAGCTTGTGTGTCCTTCTTTATTTTCATTTTGGATGATCTGTCCATTGTTGAAAGTGGGGTGTTAAAATTCCCTACTCTGATTGTGTTACTGACGATTTCCCCTTTTATGGCTGTTAGCGTTTGCCTTATGTATTGAGGTGCACCTATGTTGGGTGCATAAATATTTACAGTTGTTATATCGTCTTCTTGGATTGAACCCTTGATCATTATGTAGTATCCTTCTTTGTCTCTTGTAATAGTCTTTGTTTTAAAGTCTATTTTTTCTGATATGAAAATTGCTACTCCAGCTTTGTTTTGGTTTCCATTTGCATGGAATATCTTTTTCCATCCCTTCACTTTGAGTCTTTATGTGTCCCTAGGTCTGAAATGGGTCTCTTGTAGAGAGCACATATATGGATCTTGTTTTTGTATCCATTCAGACAGTCTGTGTCTTTTGGTTGGAGCATTTAATCCATTTACATTTAAGGTGGTTATCAATATGTTTGTTCCTATTACCGTTTTCTTAATTGTTTTGCGTTTGTTATTGTAGGTCTTTTCCTTCTCTTGTGTTTCCTGCCTAGAGAAGTTCCTTTAGCATTTGTTGTAAAGCTGGTTTAGTGGTGCTGAATTCTCTTAGCTTTTGCTTATCTGTAATGGTTTTAATTTCTCCGTGGAATCTGAATGAGATCCTTGCTAGATAGAGTAATCTTGGTTGTAGGTTTTTCCCTTTCATCACTTTAAATATGTCCTGCCACTCCCTTCTGGCTTGCAGAGTTTCTGCTGATAGTTCAGCTGTTAACCTTATGGGGATTCCCTTGTATGTTATTTATTGTTTTTCTCTTGCTGCTTTTAATATGTTTTCTTTGTATTTAATTTTTGCTAGTTTGATTGATAATGTGTCTTGGCATGTTTCTCCTTGGATTTATCCTGTATGGGACTCTCTGTGCTTCCTGGACTTGATTGACTATTTCCTTTCCCATTTTAGGGAAGTTTTCAACTATAATCTCCAAATATTTTCTCAGACCCTTTCTTTTTCTTGGACCCCTATAATTTGAATATTGGTGTGTTTTATGTTGTCCCAGAGGTCTCTGAGACTGTCCACAATTCTTTTCATTGTTTTTTCTTTATTCTGCTCTGCGGTAGTTATTTCCACTATTTTATCTCTCAAGTCACTTATCCGTTCTTCTGCCTCAGTTATTCTGCTATTGATTCCTTCTAGAGAATTTTTAATTTCATTTATTGTGTTGTTCATCATTGTTTGTTTGCTCTTTAGTTCTTCTAGGTCCTTGCTAAACATTTCTTGTATTTTCTCCATTCTATTTCCAAGATATTGGATTATCCTTACTATCATTACTGTGAATTCTTTTTCAGGCAGACTTCCTATTTCCTCTTCATTTGTTCGGTCTGGTGGGTTTTTGCCTTGCTCCTTCATCTGCTGTGTGTTTTTCTGTCTTCTCATTTTGCTTAACTTACTGTGTTTGGGGTCTCCTTTTCACAGTCTGCAGTTTCGTAGTTCCCATTGTTTTTGGTGTCTGCCCCCAGTGGGTAAGGTTGGTTCAGTGGATTGTGTAGGCTTCCTGGTGGAGGGGACTGGTGCCTGTGTTCTGGTGGATGGGGCTGGATCTTGTCTTTCTGCTTGGCAGGGCTGTGTCCAGTGATGTGTTTTGGGGTGTGTGTGAACTTCGTATGATTTTAGGCAGCCTCTCTGATAATGGGTGGGGTTGTGTTCCTGTCTTGCTAGTTGTTTGGCACGGGGCCTCCAGCACCAGAGCTTGCTGGCTGTTGGGTAGAGCTGGGTCTTAGCAGTGAGGCAGAGATCTCTTGGAGAGCTCCTGCTAATTGATATTATGGGAGAGCTCTTGCTAATTGATATTATGTGTGGCCGGGAGGTCTCTGGTGGTCCAGTGTCCTGAACTCGGCTCTCCCACCTCAGAGGCTCAAGCCTGACACCAGGTCGGAGCACCAAGACCCTGTCAGCCACACAGCTCAGAAAAAAAGGGAGAAAAAAAGAAAGAAGGAAAGAAAGAAAGAAAAATAAATAAATAAATAAATAAAATTATTTAAAAAATAAATATAATTATTAAAATTAAAAAATTTTAAAAGTAATAATAATTTTTTAAAAAAGAAGAGAGCAACCAAACCAATAAACAAATCCATGAATGATAACAAGCACTAAAAACTATACTAAGATAAACATAAAAATCAGAAACAGGTCAGTCGCAGACAACAAACCCCAAGTCTACAGTTGCTCTTAAGGTCCACCACCTCACTTTTGGGTTGATTTGTTGTCTATTCAAGCATTCCACAGATGCAGGGTACATCAAGTTGATTGTGGGGATTTAGTCTGCTGCCCCTGAGGCTGCATGGAGAAATTTCCCCTTCTCTTTGTTCGCACACTACTGGGTTTCAGCTTTGGTTTCAGCCCCACCTCTGCATGTAGGTTGCCCTCAGGCATCTTTTCCTGCCCAGACAGGACGGGGTTAAAGGAGCAGCTGATTCGGGGGCTCTGGCTCACTCAGGTCGAGGGGAGGGAGGGATACGGATGCGGGGCGAGTCTGCGGCGGCAGAGGCCAGCATGATGTTGCAGCAGCCTGAGGCGCGCCGTGCGTTCTCCCGGGGAAGTTGTCCTTGGATCACGGGACCCTGGCAGTGGTGGACTGCACAGGCTTCCGGGAGAGGAGGTGTGGATAGTGACCTGTGCTTGCACACAGGCTTCTTGGTGGCTGCAGCAGCAGCCTTAGCGTTTCATACCCATCTCTGGTGTCCGCGCTTATAGCCGAGGTTCGCGCCCGTCTCTGGAGCTCGTTTAGGTGGTGCTCTGAATCCCTTCTCCTCGCGCACCAGGAAACAATGGTCTCTTGCCTCTTAGGCAGGTCCAGACTTTTTCCCAACTCCCTCCTGGCTAGCTGTAGTGCACTAGCCCCCTTCAGGCTGTGTTCACGCAGCCAACCCCGGTTCTCTCCCTGGGATCTGACCTCCGAAGCCTGAGCCTCAGCTCCCAGCCCTCGCTCACCCTGGTGGGTGAGCAGACAAGCCTGTTGGGCTGGTGAATGCTGGTCGGCACTGATCCTCTGCGGGAATGTCTCCGCTTTGCCCTCCGCACCCCTGTTGCTGCGCTCTCCTCCGTGGCTCCGAAGCTTCCCCCCCCGCCACCCCCAGTCTCCGCCAGTGAAGGGGTTTCCTAGTGTGTGGAAACCTTTCCTCCTTCACAGCTCCCTCCCAGAGGTGCAGGTCCCGTCCCTATTCTTTTGTCTCTGTTCTTTCTTTTTTCTTTTGCCCTACCCAGGTAGGTGAGGAGTTTCTTGCCTTTTGGGAAGTCTGAGGTCTTCTGCCAGTGTTCAGTAGGTGTTCTGTAGGAGTTGTTCCACATGTAGATGTATTTTTGATGTATTTGTGGGGAGGAAGGTGATCTCCATATCTTACTCCTCTGCCATCTTGAAGGTTCTCCACCTGCATTTTTATTGTTAATCTGATGGAAAGGTTTGATGATTTTCCTACACCTGAAAAAAAGAAAAAGATGTTTAAATTTATACATATAGTACCAAAGTAGCGAATTCTCTTTTTACTTAGGGTTTTCTAGGTCAGTTTATCTTCCATAAAATTGCAAACATTATTGGAGGTTAACTATTACAGTGTACAGTCGATGAATTAAAGAGAAGCTGTTAGATATGGTAGTTTTGATCCCTGTTTCATGTTTCTGGTATATCTATTAGCTGCTTTTTATGTGGCTCCAAAGAAATTAATATTTATTAAGTGTTTAGTGGAAATCAGCACATGGCTATAGGGTACCTGTATTTGGCTACAGATATTTAGGCAGCAAGTAGTTTAAACATAGAGCAAAGGCATCAGCCCAATAGGGAGGAACTCGGGCTCAGGACAGGACAGTCCTGGGGTCACATCACATGCCCACTTGGCCACTTGTCAGATGCACAGTCTTCCTCAAGTTACTTAGTCTCCATTAGGCTCAGTTTCCTCATGTGCATACGTGAGTAATGTGAATGAAGAATGTTGCCTGCCATATCAGTAAACAAAGATGTTGCATCCATCAAGCCATTACATTACAGCCGCCCCACTCCATGGTGAACCCTGAGGGAAGTCAGGATGGAAACGGGATGCCCATCCTTAAGCCCTCAGTCACTGCAGCCATCCCCCCACCAACGGTGCACCCTGAGGAGACTCAGGATGGGAAAGCACAGTGTACTGGCCCCAGACACACACACAAACACACACACAGAGACGCTCTCTCGTGCTCTCTCTCTCTCTCTCTTTTAATTCTTATATCCTTCTAATATAATTATGTTAAAATTTGTGGAGGGACAGTCGTCTGATTGTTTGAAAAAGGAAAACCAACTGCAGTCTCCCTGCTTCCAGTGTAGGGTCTGTATCAACCACTCCACATGTACCCCTCTTGTAGTTCACTTTCCTGAGAACCTGGGGGATCAGACATGTAAATTCACTTGCCAGTAAGCTTCCTTCACTCAGAGCTTAGGCAATGCCTTCCCCTAATCTGATTATGCCTTTATCAGTCATCCATCACTTTCCAGATTCAAATTTCCTTGCTATCATCCCCATTTCTGTAATTCCCTCTATATGATGTTTCAGAACTGGCATCATTCCTGAGACTATCACTGTACTCAGCAACTTCCCCCAAAACAAAACCTAAAATTCCCCTGACAAGTAAACAGTCATTATGTCACGTTTCCCTGGACTCTCCTCCCAGTTTTCACACACTGTCTTCTTCTTTCTTTTGTATGTTGCTTTGTTTTGTTTCAACATTGGAAGTGATAGGTAATGTTGTGAAGTGATTAAAAACGTGGGCTTTGGAGTCAGAAAGACAGAAATGGATACTTCAAATTACTGACTCTCAGATACTGACAATGTTATCGTATCTCTCTGAGCATGATTTTATTGTTTGTAAAGTTGGAATAACTATGTTACTTCACTTAGAAAATTGTGGGGAGTCTTATCTGGGACAGCGTATATATAAAACTTATATCCTTCTGGACTCCATGTGACCTCTGGGGGTTTTATTGTTGTTATTGTTTCTTGTTGTTGTTGTTATCGTAACTTTGCTCGTCTTCCTCCCTTCTTCCATTCCTATCCCCTCTCCCCAACTCACCCCCTCATCTGGCCCTACGTGCACACTCAGACCAGGAGCTTCTTGACTTCAGTGTCTGTTCCTTTTCAATATTTATTGAATTAATTGAATTTATGAATGCATTTATTTAATAATGTTAAGGCTGAATAGAAAAAAACCTTTCTTCTTTCGGCTCAGAAAGAAAGAAATGAGCAGAAGCCACTCAAAGGACTTGCCAGTATTGGACCAACTGGACTCCATTCATTCCTTCATTCATTTTTTTTCCATGACCCCTATGGACCAGTCACTATTCCGGGAGCTGAGAATCCAGCAGTCAACAGAAAAGGTTCCAGCTCTTAAAATTCTAGTGGGCGGAAATAACCTATAAACAGATACATAAATGAGATCATTTTACTTAGTGGTAAGTGCCACCAAGAAAATTAAACAGGACAAAATGATCGAGTCATTGAATATCTTTGGTGACCTTTGATCTGAGAATTGAATGATCAAAAAACGCCTAACTTTGGAAGTGGGGGAGTGCTTTCTCCAAAGGAAATTGCACAAAGACCCTCATGTGCAAGAATATAGAGAGAATTCTTACAGATCAATAATGAACCTATCATTCAGGGGGCGATGACAGAACAAAACATGTTTCCACATGTCAGGACTCAGAATGTATCACATCTCCATATATATGTCATGGAAGAAGACACTTGAACTATTTTATCCGATCTAAATTCTCTGGAAGGGAAGACATTTTAGAGCAAAAATAGTGGTGAGCACTAACCATATTAGTGCTCAGAGTCAAGTCTAGACTATTGTTGTTAATATGGGCGTGACGTTTAATGCAAATATTAAAAAAGGATTTATGGAGAAAAAAATACAGGATTTTTTAAATTGTAAAATCAGGAGGAGCATGAGATATGTGTTTGTGGGTGTGTTTGTATGTGGTGTGGGAATAGGTGTTGGAAAACAATGAGGGAAATTCTGCTCAAGGTTTTGTCTTGCGTTTGACATCGATAGAAGGACTTACAAATTTATAGGAAAACCATAGTAGAATACAATTGGTAGGCATAATTTATAAATGGCTAAGGACGTTTTAAAAACTATTATTTTAGCAAAATCAGTCAAGAAGTGCTATAATAATAATATCAACAAAGTCATAAATAAGATGGAAGAAGAAGATGAAATATTGTTACCATTGTGGATTAAATTCTCTCTTGAAAGACAGACCCTTTTAGAATGAATCAAAAAGCAATATTTATCTATATGCTTGATGTAAAAGGCTAATCTGAAATGAAAGGTTACACGTTTTTTTTAAAAATAAAGACACGGGCAAAGCTTTATCACACGAATGAGAAAGAAACTTTGCTATTACAAATGAGATTGTGTTTCTTTTGAAGGCTCTGAATGGATTTTTTGGTACACAGGAAAGCTATGGATTGTTTGTAATTAAACATTTAGTGATCTCTTATTAGTTTTAATAATTTTCTGATTGAAGTTATCTTAAGAAATTACTTCTACCACTGGACAATATTTTTTGCAATAAAAGTTTAAAAAATAGAAAATTTTCTATCATACAGTAGAGGATGGATTGGTTATAAACAAATTATAGTTCAGAAGAATACTATACAGCCATTAAAACCTGATATCTGATACTATCCTTAAGTAATCTTTTTTGGCAAAAACATTCTGGAAGAATATAGAGCAGATGTTAATAGCGTTTAGTTTTTTCATTCTTTTTATATACTCTGAGCTTTGTATGATGAATCATCACAATTTAAAAAAATCAATAATTATATTTTAAAAAGCAAGACATTTCTGCTTAGAACAGTATGACAAAATGAGCTTTTCATTTTCATAGATGCTCAATACAGATTCTTTTTGGCTCGACTAAGTAATAAATTTAGAGTTGAGGCAACTCTTTGACTAGTGCTAAATCATGGTCATGAAGGTAGCATTTGTACTACATTAGGGAATTTTCAAATAACAACTCAAAACACATAGGAGTGATTTACACATAGGAGTGATTTCTTCCAAGAAATCCAAAGTGCTTTAAAGATAGACCTGTTGGGTGTTCTTTCAAAATAAATTTTTGTGAGCAGGGCACTTTTAAATGGAATTATTATGACTAGAAATACATGAATAAAGTATATTTCAGAGGTTCATAAATTTTATTGTGTATCAGATTCCTTGAATGGCTTATTAAAGAAGAAATTGTGAAGCTTCAACCCCAGAGTTACTGATTCCAGTAGATCTGGGCTAAGGCCCAATCATTTGCTTCTGTAACAAGTTTCCAAACGATGCTAATGCAGCTGGTCTAGGAACCCACTTTAAGAACCTCTGGTGTTAATTCAGAAACTGGGAAGGCTCTCAAAGTACCCCGCTTGCAAGCTAACAGTTGAGCCTGCCACAGTTTCATGCACATATATCAATACTAATAGAAGACACTATACCCTAGGTTAGAGACATAGATGGTTTATTACAGCAAAAACGGCAGCCAGAGAACTGTCTTCATTCTGGTTCCTGCTCCACACACCCCAGTCTGCACAGGGCAATACTGTGAGGCTGGATGTTTACCTGCGCTTGCAATAGGTTTGCATCATAGGAGAGAACACCTCAGTTAGGAGACTCTGAGCTTTTATTGGTAGCTGGGCCATCTGCCTGCCCTCTATTACAGAGAGAGAAAGAGATTGATTTTCCCTTATCCTAGAATGTAAGCAGATCTCTTCCAGAGACTTAGGAAGGAGCTGGCTTTGTCTCCAGTGCTCTCTATCCTAATGGAGATCCTATCTCTAGCTTCTCAGGCTGTCTGAGATGCAAAGATCCCCACAGTAGCCTTTGCTCAGAAGGCTCAGGACCCTATGGAAGTGTGAAAATAACCAGGGATAATAAAATAACCAGAGACCATTGTTTCCCCACAGTGGGTATAGTGGATATGTGAAAATGACAGCCATTAACCGTTTCTAATTAAGTCTTTTTTAATTTTTTCTTCATGAATAAGTTTTAATAAGGAGTTGCTCATTTTCCCATGTGTACTTACCATATTATACTTCCATAATCTTTTGCCCATGGCACAGAGCTTCTTAGGCGCTATTAGGCAGAGCTGCGTCTTCTCCAGGTCACGAAGCTGCGTGGTATAAAGCGAGGGCATCCTCGCAGTCAGATTCACCGGCCTGGGAGTTCCTCCTTTGCTATTTGGTAGCATCTTCTCTGGATGCTAAACCTTAGTTAACCTCTTGGAGCCCCGGATTCCTTGCTTGTAATATCGGCACACATTCCTTGTTCTCTTAGAAGATAAAAATAATATATAGCTAGTGCTTTGTATGACACCTACTACAGAAAAGGTGTTCAAAAATTGTAATTATAATGATTATTAGGTGTGCCATAGCCAGACAGAGTCCCCAGCTAATCCAAACTAATACACATAACCTATCCCACACTGAGTTGAGGTGAAATACGAGTGCCGTTACTTGGAGAATAACTCCAGATGACGCACCACTTATGGCGAAGTGCTCTTTGGGGATTAAAGATGTTGGAACTTTAAAGCCATCCATCGTGTGAGCAGGAAGTGGCTGCTTTGCCAGGCACAGGGAGCTGCTCGGGCAGATGCCACCCGTTCTACCCATTAGTCCACAGGTGATGGGGGAAGATAGGAAAAGAGGGTTTCTAAGGGCCGTAGCCTGTCCTCAGGAATGTGGTCTCAGGTAGTTATTTATTCTCCTGAAGCTGAGGTTGCCAACATCTAATGGTAAAGAATTATTTCTGGAACACGAAATGTTTCATCCAACAGAGAATGTAGATATTACAGAGCTATTCATCAAGGCAGCCATGCTGAAAGTGGTATTAACTGCAGGACTTAGGAGAGAAAGAAACTGGAATTAAACTATGAAATGATTCAAGGTGCAAGGTGGAAGAACTAACTGAGTTCCAGATTGTAGAAATTCAAGTAATTGTACCAGAGAATGTGTAACTCTGCATGTGTTCCATTTGGATGATCTAGTTTATTTGCTCATTGCTAGCGTGGTTTTGAGGTCAGGCTTTCCTTTAGTCTGCTGAGTTTTTTCCACCAAAATGGAGCTCGTCTTTCACCTTGTCTTCTGCATTTGGGTGTTGTATGCCTGTGGGTGCACGTGTGTGTGTACTCCAGTTTTGAGAGGGCTCTAAAGGTGAGTGACACAATCTCTGTCCTCAGTGAGTTTATAATTAATAAGGAATGGAAAGAAAGGTAATGCATACAATGATAATAAGGCAAAGTCTAAGCAAAATCAAGACAAGAGGAGACTGGGCCATAATGTGTGTCTGTCTTCACAAAAGTTGACTTGAGTGTTGCATATTTGCTGAGAGCCCAGATTATGAAGTGAGAATCTCAGTTTTTACTCTTTCTTCCTGATTAACCTTGCACCCGTTGTTTTCCTTTTAGCGTGTTTCCTCACAGCTAAAATTGTATAATGCAATAAAGATAAATGAAATGATGGATGACTAGACCATAGTAAACACTCAGTAAATACTGGCTCAGTTGACTCTCCTGCTTTAATCATTAGCATCTTTAAACACACTTAAGAAAAGCCTTTCTTGAGTACAGGAAGAGGTCTCTCAGAAATATATGTGATAATAGTAACTAACAGTGATTAAGCATAAACTTATGTTGCAGGTATGCTAAGTACTTTACCTACCTTTATTTAGTTTTATGAACAGACCTAAGAGCTGAGTGCCTTTTTTACCCCCACTTTACAGATAATGAAATAGAAGATTAGAGAGTTTATGTAATTTTCCTAAAGTGTGTAAGTGATAGAGCCAGATGAAGTGGTACCAGCTCACTTAGTATTATGGTTCCTTGACCTTTATTCATTTGTTCCTTTGTCTGGAATCTGTCTGCCTGTCTGTCTGTCTATCTATCTATCTATCTATCTGTCATCTTACTATTCTGTCCCCACCCCTAAACACTGCTAGAAAAATCAGTCTTCTGAATATTTTACTCATTCACTATCTCAAGAATCATTTTTTGTGCTCCTACTAAGTATTAGACAATGTGCTCTGGGGAATAAGGCACGATCTGTCTTTTGGAAGCATAATACAGCACAACCCAACAAATGTTTGTTGACACCCATCTAAGAATCGGGCACTGGGACCACCATTAATCTATAGGGGAAGCCAGTCATATAACCAGATAACCCCGGTGCAGTGTGGTGGGTGCTATCATGCAGGTGAACGTGGATTCCTTTGGAACCACAGGGGCAGAAAGAAGACAGACACGGAGGTATTTCAGTATCTGCACCATGCTGGATGCCATACATACCTCATCCTATCCACCCCTTGCACCAGCTCTGAATGATCCCAGAGGACATGTGTGGTTTCTCACTAAACCCTGACTCCTAGCCTGTGGGATCAAGGATGCCATCAGGGAGATTGGGACATTCATGTTGTGTCTAGAAGGATAAGTGGTAAACGTCTGGGAAGGCATCTTAGCTGGGAATAGAACGTAGCAAGCGTGGTCCATCTGGGAGGAATGTATAGTTTGGCCTGATTAGAAAATAGGATATTTTCAGAAGGATGAACAGGAAGTGAGGTGAGGAGAGTTATTTAGAATCAGCTGATAAAAGGCTGTGAATGTGATGCCAAGGAGGGTTCTTGACTCACAAGTGAAAAACAAAGGCATGTCTCAAAGGATAAAAACTGTGGGTATGAGATGCTCCAACATTTGGCTCGATTTAAACCCTTGGAATTTATAACTCGCCGATTTGCTTGTAGTTGGGGATAGGAGGGAACAGAATGGAGACAAAGAAAAAGAAGATACAAAGTTTAAAAGACATACATTTTTGGCATACCCCCAAGTTAAATTATTCTGTAACCTGAGAGAATACCCAATGCACCTGATTTGCTCTAATTTTAGACAGTTGGCAGAATAAGGGTATAATTATATAATTTCTAAGTAAATGATGATTTGTCCAACCAGTATTCCTAAAGTGGATCAAGCCCTTAATAAGTTTGTATTTGATCTATCCTTGTAGATAGACTATTAGTTTTACCTGTTCACCTACTATAATGAAATCATAACTTTTAGGCATTAAATTTTAAGTCTGTTCTCTCCTGGGAGAGAATCTCCTAAACATGTATTAAATTCAGGAAATGAAGTAAGAATGTGTTTTTTTAAAGTGATCAACCTTATTCTTAAAACATAGAATTCTCTCTTTGGTAGGGTGTAGGGGTACAGGTGGGAAATGGGCTGCAGAAAACCATTGAAATGCTACTTTTGTGATTTTAAATGCTATAAGGGTTTTTCTGAGCTAAAGCTTTTTGTCATAAAGATATTGATTCTGAATTCAGGAAAACACACGCAAACATAACCTCTTTAACAAATGCCAAATGGTTTTATCCATGTCTGAATAAAAATGAATCTTAATAATGACATAGGGTCTAGAGAATTTGGTGTTCTGTGACCTAATGGTTTTGTCTTTGCATGTGGAAACCTTCAAGAGGGACACTCTGCTTTTAAATGAATCAGTATTGTTTGGCAGTGTTGTTTAATCTGATTTTGCCTGAAGTAGTGTTCTTATTTTAATCGTAGCTATGATCTCTGTTGATATCATTGAATTTAACATGTAGATTGGATCTTACCTATCCCTTCTCCTGGAAATGAAGAGACTTGTTTCTGAGCCAAATTGGACTGTCTACTAACTGACTCCATCACAGGCATTTTTCAGAGGTATATTTGCAGGCAGTGTTTTCTCTGTTCCCGAATGCGTATGCGTGATAATCACATGCTTCATTACTGGAGTCAGTTCCTGCTTCTCCCATTTGCTTCTATCATCTTGTTCTAGTCAGAGAAGAAAGACATGTACGTGGCAGCTTCCAGGCATTAGAATCATAATTACCTTTGTCCTTCAATAGCACCTTGACCCACCATAGATTCCGTCTCCCTTTTCCTGTGTTCTTTGGAATACTGCGTGTATTGTAAGTACAGCTTTATCTAATTGAGTAAGTGATAATATTCAAAATTCCAAAGCTATCCCTTCCATAGGAATTCGTATGTGGGCTACAGGATCTTCTCTGCTCACCCAGGCCTTTGTTAGTCCCTTGGAAGATGGGGACAGACATCAGCTGGTGTTGAAAGCAATGATGGGCCTCGTCTACTAGGCATTTGGTCCCATCTCACACTGTTCCTCACTGTCTTTTTAGCCCGTTTCTCCCTTCCATGGCTTCTGTTTCCCAGTTGGGGAAAAAAGGTTGTCCTGAAAATTCTATCTGGCCTAATTTTTGCTTGTAAGAAAATCTGATACAATTGTGTATGTGTGTGTGTGTACTTAACCTCCAAGCCCATTCCTGGAAATATATAGGGGAATATTTATTGTTAAGGACATAATCAAAGAGCACTATTTATCGTAGATATCTTTCTTCTAATTTTTTCAATAATGAGAAACTAGGGAAGTATTTTATTGTATGAACAAAGATAAATCACGAAAATATGAGGCTGACAACAGACAAAATGTTCATTTGTTGCTACATAAAAATCTCGTTAGAACAACTCTAATGATCTGATTTAAAAACATATATATTCAAACAGCAAAAAAATGCATATAAATCAACTATAATCCAATAAAATTTAAAAAAACACGAAAAATTAAAATTTCATGGTAGTGGCAGTTAATGAACATTTTGATAATGGGTGATTAGGCTGTTTGCTTTTACTTCTGTTTTCCAAAACCAATCATTTAGTGTCTATGTAATTAAAACATTAAACAAACAATGAGAAAAATTAATAATTTGGATAAAAAGGGTAAGTTTCTCATTGCTCAGGCCCGTTTTTATGATTGCTAGCGCTGCTTAATTAGGGCAATTCCATATTACTTGTGCTATTCAGCTTTGAACCTTGAGCTCATTAATGGCAGAAAATGGATGGAAAACGCCTATTTGTAATGTTTTAGATGAAAGCCATCTAGCAGTGATTTCTGTACATTGCTGGGATTTTGGCAAAAATATTTGTCACCTACTGAGTCAGAGTCTGTATGTAGGGCTCTGACAAATGTATTTTAAACAGTGCCCCCAGCAATTCTAACATACAGCTCAAATTTGGGAACTGCTAGCCTGGCGGCAGCTTTGCCAAAATACTTTCCCTTTCTAATTTAATTTTTTTGCAATTTGAACTTTCTCGCATTTGTGATGCTCTTCCTTTAAGATCAGTGCTTCATAGTTTTTTCTCACATCTATAATTATCAGTATTCGTTAAATTTCTCGATGTGTATAGGGCTAGTACCTTCTTGGGCTTGCTTTTGCCAGGAAAAGATTTCAACTATCGGGAATTCCCTGGTGGTCCAGTGGTTAGGACTCCGCACTTCCACTGCCAGGGGCCCGGGTTTGATCCCTGGTCAGGGAACTAAGATCCTGCAAGCCACACAGCGTGGCCAAAAAAAAAAAGGTTTTAACTATCAACTCAATGTGAATTAATAGCGAGACATAAAGTACTACATAGCATCATACCTTGTGTTTCTTATGGTAGATACAACTGTACCTCCCTTGTTGTAATGCCTGAGACCTATTGTTGGCATTAAATTTGTTTGTGTGTATATGAGAAATAATCCAAAATGTATTCTTTAAGGAGTATATACCTATCACACCAGGTAATAGCTGTAATTTGGAAAGCTAGTTTTTAGTACGTCATTGGGCCATCTGGTTTGGAAAGTTCTGTAGACACTGTGCTTAAGTGAATATTGAATAGTTTTTTATGGTAAAGTCCACACCTAAGGGTATAACACCAAGAAAAAAAAGTCACGGCCTCCCAGGGGCACCTCTTCCCTAGGCCAAACCAGAGAAATGCCAGCAGCTCTGTTGTTAGTTGTATAAATACCTTCCACTGCATGTCTAATGAAGGCTGGCATCTTCTCAGTCTGTATTTTGGTTTCCATTTATATTATCTGCCTGCACAGGACTGAGGGCAAGAAGCCTAGATATCATCACACATTGTGTAAATTTTCGAATTAGATTTCTTGTATCGTCAATATCCAGCATCTCGGGATAAGAGGAAATATTTGTTTCAAAATGAAACCCACATTCCCCTGTCTTCCTATTCCTCCGCTTACTATGCTTTTGAGTTTTTACAAGATTAATAAGATCTGAATAATAACTGAAACACAACTGTGTTACAGTTTCTCTTGTCAAATATTCATTTTGTTATTCATAGAAATAAGAAATATCAAAACATTTTGACTACTTCCTGCAGGGCAATTTGGGTTAGGGCTATAGAAAGTACATCATAGATCGAAAAAGTTAATAAGACCATGTATGCAGTTTTCTTGTTTTCTTAGAAAATTTTCATTTGTCTCTCCCCTTTCAAAACTCATTATTTGATGTTTAAATAAAACATTTTTAGAGTTATAAATGTTAACCCTAAAAATCTGGGTGATCACTGATTGACAGCACAAGTAAATGGTCTTCTGTTTGTTTTACTTTTCTTGGATTTTAATTTGCAATTTACATCAGCACCCTTGGGAGACCCAAATGTATTCCTTAGACAGGCTGTCTTTACTGAGTTCTAGAAAGTGGTTCAAAACAGACTGAACTTCACTTCTCCAGTGACTGGCAGCTTTTCTCTGTGACATCACATTCAGAGAAGTTGTCTGCTTTGTCAGCTGGTGCCCACGTTGTGTTTGATCTCCACACAAATGTACTCAGCTATTGTGTCTTGCTAACTAAGCAAGAACGGCTGATGGTTAGAGTTCATAGATGATCCCAACTAAAATTAAAGTTATACATAATGTTCAAGTCTCTGTTTTATACTTATTTTTTTACTTCTATAAAGTTCACCTACAGAATACTTTTTCATATTAGTAGCTTTTATAACTTATGTAATTCTTCTAATACGTATTGTATTTCTTCATTTATTTTATTTTTTTAATTTAAAAATTTTTTGATGTAGACCATTTTTTTTTAAAGTCTTTATTGAACTTGTTACAATATTGCCTGTGTTCCACATCTCGGGCCTTTGGCCCCGAGGCATGTGGGATCCCAGCTCCCCGACCAGGGATCCAACCCACACCCCCTGCATTGGAAGGCGACACCTCAACCACTGGACCACCAGGGAAGTCCCTTCATTGATTTTAGAAATTGTATGCACGTAGTGTATAAATACTACCTAGTATATAGATACTAACTAATAAAAACCGAGCACCTAGTATATAAACATTAATGAATAGAAATATTTTTGCAAGTTTTAAAAAATCTGACTGGCTTCAATTTCCTCCTTTGGCCTAATGTTTCGCTCATGCGTGTAAAATGTTCACTCTGTTTCTGGTACCCCAAGCCTATCTCTGCACTATGACAGCCTCCACTGCCTTCAATAGCAGGGCGCCCCTCTATCTTAACATAACGTTCAATTCTGTCCTGCTCTTGGACCTATTGGAATCAGACTTCCGAGTGTCCATCTGGCTGCACCCTCAATTGTTATTAAAAAAACTCCCCTCTTGGGCTTCCCTGGTGGCACAGAGGTTAAGAATCCGCCTGCCAATGCAGGGGACACAGGTTTGAGCCCTGGTCTGGGAAGATCCCACATGCCGCGGAGCAACTAAGCCCGTGCGCCACAACTACTGAGCCTACAGTCTAGAGCCCGTGTGCCACAACTGCTGAAGTCCATGCGCCTAGAGCCCGTGCTCCACAACAAGAGAAGCCACGGCATTGAGAAGCCCGCGCACCGCAACGAAGAGTAGCCCCCGCTCACTGCAACTAGAGAAAGCCCGCGTGCAGCATGAAAGACCCAACGCAGCCAAAAATAAATTTATTTATTTATTTATTTATTTATTAAAAAAAGAAAAAAACTCCCCTCTTTGCCTGGCCACCATATTTCAGCCCTCAACCCCAGTACTTTATTTTTAAATTTTTTTTTAATTGAAGTATAGTTGATTCACAATATTGTGTTAGTTTCAGGTGTACAGCACAGTAATTCAATTATATATATATTCTTTTTCAGATTCTTTTCTCTTATAGGTTATTACAAAATATTGAATATAGTTCCCTGTGCTATACAGTAGGTCCTTGTTGGTTATCTGATTTATGTATAGTAGTGTGTATATGTTAATTCCAACCTCCTAGTTTTTCCCTTCCCCAGGCTTTCCCCTTTGGCAACCTCAAGTCTGTTCTCTGTGTCTGTGAGTCTTTTTCTGTTTCATAGATAAGTTCATTGTGTCATATTTTAGATTCCACATATAAGTGACATCATATGGTATTTGTCTTTCTCTTTCTGACTTACTTCGCTTAGTATGATAATCTCTAGGTCCATCCATGTTGCTGCAAATGGCATTATTTCATTCTTTTTTATGGCTGAGTAATATTCCATTGTGTATATATATCACATCTTCTTTATCCAGTCATCTGTCGGTGGACATTGAGGTTGTTTCCATGTCTTGGCTATTGTGAATAGTGCTGCTATGAACATTAACCCTAGTACTTTATACCATCCTTCCCTGCTTACTTTTTTCTTTTAAGATCCTCCCTTACATAAAATGATGTCACTCATTTATCTTGTTTATTTTCTTTCACCTTCCCTAGATTGTAAGTCCTACAAAGGCAACGTTTCCTGTCGGTTTTGTTCTTTTCCGTACCCTTAGCATCGTGCACAGGGATGCCAGCTGACCTCACTAGATATTTCCTGAATGAGTGATGAGGCCTGGATTTCCCAATCCTCCTCTTCTTTCTGTCTCTCTCCATCCGCAGCAAGATCCCACAGTAATTGTAGTTCTGTGTCAAATGGAACTGTGCTCTTCTCGCCCTGAATCCTCAAGGCCAGAGAATCCAGCCTCCCGGGGTGGCTTCCTCTTGGGCCCCGTAGCTTGAGAGTCATTTCTGGTCCCTGAATGGAGTCATGTGTGGATGTGTTTCCCTGCTTGTGCCCTGAGGGCCCTCAAACATGGTCTTTTCTCAGCTTTGAATCCTCCAGGCTTTGGGGAGTCATCCTTTTTGCCCTGTTTCTACTCCTCATGAGGAACCAGCCTGATGCTCTCTCTGGTTCCTTTCTAACATGCTTAGCTGGGTTTGCTTGCCTGCTTTCTGGTGTAGTTGTTTGTTTGCGTTTATTACATGCAGCTTAATTCGGCCCATCTTCCCTCTACCCTACTACACTCTTGGCCTCACAGTAATTTCGTTATTCTTCCTTCTTGGTTTCTAGATCCTGACGTTGTTTTTGTCAACATTTTTGTCCAGACTCTGTCCCTCGAAGTATCCCCGAGTAAGAGATATAAAGTTACTGTGTTCTGAGTTTGCCAAAGCATCATTTTGTTTTTCAAATCAACTTTTTCCACATTCCTCTCTCTGAGTATGGTAATTCTGCCATCAGTCCAGGCTACTTTAAAAGTCATCAGGAGGTACAGAGTTATTTTTCCCCTGAAATCTGGCTGAACTGCCCTGTGGGTTCTTAACATTCTCCTAAAGTAATTCCTCTTTTCCTTCCACCGACATCTTATCTTTTCAGTTCTCTTCTCTACCTCTGTTCTTCCTATAGACTTTGAGTTTTTTTAAAGTATAGTTGATTTACAATGTGTTAGTTTCAGGTGTACAGCAAAATGATTCAGTTTTATATATATATATATATATATGCTATAGAGTAGGTCTTTGTTGTTTATCTATTTAATATATAGTAGTCTGTATATGTTAATCCCAACCTCCTAATTTATCCCTCCCTGCCTCCTTTCCCCTTTGGTAACCATAAGTTTGTTTTCTATTAGACTTTCAGGTTTAACTAGTCTAATTCTCTTTGAGCTTTGGGATTCTAGATTAGAAAGATAACTTACAGCATGATAGCTTTCAATTTCCATCCTAGCTTCTAATTTGTGATAATTGCACCAAACTTTCCTCTGTGTGTACTTACATAGAAAATATTGATGAGATATGCCCCTTAGCCTACTTTGGTTTTTTTTTAGCAATTAGGTCTACCACCCACAGTCTGGGTTCCTGGTATCCAAATAAGGATCAAGACCTAGGTGTGAACAGCAGTGTCACTGGAGACCTGTGAGACCATCACTTCAGAAATCCCATGGATCCAAACCACCTCCTTAGTTGTACGCCATTGAAAACAGAGCAGGGCAGCCCATTGGGTGTCAAACATCAGTGCTAGAGACTTGTGCTTGTAAAATTGAAGAATACCAGATTCAACTGCACAAGGAATGTAATAATTTTGCTACAGCCATAGGTCAAAGGCAGCAGGTTCATTGACACCAAATTTTAGCCCTGGTGATTAAATTCAAGATTTGCTTGCTCAGAAACCTTTGGTGGGGTACTTTGTTGTATGTATTAAGTGGTTCCTCTTTCCACTATTATTTTTTGTTTCCTCCTCTGTCATCCCACCCCTACCCTACTCCACCCACATTCAGCTTGCACTTAAGGGACCTCTTCCCTCTAGGAAGAGCTGGCATTTATACATCTGCCCCTGAAGGGCTTCTCTCCACTTGGATGGCCATACTTAATCTTTAATTGAAAGTGACCTGTGTCCAATGAATTTGAATTCCACTCATGTTCTCTTATGTGTTTACTTTGGCGAGAGGATCATCATTGTGCTTGTTCCCACATCCAAGCCTTGACCTTCATTTAATTCTGTTGACCCATTAGGACTTTGGGTCCCAGCTTTCCTGGATGAGACAGAAGCATATTTGGCAGCTTGGCTGTGACTATAGTCTGCTTGAAATTAAACTTATAAACAGTTTGATTAGAAATAGTGCTTTTTTACTTATGTGTTAACATCATTGAATAAAATGTGTGCAAGTGTGTGGATAACTTCATGGCAATGTCTGTTTACCAATTATCACATTTCTCCATTATCACATTTAGTAGGTTTCAAAAGATTCTTTACTCCACATTGCTTCATCTTTTGAAAATTTACTTTATAAGCTCTGCCGATGATAAAGTCTTGCATATTCTGCCGTTTAAAGTTGTACACAGGTTTCTTGAGGAAAAGGATGTGTAGACAGAAATATAATGAAATTATTTTCACCAGAGTTGGCGATCCATCTCAGTTTTTATTTTAATTCTCATATTGATTTTGTAGGGCTCTTAACTGGTATGTAGCAACTAATATATTTAGGTGTTAGTACTGGCTCAGTAAGCCTAAGTAAATCTTATCCTTCTGCTAGACAATAGCTCTTAAAATAGTTAAAGACCCAAATAGTTTCCTAACTATCCCATTTTACATGTTAAACATTCTCACTTTCTTTAACTATCACTCATATTGCCAGGTTTCGGGAGCACTTAATTCAGAAAGCACTTGAACTCATCAGTGTTTCTTTTGAAAAATGACCCCCAGAAATCAGCATTATACATCTGATGGGGTCCAATTTGTGCATTGTACATCTGATGGAGTCCAGTGAGATTATCATGTTCTTAATTGGGTTTACTACTTGGGTTCGGCAGGCAGATATTTCATTAGCTTCTTTTGACAGCCATGTATGCAGTAGATAGTATTGAGGCCTAAAGCCACGTCCATTTGCTTGTCCCATTCACTTTGTCATTTTTCACCTGACCCACTGTCAAAACAGTTTTCCCCATCCTATGTGGCTAGGGATGAGTTTGCTTTTTTTTTTTTTTTTTTTTGTAAACAAACTCATTACAATTTTTGAAAGTAAATATTATCAAAAAACGTGACTGAGACAAAATACTCAAGAGAGTTTATTATGGTGTAGGCTGACTTATGACGTATTTCCTATAATTATTTGCTGTGATCATATCTATATTCTGTACAATTTAAGTTAGAGGCAGCTGCCCTGGCAGAACTGGAGAGAATGCTCTTTCCTCTCAATGCTGGGCCAGTTCCACCACCACAGATCACACTGCTTCTACTTTTTCAGTGCATAAATTTTGTAAGGCTTTGCTTTCTTAACAAATACAGTTAAATATTTGTTAATGCTTTAATGATGACCTTAACCCCTTCCATGGCAAACCCCTTTTTTGAGATCTAAAGCATTTTACTGTTTTCTGAAATGCAATATTGAACATACATCAGATATATTCCTTTAGTTGGATTGCAGTGAAAATTGATGAGTTTAGTTAAGATTAATTTATGGCTTTGTACACACTATTTTCATTTCTACAGGGGGCTAATTTATTAGAGTATATGTTATCCTCAGATACCTGTACCAACTCTATTCACAGATCATTTTGTCTCACCATCAGAAAAATCTATCATATTTATTCTTTTGTCAAAAAGAATAAATTATAGATATTTATAGCAATTAGGTATACTGATCATGTAGATTATTAATGACAAGTTTTAGACATTTCTTAGTGACACAAGTACTCGTGACAAAGTAGAATGAGTTTTAGAGTTCATTAAGTTGACTACCCTTCTTATAGGACTTTCACTCAGAAAAAAATCATCTCTATGATATACTAAATCATAGATATAGGAAGTATATATATACTTATTTATATGTGTTATATTTATTTATATGTATTTGTGCATTTATCCATTTTTAAATTTTTATTTCTGTGTAGCGTGTGTGTGTGTGTGTGTATAAGCCTAAGGAATTTAAGAAGTGTGCTCAACTTTGTGTTTTCCAGAGAAACCCTGAATACTTACTTTACAGAAGAATAGCTATGATATGGGAAACAACATAAAACAATAACTAACACATAGGAGTGAATGAAAGCTAATTATGGTAAATGTAACCAGTATCAATACAAGCTTTGTAGATGGACCACATTTTCTAAAATTTCAAAGCATGAAAACACAAACTACAGCTATGTGACTCTTAACATTCCTCCAACTTTTATACATCTCGGAAGTAGCTGCCTTCAGGCCGTTGATATAATATAGACATAAATGTTAACACCTAACAGGCATTCCTTTTGGGAAATTCAAATGATGAAAGCTGAAGCTAGAATAAAGTTAGGTTGATAGTTTATTTCAAAATTAGCAGGCAGAATTAATATATTTCTCATAGGCTTTGTCACGATTTAACCAAAGACAATTTTAGGGTTAGAGAGAAATGTTTATTTCTACCAAGGCCATGAAAAGGAAAATAGGCTTATTTTGGAAGAATACAGAGGATGGAATTAGTAATGATAGCTTAAAGTTTTTCTCATAATTCTGTATCAGAGGTAATCCATCATCAAGTATGTCCTGTCAATTCTCAGTGCCCGGTACTGTCAGACTCGCAAGTATAAGATGGGATCGTTGCTTACTTCATAATTGTCAGCATAAGACACATGGAACGTTCTCCACAGAAAGATGTCTGAAGGGAAATGTGTCATTGCAAAGGCGGGAAGTTGTATTGTTTTTATCAGACTGTGGAAGAGTCTGTATCAACTTTTGATTAATTACTGTAAAAGCTTAACACAAACCCATAAGGGGTTGGTGGGATGGGAAGAGGGGGAGCAGTGTGGAATTGTGGGAATATCCCTAGCCTGGGACATAGGACCCATGGGTTTTGAGCCCAGATCTACCGTTAACTAGGTATATGGTGGTTTGAAGGCAGGAAATAAACACTTAAAAAATAGACTAATCATATGCTTTGAACAAGTAATTTATTCATGCTGGGCCTCAGCTTCCTCATCTGTTTTAAGTGAAGCCATGAATCAGCGATTTTACCTGTTTTGTTCATTGATGCATTCCAAGAACTAGGAACAGCACTTGGCAAGATTGTTTCTCCATAAACATTTGTTGGATAGATGAATGAATGAATGAATAATTGCCAGAGTAGCTAGATGGATTCACATTATATACTTTAATTAACTTTTGCCTTGAAGGGTTGCCAGGACTTACACATGATTAAAAAATCTGAAAACTAACTTATACAGGTATTAAGATTTCATTCAATATCAGGAATGTGAAGGTCATGTTGAGGTTAAATAGAAGCCAAAACCAGTGTTCCTTATTTGATAAAATCCATGAAAAAGAATGTAAATGTCAGAAAAATGTTAGCAATATTTCAAAAAAAATACAAACTAAGAACAGTGCCTGGCAATTATAAAATGACAACTTATTTTTATTCATTGTAATGGAAAAGAAATTGGGCAAACTGTGATATAGTGACTTTTTTATGAATAAATCAATTTTTTGATTAAAAAGCAGTCACAGGCATACCTTGATAATTTTCATTATAGCAAGATGAATTAACATCAGTATAACTGTCTGGCATGTTTAGTCGAATATATAAAATACAAAATTAGTGAGAACCACAATATTGAGATTATATACTTAAGTGTTATCCATCTTTGAACAGTTGAAAAATCATTTTTTAATATTAGTAAATTTGATTTAAAATAATAGGGTTTCCCTGCTTTGTAAGAAATATTTACTTTAGTTAAGAAAAATAGCTAATTAATAATAGTTTTCTTAATATTTAGAATGTCAAATATATTTAAATCATTTTTAAACTAAAGATACAGGCATTCAAGTATTTTTTAGGCTATGGGGAGACCAGATAATTTGTTTACCTACAGTTATGTCTGAATTTTACCCACCATGCTACTTCATCACTAGGACCAAGATTCAGTCAACATTTTATTTTTAAAGCCCATGAAATCTTTCCCAAATAAAAGGGCCCTTTGACTATTACCTTAAACTTAGCCTAACTTACAACCTCTTGTGCTAACTAAACTTATTATGGTAGACATTTCACAACATATACATATATCAGATGATCACCTTGTATACCTTAAACTTACACAGTGTTATACGTCAAATCTCAATAAAGCTGGGGGAAAATAAATAAATAAATAAATATTCACAGCCTCTTGCAATCACAGTAAAAAGACATTATTACTTGGTGTATCTAAAATGCCCAAGATAAGGGATATTGGCCAAATAAAAATGAGTAAATACCAGTGCCACTTTTGTACTTAACCTAATGTTGTAAGTCAAAACCTTACGGATGTTTAAGGTTTTTCATTTCATAATCTAGTTTCACAAATGTTACACTTCACTCTGTGAAGTGTTATTATTTCTATTTCATGAAAGAAGCAGCACAGAAAATTTAAGTGACCTAAATAGAGTTACACAGCTACAAAGAACGATTAAGAACTTAAATCCAGGTCTGCTGTTTCCTACTTCGGTGCTTGTTCCCTGCGTCACCACTCCCCATGTCACTGTGGCCATGTCACCACTGCCCATGTCACCACGGCCCACACCGTCATTACCTTCACATATGGCAGCTTCCAGTAGGATTCTAGCTTGTTTGAGCAGCAAGTAGACAAACTGTACTAGTGTTTACAACTGCATCCAAGGTTAAGGGATACTTTTATGCTTGTTTTGGGGAGAAGAGGTAGAGATTTTTCTTGTTGTTGTTCACTTAAAAGAACCATATCAGTCTTACAGATTAGCATTCTGAGAATGGAAGTACTATGTCAATGCAAAAATAACCTTCTCATGTATGTATATATCTTCTATAATGTGCCATATTGTATAAACTGTAGTTTGCAATGAGAACATTACAAATACTGAATGACAGCAACAATAAAAGAATAACAAAGAACCAAAGGTAAGGAGGGCCTTTTTTATCGCCTAAATCAATTTGAACATGTCAAGAGTCCAAAAAATCAAAAGCTGTCTCCCATTATCAGATCCCCTAACTAAAGGGCTGTTTGATAGTAGGTTTGTAAGATAAAGAAGGTGGGGAGGAGGCTTTTAGAGGGCTGGGTGTCCAGTGAGGGCAGACACTGTATTTGCAATGACTGAAACTCCGTGAAGAATAGGATTTAATGCCAATGTATTGCTGTTTGGGCAAATGAAAATTCAGGCAGCCAAACTCTCACTGAAGTGAGAGTTAAAGACAGCTTTGTGCTACCCATGCTGAGTTCTGTCACAGTAGTATCTCTGGAAACCGTCTGGGTTACAGTAATATGTGATAACAATCCACAAAACATAATTAGCACTAAATAACCCAAAAAAAGGATAGTTATAGCAGCAAGTGCAATTACAAAATGGCTTTTTACATAAAGCTAGCTTGGAGCAGTTCTCTTTTAAGATGCAAAAAATAGTCTATGGTTCATATACAAATCTACTAGACATCCTTCATGGAACACATGACGTATATCTTCCCCCACATAAAACCCACACAAACTATTCTTACTTTCAGAATACGAACGTGCCTTGGGTTCAAAGTCATCATGACATCCTAAAATTATCAGACTTGGAATTATGGCTAAACTGTGCACACTGGCTTACACACTTACAAACACAGACACACACACGCACATTCCCCATGTGTGAAGTTGAGTTGTAAATAAAAACTGAGGAATTCTGTAAGCAAGTTTTAAATTAAATTGTGCAGTTCCATGCATTTATTCAAGTTTCTTTCTGATTGAAGAAACTTGCAGCGTTATTGGACCACGAGGACCTCCATTCTACACAATCCCCGATCAAAGCCTGCCTATTTTTCACAATCCTCTATGTCACCTACATGCACAGAAGATGATCAAAAAACCACTACACCAAGGGGGGAGAGAAAGCTCCCACTGTTTTGGTGACAACATTTTATTTCGACTTTTTTTCCTTTTTAAAAATCAGCATGAACTAACTTGCTAAGGAAATTTATTTATGGTTAGAAACTATATTCCAAGTCTAATAAGCAACCAAAATGTGTAATGAGGCTAAGACCAATATTTATGAGTATTTAATAAATAAGATATTCATTTCTTTAAATATTACATATATATTTATATTTATGCATATATATACACACACACACACACATACACACACACATATATATATATACATATAGTCAGATACATAGAAACTATATTTCTTTTTAAAGCCTTACTTTTAGGTTAATGGTGTCACATAGAATTTAGATGCCATACATTTGTTACAGGATTTTTTCCTCTGGCCTTATAAAATAGAGAATTTGAAAATTACCTATTGGTAGAATCATACTATAAGACATATTGTAATTTTACCATGAAATACTTCTAACTATGGGAAAATACAATGGTTTAATTTATTTTAACCTCTGTCTATAAACAGAACGTCGAAAAGATCTCAGATAATCAAAAGAGCTCATTATGACTCCTCACGCTATAACCAAAGTCATCTCACCATAACATAATTATGGTCATGTCTCTCATGCTTCCTCACTCCTCAGCCGCCACCAAATCCCCAAATGTCAGTGGTTTCACGTTATACTTGGATAATGACCGAAGCCATCTCATAGCCCACAAGGGCCTGTCTGGCTGGGCTCTTCCTCCCCTCCTGCTCCCCCACTTAAACCTTTCCCTTTGTTCCCACTGCTTAAAGGGTATTTGCATGTGCTCGCTCTTAGACAGTCTCTCCTTTACTGTCTTTCCCTTAGATTTTATTGAATTGCAGCAAGGTTTTGCCCTGACTTAAAATGAAGGGTGCTGGCATGAATGAGTTGTCTATAGCTACGTGAACCTTGTAGACAGTCCTTTAAATTTGCGTAAAGTCAGCCAGATCTTAGTACCATAGCCTGTAATGCAAATCATATCCCAATGGAGAATTGGTGATAAATTACTTATGTTTTAACTTACACTAAAGATATTGAGTAAATTTTTGACTATCCAAAGTGACAGAAAAATGGATCATTTTCTAGAACAGATCATAAGCTAGGCCATAAAGCAAACCTCAATAGTTTTGAAAGGATGTAAACAGTACAAAGTATGTTCTCTGATCACAGTGGAATGAAATTATAGAAATAAATAGCAGGAAAAAACATGGGGAACTCACAAATATATGGAAACTATACAACATATTACTAAATAACCAATGGGTCAAAGAAGAAATCAAAAAGGGAAACCAGAAAATACTTTGAAGATGAATGAAAATGAAGACACAACAAACTAAAATTGATAGAATGCAGATAAAGTGTTATTTAGGGAAATGTTTAGCCATAAATGCTTAAGAAAGAAAAAAGAGTTTAAATCAATCAAAATAGATCACAGACCTAAATATAACAGCTAAAACATGATACTTTTAGAAGAAAACAGGGGTAAATATTTATGACATGGGATTTGGCAAAGGATTCTTAGATAAGACACCAAAAGCATAAGCCATAACAACAAAATAGGTAAATTAGCCTTCACCAAAATTAAAAATTTTGTGCTTCAATGGACACCATAAATTAACTAAAAGTACAACCTGCAGAATGGAAAAAATGTTTGCAAGTCATATATTTGACAAGGGACTTGGATCTAGAATATATAAAGAACTCTTACAACTCAATAATAAAAGGACTAAGCAATGAAAACGTGGGCAAAAGATATCGCCAAGGCAGGTATACAAATGGCCAATAAGCACATAAAAAGATGCTCAATACCGCTGGTCGTGAGAGAATTGCAGATCTGCAGATCAAAAGCACAGTCAGATTATACTTCGCATCTACTAGGATGTCAGGTGAATAACAAGTCAGATAATAAGTGTAAGCTAGGATATGGAGAAATCTAAACTCTCATAAACTGCTGGTGGGGATGTAAAATGGTGTAGCTGCTTTTGGAAATAGTCTGACAGTTCCTTAAATGATTAAATGTAGAGTTACTTTATGATCCAGCAACCCCATTCCTATTTGTATACCCAAGAGAATTGAAAACCTGTCTGCGCAGAAACTTGTGCAGCTATGTTTATAGCAGCATTTTTCATAATAGCCAAAAGATGGAAACAACTCAAGTGTCTGTCAACTGACAGTGGATAAAGAAAAAATGTGGTATATCCATAGAATGGAATGTTATTTGGCCATAAAAAGAAATGCAGTATTGCTACATGCTACAATGTGGAAGAATCTTGCAAACATTATGCTAAGTATAAGAAGCTAATCACAAAAGACCACGTATTATATGATTCCACTCATGAAATATCCAGAATAAAGAAACCTATAGAGAGAGAAGGTAGGTTAATGGTTGCTTAGGGCTGGGGGGCATGGGGATGATAGGAGGATGGATTTGGATGCTAGCTAAAGGGTAAAGGGTACAGGGTTTCTTTTAGAAGTGGTGAAAATGTTCTAAAATTGACTGTGGTGACAGTTACATATAGCTGTGAATATGCTAAAAATCATTGAATTGTACAATATAAATGGATGAATTGTATGGTATGTGACTGATATCATAAGAAAGCTGTTTTTTTTAAGGTGATAGGGGAAAATATTAGCATAAGTAAGAGCTACCAAATAGCAGTGAATCTTAGTTTAGCCACCATCTTTTTCAAAGTTAGATTGGGGGCTATGGAATAAAACATTGTGTCTGAGTTTCCTTCTCTGGAGGAGAATCTAATGAACAGCGTAAAGGAAAAAGGATCAGTCAGTAGATATAGAAAGAAAGAAGAGAGAGGGTCTACCAATTTCCATCAGTCCAGTATAATTGTCAGTCATCTGTATACAGCTAGTGAAGACCTGTCTTCCTCTGATCAAGGGCCACCTGGTCCTGCAGAAGACATCTCCTGTAGTGAATCATGGGGAAAAAATCCGTGCTACTAACCAGCTGGGTAATGCCCAGACAATCTCAGTTCAGCTAAGTAAGTGTGCGTTTTTGGTAAACCTCTTCCGAATGCTAACGTTTTTGTAATGGAATATATTCTTAGTAGCCGTTTGTATAAATTTGTGTGTAACCAACAAGAAGTACTATCTAGAAGATCCATTCATTGTCTCAGAAGAAATTTCTCATAGAATCTGGGGTCCGGCATGCCCCATAGGGTGGTCTGTGTTCCATCCCATTGGTGGGCAGTCTTTTTCTGCATAATGGCCAAGCTAAGAAAACGAAAAGTGTTTACTGGCAGCACTTTTATTTCAAATCACAAAGTGCAGAATCTGCGATCAGACTTCCATATAATTTTATTATCACTAAAGGATTTCTTTTTCTGGGGAAAAAAATCCATAAACCGTAAAAACAGCACGCATAGCATGATTCCAGTGCTGTGCTTTTGAACATATATGTCAGGTAGGAACTGGTGGTGCTGGGTGAAGTGTTGGTGGGATTTCTTGGTTCAGTCAAAACCAGGACAAGAAAAGTGAGCACCAAGAACAGACCTGTGGGTGCTGGGGAGGCAAGAGGGGAAAGGATGGTTGAAGAGATCAAGTCATTTCCCAACACGGTGGGAGGTTAACAAGTGATTGCTTTTCTTCTCCACTCCCATTTGTTAAATGGAAAATTTTTGTTTCATGCTGTATCGGTTTCTTAGGGCTGCCATAACAAATCACCACAAACTGGGGAGCTTAAAACAACAGAAATTGATTCTCTCATTTCTGAAGCTAGAAGTTCAAAATCAAAATCAAGGTGTTGGGAAGATCACTTTCTCTCTGACCCTTCCTGGCTTCTGGTAGCTCCTGACAATCCTTACTATTTCTTGCCTTGGGGCTGCAATCTCTTCCTTTGTCTTCACATGGCCTTCTTGTAAAGACACCAGTGACTGAATTTAGAGGCTACTCTAATCCAGCGTCATCTCATCATAACTAATTATCTCTACCCAATGCCCCAGTCTGCCCTTTGGATAACGGCATACCCAGTTGACAGCTTGCCTGGAACCTTATGAGAGATCCTGAGCTAAGCAGGTGCCAGATTCCTGAACCTCAGAAAGATAACACATGATGGTTGTTTTAAGCTGCTAAGTTTTGAAATCATTTGTTCTGTAGCTCTCGATAAGTAACACACCACCTGACAGGAATACTTCCTTTGGGTGCAAAATTGGATTTTATGGTTTCAACATATCTTACAACCCTAGTAGTTGTTTCTTAAAAGATGTAAGTGGGGAGAAGTTCCTTGTTACACATGATAAGCAGACAATGTAATGGTAGAATTTAGCCGAAGTGATTTTATGGTAAATAAAATGTTTCTGAAAGGGAAAGATAAATAGCAAGAAATCTTTATAGTTTCTCACCGATAGCCTCTTCATCTCTGCTACAAATTAGAAGTCCCAAAGATTAAGAGAGCTAGTGTGCAGGTAGCCTCGCATTAATCATAGTATCCAGACAGCAGATGACTGAAATATTGGATTCATAAGATATATATATGTGTATATATATATGTATATATATACATTTACCTTACATTACAGTGATAGGAACAGATATTGATCTCCTATCTCACTAGGAGTTTTGTGTTTGTGTAAAGCTACTGTCATAAAATGTCCCGAATCAATATATAAAGATAAGAAAAATGCAAGCAAAAGGGGAAAATAAAGGAGAGTAGAGGCAGTAGGGTAAGTAAGGGTTGTTCAGGTAATTCACGTAGTGAGTGAGTGAGCACATTAGCAAACCCATGCCTGACATGAGTCTCTGGTTGTCAGACTTGCCCAGAATGTCAAATTTATATGAAGTTTACTCTTGGGTTTTTTGTTTTTGTTACCTAATAAATGACTAAAGGTTATACATATAACCCACATGCTGATGTCAGAAGTCTTCATTTAAAAATATCCCAGAGCGCTTTTTTGCCTGGAAGGCAATTGATCCTTGATGGCTGTTGTCGTAATACATAGATACGTGTGATCTTCTGAAATTCACTTAAATAGTGTTTAGTTTGGTTTTAACTTTCTCCCCACATGGGTTCTTGGAAGTGTGAAAAAGCAATTGAAATCATTACCTTGACTTCTTTCTTCTTTAAGCCTTTTGATGGACATGCCCATGGGCAGTGAAATAGGGAACAAAATGAGCAGGCCAACAAAGAAGCCAAGGACCTGGTCTAGTCAGCCCTGAACAGTTCTCTGCTGACCATTTAACTAGTCATACACTCAGACATGGTTAGCCCAGTAGGAGACCTCCAGTTTTTAAGGTGAGCGGTTGTACCCTCGTTGCCAGTGTGTTGACTTTCTAGGCTCCCTACCTCCATGTCATGGTTTTCTTGACCATCCAAGCAAGCACTTAGTGGAATCTCTTTATGCTTTATCTGTGGCAAACTCAAATTAACCTTCTTTCCTAAATCAAGGGCTGTTTATTGTACAGTTAGGTGGAAAGTAGAGGTACTTACGGAGAGAAGTGCTGGGAATTGGTGCTGATGGGGTAGTTACAGTCAATGTCATTTATTTTAGAAAATCAGCTAAAACAAAAATTAACTCCCTCGTCAAAATGATCTCTCATGTATTCTACAAATTTCACATTCCATTAAGTCATTGAGATTAGTAATCACATTGTAGGAAGCAAAATGTCACAGGAGAGTTCTACATACAGAACAATTTAGTGTTAATTGTATTAAGCCGATTAAGACTTAGCCAAAAATCTATCATTCTTTGAGAGAGAGGGTTATAACTGATGCCCAGGGGAAAGGAGGGGGAATCTGAGAAGTTCTAGGTAGGTATTTATTGCACAGCCAGAGGAGCATTGGGAAGCAAGTGAAAAGCACAAAAGGAAATTCAAAGGTGAGAATGGAAGATTCCATAGACAAATTCTGCCTTCTTCATGGTTTTGCCTTGGGCCATGGTGGCAGTTGGTTATACCTGGAGAAATCCCGGCCATCTGCTGCCTTCCCCCTGCTTCCAGTTTGCCTCTGCAGGAGGTGAGCTTCCAGAACCAGTTGGAAAGACTCAGAATCTTAGGTTCTATCAATTCAGCTCAAAGTCCCCAAGGACTAGCATGGTTCATCTAGATCTACGAGATTCACCTGCATTTCTTGTGTATTCCAGTCCTTCACTGCGAAAAGCTGAAGGATAAATGATCAAGTGAGATCAAGTGAGTAGTATCAGGATTTGGCCCAAGGCGGGGATTCTGAGAAGCCAAGTGGCAGGCAGCCTGGGCCGAAGTCCAGACTAGGGGGAGGCAGGGGCGAGGCAAAGGGAGAATGCAGAGTTGAAGTGTAGATGTAAGTGGAGGATGAATCTTATGAACCAGTTGTTATTACAAGGGCAGTTATCCAGAGCTGATGGGAAGATCACCAAGGACCAAGAGTGAGGCTTATCCAGTACTTCCCAGAAAACAGTGCAGCTGGGATCCCTTCTTCTTGCTGGATTGGATCTCACAATCTGAGCTCATGGTGGGAGCTGAACCTGGCACAGACATTTGATGGCTTAAAGGGGACCTGGGTGTGGGGATGAGGAATGATTACAGTACTTGGATGGACTCCTCGCCTCTTATTTTTTCCCTTTTTATTTTTAGTTCAAGGTATAAGTATTTCCCTGGATTCAGGGAGTCTTAACACCTTTCCCTAAAAATATAAGAACCTGCTGGATGGACTTTATGGGTTTTCTATCTTTGTAATTGATTTTCCTACCACAACCATGCCCTCCAGAATGTAATTTAACAAAGCACATATGACGAATTTATAAGAAGTTGTGGGAAAATATCTTCATGTGTGCTGTGTAAAGAAACTTTCATTAGAAAATGACTCTTAGCTTCCATTATGATATAATATGTCTTAGGCAGTTCTGCAATAACAGAGAACCATAGACAGGGTGGCTTATAAACAACACAAATTTAGTTTTGACAATTCTGAAGGCTGGAAAGCCCAAGACCAAGGTGCTGGCAGATTCTGTGTCTGGTGAGGATCCACTCTCTAGCTCACAGGTGGCCGTCTTCTCACTGTGTCCTTACATGGCAAAAGGGGTGAGGGAGCTCTGTGGGGTCTCTGTTTTAAAGGCACTAATCTCATTCCTGAGGGCTCCACCCTCATGACCTAATCACCACCTCCCCAAAGGCTCCATCACTAAATACCATCACATTGGGGATTAGGTTTCAATATAAGATTTTTGGTCAGATAGGAACATTTAGTCTATAGCATAATACTGATTCAATCAATATTAATGAAACTTTTTAATGAGCAGGGGGTTGTTTATGTTTGTAAAACATGTCTTCTTGTTTATATAGTTTAATATTCTAAAGTAACTGCACTCTATTTCAAAGAAAAATCATTAAAAAATAGGAAAGACAGTGTACAAGGAACACCTTTCAAATCTGATAATAACCCCCTTTTCATAGTATATGTGGCGATAAACTATGATTGATTAATTGTACATCCATTCATTTATTTATATTAAAGTTCTAAGCACCAGTTCTACCAAGTTAAAGTGAGCGAAACAGATACAGGTCCTGCCCTTACTGAACTTAGAATTCCAGTGGAAATTATTTTTCATCTAAAATTTTCTTTGTCATCTTAGGCCATATATTTTGCACTTGGTCAGATTTTAGAACCATTTATAAAATCATTCTTTATGTTTTTCTTTAATTTTGTACTTCATATTTATTTTATTTGAATATATTTAAATGTAACACTTGAAGCACATTTTAATAAGAATTCATTAAAACTAATGTAAGACTTTATTAAATCTCACATGAGGCATCGCTGCATTTCAGATAATGAAAAACGATGTATTGTAGAAAGATGCCTGTTGTGTTAGTTTTCTGTCACTGTTATAACAAATAACCACAAACTGAGTGGCTTAACACAATGCAAATTATCATCCAGTTCAGGAGGTCAGAAGTCTGACATGAGTCTGATTGGGCTAAAACAAAGGTATCAGCAGGGTTGTATACCTTTCTGGAAGGTCTAAGGGAGAATCCATTTCCTTACCTTCCTCACCTTCTAGAGGCCGCCCTCATTTCTTGGCTTATGGTCCTCCCGTCTTCAAAGTCAGCGATGGCTGGCTGAGTTCTCCTCGTCCTGCCATCTCTCTGCGTCCCTCTTCCACTTTTCAGGACCCTTGTGATTTGTCCAACCTGGATAATCCAGAATCATCTCCCTATGTGAAGATCGGCTGGTTAGTGACCATAATTCTGTTTGCAACCTTAATTCCCCTTTGCCATGTAACCTAAAATATCCACAAGTCCTGACCATTAGGACGTGGGCACCTTTAGAGCTGTTATTCTGCCTCCCGTTTCTACTGTCAGTGTAAGAAATGACCACCCCATCCAGCCAAGCACATGTCATTTCTCTTCAGGAGGAGATTTCACTGTCTCTTTGAGTTACCTGTTGCAGTTTCTGTTAACATTTGCCTGATTGCCTGTGTGTAATCTCAAGCTCACCTTGCACTATTTGAGCCCTTTCCCTCTTCTCTGCAGCTCTGGGAGCCACTAGCCATTATTCTTCTCCATTTGAAAACAGTTCATTTCCAGAAGCCATCACTGCATTCAGGCTTAGTTATTGATAGACATAGAAGAGATTAGCTTTACCTGCAGTATTAAATACGTTTGTCTTACATGTTTGATAAGTGGGAGGAATAATAATGACAGCAGCTAAGCTCTTTGTCATTAGTAATTCATTTCATTGTTCTAACTGTGCTATGAGGTAGATTCTTACCCTGAGAATGAAAAGCTTGATGGGAAGGAATGTAATTTACATGTATCGACCAATCATAATTCTGTAACCTTTGCATCTAGTCCTGTAAATAAACACTCGTAAACAATAACATTTTACTTTGGCTTTTTTGTTTGTTTTTTGTTTATTTTTCATTTATTATTATTTTTTTATTGAAGTATAGTTGATTTACAATATTATGTTAGTTTCAGGTGTACAGAACAGCGATTCAGTTATACATATACACATTTTTTCTTTTTCAGATTCTCTTCCCTTACAGGTTATTACAAAATATTGAGTATAGTTCCCTGTGCTATACAGTAGGTCCTTGTTGGTTATCTATCTTATATATAGTAGTGTGTATCTGTTAATCCCGTACTCCTAAGTTGTCTCTTTCCCCTTCGGCACCATAAATTTGTTTTTTTTATCTGTGAGTCTCTTCCTGTTTGGAAATAATTCCATTTGTATTATTTTTTAGATTACACATATAAGTGATATCATGTAATATCTGTCTTTCTCTGTCTTACTTCACTTAGTATGATAATCTCTGGGTCCATCCATGTTGCTGCAAATGGCATTATTTCATTCTTTTTTGTGGCTGAGTAATATCCCATTGTATATGTGTGTATACCACATCTCTTTATCCATTCATCTGTCGATGGACATTTAGGTTGCTTCCATGTCTTGGCTATTGTAAATAGTGCTGCAATGAATATAACATTTCACTTTGTATTGATAACTGTGGATCCACTAGTTTGAAAATGTGTCTTGGTACAATCATGACAGCTTACATTTGTGAATTCTTACCATGTGTCAACACTGTTCTTAGTGATTTACGGGGCTTATCTCATTCAGTGCTCATCAAATATCTATTAGGTAGGTGATATTATCCTCATTTTACAGTTATGGAAACTGAGGTAGACTGGAGTTAAGTAAGTTGCCCAGGAGCACACAGGTGTAGGTCACTGGTCCCAGCCCGGGAGACCGGGCACACAGTGCTTGCTTATTACCACCGTGCTCTGCTGCCCACAAATCGCCTGCATACTGCTGCATCTGTGAGGGTTTTGAAAACTATTCCCTTTCTTATTTGGACCCTGAGTCAGTAGTTCATTTGAACAATGACCAGTTTTGTTCCTGTTTCACTGCATGTCATTAAATGCTAATAGTTATTCAATGTAGTGTCACTTAGTACAAAATGCATTCTGTCCTTTTATTTGTTCTTAAATGTGGTCACTTTTGATGATCATGCAGGAGTACATTGCAAGTGTGCAGTATTTTGTCTTCTGTAATTTCTGATAATAGAACTTAGATAAACATTTAACTGCATGTTTGCAGACACATCGTGCACACACGTGTACACAGACATTGCACAGGAAATGCTTTTACTTCATTAGTTAAGGAAATTAGAAGTGCTAAGTACTAGCTCACATTTTAGCAGTTTGTTTTCTGGCGGTATCCTGACGCCCTGCAGCAAAAGCTTTCTTTGAGTACTTTAGTTTAACTAAACGTAGAACTGCATAGCTATTGCTATGTTATTGAAAGATGCAGATGGATATGTTTCTCTCACCTTTGACAAGAAGAGGTATAGCAGAAGACGCTATAGCATCTTAGTGTTGGGAGGGCTCTTAGAAAGTTCCTAATGCTCTAATACAGCCTCCCAATTATGAAATAATTTTTATGTGGTGTTCCTGACACTTTCAATGATGGTGAACAAACTTATTTACTAGGTGTTCTATTCCATTTCCAAGCAGATCTCATTATTTAAAAGTTGTTCCAGGGACTTCTGGCGGTCCAGTGGTTAACACTCTGTGCTTCCAATGCAGGGGGCGCGGGTTTGATCCCTGGTCGGGGAACTAAGATCCCACCTGCTGCGCAGCACGGCCAAATAAATAAATAAATGTTTGATTCTGATAAAAAAACAATTATAAAAAAAAAAGTTGTTGCATTACTGAGATGAGTATCTACTCGCTTTCTTTGTCTCTGGTATTAGCTAACTTAGCCCACCGCCTCACTGCTTGGCCCTTAATAGGAATTCAATATATATTTGTGGTTGATGGAAGCTCATTCACCTTTTAATATCATGGACATTCAGCTCAATTCAGCTAAAGTCATTCACAGCCGTTAGAAGTTAGATTGAATCTCTGCTTTCCAGTTCCCCTGCTAACAGAGAAGTTATACGTGGATCATTATAATTAAGTATATGCTATACACGTGCTCAGGATGCTGTAGAATCACAGAGGAGAGACTCTGGATGGGGCAGGGAGGTGGAAAGTAGAGGAGGGGGCGAAAATGTTCTCAAGAGTAAATAAGTTTGATCTGAGTCTTAAAGATGAGGAGGAGTTATCCCAGGAAGAAGGAATGCAGAGGTGAGAGGGCACCTTAAGGAAAGGAATAGTAGCACAAAAGCAGGGAGGCATCCTGCTGTGTGTTGGCTCCATAATGCAGGAGTTACAGTTGAAGTGGAGAGCAGAGGACTGGGGTGGAAATTGGTGGGGGGGGCGGGTAAAGTCATGAAGGCCCTGAGTGCTGTGTGTGGTCACTTTATATTTGTGGAAGTTGGGGATCAAGGGAGGCACAGAGTCACACTTGGTTGCTCTCTTCTTTTCCTGAATTTGGCTCCTTTTCAGACTAAGTAGCTACTCCCTTTCTTCCCCACCCCCGATGACATATCTTCAGTCCGGTCCCCATCATGCACATCCTCTGAATGTCTTCTAGATTTCAATGCACCACTTGAAATGGGAGTCCAAAAACCGAACTGAATATCCTGGTTGCTTCCTGAAAAAAATCAGGGTACCAAGAGATTGGTGTTTTTCCTTTCTGCACTCTCATTCCATGAACACCATCTATCTATGCTACCTTTTTGGTAAGTCATGTCATACCTTTGCTGCATTTGAGTGTGTAGCCAATTAAAATGCTCCGTCTTTTTCAGATGGCCTACTTTGTGGCCAAGACTTTGCAATCCTTTCTTAATGCCTTTTTATTTTGCTTAATCTCTGTGCATTTCTTGGCAATATGAGATATCACCCAGTTCACCATGCCTCATCATGACTGCTTGATGAGATCATTGGAATCCAGACTTTGCCTCTAGTGTAATCATAAATTTAGCCTTTTGCCATTTACCTATCTGCTGAGGATGCTATTGCATCTTGGGGCAAAGCAGCACAGATCTGTTTGCTCCTGAGAATATGATGTTTTGTAAAAGGCATGAGAAAGATTCTCACTCACCTCCCCCATATAAAATATATATCTGATATTTATTTCAAAATACGACTGTTAAGTAACAAAAGCAACTTAACCATATCAAATATTCATTTATATTTAATATGTCTACGCATAGCAAAATAAACTAGAACACATGTCCCTAAAGAAGGTAATGTCAATTTATTTTCTATTTCAGACAAAGGTAAATGCATTATTAGATAGTTAATGACAAAATAAATAGCCCTTTTTTTCAACTTATATGATCCTGAAATTGTACATTGTATCCTTGGTCTTCAAGATCACGTTCTTGTTATTATATAAAATTGTTTTCATCTTCAAAGGAGTTCTTGTCCTCAGTATTATAGGCTGGCACCTGTAGAAAAGTAACAGAGAATAGGCATAAAATAGAACAATAAAAGATAGCAGTAGACCTAATAGAGATTATTCTGATGGGCAGTAGATGTTTTGTTTGGGGAAATGTCTGGTTCACTAGTGCACCTGTCTACTTGCTAAGAGTGCCATCAGCCCTTTGACAAAAGTTGACTGTTTAGATTATTTTTGTTCTTTATATTATTATTTCTATCATTTATATTATCTATCAAAGTGCATTAACCTTGATGCTAAATATCAGGTGTTATGCTGTGTAACCACATACAGGTCAAGTACCCAACCCAGGAAATCTCAAGAGGATACTTACATTTCAGTGGAAATTGGTTTATTTTTAGAGATTACTTTCCTCCTCCTCCTGAGTGATGCAGGCCCAGAAACTGAGCCTGTCCACTACTGCCACCGAATAGGTAGTATCAGTAGAAATTTTCAGACCAAAATCTTCTCTCCACCATTTATAGGGAGAAAGTTGACAGACTTAATTAATGAATAATTTGTCTCTTTCTTCTGTACCCCAAAGTATCCAACTTGTTTGTGATTTAGGCACAGGTCTAATTTACTGTCTTCTAAATGACATTTTTTAAATGTGGACTTTTTAAAAATTTTTATTTTGATTTCCAGTGTGTTAATTTCTATTATATAGCAAAGTGATTCAGTTACACATATATATAATATTCTTTTTCATATTCTTTTCCATTATGGTTTATCGCAGGATATTGAATATAGTTCCTTGTGCTACACAGTAGGACCCTGTTGTTTGTCCATCCTATATGTAATAGTTTGCATTTGCTAACCCCAAACTCCCAATCCTTCCCTCCCCTAGCCCCCCCTTGGCAATCACAAGTCTGTTCTCTATGTCTGTGAGTCTGTTTCTGTTTTGTAGATAAGTTCAATTGTGTCATATTTTAGATTCCACATATAAGTGATATCATATGATATTTGTCTTTCTGTTTCTGACTTAGTATGATAATCTCTAGGTCTGTCCGTGTTGCTACAAATGGCATTATTTCATTCTTTTTTATGGCTGAGTAGTATTCCATTGTATATATGTACCACATCTTAAATGAGAACTTTTAAGATCTTTTGTCTAAATGACTTTTTAAAGAGATCTTGCTGGTGAAAACAGCAAAGGACTATTTCTTTGGGCTTATTCCACGTTCCACACTCATATACCTTAGGCTCCTCTCGCCAGTGCCCTCTCTGCTTCCCTTGCTTCTCTCTCCTGCATTTCCTCCTCTGCTTTTCCTCCTTCCAACCTCAGCCCCTGCTGCTGGGCTCAGCTCCACACCCTATGGAGGGTGAATGATTGCTAGGAGTCCTTGAATGCAGTTGTGGCCCAGACATTGTCTGAAACCCAGATCATTGATGACTTGCACATGTGTACAAATACTTCCTTCAGATGTATGTATAGTTGTCCCTGGAATAATGCAGCAGTGTTAGGGCCACCGACCTCCTTGCAGTTGAAAATCTAAATACTGCCGTCTCTGCCTCTGAAACAAAGGAATTGCTAAATGACTCACCCAAAGGCAGGAAGCTGAAACAGTTTGGGTAGAATCAGGACTCAAACACTAGTTCTTTTGATTCTACATCTTGTGATCTCTAATCGACCACAAACTTTCACCCACACTTAGTTAATCTAAAGATCTATAATATGAAAATACAGGTACTATATTTATTGAAAAAGATTCGTGTGTAAGATGTATAAGTGGACCTACTCAGTTCAAACCCATTTTGTTCGAACAACTAACTTGAAAAGCAGCTATAAGTTCAATGTTTCATAAGATTAGTATTAGGAGAGGGAAAAGAAGGTTGGAAGAGTCTCTGCTTGTCTCCCATTCTTCCTAATACTGCAAGGTTTAAGATCCCTCAGGGTTCTAAAGATGGGGAGATCTAAAGATGTGGTATTGCTATAATGAATCATCAGTTGGAAAATAATTGAAGTGAAATCAATCAAGTTTTATGATTTTTTTTCCAAGTCATTATAACTTGGTTGCAGTGTATAATATTTTAAGATTATATATTTTTTCACTTTTCTCACTTATCTTTGGTAGTTATATTTTTCTTCCCTTTGGATAGGAAACGGTAAAAGTGATGCTTGGTAAGTCTTACTGGTTGTGGGGAAATAGAATATAAAATAGAATCCAAATCAATTTACCTGTCCTTCAAAAATGGAAACTTTGGGAAGGGTAAGTCATCAAGATAGTCTAGGAGGAGCTTCAAGATGACGGAAGAGTAAGACGTGGAGATCACCTTCCTCCCCACAAATACATCAGAAATACATCTACATGTGGAACAGCTCCTACAGAACACCTACTGAACGCTGGCAGAAGACCTCAGACCTCCCAAAAGGCAAGAAACTCCCCACGTACCTGGGTAGGGCAAAAGAAAAAAAAAAACAGAGACAGAAGAATAGGGACGGGACCTGCACCAGTGGGAGGGAGCTGTGAAGGAGGAAAGGTTTCCACACACTAGGAAGCCCCTTCGCGGGCGGAGACTACGGGTGGCAGCGGGGGGAAGCTTCGGAGCCACGGAGGAGAGCGCAGCCACAGGGGTGCGGAGGGCAAAGTGGAGAGATTCCCGCACAGAGGATCACTGCCGACCAGCACTCACCAGCCCGAGAGGCTCGTCTGCTCACCCGCCGGGGCGGGCGGGGGCTGGGAGCTGAGGCTCGGGCTTCGGTCGGATCCCAGGGAGAGGACTGGGGTTGGCGGCGTGAACACAGCCTGAAGGGGCTAGTGCGCCACGGCTAGCCGGGAGGGAGTCCGGGAAAAAGTCTGGAGCTGCCCAAGAGACAAGAGACTTTTTCTTGCGTCTTTGTTTCCTGGTGCGCGAGGAGAGGGGATTCAGAGCACCGCTTAAAGAAGCTCCAGAGACGGGTGCGAGCCGCGGTTATCAGTGCGGACCCCAGAGATGAGCATGAGACGCTAAGGCTGCTGCTGCCGCCACCAAGAAGCCTTTGTGCAAGCACAGGTCACTATCCACACCTACCCTCCTGGGAACCTGTGCAGCCCGCCACTGCCAGGGTCCCGTGATCCAGGGACAGCTTCCCTGGGAGAACACACAGCGCGCCTCAGGCTGCTGCAACATCATGCCGACCTCTGCTGCGGCAGACTCGCCCTGCATCCGTACCCCTCCCTCCCCCTGGCCTGAGTGAGCCAGAGCCCCCGAAGCAGCTGCTCCTTTAACCCCGTTCTGTCTGGGCGGGGAACAGATGCCCTCAGGCGACCTAGACGCAGAGGCGGGTCCAAATCCAAAGCTGAACCCCGGGAGCTGTACGAACAAAGAAGAGAAAGGGAAATGTCTCCCAGCAGCCTCAGGAGCAGCGGATTAAATCTCCACAATCAACTAGATGTACCCTGCATCTGTGGAATACCTGAATAGACAACGAATCATCCCAAATTTAGGAGGTGGACTTTGGGAACAAAGATATATATATATTTTTCCCTTTTTCTCTTTTTGTGAGTGTGTATGTGTATGCTTCTGTGCGTGATTTTGTCTGTATAGCTTTGCTTTCACCATTTGTCCTAGGGTTCTGTCCATCCGTTTTTTTGTTGTTTTTTTTTTTACTTTTTAAAATTTTTTTCTTAATTATTTTTTATTTTTTATTTTAATAACTTTATTTTATATTACTTTATTTTATTTTATCTTCTTTCTTTCTTTCTCTTTTTTTCTCCCTTTTATTCTGAGCCGTGTGGAGGACAGGCTCTTGGTGCTCCAGCCAGGCGTCAGGGCTGTGCCTCTGAGGTGGGAGAGCCAAGTTCAGGACACTGGTCCACAAGAGACCTCCCACCTCCACATAATATCAAATGGCGAAAATCTCCCAGAGATCTCCATCTCAATGCCAAGACCCAGCTCCACTCAATGACCAGCAACCTACAGTGCAGGACACCCTATGCCAAACAACTAGCAAGACAGGAACACAACCCCATCCATTAGCAGAGAGGCTTCCTAAAATCATAATAAGGCCACAGACACCCCAAAACACACCACCAGACGTGGACCTGCCCACCAGAAAGACAAGATCCAGCCTCATCCACCAGAACACAGGCACTACTCCCCTCCTCCAGGAAGCCTACACAACCCACTGAACCAACCTTAGCCACTGGGGGCAGACACCAAAAACAACGGGAATTATGAACCTGCAGCCTGCGAAAAGGAGACCCCAAACACAGTAAGTGAAGCAAAATGAGAAGACAGAAAAACACACAGCAGATGAAGGAGCAAGGCAAAAACCCACCAGACCTAACAAATGAAGAGGAAATAGGCAGTCTACCTGAAAAAGAATTCAGAATAATGATAGTAAAGATGATCCAAAATCTTGGAAATAGAATAGAGAAAATACAAGAAACGTTTAACAAGGACCTAGAGGAACTAAAGAGCAAACAAACAATGATGAACAACACAATAAATGAAATTAAAAATTCTCTAGAAGGGATAAATAGCAGAATAACTGAGGAAGAAGAACGGATAAGTGACCTGGAAGATAAAATAGTGGAAATAACTACTGCAGAGTAGAATAAAGAAAAAAGAATGAAAAGAACTGAGGACAGTCTCAGAGACTTCTGGGACAACATTAAACGCACCAACATTCGAATTATAGGGGTCCCAGAAGAAGAAGAGAAAAAGAAAGGGACTGAGAAAATATTTGAAGAGATTATAGTTGAAAACTTCCCTAATATGGCAAAGGAAATAATTAATCAAGTCCAGGAAGCACAGAGAGTCCCATACAGGATAAATCCAAAGAGAAACACGCCAAGACACATATTAATCAAACTATCAAAAATTAAATACAAAGAAAACATATTAAAAGCAGCAAGGGAAAAACAACAAATAACACAAGGGAATCCCCATAAGGTTAACAGCTGATCTTTCAGCAGAAACTCTGCAAGCCAGAAGGGAGTAGCAGGACATATTTAAAGTGATGAAGGAGAAAAACCTACAACCAGGATTACTCTACCCAGCAAGGATCTCATTCAGATTTGAAGGTGAAATTAAAACCTTTACAGACAAGCAAAAGCTAAGAGAATTCAGCACCACCAAACCAGCTCTACAACAAATGCTAAAGGAACTTCTCTAGCCAGGAAACCCAAGAGAAGGAAAAGACCTACAATAGCAAACCCAAAACAATTAAGAAAATGGTAATAGGAACTTACATATTGATAATTACCTTAATGTAAATGGATTAAATGCTCTAACCAAAAGACATAGACTGGCTGAATGGATACAAAAACAAGACCCGTATATATGCTGTCTACAAGAGACGCACTTCAGACCTAGGGACACGTACAGACAAAGTGAGGGAACAGAAAAAGATATTCCATGCAAACGGAAATCAAAAGAAAACTGGACCAGCAATTCTCATATCAGACAAAGTAGAATTTAAAATAAAGACTATTACAAGAGGCAAAGAAGGACACTACATAATGATCAAGGGATCGATCCAAGAAGAAGATACAACAATTGTAAATATTTATGCACCCAACATAGGAGCACCTCAATACATAAGGCAAATACTATCAGCCATAAAAGGGGAAATTGACAGTAACACAATCATAGTAGGGGACTTTAACCCCAGTTTCACCAATGGACAGGTCATCCAAACCGATAATAAATAAGGAAACACAAGCTTTAAATGATACATTAAACAAGATGGACTTAATTGATATTTATAGGACATTCCATCCAAAAACAACAGAATACACATTCTTCTCAAGTGCTCATGGAACATTCTCCAGGATAGATCATATCTTGGGTCACAAATCAAGCCTTGGTAAATTTAAGAAATTTAAGAAAATCGTATCAAGTATCTTTTCCGACCACAATGCTATGAGACTAGATTATTAATTACAGGAAAAAATCTGTAAAAAATACAAACACATGGAGGCTAAACAATACACTACTTAATAACCAAGAGATCACTGAATAAATCAAAGAGGAAATCAAAAAATACCTAGAAACAAATGACAATGAAAACACAACGATGCAAAACCTATGGGATGCAGCAAAAGCAGTTCTAAGAGGGAAGTTTATAGCAATACAATCCTACCTTAAGAAACAAGAAACATCTCAAATAAACAACCTAACCTTACACCTAAAGCAATTAGAGGAAGAAGAACAAAATAACCCCAAAGTTAGCAGAAGGAAAGAAATCATAAAGATCAGATCAGAAATAAATCAAAAAGAAATGAAGGAAACGATAGCAAAGATCAATAAAACTAAAAGGTGGTTCTTTGAGAAGATAAACAAAATTGATAAACCATTAGCCAGAGTCATCAAGAAAAAAAGGGAGAAGATTCAAAGCAATAGAATTAGAAATGAAAAAGGAGAAGTAACAACTGACACTGCAGAAATACAAAGGATCATGAGAGATTACTACAAGCAACTCTATGCCAATAAAATGGACAACCTGGAAGAAATGGACAAATTCTTAGAAATGCACAACCTTCTGAGACTGAACCAGGAAGAAATAGAAAATATACACAGACCAATCACAAGCACTGAAACTGAAACTGTGATTAAAACTCTTCCAACAAACAAAAGCTCAGGACCAGATGGCCTCACAAGCGAATTCTATCAAACATTTAGAGAAGAGCTAACACCTATCCTTCTCAAACTCTTCCAAAATACAGGAGAGGGAGTAACACTCCCAAACTCATTCTATGAGGCCATCATCACCCTGCTACCAAAACCAGACAAAGATGTCACAAAGAAAGAAAACTACAGGCCAGTATCACTGATGAACATAGATGCAAAAATCTTCAACAAAATACTAGCAAACCGAATCCAACAGCACATTAAAAGGATCATACACCATGATCAAGTGGGGTTTATCCCAGGAATGCAAGGATTCTTCAGCATACGCAAATCAATCAACGTGATACACCATATTAACAAATTGAAGGAGAAAAACCATATGATCATCTCAACAGATGCAGAGAAAGCTTTCAACAAAATTCAACACCCATTTATGATAAAAACTCTCCAGAAAGTAGGCATAGAGGGAACTTACGTCAACATAATAAAGGCCATATATGACAAACCCACAGCCAACATCGTCCTCAGTGGTGAAAAACTGAAACCATTTTCACTAAGATCAGGAACAAGACAAGGTTGCCCACTCTCACCACTATTATTCAACATAGTTTTGGACGTTTTAGCCATAGCAATCAGAGAAGAAAAAGAAGTAAAAGGAATCCAAATTGGAAAAGAAGTAAAGCTGTCACTGTTTGCAGATGACATGATACTATACATAGAGAATCCTAAAGATGCTACCAGAAAACTACTAGAGCTAATCAATGAATTTGGTAAGTACCAGGAAACAAAGTTAATGCACAGAAATCTCTAGCATTCCTATACACTAATGATGAAAAATCTTAAAGTGAAATTAAGAAAACACTCCCGTTTACCATTGCAACAAAAAGAATAAAATATCTAGGAACAAACCTACCTAAGGAGACAAAAGACCTGTATGCAGAAAATTATAAGACACTGATGAAAGAAATTAAAGATGATACAAATAGATGGAGAGATATACCATGTTCTTGGATTGGAAGAATCAACATTGTGAAAATGACTCTACTACCCAAAGCAGTCTACAGATTCAATGCAATCCCTATCAAACTACCACTGGCATTTTTCACAGAACTAGAACAAAAAATTTCACAATTTGTATGGAAACACAAAAGACCCTGAATAGCCAACGCAATCTTGAGAAAGAAAAACAGAGCTGGAGGAATCAGGCTCCCTGACTTCAGATTATACTACAAATCTACAGTAAACAAGACAGTATCGTACTGGCACAAAGACAAATAGATCGACGGAACAGGATAGAAAGCCCAGAGGTAAACCCATGCACATACGGTCACCTTATCTTTGATAAAGGAGGCAAGAATATACAAAGGAGAAAAGACAGCCTCTTCAATAAGTGGTGCTGGGAAAACTGGACAGGAACATGTAAAGGTATGAAATTAGAACACTCCCTAACACCGTACACAAAAATAAACTCAAAATGGATTAAAGACCTAAATGTAAGGCCAGACACTATCAAACTCTTACAGGAAAACATAGGCAGGACACTCTATGACGTAAATCACAGCAAGATCCTTTTTGACTCACCTCCTAGAGAAATGGAAATAAAAACAAAAATAAACAAATGGGACCTAATGAAACTTAAAAGCTTTTGCACAGCAAAGGAAACCATAAACAAGATGAAAAGACAACCCTCAGAATGGGAGAAAATATTTGCAAATGAAGCAACTGACAAAGGATTAATCTCCAAGATTTACAAGCAGCTCATGCAGCTCAATAACAAAAAAACAAATAACCCAATCCAAAAATGGGCAGAAGACCTAAATAGACATTTCTCTAAAAAAGATATACAGATTGCCAACAAACACATGAAAGAATGCTCAGCATCATTAATCATTAGAGAAATGCAAATCAAAACTACAATGACATATCATCTCACACCGGTCAGAATGGCCAACATCAAAAAATCTACAAACAATAAATGCTGGAGAGGGTGTGGAGAAAAGGGAACCCTGTTGCACTGTTGGTGGGAATGTAAATTGATACAGCCACTATGGAGAACAGTATGGAGGTTCCTTAAAAATCTAAAAATAGAACTACCATACAACCCAGCTGTCCCACTACTGGGCATATACCCTGAGAAATCCATAATTCAAAAGCAGTCATGTACCAAAATGTTCATTGCAGCTCTGTTTACAATAGCCAGGACATGGAAGCAACCTAAGTGTCCATCGACAGATGAATGGATAAAGAAGACGTGGCACATACATACAATGGAATATTTCTCAGCCATAAAAAGAAACGAAATTGAGTTATTTGTAGTGAGGTGGATGGACCTAGAGTCTGTCATACAGAGTGAAGTAAGTCAGAAAGAGAAAAACAAATATTGTATGCCAACACATATATATATGGAATCTAAGAAAAAAAAAAAAAGGTCATGAAGAACCTAGGGGCAAGACGGGAATAAAGACACAGACCTACTAGAGAATGGACTTGAGGATATGTGGATGGGGAAGGGTAAGCTGTGACAAAGTGAGAGAGTGGCATGGAGATATATACACTACCAAACATTAAATAGATAGCTAGTGGGAAGCAGCCGCATAGCACAGGGAGATCAGCTCGTTGCTTTGTGACCACCTAGAGGGGTGGGATAGGAAGGGTGGGGGGGAGGGAGACTCAAGAGGGAACATATGTGTATGTATAACTGATTCACTTTGTTATAAAGCCGAAACTAACACACCATTGTAAAGCAATTATACTCCAATAAAGATGTTAAAAAAAAAAAAAAAAGAGATGGTCTTGCCTGTTATATTGAAAACAGGAGTCTTAATTTTGCCTAAATACAAACTTGGGTCTTCTAGGGAACCTTCTCAAGGCTAACTTACCCCTGAATTTTGGTTGATATCATGGATCCGATGAGTCACATGCTTCTTCAAGCAAAAAAAAAATCTTGCTTTTTGTTGACAGAATTTGACCTAGCCATTTTTTTAAAATTTATGTATACTTCCTGTCACAATCTATAACAATTACTTAATAAGGAAATAGAAAATGAAGTGGCCAATGAATACTTTTGTATAATTCCTTTCTTGTTGACGATCACATTAATTCCTAAGTGTTTACCTATTGCTGGGTTAGTTTATATTTTGGAAGATAGGAAGTCAACAGGTATCACTGGACCAGAAAATTCTGAAAATAAATTAATCAAGGGAGAGTAGTAGAACTTTGGGTCTTAAATCAGAGTTTATAAAAATTCTGGGAGACAATTTATTGAGAGAAGTAAATGATTCGACTGATACCTTTCTTTAATAATTATGGTTTTATTACTTTTTTTTATTTATAGCATTTTTTTTTGCCCCACGGCTTGTGAGATCTTAGTTCCCCGACCAGGGGATTGAACCCATGGCCCCTGCAATGGAAATGTGGAGTCCTAACCACTGGACCTCCAGGGAATTCCCAATTATGGTTTTAAAACAAGGTTTTGTTCACAGTTCTAAGATAGGACAATTTCCATATTAAGCCCTAGGTGTTTAGCCAGATGCTGCTAAGTCACCTGGTATTTACATTAACAACCAGACGAGTTAGCATCAGGCTCTATTTTCCCTTCAGACCTAGAGGACTTCAGCTGAGTGCCCTTCTCCAGCCCCTAAGTCAGATAATGGTCCATCAGGCCATGTTGATGCTTTAAGCATGCTTCATATCATTTGGACATCTTGTTCAACATTTCTCTTATCTCCTTGTTATGGATCACCACACCTTTCTGCTTACCCTGGCAGTTCAGTATCCTTGTACTTTTACGGTTCTCAAAGTATAAACATAAGTAACCTCTTTACTCTGCTCTCTGCATGGTTCCCTTCCCCCTGAAATGAGAGTAAATCCATCACCGTTATATAGTCCTTCGCAGTATGTTATTTCTGCTCCTTCCCTCAGTCAGAATCAATGCCAGAGTCACACTGTGGGAGCTTTGACAGTGCTCTTCACATTTGCTCTGTGCTGGGGAGAGGACCCAGACATGACATTCCTACTCTTCCTTTCCAGCTGACTTCATCCTTTCTCTTGGTCATGTCACGTTTCCTTGTGTCCTTGGACTGTAAAGGAAGCTTTGCATTCAAGACCAAGAATAGTCCAGTTGTCTTCATAGCTTGTTCTACTTTTCAAGGAGGGTACGTTTTCAATGACTGATGTAATTTCAGTACTTCAGGATCTCTCAGGAGAGATTGTTAATACAATCCAACATACTTTTTCAAGGCTTTGGCATAAAAGACACGTAATTGTAAAATGAAAACCTTAGTTAATCATGATGTGTGTGCCTGTGTACAAACACACACACACACTCTTCGCCTAAGAATTCTAAGTTGAGTAAGTCACAGTAAATTTTACAGAACATATTGAAGTAAAAGGAGTCCTTTTGAAGTAGTAGAACTTGTGTACAGAAGTATGATTTTTATTGCTAGGATTGCTTTTGACAAGGTGTTGCCACAGGGCTGGTCAGAAGGGCAGAGCATCAAATGATTTGCTTGAGTAATGTGGAAAGTCAGGGGTTCAACTTGCATTAGCATCTGCATGCTTGTGTGTTGCCTTGAGTTGTCAGAGCACACTGGGCTTTCCTCCAGTCTGTGTTCTTACACGTGAATGATTGGGTGGCACAGTAAAATCTAATCTTTCATTCTTTTGCCAAAGAAACTAAATAAGGATGATTGATGGTGAATTTCCTTAGAATTAGTTGAAATTTTCTAGATAAAAGTCTATAACATTTTACATTAAACATGGTGGCTTTTGTATTTTCTTTTTCTTTGGCAAAAATTTTTTTTTAAAACTTATGTTTATATTTAGTTTCTTTGGAGAAAACCTTAATTTATATCACCCCAACTGAGATTTAAGTAGTAACATCTCTCAGCCTTGCCTTTACACCTGAGGCATGTGGAAATGATTTATGCGAAATGGCCCGGACTTCAGGGTAGGTCAGACTGTGGCGGGAAGATGCTGAGTTTCATTGATGTTGCGCTTCTTTTCATGCTCAAAGCTGAAACTTTGCAGAATAGGGAAAACAATGGTCACTAATGAGTTTAGTGTAAAAAAGAAAAATATATGTATATAAATAATTGAAGTCAATTTGAAAGAAAATCAGAACAAAAGGTAAGAAAAAAACCCAATTTCCTTGGCAAGATGATGGAGAAGAAATATTTTGTTGAATAAAGGCATGAATTAAAAACTCAGAAATCTGCAGTTTAGGACTCATGAAAACAAGTTTTTGTTTTCACTTGTCACCTCCCTGGTTTCCACCTCTGCTTCCCAAACAGGTTCAATAAATTGTGGCAGAGGTCAATCTAAAGGATTGATAAACTTGGACGTGTACTCTATTCCGTGATGTATTAAATCTCAATCCCTGCTCTGAGGTTTCTGTCTGGAACGCCTGAAACAAATTCCTACATTATCTCCCAGGCTGCCTCAGCACCTCTTCTCTGCTTTGTCCAGCTCAGTTTGATTTCTTCACTGGTCCGTCCTGCTAATTTGGGGCCTTTGTTTATGGTTTCTCCCTGTCTGCCTTTTAAAGGCTCTGCCTGTCTTCCTAGATCTTGTTCCATTGAACTGCTTTCTATTCCTGGAAGTTTAGCACTTGACTGCAGACTGTCATGATTCATGCTTTTGTATGTTACTATTCCTGCATGTAAGCTATTTTAGGTCACGTCTTATTCATTTGTGCTTCTACAGCTGTCAAAAAATCAAGGGTCACTACAAAACATTCCTTGATTCAAGGTGTTTCTGAGAATTAGGACATAGAGTCAAGATGGGAAAAATTTTTTTAACTTCAACTGTTCCCCAATTTCCATAGACTGGAACAGGCCAAGATGTGCATATTTATGTAAAAATATGCTAAAATTTTTATGATTTCTTGCTTATGGACCTCAGAATGTGGTCTCATAGTCTGTCTTTTAAACAATGTGGAAATATAAACAATGTGATTGACAATAAGCATTATTTTAGATTCTGGATGTGTTCCCAAATGCAGGACAAGTTGACTAGAGGTAAGAGTGATGTCTTGGATGGGTCATGGTTGAGTCTAGTAATACGTAGATATTAGATCGGACTCAATTACCAGCAGTTGGGTATCTCAGAATTAACATCTTGAACTATCAGTTTTCTGCTAACAAGCTGGGCGATCATGGGCATGGTATTTACCTTCTCTGCATATGAACATCCTTGACTTCAAGACAGTTTGGACCAGTTGACCAGTTGGACCATCTCTAATCAACCTTGCAGCTCCAAAGTTTTGGTTTCCATTTAATTGTTGATAACTGGGACCATCAACAGAAGTACCTCTTTGTGCAAAAATAGGGTACCTGTGAATCATGGCACTTAGAGAGAAGAATAATTTCTAGGAATTAGGATTCCAACTTCCAGGTCTTGAGAAGAAGGAATCTCCTGGGCAACATTTGCCATGGATAAGCCTTCCCTCTCTCCTGTGAACTGTCGCTGCCTTATGTAGCACAGTGGGGACACATTACATAGGTCTTGATCGTCAAACTTGTTGTGCATCAAGGGATGAGAAAGAAGGGGAGGCAGGATGAAATGTGAGATGTTATCTCCCAGAGACTTATTTTTATCTTCTCTGAAGCATACAAATTTTAGAAAGGGAAGGGAGGAAGGGAGGGGCTGACCCAGAGGTGGTAGATAGAGCGCCGACCCTGAGAACAAAAGAAGGTAGAAACACGCTTATATGTGGAATCTAAAAAAAAAAATGATACAAATGAAGTTATTTATAATACAGAAAAAGACCCACAGACATCGAAAACAAACTTGTGGTTACCAAAGTGGAAAGCGGGGGGGAGGGATAAATTAAGAGTTTGGGATTAACATATACACACTACTATATATAAGGCAGATAAACAACAAGGACCTTCTGTATAGCACAGGAAACTACATTCAATATCTTGTAATAACCTGAAATGGAAAAGACTCTGAAAAAGAATAGATTTATATATATGTGTGTATAACTGAACCACTTTGCTGTATACCTGAAACTAACGCAACATTGTAAATCGACATTTCAATTAAAAAGTAAATAAAGACCCCAAAACATTATTTTAAAAAGGTAGAAATGGTGTACAAAATACAAATGGAAGGAATTATTGGAATTTAGTTGAATTCCAAAGGAATTTAGTCTTGGGTTTAGCAAAATCAGCCAGGGATTGGATCAGTATTTATGCTTATTCTGGTCCAAAGTCATTAGTATCGAGAACCTGAACCATAATCACCTTAGAATCAGGAAAAATGTCTTTTGATAATAAGAATTCTAAGAACTATCTCTTTTGTTTGCAATGTTTGAATGTTTCATAATATCATTTTCCTTTTCTCACTGAAACTTATCTTTTGCTTCTTCTTTTGTAACTCTTCATAGCATCCTGGAAAAGGTTAGTTGAGGGCTGGATGGATGGAGTTGAATGGCCGTAGAATCCTACTGCACAGCCCATGACTGTGTTTCCTAGGATTTTTCTTTTATGAGACTTTAGTACGTTAATGAACGGTCCTTTGCTGCTTCCCTGGAAGCAGAGCAAGTGGGTGAGTCTCTGCTGATAAATAACCGCACACGGTGCTTACTGCATCAGTTTCCTGCCTTTCTCTTCTCCCAGGGATTTCAAACGCCAGCCACCAGCGCTGGGCTTGTTGATAAAAATCTTTAACTGCTATGGTACTTTGAATCTGAAAATCAATCTCCAGGTGTCTTGAAAGCATTCAGCCTCAAAAATTCTCAAAAGTGAGGAAAATATGAGTTTGTTTAAGGAAAAAAAGGTGGCTTACGATTAGGGGCACAGCTATGGTGAGATGTGAATTGGTTTCTGATATTCAGCTCTCCCGGTGATAAATAACACTGACATCTGGGGCAATGTGCTCCTGACTCACCAGCAGCAAATGTTTTATCTTCCGTGGCTGCATTTGAATTCCGCAAAAACTGTTCTTTTTGAATTTGAAGGTAAACCTGACTGCTTTGTTTTGTTTTGAATATTCACCTTCCCGTTCTTAGCTACTGGTTTACAGCAAAAGCACAAATGTTTTAAAAGCCCACTGCTATAAGAGCTAGGAGTGCTCTTTTGTGTTAAACAAAGGAGTCTAGAATACAGTGTTTCATGAGAATATTGCCAATTTTTTCTTTCTTTCTCTTCTGACTCGCCTCAATATAAGTGATCACAAAGTTTATTTTCAGTGGATGCAGTGAAGCCACGGCCAGCCGCAACTTCAGATACTTTTCCCAGATCCCCCTATTGATACTAAATGGGGTTTTATTTATTTTCATAAGAATATTACCCACCCCCCCAATTGCTCTTATGTCATGTTCCTATTTACAGTGGCCTGAATGCATAGATATGATTTGCACATTCACAGTTTCAGAATGAGACAGTGAGTTCTTAGTCTTTTTCAACTCTAAGCAAATTCTGGAATTCTGCAAAGAGAGTGTGGTAAGGCAGGTTGTCTCCAACTTTGGTTTCCGAGAAAAACACAGGACGAAGTTGGAGGCCCCACTTGTCCCATCTGCTTGACCATGACTTGTTCTTCTCCCTCAGAGCCCAGTGCTCCCATCTGTAAGGTCAAGTTCTTGGACTAAATGAACTTGACAGACCTTCCAGCTTTAAAAGTTATATAATCCCACGTCTGGAAAATTTTCCTGAAAGATAAACAATTTATAGGATATATGTCTATGAGGATTTTGGAGAGAAAGATAAACACTCATCCTCCCTTCCTCCCTTCCTCCCTCTCTCCCTCTCTCCCTCTCTCCCTCTCTCCCTCTCTCCCTCTCTCCCATCCTCCCTTCCTCCCTTCCTCCCTTCCTCCCTCTCTCCCTCTCTCCCTCTCTCCCTCTCTCCCTCTCTCCCTCTCTCCCTCTCTCCCTCTCTCCCTCTCTCCCTCTCTCCCTCTCTCCCTCTCTCCCTCTCTCCCTCTCTCCCTCTCTCCCTCTCTCCCTCTCTCCCTCTCTCTCTCTCAATGCATCTAAGTGTATTTTACTGGAGGCTGCATTCCTCTGAGAATCCCTTTTACTTCCATGTTTCTAAAAGTGTTTAGTGCCCTAACATTCTGGCTTAACTTGGTTTCCTGGGGCATAATAGACTTTTTGTTTTTTTTGAGTATTGAATGAATCGGATATGATACCTGATTCAACTTATGTGGGTATATTCTTCCTAAGTCCATACTTTAGGATTTTGTTTTCTCTTTTCAGTATGTGAATCTGCTCTTAAATAAATTATTTAAGCAATCAAATGTTTTTTAAAAGTCTTGTTTTATAGCCAGCTCTACATGGAGAGTCTTTAGGAAGGAAGTGACACGTTGTCACTCCATTCATAGTAGGAAGTCACATGGAACAGGTCTGAAGACTCAGCTTTTATCCTTAAAGTGAAGTTTCCGAGTAAAAAATCTTGCTTAAGAATGGTGGTGACAAGCATGAGAAGGTACAAGGTTACTAAATATAAACATAAAATTATAAGAACAAACGTTCCTGAGCTGAAAAAAATATTAGCCCCTCAGTAATCTAATTAACCATGAACTATAAAGCAGTAGCAAAATACTCTTTCATGGTGATCGTCAAAGTTGTTGGCATGAGGACTTTCTCAGGTACAGAGAAACAATGTGACACCAAAGCTGCTGAGTAGTTGTTGTTTTTGTTTTTTTGTTTTTTTTGTTCCTGTTAACTACACGGGGAGGTGACAGCTGTGGGTGTTGGACCTAATAGCAGAAGTGAGCTTACCACCAATTATAAATACCAAGGTGAATGGAGTGATAACTTCTCCCTTCTAAATATTTTGCCCTCTTAGATAACAAGGCCTTCAGTTTCTTCTAAGGGGTAACTTCTCTTCTGAAATGACTGTGGGCCAAAGGCAAAGAACGGATCTTGGAGTAGAAGGGAAAAGAGTGGTCCCCCCCTTCCCCAACATCTGCAGCTTCCATCCCGTCTCTGGGGAGGTTCCAGAGGAACATCTGCTAGACTTTGGAAGTACGATTTGCTTGGTGGAAACCAAATTATTCTTTTTTCTGCAAAGAGGCACAGAAAGGTGAAGTTACCTGCCCACAGACACCTGGCTGAAGGATATGACCTTAGAGTCTATTGGATATAACTATGGGCAGTGGAATAGAAGGATGGAGACGAGGAACGTTTACAAATGGCCTGTGGATCTGGGGAAATTGAAAGTTGAGAAACAAATACTAAAGTCTGTCTTTACTGCATGGCTACTGTACTTCCTCAGGGTAAACATCATGCCTGGTTCCTTTGAGCTAGCATATCTAGAACCAGTTTCACTGTTAGTTGTCTTTGCCAGAGCATCTGACCACATCAGGCCGTTAATGTGCATCAGGCTTCCACGTCAGGCTGTTGTGCATCCGACCACATCAGTCTTCTTACTGTCGCCATGTAGCCAGGTGCATAGTTGGTCATTCCATCTAGTCTCTTTTCCTTATTTTGCAAAATGAAATTCTGTTTGTCATTCATTCATTCATTCCTTTGTTCATTGATTCAAGAAATACACATTGAGCACCTGCTACGTGCCCGGTGGTGTTCTATGCATTGGAAATTGAGTGCGGACAGAACAGACTCAGGCTTGTCCTCATGCCATTCACACTACAGAGGGAGCATCTATACGGCCATGAACAGAGTACGTTATGACAGTAGATAACAGTGTATGACATGGGGACAGGTGCAAGGGAGAGAAATAGAGCAGAGAGGTGAGTGGAATGGCAGGGGACAAAGCTGCCATTCTCAATAGGGGAGGGAAGGAAAGGAAGCCTCACCAAGCAGGTCACGTTCACCTAACAATGGGAAGTAGATGAGTGCCACACGGGTGTTTGGATGCTCCAGATGGCGCCCAGGGCCCCGAGGTGGGAGGGTGTCCAGCGAACTTGAGGAACTGCCCGCAGACCAGTGCACTGATGCAGCAGAGGAGGCTGAGGCCAGAGGGGCCCTAACATCATGCAGGACCTGGATTCCACTGTGATGACCTCAGCTTTACACTGAGAGAGAAAGGAAGCCACTTGGAGGGTTTTGAGAAATGTGATTTGATTATTTTTCTTTGAGGTGTAGTTGACATATAAGATGATAATTCATTTCAGATATAATTGACTGACTTTTTAAGAGGATCGCTCTGGCTGCTGGGCTGAAAATAGACTGAAAGGGAGAAGTGAGGAGGTCTTCTGTAAGCTTGAGAAGTGCAATAAACATCCAGGTGGAGATGACGAGGGGCAGCCTGATGGATGAGCCCGGGGTTCCGGGGCTGCCCACTGATACTTCCAGCTCTCCTTTTTCTGCATTCTTGGTAATGTGTCTACATGTCTTCCCTCTGCCCCCTTGAATAATTAACCAGATTCAGCAACTACAGTAAGTAAATGATATAAAAGGCAGTTAATTAAAGTAGAGAGCCATTCGTGAGGCTGAAATGCTGGAAAATAATGAGAAAGTTTGATTTCAGGAGAAAATAAGTCCTTACGCAGTGAAATCTTCACAAATGTAGACTTGAAGCAGTAAATATCCTGAAGGAATTGAAATATCCTGAAGGAATACGGTTAGAGCTCCTGCGTTGTGTTCTTTATTTCACCGCAAAGGTCATTGTTCATTGTTTCCTTTGAGTTTTAAAGTCAATACCCCTGCTTGCTTCTTCAGGTTTTTTTTTTTCCTAGTAAGCTAATTAATGCCATTATATAGGAACCTCAGGACAGGCTCGCGGAGGTCAGCACAGGGCCTGTGGCTGGAGCTCCTGCAGGGAGGGCCAGGAAGCCAGGAGGCCATGTCTCACTCTTGCCATTTGAGGGTGACTTTGAGCAAAATCACCAAAGTTTTGTTCACCTCTCCATCCCCGGTGCCGTGTTAATACCCAAGGAATTAAAATGATTTTGCTGTGTCTGTCACTGGCATACTGAATTTTAGATCTCAGTATATACCGAGTTCTTAGATGATAGGGATTTAATTATATAGCAGAAACAGTGAAAACTTAGGTTGCATTCCCATATCTCTCCTTTAGTAACCTTGGTAAAGGTGTCAGTCCTCTTAACTGCAGTGTCTTTATCTGTCAAACCTTTGCTGTGAAAAACATACAGGATAACATTTCTAAGGATGCTTTTTGCAGTAATAGGGCATAGAAATAAGGCAGCATTAGTGTAGTCATTGAAAAGCTGAGGCTGGCCTACGAGGATTCAATTTATGATTCTATTCCTTCCTAGCCAGGTGAACTAGGCCAAGTTTCTTAACCTCTTTTTTCAGTTTCCTCATCGGAAAAATGGGACTGAGAGTATTCTGCCTCATATCCCAGGTGGTTCTGAAGATGAAATGCCTTAATCCATAAAAAATGCTTCCAACAGTGCCAAACTCACGAATGCACGCAGCCGTGATTTACGATAAGCCTCACTGCTGTGACTGTCAGGGAGACTCCTGTTGTTCCTTGTACCTTCCTCCCCGGCCCTGTACTGCTACTGTAAGTGAAATTCTAAAACTTCCAAAGCTGCTTCACTACCAGGATCCCAGGATATGTTTTTGAAATAAGAGACCTTATCTCATGGGGCTTCAGAGCTTTGAAACAAGATATGATGAAAGAATTAGTATCACTCTCTCCCTCTCTTTTATTTCTGAATGGAGAAATAAAGGTAAAATGAGTGAACAAACGTCATGAGGAATTGAAAAGAAGCCTAACTAACTAGCTTGGAGTTCTCTCACTCCACATCCGTGAAATCGTGCGTGATGCTGTCACCTGTTGTGCAGACTGCAATTCCTAGACAACCTCTGTTGTCTTGTCTTTGTTACTCTTTTCCATCCTGTGATAAACTAGAAGAATCTTGTTTTCTAAAGAATTACCCTTAAGGTCTTCCCTGGTGGCGCAGCTGTTAAGAATCTGCCTGCCAATGCAGGGGACACGGGTTCGTGCCCTGGTCCAGGAAGATCCCACATGCCACGGAGCAACTAAGCCCGTGCACCACAACTATTGAGCCTGCGCTCTAGACCCTGCGAGCCACAACTACTGACGCCCGCACGTCTAGAGCCCGTGCTCCGCAGCAAGAGAAGCCACCGCAATGAGAAGCCCGCGCACCGCAGGGAAGAGTAGCCCCTGATCACCGCAACTAGAGAAAAGCCCACACGCCGCAACAAAGACCCAACTTAGCCAAAAATAAATAAATAAATTTATTAAAAAAAGAATTACCCTTAGGACTGAAGTCTTGGTAACCGAGGAGGTGTGGTGTAGGTAAATGGGGAGACTGTGGGGATATATCCTGTAGACTGTTGGGACAGGTACCCTGGCACCAGGAGGATGGATGACGCCTCGCTGAAATAAGATGTTATGACCTGTTTTGTTCTTTGCTGCATCCTCAGCACCCCCTGAAGTGCCTTGTGTACACTGGACATGCAGCGGAGGAAGATGAAGTTAGAGGGGTGGCAATGTCCTAGATACAGCTTTAACATCCCATTGATATAAATGCTCTCAAAGGTCAGTGCTTAAGAAACAACACCCACTTTAAAACAAGGTTGTTTTCTAATTGAATATAGTTGATTTACAATATTGTGTTAGTTTCGGGTGTATAGCACCGCTGTATATATATATATATATATATATATATATATATATATATATATATATATGTGTATATATATATATATATATGTATATATACATACATACACACACACACACACACACGTATACATACACACACATATTCTTTTTCAGATTATTTTCTCTTATAGGTTATTACAAAATATTGAGTATAGTTCCCTGTGCTATACTAAAACAAACTTTTAAAAATCAGAAATCACCCCTTAACAGAACTTGATAATAGAGGCATTCTATGTCAATGGGTAACAGAGAACAAGGATGGAAGAGTTTGAAACAATAGATATATAATACTTATTTATTTAAAGTTAAGTATATATTTTATGGAGTACCTATAGACATACAAATGCTAACAATACAGTTAGTTGGTACCTCTCTGTTACTGCCAGATCATCCAGTTTCATTGCATATAAAAGTGTTACACAGGAACACTTTGTCACCGAAATTCTGAAAACAATTTGTTCAGCCTTCTGAAATAATACCTTAGGAGAGTGAAGAAAATCATTTAGAACATTTCCTTAATATTGTTAAAAAAGCAAAGTTCCACTGAGTGAATTATAAAGATCTTATGGACTGTATTCAACGATTCCTGAATCCGGCAACATCCAGGTAGTAAACAGAAGGGAGCTTCGAGGAGTTGTACAAAATGAAAGACTTTTAAGGTAGAAGGGAACAGGAACAAGGAAGTTATGCCAGCAAAAAGTGGACTGACTGGGGCAAGGTCCCTTTCCTTTAGGGGATGGCAGGGGTCCATCAGGCCGATAATGTCACTAGTGTCAACCAGGCAATTTCTGAGTGACTGGTTTAAGATTCCATTTCTGGGAGAGCCAAAACTGTTATTAAGTCTGGGTTTGGTGACGAAGGGCCTGGCATAAGTGACTCCATTTTGGGCCAGTTGTCTTGTTTTTAACATTATCTATGTGAAGAACTTGGTAAAACCTAATTATACTTTATTACATTTTATAATTGTATCATGCTCTGCTTCTTCTGGGGAATATCAGGTAAGTATCTCCAAGATACATGCCCGCGCCCTCCCCCTCCTTCCAATAATAATGAACTCATACTCATAAACCCTTCAATAATAACTGAGACAAAAATATACATGAGGGTTTCTTTCTCATCAGCAAGTGGTGCTAAAAATTACAGGTTTTCAGTGTTAATGTTTGAACATGTACTTAAGGCATTGGATTTTTATGAAAGGTTCCCCCTTCCATAATGATGACTTAAAGTGGAACCTTGCATATGAAAAAAAAAAAAAACTGATGGATCTGAGCCCTGCCCCCAACCTCTTTGCTTTCTCTTCAGCACGTAGGTGTGATCATGTTAGGTGAATAAAGAACATGTGTGCATTCATTGATATAAATGCTCTCAAGCTCTCTAGAAATAGCAAAGTCAAATCTGACTTGAAAAGGAAGTGTAATGCTTCTCAGCAAAGTGATACTGTCCAAGAGGATTCTGATGATACATCATTATTTCCTGCTGTAAGGTCAATGAATTGCTCTGGGACTCTGTGTATTATCTCTGCACTGCTGTTGTCTGGGACTTACTGCTCCTTTCACAATGTGGGCCTATTGCTTATAAAGAAGAAAAACTGCTAGGATTAAGACTTGTAAGAGATTGAGTGTTTGTTTTATTGCATTTAAAAAAATAGCAGTAAAGCAGCTAAAACAGCAAGCTTTGCCTTTTTTTTTTTTTTTTTCCTGAAATGCTTTACTTTACTAAAGAAACGTGCTGAAAAAATCTCTTCGTAACATAAGCTTCCAAACGTGAGCATATGTCTTTTGTGGATGTCAGGTCATATCTGTAACTCATCACAATATATATATTTGCAATACTGATGGAAGAAAGGGTATGCATAAAATGTTAGAGCTTCAGTGGCAATTAATATGGAAATATTTGGACTTTAGAGAATTAGTAGACAGAGTCACAGCCCTCATGAGTGTGCCAGGTGTTCTTCTAAGCACATAAAGGAGCTTATACGATTTGAATATCAGAGTAATAGCAGTAGTCATCGGAAGAGTAGTAGAATGTAGCTATTGCAACTGCCACGTTGAATGTTACGAAATTGCTAATGCTGGGTCATTTTTAATCTATAGAGTGGTAATTTCACAGGACTTAACATTACTATGGTTATAAGAATAAAGACGAGCTAAAAGTTTATGGAATTTTACAGACTGTTCAGAAAATGTCTTACCGGACATTTGCTGCATTATAAGAAGAGTTCTACCAGTGTGGTATGCTATCACAGTGTACTTGGCTAAGACCCACTCCGTGACACTGAACTACAGCAGACATCATTGAAATGCACGTACCTGGGATTTATGATATGCCCTATCACGTATGAACTAAAAGCAATTTTATCCTATATTCTTTAGCCTCTTAGTATCCTTGTGATGTGGATAGTGATAAAAATCTTTCCTATTTTCTGGTTGAAAACAATGATGCACAGACCCAAGAACTCATCTGTAGTCACTTAAATATTCTGGCTTGGGAGAGGGACAGCCTTTGGCACAGAATCAACAAAGAATGACCAATGATATTAATTTTTGTGTTATTGCCATTTCTCCTATCACTAACTTGATGACTCATATAAATAAGAATCATATAAATATGATTACTGTCACATTTAAAGCAGTATTTACTCCAAAATAGGTACCACATGATTTTGTATAAATCGTATAAACTAGGCAGTTTTTATTTTCTGAAGATAAATTTAACATGGTGATGTTGAAAATCTAAAAAAAAATCTCAAAAATCTAGAAAAAAAAGAATGTTGTTTAATGCATAATTTTTTTAAATTAGAAAGTTAAAGTCATTGGTTAGATTCTTAAGAAGTGGCCCATTAATCTGATCAAAGCATGGTCATCTTAAATATCTTCCCCTCCTACAGAGGACTTGGTGGGAGAAGCAGGACTTTGTTAGCCAGGTATCCTGCTGGCACTCTTACCTATGGAAATGCATTTCAAATTATTAATAGAATGGACTGCATATTAGGTAATATTAGGGTATTAAAGTGACATTTTTGGGTGTACTTAAGGTAGGATGGTTATGTAGGAGAATGTCTTAGTTCTTAAGACATGCATGCTGATGTATGTAGGGTTAAAACATCATGATAACTTCAAATGGCATAGCACAGAAGAAACAAAAAGGTAACAAGAATGAGCAAAATAATAACAATTGATGAAATTAGGTGATGGGCACACAGATGTTTATTGTATTGCTATTAGTTTTTTTGAAGGCCCGAACAATTTGGAAATATAAAGGTAGAGAGAAAATATTCCAACATAGAGAGATCCTAAAGTCCATTTTTAAAGTCCATTTGGATGTTGCTTACCTTTGAGCCACAGTGTAGGGTAGCCCAGCTAGGAAAAAATAAAGTGGGTTTCTATTTTTCTAAAGCTACACCTGAATGAAATATCCAACTTTTCTTTTTAAAAAAAATAGTGAACATTTCTGACACCAAGGGGAAATCCCCAGGAGATAATATTTATCATCCAAGTCAATGGACTTAGAAGTAAACATTGTAGGGCATGAAGATAGCATGGAATAGCCCATTGCTGTGAAACGGTTGTGTTTGGTATTCGGTTTTGTTTGTGTTCTTGTGGGTTTCATAGTGAAATCTAAAACATATCATCAGGGACTCTAAAGTGACCTTGAATTAGCTCTTGATCTGACAAGGTCATGGATGATGAATATCTCTGCCCATGGGAATGAATTCTCCTCTCATGATGACTCAGGGATGCCAAGCCTTGGGAATACCTGGCAGTAAGTTCACCGAAGCAAAACTGGGGCAAGAGTGTCCTAGTCCTCAGTGCCCATCAGTTGTAAGTCTGTGTTCCTACCTGGGAGATGACAACAAAGATGCTCTTAAGGAACACTTACTATGTGCCAGGCACGGTACTAGGAACAGGCACTTCCTACGAGAAAGGAACTATTATTATATCCATCTCACAGATGGGGAAATAAAAACTTGCAAAGATTGCAAGTAACATGGTTCAAGAAATAGTTTTTTGAAAATTTATTTTATTGAAGTATAGCTGATTCACAATGTTGTGTTAGTTTCTGCTGACAGCAAAGTGATTCAGTTATACATATGTATTTGTTCTTTTTCATATTCTTCTCCATTATGGTTTATCACAGGGTATGCAATATAGCTCCCTGTGCTATACACTAGGACCTTGTTATTTACCCATTCTCTATATAATAGTTTGCATGTTCTAACCCCAAACTCCCAGTCTTCCCTCCCCCACCCCCCTTGGCAACCACAAGTCTTTTCTCTGCGTCTGTGAGTCTGTTTCGTAGATAAGTTCATTTGTGTCATATTTCAGATTCCACATATAAGTGATCTCCTATGGTATTTGTCAAGAAACATAGTTTTTGTAAGTGTCCAAGGCCAACCGTTAACGCAAATGACTCTGACTCCAGAACTCCCTGCTTTGCCCCCCCCACTGCAGTGCACAAGCCTCACGAAGTGTTGCCTAAGGGCAGCTTCCTCCACCAAATTAGCTCTGGGTTTGGGGCAGCTGGGAGGGGAGGCGTGTGGCAGGTGTGTGTACACTCTCCCCGTGTCTGATGTGCTGTCACCACGCTCATGTGACCTGCAGCAGCCTAAGCAGCTGAGGGCATGCTGCGTGAGTGCATCCCTAGCCCCAGTTGTGTACATGACACGCGCCATCGCAGGCAGTACCAGCTGCCTAACGCCTACTGCCTTCTGTCTACCCTTCTCCCCTGGTTGCCGCCCTGTTGTCCTCACGTTTCTGAAAAGAACTTCTGAATGAGCAAGTTAGCAAAATCTCTTTGCCCTGCCACTTCTCGGAGGAAATTGTGACTGTTTTTGAAGCTAAAAGTTTTTTGTATAAGTTCATACTTCCAAGGCCAGCTTTAGCCCCAGGTCTCCTTCACATCTGGCCACTTGTGTGCGCCTTCATTTCAGGTCTGTCTCCCGGAATGCTGGGCATACGGGCTTGCAGATGCTGGTGCAATCAGCTGCGAGACAGATAGGGTCCTTGAAAAGGTGATCCACACGAGCCAAGTTAATTCCCATGGCTTAAAAAAAAATAGAATGCATAAAATAGTTCACGATGAGTCTTGGTAAAGTTGTCACATGGGCAGTGCTCCTTTGGCCTCTGAAAAGACTGGGGAGGAAGCTATAAAATGGGGTGCATTTTGTTGTTATGGAAAGCCACATTCTATAAAAAATAAAATCAAAATTATGCAGGAATCGATTGAAGGCTCTGAGGATAAAGGGGAACCGTTTTTGAGTAGCAGATATGTCGGCATCTCATGGTTTCCATGAAGGAAGCATGTTAGCACATCATTCTTCTACATAATGGCAGATGACCACCCCAGGTAAATAACTGTAAGGGAGAAAGTCCCCAGATAGTATCACTGGCTACTCAATATGCTGACAGAATCATTGCCCGGGCTTCTTTCCAAAATATTCAGGATCATACCAATGTGTAGCAATGTAATGGCAGTACACAAAACCTATGTTTTTAAAAAATTGAATAAAGGGAGGAATGAGGCGCCATACTTTTTTTTTTGCTGGTATTATCCCATATCTTACAGCGAGGGCTTTGGGATTTTGCATTTCTGTTTGTTTCAGATTGGTGACAAATTATTTCCTTTTTATCATTCATCCATTCAACAAAGAGTTACCTCTTTGTAGGCACTGTGTAATTTCTATTGTATTTTACATGAAACCATTCTTTTTAATTTTTTTGATTAAAGTATAGTTGATTTACAATATTACATTAATTTCAGGTATACAAAATAGTGATTCAATATTTTTATAAATTATACTCCATTTGAAGTTACTGTAAAATATTGGCTATATTCCCTATGCTGTACAATGTCCTTGTGTCTTATTTATTTTATACATAGTAGTTTGTACCTCTTAATCCCCTACCCCTGTGTTGCCCCTCCCCCATCCCTCTCCCCACTGGTAACCACTAGTTTGTTCTTTATATCTGTGAGCCTGCTTCTTTTTCGTTATATTCACTAGTTTGTCGTATTTTTTAGATTCTACATGTAAGTGATATCCTATGGTGTCTGTCTTTCTCTGACTTATTTCACTAAGCATATACCCTCCAGGTCCATCCATGTTGTTTTAAATGGCAAAATTTCATTCTTTTATGGCTTAGTAATATTCCTCTATGTGTGTGTGTGTGTGTGTGTGTATCATCTTCTTTATCCATTCATGAGATGATGGATACTTAGGTTGCTTTCATGTCTTGGCTATTGTAAATAATGCTGCTATGAACATTGGGGTGCACATATCTTTTTGAATTAGAGTTTTCCTTTTCTTCAGCTATACGCCCAGGAGTGGGTTGTTTTGGTAGTTCTATTTTTAGTCTTTTGAGGAACCTTCATACTTTTGGTAGTTCTATTTTTAGTCTTTTTGAGGAACCTTCATACTTCACCTTTTCCATGGTGGCTGCACCAATTTATATTTCTAGCAACAGTGTAGTAGGGTTTAAATACAACCATTCTTTGTAAGAGTTGTATTTTAAGCTGATGTGGTATATTCTTGTCTGATTGTATCTATAGATTTATGGTGAAATTTCATCATAATAACTTAATGCAATGAAAGGCACTCTAGGAAGATTCACAGACTGGTTTCCCTCATCGATTCTGCAACCAGAGTGTGCTTTCCAGGCAGTAGCTTCAGCATCACCTGGAAACTTGTTAGAAATTGGGGGGCCTGACCTACTGCATTGGACATCAACAATCAGTATTTGAATAATCACCATGCATCAGAATCCCCTGGAGGTTTGCTCAGTCACACAGGCTGAACCCCATTCTCAGGAATCCTAACAGAAACAGCTAGTAACAGGGGAGTTTTGAACAGTGGTGAAAGACATGACCCTGGGCCTGGTAACTTATTGCTTTGACTTTTAATAGAACAAAAAATGAATTTTTCAAGGTAACCAAGAAAAGTGGTGGAAAGGCCATTGTTTTTTTTCCTCTAGTTCTCAGCATCTCCATTAAAATCGGGAAAAAGTGATAGTAAACGATGGCCTCATGAACAGCGAGATCAGAGGGCATGTGCATCTTATGGTATATTTGGTATCCATCATCACTGAGCCAAAATGAAATTAGGTTCGATGATTGCTGGGAAACCACATGGGACTTATAAGAAACCCATCAGTTGTTGATCTTTTCAATAGGAACGTAGCATGCCTTGAAATATTAGATCCAAAAATGTTGCCAATTTCCAACAAAAAACTTTTTACATTCCAGTGCTCTGAGCAACTCAGTTTACATCATAAAAGATAAAGTTATTTCTATGATCATACCTGGAATTATCCAGAAGGCTCCGATTATGTGAGTCATGTTAGAACACCTATGATTTTATTCGAATTGTTTCATTTTCACATTTATCCATATATAGGAAGAAAAAATTATTGCACGGCTTAATCTTTTTTCTTTAGATTTTCAGTCATTTTATGGAAGTTCTACTTTCATCACAAAATGATTACAAGATTATTAGTTTGATATTATTTATTATTAGTCTGATGTTATAGTCTGATATAATTGTTATTAGTCTGATGTTGATTTTCTAGAAACTGTCTATCATTAAAAAGGTTATTCTCTGAGGGTCTTAAATCCTTTTCCTCTCAATTCTCAATTTTTTTCCTAAGATAATATTTTATCATAACTAGTTTTTCTGTAATAGTATATTAAATCTAATAATATTTAAATATATTATAGTAATATTTAAATCCAAGTAGCATATTTGTAATTGTATATAAAAAAGTTACGGCATCATGGTGCTTATACTTACTGATAAAATATACCAACTAGATTTTGATGCATAAGTACCTATGTGATAAAAATACATTGCCAGGGCTATAAGAGAAAAAAACTACACGTTTTTTATAAAAAAAAAAAAAATACATATATATATATATATATATATATATAAATACTGTGGGAACCAAGGAAACAGTTAATCATTCCCTGGGATTTCCTTGTCTATTAAAAACAACAACTTGTGTCTGGTAACTGGTACTGCATTTCAGTAAAGGACTATTTGGCTACCTGAGAATTTCTGACGCAAGTAAAGTACAAGATAAAGGAAGTATCACTTTAGAGGGCAAACTTGACATGCTTGAAGGACTAAGAAGATGAAACAAGATATTTAAGTAAACAGAGCATGTAAAAAGAGGATAAAATATATGGGTGAGGAAATGATATGAAGGAGGTCCTAACAGATTCAGTCTCTATTATTGAAAATAACCATGAACATGCAGATAACCAGGAAGACTTATGTAATTGATTTTAAATGGAAGACACTTTGCTTAGCCTTTGATTTGAGAAAAATAGTTGTTGGGATGCTGCAATTCTGACTGTAGCTCTGAGAGCCATGAGCCTGATTATCACTTAACCACTGGCTAATTTTTCTAATGTGAGACTACTTTTTAAAGAAGCAAATCGGGTTTTGGTACTTTTTTCAAAAGAAGAAATGTATTTTTAAAATAGATTTTTTTTTCTTTTCAGGGATCTTCTAAGTGTATACTGAATAACTATAGACTAAAGACTGATCATTCCCATTAGCTAAGATTGCTTAACCAATACTTTAATGGTCAAAATTTTCTAACAAAATATTTTTGTTTCTCTAGCTCCTTGTTTTAAAAACCTAGATTCCATGAAATAAATGATGAAACAAATTGAATTTTCCAAATGATGTCAATAGTTTATTTAACATATAGGGGGTAGATCAAAATGCAACCCTTCATACATCTCATACTTAATGACATTGGTAACCGAGGCTTTGGAAAATGCAAATGGGATGGATTCTCTGAGTTGCTATTTTGGTCACTACTTTTTGGCCGTTATTAGATATGACTTAAGTCTTGCAGTCAGAGCTTCTGTACTATAGACTGTAATATCAACAGTCTATATCAACTCCCCCAAAGCTGTCCAGTGTACCACTCTCCCACATCACATCATGGCCCTACTTTGCCGTCTGTCTGCTCGGTGATAAAGTCTGTCCCACGTGACCTACACTATAGTTCTCAAATTTTGACGTTCATGAAAATACATGGGTCATTTGTTATCAATGTTCATTCCTGTTTCTACTCCTCAAGAAATTGTAATTTAGTAAGTCAGAGGGTTGGGGGACACTTCACACATCTACTCTGCTAAAAAGTTACTCCAAGTAATTTAGATGCAGGGGGTCCATGGATTATTCTCAGAGATCTTTACCCAAAGGTTACCCATTTCTAACAGTCTGGAAACAAGCAGCTTCCATTGCCAGCTCATTTGCTTTCAGTAGCCTGAAAGGGAAGCTACATACTTTGATTAGAATTAATGCTGCTACTATAAATGTATAATCCTTCAGTATGTTGTATCATCATGTTCTTTTTTACTATAGAAACCTTCTCAATAGTTACTGAATATGTTTTTTTGAAGGAAGCATACCAAAAGAAGGAGTGAGAGGAGATAATTTTTCAAACTTCTACTGTATATTTGAACAGTTGAAAAAAATTTTTTTCAACACCGAGAAGGTTTTTCTGCTTCTATTTAATTAAAGGAAAACACAATCCATCAAAACGTTGTCTGAAAATTGTCAAATTGACTTAAATTAAAAAGCTAGCTTTATCCGTTTTTAGGATCTAAATAACTTCAGATGTCAGCCCCTTTTTTTCTACTTAACAAAGGCATAAACTTAACCTTAGGTTATCAATAGAAAATAGTTTAGAATTGTTATGTAGATTTGGGTCATAATTTATGGAGGGTCTTCTAAGAACTTTTATAGATATAATCTCATTTAACTCATGATACTTTGAGGAAAGTGGCATTCTCTTTTACAAATGATGAAACAGACTGAGAGGAAATGTACCTTCTGCAAATAGAGGTATGACATACCTGAAATACTCTAAATGGCATGTGTCATCTACAGATTGTTTTTGCAGGTGAGGAATCCTAATGAATTTTTTATTTTGCGTATATAATAATATTGCATCATAATATATTTTCATTATAGCTTTACAACTCATAACTAATTTCACGCTAGTCATGATCAGTGACAGGAAGTAATTACAAAGTGATTCATGTTAACATAACTTAAAGTTTCATAATTTATGCTATCACTGGAGCCATTTGTACATATTGAATTTCATCTACTCAAAACTCAGACAACAATTGCTTCCCCCCCCACCCCAAATGGAGTTTTGCACACACATATGCAAACATGCAGGCATACACACATACATGCACACACACATGCAAATGCACACATACATGTATACACACATATACATGCATACACATGCACACATAAACATTCATACACACACATAAACACACACACACATAAACCGAGAAATCAAAAGTGACAGTGTCACCTCTTTAAGTCACAGTATAGTTTACAGCCAGTGGGCCTTGCCAACCTCCCCTCTTAATGAGACAGACTCACACGTAGATACTCACGCAGCTGTGAGCTCCAGTGCCCCCGGGGTGGCCCCGACCAAATGGCAGCATGCAGACCAGTACGAAGCCTCCTCCCTGGCAGGCAAACCCGAAAGAAAGAAGGGGCAGAGGCCAATCTGAGCCTGCTCTGTTCCTTCTCTCACATCACCCACTGAAGTGTCAACCCTTTGCCATGGGGAGGCATGTGGAAAAAGACCAGAGGTTATTATTCTAGCAGAAGTCTTTTCACCAAGACCTGAGGTCATGGAATTTGGGGCCACCCACCAAACAGTATCCATTATAACTTTAATTTTTTGTATTATAAAAGTGATTCTTGCATAGTGTAAAATTCAAGTCAATAAAGTACAAATAACAAAATTAAACTTTCTCGTAACACCACCATCCCCTAAAAAAACACAACATTTTGATGCTCGTGCTTCTTTCATTTTAGACATTTATGTACATATGCATGCCTACATATATTTACTTATATTTTAACACACATCTTAACACATACACACATGTATGTCTCCATCTTCATAGGCATAGTTCTAACATGACCCTAGTAATTCTTACTGCCGTAGAATCCACACTTTTGTGTAATCCCCTCTCCTTGAATGTGGGCAGACTTTGTGACTTACTTCTTTTTTTCAACCATTTTAAAAAATTGAAGTGTAGTTAATTTACAATGTTTTGTTAGTTTCAGGTGTATAGCAAAGTGATTCAGTTATACATGTGTGTATATATATACGTGTGTGTGTGTGAATATAAATATTCTTCTTCAGATTCTTTTCCATTTTAGGTTATTATAAGATACTGAATATAGTTCCCTGTGCTATACAGTAGGTCTTTGTTGGTTATTTATTTTATATATAGTGGTGTGTATATGTTAATCCCAAACTCCTGTGGTCTACTTCTCTATTTTAAATAAGTTCATTTATATTAGTTTTTTCGATTCCACATAAAAGTTGTTACGTGAGCCGACGCGGGTTGTGAAAGAATTCACAGACGTATTAAGAAGGGAAGCAAAGAAAGTTTTTATTCACTTTCCAAGGGAGGAAAGGGGCCAGACACATAGAGTGGCATTAGCACTGAAGGGTGGGGTTTTGAGTCTTTTACTGAGTTTCAAAGGGCAAGATGCAGGAACAGGGGGTGGGTTCATGTCTCTTCTGGTCCACAGCAGTACCCAGACTGGCTGTGTCTCTATAGGATTTGGTTTTTTGGAGAATAGACTTGCAGTCTTCAGTAATTTTCCAGTCTTAAGGTGTCTGAAAGAGACTCGATAGTGGCCCTTGACAGGCGCTACTCTATTGTGAACAATGTTAGATGGGTTTACATAAGTGGTATCATATGATACTTGTCTTTCTCAGTCTGATGTACTTCACTTCATATGGGAATCTCTAAGTCCATGCATGTTGCTACAAATGGCATTATTTCATTCTTTTCATGGCTCAGTAGTATTCCATTGTGTATATATATCACATCTTCTTTATCTATTCATCTGTTGATGGACACTTACGTTGCTTCCATGAGCATAGTTTTATTATATGTAGGGGTAAATATGTCTGGACCCAAAGGAGCCATGGATGTGGTTTATTGAGTTTTCAAGAATAGGAAAAGTGCTTATGTATTGGTCTCTCCTGCTCAAGTATGCCACCAAGCACATTTCTTGGAATTTCTCAATAAATAGTTGCTAAATAAAAATGAGGGGGAAAGAATAAAAGAGTTAAGCGTAAACAGTTGTTATTCAGCATTCTAAAAATCGGTAGGGATGTAAGTCTTATAGGTTTTAAATCAGCTAGACCAGACAACTGTGTAGATAGTATTATTTACTTTTATGTAGTAGATGTCATCTCCTCGAGGATAAATATCAATGAAAATAGGGAAATAAACAGCATTGCATTAAAGTGTTAAGATAATTCATGTAGGGGGAAAAACATGCTACAATTTATTTATAAACCTTAGGGGATCTGAGCTATAAAATGCAGCTTGGGAATCAGAGAATCATTTTTGACTGGTCTTTGAAAACATTAGCTCAGTGTACCACTGGAGCATATGAGCCAACAGATTTCCTGAGCCTTATTAGGAAGATATATGAAAACAGAGGTGAAAATATTGCAGTGTTCTTTTAGCATTCCAAGCTTCACCATCATAAATATTATGTGTGGTTTGCACACTGTCCCTCCAAGAGACCTAATGGACTTGATGAAGACCCAGAGAATGACCAGAGGGATCATGGCACTTCTATTAAAAATAATATTAAAAATAAATATTATTAAAAATAGATTCTATTAAAAATAATTAAAATAAGAATATCCAGCACTGCTTCAGTTCTTACTCCAGTCCAAGTGGGAGTTCCTTTGCGTGTATTTACAGATCGAATCCTCACGAAATCTTCTTGGGCAGGTAATATTATTTCATGCCCATTTTACAGATAAGGTTACCAAGGATCAGAGAATTTAAGTGACTCACCCAAGTTAGACAGCTAGTAAGTGGCTGAAGCAAAATTTGAACCCAGGAAATCTGGTCCTAAAATCCATGCTCTTAACCATGACACTCAACAGGGAACATCATATATTCTGTTCTGGGAAGTGGAAGGCAGGGACAAAGTATTATGGACATGTACAAAACAGAAAACCATGCCAAGAGACTGAACTTGGATTTGTCCTCCATTTACCAAAATACTGAAAATAGGTTATATTTTCAGACGAATAAGAAAAAGTGTTACTTTGGACAGTACAGGCAAAAACAAGCAAAAAAAACCACTTTTATTTAACACATTATTCCAAATAATGCTAGGAATAAAATAGCCAGTTCAAAAAAGGCTTAGATAGTTTTATGGCTTATAGCACCAGAACTAGAATAACTGCTATTTCACCTACAAACATGAACAATTTTCATGTGGTTCACGTGATTATTAATCTCATGCTGGTATCATGATGTCACCCCGGCCCCCAGGTCACTTCCTCACATTTGGGGGTGGGGGGAAATGCATCAGACTCATTTCCTCCCCTAATGGGTGACTAGCACAGGTGATAGTGTCACAGTTACTTTTCCTTTATTCCCGCCTTATTTTAGCAATTTCCCCATATTGGCGCCCCTTGAACCTTGCTGTTACCCAAACCTCTCCGTGTGTGAAATGTTTGATTGACAGTAAACCCATTCTTATATTAATCCTCTCCTTTTTAAAATTTGAGGCCGCCCTCCCCCTGCCCCGCCCCGTCCCCCCATCCCCCCATCCCCCCGTCCCCCCGTCACTCAGATTCTTACTTTTCTGGACTCTGTCTCTCCTGGATTATTTCATTTCCTCCCTGACCAGTCATCATTTCATTAAGATTTGCAACACCCTCAATTCCTTTACCCCATAGTCATTGGACTCGACCTGTCCTGATCCTAATCTTAAATCCAACCACATTTTTCCTTCCACTTGGTTTTTAAACAGCTAGAGAGTGTCTAACATATGCATTTCCTAATATTTGTCAGGGAGATATTAAATATATGATTCATGAGTCAATAAATGCGTGAGAAATACAACAGCTTTCCTAATTGGCTGTCACACATTCATGATTTCCAACCTCAGATGGTTCATTAATACCCATTGGCAAGCGGCACTTAAAACCCTTTACAGTATACACGGTGGATGAGAAACTGACACTGGAGCCACATCCTTGGGCCACATAACATCTCTAAGCCTCAATTTCCACATCTGTAAAAGGGGATAACAATATTAGCCACCTTATAATTTTTTTTCTTTTTTTTTCTAACAGTGCTTCATTATTTTTCTTCATTAAATATGTGTGATTTTGAATTTTTAAAAGAAAAGATATTTTTAAAATTCCATTGAACACATATTTAATGGGGTGTCCACTGTGTTTTGGACACCATGAGAGCACAAGATGAATGTGCTGTGCCCTCTGGTTTCAAGGAGCGCTTCATCAAGTCGCAGAAGATGTGCTTCCAGTGAGCTGGAAAATAGGCTTGACTAGGATAAGTCTTAGAAGAGAAGGACAAAAATGTCCTGGGTGAGCTCAGTGAAGGGAACAGCACTGACCCGTGCAGAAGTCAGGATACTGTCAGCAAATGAGGTAAAATAGGCTCTGAAATTTTCTTTTTCAACCCAAACAAAAAAAAAAAGGTTAAAGAATAAGTTCTAGGATCCACTTGCTTTTCTGTTCCTTCTGCAGTAAACATCCTAACTCTTCTTTTAGATTCATTTTTATGAATCAATAAGAAAGGAGACAAAGAATGTCAAGATGGATTCAAATTGCCATTGAGGAGAGAGGGGTGTAATTACTAGTTATAAGAGCAGGCCTAAATTCATTCACTTATTGTAATTCTTCTAAAGGAATATATATTGAATATTTTGAAACATATTGTTAAAATATGATTCAAAGAAGGGCGACTGTTTTGATAATTTATAAAACAGAAGGACTGGATTATATAAAATGTTTTCCATTTGATACAGTCTTTCAATCAAAGTTAAAAACCTAAAGAAATCTTCCAAAGGAAATTATTGTTCTCAGAAGGAAGGGTGGACAAGTTTGTGATTTGGAAATTAAATTGGCTGGGTGAATAAGTAAGAGCGGACTGAAAACTTAGAGCCCTTGTACTGGGAGGCATTAGCATTGGGTTGAATCACAAGTTTTCCTTGGTTACTGTCAAATGGAAATAGAAATTAAATGTAAGCAGAGCTTATTAAGAATTGTTAGTCTGAAGAGCACTTCATCAGTTCTAAAGTATATGCAAGTGTCATGGCTAATTAAAATTGAATTTTAGTGCTGCTAATATAATTTGCAGTCTTAAGAATCTGCTCTCTGGAAACCTCTCCAGTACTTGGTCGAGATATTCTTGGTACTGTAGTTAGTATTCATTTGGGACCAGTCTAGTTATGTCTAGTTGACCTTCCATCCAAGAAACAAACAAACAAAAAACAAAGCAAAACAAAAAACTTTACATATCTTGGGTTTGGAGAAGAGTTTTTTGGTGTAATTGTTTATAGATACATTGAATTCTTCTCAAATAGAATCAGGAGTGAAAGCTGAGATATGTAGGCTTTGAAACCATGCTTATCAAAGCATTTTTAAAAATTTTAGTGGAGTCATGACAGGAGGAAGATATAATTTATGTGGACTCTTTACTCATATTAAAATAAGAATAGGAATAAAGAAACGGTGACAGGTTACGAGTAGTCAAAAAGAGTAGAAATATTTTCCCAGATGTCCTATGGTGTTATCTATTTCCTATGCAGTTCTCTATCTCCACCAAAAATGGAGATAATCCTTATCTTCTATATTCCCACACTTGTATACATCCCTTTCATACTGAATCAGGACTGACCTGTGTACCACAATACTGCAAAAGGGATTGTTTGTGCTTTCTGAGCCTGGGTCCTCAAAGGCTGTTGTGACTTTCACCTTGGCCTGTTGGGTCACTTGCTACGGGAGCAAGTTGGCCTCTATGCTGTGAGGACTCTTTACAGACCTGTGGGAAGTCCCATGTAGAAAGGAATAAGACCTCTGGCTAATAGGCAGCACCAGCCTACTAGCATGTGTGTGAACCACCTAGTAAATGATCTTCTAGCCTCAGTTAGGCCTTCAGATGGCCAGAGTCCAGTCAACATCTGTCTTTATAATCTCATGAGTGACCTTGCATCAAAAATTGATAATAATTATTGCTTTAGGCTATTAATCTTTGGAGTATTTGGTTATGCATTAATTGATGATCAATACAGTTACTTACACTGTAATGTATAATTTCATCAAATGCCATTCTGACCAAGGAGATGATACCACATATTATAAACAACTGTTGTAGCCATTTAGTGCTACTTAGAATGTTTTAGAACTTAGATGATCAACAATATCAGTTGCTACCAAATTTGGAGCTGAATGATTAATGAAACATGTGCTTATATTCCAGATAGTAGTAAGAGTAAGCCAATGGAAGCCATGATCTACCAAGCTGAATGATAATTAAATATTTGCCCCTATTTGAAACTACTTCTGTTTTTTCCATATTACTGTGAATGGCATGCATTCCTATTTTTTGAAGAGTAAAACTTGGCTAAACCTGAGACTTTAGATCTACCAAAGACTCAGCCTCCAAAGAAAACTCATAATAGTTTCACACATCATCAGGTACGGTTAATGTCACTTTTTTTGGTGACTATTTCACATTTATTGGCTGTTATGTATTTTTTTCAATGAGCTATATCAGGAGTTTATCCTTGACCTTCCCCTTGCACTGAGTAACTCTCTTGAAATCCAAAAACCAGATATTGCAAAATTTCTCACATTTGTTATGTTAGCACATTGTTTTCCTACTTGAAATATCAGACTTGTATTTTATTTTATTTTTTTTAACATCTTTATTGGAGTATAATTGCTTTACAGTGGTGTGTTAGTTTCTGCTGTATAACAAAATGAATCAGCTATATGTATACATATATCCCCATATCCGCTCCCTCTTGCATCTCCCTCCCACCCTCCCTATCCCACCCCTGTAGGTGGTCACAAAGCACCGAGCTGATCTCCCTGTGCTATGCGGCTGCTTCCCACTAGCTATCTATTTTACATTTTGTAGAGTATATATGTCCATGCCACTCTCTCACTTCGTCCCAGCTTACCCTTCCCCCTCCCCGTGTCCTCAAGTCCATTCTCTACGTCTGCGTCTTTATTCCTATCCTGCCCCTAGGTTCTTCAGAACCATTTTTTTGTTTTTTTTAGATCCCATATAGCATACGGTATTTGTTTTTCTCTTTCTGACTTACTTCACTCTGTATGACAGACTCTAGGTCCATCCACCTCACTACAAATAACTCAATTTAGTTTCTTTTTATGGTTGAGTAATATTCCATTGTATATATGTGCTGCATCTTCTTTATCCATTCATCTGTCGATGGACACTTAGGTTGCTTCCATGTCCTGGCTATTGTAAATAGAGCTGCAATGAACATTGTGGTACACTGACTTTTAAAGTTGATGGTGAATTCCAGGCTCTTACACTTATTTCTGCAAAAATGGCCATTACAGCAACCTTGTCCTCTTAATTCTGTTGCACTATTGTAGTCTTTAGGCCTTCATTCATATAAAGGAATGCCTTCAGGGTGCTGATTTCTTGCAGGAAGATCATTACTGAGAAGACAAGTCTAACCTGTTACAATTTCTCTCTTCTATATGCCCTGGCCCATCAATTAGTATATTTACATCTCCTATTAAGTATGAACACCTTAAACTGCATATAACCTTAAACTGAGCTGCTTTCAAGTATGAAGAATTTTCAGAAATGTTAACGACCTATCAATAGAGCAAGAGATCAGATAAATTTTTTCTGTAACTAATGTTGCATTCTTGACCAATGGCATCTATTTATGTGTTGGTGGCAGGAATTCTGGGGGTAGTCTTTGGGTTTTATGCCCAATTTTTTTCTCTTTCTGCAACTAATGAGTAAAATTAATAAGCCTAAGTATGACTAAAGGAATCCTTGATTTTAGTAATACTGTATTCTAAAATTGGGCTAACTCCATAGTAAACTCCAAATATTTTAAAAAATATTTATTAATACCTACTATTAATAATGGATGCATGAGTCAGTCTTCAGTTACATAGAAAAGTAGCCATGTATTTGCATTCACAGTGCTTATAGCCTGTTCCCTTCTGACTTGTATATTTTATGGGCTTTTAATGTTAAGAGTAGTAATGTTCTAGTATTCTGTCTTCTCAATTGAATATATTAGTTATGGTTCAAACACTTTCTGTATCACTCACGGACCTGGCAGGAAGTAAGTTGCACTCAGATGGTTTAAATGAAGAAAGTTTTTTAAGGAAGGGTCGACTTACAGAGTGGTTGGCAGGACTAAGAAAACAAACAAAAGATGTTGAAGCACCAGAGAATAGCAATGGTAGGAAGAAGTTATATCTGTTAAAAACTAAGAAACAAGGGGATGAGCCCAAGAGAGCTAGAGCCCTAAACGAGATCATTTGGTAGATGTGATAGTCTTCAAAAGTTATAATTATTCCTGAAAACCTTTGCCACAGCAGTGAATATGCAGGGAGGAAATATCTCAATCTCTCCCACCCTACCTGCTGATCTGCTGTCCTGCAGATGCTTCTTACAGGCGTTTTCCATTCAGAAGCTAGTGTAACAATATGTCCTAGAGATCAGCCTCCCAGGTCTGCAAAGCAGAGCAGAGAAGTATGGAGATCTTGGAAAGGGAATAATGGAGAAAAACCAGCATACCTCCATATGAAAATGCATTTTTGGTAGCAGACCTTCTGATCTTCTCAGGTCATACTTAAAATGTACTTAAATATAAGGAAAAATTAGTAGTTGTTTGAAATTTTATTCAAATAGTAATATAAATTGAAATAATTACAATATCCCTGAATGTGGCACGTTTCCTCTCAAAGGTAATATCAGACAATAAATAATAAAAAGTAACTGATAATCTTGAAATTAATTTATGTATGTGTTGACCATACAATAAACAAACCCCAGTGGGTGGCCTCTTCAGCACCATGGACAGATTTCGCCTGGCTGTTCTGTAGTTCTCAATAGTATATTGTGCTTTTGCTACTTCCCTAGCTAAAACTTCCCAAGTTGTACTGAAATGATTGAAGCTGTTATCTGACTGATTTTATAAAGATGTTATGAGATTACAGCTAAAAACTTAGTTAAAATGATTAGGCACTTTGTGGTAGAAATTTTCCCTCGTATGGCAGGATCTATGAGCATCTGCCATGATGACTCTCTTAAGACTAATTCTCTCCTCTGTAGAAGCTGTGAGGGGTGATGTTTTGTATTACAGAGCAGGATGCCGGAAAAAGTTAGTATTTTACCACTACAGCTTCAGGAAGATTTGCATTTCTGGCACAGTAATGTAATAATTCAGAGTAGCTTTTAGAACTACAGTAATGCCTTTACATAGCAAGTGACTTTCAGCTGTTGTTACATAATCTTGAGATTTATTAAGATCATTATAGATAATGAAATTCCAGATGACCTCACTAATCACATTTTTCCAACTATATCAACTAGATCATTTCCTTTATTATTTATTTACTTATTATAAATTCATTTATTTATTTTAGGCTGCCTTGGGTCTTCGTTGCTGCGCGTGGGCTTTCTCTAGTTGCGGCGAGCAGGGGCTACTCTTCGTTGTGGTGCAAGGGCTTCTCATTGCAGTGGCTTCTCTTGTTGTGGAGCACGGGCTCTGGGCACGCGGGCTTCAGTAGTTGTGGCGTGCGGGTTTCAGTAGTTGTGGCTCACGGGCTCTAGAGCGGAAGCTCAGTAGTTGTGGTGCACGGGCTTAGTTGGTCCGCGGCATGTGGGATCTTCCCGGACCAGGGCTTGAACCCGTGTCCCCTGCATTGGCAGGCGGATTCTTAACCACTGCACCACCAGGGAAGCCTGATCATTTCCTTTAAAACAAAAAAATATAGTACTGTGGTTTTTTGCACTTAGCCCATCTTGTCCAGATGTCAGAAGCACCCACTAATACCTCAGAGGACTACATAGAAGGCTGCAGCTATTTTGGTGCAGAATTATAGACTAAGCCACTAAAGTAAAGGGTTTCAAAACATGGATCAGTTCTTGGAATACTTCTATAATTTAGGAAATATGAGGAATAGTGAACTAGGCTGGCCTTACTTTCTAATGAATTATAGATTTTACTTCTCCATAAACATGTTTCATACTCAGCTGGAGATAAGAAAATGCATTTTTTTATTTTTATTAAATATTAGTTAAAGCAATATTTATAAAACATCTGTAGGGTATAAAGAAAAATAGTACACTAAATACATAACCTACACACAGTTTTAAAAGAAAATGGTAACAGTATCCTGAATGTGTATTATTCCCTTGATATTCTTTGTCGCTCCAATCTTGAATTATGTCCTTTCATTTTCCTTCTATGTTTCAAAATTACACATTATGGTTTTATTCAGTAAATGTTTGTATAGATTTACCCACATATTTGCCACTCTCCTGTCCTGCATTATTCTTGCATCTCAGATTTCCATCTGGTATCATTTTTCTTCTGCCTAAAGTATATCTTTTGGGATTCTCTTTAGAGAGGAGCCACTGGCACTACATGCTCTTCAGTTTTTAATTTAGGTGAAAAAGTCTCTAATTCTGTTTCATTCTTGAAAGATCTTTTCATTGAATATACAATTCTAGGTTGAGAGTGTGTTCTTGCAGCCTCTTAAATATACTATTCCACTAACTTCTGGCTTTCTCTCTCAGTTCTAAGAAGTCAGCTGTCTGACTATAGTCAATCCTCGAATGAAAAATACCTTTTCTTTTCACTTTAAACATTGTATCTTTATCTTCAGTTTCACCCTGATATGTATAATTGTTATTTTTAAAATTTATCATGCTTGGAATATTTGCACCTTCTCAAAGGTACTGTAAGAGTCAAAAACAGATGTGGGCTCTGTCTTATGAAGCTTGTGAGGAAATGAGAGAAAATGAAATAAATGCTAGAAACAAACCTGGTTTTAGATATATTGAATGTGATGCATCTTGAAAGTATTTAAGTGGAGGTACAAAGTAGACAATATATATATTCTATATATATATAAACTCAGAAACTCAGAGAAATTTGGATTGAACATATAAGTTTGGACATCAGATAGATACAGGAAGAAAATAGTATCATAGATCTGTTGAGACTTCTTAAGATTATAATGTAGAGTGAGAAGGGATGAAGTCTTAGGATAGATCTTGAGAAATTCCAATGGCCAAGGAAATGGGGACTGAGGACTGAGAGGAAGCAACAAGGGACTAGGGAGAAGTCAGGAAGAGTCTATGTTTGCAGATTGCAATACAATCTTTAAATGAGATAGCCCTGAAATCAGACTTAAGTGGGTCAAGGGTAATGGAGAGAGAGAAAATGGAGGCAAGAAGTCATGTACAAGTCAATGTAGGCTAAAGTATGAGGCAATAAAGAACAACTTAGAAATTTCAATGGGCATATGATTGCAAAGGTTGATTTGGTGCTCAGCCAGTATCCGTTGTGGATTAACATCAGCCCTTCTGATGTCCTGAATCATTCAGAACCAGAATGAAGTGAGAGCCATTATCTGGGACATTATTGGTCTCATAGTGGTTAAAAAAAAGTGGCAGGACCATGCAATTACTCTAAAAGCTTCTTAGAAGTGGCACGTATCACTCTCACATATAATTTCATTAACTAAAGAAAGTCACATGGCCAGACCTAATGTGAATGGGGGTAGCAATGGGGAGGGGATATTTTAATTAAATATACAATCTAATATGGTTAAGGTCTCATAGGTAGAGAGAGATTTTTTTTTTCATTATTTTCATTGTAAATGAGGAGAATTGGAAATGAGAGGCCCTGTGAGTTGAGAGATTTTTTTTTAAGGGAGATAATTAATGATGTTTAACTATGATGGGGGTGAATCTAGCTGTAAGAGAATTATTGACCGTATTGAGAGAATAGGGTCTGGTTGATATTTTGAGGTTTCCAAGAAATAGAATCCAATTTAGGAAGGGTAGCCCTGGTCCTAGATAGGAGGACCTTCTCCCTCACTAATGAAATAAGTTTTAAAGAAGGGATAAGCGCTCCACTAAATATATTTGTAGGTTTGTTAGAGGGTACTAGATAGAATTCCAATATGTATGATGGTTTCTCTTTGCTCTGTGAAGTAGAACACAAGAAATATACTAAGACAATGGAGAAAAGTAAGGAAGGTGTCCTAGGTCGAAGAAAGCTAGGAATATAGAGAAATTCTTCAACTTGATAAAGAACATCTACAAACATCCTACAACTAATATTATACTTAATGGTGAGAAACTAGAAGCTTTTCCCTCTAAGATCAAGAACAAGGCAACAATGTCCCATATCACCACTCCCATTCAACACTGTACTGGAAGTTCTAGCTAATGTGATAAGACTAAGAAGGAAATAAAATTTGTACAGCTTGAGGAAGATGAAATAAAGCTGTCTGTTCACAGATGACATGATTGTCTATGTAGAAAAAGAATTGACAAAAACACTAGTGGAACTAATATGCAATTATATCAAGGTTACAGGGCACAAAATTAATATATAAAAGTCAATTTTTCTTATATACCATCAATGAACCATTGGAATTTGAAACTAAAAACACAGTAACATTTACATTATTAGCACCAAAAAATTAAAATACTTAGATGTAAATCTAAAAAATATGTACAGGATCTGTATGAGGAAAACTACAAACTCTGATGAAAGAAATCAAAGAAGATTTAAATAGGTGGATATTCCATGTCCATGGATAGGAAGAGTCACTATGATTCAGGTGTCAATCCTTCCTAATTTAATCAGTAGATTTAACAGAATCTGAATAAAATTCCCAGCAAGTTTTTTGGCACTGTCAACCAACTGATTCTGAAGTATACATGGAATGGCAAAAGGCCAAGAATAGCCAATATAATACTAAAGAAAAAGAACAAAGCCAGAGGCCTTTCTGTCTCTGGCTGCTGCCAGGAGAGGAGCTGCCGCTATGTCCGCGCATCTGCAGTGGATGGTCGTGAGGAGCTGCTGCAGCTCCTTGATCAAGAGGAACAAGCAGACGTACAGCACCGAACCCAGTAACCTCAAGGCTCGCATCTCCTTCCACTACAACGGGCTCATTCACCGCAAGACTGTGGGCGTGGAGACGGCGGCGGACGGCAAAGGGGTCGTGGTGGTCAGGAAGCGGAGATCCGGCCAGGGAAAGCCAGCCACTTCCTACGTGTGGACCACCATCAACGAGAATGCCCAGGCCACCCTCAGCAGCAACCAACACATGATCCAAAAGAACAAGTACCGCCCAGATTTGCGCATGGCCGCCCTCCACAGAGCCAGCCGCCATCCTGCGCAGCCAGAAGCCTGTGATGGTGAAGAGGAAGTGGACCCGCCCCACCAAGAGCTCCTGAGCGATCTATCCCCTTCCCCCATGCAATAAAACTGTCAGCTGACATGCTGCAAAAAACAAAAACAAAAAAAACCCCAGAGAACTGACAACTAATACTACTTGACTTCAAGACTTAATATAAAGCTACAGTTAGTAAGATGGCATAGTAGTGGTGAAAGAATAGAAACAATACAACAGTGGAATAGAGAGTCCAGAAATAGACTCATACATTTATAATCAACTGATGTTTTACAAGGGAGAAAAGGCAATTCAATGGAGAAAGGATTGACTTTTCAACAAATGCTGTTTGAACAATTGGACATTCATACACAAAAATAATTTATACAGACCTTACACTTTTCACAAAGATTAAATCAAAATGGATCATAGACAAAAATGTAAATCACAAATCTATAAAACTTCAAGAAGATAGCAAGAGAATAAGCTAGGTGACCTTGGGTTTGATGGTGAATTTTTAGATACAGTACCAAAAGCACCATCTATGAAAGAAAATATTAAGTTGGGATTTACTAAAATGAAAAACTTCTGCTCTGTGGAAGACACTGTCAAGAGAAACAGAAGAAAAGCCACAGACTGGGAGAAAATATTTGCAAAAGACATATCTAAAGAACTGCTATCCAAAATATCCAAAGAGCTCTTAAAACCCAACAGTAGGAAAACACACACACACACACACACACACACAATCTGATTAAAAAATGAGGAAAAGACTTGAACAGATACTTCATGAAAGAAGATATGCAGATGGCAAATAACCTTAAAAAAAGATGTTCCATGTCTTACATCATCCCTTAGGGAAATGCAAATTAAAACACAACAGTTACCACTACATCTTAAAATGCCCAAAATCCAAAACACTAACAACACCAAACACTGGCAAGGATATGGAACAATATAAACAATTATCCATTGCTAGTGGGAATGCAAAGTGGTACAGCCACTTTGAAAGACAATTGGGCAGTTTTTTATAAAAATAAACATTTTTAGCATACGATCCAGCAGTTGTGCTCCCTGGTATTTACCCAAATGAGTAGAAGACTAATGTCCACACAAAAACCTGCCACAGATATTTACAGCAGCTTTGTTAATAATTGCCAAAACTTGGAAGCAATCAAGATGTCCTTCAGTAGTGAATGGATAAATAAATGGTAGTACATCCAGACAATAAAATAATATTCAGTACTAAAAATATATGAGCTATTAAGCCATGAAAAGACATGGAGGAACAGGGCTTCCCTGGTGGCACAGTGGTTAAGAATCCGCCTGCCAGTGCAGGGACACAGGTTGGAGCCCTGGTCCGGGAATATCCCACATGCTGTGGAGCAACTAAGCCCATGCGCCACAACTACTGAGCCTGCGTGCCACAACTACTGAAGCCTGCACACCTGGAGCCTGTGCTCCACAGCAAGAGAAGCCACTGCAATGAGAAGCCCTTGCATCACAACAAAGAGTAGCCCCCACTCACCACAACTAAAGAAAGCCCGCGTGCAGCAGCGAAGACCAAACACAGCCAAAAGTAAATAAAATTAAAAAAAAATTTTTTTTAAAGATATGGAGGAACATTAAATACATACTACTAAGTCAAAGAAGCCAGTCTGAAAAGGCTACATACTATATAATTCCAATTATAGTTGGCTCTTGAACAAAGCAGGGGTTAGGGTTGACCCTCTATGAAGTCAAAAATCTGTGTATAACATAGTTGGTCCTTCATATATACAGTTCCTCCCTCTATATCTGCAGTTCCATATCCATAGATTCAGCCAATGGTGGATCGTGTAGTACTGTAGTATTTACTATTGAAAAAAATCTGTGTGTAAGTGGACCCACGCAGTTCAAACCTGTGTTGTCCAAGGGTCAACTGTATATGATGTTCTCGAAAAGGCAAAACTGTGGAGACAGTAAAAAAGATCAGTGGTTGACAGGGATTCCTGGGGAGTGAGGGAAGAATGAATAATACGGAGCCCAGACAATATTTAGGGCAGTGAAACTATTCTGCGTGATACTGTAATGGTGGATGCATGCCATTAGACATTTGTCAAAACCCATAGACTGTACAACACAAAGAGTGAACCCTAATGCAAACTATGGGCTTTCATTAATAATAATAAGTCAATATTGGTTCATCACCCGTAACAAATGAATGGACCATACTAATACAAGAGGTTAATAATAGGGGAAACCGTAGAGGGTGAGAAGGGTATATGGGGACTTTCTATACTTTCTGTTGAGTTTTTTTACGAACCTTAAACTGTTCTAACAATAAAGTCTATTAATATAAAAAATCGATATTAATCTAATTCCTTAACCCAACCCTTTGGAGGAATCAGATAGATGTTATCTATGCTTAAGCATTTTGTACTTTTCTCAAAAACCAATGCCTACGATGATAGATGCAAGGTACAGCCACAGACTCATTCATTGTATGTACTAAGCTATGATATATTTATTAACGCTTAGCCAAATAAACATGAATGTGTCTAGAGCTGTGTTTGTGTATGCCATGCACATGTCTCTCCTAAGCATTCAAAATATTACTTAAATAGTTTGTGAATATGGATAAAATATAATAAGGAAGAAAAGTAAAGAGAAAGAGAGGGCAACTAATTTAACATCAGTTGATAAGAGGTACTGAATTTGTGGGAAGCAACGTGTTCTAAAATTGCTCCATGCTTACTCCTTTTTGTCTTTCCTTCTTTGGTGTAAACCTTGACACGTTCCAGTGAATTCCCAATGTCCCTCCTCCTTCCAAAACCTATTCCTACTCACACTTTTGGTGAGGAAGAGCTACACTGACCTGAAGAGAAGCTGCCGTGCCAGTGATGTGATGTTTTACCTTTGCTGTGGAAACTGCATTAGTGCTTGTTTTAAGGACACACCAAGCCTTTATTTGTGTCTTTAATATCTGCAAACATCCTTGGCAGAGAGAGGATGCTCCAAATTAGAGTTGATCCTCCTCACTTTTGGCCAGTAAATGAGCCAATCTGTTTTAATGAAGAGGCGGGGCAGGGAAATGTCCCTTTTACGTGCCACGCAGAACCAGAAATTCTGACTGAAATATCAGAGTGGTGGCTTTGCTTCCGAGAGTATTTACTTTTAAGGTTCATTTGCTAAGTTAATTCAATAAAAGCACAGCAGTGAAGTCAGCTGAAACGTGGATTGTACGAACGTATTGAATACAAAGGATGAGACTCTGTTGGCCCCCTTCAATATCTGTTCATATGTTAACTCTTTGTCTTGAAAATCTTGGAAGTTGTATGAATTTATCTTTGAATATTGACATAGGTCATTGGTAACAACATATATGCTATGTTAACTAGCATTTTGTCCTACCTAGCCTTTATTTTAAGATATTTCATTGTGATCTCTCTCAGTTGATGTACATCTAGATAACATCATTGTGTTTTCACATTGAAGTTTTTAAAAAAAAATCTAAGGGTGCTATTTAAATGTATACAATAAAAATTTATGGGGGCTTCCCTGGTGGTGCAGTGGTTAAGAATCCGCCTGCCAATGCAGGGGACACAGGTTCAAGCCCTGGTCCAGGAAGATTGCACATGCCGCGGAGCAGCTAGGCCCGTGCGCCACAACTACTGAGCCTGCGCTGTAGAGCCTGTGAGCCACAACTACTGAGCCCACGTGCCACAACTACTGAAGCCCGTGTGCCTAGAGCCTGTGCTCCACAGCAAGAAAAGCCACCGCAATGAGAAGCCCGCGCACCGCAACGAACAGTAGCCCCCACTTGCCACAACTAGAGAAAGCCCGTGCACAGCAACGAAGACCCAACACAGGCAAAAATAAAATAAATAAATAATTTTTTTTAAAAATTAAAAAATAAATTTATGCATTCTCCAAAATGGCAGAATTTTGAAGTGTTTTAGAAGAGTTTATAATGTTCTTCTCTATTAGATATAATAGGATATTAATAGCACAAAATTATCTTGCATCTCACGTAAAGGGTAGCTGGTGCAAAATACAATGAAATAAGGTGAATGAAAAGAACGCATTTGATATTATAGTAAAATCGCAGCTTTCCTGACAACGTAGCCCAAATTTTCCACTTCTCTTTCCTTAACTATTTATAGATCTAAACTGTTGTCTTTATTTTACTGTGCATTTTCTTATCAGAGAAAAGACACACTATCAAAAAATGCATTATAATCCTAATAATCAAGGTAAAAATTCTGGTGTGTGTTTGTATGCTTTGTTCTGTTAGGGTTCCTTCCCTGAATGAATGAGATAATTAATCATGTCCTCCAGAGTGGAAAATTGGCCTGATTAGACCAAGGTCAAAATGCAGTTCATTGCTAAGGTTAATTAATTCCAGTACCCTGGCTAGATTAATAACTAATCTAGCCATCCAGTGGTCAACATGTACAAGATTGTGATTTGCATTTCTATTCGAGTAGGTGGACGCAGAGATAGAAAGGTATATAGGGCTTTTCTGTACTCATTGCAAGCTATAAATCAATGCTAAATTCATCACAGATTGCCTTGAAATTAGAAATGTCCGTGTGCACACTCTGCTTCCACCTGTTATTGGACCAAACTTGGGTCCCCTCCCCTGTGCGCAGTAAAGCCAATCTACTGACACCAGCTTGTGGTGAAGGAAAGTGCAGCATTTATTGCAGGGCACCAAGCAAGGGAATGGGCAGCTTATGCTCAAAAGACCCAAACACTTAGATGGCTTTCAGGGAAGGAGTTTTAAAGGCAGTGTGAGGGAGGGGGCTGCAGGGTGCGTGATCGGCTCATGCACAATTCTTGGATTGGTTGGCATCAAGGTGAAGTTTCAAGCATCATCAAACTTCTGGTTTCAACGAGTCTAGGGTCTATGTTCTTGCAGTCAGCAGTTTTCATCTGGAGGGGGTCTGCTTCCTGTAAAAACAACTCAGAAATGTGTGTCAGGCCTTTATCTATCTCTTTCAGGGAACTGGGAGTTCAGTGTTTCTGCTATGTGGTGGATTCATAGTCTAAATTGTACCACTTTCCTGGCCTGACAGCTATTCTTTGTTTCTACGTCTTCACGTTCCTAATCATTATCTCTTGAGCCAGCCTTTTGAGACTCAAGAGAGACCTGGGAAACTAAAGCAGAAGTCTTTTCCTTCAAAGAACAGGGACACAGGGGCATGCATATGGTTTGAATCCCCCCTTTTCTTTGATACTCCTCAATCTGGAGGGGAACATGTTCAGGAAAAGAAAGGGAGTAAAGTTTGGGATAGAGAGGTTACTCATAAACTGAGCAGAGGAACTCAGTTTTAGGGGGACTCAGCTTCACACCCCAACACTAAAGCAGTGAGTTCCTTGTGGGGAGGGACCTTGTTTGATTTCCCACCATAACCTCTGTGTGCCTAGCACAGCATTGGGACAAGATTGACCTTCAATAAATCTTACTAAATGAATCTGAAAAATTGACTCTCTTTGGGGGAAATCAGGGTCACATGTGGGGTTTTACAATGAATGCTTTCCCAAATAAAACAAATAAAGGAAAACACTGCCTCCTTAGGCTGCATCTTTATGCTCTGAGTTATCACTGGTTATCAGAACTCCAGTTCCCATTCCCATCTGCCTCTTCCTTCTTCATCAGTTTCTCTTCCTTTTTTTTTTAACATCCTTATTGGAGTATAATTGCTTTACAATATTGTGTTAGTTTCTGCTGTATAACAAAGTGAATCAGCTATACATATACATATATCCCCATATCTCCTCTTGCGTCTCCCTCCCATCCTCCCTGACCCACCACTCTAGGTGGACACAAAGCACCGAGCTGATCTCCCTCTGCTATGTGGCTGTGTCCTCTTAGCTATCTATTTTACATTTGGTAGTGTATATATGTCCATGCCACTCTCTCACTTCATCCCAGCTTACCCTTCCCCCTCCCCGTAACCTCAAGTCCATTCTCTACGTCTGCGTCTTTATTCCTGTCCTGCCCCTAAGTTCTTCAGAAACATTTTATTTTGTTTTACATTCCATATATATGTATATTTGTATTTGTTTTTCTCTTTTTGACTTACTTCACTCTGTATGACAGACTCTAGGTTCATCCACCTCACGACAAATAACTCAATTTTGTTTCTTTTTATGGCTGAGTAATATTCCATTGTATATATGTGACACATCTTCTTTATCCATTCATCTGTCAGTGGACATTTAGGTGCTTCCATGTCCCGGCTATTGTAAATAGAGCTGCAATGAACATTGTGGTACATGACTCTTTTTGAATTATGGTTTTCTCAAGGTATATGCCCAGTAGTGGGATTGCTGGGTCATATGGTAGTTCTATTTTTAGTTTTTTAAGGAACCTCCATAGTGGCTGTATCAATTTACATTCCCACCAACAGTGCAAGATGGTTCCCTTTTCTCCACATCCTCTCCAGCATTTATTGTTTGTAGATTTATTGATGAAGGCCATTCTGACCGGTGTGAGGTGATACCTCATTGTACATTTGATTTGCATTTCTCTAATTATTAATGATGCTGAGCATCCTTTCATGTGTTTGTTGGCAATCTGTATATCTTCTTTGGAGAAATGTCTATTTAGGTCTTCTGCCCATTTTTGGATTGGGTTGTTTGTTTTTTTGATATTGAGCTGCATGAGCTGCTTGTAAATTTTGGAGATTAATCCTTTGTCAGTTGCTTCATTTGCAAATATTTTCTCCCATTCTGAGGGTTGTCTTTTCGTCTTGCTTATGGTTTCCTTTGCTGTGCAAAAGCTTTTAAGTTTCATTAGGTCCCATTTGTTTATTTTTGTTTTTATTTCCATTTCTCTAGGCATTGGGTCAAAAAGAATCTTGCTGTGATTTATGTCATAGAGTGTTCTGCCTGTGTTTTCCTCTAAGAGTTTTGTAGTGTCTGGCCTTACATTTAGGTCTTTAATCCATTTTGAGTTTATTTTTGTGTATGGTGTTAGGGAGTGTACTAATTTCATTCTTTTACATGTAGCTGTCCAGTTTTCCCACCACCACTTATTGAAGAGGTGGTCTTTTCTCCATTCTATATTCTTGCCTCCTTTATCAAAAATAAGGTGACCATATGTGCGTGGGTTTATCTCTGGGCTTTCTATCCTGTTCCATTGATTTATATTTCTGTTTTTGTGCCAGTGCCATAGTGTCTTGATTACTGTAGCTTTGTAGTATAGTCTGAAGTCAGGGAGCCTGATTCCTCCAGCTCTGTTTTTCTTTCTCAAGATTGCTTTGGCTATTCGGGGTCTTTTGTGTTTCCATACAAATTATGAAACTTTTTGTTCTAGTTCTGTGAAAAATGCCATTGGTAGTATGATAGGGATTGCATTGAATCTGTAGATAGCTTTGGGTAGTATAGTCATTTTCACAATGTTGATTGTTCCAATCCAAGAACATGGTATATCTCTCCATCTGTCTGTATCCTGTTTAATTTCTTTCATCAGTGTCTTACAGTTTTCTGCATACAAGTCTTTTGTCTCCTTAGGTAGGTTTATTCCTAGATATTTTATTCTTTTTGTTGCAGTGGTAAATGGGAGTGTTTCCTTAATTTCACTTTCAGATTTTTCATCATTAGTGTATAGGAATGCAAGAGATTTCTGTGCATTAATTTTGTATCCTGCTACTTTACCAAATTCATTGATTAGCTCTAGTAGTTTTCTGGTAGCATCTTTAGGATTCTCTATGTATAGTATCATGTCATCTGCAAACAATGACAGCTTTACTTCTTTTCCAATTTGGATTCCTTTATTTCTTTTTCTTCTCTGATTTTTGTGGCTAAAACATCCAAAACTATGTTAAATAATAGTGGTGAGAATGGAAAACCTTCTCTTCTTCCTGATGTTAGAGGAAATGGTTTCAGTTTTTCACCATTGAGAACGATGTTGGCTGTGGATTTGTCATATATGGCCTTTATTATGTTGACGTAAGTTCCCTCTATGCCTACTTTCTGGAGGGTTTTTATCATAAATGCTGTTGAATTTTGTCAAAAACTTTTACTGCATCTATTGAGATGATCATATGGTTTTTCTCCAATTTGTTAATATGGTTTATCACATTGATTGATTTGCGTATATTGAAGAATCCTTGCATTCCTGGGATAAACCCCACTTGATCATGGTGTATGATCCTTTTAATGTGCTCTTGGATTCTGTTTGCTAGTATTTTGTTGAGGATTTTTGCATCTATATTGATCAGTGATATTGGCCTGTAGTTTTCTTTCTTTGTGACATCTTTGTCTGGTTTTGGTGTCAGGGTGATGGTGGCCTCGTAGAATGAGTTTGGGAGTGTTGCTCCCTCTGCTATATTTTGGAAGACTTTGAGAAGGATAGGTGTTAGCTCTTCTCTAAATGTTTGATAGAATTTGCCTGTGAAGCCATCTGGTCCTGGGTTTTTGTTTGTTGGAAGATTTATAATCACAGTTTCAATTCCAGTGCTTGTGATTTGTGTGTTTATATTTTCTATTTCTTCCTGGTTCAGTCTCAGAAGGTTGTGCTTTTCTAAGAATTTGTCCATTTCTTCTGGGTTGTCCATTTCATTGGCATGTAGTTGCTTGTAGTAATCTCTCACGATCCTTTGTATTTCTGTTATGTCAGTTGTTACTTCTTTTTCATTTCTAATTCTATTAATTTGAGTCTTCTCCCTTTTTTTCTTGATGAGTGTGGCTAATGGTTTATCAATTTTGTTTATCTTCTCAAAGAACCAGCTTTTAGTTTTATTGATCTTTGCTATCATTTCCTTCTTTTCTTTTTTATTTATTTCTGATCTGATCTTTATGATTTCTTTCCTTCTGCTAACTTTGCAGTTTTTTTGTTCTTCTTTCTCTGATTGCTTTAGGTGTAAAGTTATGTTGTTTATTTGAGATGTTTCTTGTTTCCTGAGGTAGGATTGTATTGCTATAAACTTCCCTCTTAGAACTGCTTTTGCTGCATCCCATAGGTTTTGGGTCATCGTGTTTTCATTGTCATGTGTTTCTAGGTACTTTTGATTTCCTCTTTGATTTCTTCAGTGATCTCTTGGTTATTTATTAGTGTGTTGTTTAGCCTCCATGTGTTTGTATTTTTTACAGTTTTTTTCCTGTAATTGATATCCAGTCTCATAGCTTTGTGGTCAGAAAAGTTACTTGATACGATTTCAATTTTCTTAAATTTACCAAGGCTTGATTTGTGACCCAAAATATGATCTATCCTGGAGAATGTTCCATGAGCACTTGAGAAGAAAGTGTATTCTGTTGTTTTTGGGTGGAATGTCCTATAAATATCAATTAAGTCCGTCTTGTTTAATGTATCATTTAAAGCTTGTGTTTCCTTATTTATTTTCATTTTGCATGATCTGTCCATTGGTGAAAGTGGGGTGTTAAAGTCCCCTAGTATGATTGTGTTACTGTCGATTTCCCCTTTTATGACTGTTAGCATTTGCCTTATGTACTGAGGTGCTCCTATGTTGGGTGCATAAATATTTACAATTGTTATATCTTCTTCTTGGATCAATCCCTTGATCATTATATAGTGTCCTTCTTTGTCTCTTGTAATAGTCTTTATTTTAAAGTCTATTTTGTCTGATATGAGAATTGCTACTCCAGCTTTCCTTTGCTTTCCATTTGCATGGAATATCTTTTTCCATCCCCTCACTTTCAGTCTGTATGTCTCTCTAGGTCTGAAGTGGGTCTCTTGTAGACAGCATATATATGGGTCTTGTTTTTGTATACCTTCAGCCAGTGTATGTCTTTTGGTTGGAGCATTTGATCCATTTACATTTAAGGTAGTTAATGATATGTATGTTCCTATTACCATTTTTAAAATTATTTTGGATTTGTTATTGTAGGTCTTTTCCTTCTCTTGTGTTTCCTGGCTAGAGAAGTTCCTTTAGCATTTGTTGTAAAGCTGGTTGGTGATGCTGAATTCTCTTAGCTTTTCTTGTCTGCAGAGGTTTTAATTTCTCTGTCGAATCTGAATGAGATCCTTGCTGGGTAGAGTGATCTTGGTTGTAGGTTTTTCCCTTTCATCACTTTAAATATGTCCTGCCACTCCCTTCTGGCTTGCAGAGTTTCTGCTGAAAGATCAGCTGTTAACCTTGTGGGGATTCCCTTGTATGTTATTTGTTGTTTTTCCCTTGCTGCTTTTAATATTTTTTCTTTGTATTTAATTTTTGATAGTTTGATTAATATGTGTCTTGGCATGTTTCTCCTTGAATTTATCCTGTATGGGACTCTCTGTGCTTCCTGGACTTGATTGACTCTTTCCTTTCCCATTTTAGGGAAGTTTTCAACTATAATCTCTTCAAATATTTCCTCAGTCCCTTTCTTTTTCTCTTCTTCTTCTGGGACCCCTATAATTCAAATGTTGGTGCATTTAATGTTGTCCCAGAGGTCTGTAAGACTGTCCTCAATTCTTTTCATTCTTTTTTCTTTATTCTGCTCAGCGGTAGTTTTTTCCACTATTTTATCTTCCAGGTCACTTATCCATTCTTCTGCCTCAGTTATTCTGCTATTGATTCCTTCTAGAGAATTTTTATTCATCATTGTTGTTGTTCATCATTGTTTGTTTGCTCTTTAGTTCTTCTAGGTCCTTGTTAAACGTTTCTTGTATTTTCTCCATTCTATTTGCATGATTTTGGATCATCTTTACTATGATTACTCTGAATCCTTCTTCAGGTAGACTGCCTATTTCCTGTTCATTTGTTTGGTCTGGTGGGTTTTTACCTTGCTCCTTCTTCTGCCATGTGTTTCTCCGTGTTCTCATTTTGCTTAACTTACTGTGTTTGAGGTCTCCTTTTCGCAGGCTGCAGGGTCGTAGTCCCCTTTGTTTTTGGGGTCTGCCCCCAGTGGCTAAGGTTGGTTCAGTGGTTTGTGTCGGCTTCCTGGTGGAGGGGACTGGTGCCTGTGTTCTGGTGGATGAGGCTGGATCTTGTCTTTCTGGTGGGCAGGACTGTGTTTGGTGGTGTGTTTTGGGGTGTCTGTGAATTTATTATGATTTTAGGCAGCCTCTCTGCTTATGGGTGTGTTCCTGTCTTGCTAGTTGTTTGGTGTAGGGTGTCCAGCACTGTAGCTTGCTGATCATTGAGTGGAGCTGGGTCTTAGCGTTGAGATGGAGATCTCTGGGAGAGCTTTCGCCTTATGATATTATGTGGAGCCGGGAGGTCTCTGGTGGACCAACGTCCTGAACTTGGCTCTCCCAACTTAGAGGCACAGGCCTGATACCCGGATGGAGCACGAAGACCCTGTCAGCCACACGGCCAGGTACATGGGGAGTTCCTTGCCTTTTGGGAAGTCTGAGGTCTCTGCCAGCGTTCAGTAGGTGTTCTGTAGGAGTTGTTCCACATGTAGATGTATTTGTGGGGAGGAAGGTGATCTCCATGTCTTACTCCTCCACCATCTTGAAGGTCTCTCTCTTTCGTTCTTTTGAGGCTCTGATATTTCTGTCTTGGCTCTTGAAACGTCTGTCTTCAGACACACACAAATCAAAGCAACCTTTTGAGCCCTCATCCGTCTTCATACTTTCTCATAGCCTGTAGTGTTAGCTGAGCTTCATGGAGGCATTGCCTTCATGTCATGACTCCCCCTTCCCACCTTCTATGTCACCTGCTCCTCATTCCCGTGCTCCTGGCCTCCACCAAGCTTCTCTGGTTGAAGACCCAGAAGACTCTCTGGAGCCAAATCAAGAGGTCTTCCTACCTGGACTCTGAATCACCCTACGCCATGTCCTCTTTCTTTACCTGTGGTTTCCAGGACATTCCCACCACTCACTACTTTGATTTTTCTCCTGCTGGTCTGGCTAATTTCTAGTCTTCTTGTCAGGATGATTCCTACCTAAATCTTCGGAGCCCAATACTTGTTCTTTGTTTTGTTAAACTCTAAAAACATTTTCTGAATGGGGGAGGGGGTTTCTCAACATTTTCTGTAGCTATTAGAGACTATTGATGCCTCTGTGTGTGTGTTTCTATGTACATATATATGTATGTACACATATACACCTCCCACTTTAGAATCTCCCCTGAGCTTCAAAGGAAACCATTTCTACTGGAATTTCCCACTGAGATTTCCAGTGTAATATGCCCAAAATGCATCTCATCATTTCCACAAGATTATACCCGCTCTTCTTCCTGTGTTAAGCATCTCTGTGTTTGGCACCATCATCTCTCCAGAGACTCAAAGTTTGGGAATATGGACTTCCTTGGTGGTCCAGTAGTTAAGACTCCATGCTCCCAGTGCAGGGGTCACAGGTTCTATCCCTGGTCAGGGAACTAAGATCCTACATGCCGTGCAGTGCGGCCCAAAAAAAAAAACAAAAAAACAAAAAAACCACAGATTAAAAAAAAAAGTTTGGGATAACCTCCACCTCATTAAACCTCAAACTAGTGGATTTTATGTTCTTAATGTCTCTCCAGTGTATGTACTTCTCTCCATTTTTCCCGCCAACTCTGTGATGTCTGCCTGGCATCATTTCATGCCTGAATTACTGCAGTGGCCTCCCAGCTGGTCCCCTCCAATCACTTCTCATACCAATCTCAATGCAGAGCTGATTGTATCACTTCCCTCCTCCACGCCCTTCCACAGTGGTTCATTGCACTCAGAGTAAAAATGGAATGCCTTAGGATAAACGCTTATGTTTAGACCCTATTTACTGTGGAATCTGCTTCACAGAAGGGCAGAGATTGTGTCTCATTAATTTGTATACCCTCAAAAATCTAACTTAGTGACTTGTACTTAATTAATGCCCAAAACATATTTGCTTAATACATAAGCAAACAGATAAAGATACAAATAAGTGTTATCAGTATACTTTAATACAAGGAAGAGAAAGTACTTTATGGAATAATATAGTTTGTCACTTTATCATCCATAGATTTCTCTTAACTTGGTTTTCCTCACTGATGATAAATACGATAAGTGTTTGCATCAATAATGTTGAGTTATTTGGGAAATAACGTTTTGAAAATTGTTTTAAATGGTCAGAAATTAAGTTACCTAAAATAGGATTTCAGTGATGGGGTACTTTTTATATCCATTAAAAATTAATGATCCATATATGATATAGATCCTATTAACCAGAATATCTGTATTATTAATGATATTATTAAAGGCATATGACACACCCATTAGGCTATATAATTTTCATAAAGGTCCTATGAACGTGGTATAATTATTATTTCTACTTTAAAAAATGAAATCACCCTATTCCCTTCTCTTACATTTCCAGATTAATGGCAGAATCAGTCAGTTTGGGAGTTATTGACACTGATGATGTGTTTGAAGGACTAAATGGCTCTGGCAGCATCCTAGGATCCAGCAAGAGCATCTCAAAGTCATCATGTTTGATGACATTTAGAGTTCAGTGTCCCCTGCCCTCCTGTGGGTACCACTCATTAGGCACGAGCTGCCTGCCTCCCTGTCACAGAGTTAAGTGACATGTGATTGGACCTATGTAGATTTTAATTCTGCAGGGAAAATGTATTCCTATTGGAATATCTGCTTTTGCAAAAAGAAACACAGGAAAGAAGCAGTATCTACCAAGTGTGGTAAATTAATAACTTTTCAACAATGTACACCAAACACATATATATTTATATTTTTAAAAATACTTTCCTAGAACTGCTGAAAACAGGAAAACATGCTTGCATTCTGTCCTTACCTGGGTGAATGAACTGTGAAAGAATGACCAAAAAAACCAAGGATGGGTAGAAAGTGAAGCTAAAATATAATTCAGAAAAGCCTCTTTGATACAGTGACTTATGTTGCCATCGTAGAAATAGCATCCCATCACTCATGTATAGTGATTCAGCCATTTTACATAGTGATGTGTTGCTTTATCCTTGTCTCAAGAGATTAAAGGAAGGTCTTTACCATTGTTTCACTGAGGAAGCATTTTGAGTGATTGCTGATATTTCTGGGTAAAATGAAGGAAATAGTGATTTACCACCAAAACTTTCAAACAGGGTCTGGGCCAACTTATACCAATTCTGTTGGGGACAGTCTAGGCTGTTCCACTGAGGAAACACTTAAAAGGCTAGATGTCTTACTGGGCTCTCCTGAGACATCAACTCATATCACCTTCCACCATGTGCAATGAATAGGTTTAATGCCTTCCAGATTTAGACTAAAAATCCCACCAAAAAGGACAATTAAGCAATCTCCCCTGATAACTCTAACACTTAGTAATGAACAGTTAATGCATACCTACTCCACGTCTATAACACTAAAATGTTGGTCCATCTTTTTTCTTCTGTACTTAGGCATTATGAACAACAGATCTTTATTGTCTTCTACCAGTGGCTTGTGATTAATGCCATTAATAACTCACCCTCGGTGTAAAACACCCTGCCATCTGCAGATGCTTTGTCGTCACAGGTCTAGAGAATCTGTGAGATTTATTGTGATCAGAGTTCCCTAAACATAGTGGCTGCATTGTACTGTGTGGTCCCTTCTCACCCGTGTGGCTCAGTGCTCAGATGGAATAAAGTAGGGTCTACTTTAACCTCAAAAATGTATTATTACAAGTGAATGAAGCTACATGATCTCTTTGGAATTTTATTCTTCCAACTTCTGGCCAACTCTTGTGCTTCTTTAGATTTAATGCTATGGGCTCTGGCCTCAAGGTCAAGAGACTTGTCTTAGAGTCCTAGTTCTGCCAGTAACGGCTTAGCAATAGCAACATGTTTCTTCTGAGGTCAGTTTCCTTATGTGCAGATGAAAGAGTTGAACTAGATCAGAGGTTTTCTTTGCACATCAGGGTTGCCTGAAGGGCCTTCAGTAGATTTTTAGGCCTCACCCTAGTGAATTAGAATCTTCTGGGATTGGAATCTTCTGAGTTTTCCCAGGTTCCCTATCTTGGAGTCACTGGGGTAGATAAACTTCATGTCCGCTCCAGCTCTTCAATCTCATGTACATTCTCTGAGAGGCTAGCACCCCACTTCCATCTGCAAAGTTTTTCGTTCCCCTGGCCCATTTTCCTGACTGATGTCATATGTACAGTAAATACTGAATCAGTCAAGACAGCAAAAATCATGTTTAAAAGTCTCTTCCACTGGAATCATCTTTTCCTTTTCCTAGCCCAGTGCGTAGGGGACATTAATGTTAACTGTTGAGTCGAATTCTCCATCAGTGATGTCCCACCTCAACAAAAAGACACCCAAGTCACTCGATGAGCTGACTTCCGCTACATCTGCACCCTCATCCACAACCACTCTCTGCTTTGAACTTCTACTTATGATCATAGACTCAGTCTTCCATTCATTTACTCTTTCTTCATTTGTAAACACTTACCCCACACCTTGTAATTACCATACACTTGATAGGGAAATGAATCCCATGGCGAACCTGGCTGAAATGGTGACAGCCCTCAGGGAGCTAACAGGCCATGAAGTATATGGACAGATAATGGATCAACATTAAAAAATGTGTGAGGAGTGATAGAGGTCATAGAGCAGGCCATGGGAACACCTGGGAGGGTTCGTTGCCCTGTCTACACAATTAGGAAAGGTCTTCCAAAGAAATGAATTTTAAGCTCACGCAGAACTGCTGAAGAGAATTTAATTAAGCTGAAGGAGGGCATGTTCAAGTCCAATGTAAAACTGCCTCTGAAGATTCAGGGAGAGAAGTTCTAATGGAGTAGAGCTGAAGTCATATTATAATAAATCAAGGAGCTGGTGGGGGACCAGGAACTATAGATATTGAGTATCTTGTGTATTTTCCTAGAAATCTCCCCTCTCTGCTCTCTCCCCTGGGCATTGGCAAGTCCTCTCATAGCACCCTGTGCACCAGCCTCAGTAATACACTGACTATGTTATACTGGCCAATTGCTATTATCCATCTTCCCTGACTACCAAACTCTTTGAAGACAAAGACTATCTTATTCTTGGTATCTTCAACCTCTAACACAGTGCAGTACACCTAGTAAGTGTACAATTACCTTTTAAACTGATCTGAACCAACATCCACTTCCTGCATTTCAGTATATGGCAACTTCCTGTTTTCCTGTCTCTTCTAATATGCTTTATCTTTCAAGAGGACAGAGAATATATCTTTCTTATATCATTATATTCACTCTACCTAACATAGGCCCTGACACCAATGTGCACCCAATAAAATTTTGTTTGATGGATTACCTTTATAAATTATAGTTAAATTTCAAATAAACACATATTAAGTAATGTAGTATTCTGCTTAATAATGTATTTTATACACACTATTGTTCCAAAAATGGATTTAAGTTTGATATAATGTAGCCATCATAAGTATATTTAAATATGAGGCATGCAATCTTTTTTAAAACTTAACTAAAATAAAACAAGAGTGAACACCTCAATGTTGGATGGCTGTATCAATTTAAATTTCTCAAGTTGAAGACATTAAAGAGTCCTTTAATCACGGTAGATGTGCATCTCTAATATTCAGGATTAAAATAGAAGTCTCTTATTTAAGGACACATACCTGACTACTGTCCTTTAAATGAAATGGTGTTTCTCTCTGTGAACCTCCTTCTGTTGGGCAAGAACCACTTTAGTTTGCTTGTTTGGGTGTATTTTTATGGCTTCAGTTCCTTCTTGCTGAGGTGATTCACCACTGCTGTAACCCTAACCCTCACCCCTCGGGCCCCAAAGCCAAAGAGCCTCCAGACCCCTGTCTTCTTTTACTGGTGGATGTGGGGCCGCCATTACCTGCTACTCCCCTGACCTCACTCAGTCCACTCATTCTTACCCTTTCCTCTCTTCCCTTTGATAGAGGGGGCAGCTTTTTTTTTTCCCTCACTTTAGAACAGTTACTGTAGTTTATTTTTCTTCCCACTACTTGGCAACTTAATTGCCACTGACACCTGCTCTGGTTGTGTGGGAGCTCTCTCCTCTCTGCCTGTTGTAACCGCCATTTTGTCTTCCACCTGAGGGCAGGCCTGGAGAGGTGCCTTGTTCTCACAGCCCTCATACTCTCTGTCTCTCTCTCCACTCCCACCCAACTGGCGAGATGGGACCATCTTCATTATTTGCATTTTAAGGTTTGCAGAAATCAAAATTACTTCTCTTATTGTCCCATTCCTCCAAAATTCCAGTAACGTATTATGTTACTGGCATAATGAAAATAGGCCCAAATGAGCTCCCAACTCCACCTGTGACTAAGACTGCAGCATTCAATTAGTCAAGCTAAGGAAACACTGTTCTTTGCATTGGTTCAAAAAGTGTTTTTATGTATGTAAAGGAAGACAAACTCTGATTCCATATGCTCTTTTCTATTGTTTCATGCAAATGTATGGTATTTCAAGTATATTGTGTCTCAAATTTGCTTGTCTGAGTTGGCTTAGAAACCAAATTATAATTTGTAATATTTTTTTCTATGGAAATTAGGTTCTCTGTTCCAAACACACAATTTATAAGGGAAATTCCAATCACAGCAACTCAGGTGGAGACAGCCTGTACAGCAAATCATAACTGCAGTGATTGTATATCTTACTTCCTCTCTGATTGTAGTATCGAGAATCAATAGAGCCATTTTCCTTTTAAATTTTAAGTGTGTAAAAGTTTTCTTTATGTAGCTGAACGTTCACGGAAAATTATGCAAAATAATTTACAGATAAAGATCCTTAGAGTTGGTTGAAATTCTAAGTATCAGAACTGAAATGGATACATGTTCATTCCTTCAGAAAATGTTTATGATTTCTGGTTTAAAAAAAAAAAAAAACCAACCACCTCACAGTTTGAGGCATCTATTCTCTTCTACATACATCAATGATTTTAAAAACAGAAAAAAAAGAAAGTTTAAAAGACTGACCTAGGATCCAAACCAAGATAGAAACAGAAACACAAATCTGGGATATGGGTCCCCAAAACAGGCAATGGTGAATGACAGTTGGCTCTTTGGGGGTCACAAGGACTAAAGCATTCTGTGTGGAGGAGGGGTGGCCCCAGAGCCGGGCTCTGCATTCGGCCTCTCCCAAGGCTACAGAAGCTGCTTCCAGGCACTCCCAGGAGCCGTGACTTAGATGGAGCCATATGAATCAGGAACCAAGCTGTAGGCAGGCTCGGTGACTGTCTCTAATGGGTAATTCCTTTGATGCCTTCAGGATCAGGTTAGATGTTGTCTCCTCCAGGGTCTTCATTCTTGCTTCCTTTCCTTCTGTGATAACGGAAGGGTGGTCCTTGCCCCACTCCAGTGCTAATCCATCCCCTGCACTTTAATCCCATCTACTCCAGCCTTTTATGAGACCTCATCAAGGAAATTTTCTCTTCTGTATCTTTAACGTTTTGGCCTTTACTGTCTCTTTTACATGAATATTTAAACATTCAACTGACCACCATCCTAAAGAAATTCTGTCTCACCTCTGTGTCTCTCTGTATCGTTAACCATTTGGACCGTATGCCTTCTGTGACTCTTTTTGCAAACCAGCAAATAGATAGGGATGCCTTCCTGTGAAATAAGCAGGAAAGTAGAGATGCAGGAAGGTGGCAGGAACCTTGGAATTGACATGTACTTCTGTGTTTTTTAGGAAGTCGGAGGCATATTCATTTGCTAAGAATAACGAGGAGGGGAATGAGAATTTTGGGGTGCAGACATAGCATGAGGAAGTAAGAAGTAGAATACCAAAGTCACTTTGAAGTGGTGCAAAAAGAATTTCCTTTTCTGATGGTAGGTAGACCCTTGAGTGGTGAGGTGGACCCTCTCCAGGCTTGTGGGTATTAAATGCTGGAAGGCATAGTTTCCTTCCTCTGACCTGAGTCCCACAGGAATGGGCACTACAGATCCTCAGACTTGGGAACTAAGGTTGCATCAGAGAGCAGTCGCCACTTTCTAGTATCCTTAGTTGGCGTATATCTTTGCCTGCTTATTTGCAGGTTTGGTAGCAAAATGAAGTGAAAGCAGCCTTAGATCTAGTCTCAGTCATTATTTTTGCCAGTTTGAGCCTCAACTCTCCTTTCTTGTTTAACCTACTTTATTTATTTGTTTGTTTGTTTATGTTTTTTCTTAACATCTTTATTGGAGTATAATTGCTTTACATTGTTGTGTTAGTTGCTGCTGTATAACAAAATGAATCAGCTATATGTATACATATATCCCCATATCCCCTCCCTCTTGCATCTCCCTCCCACCCTCCCTATCCCACCCCTCTAGGTGGTCACAAAGCACCGAGCTGATCTCCCCGTGGGATGCAGCTGCTTCCCACTAGCTATCTATTTTACATTTGGTAGTATATATATTTCAGTGCTACTCTCTCACTTTGTCCCAGCTTACCCTTCCCCCTCCCTGTGTCCTCAAGTCCATTGTCTGTGTCTGTGTCTTTATTCCTGTCCTGCCCCTAGGTTCTTCAGAACCATTCTTTTTTTTTTTAGATTCCATGTATATGTGTTAGCATACGGTATTTGTTTTTCTCTTTCTGACTGACTTCACTCTGTATGACAGACTCTAGGTCCATCCACCTCACGACAAATAATTCAATTCTGTTTCTTTTTATGGCTGAGTAATATTCCATTGTATATATGTGCCACATCTTCTTTATCCATTCCTCTGTCAATGGACACTTAGGTTGCTTCCATGTCCTGGCTATTGTAAATAGTGCTGCAATGAACACTGTGGTACATGACTCTTTTTGAATTATGGTTTTCTCAGGGTATATGCCCAGTAGTGGGATTGCTGGGTCATACGGTAGTTCTATTTTTAGTTTTCTAAGGAACCTCCATACTGTTCTCCATAGTGGTTGTATCAATTTATATTCCTACCAACAGTGCAAGAGGGTTCCCTTTTCTCCACACCCTCTCCATCATTTATTGTTTGTAGATTATTTGATGATGGCCATTCTGACCAGTGTGAGGTGATACCTCATTGTAGTTTTGATTTGCATTTAAAAACTTTAGGAGCCATGTGACAGCTTAGAATGCTTGTTTTAGGCAATTGTGAAAGGAAGCCTACTGTAAAGGAAAAATGGCAAGAAGTTACTTTTGAGACCTATTGACCCAAACCTCCTAAGTTCCAGGCACCTACATCTCAACAGGTCAAAAAGTTAACTCCTCTCCACCCCACTGAATTCCTCTGGCATCTTCTAGTTAAGACATCACCATCTTCTCAGTCATCTCCACTAGAAACTTAGCATGGTCTCTTGGTTCTGCCCCTCCAAATCTACTGAAATAGGCAACTTCCCTCCACTTTCCCACAACTACAATTTTTAATTAATTAATTTATTTATGGCTGTGTTGGGTCTTCGTTTCTGTGCGAGGGCTTTCCCTAGCCGTGGCAAGCGGGAGCCACTCCTTATCGCGATGCGCGGGCCTCTCACTATCGCGGCCTCTCTTGTTGCGGAGCACAGGCTCCAGACGCGCAGGCTCAGTAATTGTGGCTCACGGGCCCAGTTGCTTCGCGGCACGTGGGATCTTCCCAGACCAGGGCTCGAACCCGTGTCCCCTGCATTGGCAGGCAGATTCTCAACCACTGCGCCACCAGGGAAGCCCACAACTACAATTTTAATTCGGTCACTAGACAACTTCCTTCTTTTGGCGCTCTGTCTCCAGTCCCACTAACTCTATGCCGATTTTTCACACTCTACTTTGTAATCAAGCACAGTTTTAAACAGGACGGCCTCTTGCTTTGTAATTAGCAGTTAGGTGTGGTTTCTCCTAATGTAAGGCACTGCTGTCCAGTTGGACCTTCAGTGATAAACATTCTGTATCTGTCTATCCAATATGGTAGCCACTAGTTACACTACTGAGCACTAGGAACGTGGCTAGGGCAACTGAGCAATTGAAATTTTGCTTGTGTTTACTTTTCATTTAAATAACCACATGTGGATAGTGGCTGTTATATTGGAGAATGAAAGTTGAAGGAATAAAATCCAAAATCTTTGGCATGGTGTGTAAGAGCATTCACAGACCAACCACAGCTTTCCCACCTCCCGTCTCATCCATTTGGTACCTATGCTGTAGGTACTTCTTATCTCCTCAGAACTCCAAAAAGACCTCATATTCTGACTCGTTCTGTATGTGTCTTGGTTTGTGGGGTTTTTTGTCTGGTACATTCTTTCTCTTCTTAACCTCCTGTGAGCACCTATAAATCCTGTAAGGATGCTCAGATGTGACTTCTGAAAAGCCAGATGTGACTTCTGAAAAGCCTCTCAGGCATCAGTTAACTTCTTTTTTCAGGGCTCCCATAACAATATGTATATCCTTTAATAAAGCATTTAACTACTGATTGGCAATTATTTGTTTCCTTAGCCATTATCCTAAATTTCATTTTCTCCTTAAGCAGTCAATTAGAAAGCAGGTTCCAAAATTATTACGTATGATAGATAACTAATATGTTGAGGAAAAAAAAGATTCAAGCTAAATTTCAAGTGAATTATGAAAGGGCACAATGAAAAATAAAGTGGGAAGAGGATCACCCCAGTTACCACCACTGCATGCTCTATGCATAGAAGTCTGTTGAGGGAATTTAAGGGAATTAGTTGGCTTTGACCTTTATAGAACATCTAACATTTTCCTTTACAATTCCAAACTGTATTCTTTTACTTCTTACTTTGTCTATATTTCAGATGTGTTCCTGCTTGATGTCAAATCTCTAAAAGCTAATTAAGTGATAGATTTTCCATTGAGCACACCATATATCTTTCAAGGTTAAGCAAGAATAAAACACTTTGCCTGGATTTTCCATTGTGAAATTGATGGGGGGGGGGGGGAGGGTGGAGGGAGGATATTTTTAAAATGATGCAGGGCAGCACAGGAAAAAAAACAATGCTGTCAATTAAAACTGATAGATACAGCCAGCCTTATCAATGTTTTATAATCCCTGTAAAAAAAAATCAAAGTGAATTAATGATATTTTTGAAATTTCCTGGGAAAATGACTTCCTGCTCATTGAATTATCTTGGCAACATTCCCACCTTTTGAGCTCACTGGAGGGTGAAGAGAATAACATACTTCTTGTCCTGATTTTATGGAAAGCAAAGCAATCTGCTCTGTTTTTGAGGATGCTATTATTACCATTTAAAATAAATGAGTATTTAAATGAATCTGTTCCTTAGTACCTATTCAAACTCTTCTAGTTTCATTGACACTATTATGTACAGACAGTTGAAAGAATTATGGCTATTAAGCAGAGCTGAATATTATAGAAAGTGAATACATAATGACTGGGTTTCTGTTACTTCCTATTTTTATTATGAAGAGTTTTATAGTCAACCAGATTTTAAATTATGAACCATTTCTGGGCTGACAGTTGAATCTAGAAATGGTGGTAATCTTAAGCCTCTTGTTTTCGTGGGAATGGTATCAGGAATGACTTTTGAGAAAGAGTTTAAGTGTTAACCAAGCTACGTCCTCTTTTATTCCTTTCTGACCTCCTTGGACTCAGTGGAAACACTTTCCTCTCTGCTCCAAAGCACTCTATGTAGACATGTATGTATCACTGAATTTACCAGGTTATATTGTAATTAGATGTGTATATTTCTGCATCCCCACTGGCCTGAGTGCATCCACCCAGAGCCTTGCACATGGCCTTACACTAGATAGAGACTCAGTAAATGTGTCGGGGAGGAAGAACAGGAAGAAGAGAGGAAGGACGGTTATTTTCTGGGCAAAATGAATGATGAAAATATTCTCATTAAATTACACGAGACCTAAAAGCCTAAAAGCTTTAAAGTGTGTCGAAGTAGAAGCCTAAATAAAAACTCGTGGCAAAACAAATTTATATTTTAACAGAATAATTGATAATTGCTTCTATATTAAAAATCTGAAAAATGGAACTAGATTCTACCCGTTCCTAAAGTATTTCCCCAAGACAAATCTGAGCCCTTTGGAAATGTTTAATATTTAAGCAAAAATATTATAACGAATGAGAAAACTAAAGTAACTCAATATATGAATGGTCATAGACAGGGACACTTAATAAACAGAAACTATGATCAAACAAATATGTGGGAAGTTATTCAACTTTCTAATTAATTAAAGAAATGAAGTTAGGCTTAATTTATCATCTATTAAAAAACTCACAATAAAAGTAGAGCTAATCAACATCGCTAACTAGAGGAGAGTGCATATAATATCTGTACTATTATAAATAATATACAAGTAACTAGTATATTTGTTATACAAAAGTCACAATAAAATGAGTACCCACCGACATCCTAAATCTTGTGTCTTAAAGTCTGCCTAAATATTTCAAAATACATGAATCTTATAGCTTTTTGGAAACATAAGGGAAAATCACATGTAAGATACAGTACATTCGTTTTTGAAAGTATTATGCAGCCCTTAAAGGTGGCAATTAACAAAGTCTGGATACCACTCAGTAATATTTGTAATCCAGTTTTAACTAAATAGACACAAGATACAAAATTTTACATACATACAGTAACAAAGTACAATTATGATTATGCAAAAAGACCAGAAGGATACACATTCATAATATTAACAGTTGTGTTTGAATAATGAGACTCTAATTTTATAACTTTGACAACTGAAAATATGTTGAAATGAAGGGCCTTCTGAAGAATGGCGTTATCTACCCAGGTAGTCAAACTATCACTATGCAGCATGATCTCCTGGAAATCTCTTGGGAAAATGTTTTTTAACCACAGCAAGACTCTTAACATCCTCTTTATAACATGAGGATGCCAACATTCTCAGAAAGAACTACCCCTGAGAATTAAAATACCCTGCTTCACCATTTTTCCATGGTCCTGATAAAGCTGACCTGTCAAGACTGTTTTCCCATAAAGTAGTTTTCCAAAGTTGGCTTCATTCCTAAAGAATGAAACCCAGAAATCAGAGATTCTCTATGTGTTTGTGGTGATTATTTTAAGTCAGTGGTTAAATGGGAGAACACTTCCCCCCCAGTTCACACATGCCAGATAATATTAACACAAATAACAGACACATTCCTGTTGGCATGACCAGAATTATTCATAATTATCTTAATTCACCACATCTGATACCAGTTGTAAAACACATCGTATGTACCCTATGAGTCAGAAAAAAATGTTTATAGGTAAACTATGACATGCTACTAATTGTAAGAAGCATCCTATTTCATAGATGTTAAAATGTTTCTAAAATGCATATTAACATTGATGAAAACAATGATTCTAGCTTGCTGACAGTCACTCTTCCTTTACCCTGCTCTGGAAAAGATGTCTTGACTGCTAGCAACAGAAGACAAAGATGTTTGCCTACACGGTGGGCAGGAGGCCCGACCTCCTTAAGGGTGGAAGGCCAGGGCAGGGTTATCAGAGCTTCTGTGCTGCTTCCCTGAGCGGTTTGCATAGGGCTTGAATTGCTTTTCCACTGGTTTCCACTCATAAATACCCCATCAGCATTCATTGCCTATAAAACGCAGGGTAGGTGCAAAGTCGGACCCCTTGTTGAGAGCTCCACCCAGGCGTGCAGCTGCACCGCGCTTGGGATGATAAGCACGTGGAGGGTGGAGCCTGCCTCTCGCCGATCTACTACCTTTTCGTTTCCGGTTCCTCCTCCCACCAAAACGCTTGCTTCTCTTGAGCCCCAAGATGCCGCGGTGTTTGCGCCTCAGTCCATCACTCCAGAGCAAGTAAGTGAGGATGACTTTCTTCTAAGCATAACGTTGAATGTATCTTAATTGATTTTAAGTATACCATTGAAAAACTTCGGTGGGTAACAAATCATATGATATGTACCCATAAGGAGTGTGGGGAGAAAGGTGAATTGTAGCTTGAGGCCAAACACCATAAATATCTTGTCCTAATTCATGTGGTCATGTTAAAGAGGTAATTTAAAAAAACTGCAAATTTGGAGCGTTTTACAATACCATGGTAACTTCAGAGTCTAGCAGTTTGCTGACATTCCTGGCAACTCTTTTATCTTAAGAAATTTGAGGCATTTCATTTTTGAGGTTACAGAGTTTTATAATACTATCAATGACAATCCAAGTATAATTTTTAAAGATTACTGACAAAGGATTAATCTCCAAAATATACAAGCAGCTCATGCAGCTCAATATCAAAAAAAACAAACAACCCAATCCAAAAATGGGCGGAAGACCTAAATAGACGTTTCTCCAAAGGTATACAGATTGCCAACAAACACATGAAAGGATGATCAACATCACTAATCATTAGAGAAATGCAAATCAAAACCACAATGAGGTATCACCTCACACGGGTCAGAATGGCCATCATCAAAAAATCTACAAACAATAAATGCTGGAAAGGGTGTGGAGAAAAGGGAACCCTCTTGCACTGCTGTTGGGAATGTAAATTGATACAGTTCTAAAAATAGAACTACCATATGACCCAGCAATCCCACTACTGGGCATATATACCTTGAGAAAACCATAATTCAAAAAGAGTCATATACCACAGTGTTCATTGCAGCACTATTTACAATAGCCAGGACATGGAAGCAACCTAAGTGTCCATTGACAGAGGAATGGATAAAGAAGATGTGGCACATATATACAATGGAATATTACTCAAACATAAAAAAGAAACGAAACTGAGTTATGTGTAGTGAGGTGGATGGACCTGGAGTCTGTCATACAGAGTGAAATAAATCAGAAAGAGAAAAACAAATACCCTATGCTAACACATATATATGGAATCTAAAAAAAAAAAGAATGGTTCTGAAGAACCTAGGGGCAGGACAGGAATAAAGATGCAGACATAGAGAATGGACTTGAGGACACAGGGAGGGGGAAGAGTAAGCTGGGATGAAGTGAGAGTGGCATGGACTTATATATACTACCAAATGTAAAATAGATAGCTAGTGGGAAGCAGCTGCATAGCACAGGGAGATCAGCTCGGTGCTTTGTGTCCACCTAGAGGGGTGGGATAGGGAGGGTGGGAGGGAGATGCAAGAGGGAGGAGATATGGGGATATATGTAGCCGTATAGCTGATTCACTTTGTTATACAGCAGAAACTAACACAACATTGTAAAACAATTATACTCCCGTAAAGATGTTAAAAAAAATAGAACGGGTGACATCTGTCTGATGCATTAGTTAAATATGCATTATCCAAATATGTTCTCTGATATCTACTAACTGTTTAGTGAGCACACTAATTGTTTTAGTGCTTAAAGAAAAAGAAATATACATTTTCATGTCATTTGTGGAGACAGAAGCTGATTGCTTTCATTGATAAAAGCCTCATTTGAGAAGTTCTGGGATTCCGGTTTTGTCTCCAGATGTGGCGTGTATCTCAAATAGGTCGTGACCTTCTCTTAGGAATCTAAGAATCATTTTCAGCATCTTTCTCCACGAAGCTTTGCAGTTTCCCATGTATTGAAGCAGCTATGAGGGCTCTGGGAAAGCAGTGCTGGTTCCCTACGCTTCTCAGTCAATATGTTCTCCCTACTTAATCTCCAATATTCAAGAGATTTCAGCTGACACCGGAATGTAAACGATTTCCAAACCTTTGCATCCTAACTTCTTCCAGAAATTCTAGTCCTGAATATTCTGCTGGCAGCTTGAACTCTGCATGAGTAAAGTGGAACCCATCAACCCTCTCCATACCTGCCCCTACTCTATTTTGTATCTCATGGGAAACATTCCTATTTTCTCAGTAATCCAGGCTGGAAACATTGGGACCTTCTTTAACTTCATGCTCCCTCTCGTTCCCCATGTTTAATTAATTGCAAATCCTATCAATTTCATAGGGATGTTTGCAGTCTTTTGTATTGTATGTCTCATGAACCTTGGATGGGAATGGCTTAATTTAGTAGTCTTCAAGTGCGCGTAGACTGTCTGTGATAAAACTTTCTACTTTCCTATATTCCTGCTTTTCTAAAAGAGTAGTCATTAGTGATGACAATTTCAATTCTTTTTGTTTTTTATCCTTCAAATGATCTTTGAGTTAAAGTGATAAATCTCTATTAAATAATAGAAGGTATCCTAACATTTCAAAACTGGCATAAAATATACTTAAATTTTCTTAAATATAAAGGCAGAATTAATAACTATAGGTAGAGTTCTTTCATTGCTAGGTTTTAGCTCAAAAATAATTTATAAATCTGGAAAATGTTAAGTGAAACACTAGGACATGTTTTAAATGTGTATATAATTATTAATATGAACTCTTTCTTTATTGGTGTTAGTTCGAAACAATTCAGTATATCTTTGGTCTTGAATTTACTATTACAACTTGATAAGATTTTTCATCTGTAGCTAAGCTAATGATTTAAAGCTTGAAGAGTATATATATTAATCCCTTTATCTCTGTATTTTTCAACAATCTTAAGAACTATTTCAAAATTTCAACTTTAGTTTCCACATTAGAAAAATAGAGACCAAGAAAATCTTTAAAGTAACAGCTGCTGGAAATTAATCTTTTCTACTAATCTTTTCTACACCTAAGCTATTCAGTTAAACTTCCATGTTTTCCCATGAACTTTTGGATCTGAGCCATTGAGAATCCTCTTTATTGCAGGGGGTGGGGGGGAGTGTTATTGAATTCACCTGCACTTCAAAAATACATTCAAAGCAGAAAAGTCAAGGAACCAATGTAGAGGAGAGTATACAAACTCTGGGTTTTGGCTTTATTTCTCTTAATTTCCTGTCTCACATTCATTCATTATTTCATTTAACCAATATTTATAAAACACTAATGAGACATATTTTTCTCCAAACATCATCAAAAATTTATAAAATCCTACAAGATATAGTCATTGCTAGAATCCTGTCCTTTTTAAAATCAAAAACCATAAAGCTGTTCCATTTGATTTGTTGTTAAATTAATCTTTTCATAGATTCCAGGATTAAATTTGTGTTAGTCCAGGGTCTGACTCTTTTTTCCATAAAGCTGTGGTTTTTTGGACCATTTCACAAAGTCATGATGTTGGCTACACTTTAGTATGACTACAGACCTTCCCATAGCTTTTATATTTGTGTAGGGCAAATTGCAAAGGTGAAATATTAAGTCTACTTAGCTGATGATTTCCTGTTTGACCTAGTTTCAATAATATATGCATAATTTGGAAAATACAAAGAAAACACATTAAAAATGAGATCAAAAATGGATTCTTGCCAGAGCTGGCTGTTTCCCAGTCCTGAAATCCAGGCCAGGCCGGTGTCTAGCCCAGCCTTTTGTCTGCAGCCCGTTCCAGAGAAGCCATGTTGTCATAGCAGAGGGCGCGGAGACAGTCAGGTTCTCAGTACCTCTCTCCTGAATGTGAGGACAGTTTTGATGGCCCTGGCTTCCAATCCTGTTTGATGGCTGCCTTGGCAGCCTGCAGACATGACACACATCAGAAACTGAAAGTGAACATCCACAAGGGGAAGTATGAAAATCTACCATACTATGTAGTTTTCTGTCACCCTTCCAGTGTAAGCTGAGTAAGATGTCTTTTCCTAGGACCTGGACCATCAGTGCCTTTCTTCAATCAGGAGTTGTTTCCTACCTTCGCCTCCCTTCTCACATGCAATTCATCAGCAACTTGTGTCCTCTCTTTTTTTTTTTTTTTTTTAACTTTTTATTTTATACTGGAGTCTAGTTGATTAACAATGTTGTGTTAGCTTCAGGTGTACAGCAAAGTGATTCCGTTATACATATACATGTATCTATTCTTTTTCAAATTCTTTTCCCAGTTAGGTTGTTACAGAATATTGAGCTGAGTTCCCTGTGCTATACACTAGGTCCCTGTTGGTTATCCATTTTAAATATGGCAGTGTGTACATGACTCTTTAAACAAAACATAGCCTGAATTCCTCCCAAGCCCACAAAACCCATGACTTGATCTGCCCACAGCTTTCACCTCATCCCTCAATCTGCAACAGCCACATGGGTCGCCTTGGGTCCACTTTCCCAGCTTAGGGAACACTCGCTCTTTCCGTTGCCTGGAATTTGCTTCCTCTAGATTTTCACTTGGATGCCTTCTCTTGGCTTAAATGTTTCTTCCTCTCAGAGGCACGTAATATTGTTACACAATCAGAGAAATAGGAAACATCAACAGACTACCCTTACCAAATCTGTTCCAGTTGTGTCCTTCTGATAGGATGCCTGAAAGAGCAGTGCAGAGAGCAAAGTTCAAATTAGTTGAGGTTACGGGGTAAATGTGTTCCCGTGATAGCTTCTGCTTTGTCGGATTAAATTATTGTACTTCATTTTATTCCAATACCACTTCTCAGGACTGGCTGTTGTCGGGGAAAGAATAAGTTGCAGATGTTATCAAATCACATGCTTGGAATATCCCCATCCTTCTTTGATAGGCACACTTGTACAATCCATGATTGTTCTCTCTGAGGACCACCCTACTTTCTTTTACGCAATGGACTCACCAGGCACTTTAGAACAGAATAGAAATTCAAACCAGGGTTTTGGGATACTTTTAATATTTTTCTGAGGATAATGGGAGACAGATTGTGACAAATTGAATCCCCTTCCCTCACCCTCAGGAAATTTTATAAATAAGAGCTTCTTGGTGGTCAGGGAAAAAGTGATGTCCCAAACTAAATGTATTGTTGATGATTCTTTCCACATTTAGTTAAGTATGTTACCTAAATTTGATTTTCCTTCCCCTTCTGTCATCTCTTTACAGTGAATCCTTGTGTTGCTTTTTGTTTCTCTTGATGATGAGTTAGTCATTCAAGAAATACGTATTGGGCATATATGTGCTGGGCCCTGTGCTGGATTTGGGGGATAAATACAAATCTTGTGCACCCATGGAACTTACTTTCCATTGGAAGAGATGGGTTCTACAGATCACTGTATCCTTACACTTGGACAAGTGCTCTGGAGGAAACATACAGCATCATTTGATAAGACTGTAAGAGGTGTCCTAACCTACTCTGGAGCTCAGAATGCACCTCCTTAAGAAAGTCCCATGTGAGCTGAGTTCTGAAGAATGAGAGACAATTAGCCACAGAGGAGGGGAGAAAAGAGTAAACTTTGTGCTTGGAGCCTTTGAAGGATTTTAAGCACAAATGTGACGTGATCAGATTACACTTAAGCAAGATCACTACGGTACTCTGTGGAGAATGGATTAGAGAGGAAGAAAATGAAAACAGAACAGTTAGAAGACTATTAAAGTTGCCAAGGAAAGAAAGAGTTATCGCTTAGATAAGGTACGGGTATTGAAGACGGAGAGAGTAGATATATTTTTGAGTTATAATTAAATCTTACATAAGTACTACATGGGGGCTTGCAAAATTCTGATTAATAGTACATCTGTGGTTTTCATCATGTAGCAGTCAGGCTTTATTTAAAGTAAAATTTATATAGAGGTTTCTTTGGTATGAATTGTTAGATTGAAGAAACATTGAGAAATATGCTTGGTTTATCTGATCTCATAGAATAATCAAAAATTCATGATGCAGTCATAAAAGGTGTAGAAATAAATGTAAAACTGTAGGAAAATGTCATTTCATCTGTCATCAAGGCAAGCATATTTTGATGTGCTAAATACAACAAAACAGTTTTTTAAAGGAAAAAGTATCAATTTTAAATTTGTAACTTTTGATAAGAGGGTATGTATGAAGTACATTCTTTCTAGATAATTTTTCCTTCTAAATCAGAAGATTAATAAAAAAGACTTTTAAGCCATTAGTTTCTTATTTAATATACATCACATGAGATTAATATACTTTGAAATCTTTCAAATGAAAACTATTCTCAAATAAAATTTCTCTATTCCAAGAATAATTACATATTATTTTGGAGGGGAAAAATTAACTCTTATTTGTATTGTAAAGAGAAAAAAATTCCAGTCCTTAGAACTTACATGACAGCAAATTGACTGCTGTTTCTTCTTACCTCCAAATCTGGAGACAAGGTTTCACTGAAAATTCATTACATATGAAGTAGGCAACAGTATTTACTTTTTTTAGTAGACTTTATTTTCTTGGAGCACATTTACATTTACAAAAAAATTATGCAGAAAGTACAGAAAGTTCCCACATACCCCCCTTCTTTCTGTACACAGTTGATCTTATTATTAACATCTTGCATTAATGTGGTACATTTTTTCACAATTGATAAACCAATATTGATATTTTAACTAAATTCTGTAGTTCATGTTAGGGATCACTCTTTGTATTGTACAGACTATGAGTTGTGACAAGTGTAAACTATCATGTCTCAACCATTACAGTATCATCCAGAGTAGTTTCACTGCCCTAAAAATCTCCTGTGCTTCTGTTCTTCATCCCTCCCTTGTTACCGCCTGAACCCCTTATAACCATGACTCATTTGACTCCCTCCATAGTTTTGCCTTTTCCAGAATGTCATATAATTAGAATCATAGTTGTTTTTGAAGACTGGCTTCTTTCACTTAGCAATAGGTATTTAAAGTTCCTCCATGTCTTTTTCTGTAGCTTGATAGCTCATTTCTTACACCGCTGAGTGATGGTCCATTGCATAAATGGACCACAATTTGTTTATCCATTCATCTATTAAAAACATCTTGGCTGCTTCCAGTTTGGGCAGTTATGAATAAAGCTGCTATAAATATTTGTGCACAAGTTTTTGTGAGGACATAAGTTTTCAACTACTTTGGGTAAATACCTAGGAGTGCAATTGCTGGATTGTATTATAAGCCTCTGTTAAGCTTTGTAAGAAATTTCTAGAAGGTGTTCCAAAGTGGCTGTGCCATTTTGCATTCCTGTCAGCAGTGCTTGAGAGTTCCTGTCACACTATAAGGTCTGTATCTAGGTTCATTTTTTTGTATATGGATGTCCAGTTATCCCAGCACCATTTGTTGAAAAGTTTATCCTTTCTTCATTGAATTGCCTCTCTTCTTTGTCAAACATCAGTCGACTACCTTTGTGTTGGTCTATTTCTGGGCTCTCTAATCTGTTCTGTTGATCTATCTGTCTAGTCTTTCACGTATGCCACACTCTCTTAATCACTGTAGTTCCATAGTAAATCTTGGAGTCAGGTAGAGTCAGTCTTTCAACCTTGTTCTTCTCATTCAATATTGTGTTGGCTATTCTGGGTCTTTGCCTTTGCGTATACACTTTAGAATCAGTTTGTCAATATCCATAAAATAATTTGTTATGATTTTGATTGGAATCTGTTGGATCTATAGATCAAGTTGGGAAAAATTGACACCTTAATAATACTAAGTCTCTTGTCATTTATTTAGATCGTCTTTGATATCTTGCATTAGAGTTTTGTAGTTTCAGTGCTTACTTTGTAGATGACCTGTTACGGAAGGTAAACATTTTCAACCTAAATGTGATATCGTTTTGTTAAGACTTGTAAACTACCACTATTTTAAAAAATTTTATGGAAGTATAGTTGATTTACAATGTTGTGTTAATTTCTTCTGTACAGAAAAGTGATTCAGTTATACACACACACACATATATATATATATGTTCTTTTTCATATTCTTTTCCATTATGGTTTATCACAGGATGTTTAATATTGTTCTCTATGCAATACAAGAGGACCTTGTTGTTTATCTATTCTATATATAATAGTTTGCATCTGCTAAACCCAAACTCCCATCCCTCCCTCCACCTCCCTCCCCCTTGGCAACCACAAGTTTATTCTCTATGTCTGTGAGTCTGTTTCTGTTTTGTAGATATATTCAGCATATCATATGGTGTTTGTCTTTCTCTTTCTGGCTTTGCTTAGTATGATCATCTCTAGGTCCATCCATGTTGCTGCAAATGCCATTATTTCATTCTTTTTTATGTCTGAGTAATATTCCATCTGTTGATGGACATGTAGATTGTTTTCATATCTTGGCTATTGTAAATAGTGCTTCTATGAACATAGGTGTGCATGTATCTTTTTGAATTATAGTTTTGTCTGGATGTATGCCCAAGAGTGGGATTGCTGGATCATATAGCAACACTATTTTTAGTGTTTTGAGGAACCTCCATACTGTTTTCCATAGTGACTGCACCAATTTACATTCCCACCAACAGTGTAAGAGGGTTCCCTTTTCTCCATACCCTCTGCAACATTTATTATTTGTAGACTTTTTAATGATGGCCATTCTGACCGCTGTGTGGTGGTACCTCATTGTAAACTACCACTATTTTTAAGTAATATTCTCTAGTCATCAAAACAAAAGCAAAAGATGCAGCATCTGGGAAGGTCTTAATAAAATAAAAATAAGACGACATCAGTAACAACTAGGAATTAACAAGAAACATAATTTTTATAAGTAAAATGATTCCTGGATGTTTATAATATTTGCTCCTCTACAAATTAGAAAGGAACCTGAAAAAAAAGTAATAGTTCATAGTTACTGAGGGTCTTCCCACTGGGACAGATGAACTTTAATATGACTAAATGTGAAATAATAAACCACTGATGATGTCATTCAAAAATAATATCTGGGGCTTCCCTGGTGGCGCAGTGGTTGAGAATCTGCCTGCCAATGCAGGGGACACGGGTTCGAGCCCTGGTCTGGGAAGATCCCACATGCCGCGGAGCAACTAGGCCCGTGAGCCACAACTACTGAGCCTGCGCGTCTGGAGCCTGTGCTCCGCAACAAGAGAGGCCGCGACAGTGAGAGGCCCGCGCACCGCGATGAAGAGTGGCCCCGCTTGCTGCAACTAGAGAAAGCCCTCTCACAGAAACGAAGACCCAACACAGCCAAAAATAAAATTAATTAATTAATTTTTTAAAAAATTAAAAAAAAAAACTGCAAAGATATTATTTCTGCAAAAGAACTTCAGTAATGAAAAGTTCCATTTATTTGATTTAACTTAATCTATCAATGACTTTAAATGATGTTTTGCTCTGTTACAAAGAGAATCTGAGGTAACTTAAGTGAATGAATCCACTTGCAAAATATTACCTATAGTGTAGTTGGTTTTCAATACAGGTTTTGAAACTGAATAAGTGACTGCATTCTGAAGTGAATAAATTAACAAGTAAATGGGGACAAAGAGAAAGTACTGACAGTTTTTAAGATGAAAATAGTACAGAAAAAAAAAATAGAAAAATACATAACAAATTTTTGAAAAATTACTAGAATTATCTGATCAATCAAAACAAGGAGGGAAAGATAATCAGATACCACTGTCCTTTAGATATAAATTCTAGTTATACAATTTATTTGAAAAGGAACACAATTGAATAGCTGATAATGTAAATAATGTAATTATTTCAAAAGAGACATGACTCTTTGTAGTCACATTTTCAGTCAAATAATTTTGTATAGGAATAGCCCAAATCTCACAGCAATAATACAGAAAATGGTTGATAATGATCACACTTTGGTTTTCATCTAAGTGAATTCATGTATCTGTGTGTGTGCATTGTGTCTGTGTATATATAATAAATTATATGGTATGAGTATGTATATTATGTGTAGTATAATATATGTACAATATTAATGTGCTAAGAATTGAAAAGTGATTTTCTTAAAAGTGGTTTTAGTTCTTAATACTTTGGCATCTAAAATCTCCATATAATATATCAAGTAAGACATTTTAAAGAGAAATTAAACTTTAAAAACAAATTCTTGTTTGATACATATTTTGGACCATTTAGAAGAGCATTCACTCTGCCTTATATATTCACTACACACTGAGATAACAGTATCTAAGGGGCACTGTCCAGGGCCTGGGAATGAAAAGATGAAAAATGTAAGGATGACTAAGGAGTCTAGTGGGAAGGCAGGAATGTGTGCAGATCATAGTATTCCACTATGGAGATAGAACTACCATACGACCCAGCAATCCCACTACTGGGCATATACCCTGAGAAAACCATAATTCAAAAAGAGTCATGTACCACAATGTTCATTGCAGCACTATTTACAATAGCCAGGACATGGAAGCAACCTAAGTGTCCATCGACAGATAAATGGATAAAGAAGATGTGGCACATATATACAATGGAATATTACTCAGCCATAAAAAGAAACGAAATTGAGTTATTTGTAGTGAGGTGGATGGATCTAGAGTCTGTCATACAAAGTGAAGTAAGTCAGAAAGAGAAAAGCAAATACCGTATGCTAACACATATATATGGAATCTAAAAAAAAAAAAAAAAAAGGTTCTGAAGAACCTAGGGGCAGGACAGAAATAAAGACGCAGACATAGAGAATGGACTTGAGGACACGGGGAGGGGGAAGGGTAAGCTGGGACGAAGTGAGAGAGTGGCATGGACGTATATACACTACCAAATGTAAAATAGCTAGCTAGTGGGAAGCAGCTGCATAGCACAGGGAGATCAGCTTGGTGCTTTGTGTCCACCTAGAGGGGTGGGATAGGGAGGGTGGGAGGGAGACGCAAGACGGAGGGGAGATGAGGATATATGTATATGTATAGCTGATTCACTTTGTTATAAAGCAGAAACTAACACACCATTGTAAAGCAATTATACTCCAATAAAGATGTTAAGAATAAATAAGTAAACTGTATTAAGTGATCTGATGTACATATGTTTACAGAACATCAAGGGAACCAGGAAGTCAGCTGGGGAGAGGGAAGAATCTCTGAGTTGGGGTGCTGGACACAGGGCACATATATTCAGGCCTCAAAATATAAATGGCTTTTGGAAGATTCTTAGAGGAAAACATTCCTCCATTAAAGCTGGATACACATGGTGGCTTGCATAAAAGCATGATGGGATCCCAGAATTACAGTTCTGTGTGGCAAAATGGGCAGATTTCTAGCAATAAGAAAAGCACATGAGATTTACCTTTTATACTAAAAAAGAAAGAGGCATAGGACTGTTAATAGTTAGAAACATCACCATTGAACAAAAACAGTGTGTCATTTGTAATTCCAGTTTATTGAATCAATTTAGAATAATGACCCTACCTCCACACTGAGAGATTTGTCTTTTCTGGGTAAAGTAAAAGTGTGGGTTGCCGGAGCCCAATGGGAGAATTCCTGGCTTTTGAAACAGTAAATTTTAATACAGCATTAACCAGTAGAGACCTAGTTATCTTGTCTCCCCCCAAATGATCTTTGTCTCTGTATTAACTAATGTAAACAATTATTCTGCCATTTGATACTACTAGGTTGGCTATGGATTTTCTTTCCCCAGGGTTTTGGTTGTGGTGCGTAACACAGCCCTATAAACTGTGCAGAAGCAAATTTAGATCCTGATCAATATAGGTCATTACAAAGTCTTTGTAAAGTGGCTCAGTCTTCGAATTCATTTAATTATTTTAGATCCAATGTGGGAAAAGCAAGGGTTACTTTTAACATTTATCCAGAATTATTTCAAATCTTTGAAGATCTTTTTGCAGCACAGATTTGCTTTGCGTAAACTAGTTCTATTAGTCTAAAAATAGACTCTGGGTAGAGTATTATTAACTTACCTGTGTGGGCATTTATGAACATTTTGTTCTGTCACTGTAACAAGATGAGAAAATACCCTCAGGTCTCTTTTTTACTGTGAAAAGTTTTCTGGAAAAATAAAATGGAAAACTACTTAGACCATACTTGATGGGAAGAAAACTATAAAGTGTTTTGCAGATCTTAGTAGGAAACTACCAGGCAGAATGAACTTATAGGTGTGACTAACACTTTGCATTGTTAAATGATTCTGCATGCACCTTATGTAGAGATTATTCGATGGTCTTTCAAGGGAACCTACATGGAACTTAGTTCTTGGCTTTTAGAAGTGAAATCCATGAATCTTACCTTTCTGAAGGAAGGAGGATATGGGCCACCCTAAAGTAGCCACGTAACTTATAAAGAGTAATGAGATGAGACTTTTATTGATAATGTGGTTTTTATTGTGAAATAATTTTTTATTTCTCTAAACTGCCTACTTTTGGTAAACATTATAATTTATACACACACACATACACACACGAATCTTTTTGATCTGTCTAGTTTCACATCATCTAAGAAATCCTGATACATCCTTCTTCTTTCTAAATCTTTATTTACTTAATTTGCCTTTCACTTTAAATCAGTTGTCATTCTGTTTTGTGCTAGAATTAAACTTGGTCTACAATTTGCTCCGTAGACACTAAGTTATGCAGAAAAGGAACTGATACTGTGTATTCAACTTTTTTGCATAATCAGAGGGCAAGAATTTTATTTAATGTACTTTTCTTATTTCTAAAGAGAATTTTTGGTTTTTGGTTTCTTTTAGTCTATCTTGGCAGCTCATGCCTCTGTAACCATCACCCATTAGACTGTCTGTGAAGTAATAGAGATTTGTTTATAAAGAATCTGAAAAAATATCTACATATATGTATAACTGAATCACTTTGCTGTATACCTGAAACTAACACAACATTGTAAATCAACTCTACTTCAATAAAAAGAAAAAAAATCATACCATCCTACACACACACACACGCACACACACACACACACATAATTGCTATTTCTAAGGAGCCCACCTATGATCATCCTTCACTGAAAATACCTTCTTTCCTTGTCCAGAATCCTCTCAAGCCTTGTTCTCTTTCTCCTGGCCTTTACAAGGTAGATTTAGTGCTATCAACTCTTGACAGACAACACTTAATTAAACTCAACACATTTTTATTTCACTCAATTCTACATGTCCTTGATTTGGTATTTATAAAACCAGAGTCATCAGCCAAAGATCTTTTGTAGGCAGTGGTGTGCTGGTGATATTTAATATTTAATAACCAGCTTTCAGAATAAGGTGTATCATATTTGTCAGTTGCTGTGGTGTGTTATACTTTCTCCATGGCCAACTTCAAGCTACCAGCAAGTCTTCGCTGACCCCAGCACAACCCTCTAAAATAATACCAAGCACGAGTTTCTGCAAATCCCTACATCATCTCCTCTTAAATTGGCTGTATTTAGCGCTGCAGATTGGGATACATGTGTTGCTACGGGTGTTTCTTCTCGTATTTATTAGAACTACTGCTGCTGCTTTCTCAGTAAGATCTCCCCTAATTTCTTTCCCTGGAGCAAGTAGAACAAAATCAACCCAAAGTGTCAGCTGTAGATACGTTTGTTTGTTAGAACAACCCATACATAAGGCCCATGTGAGAAGTGAAAGTGCCAAATACTAGACGCTTTTTTTTAAAAAAAGAGAAGAAATCCAAAGAGATTTTTAACAAGGGAGCAATGAGGTAAATTGAAGGTTGATTTTCGTCCAGGTATAGCAGTAAAAAAAAAAAAAAAAAAAACCACAAAGTGGATCCTTGAGGTTGTACAAGAAGATTAGGTAGAGAAAGTTTAGGTTTTGTTTTGTATAAAAGTATTTTCAATCAGGATGCTAGTGCTTCTCGTTTCCTGATGTATATTCTTGTATCACAGGTGGTAGCCCTTGCTGAATTTACTCCTTTATACTGCGATAGTATATTTTTCAACCAACTGTGAAATTAAAAAATTCTCCCTGTAGCAGTTGGATACAGTTTGTTAGTTTGTATCTTATCAAAAACTGCTTAAATGCACCTCTGGTGGCATTTCAGTGCTAATTAAAAGCAGAATTCCAGTGTTTCAGGAGTGAAGGATATTTTCAGTTACTACTTAACTCACCCCCGCGTCACTCTGCCAGGAAACTAGTCCATCACACGAAATAACAGGGGCCTGATTCTTTGTTTGGTCCTTAATTTCGTCACTCCGTTTCTCAGTAGCCAGGGTGAGAAAATGGCTGTGATAAATGGGTCTCTGTTTCTTAACAGAAATGTGAAAAAAACTTAGTTAGACATAAGTCATCTTAGTAAGTCAGGTCAAATAGTCAAGGAAATGTGAGGCACTATTATCTAACTTGGGCAGAAAGAGAATATGATTTCATTTTCACGCCAACCCCGCAGTAGCTTCTGTCCGTGAGCAAAGTTCCTCAGCAAAGGAACTGCTGAGCTTTCTACCGACTAATCTGTTTCCAGGTTTTTTTTTCTTTCTAGACATTACTAGACACCCTTGCAATCGTTATCTTCCTAAAGCAGAACTGGGAACTTTTAACCTCCCAGTAACTCTTCGTTTATGGCCAATTCCTTCTGGTTAGAAGCGATTTCTCCTGTCTCTGAACCTATCTACGCTATGTTAAGCATTTTTTAATCCCCTACCATCTAAAAAAAAACTAAAAGAATATTATATGTGACAGAGAGAGAGGGAACACATATGATAAAGGGATAAAACATATTAACATGTATCCAGGTGAATCTGGGTAAAAGGTCCGTGAGTATTCTTTGTACAGTCAGCCCCCCGTATCTGCAGTTTCTGTATCCACAGATTCAACCAACTGGGAATAGAAAATATTGGGAGAAAGAAAATTCCAGAAAGTTCCAAAAAGCAAAACTTGAATTTGCTGCACTGGCAACTATTTATATAGCATTTACATTGTATTTACAACTATATACATAGCATTTGCATTGTTTTTACAACTACAGTTGACCCTTGAACAGTGGCAAGTTTAGGGGCACTGACCCTCCTTGAAGTCAAAAATCCGCGGATAACTTTACAGTCTGCCCTCTGTATCCACGGTTCCACATCTTTGGCTTCAACCAACTTAGGATCGTGTAGTTCAGTGTGCAATATTTAATGAAAAAAATTCTCATATAAGTGGACCCTTGAAGTTGTTATTAAAAGGCTCAGCTGTATTTACATATCATTTACATTGTATCATGTATTATAAGTAATCTAGAGATGATTTAAAGTAGGTATAACAGGTTATATGCAAATACTATGCCATGTATATTTATATAAGGGACTTGAACATCCGTGGACTTTGGTATCTTTGGGGGTCCTAGAACCAATCCCACGTGGATGCCAGGAGATTGCTGTACTATACTTATTCTTGCAACTTTTTTGTATTTAAATTTTATTTCCAAGTAAATAGCTAGAAGGAAAAAAAAGTTAAGTATTTGATCTCAATCTATCAAACCCAGTGATAATCCTCCTGTAGGGGCCACCTGCTCCGGTTACCCCAGGTGATCCACATGATTACGGCGTTGTGTTTGGATTAAGCCTTGCAAGGTGTGCCCTGCCTGATAAAGCAACACAGGGGAAGAGTCAAGTATGGGGAAATTTGGGAAAGTGGAATGCCTCTGAGGGAGGGTGACCAACTCTCCCAGTTTCCTTGGGACAGAGGGGTTTTCCAGGCGTAAGAGTTTCAGTGCTAGAAGTATGAAATCGCAGGCAAAGCAGGATGAGTTGGTCACCCCATTTTAAGGGGACTCTGAACAGATGAATACAGCTGATGCTAAAAGCTGGGGTCAGGAGAGCTGGGAGAGGAGGCTTGAGCAGAACCGTAAATTCCAAGGGAAGGTCTTTCAGCTTCATTCCATGCACAGTGGGAGACCCAACGAGCTTGAACTACAACGGGAGAGAGTTGTGTTGTAGGAAGGGTAAGCTGTATTAAAGGACAAGTAATCTTTGATTCGCAGGATTCTTCGGAGAGGGAGACCAGGTCAGAGATCTCTGTTGCTCCATTGTTCAAAGATTCCCAGTGAAGCCCAGGCTCCTTAGCTCAGAAGGAAAGACTTGTTTATAAGAACTGCTGTGTATCCAGGACTATTTAGTTGACTCTGCTTCACCACCCACCAAACTTAACTTTGTAAGGTTAGTGTTATTATGCCCAGTTTGCAGATATGGAAACTGGAAGATCAGAGAGATGAAGTGCCTATGGCCAAGGGCACTCAACTGCTCCTGGAAGAATTAGAAATCACACCACTATCTGCCTCCAGATTCTTGCTTTTCTGTTCCAGGTTTATGGGTCACACCGTCCCCATAGGAGGCCCTGTGCTTGCCACCCAGCGCTCACCACTTCCTAGATGGGCTGCAGCCTTTCCCTGGGGTCGTGTCCTCCTCAGGTTCCACCCACCAAAAGTCTACCCAGCCCTTAATGGTGCTCCCTCCATGCAAATTCTGATACTAATGCAGCTAGAAATGATTTCTCTGCCCTCTGAACACCTGGCATATTTTGTATCATTCACATAGTCCTTCCCTTTTGGGTAGTTACTTGAAAAACAATATAATGGGTTAGAAATATGGAGTGTATTTTCAGGGGACCATTTGGTTAAATTCACGATCTACCCCATCACAGGTGTAGCATGTGGTCTTGGTCTGAGACCCCGTGCTATTAGAGCCTCCAGTTTCTCTTATGTAAAATTGATACAATTTTATGTTATTTATACGATTAGCATAAAAAATAACAAATATATAAAAGATGACTTAACATGGTATCTGACCATTGCCACCAATGAAATGAGAAAGCTATGAAGGGCAAAAATTTGTCACGCTTTTTTTTTTCTTTTTTTGAGTTCAAGCCCTGTTTTGAACATGTAAGGCCCTCAGTGAGTGTTTAAAAAATAAGGGTTAATATAGAGTGGGGCATTGGAATAAGAAATGAAGAAAGAAGTTTCAGGAAGAATAAATGTGATTTAATAAATGGTTAGCTATATGTTTGGTGAGGCCACTGCGGGGAAGATTCAAAACGCGTGAAGCTTTGAGTCGAAGGTTCAGGTTCTAAAAGGAGGTGGGACAGAGCTGTCATTAATGTTTATTTAATTAAAGATAAAATTATCAAGCCACTGAAGCCACATAGGAGAGAGTGAGGGTTCTAGAGGTTAGAGCTTGGGCGGATGTGTCAGTCTAGGCCAAAGTGCCAGTTCCACCAGCTGTGTGGCGTTGAAAAAATTACCTCACGTTTCATTTTCCTCGACTCGTGGAATGATAATAATCCTCTGTAATGAATGTAAAGCATTCACCACAGTACCTGGTGGGCAGTAAGCACTGAGCACAGTAGCAAAAGTAGTCAGGACTGTTTTAATGTTAAAAGGAAATGATCTACGAATTTTAACTGACGCGGAAGCATTTGATGAACAGTGAACCTCACTGCCTGTGGAGAACCCTCAGGGCCATTCCTTCTGACAGCTGTTACAGCTGCTGATGTCATTTAGCAGAATACAGAGCACTCACAGATAATTCCTAGGAATAATGACAACCTCGCTTAACGCGTGGTGACATTTTTATGTTCCATAATCCCTATCAGTTTGAAGGCTAAAACAAATAAATAACAGATGTAGCTGATAAATTAAAAACATACTTCTTTTTCTTAAGTTTAAAGGCAGGGTTTGTCTTTTAGTCCATGCTTTGTTGGCTGCTGGTTGACTGTTAGCAAAGATAAAGTCAGAAGAGGTACCTTTACACAGATCGCTCTTAAGATGCAAATATTTTATAGTTTTAGTGATGGGAACCAGGTTTCTAACATACCATGATTTTTCGAAATAGACATAGTGTCTTTTTTGTCAGTGTCGATTTAGAAGAACATGTCATAAGAAACAAACAAAAAATCAGGTGGTACAAGCTTCTGACCCAGGTTTACCTGGAGAACCCAGACACTGGTAAAATTAAAGAATGAGTCCAGGCAGCTCAGGGCAGCCTTCAGTCCCTGACATAAGGACTGGACTTCTAGGCACAGACCGGAAGCCTCTTCCTGGGAGAAAGACAGGCCCCCCGGGGTGGGATAGGATATGGTGAGGGTTAAGATTGTTAGGAGCGTTGCGGGTACTCTGAGGCACCTAGAACTAGCACCCTGGGGACACTGGATCAAATGTCTGGTTGACCCAAAGAGGACTGGGGGTGAGGGTAGAGACTGGGTGAATCTTGGTTCTAAGAGAATAACTTATTCCTAACTTACAGGGCGGGAGGTGGGGGAAATGGAGGTTAGACAGAGGTAGGGGTGCAGAAAGGAAAGTGGAATTTATACAAATACTGACACAGGTTTTCCTCTGTGAGTAAAGGAGCTAGAGATATCCCAGAAGCCCAGAAGAAACCCTGAGTGGATCCAGTTGGGTGCAGTCATGGGAGAAGGGAGGGGAAGGACCACATACTTGAAATTGCCTTCTTATCAGGGAGAGTACTCTCAGTAGCCGTTACATGGCTCATGTTCCCACCAGGTCTGTTCACTTCATTATCTTGTCTTTCATCAGCTCACAGAAGGTATTCCAGGCTCACGGTCTCACTGGATTCATGTGTGCCTTCTTTTCCTCCTTTTGGTTGAGACTTTGTGCTCTGTGGTTGGACTGGGCTGCAGGATCACGCTTCACAGGAAGCGTACTTGAGATACTCTTCCAACTTCAGTAAGTAGAACTTGGGTTTATTACTTTTCAGATAGAAAACAAGGAAAATGAGTTGATTAAAATGACGGACGCCTGAAGTGGTTGGACATCTTCCCACTTTCTACCCTTAATAATATATACATAGGTCAAAGGTCATTTACTTATTAACCCTGGCAGGAGAGGCATTCCATGGCCACCTCACCTCCACCAGTGAGAAGGGACTTGATCCACTTCAGAGACAAGTTCAGAAGTCTACCTTGACTCCCTCTAATCATATAGGCTTCTAGAAAAAGCCAGCATGGAATCCCTTTATACCTAGTTATAGGTCTGTAAACCTAGTTACATCCTGAGACTGGGGCTCTGCAGAGGACCTGGAGTTCCGCACAACCCAAGCTGATGTGATGGTCCATCCAAGTGTTAGGCTCGTTCTGCTCTTGGCTCTTCCAGCTTTTGTTGTCCTACCTCCAGACTCACTGCACCCCTCAGGATGACATCTTTACCCAATCTCAGAAAAGAGCTGGTGTTCACGGGAGTGGTTCCTTTCAAGATCTAGACCCTATTATGGATGGTTGCATTGGCCTTTGAGTCGCAAGGGAAAGGATCAGATTCGCCCACCCTCGGGAAATGTCCAGGGATCAAATTCTTATGTGAAATGTGCCCAATGTAGGTGCAAATGCCAGCTCATAGGCCTGTAACACCAAATTCACCCAATTTTAATGTTAATGACATTTTAGAATACTGATTTTAATCAACATATTTCATTTTAGATGTTAATATTCCTCAAGTGCTGATGAAGTAGATTTGTAACTACAGTAAATTTTTCTTTCAAATGATCCATTTAAAAATTATGGAAAACCTTTTATCTTAGCAAAATAAATAAAAGATTTTCTCTAACTTTTCAAGGAACATAACAGTTTGGCTGAGAACAACCTAGGAAGTTTGCGCTTCAAAGCACTTGGCCTTGAGTGCTGTCATCAAAGTGGCTTTCACCCTGCACTGGAGCACTTACAGTTGCTAAGGAATAGTATCATTTAACATATGCACTCTCAGTAGGGATTTTTTTGTTGTTGTTGTTGAAGAAAAATGTCATATTTGACTTTAATGTGGATTACACTTTTTTCCGAGAATATTTCTTCTAATTTTTCTGTGGTGAACCAGCTGCTGTTGCTATGCCATCAGCTCTGTTGCTATGGGGGATGCCTTGGGTGTTTGCCAGACTAGGATTGGTTATTTCAGCACCCTTATGTTCAGCAGTTGACATTTTTCTGTGTTGAATCATGCTATTTTATCTTAATTCGATGGGTAGGCTCAATAGAGTTGATCAGCTTTGAAAGAACTGAAATTAGATATAAAGGAATCTGCCTATTTGTCTCCTCAGAAAACTTATTAAGAATTCAAGTGGTATGTGTAGGACACATGCACATATACACACACATGCAGCGCTAAATGGGGCTATATTTAGAAACAGGCCTGTTTACATGACATGTGACTCTTTAAGTCATGAGATTCAGAGAGATAAAAAGGGATGAATATTGGCATTTATGTAGTTATCCTGCACAGAGAAGTTATTTCAAATCGGAGGGGACCACATCCTGTCGACTTCATTGACAACTGTCAAAATGAATACAATAACTGCTATTTGGGATTTATTCTCCATAAATGCGGTTCTCCGCTCTCCTCTCTGCCTTCAAGATAATGTCTTTGGTAAATCTTTTCTACTATCAGATCAGATTTCTAATGAGCTGTCCTTATCTCTGTGATGTGGTGACATTAATTGAATATTTCAGACAAGTGTCAAACTTCAAATGTCAAAATTTGAAACTCTTTGAAGAGAAAAAAAAAAAAAAAAGAAACTCATTTTGATGATGATTGTCTCCCTTCTTGATCTTTTTCTCAAAGTGCCGGGAGAAATAACCTTTGGAAAAAAAGATCTAGGAGCTTCTGTGCCCTGGTTGCTTAGTCACTAGTCTATTAGAACAGGACAGGACCCGAATGTGTAATTTTTCTAAATATACATTCACAAGTAGGCTTTTATAAAAGGGATATAACTAAATTGGCTTAATACTGAGGAATCTAGATTTTACTTCTTAGAAGCGTAGAATGACCATATCTTGTAATGACTATTTCTGTGGCCTTTTTACTCTTCAACGTTAGAGAACACTGGAAGGTACATTTATGAGTGAATTTGACATTTCCAAAATAAAATTTATTTTAGCAAATACTTTGAATCATTTCCTGAAAGCATTGATTCTCAACTGCTGAGTGGATTTTTAATCTCAATAATTACCCCCCGTCCAAAATTACTTTCTGTCTTTAACAGTTAAAGAGGCTGTATGCATTTGGGTTTCAGAGAACACAATTTAACATTAATTTCAAGGAATTTTTTATACATATAGGTCTTTTCAGACTAGTGAGATATATACGTATATATAAATACATATAAAATTTTTACAATAAAAAATACTGTATTTTTGAATAAAAGGTATGTTTTTGTATTCTAGATAGAAAATGATAACTGAAGAGAACTTCAGAATGTGAATAATTTCCATGTCCAATTCATGATGGTATAATACATTTACTCTTCTGCATATTTAAAATTATGGTATATTTAGAAACAGAACTCAGTGAAGGAATAAGAACAGAAGCATATGTTGGTCTCAAGCTGTGTCCTCATCTCCCCCTTCCATATACCCTCCCCCCAAAAGCAAACAAAGAAATGTAAAACCTGGATGAACACTAGTATTCTGTTTCAAGATTTGCAAAATAATTTGAATTATTCTTTTGGGGGGGCAACATTTGGGAGGGAAGAACATAATGTTATTCTTAGTTACCTCTATAAATGCTTTTAGATAGCATGAAGTTTGAGACGTGTAACATGGCAGAATAATGCTGGCAGAATTAAAAACAGGGATAAGCAATTTGCTTAATGTCATATTTCACAGGCATTTCAAGCCCAGCTCCTTCATAAATGTGACCCCCATATCACTCTTACATACCTCAGTTTTTACACATAAACACTCTGTTCTTTCTGTCATCACTTCCATGGGAGCTTCTCCATGGTTGGGTCTGTACTTGATTTAAGTTTTATCTGAATGACCTCAATTATTGATTGCTATGTAGCTTAACTCATCTTTGGCCTCTCACATTTGCCCCTTCTCCAACACTCTGTTCAGCTGTCAATCTAAATGTCCCAGGCCAGACATCCTGGGGTCATCCAGGAGCCCTCCCTTTCTCCTTTATCGCATTTCCAATTGCCCATCAAGACCTCAATTATACTACTTTATTTTTTATTTTTTTAATTTTATTTATTTACTTTTGGCTCTGTTGGGTCTTGGTTGCTGCATGCTGACTTTCTCTAGTTGCCGCGAGCAGGGGCTACTCTTCGTTGCGGTGCGCGGGCTTCTCATTGCGGTGGCTTCTCTTGTTGTGGAGCACGGGCTCTAGGCGTGCGGGCTTCAGTAGTTGTGGCACGAGGGCTCAGTAGTTGTGGCTCACAGGCTCTAGATCGCAGGCTCAGTAGTTGTGGCGCATGGGCTTAGTTGCTCTGCCGCATGTGCGATCTTCCTGGACCAGGGATCGAACCCGTGTCCCCTGCATTGGCAGGCGGATTCTTAACCACTGCGCCACCAGGGAAGTCCCTATAATACTTTAAATCCCTTCCTCATTCCATCCCCGCTGCCACCGAATTAGTTCACACCCTAGCTCATTCTTGCTCAGACCATACCAGTAACTTCTGTCTGGTCCCTAGGTCCAGTCCCACTCTTCCCTAAGAATTTTTATAAAACACAAATCAGGTGTCTTACTCGCCATACTTATTTGCATGTCTAGTAGACATTTTATAAACTTGTCCAAACCTAACATTTGAGCTTCCCTAACACCCAAAACTTTTTCAAGCTCAGTCTCCATCAACGTAAATGGACCGAATCATTTCTTTTTTGTTTGTTTGTTTGTTTCCCAGTTTTATTGAGATATAATTGACATATAACACTGTATAAGTTTAAAGTGTAAAACATAGTGATCTGAAAACTGTATATATTGTGAAATGATTACCGCAGTAAGTTTAGTTAACATCCATCACCTCACATAGTTACATCCTTGTGATGAGAACTTTTAAGATCTACTTTCTTAGCTACTTTCAAATATACAAAACAACATTGTCCTCATGTTGTACATTACATCCCCAGAACTTATAACTGGCTATTAAGTCTTCTTTTTTTTCTTTAACGTTATGGTTTATTACAGGATATTGAACATATTTCCCTGTGCTATACAGTAGGACCTTGTTGTCTATCCATTCTCTATATAATTGCTTGCATCTGCTAATCCCAAACTCCCAATCCATCCCTCCCCCACCTCCTCTCCCACTTGGCAACCACAAGTCTGTCTCTATGTCTGTGAGTCTGTTTCTGTTTTGTAGATAAGATCATTTGTGTCATATTTTAGATTCCACATATAAGTGAGATCATATATTGTCTTTCTCTCTGACTTACTTCACTTAGTATGATAATCTCTAGGTCCATCCATGTTGTTGCAAATGGCATTATTTCATTCTTTTTTATGAGTGAGTAGTATTCCATTGTATGTATATACCACACTATTTACAGTAGCCAAGACATGGAAACAACCTAAATGTCCCTCAACAGATGAATGGATTGAATAATTTCTAAGGCCCAAAACCTTGGAGTCTTTCTCAACTCTTTTCTTTCATGCCCAACATTCAGTCAAACAGCAAATCCTATTGGCTTTGCCTCGAAGATATGTGTAGAACCTCACCATTTCTTCCCCCTTGCCCAGCCACCAGCCTGCTCTGAACCATCATCCCCTGATGCCCAGGCCTTTGCAATGGTTCCCAACAGTCTGCCTGCTGCATCCTTGTCTCCTGCAGTGCCTTACTGGGTTCTGACAAAGGTGAGTGTCAGGTGCAGTGAGCGGATTATTTTCACATTTTTATAGATAAAGATTCTGAGACTGTAAATGTTTGAGTGGAGCAGGGACTTGCCTCAGGTTCTGATTCCTGAGCTGAGGTTCTCTTCACCCACGACAGCTGTGTCTCTTAAAGCTTGAAGTGACTGGTTTACGGTGAGACAATTAAAGAAGAATAAAGCCTGGAACTCGACTCAGTACTCTGCCCATCCAAGTATTGTATAATTCATACAAGGGAAACACTAATGATGCATTTATTTTGACAAATAACATTTTGAATTGAAAATACACCTGGGAGTTTAGCAAACTGAGCTTTAGTTAATTCTTCAGGGAAACATGAAACTTTCCTTTGAGAGCTGAGATCAGGGCATTGAAGGACCTGGAGTTTTTAAAGTACATTCACAATTATATGTGAATGATTACACATGATAACTGCAACAACAGATACTTTTAACTTGCTGTATATGTTATATGAGGTTATCTTCCTTGAGTATAACTAATTTATGGACATTTATTCCATAAGATTCATAGTAATATATTTTGGGGGTCATAACGGGTGGAACAGGTTGTGTTCTTTTCATGCTTAAATAAATGTGTCTTTCTAAAATTATTATCCGCATTAGGGAAATGCAAACCAAAGCCACAGTGAGGTACTACTTCATACCCATTACGTTGGCTGTTAAAAAAAATAAAAATAACAAGTGTGTTGTTTGTTGAGGATGTGGAGATATTGGACCTCTTGTGTATTGCTGGTGGGAGTTTAGATCAGTCACTGTGGCAAACAGTATGGTGGTTCCTCAAAAAGTTCAACAGAATTATCACATGATCCAGCAAATCCATTCTAGGTACATACACAGAAGAATTGAAAGCAGGGACTCAAAGAGGTACTTGTACATCAGTTCCTAGCAGCATTAGTCACAATAACCAAAAGGCATAATCAACCTGTGTGTCCTTGAACAGGTGATTAGATAAACATAATGTGGTTTATCCCCACATTGGGACATTACCCAGCTTTAAAATGGAATGAAATTCTGATACATGCTACAACATGGATGGACCTTGAAAATATTCTAAATAAAATAAGCCAGACACAATAGGACAAATATTATATGTTTCGCCTATAGGAGATATCTAAAATAAACAAATTCATAGAGACAAAGTAGAAGAGTGGTTACCAGGGACTGAGGAGAGGAGGAATGTGGAGTTACTGTTGAATGGGTGCAGAATTTCTGTTTGGGATCATGAAAATGTTCTGGAAATGGAGAGTGGTGATGGTTGTACAATACCGTGAATGTAGTTAATGCCGATGAATTGTATAGTTAAAAATGGTTGGAAATGATGATTTTATGTTACATGTGTTTTACTGCAAGAAAGAAATTAAAATGTAAATCATATAGAGTGATTTTCTGATGAGCTTAGTACATACTATGTTGTAAATACAAGTTGTTCTGTTGTTTTGTGTTATCTTTCATGAATATTATGATTTTCATTGAACTTTAAATTTAAAGGGAGTTTATTCTCTTAGAGGAAAACATAGGCAGAACACTCTATGACGTAAATCACAGCAAGATCCTTTTTGACCCATCTCCTAGAAAATTGGAAATAAGAACAAAAATAAACAAATGGGACGTAATTAAACTTAAAAGCTTTTGCACAGCAAAGGAAAACATAAAGATGAAAAGACAACCCTCAGAATGGGAGACAATATTTGCAAATGAAGCAACTGACAAAGGATTAATCTCCGAAATATACAAGCAGCACATGCAGCTCAATATCAAAAAAACAAACAACCCAATCCAAAAATGGGCAGAAGACCTAAATAGACATTTCTCCAAAGAAGATATACAGATTGCCAAAAAACACATGAAAGGATGCTCAACATCACTAATCATTAGAGAAATGCAAATCAAAACCACAATGAGGTATCACCTCACACCGGTCAGAATGGCCATCATCAAAAAATCTACAAACAATAAATGCTGGTGAGGGTGTGGAGAAAAGGGAACCCTCTTGCACTGTTGGTGGGAATGTAAATTGATACAGCCACTGTGGAGACCAGTATGGAGGTTCCTCAAAAAACTAAAAATAGAACTACGATCTGACCCAGCAATCCCACTACTGGACATATACCCAGAAAAAACCATAATTCAAAAAGAGTCATGTACCACAGTGTTCATTGCAGCACTGTTTACAGTAGCCAGGACATGGAAGCAACCTAAGTGTCCATCGACAGATGAATGGATAAAGAAGATGTGGCACAGATATACAATGGAATATTACCCAGCCATAAAAAGAAACGAAATTGAGTTATTTGTAGTGAGGTGGATAGACATAGAGTCTGTCATACAGAGTAAGTCAGAAAGAGAAAAACAAATACCATATGCTAACACATATGTATGTAATCAAAAAAAAAATAGTACTGAAGAACCTAGGGGCAGGACAGAAATAAAGACGCAGACATAGAGAATGGACTTGAGGACACGGTGGGGGGAAGGGTAAGCTGGGACGAAGTGAGAGAGTAGCATGGACATATATACAGTACCAAATGTAAAACAGATAGCTAGTGGGAAGCAGCTGCATAGCACAGGGAGATCAGCTCGGTGCTTTGTGACCACCTAGAGGGGTGGGATAGGGAGGGTGGGAGGGAGACGCAAGAGGGAGGGGATATGGGGATGTATGTATATGTATAGCTGATCCACTTTGTTATACAGCAGCAACTGACACAACATTGTAAAGCAATTATACTCCAATAAAGATGTTAAAAAAAAAAACAAAGATAAAGTGAGTTTATTGCTTTTTTGAAATTCTTATGGAAATAATTGTAGGTTCACATGCAGTTTTAAGAAATAATATATACTGCATATACTTTACCCAGTTTCTTCCAATAGTAACATTTTGAAAAACTATAGTATATCACAACTAGGATATTGGCATTGATAAAAATCCACCAGTCTTATTAAAATTCCACGGTTTTACGTGTACTCATTTGTAGGGATCTGTGTGTGTAGGTGTGTGCATATGTGCAGTGGACTCTCTGTATCTGCGGGGTCCACATCCGCAGGTTCAAGCAACCTCGGATTGTGTATCATGTTTATCTGAGGTTGATTTAACCCATACGTGCGGAACCTGCAGATACAGAGGGGAAGGGTGACGTTGGGACATGAGCAAACATGCATTTTGGTATCCACGTGGGATCCTAGAACCAATCCCCCTTGGATACTGAGGGAGGATTGTTCTTAGTTGTATGCAATTTTATAACATGTATTTAGGTTCAGGTATTTACCATCAGTGTCAGGACCAGTTCCACTGCCACAAGGATCCTTAGTGAGACCCTTTCAGGGGCACACCCACCTCCCTGCAGCACCAGCCTTCCCCTCTTACCCACCCCGTCCTACCACCCCACCCTCAGTCCCTAACTCTGGCTGGCACTAATCTGTTCTCTGCCTCCATAATTTTGTCATTTCAAAAATGTTGTATAAATGACATCATTTATAAATGGTATGTAACTTTTTTAGGATTGGCTTTTTTCACTCACGTAATTCCTTAGAGATTAATCCAAGCCCTTGCTTGTATCCGTAGTTCATTTTTGTTTGTTTTAAGTTGCAGAGTGGAATTCCATTTTATGTAGATTTAACAATTCATCTCTTGAACATCTGGTCTTTTTCCAGGTTTTGGCTACTATGAATAAAGCTGCTATAAACATAAGTACTGGTTTCTTGTGTAAACATAATTTTTCATTTTTCTGCAGTAAACATACATGGATGCAATTTCTGAGTCATATTGTAATTGCATATTTAGTTTTATAAGAAACTGCCAAACTGTTTGCCAGAGTGGCTATGTCACTTTACATTCCTACCAGCCATACATGAGTGATCCATTTTCTCTGCATTGTCATCAGCATTTGGTGTTTTCACTATCATTTCTTTTAGCCATTCTCATAGGTATGTATTAATATTATGATTTTAATTTGGATTTCTCTGGCCAATGATGTTGAACATCTTTTTTTATGTACTTATTTACTGTCTGTATACCCTCTCTGATGAAATGTCTACTCAAGGCTTTTGTACATTTTCTAATTTGTTTGTTTTATTACTATTGAATCTGAGAGTTCTTTACTTACCGTAAATACTAGTCCTTTGTTGTATGTGTGATTTGCTAATATTTTCTCCTGCTCTGTAGCTTTTCATCCTCTTTCCATGGATGTTCACAGAGCAATAGTTTTTTTTTTATATATATATACATCTTTATTGGAGTATAATTCCTTCACAATGCTGTGCTAGTTTCTGTTGTACAACGAAGTGAATCAGCCATATGCATACATATATCCCCATATCCCCTCCCTCTTGAGCCTCCCTCCCAGCCTCCCTATCCCACCCCTCTAGGTGGACACAAAGCACCGAGCTGATCTCCCTGTGCTATGCAGCTGCTTCCCACTAGCTAGCTGTTTTACATTTGGTAGTGTATATATGTCCATGCCACTCTCTCACTTCGTCCCAGCTTCCCCTTCCCCCTCTCCATGTCCTCAAGTCCATTCTCTTTGTCTGCGTCTTTATCCCTGCCCTGCCACTAGGTTCCTCAGTACCATTTTTTTTTCGATTCCACATATATGCGTTAGTGTACGGTATTTGTTTTTCTCTTTCTGACTTACTTCACTCTGTATGACAGACTCTAGGTCCATCCACCTCTCTACAAATAACTCAATTTCGTTTCTTTTTATGGCAGAGTAACATTCCATTGTATATATGTGCCACATCTTCTTTATCCGATCATCTGTGGATGGACATTTAGTTACGACAAAGGAGGCAAGAACATACACTGGAGAAAAGATACCCTCTTCAATAAGTGGTGCTGGGAAAACAGGACAGCTACGTGTAAAAGAATGAAATTAGAACACTACCTAGGACTGTATACAAAAATAAACTCCAGATGGACTAAAGACCTAAATGGAAGACCGGACACTATGAAACTCTTGGAGGAAAACATAGGAAAAACACTCTTGGGCATAAACCACAGCAAGATCTTTTTTGACCCACCTCCTAGAGTAATGAAAATAAAAACAAAAATAAACAAATGGAACCTAATTAAACTTAAAAGCTTTTGCACAGCAAAGGAAACCATAAATAAGATGAAAAGACAACCCTCAGAATGGGAGAAAATATTTGCAAATGAAACAACAGACAAAGGATTAATCTCCAAAATATACAAACAACTCATGGAGCTCAATATCAAAAAAAAAGCAATAGTTTTTCATTTTGATGAAGTCAGGGTTTTTTTCTTTTATGGGTCATGCTTTAGTGTCAAGTCCAATAACTCTATTTAGTCCTAGATCCCAGTGATTTTTTTTCTGTTTGTTTTTTCCTGCAAGTTTTATAATTTTGCGTTTTATACTTGAGTTCATGATTCATTCTGGCTTCATTATTTTTATAAGGTGTGAGGTTTAGGTCGAGTTTTTTTCTTAGTTTTTGGGTTTTGCCTATAATGTTCGATTGCTGCAACACTGTTTGTTGAAAGGCTATCCCTTCCTTCACTGAATTGCTCTTGCACCTTTGTCAAAAGCCAGTTGAGCATATTTGTGTGGGTCTGTTTTTGGATTCTGCCTTCTGATCCATAGAATTGTCTATACCTCCACCAACACCAGTGTCTTTACTGCAGCCGTATACTAAGCCTCCGTATGATTGGATTGATTTCTCATTTTCATTTCTCTTTGTCATGATTATTTTAGCTATTCTGGGGTCTTTTTTCTTTCCATATAAACTTTAGACAAAGCTTCTCTATGTCTATAAAAGACCTGGCCAAGATTTTAATAGGAATTGTGTTAAGCCTATAGATCAGTTTGGGCAGAATTGACATCTTTACTCTGTTGAGTCTTCCAATCTATGAAGGCAGTATGTATTTCCATTTATTTTGATCATCTTTGATATCTTCATCAGTATTTTGTCATTTTCAACATATAGATTTTGCACATACTTTCTTAATTATTTAATTTGCAGTAGTTTTAAATGGCATTGTTTTTGTTTCCACATGTTCCTTGTTAGTATATTGAAATGTGATTGGTCATTGTGGCTTGACCTTGTTTTCTGCAAAATTGCTGAAGTCACTTATTGGTTCTGGGAGTTTTTTGTAGAGTCCTTGGAATCTTCCATATGTAATACAGTCATAACATATTTAAATAGAGGTGATTTTATCTCTTCTTTTCCAATCTGTATGCTGTTTATTTCTTTTTCCTGCCTATGCAGTGGCTAAAACTTCCAATACTATGTCAGTTAGAGAGTGGTGAAGGCAGATATCCTTGCCTTGTTCTGATCTGAGGGGAAAGCAGTCAGTATTTAAGTAGGATATTTAAGTATGATATTAGCTGTAGATTTTTTCTAGGTGCTCTTTATCAGGTGGAGGTAATTTCCCTTTATCCCTAGCTTGAAGAGAGTCATTATCATAAATGTATGTTGGATTTTGTTAAATGATTTTTCTGTATCAATTGATATAATCATGTGATGTTTTTCTTCTTTAGCTTTTTCATGCATTGTATTACATTGACTGATTTTAGAATGTTGAACCAAGCTTGCACAATTGGTCATGGTGTATAATTCTGTTTATACATTGTTGGATTCAATTTACTACTGTTTTGTCGAGGACTTTTGCATTTATATTCATGAGGGATACTGGTCTGAAGTTTTATTATTTTGTGTTTTCTTGTTTTGGTTTTGGTATTATAAAATGAGTTGAGACTTCTTCCTTGTGTTTCTGTTTTCTAGAAAAGATTGTGAAAGTTGGTTATAGTAAGTCTTTAAGTGTTTGGTATAATTCTCCAAGGAATCTATCTGGATTTGGTGATTTCTTTTTTAGTAGTTTTAGATTATGAACTGAATTCCTTTGATGGTTATAGGGCTATTCATATTATTTGTCCCCTCTTAGTTGTTTTGTTAGCTTGTGGTTTTCGAGGAATTGGTCCTTTTTTTCCAAGCTCTCAAATTTTTTAGCATAAAATTTTTCATTGTATTCTTTTATTATGTTTTTAACAGTTGCAGAATCTATAATGATATTCCTTGTTTCATTTCCAAAATTGGTGATGTGCATCCTCTCTTTATCTTTGTCGGTCTTGTTAAAGCTTTTTAAGTGTTGTTGATTTTTTTTTTTTTTGCGAAGAACAAGCTTTCTGTTTCACTGTTTCTCTATTTCTGCTTTGGGTTTATTTTGCTCATCTTTTTCTAGTTTCTCATGTGGGAACTTAGATTACTGATTTGAGACCTTTCCTCATTTCTAGTGAGGAAATAGAAATTTCTCTCTGAGCATGGCTTTAACTGCATCCGTGTATTTTAAGTTTTCATTTTTATTCATTCTGATATTTTTTAAAATTTCTTTGAGACTTGCTCTTTGACACATGGATTACTTAGAAGTCTGTATTTTTTTTTAATTTACTTATTTTATTTATTTATTTTTGGCTGCTTTGGGTCTTTGTTGCTGCGCGCAGACTTTCTCTAGTTGCGGTGAGCAGGGGCTACTGTTCGTTGTGGTGCGCGGGCTTCTCATTGTGGTGGCTTCTCTTGTTGCAGAGCACGGGCTCTAGGCACATGGGCTTCAGTAGTTGTGGCTCAGAGCCTCTAAAGCGCAGGCTTCGTAGTTGTGGCGCATGGGCTTAGTTGCTCTGCGGCATGTGGGATCTTCCCGGACCAGGGCTCGAACCCATGTCCCCTGCATTGGCAGGCCGATTCTTAACCACTGTGCCACCAGGGAAGCTCTAGAAGTCTGTATTTTAATATTGACATATTTAGAAATTTTGTTAGCTTTCTATTACTGATTTCTAGTTTGATTCCATATGGTCAGAGAACACATTATGTATGAGTTCAATACTTTTAATTTTGTTGAGGTTTGTTTTATGGCTTAGGAGCTGGTGAGTCTTGGTGAAGGTTCAGTGGGCGTTTGGAGAAAAACCTGTGTACTCTGCTATTGTTGGGTGTAGTGTTCTCATATGTCAGTGTGGTTCAGTTAGTTGACTGTGTTGTTCAGATCTTCTATAACTTTGCTGATTTTCTGTCTAGTCATTTTATCAGTTTTTAAGGGGAGGATATTGAAGTCTTCAACCATAATGTGGATTTCTGTATTTTTCTTTACAGTAACATCAGTTTCCATTTCATGTATTCAGGCTCATGTTTTCAAGCTCTATTTGTTGAGTACAGATATAGGATTAGGGTTGTTATGTCTTCCTATCAGATTGGTCTTTGTACCATTGTGTTACGTCTCTCTTTTTCTCTAGTAATAGTCCTTTTCTGATGACTACTTTATCTGATATCAATATAGCCACACCTGTTTTTTAAAATTAATGTTTGCATGCTGTACTTTTTCTATTGAATTTGAAGTGGGTTTCTTGCAAAGGGCATTTAGTTGGGCCATGTATTCATTCACTCTGCCAATCTCTGTCTTTTAATTGGTGTATTGGACCATGTATACTTAAGATACTTGCTGAAATGTTAGTGTATAAATTGGCCATTTCATTATTTGTTTTCTGTTTGTTTCCTCTAGTTCTTGTTCTTCTGTTTGTCTTTTCTTGCCTTTCTGTGTATTACTCAAATAGTTTTGAGTTTTTCTTGATTTATTTATAATTTTTTTATTGTGATAAAATGTATATAACATTCACCATTTTAACCACTTTTAAGTGTACGCAGTTCAGTGGCATTAAGTACGTTCACATTGTTGTGGAACCATCATCACCGTCTTGTCCAGAACTTTTTCATTATCCCAAACTGAAATTCTGTGTCTATTAAACTCTCCCTTCCTCTCTGCTTCCAATCCCTGGTAACACTATTCTTTCTCTCTCTGTGAATTTGCTTGTTCTAGGAACCTCATGTAAGTGGAATCATGCAATATGTGTCATTTTGTGTCTGGCTTATTTCACTTAACATAATGTCTTCTAGGTGTACCCATGTTATAGCATGCATCAGGATTTCATAAGGCTGAATAATATTCCATTCTATGTATACCACGTTTGTTCATTCATTTTTAATAAATCTGTGGGTTATTTCCACCTTTTGGCTTTTGTGAGTAATGCTGCTGTGAACATAGGTGTATAAATATCTCTTTGAGTCCCTGCTTTCAATTCTTTTGGGTATATACTTAAAATAGAATTACTGGATCACATGGTAATTCAATCTTTAAGTTTCTGAGGAGCCGCCATACTGTTTTCCACACTGGCTGCACCATTTTATGTTATTTTGTTTCCAACTTTATTGAGATATAATTCCGTATAACATTGTGTAAACTTAAGTTCTACAATGGGTTGATTCGATACACTTATATATTACAGAATGGTTACCAGCATAACATTAACTGACACTTCTATCTTGTCACATTATTACCATTTCTTTTTCGTGGTAAGAACATTTAAGATCTACTCTCTTAGCAACTTTCAAATATGCAACACAGTATTATTGACAATAATAATCATACTGTACATTAGATGCCCAGAACTTACTCATCTTTTAAGTGGAGGTTTGGTCTCTTTGACCAACATCTCCCCATTTCCCCCACCCTTCAGCCCCTGGCAACTACTAATCTACTCTCTGTTTCCATGAGTTCAGTTATTTTAGATTCCACATATATGTGATATCATGTAGTATTTGTCTTTCTCTGTCTGACTTATTTCACTTAGCACAATGTCCTCAAGGTCCATTCATGTTTTTACTAGTGGCAAGATTTTCTTCTTTCTCATGATTGAATAATGTTCCATTTGTGTGTGTGTGTATCCATTCATCCATTGATGGACACTTAGGTAGTTTCCATATTATTATTGTGAATTATGCTACAGTGAACTTGGGAATGCAGATATCTCCTGCTTTCATTTCTTTGCATATATATCCAGAAGTGGGACTCCTGGATCATATGGAAGTTCTGTGTTTAATATTTTCAAGAATCTCCATACTGTTTCCATAACAACTGCATCAATTTACATTTCCATCAACAGTGCACAAAGGTTTCCTTTTCTCCATATCCTCACACTTATCTCTTGTATTTTCATGATTGCCATTCTAACAGATTTGAGGTGGTATCTCATTGTGGTTTTATTTGCATTTCCCTGATGATTAGTGATGTTGAGCACCTTTTTCATGTGCCTGTTGACCATGTGTATGTCTTCTTTGGAAAAATGTATATTCAGTTCTTCTGCCCATTTTTAATCAAATTTCTTGGTTTTTCGCTATTGAGTCCCACCAACCATGCACAACAGTTCCAATTTCTCCACATTATCGCTAGCACTTGTCATTTTCTGGGGTTTTGTTTTGCTTTCTTTTGTTTATAATGGCCATCCTAATGGATGTGAAGTGATATCTCACTGTGGCTTTTACTTGCATTTCCCTAATGATTAGTAATGTTGATCATCTTTTTATGTGCTTACTGTCCATTTGTATATATACTTTGGAGAAATGTCTGTTCAAGTCCTTGACCATTTTTTAATTGGGTTGTTAGTTTTTTGTCATTGTTGAGTTGTGGGAGTTCTTTCCATGTTCCAAATATAAATCCCTTATCAGATATAAGATTTTAAAATATTTTCTCTAGTGGTTTTGAGTATATCTTTTTGCATAGTTTTCATAGTGGCTGCTCTGTGTATTACAACATACATACGTTTCTTATCACAGTGTATTAATACCAACATTTAGCACATTAAGTAAAATTTGGAAACCATAACCATTAGATCCGTTTACCTTCCAAACTTTTAGATATCATTGTGTTAAGTACTGGATTGCATTCTGTTTTTTTAATCATCAAATATATTTTATGAAACTCTTTAAATTAAAAGATTGCACATACCTGTCTTTCTGTTCGTTTCCTTGTTCCTTTCCTTATGTTCCATGAGTCTTTCTTTTTTTTTTTTTTTTTTTAATTTCCTTTCCATTCAAGGAACTTCCTTTAGCTAGTCTTTAAGATTAGGTTTGCCAGTGACATATTCTTTTAATTTTTCTTTGTGTAAGAATGTTTTCATTTCTTCTTCATTCCTGAAGGATCATTTTGATGAATATTAAACTTGCAACTGACAGTTATTTTCTTTTGTCATTTGAAAAATGCTTTACCACTTCCTTCTGGCCTCCAGAGTTTGAAGTGAGAAGTCTTCTGTTACTCACATTTGTGTTCCTCCATAGAAATGCTTGTTTCTCTTTGGCTGCTTTCAGATATTTTCTTGGTCTTTTATTTTCACAAGTTTTATTATAATGTGTTGGTGTCTACTTCTTTGGGTTTATCCTGTTTGGATTTCCCTCAGCTCCTTGAGTCTGCAGATGTGTGTATTTTACCAAATTTGAGAAGCGTTCAGCCACTCTTTCTTTGAATATTCTCTCAGACCCACTTTTTCTTTTTCTGGGACTCCGATGAAGTGAAATTTGGCTCTTTTGTTATTGCCTTGCACACCCCTGAACTTTCTATTTATTTTTAAAATATTCCGTTTTCTCCCTGTTTGTTGTTCCAATGGGGTGAATTCAATGATACGTCCTTTGTCTGCTCCACCCCTCTTTTCAGTCCACCCACGAAGTTGTTTTCTTCTACGATTTCTGTTATTGTATTTTTCAATTCTATTCATTTCCATTTGGTCCTTTATTATAACTTCTGTTTCTCTGCTGAAGCTTCTTTTGTTTCATATGTTCCAAAAGGATTTGCAGTTGATTGTTGAAATGTTGATCTGATGGCTGTTTAAAATTCTTGTTAGATAATTCAACCATCTGACTCATCTCAGTATTGCCATCAGTTGGTTATTCTTACTTAAGTTGTGACTTCTCTTGAATTTTGGTATGACAGGTGGTTTTTTATTGTATCCTGGACATTTTGTCTGTTAAATTAGGAGACTTTGGATCCTATTTAAGTATTTCATTGTAGCAGTAGTCACACTGCTGGAGTTTGGTATGAAGTCCTGGCCTACTTATCTGGGCCATGGTTCCAATGGCAATTGAGTTTTCAGTGCCTTTCCATTTTTATTTCGGTTGGCTGGGTTTTTTCACCAGTCCGTGCTGGCACCACCTGAGGGAGCAGAATGGGCTTTTGATGGCCATGCCTCTGGATGCCTCTCCGTGAGAGAAGAGTGTCTCAAGTCTGTATGGACAACGAGGCTTTCTTGGCCTACTACTTGTCAGGTATAGGAGTTTTAATGAAGGGACACTTGAAAAATGGTATCTGAGAAAAAAATACAAAATTGGTAAAGAGGTATACAAGATATATTCCCAAGAGTGGGGTTGCTGGATCATATGGCAGCTCTATTTTTATTTTTTTGAGGAACCTCCGTACTGTTCTCCATAGTGGCTGCACCAATTTACATTCCCACCAACAACGTAGGAGGGTTCCCTTTTCTCCACACCCTCTCCAGCATTTGTTATTTGTAGAGTTTTTTAATGATGGCCATCTGACCAATGTGAGGTGGTACCTCATTGTAGTTTTGATTTGCATTTTTCTAATAATTAGTGATGATGAGCATCTTTTCATGTGTCTGTTGGCCATCTGTATGATGTCCTCTTTGGAGAATGTATAACTGAATCACTTTGCTGTGCAGCAGAAACTATACAACATCGTATAGTTGTATGTTGTATAGTTGTATGTTGTAATACAGCATTGTAAATCTGCTATACGTCAATAAAATAACTTTTAAAAAAGGAGGTATACAGGAAAAGGACATAGAACTGTGCTGAAGACACAGCATTTTCTAGAGATGGCCCTACATACTTTCCATCTGTGATGGAGGTAAAGGAAATAAAAAGAGGCTCCCTATCTTTCTGTTCATGGCCTTTGCCTCTGGAATTGAGCCTATCACCTAATTACCATAAAAATTAGCATCATTGCCTTCTATTTTAGCAGACATTTGATTGGGGTGGCATTGGCCATGGTAAGTAAGTACATAATTTACTTCTACTGAATCTGCTGCCCAGTGTGAACCATGAGCGAACTGTAGAAATTAAGTTACAGCAAACTGCATTATTTGGGCACTCAACAGTTGCAGCATGGTTCCACGTAGATTAGCCAGGCTTACTCCTGAGACGTATTTCCCTTGCTGGGTCTTCTTTTAAAGGCACCGTGAGCAATGTAGGAACGAATGATAAAAGTTAGTTCAACTACAGTTGCTAACCCTTCAGATTTTTCTCCAAAAGTTGCCATTCAGGATGTTTTCTGAGTGTGAATTCTTGTATGTTTACCCCTCAGAAGGGTGAATAAGGAATGCATGAGAGATGAAAATACTTGTGAATAGTGCGTTCTCAGCAGCTCAGCACGTATGCTGGCTTAGGAGCAAAGACAGTTATGAATTGGTAACGATAAATTATATACCAGCTTCTCATGTCTTACTGTTGCTGGAATTTAATCAAGATGTTTTAGTATCGACCCTCCATGTCAGAGACTTCAAGGTAACATGATATCAGCCACATCTACTCAACATACTTAAGTGGGAGAGTCGGACTGAAGCATTTGATATCTTGGAAGACAACTAAAGCCTAGTTTGTGATCGAAACATAACTGTATTATATATTTTTTAGTCCCTGGTTACTGCAGATAATGGTGTGTATTGACATTGCAAAATATTGTAATTAAAGAATAGGCTTAGTATAGAACTTTAAACTGCACTGCTTTTTGTTTTGCATTATTGAAATAGCTTTAGGGTGGCCGTTTCTTTTCAGACTATTAGCAAATGCAGCCAGCCTTTGTGACCAAGAGCTCAGTTTTGTCACTTCGTTATCATTATTATTGACAAGAGAAAGAGGTTGGTTGTATGTTGATTTCAAGGCAATTTTACATTTTTTTAATTGTTATCTCTCTGCCACTGGACAAGTTGACACAAAATAAGGTATTCAACATTTAAAAAGACTTTAAATAGATCAATTTCAGAAAGTTTACCTGGGGCTTTGGGATTTCAGATTATTTGCTTAAGTATAGCTGTAATTCTCAGCAGCTATAGAGGGTGATTTTTAATTGTTACGGCGTAAAAGATAATTTTGGAATGTTATGGAATTTGCTTAAAGAGGTTTAATTTTAGGGGAAACCCTCTCCTCTAATCGCCATGACTCATGCTTCTTCCTTAAACTCCTTGAGGGCAGGCACCTTATCTTCTCCATCTCTCTGTTGATGCTGCAAAACCCACACCACCCCTATTTATGTGTAATGACCAGACTTTGATTATATATACAAAAGAGTAGATATAACAATAGGCTCTACCATCTCTTATGGCTTTGGACCATCCATATTTCAAGCCAGTGCTTCGTAAATAATCACTTTTTAAAAAAAAAAAAAACAGTGATTAAATTCAAAGTAACTTAAATATAGATGCATTACGTTGTACCATTACAATGCCAGGTAGTAAAGCTCCTTGAGGGCAGGAATTTTTCTTTTTTCTTTGCAACCCCATTCCCAGTACCTGGAACAGTGTCTGGCACATAGTAGCCCCTTAGTCTTTGTTGAATGCATGAATGTATTTTTAAGACACTGTGAAAAATAGCCAGTTAGGCTGCCTTTGTATGGGAAGAAAACCCCAGTTTTCATGTCAGGAAATCTAAATTATTGTCCCATCTCTGCTACTAAACTGCTGTGTGATCTCAGGTATGACACCTAACCTCTCTGTGCCTTTCTTATCTATGAAATGAAGAAATTAGATTTTATGAATGATAAAGTCCAGTCCATGTTTAAAAGTGCATAATTCACTGATTGGTGATTCTCAGCATGCATTGAGAAGTGGTGCTTGGAAACAAATTTACAATTTGTGGCCATGGAACCAGTGTTGCCAACTGGCATATCTGGGGGTTGGAACTAAGACTTGAGTCCCTGGCTATTAAAATTTTGGCTCTAACAATTGAACTAATCATCAGCTAAATAAATAAATAAATAAATAAATGAAAGAAAGAAGGAAGGAAGAAAGAGAGAAAAAGAAAGAAAGGAAGGAAGAAAGAAAGAAAGAAGGAAGGAAGGGAGGAAGGAAAGAAAGAAAGAAAGAAAAGGAAAGAAAAGACGAAAAGTCAAAAGCTTTTCTGTACTCTGGCATGGAAAAGTGATTTTTAAGAATAAGGAAAACTAAATCTAACACAGAAGAGTAAAATGTCGCACAGTGATAAAAAAGAACTAGATTTAAATCCTAACTCCAATGTTTTCTGTGACCTTGGCCAAGTAATTTAATTTCTGTGCCTCTATTTTGGCATCTATAAAAATGAAATAATGATAATATCTAAATGAAGTCATTTATTTATAGTTTCTGGGACATGGTAGGCTTTGAAATCCTTACAGTCAGCCTGATATAAAGGAATTAGGTAGGTGGATGGAAATGAATTTGATGAAAGGTAAATCTGTATATTTGGCTTGAGGCAGACACCAAGAGGTGTAATAGTGGTTGAGTGCATGGCTGAGATCAGACTGTCTAGGTCTGATATAAATAAAGCTGGTACCTTCACTCACCAGCATTAATAATTTGGTCATTTTCTTACCATCTCTGCATCTCAGTTTTCTCATCTGTAAAATGGCGCTAATAACAGTACCTCCCTCATAGGGTTATTGTGAATTTTCAATGAAACAATCCATGTAATGTGCTTAGAACAATGCCTGGTGTATAGCCAGCACTCAATAAATGAGGCTGTTCTTATTATGTTCCATTAAGTTCATCCAGAGGGGGGGAAATTGAAAGGGATGTAGAAGCCTGCCAGCCCAGTGAACGAAGAGAAAGCAATGGGGATTCAGTAGGACCAAAGAGATTATCATAGTCTAGTGGGTTTGGGGAGGGGAGTTGTTTGTTGTTTTTTTAGAAAACTATTTATAAACATATTAAGTTTTGAGATTTTAGAAAAGAAAGGCTGTGTAAATCCAAGACGTTGGGAGTTCCCACTTACGTCATTGACAGTAAATATCACAGTCTCCTATTTATTCTTGGGTGGTGAAACTTCTTTTAAGAAATCTGTCATAGGGAAAAGGTCTTTTAGTCTTCAGCCACATGGGTTAAAAGGTATCACTAAATCGTGCTCTAACAGTTGTAAGTAGTCAGTCTTTTTATAACAGGGCAACAGCTGAGGTATCAGTGAGTCATTACATACCCTGTGTCTACCAGGGAGCCCAAATCATTCTGTCTGTAGAGAAGTGAGTCAGGTTGGGGGCAGTACCTGTACATTTCAGCACAGAGGGTCCTCTAACCAAACTCTTGAAGCTGCGAAGCTGCCACAGATAAACTGAGATATGAGGACAGGATGGAAAGAATACAGGTCAAATTAAAAAAGACAATAAAATAGAGGCTAAGTTTCCAACTAGCACTACACATCTTAAAGTGCATTTCTTTGTGGTGAGCTTTAAAGAGACATGAAATAAGCCTGTGTGTTTCATGACTGTGAAACCTTTTTCAATTGATTGGGAAATTTTGGGTATGTCTGAGCACACATTACCTCATTTTTTAAAAATTGTGTGCAAAAACAAACAACCTGATTAAAAAATGGGTAGAAGGAATGAACAGACATTTTTCCAAAGAGGGCATGCAGATGGCCAACGGGCACAGGAAAAGATACTCAACATCACTAATCATCAGGAAAATGCAAATCAAAACCACAATGTGATAGCACCTCACACCTGTCAGAATGGCTATCATCAAAAAGGACACAAATAACAAATGATGGCGAGGATGTGGAGAAAAAGAAATCCTTGTACACTGTTGCTGGGAATGTAAATTGGTGCAGCCACTGTGGAAAACAGTGTGGAGGTTTCTCAAAAGACTAAAAATAGAACTACCATATGACCCAGCAATTCAATTCCTGGGTATATATCAAAAAAAAACCCCAAAACACTAATTCAAAAAAGATACATGCACCCCAGTGTTCATAGCAGCATTATTTGCAATAGCCAAGATATAGAAGCAACCTAGGTGTCCATCAACAGATGAATGGATAAAGAAGATGTGGTATATGGGTGTATATGTGCATATATATATAATATATATATGCACATATACAAAGTGGAATACTACTCGGCCATAAAAAATGAAATCTTGCCATTTGCAGCAACATGGATGGGCTTGGAGGGCATTATGCTAAGTGAAATAAGTCAGAGAAAGACAAATTCTGTATGATATCACTTATATATGAAATCTTAAAAATACAACAAACTAGTGAATATAACAAAAAAGAAGCAGATTCACAGATATAGAGAACAAACTAGTGGTTAGCAGTGGGGAGGGGAAATAGAGGGGTGAGGGATTAAGAGGTAGAAACTTAGGTATAAAATAAGCTACAAGGATAGATTGTACAACATGGGGAGGATAACAAATATTTTACAATAACTATAAATGGAGTGTAACCTTTAAAAATTGTGTATCACTGTATTGTATACCTGTAACTTACATAGTATTGTGCAGCAACTATACTTCAACTAAAAAAAAAAAAATGTGAACTTGTTCAGAAATAGGTTAAGACTCATTATATCAAGTGGATTGGGGTAGAAGGGCCTTCTTAACAGAGAGTAATAGAAAGATTTCTCCCTTAGAAGCGTTGTTTCTTACACATTAAGGTCATCTAGACAGTATGAAGTGCATCTTTAAAATGTAAATATCCCTTGAAAGTGTCAGGTGTCTACATTGTTTACACTTCAAAGTAAATCACTTTTATCACTGACTTTTCTCTCTTCCCCGGTTGAGGATTTGACCTTTAAGGCAATGAAGTTTCAAATGGAAGATAGAAATTAAATTAAATTAGAAATTAAATTAAACACTGAGGGACTTCGGAGATAAGTTGGCTTGAGGTAGGACCTTTGATTAAATGTTCAAGTAGTCAGCTGGTAAAGAAGAAGACATTGAGGCATTTGAGAAGAGCAGAGACTAGATTAATTTAGTTCACCTTTACACCAGGATTTTCAGAAGTAGGTGGTCCAGTTCCAAAATTCTATATACAGTGCTTAAACTGTAATTTAGTAAGGCTTGAAGCTCTTGCTACAGTCTGTGCCAGTTCATTACAACAGGGTGAATGTTAATGACTACGTAATTAGCAGGGCTCAGGGCAAAATGAAAGGGCAGCCCCTTTGTTCAAAAAGCAGGACAGAAAAAAAAAAAAAAAAAAAAGCAGGACAGAAGCTTGTTACATGTGCACAAATCTAAAACCATTTCTTTTCTTCCACCATCTCTCTCTCAACTTGTAGCATTTTTTATTGGCTATTTAATGTAGTTCCAGGTAAAGAAAAGCAAAAGTTTAAATTATTAGCATGAATTTAACCATTCATCTTTATATTGTGCAATACAAATATAAGAATATCTAACTTTCATGCAGAATCACCAAAATCATGCAATTTGTATGCCATAGATCATGCATACATATGTCATTCTTACCACAACAGTGGAAGCACTACACAAAACTTAGTCTACCATTTTTATTTCACTTATTGATACGTGTACCAACATGTACCAATAGTCTCCCTTTGGCTTTCTGATGAGTGAAGGAGAAAAAGAACTGTGATTGCCCTTCCTTTCTCTTCCTTTTTATGTATCATCTTCAGCATTAGCAGCTGGCTAATACAATGGAAAACATGCAAGAAATAAAGGATATGATAGGGTTTCTTGGTCATCTGTGTTTCTTAGAACACCAACGTCTTCTTGCAAAGTTGGAACCAAATTCTGGTTCCCATGGAAAGCATGGCCTCTTGGGACTGTCAGCCATAGACATAGCATACTCAGCAAATCTCACTGACCTCCCAGGAATCATGGGTCTACCAGAATTCACATTCACGCATGTTATATGCAGATGAGGCAGCAAGGGATGTCTGGGGACAGGCATATTATTCAGGTACCCCCGATCACACACATGCTCTATTATCCTGTTGGACTGTACCCACAGAACACTGACTCAAATATAAAAGCATTAAACAGCACAGGGCTGTTCTGAGCCTGGAGCCCCGTGGAGCTGCCCAGGTGGGCACGCCCATGCATCCAGCCCTGCTTTGAAGTTTCTTACACACAAATGAGGAATCAATCAGCAAAGAGGTTTGCAAAAGGAAGTGGCAACTGGCTAGTCTTCCTTTTTTTGCTTTTTATTTGATCTAAGGCTGCCTCAGGCATATGGGAAGTCGCAGAATAATTGCAGACCTTGTTGTGAAATGGATTCTTACTCTAAGACCTGCAGGGGTGAGAGCATCAGGAGGCTTGTAGCTAGTTTAACTTTTGGTCTTCAAACAAACACAGTGTGTTATGGACTATAAATGTGAGTAAAATTTTACGAGAAAACTTGAGATTTCAAAAACTGATGCTGCTTATTTGGTAATTGGGTAAAAAAAAAAAAAAAAGGAAAATTAAGAGAAACTATTTGAGTAGAAGGACAACTATACTGAAAGTTAGGAGGCCTATGGTCTAGCTCTGGCTTTGTTATCTACTAACTGTGACCTCAGATAAAACAGGTCACATCACTAGTACTCATCAACCTCATCTATAAAACAGGGTTTGAACTTATGGGGTTTCTATTTTAAACTGTGTTTAGTTGAAGAGGCGTTTATAAATCAAGAAACTCATTTTAAAGATAAAATTGTAGACTTCAAAGAAGTCTTTCTAGAATTTCCAGATCTCCCCTCTGTGCTTCCTCAGCTGTGCACGAGGACCTGTGGTTGAATGATCATCTCTCCCACATTTCCGCATCTTCTTTATCCCGAAGGACAATTAATCATTGCTAAAAATCAAGGGGGATTTGAGAGAAGTTGAGTGACTTTTTAGGTCTGTGGATTTATTCCAGTTCTGTTTTTATTTTTACTTTAGATCTTTCAGCTAGTGCCCCAACCAAAATTTACCTTGCTCCCTGAAAGTTCTGCTTTATGACTTATTGAGTAGCATTATTAATATTTCATCCGGTGATTATTTTCACTGTATTTTAGAAAGGACTGCCAAAATGTAGAGCATGGTTTTTATTACGTCTTGCAGAAAATTGATTTTTTCACACAAAGGTAGACTTAATCATTTTTTTTATCTTAATTTAATTTAATTTTACTTTTTAACATCTTTATTGGAGTATAATTGCTTTACGATGGTGTGTTAGTTTCTGCTTTATAGCAAAGTGAGTCAGCTATACGTATACATACATCCCCATATCCCCTCCCTCTTGCATCTCCCTCCCACCCTCCCTATCCCATCCCTCTAGGTGGTCACAAAGCATCGAGCTGATCTCCCTGTGCTATGCAGTTGCTTCCCACTAGCTATCTATTTTACATTTGGTAGTGTATATATGTGCATGCCACTCTCTCACTTCGTCCCAGCGTACCCATCCCCCTCCCCGTGTCCTCAAGTCCGTTCTCTACATCTGCTAGACTTAATCTTATAGTCAATAGAGAAATAAATATTTGAAAATAAAAGCAGGAAACAGAAGGGAATTAAAATGTGCTGAGTTCTGTTATGTACCAGTTACTGTGTTTTACATGTATTATTGCGTTTAATATCCACATAATCATCTGTGGTAGGTGATAATAAGAATACTACCAGTTTTCCATGGGAGGCCAGAAAGTCTTCTGGGAGCTTCCATTCCAATATAATATGTCCAACCTCCTGCATGAGAAGCCCACTTGGTACTGACCTCTCAAAGTCAATATGGCCAAATTTAGCTCATCCTTTTTCCCCAGAAGTCTTCTCTAGCCACAGGCTTTCTCATCTAAGTGATAGATAGTAATGTCCTCTTCCGGTTGTGTGGGCTAGAAACCTTGAGGTCATCCTTGCCTCCCTCATTCCTTACCCCCTCCACCCACTCCATCAGGAAATCCTGTTGACTCTCCTTCAAAAGACACCCAGCCTGGATCTGATGCCTCCTCACCAGCACCACGTGAGTCTGAGCCAACATCTCCTCTCGCCAAGAAGGCGAGCTTTCCACCTGCCTCCATCCTGGCCTCCCCTGTGGTCTCTTCCCAACCAGCAGCCAGGATGAGGCTACTGAAACAGAAGCTGTGTCAATTCTGAGCTCAAGCTCCTGTGGTGGCCCCCATTTCACTCTCAGAGTAAAAGCCAAAAAGCCTTGAGCTGCCCTGGATCCGTCCTTCCCTCCACCTCCCCACGGTACCACCCGCTGCCCCTCCATTTCTCTGCTACTAATCCTGTACTTGCCAGCGCTACTCCATCCCCACTGACCCCCTAGCAATTCCAGGAACAGCCCCTGGGAACACTCCTGCCTCAGGGCCCTAACCTTGGCCATTCCCTCTGCCTGGAACACGCTTCTCGTGCACATGACTAACCCCCTCACATCTTTCAAGATTTTGGTTACATGTCACTTTCTTAGTGAGCTCCCCTTACCGCCCCACAGCCAACGATGGCCAGGGATGAGGATTCAACGACACACAATGGACAGAGGTCACCTCTGAAGGTTGGGGAAGGTGGTGGAAGGCTGGGCAGATCCTAAAGGACAGGGCAGCAGACACCCCAAAGTAGTGACTCTAGCACAACCCAGTGCGGTAGGGAAGAGCACACTATTGAAGCAGACTACTTAAGTTCGGATTCCTGTGTGTGTGTGTGTGTGTGTGTGTGTCAGGGTGTTTTGTTTATTTTTTTGTTTGTATTTTTGTTTTATACCTTTCGTTTGCTCTCATTCTTTCGCAGATATAGAGACTAAATATTGTTACTCGGTGATAGAAAAAGGGCAGGAAGAAAAAGTTTAAAAGGGACTGTTGGGGTGAGGGAAGGGAAAAAAATACCCAAGAATCAGGAATTCTGCATTCTAATCTCAGTTCTGTCACCAAACAAATGCCTTGGGTAAGTCATTCCTTAGTTTCAGTTCCCTCATCTCTAGAATAAGGAAATTAGGCAAGAATCAGTAAGTTTCCCAAACCCCCTTGATCAGGAGAATGAACCTGGGAGCGTTTGCAAATTACCTTGAATTCAGGTAATGCAGATTACCCTGAATCTACCCATGAATAGTCTGATTTAATAGGTCTTGCATGAAATTCTATAGTTTGTATTTTTCACGAACTTTCCAGACAATTGTGATGATCAACCACACTTGGGAACTGCTAGATTAGATGACATTTAAGACACCTCCCATTGTTTAAGATATTCGTTTACCTAAATATTATTTAATTCAGAAAACATCCCAATTGTAATAAAATTGATTTTTATTGTATATGTGGGTGTCTCTGTCAAAAACTGCATAATATTTTCATTTTTTTCTATGGAAAATTAAGAACAATATCTAGCACAAAATAGATTCTCAATACTTATAAATGAATAAATTGTCAGTTCCAAATGTTTAGAAAGTAAACATTTTTTAGTATCTCCTTGAGTAACCTATTTCTCATATATGTAGGGAAAAATTCAGAGTTTGTCTAGTGTCCTTCAGTATTAAGAATATTTAACACAATAATCATACATAAACCAGGGCTCATAATGATAATTATACCTGAAAGTTTTTGATAATGGAAAACCATTTTTATCTTTGTTATAACATAGGTAAATGAGATACACGTGAAAATATAATATTCCCAAGGTGCTTTATGTGCTATGAAAATACATGATATTTTTGTGCTACTGTTGTTCTAGCTTTTTACCACCCACAGCGTTCAAATTCTTAACCTGTCAACTTTGCCAGCCTCAAATTATTGCTGGAACAACTTCTGCAGAGAACTGTATTAACCCCGAATTTTTTGAATGACCAGTGTTCTTTTTGGAAGCAAATACAGTGTTGTGGGTTTTGAAAGGGGTTGAACTTTGAGGCAAAGATTCTGAGATGTCATTCTGCCTTTGTGTCTCTTAACTTAATAAAATTAGGCAAGCCCTGTCACCTCTTCTGGCCTCTGATTCCTCTTCTGTGAAATGATTTCTCCATTTATTCAAGCACTATCATTCTTGTAAATAATTAGGAGGTAAGAAATTACTCACCCCCAGATTCAATTCTGAATATCCCTCCACCTCTGCCTAATACTTAGATCGACTATTTTTCTCATTCCCTCTGATGCTATTTGAATGTGCTACCGAGGGCCACAAAATCATATTGCTTAGAAGCAAACAGAAACAGAATTCTGTTGATACCTTCATTTTTCAACACCAGTCATCTGTGCATGTAACACAAGTCCTTGTCTCCGTGACCTTTCAGAAAGGAAAATGACAGCTCAGCATAAAGCACGTGATGTGGTCATACTAGGTACCCCCCTCCTTAAGTCTGGGCCCAATTAGAAGTTCCATTTTATCGCTTTCATGAGAAAGTATTGTTACTAATTGGGGGTAATGCTTTGGTTTAGGCATCAACCAGCACCTAGTAATGCCCTTGGAAAGATTCTGCCATAATTGGTGTCCTCCTGTAATATCAAAAGAACTACCCTGAAAAGAATATTTTTTTACCCCCTTTTTTTAGTCACAGCTGCTTAGTTGCAGTGTTGTTAAAACGAATAATGCACAGGAAGTGAACACAATCTTGTGTGTGTAATATGTCTTACAAAAATCACATGATCAGTGCTTGCATTTTATTGCGTTTTAAAGAGGATATAAATGTTAATAGTAGAAAAGTAGATTGTAGAATAGCAAACCTATTTATTACGGTGACATTGTTTTTTATTTGTATAGTTGATTTGCTTTTCTGAAAAGCATAAAAATAAAGTGTAACATCGTGCAAGAGCCCTGCCACACGAATTTTCTGTGAAACGCTCTTCTCACATCATTGAATTTAATGGCTGCCCGGGTGGTTCTTAGGCAATCTTTTTAAGTATCTTTTTGTTTCAGGGTAGTTACTGCATCTAATTATTGCATTCCGTTGTGTTTCAGAACAGTTGAGCATCACATACCAAGAGGGACATCGGGTTAAAAAAAAAACTGCAACGTTTGGATCTTTTCCTGCTTCAGAAGCAAGAGGAATGGAAAATTGATAATCAAAGGTAAAACTGTCTCCTTTTCCCTTAAATCACATATCCCTACAGCTTCCTTTTCAGTCACCCTAGGTAAAGCAACTTTTTTTTTTTTCTTTTTTGATTGCATGGTGGAGTTTAATGAAAGTATTTCTGGCTTGTAATTCCAGGCGTATTAATAGGCTGCTGACATATTCAAGTCTGTGTTGTTTTAACTCCTTAGTTGCCTGTTCAGAATCTGGACCAGATGTGTTTTATATGTTTCATCTTTATTCTTGGTGTTGATCTGCGGCGGCAGAGCGGGCCAATGCCATTTTCGTAAATCTGCAGGCTGAAATGTTGTGCTTTAGGTTAGGCATGGAATTGTGGGAGTAGATGACATAGTATCAGCTTCTTTTTTCTTGGAGTGTTGGACAGATTTGAATTTATCACCAGAGACGTGATCAGCTTGATCTGTGTGAGGTAAGAAAGGCAATGGAAACACTTGAGGCAATGCTATGATCTCTGCTCCTTTCATTTTATTGTGTAGTTTATGGAAAGAAAAAAGAAAGGTCTCGACAATGGAAAAATCAAAAATACTACATATGTGGTGTCAGATCTAAAGGGGATTGATACTGCTGAATATATTAACAATCGATCGTGTTTGTTTTGGTTGCTTGCCTGGGACAACTACTTGGGCATGATCCTTTATTGCGGAGCTGATCCCGAGCATCGGGGAGAGTGAATGGGGGAAGAAGCAAAGACCAAAGTAAGAGCAGGTGAATGAATTCTCCATGGTGGACATGGGAACGTGGTCCCCCTGGGACTTCCAAGAGGATCTGGGATCCCTCCTGGAATTTCTGCCTGAAGGATGTGTGGCCAAAGATTTATCCACTGGCTTTTTCCCCTTGGTTGTGGATTGCTCCTGGGTCATTAACTCCCCCACAGTTCTGGGCTGTGCTGGCACTTGTCACTTGTGGTAGACACTGCAAAGGCAAAGAGAATCTGAGTTGGCACAGAACCGTCCATCTGTGCAGCCATGGCTGAAATCAGAGGTGAACCAAGGGGGTGTGATGCAGGGAACCAGAGGTGTCTGTTGTAGCTCTTTTTACTTTATTTTCAATCATCAAATAAATCACATGATCCTCTTAAATGAACTATTTCCAGGAAGAAAACGTTTTGTGTTTTAAAGACATTGAAGCGTGATATCCAAATGGCATAGAACCAAAGGGAACTCTGTTTCAAAACTAACTTCCTCATCAATAAATTGTCTATGTTCAGAGTGAAAAGTACGTCTTGGCCCACGTGTGCATTTGATATTGTATATAGTAAGATTTGAAGTATGACCAAAATATTGGAACAGAGATAATAGAATAATATTTTATAGTACCTGTACTTATTACTCACCGAATATTGATTTATGTACAAGAAGGTATCTGTGGAAACACAAAAATATAATTATTGTCTTTCCTATTTAGAAACAACCTCATTAGCAGTGTCATTATTTGTGTGAAAGGCGTGACAAATTATGCGTGTCCGAGCATAAAGTTACAAGGATGGTCAGCTGGCAACATAGATTTAACACGTTAAAGTGAATCAGGGTTCGTTTGTTTGTTTTCGGCATGAGGATATTCAACAGATGAAAATGAAGCCAGGTAAAGGCTGTGGTTGTGTTGTGACCTAGAAGATCCTTTGTGCAGAGGAGGAATGTAATCGGTGAGCTCTCTAAGGAGCAGCTGTGAAAACAAATGAACAAGCAGACATTTCAACCGATGCAATTAACATGCAAATTCCTAATGAAGGAAATGAAAATGGGGGGGAGGAAGGAAAAGGGTAGCAGAAAGAGGCCGGGCAGGGGAACCAAGGAAGCAGTGACAGGTGGCAAGGCAGAAATCCCCAAACTGGACAGAATCAAACTATAGAATGAAGAGAATCCCACCAACAGTGGAGAGATACTTCTTAGAGCAGACCTCATCCTGAGCGAATGGTCCCAGTTCATTTGAGGCCTGATAAATTCCTGGGTCATCACAGAAAGAATCAATGACTGTGTCTTCTCACCTGAACAATGCCGTCACCTCTCATTTGTCTTCCTTTCTGTGGTCTCATGAGACTCCAAGGTCTCCTAAATAGAAGTTCTGACCGTATCTGCTCTTTGCTCAGAAAATATTTCCTAATTGACCCAACTCATCATTGTCCAAATTTCTTAATCAAATATTTAAAACCTGCCACTCTAAGTTTTTGACTTATTTCTTATTCCTTGACTTCACTCACCAGTGGTCTAGACCCTTGGTTAGTACTGCAAATTCTGTGATGTATCAAGTCTTCCAAGTGATTTGGATGCATTTGGGTTCTCAAACATAAGTTGGTCTAGGACAAGGCCCAAGAATTTGCATTGCTAAGAAGTTCCCAGGCTGTGTTGCTGCTGTTGGTGCAGGAACCTTACTTTGAGAACCATTCCGTAAAACAAATGATCCAGTCTGGCACTACAGTTCCTACATTGCAGTTTGAACTCAAAGACTGCAATAAAAGGACTCACTTGCCAGCGTCCATCATTGTGGAGAGGTGTACTAGATTAAGTACAGGGTCTGTCTTCTGGTCAGAGACCATCTTAGCGTCATAAAGTCCCCAAGAGTAAGCTTTTTGATACATTTTTATATCCCCCACTGTGTTATAGACTCATAAATATTTGTTGGATGGATGGATGGACAGATGGATGGATAGAAGTGAAGGGAGGGAGGGAAGGTGGGAGGAACAGATAGACAGGTTTGGCAGGCAATGGTTGGTTTCAGCAAGGAACTTAACGCCTACAAAGAAACTGCTCTACAAAGAAACTGCCATTAGGGAAAGACTAATTGCCATCACATGAAAACCTCCTTATTGTGTAAGACCGTACTCAATATATCAGACATTTGATTAGGTGGAATAACTATGTATTCAGAGCCTGAGCGTCTGGGTATCAATAGTATTTTGCTCTTTAGTAAGCAGAGTCTTTCAAAAAAGACTTTTTGCCATTTGGTTGAGTACAACAGGGGGGAGATATCGTTTCTATCAAGACAAATTGTACGTTTTGCTTTATAAAAGAGCCACTGGCTATGTGAAACCGGGAAATCACATCCAGTTAATAAATTCCTTTGCAAATGTCTCTTCCTGGAGTTTAAATTTTGCAGCTGCAGCATCGTTTGAATGTTTATTCACATTTCCGACAATTGTGCTTTCTGGTTTTTTGCTTTCTTGCATTCAAATGTGTTCGTGTATCAATGTTGCAAATTTTCTCTCTGCATCTTTTATCTGCACACATCATCCCATGATTGGCTTGGTAAATTTATCCTACTTTTCGTGCTAAAATAACTGTTCCTCCTGTCTGTTTTCTGCCTGCTCTTTGATTTTTTCCAGAAATTGGGCTGAAGGCCTGCTTTTAGAGCTCAGTGTGAAATCTATTCTGTATGTTTTTAAACCAAGTTCCCACATATTTCCTTCTGCTATAGGTTCTGTAGTGGCATCAACTTCAAAACGCACCCTTGAAAGAGCCTCTTATATTATGTATTAGCATAAATAACAACAATGAATGAAAACAGGAATCTCAAAAATTTATTGCATCATTCACTTTAACGGTAGAAAATTAAAATTGTCACGTCCTCCTATGGCATGCCTCATGTTAAGCTTCAAGAGAAGAATCTAGTTCCAACTTTGTTATTACCTTGATGTACATCCTTGGCTGAGTCCTTAGGCCTCAGCTACCTCCATTATAAAAAGAAGGATTTAGGATAAATGTCCCTAAAGGATTAATTCTAGTTCCTTATCTTGCGATCTCAGGATGCAGGTCATATGAAATGCTACTTAAAATCAGGCATGACACTATGAGTGAGTCAATTCATCAACTAATATGTCACCTATTTGGCAGTGAAGTTGAAAGAGCAGGGTTTTGGATACAGAAAAATCTGTGCTCAAAACCCAGCTCTTTCACTTATTAACAGTATGAGCTTGGAGAATTTAGTGCACCCCTCTATGTACCTTAGTATCTTCATCTGTAAAATGGGGGCAGTGTTGTTATCATCTGCCAGGTTGCAGATAAAGACTAGGGATAATCTTAAAAATATCCAGCACTTATCTTTTGAGCATAGTGATCTCTAAAGACCTCTCCAGGCCTCTAAGCCGACCAGAGCCCAAACCATGGTTTTAGAGGTTAATGGAGATTCCATTCTTCTTCTCCACTATAATTCTACAAGGCTAAGAAATGTTTATCTGTGACTCTAAAAGATGAACCCAGTTTGGAAAATGTATCTGTAATTTAGTCATCTGAGACTTGGCAAGACTAATGGGAAAATTCAACCGTAGGCTTTCAGCTAGACAGGATATCTGGTTCCATGCATTGTGAGTGATTTACATAGAGCAAACAAGGCCCTTTTCATCATCAAGACCGACTCCTTCAGTGTCAAAGCTTAAAGTTTGCAAATCGCATTCTGGCTGTGTCTTGTTATGTGGCCACAGTTAGGGCAGAAGTGAAAGATTCTTCAAGACATTGGTTGAGTCCGAATAAATATTTATATGCTCTTGATTTGTATATGATTCCAGTAAGTTCAAAGGTATTCCTTATTTTTTTCTTTCTTGTCCTCTGAAAAATTATGTTTATAGCCAATTTGTCTGATGCAGCCTTACACCCAGAGGCAAAAGAAATTAAATTTTGGTCAATAGATGATTCATTTACTACAGAATTCATGCAAATATTGTATATTTTTCTGCTCTTTAGATTTATTCATTTCTTTTGAGGTTGAATTGTCACTTTGATATTGGTTAACCCCAGTCCTACCTCAGCAGAAATCCAGAGCTTTCTTCTTAATAGGGGTAGATCAATAAAGTTTTGGTGGACTATTTCATCTATCTTAGCAGAGGATTTCATCCTGTTGTCTTCTTTACTCTTTCAGTATTTTATAAATCCTCTGCAAGGTAATGTCTTTTGAGATAAAGCTTACTATATTTTATTCTTCTATACTTTTTCATCAGAAGTAATTTAGAGCCAAGAACTGCTGGTGCCATTTGAGTACATTGGTTATTTTAGACACCTGTAAGATAACTAAAATCTAATTGTGGAATGTTGTATTTGTCATGTCTCAGAGACATATGACCGTCAAGATGAAAATCATACTGATGAAGCAGTTTCAAACTCTAGGATATATATATGTATATATATATACGTATATATACGTATATATATATACGTATATATATATACGTATATATACGTATATATATATATGTATATACACATACACATTCAGTGTGTGGTGATGGTAGTGGTGGAGGTGATGGTGTGATATTGTTTACTTGGACAACCCAGTCATTCACAATAGTATAGTTATTTCTTACAATATAATATAATATAATTATTACCAAAATTGGCCTTTTTTTAATGAAAAGATCTATTAAATACTCTCTGAAAGACACATATTCTCTGTTGTATGATAGAATAATTCCTTTATTAAACAGAATATAATAGAGTTTATCACAACTCACATTTTTTTAGTATTTGTTGACACTTTAAGAATACCCAAGGACAACATTTACTATGTAGTAAAAAGACCTCAGCTTGATGAGAATTATAAGAAAAAAAGAAAAGAATGAAAGGCATGTTGGCCAAGTTTATTTCATTCTCACTGCATTTTCATCATGTGCTAGGAATTTTCACCTAAAATATTTATTTAAAAGCTACGTTTACGGAAAAGATGATACCACTTTAAACAACCAGCATTAGTGCTGGCATTTTTTTTACCATCCCAAGAGGATCTGGGAATTATAAATCAAATAATGTACAAATCTGACAAAATAATTGTAGTGATACACAATGCGTTTCTCTCTGGCACTTCAAATATTTGAGGTCTTTGTTTGTATTTATTTATGATTAAAAACGTAATAGCAAACATATGTTAAATACTTAGGTTTGTGCCCATTCAGGGGAGATATAATTTTATGTCAGCCCTTTTAGGGTCTTTGGCTGGGCCTGAAAATTAAATTCATGTAAGAAAGATCAACAGCAGAAAATTACACAAATTTATTTAATATAAGTTTTCTGTGACATGGGGTCTTCATAAGGAAATAAAGACCCAAAGAAGTAGCAGGACCTACTTGTTTATATACTAGGTTGAACAAAGAGGTGGAATTGTGGCAGTGTAACTAAAATATACAGGGAGGCTAAAGGAGGATGAGTTATTTTGATAAGATCTCTTTGTACAGAATTCTCTCATCCTCTACTCTGGTGATAACAATGTTTCTTTCCTCCCAGTACAGGGAGGACATCTTTCACATGGGAGGTTTATCTCCTGCTTTTAGGAAGCAAAGGGGACATCAAAACACAATGTTCTACTTGTACCTGCTGTTTTTCAAATGCCTTTGACTCTAAATAATCCTCATGCCAAAGTGGCATATTTTGGGGTGGCGTATTCTGCTACCCTCCAGGCATTGTTTTGAGCACCTTCTCTGAGTTACCTCCCTTAACCCTTACTCTAAACTTTGAGAAAGTTTTATACAACTTCAGGGAGAAATTGACAAATCCCCCATCACAGTCGGTAGATGTCAAGATATTTTTCTCCAGGATAGAGGAAACTCACAAAAAACTCACTGAAGACATAGAAGACATGAACACACACTAAGAAGCTTCATTTGATGGTCATAAGTGGACTTTTTCAATCAACAATTGGAGGATACCAATTCTTCTTAAGTTCCTGTATAATATTTTAAAATTATGTACTGAGCCATAAACCAAGACTGAAATGTACTCTCCATTTCACAGATGAAGAAACTGAGGCATAAAGAAGCTAAAGAACTTGCCAAAGAACACAAAGCTAGTACATGGCAGAGCAGGGCACAGACCCATGGCAATCAGAGCCATCTGACTGCTGCATGACCTCTTCTTACTGGTTGTCCTACAGGGGAAAAGCAAAGAGCTGGTCTTTAAGAGATAATTTAAACTTATTTATCAGGACAAGAGGGCCAGGATTACCCCAATTTTATAGATTATATTTGAAAGCAAGGATGTGGCCAATTTGAGATGATCCAGTTGGAGTGATAGTGACACTAAATTTAGGAGAAAATTCAAACCATAAGTTAAAGAAAGTAGATTTAGATAATTGCTAGATGTTTAAATAGCAAAAGCGAAGCAAGAATGACGTAGTTTGAATTATTACTGTAAATTCATTCCCTTTAGTAACCCAGCCCTGAATTATTGATCACATTTAGGTTCCTGTGTATGAAATAAGAAGACATCCCACTGGTGCTTCATGGTCACATCAGTCTCTTATTTCCAACACTCAGCCCATAGACGAGCCCTCCCATCTTCTCCTCCCTCCTCTGCTGTTCTCTGTCCCCATCTATGTCACCATGACCCACACACCCAGTTGCTTAAGTTGGAAACCTGGGAGTCATCTATGAAATCACTCCCCCCCCACCACCATCTCTGGTAAATTTGAATGAACTTGTTGAATGAAGTTCCGTATTACCCATCTAATACATGAATGCCCAGCTAGTCGGGTGATTGCAGTCAGATTGTGGCGATCAGGCATTATGCTCTGATGTTGTCTAACGTGTTTGGGTTTCTGGCCACACTATTCAATTCCCTGTATGGTTTTGGTTTTTTTTTTTTTGCATTTTGTCGTTAGTGGTGGTGTGTCGTAGGTGTTGCGTGTAATGACATGCAGGGACGATCCACTGTAGAACAGCTGAGATGTTCTCTCCATGAAGGCATTGGATTTGTTGACAAATACAGCGTATTGCCTTTGGCACACACAGCTCTCAGCAGTATTGCCCACTTTAATTTTGTCTCCTGGGGAAAAAAAAAATCACTTTCCTGGCAAGGCAGCTTTCCTAATCAAAGACTTCCTGGGTCTTAAGTAATAAGAAACTCAAATGTTTCAAACAGCAACTTACAGTGGGGCTTAACTGGGCGTGTATTTTAATCTCCTTCGGGGATCAAGAAACTCTAAATGTTACACATAAGAAAATATTTCATGAGGGGACACATGGATGGTTTCATATATTTTGGTCCATTTTTATTTAAGAAGAGTTACTGGCAAAAGAACTTGTGCATTGGTATTAAAAGCTTGAGTAATGTATCTCTTTCTTGACCTGTAAATTTCTGCTTCTCTCCTGATAATTTTATTGTCATTATTTTTCACTCAAACCTATTTCTAGGTATGGGAAATTTTGCATAGTTAGAATATGAGGGAAGGTGCCTTGGGCAGGTAAACGGGAGGCCTGAGTTCCAATAGGTTTTTTTTTTTTTTTTTAATTTATTTTTGGCTGTGTTGGGTCTTCGTTTCTGTGCGAGGGCTTTCTCCACTTGCGACGAGCGGGGGCCACTCTTCATCGCGGTGCGCGGCCCTCTCACTGTCGCAGCCTCTCTTGTTGCGGAGCACAGGCTCCAGACGCGCAGGCTCAGTAGTTGTGGCTCACGGGCTTAGTTGCTCCGCGGCATGTGGGATCTTCCCGGACCAGGGCTCGAACCCGTGTCCCCTGCATTGGCAGGCAGATTCCCAACCACTGCGCCACCAGGGAAGCCCGGATTTTAATAAGATGAACCCTGCCCCCCAACCTCCCACCCCAAGGAGACGGTTAACAGAAAAAGAGAAGAATTATGGATTGAACTCCGTGGAAGGCCCTCAGTTAGGAGGCAGGAGAAGAAGGAATTAGCTGGGAAGTTCAAAGAAAATCAGAGCTAGACAGTGGTTAAAGCAGTTTAGAACAGATCTATTCAGGACTATTGCAACAGGGCCAAACAGACCTCAGTAACGAACTGGTTTCAATTCCAAATAAAACATGGACAAGTAGGGATTTATAGCCAAGGAGCAGGTGGGAGTCAGTGGATGGAATTTACTAAGAGGCAACATCAGGAGCAAGAGAAGATTCTGGTTAAACAGACCTAATAGGATTCTTGCTAAAGGCAGACCAGGGTGATCAGGTACCAAGGGTGGAAGGTGAAGAATTTGATCAGATATCAAGGGTGATCAGTTATGGAGGGTGCGGAGTTCTGTCTAAACTGACGTAGCAAGATTCTTGGTACAGCTGGATGGTGCAAGTCCAACCAGGGTGAGCCTAAGGGGGAGGCCCTGAGGCTTCGAGGAGCCTGACTCCTTAATCAAAGAGAGTCTTGGTCAGAAGGGTGCAAAGAGAGCCAGGAGAACAGGAATGGTTTTCGTCATGAAGGCGAAAAAGAAAGTTCCAGCATTCAGTCTAGCAAATGTAATTAATGTGGTTATGTCCTAATTCTAAATTTAGCAATTTCTTTTAAATATGGCATCTAAAGAACGAATAGGTCACGTGAGATGGGCTGACTGACTTTATCATTTCACAACTTGTAGTTATACAGGCTTATAAAGCCTGTATAACTACAAGTTGTGAAATGATAAAGTCAGTCAGCCCATCTCACGTGACTTATTCATTCTTTAAAAACTGGACCACCATTTGCTCAGTATCAAAATCTTGGAGTCATCCTTCCATTCCTACTTATCTAGCCCATCCCTAGGTCCTGGTTGTTTTTTCCTTGGTTGTTTCGAATCCCTTCAGGCCTGACATGCTCTCCACCATCACTGGTCTGCCTCACGCCTCAGCCCCTATAGAAGCACCCTTACCCAGCTTTGTGCCTCACGCTGACCTCATTCCCAAATTCCATTTTGCAAGCCGTCCTTAGATTAACCTCAGAATACCATTCCTGATATATTTTTAATAGTTGCTGTTCACTGAGTCCTTATGGACCCGATGCCATGTTAAGTACGCTATTTCATTTAATTCCTATAACCAATTTCAAATGGTAGGGGCTACTATTACTCCTCCTTTGCAAGCGAGAAAAGTGGATCTTTCAAGAGTTTGAATAACTCCCCGAAGGTCACAGCAACTAAGTAGAAAATTCTGTCTAACTCCAAAACCTGAACCCTTCACCACTGTCGCATGGTACCCTCTGTGGCCGTGTGTAAAAGAGATGATGGTAACCAGACAGCTGGGTAAACTGCGATTAGATCGTGAAAGATTCCATTGATCTCACCCAGTGGACAGAAGCTTATTCAAGATTCTTAAGCAGGGGGTGGGGAGAAACACGATCAGATGGTGAGTAGAGTAGAGGGTGAGGGATGTGAATTGCTCCCCTTCATGAGCCCTGGCCGTGTAGCATTTCCTGCCCGCTCTCTGCATGGGATGTCCTTACTGCATTTCTCTGCCTCACAAATCTCCTTCTAGACAGTCCTCTGGTGTCATCTTCCTGGAAGAGTATGCCTCTCCTCCATACCCTTATGGCCTCTGCTCAAAGCTCTTAGGGTATCGATACTCTGTTATATTTCAGATCACTGTGCAATGATTCACATATGATTCTCAGAAAATCTTCTTGGGGTGTTTCTAACTCCATCTCAAAGATGGGAAAGGAAGGCTCACAGAGTTTATGTTAGATAAAGTCATCTTTGCGTTACCAATGCCTGGTACCTAGTAAACGCTCAATAGATACGTAATGAGTACGTCAGCTACCTTTAACTGCGCATATATTTTATTGTATTAAAAAATTTAAACTCTTAGATAACAGGAATGAGTCTTTCCCATGTTTTTGTATCCCTCACAGTACCTCAGAATGCAGAGTGTATTGCACGAAGCAAATAAAAGTACTTGATTTATTCACCTTAACAGGTCTTCATTTTATGTTATGGGCAGACCTGAGAGACATTGAGGGTTTGGTTCCAGACCACTGCATTAAAGAAAATACCGTGATGAAGTGAGTCACATGAGGTTTTGGTTTCCCAGTGCATGTAAAAGTTACATACACTATACTGTAGTCTAGTAAGTGTGCAATAGCATTATGTCTAAAAAAAAAAAAAAAAAAAGTACAGACCTTAATAAAAGAAATACTTTATTGCTAAAAAAAAAATGGCTAATCATCATCTGAGCCTTCAGCAAGTTGTAGTAATAACATCAAAAATCACTGATCACAGATCACCCTAACAAATGTAACAATAATGAAAATGTTAGAAATACCATCATTGTGAGAATTCCCATTGTGAGAATTCCCACAATGTGACACAGAGACCCGAAGTGAGCAAATGCTATTGGAAAAATGGCACCAGTAGACTCGCTCAGCTCGGGTTGACACAAATGTTCAATTTGTAAAAAAAAAAAAAAAAAAAAAAAAAAAAAAAAAACACAATATCTGGGAAGTGCAATAAAGCAAAGCACAATAAAACGAGATATGCCTGTATTTTCTTCATTTCATTTTGAATGCAGGATACTTTAAAGTAGGGTTTTAAGTGAGTACTTTTTCCCAGAAATTAATACAATGCCTGGCTCTCTTGGAAGGCCATTTTTGCCCTAGAATTATATGAGGTTTGTATGCTCGATAACTATCAGACCTGGTAGAATGAAAATAGAAATGGAAATAATATTATCAACTTTTTTTGAAACTTGACCATGTAGCAGGCTCTATGCCATTCACTTTATAGACTATATTATTTTATTCTCATAATGCCCTATGGAGGAGTAGGTGTTATTTTTAGACCCATTTTACCAATGAGCAAGGAAGGCACAGAAAAGTTAAGTAAAGTACCCAAGGTCACACAGCTTAGTAAATGGCAGAGCTGGAAATTGAACCCGGGCACCATGATGCAGAGTCTATGCTCATTCCCTCAATTAATGAGTATTTTTATACCCTAGACTACATCAGTCTTGATTTTAGGTTCTAATAGGTGGTCAGTGAATGTGTTCTTAATGATCGTGTGAGGTGTAGTCGAGGGTATTCACTGGCTGACGTATAAAAGTAGAATTATTATTTAGTGGTGGTTGACTCATTTCAATGAAAAAATCATTTTTCGAAAGCGTTCGTTCTTAGTTTTCAGATTTTACATGCTGTACTGATTCATCTGCAATTAAAAGAAAGCAATTGCAAAGTGACTAGGAAATAGTCAATTATTGTTCAAACTGCCAAGCTTCAGGAATTAGCATTCTAGAATTTGCACAAATGTTAAGCCAGGAAAAAGAAGTCATAAAACACCATTTCAACTGCTTTTGAAATTCTTCCACATATTAGTAATTGTATTATAATTTAAATTTTGGAATCATAGAATTTTAGACCTGGCTGGGAACACTGGGATCCTCTGTGCCAACTTTCTATTTAATGCCAGAAGTGTTCACACACATTTAGAAAACAAGACATTTGACAAATATTACTCTAACATTGATGTAGAGCCCATAGAAACAGTAAGTGGATTTTTTTACACTGTGGCGTTACTTTGTGCCTGTGGCTAGTAAGATATTAGAATATTTAGCCAGTCCAGTCCAGCAGGATCTCTTGTCACTCTTTCCTGGGACTTTCCCATGCCACCATCTGGCCCTTGGAGAAAAGCTTGCCACCCTCTATCTAAAGTATTGCAGCTCTTTATATATTTTATTTTTAAATCTCAAAATTATTTCTTCTTTCATTTGTCACGTGGAATAAAATGATTGTGACTGACTAAACAACTTAAACACAAAGAGCCTACGTATGGTTTCCATGTCTAATAAGTAATTCTTTTCCTCCCTCCCTCCCTCCCTCCCTCTCTCCCTCCCTCCCTCCCTCCCTCCCTCTCTCTCTCTCTCTCTCACACACACACACACACACACACACACACACACACACAAAACACACGCATGCACGCAGTTGTTCCTGAAGCTGATAAACTGGGCACCATAATGGTCTTTCTGTGCAAAATCTGAGTGTCGGCAGTTGCCCTAAGATACAAACAATGTTGCATAATGTATTTGTGAGAAAAGACATAGTAATGTTGTTTATGATCATTTAAAGACATAATTTATTAGTATCCCATAGATTTGTGACTATGGTTTTTGAATAGAATCAGATGCAAATAGTCCCTTCTTCACTAAATCCTTCCCCATGTGGCCCCTGCCCTCTCGCCACCCTTTCTCCTGATCCCTCCCACTGGCTACCTCCTCATCGACCAGGGGGGACCATTTCCTCACAGGTTTTACCAAGGGCCAACTTCTTGCCACTCCTTCTTCCCAGACACTCCCTGGTCTTTTTCCTGCCTCCAGTGTCCTCCTTTTAGGTCTTTGTTAAAATGCTGTCTTCTCAGAGTAGCCTTCCCTGACCACCCTTTAATGTCTACGTCAGCTCCCTTTTTGTTGACATTTGTGACACTCATCACCATATGCAGTTCTCCCGTTGTCCACCTGTGTGTTACATGTGTTTGCATATGTGTGTGTGCGTGCATGTATGCAGGGGTCGTACCTTCTTTTCTACTTGGATGTAAATTTCCGAAGGTCAAGGACGGAATCTGTCTTGTTCACCAGTGTTTTTCTAGTTTCTAATATAGTGCTCAATCAATAAATATCAAATAAATGAATGTCCTGAAATTAGAAGTGTTGAAATGGTTAGAGGTATTAATGAGCATTCAAATGTCATTGGGATCTTTACCCAGTTTCGCTGAAGCCAATTATGCATTCATTTATTAACTGATCACTTATCATTGAATAATCATTATTCCGGGTGCTGTGTACCTATGTCCCTCTCCTTCTTCACGAGCAGTGATGTGGGTGTGTATTTGTGTCAGTGATGCCTCTGCAATTATACTTATTCGGAAAATTTGGGAAATAAGAAATAATTGTGTAACTGAGGACGGTGTTTTAGAGTACATACTTTAAGAGCAGCCTGAAAGACCAACAGGGAGGGAAGGCGTTTGATGTTCTTAAAATGAAATCAGATGGACTCTAGTGGTGGAAATCCCAGTGTTTGAGAATGTTTAGACATGATAGAAAGGCACCTGAATGACGGTGTGATTAAACGTTTCCAAGCAGATATAATGAGGCTTCTGTTTAGCAAGCTGTGGACAGTGCCCAGAACGTCCTATTCGGATATGGAATAAATAGTTCAGGATGGTACTGATCATGTTGTATCATTAAGTGTTGGAAATAATTGTTTACCTGGTGGTCAGAACACTTTGAAACATGATTTGAGAGATTCTTGTATCATCTCTTCCAATCACTATCTCAGAAAGAAATTATTTGCCTAAGGAATCGCACCTGTTATGAAATTGCCATAGACTGAATCCCGTAGTCCTAGCACTCTTCATTAAGCCAGTGCCAAAGTGGGCGGCGGGTGGAAGGCTCATCAGGTAGAGTGGTCAGAGGCAATTTAAAATGGTCTGCTGATGAACTTCCACTGATCCTTCCTCACATTCCTGTGAGCCAGACGTCTCAGGGGAGGCTGTACAGCATCCTTGTGGTCACGGAGACCTGTGTGTCTGTGAGGCTACAGACTGGCCTGTGTGGGTGATGGACCAGTGTACATGACACCTCTCAACCCAGGAGGCACCACTATTTCCCACCCTCTTCTTCAAGATTAGGGAAAAAGGAGAAGAGTTGCCCAACGTGGCCTCACAGGATTTTTGTAGAGCAGACGAGAGACAGACTGCTGAGACGTTAGTTACTGCAAGTGGTCCTCTTTCTGTCCGCTGCATGCTTGCCCGGCCCGTACATACAGTAGCTCTAAAGCCTCTTCCTTTCTTCATGCCCTCATTTCCCTGTTAGTTTTTCTTTCTGTGGAACTTACTGAAGGGACATATTCATTTCTTGTGCTGCATGCAATGAGTCGTAGTTTAGCCGTCACATTTTGGCTAAATTTGGAGAGCACAGTTGTGCTACAAGATGGCCTTTGACAGCAGATGCCTCTCCATCCCTTCCCCTACCAAGCCAAGAAACTTCTGCCGAAGCTATAGGCTCTTTATTCTGAACACAGCCTTCAAATACCGAGCATAACCTTTAGATGGAAAATTTGCAAGCATTTTGGGAAAACTCAAAAGAAGACTTATTTCCAGTTTTTACCACCACTTAGCAATTCAGTTGGGTCATTGGAGCACCATCATCTTCCGTGGCCCAAGATGTCAAGTTGAAAGTCAAGAGCTCTTGCATTTGTTTCTTGTGTGACCATTGACTGTGCTTGACCTTGGGCATGTATTTTGCCCTCCACTTGAGTAAATGTGCCTGGCTGCAGAGCTTTTGTGAATTAACTTGGATTTTTTGCTGCTGTCATGCTCTGTTTTCCTGCTTTTCCATGGCAATATTGTCTTTTAAGGCTCTGCTTGTCTTTGTGAGGACTCAGCCATTTCTCTTGTTCCCATTTATCATGCTTTTCTTCTCTACTCATTTGAATAACATGAGACTGTAAAGCATTTAGAAAACAGAAAGTGACCTAAATGGTAAGTAGTTATAGTCATGTTTTTCGTGTGTGAAATCAGCAGTTACAGGAGATACGTAATTGCCTCTAGTGCCTGAGAATGCTGTTGTTACAAGAAACCCAGTGGTGGTCTTGGGGGAAAATACTAGGTAGCTAACAAAGGAGAAAATTTCCCATTAGAAATAAGGTTTATCCCAAACTCAACATGCTTTTGAAAAAACTCAGTCTTGCTGTGAACTATTGTATGATGATTTCTTTTAACACTTGAACTTATTTTATGCCATCTTGAACCATGTCAAATGAATTTTCTAGATGTGTTTCTCTTCACAGTGATTAGATAATTTAAGTCAATAAGCCAAGAAATTACATATGAAAACTTACCACATCTGGTACCATATGTGGGATTAGAATCTTTAAAATCTATCTCTCAGGTCGTATTTTTTTTTTTGAGGTCTTAATTTACTATTATATTAGAAGAGAAATTAGCAACAAAGTAGTTTTTTTTTTAAATTTTTATTTATTTATTTATTTATTTATTTATTTATTTATTTATTTATGGCTGTGTTGGGTCTTCATTTCTGTGCGAGGGCTTTCTCCAGTTGCGGCGAGTGGGGGCCACTCTTCATCGCGGTGCGCGGGCCTCTCACCATCGTGGCCTCTCCCGTTGCAGAGCACAGGCTCCAGACGCGCAGGCTCAGCAGTTGTGGCGCACGGGCTCAGTTGCTCCGCGGCATGTGGGATCTTCCCAGACCAGGGCTCGAACCCGTGTCCCCTGCATTGGCAGGTGGATTCTTAACCACTGCGCCACCAGGGAAGCCCCAACAAAATAGTATTTTAATATCTGTTTTTCTATTTTATAGCAAATATGTGATCCTCACAATTGTGCTCAATTATGCTCTTCAGATAAAACTTTTTTTTTTTTTCCTGAAAAACCATCAAGTTGATTGCTAGTGAGCTACACGAGTCCGGTAATACCAGTTTTGCTCCTTGATGTTAGTTGACATTTTTTGTTTCATCAATGAATCAACTAAATAAATGCTTCCAAATGTTTCTTCTGTTCTCATTTCTCTGAATCCAAGATCTTCTTTTTACCTACTTTTCCCCCCTCCCTCTTTCCCCTGTTGCATTTCTCTGCCCCTCCATTTTTACAGTAAAATTTGACTAATGCTTACGAGAAGGGTGTCAATAGTCAACATCCTGATAGGTTAGTAAGAAGAAATTAAATAATGTTTTTCCTTCTGGACAAATATTTTTTCTTTTTAAAATGTACTGGTGGCTACAAATCTATTTTCTATACAGTACCACATCTTACTTTTCACAGAGTGAATGTAGTAGGTACCTGGCTTTTGAATAACCTTGAGGATGTATGGTAGCCCGTGTTGATGATCAAAATTTCCACCTTCATATTTTCAACTCAGATGGCTTCTTCTAGATCCTTTCCTGAAACAATATAATTGTTCCTAGAAATTTCAGCTGATACTACAGTATTCTGGGTCAAATGACTAGGAATACAGAAGTATTATTATGCAAATCTTTGTCTTTAAAGTGGAGCCAAAAGGCAGCTGCTATAAACGGACAGAAACATCAAGCAAAGAAAATTCATCTTCTGGACATACTGTTAGGCTCCCTTTTGCTATTTCTTGTAGGATGTTTCTGTTTTTCTCTTGAGGGGGGAAAATGGTTTCATTAATCTGGGACAGCTCTCTGTAGAGGTTTTATCCTTTTTAGAGGTTGCCTTTGAAAAGTTGCTTTGATATCTATATATTTGGGTCTCTATGACTTTAAACTAAAAAAAACTTTCAGCACCGTATGTAACCCGTTAAGAGTCATAGGTTGCTACTGTGAGCTTACACAACAGATTCATGGCAGGTCAGGGAAAAAGCTATTTTATGGGTTTTAAGCACCTTATATATCCTTAAAAGGAACTTGCAAAAAGACACACATCTCTATTTCTTAGAACTATAAATGCATGGATAAAATACATAGGCACATATACTGTATACTTACACTATATGTGAATATGTTTATTTGTATGTGTGTGTATCATATATGTATTTGGGCAACTATATAATCAAAAGAAATAAGTGTGGAGATGTTTAAAAATATGCTATTGCAAGTGCTTTATGTCTTTTTGCATGGTATTTAACAGGTTAACCCTGGGCTTTTATGAGCTTCGTATTTTACAGAGAGATGATCGTAGACGTTGTCCCTTTGTAATTGTGAGCCAATGAGGTCGTGCACAGCCGAGATTCCTACTGCAATCTCTGCACTTAAAGGCAGTGCAAAGTCAGCTCAGAGACAGTGTTTAATAACGGCAGAGAGATCCGCTCTATCCATCTTTGCAATCAGTTTTATTTATTTTTTAATGTGATCCCCGCCCCCATCCATGAGAAGATTCACTTACAAAAAGCTACAGCTGCGTCCGTGCTCTGCGTGCACTATCTTGGCCAGGTGCTTCTAATTGCAGGCTTCCGAGGAGAAGCCCAAGCCCAGCTGTGCTGGGATTGATTCCTGCCACCATGGGAAACTGGAGAGAAAGCCTGAACTAGGTCAGAAAACGGCCTCCCTCAGCAAGTCTCACTGACTCTGGCTGGTGCCCTTGTTTCCTGGTTTGCTGCTGCCTTGTCCCTTGGTCTCCGTGGTTCCTGGCCTCGTGATTCCAGTCACGCTGGTCCTGTAGACCTGACAGCACCCACCTGTGGACCCAGCTCCCTGCTCTTGACTTTGAGAGAAATTCTTGGCCCCAGACCAAGACATACAAAGCAGTAAGTCTCCGGCCAGGAAACAAGTCGCTCTGTATCTAGTCTCATCTACTTGGCAGCTTGAATCGAGTTTCTTCAGTGTCCCTCAGTTTTCCCTGTGATTAGGGTTCATGCCCTGGGATTAGCGATTTTTTTGAGTTCCCGGCTCAGCCTTCCTGGGTGACTGCATTTCCTGGCTCTGTCCGTAGTCCTTAAAGACCTTGCCCTTGAATCTCCATTATTCCAGTCCTATTTCTGCACAGCCAGATACAGGGGCTGGGTTTTTGCTAATACTGTTTGGATCTCTGCAATCCTTAACAACACAATTTGAGACCAGCCTGTTGTCCCTAATGCTTGGAATGTTCTTTTTTTTTTTTTTTTTTTTTTTTTTTTTGGTCTGGTCATTTGCTCTGTATCTGTTATGACTCAGCTCGGGCATCAGTGCATGAAGCCTTCTCTGGCCTCTCTCTGTACCCCACACCCCTACTGCTGGACTGGCTAGGTGCTCTTTGCCTGTGCCCTCCTCATGGCTTGTGCACACTTCAAACATGGGCTGTGATTTATATTATAATCATTTATTTACATGTTTTTCACTTCCCTGCCACACACACTGGTCTGTGTGTCTCCTGGTGCCAGGGACAAGGATGTGATTTTTAAATGTTTCTTGAGTGAATGAATAAATCTTCCGATGTGTGTTTCTGTGTGCTAAGTCTATGTACCATAGCGGACCCTTTGCCTCACTCCTATATATTGACCTCCAAGCTTCATCCAACTATCACTAGCCTTTGCTGGCCATCATCTGTACTTAAGCTATGACACTTGAGCACCAACTTGGACCACATGCTTGCTTGTCTGATGCCCTATGACCCAATTCCCATGTGCCTTGTCTTGCCCATTCTGGCTAGTTGTGGATGGTCTCCGTTGAAGTTCCTACTTCTGTTGACAGTAGCTAAACACCTGGGACTGACGCTTTCTCTGTCTCAGGCTGGGAGATAATCCATATCAAGATAATGTGATTCTTGTGAACTCTGAACCCTTGAAAGAACATGCCAAGCCCTAGACCTTCCTCTTCAATCAGAAAATAAAAAGTATTGAATGAATCACCTTTAACAGTGATTATCGAGATAGCAAAATATTTTACGGCAAATAGTTTCTGAAAATTCAGGACCATTATTTCAAAGTGAGCAACGGTGTTAGCTAAGCCCCAGGTTCTCTCTGGGGTCATAAGCTGTTTTGGTTCTTGTGAGCCAGAGGCCCTGCTCTGTCATTGCTTCAAGATCTGGGACCCAAAATACCAGAGATCTTCCTTTCCTCAACCACACCAAAATTCCATATCCTAAGCGACTTACAGTTGGTGAGAGATAAGACTACCTTTAGAGACAGTATTCAAACATTTTTCCCAATAATATTATATTTTGACTATGTTCCTTTTGGGGACAAAAATCAACCCACACCTTGTCATCAGGAATCTTCCTTATACCTAGCATTCTGTTGGGATTTTGCCCAAAATCTCTGTGAAAAGTTGACTTAGATTAAGGCACCGAGGAAGGGACAGGGTGACCTTGACTTTTTGTGAAGAGCAGTGGCTGACGAGTTTCCAGAACCTCTTCGGTCATAATCTGTTCAGTCAGTGACTCTAGGTATTTCCTTTGAGGTTCAAGAGCAGCGTCACCATTTCTAATTGCTCTGCCCACCTGGGCACTTAGGATCCCTCGGTGATAAGAGGTAGACATTACTTGAGATTCTCACTTTGATGTGTTCCTGCCACAACATGGTTTCTCTCCCACATTTTGAGTTGATTCTAATAAAATCTACCCATTTTTCCTTCAGTGCACTTCGGGGATTCTGCTTTTGCTGTTTCCTCAGCCCAGAATGTTCTCACTGGCAATTCCTTCTCACGCTCAGGTCTCGGGTGAACGTCTCCAAGAAAGCTTCCCGTAATGGCCCAACTACAGTGCCCCCGCCCCCCGACTCTCCACCCCAACTCACCCTAGCCCTGCTTTAGACACGTTCAGTCACATCATCCTGCTGACTTTTTTCCTAACACTTATCATAACGTGAAATCATCTTGTGTTTACTTGTTAACTGCCTGTCCATACCTCCTCCAACCACCACTATTAGAATGTGAGTGCTGAGAATGGGAAGCATGTTTATCTTGTCTTCTGCGATATCCCCAGTTTCTACCAAAGTGCCCAGCCTACTGTAATCGTTCAATGTGTATGTATTGAATGAATAAAAGAAAGAAATAAAGGGGGGTAGGGTAAGAGGAGGGAGAGAGACAGAGACGAAGGGAGGGAGGGAGGGAGGGAGGAAGGAAAGAAGGGAGGAAGGAAGGAAGGAAGGAATTGTGAATGTTTTGTTTTCATGACTGAGGATTTTGTATTTGGAAGAAAAAGAACCTGTGGAAATGACAACCAGTTGCTCTACCATTTGTTGATGTCTTCTTTTGTTGGGAGGAATCTTCAGCCCTCCCTAGCTGCTTGGAGCACAGATCTCATTCTTAAATGTCCATCATTGCTGAACTAACACTGCATATCTTACAATTACCAGTTATCTCTCAGTGATTCACTTCAAGATTCATCTGTGGACAACGAGTTTGAAAAGTTAGGAGTGATGTGAAATTCACCTCTCTTACTGGCTTTCTGTCATGACATGGTTACACACAGAACCATGTGTAACCATGTATTGTCTGATTGTTTCCTTCGCCATGAAGCCTTTAACTTCAGCTTTTCTACCAGTCAGTGACGGGATGACCTGTAGCAATTTAATGGGGCATGCTGACATATTTAGTAGCAGCTCACTGCTCTTTTTAACAATTGGTAACATTGTGTGAACAACCAGAGGCTTAATTTTATGGGTGGTTTTCAAACAAGTGATGGTTTTTAAAGGTCTCTTAAAAAATAGTATTATAATTAATCTTCATTAGTTTTTAGTCAAGATAAATATCCATTTTCGAGCTAGTGATTGTATTGAAGAGAACCCTTCAGCTAAAAATGAACTGTGTGTAATTCAGCACATTCTCTTTATTAATTCGGCCAGCCCCCTCTGCTGTTTAAAAGGTATTTTTTTTTCATTTTCAATAGCTTTTTTTTTTTTTAACCTCAAAAAGATACTTAAAATTCAGTCATTGTATCAAATAAAGAACAGGTGCGGATGTCAAGTAATTTCACCAGTGAGAATATTTATATATCCAGATGATGTCTCATTTCATAGGAAATCTTATCAAAAGCCCAGGTTTCACCACATTGTTACTGAATTAAAATACGGAAAGAGAAAATTTCCAGTTTAATAATGATCTAATCTTTGTGGGTAGATAAGTAGACAGAAAATAAACAGATTTTTTAAGAGCACTCTTTCTAATGAAAAGAATGAGAGTTGGAAGTCGGGGACCCTGGATTCTAGTCTAGCTCTGCCACCAACACTTGTGTGCCCTTAGACAGTCATCCTCAGTGTCTGTCCATATTGTTAAGAACATTCCAGCCACTTTCCAGGGAGTTCAAACTGCTATTATAATTTCAGTAGCATTGTGAAACAGTAAAATGCCACTTAAATGTAAACCAATTTGAGAGTGCATGAGCTTTTCTTTGTTCTATGATGCACTAATTATTGGTGGCTCTATCATTTAAAATACTGAGATAAAATTATTGGTATATACACACTACTATATATAAAATAGGTAATCAACCAGGACCTACTGTATAGCACAGGGAACTATACTCGGTACTCTGTAATAACCTATATGGGAAAAGAATCTGAAAAAGAATAGATATATGTATATGTATAACTGAATCACTTTGCTGTGTACCTGAAACTAACACAACATGGCAAATCAACTGTACTCCAATATAAAGTAAAATTTTTTTTAATTACTGGTATGTAAAAACATGTATAATAGTAATAGAAGATACCATCTTTGTCATGAAAAAAAAAAAGGTTATCCAAAAGAAGGAGTCATTTGTGTTTGCATTATGTATAATGCAAAGGAAAAGATGACTTCCAGAATGGGGAGTGAAAAACACTATAGATTCTCTTCCCAACAAACCATCACTTAACTGGGTACAATTTTTTTTTTTAAATTAATCATTTAAAGAGAATTGTCCTAAGAACATATAGCAAATAGAGAAAGACTCATTCAAGAAAATGAGAGAAAATCTACTAAATTTCCTTTAAGGCAAGAGTCTGTAGCGTTTGAACTATGACCCCACCTCCCACCCCAAGTTCCAGGTGCTCTAATCAAGGCAGGTGCAACCAAGAAGATTGGGCTCCCTCATTCCCCAGCTCCCAGTCAGGAGCCAGTTTCACCCAGGGAAGGACAGGTTGCCAGCTTTCTCATTTCTCCCCATTTTACAAAAACTATTCCAGGCAGGTGTGCCCAAGAGGTCCAGGACTCCTTTCCTCCACGTAACCCCCATTTGTAGGACAGAAACTCTCCCCCAGGCATAGCAAACCAAGGATATGAGGACCCGATTACTCTCACCCCAGCTCACTTGTAAACCCAAGGTTCCAGATGGGGAAAGGCAAGCCAAGAAGAGGGGGACCATCTCTGCCACCCCACCTGCTGGTGAGGCAGGGTGTCACTCTGGGAAAAGCGAGCCAATGTGTTCTGCCCCCAGCTCTTGTGTGGTGGTACAGAGGTTCTACCAGGGGAAGAGGTAGGACTCAAGGATGATGGACTCCACAGCTCTGCCTGAAGGAGCTGACTCTACTGGGAACAGTGCATGGAAAATTCCGTACCTAAGGACATTGTCAAAAGCAACAGACATCTTGTTAGAGAACAATTAAGAAGGAGCTCATAGCTCCATGATACAAGCAAAATGGCAGAGCAGGCAGAAGTTTAACAGAGAGAAACAATGGAAAAAACCAAGAAGAGCCCTCCTGAGATCATGGTGGTCAGGAAGGCTGTGCACAAGTGCTGAACTGCACTCACTCAGGAGCAATCAGAGCTGGATGTGGACAGACCTGAAACCATCCCCTAAATCATCCACAGATCAATCAATAAAGGGCAGAAGCCTCACGGGCACTAGGGGTTTTACCAAAAACTGGCTGAACACCAATCTACCTTGACCCAGAGGCAAAACTCCTAGGAAAGTGGGCTTAAAAACAAAATCACACCTACCCCTGGCAGTCAGTGTGCATGCCTGAGACAGCACCTTCTCAGGGGTGCTGGGAGAGGAAAAACCCACGCTGGTATTCCCTTACTAAATGTGGAGGCAACCACATAAACCACTTAAACTGTGATAGCAGCCTGCAAGCCACACACACACACATCAAATGGCAAAGAGTAAAAAATATAACTGGCTAACAGAGCTTAAGCACAACCTTTGGCCAATAAGTGGCTTATGCTGTCCCAGGAGAAATTCCTAAGTAGCTAGGCTGAAACATAAAACAAGAGGCTTCACACAGTGGGGTGGGGGGGAGAGTAGATTTCAAGTCACTAAATGTATAAATAAATGACTGAGAAAACAAAACAAAAACAGTATCAGCCTATGGAGGAAAAGGGGGCAGTCAGTATGTGTTCTAAACAGCTGACTTAAAAATGAACTTGGGACAACCTAGAAGAAATATGGACAAATTCTCAGCAAAGCACAACCTTCCAAGACTGAACCAGGAAGAAACAGAAAATATAAAGAGACCAATCAGAAGCACTGAAATTGAAACTGTGATTAAAAATCTTCCAACAAACAAAAGCCCAGGACCAGGTGGCTTCACAGGAGAATTCTATCAAACATTTAGAGAAGAGCTAACACCGATCCTTCTCAAACCCTTCCAAAATATAGCAGAGGGAGCAACACTCCCAAACTCATTCTACGAGGCCACCATCACCCTGATACCAAAACCCAACAAAGATGTCACAGAAAAAGAAAACTACAGGCCAATATCACTGATGAACATAGATGAAAAAATTCTCAACAAAATACTGGCAAACAGAATCCAACAACACATTAAAAGGATCATACACCATGATCAAGTGGGGTTTAGCCCAGGAATGCAAGGATTCTTCAATATATGCAAATCAATCAATGTGATAAACCATATTAACAAATTGAACATATGATCATCTCAATAGATGCAGAAAAAGCTTTCAACAAAATTCAACACGCATTTATGATAAAAACCCTCCGGAAAGTAGGCATAGAGGGAACTTATGTCAACATAATAAAGGCCATATATGACAAATCCACAGCCAACATCGTTCTCAGTGGTGAAAAACTGAAACAATTTCCTCTAAGATCAGGAACAAGAGAAGGTTGTCCACTCTCACCAATGTTATTCAACATAGTTTTGGATGTTTTAGCCACAGCGATCAGAGAAGAAGAAGAAATAAAAGGAATCCAAATTGGAAAAGAAGAAAAGCTGTCACTGTTTGCAGATGACGTGATGCTATACATAGAGAATCCTAAAGATGCTACCAGAAAAGTACTAGAGCTAATCAATGAATTTGGTAAAGTAGCAGGATACAAAATTAATGCACAGAAATCTCTTGCATTCCTATACACTAATGATGAAAAATCTGAAAGAGAAATTATGGAGACACTCCCATTTACCATTGCAACCAAAAGAATAAAATACCTAGGAATAAACCTACCTAAGGAGACAAAAGACCTGTATGCAGAAAACTATAAGAGACTGATGAAAGAAATTAAAGATGATACAAACAGATGGAGAGATATACCATGTTCTTGGATTGGAAGAATCAACATTGTGAAAATGACTATACTACCCAAAGCAATCTACAGACTCAGTGCAATCCCTATCAAACTACCAATGGCATGTTTCACAGAACTAGAACAAAAGATTTCACAATTTGTATGGAAACACAAAAGACCCTGAATAGCCAAAGCAATCTTGAGGAAGAAAAACGGAGCTGGGGGAATCAGGCTCCCTGATTTCAGACTATACTACAAAGCTACAGTAATCAAGACAGTATGGTACTGGCACAAAAACAAAAATATAGATCAGTGGAACAGGATAGAAAGCCCAGAGATAAACCCACGTACATATGGTCACCTTATCTTTGATAAAGGAGGCAAGAATATACAATGGAGAAAAGACAGCCTCTTCAATAAGTGGTGCTGGGAAAACTGGACAGCTACATGTAAAAGTATGAAATTAGAACACTCCCTAACACCATACACAAAAATAAACTCAAAATGGATTAGAGACCTAAATGTAAGGCCAGACACTATCAACCTCTTAGAGGAAAACATAGGCAGAACACTGTATGACATAAATCACAGCAAGATCCTTTTTGACCCACCTCCTAGAGAAAGGGAAATAAAAACAAAAATAAACAACTGGGTCCTAATGAAACTTAAAAGCTTTTGCACAGCAAAGGAAACCATAAACAAGACAAAAGGACAACCATCAGAATGGGAGAAAATATTTGCAAACAAAGTAACTGACAAAGGATTAATCTTCAAAATATACAAGCAGCTCATGCAGCTTAATATCAAAAAAACAAACAATCCAAAAATGGGCAGAAAACCTAAATAGACATTTCTCCAAAGAAGATACACAGATTGCCAACAAACACATGAAAAGTTTCTCAATATCACTAATCATTAGAGAAATGCAAATCAAAACTACAATGAGGCATCACCTCACACCAGTCAGAATGGCCATCATCAAAAAGTCTACAAACAATAAATGCTGGAGAGGGTGTGGAGAAAAGGGAACCCTCTTGCACTGTTTGTGGGAATGTAAATTGATACAGCCACTCTGGAGACCAGTATGGAGGTTCCTTATAATACTAAAAATAGAACTACCATACAACCTAGCAATCCCACTACTGGGCATATATACCCCGAGAAAACTGTAATTCAATAAGAGTCATGTACCACTGTGTTCATTGCAGCACTGTTTACAATAGCCAGGACATGGAAGCAACCTAAGTGTCCATCAACAGATGAATGGATAAAGAAGATGTGGTACATATATATAATGGAATATTACTCAGCCATAAAAAGAAACGAAATTGAGTTATTTGTAGTGAGGTGGAGAGACCTAGAGTTTGTCATTCAGAGTGAAGTAAGTCAGAAAGAGAAAAACAAATACCGTATGCTAACACATATATATGGAATCTAAAAAAAACCAAACTGGTTCTGAGGAACCTAGGGGCAGGACAGGAATAAAGACGCAGATGTAGAGAATGGACTTGAGGACACAGGGAGGGGAAGGGTAAGCTGGGACGAAGTGAGAAAGTGGCATGGACATATTTACACTACCAAACGTAAAATAGATAGCTAGTGGGAAGCAGCCGCATAGCACAGGGAGATCAGCTCGGTGTTTTGTGACCACCTAGAGGAGTGGGATAGGGAGGGTGAGAGGGAGACGCAAGAGGGAGGGGATATGGGGTATATGTATACATATAGCTGATTCACTTTGTGATACAGCAGAAATTAACACACCATTGTAAAGCAATTATACTCCAATAAAGATGTGAAAAAAGAAAAAAAAGAACTTTGGGGACCTCAAATAACCATAATTTGGAGATTGCCTGTACACAATATTTTTTACGCATGATTTATTTTCCTAATTACAGTTTATTAAACTTAATTCTGCAGTCAGTTTCCCTTCCCTGGATACACACTGGGGGAATTAGATGGCTTGAGAATAACCACCATAGCCCGATATATATGCTTTCTTTTTCTGGACACAAGAGAAATCCTCTAAATATGTCATGTGTATATATATTTATATATATATATATATATTATATGTATATGTGTATGTATATAGAGATTTTATAACATATATTTTTTATATTTAACATTCCAAGAGTTAAATGATCTCCCCAACAACAAGCTAGGAAAGGAAAAAAGAATTAAAGGGTGAGGATTTAAGAAGAAAATTAATTTTTGGAATGGTCTGAGTTAGGATGAATGGTAATTAGATTTGTTAGCATTGGACTGGGTTCAGCTCTGAACTTGACGTAGGCTGCGGTCCTAGAGCAAAGATGCCAGGAGTGAACCTAGGGAGGAGAGGAATGGTTTCAGGAGTAGTGGCTCAGGAGATCCCTGCTGGCTAGTACCTAGAGATTTTTTCATTATGTGAAAATGGCCTTCTTCACGGATCAGGAACAGAAAAACAATATCAGTGTCGGTAGCCAGGTAGGGAAGCAGGGGTCTAAAGTCAGTTGGCATTTGAGCCGCGTCCAGACATCACAGTAACCATGAACTGTTTTAACACCAGTCACCCTGTGACAGGCAAAATTCTGAGAATGACCCCCAGTAGACCTCTACCTTGTATTATCTCCTCCTCTTTGAGTGGGGTGGAACCTATGAAGATGAGGAGGTATCATCATCCTATTGTAGCAAAAGGGAGATGATTTCAGCTGGCCCTGTCTGATCACATGAACCCTTTCAGGGCATCATGGGTGTGCTCTGAGCCCCAAGTAGTAGGGGCTAACCTTAAACCCCACAGCTATTCCCCTAAAGTCCACCCTGTGTCATTGTGGATGCTGCAGGAAGATCTCCAGCTCTTAGTCATCAGGCGGGCCTGGGGTTAGCACATCCTTTTCTACAACATAATCATTGATGCTGAGCCCAGGTCATGAAACCAGACTCCTCAGATAGGAACTCAGCGGTTCAGGAAGCAACTCAATCCTGTCGGACAGCACCAAACATTGCAGAACTCTTCACGGGTCTCCCTCTAACTTACAGCTGTTGTACTCTTTGTACAACACAAACAGTTTTGCACAGTAAGGCTATGTGCAAAAGTCTAGTTGTTCTTTCACTTGACAGCCCTTCCTTTATTTAAAGGAGGGATAGTTTTCTCCTGAGTTTTCCCTGGGCTCTTTCTCTTTCCTGTGGAAGTATTCCAGGCCAGAGTGTTGCTGAAAGCTGAACACAAAGCCTAGGTGTGTCTGACCAGCACCCAGCTATGTCCTTCCTCAGTCTCAGCACCTTTCTTTAATAAAAGCTGCCTAAGCTGGCTTTAATATCTTTTGCTGCTGCATCATATAAATAGGAGCTTATTTCCATGTACCAGGAAGTGATCCCCAACCTCGTTCTGCATATAGACACACAGTAAGTGTCATTAGTTAATAACGTTTTAAAATAAAACAAATACAAGTTGCTGTTGGATTCTCTTTGATTTGTGTAATACAGTTTTTCAATTCTTTGCTTGTAAAGAAACAAGAAACAAGACTGACTTTTAATCAGACCAGATGCTTTCAAAGGAAAATCTAGAAAGAAAATCACACACATATATATATATATATACACACACACACATGCATACAACACATGGAAACATAACAAAATGTCAAGGAAATGGAATCCAGTAGCCAAATTATGTTAATTTGACTCTCATTTTAGTTGAAAAGCAAGAGGTCAGACATTGCTATCTAAATTCATTACTTACAGAGAAATTCCTTTTTTTGACAGCTTTATTGAGAAATAACTCACATACCATACAATTCACCCATTTAAAATGTATTCCTCAGTAGTTTTTAGTATATTCATTCACAGTGTTATGTAACCATCACCATAATCTAATGTTAGATTCCCCCCCCACCCCGAAAGAAACCCCTAAATCCCTTTATCCATCATGGTGAGGTAGAAGGCATTGTCATCCATTGGGAGTCATGGAGAGCAAGTAATCTGGGAAAGGGGAGGCAAAAAGAGAGTAAGAGATGGGTAAAGGAATGTCTATATTCTCTGAAGATCGCCCTGGACTCCTGGGCTTCTACTAGAAGGCAGACATCTTCACAACAGTTTTGCCTGGGAAATTGAGCTTGTGGAAGATTCGCTGTGTGATTCCATTTAACCCTAATGGAAGTATCAGAGCTTGGATAAAGGCTGCATTGTGAATTACATTCCTCACCACTGGGCTTGCCCTTTCCTTTCCAAAGGGGTTCAGGCTGAAGTAGAATCCGAGCGTAGTGTGTGTTTTGCTTCAGCAAAGAGGCAATTGTCATCAAGTGGTGCTGTTTTCACTAGGAAACTGAAAAACAAATACTTGTACTGGGTTGCATTTCATAATGCCTGTGTGATTTCCTTTCATTTTCTGCCTTTCTTTTTAAGTTCCAGGGGCCAGTGTGTTAAAGAAAATCTAGTGCATTTTATTTTTAAATGATCAGAATGTGAATAGAATGTTCATTAAAGGCCAACAGCTGTAACCAAATGCAAGAGTCTTTTCCTTCCTGAGAGTTATAAACTCTGAATTGATCTAAGAATGGACTCAAATGTGAATGATGGCAGAAATGGCTGTTTATCCTGTTTTACCTCATCTCAGCCCGAGGTTGGGTGTATCTGGAACTTTTTACATCAGAAACACCAACTGCTAAATTAGATATTGTTCTGATATAAAAAACCTTGGTAAACAGCCTTGTTCAAAAGTGCTATTTTTCTATATACTATTTTTCTAAAGCCACCAAGGGGAAACAGAGTTGTTGGTTTTGTGTTTTTTGCCCGTTGAGATAAGCATTATATTACTGGGTGTCTGGAGTTCTGTTCCTTTGTTCCCTCTGCCGGCTGAAGAGAAGTATTACTGGCGCTCGAGGGTTTGATTTTTGCAAGCCTAGGAGCACATTTTCTCCTCTGCCACAATTAAAAGAGCTAAAAAAAAATAAAAAATGCAGCGGTCCATATTAAAATTTCCAAAAGCAGATGAAATTTCTCCCACTTTCTCCTCTTCTTGGTCTCTTCCGTCACCCTCAGATCGTGAAAAAGTGATACACACAGGGCTTGGGGACCTGACAGCTGAAAAGACAGCCTTGTGTCAGGCAATGAGACAGTCATGTGTGTGTGGTTGTAAAAAGAAGTGAATTCCAGAGGAGGAAGTCTTGTGTGTGGGGAGGCCTCAGGAAGGATCTAGGATTCTGTGTGACCGATAGTTATGTCAGTTATTTTACAATATTGTAGGTATCTTGGCACTGAATATGCCTGTGCTCTTGAGTTCAGGACATGAGAAATCTGTCTCTTTTCCCTGCCATGTATTATCTCTAAACTAGAGATAGTTAGTAAACAACTGCTTCTGCTTTAAAAAACTTGGGTTCTTATTTAAGTTAAGCAGTTTTATGTTTAATTACTGCTTTTAAATACTCCTTTCCCTTGATACTTGAATATTGGGGTTAAAGAAGCAATGAATATTTTTCAAAATCGATTGCACTGAAATTATTTTAAATAGCAGTGCATTTCTATCATCTCCCTGTTTCTGTGGGTTAACCCCAAAGTTCAAAGCTGAATCAAAATTGCTAGTTGAATTAAATACGTTTCCTTCACAAACTCAATGATAAATGTATACTATGACTCCAGGTGACGTTTACTAAGATAATTTAAAACTTGAGATTTAGACCAGATTTACAGCTTAATTTCAAATGGTCTTTCTACTTCTGAAATCAGACTTCTTTTATTTCCTATTGTATATTCTTGAGATTTATTGGTTCTCCTTTTCCCCAAAAAGTGGTATCTAAAATTCACAGGCACATGTGACACTGGGGGCTTGGCCACTAACTCTCAGAGCTTACCTGGCCTCCCTTGCTCTATCAGGTCAAAAGTGGAGAAAAGCTACATCTGGTGATGAACTAAGGCCATGCACCCACTTCTGTGCCCGTTCTTTGTTTCATGCACCCGTCAGTCACTGGAGACTAATGATGCTTCCTGACCATCCATCCCGAGAGCTTGTCTTGATTTTAGAACACTGAGCACTTTCATTGGCTAAAGCACAGTCTTGGGATTACACACCATGTGTGTCCTTCTCCCCCACGCCACTGGAGGGCCTTTTATTCAGCGATGTTATTTTGTTTTCCAGTGTGTCCCTGGCACCCAGCACGGTGCCAGCCCCCCAGGATATATATGTGTGTGTGTGTGTTTCAACCATTGTTCATTGAATGAGTAAATGGGGTCAAGTGCTAGGCATTTTGATAAATGTTTTATAATTTCTTTTGCTGGGAGTTAATGCAGAGGAAGGAAAGATTAGTTAAGCCTAATAGAATTAGAGGGGTTGTAGATTAATTGCAATAACTAGAAAGACTTGTACCTTATGCTATTTTGTTTGAAATAGAGAAGGGAAAATCATTGTTTGAGTCACCAAGACCAACCTCTTATTTTAACATTCTTGTTTTCTAATATATATTCTGGATTGAGGAAAAGAGAAAATATGCATAATGTACAAAATGAGCAATCTAAAAACAGGATGATATCAGAAAATCAGTATATTTGAAGACTTTTCAGAAATAAAAAGCATGTGAGACAGTAATTATCAGAAAAGAAAGACAGAAAAGTCTAGAGTTGAAACAATAAATCAAGCTTGGTTCCTTAAAGTGACCAGTAAAATTGACAAGTCTGTGGCAAGGCTGATCAAGGGGAAACAGGGAAACCCTAAAAACAAATGATGTTAGAAATAAGAACAGGGATGTAACTATAGATAAGGAGGGTGGCAGACTCAAGAGAGCATAAGAAATTACTTTGTACACATTTGGATATTCTAGATGCAATTACCAATTTTCTAAGTTACATACATTATCAAAATTGGGTAGAAGAATAGAAAATTTCAAGAAAGCAATAATCATAGAATAAATTAAGGCACTCAAAAATCTATCCCTAAAATAGGCATGAGATTCAAAAAAATGTTATAGGTTATTCCTACCAAACCTTAAAGAAGTAGATAATTTTTATATTATAAAAATGAGACATATATTATTTCTTATTAATTCTTAATATAGTATTGATAACATGTAATGTTAACATAATTATAATATTTATGTAGTATAAAGAATAGATAATTTTTATATTATAAATCATTTCTAGTATAAAACCATGTTCAGATGACAGAAAAAGATTGGAAATATCTTGGCCAATTAGAGAAGGCTAGCAAAACTCTGATACCAAACTAGATGAGAGAAGACACCTGCAAAAAGGAAAACTGTGGTCCAATCTCACTTGTAAATACAGATGCAAAACTCCTACATAAATTAAAACATAACAAAGTTTAAAGAATTAAACATGCTGACAAAGTGTGGTTTATATTGACTATGCGAAGGTGGTTTAATTTAGAATATCCATGAATGTTATTCTCTCTGTTAAGAGAGAAAAAAAATGTTGAGAGGGAAAAAAAAAAGTGTTGTTGGATGTTGAAGATATATAATAAAATATAAAACCTACTGCTGATTTTCAAAGAAAGTAGCCAACAAAGAATAGAGAATACTTCATCTAACTTGCTGTAGCAAGTGTTGTCATCAATGCTAAGACATTAACTACATATCAATAAAAGTTAGGAATAACATGTGGATACCTGGTATCTCAGCTATTCAACATGATAGAATTCCTGGTCAGTGCAGTTAATCCCAAAAGCATAGTGGGATGAGAGGAGCAAACTTTCATTATTTAAGATATTACCAGATATGTAGAAATCAAAGATAAAGAGCTAATTACTAGAATTAAAGATTTAGTCACGTTGGCAAGAATAGAAATCAAAAAACAAACATAAATGGTTTCGTATATACCCCCATGTACCAATTACAAAAATTTCTTAAATTTCCTTCACCATAGTAATTAGTATCATGAAATATGTAGGACGAGATATACAAAGGAACATATAAAACTTACTAAAGAAAACTGTTAAGCATCTGTGAAGTACACAGAAGCCCTGAGTTAACAGAAAAATATGCCAAGCTCCTGGATAGGAAAGGTCTTTTTTAGGAGACCAATTCTTCTAAAGTTATTCTATAAATTTAATATCCCAATTAAAGGCCCAGAAGAAGTTTTCATTGGATCTGAAAAGTTGACCTGAAAATTTATCCAGAAAAGGAAATGAGCAGGAAACACCAAGATTTTTTGAGGAAGAAGTAGGAAAAAAAACTGAGGGAGACTTCCTGCACCAGCTATCAAAATAAACTATTGAGGCTTTAACCACCCCCACATCAGGTGCCTTTCCTACTTGTGAAACAATTGCAAATAAATTGATGAGCTGGTGAAGAATTAACATACAATTCCTTCACTGGAGATAAAGCCAGTGTGAGCTTTCTCTTTCTTCCCTCAAATTTAATTTACCCGCCAGGTCACAGGCAGAATGGTGTGAGGTAGGGGGGGGGGTAGATGGCGCCTATAAAGCAGGGAAGCCTTGCCAGGACACTGACCCTGGGAGGTAGCACGGGCTGAAGGCACAGGCTTGCAGTCCCTGCAGGTCCCAGAGATAGAAGCAAGAGCTTTGTCTTCTCAATCAATCAAATCACTTCTCCTCCCAGGGGAGAGGGGAATTAGTGTGGAGAGAGAGGAGTGTGAAATTCTCATTAAGAAACATAGGATTGAATAGATAAACAAGGACCTACTGTATAGCACAGGGAACTATATTCAAAATCTTGGGTCAGAAAAGAAGATGTAAAATTGTCTCTTTGCACATGACACAATAGCATATATAGAAAAACCTAAAGAAACCACCAAAAACCTGTTAGATTAATCAATGAATTCAGTAAAGTTACAGGATACAAAGTTAACCTACAAAAATCAGTAGTGTTCGTATACACTAACAATAGGTTGTCTGAGAAAGAAATAAAATAATCTCATGTACAATAACATCAAAAACAATAAAATACTTAGGAATAAATTTAACCAAGGAGGTGAAAGACCTGTACACTGAAAACTATGAGAGACTCTGATAAAAGAATTTGAAGAAGGTACAAATAAATGGAAGTATATCCCATGTTCATGGACCAAAACAATTATTATTGTAAATGTCCATACTACCCAAAGCCACTTAAAAGTTCAACCCAATCCCTATCAAGTTTCCAATGGCAAATTTTACAGATAGAACTAAGAACTCCTAAAGTTTGTATGGAGCCACAAAACATCCTGAATAGCCAAAGCAATCCTGAAGAAAAAAAAAAGCTGGAGGGATCACACTTCTTGACTTAAACTGTATTAGAAAGCTATAGTGATTTTTAAAGTAAAGTACTAGACTAAAAACAGACCAGTGGAACAAAATCAGGAGCCCAGAAATAAACCCATATATGATGAACTAATATTTGACAAGGGATCCCAGAATATTTGAAGGGAAAAAGAAAGTCTCTTTAATAAAAGCCAAAAAAACTGGATTTTCACATGCAAAAGGATGAAAGTGGACCCCTATTTTATATCAATCACAAAAATTAACTCGAAACGGATTAAAAACTTAAACATATGACCTGAAACTATAAAACTTCTATAAGAAAATATAGGTGAAAAGCTCCTTGATGTTGATTTTAGGAATTTTTTTTTTTATATTACACCAAATGCATAAGCAACAAAAGCAAAAGTAATCAATGAGAGTGCATCAAACTAAAAAGTTTCTGTGCAGGAAAGAAACAATCAACAAAATAAAAAGGCAAACTATGGAATGGGAGGAAATATTTGCAAAGCACATATCTGATAAGGGGTTAATATCCAAAATATATAAAGAACTCATACAGTTCAGTAGCAAAAAAAGAAATAATCCAATTTAAAAAATGGGCCGAGGACTTGTACAGACATTCTTCCAAATGGCCAACAGGTACAGGAAAAGCTGCTCAACATTACTAATCATCAGGGAAATGCAAATCAAAACCACAGTGAGATATCACCTCACACATGTTAAAATGGCTGTTAGAAGAGAGATAACAAATGTTGACTAGGATGTGGAAAAAAGGGAACCCTGATACACCCTTGATAGGAATTAAATTGGTGCAGCCACTGTGGAAAACAGTATGGAGGTCTCTAAAAAATTAAAAATAGAACTACCATATGATCCAGCAATTCCACTTCTGGGTATAGATCTGAAGGAAATGAAATCACTATCTTGAAGAGATAGCTGCACCCCGCATGTCACTGCAGCATTATTCATAATAGCCAAGACATGGAAAAAACTTGTGTCCACCAATGGAAGAATAGGCAAAGAAGTGATTTATATAGAAAGAGGAATATTGTGTGTGTGTGTGTATATATGTATGTGAATATATATAAATACACACAAATATATATGAATATATGTGAATATACATATACAGGAGTATTATTCAGCTGTAAAAGAGCAGGAAATATTGCCGTTTTTTGGCAACATGGATGAACCCTGAGGTTATTACGCTAAGTGAAATAAGTCAGACAGGAGATGACAAATACTATATGATCTCACTTATATATGGAATCCTAACTATCAGACCTAATAGAAACAGAGAGTAGATTGTGATTGTCAAGAGTAGAGATGGGGGCAGGAATGAGGGAACGTGGTCAAAGGTACAAACTTTCAGTTAAATGCTGAATGAGGTCTGGGGATGTGATGTACAGCATGGTGACTACAGGTAACAACAGTGTATTGTGTATCTGAAAGTTGCTGAGAGAGTACATCTTTAAAGTTCTCACCAAAAAAATGAAAAGTAACTGTGAAAATGGATGTGTTAACTTTGTTGTCCTTATCGTGGTAATCATTTTGCAATATATACATACATGAAATCATCACATAGTACACCTTAAACTTACACAATATTATATGTCAATTATATCTCAAAGCTGGAATAGAAAAAACCCGCTACTAAATAACCTATAGGTCAAAGAAAATGTCACAATGGAAATTTTAGAATATTTCGAATGGGATGAAAATGAAAGCAATACACATCAAAACTTGGGAAGCATTTAAAGCAGTATTTACAGGAAAATTTATAGCACTCAATGCTTTTAGTAAGTGAAGGATTAAGTTATAGGTTAACTTAGTTAACTAAGTTAATTAGTAAGAATGTCACTTTTATTTAGCACTTTATAGTTTAGAGAGCAGCTTTATTCATACTTGTTTGGTCTTTGCTCTGAGGAGACCAAGACTGAGAAAGCTGTGAAATGATTAAATTCAAACCGGATGTAGTGAATGGCAGACAGCCTACACTTCAAAACGCACTGCTCTCTGGAATGCCTTCTCAGCCCTCTATTTCTAAAGTTTGATTCAGCAGCTTCCCCAGGTTCTTCTCCCCCATCACCCACATGGTATCACACACTACCCCTGCACTGGTTCCCAGGTCTAAGCTTTCCCATTGCTTAGCTAGTCCCCACCAAGGAGAAGCAGAGCTGAGCATTCTGCAATCTCCACCTGATGCTAAAAATCTTGGCTCCCTGTGCACCAGTGCCAAACAGAAATACGGAGACAGAGATTTGGAGGGAAAGAGAGATGGCTTTATTCCTTTGCCAGGCAGAGGGGAAAACACAGCAGGCTAGTGCCTCAAGAACTGTGCCCCCCTCCCTGGGGAACCGAGAGAGGTTATATAGCCCTGGTCTATGGTAGGTGATAAGGCTCAAAGTAATGAAGATCTTGCATTCTTCTTCCTGCGTTATTTCAAAACAGTTACAGGCAGCCCCGCTAATTGGGTCCGTTTGTCTCCAGGTTATTGGCCTGCGACCTTCTTTCTGAAATGCAAATGCTACAAGGGAGTGCAGGATGTAATTCACATAGTGTTAAGGAGTGATAGGTTAGCTTCCTGAAGTACAAATCTAGTTACAGACACTACAGATTAGTAACAGTTAAAGTAAAACTAGGTGTGATTAACTCTTTCAGGCCATTTTATGTTTCTTCTCTAGCCTGTTCACTGTTCCCTTGTTTTCTTTGTTTATCAGAAAAGTCTCATTTCTATTTTTGCTGCACACCTTTCAAATAAGTGATGACCTTCTCTTCCCATTTCTGCCCAGCTTAAGTTTCACATTATTCAGTCAAACCAAGGTGATGGCAAAGTCAATAATCACTTTGAAAAGAAGTTCCCACAGTGAGCAAAATAGAGATAATTGGGAATTCAAAAAAAAAAGGAAAATAAAAAGACCTTTGAAACATGGAAGGAAGAAGGTGTCAGGTCAGAGGAATGTGCAGAACTTAATTTCTGATCGTTTGACTGGAGCAGGTAATTATATTCTGAGTTATCTAAGGAAATCCCTCTGTGTTTAAAGTAGAAAAACACATTTTGTTTTCATTTGGGGCAGGAACTGAGATCAGACAAGGTGAGCTGCCAGTACAAAGCCCTGTGATTTAAAAGCTGCATCAAAGGAGCACAACCTTGTAAAGTTGGTAAAACAAAAATTGACAGAAAGTTTTGCTCTCAAGCTACCGCCATATGTTATTAAATTGAGGTACAAAAATACAACTTGACAACTCTAGATGTAGACTAAGTATTAACTGACAGTCTTGTCCTAAATGTGAAAGAAGTTTTTTCCTGTGATAAAGAGAGGATAGGAGGGAGACGCAAGAGGGAGGAGATATGGGGATATAGGTATACCTATAGCTGATTCACTTTGTTATAAAGCAGAAACTAACACACCATTGTAAAGCAATTGTACTCCAATAAAGTTGTTAAAATAAAAATAAAAATAAGGAGAGGATAAAGGTTTCCTAAGTAGCAAACTTCTTTTTAAGCTGGTTTTGCTGAATTAAACAAAGGAAGCAGATTCTTCAATGAAAATAAAGCCTCTAATTAACATGTAAGTGAATCGGATGCTGATGCATATAATCACTGCTTGGGGGAAATAAACCCCAAGACTCCACATTTTTTTTTCTGCCTTGGTGAGTTGTCTGTGCAGTAAATAATTAGTTTCTTGATTTAAAGAGGTTGACATTTGGATAGATTCTGCAAAGAGTATTTTCCCTCTCCTTTTTCTTTTACCCATTTAATTCTACCGTTCACTTGCACCAAGACAGCCTGGTCTGCCTCAGTAATTTTCTTCTAGTATATATAGAACAATATAGAATGATCTGTTCTAAATTTATGTCCTGTAAGTACAGAAAACCCTTCCGATTCATAGACTTATAATCTGCAGTTTTGAGTATGCAACGTGTTCTCCGTTAACCACCCTGAATGTAATTGATACCTGCTCCTTGCCTTCAGAGTCAATTATAAAAACAACTTTTAAAAAGAAAGAGAACAAATCTAATTTTTAACAATAGATTGTTAAACAGGTTCTTGTAAAGAATCCTTTTTCCCCATAAGGGAAATCCTTAGAATAAATTAAATGAAAAAAGAAAACCACAGGATTCAAATTGAAACCATAAATTCTGTGTTTCCAGGTAGATAGATGATAGATCAAGCCCTTAGTTGATGGATCAATAGACAGACATCAGTAAAACTAAAAATGTGTACCTAGACACATATCAATTCCTAAGAAAAAATGATAATGTAACAAAATATTTTCTCCACTTAGCTAATTATGGGTGATTCTTTTTCTTCTTCATATTTTCCACAAGCAACATGCCTTACTTTTATTATCAAAGAAAGGTACATTGTTTTTACAGAAAGAGAAAGATGAGCTCCTAGTAGGAATGCTCTGTCCCTATTGTAACCAGAAGATGTTAAAAGCCAATATTACGAAGCGAAATAAAATTAGAACTAAGTCATTTGGCCAGAAACTTAAACAGCAGAATTTATCAGGAGATCAAATCTTTATTAGTGATAAATCCTTACCAACACTTAGGTGGACTATTCCAGGCGTTTTTGCCCTGAGCAGCTTCCTACTCTGCCCCTCATTTATAGTGGGGATCATATGTACATTTATTCCTTCTTAGTAGAACTTCATCAGAATTTCTAGCTTCGAGTTTGAAATGTTTGGGGGATCCCAGGCTGAAGCAGGCCATGGAAATGAAATGAGCTACATAATTTGCAGGGCCGAGTGCAAAATGAAAATATAGAGCCCTGTGTTCAAAAGTTATTAAGCATTTCAAGGCAGCTACAGCAGAGCATTAGACCAAGCAGGGGGCACTTCCAAGCACGGGGTCCTGTGCAACCGTGCAAGTTGCCCATGCAATGAAGCCAGCCCCAAAGAGAGAACGCGCTCGGGAGGGAAGAAGGTCTCAGCTGGAATCTTGTTCTGACACCAGCTATACCTGTCAGAGCCTCATTTCCCCCTTCTGCAAAAATGGAGGTCCTCTAAAGGGGTCTTTAGAGGGTAAAAGATCCGGTGCGGTGCCTGGTGTCAAACAAAGCCAGAGGCTGAAGTGGTAAGGACAGATTTTACTCAGTAGTACACTATTGTAATAGGGACAAGAGCCCAGTGTGAGCCAAACTCTAGCTCAGTTTGTACCAAGGTGACTGGTCATTTTAAAGGGAGGATGAGGTGGTAGGGAGTGGGGGGCAAGCTGGGGCTTTGTAGAGTCAGGCAAGTGAAAATGTACAAAAAGGACAAAGGGAAGGGTTGGTCCACGTGACACCTTCTGGTTTGCTACCTGACGCTTATCGAAATTAGGCTCCTCCCCTCCTGCAGAGGCAAACAACCATCTAGAAAATTCCTGTTCATTTCCTTAATTTATCTTTTACTTTGGATAGCTCCCGTTATCAAAAATAAGGTATTTCATGACGAGCAACAGTGTGGCGCAGTGAAATAGGATTTAAAATTAAATCCTCGTTCCTCAAGAGCAAATAGTACAGAGGAAAGCACTACACAGTGTCTAATTTGGGGCATAAAGAAGAACTTCGAATCAATTGTTCCCTCACTTCACATTCTTGGTAAATAGGAGTGGGACTCTTTGAAAAAATGTCATAAAGCCTTTTTAATAGAACAAACTCGAACTTGAAATTTTCTTTAAACGTGGAAATTACCCAGCAAAAGGAGAAGAAATGGCTCCTAGGCAGCTTATAATACCAATTTTACTGTTGACTTATTTCTGAACATTCTTAACTGAGAAGAATTTGATGAACAAACACTTTAGTATCCTGAAGTAAACCATGACAGAAATTTATTTTCAGAGGTACATCTGCTGGTTAATGGGTGGTTCGGGCCACTGTTTTCTCCAAGAGTGTGTAAGTTTCACTAGAGGGAAATTGTTTAAATTACAGATTCCTGGCTTCACTCTGGATCTACTGAATCAGAGACTCTGGCATTGGGTCTCTGAAATCTTATTGTTAACAGGCTAGTGATTCTTATGCACATTGAAGTTGGACAGACACACTCAATTAACCTCACAGTCATGTGGAAATAGATGAGCATTTTGTAAGGTCTCCAATGTGTAAAGATCAGAAGCACAGCTTTCTTTTTACTTGTTTTCTCTCCCCTGGTCAGGAGATCTACCTCTGTTCCTATGACTCTACTGTATACGCAAGATATTTTTTTCACCTGAACCAAGTACTAAATCCTGGATCTGGAATAAAAATGAAAACTGAAAGTGGCCCCTTGGCTCACATCCATGGGAAGAATTCCAACACACCCCCTCCCACCAGCTCTCTCCTAGTTCCCTTCTCTCCACAAGCTGATGGAGGATGGTTGGTGAGCATATGCCTCGTGGGGCTCAGAGCTCAACCCCGCCCCATCCACCTTCCTTTGCCTTGAATTTACATGGGAAATTGATGCTTCTAATTGGCCCTTGTCCATATGTGGGGTCTTCCAGCAATAATGATGGTCTCTTAATCATCAAACCACACTCTCATCACCTAAGCTTTATGAACAGGAGAACATGTCTGTAAAACAGTCAAAGTTTAGGAATCTGATCTGTGGCCAGAAAGTAGAGAACTGCTAACTGCTCCACATGGGGACTAAATCACAGGGCATAAATCTGGACCTGGCAAACTGTGTTACCTAAGGATTCTCAGGTTTTAAGGAAACACAAATCTATTTCTGTGTTCATCCGTATCTTCACCTTCCTCGCTCAAACCCTCCATTTTTCCACCCAAGAAACATTATTGAGTAGTAGGTTTCAAGGTTAGGTGAAGTGACTTCAAAGTAAATGAGAAAGACTGTTGGTGTTTTGTAATATTGTGGCACTCATGCTACCATGTACGTTTATATAACCTCTTTGTGCACCAGTTTTTTCATCTGCAAAATGGAGATTTTGAGGATTTAATCAGATCCAGGGTCTGAAACATCTACTGCTTCACTCCGTATTTACACTTTCAGCTGCACTGGAGATTGTCAACCCTGGTTTCACTGGAGTTGTCATGGGGAGTTATGTCCCTCCCCGGAGATCCTGAGTGTCCTTTATGGCCACTTGTCTTAAACTGGGCCAGCTATTCAATGACTTCTTTTAAATATAAGTGGGTGGAACTTTGAAAATGTGTCCTGCAGAGTTTTATGAGTCACTTCAGCTGATCTAATGCTGGCCCTGCTTCCCTCAGTTTTCGATTGTAGGTGCTTTAATCTTCTAATATTTCAGTGTCAATTTATTAGTTACACGGAATAGCCTCTCTAGAAGCATATATGTGAGGATATTAGATTCCATTGTAACTCTGTCAAGTCTCTTAAGCCTTAAATAACTTACTTCCCTGAGGAAAGATGTGGTTTACCTTAAACTTTGAAAACTAAAAAGGCACCTAGGGAAGTATCTGGTTTTTTCAATGACTAGGAAAACTCCTAACATTGAAAACTTCGTGACATTTTTCACAGCAGTCAGACCATTGTCCTCAATGTCTAGTCCATATTCTATCATGAGTGTTGGCATCTGCCAGTTTACATGGCCTGTTTAAATTCCTATTAGGTGGACTTGTCACTTCTGTGGTTCAGAGCTCTTGAGTACCAAATGCTTACTTTTACAGAATGCCTAAATGCAGAAATGACCTAATAGATAGTTTAAATTTACATAGTGCTTTGGCACCTTTCAACTTCTAAATAGCTTACCTTTCCTAGCATCATCTTTAAGATTTAGGAAGTTAAACACCAATGGGAATGTTGATTTCAAACATGGCTCTTCTCTACTTAGAGTTGAATGCCTATAAAATTAATGTCATTTAAAAAAATCATTGGATATTTAACCTATTTATTTAATCCATTTCCTTAACACTTTTGCATTAACTAAATGCATTTAGAAGATAAAATAATCAAAGGACAAAATCTGATTCTTTAACCATGACCCTTTGGATAGCATAGCATGAAGGTGATCCATTCATAAATTAATTGAACCAGAATCTATTGGAGACCTATTCTGAGCAGAATCATTTCCTGCCCTTTTGGCCTCCTTCAGTCTGTAAAGGAAACAAACATCCAGCAAACAGGCACTTATTATAGAATAACAAATAGTGGTAAATACGATGAAGAAAGAAAGAAAACAGGGTGTGTGGGAGACAAAAAATGGGAGGACAGCTTAATGGAAGTGCAGAGGGCAAAGTATTTCTATCAAGGCAAAAGCATTAGTGATGATGCCTCCAGGTACAACATGCAAACCTTCATTTTCCAAAACTTAGCTCTTTCACATTAGGGTGTTTTGTTTTGTTTTTCTCTCCTTCATTGGGTTAATTCCTCATTTTAACTCAAGCCCATGCATGAAAATACAGTTTCAACACTTACAAGGTATGGATGAGGTAGATGAGGCTCTTATCAGACCTTTGTTAACTTTCAGTTCTAGAAAGTTTATGCCAGATCCAGTCAGATGTACCAACTGTAGTGCGCTCTCTCCATTACACATAATTTCTAAAAAATAAGATATATGGTGTCATGCTAACAAGACAAGAAAAACAGCATATGTGGCGGAAACTGAGCTGAGAACTAAAAAAGTGAAGCTCAGCTCAAGGCACGCTGGAGAGGAGAGAGCCATCAGAAAACAAGAGTCTCAGGAATGTACTAGCGTTGGGGGTGGTAATGGGGAAGGAACAGGAGGAGGAGGAAGGAGAAGAAAGAGATGACATAAGGTGAGATATTGAGAGTTAACTCTGGAAGGAACCCCAGAGCTCTAGTGGGTCTGATCTTGGGCGGTGTGGGCATGGGGTGCAGCAACTTGAAGCAGGATCTTATTTCCCTGACCAGGAATTGAACCCAAGCTGTGGCAGTGAGAGCACTGAATCCTAACCCCTAGACTATGAGGGCCAGCAGGCTTGAAACAGGACCTCGGTCCTTGTCCTCTTTGAAGAAAGAATTCAGCAAAGAGATGGAGGTAGTGAAACAGGGAAAGTGTTTATTAGAAGCAAAGTATGTGTGGAAGAACACACGGGCGGGCTTGGAGTGAGCTGCATGCTTTTGGAATGGCTTAAATTGCTTATATGGGGGCAGTTCTCCAGTGTTCCCTCTGGCCAATCATCTTGCTTGTTGCCCATATCTGGTCTGACTCAGAGCCCTCCCTGATGTGCATGCACACCTTTTAGCCACGATGGATTCCAGTACGAGGGTTTCTGGGAGGTTGGCAGGACGTATTATGGGCTGGCGACCCCTCCCTTCCCTGACCCCTGAGGATCTTTTCTGCGCGTGTGTGGTCTGGGAGGTCTCCTTGATCCCAAGAAAAATGTGGCCTCCTTATCTTTTACTCAAGCAGAGCTCTGCTCCTGCCATTGTCTTTCTCTTGAAGTACCAGCAGGAGACAAGTACCAGCTGCTCAGCCTGGGGCCCTGCTATCTCCTGTCTCAGGTCCAGATCTGACAATAAGCTCCATACTTAGATTACAGACAGTAGATTCTGATTTTTTTCTAATCTTTACATCCTTTTCTGGATAATCAGCATGTCTCTTGTAAAGCATTGCAAATTCAGGTTGCATTTAAATACAATGGAACAAGTTGTTTGTGATGATGAGAAGTAGTGCTTGGCTTATTGCTGTTGGAAAGAAATATCAACATTGAATCTGTTATTGTCTTACTTAATGCTGTTATTAGTACTTATGTTCTAGATCGTTGAATAGCATTCTGTGCTTGCCGTCATTTCCCAGACCAGTCATGCCAGACAAAACAAGCTGTCTCTGATTTTGTTCAATGAGATTGTTGTCACTCACCATTTACTGTCTATATTTTGGGAACAGTGTACCTGCGACTGAAATAATCAAAGGAATTGAGAGCCCAGTCCCATTTTTCCGATCTCATTGTAGCCATAAAAAAGTATGGGTGCATTCAAATGGAGTGGAGTTGCTAAAATTTTTTATAGTGATTTGAGATTCAGGTCATTTTCTGTTCCACTTGGTTGAATGGTTTTTAGTTTGTTATATGTGTTAAGAAAGGAAGGAAAAGGAAGTATTTTCATTTCTTTCCTAGTTATTTCTTTTCACACAGGAAAGAAAGGTTGACCCAGTCATAGCTCAGAAGTCTAGAATTAGCAATCATATTAAAACATTCGAAGATTTCTTGCTATTAGTTTCTTGCTATTAGGTTTTCAGAAAACTGTTTGTTGTATTTGATCAATTAGGAGTTTATGATATTGATTAAGCTTGGTGAACGTAGATTAGCTATGATTTGATACTTTAAATAAAATGTTAAAAACTAAAAACAAAAAGCTCCTTGGGCCCTAGGCAAGAAGACATTGGCATGATAATATAAGTGGCTGAACTATTTTGAAATCATACATTAACATCTTTTTTTTTTTTTGGCAATTGATTTGCCTTCCAAAATTAAGGCTAATGTTAAAATGAGTTTCTGGAGGTCATGCTGAAATTATAGAAAATTGACAACGGTGAGACTTTAGAATATATTTATTTCTGTGAAGCAGATTCTCCCTCCCTTCAGCCATTTTTATAAAAGTTTGAGAGAAGCTTGCTGAACCCCTTCAACCCCTGAGATACCATATAATTAAACAGTGTGTCTAACTAGAGTATTAGAAGTAGAAAGAACCTCGTAAATAATATGTCCATCCAATAATGTGATCCAAAAAAAAGTCGCTGATGCACAGAGAGGTGAATAAACTTATCCTAGTTTGGACAGTTAGTAGAACTAGATCTGGAATCCACATCTATTGGCCTCTAGCTCAAAGCTCTTTATTTGACATGAAGCATTCTCATATCTTCTGCATGCATATCTCTTTTTTTTAATTGAGGTACAGTTGATGTACAATATTATGTAAGTTTCAGGTGTACAACATAGTGATTCACAATTTTAAAAGGTTATACTTCATTTATAGTTACTATAAAATATTGGCTATATTCCCTGTGTTGTACAGTATATTCTTGTAGCTTACTTGTTTTACACATAGTAGTTTGTGCCTCTTAATCTCTTACCCCTTTCTTGCCCCTTCCCCCTTTCCCTCTCCCCACTAGTTCATTGTCTATATCTGTGAATCTCTTTCTTTTTTGTCATATTCACTAGTTCGTTGTAATTTTTAGATTCCACATATAAGTGTTATCATACAGTATTTGGCTTTCTCTTTCTGACTTACTTCATTAGCATAATGCCCTCCAAGTCCATTCATATTGTTGCAAATGGGGAGATTTCATTCCTTTTTATGGCTGCGTAGTATTCCATTGTGTGTGTGTGTATATGTGTGTGTGTGCATGTGTGTGTGTCTGTGTACACAAACACACCATAGCTTCTTTATCCATTCATCTGTTGATGGACACTTAGGTTGCTTCCATATCTTGGCTATTGTAAATAATGTTGCTGTGAACATTGGGGTGCATGTTACTTTTTAAATTAGCATTTTTGTTTTCAGATATATGGATAAGTGGAATTTCTGGGTCATATGGTAGTTCTATTTTTATTTTTTCTGAAAAACCTCCATACTGTTTTCCATAGTGGCTACATCACTTACATTCCCACCAACAGTGTACAAGGGTTCCCTTTTCTCTGCATCCTTGCCAACATTTGTTATTTTTGATCTTTTTGATGATAGCCATTCTGACAGGTGTGAGATGATATCTCATCATGGTTTTGATTTGCATTTCCCTGATGATCAGTGTGATGTTGAGCAGCTTTTCATGTACCTGTTGGCCATTTGAATATCTTCTTTGGAAAATTTTCTATTCAGGTCTTCTGCCCATATTTTAATTGGGTTGTTTTTGTTTTTTTACTGTTGAGTTGTTTGAGCTGTTTATATACGTTGGATATTAACCACTTATCGGTCATATCATTTACTAATATTTTCTCCCATTTAGTAGGTTGTCTTTTCACTTTATCAATGGTTTCCTTTGTTGTGCAAAAGCTTTTAAGTTTGATTAGGTCCCATTTGTTTACTTTTGCTTTTGCTTCCTTTGCATATCTCTTGATGAGTAAGTATTTCAAGTTTTATAAAGTATTGGTTGTGGGGAAAAGATGAATTTCATTTATTTTCTTCAAAATAATCTATTCCTATAAATAAGGATATCAGCTCATAAGTAAGTTAGAAAGAACTTATTTGTTCTTCAATGCCTTCACCATCACCTTATACCTTTTGGTTGAAAACATTGACTTTGTTTCATTCTTTTTGTTTCCATTTTATCTCCAGAAAGTCTTACTAGGTTAGTAGTTTGTGGTGTTTAAATTATCAGAGTTTAAGTTGTGAACTAAGAAAATCTTTGCTATAAATAATCTGACTTTCATTGACTCATCTGACTAAGGAGCTCCAAAACAGAAAGATTGTTAGTATCTAAACGTTGTTTCCTCCCAGTGTCAACAGAGTTGGTGTTTTTGGGTTTTTTTTCTATTTCTTATTGTGCAGCTGATGTTGAAAGAAAATCACTCATAGGAAGTTTCTAGAACTTCTGTCTACTTAGTTTGTTAAGTGTGTAAAGAACCGCTTTGCTTATTTAGTTTGTTTCCGGCTAACATTAAAATAAGGTCACTTTGAGTTAGGCATTAAAACACTTGTGTCAGAATTTTTTTTTTTTTTTTTTTTTTGGCCTCTAAAACTACTATAACCTAGCCATTTAATTTTAATGACAAAGTAATATTAGATTCTGGTGACAAGACCATACAACCAGCCTGAACAATTAGACAAGTTTACTTTTTTTAAATGTACCTGAGAATGTTGCTGTAACAATTAAAAGGAATATTCAATTCAAATTAATAGTAATAAAGTTTGGCGGTTTTCTCCCCCATCTCCTTTGTGGAAAAATACATACAGTTTCAGAAGGTAACAGGCAGTAGCATGAGACTAATCTTTCTATGTGCACACTTTAGTAGACTGGTCTCATTTCTGGTCAAGGAGCTTCTCTAATTGATAGTTGATATTTTGCAGATGGTTTTCAGCTCCCAAAAGGGGTCTTGCTTTGAATAGCAGAGCTGGAAGGCTGGACGAATCATACGTTTCCTTTACATTTGGTTCTTTCTCTTGAATATCTGAATAATCTTGATGAAGCTGTTTTAAATTAGACAAGAAATATGCTGCATTCCTAAGGGAAGCTTTTCTCTCCTTAAGGTCATCATACTTTATTTGTAGTTGTTTCAGCTCTGGTTCTAACCGAAGCAGTTCATCCTGGACTTCAATCAAACGTTGCCTTTTCTTTTCGATATCTGAGATCATCTTAGTGTTCTTCCTTTTCAGAGTTTTCAACATCTGGACTTCTTTAAGCATTTTGATGAGTTCTTTCAAATTAGAATGAAATTTGTTGATGGCTTCCTTACAAATTCTAGAGTCTGTTTTTTGCTTATACTCTAGGAGGATGTTCTCAAATGCAGACAAAACGACATCTAACTCCATGATGTCACTGGTTTTCTTTTCTTTTAAACACCAAATAGGTAAACAGTCGGAAGTATCTTGCTGTGTCTTTAACAGTCTGCTTACTGGTGATTGAGATCTTCTTTGTTAACTGTATTTTCATAGTTTTTAATCTACCTGATAGGCCACTTCTAGGACACATAAGGTTACTGAGTGTATTGATTCAGATAGCCAAGTCTGCGGCTTCACTTCTTGGTTTCTTCCTTTTGCCACGAAACATCTTCTTTTTCTGAGTTTTCTTTTTAAGCGTGACTGATTCAGCTGGTTTCTCTGAAGGTTCTGAAGATGCTGTAGCTGAAACAGCTTCACGTTGTGTACTTATGTTCTCTGCTGGTTTAACTTTTCTTCTTACATCACTTTCTTCAGTGCTTTCAGATTCATCACTAATGGGCTTGAGTTTTCTTCCTGGCTTTTTTGCACTAATTTTTACAGACTCATTTTCACTTGCTTCAACGTCAGAAGTGTCCGAACTTCTTTTTGCTTCTTTTCCTTGAGGAGTTGAGGGGAGAGATGACCCACAGTGCTTGGAGAATTCTTCCTCATCAGCATATATAGCAGTGCTGTGTAAAGGAGGGTTTTATTGCAATATTTGCTTTATGGCAGTGGTCTGGAACCGAACCTGCAATATCTCCAAGGTGTGCCAAAGGTTTCATAGGGTTCTTCATCTTTCTCATTTTCACCCAGCCTGCCGATGCTTGAGATCCCAGAATTATCAGGAAAATCAAATATATCAGTAGGCTTGTACTTTTGGCCAGCTTCATCTTTCGTGGACTGTGTTCTTCCTACAGTGTTCTTTGAATATCTCGGACCCGAGCCCCTCACTCGCCGCGGCGGGGCCATCTTAGCCCACCGCTCACTCAACACTTGTGTCAGAATTTTTATACAGGATAAATCCAAGGAGAAACACACCAAGACACATATTAATCAAACTATCAAAAATTAAATATAAAGAAAACATATTAAAAGCAGCAAGGGAAAAACAACAAATAACACACAAGGGCATCCCCATAAGGTTAACAGCTGATCTTTCAGCAGAAACTCTGCAAGCCAGAAGGGAGTGGCAGGATATACTTAAAGTGATGAAGGAGAAAAACCTACAACCAAGATTACTCTACCCAGCAAGGATCTCATTCAGATTTGATGGAGAAATTAAAACCTTTACAGACAAGCAAAAGCTGAGAGAGTTCAGCACCACCAAACCAGCTTTACAACAAATGCTAAAGGAACTTCTCTAGGTAAGAAACACAAGAGAAGGAAAACACCTACAATAACAAACCCAAAACGTTTAAGAAAATGGGAATAGGAACATACATATCGATAATTACCTTAAATGTAAATGGATTAAATGCTCCCACCAAAAGACACAGACTGGCTGAATGGATACAAAAACAAGACCCATATATATGCTGTCTACAAGAGACCCACTTCAGACCTAGAGACACATACAGACTGAAAGTGAGGGGATGGAAAAAGATATTCCATGCAAATGGAAATCAAAAGAAAGCTGGAGTAGCAATTCTCAGATCAGACAAAATAGATTTTAAAATAAAGACTATTACAAGAGACAAAGAAGGACACTATATAATGATCAAGGGATCGATCCAAGAGGAAGGTATAACAATTGTAAATATTTATGCACCCAACATAGGAGCACCTCAATACATAAGGCAAATACTAACAGCCATAAAAGGGGAAATCGACAGTAACACAATCATAGTAGGGGACTTTAACACCCCACTTTCACCAATGGACAGATCATCCAAAATGAAAATAAATAAGGAAACACAAGCTTTAAATGATACATTAAACAAGATGGACTTAATTGATATTTATAGGACATTCCACCCAAAAACAACAGAATACACATTTTTCTCAAGTGCTCATGGAACATTCTCCAGGATAGATCATATCTTGGGTCACAAATCAAGCCTTGGTAAATTTAAAAAAATTGAAATCGTATCAAGTATCTTTTCCGACCACAACGCTATGAGACTAGATATCAATTACAGGAAAAGATCTGTAAAAAATACAAACACGTGGAGGCTACACAATACACTACTTAATAACGAAGTGATCACTGAAGAAATCAAAGGGGAAATCAAAAAATACCTAGAAACAAATGACAATGGAGACACGACGATCCAAAACCTATGGGATGCAGCAAAAGCAGTTCTAAGAGGGAAGTTTATAGCAATACAAGCCTACATCAAGAAACAGGAAACATCTCGAATAAACAACCTAACCTTGCACCTTAAGCAATTAGAGAAAGAAGAACAAAAAAACCCCAAAGCTAGCAGAAGGAAAGAAATCATAAAGATCAGATCAGAAATAAATGAAAAAGAAATGAAGGAAACAATAGCAAAAATCAATGAAACTAAAAGCTGGTTCTTTGAGAAGATAAACAAAATTGATAAACCATTAGCCAGACTCATCAAGAGAAAAAGGGAGAAGACTCAAATTAACAGAATTAGAAATGAAAGAGGAGAAGTAACCACTGACACTGCAGAAATACAAAGGATCATGAGAGATTACTACAAGCAACTCTATGCCAATAAAATGGACAACCTGGAAGAAATGGACAGATTCTTAGAAATGCACAACCTGCCAAGACTGAACCAGGAAGAAATAGAAAATATGAACAGACCAATCACAAGCACTGAAATTGAAACTGTGATTAAAAATCTTCCAACACACAAAAGCCCAGGACCAGATGGCTTCACAGGCGAATTCTATCAAACATTTAGAGAAGAGCTAACACCTATCCTTCTCAAACTCTTCCAAAATATTGCAGAGGGAGGAACACTCCCCAACTCATTCTACGAGGCCACCATCACCCTGATACCAAAACCAGACAAAGATGTCACAAAGAAAGAAAACTACAGGCCAATATCACTGATGAACATAGATGCAAAAATCCTCAACAAAATACTAGCAAACAGAATCCAACAGCACATTAAAAGGATTATACACCATGATCAAGTGGGGTTTATTCCAGGAATGCAAGGATTCTTCAGTATACGCAAATCAATCAACGTGATACATCATATTAACAAATTGAAGGAGAAAAACCATATGATCATCTCAATAGATGCAGAGAAAGCTTTCGACAAAATTCAACACCCATTTATGATAAAAGTCCTGCAGAAAGTAGGCATAGAGGGAACTTTCCTCAACATAATAAAGGCCGTATATGACAAACCCACAGCCAACATTGTCCTCAATGGTGAAAAACTGAAACCATTTCCACTAAGATCAGGAACAAGACAAGGTTGCCCACTCTCACCACTATTATTCAACATAGTTTTGGAAGTGTTAGCCACAGCAATCAGAGAAGAAAAAGAAATAAAAGGAATCCAAATCGGAAAAGAAGAAGTAAAGCTGTCACTGTTTGCAGATGACATGATACTATACATAGAGAATCCAAAAGATGCTACCAGAAAACTGCTAGAGCTAATCAGTGAATTTGGTAAAGTAGCAGGATACAAAATTAATGCACAGAAATCTCTTGCATTCCTGTATACTAATGATGAAAAATCTGAAAGTGAAATTAAGAAAACACTCCCGTTTACCATTGCAACAAAAAGAATAAAATATCTAGGAATAAACCTACCTAGGGAGACAAAAGACCTGTATGCAGAAAATTATAGGACACTGATGAAATAAATTAAAGATGATACAAATAGATGGAGAGATATACCATGTTCTTGGATTGGAAGAATCAACATTGTGAAAATGACTCTGCTACCCAAAGCAATCTACAGATTCAGTGCAATCCCTATCAAACTACCACTGGCATTTTTCACCGAACTAGAACAAAACATTTCACAATTTGTATGGAAACACAAAAGACCCCGAATAGCCAAAGCAATCTTGAGAACAAAAAATGGAGCTGGAGGAATCAGGCTCCCTGACTTCAGACTATATTACAAAGCTACAGTAATTAAGACAGTTTGGTACTGGCACAAAAACAGAAATATAGATCAATGGAACAGGATAGAAAGCCCAGAGATAAGCCCACGCACATATGGTCACCTTATCTTTGATAAAGGAGGCAAGCATATACAGTGGAGAAAAGACAGCCTCTTCAATAAGTGGTGCTGGGAAAATTGGACAGTTACATGTAAAAGTATGAAATTAGAACACTCCCTGACACCATACACAAAAATAAACTCAAAATGGATTAAAGACCTAAGTGTAAGGCCAGACACTATCAAACTCTTAGAGGAAAACATAGGCAGAACACTCTATGACATAAATCACAGCAAGATCCTTTTTGACCCAGCTCCTAGAGAAATGGAAATAAAAACACAAACAAATGGGACCTAATGAAACTTAAAAGCTTTTGCACAGCAAAGGAAACCATAAACAAGACCAAAAGACAACCCTCAGAATGGGAGAAAATATTTGCAAATGAAGCAACTGACAAAGGATTAATCTCCAAAATTTACAAGTAGCTCATGCAGCTCAATAACAAAAAAACAAACAACCCAATCCAAAAATGGGCAGAAGACCTAAATAGACATTTCTCCAAAGAAGATATACAGATTGCCAATAGACACATGAAAGAATGCTCAACATCATTAATCATTAGAGAAATGCAAATCAAAACTACAATGAGGTATCATCTCACACCGGTCAGAATGGCCATCATCAAAAAATCTAGAAACAATAAATGCTGGAGAGGGTGTGGAGAAAAGGGAACACTCTTGCACTGTTGGTGGGAATGTAAATTGATACAGCCACTATGGAGAACAGTGTGGAGGTTCCTTAAAAAACTAAAAATAGAACTGCCATACGACCCAGCAATCCCACTACTGGGCATATACCCTGAGAAAACCATAATTCAAAAAGAGTCATGTACCAAAATATTCATTGCAGCTCTGTTTACGATAGCCAGGACATGGAAGCAACCTAGGTGTCCATCATCGGATGAATGGATAAAGAAGATGTGGCACATATATACAATGGAATATTACTCAACCATAAAAAGAAATGAAATGGAGGTGTTTGTAATGAGGTGGATGGAGTTAGAGTCTGTCATACAGAGTGAAGTAAGTCAGAAAGAGAAAAAGAAATACAGTATGCTAACACATATATATGGAATCTAAGGAAAAAAAAAAAAAAGGTCATGAAGAACCTAGTGGCAAGATGGGAATAAAGACACAGACCTACTAGAGAATGGACTTGAGGATATGGGGAGGGGGAGGGGTGAGATGTGACAGGGTGAGAGAGTGTCATGGACATATATACACTACCAAATGTAAAATAGATAGCTAGTGGGAAGCAGCCGCATAGCACAGGGAGATCAGCTCGGTGCTTTGTGACCACCTAGAGGGGTGGGATACGGAGGGTGGGAGGGAGGGAGATGCAAGAGGGAAGAGATATGGGAACATATGTATATGTATAACTGATTCACTTTGTTATAAAGCAGAAGCTAACACACCATTGTAAAGCAATTATACTTCAATAAAGATGTTTAAAAAAAAAAAAAAACACTTGTGTCAGAATTTTTAGATTTGCTTCTTTCTTTTTTTTCCCCCTTCATTATCCTCAGATAGCACTGCCTGAAGGTGACTTTCCTGTTTTGAAAGTGTGAAGTTGGAGCATTAAAATGAATTCATCTTCTTTCTGGAAGAACGTGCTATGTTAGTGACGACAGGACATTTTAATATCTTCGTTCTCTCCTTACCAAAGTGTGAACTCTTAATTCCATTTGCCTCTTAGATAAATAGCTGTGTCTTCTAGGGTTTGTGTAGATTTTTACCTTCGAATCTACTTTGCATCAGAAACTGGCATTTGCCAAACCCTGCTTTTATTTGTGTAATTTGGTTATGGGTTAAGAGCTGGGTTACTTAGACATCTATAAGTAACAGCATAAATATAAAAAATGGTGAATAGTAATGCGAGATTATGTCATCCAGTTTGCCCAGTCTTCCCTCTTTCTACAGTTCATAGTCTCCCTGTTCTCCATCCCATCTTAACCTCCGTGGTCCATTATCGTGCACCGTTTTTACAGAAGAGCAAACTGAGCTTCAGGGAAGTTAAGAAACCTCCCTGCCATCACACTGTTTGTCCTGGGGGAGCCAGATTTTGAATCCAAGCAGACTCACTCCAGAACCCAAGTTCTGACTCGAGCATTTCTAACTCTGACCGTATGCAACTTTCTTAAACTCCCCTGCCTTCGTCTCTTCGCATGTCAACTCACGATGTAATAATTATACTCGCCTCATGGGGTTGAGAGGGTTAACTGAGTTAATTAACACTGACATGTAACTCATAACAGTATAAATAACTATAAAGATAATAGTGATGAAAATGATGATGATGATGATGACGATGATGATGATGATGACGATGAAGATGAAGAACGTTGATTTCTAATAGGATTGATACACTGACTATTTAGGGCAGATCACATCTAAGAGAAGCCAATCTCAATCTATGAAAAAAAGTTTCACCTTCCCAATGGTGTCAGATTTCAACTAAAAATGCAGGAAGGGCTTCTTGCTTTGTGCCTCTAAACTATCTGGGCTCAAAAGAATTGTTCTAAAGAAAAAGTCTACAGAAAAACATAGATTTGGAGTCTTTGCTCCACGACGCTGAACGTCTACACAGAACCTATGTTACCTGTTTAATATTCATCACCCGTTGTACTGGGGCGTGTAACACAGCCAGGCACAGCAGATGCTCTCCGTTCTTAGAAGGCAGCTGGAGGAACTACGAGATAATTGAAATTGAGACACACATATGTGAGCACATTCTTTATCCTCTGTGTAAAGAAATACTTTTCAATGGCAGAGAAAGATATGACCTTAAGTCAGACGAAAACTCTTCTCTCGTACTACAGCTGTAGGGGCTGCAGTATACTTAGGGAACAATGGGAATTTTGAATTACAGAGTTGACATTCTCTCTGTAACATGAATGGATATTTGAACAGAGTTCAGAAATCATAATGACAGCCTGCAAGTAAGAAGGCTCTCATTGTCTCTTGCCCTTCTCCTTCAAGATGGCTCAGACAAGCAAGCCCATCTTTTGGACATATTACAATGTCACAGGAGAACTTTTTTGTAGTCGGGGATTTCAAAATAGTGTAATTGTTATACATTATGAAATAGGAATCACTATAATAATGGGACTATTATTAGAGGTAATTCTGCCTTAGAATGATAGCCACATCGTTTTCCTGAAAGAACGCAGGCGTGTATTTCTTGAGAGATATGGGAATGAACGTTGTGCCGGGTGGTCTGAGAGTTGATTAGCTGTATTTCACATCATTAAATTATAAAGCATTTTAAATAGCAAATGGACAACTGACCGGGAGAAATGTAAACAATTATAAGATTTATCAGTTTATCATTTTGATGTGTATATTATCTCCTTATGAGAAAGTGTTAATATTTAAATCATCCCAAGGAAAGATTCACATAGGGACCAAGGATTTCTCAATAATTTTGCTTTTTCAAGAAATATTTTAATCAGGTTTAGGAATATATATACAGATGTATATTCAAATATAAGATATGCATACATACGTGTATATATTATATTTACCCTTTAGGTTTTAGATAAGTATTTTCCCTTTTCTAAAAATCCTAATAAGTCAAATATTGATGTTCACAGTTACAGAATTATGTTATAATAGTAAAATTTTGAAATACCTAAAATAGACCAAAATTATCATGTAGTCCGTCTCCCACGTTAGCTTGGGTTATCTCTGATAAAAAATACATTCTTTACAAACTATCAGGGGTTCCTAAAGAAGTATATCTTGGTTAAATAGAGATGTGAATAAAGATTACGACCTTATAGTAACACCAGTATTTTATGTAGGGCTCGTTTCTGATGATTTTTGTGGTCACTAAAGTCTGAGAAACAGTACTTCAATCCTCAACTTTAAAAAAATTTTTAAATCACTTAATAAGTAGATTTCTGAGGGGGCATGTAGTAAAGTCTCCCAACATGATTTTTGATCCCTTATGCCTATTATTTTTGCTTCAGATATTTAAGAAGCTATGTTGTTCTATATGTTTATGATTATTTTATCTTCTTTGTGGATTAAACCTTGTTATCTATATGGAAATATCTCAGTCAGCAGGAAGGAAGGAAGGAAGGAAAGAAATCACATTTAATTCTCATATAAATCATATAGTGTAAATATTATTCATCCCAAAAGGACAATAAAACTCAGAAAGTCTTAAGTAACTTGCTTAAGGCCATGCAGCTAAAATGCTAAACTAAGCCTATCTGATTCCAGAATGCATGTTTTTTTGCCACTAAACAGCACTTCCTCCACATTCTGCTCTGCTGGTAACAAGACAGACAGCAAATGTGCAAGTCACTTAATTTCTCACGTCCCTCTTTCTCACCTGTACCTGTAGAAGTTGGTTTGGATGGTTTCTAAAGTCCTTCCCAGCTCTCAGGTTTTAGACATTTGACACGTTTTGTTGCTGTTTTACCAACACACAGCAGATGGCAGTACAGATCAAAGGCCAGCTCTTCCACTTCCCTCTAGTCAGGCTCTTTGATTCCCTAAATAATGATTCCTCTTCATTTCCATTATTAGTTATTACACAGTCACTACAAAATAAAAACATTCTTAGGCTACAATGTATATTGTAAAGTATATTTTATCATATATGTTTAAAAAATACATATTGCATTTGCATACATGCATACATGCATGTATACATATGCATCATGTTTATCAGTACCTGCAAATAACCTAAACATCTAAATCAGTCTACATTATTGTTGATATTTAAAATATCTGGAAATCAGAAGATTAAAGTTACAGCTTCAAAATGTAAACATATATAAAAATACATAACATCTCTCACTATGTATTATACATACAGTATAGATATACATACAAAAACATACATAACATTAATATACCTGATTTAAAATTTATACCAAAACACAAAGTGTATAATTCACTCATTCAGTTAATATATACTGAACACCTATTAAGTGAAACATAATTACAAGCCTAGAGATCTGGTAGTAAACAGACAACTAATCCTGCCCTCCTGGAGTCTATATTACATTGATTACATTTAATCATTTACAACAATTAAATGAAAAGAGTAAATACATACAGTATGTCAGATAGTGATAAATGCAAAATAGGAAAAATCAGAAGAGGAATATGTTTATGTGGGGATGGAGGGTGTGCTTATATCCTATTTATGTATATATTAGCATATGCATTATTTATATTATATATTAACATATCATAGCTTTATTATAAAAGCTGATTGGAAAGTGTAAGATATGACAGATACTATCCTGTAATCCAGAAAAGTGGGGATATATGTATACATATAACTGATTCACTTTGCTGTACAGTAGAAAATAGCACAACATTGTAAAGCAACTATACTCAAATTTTAAAAAAAGGATAGAAAGATACTATCCTTTTGGGACTTCCCTGGTGGTCTAGTGGTTAAGACTCCATGCTTGCAATGCAGGGGGCTCGGGTTCGATCCCTGATTGGGGAACTAAGATCCCTCATGCCGTGGCACAGCCAAAAAATTTTTAAAAATAAATAAAATAAAAGCTAAAGCGATGCTCATTCAAAAAAAAGATATTATCCTTTTAATCCAAATGAGAATCAGTTAGTGAGAAAACCAAGGTAGAACCTAAGGACTAGATTGTGGTATAGAAAATCTCTGTAGAATATCAGTCCTATAGAATATCAGATCAAGGGCACCAGGGCTTTGGAATGCTGATACTAGACCTTAAAAGACTGGATAGTTGTTAGATCCATAAGGGTGTTTCAGGTGGGTGAAATTAAATGAGAAATGGTTTGTATTTGAAATTAAATACAGAATCCTCTCTCGATAAATAAAGGCGACTTTCCTCTTATGCAGGATTGCCTTAGCCAAGTTTATGTGCATCCTGACAACACAAGGACTCAGATTGCAGTCCCAGATGACAGTGCTTTGGTTTCAATGATGAATTAACATCCCTTAACCTCTAAAGTTTGCTTATTAGTGCACCAGTTGTTAACTTCCTTTGTACTCTCCAAGTAAGACCAGTGCTAATACTGGAATTGACAAGCTCTGAGCACCAAGTGTGGTGGCCTTAAAAACACACCATTCACGTTGTTACTGAGTCCAAGCTTGTACTGGTCACCACATGACAGGTCAATAAATTGAGAGACAAGTTGTTGGGACAAGGAATAGCAACTTTATTTGGAAAGCCAATAGACCGAGAAGATGGTGGACTAGTGTCCCAAAGAACCATCTTCCCCGAGTTAGAATTCAGGCTTCTTTTATACTAGAAGGGGAGGAGGTGTGGTTGGTTGTTGCAGACTTCTTGGTATCAGAATCCTTTGTTCTTGCAGCTGTCCACGTAGGTCAGGTCATGACATTCCTGTAAACCTCCAACAAGACAAATGTTGTTCTCTGTTCTGCAACTTTTTATCTCTATATGAATGGAAAAGTGTTATACCTTTAAAGGTCAGAGCCTTAAGAATGGACTGTTCTGTATATTTTGGACTATAGTGAACATTCTTGTAGCAAAAGCAATAGAATACAAAGGTTAAAGGAAAAGAAACAGATCCAGTATGAAGTCAGATTTGTTCTTCCCTTTTACAGCATCTCTTACTGTAGGTGCGTCATTGTCTGAGGGCCCAGCTCTCTACGTTGGCTCTCCCACCACAGCTGTGCCAAGTCCTATTTCCCCTGTGCTGCTTTCAGGGAAACTAAGCACATCAGGACCATGAAGACAGGCCCAACCAGTGAACAGGGGAGGACCCTCCTGCCAGTGGCTTTGGCTTGTGGACCTCCCATCAGCCTGCCCAAACCTTTCTGAGAAATGCGTTGCACTCTAAGACTCCTCCTCCCTTTCCTCTGTCCTTCCTCAGTCATCAGGCCTACTTTGAAGTCCACACACCCTCCCCACCATTTTTAGCTCCCTCTTCCAGAAATCTCTTGCACAGTTAATCTCATCTTTGGCCTCTGCTTCATAGCAGACCCAGATCAACATACCATGTGACTATGTATCTATCTTTAATGTGAAGACAACCCTCTGTTTTTCCATCTTCCCTGTATTTACACACCTTCTATCAGAGCACGGTCCGCCTCTGTGAGAGTCATCATCTTGATACTGACCAGTGTTCTTGACCTTCTCCAATCAATAGAAATTGATAAGAGGCCAGTCAAGAAATTCAGGCAAAGCTTTACTGGGGCTCCTGCAGCCACAGGAGGGAGTGAAAACAAGTAACAGGTTCCCTTGTTTGCTCGCCGAGTGGGGCGAGCTGGTTCCTTATATGGAGTGAGTGTAGGGATGTGTCCAGGGGTCAGATCGGAGGGGTGGCTTAGGTCGTCTGCCCACCCCTTTGGTGGTGTTGAGTTCAGGGGGCGTGTGCAGTACCCTGTTTTTGCTCCCGGCTCTTCAGAAGTGGCAGTTGGGGGTTTTTTTGTTTTGTTTTGTTTTGTTTTGGTCTTTTTGTGTCTTGTTGTCCAGAATTTGCCCCAGCTGCACCTGCACTCAGTTATTTTTAGTCCCTTATAGTTTCTTTGCATTTTGTTGCTCGAGAGGACGTTTGTCCAGGTGCAAGCACTGCAGAAAAGGGTCCCAGGTCCCAGCCTGTCTCAATCTCTGACTGACATTTAGAGAATCAGCCCTGGTAACGCAGGGTGAAGGTGATGCATCCATCTGTACGCCCCACCTCTCTTCTTTATGACAATGTAATTCTAAGCGAATCAGGGCATTCTGATGTTCTTCTTAAAACTTTGAGATGGCCCATTTCACTGGACTCTCTGATGGCGTGAGGGACACTGGGGTGGCCCACACATTCTGGTTGTGTCTCATCATTCTGCTGTAACATTAGTGCTGGTTATCAGATATCACTAACTCTTCTTCTGAGCACATGGTAGAGTCACACATGTCCTCTTTAAAGTTAGATGTGACTATAGGACTTGCTTTGGCCAAAATTATGAACAGAGATGCCATGTCACTGCTGAGAAGAAACTTCAGGAGCCAGTGTGCAGCCCCCAGTCTCTTCCCATTGCTGTGGTGAACTCGGAAAGCTGCGTCCAGATGAAACCTTTGTGAGCCTGTGCCCTCAGTGACTGCAGTAACCAGAGCCCCCCTGGCAACTCCTCTGGTCATATCATGTGAGCAAGAAATAAGCTTGCGTTCTGTTGTCACTGGGATGTTTAGAATTATTTGCTGTCAGAACATAGGCTGACACATACCGCTTCCCACTAAAAACTCCTTGAGAACAGAAAATATCCTATCAACTTGCTGTTCCCAAACCCCGTAATACAATGTTGCAGGATAAATACTTATTGAAAGAGTGTTTAAATCATAAAATGTGATCTCAATTTGATTCAAGGTTTTGGTGCCTGCTTCCTGAATATAAAAAGAGAGTTTTAACCACTCTAAGCGAATGCATTTCCAAAGATGGTGCTCAAATAATGAACATACTGTTCATTTTCTTTGAGTCAAATGTTATTAAAGAAGGGATATTATGAAGGATGTGATATTATGGCTGAAACTTGAGCTAAATTTTAAATGTTACCAAATCCGAACAATCTCAACTCAGATTATCATCATCTAGCGTCATCATTTTGGGTGTGTTTGGGTCTTCTTACACTTTTAGTGTAATAGTTGAGAAAACAGAAAGAGTAAAGTTACAGGGAATTTTCATTTCATTAAATTTATGCTAATGTTTGAACCAGTGTTTGCTTGTCTTCCTAAAGGAATGATATATCTCTTTTGTTTCTCTATGTATACTATTGTATAGTTATGATTTATACTTGTTGATTTTCTATAGTTATTTTCATGAAGCTGTTCTATGAATGAATCTAATCCATACAGAATAGGGATTCTTTTCAATGTGGAGGAACTATGCGCTCTTCAAAGACAGATCAATGGCTTACTTTGCCATCCTGAGGAGGCTTTTGATTAAATGCCTTGAGAAAAAAAAGTTAATTTTAAAATAACCCACATCATTAGAGGTTTGGGTTCCCCCCCCCCCGTCAGTTTGGTATCATTCATGGGGCTCCCATGGGGACAATTTCTTAATAGTACCACTCAGAAACTCTTCAGAGAATGGATATTTATACCTGAAGGATCAGGGAGCAAATGAGAACCATCAGGAGAATGTTCTCCATTCTACAAAACCAAGTGACAAAAATCACCTGAGGGCAAATGGCATAGAAGTAGGAGGGTGGCAATCACACTTCCCTTGACCTCACCCCAATAGTTGTCAGGTTGCTCTCTGCTTAAGAGAATTCAAGAGTTATAAAACGACTTTTAAAATTTCTATAATATTCTTACTTCAAAGTAATCATGGCACCATAAAATCACTTGAAGTTTTATCTGCAGATACAGATTCCACATAAAAATTTAAAATTCCATATTTTAACGATATTTCAACTATGTGATGTCAACTGCCAGACTTTTACCATCATTCCAGAAATAAAGTATACAGAAGAATGGATTAGCCAAAATATGATGGTGTGGAACACCTTTGAATTTTGCCTAGTAGCTTGGCATCTTAAAAATTTTACTGACTCTTGTGGATTGAAGGAGGCTGACCCTGAAAGGAAATTTTTGTAACTGAAGTTTCAAGAATGCAGGCTGTTTGGAGAAATGAATATTGGTATGTGAAGGGGAAAAAATGGAAAAGAAGAAGCAAACAACATATAACAATACATTCTGCTGACTCTAATTAAATATGGCAACAGGTGGTAAAAGGGTGTGTCTTCACCAATAGGGGTGATGGAGAGGAAGATGCCACAGTACAGCTTCAGCCTGAATCAATGTCTCCAAGTGTTCTTTGGAAAAGGTCTCAAGAGCTACCTGCTGTTTCTGTGAGGGTGTGGTGATGATCTCACATCTTCCAAAGACAAGTTATTTCATCTTCCCACCTCCCCACTTGGGTTCACAGGTTGAAGTAATAAACATTTAATGGAGGATAGATCAACACTTTAGAGTTCTGTGTGCATTCTCTTTTCTCACTTTTCCAGAACAGGTGACATACAAGGCTATCCTGTGAGCATTAACCTGTTTAAAAATATAGATAGTAATACCTCCAACTGCCATTACTAAGATTTTAGAAACTGTACAAGTTTCTACTGAATTATTTTAAAAATGGATAGAATTTCATATTAGCAATATTAAGCCTTGTTTTAGTTTCAGCTCTAAACTTTATCAAAACTAGTTTACCTTCTAGGAACCTTAGTTTCTTTTCTATAAAATGAGGATGAAAATAATGCCTACCCTGCCTGTACCTCACAGATGTGCTCTGAAGATCGAATAAGATCTATAAATAAAAGGATTTGCATATTGTAAAACTCCATGCAAATCTAGGGGGTTCTTATATAAATATGCATATAATATTAATGCTTGCTCTCCTGACTTGAAATTATTTTCCCCCTAAACTTCTCAATAAGAGAACTGAAAATATTAGCCTGTTTGGCCTCAGCAGGATATAGCTTTGTGCTCACAGGGCAATAAAGAGCATGTGGGAACTTGGCATTGACCCTACCTACTCAGGAAGATGAGTGGAGAACCACTTATCACATTGTATTGCAATTGTTTAATTATCTGTCTCTCCTGCTAGTGCAGGGATAATGTCTGTCTTAGGAAGCATTGTTTCTCCAGCAGTAAGCATAGGGTCTGGCATAAAGTAAGCCCTTAATATGTAAGAATGAAAAAAATGGATGGATGGATGGATGGATGGATGGATGGATGATCTCAGAGGCAATTAGCACTACAGTCAGGGGGAAAAGTCAAAACCTAGTCCAAACCCATGATTACAATGGGATATCCTAAAAGAGAGTACAGGCCTGGAACTCAGTAGTATGGCCCACCTGGCAGACCACATCTGGGAAGTCTGTTCTTGGGTAGCATGTTGAAGACAGTGACAAGAGCTAGGCAGTCAGATCATAGGTTAGCAGAAATCAGTGGGTCTAAGGCAGAAGATGTCTTAGCTCCCAGAATGGAGCTGGAATGCTTATCAGTTTACCAAAAAAAAAAAAAAGAAATTCCATAAGGGGCCTGGGACAAAAAATCTCAGACTTAGGAATTAAAGCCCAGAGGGGGATCAGATTTGGGCCAAGCAAGACCATCATTTTAAGAACAGGGAAATGATGGGAGGCTGGACCAGGGGAATCATTTCAGGAGCACAGATGTGACAATCAGCATGAGTGAGTATGTTGGCCAAATAGGAGGAGGAGACCCAAAGCCACCCAGCCAAGAGTGACTTTGGAATTGGGGCAGAACAGAGTTGGCATGAGGGCAACATGAGTGAGAACAGCGACACACAGCTAAACGGAGCCCAGGCATTGGCTGCCATCTGTGCGTCACGATCATCTATCCCCACGGGTATCAAGTTTTTAATTCTGATATGAGATTAAAGGTTACATGCAGACTAATGGTTTGCAAAGGGTAAAAGCATTTTACAGAACTGTGTAGAGCAGTAGTTACCAGGTTATACGGTGTGCCTTACTCTGAGCAGGGTGTTGTTTTAGAGACAGTGACAAACGTCAGCTCTTTTTCAATCTCAAGGCATTTTATTGCTGCTTCTACCTTGGCAGCTACTATTCAGATTTTCCATAATTCTTGGCACTTAACAGCCAACATTTTCCCCATGCTCTCCCCTGGTTTGGTATGGGATTGACCTAGCAGAGACCACAAATTTATTAGGTCATAATTTCCAGTTTCTATCCGTCCCCCTACACTCTAGGATTTGTTTGCCTAGAAGAAAGGGAAGAAAGAATAAAATTATTAAAATTCCTCCTAAATCTAGCTCAGATTATTACGCTGCATGGGTGAGTGGGCATTGCTTGACTGACAGGACTCAAGATAAATGCTACTTCTGACCAAAAAAAGATTTGGCAAACTGCACGCTTCATGCTTCGTCATGCTGTGAAAAACGCCATGTGATTTAGAATCAATATGGTACAAGATAAGTATAAAAAGCCAGATTTGAATTTCATTACTTTAAAATGTCAAGAATGGGCTTTGATGGCTTAGATTAGTGTTTCGATTCTTCCTCCTAAGTCTGAGTAATTACTTTTCTTCAAGGACTAACATATTTCTTGAAAATGGCTGATCAGCGTGTGTACGTACGCTTTGGTATGATACCATACACAATTTTCACATTTTATTTGTTTTTCTAATAATCTATTCGGATGAACATGGGATAGTTGGGTCAGACAGTTTCCTTCTAATTCAAATAGAAGCTTTTGTTCCTCCTTAAACCTCAGCAGTGTAATGGGAGAAGCCATGTGATAGGTGGGGAACAGATGTACCCACCACAGAACAAGTCAGTTCTTGATTTGGATGCAAGTCATTGACCAAGGTTTTTTCCTCGGGGTAGTGTATGTCTTGAGACATCTGATACAAATGGACTAAAATTGTTACCAAACTCAAGTTTGTGTGCCTCACGGCACGAGTGAGGCCAAACACTACCGAAACGTCACCTTATATTAATTAAATGGTAGGAGGGAAATGTGGTGGTAAGATTATAACAACAAAAATGTTTTTTACAATTATGTAGCCTTTGCTACAATCTGACCTCTATTTCCTAGAAACTCAAAATGTGGATAGTTCTGAACATTGAAAGCCAATGATCAGGAATTATTGAAAGAGACCAAGGAGTTATCAGTTCCTTTTTTTCCCTTCATTTTGGATGCATATGAAACTAATATATTTTTTTTTCAAATGGAGGAAGGAGATGATTAGAAGAGGGATCCGTGGAGCGTGGTTAAGAGACTAAGACCATATGATAAGGAGAGACTCAGGAACCTGAGTGAGCAGAGCAATTAAGTCAGTACAAGATGAGAATGGCTAGCCTTGGAATAGCTGTGCCCACGAGAACAGACCCATGCCTTAGCAGGGATGCACATGTAACGTGGACTTGGGAAATCAATCTGGGTCAGTCTTCATAACTTGTCTTGAGTTATTCATTTCTTATGGATATATTTATTTCATGTGTATTTATGTTTGTTGCTGTTTGTTTGCTTTGTGGGGAAGGGAGTAGGGAACATGCAATATTTCCTGAAGCTTCCCAATGGTAAGACTCAACAAGCACCTCGTACTCATGCAGATTACCAGAATTCCTTCTTGGAGACACTCCTCATTTTAACCTGAGGTCAGGACTGGGGACCTCAACACTGGCCCACCTGGGGAGATGTCTACTTGTTTAATAATGTGCTGATTGATGGCAGTGTTCCAAATAAGGGTATATGGAGAGATTCTTCATGGCTTTTTACTGTGGGAAGCTACACTTATGTGAGGCCCTAAACAGCATTTAGACTGAGCCCCTTCACTGTGGGGTGACCCAGTTATGAATGGGCCCAAAACCAGTCGTTAGGTGAAGCGACAGGCCTCTGTAGGAAGGAGAAATCAGACTTTAGTAGACTCTGTACAAGAAATACCAAAAAAAGAAAGGAAAAGAAATATCACTTATCGTGTGTACTTTGCCTTTGCCTCTTGTAAGAAATGTGCTGTCCTTTGATTTTAAACTTTTTGAAAGAATTCTGGTTTGCCAGAGATGAACTTTGCATTTCTTCACATTTTTTATTCACTTATCCTGATTTTCTGCCCTGTCACTGACGGTGCTCATTTAGTGTCTTGGTAATTATCTTTGCAGTTCCTGCATTCAATACACAGTGTAGAAGAAATAATCTATACTACTTAGCTTACATTCAGTGCTAATTGTAAATGCTTTTTAAATGTGCAGTTGTGATATTTACCCGTCTTCATTATTCACTGTTAAGACTTCAAAACTAGTATTGACTTCCGCCCCACACACACACTCAGTTTTCATTTACTAACACTTGAGATACTTTAGAATCTCACCACCAAGTTTCTGACTCAGCTTTTTCTTTCTCTCAGTAAATTTCTCCTGAGATTTGGTAGTCTTGGTGCTCTGGTGTATCCTTGAAAGATACACACAAAGGGAAAAACCAATTGCTTCTGTGGATATTATAAATCAGGGTATTGGTCTGTAAAGTTTGTGTACTTGGCTGCTCTAACTTACTAAATCAAGCTGAGGATGTTGAATTATAAAAGACAAAATGTGTCTGTCTTTCCAAGACGATCTTCAGAGATGAACAGCAAAAAATAAGATCTAGGTTACATATAAACTGATCATCCTTTTGAAATCTTCCACATAGAGAATGTTCTCCCCCTGGAGATCTTATATGACTGAGCTAAATATAAGTCATGGTCCGTTGGAGGGTTTCAATATAAATAAGTGCAAATTTCATCAGATTACAGAAGGGGAATCTGCCCAAGAACCATGGAATTAGATACTGTTATGACTCATACATTCCTGCCTTGACAAATTTCTGTTTTGATGTCAGACAGTTGGTGAGTAATTCCAGGTTTGTCATCTTCTGTATTTGCATAAGGTCCAGCCAGAGTGACTATGCAAATGCTTTCCTTTAATTAAATTTCATTGTATTGCCTATAGTGGTATAGAAATTATATTTGTAGTAAATATTTCCAATAGAAATTAAATATGTGCAAATATTACTATAGTGATGAAAAATCCCATAAGGAGCTCTACTCTTCCCTCTGCTTCCAAAGAAAAAGGTCAAGAGAAACGTTAAAGTCTACATTTTTGGTGGGTAGAGATATAAACATATTTTTTAGTGGTTGGAATGTAAAATATTATATTTTATGTCAAATGATTTTAATGCTATAAATGAATCTTTTAGAAGAGAAAAATTACCCTCTGTTCTACTGTTAACTATTAATCATACATAAGCTTTGAATATTTTAGGATATTTGTTTTAGCCAATAAGGACGATCTTTGGGGGGAATTGGGATGTTTTAGTCCAAAAACTATTAAAAATTAAAAGAAGTTTTCTGCATTGCTGCTTTGAACCATATTTTTTAAATAGATTAACTAATAATCAAAGGAGTGTCAGAACCTGTATTGGTATTCTGTAGCTGCATAACAAATAACCTCAAACTTAGTGGCTTAAAAAAATAACATCCATTTATCTCAGAGTTCTGTAGGTCAGAAGTCCAGGCAGCTTGGCTGGGTTCTCACCTTAGGGTACCACACGGTTGAAATCAAGGTGTCACCTGGCCTGGGCTCTTATCTGACTGCACTGGGGGAGAATCTGCTTACAGACTCATTCAGGTTGTTGCCGTATTTTCGTTCCCTGCAGCTATAGGATTGAGGTTTCTGCTTCCTTGCTAGCTGTTGGCCAGTGGTTTTCTCAGCTTCTGGAGGCTAACTACCTTCCTTGACTTGTGGCCCCTCCATCTTCAAAAATAGCAATGACACATCGAACCCCTCTTGTGCTTTTGGTCTCTCTGACTTCCCCTTCTGCCTACCTCTTCTGCCTTTTAAAGGGTTCGTGTGATTAGATCAAGTCAACATGATAATGTTCATAGCCTAAGGTCACCCTAGTTGGGAGTTTAATTACAACTGCCTACTTTTTTTTTTACAGCACCACCTAGATTGTTGAATGACTGAATAACCATGGGGCCATCTTTAGAATTCTGCCTACCATAGAACTCTTGTAATACAGCTATCTGAAGGCTGTCTTCCTCTTGGAGAAAAATAAACTGCCTGTGAATTCTAGTCTTGCAGATACAAACTTCATAGTTTCAGCAAATATCATGCAATACATTATTTAAAAGGAATTTGGAAAAGTTTGATGTTTTTAATTGAACCACAAATGTGAAATAAGTTACATTTTATGGGGAATGAAGAAGAGACTATTACTTATGGTAACTAGGACTTCTAAGGCATTTGATTTTTGCAACCTTTCCAAGTGACTTGAATGATTATGATAATACTTTATGAAATTCACCAACCCAAAACTGTCTACTCTAGTATTATAGGAAGAATGGCAAATCTGTTTTGAAAAAATTGATACATCAATCTTAGGAACATTTATTTCCTCTATCGTTCTTCTTTAAAGGGACACATGATTGTTAGAAATGTAGGTCTCATCAAGACATTTATATAAGACAATGGAATGAAGAAAACTGTTTTCTATAAAAATCAGCTTATTGTTTGTGCCATTCAATACCTCTACCAAGGCCACAGTTAGATCAACCTGAGATTTCCAGCAGTTTCTTTTAAAAGAGATTTGCAAAATGAGATTTCTTTAAACCTTTATTGTTAACCTCTTTGTATCTTGTTTAATATGGTCAGAAATTATTGTTTAAATCCCTAACAGAGATGAAGAGCAATTGGTCACCATCCTTTGTAGAAGGCACCTAGGGGAGGAAAAATCTTTCCCATGAGTAGAATCTCTCAGCAGTGGAACTAGTGAGTTCACCATTGCTAATGGTCTAAGTGCAATGGTGAACTATTAAGAGAGGATGGTTCCATGAGTGAAAGGTCTGGATAGCCCCACCCTTACTTATTCTTTAGTTCTATTTTGTCATAATAGCTTTGCTAATCTGAGAATGTTTCTTTTGGGAGTGTCAGCAAAAGTACAGAAGACACTCTCAAGTTAGAAATAGGCCAATTGTAAGAGAACATTGCTCAAACTAAACATGGACCATAACCAAGACCCCCTGGCCAAGGATTCCCCAAGGATGCTGCATTTTGACATTGAGAATGTTTCTTTTTTTTTTTTAAACATCTTTATTGAAGTATAATTGCTTTACAATGGTGTGTTAGTTTCTGCTTTATAACAAAGTGAATCAGTTATACATATACATATGTTCCCATATCTCTTCCCTCTTGCATCTCCCTCCCTCCCACCTCCCTATCCCACCCCTCTAGGTGGTCACAAAGCACCGAGCTGATCTCCCTGTGCTATGCGGCTGCTTCCCACTAGCTATCTATTTTACATTTGGTAGTGTATATATGTCCATGACACTCTCTCACCCTGTCACATCTCACCCCTCCCCCTCCCCATATCCTCAAGTCCATTCTCTAGTAGGTCTGTGTCTTTATTCCCATCTTGCCACTAGGTTCTTCATGACCTTTTTTTTTTTTTTTCCTTAGATTCCATATATATGTGTTAGCATACTGTATTTCTTTTTCTCTTTCTGACTTACTTCACTCTATATGACAGACTCTAACTCCATCCACCTCATTACAAATACCTCCATTTCATTTCTTTTTATGGCTGAGTAATATTCCATTGTATATATGTGCCACATCTTCTTTATCCATTCATCCGATGATGGACACCTAGGTTGCTTCCATGTCCTGGCTATTGTAAACAGAGCTGCAATGAATATTTTGGTACATGACTCTTTCTGAATTATGGTTTTCTCAGGGTATGTGCCCAGTAGTGGGATTGCTGGGTCGTATGGTAGTTCTATTTTTAGTTTTTTAAGGAACCTCCATACTGTTCTCCCTAGTGGCTGTATCAATTTACATTCCCACCAACAGTGCAAGAGTGTTCCCTTTTCTCCACACCCTCTCCAGCATTTATTGTTTCTAGATTTTTTGATGATGGCCAGAGAATGTTTCTTAATCCTGTAACAATTTGACCTCTGTAACCGTAGCCTGAGGAGGGATATTTCCCACCTATATTGTTCATCTGTGAAAGGTGTTCTGAGGACAGATATGACAAGCCTGGATTGGCCTTCATCCTTCAGATGGAAGAGGATTAATAAATACAGTGTAACATGTGATGATCCTGGTGAACACTGATAAGCATCCTAACAAAGCCCATTGGATGTCTCCATTTCCTTCCCTAAAATGCATCATTGACTCAACAAACTACAGGGAAATAGGACATATTTTACACTGACATCTCCCCACGATTTTATGCAAAGCCAGACTTCTCTATAGTTGGAGGATCTTTTGGGGGCTACGTTTGCTCCCTATTCTGGCTGCTCTTATTACTTTGCTGCTTCTGAGTGTGAACCAAGGACACCAAGGACAGTGGAACTGTAGCTCCCATGTCTATTCAGGCTTTGCTTTATTTCCTTTCAAGGTTCCTCTATAGGCTGCTATACTGTGGAGTAAGAAATTGGGTTCAATCTCATAAGTGAAGGTGTGGAGCTCGAAGGTTTACAACTGTAGCACTGTTAACACCTGGTCTCCAGGGAGCAGGTCTGGGGGAGGTGGATCACTGCAAACATGCATAGGTACTTTCAGCCACAGTAGGAAAGCTGCCCCTTGACCCGAGGAGCTAAGCAGCTCCTTATGTTGTCAAAATTTGCCTACAAAGAATGCAGTGTTGAAACCTCAAGCCCAGGTAGCACACCACCACATTCATATGTCAGTTTCCAAAACAATAGACATTTTCTTCTTGAACATCATCTCCCAGACATTCTGCTGTTGGGCACAGCTTATTACCAATCTGTGATTTCTTGGCTGAAATGAGTCAAGTTACTCCAGTTGTTTATGGCGTGTCAGGATATGTGTGATGGGAGGAAAAGAAAAAAGAACCTATACGTATAGCCTCACTTAGTAGTTTTTCACCCCGTTGTGAAAATGGGATATTTCTCTTTTTTTCTCTCTCTTTATTTGAGTAAAGATAGAAATCTCTCTGCTCTGAAATGGATGCCTAGACCTTGTTATGGATAAAATGTTTGGAGAACTGTATAGAAAAACTGAATATGACTCCATTTATATTTTATACATTATATTTTTTCAACCATAAAATCCTACTTTATTTTTTAAATTTCATTGTGATAACACTTTACATGAAATCTTGCCTCTTAATGAATTTAAAATGTACAGTACATTGTTGTTGACAGTAGGTACAATGCTGTACGTCAGCTCTCTAGACCTTATTCATCTTATTTAACTGAAACTTTATGCCTCTTGATTATAACTCCTTATTTCTCCTTCTCCCCGCCCCAGCCCCTGGTGACCACCATTCCAGTCTTTGATTTTATAAATTGAACTATTTTAAACCTCATGTAAGTGATGTCATAGAGCCTTTTCTTTCTGTGTCTGGCTTATTTCACTTAGCATAATGTCCTCAAGGTCCACTCGTATCACATATTGCAGAATTTCTTTCTTTTTTAAGACTGAATCAGATTCCACTGTATGTATTCACCACGTTTTCTTTATCCATTCATCTGTCGATAGGCATTTAAGTTATTTGGCTATTGTGAATAGTGCTGCAGGGAATATGGGTGCTAACATCTCTTCAAGATCCTGATTTCAATTTTTTCGAATATATACCCTGCAGTGGAATTGCTGGATCATATAGTAGTTCCAATTTTAATCTTGTAAGGAACCTTCATACTGGTTTCCATAGTGGCTGCACCAATTTACATTCCCACCAACAATATGCAAAGGTTCCAATTTCTCTACATCCTCACCACCAATACTTGTTGTCTTTTGTTTTTGGATAACAAAACCTCCTGCCAGGTTGGAGGTGATATCTCACTGCAGTTCTGATTTGCATTTCCCTGATGGTTAGTGATGATGAGCATTTTTTTTTTTCCATATACCATTTGTTTTTCTTGTTGATGTAAAACCTCAGGAGTTCCCCGGGTGAAAGTCAACACTGTCCCCTATACACAGAGGCAAGGAGTGACGGAGGAAAGGCAGGTCACTCCAGGTTAGTAGGTGGCAGTTTTAATATGCAAGAAATTTACTTAGGAGGCCTGTTTGGGGTGGCCTCAAGATTTGTAGACCTCCGCACCCACCAGCCAGAATTTTAGGAGTTTATTTAGAGGCCTTAATGGGGTTCAGTCACATATACAGTCTAGATGGTCTCAGTAACATGTTAGTCTTTCAAAGCCGTGTCCTTGAAGTGGCTCCTAGTGTGGGAACAATTGTCAGAACGTCCATTCCAAGGACCAGGAGTGGGAAGGAGCCTCTGATCACCCAGGTCCAGTTCCCAAGTCAACTAGTGGTCACGTCCTCACCATGGTCTCCTCCAACAGCTCTTTGGAGAAATGTCTGTTCAAGTACTTAGCCCATTTTAAAATCAAGTTATTAGGTGGGCTTTTTTGTTGTTGTTTGTTTGTTTCTGGTTGTTATTGAGTTATGTGAGTTATATTTTGGAGAATTACCTCTTATCAGATATATGGTTTACAAATATTTTCTCCCATTCCATAGGTTGCCTTTTCACTCTGTTGATTGTTTCTTTCACTGTGCAGAAGTTTTAGTTTGATAAAGTCCACTTGTCTTTGTAGCCTGTGCTTTTGGTGTCATATCCATGAAATCCAAGATCAAAGTCATGAAGCTTTTTCCCTGTGATTTCTTCAAGGAGTTTTATAGATTCAGGTCTTATGTTTAAGTCCTTAATCCATTTTGAATTTATTTTTGTGTATAGTGTAAGTGTCCAGTTTCATTCTGTTACTTGTAGATATTCAGTTTTCCCAACACCTTTTGTTGAAAAGACTATCTTTCCCAACTGTGTATTCTCGGCACTTTTGTGGAAGATTAGTTGACTATATATAAAACCCAACTATATTTTACAATGACTATAATTATAATAGCTGATAGTGTGTGTTTACTCATACTGGTCTAAGCTCTTATACTACCCTATATAATCCTCACAGCCACATATGAGATATTATTATCTCCATTTGATAGATGAGGAAACTGAGGCACACAGAGGTTAAGGAACACAGCTGGCTAGTCGTAAATGAGTGTTTGAACCTAAAGAGTCTGAACTCTTGACTACTATGCTATAGCTCTTCCGAAAGGCGTATTATTTTAAATGTCTTTAGAAAACAGGAATTGGTGCTCATTTGCCCCAGTTGGGAGTCCATGAATACAAAGCTCTTCTCTAGGTCGATGGAAAGGCGCTAAAATGAAGGAAGCCATTTTTCCAAATTTTATTATGTCCTCAACATGTAAATTTATGGCACTAGCTCAAAAGTAGTCTATCTTTGATAATTATAACTAATATTTGCGACAACATACAAAGAGATTTTGCATATAATCCTCTTAATACTATGAGGATTGAAATACTAAATGCATGTAAAATGGCGTACAGGTTACAAATATTGGTTCTTATTGTTTTGTCATTGCTTCTTTTGTATAGTATTTAACCATCTCAACAGATAAGTAAATTAGTGTTATCACCATCACCATTTTACATTTGAAGGGTCATACTCTAAGAAGTTAAAAGACTTACCCATGTTTACAGTATCGGATAATGAACCTCAATGATGGGAAGGAAAAAGGGAGAAAAAGTAAGTTACCAAAAGGAAAAACAACCTATAAAGCATTTCGAAAATATTTTCTGTGTTGTTTCTTGGTTATTCAATCAACGTTAGTTACTATTCACGAACTATCTAGACCCGTAACTACTCTTTAGACCCGTAACTACTCTTTTTCTCTATTTTCAAACTCATTTATTTTTCTCTATTTTACAGCTTATTAAAGAGAATGAGAAAATGAAAAGTTTAAATAAGCCTACTTTATAAAATAGAGGGAGGGAGATTTGAAATGGAGGGAGATAAAAATTAGAACTGTCTTCAGGCTTTTTCATTCTTGCTCTCTGTTACTGCTCTCTTATAGGCTTCTGCTATTGGCTGTGAAATATGGACTGAATTATTCATAAGCCCTGTAGAAGGAAGGCCCACACATATGCCTTTAAGGGTGCGTGTTTATGTGAGTCTATATGAAAATAAATCACTAAAAGTTATCAACACTGGCTGAAAGAATGGCTCAAAACCAGTACTTTAAAAAAAATAAATCACAAGTATTTGAGTATCCAGAAGTCCAAGTGATAAACGAGTATATATTTAGAACCCAAGCAGGGCAACCTGGTATCATACCATAACCAGACTATCCTCCACAGGGAGTGTGGTGAGCCAGCAGGTATTCAGGAACTCAGAGATGCTGGCACAGCCAACTAAAAAGCAGGTGATATTAGAGGACAGAGGAAGTAGTAAGTCCTTGATAAAGACTCCAGGTCAAGAAGCATACTAAGGTTCCCCAGCCTCAGCGCCATATATGAGGTGTGGTCATCAAGGCATGAGGCAATAGCCAGAATCAACCGAATGCATCATAAATTAGAGTTAATACATGTTTGAATCATTGTTTAATGTTGGTTGAAATGTATTATCAAGTCTCTTGCTCTGATGTAGGGTCAGTTCGCTTCTTTGTAGCTGTGGTATCCACAATGAGAAATCACTCTTTAGATCTATGGGGAATTATGCCTGCATTGCTTAATTATGTATCTGGAGTTATCAGCAAATTTATCACTGAAAGACTATCAAAAGAAAAACCAAAAAAAAAAACTTAAGGATATGCTAGCCATGTCTTTCCCTCTCCAACTAAAGGGTAAATTCAGTCTGTGTTCTCTGCATTAAAAAGCTCTATCCAGGGGCTTCCCTGGTGGTGCAGTGGTTTAGAATCCGCCTGCCAATGCAGGGGACATGGGTTCGAGCCCTAGTCCGGGAAGATCCCACATGCTGCGGAGCAACTAAGCCCGTGTGCCACAACTACTGAGCCTGCACTCTAGAGCCCACGAGCCACAACTACTGAAGCTCATGCACCTAGAGCCCGTGCTCCACAACAAGAGAAGCCACCGCAATGAGAAGCCCGCACACCACAACGAAGAGTAGCCCCTGCTCGCCGCAACTAGAGAAAGCCCGCAAGCAGCAACAAAGACCCAACACAGCCAAAAATAAACAAATAAAATAAATAATTTAAAAAAATAAAATAAAAACCTCTATCCAAAGTCTCTTAAGCCTTATCTTTTTGCCACATAGCCCCCCCAAAAGAGAAAGTACGGCTCAACTCGGAACAAAAGGCAAAGTTGGGTAAGAGGTGAGCTGCTGCCTTTCCAAAAGCCATGTTCAGATGTGATACAGTGATACAATAGGTATCAACTAGTGCGGATTTAACCAAGTCTAAAGTTTTAACGTGAAGTTTCCATATAATACATAGAAATGAAAGTTAGACCAACTGGCTATGGATAGTAATTGAAACACTGGATACCACCCTCTCTTCTTTTTCCCACAAGCTGACCATTTTTCTTAGCATAGATTCCATATTCATATATCCATATTAATAATATACAGTATAAAATGTCTGTAGCCACAAGTGGAGTAATATACTTTTCAAATTGACCCTAAAATGGTGTTTCAGATCCCCTGACATGTTGGATACGAAATTTTACAAATGACACCTTGTTGCTCTTTTTCTATACCCTCTCTCCTTTCTCCTTTTTTAAAAAAAAATCTTTATTGGAGTATAATTGCTTTACATTGTTGTGTTAGTTTATGCTTTATAACAAAGTGAATCAGCTATACGTATACATATATCCCCATATCTACTCCCTCTTGCGTCTCCTCCCATCCTCCCTATCCCACCCCTCTAGGTGGTCACAAAGCACAGAGCTGATCTCCCTGTGCTATGCAGCTGCTTCCCACTAGCTATCTATTTTACATTTGGTAGTGTATATATGTCATCTCTCCTTTCTTCTGAAGTACAGCTTTGCCTTCTAGTATTTTAGTGCCAGCCAATGATCAGTTCTCACAAGTCAGTAGGCAAAGAGAATTTGTTATACTGTCCAATGTGGAATCTCTTCGTATGAAGTGACAGAACTCAGGTTTACAAGTTACAGAATTCTCAAGGGAATTCCATCATGCCAAATAAGTTTCATGCCAATTTGCCCATATTAACGAAGAAAATGTTGCTAGAGTTTGAAAGATAAGAAGAAACTGAAGAGAAAACAATGCCACTTTTACTGAATACTTCTATTGAGCTTTATTTGTTTTGGTACTGAATTCTATTCTGGATTTTTTTCCTTCTCCTTTTCAAGCCTGAGAAATTTCAACATCCCTTTTCCCTCTACTTCACCTCCTGAAAAAAATGTTAAATTATAGTGGATTGAACGGTACCCAGCTGAGGCTTAAAATGTGTAATCTGTATGGAGAGAACAAAGCAAGCTAAACACGAGCTTTGCGTCAATGTGACCATCTTCAATTTCTCTTGAAAAAGTACATAGAACAAAGATGCACAGTGATGCAAATACTCGTGTGTTTTTTGGTAAAGAATCTCTGAGGTCACATCCCTGTATTCTCTAAGGGTTCTCGGGCGAGAAATGCTGGTAGGGAAATGAGGAATATTCTACTCGAATAAAATGAGCTATAAGGTCTGGGGGTGGAGCCACCACAGCCAATGTTTCCGTCTCTGTAATCACATCAGGACTCAGTTTCTTCACCCAGGATGCTGCATTTGGAAATGCAGTGCTTTTCCACTGAGACTCATTTTCAAATTCTCCTTGCACCTGCTTTGGCTTTTAACACATCTGCTTTTAAAAGACGCCTGAATTGGGGACCAGCTGTGCTCCTTCTAGCGTTACCTCCTGCCAAGGACTTGGTTTGTACAATAGTATCTAATCGGCTTAATAAAAATCTTTCAAAGCTGTCATAGAGAGCTACTAGCATTAAAGGTATCTGGCCTGTTTTTTCCTAACTGAAAAATAAATAGCTAAACTATAATCTTTCCCAAAGGATATATGATTGTTACCTTTGGGTTTTTCCAGCAGTATCTGTCCAAGAAGTGGACGGTGAGTTGTAAATATTGAATCAGTTGTCACTGAAATTGGATTGATGGTATGCTTAAGGATTTTCGAAACAGAACTGAGAACTGCACTTTAGAATCAGATTAGCCAGTGGGCTGTGATCGATTTGGAAAGAGGTGATCCCTTGGTGATTAAGACAAAGAAAATCCTTAGCCAGAAACCATTAGCAACCGATACAATGTCGAGTAAGTAGGTGGCTTTGTGGCAGCATGAAAGCTTTTTAAAGCCTGTAAGTGGCAATTTCCTGTTGTTCTCGGCTCAACAGTTCTATTTCGGAAACATTCCAATGATCCAGAACCTGGTGACTTGAAAGTTTATTATCTCCCCTAATCTAAGATATTATTTTCTGTAAATGATCAATTTTTGTGTCTTTCCATCCCTGGAAAATTTTTAATTCATTTTTTTTTCAATAGCATAAAATATGAAACACCCTGGGAACAAAGCATCTGACTTACATTCTTTCACATACTGACATTTCAGTATCTTTAACACTGACTCAGATACCTTACAGCCTGTAATTTAATAGGTATTCTTTTCTCTGTAGTTTTAAAGAAAGAAAACCTTAGTCCAATAGAGTAAGACAGCTAAGTGGAAATTTGTACAGGTAACAGAAACAGCCTTGTTCCAATTACATTTTGGAAACTATAGGTGCAATTTTGAGGGTTAGATATTTGATTATATGGCATATTTCAAAATACCCAAAGTGAGGTAGGCACAATAGGATGATAAATAGGAAATAATGGTGGAGTAGAAGCCCTGTTAATAGAAGCTGGAGTTAAAAACTGGTTTCTAAGAGCCAACATACTTCAAAATCTGAGAATAGAAAATATTAAATGGCCCTGTAGCTTGTTACTAAAAAATAATAGTTAGATTTATGTTATTCAAGTACATATTTCTGTGATCTTGCGAGAAATGCCTTGAGTGGAGGCTAGAGTTACTAGATTTACAGAGACACGTACTGTTCCTTCTTGTGAATTTCATCTCAAATATATTAAGGCTATTTCTATCTGAAAACTTAATGTTTCTAAAGCTTCTTCAAGTCACTGTTCCGTATTTAAGTGCTAACTAAAACTGTTCAGAATTTTACAACTCCCTATTAATACCTAATAAAAATAACATAAATTTCTTCAAGTGGATATAAAGGCATAATTATCAATTGGTGAGGATTTCTTCAGCTCCTGGACCTTCCTTCTTCATTGTTACCCAACATTCTATTCCTTTATATACCTAACTTTTCACCTGTTTTGAAGCCACCATCCTGCCTTCAATGTTCAAGTTTTCCTTTTGCCTCTGGTCAGGATTTTTTTTAAAAAACCTTTTTTTCAAAGTCTGTCTTTGAAACCAAGCAGATTATTTAATTTCTCTGGACATCTGTGTGATTTATGTAAAATGGAGTTTCATAAAATGAATCCCAGAAACAGGCTCCAAACTTTCTCTGCACAACAGCAGCTGTGTAGCTCTGGCTGTGCCACCTCACCATGGGGCTCTGCTTGACAGCAAGCTGGTGCATCATCACAGGCTGGGGTATGTAGAAGCCTTGGCTAAGTGGGGAGCTGGACAGGATTGGTCCCCAGCTGCCTGCATGAGCCAGAAAGAACCCAGACTCCCTGCACCTATTAAAGCAGCCTTGTAGAGAAAGAAGATGGCTGAAATATCAAGTACCAGGAAGGTGAGGAACAAAATCGAAATCAAAGGCGTGTTAACAAACCGAACTTGGGTCTGCTCACTCATGCACAGTAAAGCCAATCTACTGACACCAGGTTATGGTGAAAGAAAGTGCAGCGTTTATTGTAAGGCACCAATAACAGGAGAATGGGTGGCTGGTGCTCAAAAACCCCGAACTCCCTGAAGGGTTTCAGCAAAGCATTTTTAAAGGCAAGATGTGGGAGAGGGGTTGCAGGGTAGGTGATCAGCTGGTGCACAATTCTCTGATTGGTTGATGGTGAGGTAACAGAGTGGTTAACAGTATCAATCCTTAGGTGCCAGTAGGTCTGGGGGCTACATGCTCATGGTCATCAAGTAGTTAATTTCTTCCATTTGGTGGGGGTTTTAGCATCTGTAAAACAACTCAGGAAGTGTGCATCAGTTACTGTTATCTAGGTACTTCAGAGAGGCGCTGAGTCTCTGGGGGAAGGAAGAGGCAGATGTGAGATGCTGAGTCAATTTGGACCCATTGGTCACGAGTCTTTACTGATAGCTCACCAGTAAGTCCTTTGGGACCTCAGCCTTTGGCATTTTAGAATATGGAGGCTCTTTAGACTTTCCTCCAGCCCTTAGTTTAACTTTCAAATGAGTGTAGGGTCTACAGTGCATAAAAATAAATCAGGAAGGCCAGGTGACGCTAGGTGAACTGGGATGTCTGTGCCCCAGAGTGGACAATGGTACCTCAGCTCCAGCTGGTGGTTAAAATGTAGGATTGATGGACCGGCATTGCCAGATCACCCAGGATTTCAGGAAGCACTTGAAATACTTGTCTTTGTGTGAAATCTCTAGTGTTTTTTTTTTTTTTTTCCCTGTTGGCAGGCAAATCAGGGAAATGGAGTTGGCATCCCTCAATCTAGATAAATCCCTTGTTTTGTTCAATAAGACACCAAAATTCAGAAAAATAATCACAAGAATTGCCCATTGTCACATGGATGTTTAGTGGCAGGGACCAGATCTGAAGGCAGTCTCCTGATTCTCAGTTTAAGCTTTTTCACATATGATTATGAAATTCAGGGAGGTTGTTTATAAGTGAAAGAGGATGGAAGAATTTCAAGTTATATTGTTCATTGAGCTAAAGTAAACTATAGTTCTTTAAAAATACTTCAAGTACTTAAAACAAATTTTCCTGAATCTGAAACTATCTCATTTTCACCAAGTCAGTGAATAATGAGCGGTATATATTGAAAATTTTTTTCATACTTAGCCATTGAAAAGTTACTTTGACAGAACATAAACAGAGTCTAACCCATTTTTAAAAAATTGTAGAATTGTTCAGGACAAATATAGTTTGAAAAAATGAAGAACTATAAGTTTCTCCTTTTGTAATAATTTTCTTACCTTAATAATCCCTGTTCCAAAAATTATTAGTTCAAAAAATACCCAGCATTATACCATTCAGGATTTGTGTGTGTGTTTGTGTGTATATTTAAAATATCTTGACTAATACCTTTGTGTTTCCATTTATTCTCTTAATACCCAATCACTATCTACACCATTCACTTTTTAAAAATTAATTAATTAATTAATTTATTTATTGGCTGTGTTGGGTCTTCATTGCTATGTGCGGCCTTTCTCTAGTTGTGGTGAGCGGGGGCTACTCTTCGTTGCGGTGCGCAGCCTTCTCATTACAGCGGCTTCTCTTTGTTGCGGAGCACGGGCCGTAGGCACGCAGGCTCAGTAGTTGTGGTGCATGGGCTTAGTTGCTCCACGGCATGTGGGATCTTCCCGGACCAGGGCTCGAACCCGTGTCTCCTGCATTGGCAGGTGGATTCTTAACCACTGCGCTACCAGGGAAGTCCCCCATTCACCTCTGCCTATTAAAAAAAAAGAGATTTTTATGTGCCATAATGATCAGATAATTCAACTGATAATTTTTTACCCTTTGATCATAATAGTCTTTTTGACTTATGATTTTGCTACTTGACAGCATAGGAAGGCTCAGTCATTTTTTTTCAAACAATGGTAGAATTAGAGTTTAGGGTAGGGAAAAGCAGGGTGAGAATGTGGTTTCTAGCATTTGAAAGTTTTTGTTATGCCTAGATGGCTAAATCTATAACAACTGTAATAGATTTGTTCTCAATGTACCAAACCCCTGTGCTAGGCCTAAAGGCTGCAGAAGTAGACACGTAATCTCTATCCATGAGACAGTAACGTGAGTGAGGGGAGATTCACTTAGAAAGTGGAAGAAGTGATGTTGTCTTGAAGTAAGAACTGTTTGTCCAGAAAGGTGACCATATTTTCTGAAATGTATTGAAGGATTGCAGCCTCCCAGTGAGGAAGATTCTAAAACCTTGGAGCACTGGCGATCTTTCAGCACCACATGAATAGATAATTGTATTTTTGTGAAAATAGATAATTGTATTTTTGTGAAGAGTTTAAAGGTTCAGTCTTACTTACAATAAGGCAATAAGGCTGGATAATTTATAGTGATGACATGGTTTTCGTATTTTTAATATAATTCAAAATATATTAACTGAAAATATAATAGTGACAAATTCTATATAAAAAACTTGCTAAACTTCAGCAGTTATCTGAGAACTGCAAAATAAGATACCATTTTTCACTCAAATTATTAGAAAAAATTTAATTCGATAAAAATATTTTGGTACAAGTATAGAAAATGCATATGCTCTGCATTGCTAGCAGCAATGTAAATTTAATGAGGCATTTTTGGGGATGACAATTTGGCAGTATTTCAAATTTTAAATTTATGATAAAACAATTTCGTTTCTCAGTATCTCATCTAGAATACATTTCCCATAATAGCAAATCGTGTTAACCCCCTAAATGTCCATCCGTAGGGGAAAATTAACTTACAGTACAACCATTTTATGGAATCCTCTGCAGCCACAAAAAATAATGTAAGTAATCCATATTTCCTAAAATAGAAAGACCTCCAAGACAATGATCTTGCATGCTAAACCAACTACACAGTTTCCAGCATCATGGTTGATAGGTGAATTAGCTTTATCTGAAATGTTTGCATGTTTTACAATGTCATGCATTGTGAAATCAGTAATAAATATGAATTTTAAACTAACAAGCAAAGCAGAAATTAGGGAAAGGTTAAGAACGATTATTCTAGTACTTTCTAATCTGATGAAAATATGGAATGTTGATTAAGGACTTTTTTAAAAAATATATTTATTTATTTATTTTTGGCTGCGTTAGGTCTTCTTTGCTGCGTGGGCTTTCTCTAGTTGTGGCGAGCGGGGGCTACTCTTCGTTGCAGTGCGCAGGTTTCTCATTGCAGTGGCTACTCTTGTTGTGGAACACGGGCTCCACGCGCACAGCCTTCAGTAGTTGTGGCTCGTGGGCTCTAGAGTGCAGGCTCAGTAGTTGTGGCGCATGGACTTAGTCGCTCTGCGGCATGTAGGATCTTCCCAGACCAGGGTTCGAACCTGTGTGCCCTGAATTGGCAGGCGGATTTTTAACCACTGTGCCACCAGGGAAGCCCAAGGACTGTTTTATTAAAGAGCTGCATTTGGAAAAATGAGTTCATCTGGTCCAATATTCTGTAGAGCAAAAGAACATTCATTCATTCATTCACTCTATTGTTCATTCAAAAATGGCATTTGGTCAAATGATTGAGGGGAAAAATAATGTGTACTAAATCATTTATCTTAGTACAGAAATTTTCAGAGCCTTTAGTTAATAGTTGTATCGTGACTCTCCAGTAGGGGTAAAATCTCATTTAATGACACATCCCTTTTTTTTAAATTGAAGTATAGTTGATTTACAATGTTGTGTTAGTTTCTGGTGTACAGCAAAGTGATTCAGTTATACTCATATATATTCTTTTTCATTTTCTTTTCAATCTGGTTTATCACAGGATATTGAATGTAGTTCCCTGTGCTAAACAGTAGGACCTGTTGTTTATCCATCCTATATATACTAGTTTGCATTTGCTAATCCCAAACTCCCACTCCAACCTTCCTCCACACCCCCTCCCCCTTGCCAACCACAAGTCTGTTCTCTATGTCTTTAAATCCGTTTCTGTTTCATAGATAAGTTCATTTGTCTCATGTCCCGTTTGTGTGTGGGCAATACAGCTATTATTATCTGGAAAATTCTGAACACAGTTTGGGAAATCACTTTCAAATGTCAGTCCAAACATGTCAGTAATTGCCTTCCATGTGAACCAATTTTTCCTTAGTTACCTTAGGAACTGCTGTCACTTATGCTCCATAATCAATATATTTCTCTTATTATTCTATTAGTTATAAAGTATCAAAGCTGGGAAAATGAAGAAATCACTTTGCTTATTATTCATAATGTCACCTTCAAGTTTGTCCACATGCATATTTTTACATGGCTGCAGTCACCACATGTGGTTTCAAATATGTAAAGAATTTAATATTATTTTTTTTAATTTATTTTATTTATTTTTATTTTTGGCTGCGTTGGGTCTTCGTTGCTGCACATGGGCTTTCTCTAGTTGAGGCAAGCAAGGGCTAGTCTTCATTGCAGTGTGCGGGCTTTTCATTGTGGTGGCTTCTCTTGTTGCAGAGCATGGGCTTTAGGCCCGTGGGCTTCAGTAGTTGTGGCACGCGGGCTCAGTAGTTGTGGCTCGCAGGCTCTAGAGCCCAGGCTCAATAGTTGTGGCGCACGGGCTTACTTGCTCCGTGGCATGTGGGATCTTCCTGGACCAGGGATCAAACCTGTGTACCCTGCATTGGCAGGCGGATTCTTAACCACTGCGCCACCAGGGAAGTCCTGAGAATTTAATATTATTTCATAGGATTTTTCTAAGTTGCTCTCTGGTCTTTTTAGTTACCATTTTAACTGAAGCACCATTTTCCAGTCAGCAATTTACTTATTTATTTCCTTACAGTTAAACAGTTAAGTTCCTTCCAATCCTCCCCTACAATAAAACCACAAAGGACATCTTAACTTAATTCATTATATTTTTCATTATTTTCAGACAAATTTTTGAAAGACTCATCCTCCTTTGAAACTCACTGCTATAAAGCTCTTTTATGTCCCTTATTGAAGATTACTCTTTAAACTACCCAGCAACCCCTAGGGTTTTTACAAATAGTGATTTGACAAACACTGTTGTTGATTTCCCATCAACTAGCTTTAAAGTAGCCATATGAACTCCCTACCAAACAAGCAAGACCATTTTGGGGCAAAAATGGTCTGAAATACTGTGTACCTACTGGGTACACTTACAGAGGATTTTCCTAAGTAGGTCATCATTTTATTTTCATTGATGGCACAGTCATCGGTGCTTGCAGTAGTTTGGTGGAAGTATATTTGTAAATGCAACATATATTTTATTCTATCATCTAAAAAGAAATTGTATGCTACAGATCAACCAGCTAAAACTCAACTTTACTTTTTTTTGTAACCATAGGACTTTGCTTAACAAATAATTTGGTTTTTTTTTTAACAATTTCTTAACCTTCTTCACCAACAAGTAGAGTTAATAACTCAGAAACCCCCATATTGCAAACATTGTAACACCAGACTTATTCAGTTATCAAACTTCTGTGAAGTTTTAATCATTCAGACTAGTGACTTACTTGACAAATATTCACTGAGCACCTATTATTGGCCAGACATTGTTATAGAATACAGTCATGAACAAAAGAGACAAATACCTTTTCTTCACAAAGATGTCATTCTAGTGATAGGAAGAGAAAGACAATAAAATAAAATAAGGTAGATTGCATATATAGAAGGTTAGAATGTGACAAATGATGTAGACAAAAAAGAAATCAGAGAAAAGTGAAAATAATGCCAGAGAACAGAGAGAGGGTTGCAAATTTAAATAGAGCCATCAGGGGAGGACCTTACTGAAAAGGTAACAATTGCGGACAAACCCTGAAGGAGGTGAGAGAGTGAGGTATACATGAACCTGAGGGTAGAATATGACAGGCAAGGGAAAGGGCACATAGCAAAAATCCAATATAATTGGGATTTACTGTGTACGAGAAAGAGCCCCGAAATTTGGAATTAGGAAACCTAGATTTTAGGATGAGCTCCTGTAATATCTACCTACGTGACATTAATTAGCAAGTCACTCAGCGTCTCTGAAGTTCAAGTAAAAAATATAGGGATGGGCTTGGGGAACGGAATCATTTCTGAATCTCTTCCCTACTCTAAAATTCCATAGCTGTTTGTTCATGAATAACTGAGTCATTAAGAGGAGGTTAGATGGCATTTATTAGCACATCTAATTCACAAGGCAGGGAAACACAGGATGCATTTAAGAAAACTCGACATCGCAGATGCCTCCAGTGAAAGGGTTCAGTGCTTCAGTGTTAAACATCAGTAATCTGGAAATCATAATTACACCAAATACCTCATTCTCTGAAACAGAGCAATATGCTGATTCTAGGAGTGATGAGGATAAAGGGATGAAAGGGTAATAGATTTCACCTGCTGATAGCACTATTAGTCTCATGAAAGTTCCTATTTAGTTTGATATGATGTGTCATTTCAACACGTGGTATGTATGGTATGTTCTGTCCATGCATTTTGAAAACTGTCCAAGGTCTGATGGTTATTTATCTGCTGCCAATCAGAGTGCCCAAGCAAGTTAGGACACTGGCATCCCATGGAACAGACCAAGGCAATGCCGTTCTCAGCATGTTCATTTTATGATTTGTCACGTGCTTTCATTTTTCCTTCAAACTACACTTTGCGTAGAACGACGAATAAAAGTAATTGGTAGCTATGTGATAGATATCCACACAGAGAGATGGTTCCCTGTATATTTACATGCTTTGGGTGACCTTTGGTGATTAAAAATTCATATGCCTGAGACAGTTTTTGCACTAATAGCACCTCATCAGGGAAAGAATGAGCGGAATTTTTAGCATCTTCCCAGCAGCCTTGCGTTTATTTCTAGATTTTTCTATTTAGGTCCACTTTACAGCTGTTTCTAGGAAGGAAGCATACCTGATTCTTCTCCAGCTTGGAATGTTTTTTGTTTTTTCTTTTTCATTTTTATTGAAGTAGATGAGACTGAAACTGATTGGCTCACCAAGGGCCCTTTAGGGAGGATATCGCCATTGTGCGCTATTTAAGCAAAACCATCATGAAGGCACCACAAAGAATGGTTTTAAATTTCAGCTCTTAGTGAAGTAAATCAGATTCAAGGTCATTTATTCCTCAAGCTCTGCCCAGGGCTGCTGAGCTGGAGAGTCATGACCCGAGTCACCGTAAACAGAGGTATGTTTTATCTTCTCTTTTGCTACGGCTCTGTTTTTGCAGGAATGCTATTCTAAATTGACCTCAAATCAATGAAAATGTTATATGGCAAGTGGTCCTATGTGAACAAGAGCTGTAGAACTTAACCTCCTCCTATGGAGACGGGAGGGAATGTGAGGGAACGAACATTTTTTTGGAATACTTACTATGCTCCAGATTCTGGGCTACATAGTAAAACATACCATTTCATTTAACCTTAGTACAGTAGATCGTTATTCCTATTTTTAAATAGGGAAACTGAGACTCGGGCAAATCTTACAGGTAGTACATAGTAAAGACTTCCAAAATCTCTATACTTTCCCCCAAAAAAGCATGCGGACTCCCATTAGCTAGCCACTGATGGATTGCACAGGTCCAGTAGTCGTCTCACTTTGAACCCCAGAGCAGCACCGTGGCTGCCCCAGAGGCAGGGGGGCTCCAGGAAGCAGGCGCTGTCTGTTGCCAGGGGACATGGCTGGGGCAGCAGCTGATTCAGGCTGTGTCACTGGGGGCTGAGCCACCACCCCTAGAATTCATATCCTAATAATGACAGGTAGCTCCTGAACCTTGGGAAGTACCAAAACCCTCAGCCTGACTCACAGGACCTAATGCCAACTGATACATTTATTTTGTGAGACATTGCAGGACTGAGACCAAGGAACAGATTTTTGCATCCCCTTTCTGATAGATGGTTTCCCTGAGGAGTCTCTCTTGTAACCCAGAAAGTCACAGAAGAATCAGAAATAGGGACTTAGGCACTACTAAATGGATACCTGTCTAGCTAATCGAGTATGGGATGATCTTCTGGTGCTTTTTCTAATCTCCAGAACTAGAAATGATTGTTTAGAATCAGAGCTTCATTCTTCTAGAAGGTGTTGTAGACTCAGAAGATTCTATTCTCTCAACTGTTCTCTTCTGGTACTTTTTTTACATCCTCTGGTAACACCCAACCCCTGTGTATTTATGACCCAGTATACTCTGAGGTTTCAGTATTCTACCCTGAAAAGTGCAAAAACCATCCTAAACTAGAGAAGAAAAATTTGGCCTCGTTATTTTCTTAAGGCAGCACTTTTTAATCCTCTTTTCTTCAGGCTCAGAGTGGCGCGTGAGACTCTGGATGCCTCACAATGAAAGAGCGAGGGACATTTGTGCGACTCTCTTAGTCAAGAAGAACCACTAACGCCTGGAATAGTTTTCAATGGTTTAGAAGCCTTTTTCTAGCACTGCTTAAACTAAATTCAGTTTAGCCTAACTAGTGTGTGTGTGGGGGGGGGGGCGGGGGGTATGGCAGAGGTCAAGGGGAATCGACTTAAGAAGCACCTTTGTCTTTTGTAAATAGAAGTACCATTGCAGCCACAAGAACCCGACAGCACTTTTTTACATAATGTTGTCGATGCTCTTCTGGGAAGAGCAGGCACCGTTTTGACCTTAAGGCTCACTTCCCACCACGAGGAAGCAGATTCGGATTCACTCATCTTGAGGCATCTGTGTTGGGCTGTTTTCGAGATAAGACCACTTGTATCCTGGCAAGAGATTGTTTCAAAGCAAAGTAACCGTTTTCTAAAACTGCTTGGCAACGTAAAATGTCAATTTGAGGAATTTCTTGAGGGTCATGGAAAGAATCCAAGAAGTGTCCTGTGTCTATGGTTAGATTAACATTCTGTTTACATTTGTAATCACAGCAAATAGGACTCAGGTGCAAAATGCCAATCTTAGAAAGTAAAGAGCTACACTCAGGAAACTTTTCATTTGGTATTTGTGTTCTGGTGAGAATGGCAGCATCACAGTCTAAAAGTAAGATGAAAGGGGACTTTGGAGTCAGAGAACCGAGTCTTGGATCAGTTGTGTGATCGGGGGCCAGTGGCTTTACCTAATGCCCTGAAGGACCGTCACCACATTGGTGGAATGGTTATGACAATGATACCTCATTGAGTTGTCTCAGGTACCAAATGCAACGTGTGCAAGAAATGCTCGGGGAAATGAAGGGTGCACGCACCTGACCTTGGACCGGGTCAGCGCTGTGTCCCTGCACACACTCCAGACTCAGTGTCCTTTATAATTACTGTGCACCCTCCAGCCGTCTCATTTCCTTCTAAATCCCCAGAACGCAGAATTGTGCTTGTAGCTTGGTCAGTGCACAAGAGGCAGTTGTGGCTGGCAGGCAGGCAGGTAAGTTCCTGCTCTTATCCGAGCTGCCCAGCATCCAGGTCTTTCTCTCTCCGTCTGGTCCCTTCATGCCGCCTGGTTTCTTTTTCACTCCTGGATTATTGTCTCCTGGGTCAGCCATCTGAGTCTTGGAGACAACAGCCTGAGATCAGGCCCCATCACCCTCCCAGGTCAAGTCCATGCTCCACAGAAGTTGTCCCCACCTCCAGATCTGCCCTGGGTGCCTTTTAATGAGACATAGTGATACTCTGCAGAGAAAAAGAGGTTGTGCTCAGGACGCCCACCCAAAGGGAGGCTTTCAGAGTGTGGTCGGTCATCAAGGATGCTCTTCACCAGATATGTCTAGTCTCCCCATTTCTGGTTCATAAAGAACTGCACTCCCCCGACCCCTCTAGTTAGCTGTGGCCACGTGAGTTGCTTTGGCCAAGGACATGTGAGCGCGAATGGTTTTGCTGCTTCTGAGCACAAGCCCTCGGAGACAGAGGAGAATTTGACACGCCCCTTTTCTTGCCTTAGTGAAAACGGAAGCCAGTGTCCAGTGAAAAGCCTTAGTATTGGCATTGCTGGGGGTAATAGTCACTTGATCCAACTCAGAAAGACTGGAATCCTGCCCAGCGGTGGTGCTCCCTGTCTGCCAGGCCTCATCAGGGAAGCTGGGATTCCACAAGGACATGAGGTCAGGGCTCCATCGTCTGAAGCTCCCGCCTCAACTGCAACTTTTCCTTCCAGTCCTAAAACTGAGAGAGACTTCTTTCTTTTTTTTTTTTTAATTGAAGTAGAATTGATTTACAATGTTGTGTTAGTTTCTGCTGGACAGCCAAATGATTCAGTTATACATATACATTTTTTTATATTCTTTTCCATTACAGTTTATCACAGGATATTGAATATAGTTCCCTGTGCTATACAGTAGGACCTTGTCATTTATCCATCCTGTATATAGTAGTTTGCATCTGCTAACCCCAAACTCCTACTCCATCCCTCCCCCGCCTCACCTGAGAGAGACTCTGATGCTGATACTTAATCTAGAAAAAGTTTTAGGCTTTCCTGAAAGCTATATGACTATCATGGGGAACAGTTTTGCCATGGCTTTCAGGAAACTTATAGCCATATTTAACATGTAATCACTGTTATTTTTCCCCTTTCAATGAGTACATTTGCATTCTTGTATTTTCTTTGAACCCCATTTTTTATTCCAGTGGTGGTATTAACTTTTTAAAAACATCTCTTATCATCACCTAACTAAAGTATGTTTTGAAGGAGTCAAAAAGTTTTTTTTCAAAAAACTTGCTTATCTGAGGTCCGTATTTTTTTGTGTGTTTTTTTAATTGAAATATAGTTAATTTACAATGTTGTGTTAGTTTCAAGTGTACGGCAAAATGATTCAGTTATACACATATATATTCTTTTTCAGATTCTTTTCCATTATAGGTTATTACAAAACATTGAGTAGAGCTAAAAACATGTGGCGGTCACAGCAGGTGAGGACAGGAACTGCATCTCATTCATTTGAGGGTCCCCCACCCCAGCATGGGACCCGGCATGTAACAAGTACCCAAGAGTACTCTATAGAGTGAATGAATTTGCATTTTAAAAACAAGTATTATTATTCTTGTAGCTAAGCCTTGGGGCAAATCTGAAAACAGGAGAAAGGTTCTTCCATTAAGTAAACAGAAACAGCTGTATCAATTGGACTCAATCCTGAAAATATGATTCAGACTCATCATGACATTCACCGCAAATAGAGACTAGTGCTGTTGTTTGTGCCCTGATTTATATTATGGGTCAAAATTTCAAAATAGGAATCCAGATTATTTTTCTTCCTTTAGACGGAAGCTGGATTAAAAGCAAGGTTTAGCCAAGCAGTGACTTCATTTATGGCTTCAAGAGAGGAATGGTTCTATTTTAAGACTGTCACTCTCACACTTGAAAGTAAAGTGAAGGTTACTGATGATAGTAGAAAAGGGAAAACATCTGCAGAATCATTAATGAAGGCACAGTGCTGTGTTGACTCTTATCTTTTATCCCTGGCTTTAAAAAAAAAAAAAAAGTATTTATGCCTTAGGTAGTGCCTGTCAGTAAATAAAATGTTAAATTTTCCATTATTATTTTTGAATTATTCTGAATTTTTTTTCAGGCTGATTCATGCATCAGACATACATCTGGGCAAAATTTAGCAATTCTTCCCTCTAACACAACAAAAGACATATTCCTCCACCTCTGTTTCCCCCCATCATCTTATTGATAACCCCGTTTAGGAATATTTTAACGGGAGACCATGAGAAGCACTAATCTTTACAGAAAGGGTATATAATTTGCCGTTGGTGGAACTTCAAGCTTCGGGGGAGACCCACGTGCACACGTGGCAGGTGTGCACGTGTGTCGCCTGTGTGTCTCCTGTCCCAGATTCCCTGCACAGGCATAGGCGTGATCCCGGCTGACTGGTCAGTTCTGCCAGATAGAGGTATCTTGTTTAATAATTCTTACCGTTAGAGCAAAAACTCCTGGAAAAGACCTGATGATCCCTTAAACTAAGCTAATATAAACTAATTCATAGTACGACCAAAAAGTTACATTGGTATTATGTAGACAGAATATTCTTTTATTTTTTTTGTAACTTCTTTCATCCTTGAAATTCAATTACTTTGTCAGGATATGTCTCCTTTTATAAAAAATATTTATTTATTTATTTATTTGGTGTGGCAAGCAGGCTCCTTAGTTGTGGCTCCCAGGCTCCTTAGGTGCGGCTTGCCATCTCCCCAGTTGCAGCACATGGGCTCCTTAGTTGTGGCGTGGGAACTCTTAGTTGCGACATGCATGTGGGATCTAGTTCCCTGACCTGGGACTGAACCCAGGTCCCCTGCATTGGGAGCACAGGGTCCTATCCACTGTGCCACCAGGGAAGTCCCTAGACAGAATATTCTTCCCCAAATACATTGAACTGAAGAGTCAAACAGGCTGATCTGGAAAATGCACATTTACCTAATAAAGTTTAAAAGCAGTTTAAGAGAAAACTTGCTCTTTGGCATAAAAAATCAGTTGTCCTAAATATATTTAAATATTTATTTTTAAGTATGTTTTTTAAAAAAAAATTGTCAGTTTACTTGCTGTATCAGGATTCTTTTAAAGTAGGTATTAAGCTGGGACAAAGTGAGAGAGTGGCATGGACATATATACACTACCAAAGGTAAAATAGATAGCTAGTGGGAAGCAGCCGCATAGCACAGGGAGATCAGCTTGGTGCTTTGTGACCACCTAGAGGGGTGGGATAGGGAGGGTGGGAGGGAGGGAGATGCAAGAGGGAAGAGATATGGGGACATATGTATATGTATAACTGACTCACTTTGTTATAAAGCAGAAACTAACACACCATTGTAAAGCAATTATACTCCAATAAAGATTAAAAAAAAAAAGTATGAAATAAAAAATCTCTCTGAACGTTTAAAAAAAATCAAAAAATAAAGTAGGTGGAGATGGCAGGATCGTTTGGGATCCGTACAAAAATGATTTCATCTTAACAGGAACAGATCAGTGAGTCATAGTAAAAATTTATAGTTAGCACATTGGATTTATGCATTTTTGTTGCAGTATCATGATAAAGATATTTGATAAGTTATCTTTTAAGTCTTTAATCAGATAAATCTTGGGGGGCAGAAATGCTTATGGGCTAAGAAAACCTAGTTTGAAGGCAACTGAAAATAAAAGGTGAAGCGTTTTTGAAATCACCATAGAAGTCACGGGATAAAACGGATTCATTGCAACATCTAATTTATATATCTCTTTTTTAAAATGTGGATGTTGAGTAAAGGACATCATCTAATGGAGGAATGCATAATGTTGGGAAAGTGTCTTTGTGATTAAATTGCTGGCTGCAAGGTGAGCAGGTCTAAACACTCAGAGAAAAGGGTGCTGGACCATTAGACAGCAGCATAGGCTGTGCTCAGAAATGACCTTCACAAAGAGCTTTAGATGATGATTACGTTAGTTGAAAGGGCCCCAAGCAGGCAGAGTCATTAATTTTGGAAGGAGTTGATCAGTGATGCTTTTCATTTCTCTCTGCTGCTTCACACAAGACTAATTATTTGTTTTTTAAAGATGTGAAATTTTCTGTCAAACTCTTATGTAGTGGAGTAATCACTATTTTACAGTGAAAGGGGGGGAGGGGTACCCTCACTTGTTGTAACTTGATTCCCCAAGTTCCTTTTTGGAACTTTTCTCTCTACCTTCTCCCCAAGGCTTACTAAATGCAGAATCTGAATAATTTTAATAATTCAGTCAAATGGCAAAGTACATTTACAGATATCTGAGCTGGAGCTTTTCCTGGTTTCTGAGTGGATTCTGTATTTTCCTGTAGCCTCATTTTACATCCCTTCTGATGAAGTTTAAATCCAATGCTTATCATTCTTCCCTCATAATAACTACTCATTCACCCATTCAACAAATATTTACTAAATGTCCTTTCTGTGCAAATCATGAGTCAGTTATGCTCACTTAAATATAGGGTTGGCCAAAAAGTCCGTCATAAGATCGTATGGAAAAACCCAAACGAAGTTTTTGACCAGCCCAATATATTGTTATTTAAACCTGCCAGTTTCAGTGGCTGCTGTAATTGGCCATCCAGATACCCATTTAGGACCAAAGTATTTATTGCACCCGCTGCTGGGCGTGTTGGCAGCTGATGGCTCTCAGCTGCATCTCTTCTGAGGCATTTGGTTAAAAGGAGCTGCCTCACTCAAGGTTAAGCTTCTTCCCCAGGGCAGCCCACATCCAAGGACTAGTCAGTGATGGCGCTACAAAGGCTCAACTCCCTTGCCTCAATCTGGGACAATTCTGAAGGGCTATCTGAGCTCCAGAGCTCAGCATTTTCCTCCACCCAATCCTTCTTCCATGGCTACTTTAGTGATGGTTCTCCCCAGTGTACCTGCCACTGCATCCTGCTCTCAAATCTCCATCTCTGAGTCTGTCTCCATGGAACCCAACCTAAGACACGATAAACCATAGAGCATCACCTGTCCAAGCCATTCTTCACAGTTCCCTCTATTGTTTCCATCATCTCTCTTCATATTCAGAGCGGCACTGTATTTTTGGTTACCACAGTAGCCATTGCTTATCAGATTCTAGCCATCAAAACAAAATGCTCTGATATTTTCCCCCAAAACTTTGCAGTCTAACCAGTGGCAGGTGAGTGATGCTGGGTGTCCAGACTATGCTTAAAGAGAGTGATAAGATTGATGCTCGGTGCTAGTCTGTTTTGAAAAGCAAACTGAATCATTAGCTCATCTGGCAGAATATTTTCAATTGACTCCCATTAACCTAACTTTCTTGCGTAGCACATTATGCTTTAAGTAGATTTCATTGTATATTGTTTCGCCCATCAGGAGAGCAAACAGTAGGAACTAGCAAAATTAGGTCCCATTTGTTTATTTTTGTTTTTATTTCCATTACTCTAGGAGACAAATCCAAAAGATATTGCTGTGATTTATGTCAAAGAGTGTCTTGCCTATGTTTTCCTCTAGGGGTTTTAGAGTATCCAGTCTTACATTTAGGTCTTTAATCCATTTTGAGTTTATTTTTGTGTACAGGGTTAGAGAATGTTCTAATTTCATTCTTTTACATGTAGCTGTCCAATTTTCCCAGCACCACTTATTGAAGAGACTGTCTTTTCTCCATTGTATATTCTTGCCTCCTTTGTCACAGATTAATTGACCATAGGTGAGTGGGTTTACCATTTCTGGGCTTTCTATCCTGTCCCACTGATCTATATTTCTGTTTTTGTGCCAGTACTATATACTGTTTTGATGACTGTAGCTTTGTGGTATAGTCTGAAGTCAGGGTGCCTGATTCCTCCAGCTCTGTTTTTCTTTCTCAAGATTGCTTTGGCTATTCAGGGTCTTTTGTGAAACTTACATGAAACTGTAAATCAACTAATTTGTTCAATTATCATGCAGGTGAACTACTTTGTCTCAGCCTTTGCACCTTTTACTTAAATTTGGGCTGCATCAGAAGAGGGCGGGGGCCTCCTAATGGAAGAGGCATCAACTTTAGCAGGGCTTCTGTATGCTGGATTTATAACCTGTTACACTGGGGTTCCTGAGGCAGTTCACTGATGCTTTTTGCATGTACTTGAGGAAAATGAACAAGATCAAGCACCTTTTCTGTGGTGGAAACTTAAAGACTTCTTTCTGTTTTCTGATAGAAATCGTTATTTTCATCCCTGAACTCCAAGGAAAATAGGAACATTCTAGGACTTGATATTCTATTTTCTTCCTCACTATTCAGTTCTCTATATCAAATATTTATGAAGCACCAAATCCATATGAGAGGATGCTGACCTTCACACTTGGGACACGTCAGGGAACAAAACAGGCACTGTCCCCACCCTAAGTTCCTACCTTTGTCCACTTTCTTTATCCCACTACCTATGGGAGGGAGGAGCTAGGAAAGGAAGCAGTGATTTTATGGAACATATTTCCAGATTTTCACACAGGCCTTCTTTCAGTTGTTCTGTTCTGTTTTATTATCAGATCATGTGGCTCACTTATTTGCTTAGATTTATTTTCTTGAACTATAGTTGATTTACAATGTTGTTGTATTAATTTCTGCTGTACAGCAAAGTGAGTCAGTTATATATACATTCTTTTTCATATTCCATTCTTTTTCATATTCTTTTCCATTATAGTTTATCACAGGAGAGTGACTCTAGTTCCCTGTGCTATACACTAGGACCTTGTTGGTTTATCCATCCTATGTATAATAGTTTGCATCTGCTAACCCTAAACTCCCAATCCATCCCTCCCCAACCCCTTGGCAACTACAACTCTGATCTCTACGTCTGTGAGTCTGTTTCTGTTTTGTAGATAAGTCCAATTGTGTCCTGTTTTAGATTCCACATATAAGTAAGTAAGTGATATCATATGGTATTTGTCTTTCTCTGACTTACTTCACTCAGTATGATAATCTCTAGGCTCAGTATGATAATCTCTAGGTCCATCCATGTTGCTGCAGATGGCATTATTTCATTCTTTTTTATGGCTGTGTATATATATATTCCATTATATATGTGTAGGTTATATGGTCACTTTTATTTTGACTACCGGAATGCGATTTTTGGTGTGAATAAGACTGAAAGCTCTCACCCTCCTCTACATCACCTGTAAATATTGCTGGAGTGATGAGGGGCTGGGAAGGTGAAGGGAGGGTATATTTATTTAGTGTTTAGGATACTCCATGCACTTTACATAAGATGTGGCATGTATTCCGCACAGTGAATCTGAGAGTTGGATACTCTCTTTATCCCTATGTTCCATATAAGAAAGCTGAGCCTTAGAGATGGACTCCGTAACTTTCTGGAGAGGACACAGATGGTGGGTGACTGAGCCAGGACTGATCCCAGGTCCACCTGCCTCTCCCTCCTGTGCTGATTCTGCAGGTAGAAACATCACACTCTGGTCTACCAGCCTTATCATTATACCCAGAGCTAGAGAAACCATTCCCCAATACAGTAAGCGTGTTTTCACATTTTGAAACAAACGTGCTTTAAAAATGAGTTGGAGCAATAGAGCCTCGTGGGCATAAGACATTCAGAAGAAGAGGACGTGTTACAAAGATGGGTGTGACATTTGCGGCATCCCTCATTGATGGCCGCCACATATACAGAAATCTATTAAGAGTATGTGTTTATTACTCTTCAATCCTAAAGTTGTAAACTTCATGAATTGTCTGAAGCCTCCATGTGTTTCATGGAGGATTTAAAATACTGACACAGAAAATATTACTTGTTTGTTTCTATATATCCTGCTTTGTTTTGCAAAGGATGCGGAGTGGCCTGTAAGGGTAGTTATCAGTGGATCAATAGGGATATAAATAAAAATTAGTATCAATGTAGGTGGAATTTAAGGCTCTGAATAATTACTTACATTAAGCTGATATTCTTAAAAGCTAAAGCAAAAAGGAAAACTGCATATTAGTTTGTTGGTAGTCTGTCTACCTTAATTGCCAGGACAAGGATGCCAAAAACACAGCCCAGCACCTGGCCTGGCACATTCCTCACCCACACACAGTGTGAGTGAGGTCATAGAGCTCTTTTGTGCAAAGGCCAAATGGGGTTCAGGTTCATTTAAAACAGTGCTCTTGGCCGGCACTACCAATGGATTACAATTGGCAAAAATGGAAGCCTCTTTTTGTCATCGTGGACTGGCTTCTCTAGGGTCAGTACGTGCTTCAGAGAGTACTCAGGCCTCTGAAAGGCTGAAATGGTGAAACACACCATTTGATGTGTGTTTCTCTAAGTGTATTTTTCTAGGGAGAGACTTCAGAGCTTTTGATCCATGAAAGGGTCACAGTCAGGAATGCATTGATCTTGGGTCCTTTAAACCCCCCTTCAATATTTCTGTCAAGGGCTTCAATAAAAGGTGAGCAGCACATAGTTCAAAGGCCCACTTCTCTGGCAAGGGCCTGGGGCCAGTGTTCTGTGTCGCTGATTAAAGCAGGGCCGTATACTCTATACTCTAATGATCAAAGCCACCATCAGCCAGCACCGTCTTGGGAGAACTGAGAGCCTCGTCCAGGCTGGCTCGGACACCCACCTGGGCAGGGTAAAGGGTGAGGCAGAACCGATCAGATATGCTTCTTGAGGGTCTTCTCTGTGCCAGAAAATGAGGACACACTGTTAGATCAGGCTTATTCTCATGATCACACTATAATTAATTACTATTTTTGTTATTTGTTGCGAAGGACAGAAGGGCTGGAATTGTCCGTAAAATTAAGCTGAGTATCTCCCAGAACAAACATATCTCCAAAATTTTCACCACGTATTTATTTTCAGAGTGAGTCTTTCTTTTAAAGGTCTAAAACCATCATGTCAGTTTAGGGGGATACACGAATATGCTTATAAGAAACAGATCTAAATTCATCTTGCTGGTTTAGGACTATAGAAATCTACTGTTTATAACTCTGGCCATTGAAATAGTTTTTTGGTGCGTTAAATTCAGAGACTAGATTACTCAGGCAATACCGAGTAGATTTGTTAAATTTACATTGAAATATTTAATGCTCACCATCAAGTGAAGCCACAAATTGATCATGTTTTAAGGAATTTAGTGTTTCTTAATTTTACGATTGATTATTAGAAGGATTGTGTAGAGATGGGGTGGAAGTTTGCACTCATCTGATGGCTTCAGTTTCTCCATGAATTAGGGGAAAGCTGCACAGGAGAGAGAGAAATGTCAGAGGTTTGAGGAGAACGTATTAGAAATGAACATTGTGGTTTGTTTTGCTACAAGCAAAGAAAATATTTGTCAACTTCATTTTTAACCATGCACAGATATCCAAAATGCACTACTCATTTGAAAAGTAGTCTACCATACAATTCTACGGTCGGATTATCTGGATTTGGATCCAGCTAACTTAGTTGGGCAAGTAACACTCTGTGCCTGTTTCCTCATTTGCATAATGGGGAAGTAACAGGACCTACCTTACAGAAGTGTCGTATATATTCAATGTGATTGCTGTAGGTAAATGCTTACCTCTATGTCAGTAGTATCAATATCTGATACACAGTAAGCAAGTGTTGGCAATCATTACTTAAGGAAAACCGACAGCACCAGAGACAAGCTAAAATGAACATTCCAAATAAAGGACCCTGATGGAAAAAGAATTTTTAAAAAAACATTAGAATTAGAGATTAGAATTTAAAATTGCTCATACAGAACATTGAGAAGCTATTGCAATCATGCAATGGAAGTGATTTGTTAATAAGATAGTCAAAGAAAATTTAGAGCATGAAAAGTAAAAGGACAAAGCTATAAAACAAGAGCAGTTCAGGAGCTCCATGGCAGACTGCTCAACAAAACTGGCTTTCTCTTCTTCTTGTGCCACAGCCCGACTGCAGTTCCAGCCTCCCTTGCAGTTTGGTGTGGCCAAAAGCATGAGTTCTGGCCAGTGGAACCTGGGAAGTGATGTGTGTCACTCCCGAGCGCAGCCCTCTGTGCTGTGAGACAGTGGCCGGGATCGCACAGGAGCCAGGGTCTTGCTTGTCTGTGGCCACGGCAGAGGGGAGACTGGGCAGGTAGGCAGAGGGAACGGTGAAGTTCAGTGCTGCACTAGGAGTCTGAACTTTGCCTTGGCCCATCTACTGAAGTGTCGGTTTTCTACAGAGGGGAGTATAATCAGCAGATGTACATTTCCAAAAATCCACTCCTTGGGCTGGTGCAGGAGATCTAAGGGGGGTGGGTGGGATGGACGGCAGGGAGTGAAGGCTGAGACTTAAGTAACCACCCAGGTGAAAGGGTTAAGTCCGATAGAGGCAGTGTTGGAGGACGGACGACAAGTGAAATTTTGGCAGGTAGCAGCAGCAGTTGTGTTGGGCATGGGGTTGAGATGCCAGGGTAGGAAACAGAGGTGGTCACAAATGTCATAGCTCTGGGGGTGCTTGTGCCTCACGGCCTCGGTCCTCTCCTCCATCACCTCCTGCAGTCTGTCTCAAACAATTTTCGGGCTGGTTTCTATCTGGAATATACAACCTCCCCCACCTGGACAGTCTAGAAAGTTCCTGAACTGCCTTTTCCCCCCACATCACCTCTTCCGTGAAGGGCTTCTCTCCCCTCCAGACAAGCCTGACTGCTCATCCTTTGCCCCTTCTCTCCCTTCATGACCTCTCCTCTCTTGTAGCATGTATGGAAAGGTGGTCATCATGCTCACCGGACATTTTTCCCACTAGATGGAGAGCTTTGGGATGGTAGAGATTTTTCATCATCTTTATGACTAGCAGAGGACCTATGACATAATAGGTGCTCCGTAGATGTTTGAGCTAATTAATAGAATAAGGGGACAGGAAAAGGTATGAACCTTGAACTGGTACCATGCTCGCTTGCCTTCTCATACAGTCTACCCCATTGTATGATTCCTATTTTATAAGGAAACTCTGCTTAGGAGCATGTGAACACACTTGCACTGGGGGAAGAGAAAGAAAATTACTCCTGCCTTTTATTTATTTATTTTTGGCTGCATTGGGTCTTCGTTGCAGCACGTGGGCTTCAGTAGTTGTGGCGCACGGGCTTAGTTGCTCCGCAGCATGTGGGATCCTCCTGGACCAGGGCTCGAACCCGTGTCCCCTGCATTGGCAGACGGATTCTTAACCACTGCGCCACCAGGGAAGCCCACTCCTGCCTTTCTAACAGCCAGAGTTTTCCAGAATTGTACATTACAGCATACTCAAGTGAATATATCATTCACATAGTGAAATGGTTAATGGTAACTTTAACTCTTAGGACATACATAGTTTTTCGTGAGTTGTTTACCCAATATATATTCTTCCCTTTCTCTTAGTATCATAACTCCAGTTTTAGTTGGAGTAGCAATGTGAGTGACTGAAAGACCACATTTCCCAGCCGGCAGTACACCAAGATGTGGCCATTTACATAAAAAGAAAAAATTGAGTTCGTTGTTTGTAGTGAGGTGGATGGACCTAGAGACTGTCATACAGAGTGAAGTAAGTCAGAAAGAGAAAAATAGATACCGTATGCTAACACATATATATGGAATCTAAGAAAAGAAAAAAAAAATGGTTCTGAAGAACCTAGGGGCAGGACAGGAATAAAGACGCAGATGTAGAGAATGGACTTGAGGACATGGGGAGGGGGAAGGGTAAGCTGGGACGAAGAGAGTGGCCTGGACATATATACACTACCAAATGTAAAATAGATAGCAGTGCATAGCACAGGGAGATCAGCTTAGTGCTTTGTGACCACCTAGAGGGGAGGGAGACGCAAGAGGGAGGAGATATGGGGATATATGTATACACATAGCTGATTCACTTTGTTATAAAGCAGAAACTAACACACCATTGTAAAGCAATTATACTCCAAGAAAGGTTAAAAAAAAAAGATGTGGCCATTTAAATCAGTCCTGGCTAATGAGATGGTAGTGAAAAGGTAGTATGGAAGTTTACATGGCTCTTCAAAAAGAACTGACGTGCCTGGGAGCTTTGTCCCTTTAACCTCCTCCTTCTGACCCTGATGGCTGGCACCCTAGCAGCTGTCTTGGAACAGGAGGTGACCTTAAATTTGGAGAGTAGTTGTAGAATGACAACTACTGACAATGTAGAGAGTAGTTGTAGAAGAGCATTAAGCTAGTAAGCATCTGAATCTGGACTACCAAAGAACCAAATGCAAGCATAGGATGGGTTGTCTACTATTGTAGAAACCTAATACTATCTAGCATGGCTTCAACGTTTGGTAATTAATAGAAGTGCCCTAATGATTCTTAATTTTATTATGATTTCCACATTGTTTTGTGTATGCTCAGGAGGTAACAAATTTTCATCTCAGTGGAAAAATTAGAGAGATGATATGTAACACTGCAATGTGTCCTGAGACGTCTGGAAGGGCCTGCAGGTAGAGCCCATTATGGAAAACAGCATAATCGTACTCCTTGTTGATTACACAACTCAGAGTACTAACCACTCTGTGCTCACAGCTCCATGCTGATTACAAACACACACAAATTCTAGGATGTGCTGCAAATCATTGTTTGCCTTTTCTACATCTTTAGTCTTTAACGAGTCAGTCAGATAGGGTGGTCCAGAAATCCTTTTGTCCCTTGGCATGCTGCTCTTCTTTTCCACTGCCCTGTTCTCCCCTGCACCATAACCCAGCCCGTCCTGCTGCTGCTCCTTGTGGCCTGGCGAAGGGACTCATTCACCCAATGGTTCTTGTTCCTGGGAGGGTGAGGATGGACACTGTCATTCTTTTTTTCCCTCAGCTGTAATGAGCTGTAAATTAACGTTGTGTAGGTTTAAAGTGTACAGCATGATGATTTGATACACATATATATTGCAAGATGATGAAGGTTAGTTAATATATACGTCACCTCACTTAGTTACCATGTGCATGTGTGTGTGTGGTTAGAACATTTACTCTTGGGGTAGCTTTCAAGTATACAATACAGTATTATTAACTATAGTCGCCACGCTGTACATTACATCCCCAGGGTACAACTGACAGTCTGTACCCTTTGACCAGCATCTCCCCATTTCCCCCAATTCCCAGCCCCTGGCAACCACCATTCTACTCTCTATTTCTATGAGTTCAACTTCTTTAGATTCCACACATAAGTTAGAGAATGAAAAATGTTGTATAATCGCACTTATTTCATTTAGTAAAATGGTCTCGAGGTCCCTCCATGTTGTTACAAAAGGTAGGATTTTCTTCCTCCTTTTGATGGCTGAATAATATTCCATTATGTATATATATTTATCATTCATCTGGTTCGGGACACTTAGGTTGTTTCTATGTCTTGGCTACTGTAAATAATGCTGCAGTGCACATGGGGGTGCAGATACTGCTTCAAGACAGTGATTTCACTTCCTTCAGATATATACCCAGGAGTGTGATTGCTAGATCATGCTATTTTTAATTATTTGAGGGACCACCTTACTGTTTTCCATAATGGCTGAACCAATTTACATTCCTGCCAAGAGACACTGTCATTCTTTAATCACACTCATACCATAACTGCCATGGGTTATTATGCTAAAATTTTCCGTTCCCAATAGAATAAGGAGAGGAAGGGAAACAAGTAACAAAGGGAAGAGAAAACGCCATCCTGCCATGGGCACGTGATGGTCTCCTCCACTCTATCCCCAGTCTTATGCCTGGTACTCTCCTTATTTCAACAATTTTGTCATTAATTTGTTGAATGAGTGAATATGTAATGACCAAGCAAACGTTTGGTGCTGCCATGGTGGTTGTCCCAACATCAGCTGAAATACAGAAATAAATCAGCTGAAATACAGAAATAATAATGGGATCTCAAGGAATGTTTGGTTAATAGTGTCCACAAAGGATTGATAACGCCAGACAGTAAAGCAAAAACCTGGCCACCTGCACCCACTCATTCAGGGAAAGAGGCATAAGTCAAAAGAAAACTGGCAGATATCACTCCCTTCCTATTTCCTGTATCAAGGCTTCATCAGTATTTGTTCTACTTTTGCCTTTGAATAACCTTGTTTCCCTTTTGCGCATTGGTTCAAAAGTCAGAAAAATATAACCCCCTAAAAGCAGCGTATTGAGCACTTGTGCTACTTGAATAAAAAGCTACGGTAATTGTAGAGAAATGGAGATCATTATTTTTCCGCATCATTGGTTTGTCTGTCTTTCACAGGTTTGTCTGTCTTTCACAGCATGAGAATAAAATACTTTCTGTATTGTTCTGTGAAAGTTAGAAAATGCTGGGCATGAAAAATGATTTTCACTTTTGGACAGATGTGATATATCTTCAGAAGCTGTTTCTATCCAACAGCTTACCTGTCTTTTTGAAAACCTTGACTCTGAAAATACCTCCAGCATGATGAAAACCTCTTCAGCTTTCTGCATGGAGTCTTTGTTGCTTGGATTTAAAGATAAAAACTAAGAACATACAAGCACCTTGTAACCATAGGTGTCTTTGTTTATGTAACTGTACTTGAAAACTTACAGCTAGGTGTGTGATTTTGTAAAGGGATGACAACTTGATATTTTCATTTGCCAGAGTAGCTGGACAAAGTAACATTGTTGTTTCTATGTCATAAAATTCTACTAAAAAATCCTAATGGGTGGGCTGCCCAGATAGAGCAAACACCCACCGGGATTCGTTAGTAACTAACTAACTCCAATTTTTAAAATGGTTTATGTGATAGTTAAGGAAGTAAAATTTGGAAAATTTGACTTCTTAGCTTGCATTGGCAGAAAAGGGAAAACCATAATAGAATAACAAACTTAAGACAATCTAAAACTAAAGATAGGGAATAACCTCAAAAAAATTCAGCCTAAGTGAATGTTGACTAGTGTCCGTGTGGCTTATGCAATAAGCATGTAAATCCTTGAGAGACGTCACCACATAAGGACAGGAGAGCAAACCAATACAGAAACACAGAGTATCTAACTCACAATGATGAAAACAGGTGGTAATATAAGGGTTTGTTCTATTGAATGCTTAACACGAGCCCAGTGATATGCTGTATCCCATTTATTCCTCAGCACAGCCCTATTTCGATACAATCACCTTGGTTTTTTTTAGAGTTAAACATTGCCATACCTGCATTTCACGGAGGAGGGAACAGAGGGGAAATTCCAGTTCAAGATGGTCATAGGAGGATCCTAAACTCACCTGCTCCCACAGAACCCTGAATCTACATACGGAACAATTTCCTCTGAAAAAAAGCCCAGAAACTTAGCTGAGTGACTCTTACACATTGGAGGAAAAAAAATGTCGAAGCACGTAGGAGAGGCCATAAACCCCACGCACGGCAACTCCTAATCAAGAGGGAACTCATAACCTTGAGCTTTTCCCTAAAGAGGGAAGGGTTTGAACCCCATATTGGGTGCCCCAACATTTAAGAGCTGAGCCCCAAGACATCGAACTTTGAAAGCCACTGAGGCTTCATCCACAAGACCCACAAGTCTATAGTGAAGTGAGAAATAGCTCTTCAAGGGCTGGTACAGGTGCACCTTTCCAGGTCCCAGAGCAGATGCAGCCAAGTGAAAAGTGCCCAGTCTTTCTGTGACAGAGGCTTATTTCCTTATCCTAAAGCTTCAGCCTGAGGGGCAGGCATGTAATTTAACACTCATCCAGGGGCCTGTGAAATATTCTTCACAGAGGAGGCCAGCAGGTACCATTTTGCACCCTTCCTTGCCCCAGCTTGTCAGCACCTCTCAGAAAGGAGGTTGGATATTTCACTGGCACCCTGAAGCTTGTGGCTGCTGACCAGGGGACACCACTATATTGCCAGGTTCTGGTGGCCAGTGAGGCTTTCACTCACAGGCCCTGCAGGACTGTTACAAATGGAGAACAAGTTCTTAATTGGCTACCCCACCCAAGGCACAGCACGGAGAGAGCAGACTGAAACACACCCCAGTCTTTCTGTGAAAGAGGCTTATTAGCTTATTTTCATAGCTGTGGCCCAAGGGGCAGGCTTGTAATTAAACACACAGGAAGGGGCCAATTACAATCCTAGCCAGAGGAGAAAGGCATAGGCCATCTTTGCACCCTCCCTGACCTCAGGTCATCAGTGTGTCCAAGAAAGGAGACTTGTGTACATGTCAGGCACACTGGCTCTTGTGTCTGCCACCCAGAGGCCATAGTTCTTCTTATCCTGGCTCAGTGACCAGCAGGGCTTGTGTTCACAAGTTCAATGTGATGGTAGCAAAGAAAAAAAAAACAGTTCTTAACTATCACCCCAGGGCTCAGTGTAGAGAGAGCAGACAGGAACACCCGTCTGCCAGTCTTCCCCTGAAAAAGGTATATTTGCATACTTTAAGCTATTGCTTAAGGGTATGGCTTCCAGTCAGCCTAAATCTAAGTGTTTACTGAACTCCTCACCTTTGGAACGTTGGTTGATCATGGCATGCCCTAAAGTAGGGAACCTTTAAAAATCCAGTAGGCTACTTGAACAATCACGAAGGTTTGAGAGAAAACCAAGAGCTGGGGCAGGGTTGAATGATAAGTTTCATCCCCTACATGAGGTCACTCCTTCAAAACTGGGAGAGGTGGCAGTTTTAGCTAATGCATAGAAACCAACAAGAGTCAAGCAAAATAAAGAAACAGAGCAATATGTTCCAAATGGAAGAACAAGATAAAACCTCAGGGAAAAATCCTTCATGAAATGGAGATAAGTGATTTACTTAATAAAGAGTCAATATAATAGTCATAAAGATGCTCACAGAGCTCATGCAAAGAATGGATGAACAAAGTGAGAATTTCAACAAAGAAATGAAAAATATAAGAAAGCACAAATAGAAGTCACAGAGCTGAAGAATATAGTAACAACTAAAAAGTGCTCTAGAGGAGTTCAACAACAGACTAGATATAGAGGATAGGATCTGTGAACCCAAAGACAGGGCAGTGGAACTCACCCTATCAGAGCAGCAAAAAGAAAAAAGAATGAAAAAGAGGAAAGATAGCTTAATGGACTTATAGGATAATATCAAGCAGACAACACTGGCATTATAGGAGTCCAGAAGAGAAAGGGGCAGAAAATTTATTTGAAGAAATAATGGCTGACAACGTCCCTAACCTGGGAAAGGAAACAGTCATTCAGATCCAGGAAGCCCTGGGAGTTTCAATGAGATAAACCAAAGACAATCATTTCAAGACACTTTATAATTAGAGAATCTTAAAAGCAGGAAGAGAAAAACAACTCATTTTGTACAAGGGAACCCCTACAAGACTATTAGCAGTTTTCTCAGGTGAAACATTGCAGGCCAGAAGGGAATAGTATGATATATTCAGAGTGCTGAAAGGAAAAAAAACTGCCAATCAAGAATACTCTACCCACCAAAGTTTTCCTTCGATTTGAAGGACAGATAAAGAGTTTTCCTAACAAGCAAAAGCTGAAGGAGTTCATCACCACTAGAGCAGCCTTACTAGAAATGTTAAAAGGACTTCTTTACTGATAGTAAAGGGCTCTAATTAGTAACAAAACATATGACAGTATAAATTTCACTGGTAAAGGTAAATATATAGTAAAATTCAGAATACTCTAATGATGTATAAAGGTGATTGGTTAATCATTTATAAATCTAGTATGAAGGTTAAAAGGCAGAAAAGGTAAAAACAACTGTAATTACAATAATTTGTTAATGGATACACAAGATAAACAACGTAAATGGTGACATCAAAAACACAAAACATGGGCTATGGGGCAAAAATGTAAAGCTTTAGAATGCATTCAAACTTAAGCTGTCATCAACTTATAACAGTCTATTTTATGTCAGCCTCATGGTAAACACTAAGCAAAAATTTTCGGTAGATACACAAAATATAAAGGCATCTATGCATAACAGTATAGAAGATCATCAAGTCACAAAAGAAGAGAGCAAGATAAGGAACAAAGGAATTTCAACACAGCCAGAAAAAAAAAAGAAAACTTTAATGGCAATAAGTACATACCTATCAATACTCAAATGTAAATGGATTAAATGCTCCAATCCAAAGACAGAGAGTGGCTGAACAGATTATAAAAAACAAGACACATCTCTATCCTGTCTAAAAGAGACTCACTTCAGATGTAAGGGCACATGCAGAATGTAAGTGAAGGGACGGAAAAAGATAATCCATGCAAATGGAAACCAAAAGAAAGCTGGAGTAGTTGTACTTAGATCAAACAAAATAGACTTCTAGACAAAGACTGTAATAAGGAATTGAGAAGGTCATTATATAATGATAAAGGGGTCAATCCAACAAGAGGATTTAACATTTGTAAATATTTATGCACCCAAAAGAGGAGCACCTAATTATATAAAGCAAATATTAACAGACCTAAGGGGAGAAATAGACAGCAATACAATCAGAGTAGGGATGTTAATCAGTGGATAGATCATCCCAGAGAATCAGTAAGGAAATATCAGCCTTAAATGACATTAGTTAAGTCTGGTGTTAACTACATCAGTGACCTTAACAGACATGTCCAGAACATACCATCTAAAAAAGCAACAGAATACACAATCTTCTCAAGCGTACATGGGACATTCTTCACAATAGGTCATATGTTAAAACAAGTCTTATGAAATTTAAGAAGGGTGAAATCATATCAAGCATATTTTCCATCCATAACAGTATGAAACTAGAAATCAATTAGGAGAATACAACTGAAAAGTCGCAAATATGTGGAGATTACACAACATGTTACTGACCAATCAATGGGTCAAAAAACAGATCAAAATATACCTCGAGGCAAGTAAAAATACAACATAACAAAACTTATGGGAAAAGTTCGAAGAGGGAATTTCACAATGATAAATGCCTACATCAAGAAGCAAGAAACATCTCAAATAAACCACCTCGCTTTACACCTCAAGGACTCAAAAGAGAAGAAGAAATGATGTCCGGTGTTAGTACACAGAGAGAAAATGACAAAGTTCAGAGTGGAATTAAATGAAATAGAGACTAAAAATGATCAATGAAACTAAGTCACTTGTTTTTTTAGAAAACAAACAAAATTGACAAACCTTTAGCTAGTATCACCAAGGAAAAAAAGAGAGGACTCAAAATCAGAAATCAAAGAGGAGACATTAGAGCTGATTACCACAGAAATACAAAAGATCAAGGAGACTATGAACAATTTTACTATAAACAAGTATACACTAACAACTTAGAAGAAATCGATAAATTTCTAGAAATGTACAGATAGTCCCTGAATTATGATGGTGCAAAAGTGACATGCATTTAGTAGAAACTATACTTCAAATCTGAATGTAAATCTTCTGTATGATTCTCTCTTGTGGTGCTGGACAGCAGCAGCAAGCCACAGCTCCCAGTCAGCCATGTAATCACAGGGTAAACAACCAGTGCACTTAACAACCATTCTGTTTTTCACTTTCAGTAGAATCTCAATAAATTACACTTTATTTTAAAATAGACTATGGGTTAGATGATTTCGCCCAACTGTAGGCTAATGTAAGTGGTGTGAGCATGTTTAAGGTAGGCTAGGCTAAGCTACGATGTTCAGTAGGTTAGCTGTATTAAATACATTTTCAATTTCTACAAAGAAATAGAAAATCTGAACAGACCAATTACCAGTAAGGAGATTGAATCAATAATCAAAAACCTCCCAACAAACAAAAATCCAGGACCAGGCAGCCACACAGGTAAATTCTACTAAATATTTAAAGAATTAGTATCAATTCTTCACAAACTCTTCCCCAAAAAACAGAAGAGGGAACACTTCCAAACAAGGTTTTAAAATGACTTTTTTAAAATGACTTGCCCTCTTTTACAAGGTCAGAATTACCCTGATACCAAAATCAAACAAGGATGCCGCACACATACCCCCCCACACACATACACACAAATTATAGGCCAATATCCCTGATGAATATAGATGCAAAAATCCTCAACAAAATACTAGCAAACTGAATTCAACAATACATTAAGAGGACCTTCAAGATGGCGGACGAGTAAGACGTGGACATCACCTTCCTCCCCACAAATACGTCAGAAACACATCTACATGTGGAACAACTCCTACAGAACACCTATTGAACGCTGGCAGAAGAACTCACACTTCCCAAAAGGCAAGAAACTCCCCACATACCTGGGTAGTGCAAAAGAAAAAAGAAAAAACAGAGACAAAAGAATAGGGACGGGACCTGCACCAGTGGGAGGGAGCTGTGAAGGAGGAAAGGTTTCCACACACTAGGAAGCCCCTTCGCGGGCAGAGACTGCGGGTGGCAGAGGGGGGAAGCTTTGGAACCACGGAGTAGAGCGCAGACACAGGGGTGCGGAGGGCAAAGCAGAGAGATTCCCGCACAGAGGATCGGTGCCAACCAGCACTCACCACCCCAAGAGGCTTGTCTGCTCAGCCGCCAGGGCAGGTGGGGGCTGGGAGCTGAGGCTCAGGCTTCAGAGGTCAGATTCCAGGGAGAGGACTGGGGTTGGCTGCATGAACACAGCCTGAAGGGGGCTAGTGCGCCATAGCTAGCCAGAAGGGAGTCGGGGGAAAAGTCTGGACCTGCCTAAGAGGCAAGAGACCATTGTTTTGGGGTGCATGAGGAGAGGAGATTCAGAGCACCGCCTAAACGAGCTTCAGAGATGGGTGCAAGCTGCGACTATCAGCACAGACACCAGAGACAGGCATGAAACACTAACGCTGCTGCTGCAGCCACCAAGAAGCCTGTGTGCAAGCACAGGTCACTATCCACACCCCACCCCCAGGAGCCTGTGCAGCCCGCCACTGCCAGGGTCCTGTGATGCAGGGACAACTTCCCCAGGAGAACATACAGCATGCCCCAGGCTGTTGCAACGTCACGTGGGCCTCTGCCGCTGCAGGCTCACCCCTCATTCTGTACCCCTCCCTTCCCCCAGCTGAGTGAGACAGAGACCCCTAATCAGCCGCTCCTTTAACCCCGTCCTGTCTGGGCAGGCAACAGGCGACCTACATGCAGAGGAGGGGCCAATCCAAAGCTGAACCCCAGGAGCTGTGCGAACAAAGAACAGAAAGGAAAATTTCTCCATGCAGCCTCAGGAGCAATGGATTAAATCTCCACAATAAACTTGATGTACCCTGCATCTGTGGAATTCCTGAATAGACAACGAATCATCCCAAAATTGAGGCGGTGGACTTTGGGAGCAACTGTAGACTTGGGGTTTGCTGTATGCGACAGACTAGTTTCTGATTTTTATGTTTATCTTAGTTTAGTTTTTAATGCTTGTTATCATTGGTGGATTTCTTTATTGGTTTGGTTGCTCTCTTCTTTTCTAATTACTTTTTTATTTTAATAACTTTATTTTTTTAATTTTATTTATTTATTTTTCTCCCTTTTCTTCTGAGCCATGTGGCTGACAGGGTCTTGGTGCTCTGGCCAGGTGTCAGGCCTGAGCCTCTGAGGTGGGAGAGCTGAGTTCAGGACATGACCAGAGGACACCTCCCAGCCCCACATAATACTGGTCAGCAAGAGCTCTCCCAGAGATCTCCGTCTCAACGCTAAAACCCAGCTCCACTCAACGAGCAGCAAGCTACAGTGCTGGACACCCCATGCCACACAACTAGCAACACAGGAACACAACCCCACCCATTAGCAGAGAGGCTGCCTAAAATCATAAGTTCACAGACACCCCAAAACACACCACTAGACGTGGTCCTGCCCCACCAGAAAGACAAGATGCAGCTTCATCCACCAGAACACAGGCACCAGTCCCCTCCACCAGGAAGCCTACACAACCCACTGAACCAACCTTACCCATTGGGGGCAGACACAAAAAGAACAGGAACTACAAACCTGCAGCCAGTGAAAAGGAGACCCCAAACACAGTAAGTTAAGCAAAATGACAGACAGATACACAGCAGATGAAGGAGCAAGGTAAAAACCCACCAGACCAAACAAATGAAGAAGAAATAGGCAGTCTACCTGAAAAATAATTCAGAGTAATGATAGTAAAGGTGATCCAAAATCTTAGGAAATAGAATGGAGAAAATACAAGAAACATTTAACAAGGACCTAGAAGAACTAAAGAGCCAACAAACAATGATGACCAACACAATAAATGAAATTAACAATTCTCTAGAAGGGATAAATAGCAGAATAACTGAGGCAGAAGAACGGATAAGTGACCTGGAAGATAAAATAGTGGAAATAACTACTGCAGAGCAGAATAAAGAAAAAAGAATGAAAAGAATTGAGGACAGTCTCAGAGACCTCTGGGACAACATTAAACACACCAACCTTTGAATTATAGGGGTCCCAGGAAAAGAAGAGGAAAAACATGGGACTGAGGAAATATTTGAAGAGATTATAGTTGAAAACTCCTCTCATATGGGAAAGGAAATAATCAAGTCCAGGAAGCACAGAGAGTCCCATACAGGATAAATCCAAGGAGAAACACGCCAAGACACATTATCAATCAAACTAGCAAAAATTAAATACAAAGAAAACATATTAAAAGCAGCTAGGGAAAAGCAACAAATAACATACAAGGGAATCCCCATAAGGTTAACAGCTGATGTTTCAGCAGAAACTCTGCAAGCCAGAAGGGAGTGGCAGGACATATTTAAAGTGATGAAAGGGAAAAACCTAAAACCAAGATTACTCTACCCAACAAGGATCTCATTCAGATTCAACAGAGAAATTAAAACCTTAACAGACAACCAAAAGCTAAGAGAATTCAGCACCACCAAACCAGCTTTACAACAAATGCTAAAGGAACTTCTCTAGGCAGGAAACACAAGAGAAGGAAAAGACCTACAATAACAAACCCAAAACAGTTAGGAAAATGGGAATAGGAACATACATATTGATAAATACCTTAAATGTAAATGGACTAAATGCTCCAACCAAAAACATAGACTGGCTGAATAGATACAAAAACAAGACCTGTATATATGCTGTCTACAAGAGACCCACTTCAGACCTAGGGGCACATACGGACTGAAAGTGAAGGGATGGAAAAAGATATTCCATGCAAATGGAAATCAAAAGAAAGCTGGACTAGCAATTCTCATATCAGACAAAATAGACTTTAAAATAAAGACTATTACAAGAGACAAAGAAGGACACTACATAATGATCAAGGGATCGATCCAAGAAGAAGATACAACAATTGTAAATATTTATGCACCCAACATAGGAGCACCTCAATACATAAGGCAAATGCTAACAGCCATAAAAGGGGAAATTGACAGTAACATAATAATAGTAGGGAACTTTAACACCCCACTTTCACCAATGGACAGATCAACCAAAATGAAAATAAATAAGGAAACACAAGCTTTAAATGATACATTAAACAAGATGGACTTAATTGATATTTATAGGACATTCCATCCAAAAACAACAGAATACAATTTCTTCTCAAGTGCTCATGGAACATTCTCCAGGATAGATCATATCTTGAGTCACAAATCAAGCCTTGGTAAATTTAAGAAAATTGAAAACACATCAAGTATCTTTTCCGACCACAACACTATGAGACTAGATATCAATTACAGGGAAAAAAATGTAAAAAATACAAACACATGGAGGCTAAACAATACACTACTTAATAACCAGGAAATCACTGAAGAAATCAAAGAGGAAATCAAAAAATACCTAGAAACAAATGACAATGAAAACACGACGGCCCAAACCCCATGGGATGCAGCAAAAGCAGGTCTAAGAGGGAAGTTTATAGCAATACAGTCCTACCTCAAGAAACAAGAAACATCTCAAATAAACAACCTAACCTTACAACTAAAGCAATTAGAGAAAGAAGAACAAAAAAACCCCAAAGTTAGCAGAAGGAAAGAAATCCTAAAGATCAGATCAGAAATAAATGAAAAAGAAATGAAGGCAACGATAGCAAGGATCAATAAAACTAAGAGCTGGTTTTTTGAGAAAATAAACAAAATTGATAAAACTTCATCCAGACTCATCAAGAAAAAAAGGGAGAAGACTCAAATCAACAGAATTAGAAATGAAAATGAAGTAACAACTGATACTGCAGAAAAAGAAAGGATCATGAGAGATTACCACAAGCAACTATATGCCAATAAAATGGACAATCTGAAAGAAATGGACAAATTCTTAGAAAAGCACAACCTTCCAAGACTGAACCAGGAAGAAATAGAAAATATAAATAGACCAATCACAAGCACTGAAATTGAAACTGTGATTAAAAATGTTCCAACAAACAAAAACCCAGGACCAGATGGCTGCACAGGCAAATTCTACCAAACATTTAGAGAAGAGCTAACACCTATCCTTCTCAAACTCTTCCAAAATATAGCAGAGGGAGGAACACTCCCAAACTCATTCTACGAGGCCACCATCACCATGATACCAAAATCAGACAAAGATGTCACACACAAAACAAACTACAGGCCAATATCACTGATGAACATAGATGCAAAAATCCTCAACAAGATACTAGCAAACAAAATCCAACAGCACATTAAACAGATCATACACCATGATCAAATGGGGTTTATCCCAGGAATGCAAGGATTCTTCAATATATGCAAACCAATCAATGTGATACACCATATTAACAAATTGAAGGATAAAACCCATATGATAATCTTGCAGAAAAAGCTTTTGACAAAATTCAACACCCATTTATGATTAAAAAAACTCTCCAGAAAATAGGCAAAGAGGGAACTTACCTCAACATAATACAGGCCACATATGACAAACCCACAGACAACATCATTCTCAATGGTGAAAAACTGAAACCATTTCCACTAAGATCAGGAATAAGACAAGGTTGCCCACTCTCACCACTATTATTCAACATAGTTTTGGAAGTTTTAGCCATAGCAATCAGAGAAGAAAAGAAATAAAGGGAATCAAAATTGGAAAAGAAGAAGTAAAACTGTCACTGTTTGCAGATGACCTGATACTATACAAAGAGAATCCTAAAGATGCTACCAGAAAACTACTAGAGCTAATCAATGACTAAATCAATGGTAAAGTAGCAGGATACAAAATTAATGCACAGAAATCTCTTGCATTCCTATACACTAATGATGAGAAATTAAGGAAATTAAGGAAACACTCCCATTTACCACTGCAACAAAAAGAATAAAATATCTAGGAATAAACCTACCTAAGGAGACAAAAGATCTGTATGCAGAAAACTATAAGACACTGATGAAAGAAATTAAACAGGATACAGACAGATGGAGAGATATACCATGTTTTTGGATTGGAAGAATCAACATTGTAAAAATGACTATATTACCCAAAGCAATCTACAGATTCAATGCAATCCCTATCAAACTACCAATGGCATTTTTCACAGAACTACAACAAAAAATTTCACAATTTGTATGGAAACACAAAAGACCCCAAATAGCCAAAGCAATCTCAAGAAAAAAATGGAGCTGGAGGACTCAGGCTCCCTGACTTCAGACTATACTACAAAGCTACAGTAATCAAGACAGTATGGTACTGGCATAAAAACAGAAGTATAGATCAATGGAACAGGATAGAAAGCCCAGAGGTAAACCCACCCATATATGGTCACCTTATTTTTGATAAAGGAGGCAAGAATACACAATGGAGAAAAGACAACCTCTTCAATAAGTGGTCCTGGGAAAACTGGACAGCTACATGTAAGAGAATGAAATTAGAATGCTTACTAACACCATACACAAAAATAAACTCAAAATACATTAAAGACCTAAATGTAAGGCCAGACACTATAAAACTCTTAGAGGGAAACCATAGGCAGAACACTCTATGACATAAATCACAGCAAGATCCTTTTTGACCCACCTCCTAGAGAAATGGAAATAAAAACAAAAATAAACAAATGGGACCTAATGAAACTTAAAAGCTTTTGTACAGCAAAGGAAATGATAAACAAGATTAAAAGACAACCCTCAGAATGGGAGAAAATATTTGCAAATGAAGCAACTGACAAAGGATTAATCTCCAAAATATACAAGCAGCTCATGCAGCTCAATATCAAAAAAAAAACAACCCAATCCAAAAATGGGCAGAAGACCTAAATAGACATTTTTCCAAAGAAGATATACAGATTGCCAACAAACACATGAAAGGATGCTCAACATCACTAATCATTAGAGAAATGCAAATCAATACTGCAATGAGGTATCACCTCACACCGGTCAGAATGGCCATCAACCAAAAATCTACAAACAATAAATGCTGGAGAGGGTGTGGAGAAAAGGGAACCCTCTTGCACTGTTGGTGGGAATGTAAATTGATACAGCCACTATGGAGAACAGTATGGAGGTTCCTTAAAAAACTAGAAATAGAACTAACATATGACCCAGCAATCCCACTACTGGGCATATACCCTGAGAAAACCGTAATTCAAAAAAAGTCATGTCCCACAATGTTCACTGCAGCACTATTTACAATAGCCAGGACATGGAAGCAACCTAAGTGTCCATCAACAGATGAATGGATAAAGAAGATGTGGCACATATATACAATGGAATATTACTCAGCCATAAAAAGAAAGGAAATTGAGTTATTTGCAGTGAGGTGGATGGACCTAGAGTCTGTCATACACAGTGAAGTAAGTCAGAAAGAGAAAAACGAATACTGTATGCTAACACATATATATATGCAATCTAAAAAAAAAAATGGTTCTGAAGAATCTCGGGGCAGGACAGGAATAAAGATGCAGGCGTAGAGAATGGACTTGAGGACACAGGGAGGGGGAAGGGTAAGCTGGGACAAAGTGAGAGAGTGACATGGACATATATACACTACCAAATGTAAAATAGGTAGCTAGTGGGAAGCAGCCGCATAGCACAGGGAGATCAGCTCGGTGCTTTGTGTCCACCTAGAGCCATGGGAGGGAGATGCAAGAGGGAGGGAGGGGATATGGGGATATATGTATACGTATAGCTGATTCACTTTGTTATACAGCAGAAACTAACACAACAATGTAAAGCAATTATACTCCAATAAAGATGTTTAAAAATAAACAAATAAATAAATAACAAAAGGTGTATTTACTAGTAAAAAAAAAAAAAAAAAAACTACATTGAAAGGGTCATACACTGTGATCAAGTGGGATTTATTCCAGGAATGCAAGGATGGGTCAACATCTGCAAATTAATCAATGTGATACACATTAACAGAATGAAAGATAAAAATCATATGATCATTTCAACAGAGACAGAAAAAGCATTTGACACAATTCAATATCCATTTATGATAAAAACTCTCAACACAGTGGGTATAGAGGGAACATACATGAACATAATAAAGACCACATATGATAAGCACACAGCTAATATCCTAACAGTGAAAAAAGCTGAAAGATTTTTCTCTAACATCAGGAAAAGACAAGGATGCCCACTCTCATCACTTATATTTAACATAGTTTGTAAGTCCTAGCCAGAACAATTAGGCAAAAAAACCCCAATACATATAGGGTTGGAATGGAATCTCTAGAATAAATAGTCTAGGGCAATTAAGGTATTAAAAAACTATATTTAAGAATTAAATAGAATGAATTTCAATAGAAAAAATAAATACATATAAAAAACCCTAAAAACTCTATCAAAAGTCTGTTAGAACTAATAAATTCAGTAAAGTTGCAGGATACAAAATCAATGTACAAAAATGTGTTGCATTTCTGTACACTAGTAAGAAAGTAAGGATACAATGCCATTTACATTTACCTAAGAATTAATTTAACCAAGGAGGTAAAAGACCTGTACACGGAAAATTATAAGATCTTGATTCAAGAACTTGAAGACAAAAATAAATGTGTGCTCATGGATTGAAAGAATTAATGTTGTTAAAATGTTCATACTATTCAAAACAATCTGTGGAATCAATGCATTTCTTGGCCTCTAGGCTCTCGCGGTCTAGCAGAAAAGACCGAGGCACACAGGAATGCCAACGCAGTCAATAAGAGGTAAGTACAAAGGACTACAGATGCAGAGAGGAGTGAATAACTGTCTTCTGTCTAGAAGCTCAGGGAAGGCATTGTTCAGAGATTACATGTGAACCAGCCCTAAGGTGAGTGAGGTTTCTCCAGATGAAGAAAGGGGACAAGGCGTTCTAAAAGGAGCAGTACCATAAGGGCATATATGGATGTGACAGAAGCAAGGTGCATTCTGAGAGCAGTACCTACATAATGGGAGCATCTTTTGCTTGTGAAGAAATGACAGAGATGATACTGAAACAAAAGATGGGATCCAGATTTTAAGAGGCCTTGGGCATCACCTTGGAATTGTTCTTTATCTGTAATCACTGGGCACCATCACAGGCTTCTTCTGGGGTGGGGGTGGGGGTGAGTCCTGTCATGATACAGTTGTTTTAGAAAAATTAACTATGGCAGGAGAAGGAAGAGAGACTGAGAAGAATGTGGTGAAATGGTGGGGGGAGAGGGGCAGGAGCACAGCACGGGGCTGGAGGCTGCAGGCTGCCATCCTCCCCTCCAGGCCACCATGCAGCTGCCACATAACAGACTCTACAGCAAATCTATAAAAGTCTTAGATGAAAACATAGGAAGAACATTCTTTGACATAAATCACAGCAATGTCCCTTTTGACCCATCTCCTAGAGTAATGGAAATAAACAAGTGGGACGTAATTAAACTGAAAAGCTTTTGCACAGCAAAGGAAACCATAAACAAAACTAAAACACAACCCACAGAATGGGAGAAAATATTTGCAAACGATCCAACCAACGGGATTAATCTTCAAAATCTACAAACAGCTCATGCAGCTCAATATCAAAATGAAAACAAGCAACCCAATCAAAAAATGGGAAGAAGACCTAAATAGACATTTCTCCAAAGAAGACATACAGATGGCCAAGAGGCACATGAAAAGATGCTCAACATCACTAATTATTAGAGAAATTCAAATCAGAACTAAAATGCAATATCACCTCACACCAGTCAGAATGGCCATCATCAAAAAAATCTACAAACAATAAATGCTGGAGAGGGTGTGGAGAAAAGGGAACTCTCCTACACTGTTGGCAGGAATGTAAATCAGTACAGCCACTACAGAGAACAATATGGAGGTTCCTTAAAAAACTAAAAACAGAGCTAACATATGATCCAGCAATCCCACTCCTGGGCATATATCTGGAGAAGACCATGGTTCGAAAGGATACATGTATCCCAGTGTTCACTGCAGCCTACTTACAGTAGCCAAGACATGGAAGCAACCTAAATGTCCATCAACAGAGGAGAATGGATAAAGAAGATGGGGTATATGTATACAATGGAATATTACTCAGCCATAAAAAAGAATGAAATAATGCCATTTGCAGCAATATGGATGGACCTGGAGATCGTCATACTAACTGAAGTAAGTCAGAGAAAGACAAATGTCATATGATATCGCTTATGTGAAATCTTAAAAAGATACAAATGAACTTATTTACAAAACAGAAGCAGACGCACAGACTTAGAAAACAAACGTATGGTTACCAAAGGGGAAAGGTTGGGGAGAGGGATAAATTATGAGGTTGGGATTAACATATACACACTGCTATATATAAAATAGATAACCAACAAGGACCTACTGTATAGCACATGGAACCCTGCTCAATATTCTGTAATAACCTAAATGGGAAGAGAATTTGAAGAATAGAGACATGTATATGTATAACTGAATCACTTTGCTGTAATCTGAAACTAACACAACATTGTTAATCAACTGTACCCCAATATAAAATAAAAATTTTGGACTTCCCAGGTGACGCAGTGGTTAAGAATCCGCCTGCCAATGCAGGAGACATGGGTTCGAGGCCTGGTCCAGGAAGATTCCACATGCCATGGAGCAGCTAAGCCACAACTACTGAGCCTGCGCACCACAACTACTGAAGCCCGTGCACCTAGAGCCCATGCTCTGCAACAAGAGAAGACACTGCAATGAGAAGCCCATGCACCCCAACAAAGAGTATCCCCTGCTCGACACAACTAGAGAGAAGCCCGCACACAGCAACGAAGACCCAATTCAGCCAAAAATAAATAAATTTATTAAAAAATAAAATAAAATAGAAATTTTTTTAAAAAAAGAGGCTGCTGAAGACTTAAAACCTGAAGTATGAAGACTTAAATATGAGGTGGGGGGGATCGAAGCTGAGTCATGCATGTGTGGTCAAGAAAGACTTTCACTCTACTCTCCCAGGTTCAATAGCTGGGTCTATGAAATAAACTAACAACACAGACTAACAGGAGAAAAAGTACACAAATGCACTAACTTTTTTTTTTTTTTTTAAACATCTTTACTGGAGTATAATTGCTTTACAATGGTGTGTTAGTTTCTGCTTTATAACAAAGTGAATCAGTTATACATATACATATTTCCCCATATCTCTTCCCTCTTGTGTCTGCCTCCCTCCCACCCTCCCTATCCCGCCTCTCTAGGTGGTCACAAAGCGCCGAGCTGATCTCCCTGTGCTATGTGGCTGCTTCCCACTAGCTATCTATTTTACGTTTGGTAGTGTATATATGTCCATGCCACTCTCTCACTTTGTCCCAGCTTACCTTTCCCCCTCCCCATATCCTCAAGTCCATTCTCTACTAGGTTCCCGTCTTGCCCCTAGGTTCTTCATGACCACTTTTTTTTTTTTTTTTAAGATTCCATATATATGTGTTAGCATACAGTATTTGTTTTTCTCTTTCTGACTTACTTCACTCTGTATGACAGACTCTAGGTCCATCCACCTCACTACAAATAACTCAATTTCCTTTCTTTTTCTGGCTGAGTAATCGTCCACTGTATACATGTGCCACATCTTCTTTATCCATTCATCTGTTGATGGACACTTAGGTTGCTTCCATGTCCTGGCTATTGTAAATAGAGCACAAATGCAGTAACTTTTAATGTTATATCCATGGGGGCATCCCCGAGGAAAAAAAAGTGAATACCCAAAAGAGATGTGAGATTTGAGCATTTATATACCATACTGTCTTAATAGGGGAAGTGGAAGGGGGATGTAGGCCACTTCAAGGAGAGTGAATGATTTTTAGGAAAGATGGATGGGGCCTTGGAAGGGTAGATGGGAGACGTGATGGTTGTGACAGAGCTTGTCTGGCTGTGATGGGGACTTCTAGTATCCTCTCCTTTGTTAAGAGTCAGTCTTCCCTGGGTGATGAAACTCCCAGGAAGGGATGGATGAGAGTTGAGTTCCTTTGGGAGGATCTGTATGTCGGGGAATTCAGAGAAGACCTTTCCCTGCATTTGCATTTTTAGCTCGAAATTAGCCTTACACCAATGAGGCATATTTTAGGGTGGCATATTCTGCCACCCTTCACATTCAATAAATAATTCTTAATTGTTGGGAAAGTCAAAGATGAATATGGCATGGCATTTGCCATTAGGACTTGCAGCGAGAATTTAGGGCTCTGATAAGAGGAGAAACATTAGCTTCAGAGTAGAATGAAGAGCCAGAGGCAGGGGTGTGTGTGACATTTTTGAAGAATGGTGATTTTAGATCTGTTTAGCCTGCACAAGGTGAAGGTTTAGGTAGGTGACAAGTAAGAGAGTAAGTCTTTTCCAACCTGGCTCCACATCAGCTCCAAGGGGAACTTTACTGACTCACCTACTTTCCAGGTGCTTCCTGGACATCTGTGTTGCAAACAAATAACCAAGTAAAATTACCAATAGAATTTGATGCACGACTAGGGTTGAGAACTACTGGAACAGGTCAGATATTAGGAACTGGATTATGGATGCTCTGAGTTCTAGAGAAGGCAGTGAGCAGTGGGTTGCTGTGGACCAGGCATGATGGAGGGGGATCCCTGTCCGAGTGGCTAAGCAGGGATGAGAAGGAAGAAACGAGACACAAAGATACACTGATAGTCATGGAGGCGTGGACAGAAGGGAGAGAGTAGGCAAACAGAAGTCTGCTGCATCGTAAAGTCTTGAGAACATGCCAATGTTCACTGCCCCACCCAGAGTACCCAGTATCTTGACTCACAGCATGAGAATGGAGTAGGTATTTGTTGAATAAATGACTGAATCAAGTAAATACATGGGGAAAAAACCCAGGAAAACTGAGGGGTTGTGGAATATGGTACCACCAAAACATAATTCAGAAGAATGAATGTTTAGAGGAAAAACCTGAATCCAATTATAGACTTAGTAGGTTTAAGTAAACAGACATGATGATAGAGGTTCAAATGTTTGACAAGCCAGTGTACAAAAGGAAGCCGTCGGGCTCCTAAGTTTCTGTAAGTTTCCATCACTCCCTCCTGTTTCGTTTGTATTTGACTAGGGGACTAAAATATGCATAATGTTTCTAACAGGCAAAATCTACCCTGGGATCCACTGAGTGCCACTAGAGGGTCTGGTATCTGCTCTAGCGAAATCCTGATTGAATGACAAAGACGCTAAGAACAGTAAGTCACGATGGAGGAGCAAGGTGGGAAGAATGGAGCCTGTGAACCGCAGATATTCCAAAGGAGGGAAGGATTAAGGTTGTAGGGAATGTCTGTCTATATTTCAAAGCCAACTGCCAGCTTCCCACTACGCCTCCCCAATCCAGCACCCCCCCCACACACACACACACACCCAATTGCTTGGGCAGTTAGGGACCCAGAGAGTCTGTTGAGCAGGCTCTTGACTTTTTTGGAACCATAATATAGAAAGAAATGCCTGAGGCAAAAGGTTAATGCACCGTCAGAAATCACGGCCACCTTCCATTTATCCAAGCTCAACGCTAACATTTTAACTTTAAAAATATGCCCCATTATTTCCAGCTTGATCTCTTAGTGATTTTATGTAGGTTATTTTGATGAAAGCTGAAAATCTTTCACACACTGGTTGTTCTATACTGTGTAGCCAAAATTAATAGACCAGAAACACCTTCCTTTTAGTGACTCACTCTTTTTCCTTTTCTGATTCATATAGTTTACCTTTTTTTGTTTTTTTCACAGTACAGATCAGTGAGTATTCTGGTAGTCTAATTGATGTATATTTCAGGGCGAACAACAGAACATTAACATTGGCTGAGGGCAGGACTGGAGAATATACACGTTACCTTCTGCGAAGAACAGGCTAACAAGGCTAGAAGGGAAAAGGGGGTTACTGAGGAGGAGGAGGAGGGAAGTCCTAGCTTTTCGGTATTAACCTACCTGCTCCATCCATGATACCCAGGAAACAAGACAAAAAGTTTCAAAAAATATTAATACCATAGAGAGGAAAATAGAGTTTCAATTACCTCAAGTCCATTGATCCTTCTTCAATGATGAAAGAAACAGCATCTGAAACAGAGAACACATAAGTGGCTCAGAAATAGAAAGCTGCCTCTCCCTCTGAAGTCAACGTGACAAATCTTGCTTAAGGCAGACAAGTCTACTTATTTGAACCATACAGCTTAAACCATATATAAGAGTTCTTTAATTATGATATGACCTTAAGTTAAATTCCCTGGAATTTCTGTGGATTCCTCAAAATTCATCCTGAATATTCAATGCTCTTAAGCTCTTAAATCATCCACTGGGACTCCACAATCAGGCTGTCAGTTCTTTGAACTTCTCCACCTTTAGACCCTGTTACCCAGTCCTTGCTGACTTCCTTCCCAGAGCCTGAGGCTGTGCCAGCACCGGCACCCACACCGAACACAGATGCACCCACACGGAACACGGACGCACCCACGCGGAACACGGATGCACCCACACAGCACGTGAATGCACCCACACACCCTTTAACTGTGAACAAATGAAGATGAAAGCATTGATGAAACTGGCAGAGCTAATGACCCCTTCCAGTGTCTGCTGGCTGGTCCCTGTCCTCCTGTTGGGAATTTTCTCCGTATCTATGACATCCCTCTCTCCAACCTCTCGGCCTCTCTTCTTCTCTCCTCTATTAAAACAGCAACAGATTTGATACCATCAGTTTGTCTTTGATAGAAACACTTTCACACAAAATGCCATGTCTTTCAAACGTTCCGATTGGATGCCTGTTTGTATCAATCTCTATCTGTAAAATGAAGATTTTCTGTTTCAAGTTGAGAGAGTTTCTAAGCTGAACATTAAGCAGGGATAACTTTAAATGCCTTGAAGATAAATCTGCTTCCAATGTTAAGCTGCCTGAACAAGAAGAAAATGGACCCCCAAAGAAATTAGATCCTTGGGCTACTGTCTTCTTTCTTTTTTTTTTTTTTTTTTCTATCTCTTAAGAGTCATTCTCTTCCCATTTCTCTGCCCAAGGCGTCTGGACCCAGGGCTAATTCTTAGGGGGGCATCCTCTCTCTCTCCACCACCCAGAGCAGAGACTCCAAACACAACCCTAACAGATGTCTAATAGAATCCCTTGGGAAGCTTTCTGTCCAACTACTGAATGCTTCCAGTGTATTTCCCTCATCTTTCTATCTTCCCACTGGGGTCACACTTCTCTAAGCCTCATCCTCTACCACCCTCATTAAGAATCAGTGCTAACACCAAAGGAAACCATAAACTAAATGAAAAGACAACCTACAGAATGGGAGAAAATATTTGCAAACGATGCAACCAACAAGGGCTTAATCTCCAAAATACATAAACAGCTCATACAATTCAACAACAAAAAAAGCAAACAATCCAATAGAAAAATGGGCAGAAGACCTAAATGGACATTTCTCCAAAGAAGAAATACAGATGGCCAATAAGCACATGAAAAGATGCTCAACATTGCTAATTATTAGAGAAATGCAAATCAAAATTAGAATGAGCTATCACCTCAGACCAGCTAGAATGGCCATCATTAAAAAGTCTGGGCAGTGGCAGCGGATCCCGGCAGGTGATGGGAGTCAGTGCCTCTGGACCTGCCCCTGGTCCCGAGGCATCGGTGGATGGGCATTCCGGGATGGCCTTCATGGAGAAGCCACCGGCCAGCAAGGTCCTGCTGGACAACACGGTACCACTGACAGCAGCCATTGAGGCGAGCCAGAGCCTGCAGTCCCACGTGGAATATATCATTTGGGTACAAAGAGGAATTTCTGTAGAAAATAGCTGGCAGATTGTTAGGAGATATAGTGACTTTGATTTGCTGAACAACAGCTTGCAGATTGCAGGCCTAAGTCTACCTCTTCCTCCGAAAAAACTGATTGGTAACATGGATCGTGAATTCATAGCTGAGAGGCAGAAAGGTCTCCAGAACTATCTCAACATTATCACCACAAATCATATCTTGTCAAATTGTGAGCTGGTTAAGAAGCTTTTAGATCCAAACAACTATTCTTCAGACTATACTGAGATTGCCTTACAACAGGTTTCCATGTTCTTCCAATCAGAACCAAAGTGGGAGGTGGCGGAACCATTGAAATACATAGGTTGGAGGATAAGGAAGAAATATTTCTTGATGAAGATTAAAAATCAGCCAAAGGAGCGGCTAGTGTTAAGCAGGGCTGACCTTGGTCCTGACAAGTATCTGTCAGATAAAGATTTTCAGAGTCTAATCAAACTTCTGCCGTCCTGTTTGCACCCTTACATCTATCATGTTACCTTTGCCACAGCTAACAAATCCTCAGCATTGCTAATTAGAATGTTTAATGAAAAAGGAACTTTGAAGGACCTGATCTACAAGGCAAAACCAAAAGACCCATTCCTAAGGGACTACTGCAACCCTAAGAAGATTCAAGGCCTTGAACTCCAGCAAATAAAAACATACGGGTGATAAACATTAGAGGTACTAAAGTTTCTCCATGACAAGGGATTCCCTTATGGGCATCTTCATGCTTCCAACGTGTTGCTGGAAGGGGACACTTGCCGGCTGCTGGACCTTGAGAATCCCTTGTTGGGCCTTCCTTCTTTCTACCGATCTTACTTCTCACAATTCAGGAAAATCAATACATTGGAGAGTGTGGACGTCCACTGCTTTGTCCACTTACTGTATGAGATGATGACCACCAGACTTGGTGCCTGTAGACTCCTTCTCTCCTGCACTGTCTATGGCTGTGGTGGCCATGTTGGAGTCTACGCTGTCTTGTGAAGCCTGTAAAGATGGCAGGTCCACCATTTCCTGGCTCTTACAGATGCCATTATTCAGTAATGTTCTGCTAACTACTTCCGAAAAGCCACAGTTTAAGATCCCCACAAAGTTAGAAGAGGCATCGAGCATTGCCAAAGAATGTATAGAAAATAGGCTAATTGACGAACAGAAACAGGTCCACCAGCCTCAAAGACTGATGAGAGCTCAGCCTCACCATGGATCTGAAGAAGAAAGAAAACAGAGGAAGAGTATAGCTAGAAAGAAGTCAAAACAATCTGCTGTTGAAAACAGTGAAGAGCATTCAGCAAAATACAGCAACTCCAATAATTCAGCAGGATCTAGGGCCAGCTCACCTCTCACATCCCCGTCATCACCAACTCCACCCTCCACAGCAGGGATGCCCGCATTACCTCCTCCTCCACCTCCTCCACCACCAGCAGCTCTCTTGCCTCCTGAGAGCACAGAGGCACCCACACAGCTTCTGCCCCAGGCTGTGAATGGCGTGAGCCAAGGGGCCTTACTCAGCTCCATCCAGAATTTCCGAAAAGGAACTTTGAGGAAAGCCAAAACCTGTGATCATAGCGCTCCTAAGATTGGCTAAAGCTTTGTGTGTACACTTGGAGGGAAAAGTTCTTTTTTTTCCTTCCACCTCCAACCCCTAAAGTACCCTCTTTCTGGATGAATAATTGCTGAGCCAGTACAGCAACATACGACTTTGCAGATGCTCGTGTAAGAGGCTTTTCAAGAGGGAAATAGTCTTCAAGTAGAGTAAAGTCAGGCTAGCATTGCTGCCTTAAGAAATATTTTGCTCCTTTGTTACTGTTGAAAAGGAATCTTGTTCATCCTCTAATGGTCATCTTTTGGTGGCAGCAGCATATTGGAATCAATTATTTCCACCAACAGAAGGAAATGGGCAAAAAACAAAAACAATGACAATATACACTCACAGCAGTGAATGGCCTTTGTGTTGCAATCCCTCCTATCCTGTCAGACAGCTCCTAGAAATGTTCCTCTCATAGTTCATTTCTCTATTCTAAAGCATTTTCTGGTTATTTCTTAGATAACTCCCATTTTTGCTACCTTAATTTCATCCTAGACATTAACACTGTAGCCCAAAGCACAGTTATGCCCCTGAGAGTCAGAGAAGCAACTGAGTTCTTCATTTTCCCCTCAAATAGAACGGGGTTCTATTAAGTTCAAACAGGAACTCTACTGTGGTTATAGAACTCAGGGCTGCTAAAGGAACTACTCTAGACTCTTAGTTCACTTTAGTTAGTATGTATCGAACAGACAAAAAAATGTTAACATCAGAAAAAGTTCTTTAGGGGCTTCCCTGGTGGCGCAGTGGTTGAGAGTCTGCCTGCCAGTGCAGGGGACACGGGTTCGAGCCCTGGTCTGGGAAGATCCCACATGCCGCGGAGCAGCTGGGCCCACGAGCCACAACTACTGAGCCTGCGCGTCTGGAGCCTGTGCTCCGCAACAAGAGAGGCCGCGATAGTGAGAGGCCTGCGCACCGCGATGAAGAGTGGCCCCCACTTTCCGCAACTAGAGAAAGCCCTCGCACAGAAACGAAGACCCAACACAGCCAAAAATAAATAAATTAATTAATTAATTTAAAAAAAAAAAAGAAAAAGCTCTTTAGAGGATCTTCTTAATCCTCAGCAATTAGGTCAAGTTTGGGGTTTGCCAGGGGAGGGTGTTATTATTACAACACAAGTACATTTGGCAAAATGAGTTCTGATTTTCAAAAGATTTATCCAAATATATCATCTTTTTAATGTTACTCATTTATTAGAAAGATCCTTTATCCTATGATTTGCTTAAACCCTTAAATAAATTGCACTTTAAAGGATTATAAATAATCCATCTAAAAATTCAAGTTACACACATCAGTGTTGGTTACGATACAGAGAGAATGTCATTGTGTGTAGTTTCATATAATCTGTGATAAATGTTCAGCTGTATGTTTTATTAAAATAAACCATGTCACGAAAAAAAAAAAGTCTACAAATAACAAATGTGGAGAAAAGGGAACCCTCATACACTGTTGGTGAGAATGTAAGTTGGTGCAGCCACTGTGGAAAACAGTATGCAGGTTCCTCAGAAAACTAAAAATAGAGTTGCCATATGATCCAGCAATCCCACTCCTCGGCATATATCCAGACAAAACTATAATTCTAAAAGATATATGCACCACTATGTTCATAGCAGCACTATTCACGATAGCCAAGACATGGAAACAACCTAAATGTCCATTGACAGATGAATGGATAAAGAAGATGTGGCATATATACACAAAGGAGTATTACTCAGCCATAAAAAAATGAAATAATGCCATTTGCAGCAACATGGATGCAACTAGAGATTATTATACTAAGTGAAGTCAGTCAGAAAGACAAAGACAAATATCATATGATATCACTTATTTGTGGAATCTAAAATATGACACAAATGAACCTATCTATGAAACAGAAAGAGAATCACAGACAATAGAGAATAGACTTCTGGTTGCCAAGGGGGGGGGGTGGGAGAGGGAAGGATTGGGAGTTTGGGATTAGCAGATGCCAACTATTATATGTAAAATAGATAAACAACAAAGTCCTACTGTATAGCACAGGGAACTAGGTTCAATATCCTGAGATAAACCATAATGGAAAAGAATATGAAAAAGAATGTATGTATATATATAACTGAGTCACTTTGCTGTACAGCAGAAATTAATATAAATATTAATCAATATTAATCAAATATTAATCAACTATACTTCAATTTTAAAAAAAAAAGGAATCATTGCTAATACCCTGTTGCAGGGAGGAAAGGAAGAAGAGGTGTTTCCTACTGTCCCAAGGCCCGGTGATCATGAAGGGGCACTTCTGAAGGGCGACCCGTGTTCTACTGGCCTCAGTAGTCAGCATCCAGGACACTCGGGACCGCAGTGGGATTCTTCCCAGACTGGAGAGGGGGGCATTAGATAGGGTCCTGGCAGTGTGAAAAGACATCAACAGATGCCCGAACTGCGGAGATTTCACTGCTGAAGATTTGAGTGTTAACATGCGTGGCTGATGATGGGACCAGGATGATGAAACAGTGTAGCACATCAGAAAAACTGTTACTGTAGACATAGGCAGAGAGATGCTCACTAACCAAGTAAAACACAGAAGCATCCAAACTTTTAGTCTTTTTAACAGTAATCTGGAAAATGGCAGCAAGCTGGCATCATTTTTGAACTCCCCAAATCACCCCATACAAACAGAGCAACTAGGAGAGCAAAAGCAAAACCTCACAGGCCACATCTACAGTCAAGTGGTGGGAAAACATATCCCTGTGAACCCCCGGTATATGTGTGGGTTGGAATCAATGACTGGTGATGTTAAGATATGCGTGTTACAGGAAACAGAAAGAAGGAGGCAAAAGGGCCTCCTATGGCCCCAGGAGCCTGTAGAGTCTTGTTGGCTCCAGTCTGTGGGTGAACACAGAGCACCACTGTGGGTGGTGCTGGAGCAGCCTGGGCCCCATGGACCCTCAACAGAGACCCGTAACAGACGTAACCAACGTCCCTTCTGAGACAAAGCCCCGCACTGAGGAGAAAATGCTGGGGATGGAATCCGTATTGAGCAGGAAAGAGACAATAGGGGCAAAGGAGACAAGAGAAAGAGAAGATCCAGATAAAAGTAGGGGAGGGGGAAAGAGTAGATACCAGACACTGTGAGGCTGCCATTGTGAACGCTTCCCAAGACAGATGCGGGGTGCTAGAGCTGTGAAGCCAGGGAGCTCTCCTGATCCCACCTTCCCTCCTAAGAGTAAAGAAAACTCATGCCAGTTAAACATTAGTACAGAAAACAATTGCAGTCAAAGCCATAAGGGAAAATGGACTGTGAAACACAATAATGTCCCTACAGACACGAAACGCATGCTGGCAAGACAGGCCGACCCAAAAATGACAGTCTAATAATTCATATCAAACTAAATAAAAGGGAAATAAATGATAGAAGCCTTGAAAGAACAGCATAACCCCAAATTTAAAAAACTCAAAAAGATGCTAGTTAGAGAAAACACAGACTTGAAAAGCAAGTCTATAAAATTTGGGAAAATATTAGAGAAGAAAGAAAAATTCACTTTAAAATCTCAGACTAAATAAGAACAACCAAAGCCGTGAATGAACACCACAGAAAAATGCTTTAAGAAAAATAGAATGGGAAAGAACGACTATTTTTTAAATAAAAAGATAAAATATATATACATACTTATATATATACATATATGTAAAAAAGATATAGACAACAGGAAAGGAGATCTAGTATCACAGAAGTACCTAAAAAAGAGAATCAGTGTAATGAAAGAGAACATATATTATCAATTATAATTCAAGAATTTTTTTCTGAAATTAAAAAAAATACTTGCACTACATATTGAAAGGACATACCTGGCAAAATTGACCCAGAATGGCCTGCACCTAAACATAGTCTAGTAAAACTACTGATCTTTAAATAAAAAGAAAAAATTCTTTCTGGTGCCAAATTTAAAGGTTAATATCCCTTATAAAGAAAGAAAATGAGACTGTCATCAGATTTGGCAATAGCAGTGCTTTATGCCAGAGGACAACAGGGTAACGTTTAAGAAATACAAGGAAAGCAAACCTGAGCTAAGGAGTTTATATCCAGCTGCACTGATCTTTAAATGTAATGGTCACAATTGTTTATGCCCACTTAAGAACCCAGAGTATAGTTCCTATGAGTCTTTCCTGGGAAATTTACTGGAGAACAAGCTTCAGACAACCAAAATGATGGAAGAGACATCAACAGTAGTAGTGGTAGTGAGCACTAAATACAGTATATTTGTTTGTATAAGTTGGAGTCCCTGTAGGTTCTAAGGGAGAGGGTGTAAGAGGAAATGGCCAAAGGATGGAGGGTAGATGAGAAAGAGGATATGAGACGTAGAGGAAGCCCTCTGATTGTCTCACAGGTATCAATGGGGAGGAAAAAGGTATTCGTTGAAAGTAGATTCTGGGGAATGGGAAACAGGGAGAAGAAGGGGTCACTAGCTAATGTCAATTTCGTTCATAGTAGGATGTTAGGAGGAAGTAGTAAAAGGGGGATTAAAGGTATCATACACAGATGTTAGTAAGTTCATACATCATATTAGCTCATGTCAAAATATTAATAAAAAGACATCAGAACAAAGAAACACAAACCTTTCTAAATACAGAAAGATATGCAAAAGGGAGAGAGCAAGCAAACATTGTAGACCAGTACTTCTCAAACTATTGGTCGGGAAGGACCAGTAGTTTTGTTTGTGTGTTTGCTTTTTGTTTTTTGTTCCCCCCCCCCGAACAATGGCAAACCGCTATTTTTGTAAAATACACAATCACATGCTTGTACTTTACGGCAGATTGCCTAAACATTTCTAAATGTGTTCTTTTGCTTTCTGTACATATACCATGGCTTAGTAACAAACAGTTCATGGATCAGACTGGTAAAGACCATCCAGTGAAAGAATAGGAATGTAAAGCAATAAGATTAGGGGTGCGTGTATATATTATATATATGGAAATATACATAACATTAATGTGACAAAACTGATGCCTGTTAAATTAATTAAACAAGGAGGCCATTAGACTCATGCCCTGATGCCACAGAACCCTGTGTAAGCAAACCAAAACCTAAGACTGTAAATGCTTCCAGGTTACAAAATTGAGACCTAAGGACAACCCATCACAAAGAGCCAACTGGGCTTTAAGCTGCAGCTGATCAGTAATTTCCTTACTTCGCTTCCACCTTTTCTCTGTAACTTTCTCCCCAGGCTTCCGTCAGTGGAGCTATTAGAAAGTTCCAGTTTGGCACTGCCCTTTTGAATCAATTTTTGCTCAGATCTTAAATTTTTTAAGATCTTTTAACATGTCAAACATTTAGATCCTATTAATAAATGTAAAAGGGCTTAATTCACCAGTTTCTTAGAAAGGATTTTCAGATTACTTAACAAAGCAAAATCCAACACACCAGGTTAATATATTGACATATTATTTATGTATATTTTATATCTGTATACTTTTCTCCACTTGGAATAATACATGTAATTTTTTCAGATGAAGGAAAGTCTGAAAATTACATTAACACTTGTCTAATAAAGAGGAAGGGGATAAAAATATATATGATCTAGGTGCATATGTAAAATTAATACATATATAAGTAAACATTAACCTTAATGAAAGGATAAAAATCAGAGCCTTTAAAAATAAAATAGTAACCAAAAGGTAGAGGTAGGAAATAGGACAGAGGGGAAGAGGGGATAAGAATAAAAACTAGATTTGTTTTCTAAATTTGACTTTAGAGTCATATAAAAATTTACATAATTATAAAATTAAATTTAACATAAAGCAATCTCTAAATATCAAAATGTGACAGCTGAGCCTTATGTCCAGCAGGTGGCATAACAACACCAGGAGTACCCTTCCAAGTGTCTCTGAAACAGAGACTTGACTGTTGTCCTAAGTGGAATGTTACCATAAGGGCAAAAACAACTACAGAGAAACTTAAACTGATATTTTCATCATTTTCTTGGTGGTATCTTAATATTTATTCTGAGACCATGTGTGTGTATTATGGATAAAAGCAAATGAGTAATTATATCATTGAAAACCTGAATATTTGACATAAGGAAAGTACACGGCAAAAAATAAAATCCTCTACTACTCAATTTGAATAAGAAGTATTTTATGATGCACATTATTTTACTAAACTAAATAATTCCTAGCTTTGTCCTCTGAAAAGACTTAGAAACAAGTGCTCGATCTCACACACTGAGATCATGGTCTCCACATACCATTTTCTACTAAAAGGAATCAAGTGCTCCTTGAAGAAAAACAGCTGACTACAGATCTGTGGCAAGAAATATATAAGATGATATCAGAATATCAAAGGCAGCTTCGATGATATCAGAATGCTGATATTAAGTTAAAGAAGCTCCCAGCAGCCAAAGGTGAGAAAACTTAAACAATAATAAACACAGTAACTGCAATAAGTTGAAACACGTCAAGTGTGCCAAACTTCGTGTATTCCTAATGATACTATGAAAATAAAATACTACTGACCATCCTTGAAAAGGCAGGGAAACCAAAATCATTACAAACGAGCAAAGAGGAGAGATCAGGGAGGATGGAGGAGGGATGGAATGGGAGTTTGGGGCTAGCAGATGCAAACTAGTATATAGGATGGGTAAACAACAAGGTCCTACTGTATAGCACAGGGGACTATATTCAATATCCTGTGATAAACCATAATGGAAAAGAATATGAAAAAGAATATATATATATATATATATAACTGAATCACTTTGCTGTACAGAAATTAACACAACATTGTAAATCAACTATACTTCGATTTAAAAAATTACAAATAGAAAATAAAGGGGAGAGATCAAATATTTATCCTGCTTTCTCTATACAAACTATTCCAAGTAACCAAGTAGTAGATGAGATGTTTCTTTTCATAAAAGTATTTCATCTAATAAATGAAGAAGGGATTTTAAAATTTCAATGCCACCATTTTACAACATTTAATGAATCATCAGATTCAGACAATGGTAATCACTGACTGCCGAGATCACCAAAAAGCCATCAGGCATATGCTTCTGGATGGAGGTATACCCCGCCACCTATGGGATATTTTTGCCAGAAACTGAACCTTAATCTGATGACATCGCTATTCAATATTAGTTCTGTGGAGCTATCGAGCATTTGAAATGTGCCGAAGCCAAATGGAGATGCGCTTTAAATGTAAAATACACACCAGATGGCAAAAACTTAGTATGAAAAAAAGAATGTAAACTACTTCAATAATATTTAATATTGACTACAAGCTAAAATAATATTTGCATATGTTAGATTTTTTAAAATTATATCATTAAAACGAATTTCAGCTAATTCTTTTCCTTTTTTAAATGTCATTATAAAATTTAAAAGTACGTCGATGGTTAAAATAAGTGTATAAAAGGTAAAAATAAAATTATGTTTATGGCTAATATTATATTTCTATTTGGACAGCCTTGCTCTAGTTGTAACTACAGGTTACAGGAAATACCTTGGACAAAGGAACATGGTACATGGCACCAGAAGAACGGAAATAGCAAAATCCAGGCTTTTGGAATCACTGTAATTCATATTTCTAATCCATTTTAACGAGAGTCAAATTTAACACAAATGTATGTGCCTGAGCATTATATTATAATTCATGTAGAGGTAGTCATGAATATTAATATCTATGAAATCATAGATTTGGTTTCTCAGTTATATTCTCACTGTTGCTCATAAAAATAAATGTATAACAATTAAAAACTTGTAAAACTTTGCATTGCCTAAAGTAATTTATTACCAGTGGTATGTGAACTGCCCTATGCAAAACACTGATGTATAATTTGTTCCTCCTGAAATTTTTAATTTTTAAATAAACTGAAAACTTACTATCTCAGTTTTATCAGCTATATACATACGTAATTATTATCTCTATACTAGTAGAAAGCCTTGGTTTAAAATTTACTATGTCCTTAAGCCTCCAAATAGCATTCCTATATAGCTCATGAGAACTTAATTTAAAATAATTTTCTTGATTAAAATATAACACAAAACCAAATTAGACATGTGAAATTTTTAAATCCTTTCCATCCTGTCTTCCATCTTTACTGTTGTCCCCAAAGTTAGACATTAAATGAATAAATGTACTATAAAATGTCAGAATAGGTACTGACTTAACGTTTGCTCATACTTCAATTTTAATGACTTTTTTACATACTTGACATAATAGGCAACCAAAAATATTAGGTAATTTGTGTCTCTGTTTATTAAATCAGAAATAATTTAATGGTATCTTAACTTCTATTTTTACTCATTTATGAAAAAAAGTATGAAAATTTAGCCTGCTTTAATCTTTTACCAGGACAGAAATGTCTAGCCAACTCACAGAAAGATATCTTACACACTCATACAGCAATGCACTGATAAATACTGTATATATATTGAAAATCTTGGAATTTTTTTTCTTTACTCACACTGCACCAAAGCAAGCAACCACTAGGGGGCAGTGCTGTTAAGGCAACGGTCTCTTGGGGATTGGAAAGGACAGCTCAGATCAAACTACCAAAGGCTAATGAGATAAATAGCAACAAAGGCATGTGTTTGTTTCACCTTCCTTTTCTGAAGTGATAGGGACAATACGCAAATTCATCACAACCTCTTGGAAGAGACGTTTTGCTGAAAGCCTGAGCCCTTTAGCTTAGTGACAGTCTTTTGGTGACATCTTCAATTCAATTAAAATTAGCTGAATTCCAAGCAACAAAAGCATAGTAAGTAACTAACCCTATCGTTTCTCCGTTTTTTGGCTAACATTGAAAGTAGTAATTAACCCATAAAGCCGCCCACTACCTACAGAAAGAATAGGTTCAAAACTTAAAAATCCAAAGCTATGAAAATCGTTTTACAATTTCTAAGATTATATTTTTCTCTTTTTTAAGGGCATAAAGTTCTTATGAGCAGTTACTTGACGGTACATTTCGCAAAGAGTATTGGACATAGTCTATAAATCCTTAATCTGTGATAATGAGATAATCATTTATATGTCAGATGCAGAATAAGTGGACTGCTAAGTTCCAGTACCTTTTACTATGATGTGAACTTTCTAATATTCAAGCAACAAATCACTTTTTTTTCATTTAGAATATTAGAATCTAATTATTATATAAGCTATACTTTGAATCATGGGTTTGACTTACTTATATTTTAATAAACTATTCTAGAGAGTTCACATTATTTAGTTTTGAACAATTCTTGAAGTCTCTTTGGAATATATAATTTCACAGCAGGTAGTTCAGGTGATTATAAAAGTGCATGATTCATATAATTAACCCCAGTTGACTTTGATTCATTTCTTCAGATCTTTTTGACTTTGAAATTGTGCCTAGAATTTCTATAGCCTATTTGTCTTGAGGTTTTTATAAACAGTAAATGCTTTGCTCCTCTCCATGTGGTGGCCATCATCTGGCTTTTGGCAACTAGAAATTGCAGCACGCCAGGGTTTCTGTCAGGTTGGAGATATTTTTACTCTTACCATATCGGTCAGCATCCCATTGCACAGAGACCTCGCTTCAAAGGGTTGAAAAGAGAATTTAAAGCAGCAGCTGTTCACAGAGTAGTGGGCAGGTTAACAGAAAGCAACCAGAGAGGCTGAATTACCCAGAAATCAGCACAGTGGGAAGTGGTCCCCACCTTAGGCGTGAAGGGATGGAAGCAAGGAAGAAAGTGTTTCCGGAGCCTAAGAGCACTGGAGCTGCCATCCTAGAGGGACCACTGCTGACACATGGATGCTGGGAGGAAGCACGCCAGACAGCCCCACCCTCTGTCCGTCCTCCCACCCTCTACTCTCCACCAGTGCCTCACTTGACCACCCAGAGCTCGGCAGGGAGGGGTGGACCACAGGGAGAGGGGTGGCCACAGCAAATGGGGAAGAAACAGGACCACTGAAGGGACCGACTCAAAAAAGACAGTCTCACTACTGAAACTTGTCTGTATGGCTCCCCCCTGAGCTTTTTACTTCGCTCCCCACATGCTTGCCAAACCAAAGCAGAAACAGTATTTTAGGGAAACGCTTCCTTACACACGCCAGGCTTTTAGACAAACGTTTTGTTCCCTACTGCCTGTCTCCCATCTTTTGTGCGATTCAAGAGGAAGCACTGTTTGTGCTAGAAAAGCCTAGAATTATTTCTTTTCAACATCTCACCACGACAAGCTTTTGAGTAGATTCAGTGAAGTCAGTGCTCCTTGAGTTTGGGGAGCTCAGTCAGCGATCCCCAGAGAAGGGAGACTGGATTAATTCCCTTCTGTATCTCTAAGGAGTTGCCATGAAAGACCCAGCTCAACTCAGCACCCCCAACTGAACCATTGGAATCTCACCTTGTTTGGCTGATTTTCAGTGTTTCCTTTCCTTCTTATAATCTATTTGAAACTCCAGCAGGAAAAAAAATTCAAATGCAAAACATGTCACTTTCATAAAATATGGCTCTCATTGTAGCCTACCACCCCTTCCTTACCCTACCTCCCCTTCTTTTTTTAAAAATTTATTTATTTATTTATTTATTTATGGCTGCGTTGGGTCTTCATTGTGGCGAGCGGGGGCTACTCTTCGTTGCAGTGCACGGGCTTCTCATCGTGGTGGCTTCTCTTGCTGCGGAGCACGGGCTCTAGGCACGCGGGCTTCAGTAGTTGTGGCACGCGGGCTTCAGTAGTTGTGGCTTGCGGGCTTTAGAGCTCAGGCTCAGTAGTTGTGGCTCACGAGCTTAGTTGCTCCGCGGCATGTGGGATCTTCCCAGGCCAGGGCTCGAACCCGTGTCCCCTGCATTGGCAGGTGGATTCTTAACCACTGCGCCACCAGGGAAGTCCCCCTACCTCCCCCTCTGATCTTTCCTGAACGGACGAAAGAAAAGGAAATCTCTACGGTTTCACTCTAATTACACTATCATTAAATGACTGATGATTTTGTCACACAAGTATGGGCAAAGCTCTGTAAGAAAGCAACTGATTAAAGCTGATGACTTTCTTTCAAAACGCATATTCTGAAATTGAATCAGTGAATAAAAATTTATTCTTTTTTCTCCCTTCTTTCCTCAGAGTCCTCTGCATTATGCAAAGGAAGCCTCATCTTATTTTATTCCCAAACCCCTTTTCTTTCTCTTTCCCCTGCACTGTTGGTTCCCATCTTATTCCCACTTACATCACTGCTATACTGAGTGGGTCCCAGGTGTGTGGGCTTTGTACAAGCAAGCTTTCTCTCTTCATCTACTTGCTTCTGAAGATAAATCCTTGGCAGAAATGCAAACAAATGGAATGGGCTTGTACATTTCTGTCAGGGGCAAGGCCTTCCTATAGCAACCCAATCACAAAACTGACTTGATTTTCTTCTAACAGTTCTGAGCAAAATTAAAAACTGGATACTGCTACCTACATTGGGGCAGATTTAATATTGCTGGATTCTCTTGTGATTACAGGGTGCATACACTCTCTCACCTTTTCCAAATAGGTCTTACAAGTCTTCAAGGGACCTGTGTCAGCTAAATAATCTTGAGAGTTATTACAAAGAAAGTTTAATTGTTTTTTAAATATTTGTACATTTATCGATGCCAGTATTTATAGTTCAGTTTATTTGTACAGGTTGTACCACTTACTAACAATGAGACCTAATTAAAATAGGTAGCTTTTATGTCAATTTTGGAGGGGAAAAAAAGGAAGAGAAAAGCTAACAGATCTATGCCTTAAAAATATAGATCTTATAATTTCAGTTCAAAGGAGCCAGTTGGGCCACCAGACTTCCCCACTTCACAAAAGAGCTGCTTGGCTAAGGGTGTTCCAAACAAGACATCTTTTTTTTTTTAATGCTTTAAATCATTAAAAATAGAGGGAACAAATCTAAGAAGGTAAACCAATTAAGTAGGAACTTTTTAATGAACATTTTTTTAGGCATATAGAAATTGCAAGGAGTAAGAGAATTTTTCTGCAGGCACTGTCTTATTAGGCTAGATTTATCCTGTTTATTGTGGAACCACATGACTGGATGTGCCATCCGGGGAGAGGAGTATTCTATGATGTAGAGAAACATCTAGTTTCTCTTCAATTTGTCATTTTTAGAAATAATCACAAAGAAGTGTATTTTTCCATAGTCTTCCATATACAAAGTATGTCAAGGCAGGACAAATATTATGATTTATATTCCATTAAATAGTCATTGTAGGGTTATTACCTTTGAATAAATTATGACCTCAAATGTATCTAAGGAAATTATAAAAGTGAAAATAAATGTATTTGAATGCACTTTTTAAACTTTAATACTTACAAGGATAATTAAAACACTAGCACCTAGTGTTGTTCTATAGATTGAGTGTAAATACGCAAAGCACTTGGAACAAGACCTGGCAGAGGTCAATATAAGAACTCGCTATTATTATAGAGTTTTTAAAATAATTATGGTTATAATTGAATTTTAGAATTTTAAAATAGGATGAAAGAATTAGCGTTCAATTCAGTGGTTTTCACCCTTTTTTTTAAGCAGCAAAATCTAATTTTTCAAAAATTCTTTCCGCAAACACAAAAGGTCGAGTGCACCCCAATGAGTAGACCAGATAAAAAGGAGTCTCTGCTTGAAGTGGGGCCCAGATTCCCAGCATCAGCTGAATCCCCCGAGGCAACTCCGGAACCCAGTCTGAAAGATAAGCCAAGGCACCCCACCATTTCACAGATGAGGAAAATAAACCCTAGGGAGGGAGATGCCCTCATTCCCAAAGCCAGCACGTTCAGATTGCTTCCCAGAAAATAACTTAATACCTGGTCTACCTGAAAACAAATGCTTTTTGCAGGAGATACTCAAAACAGTTAACCAGTAACCAGCCAGAATATCTCTGCCTAGCTGGAGCCTCTCATAATCAGTATTAACTCATTAGTTACTAAATTATAAGGCATTTTTGTGGGAGGCAGGATGTCACAGTGGAAAGATGGGGGAGCCAGGCCTTTAGTATCAAAGTGATGTTAACAACTGGTGATTTCCTGTTGATGGGAATGTAAATTGGTGCAGCCACTACAGAAAACAGTATGGAGGTTCCTCAAAAAACTAAAAATAGAGTTGCCATATGATCCAGCAATCCCACTCCTGGGCATATACACAGACAAAACTATAATTTGAAAAGATACATGCACCCCTATGTTCATAGCAGCACTATTTACAATAGCCAAGACATAGAAACAACCTAAATGTCCATTGACAGATGAATGGATAAAGAAGATGTAGCGTGTGTACACAAACACACACAGGAATATTACTCAGCCATAAAAAAGAACGAAATAATGCCATTTGCAGCAACATGGATGGACCTAAAGATTATCATACTAAGTAAAGTAAGTCAAAAAGAGAAAGACAAATACCATATGATATCATTTATATGTGGAATCTAAAATACGATACAAATCAACATATCTATGAAACAAAAACAGACTCATAGATATAGAGAACAGACTTGTTTGTGGTTGCCAACGGGGTAGGAGAGGGACAGACTGGGAGTTTGGGGTTGGTAGATGCAAGCTATTACAATAGAATGGATAAACAACAAGGTCCTACTGTATAGCACAGGGAACTATATTCGATATTCTGTGACAAATCATAATGGAAAAGAATATGAAAAAGAATATATTTATATAACTGAGTCCTTTGCTGTACAGTAGAAAGTAACACAACATTGTAAATCAACCATACTTCAGTAATTTTTTTAAAAATCTATATTAAAAAAAAAAGAACTGGTGATTTCAACAATGTATAGTCATACTGAATGCACACCAGCTAAATGTCAGCTCTGGGTGTTTGAGATGTCCTCTGCTGGAAAAAATCCACGTCAGATTGGAATCCTGTTGAGAATAGCTATTCTACAGATGGAAACTCCAGAGAACGGTATCTATTTCCTCTCATTTGGTCTCTTTAGAAATTAAAGTTTTGTTCTCCTCTGGCCTTTTCCAAAACATTTAGGCATATTGTCATCCAAAAGAAGGAACTACTGATGATGTTCACCATTTTTAAAGAAAGTAACAGTATAAATCACCTCTCTTACATGGGAGAGAGCAATGTGAACCAAATATCCATTGCCATAAATGAATTTGTCTGTGATAAAGAACTACTGTGAAGTTAAAATTCTTAAACCCAGGTCATTGCAGAAAGTTGACAGTAGTTGTCTGGGATAGAAATTGCAAATGATTGCTTTGTATTTATCATTCAGAATAAGTTGAACAGTCCAAATAGCTGAGAGCTACTAATTGCAGAAGTGGATCCATCTTAACAGAAGAATTTACAAAAATACTTGTCGTTCCCTTGTACTTATTGAAATAAATGACTGTTGCCAGTGGTTCTTGACACAAAACGTTACCTGCATAATAGGCAGGTGATAGTGACAGGAGGAAAAAAAGAACAAAGACGAGCCTGGTGCCCCAGATGGGAGAACTGGTATGCTGGATTGAACGGGAGGAGGGTGCGGGGAGAGATGTGTGCAGGGAGAGATGGGAATGGGAGACTGCGTGTGTGAGAGAAACCGGCAAAGCGGGTACAAACAGCTTCTTAACTTGAACTCGGATGGATTCCTGCGACTTCATGAAGTTTAGACTAGACTCCCCTATGTCAAAAACAGGTCTGGCCCTCTGTCATATGCCAGAAAAATATCTCTGCATCACTTTTCTGGCTCCTGGAGGAAGGAAGGAGGGAGGCACGGGAGCAAATTCGTTTACGTGTATGACTTCAAGGGAAGAGCATTTGGCTAATGAGTCAGCAGCTGTTTGGTTAAGCTAATGACTCATCCTGGGATATTTATGGAGCACAGCTATTTTTCAAGCTTGTAAAAATGTAAAGGAAAAAAAAAAAAAGCTCCCTAAGACCCCAAAAGCAGATGTTTCTGCCATTGTGAACAAAGTATACTGTTCATACAGTAAGAACTGTAAGCTCTTCCCCCAGATTCATCAGTTTATCTGTGAAAACATATGAGTCTTCTTAAGAGGTGCTAGATTTATTTCCAGTGAACAGAGAACGTCTACCAATTACTTATTTTATGCCAAGCATTGTTCTGTGCAAAAAAAAAAAAAAAAGAAAGCATAAGACAAAAGCCTCAGCCTTTAAGGAGTAAAGTATGATAAGAAAGTTATATACCCCAAAAACATAACTAATAATGAAAAGTGATCTTTTTAATGACAACATGAGTGTCATGGGCTATAATTGGCATAACTTCTCATCTGCTTATAATAAATATATATTACATACTAGTTATATATAATTATATATTATATAATTATATTGTGTTATATATCAATTATATTAATGTATATTAATATGGAATCTATTACAATCTATTATTGTTATATGATAATTACTATATAATTATTAATAGCTTATAATTAATAGTTGCTATCTATTGAAACCTTACTATGATCCAGGCCTTGTGCATTTGAGGCCTCCTGTCAGAAAAGCATGTATTCCAAAGAGAGTTTAAAACTGGACTAAAAGAAATAGCATAAACCCCACTGAGAGGAGACAGAGGGGAGTGTGACAGTGGCCTAAGAGTTGGCTGTCGGGATGGTCATCACATTTGGCTCAGAGGTACTTGCTAATCAAGAAAGGGAAACTGGATATGTTACAGAAACTCAAGGAGGTGGTTCATCCAGCTGGTGTCTCTGAATAAGGGTTCGCGCAGGAATTAGATCTGAAATTGCCTTTGAAGAATGGGTAAGATTCAGTAAATGGCAGGAATTTCCCAGCAGGGAAATGGCTTGAACAAAAACAGTGAGGCAGACACAGGACAGTCACAACTCGCTGCCTGAACAGCCACACTCCGATCAGGACATAAACCCGTTAGATTAGAATGAAGGACACACGTGGGGAAGAATGGGCAGGAAACGTGGGCAGGAATCCGGGGCTCCTGGGCTGGAGAAAGGCTCAAAGGCCGAAGTGGATTAGTAGGAGGAAGATTACTCTGGGCCGAGTGCAACGTGCGCGAGGCTGGCAGCGGGAATCTGGGTAGGAGTTTGCTGTAGACTGGCCTAGGGAAAATGAGACAGGACCTGCCACACAGAGAGAATGCCAAAGAAAGGAAAAGGAAGCCACAGCGAAGGAAGGTGAGGACTACTCAACTGTGAGAAGCAACCAGAGAAGAAAACTAAAGATGGCTCTAGAGTCTGAAGCCAGGGTGACCGGATGAAAGTGGTGAGAGTAGACCTGTCTCATCGGACAAGAAGTTCTTTTAGACACAGCACTGAGCTTAGAGTGCTGGCTGAGCTCATGCTAGTGATGGACACAAGAAACAAATCTCGCCCGCATCTAAAATACAGGGAACTGCAGCCAGGAGCTGAGTGGAGACCTGCGATTTCTATTTGAACAGTTAGGTCCAGGTGACACCCGGGTGACTGACTGATGAGATCTCAGGGAATGTTGAGAAAAAAGCATACTGATTGCGGGGCGGGGGTGGGGAGGTGATAGTTACCTGCGCTTAGAAGGCATATTAGTTTGGGTGGTTTAAAGGACATAAATTTTTCCCACAGTTTTGGAGGCTGGAAGTTCAAGATCAAGGTGTCAGTTTCTCCTGGGGCCTCTTCTCCTTGGCCTGCAGATGGCTGTCTTCTCCCTGTGTCCTCACGTGGTCACCCCTCTGTACATGTCTATGTCCTAATCTCCTCTTCTTATAAGGGCCCCAGTCATATTGGATTAGGTCCCACCCATAGGACCCTATTTTAAACCTCATAATGTATTTAAAGGCCCTGTTTCCAAATAGTCATAGTCTGCAATACCTGGGAGTTTAGGACTTCCACATATGAAATTTGAAGGGACACAATTCAGCCCATAACAGAAGATAAGAAAACTCGTAAATGGGGAAGAGGATGAGCATTAAAGCTTCAACAGACACAAAGGGCCCGGGAATTACAGCCTCCTCTTTTTGTTTGTATGTTAGGTGGTACCAGAACTGGCATTCTCTGAGATCTTGCCCAAACATCTCCCATTACACAGTAACATTGCAAAGTGAATTTTCAACGTCGCATCTTTTCAGTTCTGCACACCTGAGAGCATGGTGCCTAGAGAGTCAAAAAAATGACCTAAATAAACCCAGTTAGTTAAGAAGCATAAATGACGTCTAGGTGGCGTTGATTTTTTATATCAATAAATGCATCACAAAAGCAAGGTGAAAATCACAAGGAAGATGGTTGAGACACTGCACTGTTTTGTCTTATGATTTTCGGATTTTTGTTCTTTCAAAAGACTACCGGAGAAGTTTTCCAAGCTTTCCCATTCGGTGAGGGTGCTTATTTTCTTCTATCTGTTCACAGGAGACTTCTCTTCTCTTCTTTCCATTATTTCTGACCAAATAGGGCTGTCTGTGCCTTTCTTTCCATTTAGAATTCCAAATTACCTGTCTTTTCATCTCTCCCCCTCAAGGTCAAGTTCCGGGCTCCGGTGGTAGCATTTCAGTGTTACCTGCTATCATTCTAGGGGCTGTTTGCTGGAAACCTGCCCAGCTGTAAGCTTCCTGCACATACTGATATCTCCTCAGAAAATAACACAGACTTTAGAGCAGGCTAATGATTTATTTCCCCATCCTGATAAGTTTTGCAAATGCTTCACTCACAATGGAAGACTATGGGTGGGGCTGGAATTTATATTTTTGTTCTCGGCAGGAGGGTGGGGTGTGAGAAACACCATAATCTCACATTGTGGTGTCAATCATTCTTTACTCAGTTTATGTTCTTTTACAGGTTTATTCTGGTATTTACTTTCAGTAGAGGACCCAAAGCATTTTTTTAAACCTAAATATGTCTCAGGTAAACTCTAGTACTCCAGAGACAGCTCACTTTGCACATGACTTAGTGGAACATATATTTTCAACCCCCCGTAACCAGCTAGTGGGAACTTGGCAAGTGACACATCCTTTGTCGGTCTGAGCTGCCTCATCTAACAGCAGAGATTGATACGGTGCTGAGCGCATCAGGAAAATGAGTTTTATTTTGGAAATACTGAGTTTAGCGTCCTGTTTGAACATACAAGTATCCCTGTCCTTCTGGGACTGCTGTGAGATTAAATGAGTACTTGGTATAAAGTTAATTCAAGAAATGGCAGCCAGTGAGATTATTAATTCAAGGTAGCTTTTGCCTCTTCCTGCTGAATATCCCCTAAACTCTCGCAAATATGAGATTAATGAGTAAGAAACAGATGTGCTCATAACTTTGCTCTGAAATCTCAAATAAGGCAAAAATAAATCTAAGTAACAAATATTCTTTTATTTTTTTGTGGGTAAGAACAATTAACATGAGACCTACACTTAACGCATTTTTAACTGCACAATACTGTTAACTACAGATCTAATATTATACAGCAGATCTCTTGAACTTAATCATCTAGCATAATTGAAACTTTGTACTCCTTGAACAGAAACTTCCCCATTTTTCCTGCACCCCGGCCCCTGGCAACCACCATTCTACTCTCTGTTTCTGTGAGTTTGACTATTTTAGAGACCTCATATAAGTAGAATCATGCCATATTTATTCTTCTGTAACTGGTTTATTTTATTTAACATGATGTTCTCCAGGTTCATCCATGGTGTCACAAAGAGTAGGGTTTTCTTCTTAAAAGACAAATATATATCTGTATTCCTTTGATTTCTCTAATGTTTTCTGTAAGTAAATTTTATAGGAACCTGTTTCTGATGGGTGATCGTAACTCTTTAGATACGAACACGAGTGATTCCATTTTACTCTTCAAAGTTATCATATTAAAGTTTAACAATTGTAGAAAACTACCTTTAAGAAAAAAATTCTAACAAATCTCTTAAAATACAAGCAATTGAGGCTTCTCATTTTATCCTTTACTTTTCCATCATATTCTCAAACCGAATTAATAAGTAACTATTAATCACCTAAACTCTGTAAGGCACTGTGCTAGACTGCTGTAGAATATACTGAAAAGTACAAAATCGGCTGCTTTCCAACCAGCTGGGAAGAAAAGGCATAATGATGAGGGAGAAGATGGATATAAATGCAATACATGTCTGAAGGGCCTACTGTGTGTCAGGCACATAGGGAGTAAGAACTACTTTAGACCATCTCATCGAAACCTCACCACATCCCCGAGATGTGCCTGACCCATTGATGTTCAGAGGAGGTAAATTGCCAGCCCTACGTCACAGGTCTGTCTTGCTCTAAAAGCCTAAGTATTTCCTATATCATAATACCCATCATGAAAAGTTACACGGTAGCCAACAACATACTAACAATAAACAACTGTCAAGATAATTGCAAAAGAGTTGTCATATGGTACTAGCGATGAAAAGTATGTGTTTTAAGAGATCAGAGGAGGCATGAATCATTGGATTAAAATGATCAAGGAAAGTCCTACAAAATATAACCCGACACTATACCCTACATATCTATGTGATTCAGTACCCCACAAATTCTCTATAACCCAGTCCAGTCCATCATGGGACAACCAAACAATAGTCAATCAGCTCTCTATTTTATATTTCAAGCATTTTATTCCAAGCCATACAGAACTGAAGGGCACTGGAGATTTGGGGTGACCTTCCCTTACCTTGCCAGCTCTTCTCTAAGCTCTTTTGAGGCCCCTGCCCTTAGCTACTGGACCTTCTGGAGCAGGAGAAGCCACCACTTTGCAATGAGCACAGAACATTCCCAGGAACTCTTCCTTCCTTTCCTTCCCCTATGGTCCCTAAATCCTTTCGTTACCTTTTAACACCCCCAGTCCAAAGCCCTGCCTCCTGTTGTATATGACTCCGCCGTATGTTGTCATCTCAGCCATGTCTGAGTTACGCTAGTGTGTCTACCTCCTTGCTGGCTTTGAGTCATATCACAAAAGGTGACAGAGGAGAAAGTGGGGAGGAAAACCAAGCCTTCTCCGAATATAACTATGATCCAAGTCTTTTTAAAAGGTGTTCTGATTTAATAAATAAAGTACATTTTCCTCCTTAGGGACAAATACTCTGCATTCTGCCTGTCCAGAAATATGGACTTCTTGTAGGCGGGCATTTCTAATTTTTAATTTTCTTGTATTTTGAAGTTCTACTGTTTCCAGTGCATTTGTCATTTGAGAATCCTTTTAAAATAGGAATCTATATAAAAACAAACTAGGATCTTGTCTTTAAAAAGTAACCTCTGAAAATGGGTGGCAGTGAGCATATGGATATATTATCTGGACCCTAGAGAAAGAAGAGTACAATGAAAATTGAATAATTTTTTTCTTTCCAGAGAGGAATAAGAAAGATATGTGGCATTCACACCTGCACAGCTAATGCAAAGCTTAATTATTTCTGCTAGAAATTAGAAAAACATCCTTCCTTTTGCAAACACAATCTAAATCACACTGAACAAAATTACCATTGGCAAAGATGAAAATCCCACCTCATTTTGGACAGAAATTATTAGTTAGCCCATAAGTACTTCCTGCTGATCGAGCACTGCTCCAAAACCTGATATCTCGAATTTGGCAAAGTCTTTCTTATCTAGCTGATGTTCCTGGTAAAAGTTGGGCCACTGCTCCCATGTCCTCCGACCCCACAATTAGCCAAGACCCATTGAGGCAGCGTGTATCACCTGTGGGTAGACCATGCTGCATCAGATTCTTCTCCTTTCTTGCTGTTTCTACCCCTCATTATATCATCATGACTCAATGCAACGACTTCACTCAGACAAGTGGATTATTCTTGCACTTCCCGCATACTCTTCATTTAATTCTACTTCTAAAATGTTGTTGTGCTTTTCCCCTAGTTTTTATGGCCTCCTCCTCCTCCACCTCACTGCCAGTCAAAATCTGGCCTATACACCCCAGAAAATTCCAAATGGAAGAGGAGCTGACTGCAAAATCCAACCGTTAGACAACTAGAGGGAAAAGAAGAAAATGGTCTTTAAAAAGTTCTAGAATGGGAAGAACTTTTAAGCTTTGGAACAATAAAAGAAATCATAAAAGAATCAATACAACTGATTGCATAATATTTTAAAATTTTGATATAGCTTTAAAGTAAATAAAATGAAAACCATTAAGAAAAAGCTATATAGAAGTATCAGTAGATGTGTGTTAAGACAATTTTAAAGAGAAAAGAGGTAACTACTAAAGAGTCATAGAGGCATGACTATGATTTAATGTCAGTTTAAATTATGAGAGGCAAGGTTTTTTTTCTATTAAATTAACATATTTTAATATTTCATCAGAGATTAGGTCATGATGATGATAGCACTTTTTATATGTTGCTGATAGCATTATTATTTAATACAGATCTCTTGAAAAGCAATTTTAATCAAACATTAAAAGCTAAGAATAGACTCATGCCTTTGACTCAATGATTCCATTAAAAGAAATTATCCTAAGAAAACAATATAGCATCTTCAATAAATAGTGTTGGGAAAACTGGACAGCAACATGCAAAAGAACGAAACTGGACCACTATCTTACATGGTACTCAAAATCATCAAAATGGGTTAAGGACTTGAACCATAAAACCTGAAACCCAAAACGATAAAACTCCTAGAAAAAATATATAAGGGGTAAGCTCTTAGACATCAGTCTTGGCAATGATATTTTGGATTTAACACCAAAAGCAAAGGCAACAAAAGCAAACAATAAACAAGTGGAACTGCAAAAAAATAAATAGCTTCTGTGCAGCAAAAGAAACCTTCAACAAAATGAAAAGACAACCTATGGAAAGGGAGAAAATGTTTGCATATCATATATTTGGTAAGAAGTTAATTTAAAAAATTTATAAATAACTCTTAATACTCAATAGCAAAAAAAAAAAGAGCAAACAATCCAATTAAAAAATGGAAAAAAGATCTGAATAGACAGTTTTCCAAAAAAGACACAGATGGCCAACAGGCACATGAAAAGATGCTCAACAGCAGTAATCATCAGGAAAGTACAAATCAAAACCACAATGAGACATCACCTCACACCTGTTAAAATAACTACTATCAAAAAGACAAAAAATTGTAAGTGCTAGGGAGGATGTGGAGAAAGGGAACCCCTGTGCACTTTTGGTGGGAATGAAAATTGGTGTAGCCATTATTAAAAATAGTATGGAGGTTCCTCAAACAATTATAAGTAGAAATACCATATAATCCAGCAATTCAACTTCTGAGTATTTTTCCAAAGCAAACAAAATCACTCTGTCAAAACTATATCTATATCCCTATGTTCACTGAAGCGTTATTTACAATAGCCAAGACATGGAAGCAACCTAAGTGCCCACTGACAGATGAACGGATAAAGAAAATGTGATACACACACACACACACACACACAAAATGGAATATCATTCAGCCATACAAAAGAAGGAAATCCTGCCATTTGCAACATTTATACACTAACAATGAACTATCATAAAGAGAAATTAAGAAAGCACTCCATTTACAATGCATTAAAAAGAATGAGATACCTAGGAATAAATTTAACTGAGGTGAAAGACCTCTACTCTGAAAATTATAAGACATTGATGAAAGAAATTGAAGACAAATAAATGGAAAGATAGACCATCCTCATAGATTGGAAGACTTAATATTGTAAAAATGTCCATATTACCTCAAGCAGTCTACAGATTCAAAGCAATTTCCATCAAAATTCCAATGGCACTTTTCACAGAAATAGAACAAACGATTCTAAAATTTGTATGGAACCACCAAAGATCCCAAGTAGCCAAAGCAGTCTTGAGATGCAAGAACAAAGCTGGACACATCATGCTCCCAGTTTTCGAACTATATTACAAAGCTACAGTAATCCAAACAGTATGGTATTGGCATAAAAACAGACACATAAATCAGTGGAACAGAATAGAGAGCCCAGAAATAAGCCCACACATATATGACCAATTAATTTATGACACAGGAAGCAAGAATATACAATGGGAAAAAACAGTCCCTTCAATAAGCCATGCTGGGAAAACTGGATGGCTACATTTAAAAGAATGAAACTGGACCACTATCTTACCCAATACACAAAAGTTAACTCAAAATGCATTAAAGACTTGACTGTAAGACTAGAAACTCTAAAACTCCTAGAAGAAAACGTAGGCAGTAAGCTCCTTGACATCACACTTAGCAATATTTTTTATCTGACCTCAAAGGTGAGAAAAGCAACAAAAACAAAAATACACTAATGAGACTTCATCAAACTAAAAGGCTTCTGCACAGCAAAGGAAAATATCAACAAAAATAAAAAGGCAACCTACTGAATGGGAGAAGAAATTTGCAAATCACGTATCTAATAAGGGGTTAATATCCAATATATATAAAGAATTTGTATAGCTTAATAACAAAAAATAATAATTTGATTTAAAAATTGGCAGAGGATCTGAATATTTTTCCAAAGACATATAGATGGCCAACAGGCACATGAAAAGATGTTGAACATCACTAATCATAAGGGAAATACAAATACAAATCACAGTGAGATATTACATCATACCTGTCAGAATGACTATCAAAAGGACTAGAAGTAACAAGTGTTGGCAGGGATATGGGGTTAAGGGAACCCTAGACACTGTTGGTGGGAATGTAAATTGGTGCAGCCACTACAGAAAATTATATGGAAGGTCCTAAAAAAATTTAAAAATGGAACTACCTTATGATCCAGCAATTCTATTTCTGGGTATTTATCCAAAGAAAATAAAAACGCTAATTCAAAAAGATACATGCACCCTGTATTCATTGCAGCATTATTTACAGTAGCCAAGGTATAGAAACAACCTATGTGTCCACTGATGGATGAATGGATAAAGAAGGTATGGTATATATACCCAATGGAATACTACTCAGCAATAAAAAAGGAATGAAATCTTGCCTTTGCAACAACATAGATGGACCCTGAGGGTATCATGCTAAGTGAAGTAAGTCAGACAGAGAAAGACAAATACCATATGGTTTCACTTATGTGTGTAGTGGAATCTAAAAGACAAAACAAACAAACAAAACAAAACTCACAGCTACAGAGAACAGAATGGTGGTTGCCAGAGGGGAAGGGAGTTTGCCGATGGACAAAATGGGTGAAGGGAAATAAAAGGAACAACCTTCCAGTTATAAGTAAGTCATCTGGAATGTAACATACAGCATGATGAGTAGGGTCAATGATAATATTTTACTGCAAATTTGAAAGTTGCTCTCATTACAAGAAAAAAATTTTTTTGTAACTTGGTGACAGATAGTAACTAAACTTATCGTGGTGATCATTTCACAATGTATACAAATGTTGAATCACTGTGTTGTACACCTGAAACTAATGGCATGTTGTATGTCAGTTATCCTTCAATTAAATGAAATGAACAAAGCAATTTTCTGATACTATAGGTCTAGTTTTAAAAGATTTAAAGACCTCACAGTACCATGAAGAAAATAAATAATATATAAAAACATGCATGGAGAAGAAAACACCAAAAGGGAAGTGTAACAGTGATGTGAGAGGGTGGTAAGAATTATGGGTGATGCTTATTTCATTTTGTCAATTCTCTACATTTTCTACAATGTATTTTTTCATTGTGATAAAATATACATAATGTAAACTTTACCATTTTAACCGTTAAGTGTACAGTTCATAAGCATTGAGTACATTCACATTGTTGTGTAACGGATCTCCAGAACTTTTTCACTTTGCAAAACTGAAACTCCATACCCATTAAACACTAACTCCCCATTCCCCAGCACTGACCATTCTACTTTCTGTCTCTGGATTTGACTACTTGAGTCACCTCATGCAAGTGCAATCAGACAATATTTGTCTTTTTGTGACCAGTTTATTTTACTTAGCATAATGTCCTCAAGGTTCATCCATGTTGTAGAATGTGACAGGATTTCCTTCCTTTTTAAGGCCATATTCCATTGTATGTATTGTATTGCTTTTATATTTTTTATTTACAAATTTTAAAATCCTACCCCACTATATGAATCTCATATTGACCTCTTCTCTGTTCAACCACCTAAAGCCCCTTTTCTACAGTAGGCCTTTTGACATTGAATTTATTCAGTGTCATGCTCTCATTTACCTGCTTCATAGTAAGTTCTTTATATCTCACTTTTAAATGGAAGCAGAAGCCCTAGGACAGCTAGCCCCATGAAAAAGAAAAGCATTCAGTGGCTGTGCTGGGAGAGACAAACCCCTGATGTATTATAGGAGAGGCTGGCCTTTTTCTCTCCTCCTATAGTGAGGTCATTTTAGTTGAAGGATATTGAAATCTGAAGTTCCCCTTAGGAAGCTGAAAAGTTTTTCAGAAAATATTTAAAAGTCCTGACTTGAAAGATCCTAATACATTATCTTCTGCCTTCTCCTATGGACTCCTGGGCCTTCCTTGAAACTTTCCAGCCTAGATTCATTTTGTCAGGTTCCAGAAATAACAAAATTACCTAAAATAGAGGAAAAAAAAAATTGGCAGGCAATTTGGCCAAAGCTCAGAGTTGGTCAGCTAACAACTCTGGCAGAAGGAAATGCTGTAAAGCCAGAAGCATGTTCCCCATGGGATGCTCACTCAGGAAGCCACAGGCCAACCAGGGAAGCCAATAGCTCCTGACACCTGAGCCAGGGCCACATAAGCTCTTGCACCATCACTCCCTCTCCCAAAAGAAGGGTCAATTCCCAAACCAGGCTATTTGATCCCCAGTAAAAGGGGCACAAGGTAACAGAGCTCTTCCTGAGATGAACTGCAACTTCCAGGAGTGAAAAAACTGGTAGCTTATTATTTGTTATTGGCTCTAGAAAAATCTTACAGCCTCATTAAAAACAAATTTATTGACTGTTTTCTGCAAAGGGCAATGTAATAGTTGATTTGATATGTCAACTTGCCCAGGTGATGGTGTCTAGGTATTTGGTCAAACCCCAGCCTAAACGATGCTGTGAACACATTCTTTAGATGAGATTAACATTTAAGTCAGTTGACATTAGAGCAGATTACCCTCCATGGTGTGCGTGGGCCTCGTCTAATTAGTTGAAGTCCTTAAGAGAAAAACGCTGGAGGTCCCCAGAGGAAGAGGGAATTCTGCCTCCAGACTGCTTTCAAACCTGAGCTGTAACATTCCCTGGGTCTCCAGCCTGCTGGCCTCTTCTGCAGATTTGGGACTTGTCATCCCCCACAATCACATGAGCCGATTCACTCCTTATTGGTTCCATTCCCTGGAGAGCCCTGAATAATGCAGGCAAGAAAAACCAGGTAATTCTCTATTTGCTTTGCCTAGTCTCTTTTACTGAACATTGTTTTTTCTAATTAGATATAGGCAGCTTAAAGGCTGGATCCTTTATTATATTTCCCTGTGTCCCTTACAGAATCTTGAAAAGTGCTTTGTAGATAGTAGGTATTCAATAAATATTTGATTTCTTAATTTGAATAAAAAGCCAGATGATAATACTGTCAAAATGAAGTCTTCCTGGGCAGTGATTTGTTGAGATTTTTTTAAATTAATTGTTAGACATGACAAGCCTGCAGCAAAAGACTTTGCTTCCATCAGTTGTCCTTTTTCTTGTTATCCTTTTGGAGCACCAAACCTAATTAATGTAGAGGCCCAGAGTCTGGTTCCTATTCTGGGTCAATACTAATGATTGAAATCTAGGTAGGGAAACGTGACCTCAAGGTTATGCTCTAGCTACTGAAAGAGGCAGGTGGGGATGCTGGTTCTTTGGGACAGATGTGGGGTGCTGGGGGGGGCAGTTGTGGAATCAAAGGTTAATACAGCTGTCTCAATGCTTGATTGTTCCTTAGGCCTGTATTCCAGCATTCCTGGCTTCAGGAAGTAAACATACCACAGCTGGACTGGAACCTTGGCCAGAAGCAGACCACGTAGGCCCCAGGGTGTAGGGTTTCTATGGGGTCCTCAGAGCAAGGGAGCAGGCTTATGTTCATTTCCTGAATCCCACTTAATATTAAAGTGGGTTTACAAACCCACAGCCAACATCGTCCTCAATGGTGAAAAACTGAAACCATTTCCACTAAGATCAGGAACAAGACAAGGTTGCCCACTCTCACCACTGTTATTCAACATAGTTTTGGAAGTTTTAGCCACAGCAATCAGAGAAGAAAAAGAAATAAAAGGAATCCAAATTGGAAAAGAAGAAGTAAAGCTGTTACTGTTTGCAGATGACGTGATACTATAGAGAATCCTAAAGATGCTACCAGAAAACTACTAGAGCTAATCAATGAATTTGGTAAAGTAGCAGGATACAAAATTAATGCACAGAAATCTCTTGCATTCCTATACACTAATGATGAAAAATCTGAAAGTGAAATTAAGAAAACACTACCATTTACCATTGCAACAAAAAGAATAAAATATCTAGGAATAAACCTACCTAAGGAGACAAAAGACCTGTATGCAGAAAACTTTAAGACACTGATGAAAGAAATTAAAGATGATACAAATAGATGGAGAGATATACCATGTTCTTGGATTGGAAGAATCAACATTGTGAAAATGACTCTACTACCCAAAGCAATCTACAGATTCAATGCAATCCCTATCAAACTACCAATGGCATTTTTCACAGAACTAGAACAAAATATTTCACAATTTGTATGGAAACACAAAAGACCCCGAATAGCCAAAGCAATCTTGAGAAAGAAAAATGGAGCTGGAGGAATCAGGCTCCCGGACTTCAGATGATACTACAAAGCTACAGTAATCAAGACAGTATGGTAGTGGCACCAAAACAGAAATATAGATCAATGGAACAGGATAGAAAGCGCAGAGATAAACCCACGCACATATGGTCACCTTATCTTTGATAAAGGAGGCAAGAATATAAAGTGGAGAAAAGACCACCTCTTCAATAAGTGGTGCTGGGAAAACTGGACAGCTCCATGTAAAAGAATGAAATTAGAACACTCCCTAACACCATACACAAAAATAAACTCAAAATAGATTAAAGACCTAAATGTAAGGCCAGACACTATCAAACTCTTAGAGGAAAACATAGGCAGAACACTCTATGACATAAATCACAGCAAGATCCTTTTTGACCCAGCTCCTAGAGAAATGGAAATAAAAACAAAAATAAACAAATGGGACCTAATGAAACTTAAAAGCTTTTGCACAGCAAAGGAAACCATAAACAAGACCAAAAGACAGCCCTCAGAATGGGAGAAAATATTTGCAAATGAAGCAACTGACAAAGGATTAATCTCCAAAACATACAAGCAACTCATGCAGCTCAATATCAAAACAACAAACAACCCAATCCAAAAATGGGCAGAAGACCTAAATAGACATTTCTCCAAAGAAGATATACAGATTGCCAACAAACACATGAAAGAATGCTCAACATCATTAATCATTAGAGAAATGCAAATCAAAACTACAATGAGATATCATCTCACACTGGTCAGAATGGCCATCATCAAAAAATCTACAAACAATAAATGCTGGAGAGGGTGTGGAGAAAAGGGAACCCTCTTGCACTGTTGGTGGGAATGTAAATTGATACAGCCACTATGGAGAACAGTATGGAGGTTCCTTAAAAAACTAAAAATAGAACTACCATATGACCCAGCAATCCCACTACTGGGCATATACCCTGAGAAAACCATTATTCAAAAAGAGTCATGTACCAAAATGTTCATTGCAGCTCTATTTACAACAGCCAGGACATGAAAGCAACCTAAGTGTCCATCAACAGATGAACGGATAAAGAAGATGTGGCATATATATACAATGGAATATTACTCAGCCATAAAAAGGAACGAAACTGAGTTATTTGTAGTGAGGTGGATGGACCTAGAGACTGTCATTCAGAGTGAAGTAAGTCAGAAAGAGAAAAACAAATACCATATGCTAACACATATATATGGAATCTAAAAAAAGAAAAAAAATGGTCAGAAGAACCTAGGGGTAAGACGGGAATAAAGATGCAGACCTACTAGAGAATGGACTTGAGGATATGGGGAGGGGGAAGGGTAAGTTGGGATGAAGTGAGAGAGTGGCATGGACATATATACACTACCAAACGTAAAATAGACAGCTAGTGGGAAGCAGCCGCATAGCACAGGGAGATCAGCTCGGTGCTTTGTGACCATCTAGAGGAGTGGGATAGAGAGGGTGGGAGGGAGGGAGACGCAAGAGGGAAGAGATATGGGGACATATGTATATGTATAACTGATTCACTTTGTTGTAAAGCAGAAACTAACACACCATTGTAAAGCAATTATATGCTAATAAAGATGTTAAAAATAAAGTGGGTTTTAGTTACATTGGGAGAAAAATCTTTCTTATGCTTATCTTTAATGTTAATAGTAATCCTAAGATACCTCTAATATGACTTAATAAAATATCGTTGGTTCTATTTGTAGTTTTGATTTGCATTTCTCTAATAATTAGCAATGTTGAGCATCTTTTCATGTGCCTTCTGGCCATCTGTATGTCTTCTTTGGGGAAATGTCTATTTAGATCTTCTGCCCATTTTTTGATTGGTTTGTTGTTTTGATATTGAGCTGTATGAGCTGTTTGTATATTTTGGAAATCCATCCCTTGTCAGTCACATGGTTTGCAAATATTTTCTTCTAATCTGTAGGTTCTAGATTTTGTAACTGAGGGTTAACTGAGAAAAAACTATGACTGTTTTGCAGCCTCATAACAGGTCAAGATGTTTATTTCCATCTTTGTTTCCACTTTTAAAAAATTCCCTAAAAGGTACATCACTTGTTTTATTGATTAGTCCAGTATTTCTCCCTCACCTCCCATATATTTGCAATACATATTCGCTATGATTTGTAGCAATGACATATGTTGTAATACAGCATTTAACAGTTATACCTGAGTAGAAAGTATGTTCATTACAAAGGCATTCTTCCTTTGGAGGACTTTTTATAGTTATTGGAGCCATTAGGATCAAGTTATGTAGCAAAAGAAACCTAGGATGAAATCTCTTTTTTAAGTTACCCTATTTTCCTAGAGCCCCAGGGTTTGAAAAATGCAAACAAATCATCTCATGTGTTCTCTATGAGATTTGAAATGAAATCTCTGATCAGTTAGTGAAATTAATTTTTATATGAAATAAGGGAGGGATAAATTGCTTGAGTACAATAGAATTCAACTCATCTTAAATTCTGCATTTTCACTTTTGTGATATGTTTGCTTTATCCTGCTCTGAAAAACTATGTTCTGTTGCTCTACCTACAATGACAAGCATTAATCAAACTTACCATTACTATTAAGCACTAATTAAACGTCCACACCCTAACACAACAAATCTGCTAGCTTCTCTGCATGTGCCTTCCATCTCAATGCAGACAAGACAGACAAAAGGGCCTCTTTTTTTGTTTGTTTTTTGGTCACACTGCACGGCATATGGGATCTTAGTTTTATCAAAGATATTTAATCCTAGAGTCTTCCTTTACATAATCTATACGTAAAAGGCCCTTTAGATGAGGCACATAAAAACATTAAATGAACACCAGCTTCGGATAGAGCCTCCTTAGCGGCAAGCTGACAGACGTGGAAGAGTTGGCAGAAGGAAGTTGGCACTCTTATTAAGGGCAATAATTTTGATTTTTTCATAGTTTTGTGGCTATTCACAGCTAAAGTAAAAACCCGAAGAGCTTCATCCGTGCTGATTTCTTTGTTAGAATTTTTTTTTTAAGGACAAATTCTGAAAATTCTGTACTTGGGCCATGGTCCTCCTTTTCTGTGAATATGGGTATCTTTACTTGATTCCAGGTATCTTTTATAAATTAGGTCCTGGGCCACTCTCTTCTTTCTATACATATTTTTTGGAGAGCATGCACCCTTATATTATTTTCCTAAAGTTGGAATGTGTCAGTGGTGTAACATGTGGAGAAGAATGTGCAGGATATTTTGCAAAAACCAACGGTCACTATATAATAGGAGACCTCCCTGTGCTTCTCTGCCATTTAATCTTCAAGAAGAAATGACTAAAGACTAATTTAAAGAATTGTTGGATGTGTTGATTGGCCAACTGATAATCAGAGAGATTTCTAATAGAGCTCCATAATATTAGGGTACTGTAAAGTTTGGTACATATAAATTCAAGTATTTCGACCTGGAGAGAGAAACCACCTTAATCTTCATAATTTTTCCTCTAAACACTTGCAGAGCAACACAATGCATAATCATCATTTTCTTTGAATATTGTTAGGGAAATTAGTATTTCTCTTTCAGAATAGACTCCTGTCTTCCCAATGCTTTTCATTCATTAGTTACCTCTTTCTCCTTTTTGTCTCATCAGCCTGTTAACACCTGCAGTGGATGTCTTTTAGAAGGAAGTTGGAGGAACAATGCTCTTCCCCCAAAAATCAGTTGTTTTATCACTAGTTGTTTGTTGTTATGATTATTCTCTCCATAAAGTTGGGCAGGAAGAAGGAGAAATTAAAAAGCTCCTTTCCATGGTATCACTTATGAGCTGTTCCAACAGAGGTTTGATGGAGTATGATGATTTAAAGTAGTAAGAAAAGGTATTTCCCTTGAATTTCAATTATCTCTGCTTTTTCTAGGTAACATTTGCACAAATAATTGACTGCCAGTTCTAACTCATCCTGCAAACATTACTGGGCTCTTTCTAAAACTTCATAAGATAATTATTTGTCTTTTGAGGACCAGGAATATAAAGATGCTTGCTATTTAAAACGTCCATGATGGTTTTCTCTAGGTAAAGAGATGATGCTTGATATACATTTTTTGTTAACTTTCTGTATTTTCAAGTTTTCTTTAAGGTGTACATTCAGCCATTTTATTCATCCAATGTTAGTCAACTGACTGCCCTGAGACAAACGACATGCTGGTTGATGGGATTATAAAGAGAAGACAGACACGTACTAGAAATTTTGCTGCACAAAATAAAAGATTGAGGTCAATAGCTTGAAAGTGATATGAAATTGAGACAAGATTCAGCTTTTCCTTTTAAGATGAAAGAGCCTCTTAACCATGATTAAATGCTGATGGAAAGATACTGATAGAGAGTGAAGGGCTTAAGATACAAAAGAAGAGGAGGCGAAGATGGGAGCCTGGTGAACTTATAGCTCCTTCCTCTAAGCATGATCAAAGAAGGAAAGATGTGATGGAGTTAGGTACATTTTTGGGACTAGTGTCAGGAAAATTTTCCAGTAAGTTATTTTACCTGAAAATAAAGAGTAAGAGGTAAGATTGATTGTTGGGAATGATTAACAAGTAGGCAGAAAGAACGTTCAGAACGGCTACCGGGAGAACACGAGGGAGCAGTGACAAGGAGGACGTGGGCTTCCACCTGGCATCTGGTGCCCAATGCAGCTGAGAGCTATACATTTATACTGGGACCAATCTGTACAGTTGGGTGATTTTCTCAGAAGCACTCAACAGTCTTACTTACATAATGGAAATAAATAACCCCCCCAACTTTTAAATAGCTTCACATAGTCTGAAGCCAAAAGTAGACTCAAATATGCCTTAAGCCAAAATAACCAAGGACGGGTTTCAGAAATGGAACGGAGAGTGACAAACACCACCATTAACCTCTGTATAGTCATCCCTTAGTAGCCGTGGGGGATTGGGTCCAGGACCCCAACGGATACCAAAATCCACGGATGCTCGGGTCCTGTATATAAAATGGCACAGTATTTGCATAGAACCTACACACATCCTCTCATGTACTTTAAGTCATCTCTAGATTACTTGTAATACCTAATACAATGTAAGTGCTATGTAAATAGTTGCTGGCACGTGGCAAATTCAAGTTTCGCTTTTTGGAACTTTCTGGAATTTTTTTTAAGAATACTTTTGACCTGCGGTTGGTTGAATCCATCAATGCGGAACCCCCAGACATGGCGGGCTGACTGTATGTGATGTCTTCTCCTTAGATACTGTCATTTTCAGATGGAGCTTAGATGATGGGGGGATTTCCAGGGCGATAGACTGCCTCTGTCCTTGCCAGTGATTCTCAAACTTGAGCGTGCATCAGGATCACCTGCAGGGCTTGTTCCAACATGGACTGCTGATTCAGTTTCTGACTCAGTAGGTCTAGGCTGGGGCCCTGCAATTTGCATATCTAATAAGTTCCAGGGTGCTGCTGACACTGCTGGTCGGACACCACTGCTCTAAGTCAAACCCTGCAACAGGATGAATATGTGCAGTGGTTAAGTTACCAGAACTGCTATGTTCAGGGTCTATTTCTCATTCACTGCTGGTTCTCTGCGTACCTACCGCAGTGCCTGGCACGTAACTGACACCCAGTAACTGCTTTGAGGAAGGCAGGCAAACCAGCATTACATGAATGCCCTCCACGAATGTGGCTGGCACATTGCTCTGTGGATGCAGAGAGGCACTTTCACATACACAGAAATATCAACTCATTGATAACATCTCTGTGGCAAAGGAATAAAATGCCAAGTTACTGACATAGCCTAAGCTCCTAAACTAATAGCATTTATTTCAGGCTATGATCTTAGTTCTGTATAAATAGAAGGTCACAACTAACCACAAGTGCAGATCTTTGCAAACTAGAAAATTTCAAAAAGTATATTATTTTCTCCTTTGACCCTGTAAGCAAGGCATTATATTTAGTACCATAATCCCCACTTTAGGGAAAATCTTCAGAAACTTCTGCCATGCTACTGACAACTAGGACCACAGTCTCTTAATTCTTGTGATGTCACCCCTGACCTATGCCTTACTAGGTCCCGTGGTCAGTCTTCTCTCCATCTTAGTCGGTCAGCAGTTTGAACCAGCTGACTAGTCCTTTTTCAAACCACTGTCTTCTCTAGACCCCGTGCTGCCTGGTTTCCCTTCCGCTTCTTTCAGAAACTCTTGCTCTCTCATCCTCTCCTGGACCTTGGAATGTCAGAAGGCCCCGGGGAGCTCTTGTCCTGACTACCTTCTCCTCTGTCCCTCGATGATCTCACCCAGCCCCAGGACTGTGGACAGCATGCTGAGGTCACCCGGGTCTGCATCCCCAGCCCAGACTTCCCTCTCGCCTTCACACTCATTTATTCAACTGCCAGCCTGGCATCTCCACGTGAATACCTAATAAGCATCTCAAATGTCAGAGGTCCAAAACAGAATCCTCACCTGCCTCAAACCCACTTCTCCCCAGTCTTCCTCGTTTCAGGAGATGTCACCCCCGTATATCAGTTACTCAGGCCAAAATCTTGGGCACCATCTTGGATTTCTTTCCTGTGCTAACTTTCCACAAACCCCTTTGATCAGCTTTTGCTCCCACACTCTTTCTGAAGCAGCTCCTTTGTACCATCTCCCCTGCTGCAACCACAGTTGAAACCACCTTCTCTCTTCCTTTAATCCATGGCAAGAGCTTCATAACTTCCCACTCACCTCCACTGGCCCATGCTCCACCAAGCAACTGGAGTGATTTTGTTTTAAGGTGAGTCAGACCATAACAGTTCTCTGATTGTAACCTGCCAAAGGCTTCACCCCACAAGTAGAATAAATCCAAGTCTCTTACCATGACTATAGGATGCTACTTCCCTATCCTCATCTTCCACCACTACCCTACCCAGCCAGCCCCATGGAATCCCAGCCACCCTGGCCTTCCTTCTCCCTCTTGAACATAACAAGCTTCTCCTGCCTCTGGGCTTTCCCCCTTTACAGCTGCTGTTCCCTCTGCCTGTACTGTCCTTTTCCAACCCCTTTCCTAACCACATTCGCCACAGTGGTTCCCCACCACCCCATCACTCTCTATCCCATTTTTATTTCCTTCTGAGCACTTACTTGAAATTATTTAAATAGTTGTTTGTTTAAATATTTACCTGTATCTGGCAACTGGAATATAAACTCCAAGCAGGCAGGGATTTTGTCTTTTTCATCCCAGATCATTTAGACCATTATTTAGAACATTGCACACCACACAAGCATGTTGAATTGATGAACTTTAAATCTGTTCTTCTTCTACAACGCCATGCTGGTGCCTCTTAATGTATTATTTCATAATTTGATCAGAATCTACTCCAATATCCAGAAGATAGGTTGTTCCAATCAATGGTAAAGCCACATACTCAAATCTCCTCTTCTTGAATGCCAAAAGTCATTATTCCAAAGATAGATGCTTGGGCAGCTTAACAGAAATCTCACGCCACGGTCTTTATATAGTCCTCAATGTTTACTTTTAACCCAGACCATAGACTATGTTTTGAACTCTGCATAAACTCTTTCTGGCTAGTATTTTTCAAAATGCTACAAACAAGATCAAGTTTTTCATTCAAGTCCTCCAGAATATTCTAGATAGACTTCAATTTGAGAATTAGTTGAAGTTCCCATATTGACTCTATGCCCTAGCTCAAAAATATTTGACAGTGATTATCTGCTTTTTGGTGTCATTCAGCATTTTGTGTTCTGAATTTAGGCCACAGAAAAGAAAGAAAGAGAATCCGTGCCTCAGGGTGTTTACAGAGTCGTGGGGTTTTTCCCTCCATGTTTCAATTCTATTACTTTAGCATTAAAAACAACAGGAATCTCCCTTTGGCCAAGTACTTAGGATTTGAAACCATCTTGTGCTCTGCTTTAGATTAGGAGTTAACCTAAATTTGGTTACATTTCCTACCACAGCCAGTTAATTCTCTTAATAGAATCGTTATAAACCTGCAGGAATAGAAGCAAGATTCATTCATCCCAATTAGACTGTACCAAGGTGAGACTCCCTTATTTCCACGCCAAACTCCCTTTGCCCACAGGTTTGTACTTTCTTCTTATATTTATGTACCACCTCCTGAAATCCCTTGACTGATAATAGCTTCCACTGGTTAAAACGTACGTCATGCTCTAGACTCTGCTGAAACACTAAGTGTATCGAAAGCTACTGTTAACACTTTGAGAGTAAGTTAAGTTACACAAGTGTCTACCTGAGGCCTGTCTTGTACCTTTGCTATGCTAGGTGTCAGAGTATAGAAGTTGGTCAAGGTTCCTTTGGCTAATAGTCCCTTTTCCTTCAACGCTCTTCCTCATCAGACCACAGTTACCTGGTAGGTTTCCCAAAGCGCCAGCACTGAGGGATGTGCCCCCGGTGATTTCATCCACTGTACTGATGACCCCCATGTTTACCCCTAGCTGCATGCTCCTAGGATTGCTCATGCTGTCATCCGTCTATGGGGACATGTGGATGCCCAGGGACACCTCACACACCACGAATCTGAAACCAAACTCATTATTTTCCTACCTTCACTGACACGTCTGCTCTCCTTTCTTCCTGTGTGACATCCCGATTCACATGATCGACAGGGCTATGACTGACCATCGTCCCCAGCTTGAAACATTGAATTTTTTCCTGAGCTCTGTACTCATAATAAATCGATCCCTAAATCACATAGATTCTACTGAAGAATATGGTGCCTCTGGCCTGACCTCTTCTTTCCACCCACACTACCAATTTTAGGAGCATAATTTATCTCACTCTTTTGTGTCTTTGATGAGATTTGGGGGTGGATGGGTAGTCTACATCTCCATTTATATCTTGACCTCCTCCTCCTAATTTTATCTAAGGAACGACCCTTGCAGCAATGTGAGTAGCATTGTCCGATGGAAACAAAATGAGCCACACATGAAATTTTACATTTTCTAGTAGCCATATTGTAAGAGAACAAAGAAACCAGTGACATTAATTTTGAGACTGTATTCAATTTAAACCAGTACATCCAAAATATTACAATTTCAAACTATGATTTAGATTAAAATTTTCAGTAGATATTTCACAGTCCTTTTTCTTGGTTCAAAGTCAAGTGCTCAATGGCCTTGTGTGGCCAGTGGCTGCCATATTTCATAATATTATTGTAGGTGATGAACTGGGGTGGTGCTAACACTCATAGAGAAGGACATACCTATAGCATCAGTGAGCAGTAAGGCCATATAATGAGATACTGGTGATGGAAACAAAAAAATAACCCATAACTACACTGAAAAATATGAAGGTAGCCATCAGGAGAGAACTCATAAAGCAGATGGAATCAAACTGAGGATAAAACCACAGCCCAAATTAGGGAGAGGGTCAAGTGGAAAACTTTGCAACCAGAAGATAAATAGGTCCTGGAGATCTAACGTACAGAATCCTGATTTTAGTCAAGCAAACTGTATTATGTGTCAGAATTGCTAAGGAACCAGATCTTAAATATTCTCACCACGATAAAGAAATGATCATTATCTGATGTGAGAGAGGCGTTAATGAACACCAAGGTGGTAATCATCTTGCAGTGTGTAAGTGGATCAAATCAACACACTGTACACCTTGAACTTACACAATGTTGCATGTCAATAATATCTCAAGTCAAAACAGAACATCACAGCCTAAAATACACAGAAGAGAATGGACCTTCAAGAATAACGTTTCCTAAACAAATCCCACTAGAGAGCTAGAGGCACACTGAATCAGGCACTAGAAAGGGCCCTGGGGCAGATGAGTCGGTAATTAAGAGATGGCCTTGGGAAGAGCAAGGTAAGTAGGGCACCTAACCCTCATGCACCTGTGAGCCCAGGCAGCTGTGACTCTCTCCTCCAGACTAAACGGCTCAAGAACTATTGTTTGACCTAAGTGAAAGCTCTTCTGCTGGTTTTTCTTTAAGGGAAGCAGACAAGAACCTGGGGGAATGAAATGGGGCCAGTGAGGCTGGTGTCGGCCCCCAGGGTAGAGCACTGAGGGTGTATTTGGAGGTGGGGACTCCAACAGGAGGGGCCCCTAGGCTTTGCTGCAGGTAAGGAGAAATGCCTCTCACCCATCCTGCCCTCCCCACAATGATAGAAGACAGACTGCTGAGATCAGAATGCACATTAATAGAAAAATTAATAGGGTTTCTTATTTCAGCTGAGGCAATTCAGACTTCAGTCCTGTCCTTGACCATAAGTGTGAACAGAAAGCCAAGAATCATCAAACTTTGAAAGAAAACACTTCAAAGAGAAACATCAAATTCAACAAAGTGAAGAACTCACTCCAAGGAAACAGTGTCAATAGAAAACTAAGGCAACTTGAAAATAAATATGAAAATAACATAATCCTCCTCCTCAAATATTCAATAATATTTAATAAAAATAGAACAAGCTACTATTTTTTTAAATGTCTGGGAATTAACCATATGACCAAACAACAAATATACAGTCTCAGCCTAAAGTCTGGAGAGCAGAATGAAACCGACTCAAAGAATGAATACTCTGGAAGGAACCTCTAAAATATCATGTAAACAAATGCAGGGATGGATAGAATGGGATGAGTCAGGACACGTAAGAATTGAAAATAGAGCCAAATCTTAAACATCTGTCTAATAGGAGTTTTAGAAGAGCAGAAACTGGAGGAGAGAAAATACTGAGCGACTTTGAAGAAAATTTCCCTGAGCTGAAGGGCACAGCACGGTTCACCTCCAGAATATTCAGATATAAATAAACGTATGCATGTATAACATCTTCCAGGCAGAGGGAGGGGTGGGCACAGATTAATTACAAGGGAGTAAGGACGAGGTGGGCCAGACTTGTCATCAGTAACGCTGTGTGCCAGCACGCCTGGGGCCAACCTTCCCAAGTGCGGAGGGAAAACGAATAGTAGTTTGTATCTAGTTCATACTCACATTTAACGTGGGAAAACAGAGTGTTTTGAATAAAGTTTACTACATGAGGTCCTTTCTGAAAAAATAACTAGAGAATTTATTTCAGCAAATGCATCCAAGGAAAGAGAAGGAATAAGGGTATCAGAAATAATACTACAGGGAAAATCTTACCACTAAGGTTTAAATGCCTGATTGTACATAGTACAATAAAATATAAAACCTCAAACAAAAACTCCCAGATCTTTTCACAAAATCAATATGCTAGGGTACTGTCATGTTCCAAAGCAGGATCCAAGCATTAGATGTGACACATTCCTGTGCAGCCACGGAAGCCTTCACTGGATGTGACTCAGAGAGTCCAAGAATCTGCTCAATCACGTCAGCATCCTTCATCCATTTCTGACACCTGAGCAGCTGGGGCCACTGCCCCGGGTGCCCTGGATGAGAAGGCCCACTGTGGCCTTCCTCTGGCCATGCCCCCCACAGCAGCATGAGGTGTCTGTGGGCTCCCTGAAGTCCATGCTTCCCATCGCCCCACCTGTAGACCACGCTCCTCGTACCTGGGAAGCTGCAGTTCCCAATCGAGCGTCCCTGAGCCGACTTCCAATCCCTGCCTAGCTCTTCCCGAGGTCGCCCTCCTGTGGCTGACCAGGCACCAGGGTCCTCAATCCTCTGACAGGGATGGCCAGGGGGTGGGGAGTTAGGGCAGAGCCTGGACTCACACGCAGGTGCCCACATGCATCCCACTCCCGGCATGGGATGCATCCAGGTGTGGGAAGAGAGATGCGCGAGGACCCTCCATTTGTGTTCCTGTTCTAAGCCCCCAAAATGTTAGGGACTGGCCTCCCCTCATCTTTGGCAGAGGAAGAAAGGCAGGGAGGGGAGAGAGAATTCAGTCGAGGAAGAAGTGGAGTTGAGAGCGGACTTCAGGAAATCACCAACCGGACATAGCGATTAGAGAGGGAAGAGATGAAAGCCCTCAGATGGAGTGTCAGGAGGTTTCCTGCACGAAGTTAAAAGTGGCCTAAACAACGTGTATACTTACTGCTGCACACAGCACAGGAGGGAGGCCCCAGGACGGTTTCTTCCGGTGGCTGCGTGGCATCCTTCGTAACCTGCTCCCTTCCATCTCTCCTCTCTGTGTCTGTAGTCAGTGCAAGCTTGACCTCTTCGGCCGTTGCCCTCAGGGGCCCAGCATGCTGACTCTAGCCCTAAGGGATGCAGCTAGGCAACAATGTCCAGAAGCAGGAAAATAACCAGCCTGTCTTGGGTCCCTTTTACAAAGCATGAAAAGTTCCTAGAAGCTCCACCATCCCCCGCATCTCATTTGCCAGAACCCATCACTGGCCAGAGAAAGTGCCTTTACCCTTGGCCAGGACTGACTCAGGCTGATGCCAGGTGGCCCTGAAGCACAGCCCACCTTGGGGCTCTGTGGGCCAGAAAAGGGAGCGTGGCTGCAGGGCAGGCATCTCCTGGGGGAAAGGCCAGAGGGCCAAGGACTGACAGGGGATCTCCAAGCAGGGTTCCCAGACCAACAGCACCACCTGGGGACTTATTAGAAATGCAGATCTCCAGCTTCACCCCAGATCTCTGGAATCTGCAGCTCTGAAAGTGGGCCCAGCAGTATGTTAACATGTCCTCTGGGGGCTCTGAGGTGCTCAGGTTTGAGAACCACTGCCTGTACCCACCCCCCTCTATTGGGATGAATCTGCAAAGGCGAAGAAAAGAGCGAATGAGCAGGCAGCTGTGAAAGCACCCCAGGAGGGAAGGAGAGAGTTGTCAGGAACGTCTAAGGCAGTGAAGAGACCTAGGTTTTACTTACAGAGCTTATGGGGAACAGGAAATTGATCAATTGCACCCAAAGCAGTTACATGCAAGCGAAGGGCTTTCAGGAAGGCCTGTGCAGTTTAAAGGAAGACAAAAAGAATCCAATGGAAAACTCAAGACACTGGAAATGAAGTAATTCTCAGGGGAGGACTTGCCTGGGGGCTGTGAAGGGAGAGAAATTAGCGCCATGTGCTTTAACACCTGAACCACTTCTCAAGAGCAGCTGTTGAGCGTTTGGAATGAGGCTCATCTGAACTGAAACGTGCCATTGATATAAAATGCACACTGGGGGCTTCCCAGGTGGCGCAGTGGTTAGGAGTCTGCCTGCTAATGCAGGGGACACGGGTTCGGGCCCTGGTCTGGGAGGATCCCACATGCCGCGGAGCAGCTGAGCCCGTGAGCCACAACTGCTGAGCCTGCGCGTCTGGAGCCCGTGCTCCGCAACGGGAGAGGTCCGCGCACCGCGATGAAGAGTGGCCCCCGCTCGCCGCAACTGGAGAAGGCCCTCGCACAGAAACGAAGACCCAACACAGCCAAAAATAAATAAATAAATAAATAAAATGCACACTGGATCTCAAGCCTCAGTATAAAAAGAGAAAATGGACAATAATCCCTTACTAATTTTATACTGATTACATGTAAAAAGAATAATACTTTTTGATAGATTGTTTTAAATATATTCCTAAAATTAATTGCACCTCTTTGTTTTTTAATGAGGCTACTAGCATTTTCACTTACATTTGTGGCTAACATATTGTTTCTGATGGAGAACTCTGGTCTAGAGCAAAAGGGAGTCTAATATGTTTGGAGAAAAACTGGATGAAAAAGTTTAGAGAAGGGTTTAGAAGTTTCAGGTCAACATAAGGATCTAAGGAAAACACTACATGCAGTTGTTTCAAGATTCTTCTCATGTTAAATTGTGTCTTACAATATTGAGAGAGAAAAATGTTTCTGCCCCTTGAAAAGAAAAAAAAAAAAAAAAAAACCCTGAGGAGATTATGAAGATACAGAAGTTCACCTGTCAAAGACTGGCTACTCATTTTAAGCTGTCAAGGAAGAGTTGAGTTCATTGAGTGAGGATATAATTTAGTGCTGAAATTTCTTCCATGTTTGAAAGAAACCTCCAACTAGTAGGTTGAACTAAACTACTGGTGGACAAAAGAAGAAAAAAATACCAAAGGTCATCCTTGGCTTTTTTGGGTTCATGCTCGAGCAGAAAGATCAAGCTATAAGAATAAGAGGTCTGACAGTGTTCCTTGAGATGTTATAGGTGGGTCCATCTCAGAAGTGCCTCAAACATCTAAACACAGGACTTGCTTAAGAAGAGTCTGGTACCAATGACTAGAGCAAACAGGAGGACAGTGCTAACTGAGGGCTTTTTTTTTTTTTTTTTAATTTTTGGCTATGTTGGGTCTTCGTTTCTGTGCAAGGGCTTTCTCTAGTTGCGGCAAGCGGGGGCCACTCTTCATCGCGGTGCGCGGGCCTCTCACTATGGTGGCCTCTCTTGTTGCGGAGCACAGGCTCCAGACGCGCAGGCTCAGTAGTTGTGGCTCACGGGCCCAGTTGCTCCGCGGCATGTGGGATCTTCCCAGACCAGGGCTCGAACCCGTGTCCCCTGCATTAGCAGGCAGATTCTCAACCACTGCGCCACCAGGGAAGCCCCTGGGGGCTTTTTAAAAAAGCAACATGTTGCCTCCTGAGAAGCTGTCACTCAAAACCTTCCTCTCAGTGCTTGGAGGCCACACAGGGGAGAGAAAAGATGCTATAGAAAATATCCTTATTTATAACTCCATATCCTCAAATTCCACAGAACCTACAAAAGCTTTTTTCCTCAACAGGCTTCAACTACAGCAACATGGATGGACCTAGAGATTGTCATACTAAGTCAGACAAAGAAAGACAAATATCATATGATATCACTTATATGTGGAACCTACAAAAAAGATACAAATGAACTTATATACAAAACAGAAATAGACTCACCAGACATAGAAAACAAACTTACGGTTACCAAAGGGAAAGGGGGGGGGGGAGGAGGGATAAATTAGGAATTTGGGATTAACAAATACACACTACTATATATAAAACAGGTAAACAACTAGGACCTACTGTATAGCACAGGGAACTATATTCAATATCTTGTAATAGCCTATGATGGAAAAGAATCTGAAAAATATATATGTATATATAGATATGTATAGAGAGATAGGTAACTGAATCACTTTGCTGTACACGTGCCACATTGTAAATTAACTACACTTCCAAAAAACCAGGATTAAACTGTCTTAGACTTTCTGTTTCTCAAATTGTGAACTCTCTTAACTTCCTTTTCTCAATCTTCATGTGTTTTCTTGGCCAATGCTAAGTACTTGACTTGGCTAGGAGACTACTTCTTGTTCATTCTGTAGCTTTTTTTTTTTTTTGCCTCCCTCATATTGCATTTTCTCTTAACAGTAGCACTGAAGTCCCAGCTACAACACCAGACATTCCCCACTCTCCTTCTTATTGTTGTTTAAAAAAATATGAAATGGGGAAAAAGTAAAAATGACCCCACTGGAGAATGTAGTCCCATCAAATACAGACTCTGAGATTCCCATACTGGGTTCTGCATGATTTACTATAAAGAGAGATGAATGGCTAGGACCATAAGAAAGACATTCTTCAGAGAGAGAACTATAGATCTAAGTGCTTTGCTTCCAACGGCAAAGTTTTAACAACCAGAGGTTTTATATGGTACATATATACAATGGAATACTTCTCAGCCATAAAGAAGAATGAAATAATGCCATTTGCAGCAACATGGGTGGATCTAGAGATTATCATACTAAATGAAGTAAGTCAGAGAAAGACATACCATCTGATACCTCTTATATATGGAATCTAAAAATATGACACGAATTTATCTACAAAACAGACTCACAGACATAGAGAACAGACTTGTAGTTGCCAAGCTGGGGGCTTAGGGGAGGGATGGAGTGGGAATTTGGGGTTAGAAGATGCAAACTATTATATATAGAGTGGATAAACAAGGTCCTACTGTATCCACAGGGAACTGTGTTCAATAGCCTGTGATAAACCATAATAGAAAAGAATATAAAAAAGAATATATATGTATATCACTTTGCTGTACAGCAGAAATTAACACAACATTGTTTTTTTTTAGTTGAAGTATAGTTGATTTACAATCAGAATTTTTAAATTTTCAAGTAACCAATGTCTAAAATACTTTTGAAGCAGAAAAATGTTGAATACATTTTCAAGGTTAACCAAACAAAGGAATTATCAGTGTGGTCATCAACAAATAGGTAAAGTTTTGAAAATATCTGACACGTGTAAAATCGACCTCCTTGGTCAATGAGAACACAAATGTCATCCCCTGAATGTGAGTATATTAAATTCCTATTGCTGCTATAACAAATTACCACCAACGTAGGGGCTTAAAACAGCACACATTTGTTAGCCTACATTTCTGGAAGCCAGAAGTTCAAAATGGGTGTCACTGGGCTAAAGTCAAGTTGTTGGCAGGGCTGTATTCCTTCTGGAGGCTCTAGGGGAGAGGTTTCCCTTCCTTTTTCAGCTTCTGGAGACCACCCCCCCAACAAAAAAACATTCCTTGGCTCACAGCCCCTCCTTCATCTTCAAATCAGTCTCTGGCTCTGACTCCTCTGTTTTCCTCTCACTTATAAGGACCCCTGTAATTACATTTGACCTACCTAATTAGGATAATCTCCTGATCTCAAGATTTTTATCTCAATCACTCCTGCAAAGTCCCTTTTGCCACATAAGCTACCTTATGGACTGAATGTTTGTTTTCCCTTCAGAATTCATATGTTGAAATCCTAACCCCCAAGGTGATGGTATTAGGAGGCAGGGCCTTTGGGAGGTGCCTAAATCATGAGAGTGCAGCCCTCCAGGGTGGGATTAGTGCCCTCATACGGGACACCCCACAGAACTCTCCAGCTGCCCTTCCACCATGTGAGGGTACAAGGGTAAGCGGACAGTCAACTCTCACAGAACCCGACCACCCTGGCACCCTGATCTCAGACTTCCATTCTCTAAAACTGAGAAATAAATGTTTGTTGTTTAAGCCTCCCAGTCTGTGGTACTTGTTATAGCAGCCTGAACTGACTGTATCCTATTCACAGATTCTGGAGATTAGGACATAGCCATCTTTGGGGGCCATTATTCTGCCTATTCAGTAGACCTCTAACGATTTGCTCTTTCTGGAAAAGAAAAGAAATGAGATGTTAGAGGAATTCCTTCAGAGTGAAACATCTTTATTTCACCTTCGCTTTTGAGAGATATTTTCCCCAGGTATAGATTTCTAGGTTGATAGGACTTTTTCTTCTTTACGTACTTTAAAGATAGATCTTTTTGGTTACATTGCTTCTGTGAGAAATCTGCCATTCTTATCTTTCTTCCTCTGTAAACAACATACTCTTTCTTTGGCTGCTTTTAAGATTTCCCCTTTGTTACCAGCTCTATACAGTTAGATTATGCCTTGGTGTAGTTTTCCTCATATTTCTCATGTTTGGAATTCATTGCGCTTCTTAGATTAGTAGATTTAATAGTTTTCACCAAATTTCAGCCATTATTTCTTCAGTAACCCCTTCAGGGGCTCCAACTACACAAATATTAGGCTGCTTAACACAGTCCCAGCTCACCAATGCTCTTTTGTCTTTGAGGGATTCTTTTTTCTCTATTTCATTTCAGATAGTTTCTATTTCTGTGTCTTGAAATCCACTAATCTTTCCTTCTGCAATGTCTAGTCTTCCATTCATCCCATCCAGTGTATTTTTCATCTCACACATATTAATTTTCTCTCTATTCAGTTTGGGGCCCTTTTATATCTTCAGTGTCTCTACTGATCTTCTTGATTGGTTACTAGACACTGTGAATTTTACCTTGTTGAGTGCTGGATATTTTTGTATTTCTAAAAGAGACTCTTGAGCTTTGTTCTGTGATATAAATAAATCACTTGGAAACAGCTTGATTTTTTCTTTGAGTCGTGCTTTTATGATTTGTTAGATGGGTCCAGAGCAGCACTAGCTAGTTCTTCCCACTACTGAAGTTAAGACCTTCCTGAGGACTCCACCCAGCGTCCCATGAATTCTGAACTGTTCCAATCTGCCTGGTAAGGACAAGTGCTATTCTCAGCTCTGAACGAGCACCACATGTTGTTTGCTAATCTTTTCAGATGTGTTTTCCCCCAGACTTAGGTAGTTTCTTCACATGCATTTGCTGGTCAGACCCTCTGCACCTCTCTGGGATTCTCTCTGTATAGCTCTCTCCTCTTGGGTACTGTCCTGAGAACTACATCTGCCTCAGTCTCCTTGGACTTTGTCTCCTACACTCATGCAGTCAGCTCAGCTGGGCTCTGCCTGGATTTTCCCCACCCTGTGCCGTAGCCTGGAAACTCTCTTTGGAATAAGTGAGTGAAATCGACAGGTTTTCCTCATTTCTTTCCCATCTCTCAGGAATCACTGGTTTTCATTGCCTGATGTGTAGTGCTTTGAAAACTGTTTTTTCATATATTTTGTCCAGTGTTTTTGGTTGTTTCAGGCAGGAGATAAATCTGGTCCCTTGTGACTCTACCTTGGGCAGAAGTACCTCAACCCTTTAGCAATTTATAGACCCGTTGAGAATTTCCTAATCTTGTATTTATCATTATCTCAAACAGTTCTTTCACATGTTTCTCGTAAACAATTCTGAGACTTTCCATTTATTTGAACACAAGGCTGTGGCACTAGGGACATAAGTCAAATAACTTTTTGCTTTAAAATCATTAAGTGTGACTGAACTATCTAGTGTGAAATAGTTTTCTTATTTTACTTATTAGAATATTGTTCAACTTTCATTGAAGTACATTCACTGATCTTTCACTCATCCTATTACTCATCTTCCAATGTGTCAGTTAAAATAAAACCTGTTCACACCACTTAACATCAAATATCATGTTTTGACAGTTTGGTATCAGAGGCTTTTGAGCAGAGACTGTGCCCTACAGGGCCTTTTATTCCCATCCCTTGAGTGGCATCATATAAACATGGTTCTAACGTATAAGAAAGGAAGTGTTATCAAACTCTTAGAGGAAAACATAGGCAGAACACTCTATGACATAAATCACAGCAAGATCCTTTTTGACCCAGCTCCTAGAGAAATGGAAATAAAAACACAAATAAACAAATGGGACCTAATGAAACTTAAAAGCTTTTGCACAGCAAAGGAAACCATAAACAAGACCAAAAGACAACCCTCAGAATGGGAGAAAATATTTGCAAATGAAGCAACTGACAAAGGACTAATCTCCAAGATTTACAAGCAGCTCATGCAGCTCAATAACAAAAAAACAAACAACCCAATCCAAAAATGGGCAGAAGACCTAAATAGACATTTCTCCAAAGAAGATATACAGATTGCCAACAGACACATGAAAGAATGCTCAACATCATTAATCATTAGAGAAATGCAAATCAAAACTACAATGAGGTATCATCTCACACCGGTCAGAATGGCCATCATCAAAAAATCTAGAAACAATAAATGCTGGAGAGGGTGTGGAGAAAAGGGAACCCTCTTGCACTGTTGGTGGGAATGTAAATTGATACAGCCACTAGGGAGAACAGTATGGAGGTTCCTTAAAAAACTAAAAATAGAACTACCATACGACCCAGCAATCCCACTACTGGGCATATACCCTGAGAAAACCATAATTCAGAAAGAGTCATGTACCACAATGTTCATTGCAGCTCTGTTTACAATAGCCAGGACATGGAAGCAACCTAGGTGTCCATCATCGGATGAATGGATAAAGAAGATATGGCACATATATACAATGGAATATTACTCAGCCATAAAAATAAATGAAATGGAGGTATTTGTAATGAGGTGGATGGAGTTAGAGTCTGTCATACAGAGTGAAGTAAGTCAGAAAGAGAAAAAGAAATACAGTATGCTAACACATATATATGGAATCTAAGGGAAAAAAAAAAAAAAAAAGGTCATGAAGAACCTAGTGGCAAGACGGGAATAAAGACACAGACCTACTAAAGAATGGACTTGAGGATATGGGGAAAGGGAGGGGTGAGATGTGACAGGGTGAGAGAGTGTCATGGACATATATACACTACCAAATGTAAAATAGATAGCTAGTGGGAAGCAGCCGCATAGCACAGGGAGATCAGCTCGGTGCTTTGTGACCACCTAGAGGGGTGGGATAGGGAGGGTGGGAGGGAGGGAGTTGCAAGAGGGAAGAGATATGGGAACATATGTATATGTATAACTGATTCACTTTGTTATAAAGCAGAAACTAACACACCATTGTAAAGCAATTATACTTCAATAAAGATGTTAAAAAAAAAAAAAGAAAGGAAGTGTTTCTAAGATAGTATCTTTTTAGGAAGATAGCTTTATTCTAAACTATGTTTGATCTTTTTATGTTTTCGACATTTGACCATTCCCTTCCTTAAAATAAAATACCTATGCATTCGCAAGTGATAAACCACTGCCTATAGCCTTCGTATATTGAGAAAAACAAAATAAATATGTACCTAATGTTAAGGGCAAGAGATGAAGTGTCTTCTCATAATAATAATGTTGAAAATAGTTTTCCTTCGTCAGTACAATCTGACAGGGGTGGAAATAAAAAGTCCCAAGCAAAAAGTCTTGGATGAAATAACTTCATCTAAGCCATGGAGTCACCTCAGCCATTTTTTTTCCCATCTTACTAGAGCCTAGTTTATGAGAATCCCAAAGAGATAACTAAAAAGGGTTCTGAACCCAGTTCCAAGGGGTCGGGGGATGGCTGTTTCCCTATATCATCGAGCAATTCTCAATCCCCAAGTCAGGGTCCTACAGTTTAACTTAATTCTGACACTGTCTACCTGGAGATGGAGTCAGACCACACAGGTTAAGGGCTCAGTCCTTCAAGACTGCCACCCCCCCTCCCCCACTTCAGATGCCAATCTCAAATCCAGGTTGTCACCTACATTTCTGACCAGACTATAAATCAGAGGTTCCCAAAACCCCTCCTTGGGTTCAGTTAATTTGTCAGAGAGGCTCACAGAACTCAGGAAGCCAGTTTACTCACTAGATTGCTGATTTATTACAAAGGATACAAAAGGATACCCACCAATGGCTACATGAAGTGACAGACGGGCAAGGTAGGAGGAAAGGGCACAGAGCTTCCGTGCCCTCTCCAGGCACGCCTCCCCACATCTCCCTGTGCTCACCAACCCTGAAGCTCTCCAAACCCCGTCCTTTTGGGGTCTTATGGGGGCTTCATTACATAGGCACAATTGATTAAAACATTGGCCATTGGTGACTGAACTCAACCTCAGCCTTCTCCCCTCCCCAGAGGTCAGGAAGTGGGACTGAAAGTTCCAACCCTCTCATGTCTTGGCTGGTTTTCCTGCCAACCAGCCCCCATCCTTAGGTGCAGTCCAAAAGGCACCTTATTAACATAACAAAAGACACCTTTATTGCTCTCATCACTTAGGAAATTCCAAGAGTTTTGGAAGCTCTGTGCCAGAGTCACAATGACATAAAAGCTTAGTGTGTGTGACTGAAATATCAGACATCTTACTATCATCATTTAAGCACCCATATTTCAATGGTTTAAATATTTCCATTTGGAAAATTTAGAGTAGAACTCTTGGACATACCATTGCAGGAGCTAAGGAAGTTTAAAGGATTGTTTACTCAAAAATCTGAGCTAAAGCAATTTCTTATGACTTTTAATTTTTTAAAGAATTAGCTTATTTTCTATGCTGTATATCTGGTTTACAACTAATAGACTTGGAGAGGACCTTCAGTCTCCTAAGGGCTGAACATAGAACCTAACTTTGGTGGGAACACAGTAGTATACGTAGACGAACCCTTCCATGGTTAAGTAGGCAAATGGCCCCAGACATCAAGAGAGCAACACGTCACAATCTGTCTTGAATGGTTTAAAGAGATTCCAAGTGCTTATTTACTTATTGTAAACTCTCTCTTACCTGTAATTTTATTCCGTTGCTTATGGTTCTGTGGCAATAAAGATAAATTGCTCAGCATCCTCCAAAATTGTTCATACACTTAAAGATAAAATTATTGACCCAGTCACCATCTTTCTTTATTTAAGACGATATCACTGAAGTTTGATAAACGACTATGTGTTAAGGGACTAATATTAATTTATCCTCTTCTCTGGGAACATTTGCAATGGTTTTGCTTCTAATCTCAGCACACCCTTTTGTGTCACCTCTCGCCTGGCTCAGTCCGTTGAAACACAAGGCTAGTGGGGTCAAGGCTGCAGGTTGAGGATAAGAGTTGGCCAGTTCACTCGAGGAAAACCAACCCCTTGCAATGGTCAGAAGCCACCCAGGTATTTCCATTCAGGTAACTGGTTAATGAGTATCACAAGGGAAACTGGTCAGTGGTGTGAAGTTAACTCAGAACAGCCTTTGCACCAATCGGAAAACCTGCTCCGAGGCTGTATATAGGCTTGGTCACAGTGCCAGAGCACCATGATTTGATACAACGTATTAAAGAGCCAAGGAGTTTAAAGGAAATTTAAAAAATAAAAGCAGTAAAAAATCATCTCTGAAAGGGGAAATTTTTTTTTTTCTTCCCAAGAAGGTCTGATCTGAGTTCAAGGTTAGTTGACTTTGGTCAGATGCTCCACAGATGGAACATCTTAAAAACCAACTAATCACTAACAAGAACGCAATATGCCATTGGGAACCATTTCCCTCTAGTATAGCAATTTCCATATGTTTTTCTACCGTCTTGCATTTCCCATAAAATATCTCGATAATTCTAATAACCTAAATCTTCAAGAAAATTAACATTCAGTTAATCGGTCAACTTTTCTTCTTTGTAAACCAAAGAGGTTTTGGAATTACAAAAGATTTTAGTGGATACATTTAAAATTAAAGTCAGAGAGTTAGACCAAACAATAAATCAGTAAACAAAAGAAAAATGAAAATGAAGAACCAGTATACCAATTTCAAGATACGTTGATAACTACTCTCCAAAAGTTTTCTAATACATTCATCAAAAGACATTTTCCACCAAAATTTAAAACTCAACCATTTGAGACTTATAAAATACCAACTTAAGTGTATTAGATGTCCATTTCTACTCTATTATAGTGATTTCCTCCCCCAGAAATATCTTTATGTATGTATTTGTCTATGTGTGTATTTGACGCTTTTGAGTGCTGAAATTAAAAACCACTTTGAGAAAACTACTGTCCATCACATTCTAATTCACTTATTTTATTCTAATTAGAGTATTAATGCTTGAATAAGCTCTAGACAAATGACATTAGTGCTACAGCATAGGCTACACACGTAGAAATAAGATGAGCTTTCTTCATTTGCTGTCTAGGGTCTGCTGACCCAAAAACGCTTTTTTTTTTTTTTTTTTTTTTTTATACGAAGGGCAGATACGGTAACTTCTTACTTGAATGATAATTTGCTTCATGTGCTGCGGTTTAAGGAAAACTTTCTCACCTTTTCTCCCACGTTGGATTCCCCCTTCAGTCTTTCCGTTCCTTGAACATGGATTACTGTCATCCCATGTAATTCATTCACCTTGATATATCTGTACTTTTCTTTTAAAATGTCGACCTATCAAAATCCTCTGTTTTATAATACTACAATCAGAAAAACACCATGAACAAACAGTCCCTTTTGAGGGCTGGTAGGGATGAAATAATTGGCCAAGTGAATTTGCCTCAGACTAGGACAAATGCAAGCAGAGGTCAGAAGAATCACTTCACACAAAAATTGGGGCCAGTTCCAGTGCCATGGCTACTTCCTCAGCTTGAGAAGTTCTGTGTCTATTCTTTACTCATTCACTCGGCTTGCATTAAGTATTGATGATATACTATCCACTAGGAAAATAAAAATAAGCAACATTAGAAACGGTTCCTGCCCTCACGGGGCTTTCTATGCAGTGGGAGAGAGAGATGCTTCTAATAATTCAGCAGACACGTGTGGACTTAAGTGTGATATGCAGCTGAGGGCAGGCGGGGTCTGTGAGACTTGACTGTAACAGAGAGGATTTGATTCCCTGAGGAGGTGCCGATTGACCGCAGGTTTTAAGGATAAGAGCAGTTATCTCCAGAATGTAAATTTAAATCGTGCCATGACTTTCCACAAATGATGAAATATTGGCTTGTGCCTCTTTTTCAGAGTTCCTGTCCTGTTAGGTTTATTAACTAGTCCTGTAAGGTTTGTAGGGATGCTCAAGCAATTGTACATTGAGTGGTAAATCTAATAGGCAAAGCACCTTGGTCAGCCTGTTCCTGAACATGGAGATATTTGATTGGTGGCATGGAAAATCTGTGTATAATGTAAAATTCACTTCTCTGATATTGTTGTAAAGCTGCATCTCTTCTGATGCTTTCCCGAGCATATACCATCTGTGTTTTAGGAGTTAAGTAATTTAATTTGTTTTCCTTAAAGAAACAAAATATCATGTGGACCACAAAAAGTGTAGACCCGTGGTCTTTGGTAAGACACATTTTCTTCCAATGTGATTTATACTACTATTTAGTCTAATAATTACTAACACCTCACCCATCTTAAAATGATCTTCTTAGAAAGAAAATAGCAGATTTCTTTTTGAGAACAAAGAATAAACTGGTACTTACGCCAAATGTTTTATCTATGTGATATTCAATACAATCAATTATATATTATATTGAGTCAACTACACACACTCAACTCAATTCAACATTAACTCAGAGATGATGATGTCCTATGTAGAAAAAAAAAGAGTGGTGTTTAATAAAGAAAAAGTTGTTCTGACCAGTAAAATTATCTAGAGTAAGATAATGGAGCTATAACAGCCATAGTCCTGTGAGGAAAACAGAACCCATGCCACGTGATTCAATAGAGGTCGTTTCATATAGGGAATTGGTTACAAAGATGGTGGCAAGAGCTGAAAAACAGAGTAGCAGCAGGAAACCTACACCACCCTGGAGCTGGTGGGTGGAGACACAGGGGAAAAGCTGTGTAACTAGGACCCAAAGCCACAGCATCATTAAGATCAAAGTTTTGAGATGCAATTTCCTAGAAGACGAGATGGCCAAGAGTATCATCCCTGGGCTTGGCTTATCTAATAATTTTCATCCACAGAGATTCTAAATATGTAGTCTAAGATTATCTTGGGTATCTATTATTGGAACTGTATGTTAATATTTTCATTATATTGGAAGGACACCTCATTATTTGAAACCACTGCTTTATGGAAGATATTAACTCTTGAAATCCCATAAGAAGATGCTCTTATCTTTCTTTTACAGGAAAGATATTGAGCAAGTATGTTTAAGAATTCTTGGTGGTGGTTCTTTTCTCTTCGAAAAATTTACCTTGACCTTCACGTTCACCTTTTTTATTTCTACTGAAATGTTGGAACCAACCATACTGCTCAGGGATACTTCCAAGCCCTACATCCTGCTCCAAGCCAAACTATCTTTTAAATATTATTATATATTCCCAAACTATGAGACATGGAGAGGTCAAAGAGTAGTATATGTTTTTTCTTCAAGTTTGCTTCTATCTTATCAGGTGGTTCATACTTTGGCTGCTAGGTCCTATTTTCTTCCTCAATCACATTATTAGGTACAACTGGAGATATTCTAATAGGTAATGTTTCTGAGCTCACCACCAGGCACTGTGAAAGATTTTACATGTATTAACTCTCTTAATATCTGCATCAATCTGACGATGTAAATATTCTTATTATTCCCATTTTCGAGATAGGGAAACTGAAAAGCACAGAGAGGTTAGTTAAGGGCATGTGAGGTTCAGACCCAGGCTCTATGGCCCCAGAGCCTGGCTTTCAATGGCTCTGCTGCCTCTGAGATTTATACCCCAGATGTAAAGAATTCAAAGAGTTTTTGAAAAGAAAACAAATATGATAAAAGGGCACCCCATTGTTTGTTAAATGCAACCAAACTCAACTGTTAGAATGAGAGCCACTTTCACTGTTTCCTCTGGGAATACTGTGGACAGGTTCCAATCCCTCGGTGCCTAGGCAGAAGGCTTGGTGGGTCCCTCTGTTCACCACAAAGGTGCAAGGTAGAAGCACACCAGGGACCCTCTCAATGACAAGGTGATTCTTACAGATGGCCAATAGGCACATGAAAAGATGTTCAACATTGCTAATTATTAGAGAAATGCACATCAAAACTATGATGAGGTACCACCTCACACTGGTCAGAATGGCCATCATCAAAAAGTCTACAAATAATAAATGCTAGAGAAGGTGTGGAGACAAAGGAACCCTCCTACACTGTTGGTGGGAATGTAAATTGGTACAACCACTAGAGAACAGTATGGAAGTTCCTTAAAAAACTAAAAACAGAGCTCCCATATGATCCTGCAATCCCACTCCTGGGCATATATCTGGAGAAAACCATAAATCAAAAAGATACATGCACCCCAATGTTCATTGCACTACTATTTACAATAGCCAAGACATGGAAGCAACTGAAGTGTCCTTAACTGATGAATGGATAAAGAAGATGTGGTATATATACACAATGGACTATTACTCAGCCATTAAAAAGAATGAAATAATGCCATTTGCAGCAACACGGATGGACCTAGCGATTATCAAACTAAGTGAAGTAAGCCAGAGAAAGACAAATATCATATGATATCACTTATACGTGGAATCTAAAAAAAATGATACAAATGAACATATGTACAAAACAGAAATAGACCCACAGACACAGACATAGGAAAAAAAACTCATGGTTACCAAAGTGGGAGGACAGAAGGGATAAACTAGGAGGCTGGGACTGACATATACATACTACTATATATAAAATAGATAACCAACAAGGACCTACTGTATAGCACAGGGAACTCTACTCAATACTCTGTAATGACCTATGAGGGAAAAGAATCTGAAAAAAAAAAAAAAAAAAAGAAATATGTATGTATTACTGAATCACTTTGCAGTACACCTGAAACTAATACAACATTGTAAATCAACCATACTTCAATTTTTTAAAAAAGACCCTATCTCCAAAAAAAGTCACCTCCTGAGGTATTGGGGGTTAGGACTTCAACATATGATTTTGAAAGGGACACAATTTACCCACAACAGAGACCTAAATCCAAGGACTGTGATACCTTGGAGATAAGAGATGCACATATAAGCTTATGTATATAAACATATGTATAAAGTGTACAATGTCACTTTACTTGCTGTATTATAGTAGATAGTTGGAATCATTCAGAAAGAAGAAAATTGGGATGTGGGTTACATTAATGGAATTTGGGTTTATTTCTAATGCCTGTTTTTCTTAGGTATGGTTTGCAGTCCCTGAGCTAATTCCTCTTTTCTAAGGTTGACCAGTCCTACTGATTTTCACACTCACAAAGGGAGTGATCCTCTGCGAGACCCAGACTATTTCCTGGCAGCAATGTTCTTTTTCTCACACCAGAAAAAAAAACTCTCTTTCACAGTAGATAACCCTCTATCTTTGTAGTTTATCGCTTTTGAAACCTTGACACGAGTAAGCTCTCTGACGATGCCAAAATCAAAATAGTGTTTTGTCATTACGTGAATGAAGCCTGGCATTCTATGAAACCAAACTTATAAATATCCAAGTAAAGTTTTTTTTTCCTTTTTTCCTTCCTCCTAATATATATATTGATCAATTTAACCTCTTTGATCCTTGGAAAATGACAGGCGAACAGCTTCAGAAGTGGGGGGAGACCATAGGACTCAGTGAAATTAAGACAGAAGATTGATCCGAGAAAACTAAATAACCAGAAAAGAGATGTGAAATAGGAAACTGAATGGAGAGCAAGAAAGAAAATGGGAACCAATTTCCTTTGAAAGTGAATGGTGAAAAAAGCTGAAAATGAAACCACTCCTTGCTTATTTTTAATAGCTGCATCAAGAGAGAGTTTCAGTAGAAAAAGCCTTAAAATGTTACTGGTCCTGATTCTCATCCTTAAGCTGACTCCCTCCTCGCCAGGCGCCCCCTCTCCCAAATTCTATCCAAACCACCACCCCCATATCTAATCCCTAGAGGGTATATTAGGTACAGGAACACAATTAATTTTCTTCATGGTGTGAACAAACCAAAGAATTTTCCATAAGAATTGTGAAAACAAACGATTTCAATTCAAGAAATATTAAGGATCTACTATGTGTTAGGTACTGTATAAAATAAATTTCTGCCCTCAAGGGGGGGAAAAAAAAAAGCCCAGAACAGATAAAGGTTTCTGGTCTTGACTCTGGCTACAGACTGGCTTGGTTCCATGAAGGGGCACCTACACCCCATCACGTTCTGTTCCCTTCATTCTGTTCAGGATGAATGTGAGACTAAGATATAAAGGGACAAAGATAAGCCCTCTCCTAAGGCAAATGTGGTTGTCACAGGTTCAGATCTGTGAATAGATGTGTTCATCCTTCTGAGAACTCGCTTCCGAATCTGAATGAGATTTCCCCAGGTAATCTCTTCAGTCTCCGGAACCGGCGCAACACGTCTGCTACCCGGCAGTGTCGCCCTCCTGGGGAGGAAGTCATCTCATGCAGAGATGGAGAGCTCGGGCCGCGATCAGATGCCTGCCTTCTGCCACCAGCACTTTTAGTTCCGAGGCCTCGGCCAAGTGATTTAGCCTCTCTTTGGGCCGCAGTTTCTTCATTCAGGAAGGATAACACCGAGGATCGTTGTTAGGACCGTGTACACATCACTGGGCACAGGGCCTGGCACTCAGCGAAGGCTGTAAGTATTCACTTCTGTTAGCTTTCAGCGGATGGGGTGACCCCGGACGACTCCTCTCTTGCATAAAAAAGACATTTCTTTTTCTCTCTGAATCCCAAGACTCTTCCAGGCTTCTGATCTTACAGTTTTGCCCTCTGCCCTTTCTGGAATTCTCTGTCTCAGATTCTGGGAATGAACCTCTGTCTCGGCCTTTTTTCCTCCAGTCTGTTCTGTTTGTCATCAAGACCCCTTCCTCCGATGCTCAGCAGTGGCTGCGTCCCCAAGGCCCTCTCCAGCATCTCAGTTTAGGCCGAGTGGCCCCATGGGAGAAGTGACACATCCCCGAGCTCACACCAGAGGCCAGGACACGTTTCTTTCCTGTCTCAACTGGTTCCACATCCATTTTGAGCCTGGTGTCCTGCACCATGTCCCCCGTCTGGCAAGTGCAAATCATAGATCACTGGCCAATTCTGAACTCCGTCAAAGGTAAATGTGTTTGCCCCAAGTTACATGTTCCATTCACATCCTGGTCTTCTGATTTACTAGAATTTAATCATTACAGTTTTGCGTTTACTGTACATTTAAAGTATTGTGGTAAACTAGCAGACATCGCTTCCAACAGGGAAGAAAATGCTATACTGGCTTCATCACCTTGGCTTTCTCCTCCGTGATGCACTAAGGTGTTCATTTGCTCCTGTCAAGTTCCTTAACAGACTAAAGGACCTGTCACACGCCATTCTCTGCCCCCCTTCTCGCCTCTCTGTGGGAAATTTTTAAGTACTTACTAAAAGTCAGGAAATACAAATCATTTCACTCATTTCAGTTCATCTGTTTATTATGTGTACTGCACATCTGTCTTTAAAAACTCTGTAAAGAGAACAAACAGGAGAGGTTTCCAAGCAAGGTGATGCTTTTTCAGAAGTCTGGATGATGAAGAAAAGGGAGCTTTAATGAAAACAACCATGTAATCTTAGGACTAATTGGTCTGTTTAAAGATGCAGCTAAGCCTGCCTGCAGTGCCAGCACTTGATTTTGCAAGGGCTGATTTTATAGGACTTGATTTTACCTGAACCAGGTGGTTACTTATCCTGACATAAGTTATTGCATTTAGCACCTTTACCGATAGGTGAGGAATCAATCCCAAACCGAGCAATGCTCTTACGCCCCAGCACCTCTCAGTAAGGCAGTTCTGGGGCAGAGTTCAAAGTACTGACTTAAATGGGGCCCATTTAATCTATTGTTGGGGAACAAATTACCCCAAAACTTAGCAACTTAAAACAATAACCATTTATTATCCACACAGTTTCTGTGAGCCAGGAATTCTGGGAGTGGTTTACGGTTGACTCTTGAACAAGGCAGGGGGTTAGGGGCGCAGACCCTCTGTCCCCAGTTGAAAATCCACTATAACATACAGTCAGCCCTCCGTATCCGTGGTCCCACATCCTTGGATCCAATCAACCGCAGATCGGGCAGTACTTGCTGTAGTATTTGCTACTGAAAAAAATCCACTGATGAGTGGACGCATGCAGTTCAAACCCGTGTTGGTCAAGAGTCAACTGTGTTCACATGTTCTGGCTCAGAGACACTCATGAGGTTGCACCGAAGATGTGGCCAGAGGGGTAAGTCTCCCATAAACTTCACGGGGGGCTGGAGGATTTGATTCCAAGATGGTTCACTCACGTGCCCAGCAAGTTTACTCTGGTTGTTGGTAGGAGGCCTCAGTTCTCGGCCACGTGGACCTCTCCACAGAGCTGCTCCCCCAACAGCAAGTGACCGAGAGCAGGGCACAAGCCAAAACGTCACTGATGACCCAGGCTCAAAGTCCCACACGGCCAAGGAACCTCTGTAACATCCCACTGGTTCACAGGTCAACCCTGTTTCATGTGAGAAAGGACTAAACACGCAAACATCAGGAATCAGTGATGGTTGAGGACCATCTTGGAGACTAGGGACCACAAAAGGAAAAAGATTTTCTAAATTATACATGTTTATAGAAAAATTGGTCATTGGAGGCTGAGGGTGTTATTTGTGTTTGAGCCTCAGGAGCCAAGATCCTTTACTCTCTTGAGTTTGGCACGTATCTTGATTCATGGCACATTACCACCACTGATCTGGCACAGACTCTTTTGTTTGATTAGTATTCCATTTTTTTGAAAATGGAAAATTTCCATTCTTCTTCCTCTAGTAAGCATCAGCTCAAAAGACCTCGATGTCTATCCTTAGATATACATGTATGTATGCATCCCTATAAGATACATGAGGTCTGAGGGTTAATTTTAAATATACATAAATGGTATTGTGCCATAGGTGTTTGTCTTTCTGAAATGTATGCTCCACACCATGTTTTAAATGTCTATTCCTGTCTCTATTTGTGGATCTAGTTCATTGCTGCACAATTCTCAGTAATATTCAGTGGTCACATTTTACCCATCTCCTCCCTTCCTGTTGGTTACCTCGTCCTCCAATTCCCCACTTCTTCCAGTTATACAGTCATGAACACAGTGTACACCCAGAACCTGGCCACTGATTGCCACCTCTGCCTTAACTATCCAAGTTCCAGCCCATCACCTCCAGCCTGGATTACCCTGCTACCTGGTCTCTCCATTTCCACTCTGTCCCCTGTAGTATATCCTCACCTGGCAGCCAGCATGATGCTTTTAAAAAAGTGAGTCATCTCACATCATCCACTTGCTCCAAGCCCTGAGGGGCCTCCCATAGATCTCAGAGTGACATGTGACTGCTCACCTTAGGCCACAGGGCCAGGGCCTGGTCTGGACCCCACTGTCCTGCCGACCACTTCCTCCGGCTTTCTTGCTTCCAATGCTGCAGCTACATGGATCTCCCTGCATTCATTCTTCATTCCAGCACATTAATGGAGCAAATACTATCTGCCCAGCATCCTTCTAGGTACCTGGGGTACAGCAGTGAATACAACAGGCCGGCCTTGGGGAGCTTTCATTCCAGTGTCAGCCACCCACCAAGCACACCCAGGCTCCCGGCCTGGCCCCTGCTGTTCCCTCTCCCAGCAGTACTCTTCCCCACATTTCCACATGGGTCGCTCCCCAGCATGTGGGTCTCAGCCCAGGCTCCTCCCCAGAGAGGCTTTCTCTGACCTCCTCCCCACGCGCTGCTTTATTTTCCCTCAGATCCCCATCATAGCTGACATTATAGGTTCAGCTGTTTAACGTCAGCTCCCTGGTCAGACTGAAAGATGCAAGAGGACAGCGCATTTTTTATTGTTTCAAGTTATTGGGTCAACAGCCCCAAAGTACCAACCTTTTTATATTTGTGTTTATGTTCTGACGCCTGTGTTGCTGCCAGGAGCTCAGCTGACGCGGCTCTCAGCACACCAGCCTCTGTAGCACCAGCCCATCTGCTGTTTCTAATCCATTCCGAACTTGGAAACTAAACAACCACACCTCATAATAACAGCCAGTGTCCGCCCAGCGCTTTCATCCTCACGACAGCCCTGTCAGTTACGGTCTATTATTATCCCCACTGTTCAGTTCAAGAAACTGAGGCTCAGAGAGTATAAATACTGTGTTTCTGGTGACTCAGATAATAAATGTCAGAGCCAAATTAGAATCAATGCAGCCTGGCTCCAAAGCCCTCACGCTCAACCACTGTAATACAAGCCTATCCCTTCCTAGAATTGCATGTAAAGAAAGAAAAATTGGCTGTGAGAGTGCCTGAGGGGGGCTTCCTATGAGGAAGGGACATAAATTTTGATATACCCATTTTGGTTACTTTGTACCTCAGAGAGGTCAAAGTATTAGGGGGAGGGGCTATACAAAATAGATAGTACAGCACAGAGAACTATACTCAATATTTTGTAATAACCTATAGGGGAAAAGAATCTGACAAAAAGATATATATGCATATATATGTATAACTGAATCACTTTGCTGTACACCTGAAACTAACACAACATTGTAAATCAACTATACTTCAATTAAAAGAAAAAACCACAAAGTATCAGGGGGCTAAATTCTAGACGTACGAGTTATATCCTATAAGCAGCGGAGTTGCAGTACATGCAGGATAGTAACTTGAAAGCATGTGTGAATTCATGTGATCTAGAGCATCCCCTCCACCTTCTCCATGTATTCCGAAGCTGGCGTCTCCCGGGGGTACCCACGTTTAGCCTCCATTCACAGCTCATTCTCTCTCTGCCTCATAAGCACTCCATATGCTCTCTCCATGAATCCCCTACAAACTGGTTTTTAATAAGAGCTGAGGCAGGCAGCTTATGTGTCAGAGCTGACTTCAAATGCCCACACAAGATCACTGTCTCTCTCTCTCCATCCACGTTCATTGGCTTTCAACATGAGGATTAGGACTTCTGAGTGGTGGGTCATCACTCCTGATTCTTTGCTCTTGGCTACGCTGACAGTTGCCACATTACCCTACGTGGGTCTCCAGATTGTGAATAGTTTTGTGGCTGTTGGAGGGCTGGAACTTTTCTCGAAGGCTATTCAACAGCATTTCGTCCATTCATGCACTCATTCAAACGTCATATTTAGAGTCCTACTGTAGACCAGAAATCCTGCAAGTGTGATCAGACAGACCCCAGGGCCTTTGCTCAAGCCATTCACAGTCTAATAGGCAAGAATATACCCAGATGATGGTAATAGTGTTGCTAGGAAAATCATGGCAAAATGCCTATGGAATTATGGAGATGCTTGTTGGGAGTGGAGTACCTATCCTGAACAAGGGGAGAATCTCTTCCTTTTCAAATGCTAGACCAACTAAGAAGAACTGGGCACGTGGAAAGGCCAAGATACAGGGAAGGGAAAAGCTCAGCTCCAGCCAGAAATGACATGATCTGTAGGGAAAACCTAGAATTGATATGTCATTGGAGTGGTGAGGGGAGACCACAGAACAAGGAGGAAACAGGAGTGGAGCTGAGAGAGGCAGGGTCGTGCCGGCCTCAGTTATGGTGAAGGTTCGGGAACTGATTCACGTCAGGATGCGATCACAGCTTAAACAGAGCGAAGTCTGCATGGAGATTGGACTGGCAAGAGGAGAGTGGGTTGGGGGCACCTAGCAAGTGTGAGGGATTCAGTCTGTAGCCCTATAACAAGGTAGGACTGAAAGATGATGGCTTGACCTCTAGAGGATGACCCCAGGATGGCTGCAAGGAGAGAGCTGTGTATTATGGGCTAAGTCTTTTATTAGAAGCAATGAGTGAAGCCAGGATCGGGGATTTGACTCTTATACAGGATTTGTATGAACAGGATATTTTCTTTCCCTTGGGAAAAGACAACCTCTCAAACCCTGAAGGCAGAGTGGAACAAGCTTGGACTTTGGAAGGAGAGCAGCTTCAAATCTGTATTCTAGCACTAGCTGTGTGACCCCAGACAAGTTATCAAACCTCTTTGATCATAACAGCCCTCACCTGCAATGTTTTACCATCTACACACAGTTCTGACCCACTGTTGGGACTCAGACCCAGGAGCTATTAGCCATTTGCATTGCTGTTCTCATCATCATCATTGCTTTGCAAAGAAGAGGTAGACAGGACAGCAGATGGACGGCTGCACCTGTCTTGTTGGTGATGATGAAACTGTGTCAACTTGTGTCATCAGCCCATCGTTGGGCATAGTAACCTGACACCCCTGTAAACAGCAGCAACACCCAAAACACTTGCTTTGAGGTACACCTGAATAAGTTTTTTTTCAACCCAATTTGCCCACCACTACCAGATTAACCTTCCCAAAATACTGTGGTTTAGAATTTTCTATTTAGAAGCTAACCATGGAGCACTGTTCCATTTCTACTTCCCTGAGGAAGAGTGGAAGAAATCTCCCAGGACCTGGAGAAGGAGAACATCTATACCTGCTTTATCCACCTCACGAGGTTGCGGTGAGGATCAAAGTGGGTAGTCCCTGTAGACGGGTTCTGTGTGTTACAAAGCTCTATATAGTAAGTCCCCTACATACGAACCTTCAAGCTGCGAACTTTCAAAGATGCGAATGTGCATACCAGCCCCGGTATGCCAGCTGTTATACTGTACTACTGTACTTTTCAAGGTACTGTACTGTAAGATTTAAAATGTTTTCTTTATTTTTGGGTGTTTGTTTTTTATGTACGTATTATTTGTGTGAAAAGTATTATAAACCTATTACAGTACGGTACTACATAGCCGACTGTGTTAGTTGGGTACCTAGGCTAACTTTGTTGGACTTAACGAGCAAATTGGACTTACAAACACACTCTTGGAATGAAACTCATTCGTATGTAGGGGAGTTACTGTACAGAAAAGGGAAATAGTGTTTACTGATGGCCTGCTATATGCCCAGTGACTAAGTATTCTTTCTTAGAGCCATTACAGTAACTCTTTTAGGTATTTTTATTCCATTTTCAAAGATTAAGAATATCTGCAGCTTAGCAAGGTCAAGTCCCTTGGGCAAAGGTGCACAGCCCTCAGGAACGAACAGGGTTGGGATTCAGAACTGTGCTTTGGATTCCTCGCTGGGTGCCTCATGCTCTTTCTAAAAGGACCCCCTCCCTCCAGGCAGACTGATCTAGCTAGCGCTCCATGGACACCTTCTCTTCACTGTTATCCAATTTTGTCCCCTCTGTACGGCCCCACTTAGGACCTGTCCTGGCTGCACCTCCATCTATCTGTCCCTTCCCCGAGATGCTTTACTTGGCATTAAATCATAACACAGATAGCACGAGGGGTTTTTGCACTACTGTCTGGTTTAACTCTTAATTCTGAAAATTTTCACTCTATGTATAATTTTATGTCACCAATAGGTCTGAAAGTTTTCGGGAGGCAGAGACTACCCATTCTCTATCATGCCTAGATTGTTCTATCGATTGATCCATCTACACCCACATGTAGTAGATATCTCTAGATATTTTAATAGAAATACGGTCGACATACAATATTATGTTAGTTTCAGGTGTACTACATAGTGATTTGATATTTGCATACATTATGAAATGATTACCACAATCAGTCTAGGAACCACCTGCCCCCATACAAAGTTATTATATTGATAGTGTTACTGACCCTACATTCCATATGCTGTATATTATTACATCCCTGTGGCCTAATGACCTGAGGTTTGTACCTCTTAATCCCCTTCACCTATTTTGCCCTCCTCCCACATCCCCTCTGGCAACCACCTGTTGTTCTCTGTCTCTATGAGTCTGTTTTCATTTTGTTTTTTAGATTCCACGTATAAGTGAGATCATACAGTGCTTGTCTTTCTCTGTCTGACTTATTTCATTGAGCGTACTCTCCCCTCTAGATCCATCCATGTTGTTGCAAATGGCAAGATTTCATTTTTTAAATGTCTGAGTCGTATTCCATTGCGTGTATATATGTAACATACACACATACACATATATAAGCCACAGCTTCTTGGCTCATTCATCTATAGATGGAAACTTAGGTTGCTTCCACATCTTGGCTATCGTAAAGAATGCTGTGTATATCTTTTCGAATTAGTGCTTTTGTTTCCTTGGGGTAGATACCCAGACGTGGAATTGCTGGATCATATGGCAGTTCTATTTTTAGTTTTTTGAGGAACCTCCATACTGCTTTTCATAGTGGCTGCACCAATTTACACCAATTGATAGTCTTCAAAACAGATGGTATCTTCCTGCACAATATTCCAAAACAGTCTCCCATAGACACTCTGGTATGAAGGCAACAGCTTGCTGGGTCCCGGGTCAGTCAGGGTCTTTAAAAGTAGTCAGGTGGGCTCTTAAACACTAACTTATTGATCTGATCTTTGAGTCGCCCCAGGCAATGCATGAGGGTAGATACCCCTGGACATTTAAACATGTATTGAATGAATGAGTCAGTGAAGACTCATTCATTCAATACATGTTTAAAGAGGCCTCCTGGCTTGTTTACTGTGTATAGGCCTTGAAAGCATTCTGTCCAGGCCCAACACCCTTAGGGAAATTCACACAACTGCAATCTCCTCTTACAGTGTCACGTGTATGGTCACTAATCAAAATGAAGAAACTGTAATGGCAGTGCCTGTACTTTGTCAATATTTTTTTTTTCAGTAAATGGAGTTTTGTTTTTAGTGACTAGGCAAGGTCACTAAATAAAAGTAACACTTAGTTAGCAGATCCTCGCAGAGAGACTTGTCTTTCCACACGACTGCTCCCTGCCTGGGGCGACTCAAAGATCAGATCAATAAGTTAGTGTTTAAGAGCTCACTTGACTACTTTTAAAGACCCTGACTGACCCAGGACTCAGCAAGCTGTTGTCCTCATACCAGAGTGTCTATGGGAGACTGTTTTGGAATATTCTGCAGGAAGATACCATCTCTTTTGAAAAGACTATCAATTCGATGAGTCTGCCAGCTTTTCTATACAACTGTGGCCACTGGGAGGCATTGTCCCAGGTCCTCTCCTTTTAGCCTGAGCCCCTCCCCATGTCCCTCAATTCTGATCTGAACAGATCAGGTCCCAAACCAGTAAGCGTATGAGAGGGAGAGTTCACACCAAGAGGGGACTGGACACAAGGTGAGCAGGCTGTGATCAAGGCCGGTGGCCAATGACCAGGAGGGCCAGGCTTTCAGAAAGAGAACAAGCAGCCAGAAGAAGCAGGCCCCTGCCTAGGGCTGTGCTTCTCTGCTCCTTCTTGCTGCCTTCTCTGCTCCTGGGTTCAAGCCCAGAGAGGAAGATTGGGAGGATCAATTCTGGACAATGAGTTGAAACTTTGAATCAGTCCAACTTAATTTCCAAATTGACTGTGAAATTACCCAAAAAGCTATGAAAAAGACCCCTTCAACTTCTTAGCAGAAATGGGGTCTTGAGAACAAATGCAGTTCAGATATGGAACAACAGAGAACACTCCATTTCTGCCACTTGAATTGTGACTAGAGATTCTGACCCCAATGCATGTATTTGGTCACTATTTCATTCATGTCCATTTGCCTCACTGGACGGGAAGCTACAAGAAGGCAGAGGCCATCTGTCTTTTCCTCTCATTTTATCCTCAACTCCAAGTTCAATGAGTGCCCTATTGAGTAGCAAGAGGCAGAGGTGTAAAGTGGGAAGAGTCCAGCCTCTGAAGCTGGGAGACCTGAGTCCTACAACATCAGTTGCATAAGTGAATGAAATCCCAAGTGCAACACACCCCGCAGCAACCAACCACCTTGAACACAGCCCAACTCCCAAGGTCAAATGTCTTCCCGTTCACCATCTGTAAGTTGCAGAGCCCGCTTGGACAGCAAGCTGAACCGCTAACCCCTGTCCCCTCCCCCCATCCCCATAGCCATCTACCCTTCAGATGTCCCTCCAGCAGGACCCAGGCTGAGCCCAGCTTGCCCTACCTGGCTTCCACACAGCACAGGTGCGTGTTCTCAAAACTGAATCTTGTTTTTCTAATGACCTAGACAGCAACTGGCTTAAGTGTTTTCTACTTCTGGCCGGTTAGTGCCTAGCATCAAGTGGTCAAGTGCATATGGAATGACAGTTCAGGGAAAGAAGCAGCCAATTCTAAGGCGACTGGTCCTTTCATGTTTCAGTCATGCCTCTGATTCAGTTATTATCTGCGAGATGCTCTGAGCAGCGATGAAACCAGCCTCCTCCAAATGTGGCTCCATCCCCTCTGCCTTTGTCACATCCTGTATGTTGACCTCATGGTCAGCCACGCCCCTTGAGCCCCTCAGGGTTCCCAGGAGGTGGAGACGTTCCTTCTGCTGGTGAGCAGGCCCTGGGCTCTTCCCGAGGGCACGTCTGCATGCTCCATCTTAGAGGCTCACTCCACAGCTTCCTTCTGGCACAAACCTTGTGGCGGAGGTGGGGGAGTGTTGGGGGGGGGTATTGTTCCTGTCTGCCACTGAGCTTCAGAAGATGCCCACGAGGCACTTTTTGTTGTTAGTGGCTAGATCTCCAGAGGGGAAAAAAGTGCCCAAGAGGATTTTTGGACCCCATAGTCTGTGGGAGACCGGATGTCAGGACATCTTTGGTTTGGGCTGTACCCGTTCACGCATCTACCCACTGCAAGCTGCTGTGACAACCCCCGTCTGCCCAGTGCCCTTCAAGTGGCCCTTTCCAAATGGCCAGAGCTCTTTAGAGCCCCCCATGTGGGCAAGTTGGGCAGGAGCGTTATTGGGCTGTTTAAGTACATTCCGGACACCCTGACATAGCCTTTCTACTTCTGTGACCGGGCCTGTGGTGGCCAGCATCTGCCGCAACAGTCCTCCTCACAGGAGAGGTGCAGGTCAGGGGTCAGTCCAAGCAGCAGGATGGGAGGGAACGTGCAGAGACCCAGAGATCGGCCGTTCTCCTGAGGGCACGCAGGCTGGAGGCCAGCAGATGCACCCATCTTGCCATTGCTGGAAGAGGAGATGCATCAATCAAGGCCAAGATGATGCAGACAGCAAAATGTGACCCCAGTGCCTCCCTGGATGCTCTATTTGCAAAAAGCCGTCTTCTTTAAGTGGGATTAATTATTACCATAATTACTTTGTCTTTTGAAAAATAATCTTCTGTCCAAAAGTAACACTGAGCTGCTATTGAGATTTGTGGGAAAGAGCACATTGAAAGGGATGCACCTTTAGATTGTTTTGGCCGAGACCAGTGACTGCTTCCTGCAGTCCTGCCAGGTGGGCTGGGTTAGAATTACCTTGGGCATAATGAATTAATTACAAGCACAGACTCCCAGGCCCTACCCTGTCCTATTGAGTCAGAGGGGATCAGGGCCCAGGAATCTAGATTTTAACCAGCATCCCAATTCATTCGGAATCATATCCAGATCTGAAAACCACTACCTGGCCATTGTCTGGCTCTGCACCTCACCTCCAGTCCCCGAGGAAGGCAGGTGCCCAGACAGGAAGCCAACATCTCGTTCCTAGACCCAAAGTCGGGGGCCAGGACAGAACTGCATGCAGGGCTCCTTCTCCGAGTTCCATCAGCCTAAAGGGTCAGAGCCAAAGTCAACGGAAAGACCACTTTGGCCTATTTCGACAGCTCCCACACCCAAAGCTTGCATCTCACCTCTCCATGCAGGGGAAGGCGAGAACGACCACGTAGATGCCAGTCAGAGGCTGAAGGGGGGGGGTGACAGCATGTTTGCCAACAAGCCAGGCCTTGGCGGAGTGGGCAGGGGGAGTGGGGAGCACTTAGCGGGGCTGCCCCACCTTCAGCAAGGCACAGCCTCTGCACCCAGAATGATGCTGTGTCCTTCGGGCCTTCTTAGGGGAGAGAAAGGGCGGGCAGTAGAGAAAGCTGTGGAGACAGTACTTAGGCGCTGCTCAGAAGCTACCTTAGGGCCATTTTAGACCAGCTTTCACGTAACCATGACAAGGTAGACAACTCCCAAACCCACAAAAGGGATGCATCTGTTTCAGGATGTTTCAAGGGCCAATGGGTCATTCCTGTTCTTCCTCAATCCTAGCGCTGTGTGATTTCCCACAGGTGCTTGGATAAATGTCCAAGAGCTCCCTGGATTGTTATGACCCCACCTTTCAGGGTCACTGGACAACGGTGTCATTGTCACCTCATCACACCTACTCTCATGGTTCTGCCTCTTAGGAGTTGGTGGAAAGAGGAGGCAGGGGGCACAGAGGGATCCCCGCTGAGTCCCAGGGACCTAATTCTGACGTCACCACCAAGAGTCCCAGGCCAGAGCATCTGGGGGAGTGACCATGTGGACACCCCGTCAGGCGGGGGTCTTTCTAATGGAGGAGGGGCTCAGAGCCGCACAGACGCAGGGGCAGCCTACACAGGCTCTGCGCGTCTGTCCCCCACTCAAGATGTTAAATGCTAAAAATGAACTAATGCGGACTTCTAAAACAGACTGCTCCCAAAACCGCCTCGAGAAATAGGAGTGATGATTTCATTAGGAAAGTATTTTAAAATGCAAACCGCCTGGGAAAATATTTGCTGCGTATTTGACAGCAGTGGGCTCAGCCCAATGCCAGGCACAGTAGCTACTTGACAAGTTGTATCTGTTATTGTCGTCATTAAAATAGAGCTTCCTGGGGCTTCCCTGGTGGCACAGTGGTTGAGAGTCTGCCTGCTAGTGCAGGGGACATGGGTTCGAGCCCTGGTCTGGGAGGATCCCACATGCCACGGAGCAACTAGGCCCGTGAGCCACAACTACTGAGCCTGCGCGTCTGGAGCCTGTGCTCCGCAACAAGAGAGGCCGCGATAGTGAGAGGCCCGCGCACCGCGATGAAGAGTGGCCCCCGCTTGCCACAACTAGAGAAAGTCCTAGCACAGAAACGAAGACCCAACATAGCAATCAATCAATCAATCAATCAATCAATAAATCTTTAAAAAAAAAAAAATAGAGCTTCCTACAAGTTGATACAAAAATAAGAAAGCGCTCACAGCAGACAGGTCACAAAAGATGAGGCTTAGCTGGCCCACAAAGCGTATAAAATATCCTCCTCATTGAAAATCAAATAGTAAGTTAATAAAAGAACTTTTCCCCACACATTGAATTGACAAAATTTGCTTTTCTAGTTGTTATATTTTAAGATAATACCCAGTTCACTGCAGCCCGACACTCGTCACCTTTCCATAGAGTGACCTACCAGTTCATCTTACGAGATTACAAACTCTAGAAATGTTCGTATATACTTTGGTGCGATAATTCCATGTGTGGAGAATTCATTCTAAGAAAAAGAACATGCACAAATACTTACCTACAGAATGTTCCTTACACTGTTATTAAAGCAAAACATGTTACGAATTATCTAAATATTTAACAGTAGAGGTTGACGAAAAATATCACTGTACAATATAAAGATATTCAGACATATGTATGATGTTGCAGACCACCTTTCTGTTATCATGCAAAGACGGTCGGGATAGCCAATATTGGGAAAGGGAACTTGCAAAACCTGAATGAAAGTGTAGAAAAATATAATGCGTGCTAACAATGATTGCCTATGCATGGTGGAATTATAAATTTTTTATTGTTTGGTTCTGCTTCACAGCATTTTCTAGTTTTTCTGTAGTGTATAAACATTGCTTCTATATTAAGAAAAGCAATAAACAATTTTGACTTTTAAGACTTCAGGACATAGTCCCAGACTTAAGCACATGTCTGAACTGGGATCCCTCTTTCATCTTGCTAATATTTATAGAGAACTTATATATGCCAGACTCTGCGGGTGCTGGAAAGAAAAGCATACATGTTAGCTGTTAACTATTGGCTTAGTACTTGTTTTATTATTAGCACGATTATTGGTATTGGTACTAGCGTCCATATCAGTATTGGCATTATTAGGGGAGTGAGTATAGATGCGAAAACAGGTCATTGCAGGATAGTATATTCAAGCACAGGGAGATATAGGAGGGGTCGCTAACCCAGACTTTAGGTGCCAGAGAAGGGCTTCCTGGAGGAAGATTTAAGTTTAAGTCAAGAGGGCTGCTAAGGAAAAGGAAGGGGACGTGTTGCTGGCAGAAGGAATAGCACAGGCAGAGAATTCACTAAGAGAGCCATGGTGCAAAGAACCCAGGTCCTGGTTGAGTCGTCCTTACCCACAGCTGTACACCCCCTTTGCAGAAAACTTTGACAAACACACTAAGGGACCTTTGTTCCGAGGAGACGATAAAAATCCACAGCAGAGAATTTAAAGTTCAGCAGAGAGAAATAAATTTAGTCTATATTACTCCTTCTTCTGCTAAAATACACATATCATAAGCATAGAAAATGTTTAGGTGGATTCATCTGCCCCCAAGGAGCAATCAATGGACTCATTTCTCAGCACACACCAGAGCCTGGGTAGGTCTGGAGGTGGCCTCCAAGTGACAGGCAGCGGGGTCCCTCATGGCCTCTGAATGTCATCATTGGACTAGATGTGGTTAGGAGAGCACTTCCCAGTGTTGCCATGAGTGTTTGCACTAAGGCAGAAAACCACAAATGTAGCTTCGACTTAGATGAACCACACACCTCGGCCCCGCGGGGTCTCCTCTCTTCCGACACAGACACAGTGACCCAAAGCCATCGCTGGAACAGTCAGAACAGTGGGATTTGCTTTGCCAACTTATTCAAATTCACTTGCAAATCCACGGGAAGAATATGCTTTAGACTTCAAAGTCTTGGCTTAGGGAGTGATTAGATTAGGTAAGCAACCTTACTTTACTCTTAAGTTCCTTCCATCTAAAAATGAAAAAACTGAAAATAGAGCTACCATATGATCCTACAGCCCCACTTCTGGACATATATCTAGAGAGAACCATAATTTGAAAAGATACATGCACCACAATGTTCATTGCAGCACTATTTACAATAGCCAAGACATAGAAGCAAACTAAATGTCCATCAGCAGAGGAATGGATAAAGAAAATGTGGTACATATATACAAGGGAATACTACTCAGCCATAAAAAAGAATGAAATAATGCCATTTGCAGCAACATGGATGGAACTAGCGATTATCATACTAAGTGAAGTCAGAGAAAAACAAATATCATATGATATTGCTTATATGTGGAATCTAAAAAAAAAAATGACACAAATGAACTTATTTACAAAACAGAAATAGACCTGCAGACATAGAAAACAAACTTACGGTTACCAAATGGGAAAGGGGGGGAGGGATAAATTAGGAGTTTGGGATTAACATATACACACTACTATATATAAAATAGATAACCAATAAGGACCTGCTATATATCACAGGGAACTATATTCAATATTTTGTAATAACCTATATGGGAAAAGAATCTGAAAAAGAATAGATATGTATAACTGAATCACTTTGCTGTACATCTGAAACTAACATTGAAAATCAACTATACTTCAATAAAAAATAACAAAGTGAACCACTAAAAAAAGATTCCTTATGTAATTATTACATTAATATTTATCTCAAAAATAGAATACATGTTAACATACAAAATGTGTTAATAAAATTAAATATTCATAACAAAAAATTTTTTTAATTGTAAATGAAATCATCCAAAAGAACAAGAAAAGAAAATTGTACATGGAAATAAGGCATAGATGGGGAAGAGTGGGTGGGTGAGGGCCCACACTCTGGCACCAGACCCTTGTATTTGGCCCTGTTTCCAAGATTTACCAGCTTTCTTACCTTGAACAAATTATTTAACCTTTTCGTGGCTCTATTTCTTCATCTGAAAGTGGGGGGATCATTGTACCTACTCCACAGTATTGTCATCAAGGTTCCATAAGCTTTTGTATCTGAAGGACTTGGAACCATGCCTGAATGATGCATGGTTCCATATACAAGCCAACTATGGCTTGAGATGGTAGTAAGGTCCATATGTAAGGTCCATATACAAGCCAACTATTATCATCATCATTATTAAGTATTATTCATGTATCCCTTTACTTCTCTATTCATTTTTGTTGAAAATAATAAATTAGAGCACTTAATTCCAACCTCCTTTCCTGCCTCTTTAAGAATATTTTTAAGGAGCACAATGGACTTTGAGCATATGACTGATGTGAGAAATATGCCTCTGTGTTCAAATGCTCCTCCAAGGAGAAATGCTCAACAACTTCACTGCCCAGGGAGCTGTCAAAAGATCTCATTCCAAAAACTGGATGCCTAGCTTCTTAACAATGAAAAACTGTATTACGTCCTTATCGTCAGATAAGCTCAAAAAACCTCTTGGGAGCCAGTTGCTGTGCTGGACACAAATACAAATAGAAGACGGTACAGATGCATGCCATGAAGAAGCAGGGAAAATAGTGATGTGGATGGGGTGGGAGGGAGGGGAGGTTCAAAAACTTCACACAGAGGACCATGAGCTGCTTAGTGAGAGAGAAACCACCAATGGCAGGGGTGGGTGGGGGGAGGCCATGTAGGAGGGGAAAATCCCTAAGCAGGTCTATCTCCAAGGTCGTCTTCTGTATGTAACTGGTCTGCAAGTCAGATCATCTCAGCTTTGTGAAAAATATCCTAATGGGGAGAAACTTTTTTACTGATGTACAAGTACAAACCTAAACGATTCTAACATTTTTTAAATGAATTCATACTGCTTAATGACCTAATGTACCATGTACCTGTTACAATTTGCCTTCCTTAACAAATTCACCTGCTGGTATCCCATCAGTTTACTCCAGTGGACTTCATATTAAAAGACAATGAATGTAAAAGAACAATTCAATTTTGCCTTCCTTATCCCACTAGTAGAAATGGTTTTTTCAGCATCAAAACGCTAAATCATATGCATAGCTGAAGGCCTAACATTTAAAACTTCTCTGATGATGTAATAAACATTTATTTAGGCTAAGAAAATTGCAACTGGCTGCTTTCCTCCTATGTCACAATGGCACATTTATGATTCTTACACTGATGTAACAGCCATTTATCATACTTAATGGGGTATATCATTCATTCAAATATTTATTTTTCTAGGCACTGATGCTGATAAGTATAATTATATATGCTCATTTGAATATGGAATGTACCATAATTTAGAGTTCTTTCAATCTTTCAATAAAAGCATTTATACAAGAATAATATGTCCTTCAATCAATCCGTTGGTTTTCCCCAAAATTTTAAGATGTAAATACACTGTTACTCATCCACTCTCACCCCCTGCTTTTAGCATCTATTAATTATTCTTGCCTGAATCCGTTATTAACCAGCCTATGTGATCTTCTAATGATAGAATCATCATCATTTCTAGATTCATTAGCTGATAGTCTACTGTAAAAAAAGAGCTCTCATTTATTTAGCATGGACTGTATATACTTATTTTATTCAATTCTATTCATTTTGCTGCTCAAATTTTCCTGCCCCAGATTTGGTCAGAGGGAGCACCTTCAAGTAAACTCCTATGACATTTGATATTTCCCAATGTTTCTTGAGGTTTTCCTTACTTTACGACATAACAAGAAGTTCCAGGATCATCTTATATTTTCCCAGCCCCAGTATTGGATTTCATAGAGAAGCCATTTCCCCAAGGAGCCCTGATTCCTTTTAGTCAAGAATGGTAGTTAGAACCCAAGATGTGGGTGCTGGAGGTACTCGTGGCTACAGTGGTGTCATCGCTTCCAAGTCTTCTCAGTAGAACTAGGAAATATGTGTGTGTGTGTGTGTGTGCACGCGCACACACACACCTCTATCTACATCTACTAGAAACCATTCGCTTAGACCAGTGGTTCTCCACCAGGGAGATTTTGCCCCCAAGGGACATTTGGCAACGTCTGCAGACAATTCTGGCTGTCAGAGCTGGGGTGGGGGGTGGGTACTACTCCCATCTACTAAGCAGAAGCCACGGTTACTGCTAAATATCCTACAAAGCACAGGACAGCCCCTCACAACGAAGAATTATCTGACCCAAAATGTCAGTAGTGCTGAAGTCGAGAAACCCTGCTTTACACTGTTATCTCGGATGTCAATCCAGCAGCAGTGTTGGCTCTTGCATTTCCTGTGACAGTGAGGAACACGGCCACCTCCAGCCACAGCACACTTACTTATGTGATCAATCCTCGAATACACAGAAAGTATCTTTCCGAATTGCTGTCCCATCTCTCTGCAGAGAAACAAACCTACGTACTGAAACAGTATTTGTCTAGGTGGGATTTCTTTTGTTTTAGTTTTTGGGTTTTTTTTTTTCTTTTTTGGTCTTTAGCCTGAAGATAGTCAAAGTACTGTATTCACAAGTTACTTGGGTTGTTTTTTTTTCCCTGAATCTAATTAATGCAGGAGAACAATCTGAGCTTTATTGCTTTGCTCTTCTCTATACTTGTAGCTCTGAAAATAAACTGTATTTTACTTAGATCCATATGTCCTGGAGTATGAAAGTCTTTAAATGTATGAGCCCTATTGGCCTGTGTGATTTTCTGGCTAAATTTCTTATACCAAAAGAGGTTATTTTCATAATATTGTTTTTTCCTTACACATTAGTCTTAAAAGAGCAGGTTAAAATTTGAGTTATGACAACTTCGGGAATGCCAGGGCTGTAACAGGAGGGGCCAGGGCCTGAAAGTGACTTGCTTAGGGTTAAAAACAGTGCTCAGCCTTCACATCTAAGTTAGAGATAGATGGGCACTTCTCAGCATAGACACACTACTGTTAGGGGTACTAACAGAGGTAGTGCAAACTAAAATTTCTGCATTTGAAGATGACACATTCTTTGGAATCTTAAAAGTGAAAGAAAAAAAACATCCCACGAATCTGTTACTAAATGGAAATACAACAAAAATGGGTTTATGTAAGGTAAATGCTACCAGACCACTTTACTCAGGGATGATGTATTTTGAACTCCCATTTACAACTCAAGAGCAGATTTTAGATGATATCGTAGAGTATAATCAAAAGGTAGCAAAACAAACAGAAGAAAAAACCAGTAACAAGATGTCTTTATTTCCAAATCTAGATCTCTCAATAGAGCACTCTTCTGAGCTCCAGAACTTTGAATCTAACTCTCTGCTGGGCATTACCTCCTCCTAGGGCCCACAGTCACCTACCCTCATCAAGTCCGAAGTAGATTTTATTACAGTTAACTGCAATTACTGGTTGCAGGTGAACTGGTTTGATGCTGACCAGTGAACTGGGACTGTTCACCCCCATAGCAGGGCTCAGAAACTAGGGAAGGAGGTAGTCACCTCTGAGCTATTTAATTTGCCGGCTGCACGTCCTTACGACCCTTAAGAAAGGCGTACTTGAGCTGTTCTATTTATTCTGACATTGACATATTACTTTACACTTTACAGTGTGGTTTGGCAAACATTTTTATTCGATCGTCTCGACAATCCTCTCCTACTAACCCCCTGCCTTTTTTTTAAGCAAAAAAATTCAACTTTAATAACATTCTCAAATGCACACTCATAGAAATTGATAGACCCAAGCTTCAAACCTGTATCTTCTGACTCTAAACTCATGCTTTCTCAACTGTGTAGGCATTGCAGACACTAAGTTTCTCTCGTGGTGATGTTTCCACTGTGCACAGAGAAACAATGTGTGCACACACTTCCATATTTTTTTTTCTCAAACTCTTGCATTACACTGAAGTAGTCTTCCCATTATATAACTGGGGAAACTGTGTCTCAGAGTACTGAATGATCTTGCCCAATATTACCCAGATTGGAAATGGCAAAGCTAGAACAAGACAGCAGATATCAGAGTTCCTAGTTTAATTTTCTTTCTTTACATTTGTGGATCATAAAAGAATGCTTCCCTGAAAATGCTTTCTACGCCTGTTGAGCTATAGAATCAATCCAAATTGCATCAGTATATTAGGAAATTAAATAATCCCTTTTACCACGTAGTGACTACAAGTGTAGCAGAACTACAGTTTTATAAACTTACAAGTTGAATTTTTAATGGTTAAGGCTGTAGTTGCTGGGCAAAAAATTAATAATCCTTTCTAGCAGTTATCAGCACTGAAAGTTTCATTTTCGCCAGAGGAATGTAGAAAACTGGCATAAAATTACTCGTATGAGTCAGAATGTAGCACTCACCATTCAGGAAAACTGTTGGGAAGGGGAAGCAATTGACAAGAAGTGATCTCATCCTTGAAAGAGGGCATGACTATTGATTGCTATCTGGTCAACAAGACCTCCTACATCAATAGACATTGCTTTGTGGATACTTTGACATGTCTCCTTGGGTGAGGTGGAGCGAGCCATGCTCTAAATGAAAGTCCAATACAACACAACACATTATAACACAACACAAACATTCATTTCATAGCTATCAAGGAAAAGTTGAAGGATGAGGTATGTGGCGGTAGGCAGTACTCAGTATACCCTGGGAAAGAAATGGTGCCTAAATTGGTCACGCCAGGTGGTGGCAGAAGGAAGGTAGAAACTTGAAACTGTGGCACAAAAATCAGAAATATAGATCAATGGAACAAGTTAGAAAGCCCAGAGATAAACCCACGCACCTATAGTCAACTAATCCATGACAAAGGAGGCAAGGATATACAGTGGAGAAAAGACAGTCTCTTCAACAAGTGGTGCTGGGAAAACTGGACAGCTACATGTGAAAGAATGAAATTAGAACACTCCCTAACACCATACACAAAAATAAACTCAAAATGGATTAAAGACCTAAATGTAAGGCCAGACACTATAAAACTCTTAGAGGAAAACATAGGCAGAACACTTTGTGACATAAATCACAGCAAGATCTTTTGACCCACCTCCTAGAATAATGAAAATAAAAACAAAAATAAACAAATGGGACCTAATTAAACCCAAAAGCTTTTGCACAGCAAAGGAAACCATAAGCAAAACAAAAAGACAACCTACAGAATGGGAGACAATATTTGCAAACAAAGCAACTGACAAGGGATTAATCTCCAAAATATACAAACAGCTCGTGCAGATCAATAACAAAAAAACCAAACAACCCAGTCAAAAAATGGGTGGAAGATCTAAATAGACATTTCTCCAAAGAAGACATACAGATGGCCAAAAAAGCACATGAAAAGATGCTCAACATCACTGATTATTAGAGAAATGCAAATCAAAACTACAGTGAGGTATCACCTCACACCTGTCAGAATGGCCATCATCAAAAAATCTACAAACAATAAATGCTGGAGAGGGTGTGGAGAAAAGGGTTACCCTCCTACACTGTTGGTGGGAATGTAAATTGGTGCAGCCACTATGGAGAACAGTATGGAGGTTCTTTAAAAGACTAAAAATAGAGCTACCATATGATCCAGCAATCCCACTCCTGGGCATATATCTGGATAATTCAGAAAGATACATGCAACCCAATGTTCATTGCAGCACTATTTACAATAGCCAGAACATGTAAGCAACCTAAATGGAATGGATAAAGGACAGAGGAATGGATAAAGATGTGGTACATATACACAATGGACTATTACTCAGCCATAAAAAAGAACGAAATAATGCCATTTGCAGCAACTTGGATGGACCTAGAGATTATCATACTGAGTGAAGTAAGTCAGGCAGAGAAGGACAACTATCATATGATATCACTTATATGTGGAATCTAAAAAAATGGTACAAATAGACTTATTTACAAAACAAAAATAGAGTTAAAGATGTAGAAAACAATCTCATGGTTACCAGGGGAAAAGCGGGGGAGGGATAAATTGGGAGACTGGGATTGACATATACACACTACTATATATAAAATAGGTAACTAATAAGGACCTACTGTGTAGCACAGGGAACTCTACTGAATACTCTGTAATGACCTATATGGGAAAAGAATCTAAAAGAGTGGATATATGTGTATGAATAACTGATTCACTTTGCTGTACACCTGAAACTAACACAACATTGTAAATCAACTCTATTCCAATAAAAAATCTTTTAAAAAAGAAACTTGAAAGTGATGCATTGCAATTTCAGTGAACTCAGTGGTAGCCTGGCTTAGAACCAACCCATCAGAGGAATGGTGAGAGCAGCCAGCATGACAGATCGATCCCATCCTACTAGTTCTGCCTCCAAGCGTTCGTGAATTCCTTCTTACATTCAAAGTGACTGATGTAAAAAGGAAGATTTCTTTTCTCAGGCTCATAACATCTGCAGAAAATCATCAGGCAATGACTCTCCCCTCCCAGGCAGCTTTATCTAACCATATGCCCACTATTTCACAGTGGGTCTTACACCAGCTCTTCCTTATTAGTATCATTTTCTTAGTTTGCTGGTTCTGAGCACAGGTTTGAAATCAGATGGGTCTTTGTTCAAAGCTGGCTTTGTCACTTACTAGCTGTGTGGCCTTAGGCAAGTGCCCTAGATTTTCTGAGCTTCTATGTATACTTCTGGAAAATGAAAGTGATAACATTGTAGCATTGCTGTAAGGATTAAGTGAGATAATACAGGTCAAGCACTTTATTTAGCACGGTGCCTGGCATATCACAGTGGCTATTACAATTGTATAGCCTTATATCTAGTACATTTCAGCAGCTTCCTATTTGATAGCATGACTCAAGAATCCTACTTTAATGGATCCATTTTTCCACTGCCTCCATATTAACTTGGTAAAGCAGTACGATGACTGTGGTACCCCTTGTGCAGAAACCATCAGTAGCTCCCCCTTATCAATCCAGTAACTTAAAAATGTAAAGTCATTCCCAGTCTAGCCTCAACCTAACTCTCCAGCCTTAACTCGCAGTTAAACCCATCGGGAATCTCCAGTCTGCCCCTGATGCATTGTAGTGAGCTACCCTTGAACATGAAAACTTGGTAACATCAGTGGATGGTATGGAGTTCCCTTAATAACTCGCAAGGAAGCGATACAGATTTGCCAAGGGGAACCTTCAAACAAAGCTAAGGATGTGAGATGTGGGAATTGCAGGTCTTTCCCAAGTGCCTACCAAGGAGATTAAAATTACTCAAGATGCTTGTGAAACCAAGGACCAGAGAAGGGGCAATGCCTTCACCGATCTTTCTAGTGGATCAACTCTACGTTCAGGAATCTTTGACACGGCATGTGTGTTATCTTGGCCAAACTCTCACTGGGCTGTGCATGTCTTAGATTATCCGAATGTTTCCTCCATCCCTTTGCATAGCTGGCCTGTGCTTCACTCTTGGAAACCTGTAAGCACCTGTGCTGAATGGTTGGGACCCCAAGTGCTGCCTGCCACTCCTTTCCTGAGCCCTGCCTTCCTCCTCAATTCGGTTTCTCCATTTTCCTTCCATCCGCCCCTTCCTTTCCAGCCCTCCACCACCAGCAGTTCAGGGCACCATCACTCCTCCTTCTATTTCAATAGACACCGCTGGTTCTTCTCCTTCCACGTTCCCTTACTGCCCTTGTCCCCCCGAGGAACGGTAGTCTCCTCTCTGAATGCCAGTTCCTGGAGCAACCATAACCCTGGTAGAAACCATGCTTTCAGCAGAGAAAATGTGTGGGGAAAGGCTCCAGAAACATATTTAATGGCCTAACGGGCTGCACCTCTAGTTGCTGAATCAAAACTTCTGAGATACAGTCCCTGAATGTCATTTGATTACTTTTCCCCCTTTAATGCCTGTGTTAGGCTGGTTGTTAGTCACTTTCCACTGACTCTTCGAGGCTACAGAGAGCCTGGAAAACATCTAACAGAGCACTGCGTATTTCAAAGAAACTGAGGCTCAGAGAGATGAAGTGACTGCTTTGACGTAGATGCACTCAAAACGAGAATTATTCTGCGTGCCAATGTCTCCTGTAGCCAACGTGTGTATTTCAAACCTTCCTCAGGAGTGTTTCATTTTCATAGCAACAGACATGATATTTAAGCAACAACAAGAAAGCACACAGCCAGTCCGAGAGCCTGGTAATAACAGGTAAGGCATGTCTCACAGCTCAGCTTGAATAGAGATGATTGAGAGGAACCAGGACAACGCAGACGTGCCAGCAGCATCGCCATCCTTCAGAATGTTAATATCCCAGCACTTCCTTCTCTACCAGACCCTCTCCCCCTTGTCAGACACGAGAAAACCCGTAAAAGTGCTTCCTTCCTCTTTAAGGCAGCTTAAAGGTGGAGGGGAAGGGGACGCAAGCTCCTTGAACCTGATTTCCTTTTTTTACCTTCTTCCCACAATTTGTGCTACCACCACAATCCCATATCCTCAGTCTGAGGGAGAATGTGTTATTTGTTCACTGTGATGTTGTTATCCGACATTTTCCCTTTCTCCCCACGTACTGACTTTCCCATATACACAATTTTCACAATATAAGTTTAGTGTGATTATTATTTACTGTAGCAGAGTATTTACTGGATCCATATCCTTACGTACATAATGCTGCTTTAAGAACCACCCAGAATATGCTCAACGACTGTCAAAGCCCAAGTCTTCTCTTACTTATGCCACCATTTATTTAGTAGCGAATGACAGGTGAATGGGGCAGACCCTTGAGATTGGCCAGGTATATGTCTAATGACTTGACGAACGCCCACATTTATAAATACTAGTGTCGCTCGTTACTCTATTATATGATGTAAAATATATTTTAGGTGACTGTTCCAGAAATGAGGACATAAAGATAACAAAACGGATGGAGAAAGATATTAGGCTCCTTGGACCGCAGCCATCACTCTTAGACTGACCTCCGGCTTCTTCTCGTTCTTATCTACTGGCGCAAAGGCAGGATGCTGCTGCCCCCTGTCTGCAAGTCCTTCAGCCCCGAATGCAAACCCCTGCCTCTCTAATGGACACTGCAGCCATTCTCTGGGCAGTTCACTACAGTGCACTTGAAACAGCTTCTATGCTCCTTCCACCCATCCTACCCTCTCCTGCATCCACACTCCCCACTGCAGTGACCAACTAGTTCCTCCCACCCCTCTGCAAGCATCAGCTCCTAGATTAGGGGGAGGCAGTGTTGCCTAGTGGTTACAAACACAGACTCCAGAGCCAGCCTTTCTTTACTGGTCTCCTGGCCCCCACCGTTTACAGTCTGTATTACTTGGGGGTAAATTATCCTGTTTCTTTATGCCACACTTTCCTCATTTGTAAAAGGGGGACATTAATAATACCTACACTGTAGAATTCTTAATAGGATTTGATGATTTGGAATATATAAAGAACTTAAACAGGGCATCTGAAACAGACGTTTAGTCTTTCAGGGTATCCTGCTCAATAAACAAACTGTTGGCAGACAGGTTGGAAGAATAACTCTGGAGTTTCAACGTACACAGTGATAAGTTTGGACAAGTTTTGAACTGGAAACAATCATGGTAACCTCATTGGACCATCCATCTCCTTACATAGGGTAGTCATATTAACTGTATGTTTTGTATTATTTCATTTTGTAGATGTTGGTCCAAGTTAGGAGAAAGGGTAAGATTTTCAGAGTGATAAAGGAGGATGCTAGAAAGGTCAGAATTCCAGGTTTTTTTTAAATAAAATTAATTCCCACTGCCATTTTCTTTTCTTTTCTTTTCTTTTTTTTTCTTTTTTGGCTGCGTGCACGCCTTGTGGGATCTTAGTTCCCCAGCCAGGAAACGAACCTGTGCCCCCTACCGTGGCAGCACAGAGTCCTAACCACCGGACCACCAGGGAGGTCCCTGCCATTTTTATACCTTACTTGTTAGGAACACAGGTAGATATGGAAAAGTGGTCCACAGGTCTCAGTTTCACTCATGAGGATATCACACAGTGCAAGTTCTTAGAAGTTAAAGGGAAGAGTTTCTGGGCAGCAGTTCAGTAAATGTTGTTATTATTTACAGTAATGTGATGATGATATTCTATAGCATGTGAATGAATGTTCAAGCTCAGGACAAACTGAGCAGGGTGTAAGGACTTTCTCCCCTCAAAGATCTATCGATTAACCCATGAGAGCTTGGGGTAGATCTGAGAGAAGAACAAGAGTTGTTTCTGTTTCATGGCTTCTCCCCGTCCCCATCTGAAAACTGTTCTTATCTGAGGGCAGCAGACCCTCACGATGGAAATTATCATCTCCCAAGCATCAGTGCCAATTGGCAATGCATGTGCCAGCTTGCCCACTCTCGACAGATGTCAAGGATCCCGAACATTCCATATGCTCCTCTGTTCTCCGGGAAGGCACGGGGGCACAAGCAGATTTGGCTGGTGTAGCCGTGACCGTGGGTGTCTCTCAAGCAACATCACTGTCCCTGGGCTATTTAGCACCAGACAAGTTTCCAGCAAGTTGAACATATTCCGTGGTGGACAGCACGGGGAGCTAGTCAAGCTCTCAGATGTTTGGCTATAAGTCTACGGATATCTCTGGGGTTTCTAATTAGCTCACTTGAACAAGGGTGATATGGTTTGGTGCAGCATCATTTCTACAGGCTGTTGGGCATCTTGCTATAATAGAGAGCAGGGACTTTTCTGTTTTCATTGACATTTCTTCTCACCGAAGGTCTCAGACTTGTCAGAGCTCACTCTTCTTTCTAAAGGCAGCAAAATGTCTTCAAAAATGACATTCTCCCAACAGAAAGAATTTACAAATATTGCATCCAACTGTAACTGGTATTTCAGAAGTAGCCCGTTCTGGGCTGGTCTGCTGTTTTCCTTATCTTTTCTTCCCCCTTGTGATCGTTATTTTCAAAATCAAAGGCTTAGTTGATTTTGAAACTCTCCAAGCTTACAAAAGCATTCCTAAGAACGGGTCAATCACATCTTCTGTTTGAGATTTGGTTCTAAAATGCCTTTTTCAGTTGCAACTAGCAGTTTCCATCTTTGTTTCTTTTCCTTTCCAACTTTCTTGGTTCCTTTTTAATCTTCTTGATCACCTCCTTAGGTCCTAACAGGGGCTACTTCTTCCCTGAGCTCTGGTGCCGAGAGTTGGCATCTTTCTACCGGGTCTCCGTGAGGTTCGCTTCCAAGGCCTCTGACTGCGGCTCATTCCGTGTGCTTTAAGTACTCTCAGTTATTCTTGTACATAATTGTCATAGCTGAGCTTATTACACTCAGCTTATAATAAAACTATTAAAATTCTTTTTTAGGGAATCCCCTGGCGGTCCAGCGGTTAGGGCTCCCCACTTACACTGCAGGGGGGCACGGGTTCAATCCCTGGTCAGGGAACTAAGATCCTGAATGCCATGCAGCGCAGCCAAAAAAAAAAATTCTTTTTTAAAAGAAGCCATAGTGAGCGTTGGAAGGGCTTTTAATTAAGACGGAGTTGGTAAATTGCTATGAAAGTAAAACATAAGTTTTCCAGTCCAAACTAGCTATGCACTTCCCATTTGTCATTTACTGCGTACTACTCTCTTGGTTTCTGCTTGAGGAAAAAATGTCATCTTTATTATAATGGTTTTAAGCTAGCAAGACATATGGCAGTGGATTAGGGAAGGAACATAATTTCAGTCACTGATTATTCATGAATAGACTAACTGAAGAGGGGAATTTAGTTTCAGGAGAAATAATGGGAACTTGAACTCTATGACATTTTTCTTCCTTCAGTTGAGATTTTGATCTCTTTTGAAATTTTGGTCCAAGTCCAAAAGGGTCTGTATTTCAGTCCTGCCATAGAAGTCATTCTCTGTTCTTAAATCAGGATAGAAAACAGAAAAAGTAATTATATGCCTCTTAAGGAAAATTCAGGAATTCACTACTTTTATATCCCACTTTGAGTAATAAACAGAAGCTGTGTTTGACAGGAATATTATTTCACCTTGTAGTTCCATAACAATCTCCCTCAAATAATTCAGGGTACCTCTTCCTACTACTGAGTCCTCCCAGAACCTTATAGAGAAGTAGAGGCCACAGAACTGCAGACCTGGAACAAACCTGACATCATCGAGTCTGGGGATTATTTTTCCTTCAGCTCTGAAACTTTTTGTTTCCAAACAAAAACTTACACTGGGGTCTGATAGACAAACAGACACAAGTTGCTGTTCTGGTTGAAGCAGAAGAGATGACAGAGTTGCCCCGACTCAGCTTCCCGCAACTCTCAACCCCTCCAAGTCAGCAAGGGGCCTTTCCAAATCCGATTCTAGCCCCACCTCAGACTGTTCTAGAAGCAAAGAAACAAGGGCACAGAAAGGGGGCTCGCCTTGGCTTGGCCGGGCTCACCGGCATCCCACAGCACCACATGGTTTCTGTTTGAGCTCAACCCCTGTCCCCTCCCTGGCTTTCCGTTTCCCCAGGGAGCTTATGCGATGCTGTATATTTATATCATGTGTTTATGCATTTAAATAGATATATGGATATGTATAACTGAATCACTTTATTGTACACCTGAACCTAACAACATTGTAAATCAACTATACGCCAATGTAAAATAAAAAATTTTTAAATAAATTTAAAAATACCCCCCGTTGATTGTAAAGACCCTGGAAGGAAAGAGCTCGTCTGATTCCTTCATGCCACCCGACAGCCCCTCGGCATCCAGGGCCGAGCTTTATATGAAGCAGGTGCTCGGGCCACAGTGACTGGTGTGAACTGAAGTTGGCCCCCACCCTGAATGATGGCCCACATTAGGTAAAGCGCTAGAGCTGTTAGGAGTACAAGAAATTCGATTTTGGCTTGTTGAAGTGTCAATATCCAGGTTCATATGGAATGTAATCTTTTATTTTCCGAATCAAAGTGGGCCTTAGTTGTGCCTCAGAGTATTAAGTATCAGAGATCAGGGGTTTCAAAACATCAGCAGGTATCAGAATCACCTGAAGCACTTGTTTAAACGGCTTGATTCACTAGGCCTGGGGTCTGAGAATCTGCATCTTTAACAAGGTCCCAGGTGATACGGATGCGGCAGGTCCAGGTCCTCTTTGAGAACAAACTACCATTGACCTTACACAAAGATACTAATTTGGCATTAAGTACATTTTCAACCCCTGGCATAGGCTGAGCCTGGAGCAGCTAAGTAGACGTTACCAATTAACCTCTCCTTCTGCAGCTGGGCTGCCAAAGAGGCAAGGGAAGTGCTATGATTCAGTAAAAGGAATCAGGATTTACTTCAGTTCTGGCTAAATATTTCACAGAGGAGCCATTACTCAGCTCATTAAGTTGCCGTGTTGTAGGGTTGAAAATTTATGTCATTTCCTCGCCAGGTGATTCAGTGAGCTATCACATGCAACGTCACCGTATACCCCACCGTGAGCAATCCTCTAGTCACTGTACATCTTGAAGGTGAGCAACTTCCTACTTATTCTGAGTTCGAATCCATCTACTGACAGTGTGTGGGGAATACATTTTTCCTGATCACCATAGAAAATGAAGGGAAATTCAGAAATAATGCCGTTTGCAGCAACATGGATGGACCTAGAGCTTATCATACTAAGTAAGTCAGAAAGAGAAAGACAAACATCAGTACCATATGATGTCACTTACACATGTAATCTAAAATATGACACAAATGAACCTATGTACGAAACAGAAACAGACTCACAGACATAGAGAACAGACTTGTGGTCGCCAAGGGGGAGGGGGCGTGAGGGAGGGAAGGGCTGGGAGTTTGAGATTAGCGGACGCAAACTATTATGTATAGGATGGATAAACAACAAGGTCCTACTGTATAGCACAGAGAACTGTATTCAATATCCTGTGATAAACCATAATGGAAAAGAATATGAAAAATAATATATATAGGTATAACTGAATCACTTTGCTGTACAGCAGAAATTAACACAACACTGTAAATCAACTATACTTCAATAAAATTTTTTAAAAATACAAAAATAAAATGAAAGGAAATTCAGTCATACTATCCTTTTTCATAAGGATCCAATCTTGACCTTCTTTGCATGATTACTACCATCATCCTCCTCACCTACCATCAGAAAAAATTCTTTCCCTAATTTGTATGAGATAATTTATGCAAAATCAATTCAGTTCCACAAACACTGAGTACTGTAAGCTGACCACTGTGCTTAAAAAAATCGGGTATGTGTAAGATCCAGCCTGCATCCTAGAGGCCTGCATAGTTCATGTAAAACAAGGAATGTGGACCAAATGGACTCAAAACTAGGTGCCCAGTAAACTTTTTTTTGTCTTCAGAGAGAAAGCCATTTGACCTGGTAGGCATTTACCATCCAGAACTTTCTAGTAGGACTTACCTATTTGCTCTATTTGTACTCGCCTAATTAAGCCAGCGCTTTCTCAGCTCACAGCTGGAGAAATTAAACTCGGGAGGGTTTCAATGTCTTATCCTCAAGTAAATTCGTGCACCAAAACCAGGATTAGAACTCTGACTCCTTCTAATTCCCAGCAAGCAATCATCCTCGCAGGTTTTGCAGAAATTCTCCCACCTCCACCCAGGCTTTTGTTAGCATTCACGGTTTTTAGACACTACTGATGACATCAGAAAGATTCCTATTCTAATTTTCTTCAATATTTTCATATATTTAGAAAATGAGGCATCCCTTCTCAATCCTTTATTTCTATCCGGGAGAGGAGGTGAATCACTCCATTGAGGCTGGCAATGGATCCGCTTCATCATTGACGGCCCCCAGATGCTGCCAAGGCGGCAGGCGCTAGCAGATGGCAGTGATTTCTAATCACCAATTTTGCCTTATTCTAAGGAGTCATTTATAGAGTTTTCATTGCTCTAGAGTCCACTAAGAAGACAGTAAAAACCTTAGTCCACCTGAGGTCACTTACCCAAAGGTTGTGTTTTGTTCTAAGTTGTTATCCAATTTGAATTTTGGCTGATAGGAAACAGCAGGTTTTAATGGATGAAATTTTTGGTCTGGAACTTCTTGACTTTCTTTTTTAAAGCCAAACCCAACTCTGCGTGCCTTGTTTTAAAATCACTTGTGGTGGATCATACCAACATCGAAACTGCCAGCAAACGCATTACATTTTCACTTCTTTGAAAACGAGGGTATGGAGAGAAAGCTGTCCTGCTGATAACACATAACATCTTCCAATTACTGCCCTGGGGACTCTACGATTTGAATAATGACATGATAATGCACATTCTCATTGGAAAGATATTTTAATGATTCCTTAATATTAGCTAGGAATACTAGGTAATCTGTAAAAAGTTCTTAACTGTGAAAGAATAGCAAATGATTTCTTCCTGTTCCTTGGCCACCAGAAGGGCATTCTCAAGAACCTCTCATTAAACCCATCAGAAATGATGCTGGATCAAGAAAGCTGAAGTTTGTCAATATAAGCCTTGAACTTAACTTGGCTTAAAAATAGGAGGAAAAAGTATTCTTCTAGAAAACTCAAAACCACTTGAACATGCCATAGTTAGATATCTAGGCAAGAGAAAATCATGTATGGGCTATATACTTCTCATAGAGTTTTCCAGCATTCTAGGTAAATAGAAAAGTGAATATACACAGAAGGTGTCTCAGGCAGGCAGTCAGTAAGTGAACACCTTTTGTGTGCAGTACACCAAAGAGACGGCAAAAATGGAGATGTATGGTCCTTGCTGTTCAAGGAATTTACCCACGATTAACACTGTCTACTTGGAAGAACCAAGAGAAAGAGAAACCTATAAAGTTTTGCAGTTCCAAGTGTTTTTTTATTCAACCACTCTCCCAGTGAAATAGAAGTAATTATCACTAATAAAAAGAAATCAAAAGCAGGAAGAAAAGATCCATGGTCAGTAATAGCAAACTAGCATCCAGGGTTCATTAGGTGTCACCTCTAGACAGCTGGTCCCTTTTAAAACTCAGCCTGAGAATACAAGTTGCAGTTAATGGTCCATCAAGGTGATGTAACCCATGACATGAATTTAATACGAAAGTACAGATGAACTTATGACTAGTCAAGGACTAAACCTCAACTTCCATCCAGCCATTTGGTTTATGTGATCTCAGGTCTTGAATGAGAAAACTTAGGTGCTAAAAACCTGGAAGCTATGACTTCAGAAGTCTTTCTTGCCTGCAGTCGAAAATTTCAGTCACATGCTACTAAATGGATGAACCTTGAGGACCTTATACTAAGTGAAATAAGCCGGCCATAAAAGGACAAATACTGTATGATTCCACTTACACGAGGCATCTAAAGTAGTCGAATTTATAAATAAAGAGAATAGAATGGAGGTTGGGGGGAGGGGGCTTGGGGGAGAGGGCAAGGGGGAGTTGCCGAATTGCTATAGAGTTTCAGTGCTGCCAGATGAAAAGGTTCTGGAGGTCTGTTTCACAACAATGTAAATATACCAAACACTACTAAACTGTGAACTTAAAAAATGTTCAAGATGGTAAATTTTATGATATGTGTATTCTATCACAATAAAAAAGTTTTAATGACATGGAAAAAAAAAGAACACCTCACTTAGGAAAGATCTTCAGCAATTGCTTTCAGCTGTTTAAGCCAGAACTTTTACCGCTGCCCTTTGCCTTGTATAGCAAAAGGCTATCGTCGCAGTAAACAAGCAGCCAGGTGGTCTTGAGTATAGAATTATCACTGTTACTGAGATTTTTCCAAGCAGACAGAAGTTCATTTCTAACTTAGAAGTCCATATTCTAACCAAACACCACCACCTATTTTTAGATAGTATGCTTTGCATCTACTGATTTCAGCAACTCAAGCTAGAATTTCCTCAACACACACACCTTGCCACCCGAACTATGAAGAACAAAATCAGTGAGGCACCCATGACTGTGGCTCAAGCATCTTAAAAACTAAAATATCCAGACCTTCGCCTCAGACAAAATTTATTGTTCAAGATTTAGGAATACGCTGTCCCTAGCATGATGCTTCAAACACATTTTTGTAAGTTACTTTTCACAAAGTTTATTAAGTGTATGCTAATTAATGCAAAATTGGATGCTACATGATAACATTCTGTTTAAGGATATTTTCTCACTGAGAAATCATATTTGTGAGATAGCCTGTTTCCTCCCCTCTTACGAATGCCACATAAAAGAATAATCAGGCATAAATAGAGACTCTCTTAAAAAAAACAACATAACCTTCCATGGCAGTGGCTACCAATGGGATCAGCACAGCAGAATCGCCAAGGGAACATTCTGAAAAAACAGACGGCCAGGCCAAACCCCAGGTTTTCACGAGTGGGGGTCCCGAAATCTTTTCTCAAGGGTGCCGCTGACGATCCTGAATCACAGCCAGAGTTAAGAACAAAATTCGATAGTTATACACTCCTTGTGAGATGTTTAATCAATGACTTAGGAGTGCACAGCTTTCGTCCCATGTAAGTTACCCCTAAATAACACGTCAGGAGATTTTTTATTCCTACTTCCTAATTATGTCACATTCATAACCATGCATCTATCCTGTTTCCCATCACACTCTTTGTATATTGTGTTCTCATTTTGCCCGTGAGCCAAACGAACAGGGAATTATGTTTGAATCAATGTTCAGTACAGTGTCTAGAACACTGGCACTGAGTTAAGTGTTAAAAAACAGTAGGACCTACGTGTGGCTTTCATACACCCAAAATTCTTTCATGCGGGTATATCAGGTTTAAAATCTGCCCTTACAAATCACGTGTGCAGGAACATAACTTTTTCTTCTTTGCTGCAAGTAAATTAAGCTTACCTTTGAGACCCCCGCTCCAGTCCAGATGGAGAACTTGGGATACTTGTGCCGTGAAAGTTAACAGTCACGCTGCGTGAGGTTCTCTCTTTTAGAGATTTGGTCAAATGAGGTGTTCTTTCTTCACGCGGGGAGGCTTACGCAGCGTCCGACGCGGGGCTGCCTCCTCTTCCTCCTCCTCCTTGGCGTCTTCTCCCCGGCCCTCGGGTCCTCCGTGCTACCAAGTGTTGCTAACACCTGTGGTCCGCACCGCAGCCTCTGGTCATGAAGTGGGAGCACCTGTGTCCTCCCCGCCCGCACCTCGGGCCTCTGGTCCTTCCAGCACTTCTGCAACTACTCAGCACTGTTCCTTCCTCCCCCGGCTAGGGAGGGAGGGGCTCTCTGAGGTCACCCGTCCACCGAGTCAGCCCTGGACCCTCACCAATCCCAGCGTGAATCAAACCTATGAGGCCTCCCTAGTAGGCTTTCCATCTTTCCAAGCGTGGGATGCAGGCACAGATCTGTGATGCTCCCAGGCCTGTCTCACCTGAGCCCACACCAGGTTTCGACCCTAGGAGTTGTTGATAGGGTGAGAAGTGAGCCTCCTTTCCAAATTTGTCTGGAAACACAAAAGACCCCGAAGAGCCAAAACAATCTCGAGAAAGAAGAACAGAGCCGGAGACATCACACTCCCTGACTTCACACTGGTCTTTTTTTACACACTGTTTTCTAAGCTGTAGGTCAAGAAATAATTGTGTTCACAGCCAGCATTTTTAAATTACATGGGATCCAATAGGATAGGGTCAACTAGAAGAGAACATTTGCTGTATTTCTTTTTTTTATATACTGGATCAAGAAGTAAACTCTATTTTTTTTACCGTCAATAAAGGATCAGAAACTCTGGTCTCTCATTCTGTCACCTTTTAAACTCTCTGGTGTCCCAATAAGAGCTTTTATCTCTTCTATCTCTGGCTTTCCCAGTAAGAAAACACTTCCATAGAATCACCCTTCAAGCTCTCTCCTCTCGGATTTATTTTGTAAACTGTACTCTAAGCCTTGCAGACTCTCCTGTGTCTGGCTTTTCTCCCTCCTGTGTCTGGTCCCCTCAGTGTCCAGTCAAGACGTTCCTAATGACCCCTTCTGAGCTGAGGACATTTTCATTCCTGCTTTCTCTGTGTCCCCTTGTGTCCTTCCTACCCTGGGGCCATTAGCTTCACCCTCCAGCCTAGTATTAATGGTCAGAGGACCCAGGGAATCAAGAGAGAGAAAATACAACACAGAGCAACTCAAAATTTTAACCTGCCACACAGGAATGTGGCGGTTTCCTAGCACTTTAAATAAGTATTTTTTTTAATGCTTAGACGCATAATAACAATCCCTCTAAACTGTTTGATTTGTTTATACTGGTAGTCACCTATTTTACAAGGCTAGATAAAGCAAAGAGTCATTTAAAAACACTGCCCTCAAACATTTAGGTTTGAGCAATTATACTCCAATAAAGATGTTAAAAAAAAAAAAGTAAAACACTGAAAACAGCAGCTGATATGCAAGGTGCAGGCATGGAGGCCAGGTATATAAGAGAAAGCAAAAGTAGCTGGACCAGAATCAGAGTACAAAGTATGAAAAGCAACTTAATCTGGGATGAGAGAGGAACATACTACACACTTTGTCATTTATTTTACTGCTATAGTCTACACCGTAGTTTTGCTTTAGAGGCCAAAGTAATTAACTCTGAATATAATTGCATAAATTACCCTATTATAGTCTCATAACCCATTGTGCTTCCTCCTCCACTCTCTGTCTTCCAGCCACTTTGGCTTTCTTTCAATTCCTTGGACTTGCCGTGCTCCCTCCTGCCAAAGAGCCTTTGCACATCTTTTCCCTCGCTTCTTTGCTGAGTTTGTCCCTACTTATCCTTCAGCTCTCAGTTTAAGCATCACTTCTGAGAAGTCTTCCTGGTGACTCCAATATAAATTGAATTCCTTTGTGGGGTTTTTTGTTTGTTTGTTTAAATTTCTTTTATTGAAGCATAGTTGATTTACAATGTTGTGTTAATTTCTGCTATACAGCAAAGTGATTCAGTTATATGTGTGTGTGTGTGTGTGTATACACACACACATTCTTTTTCATATTCTTTTCCATTATGGTTTATACTAGAATTTTGAATATAGTTTCCTGTGTTATACAGTAGGACCTTGTTGTTTACCCATTTTATATATAATAGTTTGCACCTGCTAATCCTAAACTCCCAATCCATCCCTCCCCCACTCCCTCTCTGCCTTGGCAACCATAAGTCTGTTCTCTATATCTGTCTGTTTCTGTTTCGTAGATAAGTTCATTTGTGTCATATTTTAGATTCCACATACAAGTGATATCATATAAAAAAAAACATTTAGTTTTGACTTAAAACACGTAAATGGTTATTCATTCACTAAGCTTTCATGAGGCACCAAGGCCTTTTTTTAAATGAATCTATTGATTGAAGTACCAAGCCGTCTTTCCTGCATGAGCCACATTCATGACGTATTACCTACAAATTCTGGTTTTGGTTTTCTTTAGGTTGGGATGTGCAAAACCATCTGAACGCAGCATCCTTCTAAACTGTCATTATTTTTTCCATGATTTACACTTGTCTCACCCACAACTACTTTGGCAGCAATTTTTAACAACACTTTGTCTTGTCAACCTTCGCAAAGCTTTCTAAATTGAAAGAGAAACAATTTCTTTAAACTCTTTTTTGAAGAGATTTTAGAGAAATGGCTTTTCTGCATTCATAGTTCAACACTCTTTGTAATACTTAATTGAACTAAGTAATCGTAATGCCACGTTAGACTGACATAAATAGATTTGAGGAAAAGTCTAGAAAAGCTCTAAAGTAGCTTGATAGTGTGAGCGTTCCCTGTGCCGTGGGCAGCCTAGCTGTTTCTCCAGAGAGGATGAAGAGGGTCCATTAAGCTGGGAAGCGAGTTAGGTGTTTTGTGAAAAGGGTTTCTGCTGCACTAAGAAAAAAGATTCACCCTAAGATAAAGCAAAATGCAAGGTATGATAATTTCAGAAAAATGTCCTCATGTAGCGAAAAGAGCACTTTTTGATGGGGGAAGGAGAAAGTGGAAGTGAGGAAATTCTAGATTCTAGACACGGACACTGCTTCATTCATGACTTTGAGTAAATCAAGTAAACTTCCTAGAGTTCAAGGTTTTAAAAAATTTTTTTTTGTTTTTCTTTTTTTTTTTAATGAAGCTAGACTAAGTCCTCTTCAGCTTCGAATCCTATTGTCCATACTCACCCAAAGTTCTCGTGGGTCAACGTGGTTTAGGTGGAAATGGGGTGAATTGTGCTCAGTTTCTTCTTCCGTGAAATGGGGGACTTCGCATCCCCCCACCCCCGATTCCTCAGGTCTGCTCTGCAGGATGATCATTCTGAAAAATGGCAAGAGGTAGTCTTTTTTTTTTTTTTTTAACATCTTTATTGGAGTATAACTGCCTTACAATGGTATGTTAGTTTCTGCTGTATAACAAAGTGAATCAGCTATATGTATACATATATCCCCATATCTCCTCCCTCTTGCGTTTCCCTCCCACCCTCTCTATCCCACCCCTCTAGGTGGTCACAAAGCACCGAGCTGATCTCCCTGTGCTATGCAAGAGGTAGTCTTCAAAAGATTCAGTGACCAGACAGTTTTACAAAATGCTGGGGTAAAAATGTTTAAAAGGTTTCTTTACTGAAAAACTTCACAGCCTTTAATAGGCTAAAGGGTCTGTGAATGTCTAAAAAGAGGATATAATAGCCAGCTTCCCCCAAATATATTGCACCAAATCTTTTTTTCTTTTCTTTTTTTCCTCATAGAATCTCTCTCAGGATTAGAGATCCACAGAAAACAACTTTGGGGAAATTCTAGCCCAGCTATTTCTGTGGTCCTTTCTATCTCCAAATTCCCTAGCCTACATTGTTGGCTAATTGAGGCTTTTAACAAACAAGGTATTGGAAATGGCCAGAGAAGCAATGGGGATTATTTTTAAAAGACAAAAGCTTGAACAAAATCAGGAAGGGTATGGAAATTTACCAGAATCTTCTTTTTTATTTTTTAATTTTTATTAGAGTATAGCTGATTTATAATGTTGTTAGCAGAACCTCCTTTTGATGTTTTCCCTGGCACCAAGAAATGACCACCAATAAACTACAATTACTTAAAAAATTATGTACAATATTGGTATTGGTAGAAGTGATTTCCAAATTATCTCTATTAGTTCTTTGGTCCCTCCCTTGATGCATATACATTTCAACTCTCTTGATTTATTTTTATAATGTCACTGATGAGACTATCCAGAGAAAATGGAACAGAGATTAAAGATGGTACTAGGAGTGAATAATAATAAAGAATAACAGAGTTGGGTCTTTCTACCAAGAAACCTTGCAAATTCATGTACAGAATTTGTCCAGAAAACGCATTTACCTCTATCTACCAAGTGAATAAGGCTCATGTTTTTATTCCTCTTTTATTTTATGTGCAAGGGATAAGTGAGCAAGAACCAAAGTGTATCTTGAAAGACTAATCTCAAGTCTTTTTAAGGAATGACTAACATTAAATGCATTAACAGCTAAGAATTATAGAAATTATACTCTTTTGTAAGAACAAAATATTTAGTCCTGACAGCTTTGCTTTAATTATGAGGTCTGTCTCTTCCTCAAGTGCTGATTCATTAAGTGGTTAAACTATAAAAAGATCAAGTGCATTTTCTCCCAATTTGAATGGATTGTTTAATCATCACTGAAAACTCACTGAATGGCAGCTCCAAGAATGCATATGATCAATGCCATTACGGTCTGACTCTATAGACTGAAGTTTGGAGGCAGGACCAGATGAAATCCACAGACTCCATTTTTCCATCAGCATCCTCAGAGGCCCAGCCTAACCTTGGCTTAACCCCAAGCTTGAGGACCCCAGAAGAATAAATAAAATTCCTAAAATTATATTTCCTTAATGTTTGAGGTCATTCTGAAGCCAAGCCAGCATTGCTGCAGTGTTTGTAGATTTCACCAGGTCTAGTGCCACCTACTGGACCATATTACCACTGTTGACCCCAGAGCAACCCAAATCTGTTCTCGATCTTACCCTGCACTGCTTAGTCCCATGGCTATGGAGCAAGATGCCCTGTTTAGCATCTGTCTGGGTAGCACCCTGCAAAAGGATTCTGATCTCATATGTCATCCTTCACAGCCTTTGGTTACTGAGACAATTTGTCAACACGTAACCTAAACGCTGTGCCTGAGAGTGGATCCCCTCAATTCTGTTGGTATAAAGTGGAGCGAAAGGGAATTCTCACCAGATGAGGGTCAGGAAGGAAAACTTTTCCTCCAGCTCAGAGTTGTAGGCTTTATTACTGGTGTTTCCTTGTAAAAGGCACCCATCTCTCTGGGAAATCATGCCATTAAAATTTCACTAAGTCCAATAGTCAGCCACAGGATAATCTCTTTTTTTTTGTCTTGTGTGTTTTTTGCTGAATAGTTCTTGACATACGAATGTTACTTAATGTTACCTCTGCCATTTCAGTATCGCTGTTTTCCTGATGAGGCATCTGGTATGAAACAAAGCAACAATTAAAGGTCAGAGGCAGCTATTATACAAGGATTTTCTTTGAAATGTGTTCTGTGATAATATCACTCCACCTGGAAGGAATGGTGAGCATAACGAGCCCAGTGTTCCTATAAACAGCCAACAATATCAGACCCAGAGGAGCAGGCCACATAGTACAAATACGGCTCTTATTGTTTATGGCTGTATCTAGGTTAAGGGAATTTTAAAGGGTGTGATTCCTCTGCGGTTTGAAACACATTCTGCAAAGAACCAACGGGCCATTTTTCCCTGTGCATATTTGCAGTGTGAACACTGGGCTGGTCATATATAAGTTTATATATGTCCATATATTATATTCATAGTGTTATCTCAATTTTCTTGCCTCTAAAATGGAAAGATTTGGACTAGATTATATTGAATAAATAATGTTCGTTGGAAAAATTATTTTTAATATTATTACATATCATTTTTTTAAAGGAGGCAGATTTAGACAAATTGGCTGAATTGCCACATTCAAATTCCTAGTGAGCTTTCCCTTCTGCTGAGTTTGCATTTACTCAGTGGAGTAAGCAGTGCGCTGATTTTCTGCATTTCCTTACTTCGGCATATTCCCAGATATCCCCATTTATTTATTAATTTCAGTCAGTAAGGTATTTAGTCAACAAAAATAGGGCGGGGGCAGAAAGATGCCTAAGAATCAGTTCTTGCCTTCTGAGAGCCTGCAATCCGAAAGAGAAAACAGGGCACTTAGGAAAACACTGAACGAATACCTTAAATATAATGTACACATACAGCAAAGTGCTGTCAGAGCTCAGAGAAGAGGCAGATCACCCCCGGATGGAATGAACAAAGAAGGCTTCATGGAGGGAGGAGAGTTGGAATGGGTCTTAAAAGATGAGTAGGAATCTGAGGGTTTTCCACTTAGAGTCTTCAGGCCAAGAAGATACCAAGCATATTCTAGGAATAACAAATACCCACACAGTTTATGCAGAGGAGCTTGGGCTGATGCGTTTGGAAAATAGATTTGAGCGAGGTTATCAAGGATCTTGAATGTCTGAAGTCAAGGCTTTATAAGCAAGAAGGAACCATGGAACGTTTGTGAGTAGGTGAGGCTTGCTCATGGGGGAGCTGAGCAGAGGGTAGAGGCAGGAATAGAGCTCAGAATAGGAGATCATTGTCGTCATACAAACTAGAGACAGAGCCAGATCTGGCGTGGAAGTTAGAGAAGTCAAAAGAAGAGGGGAGATGTGAGAGAGGTCCATTTATCCATTAGATTAACAATTACCGAGCGTTAGCTGTATGCCACCGTTTTCCAAACATCCATCATTTGTATACCACCATCATGATTTTTGCCACATCTGCTTCTCCTGGTGTTATTTTTTTACTTAATATTTTTTTACAAGTAGACTCATTTTCAGTTTAAATACATTATCTTTTTCAAAAGAAGTTTGATGTCACTTCCACTTGCCTTGCCTCCAACAGAAGTTAACCATGAAACTAAGAATAAGCAAAACAAAACAAGTTAATCACTTAGGTAGATGCTGTGTCTGCTGAAGCCTGCTTAAAAGGGAGGAAAAGCAAAAAAGAGATTTAAAAACATACCATCAATAAGCAGAGATGTTTCTGCTTTGACTAAACTCAATGGATTGTAAGAGAATTGAAATGGAAGTAACTTTCTCATTACATGTCAGTACTGGGGTACTGTGCTCTGAGCCAGCTCCAGTGCTGGGTCCTAGGGATGCAAAGATGAACATCATCCTCTGTTCTCAGAGGGCCTGGCTGAGCAGAAAGATAGGAAGCCCACAAATGAATCCTGACAGAGCAAGAAGAAAGCCCATAGTGGGCGGTGGACGCCCTAGGACACTGCTGGCCCATTGGGAGCTTGGGGCGCCCCTCTTAGAATTCTTCCTCAGCCCATGATTCCTTGGCAATTGAATCCTAGTTCTAGCGTTTAATTCCTATTTCATATGTGTGGGCTGCTTCCATCTAGTTGCTAAGAACAAGCATAACAACCTGCCCTTATTTTCTGAGAAAACAAAACAAAGGGGGAGATTTCTTAGGCTGAGCAGAAAAGTTAAAATAGGGTGGGAAACACCCCAGGTAAGCGGTAAACTATTGCCACATAGGAGGATCCACAGGAGGCTGTCAGATCCTTCGCCCCTGTCAGAGCTACACCCTGAGATGAATCAACCTCTTAGACAACCCGAGATCTCGGGTCTGAGAGCCAGGGGCACGCAGCCCACTGTCCCTCAGCAACCAGCTCCTAACTTCCTCCATGTGGTTCAGCATTTATATTTTTAGGAGATTATAAAGCTCACTGTGGATGAGCACTAGGCTGGCTGTAAACTGGAACGTGTATTGGCCTTAAGAGTAACGGAAGCCACCCCACAGTGGGAGAGGAGGTAACTAGAAAGATGGCTGCGGAAACAATGGCTGAGCTTCATCAATATGATGCTGTGCGAGGTGAATAAGATGGTGGGGTAGGGAAGCAGTTGACTTCTGAAGGATGAATAGGAATTACTAGGCATCGAAGGGCATTCCCCAAGTGGAGGAAGTAAGCACCACACAAACGTCATAAAGAACAAAAGAGCAAGATGAGTAAGGAAAACCACAGGTGGTCTGGGGGTTGTAGCCCAGAGCCTGGGGGATGGCGAGAGGGGATAGAAGTGAGGCTGGGGGATATTCATGTCAAGGCCCCGAGGGGCTGTGCAGGCAGGCTACACAAGGGGTCAAGCTTTATGTTGATGGGAATGGAGACAGTTTTGGGCAGGGAAGGTGCGTGATCAGATTAGGAGGTGAGAAGATCATTCTGGAGGAATAGGAAGAGGAGGTGGAGGCAGTGAATGGAAGAGGCAGTGGGACTTGAAAATCATTTTTACCATTTCTAAATCTCTTTCTCCTTTGCCCGTTTTGCTGTTCTCAGCACCCATAAGCCGAATAAGGGATGTCCAAGGCAGGATTCCATTATAACAAACGCCCACATTGGAGAAAATAGTTTTCCGAAGTCGAATTTCTTTTTTCTTCTAACCCATCATCTAATCTGTGTCGTTCCTCCTGCTTCCCGAAGGCGTACCGTTCCTCTTTCACAAGTCTTGGAGTATCCACTCAAATGCATTTATGGGACATGTAAGTGAGCCAGCAAACTGATGGGGTTTTCCCCCACCTTTTGTTTTATCCATTCAACATTTATTGAGCACTTACTCCATACATGGCATTGGGTTAGATGCCGAGCAGTCAGATCCCTTGAGGAGTTCACATTAGGGCAGAAGACAGAATAATGTGCAAATAAGGAGTCTTCAGTGAGGTGAATGCTTAGAAAGCACTAAAATGCAGTTCTTTCCAAGGGGCCATGAGTTGCCCAGGTCCAGGACTCAGTGGTGGAGGGAGGAGAGGTGGTGTGGTCCCCAGGCAGGGCACCTGTGGGCTCAGATGAAGAACAGCAATGTCCTGTGCTGGTACTTACCCAAGTACCGTAAGTTACCTCGAATTTCCAGGAACCCACAGGAGAGACAAACTGTGTTGCCTGTAAAAGATTCCCTGTCCATCTCGCGTTCCTGCATTCTTATCCCTTGGGCATAGGGAAGACGATTTCCCCAGGGCAGCCCTCCATTACCCATGGATCCAGTTTTACGCTGTGATTAGTTGCCATTGGATTCCAACCCTTTTCATAGAATTCATATTCGTCCTTATAAATGTGTTTCTCCCGAGCTTAATTTTTTAGGTTTTTTCATTTACATTCAGTGACCCAGAGCAATGCTCAGGGTCTATAAATAAAAATAAATCTTGATAGAAAACTTAAACAATTCTAAAGGGATTTCCTCATCCGCAGGACACAGGATGTTGACCATGTTGAAAACCAGTTATGTGGCTGCCAGTTGTAGACCAAGGACCATAACAGGTGAACTCTTATAATTTATAGAGCTGTTTTGTCCTAAAATAGCCTTCTCTAAAGGAGAGACAAAAAAAGAAAGAGGAAAAAAAAATAATACATTGCTAAGCCCACACAAGCAAAAAAAAGCAAAAAAAGTGGGATAGTAAGAGAAGATGCCCTGTTTCCAGTTAAACATTCTACGTGTTAGAAGCTCAAGGCAACAGCAAGGATGTTTTCTGAAATCTGACCAACCTTGGGCATCTTGGGTCCAGAGAATAAGTAGTAGGGCAAAAGCATCCCTGTTTTTTTTTTTTTTTTTTAATATACATTTATTTATTTTTCGCTGCGTTGGGTCTTTCTTGCTGCGCGTGGGCTTTCTTTTCTCTAGTTGTGGGCAGGCTTCTCATTGCAGTGGCTCCTCCTGTTGCAGAGCATGGGCTTAGTTGCTCTGTGGCATGCGGGATCCTCCCGGACCAGGGCTTGAACCCGTGTCCCCTGTATTGGCAGGCAGATTCCCAACCACTGTGCCACCAGGCAAGTCCCAGCATCCCCGTTTTGAATCTCATTTCATCCGAAATTTTTCTTGGAGTCTAAAATGAACGATTTTCCTGCAAGCAGCATCCATTTAACATTCCTATTCCCATTTGAAGCCACTTCCCATCTGACTTACACAGTTGGGTCTCACACTCACCACCCTTGCTCGTTCTCAGATCTGCTGGGCTGGAATTTTAAGCTGCCTGTTTATTTGGCTGGAAAGTGAAACTTACAGTCCTCCTTCAGTGGAATCGTGTCTTGACACAGATTCAGGTAGAGGAAACAACACCCCTCAGTGATCAGAAGGAAAGCTGCCATGGGCGGTGGTTACAGCAGGGACCACTCATGGGATGCCAGTCCAGTGAAGTGTTGATTGTGAGTTCTCTCCCCCACTCTGATTTCCTTCATTTGTCTTTCGGGTCTTTACTTACCACTGTAGCGTAGGCTGCCTCCCTGAATGAAGGGAATTACGGCCCCCCGCCCCGTTAGCAGATGGTGAGGAGAAGCAGCCATACAGAAATTGAAAATTTCCAGGTTAAGTTTAGAGATGTGAAGAGAAAAAAGGCGTCTTTCATGAAGAAGTTCGTAAATTCTCCTAGGTTTCTCGCATTTGTCCCTTTCAATGGCCTATCTACAAGTATAGGTAATATATATGTTAAGTATATGTCTATGTCTCTGAAATCTGTATGCAATTTCCATGGTTGAAATTATTGTCTTATTAGATAATAACAACAGATGAACAATCCTACTTCTATATGATGTTGGAACGCGTGATTTTTCTCCTGGGTCCTCTTTTTAAGTATGCTTATGTGACTATGTATTTAAATAAAAGTGCATCAGTGATGGCAAAGCGACAGGACTGCCACACCACACGACATCAGCTTGCCCCCTGCAGGTGTGCTGCTGTACACAATGTGTGCATATGCTGCAGCCTTGGTGACATCCCATCGCTGTGGTTGAGTGACAAAGACGAACTTTGTCATTGATAGCGTAGGGGTGCACAGTGCAAGTACTGGGATTCAACTTCCTGGATTAACTCTGAGTAAATTATTTAACCTCTCTGTGCCTCATTTTCCTCCTCTGGGAAATGCAGACAATAAGAGCACCTACTTGCTACGGCTGCTGTGATAATAACTAAGTGGATGATGCCTCTAACGTGCCCAGGGCAGGGTCTGGCACATAGACCTATCTGCCTAATGTTTGCTGAAATATACTAACAGGTATAAACTTAACTGAACTACCTCTTTAATAAATAAGCCAGTGTCTTATACATCATCGCCTAACGGACAATATAATACAATTACCACTATCTTAAACATTATATATTGTCTCCCAACACAAGAATGTACTTTCCATGAAGGAATGGACATTTTGAGTTGTGTTCATGACGCAATCCTTGGTTCCTAGAACTGTACCATCATTTAGTATATACTCAACAAATATTTGTTGGGAAAAAAGGAATACGTGAATGTTAGCTCTTTTATTAACTTCTAGAGATAACTGAGAAGTGATTGTCTACACTGGCTCACTTCTGTATTGAGGCTGAAGACATTATCCACATAATACACAGAGGTCTAGGTGAGGTGGGGAGAAGGGGGCACGGGTAGCCAGAGCCCTGGGCTCAGCACATTCACAGGCTGACATCTATGATGTGTATAAAGTTGCTGAGCCCTGAACAAGATCTCAGGGTTACCTAGTCACACCTGAGGATGTGCATTCCCAGGAGGCAGTTTCCTCATTAGCTTATTAAATGCTTATTAAATGTTTAAGCTAGATGGGTCTTCTTATATAAAAAAAAATTGATATGATGAAGTATGATAGTAGGTATTATCTTTTTTCTTTTCATTTTTTTCTTTTAGCAGCTAAACTTTTCTTCAAAGGAAAGTCCAAAAGCTGTTGAGGTCCACTGATGGCAGGCTGGTCCCTGATGTGCTGCCCCCAGCATCCTAAAGTTTCTTGGAGCTGTCAATAGGGCCGGAAGCACAAGTGCTTTAAGTCTCACAGCCCCGGGGTCAAGTGTTAGCTTAGCTGCTTACTAGCTGTGCTCCCTGGGCAAGCCATTCAACTTCTGTAAACCTCAGTGTCTTCATCTGTGGGAAGGGGAGAAATCATGCCAAGCTTGCAAGGGTTCAAAAGGGATCTGTACTGAGTTCCTGCCCCATCATAGGCCTCTATAAAGTGCAGCTTGTATTTCACAGAATTCAGAAATACCAGTGAGATCATTCTGTAGCTTATTGAGTCCCTTGTAAGCCACCTCAGCAAGAGAAAAGGGCTTCCCCTCGTGACATCGATGTATCAGCAGCCAGGTTCTAACCAGAAAGTTCTCCCATCTTCAAGATGTGCAGAGAATTTGACATGGAGTCTCCCAACATTTTCTCCCATCATTGTCATGGTAGCTCAAGAGCCTCTACTTGCTGAGAAGGTCGAGGAGGATGCCTGAGCCGCAGGATGGATGCAGCCCCGGTGCCGTGGATGGGACGGCAAAGTAGGCATCCATCCGCAATCTTCATGAGACTCCACTCACAGAACGAGTAGCACAGTGCCCACAAACAGACACGTTATTCCCAGGACAAAGACAGTCATTTTATTTATAAATTACCACCTTTTTTACATAAAAATATTGTGTTTCTGAATTTTCCTGGTGGTGCAGTGGTTAAGAATCTGCCTGCCAATGCAGGGGACACAGGTTTGATCCCTGGTCTGGGAAGATCCCACATGCCGTGAAGCAACTAAGCCCATGAGCCACAACTACTGAGCCTGTGCGTCACAACTACTGAGCCCACGTGCTGCAACTACTGAAGCCTGCGTGCCTAGAGCCTGTGCTCTGCAACAACAGAAGCCACCTCAGTGGGAAGCCCGAGCTCCGTAACAAAGAGTAGCCCCCGCTCGTAGCAACTAGAGAAAGCCCACACACAGCAACGAAGACCCAACGCAGCCAAAAACAAATAAATAAAAAAAATACAGATTGCCAAATGCAATGTGATACCCTGGACTGGAAAAAAAAAATATTGTGTTTCTAAATTAGGAGGCTGGGATTAACATATACACACTACTATGTATAAAATAGATAACCAACAAGGACCAACTGTATAGCACAGGAAACTATATTCAATATCTTGTAATAACCTATAAGGGAAAAGAATCTGAAAAGAAAATATATGTGTGTGTGTGTGTGTGTGTGTGTGTATAACTGAATCGCTGTGCTGTACACCTGAAGCTTACACAATACTGTAAATCAACTATACTTCAATTAAAAATTTTTAAAAATATATTGTGTTTCTCAAAATTGAGAAAAAATATATTGTGTTTCCGAAGCAGGAGACCTCCCATTCATGTATTTATTCCGCTAACATTTACTGAGTACATCCTATGGAACGGGGACTTTCCAGGAAATGGTTATACGAAAATGAGCAAGACCCCTTATGCCCACTAGAATCCCGTGGTCTCCTGGGAGAGATCCGCATAAAAGGCAATAAATGACCACAGACATTTCCAGTGCCTGGTGGCAGTTTGGATGATGTGCGTGAGAAAACACATGAGGCAGCTGTCAATTCTGCCCCCCTGGGTTCAGCAAAGGCATCACCAAAGAAGTGACAACAGGGCTGGGGCTTGAAGAAAAAGCTTGAGTTTAGTCTAATGGAGGGAAGGACCATGTGCATCCCAGGAAGAATCACAGATGTAAGAAATAGAGCGTCTAGTTGAGTGGTTCTCACTGTGATTCCCCAACCAGCATCAACATCAGCAGGGAATTTGTTAGAAATGCAAATTCTTGGGAAGCACCCCTGAAACTCAGGATTGCGTCCAGCAATCTGTGTCTTAACAAGCCCTCCGGCTGATTCCCTGCACACTCAACTTTGAGAAGCATTGGTACAGTCAGTTGATGGTATCAAGGGAAGGAAAAAAATATATTAGCCAAGTATTTGTATTTTACATAATACAGAGATACCTGGCTATAGATTTTCCATCCCCCCAAAAGATTGAAGCAGGCTACATGATTACATACATCATCATTAAAAGGGATAAGGTACACAGCCAGAGAAAACAATGAAAGTAGAATAAAAGTAGAAAAGCAATAACCATTACTATTTTATTGCAAATTTTCCAATGAACTTCCCGGGATTCAAATATAGATGGAAAGGCATTTATCTGACAAGAATAGCAGTACCTGCAAGATGTTAACAGTACCTGGCAGTTGTTAAACACACAGTTTTGCTAATACTAAGACCTGAGAGGGATTTCCTCATCACACCGCATTCAGAAGACAAGTTTTGCAGAGGTGGATGACATCCCAACAGTAAAAACCACACATGTATACATATCAGCTTCTTATAACTTCCTTACACAGGCTTAATATCAAAGAGAGTTCAGTGAAAGGAGTCCAGTGGGAGGCCTTAACAATGAGGTCAAGTTTGTAGCTCTCAGACGATCTGACTCACATCTGGATTGTATCCTCGGAGACGAACGACACGGAAGCATTAAAAAGCCAAAGGAGAAATGGAATGGTTAGACCTGAACGAAACACAGGGCAGGCTTTACACATCATCCTAAGAGCCTCAGCTTTGAAGACTGTGCTGCTCTGGACTCTCCAAACCTCCCAAATTGAGACGTCTTTGCATCCCTTAACTTTTGCACCTTCTAGACTTGTTTTTTTCCAAAAGCTTTTTACCTGATGCATTACATATGCAACACAGACCACACAATCTAGAGCTTGATTAGATTCCAATTTGTACTATTCTTGATTATTTTATATTTATGTGGTTTATTTTCTCAACTAGACCATAAATTAAATAAGGCCGCTCATTTCCATGTGTCCTTTGGCGCAGGGAAATTTAAGAGGAGGCTTAATTGGTTTATTTTTTTATTGAAGTATAGTTGATTTACAATGTTGTGTTAGTTTCTGCTGTACCTCAAAGTGATTCAATTATACGTATATATACACTCTTTTTCATATGCTTTTCCATTATGGTTTGTCACAGGATATTGAATATAGTTCTCTGTGCTCTACAGTAGGACCTTGTTGTTTATCCATCCTATATATAAAAGCTTACATCTGCTAACCCCAACCTCCCACTCCATCCCTCCCCCAACCCCCTCCCCCTTGGCAACCACCAGTCTGTTCTCTATGTCCATGATTCCATTTCTGTTTCACAGATAGGTTCATTTGTGTCATATTTTAGATTCCACATATAAATGATATCACATGATATTTGTCTTTCTCTTTCTGACTTACTTCACTTAGTATGATAATCTCTAGGTTCGTCCATGTTGCTACAAATGGCATTATTTCATTCCTTTTTATGGCTGAGTAGTATTCCACTGTATATATGTGCCATACCTTCTTTATCCATGCCTCTGTCGATGGACATCTAGGTTGTTTCCATGTCTTACTATTGTGAATAGTGCTGCTGTGAACATAGGGGTGCATGTATCTTTCTGAATTATAGTTTTGTCTGGATATATGCCCAGGAGTAGGATTGCTGGATCATATGGTAGTTCTATTTTTAATTTCTTGAGGAACCTCCATAGTGTTCTCCATAGTGACTGTAGCAGTTTACATTCCCACCAACAGTGTAGGAGAGTTCCCTTTTCTCCTAGGTGGTGGTTCTAATACGCTTGCAGCTGCCCAGCTGGGCAGAAGGGTAAACTTTACTTGGATGAGTAAGCTTTAGTGGGCCTCCCATGGTTCCGCCACAGACAGTACAGGGTCTCAAGCCACTGTGGCCAGGGAGCTGGGCCTGGCCAGGCCTAGGAAGTTGATAGGCAGCCTCTCTGTTTCTTTCCCAGGGCTACGTGGAGTCTGGATCTGTTTCTCCCTGTATGTTTGCTCCTCTCTCTTCTCACATGCTCCCCCTGCAGGACCCTTGTTTCTGCTGCCCCACAGTCTGAAATAGCGCATGACTCTGGCTTCCGGTGGTGCCAACATTGACCCTTCCTGTACTTGACCTTGCGGATAAGCTCACCAGGGTTCAGTGACTCTAGGAACATCCTCATTTAAATTTCCAGGAGCCAGCATCTGATTGATTCAGCTAAGCCTCCACATGGATGCCCCTGAGCTGGGGTCTGCAAACCCAGTTCAATCAGCTCAGAGGATGTGGTGATTGCCTCAACATTCCTGGCCAGGACAGCGTCAGCAGATGCTGAGCTCAGGGGAAAAAATTCCCCAAAGCAGGTGTCAGCTGAACAGCTACCGCAAAAGGGGGCCACTCTAGGTACTTTCTGGGCCTTAGCACTTGGTAAAGTAGATTTCTACAGAAAACTTGGTAAGAAAAGCAACAGCATTTAAAAGAAAGGAATTTATGAAAGGAAACTTTTGATTCAGGTAAAAAATAGATAGATAGATAGATAGGTAGATAGATAGATAGATAGATAGACAGACAGATAGATGATAGATAGATAGGGAGTCGGGCTGTGAAGCAAGTTGTCTAGAATGTGCCAGAACATGTTCACGGGACTATTCAGCTAGTGACGAGAGATGTAGACAAAAATAACTCCGTTTTCATCAGAGGCTATTTCCACTGCTTCTTTTCAAGTTGCCTTGTGTTGTATCAGTCGTTATGTTTTCCATCATGGTTGTCTTTATATCCCATTAAACAGTTTAATTCTATCATCATTCCTTTTTCTCCTAGATTAGTCAATGGCTTGCATGTTTTTCTCAGCCTTTTTTTTTTGGAGTAGACACTCATGGTTTGTGCTCTTTTCTGTGAAAATTCTGCAGATTATCTGTTTTATCCCCATAAGGATAGGGTGTCCCCCTGCCCACAGTGCCTCCTAAAGAGCTGATGGCCATGGCTGGTCAAGGTGACCACATTCTCTTAGCGACTCCCAGGGGAATCCATCTGCAGCCTTAGCTGAAATAATCACACCCTCTTCTAGAATGATCCAAATGAGGGTAATCCCATGGGGAGCACATCTCCAAAGTCACATAGAGTCAGGACAGCTACCTTCCCACCTGTGTCAATGCAAAATAACGTTAGGAAGTTTTATAATGTACTGCTTCAGTTACCTCCGCATAAAAATCCTCTCCTCAGCCCTGTGTTCTTTTACCCAACCAGCAGTAAGTATAGACCAATATTAATAACGACTTACTAACCATTTCTCAAGGAACACTACTCTTCACCTTTTTATTCTCAAAAACCATAATGAACCCACTTTTGAAAGCTTTGTATGAAGACAAAGGCAATGGCAATTGTGCTACCAATGTGACCAAATTGGAGGAGGTCTGGGTCCTTGTTTCATTTGTTTTGTTTTTTGTATAACACCATATCTTTTGAAAGGGAAATGTTCCAAAGGCGTTTATTTGTAGCAGCAGCCTGATTGAAGGAGGTATTCACAAACAAAATCAAAGTACAGATGATTAGGATAGCAATTAATGTTCATGAAAAGCCAAAATACATTCTGCGTATATAAAACGGCTTAGCCTTGTGCTTTGAGTAATAGAACTGGTGTATTTCAGCCTGTGCTTATACAAAGGTGCTCTAATGGTATTTGTACAATTTTAAGTACTGACACATAGTACATGAAAATCATTGAGTGGGGAAGCCTGAAAAAGTGAAAGAAAATGGCATTCAGTTATCTTCTGCAGCTACAAATTCAGAAAGTGAGAAAATATCCCCAAAGTGGGCCTTTGGGCAAAGTTAACTCACTTATATTTTCTGTTTACTTTTACCCTAAAATGGCATGACTTCATTTGTTAGTAGTATATTAATGAGAACCATTCCCTATTTAAAAAAAAAAATTATTTAAAATCATGCACCTGTTAAACATTCATATCAGTCTTTATTCTCAATCTCCATAGAATGGGGGTTTATTAGTAGTAGAGGAAAACATTACTAATAAAAAATCTGCATCCATGTTGCATAGAATTTTGTTCTGCCTGGAAAAAGTGCCCTGTGTGTTTAGTCTGTAGTGGAAACACATGTGGGCGGAAAGTCTGAAGTGGGAGACACTGCCCCCATCAGCCAGGACATTCTCACACTTTTGGGGGTTACTGTTAACTCCCTTTTAGTCTTCTCTCATGAACTGCCCAAGCAAGAAATAATTGCTTCTTTTAGATCTTCTTGCACCTCCCCACCCCTAAACCTATCCTCTAACTACAGCCAGGGAAATCTCTAGTATAACCGTCGCTGTGTCGCTGCCTGGTTTAAATTGCTCTCACGGATGACGACCACCAGCAAAGTCAAGTCCTGTGTAATACAGCGTAGCTGACAAATCTCTCCAGGATTCAGCCCTGACTACCCATCTCACTTAGGACTTGGTTCAAATGCAAGGGTCAGAAAACAAATCACAGTGGTGTAGACAAAGATACAGGTCCATTCCCTCCCCCATAAACAAGATGCCGGGTCCTTTATCTTGTGCTTCTACCATCCTCAGACTGTAACTTCCACCTCATGGTCCAAGATCACTGCTCCCCAAGCTCTCAAGTCTGAATCCCAGCCAGGGAAGGGGTAAAGAAGGTATGCCCTTCCCTTTAGAGTCATTTTCCAGAAATTGCACCTGCCATTTTCAATTATACTCCATTAGCCAGAATTAGTCACCTGTGCACATCTAGGGAGACTAGGAAACGAGTCATTAGTCTGGGACTGCCTTTATACTCTTCAGTAAGAGAATCCTTTCTTTCTCTGCAGTTGAATGTTGTAACCTGGCACGGGCAGGTCACAGGTAAATGGGGGGAGGCAAAAAAGTGACTTGACCCTGAAAACATTCATGGAGATTTATTCTTCCTGGCATCTCCTTAAACCAGAATACAGTGCTCCCTGTTCTCCTGGGCAGGGTCCCCCACGTTGTCCTTTCTAAAGCAAGTTGTGATTGTCCAGCTGTCCTTCCCGATTGAGGGAGAGAGTGGACACCCTTCGGGTGGGTCTCCTCTCTCTGCATGTAAAGAAAAATGAAGCACAGCAGCTCTAAATAAAGACATGCACAGAAGTCAAAATAAGAACTTGCCAGCTTTGCAAGACTGTTTTCCATCTTGTCAGCATCTTCTAACATGTGGTTTGTTTGTTTTTCCCTTGGTGCTAATAAATGACCTGCCTTGAGAATTTCCTTTACAGTGCTGGATTGTTCTCGCTTTAGTCATCATCTGGACAGCAATGCCTCTGCTCCAGGTGTGAGAACTCTGTAAAAAGCGGTACATCTCACACTCAGAGCTCATCTCACAGTAGCCAATATAGTCAACATATTTTCCAAGCCAACAATCAGGACATGTCATCTGATGGTAAAATCGAACTTAGGAGGATAACAAAACATAATTTTGAAGTCATAGTGAACAAGAAAAAATGAGAGATGATCACTGTCGTCATAGAAACCCTTACGAAGGCATGTTGACTCACACTCCCCACCCTGGCTCAGAGAGGAAGGCACAAAAGACAATTTCCCTTTCTATTTTCAGAAATCTTTTACGGCCACTTAAAACCTTATTCCGGAGCTAGCAGCTTCCTTTTCCAAGAATGTGGAAGGTAACAAGAATTGTTCTTTATCTTTTTTCATGACTAGATCACATCTCTCTGAGCACATCATAGGCCCTTTGGCCATTAGGGATCTGCTGGCTGCATTTGGTTGTCTGCAGCAGCAAATGCTGAACGCTGCAAGGGGGGGATGCTCAGTTAATTCTTCCTGGGATGGTGTTAGTCACACCGTGGGCTGCAGCAAGTGATGTCCATGGTTGCCACTTACGAACATGAATTAGGAGAGGGAAAAAAAGAAGTGACAGAAAGAAGTAGGCTGGGAAGGGAGTTCCTGAGTAACAAAAGAAGAAAAAAAAGAATGCGGGGAATAAACATATGGACACCAAGGGGGGAAAGGGGGGGTGGGATGAATTGGGAGATTGGGATTGACATATATATACTAATATGTATAAAATAGATAACTAATGAGAACCTGCTGTATAGCACAGGGAACTCTGCTTAATGCTCTGTGGTGACCTAAACGGGAAGGAAATCCAAAAAAGAGGGGATATATGTATACATATAGCTGATTCACTTCGCTGTACGGCAGAAACTAACACAACATTGTAAAGCAACCATACCCCAATTTAAGAAAAAAAAAAAAAGAATGAAGGGAGGAAGAGCAGGACTTCCATGGTAGGTGCCACAGCTATTATTTAGCCATTGAGGGTTTTAGATCATCTGCGCCCACTCACCAGGAAGTCACTGAATGTGTTGCTTTAATTTATAATCACAAATTAATCTATTTTCCTTTTTAAAAGACAAGAGAGTAGAAGAGACTGTAAGATTTTCCCTAGAAAGGGCCAGGGTATTAAGTCATTTATCTGGCCTTAGCCAGAAAGTTAGATGGAGCATTTAGAAATGTTTATGATTATTTATTGCCATTTTTTCATGACCTTATTTGCCTACATCACAGAGAAAAAGATCAAGATTTCAATATCCTTTTACAAATATGGAGTAAAGAAGGACCAAAGTTAACTTACTTATTCTTGATGCAATTTATTACTCTCTATGAAAATGTAAGTGCTTGCCACTAGGCTGAAAATAGCCCACTTAAATTGTAGTAGAAATCACACTGTGCATGTTTAACTTACAAAAATGATCATCAGTTACATCATTTAACAAATTTATCATTAATGGCCTTAAAAACCCTCTTTGTTTGTGTGTCCTCAGGCAACATCATCTTACATGAAATGCCATTCACAGATTAAAGATAATTACATAAATATTGAATACATGATTTCAAATAATCTTCTACATTTTGGAGTAAATACGTATAATTCATGTTTTCAGCTCTTGCCAGCTCCACATTTTATTTAGCAAAAAATATCCACCCAAGACCTAGATGCTTCAGAAGGAAAGGTTGAAGCATTATTTCATATTATTTTATATATTGAGATATATGTAATCATAAAACTTAGTATGTGACCATAATCCAACTGGTTTGCTATTTTTGTCTTTTATTTTTAAGTCTATATTTAAAAGGCAAAAATGTCTTCAATGGGACCTGTTTTATCCAGAGAAACTTTCTCATGCAATGGATTTTTCCATCTTAATTAGTTTGTGCCACAGTTTTGCTGAAAACATGTATTTAATCTTTCTGGATCCCTCTTTGCCACAGCCTACTCTTGGTATCGTAACTTCATACAAAGTGGTCCCAAGGTATTTTATGCTAAAATTTCCTTTATATTAGTGTCCTCAGTGGGCAAGTTTTGATTTACAGGTTCTTCCTGAACCACAGGTGTCATGAGTCCTGCTTTTCCTTTTTGTCTCTTCAGGTGTCATTTTCTTTCTCCCCTTCAGTTTGTCCTCAGTCTAGACATCCTGTAGTCAGCAGGCCAGGCAAACTCCCAGATTTTAACTCCAAGGCAGGGAGAACTTTGAGAGGTGAGATATTCATTGGTGGGTCGTGGAGAGTCAGAAGTGGAAGGCTAACGGGTAGCAAAAGGCACATTCACCTGTATGCCTCCTGCCTCACCTTGAAAACCACTGGTCCCTAAAATGCCTGAGAGATGGTCCCTTCCTTCCTTCCTTGGCCCTTTCCTCGTCACACAGTCCTGTTCTCACTCAGTAGATGTGACTTGAACCACAGGATGGACCACCCTGGGAAATTTTGCATTGATGCATTAATTCACTGACTAAATGCTTTACTGAGTTCCCACCATCAGCCAAGCACTTTGCTGGCCACTGGATGCATAAAACATAGTCTCTACCGTCAAGAAGCTCCTAATTTAGTAGACTAACCAAGTTCAAAAGATTCCAGTGATTAAAACTTCCCATCAGTTTTCCTGAGCAGTGAATCCAGAAACTGAGAGACTAGGAGGAGAAAAGGAGCTTCATAAAACATGGTTAGAGATTTTCATCAGGAGCTCCCACACACAGTATGTCCCATGGAACAGACAAGTCCTGACCCCACAAAACTCCGTGTTTTTCTTCATTAGGCCATATGTGGGTGTTTCATTCTGTTTTTTTAATTAAACCAATTATCTCTCCCTGTCTGAATATCTGAAATGACGTTTGTGATATTTTTGGAAAGTCACATTGGCTTTTCCGGACAACTCTCCATATGACAACTTTTGTATTGTAGGAAGCTTTAAAAAAAAAAAAAAAAAAAATCTGGCTGTCAGGAGAATTGCATTCAGCTACTGAAGAACTCTCTCTGTTAGAGTCCAAAGAAAGTACTATGCCCAGGAGAACAGCAGCCTCCGGTACTAAAGCGCGGGGAAGGCTTGGAATGACCTGATTTCCCACAGGTGGATCTGTAGGATGCCCTTCTCTCCCAGGCAGACATGACCCTTAGGTTCAGGCCCTTCATGTCCTCAGGAACATTTCAAGAGCCTTTCCTTTGGCCATCTTGCCATCGCTTGTAAATATTTACCAGAAACTTTTAAACCAGCAAAAGGAGATGCCCTGATATTCAAATTAGCCAATTCAAGCTTATTTGTTCTTCATCGGCTCTCAGTTTGCTGACAGGAAGCTCTTAATTCTCTGATGACAGAAATACACGGGCAGATTTTCTCTACAGCTCTGATTTATTTGCCACACCATTAGTTTTTCCAACTCTAATTACCATGGGGGGATTGTTTGCTGTAATTGTTACCACGGAATTCTAAAGGGAAAGTATGTAAAAGAAGATACAGAGATATATCCTAAAGTTATAAGGTGCCAGTAGCCTCTTTTATTTATGTTTTTCACTCAAATTTATGGGGTGCTTACTGTGTGTCTGTGTGGCCCACCTGGTACAAGGTAGGGAGATGTAAAGGATGTAAAGGTGGCTAAGAGGTAAGCTAGCCTCAAGGAGCTTGAGCTAGCAGGGAAAGCATGAGACAAAGCATTCCAGAGGAGCTGGAGAGTGTGCAGTAGATGCCCTGCGAGCACAGAGGGGAACTAATTCTCTCTGCAGGGGGCGGATCAGCAAAAGCTTCCCAGATTAAGTGAGCCCTTCCGGTCTGCTAGCTTGATGATTAACATACAGTTAAGAATAAAAGGAGAGCAGCAGGGGAAAGATACAGTTATTGGAATCCTGGAGGGAGGGGCAGTTTTTCTCCCAAGTCATTTAAAAATAGTTTAGCATTTTTATACGTTCTTTTCCGGGTTTACTAGCTTTCACCCCTACTGTCTCTCCTATAGGACTGGCATGGGCTTTCCTGGCCTACAGAGGTAACAGGGCTTTTCCAACAATGCATTAAAGCTGCTTTTAGGGAGAGTCATGAGTTCTGCCAGAAAACCAACTCAGTAGCAGACACACGTGGAAAGAGAGCAATATCTATTGACCAAGTGAAGCGTTAACCATTGTCCCCCTCTCCTTCATTCCCCCAGGTCCTTGCGGGAGACGGGTCTGGAACCTAACCACCGGGTGTTCATGACCCCCGTGGTTGCGCCCCATCAGCGATGAAAGGGTTATCAGGCAGCCGCAGCCATCACCACGGAGTCACCTGCGATTCGGCCTGTGACTCGCTGTCGCACCACGCAGACCGCAAGCCATACCTGCTGAGCCCGGTGGAGCACCACCCGGCCGACCACCCCTACTACACTCAGCGTACCTCCTTCCAGGCCGAGTGCGTGGGCCCCTTCAGCGACCCGCTGGCCAGCAGCACCTTCCCGCGCCGACACTACACCTCGCAGCAGGAGCTGAAGGACGAGTGCGCCCTGGTGCCTCGCACCCTGGCCACCAAGGCCAACCGCATCCCCGCCAACCTCCTGGACCAGTTTGAGAGGCAGCTGCCTCTCAACAGGGATGGCTACCACACATTGCAGTACAAGCGCACGGCCGTGGAGCACCGCAGCGACAGCCCCGGCCGCATCCGCCACCTGGTCCACTCGGTCCAGAAACTCTTCACCAAATCGCACTCCCTGGAGGGGCCGTCCAAGGGCAGCGTCAACGGGGGCAAGGCCAGCCCCGAGGAGACGCAGACCGTGAGGTACGGCAAGCGAAGCAAGAGTAAGGAGCGCCGCCCCGAGCCCAAGCCCCGCACCAACACTTCCCCGGGCTGGTGGAGCTCCGAAGACAACCTCGACGGCGACATGTGCATCTACCACGCCCCCTCGGGCGTGATGACCATGGGCAGGTGCCCCGACCGCTCTGCCTCACAGTACTTCATGGAGGCCTACAACACCATCAGCGAGCAGGCTGTGAAGGCCTCCCGGAGTAACAACGATGTCAAGTGCTCCACCTGTGCCAACCTGCCCGTCACCCTAGACGCGCCACTGCTGAAGAAGAGCGCCTGGTCCTCCACGCTGACCGTGAGTCGAGCCCGAGAGGTTTACCAGAAAGCCTCGGTTAACATGGACCAGGCCATGGTGAAGTCAGAGTCGTGTCAACAAGAACGTTCCTGCCAGTACCTTCAGGTACCATTTATGTGGAGGGATGGATGCTTAGATGTTGTACCTGCTGATTGTGTGGTATTTTCTCCTGGGTCCTAGTCTTGGCTCTACTATGAATTGTCTATATGAACCTGAGCGAATTACTTAGCATTTCTGGGGCTGAGGGCTCCTATCAGGAAACAAGCCTGCTAGCAACCTCATCCAGTTATCTTGAGATACTATATATAAACGTGCTTTGAAAAGCACGCCTACCTAAAGGCAAGGAGTTATTAATGTTTTGTGTTCCTCTTTTGTCTGAAGGATCGTGGGATAGGGAGGAGAGAAAAGGGGAGTTTACACAGAATTTTAAAATAAATCCACCTTTTTACAAAAGTCAACAATGATCTTTGGAATTCTGGAAAGAGTTTAATTAGATCTATTCAGTTTTTTTATTATTATTATTATTTTAAATTCTGCCTGAAGCTATTAGTTTGGAAAAATTAATCTACATCTTCACCATTGCAATTTTCGTACCACCACCAACACTAATCACACCCCCACCCAAGTCCCCACCCCCCAGAGCACAGGGAGTCAGGGTGATGCCCTGCGCCCTGAGGAGGTGGAGATGGAGCCAGTTTGGGGACCTGACAGGCACAGCTCCAGAGACCCAGGACAACAGAGAAGAGGAGGAAAAGAAGGGGAAGCATCTGCACAATAAAATACAATTAGTGTCAGAATGTAAATCCCACACACGTACAGACCCAAGACCACTCCTCCCCTTCCACGGTCTCCTATTTTTCCTACTGCCCTCCAATCCACTTAAAACAGATTTCACCTGGATAATAATATCAGGGGAAGAGTTTTTTCTTCCCTACCTCCTCCTTCTAGTATTGTCATTTTTCCCAAGACACAACCTTCCATAAGAGGGATCCTCATATTTTTCCTTTTCAAAGTGTCTTTCTCCGCCCTCCCTTGCTATCCTCATCTTTTTAAAAAAGGTTTTACTGAACTATAAAATCATGACATAATCATTTCCTACTCTTAAGAATAAATGCAAGGAAAAAAGTCTTCCACCAAGACATTCATCTTGTTGCTCTCTTTGGATTTCTTCTGACAAAGCTGACTCCCTTGGGAATGCCTCCACCAAACCCTGAAAATATTCCAGTCACTGGACAGTCAATGGCAGTCACTGGACAAGGACAGTGCCAGAGCCCATTCCCAGAGTTCAGAAGAGGCCACTATTGTGTGGATAGTTTTCACAAACAACACAGTATTTCCTACTGAAGGTGGCATCGTTTAATTTACTATAAGGTTGTTACATGTGTTAATTAAGTCATCAAGAACCACTAACAGAACTTTAGAGCTAAAGGGATCATCTAATCCAACCTCTTCATTCATTTAGCATGTAAAAAACTAGACTCAAAGAAAGGTAAAGGCCTAGTGGGTCATACTGTTAGTATGTGGCAGAGGTAGGACCAGAACCCAAGTCTCTTAACTTATAGAAAAGACCATTACAAGGGTTACAACTGAAAGCTTTAGCAATTCTTTAAGCACATAAATCTCATCCACTATTGAGAATAAAGTATTTTGATAAGATTTCTGTCTTGAAGAAAGGATGTGTAATGAGATAGAAAACCTAGGATACATTTTTGTCTATGAAGGTTTTGTGACTAGCGGCAAAAACAAAACAAATTCAATTTTTTTAAAAAACTTGAACTTTAATAAGTAGTGATGAGATTAGATAAGAAATATCTAATTTAAAAGGATACTGTAGATGGATCTAGGACCAGCCTTTGTTAGTAACAAAATGCTTTCATGATACTAGCATAATTGCCTGCTTCCTACCTTAAGTTCATTTTCCTTTCCTTTTTATAACCTTTATGAAGTTAAAAGCTCAAGTAGTGGTGAAAAGTGGAAGGATAAGGAAAGGAAGAAGGAAAATGATATTAACTGAAAATCTACTATGTACCAGATGCTGTAGCAAACATTTTCACATTTGTTATTTCATTTAATCCTCATAATAGTCCTGAGAACTACAGATAATAACACTCAGTTTTTGCAAGAGAGGAAACCAAGACTTAGAAATATCAAGTGACGTAATGCTATGTGGCCAGTAAGTTGTAGAACTGAGATTTAGACTTAGATCTATCTGATGCAAAATAGCTCTTTCCAAAACACCCCAGCACAACTCCAGAATCAAGGACATGAACTGGTGAGCAAGGAGGAAAAAGAATCTTTAAAGTAAACATATTATTATTCAAGTTCTTCAGTAAAATAAGAATGAAAGCTTGAAGATTTAAGTATGGGATTTAGTATAGTAGCATTATTGGATCTCATATTATAAAGATTTGGAAATTCTATTTTCAAATTGCTTGCCTTCTTTTAAGCTAGTTTTTTTTTAACATCTTTATTGGAGTATAATTGCTTTACAATGTTGTGTTAGTTTCTGCTGTATAACAAAGTGAATCAGCTATACGTATACATATATCCCCATATCCCCTCCATCTTGCGTCTCCCTCCCACCCTCCCTATCCCACCCTTCTAGGTGGTCACAAAGCACCAAGCTGATCTCCCTGTGCTATGAGGCTGCTTCCCACTTAAGCTAGTTTTTTTAAATTAAATATTTGAGGCTTATAGAAAGATATCAAGAAAAAAATAAATACCCATTTATACATCACCCAGCTAGAGAAATAAAACATTAATTACAGTGGATCACACAGGTACCCTCCTCAATCCCATTTCCTTCCCTTCCTCCCTAGAGTAATAGCTAATCTGACTTGATACCAGAAGCACATTTGTCTTTAATTCCGGAGTTATTGAAAGACTGAAAAAAATGTAATATTTTCTGTTCTTCATTGAGCAATAATTAACTCTAAGACAAGCTAGTTCAACACTTGAAATATAAACTGAGCTCCAAGTCATATCTTCTTTAGCACTAACTCCAAGTCATATCTTCTTTAGCAAATATTGACATTTATTGAGCTCCTATTCTGTGCAAGACTTTCAAACTGAAAAAAAAATCCTATATTTCAAAGTGGGGACATAGTATGTTTAATATATAAACTAAATGTAGAGCAGTGTGTTCTTCCCGACCAGTGTGCTGAGATGAAGAGCTCATATAAAGAAAGGGAAGAAGAAGCTGGACATTCACAAGGGGAGAGAGGAGATGGGAAACTCCTAAGAACTGGACGTCCTTCCAGCTCTCTTCTTGCTTTATAGGGAAGGGAGAATCTATGTCCTGCAGAAGCTCCCCTTAGGAAGATAGGTTTAGCCAGTCCCTGTCAGCTCCTATAGAATAATTTCATTTATAAGGTCATTCTTAGAAGCAAATTCGGGAACAAATAGGTTCTTTTTTTTTTTCCAGTTGTATTGCTTTAATTATCAACTAATATTGAAACTGGATGTACAAATGTGTTTGATTTCAATGTCACAAAGTTTAGTGGACAAAGCATTGAACTTTACATAAGAGGGTCTATGTTTTAGTTCCTATTTGCCGCTAACTAGTTGGTGATCACTCACTAATGATAGGGCTCAGAACCATCATTTCAGCTCTCCAGGTCTCCTTCTTCTACTATAAAGTAAGGCACTTGGTCAAGAAGGCCTGGGATCTCAGTCCACATCTTCAGACTCCTAAGTTACATATGCAGAGCACTAATTAGAGCCATTTTCAAGAGTTGTAAAGCCTGGAGCTACCATTTAATACATGCTTAAAGTAGATGCTTTTCCAATGTTATCTAATTTGCTCTCTGAAACTCTACGAGGTATTTTATAGTTGAAGAAACTGAGATTTAGTAAATTAGATTAAGTCACTTGCCCAAGGATACACAGCTAGTACATGGCAACACGGAGGGTCAAACCTGATTTGTCTGCCTTCAAAGCCTGGATTTCTCCGTTTACTTGCCTGATCCCTACCCATTCCAAATATAAAACAGAGGGAGGAAGCGACATATACTATATACCTATGATGTTCCAGAAATCGTACAATAGCTCATTTAGTATCCAAAACACCTTTGTAAAATTAGTATTACTATTTACTCCAATTTTATGGATGACAAAACTGAGGCACAAAAGATGAAATCATTTGTCCAAGAACTCATGGATAGTCATTGGGAGAGCTAAAACTTGACTGTGGATCTGTCTGAGTCTATAATGTACTTCAGAAATAGAAATAAATGCATTTTTTTCATTTTAATATTTGTCTTATTCTGTAACAAATGTATGCATTCATTTGACCTCCTCTGGGTGCACACAGTTAAGAATGCATGTCCATGAAATGTGACCCATCTCAGATGAGCAATGGAATGGCTGGAATGTCCCTAATTTAATTTGACTGAGCATAGGTTAATATTCACCAATAATGGAATTCTAAATACTAAAAAGTTCTGATCTGCTCTTTGTAGAATTATCACTTAGAAATCATTTAACTTAGGCCACTGCCATGATTATATAGAAAATGAGAGGTCTGTAGGTATTGGGTCTCCGTCTGACATTGATTTAAAAATAAAATACTGTAGCTTGAAATCATTGCAAGTTCCAGTTAATACAATTGGTGAGATGTGCTTCCTCACAAGCTGTTTGTAGTTAATTTAAAAAAGACTCCCTTTTTTTTTTCCAATATTGTTATTTTTAAATGTCAAGAATCAGATGTCTGCTGTTTAGAACTACTGTACGGCTGCCAGTGACTGTCTGTGTCAGATTTGGAGCAGAGACATGGATTTGAAGACATTAAAACTGTTTAATTCTCAGTTGAGATGTGGTTGGCTTTTGTATATTTGGAATAGAGCATTTATGGCACATCTCAGGGTAAGTGCTAATCGTTAAGTAAATAAAATAGGAAGGGGGTCAAAGGAGTAAAGGGAGTTTTGGTTGTTGATTTGTTTTCGCTTTAAGAAAGCAGGATTCTTGGTTCTGTATATGCCTCTTTATGTAAATGGGTGTTGAGCGACTGGCATAATAAGCTATTCAGAAGAGCAAGATTTTAGATTTCCAACTGTTAGCCTTAAAAAAAAAAAAAAAACCCTTCAAACCCGTGTATTTTGCATTCATCCAGCGGCAGACACAGGAAAAAGGAAACAAAACGCTCTTCGGCAAAAGTAGAGAGAGAGAGACACAGAGAGAGAGGGAGAGAGAGGGAGAGAGAGGGAGAGAGAGGAGAGCGCGCGTACAGGACGGACAAGAAAGCAAGCACCCTCAGAGATGAAATTTTAGGAGAGCAAAATGATCGACCTTTTTAAGGCTGAGTGGGTTTCTTCAGTTTGTGTGCAAGTTTCAAGAAATGGAAGGACTGACCAGGTTTGAGTACAGCTCTTTTATTACTTTGTATTTGGTGATAGTGTGTTGTTTGTTTAGGTGGGAGTTTTTTTTGGGGGGGGGGAGTTTTTGTTATTTTATTTTTTCTCTAAATAATGGCTAGCACAACTGAAAGGGCTACAATCTGATGTGTGTACAGATGGTAAGAAAACAGAGACATCAGATACCTACACATCTGTGTCTGCAAGAGGCTGCATAAAATTTTTAATTGACAGAGGATCTAAGGTGCTAGATGCCATGAGAGGACATTGTGTGTCTTAATGGTTGAAATGTGATCCGTTGTTTTCCATGACAACAATCCTGAATGCTTACTGTTCCTTTGCAAAAGTAAAATTTCTGGATGGTTGGGGTTTTTGTGGATTTTCTTGTGGCTTTTTTTCCCTGTTGGTTAAATAAGACTCCACAAAAGATCACTGAAGAATCATTCATAACAAGCATGAACCCAGAGTTATTTTATTTTTTCAATGCAGGTACAACTATTTTTCAAAATTTTGTTCAAGACTATGTCAGCCTTTGCCCAGTGGGGTTTTCTTTCCCCAGCTGAGGTTTTCCTTCCTCTTATTTTAGAACAATTTAAATTATGTTAAATCAGTTTTAAAAAAACTACTTTATGTGAAATGTGTGACAGGGCCAAGCAGTTCTGCTAGTGACTTTGGTTACTGTGATGTTTCCTTGCTGCCTTTTTAAAAAAAAAAAAAGTTAACCACATTGACAATTTTCTTTATTTTCAATTTAAATTGCCTTAATAATCCAGCAAAAAGTGTCAAGATTCTTGAATATATTTCCTACTTGGCTTGTACAATCTTCTCCCTATTTTTTCCCTGATCTTAGTAGAGATGTCCCTCTTTCTTGATAGAAAAATGAGGTTACTTCTGCCTGATCCTACTTTGAATGTAGAATCAGTGATTCTGGTAATTCTCTCTCTGATTCTCTATAACTCTCTCTGTTACTCATATCCCAGTATTGGGCAGGGGAGACAACTGGGAAAATATTCTGAGAAAGCAGGGGTCCAGAAAGAGTCAGTGGTAGTAAAAGAAAGATCAAAAATCCTTCCTGAAAGTTGTTCAACTTTATTATTCTTGGTCTGCAGTTTCATTATGCTAAAGACATTTTCAGCTATACCAAAAGTGCTTGGTTAGCCACAATCAAAGGTTTCATGGCACAGACTTTCAGATCCCACAGAGTCCAATCTACTAATGGAAGGTATAGCATTGCTTAGCACAGAGTAAAAAAGAAAAACCAGCTTTGGATCGCTTAGTGGCCAGTGGACTTTATCTCCTCTTTCTCCATTCTCCTTAGAGGACAGTTTGCTTGGTTGAAAATTAAATACAAGAGCCCAGGGTAAATATTTACCATTCAGTAAAGAAGCATTCATCCATAATCTCTGGTCCATTTGAGATCATGCCTTTACATGACCTAACACAAACAGTGATTTGTGAATGGTAGAACACATTGGTTTTTTGCTTACGGTTTTATAGGGGTCACTAAAATATATATGCAGTATGACCAGCTGGCTTTGACTCGGTGGTTAGACTAGGTTTTTTACCATTTTAGTTTTAGGTTCGAAAGCAACAACCTCTCTTGGTGGATTACTGTGTTCATTGGTGAGTTGAATCATGGAAAAGTTCCATCTTTATTGTTCCAAACAGCTGAAATCAGAAACTTCATATGGTTCAAACTGTAGTACCTCTGAACAGTCAGATTTTTTTTTCTGTCATTTGCCAGGATAGCTTGGTAGAGAAAAAAAAACTTGGCCTTTTCAGGTCAAATCAGGTTACTATTACTGAAATCCATAAGGAGTTATAAGACCTTACTATGATGTATGTTACTCATTTGAAATTTTGAATCCGTAAGTTTTCCTGTTGGATAAAAATAACATGCATTTGGGACTTCACGTCAATGGTTCACTTATCTGCTTCTCAAAACCATCTTGCCTCATTCCCCACCAGCAGGCTGTGTCCCTAGTAACTGCCATTTGGAACACATTAGGACACAGGGAAAAATCGTTTTACTCAATTTTTATAAATGCATATTTAAGTGTTTTAATAAATTCTTGGACAGAAGCCACGGTACGGTAAGGGGGGGGCGGTTAATTTTTTTTCAGTGAATGATTTATTCTCCTTCAGCCCAATCCTGTTTGTAACTAAAAGGTAAAGATAAAGAGCTAATTACTGTTAAACAATTAGCAAAGGTAAAGGAGGGAATAGAGTGTAAGGAGATGCCCACCAGCTCATTCCTTCATTTGCTGTGACCAATTTCTTACTTCTATTGTCTAACACTTTTATTTCTTGGGGAACACTCATATGACCAAGGAACGACCTCTTCTGATTCTCTGATCTTTTAAGTTTAAGAATATAAATGATTATCTTGTAAAAAAAAAAAAAAAGTTTTTTTCCACCTGTTAAAGTTTAGCAATATTCCCTGCCTTGTTTCCATTTCTAAAATAGACTTCTAATTACACTCACAAAATGGGCTTTCTAGGTAAGTATACCTTTTCTTTCATGTACATTGCCACTCTTCTCTATCAGTTGGAGCTTCTACTCCTTGTTCTCCCAGAATTTGGAAACTTCCTACAAAATTCAGGCTTGTGCTATCACGGAACTGTCTAGAAAGCAGAGTTATGTGGAGTCTAGTGTTACTGTATGTTGTACGCATGTGTCTAGGTCCATATATACACGTTACATCTGCATAGGCATTCCTGTACCCATACTTCTAAAATATGCATTTATACTTATGCTTTCTTTGATCTCTGATTCATGACTTAAGATCTATTTCAAACGTACCATTTCACAAAGTCCACGAAGGAAGAATGACTATGAAGTGGGGAAACAGACTTTTCATACATCCTGCTAAAAAAACACCTTGCCTTGCTTTTAAAGTGATTATTTTAAATCTCAGACCACTAGTATAAACCAGCTAGGGGGGGTCCTGCTTCCTTAGTGTAAGGATAAATCCCTTTCATACAAAGAGACATCCAACAACAATGAAAGGAAATGACTTCTGTTCCTCTCATTTTTTTTAACCACTGTTAATTATATATTTGCAGGATTGTCAAACTCCTCTCTGATTTTACTCTCCAAGTCTCTAAAACTTTAAGGTGTGTAATTAAAGAAGCAGGCAGGCTTTATTTTCTGTTTTTCAGAAAAATGATGGTTTTAGCGTTCTTGAGCCTCCTCATCGCAAGGCCGTCCACTATACCTTCTCATTCACAAACTCTTCCCTGGAAGGTGGGCGTAGCATCTTTCCACCTACCTATTTCTCACCTAATAATCCCCTTACAGAACAATTGTTTGAGATTATTTAGTGCAACCTACTCTCTCTAAAAGGGGGAAAAATAAACCCTAAGGAAATACCTTGACTGACAAAGATGAGTCATCTCACCAGTAGCAGGCTGAAACTAGCACACTAACTGCCCAGCTACAGCCCTGTTCTTTTTCCCACTATGTCTCTCACATCTATGAAAACTTTTAAGGCTCTTTTCAAAGACTAACTCATCCTTTCTTACTCCATCCATTTAAGACAGTAGGGTCAAGGTACAAGGAGGCAAAGAACTGATCTGAAAATGAGATTTGAAGCATGGTTTTGGCTTAAAAGGTTCACAAGAGATGAAGACAGCTGTTAACTAAATAATTACCGGAAGTTTGTAATTCTGTGGTTACAAATGGCAGGGTACGATTTTTAACTTCTAAATAAAAGAAATGGGTATGTTTCTCCTGTTATCCCTGTCGATCCCTCCTGCATCCCAATGGTTTTATTATGAGGAAACCCTGTACCAACGGAGGACAAAATGAGCAGAACTGTTCCAAGTTCGGGTGTGTAATCTCTAGGCATTACACTCAGAGCCCTGGGACTGGATTGTGAGGACGACATGATTCTTTCTGGCATCTTCCACTATCTTGGCAGCCAACTCCTCTCACCTCTCACCTCAATTTCCGAGGATAAAAATTATTAACATAGCTGTAACCATATTTTTCAAAGCAATGTGTGTGTGGGGGGGGGTGTGTGTGTGTATGTAATATGTGACACATAGGACATGCTATATTGGGATAATGGGAACAAATATATTAAATCAGGGTAAATCTAGAAAATGTGAAACAAATAATGCATAGGAGACATCAAGGGCTACAGGCTGATCTCTTGGTCATTGCTTTTGAAATTCAAAAGTGAGAAAATAGAAGATCTAGCTCTAAAGTTGAAAATGCTGTATGAAACGTTATATAGTGGCATCCATGTGGGTAAAAATGAGCACAATGATACCACATTCGTCTGCATGTGTAGTCATATATGTGTGTGGCCACTTGCTCTATCATTGAATATTTAGGGCAATAGCTCCTTAACTTTGTGTGTGCAAGAACCACCTTGAGGGTGTCTATAAAATGAGGATTTGTGGCATCGATCCAAGAGATTCTGATTCTGTAGATCTGGGATGAGTCCAGTACAGAGATCAATCTAAGGGCCACACTTGAACCTGATGCTAGGGAACTATCAGACTAGATTCATCATTGTATTTACTGAAGGGGGCAGTAGAGTCTAACAGATGAAAACATTGGCTTTACTATCACTACTGACCTCCCACGTGACTTTGGGCTCCCTCTACTTAGTACTTCCATTTCTATATCTGCAAAATGGGCATAATGATATGACTCTTGTGTTTGTTAAGGTCTTAGAAAAATATTTCATTTCAAATTTGGGAAAGAAGTAAAAACTATGTGAAATGTTTTGAGTTTACAAATCCTCAGATGTTAGCATGTTTCACTGCTTCTTCACGTGTTTCATATACCACTTTTTCTGTTACATTTTGCTTGATCGAACTTTCGTTACACCAAGGTTAGCCTGAACATATCTGATTCTGGGAAAGGAAAGCAGTCTCCCAATGTCGGATGACAAGTCTTCATCACAATGTAGATTTAAGGCTTCCTCGCCCCATGTGCCAAATAAACACATAAAGCTTTTGTCTGCAGATGAAAAGATCACAAAGGGTCAATCTTTTGATAGCTCAGCTTCTGTGGGTCAGGTTTCCCCCATGGCTCGATATTTGCCAATGGAACACAATTTTTCTGGCCTCCTCAAGCTTTCGTGTGTGTTTAGACAAAACCTGCTTTTGTTTTCAGATCCTAAGCCTGTCAAGACCTGCTGCCTTATTCCAGGCAGCTTTGGTAAGTCCACAGGGCAAGTCTAATTAAGAGCAACAGCTATGGGGCTTGTGTACAAGGGGACTCTATCCACTCACCTCCTTTCTTGGGTCTCTGTTGAGTGTTTCTACCAAGGCGGCTTCAATGCGTGGGAGTTCTTCCACTGTTGCTGGCAGATAACAATAGGTCCTTGTCCATCACTCTTTTTGGCTCGTGTCTAAAGTCCCTGATCACTCCTGTTCATTCTCAGAAGCCAGTTCCATCACAGGCCACCTGCTGGCCCAGGTTGTATTACAGGCATCAGTCTGACTGGTGGCCCCCAGCAGTAAATACATACAGAGAGACGCCCCTTTTAAGTCCCTTAAAGGATCCCGACTACTTGTAATCCTTGGATAATTCATCTTTTTTTCTTCTTCTTCTTCTTCTCTCCTAACTAGTAGAAGTTCAGCTGGCTTTTCGGTAACTCAGGGGGTGTCAGTGCAAGTAACTGTCATTTGTTTGCAAATGAACCTGAGCTTTCTGAAAATGATTCCCCTGTAAAATCTTCCCCCCATCACACTCCTCCAGGCTTCTCATTGATTTCAGATTGTTTCCTGTTCTCCCACCTCTTGGAAGTATTTCATGGCACGCTGAGCAGACACTTTTAGTCAAAAACGCCTATAAATAGCTGATTTTCCTGCTTGCTGCCTTCTCTCTAAGGCTTTCACAAAGGAGGTGAACAAATCCACTAGAAACAAGAACTCTCTGTGAGGGCTGTGCGGTGACGCTTATGAAAAATCTGATCTACAGGCCAACAATTATCGTATGGGTCCCTTTGCCATATTTGACTTAGGCAATCACTGCCCAGAAAAAGAAACATTTTATTTCATGCCAGCTGATCTCATGAACTGAACAATCAATCAAAAATGTCTCATATGAGCTTTCCTCCTTCTTTAAAAACGTTTATTTTGACTTTCACGCTGCTTTAAAAAAAAAAAATCCCAAAGCCAACAGCTGTTTCTTAGATTCTATTGGTAAATCTAGGTGACCAATTCCTATGGCTATTCTGTGATAGGAAATGTGAAACTACTTCCACGTTCCTCCTCCAAACTGGCCTTGCTTATAGAGAGTTTCACTGTCTGGCCTGTCTTTGCTCTGTCTCCTATGTCACCCATCATCAGCACCCCCAAATCTCCTAGGGTGGTGTCATGGAACTCCCTGGAAGACTGCACTCAGCTAGGCAAGGCCATAATACCAGCCTTCACTGACCTCACTGAAATGACCCTTAGAAATCAGACACATGACATTAATTATGCTCCTTCCCTTCCTCCACACCTTACTGAGCAAAGGAGAATTGGGCTTAGCTATTTTATTATATAATTTGGAATGGGAAACTGTCCCAAAACCATGTTTACAGCTGAGGAAACTGAGGCCTGGAGAGATTAACCAGCATTCCCTCGGCTCTTTGGTTGTAGAGAGGGGGGTGGGTGTCTTCTTCAGTCCTCTCACCCCACCTGTTAGCGGTCCTCAATCATGGAGCATGAGATCATCATTGATCTTGGTGTTCTGTCTACTCAAGAAATTCTGCCACCAGCCCTGCTCCCTGCTTTTTCCACTCTAGGCACTGGGTCTAATGTGGTTTGGGTTTAGTCTGTTGCTAAGGTTTCTAGAAAGTACATCTCGTTAAGGCTTTCTTCTTTGTGAACTGAACACGCACAGTCAACACAAGTATGGGAAAGAACTTCAAATGACAGTTAACTCAGTGCTTTTGACATTTTTAACCATGGAATTCCTTGTTCATATAAAGCAGAATATATTAAACATAAAGCAGTCCCCACTCTGTCTCCATGGGTTCCGCAAATGGAAAATATTAGAAAAATAAATAAATTTCAGAAAGTTCCAAAAAGGAAGCTTGAATTTGCCGTGTGCCAGCAACTATTTCCATAGCATTTCCATTGCATTTACAACTATTTTCAGAGCATTTACGCTGTATTAGGTATTATAAGTAATCTAGAGATGATTTAAAGTACACGAAGATGTGCATAGGTTATATGCAAATACTGCACCATTTCAAAGAAGGGACTTGAGCATCCCTGGATACCAAGAGATGACTGCGGTACTCACACTGAAGCAAGACTAGGAGAATTCAAATCCAAATCCCCTTCCCTCCCATCCACTGCCCTGCATCCAAGTTTCCCTGAAGGCGGGGGCTTCCAAAGCACAGTTTGAAACTTGTTGCCCATTCCTTAAGCAGATCTAAGCTAAGGAAGAGTTTAATGATTGGTTGGGGGGGAGGGGGGAGGAGACACAGGGATGGGAGGGACCAGGATGGGGCAGAGGAGGGGAGTCTGTATCCACTCTTGATAAACCAACTCTTGACAAGTCAGAAAAATCAGAAAACCCTGATGAAGTCCAAAAACTGTCAGTTAACTGTCCCAAGCTTGGTAAATTTAATTGGCAGCTCTCTCAGGCTGCAGTTCAGCTGCCCTATCTTTCCTGAAAACGACAACTGATCATGGGTGCCAAGAGTTCCTGATTGGCTCGCAGTATGAAAGCACTTCTTGACTCCAACAGACAAGTTCTTATGTCACCTTCATTCCTTTTCCTCAGCTGTGACCCAGAGAGAGGGACTGACTTTTCTACGAACAGGCAGGCCTTTCAGTCCCAGGCCAGTGCTCAGCCCGTACACCATACGGAACACTTCCATATCTTCATCACATGCTTTATGTACTTACGTGGGATAATGAACGATGGCAATGATAATAAGCCAATGATGAAGGAGAAGAAGGAGAAAAAAGGGAGAAAAAGGAGGACTATAATTTACTGAGAAATTTCAATAGGCCTATGCTTAACATATATTTTCCCTATTTCTGAAAGTTACTAGGGTAGCGGTTCATACCCTCATTTTATACAAAATGGAGGTAATTAATTTGCCCAAGATTATACTGCTGGTAAGTGACAGAATGGAGATTTAAACCTTGATCTGTCTGATTCCACAATCTGTTCACTACCCATCGTACCATGCTGCCTCTGCTTGGTAAATATTCCCTCTGATCTTTTCCTGACGAATTGTTTCTCAATGAGAATTTATTTTAATGACAATTTTTTAAATGATTAACTATAATTAAAAAACAGATTCTACCTCTATGATTAGGTATAGTTTGGAAAGTGGCCATGTTAGAAAGTAACATATGAGATTCATTTGCAAAGTCAGATGTATAATGTAAATTGGAGTAGAACAATATTATTTCATATAACTGGAAAATTACATCTCAGCCTATGAAAGAACCATCACTCAAAGCTTTGTGCTTATTTTTTTTCAATGAGAAACAATACAGTTTATCCCTTGAGACTGCCAACCTGATTGTAGTTATAACATTGTTAAAACACCATAAGGTTATGTCCCAATTAGAACTGTCTGCCCATTTAATATCCTTTGCTTGTATTAATTTGGGGATGTTTTCTTCCACAAGAATTAACTTCGCTGAAATGGTGAGGAAGGAAACGAGGAATCCCCAAACCCAATTTCTCTATAACAGTGTGACTTTATACTTTTGTCTTTTGGGGAGACCAGATAGTTACCTCCAAGGCATGTTTTGAGCCAGAATTCTACTGGCTGCATGAGCTCCACACATCCCAAATTGTTAACTAAATATTTGGGAAGTTCACAAACCTTACTGTTTGTTAAATTATCACAGGTCCAAAGGAAAAGATATGTTTCCCTAAAGGTCAACCTTTAGAATGCTTCTTAATTACTTATATAACTGAAACAAGTAAGCCATGTAATTAATACCCAGTGCAGAGGACTCATGTGTATCAGTTGAAGGTGGCCGGAGGCTACAGATATCCAATAAATAGTTCTGTTAGGGAATGTTAGCAGAGTTTAAACTAAATTTCTATAATAGATAATACAGAACACTCAGGCTTTTGAAATCCATCAGGATAAAAGGTGCCATACTCAGTTATGAATTTGGAAGTCGTGGAGTCCTTAGTATCCTACTTTTCAGCTCATTTTGGATTTTTCCTCATGTACATGTATCTCATCACAGAGAATTCAGTGTTCTAGCAAGCCCTTATTTAATGCCCTCCCCCTTTGCTTAAGCCCAGATGAAGTTCGTTTAAAGTAATGGATACAGTCTTAATGTTTCCACAGCCTCCACTTTCTCTTGGTTCAATATTTTATAAAATATCCCCATGCATAAGAAGGAAATGTTAATTATTCACTTCACAGGGACATGTAAGTAACTAAGAAATGAAAGAGTTCACTAAAATTAAACCATGCCAATTTCATCTCATTGATGTTTTTGAACACTGTATTTCTTAGAGTCAACCAGCGATGATTTCACCCAACTGTCATAATATGTAGTCTCTTCGCGTTATCTAGATCGTGAGTGTATAATGAAAAATTCTGTTAAATCATTTACAAGGACAGCCTTCTCAACATCTTTCATTCAACCAAGATTTATTTAGCATCTCTTTGACCCACACTGAACTCTGGGAGAGGTAACTACATAAAAGTGGGAAAGGGGAAGACCTGTGTGGGGAAAGGAACAGCACAGAAGGGGTAATGACCACCCAGCTGGAGAGAATAAGGAAATGGAGGACAGGATTGGGTCTCTAGTTGATAAGATGATAATGGAATATGTTTTTTCTAAAACACTCAAGTTTCCCAAAGATGGAGGATACGGTCTAGTCTGGAGGCCAAGCACCAGCAGTTTAACTCTCTGTGCAGCATCTCTAAGGACAAGCAATGGTGAGGATGAGACAGAGCAGGGCCAGACACCCCAGAAGGACATGGGAGGCATCAGACAACAAGCAGGCTCAGGCTGACAGGCTTCCGGCCCCGGAGACAGTGGGGCTGCCCGGGCCATGAGAAGAAATCTGGGCAGACAGCAAACCTGCTGTGGGGAAACCATCCTCGCGTTCACGTAGCATCGTGTGCTCGTCCAGCAGCAGGCCGGTAGGATGGGACCGCCTGGATTCTGTGGGGGGACAGCACCACCCTGTACCCCCAGAGAACTGAGATGCCGCTGGGGCACCAAAAGTTCACAGGCACGAGAACAGCAGAGGGACAGCAAATCGGGAGAGAACCCCAGGGAATAACAGATGGGTTTATCACACCAAAACCCCACTGTATCCCCAGCTCCTACCCCTGAGCAGGCAACTGTTAGGTAGGAAGATATTTCCTAACAAAGGCATCAGATCCCAAGTCAGGTGAAGACCTTCTTGCTATTAAAAATATGTAACGAGAGGCTGGCTGAACATGTCAGGGACAGAGCAAAGGATATTTCCCTATTTGGGGAAATGAGGGCAGGTGGCCCCCAGGGTTCCTTTCAAATCAAATAGTCTCAGCACATAGTGCTGTGCCAATACGGTAGCCACCAGCCACGTGTGGCTATTTAAATTTACATTAATTCAAGTTAAATAAAAGGAAAGATTCAGCCCCTCGGTCACCATAGCCACATTTCTAGTGCCCAGTAGTCACATGTGACTGGTGTTTACCATATTGAACAACAAAGATATAAAACCTGCCCGTCACTACAGAAAGTTCTATTGGACTGCGTGATTCTAGTTGTTTCTTGTCTATTTTAATATATTGAGTTCTACTAGATTTGGGCTTTGCCCCAAAAAGGTAACATCGTGTTGTGATGTCCCAGCGCTTAGAGGTGTCAGAAGCAGGCGGTACTGTCCTGTGTGCCCCGGTGAGAGTGAGGGCTGCCATGGGAATGTTTTCCACCACTTACGACACGGCATCAAATAAACCACTTCACCACTCATATCTTCTAGTTCTTCCTTTAGAAAAATACCTTGCTGAGTTATTGCGAAGAGTAAATTCTTTAAAGTACCTAGCGTTCAAAAAGCACAACTCATTTTTTACTAGAAACACAAGAACTAGCGTGGGATTTTGCCCAGATTCTCACCCACCATTTATCAGTACTTGCCATGCCTGGGGCCTTGCTCTGGGCGCAGAACGCACAGTGTTTCCCTGGATCTTCCCATCCGCCCTGGCGCTGGCCCCTCCACGGAGCCTGCTCGGCTCCCACTCTGCCTTTTGTACCTGATTAACCATGAGCTGCCCAGGCAGTACCCAGCCCAGCACTTCAATTCATACTCTGAGCTTTGGGCCGAAGCTCTCGCCCAGACAGTAACCCTCACCTGTGATTCTCATTTATGAAAGAGGGCTGCCAAAATTTTCTCCTACTCACATTGATTTGTAAATTACAATGTTGTGGCACCTCTGGGAGCTGCCGCTGGGTGCCAGTGGATTCAGAAGTTGGCGATGCATGGTATGATCTGCTACAGCCAGCCGCACGGCTGGTGCCAATCAGACGGGCCCCCCTCCCCCCGACAACAGGTACCGTTTGCACGTTACCTGAGGCACACCTGCATCCCTCACCTTCTCCTGCCTTTGACCAAACGGCAAGAGCTTTCTAGAGAGGCCCTTGGAGTATTCACTACGGGTTATTTGGGGGCAGTGTTTACTTCAGCCCTATTCACTGAGAAGAGTGGGCACCTTCCTGCTGCCCATGAAAAAAATCAATGTACCAATGGATGGGTGTCAATGAGAGACTTAGCACACCATTCTGAGTTGGAAATAAGAGTCACCTGCTTAGATAAGGGCAGTAATCTCATGGAATAATAGCCAGCACGTACGTTGTAGTCTTCTGTTTTAATGTAACTGGTATTACCAAAAACATGCTGTCTGGACACATTTGTTTACTTTCCAAACGTCAAAAGCCGTATTTTCTCACATTGTCCTCTGAAACCAAGTGTTCTTTGGCCAACTCTGAGGCCTAGAAAGAGATTGCTTCAGCCCCACAAGCCAGAAAAATGCCATTGGTGGCAGGCCAGTTGGAAAGCTTGCTTTCCAGAAAAGGCCTTTCTAGAAAAGCTTACAAGCCAGGGCTCCCTAATACAGACCCTCAGAGGAAGAGGGTTTCCAGGCCTGGAGCATCTCGGGAAGGTTACTTATAGCGCCGGGGCTGCCTGGAAGCAGAAGTGACGAGCTTGCACGTCTGACTGACTTTGGAAGTAATCCTACCTTGAGAAGACCGTTTGATGGGGTGAAGGAGAACTCAGAGGCAGGAAGGCAGGGCACACATATCCATCTAATTCAAGTGCTCTTAGCCTGAGACTGCGGACAGATAGGACACGTAGTCCCCAAGAATGGACTCTAGGGGGTCGTGAACTCCTGGACTTAACACATTAAGGAGGGGGTTGTGTGTATTCAACCTGCTCTGGAGAAAAGTCCTTAGCTTCTAGCATGTCCCCAAAAGACATAAAGGGCTACTAACAAGTTTAAATTATGATATCCTTAAAATTAGGTAGCTTTTTCCCCAGATGATCCAGCAATCCCACTCCTGGGCATATATCTGGAGAAAAACATAATTCAAAAAGATACACACACCCCAGTGTTCATTGCAGCACTATTTACAATAGCCAAGACATGGCAGCAACCTAAATGTCCATCCACAGATGAATGGATAAAGAAGATGTGGTACATATACACAATGGAATATTACTCAGCCATAAAAAAAGAATGAAATAATGCCATTTGCAGCAACATGGATGGACCTAGAGATGATCATACTAAGTGAAGTAAGCCAGACAAAGACAAATATATGATATCTCTTATATGTGGAATCTAAAAAAAGGATACAAATGAACTTATTTATAAAACAGAAATAGACTCACAGAGATAGAAAGAAAACTCATGGTTACCAAATGGGATGGGGGGAGAGGGATAAATTAGGAGTTTGGGATTAAAATATACACACTACCATATGTAAAATAGATAACCAACAAGGACCTACTGTATAGCACAGGGAACTAATACTCAATATCTTGTAATAACCTATAGTGGAAGACAATGTAAAAAAAGAATAGATAGATATAATTGAATCACTTTACTGTACACCTGAAACTAACACATTGTAAACCAACTATATTTCAAGAAAAAAAATTTTTTAATTAGCTTTTTCCTTAAAAACTTAAAGTTGATGACTTTCCTTCTTCCTTGTAACATCTCATTAGGAAAGCCTTTTGGGTTACAACCTTAGAATACTTTGAGGAATGGGCAATTTTTAAAGAATTATTATTGTGGGTGCCTTTTACCTGAAATAGATAGATCCTGTGTTGGAACTCGGAGATCCTGTTACAAAGTAAAGTGTGTAATAGGATTTATCATAAAGGAGCTCTTCCTGAGTGATCAATTCAAGTAACAAAAAGTGAGGTTCTGCTGTGTACAAGGGCTGAAGCTGAGAGGAGAGGGGAAGTCAAAGATTTGTAAAATAGCTCATACTCTTAGAGAGTTTGTAGTCTAGTGGGACACTGGGTGGTTAGATAAATAGAATACAAGGCAGAGTAAGAAGCAGTATGAAGATACCTGAACAAGGAATATGGAGGTTGATAGGAAGAAAAATTCCAACCTGGGGTTTAGGAAAGGGAGGATAAAGAAGAAAGGTTTCCCCATATGAAACACTATGTCTCTGAAGCTTTGGTGTCATTTCTTTGGAAGTATATTGGTAGGGATTTCTCTTAGCTTTTTCCCATTTTTACTAATCTCTCAGTAATTTAGCTCTGTATCTCCCATGCCTGACTTAGTGCCTAACAGACACCATTTATGTATGGATGGATGGATGGATGGACGGATGGGTGATGGATGGGTGGGTGGAAAGGTGAGTGGGTGGATGGATGGATGAATTAATAGGCGAGTGGGTGGGTGGGTGAGTGGATGGATGGATGGATGGATGGATCACAGGCAGGAGAGAGGAAAGGCACAGAGAGAGGGAGAGAAGAAGAAATAGAATTCACAACATCATAGTAGTTATTTCACCAGCCAGCTCAGTTCAGAGTCTTGTGGGAGAGGAGTTTAGAAAGGTAAACATCTCCATGGATCCAGAGTCTGGACACAGTCTAGCTCAGCTGACTGGCGTGCTCAAGGCCTTCCAAGGCTGAAATGAAGATATCAGCTGGGCTGGGCTCTCATCTGCAGGCTCTGGGGAAGACTCTACTTCCAAATGAATTTAGGCAGATAGCAGAATTCAGTTCCCTGCAGCTGTACAACTGAGGTCCTTTCATCTGCAAGCCAACAAACGTCATATCAAACCTTTGATCATGCTTTGAATCCCTCTTACTCTCTCTGCCACATCTCTCTGACTTCCTCGTCTGCCCTCAGCCAGGAGAAAACTCTTCTTTTACTTTTTAATTTTATTTTATTATGGTAACATAGACATAACGTAAAGCTCTTCTTTTAAGGGCTCATGTGATTACACTGGGTCCACCCAGATTAATCCAGTATAATCTACCAATTTTAGGATCACCGATTAGTAACCTTACTGACATCTGCAAAGTCCCTTTTGCCATGAAACAGAACATATTCATGGGTGTGACAGCAGGGGTTAGAGATCATGGGAGTCAAAATTATGTCTACCACAATAGTTAACAACAGAGTGCATATAAATAGTAAATTGGTGAGGAGGGCACTTTTAGTGACAGTCATGCCATTCAAAAGCATGCAGTCAGTTTTAGGAAGATAAAGTACAGCTTTGGATCCAGACAGCTGTGTTCAAACTCTGTGTTTTACAGATTAGGCAACTTTGAGTGAGTTATTTAACCTCTCTCTGCCATGGGCTCCTCCTTTGTAATATGGTGGTAATAACAATCCTATCATTTAGGGGTCTTGAGAGGATTAAATGGGTGAATGTAATATAAAAGATGTAGAACAACGCTTGGAAAGGGAGCATTATATATTATATAATGCCTCAATAAATGCTATTATTATTACTATTAAGTGTGAAAACATGGTGGTACCAACATGAACTGAAACAAGGCAGCAGATTTAAGAGACATTGCAGAAGTTACTGTTAGAGGACACAATTTCATTTAGTCAGGCTTTTGAGGAAGTGAAATCCTATAGCATCTGTACTCGTTTCCTATTGCTGCTATAACAAGTAACTGCAAATCTAGTGGCTTAAACACAAATTTATTATCTTATAGCTCTGGGGATCAGAAGTCTGAAATGGGTCTCACTGAGCTAAAATCATAATATCAGCAGGGCTGTGTCCCTTCTGGAGGCTCTAGGGGAAAATGCATTTTCTTGCCAATTTTCCAGCTTCTAGAGGCTGCCTGTATTCCTTGACACCTGGCTCCCCCTTCATCTTCAGAGCCGGCAATCACATCACTCTGATCTCTGCTTCTGTGGTCACGTCTTCTTCTCTGACTTTCCTGCCTCCCTCTCTCACTTACAAAGACCCCTGTAATCACATTGGGTTCATCTGGACAATCCAGGATAATCTCCCATCTCAAAATCATTAACTTAATCACCTCTGCAAAGTCCCTTTTGCCATGTAAGGTAACATTGTCACAGTTTCCCTGGCTTAAAACGTGGGCATCTTTGGAGAGCCATTATGCCACCTGCCACAGAATCTACCACCTCATCTGTGATATGTTTTTTTAACCTAATCATTTTTGAAACTTTGTATGAAAAGTGTGTGAAATCATCTGCCCAGAGCATATCAGCTAAATGAGATCGATGTACGCATTCAGTGGTCCTGGAGACTTCTTTCACGTGGAGATGGACTGAAAAGGGCATCAGTTTCTGTGTTTGTTAGATTATTTTAAACTATTTGACTATTTGACTATTTAAACTATGTTAGTCTATTTTAAGCCATTTTAAACTATTTTAAACTATTGGGTCTAGATTCCTCTTTTCCTATGTGTTATATATTTGCTGCTTTTTTAAAATTTAGAATGTTTAATATTCACTTAAACTTACACTAAAATGCCAATTCTTCATATCACTTGAAGACATCTTTCCAATATCTATATGTAAATACATACATTTTACACATTTGCAGTTAACATGTTGCATGTATTTTTGCCTTTTGTTGTACATAATATAATTTTTAAATCAAATACTTGTGAGCACTAACTACATATCAGGCACTCTGTTCAAGACTGGGCATACAAAGTTGAAAAATACAACTTCTATCCTCAAGGATTTCTTACCATAGTGGGAGAGAGGAGGGATGCTGATGGTAAGAATTTTTATTTTTAATTTTTATTGGAGTATAATTTCTTTACAATGTTGTGTTAGTTTCTGCTGTACCATGAAGTGAATCAGCTGTATGTATGCATATATCCCCTCCCTCTTGGACTTCCCTCCCACCCCACCCCCCATCCCACCCATCTAGGTCATCACAGAGCACTGAGCTGAGCTCCCTGTGCTATACAGTAGGTTCCCACTAGCTAGCTATTTTACACATGATAGTGTATTTATGTCAAACCTAATCTCCCAGTTCATCCCACCTTCTCCTTCCCCCCCGTGTCCACATGTCCATTCTCTACATCTACGTCTCTATTCCTGCCCTACAAATAGGTTCATCTGTACCATTTTTCTAGATTCCACATATATGCGTTAATATACGGTATTTGTTTTTCTTTTTCTGGCTTACTTCACTCTGTGTGACAGACTCTAGGTCCATCCACATCTCTACAAATGACCCAGTTTCGTTCCTTTTTATGGCTGAGTAATATTCCCTTATATATATGTACCACATCTTTTTTACCCATTCAAAAGGAAAAAACATGTTTAAAATATATAGAATTGCCTAGGCTTGGAGGTTGAATGACTTGGTTGTCAGGAAAGAGAAGAGTAGAAATGAAGACCAATTTATGGTTTGAAAAATTGGATGCATGTCAGTATCTCCAACTGAGATAGGTAATCTGGGAGAAAAAATAAGTTGGGATGGAAAAGATGATTTAGTTCTAGACATCTTGAATCTGATGTGCCTATAGAATATCCAGTTGAAGGTGTCCCATAGGCAAGCCTTCACTTATCTGAATATTATTTAGGAGGATATTACAATAATTCAGACAAGAGATGATTGTGATTCAGACTAAGCTAGAAGCAATAAAGATGGAGAGAAGTAAATGTATCTTTCTACCATATCTTTAAGGTGCCAGGTTGGTCGAAAGTCCTCAGGTGAGGAAGACAGAGAAGTGAAGGCAGCTGAATTTATGAGTCTGGAGTTCAGGAAGCTGTCAGGGCTGGAGAAAGGTTAGCTGGGAGTTATCACGTAGAAGGTAGAGGAAAGTTTGAGTGAATGAGATCACATTGGGACATGTATGTTAGAAGGTGAGCCAGCACAGACCAGTTTCCTGGGTTACACAGATATTTAAGCACAGATAGGTGCTAAGGAAAGGAAAGGAAAGGAAAACCATGCTAGAGTCAGCAAGATCAAAACAGCGTGGAAGTAAAGGGAGATCAGGATTTCAAGAAATAGGAAAAGTTGAACGAGGTCAACTACCAAAGAGGGGTCGGGTTAGACCTGGAATGAAAAGTCTATCAATGAATCTGGCAATTAAGAAGTAACTATTTAATTTGCCAGTAGTTTCATAATTATCATAACGTATCATTTTGTATATATACATTGTATGCATATATATGCTTATCATTTTAATAAATGCTTATTATTTTTAATGTCTAGCATTTTAATAAAAATATTGTGGCTATTAAAGTATGCTAACACACCATGGTTAGAATACTGATTTCTCAGTTATTTCACATTTGAATTTTTTTTACATTTTTCACCATTATGAATAATGCCTTAAATGTCTTTTTCAATAAAATGTGGACAGTTTTTTCTGGTTAGTATTCCCAAATATTACGCACTCGTCTTAAATTCAAAAAAAAAAAAAAGAAGTGCAAGTAAATCTTAGTATCTTCAAATAATTTAAAAATTCTGATTTTGAATAATTATTCTGCAGAGACTTGTTTGCCCTTTCCGTTGTTTTCAGATGGAGACAATCACAAACATTTGGACTATGGTCTAGCACGGAACACACACTTCCAAAGCCAGCATTTCCTCAGTATATTACATCCTGAAGTCCTCTATTGATGCAGCATTATAGTGAATAATCTCCAGAGGAATCTGTTTCCTTTCTCTACATTACAAACCATTTAACACCCATTAGTAACAGGTTTCTTCAGTTGCAAATGACTAAAGTAATTTCCCATTTATTAGCTATTTTTGTTGACCTCACTTCACTAGAGATCCTCAATCTAAGTTTTATTTTAGCAATCACAATTCTCTCATCTAATTAACAAAAAAATTGGGCCATTGCCTCAGTGGCCTGCATTCAACCCTATTTTGACTGGCGATTTTCTAATAATATCTCATGCTCCTTTCCACCCCTGTACTTGTAACAGTAGTTTCTGTTCCATTGAGTTCATTCTCTTTCCCTAATTCTCTTTGCCCCCATTCTGCTCTGTTTGTTTTTTTGTTCCCTCACATTTCTTTTTTTCTTTTCCTTTATTTATTTAGTAACCTATCCAAATCTTTCACTGTTACAAATGCCTCAAGAAGCATCCAATTACTTATTCAGTAGATTCGCTGGACCAGTGGGAATGCCAAGTGGTAAGGCTTTTTGCACGTTACCAAATGACCTCCAGAAAGGGTCCCTGAATTTTCACCCTAGAAGCAGTTTCCATTCTTGACACCCTTTTTAGAAGATTCTTCTCTATTGTGAGTCCAAGCCCACCTCTCTTTCTTTAACTTGGATGTAGAGCTATGTGAAATAAATCAAATTTTTCTTCTACAAGGCAGTCCTTCAAATGTTTGATTAAAACTATTGTTCGCCCATAAGTCTTCATTGTTCTATCTTCAAAAGACCTAGTTCCTTCAGCAATTCTCTGAGAATAGGACATCAAGCTCTTTTAGCTGACAACAGACAAATTGTATTTTGTTCCAAGAAAAGCAGCATCTCTCTTAACTTATGGTATTATTTTGTGAACAATATTTCAGTTGAATTTGGACTTCACAGCACCCATTGAAAATCTTTGGATATGAATACCCTACTTCTATCAAGGTACCAGCTCGTCTGGCAGCCATGCCAACCTGTCTCACACTCAGATAAAAATTGTGAGCCATTCATTCACGTGAAATCATTTTGACATGTTTCTCTTACCTTGTACTATGCGCTTAGGTGGTTTAACATAATGTAGACTATTATGTTTATCTTTATTAAATGTCATCTTATAAATACAAATGTGTCTTTCTAGCCCAGGGTCACTCCTTACTATTGTGCACAGTCTAATTCTAGAGAACATCATTTATATTAGTAGTTATCTTAGTTATTTATTTATTACCATAATTTTCCAGAAAATGACAGTAGAGTCTTGAGGAAGGGACAGCTTGTTTCTAATTCACCCACCTAAAAGTGCCATTTGGACGACCAGAAAGAATGTTTCTGCTGTCAAAATTGGAGAAATACTAAATCTGAAATCCAGTATTTTAAGTATTTTCCCAAGATGTATTATATTGTAAATCTCATAATAGTGTCTAATATATCATCATGGAAGTTGATGATTAAAAAACTGTTCAGAATAGGGCCAAAAAGAAAGGCTTATGCATACCACTAAAGACCATTCTCCAGTTTTTCTTGAAATTATTTATATACCATCTAGGAAAAGCCATTCAACCAGTTGTGAATCTCCTATTCAGTCCACATTTTTTATTTTGTTCAAAAGTGTATCACTTTATTACAGGTATTATTGGGAAGGTTCATAATATACGTTTATTGGGGAAATTTTGTAAAATACATAAGAAAATAAAGAAGATAATCAAAATCACCCAGGGATAATCACTGTAAAGATTTTTGTGTTATTGCTGTTCTTTGAAAATACTGATATCACTAAACCGCTGAATAAGCTCGCCGAAAAGAGAAAAAGAAAGCATAATATAAACACTATTAGGAATGAAGACAGGAACAGGGATAAATTTACAGTAGATATTAAATCTATCATAGGAATAGAACAGAAATAGATTTTATACCAATATATTGAAAACTTAAGTGGATAATTTCTTAGAAAAATAAATTATTCAAAACTCAGTGAAAACAAGAACCTTGAATACATCCATAACAATTTAAGAAATAGACACATTAGTTTAACATTTACTCAGAAAAAGAAAGACCAGACCCAAATAGTTTCATGAAACCAGCGAGAAAAAGGTAATCCCTGTCATATAAAAATTCTTCTAGAGATCTGAACAAAGAAAAGGTGCCCAGTTCATTTTAGGATTTCGTATAATCTTAAATAGATGACGGCAGTCTGAGAAAGGAAAATTGTAATGCAATTTCTCTCACGAACCTGATGCAAAAATTCTTAATAAATATTTCAATAAAATTAAATAATTATAAATAATGTAAAATAATATGACCAGACGGGATTTATTTGCTAATGAAAGGAGCCTTAGCATTAGAAAAAAAAATTCATATAATTCACAGCAACTAGGAGATTAAAGGAGAAAACACACGTGACTATCTCAATATACGCATAAAAGACATTTTATAATATTCAACAGCCATTAAGGATTTAGAAAAAAAGTAAAACAAACTAGTAATAGAAAAAAATTCTTAAAGTATATGTACATATGTATAGCTACAGAAACTTCATGTCATATCAGATCATAAAGGTATTCCTTTTAAATCCATGAAAATGATATACCTCTTCTAAAATGTGTTGAGCTAGATTTTGGCCACTGGTTCTTTTTTTTATTGTTATGGAGGTATAACTGACAATATAATGTTATATTAGTTTGAGGCATACAACATAATGATTCAATATTTGTATATACTGCAAAAACGATCACCACCAGAAATAGAGACACAGATGTGGAGAACAAACATATGGACACCAAGGGGGGAAAGCAGGGGCGGGCGTGGGGGATGGTGGTGGTGTTGGGATGAATTGGGAGATTGGGATTGACATGTATACACTAATATGTATAAAATAGATAACTAATAAGAACCTGCTGTATAAAAATAAATAAATTAAATTAAATTTTAAAAAAAAGATGATCACCACCATAAGTCTAGTTTACATCTGTCACCATACACAGTTAAAAAAATTTTTTTCTTGTGATGAGAACTTTTAAGATCTACTCTCTTAGCAACTTTCAAATACGCAGTGCAGGATTATTAACTATAATCACCATGCTGTACATTACGCCCCAGGACTTATTTATTTTATAACAGGAAGTTTGTACCTTTTGACCACCTTCACCATTTCACACAACCACCACCCCCCGCCTCTGGAAACCATCAATCTCTTCTCTGTATCTATAAGCTCAGGTGTTTTTTTTTTCAATTCCACATGTAAGTGAGATCATACAGTATTTGTCTTTCTCTGTCTGACTTGTTTCACGTAGCATAATGCCCTCAAGGTCCACCCATGTCACAAATGGCAATGTTTCATTATTTTTATGGCTGAGTAGTATTTCATTTCATATATACACACACACACACACACACACACACATATATATATATATATATATGCATGCCACACCTTCCTTATCCATTCATCCATCAATGGACACCTAGGTTGCTTCCATGTCTTGGCTATTGTGAATAGTGCTGTGATGAACATGGGGGTGTTGGCCACTGGTTCTTTGATGACATTTTTCTGTTGACATTTTCTGTTTCATGTCTGTCTACAGCCCATCCTCTAGGATTTTCCCCTAGAAAGGTTCATTTGAGCAATAGTACCCAAATTCTGGCATGTCCAAAGCTCTTTTTACTTGAGTCCTTACATTGGAAAGAGCTTAACTAGACAGAGAATCGTTGGCTCTTGCTTTCTTGGCTCAATCTCTTATAGATGCTGCTTTGTTCTGCGCTCAGGTTACATGTTTCTGCAGGTAAATCTAATGTCCACCTCATTTTCTCTCCCTTAAACTCATTTTATCTTTTTGCTTGACCACCTAAAGGATTCTTTTCAAAACTTTTTCTGAGACATTTCTTTACATTGACTATTCTGAATGACTTCTCACTGATAAAATGGTTACCTTTTCATTAAATAGATTTTAGACTTTTTATTTCAGAAAAGCGCTCTTGCATTATATTTTAAGATAATTATTCTATTCCATTGGTTTGACTTTCTTTGCGAATCACAGCTATGCATATGTTGGCTATATTGCCTTGTTTCTCTAATCCTTCTTTATCCTTTTTATCTCTGCACCATTTCTTTGCTCTTTTCATTCTTGTTTTTTGTGTCCCTTTATTTACCTTCCTTTCCTTCAATTCTGCCAGTTCCTATTTCACATCCTCCAGCTGTCTACCAGCAACCTTCGTTTTCTCACTTTTTTCCCTGAGTTCTTATAATTCTGCTTTGTGATCTTCCTTTATAGCTGTAATTGCTTCATGAATTACTGTTTCTAATTAGGGTTATGCTTTTAAACTTTGTGGCAACGTATTTTCCTGGTACATTTTCATTATTTATAAGAAATTTGTGGCTGCTGTTTTCCATATTCCCTATAGGACCTGCATGCATGTTCCTTTTATGTTACTCTTATTTGAACAAGTTTTTTGGTTTTTTGGTGGTTTTTTTTTTACTATTCAAACAGTTTAATACATCTTTTTTCAGAAGAACTCTGCTGTCGGTAAATCTTCACAATCGCACTTACATTTTAAAATTCAGAGACTTGGAACTATCACAAGAAATGCTAGAAGCTTACTAGATATATATTTTATTTCAATTTCATGGTACTGAAATTTCAAAGTACTTGTTTAGTACTCTGAATGTAAAATAGCCCTAGACCTTAAAGGAAAAATACAGTCAAATTTGAAATCAGAATGTAATCTTTGGGCAAGCTGTTACGGCTTTAGTGATTCCTCTTCCATTTTGAGCTTTTAAAAGAGTGACTGTTCGTAATGAAAGTAGTAACCAACTATTTTAGAAATAATAATAAAAATTCATTGCTACAAGTATGAAGTGCTCATAATTTGAAAGGGGACCAGTGAATTAAGCTGAACCAAGTCCGTGCCAACATATTTAAGAAACAAAGCAGTTTCTTTCAGTACTACTTAAACTCTAAGTATGATTTTGAACAGTTATACATTCTAAGTAGGGTAAATTTGTTGGGTAAATTAGTTGGGAAAATTAGTTATACATTCTAAGTAGGGTAAATTAGTTGGGTAAATTAGTTGGGAAGATTAGTTATACATTCTAAGTAGGGTAAATTAGTTGGGTAAATTAGTTGGGAAGATTAGTTATACATTCTAAGTAGGGTAAATTAGTTGGGTAAATTAGTTGGAAAATCAGTTATACATTCTAAGTAGGGTAAATTAGTTGGGAAATTAGTTGGGAAAATTAGTTGAACAGTTATACATTCTAAGTAGGGTAAATTAGTTGGAAAAGAACCATAAGGATATAACATTTAAAATAGAAGCCTTCACATTATTGTAAATATTTCTCCTCTGAGAAGACAAGATACATGATTTTTCAAAAATCACAAATCTGAAGCAGGACTTAGTTCTGACTTCAATGATAGCCTGGGAGCGGCAACCTATAGACCCTCTTTTGCTTCAAAAAATGTATAAGAAAGAGTGATGAGATCAACATTCACCGTTCTTGGATCTTCAGCAAATTCAGGATCAACGTAGAAAAATACTGGCCTATCTACTCCCTCTTGTGGATTAAGCCTTTGTTCTTCAAAATAGAAGCACTGTATTTTATTGAAATACTGTCCAGCTTCAAATGGTACAACACTGTATGTAGAAATTCCCATTACTGGTTTGTCAGTAGGAGTCTTAGCTTTATAAAACGCCAGTGCAGTCTCCCCTGGCACTACGTAGATTTCTGTTTGCTGAGGTCTAAAGTTCCACTGGAGACTTGCATGCACATCTGCATTAAAGGTGACTTCAGTGATGCGATCCTTAACAGGTACCATGTTTTCAGTCTGGTCTGATGCATGACCTGCTATTGCCGATTCTCCAGGTCCGGTAGTCTGGCAGTAGAGCCGGTAAAGGCACGGCGGCGTGGGACGCCCCCAGCATGCCCACGGCCGCCGCGGCCACGTTAGTGAGTGTCTCGTTCAGCCGCCGCCAATCCTCCTCCTGTATGCGCGTGAGGGGCTTCGTGCTCTTCGGCCGCCGCGGCGGCTGCACCGCCAGCCTCGGGCGCCTCCCTGTCCCGAGCCGTCTCAGCTCCCTCTCAGCGCCCCCTGTCCCGCTCCTCCCCGACCTGAGACAAGGCTCTACCCTCTCCGCAGCCCTGGTCCGGTTCCCAGGGTGATTCCAGGGCCACCCGCAGAGAGCGACGCGCCTTCATCCCGCACGCCAGAGCCCTCCCATGGCCTGAACAAGTTTTTTTTTTTAAAGAGAATCAGGAGAAGGTAGGCAGTCATTTTTCAAGCATTCATGAACCAAGGGCTTCCTTTGCTGTTGCTACAGTTATACACTGTTTCTTTATAGCATGATGCATCTGTGTACTCACACATCCTCTGACTCTCAGACGAAACCTAGTTCTTTTCTCCCTCAGTTACTTCATGGATGACCCCACAGATTGCCAGTCACGTGGGGACAGAAATGATACAGTCATTTTTAGAAAGACTTTTTCTGGCCCTTAGTGAGATTTGCTCATTCACCCTCCACCACCTACATTAGTTCCTGCCCTTCCACAGTGCAATGCTCGCAGACTGAAGTCCTCACTTCGGGGGACGGTGTATTTGTCAGAGCGTTCTGAGCTCTGCTACAGCTAGGTCCCCTTCATACCTCTTCATTTACCTGCCACGTTACTATCCCTTTCCTCCTTGGCTTTCTGCCTGACTCCGATTTGGGAGTTTGTGGATGGTCTGCTGGCTTTGCTGAAAATGTGATTTGTGGGTAATTCTCTTTGTTTTGTTGTATTACTGTTTTTTGTTGTTTGGAACGGCTGCCAGGAAGAGAAGTGAGAAAATTCAGTGGAAACCAGTCCTGTTAACATTTAGAAATATTTTCCTCCTGTTTTCTTTCTATAAAGATGACTTTGCATAAGGAAGCTCAGGTTATATGTATACCCATCGACCAAGTTAATCTTCAAAAAATAAAAGTAAAACAGAGTCAGCCTAGCACACTACTTCTTCATAAACCCAAGCTGCTTCTTCCGATGCTCAGAGATCTTCCTTTTAACTGCCTGTTCTAGGATGCTGCTGCTTTGTAAACTCAAGCCCCTCAAGCTGTTATCTTTTGGATGATTCAAAAGACTTGTCCATCGTCATCTTTCCCCATCACATTTTCTTTGACAGTTTTTAATTACCCACCTTGATTCTGGGGTCCTACCGAAAGCTCTTTGTGTACACAAAGATGTAATTTGCCTGAGCACAGCAACTTAAGTTGATTGTTTTTAGGTGTGCCCTCCTTTAAAAAGGAAAATGTCTTCACTGGGAAAATTAAATTATGAATTTAATAAATCTTATGATATTTTAAAACATCCTGCATGCTAATTTTCTAAGCAAAATGCTTAATAGTGGATCTTCATGCAGTAGCGAGATCACAGCTGTGATGACAAGGGAACGATATAAAATGGTCAGATTTTATAAACAAGAAGACTAGTCCTGACACCCAACATAGAACACATGCTTTAAATGATTTCGCTAGTAGCAATTACGCTATCATTACCCTCGCACCACAGCCTGCCAATTTAAGAGCTCTTTCATTGATTCATTCAAAAACGATTTATTAAATGCCTACTGTTGCCAGGCCCTGTGTAGTTGCAAAGGATTCAGAGATGATCAGAAACAGACCTGATTCCTACTCTCATGCTCCTTATTATCAGTGGGGAGATAAACATTACTCAAATCAATCACACAAATAAATTTAAATTTAACTACCATGGCAGGGGCTACTGTTGAATTATGCTGGGAGCTCTTCCCTGTCTGCAGTCTTCGTTGTCGCTTTCTTTGCTGGCAGGAACTGTGGCTGACTTCAGATTCCCATAGGACTAGGGCCCCTTTAGATTCTAGGGGATGGGCAACTAGTATTTCTTAGCGCTACCCTAAACATCTTGCACCTAAGATCAGACTGCTGGGTCCCTGAGCCAAAAATGTTTATTCCTGCCTTCCCTCCATGCAATCTATCCCTCGTCCCTGCCCCGTTAGAAGAGTGACCAGTGGGAAGGCAGGTCTCTCCATAGTGAGTTTAAAACTAAGAGGCAACCCAAGCAAGTGTCTTCAAAGATACCAAGAGTGTACGAGCCCAGCTCGTAAGTAAAAGCCTATTCCAAGTGATCAGTTTGCTCAATACCTACAAAGGAGATTATGATACTGTGATAGCAGATTGACTTAAGAAGTTGGGGGAAGCACACCCTAGGAAATAGTAGTTGGGATTGGGTCTGAAGGAAGACTTAAAGTCAATTAGACAATGAGCCAGGGGAATCAGGCAAAGGCAGGGAGAAACAAAAGGGTCAGAAATAAATCTAGTGTGGTTAGGTCACCAAGGTGGTACAAAATGAGTCTGGGAAGATATGCAGGACTCTATCAGGCAGGGTCCTGGAGGTAGTGTCTAAAATTTGAATCTTTATATCCTTGTTTGTGTGCGTAGAACAGCAGGAGTGGGGAGAGATGATATCCACGTTGCCTTCTGAAAACATCCCTTTAGAGGAAGTGAAAAGATAAATAAAATGAAAGAAGGAGAACCAGTTAGAAGACAAGTATAGCATCTCAGGTGAAAGAAAATGGTGACTGGGGCTAGGATGGTGACAGTGATGTTGAGGCAGGTGGATAGTTTCCAGAGATTCCCAATCTATAGGACTTGGCGATGTGGAGGGAAGAGGAAGTGTCCGGAATGGTACCTATGTCTCTGACTTGCATAAAAGATGGTGTTTCCATTCACTGAAGTAGGGAATTCGAGAAGAGCTACAGTGGGGTGTGGGCAGGAAAGGGGGAGGAGAAAATGAGTTTGATTTTGAAGGTACTGCGTGTGAAGTGCTTCAAAGAATCTAAGTAAAGTTGTCAGGTACCTGAAGTTCATATGGGAGATCTGGAATGAAAATACAAATTTATTTTTGAGAAAACAGAATTTTTTTGAGGTATGGTTGATTTACAATGCCGTGTTAGTTTTAGGTGTTCAGCACAGTGATTCAGTTATATTCAGTTATATACATATATATATATATATTCTTTTTCAGATTCTTTTCCCTTATAGGTTATTACAAAATCTTGAGTATAGCTCTCTGTGCTGTACAGCAGGTCCTTGTTGATTATCTATTTTATATATACTAGTATGTATGCGTTAATCCCAACCTCCTAATTTGTCCCCCCTCCTTCCCCTTTGGTAACCATAAGCTTGTTTTCTATGTCTGTGGTTCTATTTCTGTTTTGTAAATAAGTTCATTTGTATCTTTTTTTTTTTTTTAGATTCCACATATAAGTGATATCATATGATATTTGTCTTTGTCTGGCTTACTTCACTTAGTATGATAATCTCTAGGTCCATCCATCTTGCTATAAATGGCATTATTTTATTCTTTTTATGGCTGAGTAATATTCCATTGCATAAATACACCACATCTTCTTTATCCATTCCTCTGTCGATGGACATTTAAGTTGCTTTCATGACCTGGCTATTGTAAATAGTACTGCTATGAACATTGGGGTATATGTATCTTCTCAAATTATAGTTTTCTCCAGATCTATGCCCAGGAGTGGGATTGCTGGATCATATGGTAACTCTGTTTTTAGTTTTGAAAATACAAATGTATGAGTCATCTGCATACAAGAGGTTTTCCTGGAATTCAGATTTCTCTTCACCATGCTTCTTTTTCTAACCTTTCCAATTTGCAGATCCTTTTCTTTGATAGAGAAAATGGTAAAGTTTGAGAGTTTGATGTTTAGTCCTCCTCCTCCCCTTTCTCCTCCTTCATCATCATCTGTTCACATTACACCATCTGGACCACGTATCAGGACTGTCCCTGTTCTTCTGTTTGTTCCAATTCATATCTTTCAAAAAGCCTTTTTTTTTTTTTTTTTACTGTCCCTGGCTTTTTTATCGCTTTTATTATTTTTTAATTCAAACTTCATTTAATTCTGGGTTTAGCACTCTTGGTGCAATTCCTGTAGATGCTCATCACTTACGTGTATTCTCCCTTGATTGTGAACCCATCTCTCTTGTTAGAAACAAGTTCCTTTAATTTGAGCACTTCAAAACCCTCCTTGTTCAATTCTTTTGGTCTCTTTAAAGACTTTCTTCTTTTATTCTCATCTCAACCATTTGCTGTTATATCATCAGAATTAAGGTTTGGGATCCTACTTTCCCTCTTGAATCACCTGTCCTTTCGTACTATCTAATCAAAAACAAGTATCCCCTTGTTAATCAACTATACTCCAATATAAAATTAAAAGTTAAATAAATAAAAATACTAGTCTCCCCCTTCCTCTCTTCCTCCTTCTTTCTCTTCCTCTTTCTTCTCTTCTTCTTCATCGTCTTCCTCTTGCTCTCACTCTCTCTGATTTGGGGGGTTTTTCTTACTGAAAATTAGCCATGATTAAAAACCAGCACAAATGGTTCTTCAGGTAGGTCTACAGTCCATGAGTCCTCAAGGATTTTCCAAGTTTGGGGTTATCTTTACACTTTCCCCACCCCTCCCTATCTGCCTTTTACAGAATTTATTATATATAACAAATTCTTATAGTTGCAACCATTATATGACAATATTTCTATGACAAATTAATAATTTTATTAACATTTATTAAGATATCTGCAAACCATAAAATTCACCTATTTAAAATACACAATTCAGTGGTTTTAGTGTATTCACAGAGTTGTGCAAACATCACCACCATCTAAGATAAGAACATTTTCATCACTCCAGTAAGAGACCCATTTGTATTCACTTCCTAGTACACTGCCCACAAGCCTAGGGCAACCACCGAGCTACTTTCTGTCTCCATAGATTCTGCCTATTCTGGACATTTCATATAAATGGGATCATACACTCTGTGATGACTTCTGTCAATCAGCATGCTGTTTTCAAAATTCATCCATGGTATAGCATGTGTCAATACTCGATTTTTAATGCCAAATCATATTCCATTGTATGGCTATATCACATTTTTACATCCATTCATCAGCTGATGAACATTAGGACTGTTTCCACTTTTGTGTTTGGGCTCTTGTAAGACTGTTTCCACTTTTTTGTTTGGGGCTCTTGTAGATAATGGTGCTGTGAACATTTGTGTACAAGTTTTTGTGTGGACACGTGTTTTCATTTCTCCCGAGTATATGCCTAAGAGCGAAATTGCTGAGTCATATGGTAACTCTATGTTTAACATTTTGAGGCAAATCAATCATTATTGCTTTTTCTTTATCATTTCTCATTAGAGGCAGCCATGCTCTCATTAATTCAGGAGAGGAGAACTGGGGGCTTGATTTTGCATGGTGACAAAGTCAAGGAAAGCTTAAACAGTCTTTAAGCTAAAATTGCTTTGCTCAGTAACACTGTCCTTGTCTATTGATTATCCAAGGCTTGTCTCGCTGTTGTGATTGCATATTTTACTTGGTAAAGCTGGATTTTGGTAAATGAGACTGCTCGAATTCTGTGAAGTAAAACGCTTGAGAGAGGAAGCTGCAACACTTCCTTTGCCCATCTTGGAAATGAGACACTTTCACTAAATAAGGTTCTTCTGGGATGTTTTCTATGGAAGTCATTTTTTAAGAAAGAAAAGGTGTTTGCCCAAAGGTTTCTAAAACATGTTTAATTCATTTGAAGAAAATTAATCGATTATTAAAGAATGTGACTTTTTTTTCTGAAAGAGAATTTGATGACCTGAGGACAGATATCTATTGCTATCTTGCTTCTGGGTCTCCGTCTGTAGGAGCTACCGGAATGTTGTATCCAACACAATGTTGTGTGTGTCTGCACACTTATCTTCAAAATTGTAAAATGCATCTATCTTTCCATTCACTGGTCAGACAAGCAGGTTTTCTTTTTAAAGAAAATTGCAGAGATCGCTCCCCCACGTGGATTTCTCCTTGACAAAATATGTATTATCCACTAACGTGCTGCAAAGTGAATCAATAGCCCAAGAATCCACCAAGCTAAAGACAGCAAGGTAATTTTGCTGGGACCGTGAACAGGCAGGACATTATCATTGCAACTGCCCTGCCTACCGAACGGGCTTAAAAATCTCCACTAAGTAGTCACTTCGGTGATAAGATCTCTTCAGTGATAAGATCTGAGTTTGTTAACTATCTTCATATGAAAGAAACTGTAAAGTTGCAGGTCTAGAGTTGTGAGCCACGGGCCAACCGCTCCCCACCTCCCAAGTTCTGTGTTTACTGCCTTACTCACCCACTTTGCATCGGCAAATCACAGGGAGAAGCTAAATGCTCTCAGCTGCGCTAGACCAAATCAAAGCTGAGATGAATAATGAACTTACTTTTCCATAAAGACATTCTGTTTGGCATTTCAGCTAATAAGGTAAGCTAATGGCAATTCTGGGCTATGGAAAAGAAGATAAATAGTCTCTTTGTGTTTGTTTTCTGTGCTAATCCATAATTTTTCTTTTAACATACTGGAGTTAATGTCATGTTTCACAATGTCTGCGAATTTGGGATGAACAATTTCGTAAAGAGTACCCACCCCCCATCAGTGTGCCCTTTTCCTTTGATTTGGTTGCTTTTGGTACTGGAGGGGCTGAGGGAGAAATCCAGCTTTTTAGTAAGAATGGCATCTGTATAATAATATTGTTATCATGTATAATGCAAAGTGAATTTAGCTTAAGAGCAGAATAGGTAGATGCAGCAAAGACAGATAAAATGATATAAGCCCTGATCATTGAATGTATTTAGCGTGATATATTGTAAATTAAACATTGAATACGCTCCAAGGAAAGCAGAATACATACTTCGTGTTGGTTTCTGAGTCATTTCATTTCTAAGTACATGTTATTCTAGAGAAGGTAGTAATTTTCAATTGCTAAAATTATTCCACAGCTTCGGTTTAGGTGGGTTTTATTTTGTAAGACTGTTTTTAAAATAGCAGCATGCCGGTAATGTGCATTTTCCGTATTACTTTCTTGATTTACTGTGGCTGCAAGGATTTCAGTTCGTGTGGAAAACGTACTTGTTTGTCTACTGAAGTTCAGGGAATAAAAAACCATCAGACCTCTCTGAGACTTTCATGGCTACCTTGGCTACTATATCTTAAAAACAAAATGTGATGAAGCAGCTATGAGATTGGGATTTCTTTTTGTGATCCAGCTTTTCAGGGTTTAACACGGAGATTTTTCTTTTTGTCAAATTGGAGCACAAATCCCTGAGACTAGCAAAAGCTTAGCAAGATGGGGTGGGGAAGAAATTACCATCTTTTCTTTTCAATAAGAATGACAAAAATGAAAAATAAGATTTCTGTTTTCTGGGCTCATTGCTATGTCACCTGAAAATCAGAGACTCTGTTCTCTCAAAGTAGGTGACCTCAAAAGATATTTCAGAAGATCTATTCAAAACAGCCAAAGTATGTGGGAAATTTCGGAGAAATGGAAAGGAAATGGTTCTCCTTTTCCTACCTAATTTTCCCATTTTGTTTTTATGCATGGGAGGTGAGCTGTGACACCAGATATTTTTGTTTCGTGGAAACCTTTAAACATTGCAATCAGACTCTTATAGAAAAGGACGAATTTTTCTTCTCCCCTCCTCTAAATTGTTCACAGTATCTGTTTTTCCTAGAAGCATAAGGGGATGCTAAGTTTGAGCAAAACGACTAGCCACTGCTAAAGACTTAGTTCCACTTACATGTCCCCCATGTGCCACCTACAAATTTTAGGCATTTCTCTGGAAAAACCTCTAATTTAGCAAACCTATGAGAAGTAGGAGTGTAGCATTTTAGTCTATCACAGCTCATTTTTAAGAACATATGTTACCTATTCATACTTCAAGGTTTTAAAATATGTCCAATTTCACGGCTTTTCTCTGTGTGGGGGACTGTTGGAAGCTCAAACATGGCGGACTGCTTGGGGTTTGTAAAAGTGTTTGTCTTCTTTTCCTCTTTCTCCCCTTTCCCTCTCAGACCTCATCACTCCAGACCATCCTTGACTGTCCCATGCACTTTTATTGCTTCTTTATTTCTGACATTTCCCCCCATTTCCCTTCTCCCCAGCATCACTGATCCAGAGCCTATGGGTTGCACTGTGTCCATTTGGAAGTTGGAAGAAATGAATAAACTAGAAAGTAAACTTTGATAACCCCCAAGTTGTTGTCTTCTATTGCCTGTCATTTATACAATAAGAAAAGTTTGATACCAGCATGACTTTTTTTTTTTTAATTAATTAATTAATTAATTTATTTATGGCTGTGTTGGGTCTTTGTTTCTGTGCGAGGGCTTTCTCCAGTTGTGGCAAGTGGGGGCCACTCTTCATCACAGTGCGCGGGCCTCTCACTATCGCGGCCTCTCTTGTTGTGGAGCACAGGCTCCAGACGCGCAGGCTCAGTAATTGTGGCTCACGGGCCCAGCTGCTCCGCGGCATGTGGGATCTTCCGGGACCAGGGCATGAACCCGTGTCCCCTGCATTGGCAGGCGGATTCTTAACCACTGCGCCACCAGGGAAGCCCCCAGCATGACTTTTTATCCACTACTGCCACCTAAAACCAACCCGATGATTTCAATATGCAGGGTTTTTGACCAGCATCCTCTTGGTGATTCTTTTTGTCTACAGTGGTCAACCCACTCACCCTTCACCATGAGATGCAAAGTTCCTAGTCCTTCCAGGCACTCTTAGTGATGCCAGATGAAGGCAGGTGTTACAGACTGACTCATTAACTCTTTGTGTTAATTAATGGAGAAAATCTAGAGAAAGCAGCACCTCTGCCTTCCCTTCACACACACACACACACACACACACACACACACACACACACACACGTGGCAAAGACCATGGAGCAGCCATCCACGGAGGGCAGTGGTAACCGAGGCAACGGCGCGGTCACAGATGGCCCGCCATCCTAACAAGTTCTTGGCACACGGCGAGGAGGCTTGAGCAGGAGGCAGCAAACAGATTTGTTCCCAAATACATGTGAAGCCCATTTGTGGGGACAGTCAGAATTAAGTGGAGGAGGAGCAAAGATGAGAGGCGACTGGAACATCGCTAGACTTGGTCATGATCGCTAAGGTTACCTCGTTGACGCACACAGGCGGGAGGACCCGACGGTATCTGCGTTGTAAAAGTAAAGGCATTACTGAAAAGCCAACATCTCTCAAACTGGGCTCACTATCTTCCCCACAAGACTTCTTAACCTGCATTTCCTACTCCTGTAAATAGGACCACTGTCTACCCATTTTTTCAGCCCAGAAACAGAGGGGAAAACCTTGATTTTCCCCTCTACCTCCCCTCACATCTCTAAGGTAGACTCCTAAGAGTTGGTTGGATGGATGAATGAATGGATGGGAAAATCACCAAGTCCTACAGATTTTATTTCTATTTACTTCTCTTCATCCCCTCTGCTACTATCCTTGTTGAACCTCCATAGTTTCTCACCTAGATTAGTATTAATTCCTCCTAAGTGTTCTCCCTGCCTCTAGGTTTCCTTTAATCCAGTTCATTCTATATATTGGGTTGGCCAAAAGAGTTCGCTCGGATTTTGCCGTAAGATGTTACGGAAAAACAGGAGCGAACATCTTGGCCAACCCAATACTAGCGTCCAAATGACATTTCTGAAATACAGATAGAATCAGTAAATCTTCTGCTTTTACATCCTTCAATGGTTCCTCCATACTCCCAGTGGTAAAGTCCAGACTTCTTACCATGACTTACAGGGCATGACATACTTGGGGACCTTTTTCCTTCACAGCCTGATTTCTCAACACTCCCTCTGTCCACTCTGCATTTCATCCACACTGATGTACTTTTAACTTTCTCATATCCATTCACGCCAAACTCCTCTCTTCCCTACTTATGCCTTGTGAACTTTTTAGTCTTGGTTGAGATGACACTTCCTCCAAGAAGCCCTCTCTGACTGGCCATGTTTGTGTCCAGTCTCTCCCCATAGTTCTCATCGCATCCATTATTTCCTTATCATGCTCCTCTGTTTTACATGGGGTTGCCTATTCCACTCAGTTTCATGAAGGTAGATATCTGGTCTCTTATTCACAGTCGTGGCCACAAACAAGCCCAAAGAAAATTCTATCCAACTGCATGAATAGAAACTTGGACTCCTTAACGACTTTATTGCCTTTTGTTTTGATGAGGTTGCAGAAACCAAATGCAATGATTCTTTATGTTACTCATTCCTGCAAACAATTGTGCTAAAGCCATTCATGTAAATTCTTTAATCTTCATGTGCTTATTCCCATTTTATAAACGAGATGACTGAGGCTCAAGTTGCCATGAGTAACACTGATATTAATGAATGGGCCCCCTGGTCTGTTTGATTCCAGGAGCCAGCCCTTTCTATCCTCCACGTGGCCCACTGCCGCCCTGGAGTGAGAGAAAATTTTAATCTTAAAAATGAATAGTGGATGGTAAAAAAATCCTTGATTTTCCACCACCTGCCTGTTCCTTAGCTTTCTGACCTCCCCTAGTGCACCCCGAGTGTATTCTTCCCTTATTGTTAACCTGAAAGTACCTTTCTTTGTGCCGTATTCTTTCTTCTCCAGCCTCAGTGCCTTTTTCTGCCTTTCTTGTTCTCTCCATGGTGAGAGTAGCTGGGCCTCACGTTTCTGTTCTATTTCCATTGTCCTTTTCAACATGAATTTCTTTCCCTGTCCTGCTCTGTGATTACTCTTTCCACAGCGCTTTTGCCTGAGCTCAGTTAGATCTTAACATTCATCAGTCATAGCTTGACATCAGACTACTCAGGGGGCTTCCAGTGGCCTTTCAGGGGGAAGCAAATTGCTGCTGTTACCACCCAACCGCTTAATTAGCGGTGCTCTCTGCGGGAGAAATCTCTAGAAGTGCAGCTAGAAAAGGGGCATCTACAACTTCCGGACAGTGATCCACATTGTGTTGACCGTGATTGTCTTTAGGGTCCTTGTGATCCAAACCAACCCATGGACGCACATGGTCCCAAAAGCTGAGAGACAATAGTACAGCATCATGTGAGGAGCACACGCTTTTAAGGTGGATGGACCTCGGTTTCTCTATCTATGTGGCCTCGAGACATCAGTTTACCTTTCTGTGCCTGTTTCTTCATCTGTAAAACAGAGATAATAACGGTGCCCACCTCGTAAACTGTCGCCCAGCACAGAGTAAGTCCTCTTCCACGTTGGTAGTGCTGGTGGATGGGGTATATGGAAAAATGGCTCTGAATATGGCCCATCCTCATCCTAGAAAATTGTGAATGTGACTCTTTATGGCAAATGTGACTTTGCAGGTGGGACTGAGCTAAGGATCTTGGGATGGGAAAATGATCCCGGATCATCTGGGTGAGCCCTCAATGGAATCACAAGGGTCCTTGTAAGAGGGAAGCAGAGGGAGAGTTGACCACAGGGGAAGGCCACGTGACCATGGAAACAGAGAGAGATTTGAAGATGCTGTGCTGCTAGTTTTGAACTGGAGGAAAGATGGGCAAGGCAAGGACATGGACCATCCCCTAGAGCTTCCAGAGGGAGCTCAGGGCTGCCGATACCTTGGTTTCAGCCTAGGAAACCAACTTTAGACTTCTGGCCTCCAGAACTGTAAGGGAAGAAATGTGAGTTGTTTGAAGCCACTAAGTGTGTACAATTTGATACAGCAGCCCCAGGAAACTAATACAGCGGTGATATTTTAGGAAACGAAAGATGACTCCAAATGAGCTGATAGTGTAAGAAAGGGGATATTACAAAGGCTGCTGCATGGGGGGCTGGTGGGGGGGCAGGGGGGGATTGAGGAGGCCCTCTGAGCCTTAGATGTGCGCCTAACAGGTGGTTGGAGGTACCGCAGTGCCGTGTGTTAGAGGAAGGGCAGGAGAAAGTGGAAGGGTGCCGCCTGGGTGTGTATTTTAGGCAGAACCAGAAGGGAGGTCTTGTGGAAGCGGGAGCTGGTGAGTGGTGGTTGAGGCTGGGATGTGGCAGGGAGGGTGCCAAGCCGAGGGTAGAATGCCCTGCTCGGCAAGGAGTGATCGGTTCAGAAGAAAGGATGGTTTGGGGGATCTCCTTGAGGAGGGAAAAGAAATGTGGACTTAGAAAAGACCCACAGAAACCAAAGGACCCATTTTCTATTGTTCTCAGCTCCCTATTACTCATAGAAAAAAGGCAATCCAAGAAAAGGCGTTTTGAAAAAGACCTGTTGTGCTTTAAACCAAGTCAAGACTATTAGCATGAGATTGAGTGCCTTCAGCTTAATCTATAAAGCAGTCCCATCCAGAGAGGCTCAGTCTGGAGTGAAGTTTGTTTTGAACTCTCCATGTATTGCACATAATTTGGTGTTCCCTATAGAACACACTGCCCTTTCTCAAGGCCATGCCTCCACATATGCTGTTTCCTCTCATGTAATACTCTCTTTTTCTCCCCGGGTCCAGCTGGCAGTCTGGACCACCATCCAAGTCTCAAGTCAAGTATGACCTCCTTGAAGTCGTTTCCATGGTAACTGCACTGTCTAGTATGTATTTTCCAGAAATGTCGTCACTTCATTGCAGCCACACCTGAGTGCTTCTCGCTCCCCTCCTGCCACAAATTCTACCTCTCCCTCCACAGATTGAGATACTTGGGGACAAATACCAATCTATTAGTACTTGCGTCTTCTGCTCCCATAGTGCATGGCGTATAGGAAGCCCTCAATAAATGTGAATGGTTGCTAAGAGAGTAGATCTTAAACATTCTCAGTGCAAAAAAAAAGAAAAAATGGCACTGAAGTGATGTGGTGAGGTGTTAGCTATGTTAAGCTATGGTGGTCATCATTTTACACTATATAAGTGTATAAAGTCAATAGGTGGTACCCCTTAAATTAACACAGTGTTATATATCAATTATAGCTCAGTAAAGCTGGAAACAGCACACACACAAAAATGTATAAGGGGGCTTCAAGAACAAAAAATAAATGTGAATGGATGGATGGATGGATGGATGGATGGATGGATTCATGAATTTTATCCTGTGGACAGAGTTATCGTGGAATAAAGAAAACAATACAGTTCATGAATCCTAATATCAGTGTCTTGAGAAAGTAAGGCCTTCTACACTATTCTTTCAAAAGCAGGAAATTATAAAACGAAATAACACCAGAACTGCATGAAACAGGTATTAATTAATTCCTTTATCATCTATTGTATAGTTCAAACAACAACTCAAAATCAGAGCTAGAATTTAAGAACAAGTTTTCTGGACTTCCAGATCTAATTCACCATCTCTCCTATGACATGATTTTTTTTTTTTTAACTGAGGCAGTCTATCAAAGGAGAACAACAAAATACCACGTTAAATGCACACTGATTTATTTTCAAGTGTAATAAAACCGCAGGTGGGTTTTTACCTATTGTATTTCACAATTGAGGAAAACTTGCCTAAAATTCACAATTTTTTTCTTAAAAAAGATAAATATGTCATGTTCAATGCATGCTACTATCATTAATGGTTGCTGCTATTATCTTTTTTTTATAAAAATGGATAGTAAGAGCAGTAGTCAAACATGTCATGTTCATATTGGGAATAAAATTATATGAACTGACTCACAGATAAAGAAAACAAACTTATAGTTACCAAAGGGGAGAGGGAAGGGGAGAGGGATAAATTAGGGGTATGGGATTAACAGATACAAACTGCTATATGTAAAATAGATAAGCAACAAGGATATGCTGCATAGGACAGGGAATTATACCCATTATCTTGTAATAACCTATAATGGAGTATAATCTGCTAAAATACTGAATCACTATGCTCTACACCTGCAACTAACACAATATTGTAAATCAACTATTCTTCAATTTTATGTTATCTTATAGTAATTAAATGCATCACTAATAAATTATCAAGTGATTAAATACCTACAGTCTCTGCCCACAGCAAGCAACTCAAAAGGCCCAATTAGTATGTTGAAGTCTCAGGAATAAATTATAAACTACTTTATCCTCATTCTACATCCTTTTTTTAAATTTATTTAGGCTGTGCCGGGTCTTAGGTGGGGCATGCGGGATCTTCATTGTGGCATGTGGGATCTTTCGTTGTGGCATGCAGACTCTTAGTTGTGGCATGCATGTGGGATCTAGTTCCCCAACCAGGGACAGAAGCCAGGTCCCCTGCATTGGGAGTGCGGAGTCTTACCTACTGGACCACCAGGGCAGTCCCTGAAGTATTTTGTAAACTTTGAATTACATAGTTAACAAGCTCTAAGAGTTTATTCATTACTGTGAACAGGAAAAAGTTGCAGCTCGCTACCCGATTGGGTGATACATACCTACATCATACATCAAACATGTAGAATTTGAACACTTTCCGCCTGTACAAGGCACGATGCCTGCCATTGTAGGCGATACAGATATGTGTACCAACCATGCCCAGTTCTGTGCTTTACAACTGCTGAGAATTTCTGGTCTTATTTGTTTATAAACCAAGCAATGGGCTGTTTCTTAACATCTGAAAGACCCTGATCGGCGTGATTAAAACTGATTAATTGCTTTAAAGAAAATTGCCTTGAAGAAAGAACAACTAGCATTTTAATATTTCCTGACTTCAAGTAAACTAGTAACAGTTTTACTCCCTCTTATTACTCTGTAATTAAGTCCTGTGTTTGTGGCAGGAGAATAATTTTGTTGGGCTAAAACATCAGGAAAACTCAGTTCTTTTACCCACTCACTGAAGATTTAAACGGTTGGCTGTTATTATAACTCAGTTCCAATCTTCTCTCTCTCCTTTCCATGGTTTTAATTTTGTGGCTCTATCCCAATCTACATTATTTTAAAATTTCTAAGAAATTAGATGTCATCAACTAGTAATGTACTGGTCTTTTCAAAAATTGTCTCTTTTCTAAACGACCATGTAATCTAGAGAGAGGAAAAAACGTGTAGTGTTTGCATTCATCACTGAACGTGACTTTTATAAGCTGGCATATTTTGCTTTCTCAAAACAAAATTCTAAATCAAGTCTAAGGTTTTTTAAAAACTTAGTATTTTTGAAAGTTTTGTTTATGAGGAGGGTACATTTGTATAAGATATAAAATTAATATTGTTCATTGCTTGATTAAATTAATGTATTCACACAGAGTCAAAAATCACATACAAATCAAGCTGAAGGGACCATAAGAGGGAATATACTTAAATATCACCTATGTCTAAATGCTTCATTTTTATAGAAAAAACATAGACACTCTAAGTTACTGAGGAGGGAGAGCTAATTCATTTTAGCGGAGGTTTGAACATAAAAGGGAAAGAAGAAAGAAAATAACATGTTTGGATTTTGAAATCTTGTTACATCATAACACCCCAAATTGGGAAGAAGATGGAAAACACATCTTGAAAACATGTGCACATGTTTTTCAGATGTTAATGTGCAAAAACTAGTCCACACATGCATGCCTCCCCTCACAAAATCCCAGCCCTATTTTATTGACACATTTTCACACGGAACAGTTGGATCTAATGAGAGGCTAGATCTTGCCTTTGTGTCCAAAATTGACTTATTTCTCCCCTCATTCTGAGTTCTCCTGTAGCCAGCCCCAGAGCCTGGAGAGCCTGCTTCGTTGTTCATCATTAGCGTTTATCATTTTTACAGAATGCCACGGGGCGCTCAGAACTATACCTTGCTATTCAAGAGAAAACACAAAATCCTTGCACTTGGCGGGGAGGGTGACCCAGACCATTAAAAGCATTCACAGAGTCTAAGAAAAGGAAACTACAAGAGTGATGAAACCATGCATCTGGTAGGCTGCCTCTGAGAGGTGGATTCCCAGGGGCCATGGATGAATGGGTGCCTGAGAATTCTTTCTCCCGCTTAACCTGACCACCGACTGCGATGGCTCAGGGCAGCAGGCTACCTTGGAACAGGGGCAGGTGGCAGTCCCGCAGTGGAACAAGCCAGGTATTCAAGTCGTATAACAGGCAGGCGAAAGTGCCCTTCCTCCCCAGTGGGCAAACACCATTCACCTGCTATCTGTGTGACAGCATTCAGGGTCACGGGAACACCTGACAAAGGGTGAAAGAGAATCTTCTCCCGTTACTTTTATGATCATGCAGAGAAAACTTCCATAAAAACCGAGGATAAGAATGTGGCATGGTCCATTTGCAGCAACATGGATGGACCTAGAGATTGTCATTCTGAGTGAAGTAACTCAGGCAGAGAAAGAGAAATATCGTATGATATCGCTTATGTGTGGAATCTAAAAAACAAAAATGATACAAATGAACTTATTTATAAAACAGACACAGACTCACAGACTTAGAGAAAGAACTTATGGTTACCAGGGGGGAAGGGTGGTGGGGAGGGATAGTTAGGGAGTTTGGGATTGACATATACACACTGCTGTATTTAAAATGGATAACCAACAAGCACCTACTCTATAGCACAGGGAACTCTGCTCAATATTCTGTAACAACCTAATTGGGAAAAGAATTTGAAAAAGAATAGATACATATATATGTATAACTGAAAAAAAAAAAAAAGAATGTGGCATGGTGATGACATACACCCCTGCCCTCACACAGACTTGATTTCCTCTTTCATATTACCCAATAAATGCAATTTCCTCCTAAAGTACATTTTTAAATAAATAAGAGCGGTAGGATTCTGACAAAGGTATATTTTTCTGGGTGGGAAAGTGATGCATTTGGTTTCATTTCCTCCTGGTGTCGTAATCCTTTGTCACATCAGCAATGCTACCAAGACTGGAACACTGATTTTAATATTTCATACTTTAATTGACTAGAGTTCTCCTGTATATCTACTCGGTTTGAAATTTGGGGTGACAGTATATTTTCAGCTCAACCTATTTTAATTCTTATCCTAGACTCCATGGAATCAGATGACAGCAGGTTTAAGGTAACATTAACCACTTCTTATTTTTGGCAGGTTGGTAAAAATTATTAAATTTTAATTATTAAATCGGTCTATAAAGTCAAGTAAAATGCACTAAAAATCATCTTTATATTCATTATTGTAACCACAGAGCCTGCCACATAGCAGGCACTCAATAGATAGCTGATGAAAGAATGATGGGGGGAAAGCACATCATTAGAAGGGTGAAAAGAGAAATCTCCATATGCAATCAGAAGGAACTCTTTCTAACCATATTTGAGGTTTCCGTTAAATGAATTTCAATCACCAAAAAGTAAAACTCAGGTGAGATGCCCTTAGACGTCCAATGATTGTGACTGGTTTCAAAAGAGCTATAGTTTATTTGTTAGAAAGGAGAATAAGTTACATGAAGTCCTCATAACATAAAATTTGCCTTTCTTACATAATGGAAATGGTAAAAGTGGCATTAGAGTTCTGCTTCTTTCTCCAAAGGATAGTTTTTTAAAAGCACCCACAAATGTCATCCCATCTATTTTTAAGCAAAGTGCTGCTGGATAAACAGCTGAATCGTCTCAACCCAATGGGAAAATTCAACTTTAATAAGCTATTTTATCTCATTGAAAATAAGTGACACAGACCTATACAGAACATATGGGTTTTTGCATATGATTACATGTACATTTTCTTAACTTTAAATACAAAATTCTAACCCAAGCTGAAAATATAGGAAAGCAAAATATCTTCAACAATAGTTCTTGAAAGATTCTAATTGCTGATTCTCTTACCCATCTTTCATCAGTTTCCAGTTAAAACCTGTTCCTTAGGTTTTCTTTGCAAGCGATGGAATAGAATCTGTAGACTGAGATCATGTGAAGACGACACAAATTCTAAAAGGCCAGACCTATATGGGCTGTAAATTTGTGGACTTTTCACAGATTTCGTTTTTTTAAAGAAAAGTGGGTTTGGGGTTTTTCCACAGAATTCATTTTGTAATGAAATTGATACATGTTAATTCTGAAAAAATACAGACAGTACGGAATGGTACCGAGTTAAAAGTAAAAGCCCCCTGCTTCCCAGGCTCCCCCCTCCTACTTCCTAAAGATAACCACCACTATTATCATTTTACTGTTTTCTTCTGATATTTCTTGCATGTACTCAAACACACAAATATATGTGTATGTATGAGTGCTACACTGTAAATACTATTCAGCACGTGGCCCTTTTACTTTATTATATATGCAGTTGACCCTTGAACACGGGGGTTGGGATGCCAACCCTCCACGAAGAAGAAAATTTGCATATAATTTATAGTTAGTTCTTCCTATAGGCGGTCCCTCCATATCTAAGGTTCTAGATCCTCGGATTCAACCAATCAGGATCATGTAGTTCTGTAACATTTACTATTGAAAAAAAATCCACATATAAGTGGACCCACGCAGTTCAAACCCACATTGTTCAAAAGTCAACTGTGTTGGTCTTCTCTCCATGTCAGTAAATAGATCCACCCCATTCTTTTTAGTAGCTGTGAGATGCTTCATTACATGGCAGTGTTCCTTCCTTTAGCAGTTGTTTAATGCTCATCTACCATATGCCGGGCACACTTCCAGATACTGAGAATACAGAACTAAACAAAACAAAATCGCTGCCTTCAGGAAGATCACATTCTACATACTGAGGAACTAGGATGTTAGCAATGCATATCGACAACCGCCATTCACTATCACATTGTTAGCTTTTTACAAATGATGCCAAAATAAATCTCCCAGTAATTAAATCTTTAAACCAATTCATCAGTTGAATAACTTGCAGATATTATTTTTATATATTCAGTCTTTCAGTCAGTGCTTTCTTTACGTTATCAACTGAGAAATGAGTTGTGAATTTTTCATTAATTAAAATAATGCAATAATAGAATTTTTATGAATCACTCTTTTGTAAATCTACATCCTCAAGTACCTTAATAAAGACATTAAAATTTTATCTGAAGTGAATCCACCTGGGCTAGCCTATGTTAATGCTTCAAAGGGGAAGCTGGTCAGATGCCCTAGTTTCCCTCTACTTTTACTGATCCATGTGCTAGAAACTTCTGATTTAATTATTTCATGATCCCCAAATGCCTCCCGGATACAATTTTTATATCTCCTTTTGGTTTCTGTATAACATAAGAACAAAGGAAGGATGCTTTGTAAATCAAAACAAATAAATGTACCTCTCCATAGGAAATTCAAGAAAATTATGTCTCCTACAAAATTGGACAGATAAATCAATTGTTACTTATGTGATTCTTGTTCAAAAAGCCATCCCTAAAACACCAGATAGGGAAAACCACTTCTGAGTGTCTGTTGCCTCTGTGTCCCATATATTTATTACAACTGAAATCAGGTCAAATTTTACATCTAGAAGCACTTTGGACAGAAGAAGAGAAGAAATCCCCCCCTTTCCTGCCTCATCCTACCCCACAGTGTCCTACCCACCCCCCAAAAGTATTTTCTGTTTGGGACTTCTTACAGTGATATCGGAACATTTGACTAGTTTGGCTAGAAGCTAGGAAGCACTTAATTTTTTTTTCTGATTTAAGAACTATGTCCTCCTTTAAAAAAAAAAAAAAATTCCCTGTGGACATTCTGACACAAAAGAGTTTGTTTTGTTTTCTGGATGTTGTCCAACTCTGTCTCAAGAAAAAAGAAAATAATTACTTTTTGCCAGATGGGATATCATAAGTGGAGCTTAATTTAACACTTTTCTATTAATTCAAAATTTTTTCCTCTGCACAAACAATTGCAAACTTGAGTGGGAGGTTAAGTGCCCCCTCATCCAGCAGCAGTGAGGTGTATATGAATTACAGCAGGCCAGCCTTATTACTAGGAGGAAGCTTGAATAGCTGAAGAACCCAAATCAGGTCAGTTTGACTCATTACCGAAAAGGTAAAGAAGGGAAAAACGACCCAAAAAAAACCTTTCTCAAATGAAATATATCTGCGTTGTTACTGTTTGTAGGAGTTCACAACTTCTCTATTGGAAAAACATCATCGTTGAATATGAAATGTGGGTATGTGTCCATGTATGTGTGTGAGAGAGAATTCTAAAGACAGAATATTCCAGAATTCCAGTCAATATTGGGGGATAGAAGGAATCATGGAGCATGCCATTAGCAAAGACTCTTCTACAAAGATAATCATTCATTATCTTGAATAAGATTCTTACCTCATGACACTTTTTATCATAAAAAGTTGGCACGGTCTAGGTTCATGATACAATGCAAGACGTGACACATACCTATTTTTATAAGCCAATGTCACGTTCATGTCTCTATTTGCTATATTTCATTTGCACAGATTCCTTTGAGTGAAACAAATGTTGGTATAAGCTTTACAAAAATTATAAGTTCCCAAAGACTGCGTTTTGTTGTGGTTTTTCCCATCTACACATAGGAGCCACCCTCCATTTTTGTTCTCTGCATATCCATAGAGGAGATCAAAACAGTTTTGCAAATTGTGAAAAGAAGTCATGAAGATGAATCATTTTCTCATTTTGTTGAGTTCAGAGGATAAGTAGTTGCAGTATGACGAAGCTGAAAGCACACAGGTCCTAGAGAGAAGAGATCTGAATTCTAGCCCAATTCTGCCACTTATTAGCCGTATAAACCGTAATTTACATTCCAGATGTCAGTTTCTTCATTTGTAAATGATGGCATTTATCAAAGCATGATGTGAATAGATGTTCATCTGAAGAGAAGGAATTGAATTTGACAAACCGAGTGATATACTCAAGTTTCTTTATTGGCAGACCTCCACAGAAACACCCAATTGCAGCTCCCTAGAGGCCACCAATGACTCCCTCCTGGATGCTGGCTATGCATCCAATCCCCCAAACCCACCGCCATGATACTGCACCCCGCCACCAGCTCCTGCATGCACAGGGCACTCCCTACCTCTGCATATCAGATGGCAGACTTCTTCCCTGCTATTCATAGAGGAAAATCCAGGACTGAAGGTTCCCACACTTACATCCCAACTGATCCAAACATCAGGTATAACTCAGGTGACGTAATAAATGATTTAATGAGCACTTTTATCTCATTTTATTTTATTTTTTAAGCTTATTTGATAATCTGCTTGGAACTGGAAATACAGGCAGGAATAAGACATAATCTCAGCCAGAGGAATGATGTCATCCTGCCTCTCGAGTTGCTTACAGATGGGTGCGTGAGACGGATTTGTCAACAAGTGGTTTTAAAATATTGTGATAGTGTTACATTAGTAGTATGGGCAGGTTGTCAGAGCAGTTCTTTATTTTTTTAAGTGAGCTCTATATTTGTTCCATGAAGGCAGGTCATTATGGAATTCTTGGTCTTTTAGAATGTAGAAGGGCTTAAACAAAAGATAGGTCTCTGAGAATCCTGTGTATTTCGTGTGGTATGATGTGTAGATTTTCCTCTTCATTTGTCAACAAGAAACAAAAATTTCACAAATGACTCTCTCACCCTTAAAAGCTTGTCAATTAAATTCACGAGCCCGTCAGGTGCTCTGCTAGGCGCTGGGTCTGAAGTCCAAACAGCAGAGGTTCCCTCTGCTTGGACAGCCTTTGTGGGGCTCCTGAGCGGCTGGTTAGGGAGCTGGTATTTACATGTAGGTTTTGACCCAAACTAACTCCTAGAGAATGAACAGATCACATACAGCTCACGACTGAAGAGAGCCTGCCTATCACCCAGCGCTGGGGGGTTCTGTCTGCACCTGCAGTCTCGCGCCCACTGCCCCGGAAGCCGCCACCTGTGATGGTTGGTCCTGGGCGTCCCACCTGGCTAGGCTAGAGGACCCAGTTATTTACTTAAACACTAATCTAGGCATCACTGGGAAGGAATTGTGTCGATTAAAATCTCCAATCAGTTGACTAAGGAAAGGAGCTGACCCCTGATAATGTGGGTGGGCCTCGTCCAATCAGGTGAAAGGCCTAAGAGCAAAGCGCTTCTTCCAGGAGAAAAAGCAGCTCTGCCTGCAGATGGCAGCATCAGCTCTGGCCTGAGTTTCCAGCCTACCAGCCTGCCCACCAGATTTCATACTTGCCATCCCCCAAAACCAAAACCATGTGCCAATTCCTTCAAAGAAATCTCTGTTCATTCTGTTCTGCTCTCAGAACGTTGACTGATCCACTGTCCCTTACTCACAGGCCACTGAAGACTCCCCCAAGTGCACGGAACTTCCCACCCCAAGCCCCTCCCACCCCCAGGCTCAAAGAGCCTTGAACTATTCCACAGTCCACCACGGTTCAGCTCTATTATGAATCAAATAGGCTGTAGGGGGTTGGCTCCCCGTGGGAACTTAATCATCACTTACAACATGATTTCTACACAAAAATACCTTCTGAATTCCAAAAAAAAAGCTTTTATTATATATATATATATATATATATATATATATATAAAATACATATATGTAAGTTCATATCATCTTTATCCTTACAATAAGGCCCTGAGTATGTGTTCCTGTCCTCATTTGATGTTTGAGAACACTGAGGTTAAAAAAGATTAAGGTCACTGGGCCAAAATCACACCCGGTAAGTTGTAGAGTCAGATCTGAACCCAGGTTTACCTGATTCCAAACTCTATACTATATTCATTTCACTATGATCCTTCCCCGTACATGAAAAACTACCTGGGTAAGAACTGCATAGTGGCAAATCATTCCATTTTCTTCTGTGCCACATTTGTAGGTGTGCTGTGTGGAGAAGGGTTTAGACATTACCTAACATTTATTGAGAGCTTACTATGTGCCAGGTGCTTAAAGATTCCTTTAATGAAACGTCTAGGTTGAATAATATATCATTTCTATACTTGGACACTTCAAGATTCTAAAACATGTTATTCCTAATGATTTTTTGTCCCAATCCGTCTATTTTGGTCATAGATATTTAATGGGTTTTTCTCTCTTGTTCTTAAATGACAGAGGTTTCACATTGACATCAAGTACCATATAAATTAGAATAAAAAGACAGGGCTGTTCTAAGGTGAATGAAAGACTTTTAATTTATTTATTAATAACATGCAAATGCCTTTTCATTTTGTTAATGGTTTCCTTCACTGTGCAAAACTTTTAAGTTTGATTAGGTCCCATTTGCTTATTTTTTTTGTTTCCTTTGCCTGAGGAAACAGATCCAAAAAAATTATTGCTAAGACGATGTCAGAGTGTATTGCCTGTGCTTTCTTCTAGGACTTTTGTGATTTCAGGTGTTACATTTAGAGGTGCAAACAACTAGGTATAAAATAAGTTACAAGGGTGTAGTGTACAGCTTAGGGAATATAGCCAATATTTTATAATAACTTTATATGGAGTATAATCTATAAAACTACTGAATCACTATGTTGTACACCTGAAACTAATATACTATTGTAAGTCAAGTATATGTCAATTTTTAGAAAAACAACATGCAAATACATTCAAGCATCAGGCTGCCTGCTCTTGCTTTTGCACATGTGGTACCAACCCAGCTGATGGACTGACTCCTTCTGGGAGGGCATCTCCAACCCTGGCCAGTGCGTTCTCTGACTCTCGGCTACACAGGGGGCCATTCAGAAAGACACTCCTGTCTGTCCTTATTCTGAAGATAGAGAGCCATTTAGAAATATTCTTCTACAAAACTACAATCAGTAAACGTAAAGATAACTAAGAGCCGGAGTACTCAATTCAAGGAGTATTACTTTAGGGTCTCATAGCTATTCATCCAACAAGCAAGCACATCTTAAGCATTTACTTTATCGAAGGTGCTTTGGGAGAAACGAAGATGAATCACATTGTCTCTCTGATGAATAATGAGCGTGGCGGCGCTCGGTACTGGATGCTCCAAAAAACAATGTTTTTCAAACCAATGGCCGCAACCAATTAATGGTTAGTGAAATCAATCCAGTGGGTCACAAACAACATTATTTTTAATTAAGTAGAATACAATAGAAGAAAATAGAAGAGAGAGTGCGTGGCATGCAGAGAGGTTAAGTAGTTCTTTCTTTCACTGGTGTATGTGCATGTACCTGTTTCCAAAGTAAGATGTGTATTTCTTACTGTGAAACATAGTTAAAAGACTGTTCAAAAGCTCCTGCTTTAGAGAGAGAGAGAAAGAAGAAAACAAAAGCCTTGGACTCAAGAAGCTTGCAGCTTGCTGGGAAGATAAAGCTGATTAACGAACACAGAACCCTTCAGATAAAGCAGCTCAGGACTCGGGGCTAAAATGAACCTTGCTGATTTCGTGCCCCTTGGGATTAAGACCAGGGAAAAATCACCATGACAGTTCATTACTCCTTCCTCCTCAACAAACCCTCCACACTCAGCCTTGAGGACCACACCTCGGTGACCCTTCTCAGACAGCCTTGCTTGTTCCTGCCCAGCTCCCCAGCTCCTGAGGTTGGATCGGTGCCCAATGGGAACATCTCTTGGGCCACTTCTCTCTTTTACATTTCTTAGATCACCTCATTGTTCTCAGAGCTTTAAATACCATGCGACTGCCCACATTTGGTTTTCCAGCCACATTACCTGAACTCCCAGGCTTGGATACCCACATCCCCATTCAGTCTCTCTACTGAGATGTCTCGTGGGCATCTCAAACTGAATACATCCCCAACTGAACTCCTAAGCTTTGCCCCCCATCTCTGCACCTCCCTTGGGTCTCCTCATCTCAGCTAATGGGAATTCACTCCATCCCACTGATGAGGCCAAAAGCCTTGGAGTCTTTCATGACTCCTCTCTTACCTACAATACCCATGTCCCGATCATCGCTAAGAAACCCTCTGGCCCTATCTTCTCCCCATCTCCTCCTCCACCACCAGCATCCCTCACCTCCACTCTAGTCTGGATCACTGCATAAGCCCCCCACACTGTCCCTCTGATCCTACCCTTACCCCCTTCTAGCCATTCTCAACCAGCACCGGAAGTGATCCTCTTAAGCCAGAAAGTGTCACATCTCTCATCAAAACCTCCGATCTATTCCCATCTCACCCTGAGTCAAAGCCACAGTCATCACCATGGCCTGCAAAGCCCACATGATCTGCACCCCACACCTGACTGCCATCACACCCACCATGACACACAGCTGCGCTCACCTACAGTCTCCTCTGCCTCCCACCTGGCCTCCCCTCAGGACCTTCTCAGTCTTCTTTCAGCCTCGAGCACTCACCCTACAGATCTCAGGGCTAATCCCTCACCCCCCACCAGGCTGATCTTTACTCGGAGGTCTCTTTCTCAATGAGACCTTCCGGGTCTGTGCACACCCTTCAACACTGCACATCCCGCCAGGCTCCCTCCTCCACACGTACTCTCTGGTCACCCTCCCCGGCTTTCTTTTTCTCCATAGCACATTCGCCATGTAACGTACATTTTATTTATCTTATGAATGTCCTTTTCCTCCTTCCCTGCGAAGGCAAATTTTTTTTCTGCTTATACATTGCCGTGTCCCCTGTGGCTAAAGCAGCATCTATTTCACAATAATATACATTGAATAACAAATATGTATTGGATAAGTGAATGAATACTTCTACAGTATTTTGAAAACATCACAAAAGAAATGGTATTGTACTTTTACCTCCAGCCTAACCACTAAGCAAAGGAAAAGAATACCATCATAAAGTTTGGTCTAAGAAACCTTACCTCAAACCCTACAATGAATACTCCAGGTGGGACATGCCCTCTCACGGGAGCTTGAGCTAGTTTGGAAATCCTGGTTCAGGTAGCTGTTGGGTGTATCACTCATCTGTGCCCAGGCTTTAGTGACAACTCCTGTTAGTTCTAGATATCATGCTGCCTAGAGGAAGTGGGTTGAAATATAGGCTTAAAGTACAAATCCTCAAGAGACAGTTTCCCCATACAAGGATTATTAACGTGGAATTTTGTGTTACACATGTGCAAAGGACACTCAAAATATTATTCAGTTCTTTCTAGATTCACGTAATTTGAAAGATGATCGTATGGTTGTATTAGAGTGTGGTATTCAGGAAGGAAAGATTGTATTTTGGTCCACTTGAATGCAATACACTTTCAGGTGTTGTAAATGTAACTTGAAATAAAAAGTCCAAACATCACCAAGATGCAGTAGTAATCATATGATAGCGATGAAAAGTAGGAAATTTTTACTTGGGTCTCTTCTTAAACCTGTTGAGTTTTTTTAATAGACGCCAAATACCTAAGTGAATGATTCACAAGTATAATAATTTATAGCATCATTTGAGAAACTTAATATCCCCAAATTAATGATAAACTAAAGGAAAATATTTGCTGAAGTTCATTTCAAAATTCATAATTTGGAAATTAACTATTAATACTGGAGATGATGGCCTTGATATTTTTTAGACTCTAAACGAGCTTTAACAGTTGTTCCTAATAAGATTATCAGACTTTACATTCTAAGGAGAAAGATCCATGCTCATAAGCATTTGACAAGGACTGGGGTCTCCATACATGCTGGGAGATTCATAAAATTTTAGCCAATACTGAAGTTTACTTTTGATGAATGGTATCTCTACACCTGGGCTTCTATTGACCCCAGGAGGAAGCTCACTAACCTTCTATCCACATCGCTGCTTCTGAACACCAGACACAGGAGTCTAGTTTGCCTCAGGGGATTCAAGTCTTGGAATTATAGTACAGAAACCTACATGCTAGTGACTGCAAAAATAATGGAAAAATATGATGGCTCAGCTAGCCATGGCAAGCCAACAGACATGCCTCCAATATGTCAGAAAGACATGTTAGAAATGAACAGTTGCATTAAAAACTAAGGACTCTAAATTAGCTTATCTTCTGTATAGTCAGTGGAAATACATATATTTACCATAGACCTAAACCTCTGGTGTTTTTATCTTGCTATCTCTTAGAATGTTTGTGTTCTTGGTCATATTTCACTAAAACTTGTAGCCAGCTATAACTGCTGGGTGACGGGTGTTCTGTGGGCATTACTTTTTAAAGTCTTTTGGTTCTTCCAAGCAGCTAACCCTCACTACTTGTTACAGGTTTCAAAATGTTATAGTGTTGTATCTCCCAGCAACTTAATGCTTGAGTTTTATGTTTAATGGAAAATTACTAAGTTTTGAAGCTTACAGACAGAATGATATGATGATATGATGAAAAGAGCATAGAAATTTGAGTGAGACAAATGTGCCTTTCAATTCTGACTACGGTTTACTAGCTATAAATTTTCGAGGATGTTATTTAAAGCATAAGTCTCAATTCTCTCATCTTTTCAGTGGAATGACTAACAACGCTGGGGTTCTGTATTACATGAGATAATGTTTGTGTAGCAGGGAATATAAAATGGCTGCCAGCAGGTCCTAAAGCTAATTGCTTCCCTATAGATATACTGAAGGAGAGGAACGATCTTTGTCCCAGCTTCCAAGCAAAGGTCCAGAGATGCTTGCTGATTGAACAGCCTGAGATCACACGCTCGGCCATGAGACAAGCAATAGAGCTGGGGAACGTGATAAGCCAAGTCCTCTGCTACCTGACACATACGGAGACCTCAAATGGGGGGGAGCAAGGTTTCCCCAAAGCAAAATCGTGGGGATGTGACAACAAGAATCAGAAATAGAACCGGGTAGCAAAAGCCACAGATGTTCACTACAATCAAAATACAGGGTAGACAATGAATAAAATGCGTTTTCCTCCCCTCTCCTCATATTATACTGGAATATAGTACCGTAGTTACTATTTCTTGTTCTGGTATCACAAGGGTATCTTCCCAATAGATCGTGCCCCCTTTGACATGAGCATTACCTCAGCAATATTTTCTGCCAGCCCCCAAAGGCCCACGGATCCTTCCCCTCCTTTGAGGGGTCACAGACCTTGCCCCTCCACATCTCTCCTGCAGTGCCATTTCCCAATGGCATGTGCTTTGCGCAGATACATTCAACTCCAAAGGAACAGTTTTAGCACCAAGAAGGGGATTTATAAGAACAAACGACAAAGCCGTAGGTAATTCGGAGGTACTGAAATTTAATAGTCAACTTAGCTTGATTCGCTTTAAAGCTATTTTTACACTTTCCCTTCATCCATCCCCCAGATTTGCCTGATCCACTTAAAACTTGGAAACCCCTTTGAGACCAGACTGTGTTTTGTGAAATGTCTTTGGTGTATCGCCCTGGCACCTGCTATGGTGCAAGGTACCCTGTAGATACCTGTAAACGTACGTGGGTGAGAATAATTCCACAGGGTAGCAGTGAGTGAATCACCATCAAATAGCATTGTTTACAAAGTTCTATTCAAGGGTATTTTAAAATGTTATTTGGAGAAAGATGTGGCAAAGGGTATTAGCCCTATTTAAAAAGAGGTAGGTATTTACTCTTGTCCTTGATAGGTAATTTTTAAGCAATCTGAAGCAAATTAACTTTTACACCAGCTTCAGGATTCAAGGGGAGTTAGAAAGGGTGGTTGCCAGGGAAATCAGGCCTTGGGATCTACACATCGTGTAATTGTAATTTTCCTATTCTTGCTCTTTTTTTTTTTTTTTCTGCTTTTGCTCTGAAAAGAGCAAGCTAAAAAGGCTACAGGGACATTTATGCCAAGTCGCATTTGTCAAGTTGAAAGCTGTGTGGAGCAGAAAAGCAGTTCTCCCAGCTGCAAAGAAGATGCAAAGGAGCCGAGTGAGTAGGGAATCTGAGAGCTCACTAAAAGTGCTTAGAAGGCCGATGCATTACAGCCATTTCTGTACAGAGTGCTAGGCAGGACCTTGACATCCAGGGCAAAGCTTTCTTACAAATGCTGAAAAACCACCGGAGTGCTTGGAGGCCCTCACAGCACCCTTGAAAGCGTGGCAGTCATGCAGGTCTTCTGATTCCTCACAAACTGTCCATGTACGTTTAAGCAAAAATTGAGAACAACAGTTGTTAAGGGCACCACGCGATGGTGAGACAGCAAGCGCTGCTTTATCTCACAATTATTTTCCATATTTATTATTTTAAACCCTCTTTATCCATGCTAGCCAATTAGGGACAAGCTACTGGGTGTGCTTATTCCAATAGTTACATTTTATTTTTAAAAAGTACAGAGCATGGGAGCACGCACTCCATTTTTTTTTTAAGTTAATTTGTTCACACCCTCAATCAACATATCAGAGGCAGCGTGATATCCTCAAAGGCTTTGGTATCAGATAAATGCAGACTCCTACTCGTTATGATGACCTTGGGGCAAGTCGGTCCAGCTTTTTGAGTTCAGTTTTGCCACAGTAAAATGGAAACAGGAGCGTCTATTTCATAGGACTGCTAGAGGGATTAAAATAAAGTCACACTGGTATCACTTCCAGCCCTTGAGATTACTCTATAAATGTCAGCTTATTCTGTAATTATCTCAGATCCCCAGCTTTCCTTTCCTAAGTACAGGTTTGCCTCCTCCTATTTACCCTTCCTTATCAAGCTCGGGAAAGGCCAAATAGGTTGACCGCCTTCAGCTATAGCCAAGTGTCCTCACTTACCTGGTTGCTTCAATTGAAATGCTCAATTGTTGAAGAAATCAACAGCTGCTAATGGGTAGCTTTGCAAATACAAGCCTAGCATTGATACCCACGATTTTAATCACAGCTCTCCCTTGCTATATTGTCTTTATTTCTACCTAATGAACCAAATGCCTAAGTTATTTCTCCCAGCTTCTTTGGCTCCTGATGAAATAGAAACTGGCTGTAAACCTCACCTCTGCCTTAGGTTTATGCGTTTGCTTCCCAAATCTCTGCAGCCCAGAACTGCTCACAGAACTACCCCGGCCTCCCCTGGTATATTTCAGGACACATGCTGCATTTCGGCTGTCCCGGCTTTCTAAGTGTCTGCATTCCTTTTGTGGCTCTCAGATTTCCCCAAATCTCACGCATTTTCATTACTCCAAACCTCACCATCCAACTTCCCATCCTGAGATAATCTGCTCTCAAGGAGTCACTCACACATGGCTTCATCTCCCAGCCATCGGCTCCCAGACCATCCCTGGCACAGAATGTCTGACTCTATCTACATTGAGTTATACTCTATGACAGCAACTCTGCCAAACCCCGTGTGCATTGGAAGGGCCTTTTCAAAGTAAGCCTTCCCATGTCTGCAATAGTATGTCTTATTTTAATTTCAAGGCATGTAATTCTTTGTTTATGAATTTTTTTTTTCCTCCAGACAGACTTTAAAACTCTCAGAAGTTGTTTTCTTATCTGAACTCTGTGTTCTTTAGATTATCATAAAATGACAATTGTTACTCCTAAAACAACCAAGATCTAAATATGAAAAAAAAAATCCCTGGACTGTGTATGGCAAACCCCTCCCAGCTTGGGCACAGTGTCACTCTGACCTAGCTACTAACCTCTCTGGACTTCAGTTTCTTTATTTGATAAACTGAGATTATAATATTTACTCTTCCTATCCTTCAAGGCGGTTGTAAGGATCATGAGACAATTGTGTAAACTTATGTTTTTGGCCAAAGCATGACACAGATGAATGCTAACTGCTATTAATCTGGTCACTAAGGAATACAAACATTAAGTTCTATAATTGCTATCCCAGAATACATCCATTCATGTTCTTATTTTTGCACATATTCTTTAAAAAGCTGTTTGATAGATTCCTGAGCTCCATATTTTTCACATTTTAGCATCTTTGATACTGGAATGTATCCTTTAATCTATGGAGTGTCAGAGCTTAATTGGTGGTGTGTCTTTCTTAGTGGTACAGAAATGTATTGAGGAGTTTGCGTTGGTATCTTGGATTCAGTAAAATGCAGCATTTGGAGCTTAGGGGAAAGCTGAAGAAGTGTAAAAGTAGGGGTACCTTGTCTATTCAGAATAGAATAGAAATTCTATTAACCAAGAGGGGAATAGAATAACCTCCCCCCGACCAAAAAAAAAAAAAAAGCAATTAGCAAAGAGTTTGAGACATTCAGACAGAAGGAATTACCTTGAATGATGCCACTTTAAGGTTCCCTATGGGAAACTTTTTATATATATATAAAGTATATATAATATACATTATATTATACATTATAAATTACATATATTATAAATAGAAAATATATAATAATACATTTTATTTATATTTATAATTTTCATATATATGAGATTTTTCTATTTTTACATAGGGTTACATATATATATTCCCTTTGCTTTTATATCTTTATACTAGAATATCTACTTTAATGACTAGAGGGATATTAGTTAAAACACCACTGCTTTTTAATCCCAAGATATTTATAGCTCGCCATACTTTAAAAGTAGCCACGAGGAGACAGATCTGTAACATTTATTCTCAGATTTTTAATGGTGCTTTGAACTTCACAAGCTATATTCACACACATTATCTCTATTCATTATACATCTATTATCATCCCCATTTTACAGATGGAAAAATTGAATCAAAGAGGTGAAGTGACTCATTCCAGGTCACACACAGTGAGTGAAAGCAAAATTGGTGTTGGAATTAATTAGTTCTTCTTTTCCAGCCTCTCCCCACCACAGTGACTAAGCGCTGCACAGAGCAGACACTTCGTGCAGCCCAGCACCTCCCTGACCACCGGCTGTTGGCCTTAACTGTCCTCAGACATCTGGAATGCATAGGTCTTGAGTCAAGGTTTCTAAAAGAAAAATAGCTTCTCCAAATACAAAAATATCTCCCATGGAGTTTTCTTTTTCCTTAAGATTTCTGCTTTATGAACAAAAAGGAGCCACGTGAGATTCGATCACTGGGAAGCCAGGCCAGCTTCAGGTGGCCCAAGGAAGCAGGCTCCCCCCTCGGTCCTACAGAATAGAGATGAGTCCCCAGGACAGAGAATGTAGAGTATTTCCTGATGGGTCAGTCTCACTTAAAAATGATGGGCGTAGGCAGTATATTAGAAATTTAAGTTTTTGCTTAATATATTTCAATTATTTCTGCCCCTCCATTATCAAAGAAATTGAAAGCAAGGCATGAGAGTCTTCTTGGAAAGCCAACGTCATCCACCATGAGGGAGCATCTGTGTGCCGAGTGCCGAACTCCCATAAAACAGACCTTTATTGAGTATTTCCTGTGTGCTCGTGGTCATTACCTCATTTAATCCATGTATAACTTTATGGGGTAGGAAACAGACAAGGAAACTGAGGCACAGAGAATTTAATTAATGAGCCCATGGATGTCCCTATTTAGTGGTCCAGCGGAAACCCAATCCTGGACAATCTGGTTGCAGAGCCCAAGCCCCTAACCCTTCAGCAGTACAGCTTCCCCCAGTTTCAGCAAGCTTACTGAGCTGTTGGAGAGATGACACAAAGACACAGAAAACAAGTCATGTATATAAATGCCATTGTAGGATTATGCAACTTAAGTACTTAGAAGGAATCTGTGGATCAGGTTAGGGGCCATACCGTCTCCATCACAACCATACAACTCTGCCCTTCTCATTTAAAACCAGCCACAGTCAATACGTAATGAGTGAGCATGACTGTGTGCCAATAAAACTTTATTTACAAATGCAGATGGCAAGCTGGATTTCACCTGTGAGCTACAGTTGGCTGACCCCTTATGTAGATGGTACATGCTATAGATTTCACAAAGGAGTTGAATTTAGGCTGGAGCAGTTGGAGGGAGCTTTGGGATTGCTGAGTTCAGCTTGAAGGAAGATTTGAGATGGGTTTACAAGAGCCTGTGTGACCTGGTCCCACCTCCCCAGCCTCTCCTGGCATTTCCCTCTTGGTCAGGACTCTCCCGCCACAATGGCATCTTCTTCCTAGGCTTCAGTTACACACAAAGCTTATCCCTACTCTAGAGACTTCGCACTGGCTGATCCTTCTGCCTGGAAGCGCCTCCCCAGCTCTCCTCCAGGTTGGCTCCTTTGGTCGGAACTGATCTCCTCTTAGATGTTACCTCTTCCCAGTGGCTTCACTGAGGAACAAGTTAAAGGAGTTCTCCTCCCACCCCTTTGTCACATCACCCCATCTTATTTTCCTAATGGCATTTATGGTTTCTGAAATCGTCTTGTTCATTTATGGGTATACTTGTCTATCATCCATCTCTTCCTGCTCTCCTTCTGCAATGTAAGCTCCACAACTTGGGATCAACATTTGTATGGTTCACTGCCTGCACATTCCCAGCACCCAGACCATGGCTGGAAAATGAACAAGCAAAAAATACTTGCAGAGACACCGCTTTGGGAAAGCAGGTGTTTTCCTTACTTGCTGCAAGTAATAAATCCTGCCTTCTCTGGAAAAAAAAAGAAAAAAGAAAAAGAACCTTGCAAAAGTGAAGGAAGAAGGGAGGCAGACAAGGAGAGAGGCAAAGAGGGAGACAGAAAATGTAAGCATGCCACCATTAGGTGGTATTAATTTTCTCTTGTTGCATTAGGATGGCCCATCATTCAGTGCCCATGACACTATTTCAACTAAGAAAGCATCTTCATCCTGTAATTAGAGGATGATAGCACCTGGTTATGGTCATTCCTTGTCAGAGATAGGTCTTTTTACTCCTGAACCATGACATATGGTTTAAGTTATAGCCTGGCTATCCCCAAAATAGAAAAATGCACACTAATCCTCATTTTGTTCTCTCAAAAATAAAGTTCTCCACTGGAGTTTCATGCTTAAACATATGCATTAAAAAACAAATAATCCTCTTTTTCTCTAACCCATACTGTTGCTAAACCCTAAGCTTTATTAGACTGATTTTATTGCTATTTCTTTAACGAAGCTCGTGCAGGCAAGCAGGACATCTGGCTTGCCTGTCATCAACAAGTGCCCAGGCTGCTCCTTTATCTGCTCCAGCTTCCCTTTCTTACAAAGACTTCCATTCCCCTAACCACTAGGACCAGTAATAGGAAGGTTTTGGCAGACAGCTGCAAGGTTAGTTTTTTCTTTGGATTTGCCTAAATCTTTTCTCTCTGTGCAACTGACACAGAAAGACACAGCAACCTTGACTAGATCACAATAGTAGCTGCAGCACATGACTCTCCTTTCTTTTCAATGGAAAGGGAGTAACATTTCATGCCCTGGCCCCTAAACAAACTGGTATGCTTTCCTTGAAAACAATGTAACCCACCACTGCCTCCTCTTTTGCTTTCAAATTTAAGAGACATAATAAAAACTGTGGCTCAAATTATAGTGACTTTGCTGGCCCTTATTGTTCAGCAACAGTATTTTTCTTCTCCAAAGTCTTGAGGTTCTGTTTCTTTATGTTTTTCCTGGAGCTAATTTCTGTATTATTTTACATGTAATTTATTGTAGGCTGCTTTTCAGTGTATGACTAATGTATTGATTTTTAAAATCCATTCCAAAGCAAATCACTTCCATAAACTTCTTAGCTGCTATCATTTGAAAAATATGTTTAATTGAAACATATACGCATTAAATACTTCCCAGCTGGTTCCCTTAGCAACAGTTGCAGCCTGTTTCTAGTATAAGACCAAGTTTCTACCATAAACTAACTTTGAAAAAAACCAAACACCTAAACAAAAATTTGCCATGTTTTGTTTCATAAGCAATATGAGCTTATAAGTTGTCATTGGTCTCTGACATAGTTCAGAGAGCAACACTTATGAGCTGTGCATCAGTACTGAGAAATGGCAAGCGTTGGCTGCCTCCTCTGTGACCCTCAGCTGTACCAACTTAATTTATAAAATGTAATTACTGAGCCAATAATGAGGTTCTGAGTATGATCATATCTTTGCAGTGACTCACCTGCCAATGGAAGGAAAACAAGACTGTTCTCAGCATTTATAATTTCCCTAAGAAGTCTCCCTGTTGCTATGGTGATGTGGATGGGTTTTTAGCTAAAAAAGCAAAAACTCTACATTGCTACTACCATAATTAATAAACGGCAAATGGATCAGATGTGATGGATGACAAAGGTGTCATGGGACTATAGTTGTTCAGTTCTATAGGTGCCACAAGATCATACAGAGAGAGACAGCATCAAATATGGTCACGGCAAGACCCCAAGAGCTGCTGGGCTGGAACTCTGCCCCTTCGTAGCTGGGATGTTGGGCGAGTTACATAACCTCAGTTTCCTCATTTGTAAAATGAGGATAATAATAGTGCCCTTAGCTGTGTGGATCAAATGAGTTAACATTTATAAAGCATTTGGAACAGTGCCTGCACATAGGAAGCATGATTTAAGAGTTTGTTAAATAAAATAAGCTGCATAGTGAAGCTTAACCAAACTTTATTTGTAGTTTTCAGCATTAGAACCTACAAACCACTGTTTTCAGGTCCAGGAATAGTAGCATCTCTTCAGTCTGATGTTTCTAGATATACGTTTTCAAATTATATAGATAAATGTATAAATTAAGGAGGAAAGAATAGTGCTTTTAGTGGAATGTCTGTTCTCAGTTCCTAGAACCGATAATGTTTAAAAATCTATGTCTATTCTGTGTGTGTATCATTGTGGACAGTTAACACTTTAGGTTTAAAATTTGTATGTTATTAATCATAAATTTTAGATTAAGTAAACACTTATCTTTGAGTTAAACCAAAAATGCTTTGGACCCTAGTGCTGCCATTTATTAGTTGTGTGTTCTTTGGCAAATTTCTTAAGCTCTCTGAGCTTCTGTTTCTCATCCGAGAAATACAGAAAAATACACAGAGTTGTTGTATCGATGAAACAAGATCCTATAAGCAAATTTCTTAGCATAGTTAAATGTTAGTAATGAAACATGGCATTATTTAATGGATAATCCGTGAATAGTTAGCATGAAAATATGCAATACCTTTTTACCTTCTCAGTGCAAACCTGGCCAGTTCTAGGGAGTCCTTCCTGGATCCTCCTTCCCCATCACCATTACTAATAACTCCTGTTCCTAGTGTCTCCTTAGTGCATAGTCCATCTACGGCCCCACATCTGAAACTTGCTAACATGTTGACTTGGAACTGTTCCTAAATTTTTGTATGCTCTGTCTTCTCATCTCTGTTATCAGCTTGTTGAGGGCAAGAACCAGCCTCCCCATTTTCTGGTCTCTTTTAATTAAGCCCTGCGCAGTGTTCTGTGCACAGTACGTAGGATGTTTGTTACTTCTTAATGGATACAAAGAGTGGCCATTCTTATGCATTTCTTTTACCAAATGGAGGAGATATGAGACCCTAGGTTGGGTCCATGTTGAACTGGGGAATCTAAGAACTGAAAATAAGGTCAGAAAGAAGCCCTCTGTAGCATAGGGTGGTGCCCTGCTGAACTCAAAGGAAATGATTGTAGAAAGAAAAACGAACAGCGTGCTGAGAACATTGTCTTGAGGGGGTCCCCACAATTAGGGACTTGGAGCAGGATCCAGCAAAGCTAGAGGGAAAAAGGACAATCCAGATAAGTAGTGGATAAATCAGGTAAGTAGAGTAACCAGAAAACCGAAAGGGGAGAAACTCTTAAGAGGTGTGTGTGTGTGTGTGTGTGTGTGAAGAGGCCAAGAAAAATTTAAATTAAGAAAGTGCCACTAGCTTTCATGAGGAGATCATTGGAAACCTTCAAAGAGTGTTTCGAGCACTCTATGGAGGCTGAATCCAAATTAAGAGGATTCAGAAAGAATCGGTGCTTGGGAAGTGAATGCAGCTGGTGTAGACCACTGGTTTAGGAGGAAACACTATGGATACAAGATGCTAGAGATGGAAGATGCAGGGAAGGTAAAAGAGAAACATTCCTGAATTTTAAATAACAACTGAAAACAAATCATTGAAAAGCTCAAATAAAACCTCTTTCCAACGGCATCCGTATGCCTGACAATTATTTTCAGCGTGAGAAAATGGAGAAGTGAATCAAAGGGTTATAATTTTTCCTAGTACACAGGTTCTTTCAAAGCTTGAGACATAGATTTGCATGTATTCAAAATATTTTCAGACCAATTATGGTAAAACACTATTGTTGAAAAGTTAATGTCTAAAGTTTTACATAATTACCTGTATCACCCATATTCACAGTCAGGAAAGAAAAGAAGAAGATAGACTTTTATAAAGCGTGAACTATCTGTTTTGTATCTGCATAGGTCCCTCAGGATGAATGGACAGGGTACACCCCTCGAGGTAAGGATGATGAAATTCCCTGCCGTAGAATGCGGAGCGGCAGCTACATCAAGGCCATGGGAGATGAAGACAGCGGGGACTCGGACACCAGCCCCAAGCCTTCTCCCAAAGTTGCTGCGCGAAGGGAAAGCTATCTCAAGGCTACTCAGCCATCCCTTACAGAACTCACCACACTCAAGTAAGTGTTTCCAACGCTCTGCTTCCGGTAGCCCCGCCCCCTGTATAATCACCTACAATCTGATCTTGCAACTTCCAGCGTAAATGGGGCAGAAAACATCCCACAAATGGAGCACTGTGATGTATTGAATGTTCTATGGATCTTGACCTTGGGTCTGACTCATACATCCCAGTGCCTTCAAAGACACAGGCATCCAGGTGCGCCCTGCATAGAGCATAAGCTGAACCCCCAACCTTCCAAAAGAGTTTGCAACAATCCAGAATGGCCTCTAAAAAGAATTAAGATTTCTGACCAATGAGGATATCTGTGTATCCCCACTCTTGGACGTTGTTTAGCCACTAAATTTATGGGGCAACGCTTCCTTAAAAAACTCTTGAATTTTTCAGATGATTGAGTAATAAAATAGAGTAGATTATCTTGGAGAAGGTTATAGAATGTGGCTATGCTTAAAAATTGGGTAATATGTGAAAATTCTTGACAGATGTTTTTAAACTTGGACACTCGATACATATTATAAATTGTTAAGACCGTAAACATTTTTTTTTGTTTTGAAAAGTATGATTCTAAGCAGTCCTTACTTCAGTTTGTGCTATTTGTAAACAGAGAACAGCATTACAAAAGAAACTACTGAAACTGATTATTGTAAGGCCTGATTTAATTGTTAATATTATTTCTGGAGAGCAAATCAGAGCCTTGGAACAGATCATCATGTGGATCATCATTTGGACTATAAAAAGTATTATGGGTAATTAGTATTTTTAAGTGCCTTTGATTCCATATTTTGAGGATATACATATTACTATTCGTGCATTTATATTGCATTACAAAATAAAATATTAAAAGGCAAAGTAAATAAAACAGAAAAAAGACCAAATCCATCAGATTGAGGAGAAGAAACTAGATTATTAAACCTAGAATACTAAAAAACTGCTGACTTCTATCATGGAAATGTATTCAAATAGCAAACTATCAATATATTATATCTTAAAGAAGTGACAGAGAGGGTCCCCTCATGAATGTTTTTTCAGAGGATCATGTGGAACCACTGTGGATCATTTCAATGAAAAATGAATACCAATGACATTAGTAAACCAACCCAAGAAAAGCAGCTCTTTCTTTCCTTCGGCTTCTGGTTGCCCTTCCTCTTTGCCTTTATTACTGCAGGTGATAGTTTCCTAGTGTTGCCATGACCAAGTACCATGAACTTGAAACAGTACAGATTTATTATCTCACAGTTCTGGAAGCTGGAAGTCTGAAATCAAGGTATTGTCAGGGCCACGCTCCTTCTGAAGCCTGGAAAGAATAATACCTCGTTGCCTCTTCCTAGCTTCTGGCTGTGTCCGGCCGCCCTTGGCATTCCTTGGCTCGCAACTATGGCACTTTGATCTCTGCCTCTGTCGTCACCTGGGCTTCTCCTTTCCGTGTCTTCACGTGGTTGTCTTCTTATGACGTCAGTCATATTGGATCATATAGGATCAATAATGACCTCATTTTTAACTTGATTAAATCTGCAAAGACCCTATTTCCAGGCAAGGTCATGTTCACAGGTATTAAATTTAGGACTTTGACATATCAGTGTGGGAAACAAAACTTTGACATATCAGTGTGGGAAACACAATGTAACCCCTAACCCTACCACACAAGGTAACAGTTGATCACAGAAATGGAAAATACAATCGGGTCTTCATTGCACTGTGGCACCCCTCACAGAGGCTCAGAAAAGAACTGAGCCAGTCTGCAAAGAACTGGATTTGTAATAATGGCAGTGGGCCGAGGTGGTAGGAAAATTGGGGGGGCCAAGGAACCTTCTGGGAAGTATCTTCTATGAACTTTAGAATATCTCTCCCCTAGAGACAATCAAAGGTAGTCACAGCTGTGGTGTTAACTGACATCTTCTAGAAGATGCAAAAAAAACGGGGATGCTTTGGGCAAGAAATTCACTTTGACCCTCAAGATCTCAGTGTCCTCAAAAGAAAACCAAGCAGTGGGATTCTGCAACTTCCAGAGTCCCTTCCACCCCCTTTATATCCCATTCATTTATCTATTGGGATGCATGTCACTTCAGATGCCTGATACTTTGGGTCATGGGGGTTGAGATACAATGACTCCTGCTGCTCGAGTCCTACCAGGGACAAGGAGAAGAGAAAAGAGCAGAGCCACAGGGGAGGGTGCGGGGAGTGCTCTAAGGAGGCTGAGGACACGGGAGGCGCAGAAATCAACTTTCACTGTTGAGTCTTGGATCCATCTCCTTATTAGCTTCAGGGCTGTGGGGAATCTGCTCTGAAGTCACTGGAACTCTTTCATTTTGCTTCCACCTGATGTTATCTTCCTTTAATGTCCTAGAGCCTGTTTTTACAACCATCCTATATATATATTTTTTACTGTTCAGAAGTTTGAAGAGCAGAAAAAGGTGAATACACAGATAGTGGCTAAACTGATGGTAGAAAGGTCAGGTACCTGAGTATCAGAGTAGTGACTGCGCCTTTCTTCCTCCAAACCTATGGAAATTCCAAATGGTACCCAATTTACTAGGGGACACCTACTACACTGAAAAATGTTTTTCTTTTCTAAGGATGGAGTTTCACCAAACCATCTCTGTCACCCTCTATTCTTCAGTAGGCAAGACAACAGCTCACTGTCATTCACACACGCCTTTCTTCCCTGTGCTACCATCACCTCCCCCAGACTTATTTGTCATAGTCTGTTTGTCTCCATTCATTTCTCCCTCATCTGCTCCAGGAGCTCCCTTTCCCCTTACGGACCACATATTAAGCTTCCATCATACTCAACGACATAGGTGTCTTAGTGATGTCTAGTTTAATGAGATTTCAAGAGGTACACAAGGGAAAGAAGGGGAACACACTAGGAAGGCAAAAATTTGGACATGACATAACTCATTCCATTCTTTTCTTTCTTGACGATGTTTTGACTGGAGCTCATTATTTTTCTAGTTCGAAGTATTCCATCCCTCATAAGAAAAAAAGATCCCCATATCCTGGAATTCTAGTTCCCCAGAAAAGAAAACTATATTTTTGTTCCTACTTCTTTGACATTTAAGTCCATTTTTTTTCCTCCTTCCTCCTCAGCAATTCACAGCTTTAGGGATGAATCATAGCCATGAACCAAGATAACTAAAATTAGCCAAGTGAGATGGGGCAAACATTTTGTTTGAGGTTTTCAACTCCCATCTTCTCTCAGGAATGTTGGAGAAGAGGCACTCCTACACTTTCTTACATTGTTTTTCTTCTTTCTTTTCTGTTTTCCAAAGGCATCTTGAGAGCTTATTTCTGAGGCTGGTTTTCATCAGCTACTTAATGTCAATGATTGTGTCTTCAGGTAGATAAGGCCTAAGGTCAGTTGAACATTCTGGAGTCAGAAGGAGTCTTGAGACAATGAACTCCATCTTTGGGCTGCAAAACTTCTGTAGCTACTCTCTGGGGACCATTATCTCTCCCACTCCCGTCTCTTCTCCCACAGATAGTAACAAATCTCTTCCCCTCACCGCTAGCTTTTCCTTCTTTCTTCATTATTAACTAACAATGAATTTGAAATGGCATATCACCCAAGAATATTAGTATTTTCAAAAAGAACTTCTGAATGTTTAATAGTAAATTCTCAGGCAAGTAGGAGAGAGGTTTGGAGGCCCAAGTTCCCTCAAAGCAGGTCACCACATCTTGGCTCTGATGAGGGATTTAAGTCTTTTACTTGGATTTGCTATAGTATGCTATTTATTCTGGAAAGGAGACTCCTGTCTGCTTCCATGATTAGTTAAAGCCATGTCCAAATCCCATCGTGGACTTTTATTCAATAGACTGTAAAAAGGACTTTTAAAAAATGACATTAAGTGAGCTGTCATGTAAAAGATTCTAAAGTTAAATTCAAATAAATGTCCATTAATCCTAAGCAAATAACACTCTAAAATCTCTTCGTAGTTCTTTATCCCTTCATCCAAGCACTAAGAAAAATTTTCTCCTGGAAGAAATAGTCAGCCTCTGATATTATAGACTTTGAAACTCCTCTGAAATCGGTGAGATGGGCCCCAGGCTTCTGTGCATGCTTGGCTCTGGAGAGCTCCCAGCAATGTGGATAATGTATCTAACAAAAGGCTTCAGGAAGATTTATTTTCAATCCTAAATGCTAATTTATTTTCAGGATGGCTAATCCTCAAAATCATCATTCTTTTTCTAATCCTGAAACTTTTTAAAAAAATAAATAGCTCTGTGGCTTTTGGCAACTGGTTTGATGTCTCTGAGTCCCACCACCCCCCTCCCAAATTAAATGAGAGTCTCATGCTCTTAGCTTGGATGGTACCACTTAGATTGCTCCCTCTCAGCCCCACCCCAGCCCCATGCAGACAGCATCAGCTGATCCCAGAATTAATGGATCCCAGCACCCTCCCAACTGAGTACAGACTAGGCCTCGGATCCCTTCTCAACAGAGCTTCAACCACTCTTCTCATTGACCAGCCATGACACAAGGTGCTATCCCTCGTCTACATGGTCTCTGAGGAAACTTTCAGCACTAATGTGTATAATTATAAGGATGAAGCACAAAGCACTGGCAGTTCACAGTCTGAAGACAAAAGAAGGTAGTATTGGTAAATGAAATAATTTGAGAAGAGACAGATGGGGTTGTTCTCCTTCAGCTTTAATTCTGGAGATTTAAAATGAGTCAGTTCTACATCAGGAACCCAAAACTGTAGCCTCTTGCTGGAGTGTCTTGTTTTGCTTATCTATGTAGAAGTTTCCTTCTCCCTTTTTTCTCTCTAGACACACTACGTCCTCTGCTGTTTCTTCACATTCCACATGCCTCTCCCACCCACCTACAGCTCCTTGTATTCCTTGTCTTCCCAGAAAAAGGAGGGGGCACGGGCTATGAAGATGGAAGCATGGCGATTTTTTTTTTCCTAAGGATGTGAACCATATTGAAGAACATAGCCACGTACATCTTTCCTTCTTTGTCTTAAGTGGAGGGAAATGTCTCTGTTTTCCTTTGTTGTCTGTTTCCCCCAAATGCTTTGATATTCCGCTCCTGTCCCTCAGTAACTGTAACATGTAGAAGCCCCTTCCAATGGGAGGATGAACAGACTAGCATAACCCAACACTACAAAATTGTGAGTTTACATCCTCAGTGACGTAAACTCAAGATAGTTTCCCATCTTTCCCAACCATAACACTGTCTTCTTATATCCTCTATCCTCCCAACCCCTTCCCCCCCCAAAATAAGAAGAAATGGGAAAAAGTTTAAAACAGGGAAACTCATTCATTTACTCATAGACAAATTATCTAAGTATCTTTCAACCCACTGCTAGAAAAAAAAGCCTGGTTAAAAGACAAAATAAACAAACAAAACCACTGGTACAAGAAATTGCCTATTATATTCAGCCCCTGTCACCATGCCCAGCTTAAAAAAAAATAGGTCTCTCTTTGGGGTGTGAATACCCTCCTCCAAATGAGATGGGCGTGTGAGTATCATAGTCTGTATCCTGGTCTCTTGTTCTTTAGCAAAGACCATTTTGGAAAGGAGCCTGCATTGATTGCACTGTCCCTGCAATGATCACAGCCTCAGAGAGGAACGAATTGTCTGTGTGTCTTTGAGGGAGGTGAAGGAATGAAAGGAAATTCAGAAGCCTTTTAGAGAGAAGGAATGGCAAGTTTAAAACACAGGAGAGAGATTTCAGTTTTAATGAGGTTCTAAGTGCCTGAATGAGTGCTCAGGGCTTACATTTCTTTGTCTTGTTTTGTTTTGATTGTTTAATCACCATAACTCCATACATGAGATTTTCCCCACTTTACCAATGAGGAATCTCTGTCTTAGGGAGATTAAATAACTTGTCCAAGGTTACATGTCAACTAAGATAGGAGGCCAGGGGTTGAAAGCAGAAAGAATAAAAAGCTGGTTGGAATGATGGACTCACTGAGACTGCAGAGATGAGCAAAAGATATGAAAGAGGGTCCAAAATGGAAGAGAAAAGGAAGATCAACTGGGTGCCCAGGAAAAGGAGCCATTCAAGGCAGATACGGAGAATTCAGAGCAGATTTGAGGGGGATGTCAGAGGCTGCAGTGAAATAAGTTCTGACCTGGAAGTGCAAGCAGGCAGACATGCAGCTGAAACAGGAAGGGCCTTGAGAACATCTTGACTCAGGCTTGGCCTGGGGTAAAGAAAAGAAAGATCAAATGACCAAAGGATTGAGGAGATTAAGAGTTAAGTAGGCATTGGCTGATGGGGTCATGGGGAGAAATGATGGCCTCTTGGGAGCCTGGGTTCAGCCCAGTCGGGACAAGTGTAGTAGCAAACCCGGGACCTGTGTGTGCTCTGTGTCTGTACAGTGTGTCAGCTGGGCCTTCCTCACATGCCCCGGCCAGGTGTGGCAGTGTCAGCAAGGCCCCAGAGACAGTGGAGAGATGGGGGCAAGGGAAGACCCCAAAGAGTGTTCTGGAAATGAAAAGTCCTCACTCCTTTTAGGCTATACTACTTACTATCCTGCCAGGAAGACTTCTGTTTGCAAAGAGTGTTAAAACTCCTTTCCTTTGCCCATCTGTTTGCAACCATTCCCTCAATTTCATATCTGTGTTCCCTGTTAAAAGTGCAGACAACCAGGTATAAAGAACCCGCTAATAATAGTCAGAAATTTTATTCGTGTTTCACTCACTCATTTATTCATGTAACAAACATTTATTCAGCACCTTTAATATTAAAGTACTGTGTGAGGCATGTACACCTTGGTTTCAATAAATTTATTAAATGCTTTACTAAAATCTGGTTTTCCAGGGTCAAGTAGGAGTAAATATATATATATATATATATATATATATATATATAGCTGGATATACTCTCAAACCTAAAAAGGGCAAAGGCAGGCACAGTAGAAATGAAAGGAATTAAAATTCAGAGGCTGGCAGTACTAAAGTTGATCATTTTGTTCAGAATTTTTCTCTGATCAGAAAAATCCACTTTACCTGGCATGGGGAGGGTTTTGTTGTTGTTGTTTTGGGATTTTTTTTTTTTTTACAGTTTACTATTTTGTCAGGATAGTTCAAGTTATTAGCTTTGCTGTCATTTTATATCATTAAGGAAATCTCCTCATGGGCCTCAGATGGCAGGAATGAAAACAGTTCCTTGAAAAGGACCTCCAGGCAGACGTATTAGAAGCTGCCTCTCATCCTTTTTGAGGGAGGCTGGGCGTAAGTCCCAAGTACATGTACCTTTACAGAGGATGCATATGAATAACAAAACCATCAACATCCCTATATATAAAACAGAATGAAATGAGATCAAAACTGCAGCCCAAGGAATTTAGGTTAACTGCAGGGAGGAACTTCTAACTGCAAAGTTTTTAATTATTGCATAAATTAATTTGGGAATTTTGAGAGCAACTTTCCCAGGCATCTTTTAAAACAACCTGAACTCCCTTTCTCTGAGCACATTGATAACTCTGCTTGGAAATTTGGGTGGAACAGACCAAATCTCTATATCAGATTTTTCCAGCCTGTGGAGTCTAAGTCTTATCATGTACACTGATCCTATATTTTTAAGATAAGCATGCAGGAAGATGAGATTTCAAGGTGCTCACATAATTCACTGCTTTGTAAGTACATCACTTCTCTTCCTGACTCTTCTGCTTCAATCAACTAAATTGCCATTTTCTTAAATTCAGTCTTGAAACGTTGTGGTTCACCTCTCACCTCCTCAAGCTTAAGGGCTTCCCTTCACTCACGTGGTTGACTGCAATGGACCAGTTTGTCTAGCTGCCTCTAGCCTCTCTTGGCAACCACTCTTCCCAGAGACTTTCTACCAGGTCACCACGAAATCATTTCTGAACCCCATGTGTCTCTTCACATGGTCCCCAACAGCGTTCAGAGTTTCTCTCTCCTTTGAGAGCTTCTTCCCTCCTTTCCTCTTACAAGGATTCTATGTTTCTATCAAATGGAGCCCCTAATTGTTCTTAGGATCTATTTTGCTGGCTTCAGGCCTGTCCTAGTTGGGATAGGCTACATTATCAGAGAGGCTTCTAACAACAAAACTTTATTTCTTGCTCATGCTACCTGACCATCTTGGGTCAGTAGGGAACTCTGCTCGCCTTGGTCACCCAGGACCAAGTTATGGATACAAAACATCAACAAAGGCTCCCAGAGTCACCAAGGCAGGGCACGAGCACAGGGTCTTAACGCTTCCTCTCGTAAGTGGGACAGGTCCCCTCCATTCCTGTTTATGGGCAAAAGCTAGTGACGTGGCAATGTCTATCTTCAAAGAGGGCAACAAAGGCAATCTTACCATGTGCCCAGGACATGGATGCACAAAACAATATTTGGCAAGCAGCACCAATGACTATCAAAGTCTGTCTGGACACAAAATTTTTGGCTTACTGTCTCTCCCACAAGCAAAATATATTCATGCCCCACCACCATCAAGGGGAGAAAACCCAAAAGCCCTGTCCTGGTCCTATCATAGCCCCATCAACCTCAAAATGTATGGTCTGTGGGTGATGTGTGATAGCCTATAGAGCAGGGAATGATGCACTATAATAGCTACATCTGGTCCAGATGTGGCTCCTCTGCATCTGGAGACCTGCAGACTCAAAATGATAAACGATTTGCCTCCCATACACCCCATACATAATGACAGGAGAAGGTCAAACCATCCACAATAAACATTCCCATTCAAAAAGGAGATGGGATCTAACAGTAGTCACTGGTCCATAGCAATTCTGAAATCCCACTGGGTAGGATGCTCTCAACTCTGGGGGAGGGAATGTTTCTTGATTAGGCTGCAATTCTGCTCCCTGGAGCAACTTCTCTGGTCTTTGTCCCCCATGTCATCCAGCCCCTGGGAGACTGTTCCATTTCTATTATCCTCCATGACCATATCCAAAGTACACATCAGGGAACATGTTCTCCTTGGAGCCAAGAGACATTTTAGGACTTCTCTCATTGCTGTGTCTTTTAATTTAGGCTTGTGATGCTTTGGGAATGATGGCTCTCTCAAGACCATAGTCAACTGCTTACCTATTGGTTCCAGTGAGTTCCATGTAGCAAGCATCACACAGAACCCTTGGAGATGCAATGGCCATTTTTGCTCTATCTGTTTGCCTTCCTACCCTGATGCCTCTCTCTATCTCAGATACTCTCAGCTTATCAACTTATTAGCCACTCTTCCCTGAAACATTTTAATCTAATCAAAAAGATTCACTTAACTGTATCTTCATTCTAAATCATCTGACTCCATTCAGAAGCATGAACAATGGAGTGAGGGGGCCATGTCCTTGATTTGAACGTTGCCACACAGGGTGGTTTTCATCATGTCTTCTTTACTCAAAGGCTTTCTTGGGTTTACCTTTTACAAATCGGGTTGAGATCAGTTGCTTCTTCCAATCCCACAAGTCCACAAATGTCTAGACTCTTCTTATTCCCTTTCATTACTACTTGTATTTAACCAATTCTTTTCTGAGTTTATTTCAAAGTACATAACACCTTGTTGAAGGCTGCCAAGAGCAACCAACACATTTTATTAACAATGTGTTTTGCAACTACTTCCCCTAGAGTTATGAGTTCATTTGTTACATCATCTACCTTCCTAGTTGTTGCAGACAACAATTTACCAAATGACTCACCACTGTATAACATGGATCGGTATGTTTCCAGACTCTGATAATTATCTTGCTTCCTGTTACCAAATCCTATAACCATAACCACATATTTTAGGTTATTTTGTTGTTGTTGTTGTTGTTGTTGTTGTTACATGAGTACCCAATTTCTAGTACTAATTTATATACAAGCTAGGATAGGCCAGGTTAAGCTTTGTTAATAAACAACCCCAAATTGCCAAAGCTTATTTCTTGCTTAAAAGTTTATTTCTTGGACAAAATTTCTTGTGTCCATCATGAGTTAGCAGGAGGCTCTGTTCATTGCATTCACTCAGATACCCAGAAAATATATCTGAAGGTATATCTCAATCAGTGCTCCCGTGGTTATTGAATCAGAGAAAGGGGATGCAGTGAATAGGGCACTATTTCCTGGAAGTGATGCACATTTCTTGTGTTCACATTTCATTGCTAAAGCCACCTACATGACCACATTAATTTCAAAGAGGCAGAGAAGTGCAACATTGCCACGTGCCCAGAAATGGAGAGCTGGATGTACATGATGAACAGCAGTAATGGTCCTCAAAGCCTTTGTTTATGCCGTTCCCCACTCTATACCCCAGGAATGCCATCTCCTCTTCATCTGTTCATTCAAAAAAGGCTTACGATAGCATGTTGCTCAAGAGAGCAGGCTCTGAGGCGAGATTATCTGGGTTCAAAACCATAGCTCTGTCACTTCTAGATGGGTTACTGTGGGAAAGTTATTTAATCATTCTGAGTCTCAACTTCCTCACCAGTTATACAGGGATGGTAATATTTCCTACCTCAAGAGTAATTGTGAAGCTTGGGAAAGGTAGCATATGCGAAACTCTTAGAACAGTGCCTAACAATGGTCAGTGCCCCATTCATGTTAGCTATTACATCATTATTATTATCGTTGGCCACCTACTACTATGAGCTAAGCACTGGGATATATCAGTAGTCAGGGTTCCTAGTATATTAGAACTTACAGTCTAATGGTGGAGAAGAGTAGAAGGAAGTCGCCATTCTTTTCAATCTTCCTCTTAATTTTAACCTCTCCCTGTTGGCTGTTACTTCTTCCTCCTAAGAACTCCGGAAGCACTGTGTTGAAACCTTTTCATGGTAATTACAGCCTTCTCACACACTTGCCTATTTTCTCTGTTCCCCATGCCAAAGGGGGTTCAAATGCTATCTGAAGATGATTGTGGGGACTTCCCTGGAGGTCCAGCGGTTAAGACTCTGCGCTTTCACAGCAGCGCGGGTTCGATCCCTGGTGGGGCAACTAAGATCCCACGTGATGCACGGTGCGGCCAAAAATAAAATAAAGCTGGTTGTGAAGCCCTTGGCACAATCCCAAGGAGATGCAAACAACGCTAACTCACCATTACACCATCGCTACCTGCTTACGGGGCCTTGATCAACAGCTTCCTGGAGTAGCTTTCACCTGTAGTTGCTGAGATGAATTGTGATCTCACATCTGCCCTCCACCCTTTGGCTGTGTCTCTGCTCGCTCAGATTCTTCACCCTCCCTCTGCCTCTGAATCTGTGGTTCTCAGAAAGCTCCCTGTTCTTTCCCAACCCCGCTGAGCATCGTCAGCCCACCTGGAGGCTGGAAGCTCAGCCTGGCAGGTACACATTAGCGTGTTAAAAATATGATGCAGCCATGCCTCGTACTGTCATCCACGCTGAACATGGGCATATTTCCCTCAGTTCATCTGGGGAATCCCGTCCTTTCTAGTTCTGGGAGGAGGAGGGGAGTGGATGTAACAAATCAGCCTTAACTACTCCTTTTAGAATTGGAGAAGGGTTCTCTTCAGTGATCGTGGTAACTGTTTCGCACCCTGTCCAACTTATCTGTGAACCCAAATAAACCAATGAGGAGGAGATATATTTGCTCATCTATCCTGATAACTAGGAATATCTTAATATGCTTCCAAGCCTATTTTTCAGGATAAATAATTGTAGATAACAGTTTACCAAGTGTTTTCAGTATATCTCATTTGATCCTCTCAATGGCCTCAGAAGGAATTTAGAATTGATTTTAAACAACACTTTACAGATAAACGACGGGTTTCGCGTGGTTATGAACTTCACGAGATAGAGCTGGGCTCTGCTTTCCACTCCAGCTTTCTTCCTCCCACTGCCTAGTGGAACTCTGGTCACTTTTCCCCCAGCAAGACTGTCCTCGCCATCTGGACACCATTCCTGACTTCCAGCTAAGAAACTTCTTTTAGTTCTTTGCACCACTTCTCTTTCCCAGAAAAAGCAGAGCTGAGAACTCAAGGCATAGATCCAGGTTACCAACTGCCTATGAAATTGCCGCCACCGTAGTATCATCACCCCTGGGCCAGATGTCAGGAAAGATGGACACTTGGCTGTGAGTGCAGGTACCTGAGAAGATCGGGCTGGTCCTAGAGATCGTGTATGGAGAGGCTGGGATTAAAAAGCCAAGCTGGGACACTTTCTCTGGTTGTTTCCCTTGTTTCCTCCACTCAGTGAAGAAAGGTTGTGTCAGAGTTTCAGAGTGAGAGAAGCTAAGGATTAGAAGGGCTGGCTATGTTCTTTAAGCCTGAGACTGTGCACTTCCTCATTTTAAGGAATCACTCAGCGGTGTCGTCTGGGTCCAACTGGCCAATGAGAGCCGAGGGTTCACATCTCCTCCCAACTCCACTCTTGGTTTTGTCACCCTGGTAACTTGATATTGGCCATGATGGGAATATTTATACCACGGAAATCAACAAACCCTACCAATCAGATATTCTTCCTCCCAGAGAGCCAGTTTTTAAACATTTTCCTCTATGCCACTGCACATTATCTTCATGGAGTCTTGATTCTGAGATAAGATGAAAGAAAAATCTTAGAAGCAAAGCTGGAAAGAACTTTAGAGATGATTCCCACCCTGTTATATTACAAATGAGGTGGAGGCCCAGAGAAGATCAGTGACTTGCTTAAATTATTGGGCAAGTTTTAGGACCCAGGTTTTAGGACCCAGGTTTTCTCATGCTCAGCCAAGAATTCTTTCCAGAGAAATCAAAGTTTTCAGCGGCTACATTCCCTGAGGGAGACAAGAGAAATATAAAATTCGGTCTGTACTGCAAATATCTGATTAAGCACCACCAAGAGTGATGAAAACTATTTTGTATCATTATTTGTAAGTTTCAAAATTACATTATGTATGTTACCTCAGACTATAAGTGCTAGATTTGTTCAGGAAATAGGAAATTATTAGGAAGTAGAAATAGCAAGGGGTGGCTTCCTAAAACAGAAAGGATTCAGCCTGGAATTTGAATAATTACTCAGAAGTAATAGACTGGGGAGGGGAAAGGTGTCTGAATATAAAGAAACCAAGCTGATTGATGCATGAGGAGTATTTAAAAATGGGAAACTGTCTTTGGAAAGATAGTGAAGACTTTTATAAGCAAGATCCTTAAATATCCAGAGAATTCATTTTGTTTTAATCCAGTTAGTGAGAGTGAATTGTTGGTGACAGAGAAGGGGAATCAAGTGATGTTTTGTTTCAGAAAGATGGCCTGTACAGTGTGGAGTGAAAAGTCAATTATAGGAGGGTTTTTCTCCCATTTAGATGAAAGGATATGCTATACTATTTTCATGGGTATCTACATCTAGATGGATGTTTTCTGACATCTCAGTGTTCGTTCTTTCTGTAGGGAGGCTTTATGGGTGATTTCCTTTTCTTTCTTGTGCTTTTCTCTATTTTTGTTGTTTTTTTATTATTTGTGTTTTTTGTTAGTGTGTATTTAATTTTTTTAATTGAAGTATAGTTGGTTTACAATGTTGTGTTAGTTTCAGGTGCACAGCAAAGTGATTCAGAGATATATATATATATATATATATGTTTCTTTTCAGATTCTTTTCCACATAGGTAGTGTATATTTAATTTTAACCCAAAAACTGATCTCAAAGAATAATAATGACTAACACCTAGAAGCACACCCTACATGCCAGTACATATAATAATATTAATGGTAATGGAAAAGAATATGAAAAAGAACATATATATGTATAACTGAATCACTTTGCTGTACAGCAGAAATTAACACATTGTAAATCAACTATACTTCAATAAAACAAATTTTTAAAAACTAATAATTCTAATGGTACCTATAAGACAGAAATTATTATAGTACTGGATTACTCAATGAGGAAACTGGAACACAGGAGGTTAACTGACTTGTCGAAGGGTACAGAATTGGAGCTCCACAGCCAGTATTTCAATCCAGAGCCCATACCATGAACCACTATACTACGCTGCCTCTGGGTGTAATCCAGAGACAAATCATAAGCAGAGAGTTTGAAATCAAGTAAAGGAAGTTTCACTGATCCAGACACGAAGTGCTAGAAGTATAGACCAGGGTGATAGCAGAAGAGGTGATATGCAGTTAAACAGGTAAATAAAAATATCAAAAGTCAACCAGGAATGGGTCATTTCCCTTTGTATTGCTATTTTCTCTTGTTTGTCACAGTGATACCCTACATCACAACAAACGCCATGCCTACGCACCCCTCCTTTCTGTTTAGGAATAATGGGAAGGTTTCCTTTTATATTATTGTAAAAATAACACTCGTAAAAATTTCAACAGCACCAAAGAGTGTTTTAATAGTATGTAAAAGTCTTCCCTCCCTCTCCAATCCCTTTTTACCCCTCCTTAGAGGTAAGAATTGTAACCATTTCTTGTGTATCCTTTCAGAAATGTTCTATGCATATACTACATATACATATCTACACTTTCTTTACACACACTATTCTACAATTTGTTCTTTTCACTTAAAATTATTTCTTAAACATTGTTTTATATAAGTGCATGTAGATTAACTTTTTTTAAAAAATTCTTTTTAACAACTGCAAAGTATCCCATTGTATGTGTGTACAATAATTTAGGTAACCACTTCCCTCTTTTTTCAAAAATATTTTTTAAATATTTTTAAAATATTTTTAATATTTATTTAAATAAATAAATTTAATATTTAAAAAATTTTAAAATATTTATTTATTTATTTGGCTGCGTCGGATCTTAGTTGCGGCACATGGGATCTTTTGTTGCAGCGCGTGGGCTTCTCTCTAGTGTGGCACACGCTCCAGGGCACGCCGGCTCTCTAGTTGTGGCATGCGGGCTCTAGAATGCATGGGCTTAGTTGCCCCGTGGAATGTGGGATCTTAGTTCCCCGACCAGGGATTGAACCCGCATCCCCTGCTTTGGAAGGCGGATTCTTAACCACTGGACCACCAGGGGAGTCCCTGATGGGGAATATTCTGTATGCAAAGCTATGGAAGGTTAAAAGGGCTTAGTTATAAGAAAAAGAGCTATTTCTCTTTGGTTATGGGATTATAAATCTAGGGCAAGAGTGCAGTAATGAGCTAGGAGTTTAAACGTAATTTTAATAAACATGAGGTCTTAGGATCTCAAAGCCCTTGATCATTTGAAGAGAATGAAAAGGAAGCAAAAAGCATGATATAAAGTGAAATACGGTCCCAGCTACCGAAATCAAAAGGTATAATCATAAAGCCTGCTTTTTCAATTCCTTGCATGCAGGACTGTGTTCTAAGACTATGCCACTCAGGGCTTGAATATAAACAACCTACCACTGGAAAAACAATCCAGGGGCCATTGTAAAAAGAAGTAGATTTTTGGTTTTGGGTTTTTAACTGACAGTCATGGTGATATTTTATCAACAGCTAGAAATTTCCAGCTTATTTTCCTTTCTGAATATATTGAGATTGGCTGAGCTGTTTGGAAGATAAGTTAAGATCTTTTCTTCCCACTCCTCTGGCACTGGCTGTTTTGAAAAACACAACTATCATCTTACGTAGGGGAAATACTTAGTATTAGCTGGAGGGAGAAGTGACCCTTAGGGTAAAAAAATCTTAGGTTGTTTTGCCTTGTTTTCCCAAAATAAGGTAAAGCTATTAAATGCCTGTACTACTCAACACCCTGGACCTTCCCTGAGTTTGGTTAAGTAGTTGCCCATAGCAACCACCGACACTGGAAGAAGCTGAGCTGAGTATTGTGGGGAAACAAAGGTGGTGAGCATCTGTCCACCTTCCCTGATCCTTTCCTGTGCCCCGGAGGTAACTACGTTAAATCTAAATGGTAATTTAAATACATTAATAATGTTTTCTGTGCTCCTTTATTTAAAAAACAAAAGCAAAAAACACCTCTACTCATTCAATGACATGATAAAATACTGAAAATGTAACAATTGTCCTTTGAGTCTGCTGGCTGCCCTGGACTCTGTTAAAGACGGAGTACCAGGAAGCAGAGGAAGGCTGGGAAGAAACCCCACAGAAGGGACAGCTCGCTAGGCCACCCCCCTCTGTCTTCTTCCCTCTCCCATCATCGCCATGTCCACTCCTCAGGGGCCCACTCGTGACAATTAGATCGCAGACCTGACGATGTAAAAGCGGCACAAAATACTGAGAATAGGCAGACCCGAGTACAGATCCGCACTTCACCGCTCTGCAACCTTAAACCAGTTACTTAACTTCTCTGAGTTCAGGGTCTTTTTTTTTTTTTTCATTTTTAAAATGGTTCAATTATAATTAAGTGAATATTGTGAGGATTAAATGAGCTAACATATGGAAGCACCTAATCTGAAATGCTTTATCCAGAAAGCTTGTATTTATTGTCTCCAATGTGCAAGACACAAATTTTACTTTAAAACCAACCAACCAACCTAGAGGGAAAAAGACAACGGAAAACTACAGAAACAGATACGTTTACAGAGAATAGATGCCTCAACCCACCCCCACCCCCATATACCAAGCCAATTGGGCGGATCCCTGTGGGATTCTTTCCACACAACCGGAATCCTAGTCTCCTCCTCAAGTGGAAGACTGGCCCTGGACTGTTTTTCTTCTACTCTGTGGCTGCCCTTGGCCTTTGATCCCTGTAGGTTCACCCCCTGGTCCCTGTCCCCAGAAGGAAGGTACTTCCGTGGCTGCCTCTCCAGTTGTGCCCTCTGACTGTGGATCTATACGGGGTCCCTGGAAGCCCTGTCTTTGTTCTTTATCCATCCTCACTGATTCGTCGCCTCTGTTGGGAGCCTTCATGGGCAGGTTGCTGAGACCGATCGGTGGTCTGGTGCAGCCAAGTGTTTTCTTTACTGTTCTAAACCGGTATCTTTGCCTGTGTTTCCAGGAAGTCACTGGTTGGAGAGCAGGGCTTGCACTGGACCAGATCCTTCTGCTGAAACTTGTAATACACTAATTCCTTGACTCACTTGACCAATTTGGGTGAAACACATGCCTCTGATAAGGTACAAGGTCACCTACCTGATCCACCACTAAAAATGTTAAGAATACCCTGTTTTCTTGCTCACTAGCCTTTAATGATGGAAAGCTTTCTTTCTTCTCTTATTCTTCTATATCTTCGTATTTTTCATTCTTTGATCTACATCTGCCAGTATTGACCATTTTCTGTCTCTGAGAACAATGGCTCAAGAAAGGGTGGTGAGGGGCTTCCCTGGTGGCGCAGTGGTTAAGAATCCGCCTGCCAATGCAGGGGACACGGGTTCGAGCCCTGGTCCGGGCAGATCCCACATGCCTCGGAGCAACTAAGCCCGTGCGCCACAATTAGTGAGCCTGCGCTCTAGAGCCTGCAAGCCACAACTACTGAGCCTGCGTGCTGCAACTACTGAGGCACGCGTGCCTAGAGCCCTTGCTCTGAAACAAGAGAAGCCACCACAATGAGAAGCCCACTCACCGCAACGAAGAGTAGCCCCCGCTTGCCGCAACTAGAGAAAGCCCACGCGCAGCAACGAAGACCCAAAGCAGCCAAAAATAAGTAAATCTAAAAATATAAATTAAAAAAAAAAAAACAGTGGTGATGCACCATAGGAAGGAAAACTAACTACATGATTAAAAATGAATTCTGGTGATTATTTGTACCAACAAAGTGCCTGTTACTGGAACTTGCTTGGACAGCACCAGCTCCCAGCTCCTGTGTGACATCATCCCTTAGCTCAGTGGCTGAGCATTTGGGACTGAAGGGTCTGGAGCATGTTCACGGATCAAAGTCGGGGTATGCATTTTAACTTCCGCCCAGGATTTTTGGGATGGGCTGTCACTCAGTGCATGCTCCTCTCCTCCAGGCCCCCTAAGACAGCACATGGCCTAAATACTTCCGACGGAGTATTATGACTATTAGAAACACTTCTCATGTGCAGTGGTTACGAGACTTATTTCATTTTTATGTAGCTTTTACATTTGAAAGGTTTGTCATTATATCTCATGTGATCATTAAACAGCCCTCCTTCTCTGCAGCAGAATCCGCTCCACCAGTTACAGGTCACGAGCAAAAGTGGAGCTCAAGCCAGGTCTCCTTACTCTTCAGCCAGAATGTTCTTCAAAATACTAAATGCCAGTGAGGAATGGGTAAAGGACACAATTTTTAAGAAGAGAAAACAAGAGTTGTTTCCTCCACATCTTCACTATGGAATTTCTTGGGTCTAGAGTTCTGAGTGCTGTGCTTATCTTTATCACAAATTAATTTCTCTCTATCTCTATCTCTACACTAGGACCCAGGACAGATGCAAAGAAATGATATCAGTAGTCAACCCCAGTGATAATATTTGCCTGAGGTTTCTGGGAAAAACCACCCGGTGGGAGGTGTTGATTCTCACATCCTTAATCATGTCAACCCTTCTTATCATCAGATGACACCTCTCTGCGATGGACCAAGACCTTAGCTCTGCTCACTCCACTTAGCCTTTTAGCGCTGCCAGATGCTTAGAGAGATCATACAATGAGAGGATAATCCATTTTGTTGTGGGTTTTGGGTGGTGTGGACCAATAGAATATCTGTGCTTTATTTGGGTGATTTGCACTTAACAAGCCATGCAACTCTAAGAAAACTGGTAAGAATAATGTAGAAAATATTTTTTTATGAGTATCTAGCTTATCTCCCAATAAGAAAAGCCCTTTGTTACAAGGAATTTCGGGACCTCTTCCTGGCTTCTCATGACATCCAGCTCCCCTGTTGCTTATGACACCCAGTAAATGACTCTGTGATCCTCCTGATCCCGGTCAGTTACACATGTCTCGAGTATCAGGGTCATGCCAATTTGGAAATAAGTGGCAAACTCATTTCCCAACAAGGGAAGTTACTTTCTCCCTTAACAATAAGTAAGTTTTCATTGGATCATCTTATGATCTCTAAGATATCTGTCTTCTCTAAGATACCGATTCTAGGGACTTCCCTGGTGGCGCAGTGGTTAAGAATCCGCCTGCCAATGCAGGGCACATGGGTTCGAGCCCTGGTCCGGGAAGATCCCACATGCCGCGGAGCAACTAAGCCCGTGCACCGCTACTACTGAGCCTGTGCTCTAGAGCCTGTGAGCCACAACTACTGAGCCCAAGTGCTGCAACTACTGAAGCCCGCGCGCCTAGAGCCCGTGCTCCACAACAAGAGAAGCCACCACAATGAGAAGCCCGCGCACAGCAACGAAGACCCAATGCAGACAAAAATAAAATTAATTAATTTAAAAAAAAAAGATACCTATTCCATTGCACAGAGATGAATGCACGGGGCCTCATCCAGGGAGGCAAGGAGACAGCAGCTTGCAGAAGTCAGCTGTGGGGGGAAAGGAAACAAGTGACGCACTTCCTCCCCACCATATGTTATCAACTTAGCCCGATCCTGTGTGCGGAGGGTTGGCAGAGCTCCCTCTGCTGCTGGATCACTTGGACAGTAGCTCACAGCCACGCAGCTACCTTGATAATTAGGTGGAGTCCCTGCCAACTTCTGCAATCTGCCCTCTAGGAGGCAGCTGGCCAAGCCATGCCTTTGCGGCCGTGCGTGATCCCACGTGGATGATTCAACCCTGTTGTCCTATGTCAGCCTTTCCCACCTCCACACAAAACCCTGAAGTGGGAGAAGCTCTCTCCACAGAGAGGAACCTTCTGCGTTCAGCATAATGTAAATGCCGAACAGGGGACGCTGGCTTGGTTATTACCGGGCCCTCCTCACGCATCACTTCCCATTGCCATGGTCAGGTTCAACAAGGAATTAGGAGCAAGCAACACGGAGAGTTCTGAAGTCAGAAGAAAATGAATGGGTGCCTATAACTGAGATGGGCTTTGAATGTGTGTCACAATAATGCATGTTGGCGACTACATGGTCTTTTATTTATATATTAGGTACCAGTTGACAAGCTTCCCGTCTTATTGCTGGGCCCTGAGATGTCACCTTCCATGTTGCCATGGTTAAGGAAGGATTAAAGGAGGAGGAACAGCCAGATAGGGGTGTGAGGGCAGGTGGTACTAACAGAGCCCCTGGGACCTGGTCAGCCACGCCCAACCCTTCAAAGGAGAAAGGGGATGTATACAGTTAGACTCGAAACATGGAAATGCATGTGACAGCCTGGCTTGTTCATTTATCCATCTATTCAACAAGTACTAAATGCTTGCTGTGTACCAGGGACTATTCTAGGCCCCGGGAGTACCATAGTGAACAAGACAGACAGCAGCCCTGCCCTCATAGAGAGCTCGAAATCCAGCAGAGGAGACAAAAATAAGCGACATGGATAAATGAAGTAGAGTGTAGGTCAGATGGGGATAAAGTGTCAGGGGCAGAGCACTGGGCTTTGGATGGGGATGAAGTGCTGGGAAGGAAAAAATTAAGCAGGGGAGGCCACACTGAGAAGGGGGTACATGGGTGAAGGCCTGAAGGAGGTGAGGGCATCAGGCCTGCAGCGGTAGGAGGGGAGAGGATTCAGGTAGGGAACCATAAGTGCAAAGTCCCTGAGGTCACCTGGTATGGGTGAGGCCCAGCATGAGGCCTGTGTGGCCAGAGAAGAGTGGGCGAGGGGAGAGCAGAAGAAGGGTCCCAGAGAGAAAGGAGCCACACTCACAACAGGCCTGCAGGCCATGTGAGGACTCCAGGTTTTACTGAGTGAGATGGGAAGATATTAGAAAGCTTTTAGGTAGAGAAGTGGCATATTAAGAGGATTACTCCAGCTGCGTTTTTTTAGAAGAAACTACAGGGGGACAAGGATGGAGGCAGGGATGCTATGGCAGCATTCCAGGGTAGCAACAGTAGGGCCTGGACGGGTGGCAGATCAGGGGTGGGAGCAGAGCCTGTGGGTGTGTGAAGCATCACATGTGGGCTGTGAAGGGAGGGGCCAGGCAAGGGTTCTGGCTGAGGTTGGGGGCAGGGGGGTGATCGTGAGAGGAGCAGATTTAGAAAGAAAGGACAGAAGGTCCTTTCTGGATATTTAGGTGTTAAAAAAAAAAAAAAATCAGAAATCCAAAAAGAAGTTTCCTGGGGCGTCCTTGTTAAAGGCCCCTGCACCTTTGCTGTGACTTGGGAATGGGGAGGGGTGGGTCTAACAGTTGCCCTCCTACCGAGAGTTCTGAAGGTTTAGGTTCATTTCTTTCATATCAGGTAAATTTTAAACATTTTTTTAACATCTTTATTGGAGTAGAATTGCCTTAAAATGTTGTGTTAGTTGCTGCTGTATAACAAAGTGAGTCAGCTATATGTATACATATATCCCCATATCCCCTCCCTCTTGCGTCTCCTTCCCACCCTCCCTATCCCACCCCTCTAGGTGGTCACAAAGCACCAAGCTGATCTCCCTGTGCTATGCGGCTGCTTCCCACTAGCTATCTATTTTGCATTTGGTAGTGTATATATGTCCATGCCACTCTCTCACTTCCCCTTCCCCCCTCCATGTCCTCAAGTTCATTCCCTTTGTCTGCGTCTTTATCCCTGCCCTGCCACTAGGGTCATCAGTACCATTTTTTTTAGATTCAATATATATGCGTTATTGTACGGTATTTGTTTTTCTCTTTCTGACTTACTTGACTCAGTATGACACTCTAGGCCCATCCACCTCACTACAAATAACTCAATTTCGTTTCTTTTTATGGCTGAGTAATATTCCATTGTATATATGTGCCACATCTTCTTTATCCATCCACCTGTCGATGGACACTTAGGTTGCTCCCATGTCCTGGCTATCGTAAATAATGCTGCAATGGACATTGCGGTACATGACTCTTCTTGAATTATGGTTTTCTCAGGGTATATGCCCAGTAGTGGGATGGCTGGGTCGTATGGTAGTTCTATTTTTATTTTTTTAAGGAACATCCATACTGTTCTCCATAGTGACTGTATCAATTTACATTCCCACCAACAGCGCAAGAGTGTTCCCTTTTCTCCACACCCTCTCCAGCATTTATTGTTTCTAGATTTTTTGATGATGGCCATTCTGACCAGTGTGAGATAATACCTCATTGTAGTTTTGATTTGCATTTCTCTAATGATTAGTGATGTTGAGCATCCTTTCATGTGTTTGTTGGCAATCTGTATATCTTTTTGGAGAAATGTCTATTTAGGTCTTCTGCCCATTTTTGGATTGGATTGTTTGTTTTTTGATATTGAGCTGCATGAGCTGCTTGTATATTTTGGAGATTAATCCTTTGTCAGTTGTTTCATTTGCAAATATTTTCTCCCATTCTGAGGGTTGTCTTTTCGTCTTGTTTATGGTTTCCTTTGCTGTGCAAAAGCTTTTAAGTTTCATTAGGTCCCATTTGTTTATGTTTGTTTTTATTTCCATTTCTCTAGGAGGTGGGTCAAAAAGGATATTGTTGTGATTCATGTCATAGAGTTTTCTGCCTATGTTTTCCTCTAAGAGTTTTTTAGTGTCTGGCCTTACATTTAGGTCTTTAATCCATTTTGAGTTTATTTTTGTGTATGGTGTTGGGGTGTGTTCTAATTTCATTCTTTTACATGTAGCTGTCCAGTTTTCCCAGCACCACTTATTGAAGAGGCTGTCTTTTCTCCATTGTATGTTCTTGCCTCCTTTATCAAAGATAAGGTGACCATATGTACATGGGTTTATCTCTGGGCTTTCTATCCTGTTCCATTGATCTATATTTCTGTTTTTGTGCCAGTACCATACCATCTTGTTTACTGTAGCTTTGTAGTATAGTCTGAAGTCAGGGAGCCTGATTCCTCCAGCTCTGTTTTTCTTTCTCAAGATTGCTTTGGCTATTCGGCGTCTCTTGTGTTTCCATACAAATTGTGAAATATTTTGTTCTAGTTCTGTGAAAAATGCCATTGGTAGTTTGATAGGGATTGCATTGAATCTGTAGGTTGCTTTGGGTAGTATAGTCATTTTCACAATGTTGATTCTTCCAATCCAAGAACATGGTCTATCTCTCCATCTGTTTGTATCCTCTTTAATTTCTTTCATCAGTGTCCTATAATTTTCTGCATACAGGTCTTTTGTCTCCTTAGGTAGGTTTATTCCTAGATATTTTATTCTTTTTGTTGCAATGGTAAACGGGAGTGTTTTCTTAATTTCACTTTCAGATTTGTCATCATTAGTGTATAGGAATGCAAGAGATTTCTGTGCATTAATTTTGTATCCTGCTACTTTACCAAATTCATTGATTAGCTCTAGTAGTTTTCTGGTAGCATCTTTAGGATTCTCTATGTATAGTATCATGTCATCTGCAAACAGTGATAATTTTACTTTTTCTTTTCCGATTTGGATTCCTTTTATTTCTTTTTTGTCTCTGATTGCTGTGGCTAAAAATTCCAAAACTATGTTGAATAATAGGGGTGAGAGTGGGCAACGCTGTCTTGTTCCTGATCTTAGTGGAAATGGTTTCAGTTTTTCACCATTGAGAACAATGTTGGCTGTGGGTTTGTCATATATGGGCTTTATTATGTTGAGGTAAGTTCCCTCTATGCCTACTTTCTGGAGAGTTTTTATCATAAATGGGTGTTGAATTTTGTCAAAAGCTTTTTCTGCATCTATTGAGATGATATTGTTTTTATCCATCAATTTGTTAATATGGTATATCACATTGATTGATTTGCATATATTGAAGAATCCTTCCATTCCTGGGAAAAACCCCACTTGATCATGGTGTATGATCCTTTTAATGTGCTGTTGGATTCTATTTGCTAGTATTTTGTTGAGGACTTTTGCATCTATGTTGATCAGTGATATTGGCCTGTAGTTTTTTGTGTGTGTGACATCTTTGTCTGGTTTTGGTATCAGGTTGATGGTGGCCTTGTAGAATGAGTTTGGGAGTGTTCCTCCCTCTGCTATATTTTGGAAGAGTTTGAGAAGGGTAGGTGTTAGATCTTCTCTAAATGTTTGATAGAATTCGCCTGTGAAGCCATCCGGTCCTGGGCTTTTGTTTGTTGGAAGATTTTAAATCACAGTTTCAATTTAAGTGCTTGTGATTGGTCTGTTTGTATTTTCTATTTCTTCCTGGTTCATTCTTGGTAGTTTCTAAGAATTTGTCTAGTTCTTCCAGGTTGTCCATTTTATTGACATACAGTTGCTTGTAGTAATCTCTCATGATCCTTTGTATTTCTGCAGTGTCAGTTGTTACTTTTCCTTTTTCATTTCTAATTCTGTTGATTTGAGTCTTTTCCCTTTTTTTCTTGGTAAGTCTGGCTAATGGTTTATCAATTTTGTTTATCTTCTCAAAGAACCAGCTTTTAGTTTTGTTGATCTTTGCTATCATTTCCTTCATTTCTTTTTCATTTATTTCTGATCTGGTCTTTATGATTTCTTACCTTCTGCTAACTTTGGGGTTTTTTTGGTACTTCTTTCTCTAATTGCTTTAGATGTAAGGTTAGGTTGTTTATTTGAGATTTTTCTTGTTTCTTGAGGTAGGATTGTATTGCTATAAACTTCCCTCTTAGACCTGCTTTTGCTGCATCCCATGGGTTTTGGGCCATCGTGTTTTCATTGTCATTTGTTTCTAGGTATTTTTTGATTTCCTCTTTGATTTCTTCAGTGATCTCTTGGTTATTTAGTAGTGTGTTGTTTAGCCTCCATGTGTTTGTATTTTTTACAGTTTTTTTCCTGTAACTGATATCTAGTCTCATAGCATTGTGGTTGGGAAAGATACTTGATACAATTTCAATTTTCTTAAATTTACCAAGGCTTGATTTGTGACCCAAGATATGATCTATCCTGGAGAATGGCCCATGAGCACTTGAGAAGAAAGTGTATCCTGTTGTTTTTGGATGGAATGTCCTATAAATATCAATTAAGTCCATCTTGTTTAATGTATTATTTAAAGCTTGTGTTTCCTTATTTATTTTCATTATGGTTCATCTGTCCATTGGTGAAAGTGGGGTGTTAAAGTCCCCTACTATGATTGTGTTACTGTCAATTTCCCCTTTTATGGCTGTTAGCATTTGCCTTAGGTATTGAGGTGCTCCTGTGTTGGGTGCATAAATATTTACAATTGTTATATCTTCTTCTTGGATTGATCCCTTGATCATTATGTAGTGTCCTTCTTTGTCTCTTGTAATAGTCTTTATTTTAAAGTCTATTTTGTCTGATATGAGAATTGCTAGTCCAGCTTTCTTTTGATTTCCATTTGCATGGAATATCTTTTTCCATCCCCTCACTTTCAGTCTGTATGTGTCCCTAGGTCTGAAGTGGGTCTCTTGTAGACAGCACATATATGGGTCTTGTTTTTGTATCCATTCAGACAGTCTGTGTCTTTTGGTTGGAGCATTTAATCCATTTACATTTAAGGTAGTTATCAATATGTTTGTTCCTATTACCATTTTCTTAATTGTTTTGGGTTTGTTATTGTAGGTTTTTTCCTTCTCTTGTGTTTCCTGCCTAGAGAAGTTCCTTTAGTATTTGTTGTAAAGCTGGTTTGGTGGTGCTGAATTCTCTTAGCTTTTGCTTGTCTGTAAAGGTTTTAATTTCTCCATCAAATGAATGAGATCCTTGCTGGGTAGAGTAATCTTGGTTGTAGCTTTTTCCCTTTCATCACTTTAAATATGTCCTGCCACTCCCTTCTGGCTTGCAGAGTTTCTGCTGAAAGATCAACTGTTAACCTTATGGGGATTCCCTTGTATGTTATTTGTTGCTTTTCCCTTGCTCTTTTAATATTCTTTCTTTGTATTTAATTTTTGATAGTTTGATTAATATGTGTCTTGGCATGTTTCTCCTTGGATTTTTCCTGTATGGGACTCTGCATTTCCTGGACTTGATTGGTTACTTCCTTACCCATATTAGGGAAGTTTTCAACTATAATCTCTTCAACTATCTTCTCAATCCCTTTCTTTTTCTCTTCTTCTACTGGTACCCCTATAATTCGAGTGTTGGTGCTTTTAACATTGTCCCAGAGGTCTCTGAGACTGTCCTCAATTCTTTTCATTCTTTTTTCTTTATTCTGCTCTGCGGTAGTTATTTCCACTACTTTATCTTCCAGGTCACTTATCCGTCCTTCTGCCTCAGTTATTCTGCTATTGACTCCTTCTACAGAATTTTTAATTTCATTTATTGTGTTGGTCATCATTGTTTGTTTGCTCTTTAGTTCTTCTAGGTCCTTGTTAAACATTTCTTGTATTTTCTCCATTCTATTTCCAAGATTTTGGATCATCTTCACTATCATTACTCTGAATTCTTTTTCGGGTAGACTGCCTACTTCCTCTTCATTTGTTTGGTCTGGTGGGTTTTTACCTTGCTTCTTCATCTGCTGTATGTTTCTCTGTCTTCTCATTTTGCTTAACTTACCGTGTTTGGGGTCTCCTTTTCACAGGTTGCAGGTTCGTAGTTCCTGTTGTTTTTGGTGTCTGCCCCCAGTGGCTAAGGTTGGTTCCGTGGGTTGTGTAGGCTTCCTGGTGGAGGCAACTGGTGCCTGTGTTCTGGTGGATGAGGCTGCTTGTCCTTCTGGTGCGCAGGACCGCGTCCGGTGGTGTGTTTTTGGGTGTCTGTGAACTTAGTATGATTTTAGGCAGGCCTCTCTGCTAATGGGTGGGGTTGTGTTCCTGTCTTGCTAGTTGTTTGGCATGGGGTGTCCAGCACTGGAGCTTGCTGGTCGTTGAGCTGGGTCTTAGCGTTGAGATGGAGATCTCTGGGAGAGCTCTTGCCGATTGATACTATTTGGGCCCAGGAGGTCTCTGATGGTCCAATATCCTGAACCCGGCTCTCCCACCTCAGAGGCTCAGGCCTGACACCCGGCCAGAGCACCAAGACCCTGTCAGCCACATGGCCAGGTATGTGGGGAGTTTCTTGCCTTTTGGGAAGTCTGAGGTCTTCTGCCAGCATTCAGTAGGTATACTGTAGGAGTTGTTCCACATGTAGATGTATTTTTGATGAATTTGTGGGGAGGAAGGTGATCTCCACGTCTTACTCCTCCACCATCTTGAAGGTCCAGGATCTAAACATTTCTTTTATTAGGCCAAGGATTGATTCTTTAAGCATTTATTTATCTATTTAGGCACACGCCCTTTTGAGGAGCCAATGGAAACCATGAACATTCTCCCCAAACAGCATGCACACACACATTGTATCTTGCTCGCAGTATCTGGAAATCCATGAGCCCCCAGCCTATATGCAGCGTTTTGAGGCAAAGACATACCCACTTTTAGTGAAGAGTGGGGGTGGTCCCAAAGGACCATTTCGATGGGGTTTCATCTATGCTCTTATTTCACAAAATTGCCCTTGTAATATTGCCCTTGTAACAGGAATAATACTACAACCTTTAAAAATGCAAACTGGTAAATATTTAAGAAAAATAAATGCTGTAAATATGTTTTCACAGAATCAGTCCTCATGCAAAATCAAGCCTGTGCATCAGTGCCTCTTACTGTCTTCCCAAGGGCGGTCACCAGCCCAAGGTTGAGCTTCTCTGCAAGGGTGTCACTAACTCACCACTCCTAACAGGACCTATTGTACTTGGGACTGCTAAAACTTATAAATATTAAGCCAAAACCTCTTTTCCTGTTTCTAGGCCCCAAAACACATGGCCATACAGAACAATTCCCAAAATATCCAAGAATCCATCCACTTTTACCATAACCTACTTGGCCACTGGGGTGACACAGGCTTGAACTTTAACCACAGGGACCAGAGAAGTTATGAGTGGGTGGAGTGGAGCCTAGGGTGGCTGGCCTGTGAGCGGACCCTCCTTCTGCCAGGGCATCTTGCCATCCAGGTCATGTTGTCTGTCTCAACCCAGTTCCCCAGAAATGGCACCCGAGATAGAGCCTCCATGCTCTTCCTCAAAGGAAAAGGAGGCCAGACAGGGAGGGTGATGTCAGGCTGGGCAGAAGGCAGAGCAGGTGCAAGGTGGGACATTACCAAGCTGGCCGGGGCTTTGCAGGAAAACATAGCTGATTATTTGGTTACAAGGGATGTCTCCAAGGAGACCATATGGAACCACTTCATTCTGGAACATTCCATCAGAGAGTGAAAGGACAAGCAGTTTGTCTGCAAGTTCCTTCCAGTTTCCTGTCTCTCCTTGGTCAAAACTTGCTCCCACAGGGTATTAATTGGGCCACACTTTGGAGTTGTGACATTTGGTCCCTCCAGTCACCCAGTAAGGAAGCCTGAGGCTTCACAGGCCCAGCGGCTCCCTGGGGCTGAGTCCGAGGGGTCAGGCAGGACCAAAAGGACCTGGGAGGTGCGCAAGCTGCATCCAGTACGTTATCTTGGCAGCTGCAGGTGCTGGTGACACACGCTGTCGGGTCAGAGAATCACCTGGTTCCTTCTGGTCTGTGGTGGATGCTGAGCCAGCAGGGGAAATGCAGAGTCAGGGTCCCACCTCCACGGTGGACGGGTTGAGAGGAGGAAAGCGAGAGGTCAGGGTCTCCGTCTGAGAGGTCAGCATGACACCAAAGCAGAACAGAATGTCCCATCGTAACGTCTGCAGTAGCCCCAGCTCAGCGTAAGGCAGGAGGCCACTGCTGGGCAGGCGAGTGAGGATCCAGGGCCGAGCGGCTGGGGCTCCCGGGATAAAATGCAGGTTGGACATGGAGTGGGTTAAGGCTCGAGCCAGCCGGCCGTAGGTGGAGGGTCTACCGCACGGAGGTGGGAGCAGATGGGGGTCGACACGTGACTTTGCCATTAAAAATGACAGATTGCCTACTTGCCTATTTTAATAGTGCTTTGTTTGTGTTGCTCACCCTGAGTATCAGGTTTAAAATGCAGAGATTGTTACACTTTTTAGGAAAATATTTTTTAATTCACATACAGTATACAGCTATCTATGTATACCATATACATTACATAATGATGACCATTGACACCTAAATAGATATGTGTGTGTTTTGTCTCAAGCTCTCTCTCTCCCACACACATACACACACACACACACACACACACACACACACCACCTTGCTTCAGTAAACAGCATCATGCAACCCAGACTAGACTTCGACAGCTCTGGATTCGAGCCAGCTGTATGAATCCAGAGCCCATTGTTCTTACGAGCCACTTTGAGTTTTCTGACCCCATTGTAGTAACGAACATGTATGAAATAACAAGGGAAAAGAAAAAAAGGCTGTTTTTTACAAGCTTTCCCATCTCTGCTGATTTCTGGTGAGTACTGCTATGCTAAATTGAGCCAATTTTGATTAGTAATTATCATCGTGCCTTGCAAAGTTGCTAGAAGATATGGTGCTTGTCAAGTGTATTATGACATTGCACCTACTTTTCCGAGGGATATCATTTCTCATAGCCTGGTGAGTTGCCACCTCTTCCCCACCTATTCTCCAGAAACATCATCATAGTTGACAGGTCTTTATTGCCTCAGCCCCAAAAGTCCTGCCCATGGCATCCCGTGAAGGTGAACCTGCACTAATTGATTCTGTCATTTCTAAGAGGCAGAAACCACATCTGTGGGAGCCTGGTTGGTTCTTTTGTTTTAATGAAGCAAAAGTAGCCTCCATGTTTGTCTGTGCCTGTCTGCAAAGTGACAGTGATTTATTTCAGGCTGAAAGCAAGTTCAGGGCCCTCCTTGGGAAGCACATAAATCTCCCAGCCTCCTTGTGACAGATGCTGATGCCCTGCCAAATACCCTCACGATGATTCCCTCAGAGGGACCCGTCCCTCTTCCCAAAGCCAAAACCTTAGTGTCCACGGCCCTAAAAACCATCGAGCTCTCCCCTTCTCCTCCGATTCTGTCGTGGACGCCATCGTATTTAAAAGAAACACAGGCAAGTATTCTTCCTTCGGTTAAATCTAGTGTCTGTTCCCTGCTTTTCTGGAATAAACCAGATAATGAAAATCACAATTTAATCCCACTTCCTCATGTGAGAGATAAGAAAAACAAAGACTCAGGGAGACTCTGAAACTGTCCATACAAAGAAAGAGCACCGTTTGCCGGGGATCTGCTTGTTTTACAACTAAACAAAGAGTCCTTCTCATTCTAGCTCATTCTAAAATCTTTTTGTAGACTTTGAATTTTTTTATTTTCCACTGATTCTGACATGTAATCTGGGGGCTAATAGGCATTTCCCCAAACTAAAAATCAACAGTACTTAGTTGATCCTTGAAAGCCAAGAAGACCTTATCAACACTTGCCCCCATTTAGGCTACAAGAATCTTCTTTGACTCCGAAATAATTTATGTACCAGACCTACTGCTTCCAACAGTTTCCAAAATAGACCCTCTGACAATTAAAACTATTATTGCTGATTACCTTAGTATGGTGCCTAAGTTCTGGTATTTCCTTTTATTGTTTTTTTATTCTTTCAAACCTAAATTTCTTTTTAAAATGTGACACTATCACTTCTTTTGTATTTTTCATGAACACTTAAGATCACTCATGTCCTCCCAAATGCTTCAGCCAAGGGCATTATGGAGTTCTCACCTTTGTTGACCTGTCTGTACATTTTATCTGTTGACCACTGTCTTCCTGAAACTCTTCTGTTGGCTCCCCTCTCTCTTTGCTCTCGTCCTAAACATCAGACCATCCCCTCTCCCTGTCTTGTAGGTGCCCCCATTCTTCGCCGTCTCTTTAGATACTTGGTCTTTGTCTCTTCTCGCTTGATGCTGCCTCTGTAGACAAGCTCATCCACTTTTGCAGAGTCATCTATTGTCTGCTTGGTTTTAACTCTCAAATCGACCTCTTCAGCCCAGGCCTTTCAACTGAGCTCCACATCTTCTAGAAGGTTCCAACTACCTCTGAATGACACACTGGCACCTTGGTATTGAAAGATGTCACAACGGGACACTTCACTCTCTTCCTACCTGTTTCCTCTTCTCCATTCCCTGCCTCAGGGAGTGACATCATGATCTAAACCCTGCCTGAGTGGGCTCCCTGGGTTTCCCTCTGTCACCTCCTTTTTCTTCAGCCTCTACTTCAGCAGGTCTTTAAAGTCTATTAATTATGTCTCCTAAATATTTCTCTAATAAATTCTCTTCTTCATCAGATTCTTCAAGGACTTATCTCACTATGTCTTGTTATTGTTGTTGTTTTGCTTTACTTTCTTCTCTTTTTCCCCCCTAGGGTCTTAGTTCCCTGACTAGGGATCGAACCCATGCCCCCTGCAGTGGAAGTGTGGAGTCCTACCCACTGGACCACCAGGGAATTCCCTTTTCTTTTTTTTTAATTGAAATATAGTGGATTTACAATAGTGTGTTAGCTTCAGGTGTACAGCAAAGGGATTCAGTTACATATATTTTTTCAGATTATTTTCCATTATAAGCTATTACAAGATATTGAATAGAGTTCCCTGTGCTATACAGTAAATCCTTGTTGCTCATCTATTTTATATATAGTAGTGTGTATCTGTTAAGTCCGTGCTATTAATTTTCCCCACCCCACCTCCCTGTCCCCTTAGAAAACAAACTTATGGTTACCAATGTGAGTTTATATCTGTTTTGGAAGTAAATTCATTTATATATTTAATTTTTTTAATTGAAGTATAGTTGATTTACAATGTTGTGTTAGTTTCATTGGTACATCAAAATGATTCAGTTATACATACATGTATTTCTATTTTTTTCAGATTCTTTTCCCTTATAGGTTATTATAAAATATTGAATAGAGTTCCCTGAGCTCTACAGTAGGTCCTTATTGTTTATCTATTTTATATATAGTGGTGTGTATCTGTTAATCCCAAACTCCTAATTCATCCCTCTCTCCTTTTTCTCCTTTGGTAACCATAAGTTTGCCTTCTATGTCTGATATCTCACTGTGTCTTAACCGTCTGTCTACATATTACTCTCTGCTAAACTTGGGGCCGGACTAGATTGAGAACTAGACTTTCATAGCCATCTGTCACTTCAGTGACCAGCACTGTAGGTATTGGCACATAGTAGATGCCAATAAATTAATTCTCATGTGAATGAAGAAAACAGTAAATGTATAAATGACCTACAACATTAAAAGAGTTTTGAACAGAAAAATTAGCTATAATATCACATTACAGGGGTGGTTTGGTTGTTGTTGCTTGTTTTTATCAGGTCTTTTCAGTTCTTTGTCTATAGGCATACATTTTTTTAGGTAGTTATAATAATAATGGACATATAATTTTCTGTTCTGCTTTTTTCTACTTAAGCATTGATTTGTAGCCGTTTCTCCACGTGCTTATGTGGGCTTTATAGTTCTCCTTTGTAATGGCTACATTATATGGCAAAAGTAATTCCAGAACGATAGGGGTAGGATTGCCAAGCCAGCGCTGGAAGGATTACATCTGATACACAGCACTGAGTGCCAGGGGAACCTGCCAAAGTGTAATAACTTTGAAAACCTCTTTAACTCAAAGCCCAAATTTTCCCATTTGCCAAATAACCCTAATCACAGCTGTTTGTAATCCTCAGAGAAAGGGTGTTGTACAAGTGGAAATTATTTTTAGCATCTTATAGGTTTGAAATATGTTTGTAGACTAGAAATAACTTGCTTTCCTTTGTCTCTCCCTTTGAAGGCAGAGCAGGTTAATGATAACCTACCTTCCCAGAGCAGCCAGGGTTGAGAAGAGTAAGCGGGGAAGGCCAGGCAGAAACACTTCACTTCCTTTGTTGTTCTGGACCCACCTCATCTTTTAAAAAGTTTCCTCCCTGCCTTTCTCCCATAATATGACCATCTTTGCCTGAAATGATCAAATTTTAGCACTGATGAATTATCCTTAGCCCAACTCTCATGTTTCAGATGAAGAAAGAGAGTTCTGGAAAAGCTAAGCAACTTCAAAGTCCTCATGTCCTTGGCTTCTCCTTGCCCCTTCCAGAGTGACCCATTTCTGGAAGAATTTTGGAGTCAAAAGAAATCCCAAACTTTGGGTGACTTTCCATTAATTTTTCAGAAGAAAGGAAGACCAGCAAGAACGAAAAACACCTCCCAGAAGATAGTGAAGTCCCCTTTGTCCTCATGTAATGCTATGTTTTTATGACTCATCAGTTAAACAATACTAACCACAGTGAAATCATAAGGAAATCTACCATATTAATATATGCTCATTTTCCTCTCATTCACGTTAATGTGACAATATTTCCATGCCCAAAAAAGACAAGCCCATTTTGTTTTGATTACCGTTAACATTTTTCCTAAACTTTGTTTCAGAAGCATAAATTGTCGTGCAATGCTCTTTACCTCTGCTTGTTGCATAAATAACCATTGCTAAATCTCCCATTTTTTGTCTCAAAATCCACCATTTGATAATGGCCATTTTCATTTATGACAATGTAAAAAGGCAAATGATACACTCCATGAAATCTCTTTTGAGTTGTTTTCCCCACTGAAGTACATTCATTTGCCATGCTTTTTTTAAAATAAAAATTGTATATATTTAAGGCAAAAGCATGATGATTTGATATACATGTACATCGTAAAATGATTGCTACAGTCAAACTGATGGTGCTAACACATCAGCGCCTCACATAATTACTATTTTTATTGTGTTGAGAACATTTGAAATCTACCCTGTTAGCACATTTCCGGTATGAAACACAATATTATTAACTGCAGTCATCATGCTGTACATTCAATCTGTAGACTTATGTATCCTACATAACTGCAACTTTGTACCTTTTGACCAACATCTCCCCTTTTCCCCCATCCTCATCCCCTGGTAACCACTGTTCTACTCTCTGCTTCTATGAGTTAAGCTTCTCTACATTCCACATTAAGGGGATCATGAGGTATTTGTCTTTCTCTGCCTGTTTTGCCACTAAACTTTAACTCTGAGCTCCAAGCCAGAGTTCATTATTAATATCAAGCTTTTGGTAAATGAACGAGACCTCATTGAAAAACTTCTTGAGCTCAAATGCCTTATTTTATACAACACATGCAGTGCTTGAAAGTCATTTACAAATGAAAATTGTATTAATCACCCGTGCTGTCCATTCACTTAGCTTATTTTTGAGGTTCACTTAAAAGGTTTGGTCTTTGTTCAGTGAGAACCCCATACTCTCACCTGTGACAGCAGATTGCCCAAATGCTGAGACTTCGTTGTTAGAATCAAAGACTGTTAAAGTCTGAGGGTTCTCTGTCAGCATCCAGGACATTTAGTCCATATTTTTGCTTACATTTCTCCAGTCTGAGGGTACACATACCTCTGATAGCCTTTTCCACTGATGATACCTCTCTTGATCAGAAAGATATTTATTCACTGAACTCACATCTACTTCTTTGCTATTTTTACTCATTTATTCTCATTAGATATTTTAACATAGCCACACCAAAAAAAAAAAAAATCATTCTAAAATCTTTCAGAAAATGAGTTACCACCATGCTCTACTTTTCTATAAGTTCAAGTTAAAGAAAACATATCAGACATCAGTAATGCAGGCTCTCACTCTTCCCATAAAACCTATCAGACAAATATAAATAATATAAATCCATTTTCTTATATCTGGGATTCAACACTGAAGTTTGTTCCTGAGGTTCCTTCTGGGTTTGTTTCTATTATCTGTAGCTACTTTATCTCTTCTGGCCCTAAATATGTGACTATCTAGTCATCATCATAAAAGCCAAATGAAGTATTTTGCCTATAAAATAATGCATTGGAACCATGTGAGCCATTAGCCTCTGTGGAAAGTAGAATAATGACCCCCCCCAAAAAAAAGTCCACATGATAATCCCCAGAACACGCGCATATGTTACCTTACATGGCAGATGGACTTTGCAAATGTGATTAAGGATCTTGAGATGGAAATGCAATCACAAGATATCATATAAAAGGGAGGCAGAAGGGTCAGAATCAGAGAAGGAGATGATGACAGATGCAGAGGCCAGAGAAGGAAAGACTGGATGATGCTACATTGCTGGCTTTGGAGGTGAAGGAAGGGGCTACAAGCTAAGGAATGCAGACTGCCTCTAGAAGGGAAAAGACAAGGGAAGAGATTCTCCCCTGGAACATCTATAGGCAACTCAGCCCTACTGACTCTTTGACTGTGGCCGTAAGACCCATTTTGGACTTCCTATCCCCAGAACTGTAAGATAATAAATTGGGGGGGGGGCAGTTTAGATCATTTACATTTAATACAATTATGGATATGACTGGACATCAGTTTATAAAGTTAATGTCATTTTCTGTTTGTCTTCATGATTTTTGTTCCTCTGTGTCCTCTTTCCTGTCTTCCTTTGAATTATTCAAATAGCACTAATATTCCATTTTAATTTTTCTATTGGCTCTGTGACTCTCTCTCTTTGTATAGATGTTTGAGTGGTTATTTTCAGGATTACTTATTACATACCTAACTTTCCACAGTCTACCTGGAGTTAATACTTCCCCCCAAAATATAACACCATTTTCTCTCTCCCCTTTTTGTTATAATCATCCTATACATTTTCACATACCAAAAATCCCATTAAATGATGTTCTGCATTTGCTTTCCACAACATACATATTTTAAAGAACTTGAGAGGTGTGAAATAGTCTCTTTAGCCAGATATTTACCATTTCAGTTGTTTTTCCTGAATTCCTCATGTTCTAGTTTTCCCTCTGGTATCATTATCTTTCCATCTGAGAACCTACCTCTAGCATTTTTTTGTCTTAAAGCAGATCTACTGGGGATGGATTCTAAATCTGTGTGTTTTTAAGCCTCAGTTCGAGGTTATATGTTACAGCAGCGATAGGAAACCAATACACCTCTCCTTTAGAACTCCTTACATCAGTGAGGGGATATTTACAGACGCAAATAAAATGAATACACCAATGCTGCATAGGCTATTAAAAACCATGAGAAGGGAAGTGGACATTATTTTCTCAGTCCATAAAGCGAGGCAGATATTTAAAAGGGGGACTTGGGTGGCATTTTACAAATCTGGAGAAAGCCTTGAGGCAGGAGTGTGGTTGTCGGATGGAAGGAACAGCAGGAAGGCGGGTGAGTGGCAAGGAGTGGGCGAGGGGCCAGTGGCAGAAGATGTGGCCAAGAAGATGGCAGAGCCCCGGCCTGTGAAGTTTACAGGTTTCACCCAAAACGTTGAACTTGAGAGCACTTCTAGAGCTCATTTTTGTTTCCTTGATTTCGTCTTTAGCAAGATAGGCTTTCCAGGATGCCCCTTCCCCTGGCTGTGGCTCCAGAACCAGCCCGAGCGTCGCACATCTTCCTCGTGGCAGCAGCTGGAGTGGGCGCAGTGAAGAGCAGCCTGGTGGCGGTGGAGCCGGGCAGGAGGGGGGCCCATCAAAGGAGCCTAATCACAGAACACACTGACACTGCGGCTGGGTTGCCGCCGACTGGGAGAAAATATCTTCATCGTTTGGCCACCTGAGCAGAGGAGTAAAAATAGAATCCCCAGGATTTAAAAATAAAATGACACACACACACAGAAAGCAGACCCAAATCTCTCCTGAGACTAGAACAGTTTGAAGGGGGAAAAAAAGAAGAAAATGGAGCACCAATTTTGACAGAAAAGAGAACTGGGGAAGAGGATGGTGAGTAATTCCAGGAAGCCCAGTTGCTGGGGCACAGAGACCCAACCCCTGGGGGCTGGAGGAGGAAGCAGCCCAGGTCAGGCATCTCGTTCTGGTGCCTGAAACTGTGGACCCAGCCACCTTCCAGGAAGCCCTGGCATGGCGCCCAGGGACACACTATGGCTGGAAGGCTGGTGCTTCTCCCTTAATCCACCTCTCCCCTTACACATGTGTGTGCAAGCATACACACAAACACTGTTTGTTTCCACTCTAGTCTTCCAAATGACTCCTGCTGTGGATGAAGGACCACATACTCAATATTTTGAAATTAGGGGGTTTTTTGGACACTCAAAATCTGTACCGGGAAAGAAATGAGCCCACCAGGCAGCCTCCTGGGTGGGAACAACCTTACCTCAGTGCTTACAAATGAAAATACAAAGGATTCCCACCTCCATCACCATTACCACCACTTCCAGAAATTGCTTCAGGATCCAGGATCCACAGGAAGGGAAAAGCCTTTTATTCATAAGTAAGCACCTTCAAAAGGATATTACTTTCTTTTCATTACAGCTTTATGGAGATAAAATGCACATGCCATGCAATTCATCCATTTAAAGTAGACAGTAAAAGGGTTGTTAGCATCTACACAGCTGAGCAAACACTAACTACTACAATCAATTTTAGAACATTTTCATCACCCCAAAAACCCCTATGCCTCTTTTCCGTATTTCCCCTCAACCCCTCCTCCAGCCCTAGACAACCCTCAATCTACTTTCTGTCTCTATGGACTCATCTGGACACTTCTGGACACTTATTTCATAAATGTGGTCCTTTGGGATTGACTTAGCACGTTTTCAAGGCTAATGCATGTTGTAGCATGTATAAGTACTTCATTTCTTTTTATGGCTCAATAATATTCCATGTATGAATGTACCACATTTGATTTATCCATTCTTCAGTTGATGGACATTTGGATTGTTTCCACGTGTTGACTATTATGAATAATGCTGCTATGGGCTATGTGGCCTGTTTTCATTTCTCCTGGGTACACACCTAGGAGTGGCCTTGCTGGGTCATATGACAACTTTATGTTTAACCTTTTGAGGGACTGCCAGACTGTTTTCCAAAGTGGTTGCACCATTTTTCATTCCCACCACGTGTGGTGGGTTCCAATTTCTCCACATCCTGGCCAACGCTTGTTATTACCTATATTATTAATTATAGCCATCCTAGTGGTATTTCGTTGTGGTTCTGATTTGCATTTCCCTGATAGCTAATGATATTGAGCATCTTTCCATGTGCTTATTGGTCACTTGTATATCTTCTCTGGAGAAATATCTATTCAGAACCTTTACTCACTTTTAAGTGGGTTATTTGTCTTTCAATTATTGAGTTGGTTGTAGGAGTTCTTACAGATATAAGTTCCTCATCAGAGATATGATATGCAAAAATGTTTATCCCATTCTGCGAGTTTTCCTTTCATTCTCTTGACAGTGTCCTTAGAATTGCAAATGTTTTTAATTTTGATGAAATCCAATTTATCTATGTTTTCTTTAGTTGCTGTCTTCATTACTGCAGCTTTTGTAGTAAGTTTTTTTTTTTTTAATATATTTTTCTTAACCATATTTGCTTATTTATTTATTTATTTATTTTTATTTTATGGCTGTGTTGGGTCTTCGCTTCTGTGCGAGGGCTTTCTCTAGTTGCGGCAAGTGGGGGCCACTCTTCATCGCGTTGCGCGGGCCTCTCACTATCGTGGCCTCTCGTTGCGGAGCACAGGCTCCAGACGCGCATGCTCAGTAGTTGTGGCTCACGGGCCTAGTTGCTCCGCGGCATGTGGGATCTTCCCAGACCAGGGCTCGAACCCGTGTTCCCTGCATTGGCAGGCAGATTCTCAACCACTGCGCCACCAGGGAAGCCCTGTAGTAAGTTTTGAAACTGGGAAATGTGAGCCCTCCAATTTTGTTCCTTTTACAGATTGTTTTGGCTATTCTGGGTCCCTTGAATTTCCATAGGAATTTTAGGATCAGCTTGTCAATTTCTGCAAAGATGCCAGCTTGGATTTTGATAGGGATGCACTGAATCTATAGATCAGTTTGCGGAGTACTGTCATCTTAAAATATTAAGTCTCCCAATCAATGTCTTGAATTTCTTTCCATGACTTTGTAGTTTTGTGGTTTTCAGAGTATAAGATTGGCACTTTTTTTTTTTGCTAAATACGGTCCTAAGTATTTTATTCTTTTTGATGCTATTGTAAATAGAGTTGTTTCCTTAATTTAATTTTCACTTTGTCTGCAGCTACTATGCAGAAATCTAATTGATTTTTATATATTGATCTTATACCCTGCAACCTTTCTGAACAAAAGGAACTGGGATTAAAATATACAATTTAAAAAAAAAAAACAGGTCGCAATAAAAAAGGTCAAAAACATTGTAAAAGAAATTCAATTATAAGTTTGAAAAGAAGGTAAGTCGTGTTCTTATCCAGAGGAATAAAGGGAAATAGGACCCTTGAGGTCTGTAAAGAGGTAAGATAGTTTGTCAGGGGAGTAAAAACATTGCAGATGTTTTTGTTAGTTGAGATTTTAACTTTTAGAATATTTAACATAAAGTTTCTCTTGGTGTGGAAGGGACTCATTTCCTTGTCACCTCAGCACTCATACTTGGCATAAGCCAAGTTTCCAGACTTAGCATCCTTGGGAAGAGGCCACCTTACAGTGGTACAGTCACTGTACAACTAATCTAATGACCACAAGAAAGGCAAGATTGGGTGGACCTTTGTGAGTCATTGCCAGCATTTTCTTTTTTCTCAAAATCAAGCTAGGCCATTAAAGGGATTCTGGGTCTTTGCCCACATTCTCCCCAAGTTGTCTGACACAAGGACCATAAACACCAGCAAAGTCCCTCCTTGCATGACTAGTCTGGTGCAGTTAGTTTGTACCTAATATTTCATACTAAAATCTTGGAGCGAAAGTGAATTTTAATGACCCTTGAGGCATCCTTTTCACCTCCCAACCAAGATGGTTACTGAGAACAGCTTGGGATACAGAGATTCTATCCAGAAATCTCCTATAAGGTTTTTTAAACAAATAAACAGGCAACAGTAACTATGACAATAGCTGTGTTTTAATAAAATCAAGTTACATGGATGCATACTTTGCACACAGATGAGTAGCAGTTGAATCAATCAATTAGTCAAGAAAAGGAAAGATGTAAACTTACCGAGTTTTTAAGAATTTGAACAGTAAATAATCTTCTGTTTTAAAACTTCTACAGTATTTAATGGTATGTAATTGGCAAATATGGTTTAAAACTTTAAATAAAATTTTTAAATGCCCTTTGAAAAAATATATATGTTCTTTGCTCCCAAAGGATCCACTTATAGACATGTGTGCTGTAGTCAGTCTTGTCTAAGGGCACAGATATATACATGCAAGGGTAAAAAATTTAAAGCTGCCTTAAATGTCCATTAATAGGAAAATGTTTAAATAAACTATGGGATACTATGCAATCATTAAAAACAGTGTCAGCCTCCAAAAGAACTGACCCCCAAAAATGTGTACAAGATAAATTACTTACTGAGAAAATCGAAATATATAATATCACATATATATATATGGTATCTCACACTTTTAAAAATCACATATTAGAAAATAAATATTTCTCTATAACAATATTGATCTATGAATATAAAAGAAGAAAAATACATGGAAGGATCCTGTGATAAGCAGAATAATAGCCCGCAAAGATGTCCACATCCTAATCCCAGAACCTGTGAATATGTTATTTGGCGACGGAGAGCTTAGCACAGATGAAATTAAGGTTATGAAGCAGCTGACTTTAAAATAGGGAGATTGGGACTTCCCTGGTGGCCCAGTGGTTAAGAATCCGCCTTCCAATGCCGGGGACACGGGTTCGATCCGTGTTCGGGGAGCTAAGATCCCACATGCCGCGGGGCAACTAAGTCCACGTGCCACAACTAGAGAGGAGCCCACGGGCCTCGACGAAAGATCCCTCATGCCGCAACTAAGACCCGACACACCAAATAAATATTTTTTTTAAAATAATAATAAAATAGGGAGATTGTCCTGGATTATCTGGATGGGCTCAATGTACTCACAAGGGTCCTTACAAGTGAGAGGGGGAGGCAGGCGCGTCAGAATCAGAATCAGAGGGGCGCAGCGGGGAAAGACTCGACTGGCCATTGCTGGTTTTGGAGGTGGAGGAAGGGCCATGATTCCAGGACACAGCTGCCTCTAGAAGCTGGAAAAGGAAACCCATTCTCCACTAGCCTAGAGAAAACTATCCTGTTGACACCTTGATCTTAGCCCAGTGAGACCTGTTTCATACTTATGACCTCCAAAACCATAAGATAATAAATTTGTGTTGTCTTTATCCACTGATAAAGAGTAATTTTTTACAGCAGCAACAGGAAATGAATAAAGATGCATAACAAACGAAATAGTAAGTTATGTTCAATGGAGTAGAATTAAAGTGCAATGAGAGGACACCTTTATTTTTTACACTTTACAGTTATTGACTATGTTTTTTATATGAACACATGTACCTTTTGTAATTTAAAAGATTTTTTTTAAAACCTGCGGGGTTGTCTATGAGAGAAGAGTAGACAGACTGACAACTATAAGGATGTTGAGAAAAGAAAGGATAGTCCTTTCTGTTTGCATAACAGCAACTTTCTGTTTGCATCACAGCAACTGGAGGAGGTGGGATTTAAAGTGGATCTTAAATCAACAGGATATTCACAAGCAAAGATAGAGGCGATCAGCGTGAACAAAGGGATGGTCCAACCACGTGGGAAGACTATCGGGTGTAATTTACATGATATTCAGCTGAGCACAGTGGGACTTACCATCTACAAGAGCTTTAATCCCTGATCCCAGAGGCTTGGATGGGTTACTGCGGGTTTGGGCTTCATTTGGTAGGTGATGGAAACCTATGAAGGTTTTGGCATTGTGGAAAAAACTGAATGTGTTACTTTTTTCAGATTAATCCTTCAGTGCAGAGAGATAAAGGGAGACAGAGAAGTACACTCCACCACAGCTAGCCCTGAGATCAGAACAGAAGGGAAGAGGGCAATGCAGAGAGGAATTTGGGAGCTGCTGTGGAAGCCAGTTCTGGAAGGCTTCATCACTCAGCAGCTATGGGCTGGCAGAAGGAAGCAGAGCAGTAGGAAATGTGAGGGTGAGAGCGGGTTGGGATAAACTGAGTTTTAGATGCCAGGGGAGTCTCCTGTGTATGTGCTGGGTGGCAGTGGGATAGGGGTGACTTGTAAGGCTCCAGGACAGGGGGTTGCCATGGAGAGTGGGCACAGGGCCACGGCCAGAGCCTGGACAGCACCCATCTGCGTCTCCACAGCAAGATCCATCTTTCTGTCACATCCTCGTCCCTTCTCTTTAACCCATACGCTTCCCCTGCCTGCCCTCCCAGGGAACTTTTATACCTGGCATAGTGATCATTTGTTCTTCTTTCCCATAGCCGTACTTAGCCTTTCTAAATATTTCACAAACATAGTGGTTCAGCGCCAGAAGTCTTGCACTCTGCATATTCTCAGGGGTGAGTGTGTGTCTCTCCACATGCTGCTGACGTGCATGGGTCTCTCTCTGCTGAGATTCTAGTGACAGATTCCCCAGCAGCCCTGAGAAACCCGGGCCCATAGCCCACACTGTTAGGAAACCTGTTTTTACTGCTGACCTAGACCTTTCCATCAGAAAGGTCTTTTCCTCCCGAGATCTGCCAAAACAAGAGGCGTGACCTGCTTTTTGTGTGCATCGTAAAAGGTAATTAGTTCAAGACCCTGATGTGCACAGTTAAACTTTTCTCTTATACATACTAAGTATTTCATCAGAAATTCTTCTCGAGTAAGTCTCATTGGCAATCGTGCGAAGTGAGGGACTGGCAAAGAGCAAAAATAAAAGAACGGACCACTTGCTTTGGGGGGATTCATGCCATTTGAGTTTTACAGACACACACATCAACCCCTCCCCCTGGTCTCAGAAGAGGTGTCCCCACCCCAGGAATCCTACATAAGATCTGAAGAACTAGCTTCTGGTCAACTTTTTCCTCTTAATACCCAGGAAGCCAAGGGACCAACATTATTAGCTTAACTGTTCTATTGTATTGAAAGGAAACAGTATTTAACATCAAAACGCAAGACATTTTTCTGATCTGGTCCTGCTGATCCACTCAAACTTATCACTGATTTGAAACACCTTTCAGAATCAAAACATAACTCTCTACCCCAGACATCCTGGGAATGACATTTACATCTCTCTCTTTTTTTTTTTTTACAAGAGGAGATGACCATAGCAATATTCTATGAACAATCCCAAGTACACAGGCTGAGAATTGCTTTCTTTCCCTTATGTTCAATGTGAAACAATAAGCAACAGGACTCTAAGGAATTTATTTTATGATCGGCGCTTGTATCGCCCCTGCTCGCCCCTCCCCCAGCCACTATGCATATTTTCTACCACCTCCACTTTTACGAAATTATCTACTTTTTCTTCTTCATCATATTCCCTTCGGCTTGTTCCTTGAAATGATCACTTTGGATACCACATGGGTTGATACTGAAACGGCCCCTCCTGGTGAGGAGCTCCTGGTCACTGGGGAATATTTCAGAATTTCCCACTGAACATCCATGTTAAGTCCCCACCCCACTCTGCCAAATACCCAGCCCCATTTATGGATGGGTATTTAAAGAGAAACTTTGAACTGTCATTGAAATAGATTTTTTTAAAATTAATTAATTTATTATTTATTTATGTTTGGCTGCATTGGGTCTTCGTTGCTGCGCGTGGGCTTTCTCTAGTTGCGGCAAGCAGGGGCTACTCTTCGTTGCAGCGTGTGGGCTTCTCTTTGCGGTGGCTTCTCTGTGTTGCCGAGCATGAGCTCTATGCGCACAGGCTTCAGTAGTTGTGGCACGCAGGCTCAGTAGTTGCAGCTCACAGGCTCTAGAGCGCAGCCTCAGTAGTTGTGGCACACGGGCTTAGTTGCTCCACAGCATGTGGGCTCTTCCCGGACCAGGGCTCGAACCTGTGTCCCCTGCATTGGCAGGTGGATTCTTAACCACTGCGCTACCAGGGAAGTCCAGGTTTTTAAAATGTAGAAGGCCTTGACTTCCCTGGTGGTCCAGTGGTTAAGACTCCACTCTTCCACTGCAGGGGGCATGGGTTCAATCCCTGGTCAGGGAACTAAGATCCCACGTGCTGCATGGCCAAAAAAGAAAAAAATTCTTTGAAATGTAGAAGGCCTTGAAAATGATTTTATAAACACACATATAAAATAATTTTCCCAAGAATCTCTCTGAATTGGCTTCTTGAAATGGTAGCTGAGCAAATGTTACATAATTTCCCCTTTTATCACACTCAGGGTGAGAGAAACAGTGCAATGTCCCCAAAGAAACATGCAAGTGCTGGGGCGGGGATGGGGTAGAAAAAGCATTTTCACTTTTATGTTATGATGGAGAGTCGGCTTAGCCCCAAACGTGGCCAAGGTCCCTAAGCAAAGAAGCCAAGAACTGGGTCGACGTGAAAAGTTAATTGTGCATTTTCTCCTCCCAGAGGCCAGGCACTGGGATCCAGGTTGAGGCCACTGTAGCATGGTGATACCAAAAACCATGAGACCGCTGGAGTTCTGAGCATTCGTTTCATCTGGGCTCTACTAACACACATCCATGCCCCCCTCCTGACCTTCTAGAACTGAGTTCCCCGGAGACAGAGAGCTCCAGGTCATGATGATGAGAACCTTTAAAAGGCAAAATTAACTTTTCCTTTAAAACTAGCCATACATACTCTCCTCGATTTCCGAGGATTTACATTTCCTTTCTGAACGCAATTTTATAGTCAGGGCGTGATCTGTTATTCAGAGGCTGATGTGCCGGTAGAAGAATGAGACAAACTTTCCATTCTCCTCCCTCTCTTTTCACTCTGCCTGATCACTGGTCATTTCACTGGTCATTTCACTGATCATTAAATCATTCGCCAATAGGAAACACAAACAGGGTGACAGTCGTTCAGGGGGTTGAGGTGTCTCGGCAAAATGGACGGTGAAGTGAGCACCAGTTCTGGATTCTGAGGACGTGGGTTCAAGCACATACCAGATCTAGGCCACAAACGTGATGGCCAGAGGTGGGTCTCACCTTGGATTGAAACCTTGAAACCTCAGCTCTGCCACCGACCGTGTGACTGAACATGTGAATGCACTTTTTTGCATGTCGATTCATTGGTCTAGTCATTGGGAATGACGGTAATACCTATGTCGTAGTACTGTAATGAAACGACTCACGTACAAAGCACCCAACACAGGGACCGATAGGCAATAGGTAACTCTTGTTATATGTGATGGTAACTCTCGTTGTCCTAGTTGTATAAAATCAAATGTGTCCCTTAACCATCTGTCTTCAGTGCCCTAAACTATAAAATAATGCCGACCTCACAGAGCTGTAAGAATTATCCTATTGTATAAGATGAAAGTATGATGCACATAATCACCAGTAAAATACTAGTTATAGAAAAGTCTTAAAAATTGGGGTCAGCTGTTTACAATAGCCAAGACATGAAAGCAACCTAAATGTCCATAGACAGAGGAATGGATAAAGAAGATGCGGTATATATATATACAATGGAATATTACTCAGCCATAAAAAAGAATGAAATAATGCCATTTGCAGCAACATGGATGAACTTAGAGATTATCATATTAAGTGAAGCAAGTCAGACAGAGAAAAACAAATATCATATGACATCACTTATATGTGGAATCTAAAAAAATGATACAAATGAACTTGTTTACAAAGCAGAAATAGACTTACAGACAGAAAAGAAACTTATGGTTACCAAAGGGGAAAGGGAGGGGGAAGATACATTAGGAGTTTGGGATTAACATACACTACTATATATAAAATAGGTAAACAACAAGGACCTACCATATAGCACAGGGAACTATACTCAATATCTTTAATAATCTGTAATGGAAAAGAATCTGAAAATGTGTGTGTGTGTATGTGTATAGATATATATATATATACACACACACACACATATGTAACTGAATCACTTTGCTGTACACTTGAAACTAACACAACATTATAAATTAACTATACTTCAGTTTAAAAACTGGGGGTCAGAAGACCAATAAGAAATCTCACATACTACTTTGGGAAACGATTTCCCATGACCCACTCCAGCTGAAGGAGCTCTATCAGGGTGGAACCCCAGCCTCATAGGCAAGCAAGGGGTAATAAGACCCCAAAGGAGATGCCTGGGTGACAAGCAGGGCGGGTTGCCACACCCCACAGTAGCCCGAAGGGGACTCTGAGATGTAATAAATCAGAGCCAGACAGTTTATTACGCACAGCACAGCAAATGGCAGGAACATCAGGTGGTGGTGCTGGTTCCCCCGCCTCCCAAGCCCCCTGGGCAACATGGTGGGTCCAGATGGAAGCCGGTCACACAGCAGGCTGTGCTGCAGCCGAGGAACGTGTGGCCCAGAACTCAGCACCTTTGGTAGCAAGCGGCAAACAAGCCAGTGCCCCCGCTTCCACTGAGGAGCAAGCAGGAGCCACACCATGCTCACCTTGACCTACCTTGTTTGTATGTGACCAGCTACAGGAACTGCTCAGCAGCAGGGATGGATATGGCTTGAAGTCTGCACTCTCGAGAAGGACATTCAGGGATGCTTGGGGCCCATGGTGGACTGTCCCTCCCCCAAAATGCATAGCATATAAGCCAGTCATTACAGTAATTATTCCATCCTGGGTATATACACAACCGAAATGCAAGCCCATGCCACCAAAAGACATACAAAATATTCATAGCAGTGTTACTTTTTAACAGCCCCCAAGTGCAAAGGACTAAAATGTCCATCGACAACAGAATGGATAAATACATGATAGGACGGGCATACAATGGGATACTTACACAGTTAAACAAACAACAGCTACGCCGAACAACCAGGACGAATCTCGTAAACATCATGTTGAGTGAAAGGACCCAGACACACAAAAGGACACACCCTTTATGATTCCATTTATCTAGAGTTAAAAGCAAGCCAAACCAATCCACAGGCTTGGACGCCAGCAGGGTGGGAAACTTTGGGGAGGGGAGGAGGTGGTGACAGGCAGCCAGCCTCTGGGACACTCGTGATGCTCTCTTCCTTGATGGAGAGGTGTTTCCATGGGTGTATTCACTTTGGGACAAGGCATCCGGCTATAAACTTATAACTCATATCCTTTTTGCCTATATGTTATATTTCAGTAAAACTTTTTTTTTTTTAAAGAAGTTGGGCCAAGTAGAAAGAATGGAATGATCGGGCCCGCGGCCACCATCCCTTTAATGACGAGCCTTACTGCCAGCAGCGAGAGGAAGAGAAGCCATTAGCAGGCCAGCTCTTCTAACAAGGGACAGCATCGCAGATAGAGACTCCTAAGTGAGCCTTAAACAGGTGACATCACCAACATTCCACAGCATTCCAGAGAATAATCATACCACAAATGACTGCTCAGAACTATTGCTTCTAAGAACCCCCAATTACCACAAGTCCTTCTATCACTGACCATTACATAGTCTTCCTGATTAAGTACCTTGTCACTAGGAGGAAAGGGAAGATGAAGCTTTGGTGTCTGGCAGATGGAGCCACTGCCCTGGCTTTTATTAAGGCTTAAACAGGAGATGTGAGCTTCTTGTATCTGAGCACACGCCCATAGGAAAATTCTGGCACTGAGTTATTGGAACAGCTTATGGATGCTACCAAAATCCCGAAGTTGGCAGTCTTTGCAGAACTTTCCTCAAACAGCGGCTGAAAATTATTTCTAATAGTAGGAGGATGGAGGTGGGGTGCCAGCTGCTGGGAGATAGTGGGAGAGGTAAGCAGCCTAATTTTGGGGTAGAAAGAAGTCTTATTTCTCAGCTTGGATTCCCAGTAACAGAAATATATATTTTGGTTCTTTCTGTTACTTTTTAACTTGGCAATTTATAACTTCTAACATCTGACTGTCAGGCTACACAGAAATATTAGCAGAGTGTGGATCTGTTTCCCTCTCAGTCTGCTTAAGTTAATGTAGCACCAATGTCTGGTATTCCCAGAACAGAGTAGAATATATTTACTAACATATAGCATATAAGGTCAGTTAAAAATAAATAACATTTAGTGATCAATTAAAATGAATTTGGCTAGACTTTTATCAGCAGGGGAAGAAGTTATTCAAGAGATCTGCACTTAGTTAGACCAGAACGTGGACAACCAGATCTAACCTTCACCTCTAAGCATCTAATGTGAAAGCAAACAGGAGAGCTGGAATCATCAATCCAAATTGTCAGTACAGAATTGTACTAGAAACCCAGTTTAATCATTTCTGGTAGAAATCTTTATCCTAGTATTTATCATCCAGGATTTTTATTGTCCAACTATTTGTTTCCTCTGACGACCCTGGGCTTCCTTAAGCCACAGATTTCTTTATATGTCACAGGCTCTGGCATAGTACCGAGCACATGGCTGGTAGTCAATGCGTTTTGTTGAATGAACAAATAAACTTGCTTGGCTGGTATCATGGGGAGAGAACAGAAGTGCTTACTGATCAGCTCAGCCCATCTGACCAAGGTTCTCTCATCAGCTAGACCCACCAAGTCTCAGAACACAATGACCTCATTTCCAAGCTTTGTCATATTTTTCATCTTTTAAAATAGATTTTATCTTTTTAGAGTAGTTCTATGTTTACAGCAAAATTGGGCGGAAAGTACAGAGATTTCCCTTATACCCCATCTCCACATGCACAGCCTCCCCTATGATCAACATCCCCACCAGATGGTCCATTTGTTACAACTGAGGAGCCTACACTGACACATCTTCATCACCCAGAGTACAGAGTTGGCATTACAGTTCACTGTGTTGCACATTCTATGCATTGTGACCAAATCATAATAACCCACCACTGTAGTATGATACAGAACAACTTCCCTGCCCTAAAAGTCCTCTGTGCTCTGCCTCTTCATCCCTCCCTCCCCGCTAACCCCAGGCCACCAGGGATCTTCTCACTGTCTCCATAGTTCTGTCTTTCCCAGAATGTCATAGAGTTGGAATCACACAGTATGTAGCCTTTTCCAATTGGTTTCCTTCACTTTGTAATATGCATTTAAGGTTCTTCCTATCTTTTCATGGCTTGATTGGTTTGGTTTTAGTGCTTTCTATATATTTTTTTTTAATTAATTTATTTACTTATATTTCTTTTATTTTTGGCTGCAGTGGGTCTTCGTTACTGCTCGTGGGCTTTCTCTAGTTGCGGTGAGCAAGGGCTACTCTTCGTTGCGGTGTGCCAGCTTCTCATTGCGGTAGCTTCTCTTGTTGCAGAGCACGGGCTCTAGGCTCACAGCTTCAGTAGTTGTGGCACACGGGCTTAGTTGCTCCGCGGCATGTGGGATCTTCCCAGACCAGGGCTCAAACCCGTGTCCCCTGCATTGGCAGACGGATTCTTAATCACTGCACCACCAGGGAAGTCCCTGCTTTCTATATTTTTAAGATGACACTGTTTTTTTTAATGCAACTGTTTTTTATTTTAATTTTTTTAACATCTTTATTGGAGTATAATTGCTCTACCATGTTGTGTTAGTTTCTGCTGTATAACAAACTGAATCAGCTCTATGTATACATATATCCCCATACCCCTCCCTCTTGCATCTCCCTCCCACCCTCCCTATCCCACCCCTCTAGGTGGTCACAAAGCACCAAGCTGATCTCCTTGTGCTATGCAGCTGCTTCCCACTAGCTATCTATTTTACATTTGGTAGTGTATATATGTCAATGCTACTCTCTCACTTCGTCCCAGCTTACCCTTCCCCCTCTCCGTGTCCTCAAGACCATTCTCTACATCTACGTCTTTATTCCTGTCCTGCCCCTAGGTTCGTCAGAACCATTTTTTTTTTTTTTTTTTACATTCCATATATATGTGTTAGCATACGGTATTTGTTCTTCTCTTTCTGACTTACTTCACTCTGTATGACAGACTCTAGGTCCATCCACCTCACTACAAATAACTCAATTTTGTTTCTTTTTATGGCTGAGTAATATTCCATTGCATATGGGTGCCACATCTTCTTTATCCATTCATCTGTCGATGGACACTTAGGTTGCTTCCATGTCCTGGCTATTGTAAATAGTGCTGCAATGAACATTGTGGTACATGACTCTTTTTGAGTTAGGTTTTCTCAGGGTATATGCCCAGCAGTATGATTGCTGGGTCATATGGTAGTTCTATTTTTAGTTTTTTAAGGAACCTCCATACTGTTCTCCATAGTGGCTGTATCAATTTACATTCCCACCAACAGTGCAAGAGGGTTCCCTTTTCTCCACACCCTCTCCAGCATTTACTGTTTGTAGATTTTTTGATGATGGCCATTCTGACCAGTGTGAGGTGATACCTCATTGTAGTTTTGATTTGCATTTCTCTAATGATTAGTGATGTTGAGCACCCTTTCACGTGTTTGTTGGCAATCTGTATATCTTCTTTGGAAAAATGTCTATTTAGGTCTTCTGCCCGTTTTTGGATTGGGTTGTTTGTTTTTTGATACTGAGCTGCATGAGCTGCTTGTATATTTTGGAGATTAATCCTTTGTCAGTTGCTTTGTTTGCAAATATTTTCTCCCATTCTGAGGGTTGTCTTTTCGTCTTGTTTATGGTTTCCTTTGCTGTGCAAAAGCTTTTAACTTTCATTAGGTCCCATTTGTTTATTTTTGTTTTTATTTCCATTTCTCTAGGAGGTGGGTCAAAAGGGATCTTGCTGTGATTTATGTCATGGAGTGTTCTGCCTATGTTTTCCGCTAAGAGTTTTATAGTGTCTGGCCTTACATTTAGGTCTTTAACCCATTTTGAGTTTATTTTTGTGTATGGTGTTAGGGAGTGTTCTAATTTCATTCTTTTACATGTAGCTGTCCAGTTTACCCAGCACCACTTATTGAAGAGGCTGTCTTTTCTCCAGTGTATACTCTTGCCTCCTTTATCAAAGATAAGGTGACCATATGGGCATGGGTTTATCTCTAGGCTTTCTATCCTGTTCCATTGATCTATATTTCTGTTTTTGCACCAGTACCATACTGTCTTGATTACTGCAGCTTTGTAGTATAGTCTAAAGTCAGGGAGCCTGATTTGTCCAGCTCCATTATTCTTTCTCAAGATTGCTTTGGCTGTTCGGGGTCTTTTGTGTTTCCATACAAATTGTGAAATTTTTTGTTCTAGTTCTGTGAAAAATGCCATTGGTAGTTTGATAGGGATTGCATTGAATCTGTAGGTTGCTTTGGGTAGTAGAGTCATTTTCACAATGTTGATTCTTCCAATCCAAGAACATGGTATGTCTCTCAATCTGTTGGTATCATCTTTAATTTCTTTCATCAGTGTCTTATAGTTTTCTGCATACAGTTCTTTTGTCTCCTTAGGTAGGTTTATTCCTAGGTATTTTATTCTTTTTGTTGCAGTGGTAAATGGGAGTCTTTCCTTAATTTCTCTTTCAGATTTTTCATCGTTCGTGTAGAGGAATGCAAGAGATTTCTGGGCATTAACTTTGTATCCTGCTACTTTACCAAATTCATTGATTAGCTTTAGTAGTTTTCTGGTAGCATCTTTAGGATTCTCTATGTATAGTATCATGTCATCTGCAAACAGTGACAGTTTTACTTCTTCTTTTCCGATTAGGATTCCTTTTATTTCTTTTTCGTCTCTGATTGCTGTGGCTAAAACTTCCAAAACTATGTTGAATAATAGGGGTGAGAGTGGGCAACCCTGTCTTTTTCCTGATCTTAGTGGAAATGGTTTCAGTTTTTCACCATTGAGAACGATGTTGGCTGCAGGTTTGTCATATATGGGCTCTATTATGTTGAGGTAAGTTCCCTCTATGCCTACTTTCTGGAGAGTTTTTATCATAAATAGGTGTTGAATTTTGTCAAAAGCTTTTTCTGCATCTATTGAGATGATCATATGGTTTTTCTCCTTCAGTTTGTTAATATGGTGTATCACATTGATTGATTTGCGTATATTGAAGAATCCTTGCATTGCTTGGATAAACCCCACTTGGTCATGGTGTATGATCCTTTTAATGTGCTGCTGGATTCTGTTTGCTAGTATTTTGTTGAGGATTTTTGCATCTATGTTGGTCAGTGATATTGGCCTGCACTTTTCTTTTTTTGTGACATCTTTGTCTGCTTTTGGTATCAGGGTGATGGTGGCCTCGTAGAATGAGTTTGGGAGTGTTGCTCCCTCTGCTATATTTTGGAAGAGTTTGAGAAGGACAGGTGATAGCTCTTCTCTAAATGTTTGATAGAATTCACCTGTGAAGCCATCTGGTCCTGGGCGTTTGTTTGTTGGAAGATTTTTAATCACAGTTTCAATTTCAGTGCTTGTGATTGGTCTGTTTATTTTTTCTATTTCTTCCTGGTTCATTCTTGGAAGTTTGTCCTTTTCTAAGAATTTGTCCAGTTCTTCCAGGTTGTCCATTTTTTTTTGGCATATAGTTTCTTGTAGTAATCACTCATGATCCTTTGTATTTCTGCAGTGTCAGTTGTTACTTTTTCTTTTTCATTTCTAATTCTGTTGATTTGAGTCTTCTCTCTTGTTTTCTTGATGAGTCTGGCTAATGGTTTATCAATTTTGTTTACCTTCTCAAAGAACCAGCTTTTAGTTTTATTGATCTTTGTTATCTTTTCCTTCACTTCTTTCTCAGTTATTTCTGATCTGATCTTTATGATTTCTTTCCTTCTGCTAACTTTGGGGTTTTTTGTTCTTCTTTCTCTAATTGCTTTAGGTGTAAGGTTAGGTTATTTGAGATTTTTCTTGTTTCTTGAGGTAGGATTGTATTGCTATAAACTTCTCTCTTAGAACTGCTTTTGCTGCATCCCATAGGTTTTGGGTCGTTGTGTTTTCATTGTCATTTGTTTCTAGGTATTTTTTGATTTCCTCTTTGATTTCTTCAGTGATCTCTTGGTTATTTAGTAGTGTATTGTTTAGCTCCATGTGTTTGTATTTTTTGCAGTTTTTTTTCTTGTAATTGATATAAGATGACACTTCTGATGATCTAAATTAGTTCTCATTATTTCTGGGGGAGAACCCACAAATCCATTGTCCCAATCCTGACCGCAATTAAACTCATCAGAGGAGATAGACTCAGAGGTCCAATCAAGTGCTCAAGACTTTGAATTTTAACCAGTCTAGGGCGGGGTCTAGGCATCAGTACCATGTACTATGTCCCCAAGTGATATGACCAGAGTTGAGGACCGTTGCTGTAGTTGGTACATTTATTCTAAATACCTTAGAGTTGCTGAATGTCTATAATAATAAAGGAGGCTACGATTTCATCCGCCACATGCCCCACAAGTAATAATTTATTTTAATATAATCAGCAAAGTCATTGTTACATGTCATATCTAGCATTACCATATTTTTTTCTTTTTTTTGGCTTCTGCCAGCTTGTTGCTTCATTAAGAGTGCAGGTGACTTAAGATGCACTATTCTGGTTTTTTTATGCTATGATTATCTCATAATCTAACTCCAGATTCAGAGCACTCTTGGACATAAAGTTGGGCCTCTGATTTTAAATAGTCTAGAACTATGACACCATAAAACTCATAGAAGAGAACACAGGCAAAACATTCTCTGACATAAATCATACCAATGTTTTCTTAGGTCAGTCTCCCAAGGAAATAGAAATAAGAGCAAAAATAAACAAATGGAACCTAATCAAACTTATAAGCTTTTGCACAGCAAAGGAAACCACAAACAAAACAAAAAGACAACCTACAGACCGGGAGAAAATATTTTCAAATGATGCTACCTACCGACAAGGGCTTAATTTCCAAAATATACAAACAACTCATACAACTCAATAAGAAAAAAACAAACAACCCAATCAAAAAATGGGCAGAAGACCTAAATAGGTATTTCTCCAAAGACATACAGATGACCAAGAGGCACATGAAAAGATACTCATCATCGCTAATTATTAGAGAAATGCAAATCAAAAGTACGATGAGATACCACCTCACACCAGTCAGAATGGCCATCATCAGAAAGTCTATAAATAATAAATGCTGGAGAGGGTGTGGAAAAAGTGAACCCTCCCACACTGTTGATGGGAATGTAAATTGGTGCAGCCACTACAGAGAGCAGTATGGAGGTTCCTCAAAAAGCTAAAATAGCCTAGAACTGGAAGGTCAGTTCTGCCTTCATTATCACCCTGGACGGATAAACATGCAGCGAACCTCAGGAGATTTGTATGGAGAGAAATCACATAAGTATTACTTTTAAATGTGAGTGCCATATATGATGATCCTTTCCTCATTAAGGACTCCAAGCACTTCTGCGGTATATACTAAATAAGTAATGAATCACTTAGAAATGGAATCAAAGTCTAGTTTCACATAAGCAAGTCTGACAACCTCTCATAACACCCTGGCAGGACTTCGTCCTTTTGCCAATTCTCAGCAAGTGTCAAAGTTGAGTGAGGTTTCCTCTGCCAGGTCCCCTGCTGGGATGATTGCCAACAGGCAGAAAGAGATCATATTGGGGCAAAGATTAATATCTGACCCCCGGGTGAGATTACCTTTCGGTAATGAATCAGCAAGGTTTCTTTGAAATCAGCAGAAATATGAGAGGAAGCATCATTTACCATGAATAACCGTCACCAGGGAATTAGGAGAGTGACCTTTGGGTAAACTACTTAAACCCGTGGGTTCCATGTTATCATTTTTTAGAGCAAAGGCGTGTTCATTTTAAATGCCAGCACTGTGCCCGTGACCTTCCCCCCACCCCACGGGTCACCAGAAGCTCTAAGAGGTGTGACAACCTAACCACTCCAGCCTGGACTCTCCTCTCCCACCCACACTGCCCTGCTCTTGACCTCACTTCTCCCTCTTGCTCTTGCCCCTTTTCTCCCCCACTTCCCAGCAAAAGTCCTTGAAAGTGCTCTGTGTCCTCCCTGCCACCAGTGGCCTCCCCCAACCCTCCCCCGAGCCCACCGTGCTCTCCTGAGGTCACTGGTGACCCCACCCCTGGGGCCAAATCCAGTCTCCGCTCTCAGCGCTCATCATGCCCGACCCCCCAGCGGCATTTAATCGCTGACAGGTAGCCAGTCACAGACATCGTCCTCTCCTGGCTTTCCTCCTCCTCCTCCTCCTCCTCCTCCCTCACGGAAAGCTTCTCTCCATCTCATTTGCTGCTGCATCCTCCTCTCCAGCCTCTCCCTACGTGAGTGCCTCAGGGCTGTGTCCCCCTCCCATGGGGGCCTCAGCGATGGCCAAGGCTTTAAATATTATCATCACTGCGTAGACTCCAAAATGGGTACCTGTAGCCGTGACTTCACTGCTGGACTCTAGACTGAGACCTCCATCTTCCTCAACATCTCAACACCTGGATTCTCAAACTCAACAGGTCTCGTCTCCTCCCCACACCTGCTCCTCCCTTATCCTCCCACCTTATTTAATAGCCTCTAGAGCTGTCCAGTTGTTTAGACCAAAGGCTTTGAGGTCATCCTCCACTCTCCTTTTTTTTTCTCACATTCCACATCCAATTCATGAGCAAGTCTAACTGGTTCTCTTGTCAGAATGTATCTAGAATCCGACCACTCTGAACACCTCTACTGCCAACACCCTAGAGCCAGCCGCCATCATTACTTGCCTGAATGACTGCAGTCACCTTCAAACCAGTCCCCCCCTCCCACTCCTGGCTCCTGCAGTCACTCTCTACACAGCCACCAGACCAATTCTGTAAAACCCCAAGTCACATGGTGTTTCTGTCTGATTGGAACCCTCCAGTACCTTCCCATCTCAATCAAAGATAAAGCCAAAGACCTAACAAAGGCCAATGTGATCACACACACACACACACACATCCATCTCCTCCTGATTCTGTCTCCTGTGAGTCTTCTCTGTCCCCTCCACTCCAGCCACACTTCCCTCCCCGCTGCTCCTGGAACAGGCCGGGCACACACCCAGATCAGGACACTTGCACCTGCCCTTCCCTCCATCTCAATGCTCCATCCACAGTCATCACTCTACCCGGTCACTCAGGCCAGGAGTCCATAGACTCTCCATCTATTTTCTATCTCAGCATCAGCTTATTTCCTTTATAATACATACTATTATTAGGGACTTTTTATTAGGTTTTCCCCCTTTGTTTCATTGCACTCAGGCGTTTGCTTCCCCACTAAATTATAAGTACCATGATGAACTTATTCCCTATTATCCCCAGCACCTAGCCCGGTACCTAGTATATAGCAGGCACTCAATATATAATTGTTAAATAAGTAAATGAATGAATGAATTGGATAAATGAGCGGCTCAACCTGCCCTAAACTGATTGTGAGTAGGACTATACAGCTGCTCCATCACCACACTGGGAGCGTGGCAATAGGGCACACTGCACCTGTGGCTTGGAAACAAGGGACCAAGGCAGAGGGGAAGTTGTAGCATCAGGTACCCGAGGTGGCGCCCTGGAATATGTAGGGAGGCACCGAAGGGGAGAGCAGAGGTTTGGTACAGCTTCCTCCAGAGCCTGAGTCCTGGCAGCCAGGAAAGTCATCCTCTGCTGCCTTTTCAAAAGCTAGAACCATTCGAGGCCGCCTGCATAAGCCGTTCTCCCCCTGGAATAGGTTCTTTGTGTTTCAAGGTGACTTCATGGACCTGATAAGGTTTTCTCATTGTCCATATCATTTGACAGAAAAATACCTGTCTCCTGATAAAGAGAGAGATTTAATAGCAATCTGAATGCTTTGAGAATGTCAAGCTTGTGTTCAATTTAACAACTAATGTCTTTTGCAGTTCTAACTCAAAACTTTAGGACAAATGGACAAACTAAATGGACACGTACTTTTTATTTTAACATATGAGACGCAAAAGCCTCCACAAGGGGGGGGTGTGTGTGTGTGTGCGTGTGTGTGTGTGTCTCTCTCTCTCCCCTTTCCAGCATTTGTAATTACTGTACATTTATGAACAAACTTAGGGTTACATTAACCCTGATAAATTCACAGAGCAAGGACAGCAACTTCTTTTTATAAAACTATTCCAGATCAATCAATTTTTATGGATATTTCATATGCAACCCAAAGATGTTGCACTTTTGCCTGTTGAGATAATCCGTGGGATTTTTTTTTCTTCAACTTTTTGATTGAGCAGTTAGAGATATCAACCTATTGTCCTCATTTATGGCATCTGGTATATGCCCAGTCCCTCATATGGCCATGTTCATACCTTGATGGAAAAACTCAAGTCCTAATCAAAGTCATTTTGGGGTTGATTGAGTGGAAAGTCTCACTGTTTTCTCACGTGACTTTTGAGTCCAGAATGCCTAATGAGCTGATGCCATGTTATATTAGGAGATCTGTAAGGCAAGAGTCTACATAGAGAAATATCTTCGAATAGGCTGCTCTGCTTAAACTCACCTTTGGTTAAACCTTCTGTTCACATTTATTTCTTCATTGATCTTCATCATAAAAAGGTTTCTAACTCAACATTAAAACAATCATTACAGAAGATCTTAATTAATAGCAAAATGCCACCATCGTTGCAGATATTATTTGTTTGTGGTACCATATTTCTGCATTTAATATGAGCATTTAAAATGTTAGTCATTCAATGTGGAATCTTACAAAATAACATAAATCTACTCATTTACAAAACAGACACAGACTCACAGACATAGAAAAAGAAACTTATGGTTACCAAAGGAGAAAGGGGAGAGGGAGGGATAAATTAGGGGTATGGGATTAACAGATACACACCACTATATATAAAATAGATAACCAACAAGGATTTACTGTAGAGCACCGGGAACTATATTCAATATCTTGTAATAACGTATAACGGAAAAGAATCTGACAAAGAATATATATATACACTTATATATATATTCAATATATAACTGAATCACTCTGCTGTACACTTGGAACACAATATTGTAAATCAACTATAGTTCAATTAAAAATAAAAAATAAACTGTTATTCATTCACAGTTGTATCATCCATCTCTCTCAACTTCAGAACAGGACACAGTGGGCCTTTCTTCCATCATTGCTCTCAAGGACCCTAAACAGATGGGCACTGGTGCTCCACACCTGGAGGTCTCTGAGCTGTACTGGCGGGGCTGGTGAGAGTGTCTGTTTAGGCTCCCCTCCACCCCCTGAACTAGGCCTCCCAAAGGAGGAGCCTGAAACCGGCAGCCCACCAGGAGAACCGGCAAGTGAGGATTTGAGTGGCTCTGGAAAATCCCAGTCTACTATTAGGAAACATCTAGACAGATGATTTCTAAAGTCTCCAGCACTAAAACTCCCAAGAATTGAATAAAGTAATGTGTTAAAACACACTTCTAAAGTGTATTCTTTTAAGCACTCCAACATTTACATCATCAATTTTTTGAACATCGAATAGACAAACTAGCATGCATTTAGTTCCACAAATTCCAAAATGCTTAAGTTTAGTAGCACTGCCATATAGTAACTCATTTGTCCCCCAAATGGATAACTCCCCGGAAATACGCGAAGAAGCAAACAGATGTGACTTTATGTGTAGAATAAGGTCATCAGGGCGGCTCATCCAAAGATGTCCTTCTACCTACACCCTTCCATTGATAGCAATACAACATCAGCTATTTTAACTAATTAGGAAAACATTTTGATCCAAGACAGTACTTTATGCAAGGGTCGGGGGGTGCCGTTGGCAAGGATAGTTAGGCACGTGTTGAATACAGAATACAATTTTAGACTTGGTGGTAGAAAGAAAGAAAAACCATGAGAAGCTATACCGTCTCTGCGAATACTAGTTTACCACCACGTGTCCTTCTAGCTTGGGAGCCGACAGAGATTATGTGCCTTTTGGGACCCTAACTCATTACCAGTGAGTGAGTCAAGCACTGGGACTGGAGCCCACCAAGAAACTGGCTTGTTAGCTTCCATGAGTTTCCTATGAGAACTTTCAAACCTTCCTTGTATATTATCAACGTAGTGCCCTTACACATGAAAAAAAAGTCCCGTCAAGGAATCCACAGGGAACTCGTTACAAACTCCTCCACTCCATTATTCTTCCCGCCTGATTTTAAAGCACAAGTAATGCTCTTCTTTTAAATGGAAGATGCTAAAGACCATTCTTGGCAGGAACACCGAGGTAAACCAGGAGCTCAGGTCAGCTTAAGGTACAAAGGGGGTGGGTGGGGCCTGCCAGGTGGTACTGGAGTGGTACAGGCCTTAGCGTTGTTCTCTCCAAACTGTCATGCACGTAAGACCCACCTGGGAATCCTGTTAACATGCAGCTGCTGATGCGGCAGGCCTGAAATGGGGCCTGGGATTTTGCATTTCTAACAAGCTCCCAGGTGATGCTGGTCCTAGGACCAAATTTTGAGCAGCTTGCTTTTGAAAATACCCTGAGAGCCTAAATTAATTGTGCTGCAGTGGAGCTCAGAAAGAGAGGAGGTGGTGAAAATAATCCGAAAGTTCCCCCAAATGATCCCTTGAATGTGTGATTCACCAGAAAAGACTCCTTGTTTAAACATATGTGAAGAAAACAGGCAGACACAGCTAATTTAAAAAAACAAAACAAAACGTAGCTTATTAACTTTTTTACCGTCAGAGCCTACGGCTGTTATAACGTAGATACTGCAATGTATTCATAATTCTATCTTACTTCAAATTTGTGCTTGTTTCCCCCTAATGAGCTCCGCCACTTCCAGCTTAAATCCTAGAAATGCTAACTCAGAAGTGGGGAATGTTCTTTTCACATTAGATATTTATCTTGTAAATAAACCCGGCAGGGGCCACCTGGAGTTGTTTTTTTTTTTAAGATTTTTTTTTTTTTGATGTGGACCATTTTTAAAGTCTTTATTGAATTTGTTACAATACTGCTTCTGTCTTGTGTTTTGGTTTTTTGGCTGGAAGTGTGTAGGATCTTAGCTCCCCAATCAGGGATCGAACCCGGACCCCCTGCATTGGAAGGCGAAGTCTTAACCACTGGACTGCCAGGGAAGTCCCCACCTGGAGTTTTTTAAAGGGCCCAGGGCAGGCTGTTAGTAAACCTCAGTTCTAGCATCAGCTGTGCCACTAACTAGCTGGTTAGACCACAGACCTCCTCTGAGCCTGAATTCCACATCTGTGAAATGAGAGCCTTAGAAAAAATGACTCCATCAATCCAGGCCCCTGACCTCCTTTGATTCTTTAAGTCACCAATGGCAAATATTTAACAACTTGATTTGAGCGGATTACCCTGGATCTTCCAGAAGTCCCCCTTCCTTGCAGATTTGTCTCATGCTTGTCCTCCAAGAGGTACAGAACCTCCCAGCCAGCCAGAGCCTTCTGCTTATTCCACTGTGTCGACCGCCCCCTGCAGGCGCTCCCCGGGACTGACTCGCCCGGTGATCGGGGCACGTCTCCTTAGAAACAGACTCAGTCTTACCACCACATAGACACTGGCACAGGAAAGGGTAGGACAGAGCATACGTGTCTTTTTCATTAGAGGAGCGACAAAGGCTAATTCATAAAGACCCAGAGGAGAGGAAGGGCCCTCAGGGGTTGGAAAGGGGAAGGACAAGGGGCAAGTCTTAGCTGTCCCGACAGCAGCATCTGAAAAGGGAGCTTTATTTATTGTCTAATCCCTTAGCTCCCTAGCTCATGTTTCATACACATTACTTATCAGAATCTTGGGATTTTCCACAGCAGAATATGTATAATCTATTATGTTGCTACCATAATAGAGTACATTTTGACCAGACAGCTTTTATCCCTTTTTATGTGTTAGTAAATGATTGTTCAGTGCTTCTCTATAGAAAAGTTAAACCATCCTCAGTAAGATGAATATTATCTTTGCATTCTCTCTCACTCAAAGCATAAGAAATTACTATAATTTACTGCTGCGCAAAGGTAATAAAAGTGGGTAGAAGTCGTCTTTTCAACATCTAAGCACATTTCTGGAAAAGCTTTTGACTGCCAATAGTCCTAATGATTACCGTCTTTGTACCTAATTGACTTAGTAACAGTACATGCGGTCATTTGAATACTATTTGATCCTGGTGATAATGGATTAATGGGTCGTGTCTCCATTTTGCTCACAATGCTTTAGAGTATGTTTCTGCTTTGTACTGTAGGCAATTATACTTTCTTTTCAGAATCTGTGATGTTAATGATCCTTCACATTTCCTGAAAAACCTTTTTTTTCCTTTTTGTTCAGATGAGGGGGTACTTTCTCTCTAAATATGAGTTTTAGAACCGTTGTGTTTCTACAGCTTAAGCTGATGTAAAACCTAGCCAATTAATGTGCATTCCTGTGTGTTTCGTGGCACATCAAGACTGTATTTTAAATGCCTTTTCCTATGGTCACCTCATCTTTTCATGCCTTAATTAAGGCATCAGGGTGGCTATAAGGAGCTGTAGTAGCCAGCGATGTGTTGGAAAGGCAGCGGGCAGAGGAGTAAAGTCCAGTCCCTAGAAACCACCTGCATTTCCCGGAGAATCAGAGAACAAGGGGACAGCCCCACCACCCATTGGCTCCTGCTTGCCTTCCTTTCCTGTGACAACAGCGCTGACCCATTGGGCAGGGAAATGGAATATTCAGGAAGCCTCATACAGTGGTGTCTAACCAGGCCTTCAAGCCCACACCCATGAGTACATTCTTGACATTTATATACATTACAAATTGATCACCACGGTAAGTCTAGTAACCACCTCTTACCATACAAAGTTATTACAGTATTATTGACTATATTCCCTATGCCGTACGTTAGATCCCCGTGACTTACTTATTTTATAACTGGAAGTTTGTACTCTTAATCCCCTTCACTTTTGTCACCCAACCCTTCACTCCCCTCCCCTCTGGCGACCACCCATTTGTTCTCTGTATCTATGCATCTGTCGCTGTTTTGTTTGTTCCTTTTTTGTTTTTTAGATTCCACATATAAATGAAATCAGATGGTATGTGCCTTTCTCTGTCTGACTTACTTCACTTAGCATAGTATACTCTAGATCCATCCATTTTGCGGCAGATGGCAGGATTTCACTCCTTTTTATGGCTGAGTAATATTCCTGTGTGTGTGTGTGTGTGTGTATAACACATCTTCTTTATCCATTCATCTGTTGATGGACACTTAGGTCATATTGGAAATAATGCTGCAATAAACATAGGTGTGCAGATATCTTTTCAAATTAATGTTTTCATTTTCTTTGGCTATATACCGAGAAGTGGGCTTTCTGGGTCATGAATATATGCTTAAAGCATCCATTACTCACTGCCACAGACACAGACCCTTTCTTTAATGTTTTTTCCTCGTGGCAGAAGTTTAAAAATTTGGAGATTAATTTGGTTCTGCTTATTCTCAGGCATGAACGCAGTTCCAACACCCAGCTTTGGACTAGGTGAGGAATCATGTTATTAGTTTTCTTCTACATTCTAACCCGTTCATTGTCTGAGGGTAGACTTATTTTTTAATTAAATTTTTACTTTGGTATAATTGTAGATTCCCATGTAGTCATAAAAATAATGCAGAGAGATCCCAATGGCAACGTCTTGCAGAACTACAGTACAATATCGCAGGCAGGATGCTGACACAGTCAAGATACAAAACCTTTCATCACACAAATATCCCTCATGTTGCCTTTTTAGAGCCACATTCGCTCCCCACGCACCCACACCCCTTTCTATACCCCTGGCAACTACCAACCTGTCCTCCATTTCTATGAATTTGTCATCTCAAGATGGTTATGTAAGTGGAATCCTACAGTATGTAACCTTTTGGGAATTACTTTTATTGCTCAGCATTATTCTCTGGGGATTCATCCAGGCTGTGCCGAGTAGTCTTGCATGGTATGGATGTACCACAGTTTGTTTAGCCATTCAACTGTTGAAGGACATCTGTTCCCAATTTATTATGAATAAAGCTGCTGTACCTTTCCTGTGGAGGTTTTGCAGCGAACAGAGGCTTCATTTCTCTAAGATTAATTTCCAGAAGTACAATGGCTGGTCATGTAATAGTTGCCTGTTTCATTTTTTAAGGAGCTGTCATATTATTTTTTAGAGTGGCTGCACCATTTTACATTCCCACCAGCAATCCATGAGTGATTCTGTTTCTCTAAATCCTCGTCAACATTTATGGTCATTATTTTTTCCGTTTAGCCATTCTGATAGATGTGTAATGGTATCTCATTGTGGATTTCATTTGCGTTTCCCCAGTGGCTAATGATGTTGAATATTTTTTCATGTGCTTATTTGTGAAACGTCTCTTCCCGTCTTTTGGCCATTTTCAAATTGGATTTTCTTGGGGGGGTTGGGTTTTAAAGGTGCTTTGTTTATAGAAGCTACTAGTTCTTTGTCACATGTGTGATATTCAGATATCTTCTCCAGTGTCTAGCTTGTTTTTTTCATCTTCTTAATAGTCTTTCACAGAGGAAAAGCTTTTGATGAAGTCAAATTTATCAAGTTTCCCTTTTATGGATCATTCTTCGTGTCAAATCTAAGAACCTAGTTTAGAATCCCAAAGATTTTCTTTAATGTTTTTTCTGAGTCTATTTTACATTGAAGTCCACGATCCATTTTTAGTTTATTCTTGTACAAGGTGTGAGACTTAAAGTTCATTTTGTTTGTGTATGGATGTTTACTCCAATACCATTTATGAAAAAGCCATCTTTTCTCCATGAATTGCATTTGCACTTTTGTCAATAATCAGTTGAGCATATTCATGTGGGTTTCTAGATTCTCCATTCTGTTCCATTGATCTGTGTGTCTATCCCCCCACTAACACCACACAGCTTTGATTACTATAACTATATAGTAAGTCTTTAAATTGAGTAGAGTGAATCCTCCCACTTCATTTTTCAAAATTATTTTAGCTATTCTAGTTACTTTGACTTTCCATGTAAATTTTAGAATAGTCTACTTCTATAAAAATATGTGATTTTGATAGGAAATGCATTAAACTTGCGTATCAATTTGGGGAAAATTGACACTTTTACTATGTTGGGTATTCCAACTCATAAACATGGTATGCATCTCCATTTATCTAGCTCTTCTTTGATTTCTTTCATCAGTGTTGCATACTTTTCAGTATACAAGTCCTGCATGTGTTTTGTTTATAACATGTAATTAGATTACAACTAAGTATTTTTTAAGTGATTTTTTTTTAAAGGAGGCAACACTCGTTTTTTTTTTTTTTAATTATTTATTTATTTATTTATTTTTGGCTGGGTTGGGTCTTCGTTGCTGCACGTGGGCCTTTTCTCTAGTTGCGGCGAGCGGGGGCTACTCTTCGTTGCGGTGCGTGGGCTCCTCAATGCGGCAGCTTCTCTTGTTGCAGAGCACAGACTCTAGGCACGCAGGCTTCAGTAGTTGCAGCTCACGGGCTCAGTAGTTGTGGCTCGCACACTGTAGAGCGCAGGCTCAGTAGTTGTAGCACATGGGCTTAGTTGCTCCGCAGCACGCGGGATCTTCCCGGACCAGGGCTCGAACCCGTGTCCCCTGCATTGGCAGGTGGATTCTTAACCACTGCACCACCAGGGAAGTCCCTTTAAGTGATTATAAATGGTGTTGCATATGTAATTTCAGTGTCCATGTCTTCATGCTGGTATACAGAAATACAGTTGATTTTTATATAATCTTATATCCCGTGACTTTGCTGAATTGCTAGTTCAGGAATTTTTTGCAGATTCCTTGGGATTTTCTATGTTGGCAACCTTGTCACCTACAAACAGGGACAGTTTTATTTCTTCCTTCCCAATCTGTATGCTTTTTGTTTCCTTATTGCACTGGCTAGGACTTCTAGCACGATGTTGAATAAGAGTGGTGAGAATGGACGTCCTTGCCTTGTTGTTAGCTGTAGGTTTTTTGTAGATAATCTTTAACAAATTGAGGAAGTTCCCTTCTATTTCTATTTTTCTGAGAGCTTTTATTAAGAATGAGTTGTCAAGACAGTATGGTACTGGCACAAAAACAGAAATATAGATCAATGGAACAGGATAGAAAGCCCAGAGATAAACCCACGCACATATGGTCACCTTATCTTTGATAAAGGAGGCAAGCATATACAGTGGAGAAAAGACAGCCTCTTCAATAAGTGGTGCTGGGAAAACTGGACAGGTACATGTAAAAGTATGAAATTAGAACACTCCCTAACACCATACACAAAAATAAACTCAAAATGGATTAAAGACCTAAATGTAAGGCCAGACACTATCAAACTCTTAGAGGAAAACATAGGCAGAACACTCTATGACATAAACCACAGCAAGATCCTTTTTGACCCAGCTCCTAGAGAAATGGAAATAAAAACAAAAATAAACAAATGGGACCTAATGAAACTTAGAAGCTTTTGCACAGCAAAGGAAACCGTAAACAAGACCAAAAGACAGCCCTCAGAATGGGAGAAAATATTTGCAAATGAAGCAACTGACAAAGGATTAATCTCCAAAATATACAAGCAGCTCATGCAGCTCAATATCAAAAAAACAAACAACCCAATCCAAAAATGGGCAGAAGACCTAAATAGACATTTCTCCAAAGAAGAGATACAGATTGCCAACAGACACATGAAAGAATGCTCAACATCATTAATCATTAGAGAAATGCAAATCAAAACTACAATGAGGTATCATCTCACACCGGTCAGAATGGCCATCATCAAAAAATCTAGAAACAATAAATGCTGGAGAGGGTGTGGAGAAAAGGGAACACTCTTGCACTGTTGGTGGGAATGTAAATTGATACAGCCACTAGGGAGAACAGTATGGAGGTTCCTTAAAAAACTAAAAATAGAACTACCATATAACCCAGCAATCCCACTACTGGGCATATACCCTGAGAAAACCATAATTCAGAAAGAGTCATGTACCAAAATATTCATTGCAGCTCTGTTTACAATAGCCAGGACATGGAAGCAACCTAGGTGTCCATCATCGGATGAATGGATAAAGAAGATGTGGCACATATATACAATGGAATATTACTCAGCCATAAAAAGAAATGAAATGGAGGTGTTTGTAATGAGGTGGATGGAGTTAGAGTCTGTCATACAGAGTGAAGTAAGTCAGAAAGAGAAAAACAAATACAGTATGCTAACACATATATATGGAATCTAAGGGAAAAAAAAAAAAAAAAGAGGTCATGAAGAACCTAGTGGCAAGATGGGAATAAAGACACAGACCTACTAGAGAATGGACTTGAGGATATGGGGAGGGGGAGGGGTGAGATGTGACAGGGTGAGAGAGTGTCATGGACATATATACACTACCAAATGTAAAATAGATAACTAGTGGGAAGCAGCCGCATAGCACAGGGAGATCAGCTCGGTGCTTTGTGACCACCTAGAGGGGTGGGATAGGGAGGGTGGGAGGGAGGGAGATGCAAGAGGGAAGAGATATGGCAACATATGTATATGTGTAACTGATTCACTTTGTTGTAAAGCAGAAGCTAGCACACCATTGTAAAGCAATTATACTTCAATAAAGATGTTTAAAAAAAAAAAAAAAAAAAAAAAAAAAAGAATGCTCAACATCATTAATCATTAGAGAAATGCAAATCAAAACTACAATGAGATATCATCTCACACCAGTCAGAATGGCCATCATCAAAAAATCTACAAACAATAAATGCTGGAGAGGGTGTGGAGAAAAGGGAACCCTCTTGCACTGTTGGTGGGAATGTAAATTGATACAGCCACTATGGAGAACAGTATGGAGGTTCCTTAAAAAACTAAAAATAGAACTACCATATGACCCAGCAATCCCACTACTGGGCATATACCCTGAGAAAACCATAATTCAAAAAGAGTCATGTACCAAAATGTTCATTGCAGCTCTACTTACAAAAGCCAGGACATGGAAGCAACCTAAGTGTCCATCATCGGATGAATGGATAAAGAAGATGTGGCACCTATATACAATGGAATATTACTCAGCCATAAAAAGAAACGAAATTGAGTTATTTGTAGTGAGGTGGATGGAGTTAGAGTCTGTCATACAGAGTGAAGTAAGTCAGAAAAAGAAAAACTAATACAGTATGCTAACACATATATATGGAATCTAAGGGGAAAAAAAAAGTCATGAGGAACCTAGTGGCAAGACGGGAATAAAGACACAGACCTACTAGAGAATGGACTTGAGGATATGGGGAGGGGGAGGGGTAAGCTGTGACGAAGTGAGAGAGTGGCATGGACATATATACACTACCAAATGTAAAGTGGATAGCTAGTGGGAAGCAACCGCATAGCACAGGGAGATCAGCTCGGTGCTTTGTGACCACCTAGAGGGGTGGGATAGGGAGGGTGGGAGGGAGGGAGATGCAAGAGGGAGGGGATATGGGAACATATGTATATGTATAACTGATTCACTTTGCTATAAAGCAGAAACTAACACACCATTGTAAAGCAATTATACTCCAATAAAGATGTTAAAAAAAAAAAGAGTTGTTGAATTTTGTCAAATGCATTTTCTTCATCAATCGACAAGATCATTTAATTTTTCTTCTTTAGCTTATTAATATGGTATTACATTGATTGATTTTCAAATTTTGAACCAGCCTTGCATCTCTGCAAGTGGAATACCCCATCCAAGTAGAATAAACTATTACATATTGGGGAATTATCTTGCAACCTAATGTAAACATGACTCCTAGACATTCAGGGCTGCTGCTAGCCTATGTAGTACTTTTGCACAAATTAGAAAAAGGTGTCCCTTCCTCAAATAAAGAATATGGCCAACTACCTAAGCCCAACTTAGAACCAAAACCAGGTAACTGCCACAAATAAGAAGAAAACACCTAAAGCCCTGAAACTTTAGTTTCCATCTAAAGGAACTCAGATATAATTGTAGAATCATTATTGGTAATATTTTAGGAACCATGGGAAAAGTGCCAAGAAAAATGTAAATATTATCTCAGTTTTTCCAAAGAGAGGATTCTAAAAATTGAAAATAGTTAACCTAACGTAAATCCTTGGGGAGATTTCAGAATGAATTTTTAAACAGATGGTTTGTGATGATTTAGAAAATAGGGAGCCAGCATAGATTTACTAAAAAGCAATACATAGGACTGCCTATATTTTCCTCTCTGAAATGGTTGAGACATATCAGAGGAATGTAATTGCATTTAGGGTAGCATTTAAAACATTTAAAGAGTAGATCCCGATAGGCTTGCAGGCAAAAATTGAAATCAGAGAAGCATGGGCTGGGAAATAGAGGTATATGATAAAGAGCCTAACAGCAAAGACTGTATTGTTAATGGACTGAGCCAACTCAAAAGATCATGGATTTGCCCAGTCCTAGTCAATAATTTTACAGGTGATTAGGTAAGAAAATACATGGCATGCTTATGGGGAAGGCACAAGGTAGTTAAGACTACAGAAATTAGATAGATCGACCTTCCAATTCTAAGTTTACAAACTCATCAGCCTCAGTTTCCTCATCTATAAAATAGGAATAATAATGCTTCATAACTGTTATAATGATTCATAATATTGGTGTGCTAACTAAATAAGGTATTATAGGTAAAGCATAGAACCTTGTAGCACTCACGGATTTGGGGTTTTGTTATGTTTGCTTCTGTTATCACATTTGCTGGTGACACAACTGGCAAGAATAGCTGATATATTGTGTATATTGTATGGGGATGACAGGATTAGCCTTTGGTTTCAATTTCACAGGAACAAAAGGGTCAAAAATCGTAATGACTTCACATCTTTTGAGGTGAAGATCTAAAAGTTGCCCAAAGGGAGCTTACCAGAAGCTAACAGCGTGACTATATGCCAAACTATCCAAAGCTTTCTCAGACTGCACCCCAAGATGATTTTCTACAGAACAGACAGTAACAGCCATTCTGTATTCCACACTTGTCAGTCTATATTTGAAAGGCTGAGTTTGGTTCTAGATGCTCTGTTGTCAAAGAGAAAGTAACAAATTGGACCAACCTTAGGGACGAGTCATCAAGTTAACAGAGATCCTACAAATCTTGACCTAAGAGAACCAGATAAAGGGGGTGTGTCACCAGGAGGCTTAGCTGGGGCACGACAGCTGTGTTCTAATCAACTGAAGGCTGTTAACACGGAAGACATGTCTTCTTTGAGATCTTTTGATATGCCCGTAGTGAGTGTAGACACAGAGCATTTGATAATGAGGAGTAGAAGAAAACCGACATTAAAAGAATTATTTAAGACTCTGTCTTTAGTTGCTTTTCTGTCTTCCTAAAGTTAAGTCAGAATATGAAGCACTTTATGAAAAATCTATCAAAGTACTTTCACACAGGCTTTAACGGCTCCAATGTGTCAATGTCAACTTACATCTGTGTAAGTACATCTGTTCTGCCCTGACACTTTTTAAATTGAAAGAAACACTCTGCCTTCAGCTCAAAGCAGCATTTACACCCCTCCTAAGAATTATCACTGTGGGCTCTTTACTAACTAGTACATTTGAATTGTCATCCCATCTTCCTTAGTGATGACATTATTTCTTTCCTTAACCAGTTCATAAACTGACACTCCTGTCAACAGTCTTTCTGCAATCTCTAACTGCTTATAGAATCATTTTCCAGGATGTCTTAATCATGGCAATAGCATTTATTCTCAATAATACTGTACCAAGTTTTAATTACATTACTGTTTTGCAATCACTAGAGCAGTAAAATTATACTCAGATTTATTACTATACTTTCCACCAAATAATAGAAGTATCATTTTTCTGTTTTCAGCCATAGCAATAATAGTTAGTTCCTGAAATACTACTATATTATTTTGTGTCCCAGAAACTTACCATAAATGATCAACAGAGTGTCTTTTCAGGGGAAAAATGTGACAGTTTGTTTTCATTATGTTGGTCCCCAAATTTGTTGGTAGCTTAATTGCTAATAAATGAAATAGAAGAGGTTAAATACTTCTGATAAAGTGAGATTTCTACTTTGGAGCATATACTCAAAGGAATTGAAAGCGGGGACTCAAACAGCTATTTGTACACTTAGGATTATAGCAGTGTTATTCACAATAGCTAACAGGTGGAAGCAATCCAAGTATCTGTTGATGGATAAATGGATAAACAAAATGTGGCATATATATATATATATATATATATATATATATATATATATGATGGAATATTATTAAATAACATTAAAACAAGGAAATTCTGACCCATGCTGCAACATGGATGAACCTTGAAGACATTATGCTAAGCAAAACAAGCCAGACAAAACACTGTCTGATTCTACTTATGTGAGGTACTTAGAGCCATCAGACTCATAGAGACAGAAAGTAAAGTGGTCATTGCCAGGGAAGGAAGGGTGGGGAGTTAGTGTTGAATGGGTACAGAGTTCAGTTTGATGGAAAAGTTTTGTGGTTGGAGGATGGTGATAACTGCACAACACTGAATGTTCTTAATGCCACTTAAAAATGGTTGGAATGGTGGATTTTATGTTATGTGTATTTGCCACAATAAGAGAGAGAGAGAGATGCTTATTATGCAGTAAATTCTCCAAGCTCTATAAGGTGGGTATTGCTATCTCTACTTTAAACAAGAAATAAGTGTGGCTTGCCCAGTACCACGGAGCCAACTGTGATGTGAAGGCAGGTTCACAGCACACAGAGCCAAGTTCAGCAGCGCAAGTTCCCTGCTGTGAAACTGCTTGTACTAAGGGCACCTACTCCTCCACAACAAATCTCATGTCTCTCTGAGTTATTTTAATTGATTTCGTGATCATTTTGGTCCTAAGCCAACTAAAAGGAAGAGAATTGCAGGAATTATTTTGAGGTAATACGTAAGAATTGCTTTTGTAAAACTGGTTACCCTGGAGCAGAACAAAGACAGAGAAGCCCCACTACGAAGCTGCAGCTGTTGTTCATTTCTAGGTGGGATCTGCCCACGTGGATACGCAGCGTGTGTACTCGCGCGGACCTCCTTGGCTGCTAAAATCATGCTGTAGCCCCCAAATTCCTTCATGGGGATCTTTGGAAACAATTCTTTGTGTACTAAGTGCTGTATCCTCAGCCAGCCATCAATAAAACTCTGCTGGGCACATCTGAGTATTAAGAAAGGTTCTTTCCTTACTGCTACCAAAGAGAGAAACAAATTCCCTTGGGCCATCCCGAGCACTGTCCTGTGCCCTGTGCCTCCAAGCCTTTGCTCCCTGGGTCTGGAATGCCTTCTGTCTGGCTCACTTTTACCTAGTGACAATCTACCAGAGTCTAACTCCAAGCCGTCTTCTCTCCAAAGCTCTTCTTAATGCCTCCACTCCAAAAGAGTCTCCGTTTCCTACCCTCTTCTTGAACATCTATTATAAGCACAGCACAGATTCTCTTGAAGTTCTGCATATTTGTCTCTGTCTGGAGACTGACGTTATCAAAGGCAGGAATCTTGTGTCCTCCATAGCCTCTAGCACAAGCATTACGAATAGTTGGCATTTGATTCGTATTGTTTTAAATCTAATGTTGCACAGTCTAGAGAATCAAGGGAAAGAATGTTTGAATTCCAAGTGTCAGAAGAGTCTAAATGTGATAGATAAACATATTTGGCACACTGGAAGAACTGCATTTTATGTTGAAAATTTCCGTGGCTGATGAATTATTGTGAAAAGAGCTGCACCTTTATTTTGCACAAGACCCACTTTATAACTGAAATGAATTATCCCAGCTTATAGCAGATGGCTTTGCAGAGAGTTAGCCTGCGGCTCTTTGATAATCTTCCCAGTAGAACAAGTCAACAATCCCAACCCTTATCGGTTTTTTTTCTACAGAGCGAAGTTAATGGAGCAAAGAGAAATCCCCAAGATTATTTCCTCATCTCCCTTTTACTGCACCCTGGACTTCTAAGAGATAGCAAGGTCCAGAACACTTGACAATGCCATGTGTCCCAGAAATAAGGCTGACATTCATCCCCCATGTCAAACATTTATGGAAGAAGAACAACAAAGAATATAGCAAGGGACCTATAGGAGTTTGTTCCTTCAGTTTGTATCTTAAACTATAAAAGTTGCCCCTATGTCTAAGCTGTGCTCTTCTGATAGGGCTAATCAGATGGTAAAATGGATTGCTTTATGAATTTACAATTCTAAGAAATAGAAGGAAAATGAAGTGTTTAGGGAACAACATGTTGTTGCAAAAGAAGTTTGAAAAAAGGACTCTATGTGGCTAGCAATGAATCTCTCAGTCTGTTTTTCTGGGAATGTCTTAACTTCTTTTTTGAACGATGGTTTTTCTGTATATAGATTTCTTTGTTGACAATCTTTATCTTTCAGCACTTTGAATATTTCATCTCAATGCCTTCTAGCATCCATAGCTTATGATGGGAAGTCAGCTTTTAATCTTATTGATGATTCCTTGTAAGTGGTGAGTCATTTCTTTCTGCTTTCAAGATTTTCTCATTGTCTTTGCCTTCTGACGCTATGACAAGGATATGGTTAGTGTGGCTCTCATTGAGTTTATAGTATTTTAAGTGTTTTAAGCTTCTTAGGTATGTAGATTAGTGTTTTCATCAAATTTGGGAAGTTTTTGACCACTAATTCTTCAAATATATTTTCTACCTCTTCTTCTGGAACTCCAATTACGTGTATGTTGATGTGTTTGATGGTGTCCCACAAGTCTTTGAAACTGTTTATTTTTCTTTATTCTTTTCCTGTTTCTCAGGCTGCATAATCTCTCTTCAGGTTTGATTCTTCTTCGAGGGGCTTGCTGTGAGCCCCTTGAGTAAATTTTTCATTTTAGTTATTATTATGTAGTTATTACTAGGAATGAGAATTTATTACTTATTTATTTCATTTCAGAAAACAATCGTTATTTTCAACTCCAAAATTTATTGATTCTTTTTTTTGTTATATCTCTCTCTCTATTGATAGTCTCAATTTGGTGATACATAGTTGTCATGCTTTCCGTTAAATCTTTACACATACTGCCTTTAGTTCTCTGAAAATATTCATAACTGATTTAAGGTCTTTGTCTGTTAAGTCCAACATCTGGCTCCCTTCAAGGACATTTTTTATTAGCTGCTTTTTCTCTGTATTTGATCCATAATTTCTCGTTTGTTTGCAGGTCGCATTATTTTTTGTGGAAAATCGTACATTTTAGATATTACAGCAACTCTTGAACCAGATATTCCCCAATTCCTTTTTATTTAAATCTTTATATTGAAAAATAAAACACATATACAAAAATCACACAAAATACATGACTTAATGAATTATCATAAGGCAAATACCCTTGAAACTACCATCCAGATCAAGTATCTCCCTCTCCTAAAAAGTAGCCACTATCTGGACTTTTATGGTAATCATTACCTTGTCTTTGTTTATGGTTTTATTGTCCAAAGTGTCCTTCCCTTAATACTATACTTCATGTTTCCCACTTCCTGAATTTGATATATATTTTGAGTTTCTTAATCTACAAATTTCCCCCTCCATCCTTTCTCTCCCTCCCACCCCAGTTTATTTTATTCATTTTGTTTGTTTGTTCTACCTTGCTACTGCTTATTCTTTAGCAACTTTCCTGGACTAGCTCTTTAGATTCTGGATTCCCTACAACATATATCTACTGACTTCTCTGCCTCCTTTTTTTAAATTCTTGCTTTTATTTTTAAACCTGGCTTCCTTGGGTTCACCCTGGGGTCATCATAGTTTAGTGATTAGCCAGTGATTGGTCAGAATATTTTCTAAATACTTTAAACCAATAAGTCTTCCACCTTTTGCCAATGGCATCTGTCTATGAAGGCACACTTTCAAATTTCAGGAAGTTTACAAATCAGCCTTAGCTTTAAATTCCTGCTTATGCAGGGTTTCAAGGTCAGCCACAGGTGAGTGACCAAAGTCCTTTCTTTTCTTAGGTCTTTCCTGGGCATGTGCACAGCCTTGTGCATACATGAAGCCTTCTAGGTTCTTAAGCAGCACATCAAAACTTTTAAATATCCTCTATAGCCATCAAATTTTCCAGGTCTTTCTTTTAAATTTTGGGCTAGGCTCTTGTTTTGCTCCAACTGAAATTATAACCTCAGGTAACTATGATGTTAGCAATTTCAGCCAATTACTACTGTTTTTGGTAACAACCTGGGATAGGGGTTTTTCCACAGAATTGAGCTCCCAGTCAGATCAAATAGTATCAACACTCTGGGGATGGGGCTTTTCCAGGGAGGTGAGAGACCAGTCAAAACATCACCATGCACTGAAGATGATGCTTTCAACCGAGCTCCATGAGGTACATCCCCTGTGTTGGTTTTGAGGCTTCCGTGGTTTGTGGCTGCTATGCCAAGGAGCTGAGAAGCATGGGAATGGGGGTATCTACATTCAGTACTTTTTCTTGCATAAATAATTTTCAGTTTGTTCTCTGAGTTCAATTTCCAGAGTTCTGTAATGGTTGATGTTGCCAGTAGTTCTGCAATTGCTTTTGTGTAGACTAAGACTCACTGAGGTCCTTCCTCTGTCATTCCAGAAGTCCCACCTCATATGTGAAGTTTCTTGCTCTGTTATCTTGAATAATATTTTCCTATAAACCTTTACGGTCATGAGAATTGAAAAAACATATGCCAACACAAAAATTTGAACATGATTGTTCATATCGGCATAATTCATAAAAGCCAAAAAGTGGAAACATACCAAGTGTCTGTCAACTGATGAATGGACAAACAAATTAAGGTATAAATCCATGCCATGAAATATTATTCAGCCATAAAAAGGAATGAAGTACTGATACATGTTACAACATGGATGAACCTTGAAAACATCATGATAAGTGAAAGAAGCCAGTGGGAAAAAGCCACAGATTATATGATTCCATATGTATCAAATGTCCTGAACAGACAAAGACATAGAGACAAGAGGTAGATTAGTGGTTTCCAAGGGTTAGTAGTAAGGAGGAATAGAGAGAGACTAGTAATGGGTACAGGAATGTGGACAGGGAGGGGGAATGAAAACATTCTAAAATTAGTGGTTACGGTTGCACAACTCTGTGAATATACTAAAAACCACTGAACTGTACATGTTAAAAGGGTGAATTTTATGGTGTATGAATTTTATCGCAATAAAGCTTTAAAAATCCTTTATAGGGTCTTTACCTATAAGTAAGAGAATTTTGAAATTTTGGCAACTATTTCAGGTCTAGAGTAGTGATCAACTGAGTTACCCTCTCATTCATTTATGTATTCATTCATCTATTTCATGGGGTGATTCATGTGCAGTGCCTGGCATAAAGGAAGCACTCAGGTAGGTGTTAGTCATCATTAGTCATTTTAAAAATGTAAGGGCTAGTGTACCACTGCATAACAAAATGAATGAAATACTGACTCCACCTTCTAAGAACTCAAAAATCTAAGGAGTACACAGACATATAAACAAAAAACTACAACAATGGGAAAAGTGTGTGGCAGAGAAATATAAAAGACACTACAGGAGTACAGATGGAGAAGTAGTTTATTTAGTCAGGGAGAACAAAGGAGGCTTTCTAAAGAGAACTGACTAGAATCCCATTAGACTCAGTGATCTGGAATCATGATTCCAGATTCTCCCAGCAATAGGTGCTCTAACACCTAGTGACCTGATAAATGAGTTGAAGTAAGAGTTCTGTGGGTAGAAAGTGGAGGAAGAAGTGTATTCCAAGCAAAAAACAAAAACAAAAGACCAGCATGTGCAGAGATAAAGAAGCATGAGAGTGTATGCATGGTACATGTGAGGAAGTAGCAAAAGGTGATACTAGAAAAGTAAGTACAGAGTTTAGACTTTCTCCCACCGATGAAGAGGATTCACAGAGGACTTTTAGGCAAGAGAGTGTCCTAATCACTAGCAGGAGAAGAGAGATGCACTGGAGGGGACAAGACCGGCCATAGGGAGCCTGGTTTGGGAGGATCAAGATGAAGACTGAACTAAGGAAGTAATGAAGCAAGAAGGGTGAGGAAGACGTGGAGGAAAGGAATTGCAAGTGTATCCAGGAAGTAAAACTGAGAAAATTTGATCATCAGCTGGATTTGGACAGTTAAGAGGGAAACAGGATAAACACCTGGATATTTGGTTTGGTTGACAGGATAAATTTCAATGCCATTCATCTCAATGTGGAATAAGTAAAAAGGAGCAAATCTGAGGGAAAAGGTAACATGTTCATTTGGGGGTTGTGATGAGTATTTGATACCTGTGGAACACGTGGGTAGAAATGCACAGTTAATATTGGAAGTTTAGTTTTGAAGTTTAAGAGCTATGGGCTACAAATAGATCTGTGAGTTGTCAGGATAAAGTTAGTAGTAGAAGCCACTGAGCAGATGAGGTTGTCCAAGGAGAGAATGTAGAAAAAATGAGAATATAAAGAACTGTAAAATCTTAGGGAATAAGAACATTTGAGGGGCTTCCCTAGTGGCGCAGTGGTTAAGAATCTGCCTGCCAATGCAGGGGATACGGGTTCGAGCCCTGGTCTGGGAAGATCCCACATGCCGCGGAGCAACTAAGCCCGTGAGCCACAACTACTGAGCCTGCGCGTCTAGAGCCTGTGCTCCGCAACAAGAGAAGCCAGGACAATGAGAAGCCTGCGCACCGCGATGAAGAGTGGCCCCCGCTCGCCGCAACTAGAGAAAGCCTGCGCACAGAAACGAAGACCCAACACAGCCATAAATAAATTAATTAATTAATAAAAAAAAAAAAGAACATTTGAGGGCAAGGGAGAGGAATAGGAACCCCATGAGAGTGCAGGCAAGATACCCCAAGAAATAGGAGATGGGAAGAGAATACAGAAGTCAGGGAAAGACCAAGGTTCCCTCTCAATTACCTTGAACACGACATAACTTCTCGAAACCATGGTTTCCTTATCTGTAGGTTGGTATTAATAATAACTAAGTGGTTTGTAAATGGTAATAAATGTCAGCTATTATTATAAAGTAGAAATAACTCAAGAGTTCAGAGCTGCCAAAGTGAACAACTTGAATGCAAGTTATACTTTCAGAAGGACTATAAAGGCATCATACATGAAGTTGCTGAGAAGAAAGCTGGGCTCGGTTTTACCAAAGCAGGTTGACCAAAAGAACACCCTGCATTAGATTCCCCAAAACTAGTAACTGAGCAGTGTCACCCACTAAGTACCATTTTCCACACTGAGGCCCAAGGAATCAAAGCCTCTCAGTTGAAGCCATGAATGCTTGTGAGAGTGAATTGATAACAGAGTCATGACCAAGGACAAAATACTTTCATCTTCAAAACAGAGCAATTGGATTAACCCCAGAGTCAATAAAATGTTTCCTCTGAGTCCTATCGAATAACCTGACATTTCAATGCTTTTATAAGTCGGAGTCAAGGCAAAGTGGGAGAAAAAAAACAAACAAACAAATTAGGATACAGATCAATCAGTAAGATGGTCCATCACCTCCAGAAATTCTCCCATTAGACTCACAGAGTCATGAAGCATTTCCTTCTCTGGAGGAAAAAAAATTCAAACCATCTGAAGTTATATTTTTTCAGCTTTATTATCCATTCTGACAAACTTGTATATATTCGTATATATTATAACATGTATATATTATAACTGACAAAATGGTATATACTTAAAGTGTACAATGTGATAGTTTGACTGCATGTTTTTTGAAATGATTACCACAATCAGGTTAATTATTACCTCCATCACCTCACCTTTTGTGTGTGTGTGGTGAGAATGCTTAAGTTCTACTCTCCTAGCAAATTTCAAGTACATGACACAGTATTATTCACTCTAGTTACCATGCTGTACATTAGTTCCCCAGAGCTTATTCATCTTGTGGAATTATAATTTTAGTGACATATTACAGGGTTAATCATTTTCTCTTTGGGGACATTGATTTAAAATGTTGTGTTCCGGACAGAGAAAACAGACTTGTGGTCCCCAAGGGAGAGGGTTGGTAGAGGAGAGGGTTGGTAGTTGGATTGGAAGTTTGGGATTAGCAGAGGCAAACTAGTATATATAGAATGGATAAACAACAAGGTCCTACTGTATAGTACAGGGAACTATATTCAACATCCTGTGATAAACCATAATGAAAAAGAATGTGTGTATATATATATATATATGTGTGTGTGTGTGTATATATATACACACACATTTATATATATATATATAGAGAGAGAGAGAGAGAGAGAACTGAATCACTTTGCTGTACAGCAGAAATTAACATAACATTGTAAATCAACTATACTTCATATAGGTTATTATCACTATTCTTTTCCATTGTGGTAAATCAACTATACTCCAATAAAATTAAAATATTTTAAAACATTAAAAAAAACTATACTTCAATAAAATAAAAATTTTGTTTAAACGTTGTGTTCCAAGTATTATTGCATTTTCTCTATTTGCAGTGGCACTCTTACTGATACACTAGCCAAGTGTGTTTGTCTAGCTGCTCCACTGCCACCTAAGGGCGTCGTCCCACCTTTGGGTGCAGTTAAAGGACATGATAATGAATGGGGCTCAACCAGGCCAAAATCTCAGTTCAGTTGGGATAAGCCATGAGAGGTTAACTTAGCATAAGCAATCTGGGGAGAAAGTGAAAAATGATGGATGCCATTTGAATAGGCTAACATTGATAAATAATTAATCTTACACGAGAGCTAATATTTCTGAATAGGCACACTCCTTTCCTTCCTAGCAAATCAACTTCCTCTTGAGGTGAAAATAATCACTGCATTCTTTTTTGGAATTTCTTTCATGACTGTTTCAGCGTCAGTAGCACATGTACATACTGTACCCTTTATGTTGACAGCTGTGGGCTCTGCTCTCTAAGTGGACAAGATAAAAGAGTTCATTTCCTTATATTCAGTGTATCATTAAAGAATGCATTGTTTTATCAGAAATGACTCACCAAAGTAGAACTATTCAATCTCTTCTGAATGATTTTTCAGTTTGGAATTTGGGAATTATGCCTTATTTCATAACAAGCGGCCAGGGTGAATGATTATTTCAATGATGCTTCATTTCTCCATCTCAGCCAGCAGACAGACACTCATTTCTCAAAACATTGGGTTTTCACTTCTTCTTTTGAATGGAGATCATTTACAAAACAGCCACCCCCAATGCTGCCCTGATAACCGCTTGGAAGAGCAGCATTATTTATGTTGGCAATATCATTGCTCTGGGTCAGGTTACAAAATAGCCAAAGAAACACATTTGTCACCTCTCAAGTTCTATGTGAAAGTGAACTTCAGGTTATAAATGCTTCTAGCTAAGTCTCTCTTTTCCTAGAAGAAATCTCAAAGGGAAAATTTATTCTTCAGTTTATTTGTTTTTTGGCTGGAATTTTTGGCATAGGCATTTATAAAGTGGTCCATGGGGAATCTCCAAAATGGCACAGGATCCAAAGGGAACACTGCTAGAACAATCAGTTTCTCTTTTGTGGTAGTAAAATACATAAGAGGTTTCCTTTTGATGTTAAATTCTAGATCTGTTCTAATTTGTCCCCTCCTTCAGTGTAGTTGCAAAAAGTGGCTGTTAATCAAATTCTCAGCTTTTAGTATAAAATTTATAGATTAATTTAGGGAAATTTTAACTTTTTTTACAATATTGAGTTTTCCCTCCAGGAAATTTGTTTTCCTCTTTTATTAGGACTTGTTTATTGCCCTCCATAAAATTTTTTTTTTTTTTTTTGGCTGCGTTGGGTCTTCGTTGCTGCGCTCGGGCTTTCTCTAGGTGCGGTGAGCGGGGGCTACTCTTCCTTGCGGTGCGCTGGCTTCTCATTGCGGTGGCTTCTCTTGTTGCAGAGCACGGGCTCTAGGCTCGCAGGCTCAGTAGTTGTGGCGCACGGGCTTAGTTCTCCGCTGCATGTAGATCTTCCTGGACCAGGGCTCGAACCTGTGTCCCCTGCATTGGCAGGTGGATTCTTTTTTTTTCCTTTTTTTTTTTCCTTTTTTAACATCTTTATTGGAGTATAATTGCTTTACAATGGTGTGTTAGTTTCTGCTGTATAACAAAGTGAATCAGCTATATGTATATATATATCCCCATATCCCCTCCCTCTTGCGTCTCCCTCCCACCCTCCCTATCCCACCCCTCTAGGTGGTGACAAAGCACCGAGCTGATCTCCCTGTGCTATGCAGCTGCTTCCCACTAGCTATCTATTTTACATTTGGTAGTGTATATACGTCCATGCCACTCTCTCACTTCGTCCCAGTTTACCCTTCCCCCTCCCCGTGTCCTCAAGTCCATTCTCTACGTCTGGCAGGCAGATTCTTAACCACTGCGCCACCAGGGAAACCCTGCCCTCCATAAAGTTTTATCACTTTTTTCAAAAATTTCTGGTGCATTTCTTTTTTGTAATTTCTACTTATTTTATAATGTTTTGCCGTTTTGAATGGGATTTTTAAATTAAAATTTCTACTTGGTGGTGGAAGTATATAGAAAAATTATTAATTTCTCTATTTTTACCCTGTATGTAACTATTTGGGGGATCACTCTTATTAGTTCTCATAGTTTTTCAGTTGATATTCTTTTACCTTCCAGCTAATTAATTGTATAATCTGTAAACACTCAAAGTTCACCTTTTCTTCACAATATTTATATTCGTATTTCTTTTTTTTTTTTCTAATTTCATTAGCTAGGATCTCCAGAATAATGATAAATAATAGCAGCTATATTGGGCCTACATCTATCTCCTTATCAACTTTAATTTTTAATTGCAAGCAATGTTACAGCAAAAAATTTTTTAATTTAATAATGAAAGAAAAATCGCCCTGAATCCCACGTGAGAACAAACTTTAAAAATTAGTAATAAACACAGACATAGAAAACAAACTTGTGGTTACCAAAGGGGAAAGAGGGGGAGGGGGATAAATTAGGAGTTTGGGATTAAAACATACAAACTACTGTACATAAATAGATAAACAACAAGGACTTACTGTATAGCACAGGGAACTGTATTCAATATCTTGTAATAACATATAATAGAAAAGAATATGAAAAAGAATAGATATATATGTATAACTGAATCACTTTGCTGTACACCTGAAACTAACACAACATTGTAAATCAACTATATTTCAGTAAGATTTTTTTTAAATTACTAAAAAAATAATTGTTTGTACGTGTATAGAAAGGGTAAGGAAGGACGTACACTGAGCTGCTCTAGGTAGTTCTTTCAGGGGAGTGGAATTCTGGAGCAGGAAGAAGGGGAGTGGAGACCCACTTTCTGCTTTGAGCACCTATGGATAGCTTGGCTGTTTGCAAGGAGAAATTTCTACTTTTATAATTTTAAAATGCATCTGGGACACAACATTGTAAATCAACTATACTCCAATAAAAATTTTTTAAAAAAAGACTAATGTCAAATAGCAAAAATAAATAAATAAATTAATTAATTAAATATATTGGGAAATTTATTAATACATTTGAATAGTTCTGAATTTAATATATCAAATATGAATACATTTAATAAACAGATTTATTACCTTAAGTATAAAGATATTGTATGCTAAGGCTTTTTTCATTTTGCAAAAGATATTGACTTAATAAAGAAATATGTGTTCATAAAAAATAAAATAAAATAAAAAATGCATCTTGGAAAAAATCTGAAGAGTATAAAGTATGTAAAGACTTGTCTTTGGATATCAAGATTTAGAGATGCACACATTTTTAATGTCTAAAATTTAAGTTTTGTTCACTAAGTTAAATCTCAACTAAATGAGATCAAGATTAGATAGAGAGATAAATAGATGATAGAAAGATTGATATAGTTATAGATATATAACCACTTGCTGTTACTAGAAAGTCCAAAAACAAAAAGATGGCATAGAAAAGAATTGGGTACAAAGGAAAAGCTTGCAAATTACACAGGGCAGAAGTCCGGGGCAGGGCAGTAGCAGCTCTACTCTCCTCCCCTGGCTGCCTAGGAAAATATGATTGAGGAAATTATTTCCTGGGCTGAAAAAATTATAATTGTTCTCTGATGTCATCAGATCTCAATGATTTCCCATCAAACGTTTTCTTTCCTAGACCCCACGGGGGAGTTGAGCAACCATGGGAGGGCATCTCTAGTATTTGCCGCCGTGTGTAGGGTGCCACATCAATCACAGTCCTACCCTGTCTTACTACTGCCTGCGTGTTAGAACAGGACTAAACACACACTCTTCGTTGTTCTCTTCCAGGATTTCCAATGAGCACTCCCCCAAACTCCAGATCCGGAGTCACAGTTACTTGAGGGCGGTCAGTGAGGTCTCCATCAACCGAAGCCTAGACAGCCTTGACCCTGCGGGCCTGCTCACATCACCAAAGTTCCGCTCCAGGAATGAGAGCTACATGCGAGCCATGAGCACCATCAGCCAGGTGAGCCCGGTGGCTGCATCTGTGAACTGTACGAGGGTTGGTGGAAAACAAGAGGGCATGACATGAGGAGGCTGACACCCCCCGGAATGATGCTGATGGGTCCGGCAGGAGGTCAGGTCTAAATGCTGCCTGGTTTGGCCACAGGGGGCTCCTGGTACCAACAGTCTACCAGCAGGGGAGGGGTCCTTGGCAGATGGATAAAGCACATCAGGGGAGTCCTTGGAAATTCATTAGCAGTCAGTTGGCACCAACAAATTAGTCATTAAGGAGTTGTTGGATGAGGCTTCAGTTGTAAAGATGTTTGAAGGATAGAAGGACAGGGTAGACATCATTGGCAAAACCAAGGCAGTGTCAAATCATAAAAGTATTAAGCAGGTAATCAAGACAGGGACCCAGGCACGGGAAATGAGATACGATCTATTTACCCCAACTGGGTCCTAGGTGAATATTGCGTCTTGGTTATAAGACACAAGCCCACTTCTAAGAACTGCTACCCAGAACTAGGGATGAAGACTCAGTAAAGGTGACTTAATGGTGCATCCGAAATATTCAGCTGAAGTTTCTTGATGGCTCCCACTGATGGTCTCAGAGAATGTGGGAGAGGGTTAGGTTGCCCAAACCAAGGGAGGGTTGAACCTAGGACTCCTGGAGGGCCTGACCCTGCAGCTTTCAGGGGCCACCAGGAGAGCAGGAGGTGGCTCCAGGGCTTCCTCTGGGAGGACAAAAAAAAAAAGGGTATTTTTTTGAAATAATGTTTAGGAGCTCTGAATTTTAATTTATATCACAATTTTTAAAACTAAGCACCATACTATTAACTCAGCTCATATGCAGTGAGCAAAACACTGGGCCAGATTTTGCCAGCTAGTCAATGGTGAATAATGCCTAATTCCTGCTCCCCAAGTGTACAGTCTAATGCAGAGCATACAAAAAACGTAAAAGTGCTGTAAATAACAAACGTTATTTACTTGAACAAAAACACTCTGAGGTATGGGCTTCCCTGGTGACGCAGTGGTTAAGAATCCGCCTGCCAATGCAGGGGACACAGGTTCAATCCCTGGTCCAGGAAGATCCCACATGCTGTGAAGCAACTAAGCCCATGCGCCACAACTACAGAGCCTGTGCTCTAGAGCCTGCGAGCCACAACTACTGAGCCCACGTGCCACAACTACTGAAGCCAGCAAGCCACAACTACTGAGCCCACGTGCCACAACTACTGAAGCCAGCGAGCCACAACTACTGAGCCCACATGCCACAACTACTGAAACCAGCGAGCCACAACTACTGAGCCCATGTGCCTCAACTCCTGAAGCCAGCGAGCTATAACTACTGAAGTCCTCGCGCCTGGAGCCCGTGCTCTGCAACAAGAGAAGCCACCACAATGAGAAGCCCACGTGCAGCAACGAAGACCCAATGCAGCTAAAAATTAATTAATTAATTAATTATTTTTAAAAAACACTCTGAGGTAGGTAGGGCAAGAATTAACCATAAGAGCTGCTTTCATTGGGTCAGGCACTGTGCCAACTGCTTCATATTTTCATAATATTAGTTCTTATAAACATACTGTAAGATATGTAAGTAACCAGAAGTTAAATGGGACTTTCTTTGTGGTCACAAAATTGTCACCAAGATCCCAAAGTGACTGAGTAAAAGGTGTTCAGTACCCAGGATTCTAAAGAGAGAGCTTCTAGGCATGGGGTCTAGGAATATGCATTTTAACAAATATTCCAAGTGATTCTAATAAAGCAATACATTAATAAAGAAGTATTTATTAACGTAGTATATATCTGAACTTTGAAAATGCTGGCCTAAAGCATATTCAGGGAATAATGAATTCTCAAGTGTAGTTAGAGCTCAGAATACTTAGAGCAATGGGAAATCTGTTCTGAATTTTGTCCTGGGGACATTTTTTGTACATGGCCTTCCATGCAGGGCCCAGGGGACTGGACTTTATTCATTAGGAATGGGACTGACTGAAGATTAATTAAAACTTCAGCTTTTAAGCAGGCAAAAGATATGATCAGAACTTTGATGGAGGATAATTAATCCAGCAAAAAAAATGTAGGAAAGATTGGAGAGGATGAGAAAGAGGCTAGAGGCAGAGAAGCTAGTTTGAAAGGCATTGTGATCATCAAGGTGAGAATTACTACTATTGCTGGTGCTGCTGCTGATGGTGATGGTAGTGGTGAGGATAGTGGTGGAGATGGTGGTGAGGTGGTAATGATGGTGGTGGTAGAGTTGGCGGTAGTGGTGAGGATAGTGGTGGAGATGGTGGTGAGGTGGTAATGATGGTGGTGGTAGAGTTGGTGGTAGTGGTGAGGATAGTGGTGGAGATGGTGGTGAGGTGGTAACGATGGTGGTGGTAGAGTTGGTGGTAGTGGTGAGGATAGTGGTGGAGATGGTGGTGAGGTGGTAATGATGGTGGTGGTAGAGTTGGTGGTAATGCTGGTGGTGGTGATAGACTAAGCACTGAAGCATCTCTGATCTGTCAGAGTGAGACCCCGAAATAGGACCACTGCTCTCATTTTGTCCCTACCATCAAAATAGAGCTCCCTGCTCTAAATGGGTTCTTGAAAAGCAAAGGCAGGGACCACAGCAAGGCTCCAAAAGCAGGGTAGGGCAGGAGTCAGGGAGAGCTGACATACTGGATTCCAGTATTTGCCTACTGTACATTTCCTCACTTTAAAGTAATCTCCAAAGGGAATTCCCTGGCGGTCCAGTGGTTAGGACTCTGCACTTCCACTGCCGGGGGCCAGGGTTCGATCCCTGGTCAGGGAACTAAGATCCCCCATGCCGTGCAGAGCAGCATGCAAAAATGAATGAATGAATGAATAAATAAATGTAATCTCCAAGAGTATGCACACCTATCTGTGCTAGGTACTGCTGTCCAGTGATACCCACTATCCCAACTCTGAGGTAAATATTTGGCGCCTCATTTGGTGAAACTTGGACTTGCCTTGTTCTTACTTTTTTCACAGTAAACAATATAATATTTAAAACGTCTTTAAGCTTATCTTTATTCTGGACAGGCTCATGGTCACATAGCCTTCCAGAATTGCAAAATAGTCTACAAATCCCAGGTGTCATACCTGCAGAATACTTCTGTGGGTTTAGAATATTTCATTGGAAAATGTTTATACACACTTACTGCTTTCATAATTTTACATGGTTAAAACAGGAGAGCAGGTCACTTCCCCATCACGACATGCATCTACACAGCTGCCTGCTTTTAGTCCCTATGCTGTAGATCTGACCTTCCTTGAGACAGTGTCACTTCCTGGTGACAACTTAGTAAAGTATCAACAAATCACTGAAGAGGCACATGTGGGCCTTGATCCAGGGGCGGGTCAAGTCTGCAATTCAGTGGCGTGATCATTTCGCCTTAAGTAAAATACAGAAAGCAGAGCCATCCTAAATGGATTCCTAATGACACACCATTTTTCTAGTTCCATATTCAATTTTCAAGTAATAGAGTATCGTGAAGGATAATTTCAAACTTTCTATCGCAGTCCCAACGTTGTCATTATTCAAAGGGAATGGTTTCTTCTTCAAAGCAATCCTACCATATATACTCTAGGCTTTTCAAAAAGTAGTTGGTTTTTGTGATGTCGGAGATATTCTCTCTTATAGATCTTTAGGAGCAGCTCTAGTAGTATAGAATTTAAGTACATTATATCCTATTCCTCCTTAAAACCTGATATATTATTGATGTATTATTCATCAAAGGCTCCTAGAAAGATCAAAGTAAAATGTTGTAAGCCAAGAAATTGGTCTAGAATAACTAAATTGTTTGTTTCTGCCATTCATACCTTACAGAAATAAAACATTCCTAAAAACAGACTGTGCTTGGATGATAGAGAAAAACTGAACACCTTTTTATATGTTTATAACCTTTCTATATATTTTTACTATATGTACATCTAATAAAACAGGGGCTTTTAAAGTAAGACTTAAGAAGAAAGAATTATAGAAAGTCACATTTAAAAAAACTATTTGGTATAATAACTGTCATTTCCAAATTAGTTTAATTTACATCTCAATTTATTTCAAGTCCAAACCTCAAATATCTTCATCTGGAATCGTAAACTAGAAGCTCACAGACATATTTTGTCCAGTAACATGTTGAGTTTCCACATCATTTTTTAATTTTTTTTTAAGAGGGACTCCATTATCTTTATTTATTTTTTAATAGTTTTTTGGCCACGTTGGGTGTTTGTTGCTGTGCTCAGGCTTTCTCTAGTTGCAGCGAGCAGGGGCTACTCTTCGTTGCGGTGCGCAGGCTTCTCATCGTGGTGGCTTTTCTTGTTGAGGAGCACGGGCTCTAGGAGCACAGGCTTCAGTAGTTGCAGCACATGGGCTCAGTAGTTGCAGCACATGGGCCATAGGGTACGCAGACTTCAGTAGTTGTGGCTCGTGGGCTCTAGAGCGCAGGCTCAGTAGTTGCGGCGCACGGGCTTAGTTGCTCCACGGCATGTGGGATCCTCCCGGACCAGGGATCGAACCCGTGTCCCCTGCATTGGCAGGCAGACTCTTAACCATTGCACCACCAGGGAAGTCCCACATCATTTTTAAAACACGAATGTAATAAGCAGTTATTGTGCTTGGTGGTAATACCAGCAGTTTAGCTGTGACTTTTGACCTAGATCATCCCTTCACTTTATATATACAAAGAAATGGAAACTCAAATAAATTAAGCATCTGTCAGCACCCAGCTAGTCAGTGACATAACCTAGAAAACGCAGGTGTCCTGACTCCTAACTGGTAAGTTTCTCCAATGTCTGCTGGAATTGGGGTATGGGTGGCAATAATAATGCCAATAATAGTAGTAGTAATAATGAAAATGAGTATAATGGAATAGTTACCATGTATTGCTTACCTGATATAAGCTATAAGCTTTGCATATTATCTCATTAATTTCATAGCAACTATAAGAAAGATCATTTTTTTAATTTATGAAACTCAGTCTTAGAGAATTAGAGTAACTTGTCTCATTCTTCCCACTACACTACCTCACAAAATAATATCTAGTATTTATCGAATGCCTACCATGTGCCTTGAAATGTGCACTTGTATATTTCATTTTTTATCCTTAAAGCATCCCTATGATGTAGGTATTATTATATGCATTTTAAAGATTAGGAAAATGAGGCTCAGAGAATTCAAGCGAATTGCCCATGATATAGTAGAAAGAGCATTAAACTACTCCTTCTTTCCATATAGAAAATAAATCCAAATGAATTTAAAATCTGAGCACTAACACAAAGTGACAAAAAATTTTAAATTAGGGGAATATGTGTATGATATTATGGTGAGAATTATAACTTTTAATAAAAATAAGAATTATAGAAAACATAAAATAAAAGATAGACATCTAATCTAACTAAAAATCAAATATTTCTGTGCAGCAAAAACATCTTAAAAAAAAAAAAAGAAGACATCTTAAAGTTAAAATTGACAGGGGGAATATTTAAACACATCAAGAAAAAAGCTTAATGTTCCAGTTGCCTAAAGTGTTTCTAGCAATTAGTATGAAAAGATAACAACCTAAAAGAATTTGGGGCAAAGCTTATGAAATAGCAAATCAAAAGGGAAAAAAGTACCAAGTCCAATAAATATAGGAAAAGATGTTCATATACACTAGTAGGCTGGTAAAGATAAACTGAAACAGCACAATATCACTCTTGACCTATCAGGCAGCAAAAACAGCTAATACCCATTACTGGTGACCATGTTGAGAAATGAGCTCTGACTTACTTGCTATTTGGGATGAACTGCCACAATTGATTTTGAAAGTAATGTGGTAAAATCTACAAAAGGTAAAATAAATCTTTTGGCACGGGAATCCCACTTGTGGAACTTTATAATACAGAAATGAAAGTACCAGAATATAAAGATAAACAAACAAGGAAGCTGGTCATAGCATGGCCTCCAAGGACATACTTGAATCATCATCCACAAAGCAGTGGTTAAATAAATTATGGTCCAATCATACTATACAATATCATGGAGGTGGTGGCTTAGTGTCTGAATCTCCCTGAGTCTCTGTATAAAAGCAGACAGAGCAACTAGATAGAAAAACTAAAAATTCATGGACAACATTTACAACAAAATCAGATGACAAGATATTCCGTGAACCCAAAATGTAAGTAGATAGGAACAAACCACCAGTAGCCATAAGCCTGTGTTGCATCCACATCTGTGCTGGGGAACACAGAGGAAAACAATGACTTTCTTGATGGATGTGAGTAAAGCAGAAGGAAACCAGCAGCAGGTAGTTTGGGGGGGTGGGGTATGTATTTGAGAATAGCAGCTGAAACTGGGAAGGATTTGCCTTCTCTAAGAGCAGGTAAATTCAAGGGGCCTGCAGTAAAATCAGGAGAGGTTGGGGAAATCTGAGCCTATGTATACACTGGAAACCAACCAACCAGTTTTTCCTTCAAGAAGAGGTCCCAGTTCTGAGAAGAAACAGTTGGGAATAGAATCAAATACGAGCAAGATAGAGACAATAGCAAAGAAGAAAAGAGAAGGTTCAGGTAAAAGTTAGGGGAAGGAACAAGAGAATCAGGAAATCTTGGAAAGCAACACGATGCTAAAACAATAGAAGAGGAAGCCCTGTGGAAAATTCAGGGGGAAAATCCTGAATGTATCACCTCTCAAGGTCAGAAAAACTAATTTTACTGAGAAATGAGGAACAAAAAAATATCCACTTTAAATCACAAAGTCACGATAATAAAGAAAAGAGAATAAGGAGCAGAATAACATTCCTACAGAAAATGAAAGCATGCCAGAAAGACACACCCACAAAATAGATCAAAACTGTAACACACTCTTTCAAAATAAGCTAAAAGACATTAAGAAAATGACATAAGACATGGGAGGAAAAGATATATCTGAATTTTCAAAAACTTAAAAATGATGTCACAGAACTCAGGAAAGAATTAGAAGTAAAAGAAAAACCATTTCAGAAATGAAGATCAGACTGAGGGAATAGAGGAGCAAGTGAATGAGACATTTTATACACTGAGAAAAATAGAACCTGAAAAGGAGGAAGAGTTTTTAAATCAAGAAAAAAGAAGAAGAGTTAAAAAGGATTCAAGAGAAATTGATAAATATGGAAGATAGGCAAAGATTGACCACAGAGATAATAGAAGTCTCTGAAGAAGATAATCAAAGCAAAGGACCAGAACAAATAATAAAACATTAAAGAAAACATCCCTGAAATAAAAAGATTCAAAAGAATATACCATGTACCTGAGAAACTGACCCAAAACAATAAATACCAAGACATAGTCTAGTAAAATTACAAGATTTTGAAGAATTAAAAAAAAAAAAAAAACCCACCCCCCCCCCTTTGGACTTCTAGACAAAAAAAGCAAGTGACTTAAGAAAGAACAAAAATTAAATTATCATCAGACTCTATAATAACAATAGTTTATGCCAAAAGAAAATTGAGTAATACGTAATTATAGCCAAGGGGGAAAATGTGAACCAAAGATTTTATATCCAAAAAAACTAACTTTCAACCATAAAAAGCATGGGCACACTATTAAAAGCATGGATGAATGCAGGGAATACTGTTTCCATGAGCCCATCCTGAGGCATCTACCAGACAGTGAGCATTAGACAACCCAAAAGACCAAATGTAAGAACTAGTGGCAAATAGATGCATGACTTTACTTCTGGACTCTCCATTCTGTTCCATTGGTCTGTATGTCTGTCCTATGTCAGTGCCAAACTGTTTTGATTATTGTAGCTTTGTAGTAAGTTTTGAGATCAGGAAGTGTAAGTCCTCCAGTTTGGTTTTGGAAATTATGATGTATCAATATATTTTTCTTCATGTTTCTTGTTCTTGGATTCCAACAATGAACACTAGGAGTTTCAGAAAGAAAAGAGAAAACAGAAGGAAGGCAATTACTAATGAAATAATGGTCCCAGAAATGGTCCCAGAACTGAAAGACATGAATTTGCAGGTTGAGAGGGCCCACACAGTACCCAGCAAAAAGGATGGAGAAAGATCCACACAGAGAATGTCATGGTGAAACATTAGATCATTTGGTACCTTAAAAGCTTCCAGAAGGGATGGGGCAAACCAGCTCATGTGGAAAGGCTCAGGAATGAGAAAGGCATCCACTTGCTCAATCTCTAGCACACACGGAAGCTAAGAGACAAGGAGCAAAGCCTGGAAACATCTGAAGGAAGAAGGGATACAGCTAGAATTCTAAATGCAAGCATGCTCTCCCTTAACAGTGGAGGTGGGGTACAGACATTTCCATCAATGTGAGGTAGCACCTTCCCAAGAAAGCACTGGAAGATGTGCTCCACCGAAAGGAGGGAATAAAATAAGGAAGAGGGAACAGGGGCTCCACCACAGGCTAGATAATAAAGGGCACCCCTGGAATGATGGGGAAGGGAGATCCCAGGACAGCAGTGGGCTTGGCAGCCATAGACTGCAGTAGGATAGGAGGCTCCAAGAGGGATGCTTCAAGGGCAGGAAGGAAACCAAGAGGTCTATGAACATATCAAGAGATTCACATAAGCAAGTGTTCCACAATATGGATGCAAACACCATAAGATCCAACTGGAAGAACTGAAAATGGTTGCCTCTGGGGAGGGAGAATTGGGGGTGGGCTGGGTGGGTCAGGGGTCTGCGCTTTGTCTTTATAAGCCATCTAGAACTATTTGTCCTATATTTGTGTCTAAGTTGGATAAAGAATCATCTTTTTATACAAAAAAAGTAGTGGCAAGCATTAAATATATAGTTATCTGTAAAACTAAGACTAATGAGAGCTACAGTGGGAGAGAACATGTATGTTATATGCTCTGATAATGTCAATTTAGCACAACTATTTTTAAATGAGGGAATAATAGAGACAGCAGATGCAAAAAAAAAAAAAAGAATTGTGAACTGTTTTCAGTAATGGTTGGGCAGTGGTGGTATTAGTATGCTATTCTGAGGCTGTTGTGTACGTATTGTGGAAGAAAGCAAATGAATCATTGTAGTATATCCCAATTCCATCATCTTCTGTGTCCTTGAAAACCAGGATTTTTAATATGCAATAAAGATATACGTATAAATATAACATAGAAGAAGTTACATAAAAACACTGCATGTGAATTTGAATTAGATGTATTCATAACCTAGTTCTCTGTCCATTGAAAGGCCTAGGAAGAATGACCAACTCTGTAGCAATGACAGTGAAGCTTCCTGGTGCCCAAATTGTGTTCTTGTGATACCATTTACCACTAAAAGAAAAAAGGCTTTCTGGAAAAATACTAATTTCAGGACTGGGCAGGAAAGATGAAGATAAGTTTTGAATAACTTGTCATACCAGATATGAAGAAAGTTATCAAAGACCACTGGTCTCATGTCAAAAGGACCCAGGAGCCAACCTAAGAGGTTCCCACTGGCCACAGATGGGACAGATGAGTTAAGTAAGAATGAAAATAGAAGTGGATTTAAAACCGTCAAATACTTTTAAATCTATGAGTCCATTTTGATACTTTTAAAAATTAATTGGTCATGTTTAGTAGATATAAGAGAACAAATTTATTATCTTAAAAATTAGTAAATAGAGACTTCCCTGGTGGTCCAGTGGTTAAGAATCCACCTTCCAATGCAGGGGATGCAGGTTCGATCCCTGATCGGGGAACTAAGATCCCATATGCTGCAGGACAACTAGAGAGCCCATGTACCGCAACAAAGAGCCCACACTGCAACTAAGACCTGACGCGGCCAAATAAATAAATAAAATATTTTTTTTTAATTAGTAAATAAAAGGGAAAAGATCAAACATCTGCTGTTACTGTGTGAACTGAACCCACTAACCAAATAATATGAGAGGAAGCATTTCTTTATTTAAAAAAAAATTCCAACTAGTGACTATAAAAGTTGGTAGAACCAAGAATATCACCATTTTGCAACCCCCAATGAACTAATGGATCTAGGCACTGAGCATCAATGACTCCCAACAGCATAAAAAGAGAGATAACTAGACATAATGTGCTTCCTGATGAGACAGCCCATGACACATGACCTCTAGTCTTGCCAAAGAGATTGAACCTGAGTCTGATCAAGCCTCTGGATCCAACGTTCAAATTTCAGGAAACACGAAGGACAGTGGAACATGCTAAATCCTCCACGTGCAGGAAATCAGCAAATCCAGACTCTGGGAAACTTTCCAGGTCAAACGCCTCAGGTGCTTCAATAGATAAATTGTAATATTTGTTAAAAACGGGTGGAGGGAGGCCTGAATATTAAAAGTGAATTAAAAGATATCATAAATTTTAAAAATGGGTAAGACCAAACTGTAGAGTCTAGGGATGCACACTTAGGTGAAAAAAACATAAATGCAAAGCAGTGCTTGCAATAAAACTCAGAGTAGTAGTTACTTTTGGAGGGAGGGTGGGGGCTGTGGATAGGATGGGGTATATGGAGGGGCTTCTAGGTGCCTGAGAAAATTCTGTTCCTTGATCTGAGTACTAGGTACAAGGGTGTTGGCTTTATTATAATTCACAAGCTATGCATTTATTTTGCATGGTTTTCTGTATCTGCATATAATAAAAACAAAAAGTTAGAATGAAGGGGCTTCCCTGGTGGTGCAGTGGTTAAGAATCCACCTGCCAATGCAGGGGACACAGGTTCAAGCCCTGGTCGGGGAAGATCCCACTTGCCGTGGAGCAACTAAGCCCGTGCGCCACAACTACTGAGCCTGCACTCTAGAGCCCGCGAGACACAACTACTGAAGCCCGTGCGCCTAGAGCCCACGCTCCTCAACAAAAGAAGCCACCGCAATAAGAAGCCCGTGCACCCCAATGAAGAGTAGCCCCTGCTCAATGCAACTAGAGAAAGCCTGCGCACAGCAACGAAGACCCAACACAGCCAAAAATAAAGAGATATATAAATAAATTTACAAAAAAAAAGAGAGAGAATAAAGAAGGAGAATCCTATTAAGAATATAAGTATAAAATAGAAGGTTAAGTGGAAAAAAACAGGTTGCAGAATTATTCAATATATTTACTTTCTGATTCATTTTTTATGAAAAATAGGGTAGGGGGCACTAATACCCTCTGAAAGGTAATCATCCAAGTTTAATTGTTATTACCTTGATAGGGATAGATACTTTACTATTTCTTTGTGATGTTTGATTAATAGGGGGAAATCTAATAATAATAATATATATATATATATAGTTTGTTTTACTTTTTACTTTGAAATCATTCCAAACTGACAAAAGAGTCACATGTAAAATACAAAGACCTCCTGTACATCACTGACCAAGATTCATACTCATTGATTATTAAAGTTTTGGCTCATTTGCTCACTCTCTCTATGTTTGACAATTAGTTGCAAATATCATGTCCCTTTACCTCTAAATGCACCTCCAACTATCTCCTTAAGACAAGTATATATTATATATATAATTTTTAAATATGGAAGTATATAATTATTAGCCTTGAAAATGTGCAGGGATTTTATATCAAGTTAGATAAAGTATATGAAAATACTACTTTAAACTGTAAAGAATTATTATTAAGAAATGTATGTCTCTTTTCCCCTTGATATGCTTTAAGGTAATTGAAGTTTAAAGAAATTAGCCATTATTGGACTGCATCTTCATAGAACACAAAATGAAGATAGGCAAAAATTGCCATCATTTTCAGTATATGCTCTAAGCTTAATTATAGTTTAATCTGTTAAATTTTCAATTACTCATGAATTTGATATTAAGGAAATTTGATATACGAAGTTCTAGAAGGTAGCAGAACTTTGAAGAATGCTGCCACACCTCTATCAAATCAGCAGCAAAGTGAGAAATTGACAGAAGCACCTGGTCTGGCATTTTTTTTTTTTTAAGGTGGTGCTCAAATCCAATGTAAATTATGTACAGGGGAATATAATAATAAAAACTTATTCTTCGAAAAGGGAAGACCTCATTTGGAAGAATTTTAAAACACATTTATAAACAATTTGTGGACCATATCAGCTTTTATAGAGAAGAGTGAAACCTTCTTTAAATAGTATGTAGATAGTTTGAAAATCTCAATAGTGCCTTTCAAGATTTTGACATCTGGGTTTGGTCTATATTTGTGCATGATGTGGGTATCTTGCCAGAAAATATAGGGCCTGTTTTTATACTTTGCACTAAATTAAGTTTCAGTCGATGCAAATTATGTGACAAACTAGTCACTTCCAAAGGCACAATAAAAATACTAGTTTCTAAAACGTTTGTGCTAAAATTACAGCCCCATTGAAATATACGAACTCTGACCGTAGGCCTATAAAATTGGCCCCTAGGTTTGCATTTATAAATAAGGAAGAATTAGCACCTTGGCGTGCCCTAATGTAAGATTTCCCTACACCACGCTTCCTTGCATTCTAAAAACAAAGTTCTTTTTCTTTAGAATTTAATTGACTATTTGGGATCATAAACTAGATACCATTCTACTATAGTCTGTCAGGTAGAGGAAATAAAATGCGCTGGAGTTTACTGCAATCGGACGGGGCGTTCTTCTGGGGGATGCAGTTTGGAGATGCTCCGAGGGCGAGGTGGCTTCTCCCCCGGAGCAGCACGGTGTTACGGTCCCGTCTCGCCCGCAGGTGAGCGAGATGGAGGTGAACGGGCAGTTCGAGTCGGTGTGCGAGTCGGTGTTCAGCGAGCTGGAGTCACAGGCGGTGGAGGCCCTGGACCTGCCAATGCCCGGCTGCTTCCGCATGCGGAGCCACAGCTACGTGCGCGCCATAGAGAAAGGCTGCTCGCAGGACGACGAGTGCGTGTCGCTGAGGTCTTCCTCCCCGCCGCGCACCACCACCACCGTGAGGACCATCCAGAGCAGCACGGGTGAGTGGGCAGAGCTGGCCCCGCGCCCGGGGGGCGGCACGACTGCCCCCAGACACTGCACGTGGTCCCCTCGCTGTTATCACACGGTCACCCGTCACCAAACCCCACCCACACCCCGTGAGGCAGCGCCTCTGCTTCCCTGCCCGCCTCTATCCCCAGCCTCCGGCCACATCCACGCACCCCCTTCTTCCTCCATCTCCATCTCTGGTACCAACAGAGGAGACTGCAACTGTGGGACCAAGAGGGATGGCACAGGGGGAAGATCGTCCCAAAACGCCCACACAACATCCTAGGACCAGCACACTCATCCCACCCAACTCCTCCTCTCCATCATCAGGCCCTGACTTTTAGGGGTGTGACCCCTCCAGGAATCAGACACCCTGATTGTTGAGCATCACAGAGTTGGAAAGCTTTTTAAATTCCAAGATATCCACAAAATGACTCTCCCAAAAGACCTGAAGTGCCACTGTGACAAAATCAGAAATGGATGATGCAGTAATATTGATTGCACAGTTTGAGTTTTCTTTCCTTATAACAGAAGGCAGATTTATTTCATCATTTTAAAACCTCCTGACTATACACATACAGAACCTCCTTTTCCCTCTAAACTGAATTTAGGTTTATGCTGCTACACTGTCTTTTGATCTGATTTTAGTCAGAGAGGCACAGCAGAGCTTAACTGGTTTCCATGACACTGGACCTACATAGGAACATAGCCATGGATTGTGTGTGACAGTGTACGTGTGTGTTTTGGGTTTTGGGGTGCTTTTTTTAAAAATAACATTTAGGTCCAAGAAGAAAATCCCCTCCATAGTTAACTAGTCTTAACTTTGATGGAATTCAGCATTACTCCAATAAAGACTAATTCTACAAAAAGATCATCAAACCAAGCGTCAAGATAAATAATGATGAATTAATTAGAAGGAAGAGTCTGTGTTAGACTATTGTATTCTTCAGTTTTTGTTCTAGGTGCCTCAAATGTAATTGTCATTCAGCCTAGAACTTTTGCAGGCTTGAGAATTAATAGGTTCTCAAACCTGAATTAAAATCCTACTAACTAGAAAGACAGGGTTGAGATAGAATTTGCAAATAACCATTAGAGGTGAAACAATAGGCATTCCTTCTGGACCAATGCAAATTAGGATCTCAGGATTAGGGGAAAGATGCTCCTAGATGTTACCCTGGCTCAGCAGCCCTGCCAGAGCCCAGCAGCTCTGGCCCTGGCTGGCTGTCTCCCACCAGAGATGGGGGGTGTGCATTCTTGCTCACTAGGAAATTTTGCAAGAACAGCCCAGACGAGGTTAATAAGTTAAATAAGGTTGATTCAGGAAATGAACACATTTTTTAATTCATTCATGGGCATATTTATGTGTGTTTACATTTGTGCACTAAGTGTGGCTTGAAGGTCTGCCTGCGCCTCTAGCCCCTCACTGTGTCTTTGGTGTTTCCTTGTTTCCCTGCTTCTACCTCCAACTCCCCCCCAGCCCTCTTCCGTGTCTGGTCCGTTCTCTGTATAGCGGCCTCATCACCCGCCAGCTACTCTTCTGTGCTGCAGTTACTCCTTAAACATGCAAAATGCAGATCCTTGCCCAGAAGGGCCGAGGGAAGGAAAAGGGCTACTGGTTCACCTCCACCTCCACCACCCCTGCAGGGAGCAGTGTTGTGGGTAAAGTGACAAGGACTCCAGAATGGCTGTTTTCAGATCAACTAAGAGGCGTTTGTGTTTCGTCCTTTAAGAGACAATTTACTTACTCTTTGTACTGTGCTCTTCACCCCAAATACCCTATTCTGACCTTCCTAAGACCCTTCCCAGCTGCTCTGGGGGTTTGCAGAGTTCAAACAATAAAAATCCAGATAAAATCCAGGTTGCCAGTTACATCGGAATTGCAGATCAATAGTGAATACTTCTGTAGTGTAAGTATATCCCAAATATTGCATGGGACCTACTTATACGACAGAATTATCTGTAGTGTCTGTAGTGTTTGCTAAATCTGACAAGCCTATCAGAGAAGGAAGTGAGCAAGGCCTAGGAGGGCGTCCTGTGCTGTTGCATTTAGAATGTGAATTAAGGGACTTCCCTGGTGGCACAGTGGTTAAGAATCTGCCTGCCAATGCAGGGGACACAGGTTCCATCCCTGGTCAGGGAAGATCCCACATGCTGCAGAGCAACTAAGCCCGTGTGCCACAACTACTGAGCCTGCGCTCTAGAGCCCTCAAGCCACGACTACTGAGCCTGTGTGCCACAACTACTGAAGCCTGCGCGCCTAGAGCCCATGCTCTGCAACAAGAGAAGCCACCGCAATGAGAAGCCCATGCACCGCAACGAAGAGTAGCCCCCGTTCGCCGCAACTAGAGAAAGCCCACATGAAGCAATGAAGACCCAACACAGCCAATAAAATAAAATAAAATAGAATGTAAATTAAATTGGAGGGGTTTTAGCCAGAGGCCCTATGTGGGAGAACAGCCAAATAATAAAAGAAATAAATGAAAACATCACGGAGGTGACAGCAACTGCTCCATCTTGGGCTCCACATGCCTTGTCCTAAGTCCTGGACCCCGTCCACCTGCAGCCATCTAGATGGGAAGGCTCCAGGCTTGGCTGCAGCTGCAGGGGTTTAGGGGCAGGAAGATATCACAGGGAATGGTGAAGCATAAAATATCAGAGTTTTGTACAGGACAGCCGGTGACTTCACCCTTCATCATCCAAGTCAACATTATGATATATCATTTTTACAGTCGGGGAAAAGTAAGCAAACTATTTAAGGGCTAAATATTACAGTAGATTCTAAGTAAGGCCTTTAGAATTCTAATATCACTTTTCACAATTTCTCTATGCCATGAATTGGTTCTTTTTAAAAAGTCACTTTAGGATATAATAAGATTCTGTGCCCTTCATTCTACTGCTCTCATAATTCCTGGGTTTCCTCCTTACCCCTCTTCTTTCTCTCTCTCTCTCTCTCTCTCTCACACACACACACACACACACACACACACACACAGTTTTCCCTTTCTCTGTCACGTGATGTCAGTACCATCATATTTTCTTCTACTGGTTTCCTTCCATAGAAAATCTACTTTCTCATAGGACCTACTAATTTTTGAAAGCGTGCGCTCATCTGCGTTAATCAGGAACTGACTTTGCTCTAATTTTAACCATTTCCCCATGTACACAGGTCAGATTTACATCCGCGTTGGGACATGACGTAGATTTCTCCTTTGCTCATTATTCTTGGGACATTTACAGCAGATTGCATTTGTCTTAAACTTCCCTTTGCCTGAAAAACAATGCTTTGTTTTTGTCAAATGCAGTTAATAGCTATACCTTTTCTCCCCATGACAGTCCGCATTCTGAGTCTTTGATTTATGTGTCAGCCCATTTTGAATGGTTCAGATTTTCAACAAAATAGACTATTAAGCTTTTCTCCTCCAGCCTTGTCCATTCTTCATCTGAGCAAAATGACACCACCGACAAAGGTCCACAACAGTGTCTACTGCCACGTGGGAGAATCAGGATGATGGGCTTGGCTCTAAATGGCCCTAAGGAGCCCCGAGTAAAATGATCAAGGATTAATGGAGCCTCAGGGGCCAACTAGGAGCTGAGTTAGGGAGTGATTTATAGTTATGCTTCTTTTGGTTTATTGACTTTTCGGTTTATCTAACTATGATACAGTTCTATGTTATCTCAGCTTATCATCTGCTTCAAGCACGCAGATAATCTCTCCATCTAATAGATTCAACAGGTTTTTATATAATCATCGCACCTGGGACTATTTGGTGAGGATTAGAGCTACTGTAGGAAAGTAAAAATTTTAAGAGGGCAGTTAGCCCTATGACTGTGGGAAAACAAGCACCCTTACCTCAATCATCTGAATATTTTAGGTGAAAGTAGAACTTGGTGTTAGAAACAGACCCAGACCTCCACTTCAGAGTATTGGATTCGACTGGCCTCCTTGTGGAATATACAAATGCAATTGTATGTGTTTAAGGATGAGGTTTCTTTTTACTTCCTACGCTAAGCATCCAGGATCTATCAAAAGCATTACCACATTGCAGCTAGACAGACTTCAATATGGTGACACCAGGAGGCTGAATAAGCAAAAATAGTGTATCGTCGTCAGTGGATCTACTCATACAGATACACAGACACACACGTGGTCAGAAGAGACAAAATACATCGTTTGTAGTTGTTACCCAGCAAGTAGTAGGCAGGAGGGTCAGTGGGTATGGACAGAGGGAGATTTTTTCAATAAGCACGTATTGCTTTTCATGATTTTAAAAGCCAATATAATATTTGAATTAAAATAATACTCTTTGACAGAAATAGGCAGACTATCATGATATATGCTTCTCTGGTCTTTTAAGAAGTTTTCCCTTTGAAATTACAAGTTTTTGAAGGAAGCTTTATGTAGCAATAACATAATATTTATAAAGAGTAAGTATATGCCACATTGTTGCTCCTCGGAGCCCCCAGGAAGGGCAGCGAGGGCCCAGGACAGAGCGTCACCCTGGCGAGGAGCCAGGGCCCTCCAGCAGGGAGTCAACACACTTTGCCCTCTTGAGTGTGGCTTGGGGCCGCGGTGATCACAGCATGTTTTTCCAGTTTGATTTTTCTAACAAGAGAGATCGCATTTTCCTTTAAATAGAGACACGCTCTTCCATAATCTTAACCTCACACACTTTCCCAGCTCCAGATACAAAAGCCGTTACCTGTTTGAGCACCTGAGGTCGGGGCTAATGTCCCAGGAGTTCTCACAGGTTTGGGTCATCACACGCAGGCAGCCATCCCATCTAGAAGACCACATCAAACCTGCCTTCCAGCATCCTACACTCCGATCCCATACAGCCTGCTTCCCCCGCACACCCAGCAACAGCAACAAACCCTAAACACACAAGATCTTAAGCAGAATAACATTAAGGTAGTAATTTACATTTATAACACACATGCTAGGCATTCAATAATGGAGGAAAAAGAGGTAAGAGAAGATGCAGAAAAATACTTGTTTTACTCCGATATAATTGACATATTACATTGTCTAAATTTAAGTAACTGTGATTTTAAAACTCCCAACAAACAAAAGTCCAGGACCGGAGGGATTCACAGGCGAATTCTATCAAACATTTACAGATGAGTTAACACCTATCCTTCTGAAACTATTCCAGAAAATTGCAGAGGAAGGAACCCTCCCAAGCTCATTCTATGAGGTCACCATCACCCTGATGCTAAAACTGGACAAAGATACCACACTGTGTAAGTTTAAGGTGTAGAATGGGTTGATCTGATACATTCATATGATTAGCACCACAGTGTTAGCTAACACCTCCATCACAGCACATAATTATCACCTCTTTTCTGTGGTGAGAACATTTAAGACCTAGTCTCTCAGCAACTTTGAATGTAATACAGTATTGTTGACTATAATCACGGTTCTGTGCATTTGATCTCCAGAACTTATTCATCTTCTAAATGGAAGTTTGTTCTTTTGACCACTGTCTTCCCCTTTCCCCCACCCTCCCGCCCCTGGTAACCACCACTCTACTCTCTGTTTCTAAGAGTGCAGCTTTTTTAGATTCCACATATAAGTGAGATTATGCAGTATTTCTCTTTCTCTGACTTATTTCACTTAACATAATGCCCTCAAGGTCCACCCATGTTGTCACAAATGGCAGGGTTTCCTCCTTTTTGTGGCTGAATAATGTTCCATTGTGTATCTATATACCACATCTTCATCCATCCATCCCTCCATGAACACTTATGTTGTTTCCATATCTTGGCTATTGTGAATAATGCTGCAGTAATTAGCAAAAAAAAATACTTAAGTACCTCACAAACTCCATACTCAACAACTGTTTGGGGACTTCCCTGATGGTCCAGTGGTAAAGAATCCGCCTTCCAATGCAGGGGACGTGGGTTCAATCCCTGGTCAGGGAACTAAGATCCCACATGCTGTGGGGCAACAAAGCCCACGTGCTACAACTACTGAGCCCTCGCACCACAACTAGAGAGAAGCCCACATGCCTCAGCTAAGACCCAATGCAGCCAAAAATAAATAAATAAAAAATAAATAATTTAAAAGTTTGGATAATCAAGGTGACTTTCCCAGGGAAATAGCGTTGCTGTTAAAACAAGTTGAATCATAAAATATTAGCAATAGAAACTTCTACATCATCCAATCCAGGGGTCTGAAACTACAGCCTATGAGCCAAATCTAACCTGCTGCCTATTTTTATAAAAAAAATTTTATGGGCACAAAATCACATCCATTTGTTGACACATTGTCTGTGGCTGAGTAGTTGCTCCAGAGACCATATGGTCCAGAAAGCCAAAAATGTTTACGCTCTGGCCCTTTACCGAAAGAGGCTGCCACCCCTGATCTAATCCACAGAACCCATTTTAAGGTAGGAAAACTAAGGCCCAAAGTGGTGGGCTTCTAGCTGGAGGCAAAGTCAGAATAAAACCCCAGGTGAGCCATAGCCCTTTGCTTGTTTGAGCCCCAGCTCTACAAATTCATGGAGAATCCTAAGAATTCAGAGGAAGCTCACTTCTTTCTAACAGGCGCAAAGTTAATTAACAGGTTGTTTTTATAAAGCAATGAGGGAAAAGTTCAGAAGTCCAAAGGACACACAGCGGCCAGCAATTTTTTTAAACAAAGAGCCTTTCTTTTCTATTCAAGATAAGAACACGTAATAAATTTCAGATCTTGCCTGGACTGGTTCCTTTTCCCTCTGCTTATGAGGCTCCCTTCCTTGAATTTCTCCAAACATCCAAGTAGAACTGGAGATGTCCACTTCCTCCCATCTTAGAAGGCCTAGACCAAAAAAAAAAAAAAAAAAGGCAAGATTTGTAGTACAACTTATGCCTCTTGTGAGGCAACTGCTCTGTTTTTTACATCTGAGAAAACTGACAGTGATGACTTTTGGAAGAATTTTGGTTATAATGTTTCTTCTTTGGGGCCCTCAAGGTGACATTCTTCTGCACTCTAAGTAGAAATATTATGAAGTCATAAAATGCAAAATCCTGTCGACACTGAGGAAGACAGAGGGTCTGAAGAGGGTCTTCTGCTTTCATCTCCTCCAGTGGTTTTGCTGCATATAAATCACCTCTCGGGGGTATGGAGAGAAGGGAACCCTCTGACACTGTTGGTGGGGAATGTAAATTGGTGTAGCCACTATGGAGAACAGTATGGAAGTTCCTCAAAAAACTAAAAATAGAGTTGCCATATGATCCTGCAATCCCACCCCTGGGCATATACCCAGACAAAACTATAATTAAAAAAGATGCATGTACCCCTATGTTCATAGCAGCACTATTCACAATAGCCAAGACATAGAAACAACCTAAATGTCCATAGACAGATGAATGGATAAAAAAGACGTAGTATATATATATATATATATACACACAATGGAATACTACTCAGCCATAATAAAGAATGAAATAATGCCATTTGCAGCAACACGGAATGAGTTAGAGATTATCATACTAAGCGACATAAGTCAAACCGAGAAAGACAAATACCATATGATATCACTTATATGTGGAATCTAAAATATGACACAAATGAACTTATATAAGAAACAGAAACAGACTCACGGACATAGACAACAGTCTTGTGGTTGCCAAGGGGGCCAGAGGGGGTCGGGGGAAGGATGGATTGGGAGTTTGGGATTAGCAGATGCAAACTATTGTATATGGAATGGATAAACAACAAGTTCCTACTGCAGAGCACAGGGAACTATATTCAATATCCTGTAATAAACCATAATGGAAAAGAATATATATATATATATGAATCACTTTGCTGTACAGCAGAAATTAACACATTGTTAAATCAACTATAGTTCAATAAAATAAATTTTTTTAAAAATCGCCTCTCGTATAACTGATTCACTTTGTTATAAAGCAGAAACTAACACACCATTGTAAAGCAATTATACTCCAATAAAAACGTTAAAAAAAAAAAAAAATCGCCTCTCAGGACCAAAGCGCCAAGCCTGGAGGTATCATGCACCGTAGACAGCCCTCAAATCTGCCTTTGCCCATCGGAGGGGTTGTCACAGGGCCAATAGTGATGGGGCCCCAGGATCTTCCGGCCTTTAGGGTTGTTGTGAGGTTCAAATGAGATCATTAATAAGGAAGCACTATGTAAATTACACATCAGAATGCCTCTACCTTGGCTTTCATTTTAATCTCTCAATCTCGCTTAGTTTAATAACAAAAATAATGGCTAATCTTGGAGCGCGTACACCTTGACAAGCATTATGAACCAGTTGCATAGATTATCTTGTGTAATCCTCACAAATACTCTGTGACATGTATGGGATATGATATCATCGTTTTCATCATGCAGGAAAAAATATTAAGGCTTAGCGAGTTTAAACAGCTGGACCAAGCTAGTAAGTGACAGAGCAGGCTCGTAAATTCTCTTTACTCATCAATAAATGCTTAGTAAAGTATAGTATACCCTGAACTAATTTATTACAAATCTGTCTACAGAATGAGAGTTCCAGGAACTCTTTTCTTTCATTTCTCTTCCCACAAATATTCATTTAGTTCCTGCCATGTTTGAAACCTGTGTTTTCCATTAAAATTTCTGAAAATCCCTCTTTAAAAGAAACTGTTTTGATCACGTATTAGTGACATGGTTTTTCATGCTGGTTTGTCTAACCCTGGAATATCTGTTTAAAGTGAAATTAAAGATGTAGAAAAGAAAGAGAAATGACAATGAATGAAGAAAAAGCCTCAAAGAAGAAAATACTCTTTGGGTTTAAAATTTCACGTTACACTTCGTCATTTTGACATGAAGGTGGATTTAAAAGATCAAATATCCAACCCTTGATCTAGTTATAGTGCTCAGACAGCACTGAATGGAAAAAAGAATTTGTACCAACTCACGTGTAAAGTAAGCAGGTGGTAAAGTCTGTGTTGTGGCTGATGAAATCATCAGAGGTCTCTACCTTGCATTAAGTAAAAAAATACTACGATAATTTAATCTTGATCTGGCTGGTCTCTTGGCTGGGTTGAGCATTCACAACCCAGTTACCAAGGTCAATCAGAAAACACAAATTAGAAAATCAGACTTCTTTCATGTGAATATGGGAAATTGCTCAAAAAAATTAATGACATGACAACACAGAACCTAAAAATTCACTTTTTTATCTTTCCGATACCTCCGTAGACACTGTTTTGTAATGGAATAAGTGGACATTTTTAAAAGCCTTCACTAAGTCCAACGTTGTCTGATCCAATTCGTATTGAACTTTAACAAATATAGTAAAATAATAGCAACTGAAAACCATATGTGTGATTAATGCTGGCACTTGGACAACCCTACACAGCTCCAGCTAGTAAATCCAAGAGCCGAGGTTTTATATTTCTCTCTGTTCCTTTTGCCATTTACTTTCTGTCAAGCATTCAGGGTAACCTTTCACTGCTGCCAAGTGTCCTTACTTAAAAAAGAGAGAAGACCAAGATGAATAGCACCATGATTTTACTATATTAGCAACTATATAAGAAATAGTCTTATATTTATCGTAATGAGAAAGCAATGATCATGTCACTATTAACACTGAAAGTTTTCTCTGCCATCTGCTGGTGTCCTACTGACATGTAAATTCCACCAGCATACAAGATAACTTTTTCTTTTTTACCCTTTTCTTTTTATTGCCATTTTTTTAACTGAAGTATAGTTGATTTACAATGTTAATTTCCGCAGTACAGCAAAGTGACTCAATTATACACATGTACACATTCTTTTTCATATTCTTTTCCATGATGGTTTATCACAGGATATTGAATATAGTTCCCTGTGCTATGCAGTAGGACCTTGTTGTTTACCCATTCTTTATGTAATAGTTTGCTTCTACCAACCCCAAACTCCCACTCCATCCTTCCCCCTCCCCCCACCTTGGCAACCGCAAGTCTGTTCTCTATGTCTGTGAGTCTGTTTCTGTTTCATAGATAAGTTCATTTGTGTCATATTTTAGATTCCACATATAAGTGATATCATATGGTATTTGTCTTTCTCTTTCTGACTTATTTCACTTAGTATGATAATCTCTAGTTGTATCCATGTTGCGGCTCTTTTTTACGCTTTTCTATTAATTATCAGTATTACTGAGAATACTCATAACTTCTAATTTAACTTGCAGAAGAAAATAACTAGTCTAAATTATCTCTAAAAAATACAACAAACTGTCAAAATTTAATTAGTGTTTACCCCTACAATATTTTTTCAGTTTTATGGTTTCAAGGGGATATATAATACTATTAAAATTAACTTTGCTGAACCAGTTTTATACTTTACAGGTATATCCCTGACAAGGAATATCAGATCTGATGAAATCAGAAGCTCACTCTGAATTTCTGAGTAGAATTACCGTCCTTTGCCTCTTAAAATCCAACCTTGAACTTCTTTTTCATCTGATATCCTTATCCCATTACATATTTTCCCCCACAATTAAATTATATAATTTAAGAAAATCAGTGAGTCCATGTCATCCACTGCTTTGCCTCTAAAATACCTTATTCTCTTCCAAAATGTTGATGACGGCCAGAGAATTATGACGAGATACGAAATGTTGGCTTTTATCATTTTCAAGGAACTTCTTTCCATCATCTTTTATTTTTAACTTTTTGTTTAGAAATAATTATGTATTTACAGGAAATTACAAAGATAGTACAGAAGTCACTTATACCCCTCACTCAGTCTCCCCCAATGGTTACATCGTAGATAACAATACAGTATCAAAACCAGGAAATTGACTTTGGCACAATGTATATGGGTAGTTATCACAAGCGCAGATTCTTGCAACTACCACTGCACTCGAGATACAGAACCATACCATCACGACAAAGATCTACTCTTGTCCACATTTTACCACTTTGAATCAAGTATAGAAACCTAACCTCCCTACAAGTCCCTTTGCCTTCTCTCATTTATAATATAATTATCTTAAATATTTTCTCCACATACATTGAGAGCCACATCACACAACGTTATACTTTTTGCTTCAAACGTCAAATATAATGTATAAAGTATCGGAGGCTAGAGAAAGTCTACTGTATTTACCCATATTTTTTTGCCACATTGCCAAGTTTGGGAAATTTTCAGCCATTATTTCGATGACCACTTTTTCATCCCCACCCTCCTTCTCCCATCCTTCTGGGACTCCAGTGACCCAGGAGCCACGACTTCTTCAATGCGTGGTTTGAGCAGGGTTTCCTTCGAAGAGGGCACGGGTGGGCTGGCACTATCTTTTTTAAATCTCTATTTTACGACTTCTTCTGCCTGTCAAACGTCGAAACAATTCTTTCCACACACAGAGATGCCCCACCTAACGTGACCCAACTTTCACACAGGGGCGACCACCCAAAATTACGTTTCACGCTGCACCCTGTGCTCAGTGCCTCGTATCACTGTCAGAGTCCAGTATCCCCCTTCCCAGTCCTGTCCGAATACTCTTCCTCACCATTCTGCAACCTATGGGATAAATTGTACACTCTTTAAAAATACTCAACTACTCAAAGCAAACACTCAACAATCTTGATTGAGAAAAAGGTGAAGACAAAGAATGCTCAAGGACAGCAGTATCCATTGTCCTTCAAACCATCTAGGATGACTTTAGTGGCATATCATGTCACAGTGGCATTTTAATAAAGCACAACGTGTCTTAAAAAGTAGTGCAAACACCAGACATTCGCTGTTTATTTAGCCTTTGGAATTGCCATGTGTTTGCTCAATTCAGATGGCAGATACATCAATATCTTTTCCAGTTTTATTGACAGCACATTTACCATATCCCATTAAATAAAAAGAACGTTTAAAGAAGCTTTCTTTTCGGAATTCCCTAGCTGTCCAGTGGTTAGGTCTCCGTGCTCTCACTGCTGAGGGCCCAGGTTCAATCCCTGTTTGGGGAACTAAGATCCCACAAGCCGTGTAGCAGAGCCAAAAAAATAAAATAAAATAAAGTAACTTAACAAAAAAAGAAACTTTCTTTTCATTTAAAAATTAGTTACCTGATACAGCCACTATGGAAAACAGTATGGAGTATCCTCAAAAAATTAAAAATATAACTACCATATGATCCAGCAATTCCATTTCTGGGTATTTTTCCAAGGAAAATAAAAACACTAAGTCAAAAAGATATATGCTGGGACTTCCCTGGTGGTGCAGTGGTTAAGAATCTGCCTGCCAATGCAGGGGACACAGGTTCGAGCCCTGGTCCAGGAAGAGCCCCCATGCCGTGGAGCAACTAAGCCCATGCACCACAACTACTGAGCCTGTGCTGTGGATCCTGTGAGCCACAACCACTGAGCCCACGTGCCACAACTACTGAAGCCCACACACCTAGAGCCCATGCTCTGCAACAAGAGAAGCCACCGCAATGAGAAGCCCGCACACCACAATGAAGAGTAGCTCCTGCTCATCGCAACTAGAGAAAGCCCTGCGCAGCAACGAAGACCCAACACAGCCAAAAATGAACAAAAATAAAATAAATAAATTTTAAAAAAACAAACAAAAACAAACAGATATATACACACCTATGTTCACTGCAGCACTATTTACAATAGCCAAAATATGGAAGCACACTAAGTGTCTGTCAACAGATAAATGGATAAAGGAGATTTGCTGTACACACACATAATGGAATAGTACTCAGCCATAAAAAAGAATGAAATCTTGCAATTTGCAACAACAAGGATGGATCTAGAGAGTATTAAGCTTAGTGAAATGTCAGACAGAGAAAGACAAATACTGTATGATTTCACTTATATGTGGAATCTAGAAAGCAAATTAACAAACAGAAAAAGACTCCCAGATACAGAGAACAAACAGATGGCTGCCAAAGGGAAGTGGAGTGAGGGGATGAGTGAAATAAGTGAGGGAGATTGAGGCACAAACTTCCAGTTATAAAATAAATAAGTCACAGGATGTAATGTACAACATAGGAAATATAGTCAATAATATTGTAGTAACTCTACATGGTGACAGTTGGTAACTAGACTTGTGATGATCATTTTGTAATATATAAAAATATCAAATCACTATATTGTACACCTGAAACAAATATAATCTTGTAAGTCAATTATACTTCAATTAAAAGTTTTCTTCTTTTGTAACTAAGGTAATAAAAAGTTCAAAATTAAAAAATTTTAAATAATAAAATCAAAATTAGTTACCTAAAACATAAATAGCTGTCTATCAGAAAAAAAGAAAACCATGTTCCACAAGTCCTTAGTACTTTCTTAATTGCTTAAATCAAAAGAATGCAAGCTTTTAACTTGGGCCTTCGGCAGTCTTGAGGTCTCTACTAGTCTTATATGGTATAAGATCTCTGTTAGTACCTTGTGACCCAAACTATAGGTTAAAAGGTTTAAATACCACTTAATTTATCACTTTGCAGCTGTTCAACAATTAGCCTTCAAAACACAAAGCTACAGTTCTCACATACAAGATTTGCCCCATGAATATTTGGTGATAGTTGATTGATAGGTGCAAATGTAAGATTTCCTCAGGAAATTTTCTACTTCACTGAATTCTCTAAGTTTCTAGGATGACTCCGACATCTATACAGAAGCAGAAAGTTCTTTACTTTTTTCTCATGCACCTGAAAATAAACCACTTCATTTTAGAAAGAGTGGGATGGTCACATGTCTCTCGCACACCATCTTGAGAAACAAAGTTTCAATCATTTTTTATTTGGGGAAAGGACTTCCCCAAATGGGTAAAATAGTGAGATTCAAGGAGACTGGTAAATGTTAACTTCTGCAAATAAAGGCTTCCGTTTATTCTTAGGCTGTTAGTTTCTACTTTATGTTCTTTCCCCACCTTGTCCTAGCCAAAGCCCTATGGAGGTTACACCCTTACCTCTTCCCTCTCTTATCTGTAAATTTAAAAATTATACTAATATTATTAGCCTCAGTCCTAAGCTGGCCTCAAATCTCTGTTTAACCCATGAATAGCTGAGTAAGGGGGACCTCATGGACGGCTGATCCCATCTCTGGAATAAATTTTAAACTATGAGAAAATCTATAAAAGATTTGTATCAACATTGATTCTTTTTTTTCTAGCTTTCTCTTAAAATGCATCATATTATTCAGCCTCCAAAGTACTAAAGTACCATGAAAGGCCAGAAAAAATACTGATAAGCCCTAAAGGTGCTAGGAACATGGAATTTCTTCCTTATTTTGAATCTCCATTAAAAACCAAAAAACAGCAAAACTCCCACTCTTTGCAACCATCCAAGCCATAAGATACAACCCAAGCGGTGTGTTGAAATCTCTCAAAACTTTTTGAATGTTCATTATTTTTGACCTCTACTTCCCTTCAATGAAACTGTTCTGCAGAAACAATCTGACACAGAGAAAATTTTATAAAAATGTTCACCACAGCATTATTTATGATGGTGAAAGATTTGAACCACCTTTGTTGGTGGTGAACATTTGTCTACCGGTAGGGAAACGTTAGGTAAATTATGGAACATTCACTTCAATGAACTATTATGCCAACCATAAAAATTATATTTAGAAATAGCTTATGATAATATTTAGGGGAAGAGCTTCTGATATTATATCAAGCTAGAAATCTACAGTACGTTGAAGCACTGTCCAAAATTGTGTGTTTGTATATGCGTTGTGTACACACAAACCTGCATACATAGTGCAGAACGATGTTAAGAAATTGCACCCAGGGGAAAAAAAAACTGGGAGGAAATAAATACACTAGAATGTTAAACAGTGATTACCTTTGCTATTGGAGCCAAAGATGGTTTGGGTTTTTCTTTTTTTATATATATAAATTTATTTATTTATTTTTGGCTGCGTTGGGTCTTCGCTGATGCGCATGGGCTTTCTCTAGTTGCGGCGAGCGGAGGCTATATTCGTTGCGGTGCGCGGGCTTCTCATTGCAGTGGCTTCTCTTGTTGCGGAGCACCGGCTCTAGGTGCGCGCGCTTCAGTGGTTTTGGCTCGCGGGCTCTAGAGCGCAGGCTCAGTAGTTGTGGCGCACGGGCTTAGTTGCTCCGCGGCATGTGGGATCTTCCCGGACCAGGGCTCGAACCCGTGTTCCCTGCATGGGCAGGAAGATTCTTAACCACTGCACCACCAGGGAAGCCCTGGGTTTTTCTTTATACTTTATTTTCCAAATATTCTGTAGTGGGCATGTTTTACTTTCATAATACAGAAAATGAATTTTATTTTTAAAACAGAAATAGCTAACATTTCAGGGTTAGGGCTCCATTTGGAACACTAAATTAAATTTTAAAATTAAATTAAATTAAACCCTAAATTAAATTTTTTAAGGATCCTTTGCTTTGTCTTCCCCACCTCTCACAGGGGTAGCAAGTGAGCTTTCTGTAGATTTTGCAGGTTTTCTTTTTTGCCTTCAGATGTCAGAGGCAGTTCATTTGCAAACGGCAGTTGCAGGTGGTTTTTGAAGAGAAGGGCTTTTAGGACAAAGGCATAAAGCTACATAAAACCAGCTTAAGGGGTCTTTGGAAACATAAATCCATGCCTTTGTAGTTCTTATGCTGACAGAGCTAAACACTCAGAGGCACGCTGTCAGCTTTTACCTGTGTTCCAGCCAGAAAAGCTCCCCAAGCAATTATGGGGAGAGAAAAGGTTTCTGCCACCACCACGATCTAACACAGCAGAGGAGGCCACCTCTTTCTGTTTTTAGAAAGGCGAGAACTCTTTAGAAAGTAGAAACAGTGAAGTGCTGGATGGAATTGTGCAGAGTCCCGGAAGATATTCATCATCCTTATTCATTAAGAAAGAAAGTGATGTTGACAAATTTACACCAAAAACGGATTAAGAACTCTTGCTTCATGAGAAGTGTCAAAGCCACAAAACAAAGGCCAGTGCTTTGGGGGATTCCTGTGACCCTCAGCACAGCACTTTGCTGGCTCTGGAAATGAACATCACTGGGCTCATTGGTGGCATTCATCACAGCATCTGCCTTTTCCTTTCCCAAACCTTTTCCTTTGTCTACACCTCCTCTTTTCATTATTCTTTTCCAGAGAGAACTCAAAAGCACTTGGCCTTTTCTCACCCATTCCAACAACTCAAGGGGAAACTTTAGGAAAGGTGAATATTGCCATGCTAACCAATTCTCTCTCTTCTCACCTATGTTCTCCTGGAACTCTGTTTGAGGGAACACGGCACGAATGAGGCCCAGAAACAAGCAGTTGAGTTCCCTTCGTTCACATGGTCACACGGCTTTGGACAAAACTATTAATACTGTGGGCTGGCGATTCCCAATCGTTACTGTGTAGAACACGTTAATTACATCAGAAGCATTGTGAAGCCTTCCTCTAGGGAGTGAAAGAGATAACTCTGCTGTGTTATCTACTGAATTTTAAAACCTGTATACATTAATTCATACCTTTCAAACTGGTAGTAGATCTATATAGCATTCAAGCTGAACACGTGAAACAGGAGGATTTTAACCAGATGATGAGTGGACCGAAGCTTACTTCCTGCCTGTGCTTTACAGGTTTGCCATGAACTTTAATGATAACTGTATGTGTTCATTTGCAGCCTTCCTTCTGGGCTTGTACCTCCATCCACCTATTTACAGCCTCTGGTTCTGTTTGAAAACCAATGCACTCTTTGAACCTGTGTGTCGTTTGTGACAGTCTATTCCAAATACACTCCTCTGGGTTTCAGTTACATAATAGGGAAGCCCTAAACCATCTTAGAAAATCACACATGGTTTTGTTTTGCTTCCAAAGAAAGACTTAATAGGATTACATTACAGAACAAGACACCCACACTTCCCTCCCCTCAAACTGGCTCTGAATCAAAACTACGGATTTTTTTTTTAAAAGAGCAGGGGGAGATTAAGAAACTTGTGGTCCTCGGATAAAGTTCTTTCTTAAGGAGCTATTTCTGATGTTAACACACCTCCAGAAGCACTTGGACAATTCAGAATAGGGTAGAATCTTCATAGTGTCCCCGCCTGCTTGCCTATGTTTTTCTGTGTAACTCAGAATGGTAAATCATCGTCAAGACCTTTTATTTTTGGATGCCCCATATGTTCGTTTTCTCTCTTTCCAAATAGTCTGACGAAAAGGCACAAGCAAATAACTAAAGCCTTAATGAAATAGGCATATTGATCAATTCTGCTTCCTGGGCACTTCCTGGGAATGTGCCTGGAGCAAATGTGGACCTGTGGATGCCCACTAAACATCTGCAGGATGCCAGGCTTCCTGCGTGCTCTGTTTCACAGGCAGCTGTTTGTATGTTGCACGTGTCACGCTGCGTATCAGAGGAAGAACCACCAAATATTTATGTACTGAAGGTTATGATCAAGTGAAAGACTAAAAGCAAACTCTGAGTTCTGAGAATAGAAATGTGAGCAAAAACATAATTATCAATTCGCTGCTCAATTCTCCCTCCACAGAGCATGCTTCTACCCCATACCATATGCCTTCATTTTATCCCCAAAGGCAATTTGCACATCCTCATACTTCTAACTCCTAACAAGCTACTGGAAAATTTACTCGTCTCACCTTTTCAGCTAAAGCCTCCCCCAACTTGACAAATCTTTCCAATTACTGCATAAGCCTCGATTGTCTGAACTTATGTGTCCACAGGCTCCCAACCCCATCCATCTTGGATTTACCCCGTCCTCATCCTTATTTCTCCTTCCTCCTAATCTTCTCTCACACACGGTTAATATCAGCTGTTGTCAGTTTCGGTGCCTAGTAAATATTCTGGGAAAGGTGATTGAAGTTCAATCAGTTGCAGCTGTGCCAAACTCCGCTGATAAAGCAGTGGATGGTGGGGAAAAGCTGGGAGAGGGAGAACTGGCTGAATTACCTTGATTCAGAATTCACCCTGATTGTATTTGGTGGTGGTTCAGGTTCTGCCTTATGTGTACAGATTTCCCAATAGCCAGTGTCGGATTTGGCACCAAGGCACTGTTTTATGAGGATTCATTGATGATACTGGCAACTCTAAATGCCGATAATTGATTTTTCAGAAATATTCCCTGTACCTTCCCCGCCCCAGCCCTCTCTTTACCCATCCCACCCCCATCTATCTGAGCACATCTGAAGGATCATTCTGGAAAGAAAAGAAAAGCAATAGGACCACTTCACTATCTTATGTTTGGCTTTCAAACTGGGGAGTTGATGGTAAGAGGACTGGTCCTGTTGAGACAGAGTTTCTTCTATCTTTGCTACACAAACGTGTAGTTCTGCAAGCTGCAAAGGGTGGCAACTTAAGCATTTTAACTAAACTTGTCATCGCCTCCTTTGCCCGCCCTTTTTCTCTGCTCCAGTCCCCTACGACTTCAGCTGCAGTGGGCAGGCAGTTATTGAAAGAGGAAGTCTGAGATGTGATAAGCCTTTGCCAACAAGCTCCCGACCCACCTGCCACTGGACACCCCAACTTTAGTTCCCTTCAGTGGGCCTGCTCAAAATCACAGCCTGTTGTTACTCGAAGGAAATAACACCCCGGGCAGTTATCAGCTCTTAATAACTGAGATTGAATAAGGTGGTCAGATATTTCCCGGAGGAGAGCCCCAGGATAAGACGTTCTCATGGAAAACCCTGGGTAAACAGGAGATTGAAGCCCTTTTCCATGTGAAACGGAGACGAAGGAAAAGGGAGCCAGCCCCACGCCTATCACTTCCCCTGCCCCCAAAGTCCAGCCCGCTCGGTGCCTCAGAGGCCCCCCGTCTGAGCCCCCCTACAGACCCTGCTGTCACCCACACACTAGGACAGTCAAGAGATGGGGAGGGGGAGCGCGTTTCTCAAGAGGGACCAAGAGGGCAGTAAGAACGCTGAGATCCCCCATTTAGTAAATGTCCATTTGGGGTTGCAACCTCAGGCTTTAGGACAGAGCAGAATGAAACCCAAAACTTCTAGCCATTAACCGGTCCTTCCTTTTCCCCCCCTGGACCCAGTGTGAACTCACCAAAAAGGCCTCTGACCGGGACGCAGGCACAGCCCGTCAGGACCCTGCAGTGCACACCTCCACATCCTTCTCCACGCTTAGCCCCTCTGCCCGTCCTTCAGCTGCCTCATCACTACCAGCTGGGCTTAGGTCTGCCTCTCAACCCCAGTCAACACGGCTGATTGTCTGCGTGGGCTCCACGAACCGCTTTTCAGGTCTATCTCACCTGGGTGGCCCTTTCTCCTTTTCTTGTTTTACATTTCATTTTCGTTCCAGTAGACCAATTGGACATAAGCATTTCGCCTGGCTCTTCTCTAACTCACTTTTTATACTTCGTAGTGATACGATCTGATTCACTTTTATGATGGAAGAATTGATCACTGGAGTCATTATGGGAGGCATCGGGCTGTGGCGTTTACAGACCCCCAGCTATCGGTTCTTATCAGATGTCAGTTCCTGAAAGAAAACGTGATATGCTGGTTGGTCTTTTGCTTCCTTTTGTGTTACCCTCTTACAAGCAGGGGCTGGCCTCACTGGCCGTACAGCCCAGGCCTTGCCCCATACGGCCCCTCCCGCCCCTTGGCCCTCTTCTGTCCCAGGCACACGGCCTTCTGGCTACCCCTGGTCCACAGCACATCCCAGCTTTATCCCATCACATCCCAGCTTTATCCCATCATGGCTGTCCTCCAGCCTGAGCATGCTGCCTTCTTGGGACACCTGTAACCTATTAGCTGCTCACAGGGCACTTTGACCCACGCGATGGGGAGCTTTGACCTCCTGAACCTTGGCAAGCTTGTTCCTGCCTCAGGCTCTGGTGCCTCTGCCTGGACTCCTCCCCCGCCACCCACCCCATGATCCTCGTCCCCCTGGGCTCTATCTCAGGACCACCTGCCCCGCCCCATGGTGCTCTCCTATCCCTTGCTATGCTTTCTTTTTCTTCACTTACTGCTAGGGGTCATGAAATTCAATGTTTACTTGGGTATTTGTTATTTAATTCTAGACGACTTTCTCTGTCTTATTCACTACTGTGTCCCCAGCTCTTAGAACAGGGACATCTATAACAGATGCTTTTAAAAGATCTGCAGAATGAATATGAGAGAGAGCCGTGCTTCTCTCCCCATAGACATGACCCTCATGGAGACAATGTGAACCCATCAGACCATAATCTTCAGCCTTTTGAACCCATGCCCCCTTTTGATAAAGGGAAAAAAATCTCATGTCCCCCTGCAGGGCCTGTGAGCTAGGGGTGCAGTGGGATGGACGGGGGGGGGGTGAGGTCGGTGAGAGTTTTTGGATTACCAAAAGAAAGACTGAGCCACAAACCCTTCAAATCACCTTTACTAAATATACCTTCTCTCAACCAGGGATTTGGTGAGAGTAGGGAAGATACGGTTTGAGACGGTCTTGGTTTAGGGTAGGTGGTCTCTCCTAGTGTAAAATGAAGGACCATAGGGTATTCGTGGAGAGAGCCCACTGCACACAGAAGCACAGATCCATCCATGCCCCGAGCTGTCTGTCCTACCCTATTTAAAACACCTGTGCTGCCTCTCCTGTGTTAGAGGGATAGCAGTGATTCACTGTCAGTGGACTTAAGCTTTAGTTTGTGTGCTGATCTACCTAAAAAACCCAGATTCGGGCCTATCCTGGGAAGGTTCCCTCGGATCTCAGAGGCAGGACAGCATCCCTGCTATTCCCGTACCACCTACCTCTGATTTCTGTACCAGTGAAGTGTGGCAGCAGTGGAAATGAGGAGAAAAGAGGACTATCTAGTATTGTCTGATCCTTCAGTCCAGAAAACACTTCTCTGTGCCAAATCTGAGTTCAGGGCCAGGAACACCAACGTGATAAGAAAGCATCCTTGCCTGGAGGACTTCCCAGTCTAGCATGGAAACCAACACTTTTCATTTCAATGCCATTTGCAAAATGCCCAATTTTTCCATTGCTTTTACAGTGGCAGAATTTTCTAGGATTGGGTGCAAATATACATGTTCTCTGCAGACTGAAAAGAGGCTGAAAACCCTGGTGTAATCTGTCTCCCTGAATTATTACAGGATTTTAGAAAGTTGACACGTGCAGTAACTTTGAACTCCTCAGGCAGCTCACTGGGAATTCAGTTCCAGCTCAAAAGTGCTAACGGTACAGCTTACATCCAAATGGAGCCTCTCAGATCAGAAGAGTTGGTTCAGTACTGCTCTTGATTCACCCATGTACAGGGAAGGATTCCTAAAATGCATCCCTTGGAGTCAAGGACTTCTAAAGAGGTGTTTTTTGGTGACTGGCTGGAGGCTGAATGGACCAGCCCAGAATGAAGGACGGTGTCGGGGGATTGGCATAGATGTCAGGGTACAATGCAGTTTTCTAATTTTATTTAAGCCAGGATTTGGATTTGAGTTTACTTGTGGGTTGCATTTCCTTCATAGCACGTACCATCGTTTGCTATAAACACCTTGAGAAAATGTGCTACATTTGTTTTCCCATCATTGTATACCCAGTGCCTGGCATAGACTAAATGCTTAATAGATATTTGTTGGATAAATTAAACAAACAGACTTTGTACAGTTTCTGCATCCCATTCTCTCTGGAGAGTGGATTCAACCATATTCAAAGCTTCCCAAGTGGTTGAAGGCATCCCATTACTCTACCTAAAGAAACCTGGTCCCTCTCTCCTCTCTTCCTTTCACCTGATAAAAAACAAAAAAAAGGAAAAATGCCGTATCTGAGTTCCGGATGAAAGGTCCAGGGTGAAAGGTCCCCTTTGCAAGTACTGTCCAGTGTGCTCTTGAGATTTTTTTTTTCTTTCTTTTGGGAAAGCTCATTGGAGTCCTTTTGTATCCTTTTGTTCCTTCCACATTTCCAAGCTTTAGATCCCTTATGGTTAAATTCCTTAAGCTTGTAAATTTCCTTGTAAATTCTTGTTGGAGAGCAAGCAGCAAGATTAAAAGCCATTTAAGTCCAGACGCCTGTCACAAAGAGGCCCCTTCCCCTCTGCCCTTCCTGAAGGTGTCCTTGGAGGGGGAGGGCCCTTGACAGTCAGGTGGGATCCTGGGCTCTGGGGTAACCAGCCACGACTCAGCCGCCCCCAATACTTCTCAGGCTAAATGAGTTAAGACGACCCTGTATAATCTTCAAGTTGGTGAATCTGCAGCTCTGACAATAAAGGCATTGCTTTACCACGTCAGATCTGTGTTCTGTCTCAGGAATTACAAAGAATGAGTCATAGAAGGTATTTCTGCCATTTTCTCACAGATTGAACGATGCCATTCGGAATCTCAAAGGAGATTGAGGGCCTGGCGCTTCGCTCCATGAGGGTCCCCTGCTCTAAGCACTCGGTGGCCCCAGCATCCATTCTTTCTAAGGACCTTATTTCTGTGCCTCTTTAACGTGGCCAAAGGGCTCTAAAGGGCCCCTTTCAATCAGACTGATATAGTCCTTGCCTTCACAGAAGATAGGAATCCTACCTTCCAGAAATGCAACAACCAATGCAGGAGAACAGACAAAGATGTCAGTGATTACAATGTATCATTGTAAGCACAATGATATATACACATGTATAAGGATCTCTTTTCTTCTGCCTCCATCAAAAGCAAGTGACAAAGTGCTCTTCCAGAGATGGAAGCCTGAATACCACTGTCTCTCTCCTTTTCTTTTCTCAGACTGACACATAGTTACAGTGAGAGAACTCGCAGAGTCGTGAAATCCTAAGATACAAACCATATCCAGATGGGTGGGTATTCAGATACATGGGTATATAAGAGGTCAGCAGACAGATGCTAGATCTCTGCTTACTAATTAACCAGGCTTTTAGCAACCTGTTTCTCCATTTCAGTCCCATAGAGCTAACCCACAACATCATCCGTAATGCCTGGTGATACTCATTTCTCTCTTTCTGAACTCGGGTCTTCTCTTAAATTTCATATCAAAATTCCTTTTTTCCCCCAATTCCTAAACTCAGTGGTACCAGCATCCTCTGGATTCTTATGAATACCTCACTATCAAGTTCTCATTGGGGGGATTTTTCTGCCAGGTTATATGACTCTAGTGCTTCACTGCTCCCAATGTTTCTTGCTTACTTGTCCCTGGTAAGTTCACATCCTCCTCGGATGGGAGTAGCACACTGATCTGTATCACATCCTTCCATCAGCTCCTGTTTCTCTCTGCGTCCAGCTCATAACACCACTCGACCAATCGCTGTCACACATACTGCCTTCATTGGGCCTTTTCTTCAATGGTCAGAATCAACATTTACATCTTCAGAGCCCACGTAGGTTCTCATACCTGCCAGCACTTTGAGCAAGAGAATTTTTATCATGTTTTCCATCATCTGTCCTCGCCCTGGAGCTGTTGCTGTGTGAACTGTGCAGGGAGGATGAAGGGAAGAGATGCGGCCCGTGCCCATGGAGGCGTCAGTGCTGTACCTGTGAAGACGGAACGCCCACCTCTGCTCACCACCCACGTGCTCGGGGACTGGTATTAAATGTACGGTGGCCATTTAATGTATGGCCGAAACTGGGTCCCTTTGGAGAGTGAAAAAGGCACCATTAATATTTACACTGAGATATATGGTCACCCTATTGAAATGGCATTTTGAGTCAGAAAGTGTGTTTAAGCCCAGGACCCTTGATGAAGCCGTGTCCTAATGCTCCTTTGCTGATGGTTCGGGCAGAGCAGCCTCGTATAAAGAATGACACTGTGATTACTGAAGGGTGATACGTCTGAGAGGCAAACACAAATCACTCATTCCAGCTGCAATGTTTACACAAGTACAACACAGTAGAGTGCCAGGAGGTGAATAAAGCACAACAAAGCTGCATTCCCTACGCCACACCGAAGTTTCCTGAGAAGTAATCTGAGAAGTTTAAAATATTTCTTTCCAAAAAGAAACCCTGAAATAACCCCTTCATTTATTTTAGATTCCTTTCAGATAGCCTCGCAGATGGTTTGCTGAAATCATCACACCAACAAAATCTGTTTGGCTCAAAAAAGTAAAATAACCCTACCAAATTATCTACATTTCTCTGTAATAAAAAGCTGAATTTCTAAAACAAAAAACTGCATTTCTTATTTCCATCTATTAAACTTATCCCCGCTCTGCATTTTGTCAACTGAACTACAGAAATAATTCCTTAAAGAGCCACACGTTTTTCCCTTTATTACTGAATTCTGGAACCCCAAAATATAGTGTTATAAATGCTGACTTTTTCCCTGTTTGCTTTTTTTCTACATATTCATGTCTTTTCTCTTGACACAAGCCTCGTATCAAAACATCCAAAAGACGTTAAATACTAATACATCCAGGAGGTGTTCTTTCTTACTCTAATTGCAGGCATCCATCCAGTTTCCATGGCATCAGCTCAGGAACAAACAGACAAAGCTCAGATTAAAAATACTTCCCTCCAGGAAAGATACCTATGACCAAACAGGCCAGTCAGTGGGACAGCTGGGGAGCAGAGTCCCATGTTCTCTCAGAGGTTTTAGTTCAAAGTGGTTTCGAGAAGATTTGAGGAAATAATTGCCCCTCCCCACCAATGGTCTCGATGCAAAGACAAGCATGCCAGCTCCCCGGGGTCACTGGTACCCAGGACACAGCCCCTCCCGTGGGCTCTGCACAGCTTCCTCCTCACGAATAGGATGTGAGGAGATGCAGTGAGATGACTCAGTTTCCGAGATCCTATCTGCTGTCACTGCAGTCTTGTTTTCACATTTTTTGAAGCATCTGCTCCTGGGTGCTTATGGTTTTACAAAGCAGTCTTAATGTTCCCAGTAGTATAATTGTCCACATAGAGCCATGCCTGCGGCTGCTCTGGGAACCGTCAAGATTAGAGGCTCAGCATGGGAAGGCGACTTTGGGGAGGAATTTGTCTAATGTAGGGCATATTCATCCCCAAGGGGATTCTCCACTGAGTGCTGTTGGGTGACGTCTCCCCCTGGCGGCTGCTGACGTGCGCACAGGGGACAGACCGATCGGCAGCTGGGATGCCTTACCAGGAAGTTGCAACTATATACTTAGAGCTGATTCACTTTGTTGTACAACAGAAACTAACACAACATTGTAAAGCAATTATACTCCAATAAAGATATTAAATAAATAAATAAATTTTCAAAAAATAAAATATTTCAAGAAAACAGAGAATTTATCCACATTGAATGAAATTTTTTTTTTTTTTTTGGCCACGGCTTGTGGGATCTTAGTTCCCTACCAGGGATTGAACCCGTGCCCTTGGCAGTGAAAGTGTAGAGTCCTAACTACTGGACAACCAGGGAATTCCCTCGAGTGAACTTTCAAATAAATATCCCTTCATCTTCTAAAAGGAAACAAGTGAAAAGCAGCCACTGGCTCTCTGGACACACATCCCTCCTCATGTTTCCATTTCTTCATCAGAGGTGGGGACCACCATCCTCTCACACTTAAAGCCATTCTGGCAATTTCTCTCCTCCGTTTTCTCTGATTGGTTCGCTACCAGCCCCGTTTGCCCTTTATAACATTTCTCAAGTGCCCTGTTCATCAGTTCCTCCGACCTATAAACATACAACTGCCCAATAGCATTTGAAGGAAATGTGATAAAATTCAGAGCCCAGAACTCAAAGGCTCCCGCTGACAGGGAGTTCTGATTCCTCTTTGGGACAGCTCCAGACTTTCACCCCCAGGAACAGCTATTTCTGGTGACTCAGAGTCACAGCCTTCACACTGGTTCAGAGATTCTGGACTAAGCGGTTTCTATTCCCATAACGTGCCTGAGTCCCCATCCTCCTTCCTAGTCCTTCTTTTCTCCAAATGGTCTTGTGACCAGCTGGCACCACCAGGCTCTACACCCTCACAGCCTCGGGGTGGATCCTACCTTCACAGAATTTAAAACACCCGATACCCCCTTGCTTCTCTTTGTCCTACTAAGTAATTCTCCTGCCTGTTTCTAAGACCAAATTCCCATCTTACACTCTTTTCTAGGACTTGGATCCGTGTCCTCTGTCTTCTCACCCAGTCACTTATTGCTTCCTGGGTGAGACAGAAGGTCCATTTCCCCTGCTGGGCTCTACCCTCAGGGTCCACTGTGCCTCTCAGGAACTTTTCAATTGCCCTCCCATAAGAAGCGTAAAGAGATGGCAATTTGCACACCCCTAGTCTTGACTTCTGGGGTCCACTCCAGGGAAGTACTCACAGCTAAGCACATAAAACACACCGCTATTTTGCAATTCAAGGCCGTCTCAGGAAACTCATAGATAAAGAATAAAATAAATGTGTACATCTCAATGTCACCCCAGCATCCTGGCACACACTGAATATCTGAAACAGTCACTTGTAGGAGCTCTGTCTCTCTCACCCCACGACTCTGCTGTGATTCTTGATTTCGTATTGCCTTATCCCTCTCTACATCCGTCTGTCAGATCCTGGCTGAATTATCTCCATTTATCCTATGGAAACAGATCACTTTTTGCTCTGGGCTCGAAATATACCAACACAGATTCAGAAGGAATCTTCTCGCTATCACACTAAGTCCAAGCTACTCCCGGGCTCATCCCCTACCCCTTCTCTGCATCAGCCGCTTCTCCACTCTGGCCCAACTGGCCAACCCAAACCCAGCTTCCGTACAACCTCCGGCCCCTCAGGATCCCCAGCTCAACTCGCCCGCACAGATTTCATCCCATAGGTGTGTTTAGAATCCTTCTCCCACCTTGCTCTATTGTTTTCTTTGACTTCGCAGCCTTGTCTTTCTCCTAATCCCATGTTATGATTTTCACCTTCTTAGAGTCCTCACCGACTTGTGGGGCGGGGGGGAATTGCTTCCGAGCCCCCAACACAGGCCCTGCCCTACCTTCTCACCGTCAACCAGAACGCCACACACTGACGTGGCTGGATGAAGAATAACTCCAGAATGCCTTCACGCTGGAGACCCGAGGACAGTGGTTATTTCTCCCTGCTTCATGGAGTGTTTTGCCCCTCTGATGAGATCAGACCATTTGTACATCTAAAAAGCCATCATCCCCTTTCCATGAAAATAAATGTAATTTTCACATATCACAAAAACATAAAATAAAAAGCCATCATCCCCTTACATCAGCAGCTGATGCAGGTGGTACCAACACTGAACACCAATCAGTAGAGATGCAAAGACAAAATGCACCCCCTAGCAGCCTCCTTGCCCAACGTATGCTCCCTTTTGTCCTTTCCAAATAAACAGATTTTCAGTGGAGGAAGAAACTTCATTTTAAATGTATCGGGACACTCTGACTTCAGCTGTAAAATCACAGAGGATTCGTGGCCCTGCAGATAATTATATACCAAGTTGCACTGAGTCAATTACCCTGAGTATCTGAGTTTCCCTTTCCTCTTTATCTAATCATAGTCGGCAAGGAGCTATCCCACTAATCTGACTGGTGTACATTTATGCAGCGTTGGCCTTCATATTAAAATAGATTTTCTGACAAGTTTCTGCCTGGGCATCGTGTAATTAAATATTTTGCTTCTCTTCAACATGCAGATTAGCGTAGGTAGACAAGAGAAAATCAGGAATGGCTTTTGTGGTGATCTGGGGGCTGGCTTCCTGATGGCCATAGAGTTGAGCAAGGCCAGGATTAGTAACCTAGATCCCAGCTCTGCATCGCCAGCAGGCCTACCTCCTTCCCTAGTTCTGGAACACTAGAGAAGCCAGTTGAATTTTCAGGGACAGAGCGTCTTGATTTCCCAGTGGAGGAAAAAAGTTAATAAAGAAGGTGGTTGATGACAGTAATTCAGAGCTAATGTCCATCTCCCCAAGAGTGTAACAGGAGAACTCATAACAGGAGAGCACTTGGAAGCTTTAAAGTGCTGAATAGTTAGCAAACAGCTGCCATATGCAGATCTCAGACCAACTGGATCATCTGGCCCTCACTTATAGAAACAAGGTTGGCTTCCCAGGGCCTGAACCACTGCCAACTTAAATAAATTGGGAAAGGTACTGAGCGACCTTGGAGAGCCAATGCCTCCGATTTCACTGTCAATTGGGAGTGAGGGTGGGCTGTGGTGTGCTCTGATGCCTGGTAAAAGAATACATTGCTAATTAAAATGATAAAATTGCTTTTGAACTCTGGAGACCAGGAGAACTTTATAATTGACTCTTATAATGTGTTTTTGGATGCCTAAACACAACTACTAATTGTTGGGAGTTGGGAGGGTAGGGGGTGGGTAGGGGAGGGCATCCATTTCATTTTGTATTAACAATAAAAACACTCCAAAAAATGTACATAAAGGAAATGATTACTTCTCTCCTCTGTAAGAGTCAACCTTTGCTCTTGAGCTAAATTCCATTACCAGAGGCAGCTTATAAAGCAGCCAGGAATTTGTTTCCCTTGATGGAGTTTTGATGATATGTTGAAATGATTAGTAAATTGCTCAGACTTCTCCTAGGGATAACTCCTTATACACTGAGGTGAACTAAAACCAACACTGACTTGAGCAAATACAGAGAAAAATATGGGCCACCATTGTGTCATTTTCGGCATTTTCCCCTTATCTTTTCTTACGTGAAATATTAAACTAATTCCCCAACTCTTCTTAAAAATAGTATTGTATGGTGGAATTATGGAACTATTTAGGCCAGTATTTTATCATTACATTGTTACAATCATAAATGTAGGGCTTCCCTGGTGGCGCAGTGGTTGAGAATCTGCCTGCCAATGCAGGGGACACGGGTTCGAGCCCTGGTCTGGGAAGATCCCGCATGCCGCGGAGCAACTGGGCCCGTGAGCCACAATTACTGAGCCTGCGCGTCTGGAGCCTGTGCTCCGCAACAAGAGAAGCCGCGATAGTGAGAGGCCCGCGCACCGCGATGAAGAGTGGCCCCCGCTTGCCACAACTAGAGAAAGCCCTCGCACAGAAACGAAGACCCAACACAGTCAAAATAATTAATTAATTAATTAATTTAAAAAAAAATAATCTGTTAAAAAAAAAGAAAAAAAATCATAAATGTAAATACAGGCCAATAAATTTAAAGATTTTTTAAAAGTTTACTTGCTAAAGCCACACTCACATTACTATAACTTTCCAGAGTAAATTTTGTTCATCGAACTCATGTTTTTTTAAAGTAGCCCATTAACTATGGAAATTGTCTGGCCCAAATATAATAGGGAGCTTCCTTTTTCAGTTATGTGGCTGCTCCTGAGGGTCCCTACTAAACCAAACCTCCATATGTGCCTTTGGTCTATACCAAATCCTGTTCTGTGTGGCTAGCCGATTTTGTCCCATTTTCCTAAGTTATATTTGCTTCTTCCTGACATTATTAGAAACCAGCCACCCTGAGCACCTCTGAACCATAAGTCTTGGTCTCAGCGAACAGTGACATGAGATGCAGAGTCTAATTCTGATGTTGGTGGTTAAAAAAAGAAACAAACAAACAAAACAAAACAAAAAAACTAATAGGACCCTTGAAGGGAAAAAACATGAAAAACAAAAAAGAATAGAAATTATAAGAAAATTTCCTTAAAAAGAAATACTTGAGGAGGAAATGGGGAAACCAAAAGATCAATCACTTGCCTTCTTAAAACTCCCTTTTCAGGACTTCCCTGGCGGTCCAGTGGTTAAGGCTCCACATGCTCCACTTCCACTGCAAGGGGCATGGGTTCGATCCCTGGTCAGTGAACTAAGATCCTGAAAGCCATGCAGCCAAAAAATAAATAAATAAATACAGATTTTAAAAATAATAATAAAATTTAAAGTCTCAAAAAAATTAAAAAAAAAAACAAAACCACTGCCTTCTCCAATGTTCTTCTATCAGCCTTCCCTTCCTCTGGGCACTTGGACTACTTCATCCCAGAACCCACCCTCAAAGATCCTGGAACTAGCAGGCCATCCTAGGCCATTCAAAGACCATGGAGCTTCAGAGTCAAAGGCCCCAGGTCATCTTGGAATCCCCAAAACTTCTCCAAGAGCTAAACCAAGGCCAAGTAAATCTCTCCTTCCTTGGTATTGCCCACTCAAATCCTGACCCAGCCCTCAGGATACCACTAATAATCCTAGAGTTTATAAATTGTCAACAATCTTAGGAATTTCACCCAAAAAGGTGCGGGGTCGGGGGAGGCTTGTCGACTTTTCTCAAACTGTATTCCAGGATTTCATGAGGTGTTCTAGAAAAAAAAAATTTTTAACAAAAATATCTATATCCCACCTATGGAGATATGTTTGAATATAACACACATTTCAAACCTCTTAAGAAGTCACAGTGCTTGCTTCCATACTGAAAACTCTAAGAAACCCTACAGTAAAGCAATCTCTTCCATTGTAATTGATCCAGAATTTTACAAATTGCTTTAATCACAAAATCTTTTTTTTCCCTCAAAACCTATTTTTATGTATCTCAGGACTTCCAAGGCTTACATTTGGGAAATATTTGAACACAAACTATGCCATGTTAACCTGGGTGTATTTGTGTGGGTCCAAACCCTAGACAGGAAAATGTACCATTATATCCATCACCCATGTTTTGGTTTGCTGAGGTGAGTAGCAAGTCTCAACATGTATCAGCTTCCCCTTGAAATGGCTGATTATCTTTTCTTTTTAATGATGATGCTTAGAGGAGGAAGATGATAGGGCCACTACAAAAGGATACATGATGCCTGTTGTCGGATATATACAAGGACTTAGATGATTTTTCAGACATTCAGAGCATCACAAAAATGAGGGCAACCTGACCCTGACTGATGGGAAATCTAAAATTACATTTCTGAAATCCGTTAAAAGTCGAATGGAGAATAGAGTTTATTTGGCAGCTAGGTTTTCCTCTTTGTTATCTAGCTGATGAAAGGGTTTGTTGTTTGAGGAGCTCAATTATAATCTGAGGTTTTGGGAGCAGTTTGGAGCATTTAACCTGAGCAGGGAAATAAATGAACGTAAGTTCTGCCAGAAACCACTAATCCTGCTTTGCAAATAATACACTAATGCCATAATCATACAAAGACTCTTCTTCAAAGCTTCTTTTTCAGTTTAGTAGACATTTGTCCAGTGTATAGCCTGCAAAAACATTGTGCTAAGGGGTAGGACCTTAAAATCTTTCTCGAGAGACAGATATATGCACATAGATAGCAGGGAACACATGAAACCTGGGGCAAAGTAGGGGGCTGCTAAAGGTGTGCTGGGTGTGAATGAGCTGAATGGCTTTAAACTGCAACATTTCTGTTCTCTAATCTGTTTCTCATAAATACTTCCCTGCAGTGGAGTCAATAGTGAAGGGCCTTGGAGGATCTGGAGACCAGAAAGGAGGATGGGTGAAAGAGGCCACAGGCTCACGTATCAGTGAAATTTGTGCAAACATGTGAAGAATCCACAAGGGGGCTGGGGAGTGGGGCTGCAGACACTGCCAGATGTTTCCAAACCATCCCAGTCTACCCTTTAACCCATTCCTTACTTAGCCTGTTTGTCATCTTTAAGTAGAACACATTTTCGCTTATTTTTCTTTTGTCTTGTCCTTTTTTTTTTTACATATCTAGAATAAAATGCCTTAAACTAATGGGAGAAAAGCAAAGATTACCAACAGCAACATTCTAAAGTTTGTTCTAAGACACTGTAGTAGCCTTACATGAACAGGTATTTAACATCTTTCTTTTTGTTTATGACTTTTCAGAATTACATTGATCTTTCTCTTAGGTCGCCAAGATGCCCCAAAAGGTTGCATCTATTCCATTTCCGAGGATAATCTCTCTCTGCTTCCCTTCCCCATGTTGGATTTCTACTTTGTATCTCATGCCTCTGTCTGATTTTAAGTCACACAGATTCCTTCCTATGAATCAAGAAATTGGGAGGTGATAACCATGAACCACATACATTTTGGATGGAAAATAATTCTGTCTTATAATGTGATTAAATTTTAAATCCATCTTTGAGGTTTGGAATCATTGTACTCATTATGTGAGAGCTGCTATTTGTTCAGAATTTCTCTTTTCATATGATAGGTTGGTCATTTGTCTTCTCTGGCCATTTTTATCATTACGATACATGCTTAGCTTCCTAGCATAACATTTGTTTTGCCTTTTTTTTTTTTTTGGCATTAAATTCCCAGTTTTTTTCTATGAAAAGATTGTATATGCTTCTACAAGTCATTTTTTTATTCCTACCTACACCTTCAATACTTTCAGTATTTCTAAAAGCACCTTTCCATTATAATGACTTTACATAATTAGTTAATATTCTCAAAGCTTGATATATTTAGAGCTCGGCTCCTCATTTTTTTTTTTTTTTTTGGTCATGCCACGTGGCTTGCAGGATCTTAATTCCCTGACCAGGGATTGAACCCAGGCCCCAGCAGTGAAAGTGCCGAGTCCTAACCATTGGACTGCCAGGGAATTCCCTCAGTTCCTCATTTTTAACAGCAAATGTTCTTCATTATTTTTGATAATTCTAAATTTGGGAGCCAACTTCTTACCAGCTCTGATAAGATCATCACCCTGTTTAATCTATAAAGTGATTAACAATGATTAGCAAAGGACTATAGCAAAGCAAGTCAACTTTTCTGTTATGTTGTTTGCTATGCTCATATGATAAGTATTGTCCTTAATGTTTTAAACCATCTGTCCATTTTATGAAGGCTAATTCAGTGAAAACTAGATAATATAATCAGAAAATCCTCCTAAATGGGCACTCATCAGCTGAAACACCTGAAGGTACCCTGAATTGAGGGAAGGTGCCTGTGTCCGTTTCCTATAGCTACTGTAATAAATCATCAAAAACTTGGCGACTTAACACTAATATATTATCTTAGAGCTCTGAGAGGCTAGAAGTACGGAGTGGGGTCACTGTGCTAAAATCTAGCTGTCGGCGGGGATACCAAGCACCTTCTGGGGGCTCTAGGGAAGAACCCATTTGCTTGCTTTTTTCATCTCTTAGAAGCTGCCCAGGGACTTCCTTGGTGGCTCAGTGGTTAAGAATCTGCCTGCCAATGCAGGGGACAGAGGTTCGAGCCCTGGTCCAGGAAGATCCCACATGCCGCAGAGCAACTAAGCCCATGCACCACAACTACTGAGCCTGCACTCTAGAGCCCGTGAGCCACAAGTACTGAGCCCGTTTGCCACAACTACTGAAGCTGGCGCGCCTAGAGCCCGTGCTCCACAACAAGAGAAGCCACCGCAATGAGAAGCCCGCACACTGGGACGAAGAGTAGCCCCCACTCGCCACAACTAGAGAAAGCCTGCAGGCAGCAACAAACACCCAACACAGCCAAAAATAAATAAAAATAAAAAGTAAATAAATTTAAAAGAAAAAAAGAAGCTGCCCACAGTCCTGGGCTCATGGCCTCTTCCTCCATCTTCAAGCCAGCAGTGCCAGTCCAGTCCTTCCCACTCCCCATCACTCTGCCTCTGACCCTCCTGCCTCCCTCTTTTACTTATAAAGACCCTCGGAATTACCTTGCCCCCCCCCAACCTCGGATAATCCAGAATTATCTCCTCATCTCAAGATGCTTCCTCACTTCTGCAAAGTCCCTTTTCCCAAATAAAACAACATTTATAGGTTCCAGGGATTAGGACTTGGACATCTTTGCTGGGGAGGCGGGGATGGGCATTATTCTGCCTACCACAGTGCCTCTGACATCTGTTCCACAAAGAGGAGCCCATGCTCCTACCCACTCTTGCGGGGAGGGTGGTGTGCACCCTTCTTAACAGACTCTAAAAGGCTACTTAGAACCTGACCAATGATCTCTAGTCTGGCTGGAACTCTTCTCTTCCTGAGACAATTGAAGGCTGTTTCCATGGTGAAGGCCTGCCTGTAGGGCAAAAGTCACAGGAAAGAAATACCTGCGTATAAAACCTCCATTACTATCTACAGCATTAATATAAGGAAACATGGTATTTGCCCTACAAACTGAATAAAAATATGCAATATGTATCACTATCATAACCAACGCATTTATGCATGAAAGTGGAGGATCTCCAAATTTCAAGAAAAGTATGGGGACTTCCCTGGTGGCACAGTGGTTAAGAATCAGCCTGCCAATGCAGGGGACACAGGTTCAATCCCTGGTCCCGGAAGATCCCACATGCCATGGAGCAACTAAGCCCGTGTCCCACAACTACTGAAGCCCGCACGCCTAGAGCCCGTGCTCCGCAACAAGAGAAGCCACCACAATGAGAAGCCCACGCACCACAACAAAGAGTAGCCCTGGCTCGCCGCAACTAGAGAAAGCCTGCGCACAGCAACGAAGACCCAAAGCAGCCAAAAAAAAAAAAAATTAAAAAAAAATTATGGCTTAAATAAAAAGTCTTCCTCGGGCATACTGTTTATATAGTGTATCTTAACAAGCTGTCACCTCTCTCGGAGAACATCTTTCATATCAGTGTTAGAATACAGTCATTTGACCAGGTGGATAAAATATCACCTGTTTCTATTCTTGAATAATAGGTACCAATTATTGACACACACACCCTTTTTTTTTTGGCCACACGGCTTGTGGGATCTTGTTTCCCTGACCAGGGATTGAACCCGGCCCCTTGGCAGTGAAAGCTAGGAGTCCTAACCACTGGACCACCAGGGAACTCCCCTATTGACCCCTTTTATATTTCAGAAACATCATTTTGTGCTTCAGGTTTGTGACCTTATTTAATCGTTTTGTCACTCCAGTGAGGGTGATATTCCTTGCTCTACTATACAGGGGAAAAAATTAAGAATCTTGGAGAATAAGCAATTTGCCAAAAAGCATACACCTAGTAAGAGACCATGATACTGCATTCCCTCCCTGACACTAATTTCATTTCATTCACTTTTTCTTACCATAATTTCTCAACATTATGGCTAACAGTGTTTGCCTTTTACGGCCCTTGCAAGTATTCTCCGAGATGATTTAATACTCCTTAATTATTTGCTTACCACCTCATTTCCTGTCTGTGATGATAATTCTTTGTCTGATCTTCATTATTGCTGTACATTCCTCACATGGGGGAAGATGCAGCTATGTTTATTTCTAGCCACATAAGCACTTATTATTTCATCCTTGATTTTTCACTGGGCCTCTAGAACTGAAAAGCATCATTTATCATCTCAAATAGAGATGAAGAAAAAAAAGTTTCTCTCTTAACAAATTTGGAGGCTTTCTAGTCTAATCCTCTCTCCATAAAACCTCAGGCTAAGTTTCAGTAAAGCTATTTCTGTTTATAGCGTTGTATCAGGACAGTTCTTATTTATTGTTGATATATTGGGCTGTTTATTATAAAGAGAAACTAAATTGATCTCTTGGTCTTTTCTGAATATTTGGCCTTTTCTCACTCATTTCAGCTAACATCAGCATCTTCTCCATATTTTATCAGTCAGAGCACTCAATGTATTTTTTTATCAAAGTTTTGGACACTAGTCTTCAATCAAATGATGCACATAAATAATGGAGAATGCACCTAGGAGTTCCGTATTATGAGAGCTTTTCCTAGAACCCAGTAAGAAGTCCTGTGTTTAAACATCACACCGGTCCTCTGAGAGTTACCAAATTCTACAGCTGAAAGGGACTTGGAGTTCATCTAGAGTAGCTGCCTCCTTACAGGATAGGCAACAAAGATCAACTAACTTAACAGTAGTCAAACATCTTAGAGAAGAGTCAGGATTCAAATCCAGGCTTTCTGAGTCATAAATTATTAATCACATCTTTAGAAAAATTAGAAACCTAGAGGAGATCAGGCCCAACTTCTTCTCCTGTATCTTCTTCACTGCATCTCTGAAAACTGGTCTTCTGGCCTTGGACTTTAAATCTAGAACATTTTCCAAAGTATCATGGTCTCCCGGTAATAATATACTGGCTTTTAGAGGAGGAAAGGAAACAAATATGAACCCAACCAGAAGGAATCTGCCGTTTATCCAGCAGTATCCATTTATGTAAATACTTTAGAGGCTGCTCTTGGAGGAGACAAACAAGCATTTCATTTAGTCGTTATCATTGATCATATAAGGCAACTAGAGATCAGAGTTCTTTGAAGAAGGTGGTTATAAAATATACCATTGAATTTTTTAAACGCTTCACATTTTTATTAGCATCACACAGTGAGTACATGTCAGTCAGCAGACCTGGAAGCATAGTTTTCTCCCTGAGGATGCCGTCAAGAGAAATTCTTTCCTATAGATACTCCTGGGTCACAAATCAATGTGAGAAATGCCCTTTAATGAATCCTTCCCAGACGTTATCGTTGACCCTAAGAAATAACTGAAAATAATGACAGGATAGTGTTGTTTTCAAGTGCGTTTAAACCTCTTGAAATTTCTCTAGAATAATGCCAATTCCTAGCCCCTTCTCTGGTGCTGGAAACAGTGGTTGAATGGAATCCTAATAAGCCTCCATTTTATGTGGAAGATGTTTGTGCCGGTACATTGAGTTGAAATGATCCCCTCTTCTTTCTCCAAGGCAGCTAGTCCCACACTTTTTCAGGTCTCAGCAGATCAACAGTGATTCCAAGACCACTCCTCCCTGTGACCAAACCTTCTTAGCTTTCTCTAGTCATCTTTCCATAGGACTGTGGAAAGCACAGCTGGTAGCATAGCTTCAACAGAGACCTTCTTATTCTTCCTAAACCTGAGTGTGTGAATGGTAGTGGTTGTGTGTGTGTGTGTGTGTGTGTAGAACACTACCATGGGTAAAAAATATATTTTCCCCTAAATTCTCAATGACTAAGCTTTGAGGATAAAAGAACAGAACACGTGTAACAACAGAATAGAATATTTAAAATCAGGACTTCTTCAGAAAATTTAGACTGTGTGATCACTGCACCAACCTGTACTTCTTTCTTCTGCCCTTAAGCCTGTGGACATCACTGCCATCCTTTCTAGATCCCAGATAGACCCTGAGGGCAGAGTTCATAGCTGGTCCTTTTGTGGTCTTCTTCTTTCAACCCTAAGCAATCCGGACTGACGTTGTTGGTTTTGGTTTGCTCCTGTTCTGCTGTGACAATCATACAGAGAGAACAGCTGGGGAGTTCCAGCCAGTCTCTCCTGTCATGCTACTGGCCTGCCACTACCAGAGAACTTGAGTATTTTACCATCAACTAGAGCTAGGAAAGCCACAAAGTTTCTACAACCTCAGCTGAGATGTCCTGTGAGGACCTGCTGTGCTATTCTCTTGGGAAATAGCTCCGCAACCTAATAGAAGTCAGAAAACCACAGTGATACCTCACATCCCTAAGTTGGGTTTCTTAAAGAACCAAAGCAGCCTCAAGCTCATAGGCTGTATCTATGGTCCCATGTCATCTATAACACCTGCAGCTCTTGGGTCGTATCGTGATCACTAAGGGACTGAGCACACGGGGACTGAGGTGGGGAAGTAATAAAAACTGTGGATGGTCATAACATGCTCTTTTTGGGAGGTTTATACTTAGTCATTCCCAGCCACATTCCACGGGTCAAGTGCAGCCATCCAGAGCTGTGTTTTTCTGGAAGTAAAAGTTGATATTCATTCTTGCAACAGAAAGAATGATAATGTTGTCACACAAGCACTTTTATGATTACAGAGGCCTCACTCTGAGTTTGGCTGAAGCCTTGGATCCATGAAGTGAATGGTTCCAGACACACTAGAAACATGGACCTCCTCAGATCATGGAATGACTTGCTGTTTAGCAGAGAATTCTGGATTAAAACCCTGGGAAGCCACTGATGGTTTTTAAGCACAGAAATGTCTTCATATCTGTCCCAGGATATAAAGGTGATGAGTAATATTAGAATAGATATAAGAGGTAGTGGGGCAAGAGGACAGAGAACTCTCTTGTCAAATCAGGGTCCAGGCCAGGAAGGACAACACCTAAAACCAATAGGGCGCTGATTCACTGGGGCAAAATGGGGAAGTTCCGGGGGTCACAAATGGCCCTAGGGCAGATTCATTTGTACTGAAGAGCTGATTCAGGTGGAAGATAAGGGATCATGACCCAAGGAATAATTTTACTATTACTTAGAGGCAGAGTTGATTTGAGAAATGGTGATGTCTGAGGGATGACTGGGCTGGTGATGGAGGAACTGGAGTAGAGATAAGGTTACTAAAGTTGGGGAAATTGTGTGAGACCCTAAACCAGGATGTTGAAATCTCAGAGGATGGGATGGAAAAGTTCATGAATCAGGGGTTAAAGTTGCTACAGAAAAGGAGGAATATCCTGGAAGTTAGTCGATACAGACAGAGAAAATGGTGAAAGTGCATTTTAGCCTCAAAACAAGAGAGTCTATAGGGTGGTGGGAACAAACGATCTACAAATGGCAGTGGGAATGGAAAAGTACAGTGGTCCACGCGAAACCTGAGATCGATGATTATAGTCAGGGATAGAAACCTGGTGATTGGGAACACGGGTAAGAAAGAGACTTTTCTGTGGCTACCCTGCTGGATTTTGAATTTTTAACCATGAAAATGTGGTATCTTTTCTCATTAATTTTTTTAATAAGTTACTTAAACTCTATGGACTTAAGGCTTTCACGGACAAAAAGAGATCTTAATGTCACCCATCTCATTGAATTGTTATAAAGATTAAATGAGTAATGTACGTAAAGTTGTTAGGACAATACTTGAAACAGTAATTTTTCATTAATTGTTAATGATCTACACCATCACATATCATAATCATTTAATTAATCTCAAAATGTAGAGAAAACAGCATCTAATAACAATGGCTGGGGCTTCATCTGGAAAGACTCAAAGCTTTTTTCTTTTTCTTTTTTTTTTTCTTTGTATGCCGGCCTTAGCATCTCTTCTCGAGAAAGGGTGAGAAGTGGCCTCAAATTGGCAAGGGCTTGAGGGCAATGGGGTTATCAAGGAAAAGTCTTTTTCCTTAAGGCCAAGGTGGGGAAAGAAGGTTTCACTCACAGTACAAAGGGATCCCACAGAATTTGGGGTGCACTGGCACCAGCTCATACTGGCTCGTGAGAACTGATTGTGACATTTTCAAGAATTTTTCCAGCTGGTGGATGTCAAGTTGGCAGCTTCCCAACAGCCATATGGCAGAATTTGCACCATAAAAATCAGCAAATGTTTCAAATCAGAAGGCCCTTCAGAGAGCCGATTGCTAAACTTGACCAGCACACCCCTGCATATGCATCGTGGAAAGCACTGTAAGAGAATAAATGACAGAGTGGGTCCAAGGGAGGTGGGAATGTGCAGCCTGGGTGAGACAGCTGGAGGGGATGGAAGTGAGCAAAGATACCAGGAGTGGAGGAAACAAGAAATGGTGACATAAACAGCAGTATCTTATTAGTAACAGGGAAGAGCTGATTTTCTAGCCCGAGTTTCCATCGAAATGCTAATCTTCTGACCAACCCTCTGCAAATTTGCCTTCCTAATATAAAATGCTGTCTGACCATTGCTTGCAGCTTGGAAAATCAAGCAAAGACAGGTGATCTAATTGTTCTTTGCAACAGATTTTCTCACTAGAGTTCTAAGTGAAAACAAAAGCACATATGACTCCTTTTGCATAGATTTGTACAATTTACAGGGCACCAGGTGACATATACAAGACTCAGTATTTTCCCTTCAGCTCCTTCCGTACTTTTGATCTTTCCCTTCTAGTCTTCTTTCATTATCACATTCTTAGACCTAGGTATCTTCAGTGTGTATTGAGATTACCCTTGCCCTTGCCTTCCTGTCTTAAACCAAAAATAAAATGTCTTGGATTTAATAGGAGGAGCAAAATAGATTAAAAGCCAGATTACTGTTTTTGAAATGGAGACTTGATGAAGACTATCCAGGCCAATTATTCATGGTATGATATGCCTTTTTAATTAACACAGGCACACTCGGTAAGCAAGCTGGATGTCAATTAGGCTACCAAATTTTGCATCCAGGATTGAATTTCAACATTTATTTCATTCTCACCATGTGAAAAGCACTGAAAGAAGAGGTACAAAGGAAGTAAAATGCATGGCCTCTGTCCCCAAGTAGTTTGGAATATAGGAAGGAGACTGGAGATGAAGAATTCAGACTCTGAGGTCAGAGAGCCCCAACTTATAATCCAAACTCTTCCACCTGGAGTTGTGTAATCACAGGATTTTACTTAATCTCTCTGGGCTTCAGTTTTCTCATTGTCTTAGTCAATTCAGGCTGCTATAACAAAATATCACAAACTGAGTGGCCTAGGAACAACAGAAATTTACTTCTCACAGTTCTGGAGGCTAGAGATCTGAGATCAGAGTGCCCACATGGTCAGGTTCTGTGTCTGATCAGGCTTCTGCTTCCTGGTTCATAAATGGCCTCACATGTAACTTCATGTGGAGGAAGGGGCAAGGGAGCTTCCTTGAGCCTCTTTGATAAGGGCACTAATCCCATTCATGAGGGTTCCACCCTCATAACCTAATCACCTCCTAAATGCCCCACCTCCTAAGACCATCACATTGAGCGTTAGGATACCAGCATGTGAATTTTAGGGGGACACAAACATATAGACCATCTTTATTCAGTTTGCAGAGATGAAGTGAGAGAATGCATATAAAAGTTAACCTACTGCCTGGTACTTGGCAGTGCTAAATATTAATGGGTGGGGATGATGTTGATAGTGGTGGACTTGGTGAAAATGATAAAAGTGATGAAAGTAATGGAAGTGGGGGAAATAGAGGTGATGATGGTGGAAGTGGTAGAGGTGGTGGAGGTGATGATAGTGGAGGTGATGGTGGGAGTTGATGATCGTGGAGGTGATGGTGGTGGAGGTGATGGTAGTGGAGGTGATGGTGGTGAAGGTGATGGTAGTGGAGGTGATGGTGGTGGAGGTGATGATGGTGGAGGTGATGGTGTTGGAGGTGATGGTGGTGAAGGTGATGGTGGTGGAGGTGATGATGGTGGTGGAGGTGATGATCGTGGAGGTGATGGTGGTGAAGGTGATGGTGGTGGAGGTGATGGTGGCAGAGGTGATGATGGTGGAGGTGATGGTGTTGGAGGTGATGATGGTGGAGGTGATGGTGGTGAAGGTGATGATGGGGGAGGTGATGATGGGGGAGGTAATGATGGTGGTGGTGGCAGCAGTTTTCATTGTAAGAGTCATCTTCCTTTTCATCATAATAGCAATTTGTATACTAACAATAGTTATTACAATAGTCTTTTTAATAGAATTGTTTAGGCGTATCCCATCAACAGGGATTTTCTTTCAATTAGTACTTGTAGAGAGCCAAAGTATAAGAAAACCAATGGGAGCAATGCTGTAGGAGAATGCACAGGTCACTAAGGGCAACAGAAATGTAATTAATTATAATGCTGTGTACTAAGGGCCATAACAACAATATGCCGAGTGATAAAAGAATGCAATCGGGGGATAGATTTGTGCCTCAAGAGGATTGTGAAGGCTTCACTGCAAAAGGCAGTGAGCTGAGCCCAGAAAGTGAAAAGAAATTGTCCACATGGAAAACTGCGGAAGTGTGTCCAAGTCAAGAGTGTAGCACATGTAGAGGAACAGAGACCCAGAAGTACATGGTTTATGAAGGAAAGAGTGGACCACAGAATAGGGTAAACAGAGGAAGTGATGGAAGAAGAGGTTGGATCTGGACCTTGAACTTTATCCTTCAGGCGGTAGAGAGCTAGTACCTGTTTTTAGGTAAGGAAGTCACTCTTATGGAGAATGAATTAAAGAGAAAAAAGCCTAAGACAGAAAGACCAGTTGGAAGACAGCTGAAAGGGTCCAGACGAGAGGACACAGTGCTGGCCCAGGCGTGGAACTGGGGACGGAGAGAAGAGAATGGGTGTGAGAGCCTACCCCGGAGATGGAGGGGAAATAGGAACAAAGGAAAAGGAGTGGGTTTGAAGTAAGTTCTCCCCAGCTTCTCTGCATTTAGGCTGCCCTGATACGGGAGGTGTGCTTGCCACACTATTGATAAGCATCTGAAATTGAGCCTAGAAAGAGGAAGAACACAGTGGCTGCAAAAGTAATACAGATTAAGAACAAGTACTTCAGTAGCAAGCGGTCGCTAAAACATTCCCTGGTGTTACCTAGTTCTCATTAACTTTTAAGGATAAGAAATGTAGAAGGAGAAATGTAGAAGTCAAATTCTGTCTAGTGTGTGTGTGTCTCTCTAATCAGCAATGAGTGACTAAAGAGTAGTGATCATGTTTCCCCCCCAAAAAAAAATCTGGAAAAATCTGGAATCTTCATAACTGATTTTTAACAGAAAAGAAACAATATTAACTTACCAAGGCTCCTTTCTGAATGTCACTTCTATTTTTAATAATGCTTCTGTATTTCCTGAACAAAAATATGTCTCGTAGAAAATTCTGAAGAAGAGAATAACATGAAATTCATAAATAACATGAATAACGCAGGACTTTGTCGACAATTGGAAGGATTCGGCTTCTACTCTAAGTGAAACAGGAGCCATTTCTGAGTTTTAGCAAATGGGTTACATGATCTTGGTTTTTAAAGAATTCTTCTTATTGCTCTGCTGGGACTAAGACTATATGGGAACAAAGGTAAAAGCATCTATGATCATTTCTTCAAAATAAATTCTAAAAAATGGAAAGTAGAATTATTTCATCAAGCCTATATTTGTATAGGTTCTCTTACAAATTATAATCCCATCAGCGGTGCATGAGGATATGTGGGAGAAAATATCTGTTTAGAAAGTTAGCTCCTGGGGAGTTCAAGTTCAAAATCTGTTTTCTACCTTTGGAAAATAACTGGCTCCATCTAGGACTTAAATAATCTATTTCCATGACACGGTTATCATTTCTGCTCAAGTACAGTCATGAAGCAGGAAAGCATGAATTATCAATTTAAGAGTAGGTAGGATTAAGAATTGCTTCCCAAGCAGCCACATAGCACAGGGAGATCAGCTCCGTGCTTTGTGACCACCTAGAGGGGTGGGATAGGGAGGGTGGGAGGGAGACGCAAGAAGGAGGAGATATGGGGATATATGTATATGTATAGCTGATTCACTTTGTTATAAAGCAGACACTAACACACCATTGTAAAGCAATTATACTCTAATAAAGATGTTTAAAAAAAAAAACCAGAATTGCTTCCCATGTTTATCAAGCATTTATTAAGCACCTACTGTGTGCCAGGCACTGGACTGCTCCTGAGGACACAGCAGTAACACCCACCCAGGAACTGTCCTGACTTCAAGGAGCAGATAATCTGAGATTTTTTGATTTTTTGTAATGCTTATGCATATAATTGTTTACCATGGTTATAGGGTGCTAAAAAGAGAGAAATAACGGTGTTAAGATTCTAGGTCAACTATGAAATGTGTGGTCAGGGAAAATTCACTGCCCCTTCCTCAAGGAAATCTTCCTTGAGTTCCAGGTGAGGGAACAGCAAAGGACAGAGGCCAGGAATGAGAAGAAAAAGTTAACTAAAAAAAGCCAGCATCGCTGGAACACAGAGATTAGTAGTGGGGAGAGAGGGGAGGAGGGATGTGAGTGGTCTAAGTTAAAAAAAGAAGTAGTAAGGAGCCAGATAACCTAGAATGTCATACACCATCTGAAGGATTTTGGAAGTTTTGTAATGGGAGGCTAGTAAACGGTTTCAACCAAGAGTCAAGCAGCTTAACCTTTTCACATGTCCTTTTCTGAGGTATAATTGACATATAACATGTTAGTTCCAGGTGTACAATGTAATGATTCAATACTCGTATATATGGCTGAATGATCACCACAATAAGTCTAGTTAATATCCATCACCACACATAGATGTTCTTAATTTAAAAACCTAACATATGGGACTTCCCTGGTGGTGCAGTGGTTAGGAATCCTTCTGCCAATGCAGGGGACACAGGTTCAAGCCCTGGTCTGGGAAGATCCCACATGCCACGGAGCCACTAAGCCCATGCACCACAACTACTGAAGCCCGTGCTCCTAGAGCCCATGCTCTGCACAAGAGAAGCCACCGCAATGAGAAGCCCGCAACGAAGAGTAGCCCCTGCTTACCACAACTAGAGAAAGCCCGCGCACAGCAACGAAGACCCAATGCAGCCAAAAATAAATAACTAAATTAATTCATTAAAAAAAAAAAACCTAACATAAAACTAATAGACTGACCTTGATCTCAATGTGCTTAGTTATGGAAAAGTTAATGTTAGATGGTTTATAGACCAAATATGGACCATTTCGCTTACCGGACAGTTGTCAGTTGTTAACTTCAGGATATGGTTAATATAAGCAGAATTGTTCTATACATTTGGAGACATTGAAATAGAAATGACTTAGAAATTTCTCCTAAACATAACACAATGTTATGCTTGATTGCACTTGTAGAAACCATACCCTTGCATTTTCACTGTAGGCTTTGAGAATGACAATCAGAATTTTTGCACATCACTTACCAAATGAAAATGAAAACCTCTAAGACAAATTTGTTTCTGCAGGGTGGCTATTGCACTCACATAAAGATTTAGCTGACAACTAACAAAAAAGAATTTGGGGAATAGATGGGAGAAACAGCTGTCCGGGAATCTATCAGTTGCCAGGTTTGCCTGGAATGCAGTGGAATTCCCTGGAAGCCCCATTTAGCTCACTGATGATCATACACCTTTAGAAATCACATTAGAGGCCCAATTTTCTGTCTCATCTCCTCTTGAAAAAGAACATACATTTCCAGGCTCCCCCAGGATGCATCATTTTGCACCATATTTAGTGGTTATTACCACCATTTATCTCTCCAATCATCCCCCCAGTCCATTTTGTATAAGTCTGAATATGCCTTGCACACGTTTAAAAATGACACTCTCAGTTACACTTCAAAAGGCAGAAGTTAGCTAAAATGAGCTCACTTTGATTATCTTATTCCAACAATTTTAAAGTTTTAGCTTTCTTGGATTTCCCTGGTGGCACAGTGGTTAAGAATCAGCCTGCCAATGCAGGGGACATGGGTTTGAACCCTGGTCCGGGAAGATCCCACATGCCGCAGAGCAACTTAGCCCGTGCACCACAACTACTGAGCCTGCGCTATACAGCCCGCGAGTCACAACTACTGAGCCCACGTGCCACAACTACTGAAGCCCGTGCACCTAAAGCCCATTCTCCACAACACGAGAAGCCACTGCAATGAGAAGCCCTCACACTGCAACAAAGAGCAGCCCCTGCTCTCCGCAACTAGAGAAAGCCCGCACGCAGCAACGAAGACCCAATGCAGTGAAAAATAAATAAGTAAATTTATTTTAAAAAAAAACAAGTTTTAGCTTTCTTAACAGTATTCACTTTTTTACATCATCATATGTGGGAGATTATAAAGATGCAGCGCAAAATGAAAAAAATATCTAGAAGGCTTGGAACCCTGGAATTAGTCTGCCTTGCTTTGTCTTAAAGATTGGGATTGTACAATCTAGTGAATATTTATTTTTCCTTAACCATTACCTAGCACTTATATTTGTCAGCCGTTGTTCAAAGAGGCTTTACAAATATTAACACATCAAATATTACATGTGTAATATTTGATGTGTATTATTTGCATAATAACACATCATGGGGCATTCTATTTCTCATTTATGGTGGACAGCTCCTTAAACTGAGAATATCCTGATGAAAGGTGCCAAACTAGCTCTGAGGATCTGAGCAGATATTTAGCGGAGCAGAGTCCAATATTTGGCCAAAGCCATATAAGAATGTGTTGGTGAGGAAATATTTTCCCTCTACCCTCTTATGTTCTGTCCTTGGGGGCGTGCAAATTAAACTGACAAAAGACAGATTAGCCAGAGAAAACACAGAGTTTAATTCAGGTACATATGGGAATTCATAGAAAAATATGACTCAAGGAGGTAGTTAGAATTTGAGGCTTATATACCCTCTTACTAGGGGAAGGGGAGGAAAAAGCACGTAACCAATGACTCAGGAAAGATAAATGGGCCCTGGGGAGGATAGATGAGAGATATGATAGTTTTATGACAATATCTGCTTAAATGTGGTGACATTTCTCTTCTCTGGTGGTGAATCAGTCTTACCTGGTTGCAGGAACTCCTGGAGAGTGAATTTATGACAACCGAGCTGGCTCTACTTTTAAGCAGATAAGAGAGTTCAAAAAAAGAAACCCATTCTCAAATGTCATCAGCTCAAAATAATTTTATGCCACAGCAGCATATTCTGGATGCCTTTGGAAAGAACCAGGGCCAAAGAAGACTGCCCTTGACCCCCACTGCTAGCAGCCATTTGGGCTCTGCCCTGAGGGCAGAGCTCTGTACTGGAATGAGGCGAGAATGGACAATCTCGAGTCCCAACATACTCCAGAGGCCCACTCACGCTGGTCTAGAAGTGTCAGAGATGTGCTGAAGTCCAGATTTGCACTGAGGCCATCCTCAGGGACAAGACCAGCACTGGAGAAGCCTCACTACCTAGAACATTCCTCTGTATTTCGGGGTTTTAATGATATCTCATAAAATGGACTTTTTCAAGAGTACAGAATTTTTTTAATCTCCCCTTAGTCGATCATAGTGGGAAACTCACGTGGTCCTCCTCACCAACAAACACCACAGACATTTACCAACACCAGACAGTCTATGCTATTAGTGGCATCCTCGTTTTGACCATTGAGGAAACTGAGACACAGTAAAGTTTAATGACCTTTCCAAGGGTCAAATGGCTGGTCAGTGATGCAGTCAATATTTGTATCTGTTCAGTTTGACTCCAAAATTGAAGCTCTTAGAAATTCCCTGGTGGTCCCGTGGTTAGGACTCTGCACCGGGGGGCTGGGTTCGATCCCTGTTCAGGGAACGAAGATCCCCACAAGCCACGTAGTGTGGCCAAAGAATAATAATAATAATAATAATAAAGTCACTAGCATGTGATAATTAAAAAAAAAAATTCAAGCTCTTAACAACCATGAATCGTGCCTCTACTGTGAGGGCTTCCTTGAAATTTTTTATTTTAACTAAATACAAGCATAATAAGTGACTTCAAGGAGCTTTTATGGATAGTATTAATGTGACAATATTATAACCTAAAAAGCAGTCTTGCTAATAATATCACTCTCTCGACCCATCCTAATGTAATAGATTCTTCAGATCTGGTCATTTCTCTGCCCTAAGACGATATCTAAAGCAGAATAACACCATACACATTATACATGGGTATAGGTACCCTTGATTCACAGTTTCTGTTCCTTTGCAGAGTGCCTCTCGATACTCATAACCTGACCTAGACCCCAATGTTCCCCTCTCATTATCACTCAGCTCAGGAACAATGGACTCAGTCAACATGCCCCAGTATCTTCAATAGTATCATTCAGAAGCTTTACACTTACTCCCAGAAATGTCTGCCCCAAAGAAATTTGTGATTGAATTGGTGATAATGAATATACTCATGATCTTTTTAGAGTAGAGGTTCACTGGGGTAGGAAACAGAAGTTTGAACCATTGTATAGATTTCTAGATTGTTAGAGGTAGATATATTCTAATTTTAGATTATTCTAACCATTCTCCTCCATAATTGGACATGGTGCCTGCACAGTTTCAGGGGGCTTCAGGACCCCCCTAAGTCCCATCCAAGGACCATGTTCTCCTGCCTCCAATTCTGTGGCCACATTGACTTTCAGCTGCTGTTGATTAGGAAGTGTATTTGATCCTTTTGTGAACGGCATTGTTACATGCAACCAACAAACAACAAATTTTCATTGTACACATACTCTCTGCCAGGCACTGTGCACTGTGCTAGTCACGGTGGATACAAATATAAATCAGGTATAATCCTCGCTTTCAAGTTTCCATCAGAGAGAGAAGCATGAAGGCAGAGAGAGGCAGGCCAGTTCGGGTGTGTACAAAATGCAGAGGAGGGCTTCCCTGGTGGCGCAGTGGTTGAGAATCTGCCTGCCAATGCAGGGGACACGGGTTCGAGCCCTGGTCTGGGAAGATCCCACATGCCGCGGAGCAACTGGGCCCGTGAGCCACAACTACTGAGCCTGCGCGTCTGGAGCCTGTGCTCCGCAGACAAGAGAGGCCGCGACAGTGAGAGGCCCGCGCACCGCGATGAAGAGTGGCCCCCACTTGCCACAACTAGAGAAAGCCCTCGCACAGAAACGAAGACCCAACACAGCCAAAAATAAATTAATTAATTTTTTAAAAAATGCAGAGGAGACGTCAGGAAAGGTTTTACAACACAGGAGATATTTGAGTTGGTTCTGAAAAATGGGTAAGTGTGCAGCAGCCACTCACATGACCACTTACATACAAAAAACTGGCAGATTAGAATCTGATCAATTTCTTTTAAAAGCTATTTGGAAATCTCGAAGATTCCGCAGAGAGTGGAGAAGAAAAGAATCTGAATTTTAAAATTTCATTCCATGTTTTGTCAAACCATGTCTATATTCTGTGACCCCAGATAAGACTGGAAGCAGCATCCTTGCACAGCTTGATGGGCATTCTCCGGGCTTTCCATGTGATGGTGTAAAACAGCACGCAAACACCAGGGGGCAATGCGGTTTCACCAAAAATCACAGGAAACGCTCCAGATCTTGTTTTGACTATGAACTTTTAAAGCATCCTGGTGCAAAGGTGAAATCCTTAATAAAAAGAGAGTTTCGCTAAGGAAAAATAAAACTTTTAAAAATCGTTTCTTCGAAAGCTTTCCCGAATTGCCATCAAAATTGCCTTTCAGCATTTGCGCACAGCTGAACGTTTTGCAATATTATTTGCAAAAGAATTACTTCAAATTTTTTCTCAATACAGCTGCCTGATCGTCCCCATACTCTGCCTAAGAAATCTAACCAGCCCCCAGCTAGCCCGAATTCACACGGCTGGGACTCTATTGCGTCCTCAGCCCATCGTGGGCTCTCCTCCCTCCGCGTCCTTGCAGCGTACCCAGCTGCCTCTTTGGCGGAGCTGCGGCTCCCTTGAAGGTAATTCCAATCGGGCCCGTGTTTTGTTTCCGGCTCAGCAGCCGCCAGGTGTGTGCCCTCCCTTAACCCCCAAGGATGAGAGATCAAAGGTGTGTCTACATCTGCCTCCTGCCCGGCTCTTTAATCTGTTACATGTTCAAAAGGGACAAGTACGGTATTGTGTGCTTAGGAAGGGAGGACAAATCAGAGCCATGGAAATGGACAACGTCCCAGAGTGTGTGAACGTGCTCAAAGGATATGGGTTATGTCGGTCTACATACTAACCCTGCCATTTGGGGAGTGTTTTCTTTTAAATTATATTATGAATATTATGCGTAAATGGAAGTCTTCTTTTCTCTGATTGGAGCCCTACTAAACCCTCTTTAAAAATATATGGTAGGGAATTCTCTGCCGGTCCAGTGGTTAAGACTCGGGCTTTCACTGCCTTGCACCCGGGTACAATCCCTGGTCGGGGAAAGAAGATACCGCAAGCCGCGCAGCATGGCCAAAAAATAATTTAAAACAAAATTTTAATATTGTACATAGGCCCATTTGGAGACTACTGTTAAGAGAACTATAACGAGGCAAAGGAAAATCCTTTTAAAATTATGAAATGGACATTTTAAGGACATTTATAGGGACCTTATTTCACATACGCAAAAACGACAGACTAAGGACTTAAGGAAACAGCAGAAAAATTTTAAGAAAGACAGTTTCCTGTGGACCCATCTATTTTCCACATGAACAAGACTCAATAAGTACGGAAATACATTTTTTAAAAAACAGTAGACTGCATATTAGATATTAAGAAAATAGTCTTGGAAGCAGAGGTAATGGACGGTATGGAATCTACCCAGACATCAGCCCTCCTGCAGTTCTTTCCGGCCACAGTTTTGGATGAAGGGGTAGGGCAGAAAAGAGCTCACAATCTAATAAGAAATTATTTCTAAACTTAAATTTAGAAATCATTTAGAAAGTTGAGTACCCACAACTTTCTTTAGATTCTCAGGAGAGCTCCCTAATTTCCAGCAAAGATATAAATGTGAGAACACAGACAGTTTTCTTTCCTCTGCTCTCCTGTGCCCACACACACACAGAAGCAATTTTCAGCTTCCTCTTCTCTGCACAGCGGTGACCAAAAGGAACTTCAACAACTTCAGATGTGCTGAGCTGCTGTCACAGACAGATATTAAGTCACGTTGTCTTTCCTCAGTTACAACAACTTTGAATCCAAAAGTTCACAATGTGTGAGAGAGAAGAATAGTGACACAGTTATTAGATTCTCCGGTGAGGAGGTAGTCCTTATCAGCTGCATCAAATATTTCCATTCATCTACTTAAATATTTATTCAGCACTGTCTCCAGACACACTACTTGACTCTGGAAATCGTTGATCAAAGTGTCTTGCTCACAATCTAGAAGTGGAAGCTGGCATTCATGAAATAATCACAGAGATAATTGCTCTGAAAGAAACACAGTTCTTGCAGGAGAATCTACTGTAACAAAGGAACTAATTTAGAGGGTCAGGGAGAACTTCCCTGAGAAAATCCTCATAAGCTAAGAGCTGGAAAATCAGGAAGAGTGACAGAGGGCACATGTTAATATTCAGAGACCTAAAGGGTGGTGTGACCGGAGTACCGATTGCTAAGGGCTGAGATGCCAGGTAAGGTCAGAGAATTTGGGCTCAGGTTCAGTTACCTGTTGCTACATAACATATGACTCCAAAACATAGCAAAGGAACTTTAAAACAACTGCTTTAGTATACCGTACGATCTTATGGGACATGAACTTAGACAGGGTTCACCTGGATGATTCTTCTGTTGCATATTCAGCTGGAGGTTGGGCTGGTCTAAGAGATCCTGGATGGCATTATTCACATGGTACCTTAGTTTCAATGTCGGGGGGTGTGTGCTCAGCTGGGGCCGTTGAACAGAGCACCTGTAAGTGGCCCCTCCAGCACTGCAGCTTTAAGACGTCTTACAGGGTAGCTCAGGGCTCCCAGAGGGAGTGCCCGGGAGACAAGAACTATTAAGGTTGGGCCAAGATAGCATCATTTTCACCATATTCTATTGGTTAGAGCAGTCACAGAGCCCACCCAGGTCAAGGGGAACAACTGTTCTCAATGGGAACAGTTTCAAATAATTTGTGGCTATCTTTAGTCAGCCATGGTTCACCATTGGACACAATCTATTTACATTCCCCTGTAGGCAAAATGTACTCACTCCTAAAGCTGTCCAGAAAAGTCATCTTATTATGGCATTAAGTTCAAGTTTGAGGTCCAGGTTCTTACCATCTAAATAAGGGTCAAGTGCTGATAAGGCATCTTTGATATAGCTCTCTAGTACAGCTACTCTCACTATGAAGACTTGTGAACTGAAATGAAAAGTATAATACCCCCCACCATACACACACACATACCAACCCAGCATATACGGATGATACAAAGGTGAGATCAATGCAGTGAGCATTCTCATTCAAAGAGTGGAGGAACAGGAGGCACAGAGCAATCACTGGCCTGTAGCAGTTCTGAAATCCACATACTGCCAGTTCCTCGACTTGGAGGGCCCAGTCCTGCTCCCTGACTCTCTGCAGTTCTGGTTGCCACCCTGAAAACTCTTGGTCATACCTCCTAAGTTATCCTGTTTCCATAATGTCTTAGTTAGCTTGAGCTGCCATAACAAAATACCATAGACTGGATGGCTTAAACAATAGATATTTATTTCTTACACTTCTGAAGCCTGGAAGTCTGAAATCAGGGTGCCAGCGTGGTCAGGATCTGGTGAGGACTCTCTTCCTGTCTTGTAAATGGACACCTTGCTGTGTGCTCACAGGGCCTTTCCTCAGTGCATACATGTGGAGAGGGAGAGCAATATATTTCTCTTCCTCTTCTTTCAAGGGCACTAATCCCATCATGGGAGCCCCACCCTCATGACCTTATCTAGACCTAAGTAACTGCCAAAGGCCCTATCTCCAAATGCCATCACATTAGGGGTTAGTTAGGGTGTCAATGTATGAATTTGGGGAAGGGGCGAGGGGAACACAATTTAGTCCTTAGCACACAAGAAATGGCATTTGCCACTGAATAATCTTCTCAGCCTATTTCCTACCCATAGACGTTTGGGGGCTTTAAAGACTCTTCCACTTTGAACTACCTCTGCCCATTTTTATCCAAGCTGATAATGTGTACACTAATACACTCCTCTTGAAATCTTTGTAAGCCTCCTGTGAATCTTATTAGACTTCACTCTGTTAGACAAAACACACATCCACAATTCTCCTCAAGACAATCCCTTCTTTGGCCTGCACTCAGAGTCAGGGTGCCGTGGGAAAACACCCTTAGGATTCTTAGAAGAATTTTTGTCTCTTTTAGAAGCTTGAGGCACACTTAAGTCTTGCTGAAGGCATAAAAAAGGGTCTTATGGCCACACCCTTGAGATGATCTCCACCATCAGTCAATTTCTAAGTTGAGAGCCTCTTGCCTTTGAAAGAACTAGGAATGTGAAACCGTTTTATCTTTTTTCAAACCAACAAGTGCTAGCTCTATATATTTCTTCTAAATTTTGCTTGAAAACTGAACAGTTCCTTTCTTTAACTCATCTTTCTTTATACATTATTATATGCAACTTTTTTAAAGAACCAACTGGTACTTTAAGCATTCTACCTGCAAATCTCCTTATTAAAATCTATGAATTCATCAGGTATTTTTTTATTTTCCATGTTACTACAGGTGACAACGTTGCCAAGCGTCCTGTCTCTACATCAGAAGAGTTGCCTTTTCTCTAGTCTCGCAGTTTGGGAGGACAGTGGCAATTTTTCCCTGTCCTCCTAGCTTTCACCAGCAGTCTCCTCAAGGCCTTCTAGCTTCTTCCCTCAGCTGATGTTGTTTGCCAGAATGTCTAAACCTGGTCTCTCCATCACAGCAGTCTTAGGACTTCCAACCTGGTATTTCAGGGTTTCCAGAGACAGAAAAAAGAGGCTGCCTGTTTCATAAAGCCTGGGCACAGACATTGGGAGAGCATCACTTCCACTGTACTTTAATGGTCAAAGCAGTCTCAGAGCTGGCCCTGATTCAAGAAGAGGGGACATAGCCCACATCTCTCTATGGGAGGTGTATGGAAGAATTTGTGACCATTTTTATTCCACTATGGGTGACATCATGTAGGGCTTTGCAAGTCATGTTAAGGCTTTTGAATAAAGGCTTTTATCTTAAAAGTAATGAAAAGCCATTTAAGAATTTTAAAAGGGAGAGGATATCACATAATTGGACTTGCCGTTTGAAAAGATCACTCCAACTGCAGTATAAGAATGCAGTGGGGGACTTCCTTGATGGTCCAGTGGTTAAGACTCCGTGCTTCCAATGCAGGGGGCACAGGGTTCAATCCCTGTTCGGGGGAACTGAGATCCCACATGCCACAAGGCACGGCCAAAAAAAAGAATGCATTGGAAGAAGGTTATTAAAAACAGAATGGCTCTTTCTTAGTTCCTCAAATCCATATCTTATCATACAGATTCCTGTGAACATTACTATGGCAATTTGGCCTGGGGTAATGACAGTAGAGGCAAGAAAACTGCAGATTCTAGAGCTATTTGGATATAAAATCAATTAGCTAATACACTTTGAAGTCCACTTAGGGCATAATCTTGCTTCCAACCCTAACCCTAACCATAGCCCTAACCCTAACCCTAAACCTAACATTGCTAAACTTACTTCTTGGGGACTTTTTACATTATAATCCTGAAACCTAATCTCTACTGTAATTTATGTATATTCACTCCACACATCAATTGTTCACTAATCTCCGTGAAGACTAGCCTCTGAATAGAAATAGTCAGTGGTCAACAGAATAAAATCTAGGATTCTGCTCAATGATATCCACAATTAAGATAACATGTTTGAATTACACTTGCTGGGATTGATCAGATTTTCTTTTAAGACACCTGGAAACACTTGGGAAATATCACTTATTCATTTGATAAATATTGATTAAGTATGTACTGTATGCCAGGCACTATTCCGGTCAAGGGAGTTACAGCAGCAAGCAAGAAAGACCAGGTTCCTATTCCCATTCTGCTTACGTTCTAATGAGGAAGAAGAGCCCAAAACAAAGAACCAAATAATAAATCAATGAGATAATTTTTAAGTAGTGATAACTGCTATAAAAAAAAAATAAAAGAGAGAGATGGGCCAGAGAATTCTTACTGGGACTGCTCTAAATACAGTAATCAAGGAAGGATTCTTCGAGAAAGTGACATTTGAAGTAAAAGCTGAATGAAGAGAAAGAGCTAGCTGTGGGAAGATCCAGCAGTTTGGGGGAGAACATTCAGGCCGGAGGCAGCAGCAAGTAGGGGTGGAGGGGGGACAAAAAGGAATTAGCACTGCAAAGTACAGAGAGAAAACCAAGTGGCTAAAGCATTTGAGTGCGGGAGAAAGTCACCTGAAATGAAGTAGAAGAAATAAGAAAATAAGCAGGAATACATCACATAGGGCCTCAATGGCCAGGGTTAAAAATTTGACGAGTATTTTACAACAATGAGATGTCATTGCAGGGTTTTAGTGAGTCCTAGTCATTCACACTTTAGCATGAATTATTTTAACCTGACCCTTTCTCCTAAGAATTACTTTAGATCAACTGAGGTGAGTCATTAGGTGGAAAAAACATTTCGGTAGACTATGAAGATTTAAATGGGGGAGAGGGGATGGGTAGGCTCCACTGTGTGTATATATACATATATGTATGTGTTCTGGCTCACCCTGAATTCCAGGCAATGTCAATGTCAGCCAGTCACCAGATAATGTCTACTGTGTGTCCTAGAAGTCAGCAGTGCTACATGTAGCTTTTCAGCACCAACATGAATCATTTCTTAAATATTCATATTTTTTTAATATTTCTATTTTAAGATAAAGGAAATATCTCCTCATTCTATAAATTTTTGTATAATGTTAATATTAGCTACCTAACCAGATTTAGCCAATTCTAGATTTTCACTATAACATAGTTAACCTTGCAATATAAAAGCCTATCCTGCTATAGGGAAAAGCTTGATTTGGGGTTTAAAAAAATAAGAGAAGTACATATGGAGTAACAAATCACTAATGTTTTTGTTAAAATAATGTTTACAATTAGAGTTCTAAAGTCCGAATTTTGTTTTTTAATGGACCTTTTTATCCCTTACTCTATAAATGCATTCCTGGGCTCCCATCCACCACCACCCACATCTCCCATAAGAAATTCTTTAGACTTTCTTGCTTTACTTGCATCAAGCCTGTTTCTACACACTGATTAGATCGCACTGTTGTCCTTTCATCTGAGTGACAGTTGCTGACACCATAGTTGAGCAAAAAAATAAATATGGCTGGAAAAAAAATCAATATCCTGACCTGGCTTCCTGCATAAAGATTCCACAGTTTAAAAAAGACAGGATCATTGCTTACTAAGCCAATGACTCATACCTCTTGGCATGGTTGCCTGACCAAAAGAATGCCAAAACCGTTTAGCTTGTGTTCTTAGTTGATGGTCAATGACTGTTATTTCCAAGGTGACCTATGTATAGTATATTTTTGCATATGACAGGTTTAAGAGGTTGTGAAATTACTGGCAAAATAATAGTAAATGCTCAGCTTATTCACATTTGGCTTGTTTGGTTAAATTACAACCCCTTTTGTGAATATCTCAGAAAGTATTTGGAAGGTCAAGATTTTCTTCTCTGGGCCTGAGTAGAAAGAAACGTCAGTTATGGCCATGGTGTGCCAGTCCTGGTTCATACCAGCTGGCAAGAGCCAATTGTTACATTGTCAGGAATTTTCTAAGTCCATTATTTAACATAGCCATTATTACAAATCAAATTAGACAAACTTCCAATTATAATTATGTTAAAAAAACAAAGGTAATAAATACCTAAAACTCTTTACTTCCTAATAGTTTGACTACATTTTACTATCCATGCTCTTGGGGTTCTTTATGTCTCCTGTGCGTGTGTGGTGAAATACTACATGATGGTTTTGCTACCACCCATCTCTTCCCAAAGCCACGTTCGGTGACATCAAAGCTGGTACCTCGACATAGGCCTTAGTGGGAGTATTTACATAGTGTTGATGTTGAGAGAGTTTTAATTTAATGAAAATAATTTATACAAAAGTGAAAAATAGTTTAACAGCAGATCACATAAAAGATATAATGATAATGAATTTATTGGGAAAAGAGCAAACTGGGATGAAATTCAGTGCATGATTTTGTCAAATCATGATTGATTTGCTGGCTATGAATACGAGAGTTTGGCCCAAATCAACAAAAGTATTCTGTGAGAATCTATTGGCTATATGGAACTTGCAATAAAGAAGACGGTATATTTTATTATTATGTATAGTTTGTGTACATCATTTATATCAGTAAAACTCATAATATAGACACATAATACAGGCACACTTTTTCCTCTGGAGAGTCCCTTGTTAAACATTGACCAGGCATTACTGGTTCCACAGGAAAGATGAAATTCGACTGGTAACTTAAAAGCAGTTTTTTTCAGAAAGTTATAAAGGAGAGCGAGTTTGTCTCTTTGTGAACATAATCTGTTAAAACCAGTGTGTGTTCAAGCTGATAGCAGTTCAGTTTGCCAGTATGAAAAAGGGTTTTGTTTCCATTTTTCATTTAAGACTCCTCCTGTTTGCAAGAGAACCAGCATTTCAACCCAATGAAACACTAGACTTTTTTTTTTCAGCCTAAGGTATCATGGCTATCACATAGGGTTTAGGAAATATTGTTTATTTATAATTATGACATAAAAAAAAAACTTTCAAAATCAAACTATTGGACCAGGTCTAATTTAGTTTAGTATTTTCACCTTTCAATTCACCAAAAAGGCACATGAATCAAGGGTAGTGTCTATTTGCTTCATGAAAAATTTGACAAGCTCAGCCCCTCCACTGACCTGCAGGGGATGGGAACACTGAACACAGGAGGCCAGAAATGGCCTCTGGTCCAACCACCCCAGAAAAGGAAGTTGCCAGATCACACCATGATTTTTAACCACCTATTATGTATTTCAACAGAAATCCTGTCCCAACACGTATCAAATGATCTCTAAACACAATTTAAGTAGGAATTATTAGACCTTGGTGTCTTTTTGAGTAAAGTTTTATCAATCCATCATCCAGCATGATTTATCTACAGACATAGTCGTTCAGACTATTGAGACTTGGCCTTTGTTTCATCCAAACACACATCAGATCCCTTATTTAAGTGAAAAATGCTCCCAAATGGTACTAGTGGGGAGATGAAGACACTCATAAGGTCTAATCAACGACTGAAAATTACTTCGTTTCTGAAGTTGATATCTGTTTACTCGAATTCTCAAAAAGCCAGGAAAAGAAAAAAATGCAGATCTGAAGCATGTATGTATTGTGAGAAGCCTGGCAAAGGTAATTTGGATCCATTCTATAACTGCCACTTTTTGTTTTTATTCAAGGTGTCATAAAACTGAGTTCTGCAGTTGAAGGTACGTTTTTACAACCACAAAATCAATAACGTTTTTCTTCGAGGCTGCACCGCGTGGCTTTGTAGCTACACCGCTTCTGTGGCCGTGGTGTCTGAAGCCATGTTCTAATTGCCAGCTACCGCCATTCCATCTGTGTTTCTCCTCGTCCTGGTCCCTTTATGCCACGCGTCTCTCAGCGCCCCCATGAGTGGCCTTAACACTGACCCCAGAGGCAGCATTGATGAGAGCAAATGTGTTTGGTTCTGTCCCTGATGGGATGGTCTCGGGCCCAGTGCTCCTTAGAGAGCCCCTCCCTCTGTAGCATCCTTATCTGAGGCTGGACCTTGAGTCTTGTCAGGAACCTTGCCCCGCTTCTTTCAGTAGGACCTTTTCTAGAGGGTTTTGGTCCCTTATCCCAATGTAGCAGACATGTTTGCCCAGGATGTCTGCAGGCATGGAGTCATTATAGCTTCCTGATGAGGAAATTAAGTGGTTAAGGCATTTGCCAGTCTCCAAACACGAGGTACCACCCAGGAGGTACTGCAAGAACCAGCTTCCTTGAGTGTCACCCATGTCACCCACACTGGGCAGTCCCCTGGAATTGTGCATTCGAGAAACTGAGAAGAAAATGAAGAGGGATTTAAAGAAAAAGGAGGGTAGGTGGGGGAGAGAAGACACAGCCATGTTTCACTGAGTAACCCCCAAAATGATGTTAAAAACACCTCATTGTTTGAAATGACTTACTAGTTATTGGTATAAAATTGACCATCTTTCCCTCAGAGGAGCCTACATTTCGCAAGTAGGGAATGTGTCATTTTCTCTCTTTGTGAGTGTCTGTTTGTTGTGGGGGGTGTGTGTGTGTGTTCTCGTTTATTGGGGATTTGTCAGTCATGCTTTGGAGGGTTCTTCATGCCCACTTAATCAGGGGCGGCTCCTTGGAAGAGGTGGTGGGCTTTAAGGTGAGTTTTCAAATTTCAGAAGAGATATGGCTTCACGAATGGGCAACGCATGGAGGAGGGGAGCGGGAAAATGCCACGGGGGTTGGAGTGGTGAGACCACCTGCTAGACTCAAGCAAAAGGACCGTGTGGGCTAGAGTTGGTAGATTGGGAGATGAGAGAGGGACTCGGGAATGTCCCCACAGGGCTGGCACATCCAAAGCGGGGGGCTCTGTCCTTTTAGTGGATTTAGTACCATGATATTTTGCAAAACACATTAAAAAGGCAATAATTCTGACATTCATGGCAGAAAGTGCGCTGCTCTCTCAATTAAGGAAGGGACCAGGAGATGGTGCAGGCAGTGGCGTTTCAGGGTCAAGAGAGGAGCTAAACAATGTCCCTCAAGGAACGAGGGAGGGCACAGTGCATGTGTCAGGCTCCTGCAAGGCCAAGCAGGGATTCTAGGTTCCTCTGCACAGAAACACAGAATTTCATTGAGAGATGATCCAAACCTCACCCTGGTTAACAAAACAGAAGACACAGCAACGAAAGCAAGCAGGACCATGAGAATGACTTTGCCTGTGGAAACTCCCAGTGGCAAGTCAAGCCGTGTTTCAGTTAATTATCTGTAGAATTCCAGATAACAGTGGGTCCACACTGGGCTGTTTGGATGTGTTATCGAGGAATGGCTTTGAAGTCAGAGCTTTTAATATTGCCTGCTTGGCCTAAGCACGGTATTCCACTTACAACAAAAGGATGGAAAAACACATTTTTTAAAAAGCCAGAAAGCCAAGAGAACATTAGATAATGTAAAAACTATTGTTCTGCTAGAACAATGGCCCCGTCATCATTTTGCTCGTAACTATGGTTACTCCTGGTCGCATCTGAACCCCCCAAACAGGTTTATGGTCTTCAGAGAAAAAGAAGAGTGAGGAAAAAGAAGGGCAGGGAGCAGAATGACTGCCTGGGGCTTTTTCAGGAGCATCTTCATCGCTCTGAGTTCCTAGGGCTCACAGGGAGTGGCCGTGGGTACTAGAGGTCAGGACTATTTCGACTGCTGCTTGAGCATCTTTTTGGCAGCTTCTTGGCTGGGGGCTGTAGTAGCTTGAAGGCTTGGGAGCATGCTGTGTTGTAGCTGTGTTACAACCTGTGTGTCCAGGGGGCGCCCGGAGCGCCGTTGTTGAGTGGTGTTGAGGGGTGTTCCACGCATGCGCTCTCCGTGCATCTGGAAGGGGAGGGTTTGACAAGCATGCTTTGTGGGATGTACATTGGACACTGCTGTCTCGATTCGAAATCAAACCTCAGATGGTGGTGCTTGTGAATGCTTAGCTCTTTACTGGCTATTTTCCATCTGCGGAATGGACTCAAGGCGGCTTCTACAGCTTATGAAGGCAAGAAATATGCAAATCAGTGGACGGCATCCACTGCCAGAAATGAAACCTATGTCCTTTTCTTTAAAAATGACTCTGTTCTGGATTATCCTAGAACTCTGAAAATGGCACTAAGGTTTTAGGTAGGTTATCTTTTTCTTTTTCTCTTCTTTTTAAGGAAAAACAATGGTCAAATCATAAGAGAACGTCAACAAAGATTCCATGTGCTACTTCCTTCTGAGTATTTTTGTTACGCAGGTCTGTCCGTTCTCTTTTTCTGAAGCAGGGGTGCCCCCTTCAGCATTTTGCAGCTTCACGTAAGCTTCTAAAATCAGCAGAAAGGAAAAAGCTATTTATATCACGGGAATGGTAAGGTTAAAAGTGAATGGGCCTTTCACATTTTAAAGACTTAAAATTACGGCGAAAGAGAAACACACATCAATACTTTCTTCTGCGACGAAGAAAAAATATTTGAACAGGAGAAAATTTAGGTTTGAAAGAAATAATTGCAAAGTTTTGTTGATAACACTGATGAGTTCTGGACTCTAATTTCAGATTGATAACCCCAAACTCAGAAAACTGGGGGGAATTCCCTGGCTGTGCAGTGGTTAGGACTCTGCGCTCACTGCTGAGGGCCCCGGTTCGATCCCTGGTCAGGGAACTAAGATCTCACAAGACATGCGGCCAAAAAAAAAAAAAAGAAAATTGGGGTAAGAGAGAAACATCCAGACAGCTAACTGGGGAGAAGGAGAGATAGTTGGGGCTATAGCAAGAATTCCATGACAGAATCTTCTAAATATTCCTCTTAAAAAGGATTTTCCCTCTTGAAATTGGAGCAGGAAGAGGCACATATTTCCACAAGTAGGACCAACGTACCAGCCTGTCTGACCAAAATGAGAAGGGAGTTCATGGAAGCACTGAGTCATGCCTGAGTTAGAATTGCCCTGACATCCTGCAGGCATCTTTCCAGGGAGAGAGCCGGGGAGAGAGAGTCCAGCCCCAGCCAGAAGCTCCTTATCCGACTCCCAGCTCACTTGGGGCTGGGAGGCTGCAAGCCTGGAGGCTGAGAACAGGCCTTTGCAACTGATAACCAGGTGCACTCTGTGAGGAGACTTGCCTCAAAGGCGACTTGTTTATCCCTTGTAGGTAGGTGACAATCCGAAATTTCAAAATGATGTCAAATTCTTCTGAAAGCCTCTATGAGGGAATGAAGTTTGGCTTCTCTGGAAAAGTTCCATGTCTTTCAAAATGGGAACATATGAGCCTCTAGGAAGAAATCTAAGAGGCGAGATGGTGACCCAAGCCCCCACTGTAGATGGCCCCTTTGGAGGGGATGCTGGGTTTTCAGTTAACACCGGAGGTAACATTTTGATTGTGAATCCTGTGTCTCCATGAACAGCTTCGATTTCATAAACAAAAACTCTGCTGGGCTTGTGGAGCTTTTGTTTTCCTTTTTCCTTCTTGTCACTTCATTTTATTTAGATAATGTTTTTCTTCCAGTGTTATTGAGATATAATTGACATACGGCACTGTATAAGCTTAAGGTGGACAGCGTAAGGATTTGATTTACGTACATCATGAAATGATCATCACAGTAAGTTAATGAACATCCATCATCTCATATAGTTAGAAAATAAAAAAATTTTCCTTGTGGTGAGAACTTTTAGGATTTACTTTCTTAATAACTTTCATATATAACATACAGCAGTGTTCATCATATTTATCGTGTTGTACTTAACATCCTTAGTACTTATTTATCTTATAACCGCAAGTTTGTACCTTTTCATCACCTTCATCCAATTCCCCCCTCCTAACCCCCCATCCCCACTCCCCAACCCCTACCCCACCACCACCTCCCCACCTCTGATAACCACAAATCTGATTTCTTTTTCTTTGAGTCTGTTTGTTTTTGAAGTATAATTGACCTACAACACAATGTTAGTTCCTGGTGCACATCATGATTCAATATCTCTATACATTACAAAACAGTCACCACTAGATACTTCAAAAGTGTCTTTCTTCATGGTAATGACTTGTGTACCACAAACCTCACAGAGCAGGGCACTTAGGACTGTTGTCACATCCAAGGTGATGTTCTCTGTGGCCTCAAGGCCTCAGACCCAGTGAATGGAATGACTCCTCAAGAATAGGTAAAAATAAAATAAGGAAAAATGTGACTCAATCTTTGTTCCCATTTTCAAAATTCGCAACACCCACAGCTTCATGTCTGTATTGTAAATCTGTAAAAATAGGGCTGCTTTTCAGTTATGAAGCGTTGATCTGACCTTTCATGTGTGTTGAGGAATGAGATACTTTTGCTTAAGAAATTCTGTTTTCCATAATATGACATGCAGTGTTTCCAAAAATGCCCCAGTCTCAGTCTGTTTGGGCTGCTATAACAAATTACCATAGATTGGGTGGTTTAAACAACAGAAATTTCTCTCTCACAGTTCTGGAGCCTGAAAGTCCAAGATCAAGTCCCTGGCAGGTTCCTTGTCTGGTGAGGGCCCACTGCTGCGTTGCAGACAGCTAACTAGGGAGCTCTCTTGTGTCCCTTTCATAAGGGCACTAATCCCATTCACGAGGGCTTCTCCCTCATGACCTATTCATCTCCCAAGATCCCACCTCTTAATACCTTGGTGGTTAAGATTTCAACATATGAATTTTGGGGGGACATAAATATTAAGTCCGTAGCAACACCAAATGAATATAACATTTAAAAATATTTCAACTGTATTGATATCATTCCCTCCCTAGATGAATTTTGTTCTTGTCATTGTATCTTTCTTTCTTTTTTTGAGCAAAGCCATATACTCGATACATCAGGTTAGACTGTGGTAGATCCATTAACAAATAGATAGGTGATGGGACCTCTTTCTAGTAATAAATTTAGGATGAAGATTCCATATGTTTACTACTGGAAATCAAAGCAAAACATCTTTACAGACCTTCAAGTCAGAGAGCTATAGAGATAAGGAAGGGCTGCCTCCAGGGAAAGAATCCCTCCCCGTTCAACCAGAGTGAAGGAGGGCAGTGTGTCAGGGATCTAAAAACAGAACATTGTAGAAACTGAAATCAAGACTCAAGAAAGTTATTTCTGCAAAGACACCCAGACCCTCTGCCTGCAGGGCTAACCTGGACTCTGGATCAACTGTACTGAGCAATCAGGGTTCTCTCCTCAAATGTATTTTGCAGAGCATTGTTATACTTTTGGTGAAATTGTACTATTAAATAACAACGTCTCTGGGAAGAATGAGCACTGAGCTGAGAATTTACCAAGTAGCTTCCAAAAACTAGGACCCTCCTGAAATGGCAGAGATAGAGTCATGTGACCCATAAAATGGAAGTTGAATTTTGCCTGAATTGCAGTCTTTGTTGGGATGACCCTCACCTTGGGAAGAGTTCACCTCGAATAACCAGTGGCAGCATTTCAGAGCTTTCTCACAGTCATCTTTTTGTTTTGTGTTGTTTTCCTTTTTCCCCTTCTCTCCTTCCCTCTCCCTCCTCCTCTATTCCAGCTGCACTTCTGTTTCTGCTGTGTCACAGAAAGCAAAGTAGACGGCCCTTCAGGCAACAGAAGGCCAATCACTAACTGGATGGGTTTGGCAAGTAACTACTTGCCTAGTTATCCAATAAGATGGAGATCTCTATTGCCTGGGGCAGCTGAAAAGACCAAACAAGCTGATGTATGTAAAGGACTTAACCTAGTGTATGGTATACAGTAGGTGCTTCTAAGCTCTTGTTCTCTTCTCTACCTTTCCCTCTCTCTGCTGACTTCCCAAGCCGCCCTGCAGCCCTCCCTCTCGCCAGGGTCCAAAGATCTAGCCAACAAGTGATCACTTCCACTGGATTATATGGCGGCATGCCACCGAATGTGTCATTTTGGGCAAAGCCATAGAAAACAGCCAGAATAAACCTTTGCTTCTCTGCTTTGAGAGAGTTTTGAGGGAAGCAGCTCCTCAGATGGGAATAGAGCTCCTTGATCACCTCACGGGAGCTCTGTGCCCAAGTGAACAGGGCTGGGGTCCAATCGCAACCCCACTTGGAGGTGTTCCCATCAGATGGGATCATTCCCTTACCTGCTCATCCAGCCCTGGGTGGGGTGGGGAGGAGAGGAAAGGTTTCAGCTGGTCCAACAAACAAGTGTTAGGTAAACACTGATTTTATCAATATTAATAATGTTTTCTTATGAACTAGTTTATGAGGTCACAGTGTTCCTGAGTGTGCCGTTTGTCAACACTAACCAAAAATATGGAAGTTTTTGAATAAAGAAAACTAAAGAGACAACAACCACAGCCATCCAAAGAGCAGCCTTCTATAAATCTTTACATCTATAGCCAAAAACTAATAAAGTCTATGCTGAATAAGCAGCCTTGAGCACCTAGCAAGAGATTAGCATAACTCAGAAGATAGTTTGCTTCCAAAGCACCAAAACATACCCTTCACCACCCTCCCTGGGGCAGGAAATAGAAATTTATAAATCAAAGGCAAGCTGTAAAGGAAAATCTGCCAGTTTAAGTCACTGATTTATTTCCTTGCTTTCCTTTTTGTTTTTTAAGAGAGTAAGTTTCAGTGCTTATGTGTTGACTGTTTTTAGCAATCTTCTGGAAGTTTTCAGTGTACACAAAGCTCTTACATAAAAAAATAACCAACTCTATTATGCTGCATTAAGAAGGCAGCTTTTAAGGACAGTGGTCTAATTTGCAGTCTTTGAAGTCAATTCAATAGTGATTTCAAAGCCACTTCTAGTATTTTGGTTCCAAATTTAGAAAATGGTCTTTACATTTTCAATCTAAAATTGTGGTCTGACCTTACTATTAATTTTGGAACACACCATAATTTAGACAACTGCTGAAATCACTTAAGGCTTTGGTTTGGAGTATGAAGCTGGAAAATCACACCCTCTTAAATTACCCATCACATCCATTAAAATTAACTGTGAAATCAACTTGATGTTGATCCTGTGTGCATTTGGTATTCAACTAAGATGCTTACCTATCTAAATATTGCCACAGCTGTATATACAACTGTTTTGTTGAAGCCATTAATGCTTTAAGTTGGAAGAATACACATTATGACTTTAGTTTGGTTTCACTGAGGAAAAAGCCAAAGCATTTTTACAATAATACGTCAGTGAAATGCAAAATCAGATACCAGTCCCAAAAGCTTTATGGATCTGAAATGTTTTGGAGATATGTATGGATTTTCAGGTGTTTCCTAGTTTTAACCAACATGTATGCTTAGGTGGAAACAGAAAGCTAATGGTTACAGCTCTCTTGAGTACAGTGTTTCTTGAACACATGCCTGTTAGGAGATACAGAGGCAAGTTTAATTTCCTTTTAAGCCTTCTGTATACCATGGTTGATTTTATAGACGGCCTCCTCAAGTGTAAACTCCTACCACTGAGTTTGGAACACACTCTATTGGAGGAAAGTATTAAGCAGTATAAAGGACATTCCTAGGTTCAAACTTTGTCCCCATAACTCCTTGGCTGTGCTGTAATCTGAAGCAAGTTACTCTCTCTGAATCACACTTTCCTCATCTATAAAATGGGCTTAAAATTACTGAGCAATCCAGATGATTAAGAGGCCTAAATAAAATGAGATCCTGTTGAAGTACCTAGTAGTGTTTGGCACATAGGTATTCAATATATTTTAGATGTTTATATATATTGTTTTGTTACTGTCTTTATTTTTATTGCATTGGCTCAAAAACTGAATTCTCAAAATCAGTGCTCCTACTTTTGCTTGATGTTATTTCATAAGTTTTTAAGAGTAATGATCGTGTGCCTAAGTAATTATGAATTTGTTTTTTTTACTAAATTGAATATAATTTTATTGCACGCAACCTAATGGCAATCTAACCAAAGTTAGATACAATCAAAATCACATGGTACTTAGGAAAAATGATCTGCATGTCTCCAAATATCCTTTACTCCACTGTTTTCCTTTCTTCATCTGGTTGTTAATGTGGTTTAAGTTTGGAGCATTTTTGTTTTGTTTTAATATTGCTTTGGAATAACATTACTCCAGTAAATGTTCCTCAAATTAAAAATAGAACACTTTAAAAAATATCACCCTAGAATGATTCAGAACATACTAGCCTTTTCAATATCCCAGCACTTGTAGAATATTATAAGGCACATTGAGGGAAAGAATTCAGCCTGCTTGAGGCCTATGGCAGCTGGCACAGAAAGACTTTATTTCCAAACATATTTTATTACTTTATTGTTCTTAACCTATTAAGATAAAATTAATAAAGTTATTAAATGCCTGCATTATGCCATGTCTCATACGAGGCCATGAGGAAAGACAGATGAACCAGACGTAGTTCTCCTATCTAGAAAAGGTGGCCTCTATGGAAACAGATCATTACAATTTCATATAATAAAAATGGAGTAGGAGTAGATTAAAGGAGTTACATGAACATAGAAGTCAGTCTAGGAACTCTGCCTGGGGATCAGAAAGATGCCCCAGCGAAAGGCATACAGAAGGCAAAGCGGAAGCGGTGTATCTGCAGGTGTCCTGAACCCCAGTGCAGACAGATCCCGGCCGACACCTCCAGGAATCAGATGCGGCCGCTCCCAGGCACGATCTCGCCAGATGGCAGGAGGGAGCGGCTGGGATCCTTAGAATGGGACACATATAAGTGAACATCCTCCAGAATGTGTGTCTACAGTGAGGAGCTCTGGTCTCCGTGATCCCACTGAGGACGGGGGTCTAGGTGCTAGTGGAAACAGCTCTCAGAGGACACTGAGCAAGCAGCCCTGTACCCTGGAGGTGAAGCTGTGAGTTTCCCCGTGCACTTGGCTTTTGCCTTAGGCCAATCTTGTCCTCGACCTGCATGGAGCCTCACAGGCTCCTTTAGAAAATTCACCCTATATCATTTAAAATATACCACAATGATCCACAGCCCCTGTTTTCGGTTGTTGTTTTGTGGTTTGTTGTTGGGTCTTTTTTGTTGTTTTTGTTTGTTTGGTTGGTCGGTTGGTTGGTTGGTTTTTTTGGCCAAGCTGCACAGCTTGCGAGATCTCAGTTCCCCGGTGTGGACTGAACGCAGGCCACGGCAGTGAAAGCCTAGAATCCTAACCACTAGGCCACCAGGGATCTCCCAACATCCCCTTTAGATAAATTTGTCTTCTTTAAAAATCTTTTAAAGAATTTTTATCATTTTTTAATCTACGATTAAGTATGTAAAACTCATTCAGTTTATGATTAGCTATGATTCCTTGGTAATCATACATATTTAGTACGTATGAAAGTATTTTCAAATGTAATGGAATTTTGTGAATGGTAAGTTTAACAATTAGTGATGCTAACATAATGTTAGTTTATAACATTCAATTAAATTTTTATTAGTTTTGATTTTGCAATTTTTTAATCCATGGTTTAGTGCCAGTAACTTTTTTCAAGACTCAAATATTTTATATCCTCTTGAAAGGCTCATAAGCTGAGGCCTGGTGCCTCACAGGACATAATCATTGTACTACCTGTTCTGTACCCTTATGGGATTGCTGTGGGGTTAAGTGGGGTGAGGGACTGAAAGTACTTCTGAATCTAGAGTGAAATATAAATATTTGTTATCATGAATATATTGCTATGTATAGAAAATCAGTCTACTGTTGATACCACAGAGGACAGTGTATGTGTATATACATATATATATATGTATTGTCTTATTTTTATGGAATAACTGCCCCTAGAATACTTGGTAATATACATTAATCATTATTTATTAATACATTTGTTATTTATAATTAGTAAAAATATATATGTATATATACTCAGAGTAGTATTATCTATAAATACATTGTCTTACTTTTTCGGAACATCCGTGCAATCTTGTTCGCTGCCTTCATGAAGGATATGTTTCCCTATAGCATAGTTTTTCAGAGTTCAGTTCTAGAGTCTGACTGCCTAGGTTTGAATCCTGGCTTTCCTGCTTATTAGCTGTGTGACTGTGGGCAAGTTAACTAACTTCTCTGGACCTCTCTTGCCTCACTAAAAATTGGAATGACAATAATAGTTAATGATTAAGTTGTATAATCCATGATAAGTTCGTGGAACCATGTATGTCACATCGTATGCACTCGATAAACGATGATGGCTATAGTAAAAATAACATTAGCCCTACTAGGAATAAAGGAGGTGAGAACAATTCTCCAGCTAGGAAAGGTCTTTAATTTACACACGCGGTATAGGAAGAACACAGGTGTGGACATATGTTCGGTTTCCATCACTGCTGTGTCCTCAGTGGAGAATGTAGTACAGGGACCACGACTAGGGGCTGACTAACTCACCTCTCCACGTGCTGGGTTCTCTGTGTGGGAACTTTGTCAGTTTCCATTACTTGTTCAAGCGAGGATTCATTTCAGCCCCAAGTCCAAGGGCTCACTGCTCTGTTTCCTGCCATGGCACGTCCTGACTTTCCTGGATGCTTTGAAGTGCTTTTGAAGATCACATTCTATTACCACACATTACAAAGAATTCTGGTTTTGATCCTGGGAGTGGGCCATACTGCATTGCTTGGCCCAGAAATCAAGGATTTCAGTGTGAGGTTTGGAGTAAGAGCCCGTGGCTTTGCAAACAAGGCGGCCTGGCTCTTAGCCCAGAGCAGGCCTTCATGCCAAGTTACCCTGTTTCTCTTGCTCTATACCTTTTTTTTCTTCCCAGCAAATACTTATTAAGCATCTATTGTCTGAAAGACACTATCATAAGAGCTGTGAGAGATACCAAAAAAAAAAAAATCATCGTGAACCTATCTCATTAGTCTAATCAACTTAAAAGACAAGTCTAGGGGACCTCCCTGGTGGTCCAGTGGTAAAGAATCCGCCTTACAATGCAGGGGACACAGGTTCGATCCCTGGTCGGGGAACTAAGATCCCGCATGCCGCGGGGCAACTAAGCCCACGAGCCACAACTACTGAGCTCGCGCACCTCAACAAGAGCCCACGTGCCGCCCACTACAGAGCCCACGCGCTCTGGAACCCATGAACCACAACTAGAGAGAGGAAAAATGCGCACGCCACTGCTAGAGAGAAGTCCGAGCGCCACAGCAAAAGATCCCGCATACCGCAACAAAGATCCCGCGTGCCACAACTAAGACCTGATGCAGCCAAAAATAAATAAAATAAATAAGTAAAAAAAAAACAAGCAAGTCTATGAATAGCAATAGTGGGAGTCAGTCAAATGATATATTGTATTTCTTTTATTCATCAAACTGATGTTTTATCATTATGTGCGTCTGAGATTTAAGAGGCTTCCTGCCTGGGTCTCTATGGTAGATACCATATGCCAAGCTGGCTCTACAGGCATCACATCTGTGGGCAGATTTTAAGCAAAGGGGCCGCTTTACAAAATTCTATACAAAATTCTAGTCCTGTAACAGCCCATGACCTTGTGCTGTCTTCACAAAGCAGCACATTCATGTTCTTCCTTGCTTTTGTACGGGATCCTCTGGCCGCAGCCGAGAGCACTTAGGCCGTGGGGGGACTTTTCTATTTGAAACCAATGGGTGTAGAAAGCTCTATCAGGAAACCGAAGGTTAGTTTTTTTGAGTTCTCGTGGCCTTATCATGGAAGATGGTCAGATAAAATAGATTAAACAAAATGAGACTTATTATACAACCATCGAGGCCCATCTAATATCCACTTTGATACCATAAATGGATGTGACAACTTTAGGACCTTGGTGAACTTTATGCTACAAACAGGCTCATTTAGAGCTGTTCTCCAGATAAAAATAGGACTCAGAGACTGATGGTATCAAGGACTGACGGAATCAAATGTTCCTGCTAAAAACAGCAAATATACAACACCTCGGGGGCTTAATATTATTCTTTAAATGTTCCTACTCTTAAAAATGTAAGATTAACAGACGAGTCATTGTGATCTTTATAAAGTATAAAATTATTCCATTAACAAGATGACATTCAAAGCAGTGAAATACACATTAATGTAACTGAAAGAAGAATATGAAAGTATGAGATCAGGAGATGAAAGAAAACAAAAAAGCTGCCCAGAAGAAAAACAAACAAAAACCTAGAAATGATAGTGAAATACCAGTTGATTTATGAATAGAAAATATTAAAGGGCTAGCATGATGGAAGGGTCACGTGGTAGTCTTTCTACCTACCATATTTGGAATTGGTCCTTACCAAAACTCTATTATATTAATATATTTTTGAAAGAACTAGAAAACATTTTTAAAAGCGTCATCAAAATCACAAATACAGGAAAGTGGCCCCGGAAGCAAAGTGTGGCTACCTCTACCCAATAAGCTGAGCATATTTCTACAGGCAAACAAGAGGAAAGACTTAGACAGAGACCTTTCTAGAATCTGCAGTTCATTCATTTTATTTTACCAGAGCGTGGCACTTAAAATGAGGAAGTGAAATTCCTTGATTAGCCTTTGCCTCTTTCTTGCTTTTTAACTATCCCTACAAATATCCGTAAACATATACACGCAAAATTACAAAACAATAATAATAAGGACAGGGTACCCCAGCTGCCCATTAGGTAATCAGGCTCATTCTGAGGTCCTTTGTCTGATACTCTAGTTTTGTTCTTAGAGAAGGATCAGTTTCCTTAGAAAGACATATGAACTGGTTTAAGATGTGTAAAACTATAATTTTTAAAAAAATTCTACTGAACCAAGTACTATGGAGGTACAGGGTTAGAGATGGTCAAGACAGGGGGTCTGACGTTTTGGGAAGACAGAAATCCATAATCACAGTGCAGAGATGAGAGGTGTGTGAGGCATCTTCTAAGGGCTAAGAGGTCACAGGGATAGTGTGGGTAATTCAGGAAGTTTTCACAGGAGAGGTGATAGCAGACAGGACACGTGAAAGATGAGTAGGAGTTTGCCAGGTAAAGAAAGGGAGGGTGGAAATTACAGGCAGAAGGAACAGTGTGTGTCAAATCAAAGAGCAGGAAATATGTCAATTATATTATATTTGAAAAAAGGCGCCAATGCTGTATAGGGAGAGAATAGGAAGAAGCAGAAGAGAAAGGGTTAAGTTATAAGAATCCCAACAAGGGGTTTGGGCATCATCCTTTAGGAAGGGAAGAACCTCTGAAGACCTTTCAGGCAGGGAATACAGTGATCAAGTTTGCCTCTTCAAGAGATAACTCAGAGGATAGTGTAGGTTTTGACTGGAGACAGAGAATCCTGTAATTATTAGGGAAGGCCTGTCAAGACCAAGGCAATCCATGAGATGGAGGAGATTGGATTCATGGAATTGACGACTATGTAAACATACCTATGAGGGAGGGGAATGTGGGGTTACAAATTGGATATTGCCAATTTCTTTATTTTTGAATGTTAGAATCAAATGTAAGGGGGTTCCATTAAGCAAAAAAGAGTTGGATTGAATATACGAAAGTTGTTAACAGATAGCCAGCTGCAAGATGAAGTTCTTAATCTGGGTCAATGAATGAACTTCAGAGAGTCCCTACAACCATCTGAAATTAAAATCACACTTTGTACATGTGTGCATATGTGAATTATTTCTGGAGAAGAGTGTCTATAGCTTTCAACAGATAATCTAAGGAGTCAATGACCCGAGATGTAAAACAGCCTCTTCATTGCAAAATTTGTAGAATTGCAATTTCAATGAAGTTTTAGAAAACAGGGTTGAATACAGTTATGGATTGTGTTTCTAAACTTTTAAAAAATCCATACCCCCTTTTGATATCCTATAGGTATATATACACAGTCACCCCTGGCGTAAACAACCTCCTTCCACTCTGAAAGGCTGATAGATTCTCCTAAGGGAAATATGCAAAGCATCCCCCTTCCCTGCCTCACCCCTGTCTTCCCCCTGCTCCACCACCCCAATCACACTGAGTGTCCTTCACAGCAGGACCCTCCGGCCAAAAAGATATGGTTAGGTTTTAATTTCTGTCTGTAATATACAAACCAATAGATATTTCATTTTCCAAATTTAAAATTATGTTCTGATAGGGTTTCGCTTCTAGTAATATGACAGGATATATACACACGTATGCACACACACACACACACACATATATAAGCATACATATATATTCTTAAAAACATCAAAGATCTAATGAGTTAGTAAGGAGTTATAGGAAAGCAGGAAGTGGAAGAGGTAACCAAAACAGTAAAGGTGCTCCTGCCCTGAGGGCATTTGCTGAATCAGGTTGATCATAAATTCAGGTTTTGGTGGTCCCCTATAGTAGGAAGAAGCAGACAGACATTAAAGTCCAGAGCCTGCCCAAGGAGAAATCTAACAGGAAAACCCTATCCCATACAACATGCAACCCAAAAGCTTATACCCTATAGGTAAGGATGAATCAGAATGTAACCATCTCCACATGAGACACTTCCCAACCCCAGCTCCAAACGAAACAAAATAGACATGTACAAAAAACTCCTGTGGTGGTACGAAGGCAGGGGATTATCCGTTCATGAGAAGTTGTAACCATATATATACTTCTTTCATGCCCTTGGCCCAAATTCACATCAACTGAGCGGTTCAAACGCCCTCAATCCATGAATAGTTCAAATGATAATCCTTTACAGAAAAAGGAATATTTTCCTAGGCCACAAATAGCTTTCCAAAATAATTCTCCAAGGAAAGTGATCTGTTCACTGTCAAAAATAACCAAACGGGGCTTCCCTGGTGACGCAGTGCTTAAGAATCCGCCTGCCAATGCAGGGGACACGGGTTCGATCCCTGGTCTGGGAAGGTCCCACATGCCGTGGAGCAACTAAGCCCGTGCGCCACAACTACTGAGCCCGCGAGCCACAACTGCTGAAGCCCGCGCGCCTAGAGCCCATGCTCCGCAACAAGAGAAGCCACCACAGTGAGAAGCCCATGCACCGCAACAAAGAGTAGCCCCCGCTCGCCACAACTAGAGAAAGCCTGCATGCAGCAACGAAGACCCAACACAGCCAAAAATAAAAACAAACAAATAAATAAAATTTTTTTTAATTGACTTTAAAAATAACCAAGCACACAAAGAAACAGGGCATCATGAGCAAGAAGAGAACAGACCCTCTAAGGATTAAGATGTTAGATTATTAGAATTGTTACAATACAGATATACATGCCATGTGTAAAGAAATAAAAGATAAGCTTTAGAAGATCTGCGAGGAAAAAAAACTATTTGTAAATGACTAGGAGATTCGAAAAAGTGTTACTTCTGCGATGGGCAGAGCTTTATAACGGGGAAAAGACGTACGGGGGTGTGAACTGGGTGTTTCTGGGGTGCTGACAGCATTCTATATCTTGGCCTAGATGGTGGTTACAGGATGTTCATTTTGTAATTATTCTTTAAGAATATTATACACACAGAGAGAGAATATTTAACAAAATATTCTATTACAAGGCAAACTATGCTTTTTCAAATTACAAAAACAATCCCCCTCCACATCCCTCCCCCATCCCCCCAGGATTCTGATATGCCCTCCTGTTGGAGAATCAACAGGATGACATTTAGGGCTATAGAGTATAGAGGAAGGACTGTAGAGATAGGGTATGAGGAACCACATGTGCTCCAGTGGCACCTTCTACCCCATGGGTCTGTACTGGAGGGAGGAGCGTAGGGGAAGATTGACCAATGCTTGGGATGTGGTCAGTGTCTTCCCTGAGCTCTGATGCCTTATAACTTCTTTAATCTGTTCTTCTCAAGAGCATATGTAACCTAAAGTTTTAGTAATAACACACCAGAAAAATTTGGTTACAAAAAAAATTACTAACACTAATAAAATATTAGGGCTATTTTTATGAGACCATGACATTGTTTCAGAATTAAATGTTTGACAGCTTTCAAAATTGAATTCACATACCATGAAATCCACCCATTTAAAGTATATAATTAGATTTTTTTTTTTTTTTTTTAGGATATTCACAGAGTTGTGCAACTATCACCCACAATCTAAGTTTGGAACATTTCCATCACCCCAATTAGTCACTCTCCACCCTCTGACCCCAAACCTAGGCAAGCACTAGCTGACTTTCTGTCCCTCAGAATTAAAATGTATGCTTTTAGTTTAACTGCCTTAAAGCAAACTATTTTCTATTATGAATGCTTGAAATTGCCCCAAATCTAATCTCCTGAAAAGAATCGCTAATTCAGCCTATGACTGTTTTCTGTTGGGGGCAGTGTTTAAGTGGCGCTACCTTGGGGAACTGTGCAGATGCCGAGCATCTCCAGGGCAACATGCTTGACCTGAAGATGGTCTCTCCTCACCACTGTGACCCACTCACCCCCCAAACACACATGCAACCTCAAACAGGGTGTGATGATCAAAAATGCCAGCACAACTGCATGTAGGTCTTGGCCACCAAAGCTAGTAGGTGGCAATGTGCCCAAATCTTTACATAACCTCTGAATCGTTGTAAGATTTAACCGTCACAAAATCATTAGGCATGTACTGTAAAGATTTCCATGAAGGGAGAGGCAAAGCCTGGTAGAAGTCGCTGCCAGGAGCCCCGAGGCAGTAGAGGCAGTGGTGTAACTGAATCAAACTTAGGTCCACTTGGCCGATGTAAAGCCAGTCTACTGACACCAAGTGGTGGTGGAGGAAAGTACAACATTTATCGTAAGGTGCCATACAAGGAGTTTGGGACAGCTAGTACTCAAAAAGCCTGAACTCCCCAGCAAAGCATTTTAAAGGCAAGGTGAGGGAGGGGCATCCCAACTTGTGTACAATTCTCTGATTGGTTGATGGTGAGGTAACAGGATGGTTAACAGTGTCAATCCTTAGGCACCAGTAGGTCTGGGGGCTACATGCTCATGGTCATCAAGTAGTTAATTTCTTCCATTTGGTGGCATTTTAGCATCTGTAAAACAACTCAGGAAATGTGCATCAGATACCATTCTCTAGGTACTTCAGAGAGGAGCTACAGCTGAGGATGTGGGGAGGGGTCTGTCCCGGGAAGGCCCCGTAGGGTCCTGCTCGGTTCATAGGCTCTATGAGGCAGGCACCAGGCAGATTCAAGGGCTCATCACTTTGGTTCTTCCCTTTTGCAGGTTCTCTGAGTGGTGGGTAGACTTTGCTTCTTGGAACATCTGTGGGGGACCATCTATATGGGACCGTTATGTATTTTGTCTTTTAGGACAGGTGGGAGGGGCATTCAGTGAAATCCACCTGGGTCTTTGTGGTCTATTTCTTGGAGTTTAGATTATTTTGCTCTTGAGGTCCTATCTTAGTCTTATCAGGCTGCTCTCACAAAATATCACAGGCTGGAAAGCTTAAACAACAGACGTGTGTTTTCTCATGGTTTCAGAGGCTGGAAAGTCCAAGATCAAAATGCCAGCAGGGTAGATGTCTGGAGAAAGCTCCCCTCCTGGCTTCTAGACACTGTCTTCTCACCCTGTCCTCACATGGCCTTTCCATGTGATGAGAGAGAAGGGGACAGAGAGAGGGAGACATCTCCCTGGTACCCTCTCTTCTTATAAGGGCACTAATCCCATCACCAGGGTCCCACCCTCTGGACCTCATCTAAGCCTAATACCTCCCCATCTCCAAATACCAACACAACAGGGTTGAGCCTTCAACATATGAAGCCTCGGGGGAAGGGGGTGCAGACATTCAGTCCATAACAGGTTCCCTTAGGTGCATAAGGTAATATTAGGACCAATCCCTCCCTTTAAACAGAACAAATAAGATAAAATTTGAATTAAAAGGGGGGGGTAGTCTTCCTCTGTTAGTTTCCCCTATTCTTGTAAATAGTCTTTATCGTGACCTGTTTATCATGAACTGTTTCTGTGAAGGAAAAATAAACTGGCCCTTCCCTTCTAAGAAAGGTACATCTTAACGTTTGTGGGATTCAGGTGCTAAGTGAACGGCTACACAGTGGCTGCTGCTCAGAGAAAGTGACACGGCAGAAACCAGCCGCCAGCCTCGCCAAGCTGTTTCCTTTGACATTCCAGAGGCCCGCCCAGCCCTTCTGGTTTCGCGGAATGTTGTCCCTCGGTCATCACGGGGTGGCTGAGGAAAAACCCTGCAGCCTCCCCGGTGAGCTGGAATAAGACCTCATTCACCAACAGGGAGAGATACCCTGAGTGGCCCCCATGGAGCCTGATGCAAGCTCGGGGGCACAGTCACGGCGGCCAGTCGCCATGTGGCCCAGCGCGTGCAGAGTGCCCCAGGCCCACTGCCCCAAAGAGACAGTTCACACCCAGGTCACCAAAGCCCACCGTCTCACGGAAGAGGTGGACGTGACCGGATCGCACAGACGAACATCCGACAGGCTCCGACAGGCTCAGTTTAGGCGGCACGAGAGAGGCGGGCGGAGGTGACTGGGGAGAGTCTGGTTCCTCTCAGCACTGGCGTTTTATCAATTGTATCTCAAATGCTGTCACTCACCCGGAAAGGTCCTAAAACACCCCTTGCTTCCGCTTCTGAAGCAGAGGGATGTAGCGGCAGCTGTCTGGGGGAGATGGGGCTGGGCCTGAGAGGCAGGAAGGAAAATTACCAGAAGGGACTGGACCAGACAGAGGAAAGCAGGCAGTGAGGGAGGTTGGGAATATCCCCACTGATGTCCAGCCAGCATCCCCCCACTGGAGGCCCAGGGGCTGCGTAGAGAAGCTCCATCAGCTGGGAAGCTAGGAGAAATGCCCTCATTTTATAGGGAGGAAGAATTTTCCTTTTCACAGAGCCTTGAAGAAGCTCAAGGAGAGATGTCAGCACAACTTAAAAGGGACTGAATCCCTTACATAAGTGAACTTGTGTATTGGATCCATTATATACATGAAGCCTGGAAACAGGAGATTAATATCAGGGCTGGCGTAAATAATAGCTATTAATTGCAATTAATAACATTAACTACAATTAATTACAATTCACCGCAGTAGTATTAAGCACTTACTTTGTTCTAAGTCCTGCACTGGGACCTTTACCTGTATTACCTCACTTAACCTCTCAACAACCCTATCAGAGTACTTTCAGCATGCCCACTTTACAGACAAGGACACCAAGACTCGGAGAAATTAAGCTCCCAAGATCACCCAGCTAACAGGAGGCTGACCTAGGACTGAAATCATTGTGTGATTCCATAACTCTAAGCTCTGGCAGGAAGGAATGACCTCACTCATGTTTCTAAAGTGAGTATGTTTCCAACGAGCCAGTTTGGGATTGCCTGAGGCAGGCAAGGAGTTGGGAAAAGAAGAGAGGAAACAGCCACCCCTTAGGCCGCCCCAGGCTGGGGCAAATGTAGGAGATCTCGCAGGGGCTCTGTAACCACAATCTAGCCTTCTTCCCGGTCTCTTTAGCACAGCACAGGCTATGAAGGGGGTGGGGACCTGTAGCCCCCGGAGACTGAATTCTAGGCCACCCTTCTCCCACATTTCCCTGCAGAGCCCATCTTGGAGGGGTAACTGTGCCCATCATTCCCAGATTCCAAGCCAAGCAGTGTACACCAGGAAACGAGTTTAACTGTAGATTCGTTAGGAACACACACACATCCGAGGGTCCACGAGTACCCTTCATTCCTGAAGAACCAGCCCAGGTCACTTATTTTGAAGGTGAACCTTAGCGTGTATCAGAATCACCTGAAGGGCTTTTAAAAACAGAGATTGCTGGGCTCCACCCCCAGCGCTTCTGAATCCTGGGTCTGGGTGGAGTCTGAGAACTTGACCCACAGGTTCCGGGAGCTACTGACACCGCTGGTTGGGGGACCACCTTTGAAAACCACCATTTTAACTGATGGAAGCCTTAGCTTTGTCTGTGACTTCATTTCTGGGCACGTATCTCTGCATGTTGAAATGTGATAGCAGCTGTTCAAGGACGTTCATCCTTACCACCTGTGTTGATTTCCTATTGCTGCTGTAACATTACCACACACTTAAGGGCTTAAAACAACACCAGTCATCTTACAGTTTTGGAAATCAGAAGTCTAAAATGGGTCTGCAAGGGCCGCACTCCGTTGTGGAGCCTCCAGGGGAGAATCCGTTTCCTACCTTTTGCAGCTGCTAGAGGACGCCTGCACTTCCTGGCTCGTGGCCCCTTCCTCTGTCCTCAAAAACAGCAGCAGAGTAGCATCTTCAAACCTCTCCCTCTCTCTCACTCACACACACACCCCCCTCTGCTTCTAGAGTCACCTCTTCTTCTCTGACTAACCCTCTTAGAAGAATCCTTGTGATTTCATTGGCCCACCCCAGTTGAGCCCACCTAAATAATCCAGAGCAATCTTTCCATTTTAAGACCATCGGGACTTCCCTGGCGGTCCAATGGTTAAGACTCCATGCTCCCACTGCAGGGGGCACGGGTTCAATCCCTGGCTGGGAACTAAGATCCCACGTGCCACATGGCATGGCCAAAAAAAAAAAAAAAGACCCTTAACTTAATCACATCTGAAATCCCCCTTTGCGATGGAAGGGAACATACGCACAGATTTTGAACATTAGGACGTGGGCATCTTTAGGGGCCTTCATTCTGTTCACCACCCCACCATCTGACAGCTGCTTACCCTCCTATATCACAGTGCCCTTCCCACACAAGAAAAACCGAAACCTTATCAGGATTTGCATGATGCAATCCCTCCTTCGGACTCTCCTGGTAATGAAGCATCTTGCAGGGAGAGAGGACGGGGTAGTGGGGGGAGGAAGGCAGGAGCCCTGAGGGAGGGAGTTAGCCAAGTGCCTCTTAGACCAGGCCCCAAACACCCACTAAGTCTCCCCACGCTTGCCAGACTTTCTAGAATCTAGCGCCTTGGTGCCTCTCCCTCTGAGCCAGGAGCCTCCAGGCTCCCCACTGGGCCTCACCCCAGGTCAGTGCTCACCCCAGGCTCGGCCACCAGCACCGCCTCCCAAACCTGCCAGCAGGCGCTTGTGAAAGATGCAGAAAGAGGAACTCTACTCAAAGCCTTCTTGCCTTTTGAGTTTCCGATGATTACCTTCAGAACTTTTCTGGGCTGAAGTCCCAGCCTCCAGGCTGTGAACTTTCTGTTGGTGCATTAATTTGCTCGGGCTGCTGTAACAAACCACCACAACAGACTGGGTGGCTTAAACAACAGAAATACAGAAACGTACTTTCTCACAGTTCTGGGGCCTGGAAGTCTGAGGTCAAGGTGTGGGCAGGCTGTTTCTCCTGAAGCCTCTCTTGTTGGCTTGCAGACGGCTGTATCCTCTCTGCATCCTCACCTGACCCTTCCTCTGTGAGACGCCCCTGGTGTCTCTCTCTCTCTTTTTATAAGGACCCAGTCCTATTGGATTCCAGCCCACCCTCATTTTACCTCATTTTAACTTAATCACCTCTTTAAAGACCTTATCTCCAAATACGGTTGCATCCTGAGGTCCTGAGAGTGAGGGCTTCAACGTTTGAATTTGGGGGAGGACACACTCAGCTCATAACAGTTGGCTGGGATCCTGGGAGACTCATAAAGATCACTTCCATCCTCTCTGTGTAACAGGTGGGCCAGGCGCAATCAGGGCAGGTACGGGGAGGGTAGGCCAAGGTAGGCCAAGCTGGGACTGTCACCGTGTGCACCTCGGCCCAGGTCTGCCTTTTGGTCTTAGGTCAGGGATGGAAGGAAGGTGGAGGAGGTCAAAGAAGCCCCCGCAGGCTGAGGCTTAGTCTCTATAAGCAAGAAGCAGCATTTAAGGCTCACCCTCCCGAGAGCCGACTCCCTGCAGAAAGTTTTTTGCTTGATACACAATTTACAGCAAGTCACAGACATTCCACCAAGTCAACACACACCCTGGACCCAGAGGAAATAAAGGAGCAGACAGTGAGGGCTTGTGTTTGACGGTCTTTGCAGGGGCTGTGTGGTAGAAAATGATTTCATCCTCAAGGCATGGCTCTGAGAAGGAAGTCAGCCAGCAAGTTGAAACAAAGCAAACAGCCTTATCTTGTTCTTGATTCATGGGTTCCTCTGTCTTCAAAGCCCTTTAGAGGCAGGACACTGAATTGTCACTGTCAGAGTAACTGCTGATGCAAAGTCCCTCCTGGGACCTTGCATCTGTGACTTACAAGACCTGGGGTCTCTGACATTTTTCCTTGACAAACCTTTGCTGCTCGCTGGTCAGACTCACTACCCAACATGGGCTTAAAATATACATATATAGAATACACACATGTATATACTAAGTGAAATCAGCCGGTCACAAAAATCACAAACACTGTATGATTCCACTTACAGTATAAGAGGGACCTAGAGTTATCAAATTCATAGAGACAGAAAGTAGAAGCGTGGTTTCCAGGGGCTGGGGGTGAGGGAGGGGAAGCTCTTGTTTAATGGGTAGAGTTTCAGTTTTGCAAGATGAAAAGGGTCTGGAGATATGTTGCACAACAGTGTGAATGTACTTATGGAATTGTACACTTAAAGATGGTTAACATGGTAAGTTTTATGTTACATATATTTTAGCACCATTTTTTAAAAAGGCTGCTGTAAGCAATCATGTAATAGAATGATTAATGATTATGTAATAGAATGTCAAGCCAACCTAGGTTTGAATCCCATATCTGCCACTCACTAGTTTTGGGACAGTGTTCTAAGTTTTTTGTTTAGTGCCTTAAAACCACAGCAATCGTGTTATTATTTCTCAGTTTCTATGGGGCAGGAATTTGGGGAGAGCTTCGGCTGGGTAGTTCTGGCTCAGGGTCTCTTCTGAGCTTGCAGTTGGGTGGGTGGAGGGCTGGATCACTGGGGGCTGCTGAACACCTCTCCCTCTTCTTAAGAGTCTCCAGGCTTCTTCATGTGGTCTTTCCACGTGGCTGACTTGGGCTTCCTTACAGCATGGCGGCCTCAGGAAAATTGGATGCTTCTGTGGTGGCTCAGGGCTCCAGGCAGGCAGATGTCCCAGGGACTAAGGGAGAAACAGCATCACCTTTTCTGGTCTAGCCTTGGAGGTCATGCACTGCCAGTTCCTTCGTACTCTCTCGGTCACGAGCAAATCACACACTTCCCCAAGTTCAAGGGGAGGGGTATCAGACTCCACCTCACCATGGGAAGTGGCAAAGTTCTAGAGCAGGGTTGGCAAATTACGACCCTTGGAACAAATCAGGCTCACCTCTCCAAGGCAGCCATGTCCGTGCATTTACATATTGTCTCTGGCTTTGCCACAATGTCAAAGTTGAGTGTTTGGGACAGAGACTGCATGGTCTGCAAAACCAAAAATATTTACTGTACAGCTCTTTATATAGGACTTTCCTGACCCCTGTTCTAGAAGACCATGCTGGATGGACAATATTGTTTTAGCCACCTTTGCAGTATGCCGTTGGCTGCAGGCAGGTTACGAGCTGCTCTGAACTTTACCTGGGTCTCCAACTCGGCAAAAAGGAATGATGATCACATGTAAAAAGTACTCAGCACAATTCCACACCTGTAACAGGTAAAGTATACAATTTAGTTCTTCCCCTTCTAGGCTTAATTACGATTTGAGAGTCACGGAAAGTTGTTTACTGCCACTGTAGGTCTATTAGCAGTCGGAAATTCCCAATTTTAGACCCTCCTTGGAATTAAGGCAGACTTTACAGAGACCCTCTTTTTTTAAAAAAAAAAAACTCTTTATTTTATATTGGAGTATAGTTGATTAACAATGTTGTGATAGTTTCGGGTGAACAGCAAAGCGATTCAGTTATACATATATTACATGTATCTATTCTTTTTTCAAATTCTTTTCCCATCTAGATTGTTCCATAATATTGAGCAGGGTTCCCTGTGCTATACAGTAGGTCCTTGTTGGTTATCCATTTTAAATCTAGCAGTGTGTACATGTCAATCCCAAACTCCCTAACTATCCCTTCCCCCCCACCCTTCCCTGCTGGTAACCATAAGTTCGTCAGAGACCCTCTTTTTAAACACATATTTATTACTCTGGAGGAAGGAAATGTTTGCAAGAATTCTTTTTAAAATGCAATCCCCCCTCCCCCGCCCCCCAGCCATCCTCCAATGCATTATTTTATCAGACTAGCTACATTTTTACCTTTCAGAGAACAAATACCTAAGGGACTGAGGCAATCTCATAAATTTGGAACTGAGTGACCGGGGAACAGCACAGTGGCGGCAGGTCTCCGATGCCCTAGGGAGAGAAAGACACAAGAAATTTGACCTACTTCACAGCTGTGCTTAGGGCTGCCTCAGTCTCAGACAAAGCAATGAAAAATGTTTTCTTGGCCTCCCCTTACCCATCGCCTCCCTTTCCTATTGCCCAGACTTGTTATCTCTGCCCCGACCTCCTCCACCGGCCAAGATTGCCCTTGGATTTTTTCCTCTCCTCCCCTGGATGTTTCCAAGGCCAATCCTCCAGCAGCTCCCGGAGATTATCTGCTTGTGACCCTGCTTTCCTCCCTGCTCCAAATTCAAGCAGGGTCCTTCTGGAGCCTAGTTATTCAGTGCTTCTGAACTCTTTCTCTCTAGAGAAAAGCTTCTATCCAAGAAAATAGAGACCCCTAACAGGCACTTACTGGGGTAACATTAGACCTGCCAGTCCCAATTCTCCTACTCATTTACTCAAAAACCACCAAAATTAACAACTGTTAATTTGTGCATCATTTAAACAAACTATATTCTGTCTCCTCTCCAAATTACGTTTGACTCCAATCACTTTTAAAATCTACTTAGCTTCACCCTGAGCTGTGTTGGAAGAATAGTTCCTTTTTATTGCAGCTGTATGTCGCCATGTTATTTTTATATCAAATATTATGAGTGTTTGGGGGGGGCAGTTGGGAGGGGAAGTGTGTAACTAGATGATTAGAGAACACTCCCTCTGGTCCTATGAATTTTTACAGCATTTTCCCCTCCTATTTTGCTTAAATTTGCAACTTTATGCAAATTTGATAAAACATTTTGTGGTATCCCCAGAGCCCCAGCTCAGTATCAGCCAAAGGCCAGCTCAATTTACGCTGCTCCAGGAAGAGTTGTGGTTTGGAAAAAGTACTCGGCTGGCTGCCAAAAAAGTAAAAATTTTTACTACTATGGCTGGTGCTGCTCCTACAGATTGTTGTAAAATGAACAGAAAGTAGTTAAGCGCATTGCCCTAGGTCACAGACTTACTCATTTATGGACCTGGAATTCCAAAGACTTCTGGCTTTTCCAAGCATTCCGTTCATTCATAAATTCATACTCCCTAAGTGTACCAGGCACTGGGCCCTTTCAACCAATATTGCTTCCTTTACTCCGTTCTCCAGAATGCTTTTTTAAATTTTATATCCAATATCACTTATAAAATAACGTGCTGCCAACCATTCTCTTAAGCTCAAAAAAATTTTTTTGACAACATACTTTCTAATCTATCCTTAGGTTAGCGATAGAAAAATGGACTAAAATGACAGACATTGAGATATGTTTAGTAGAAAAGCTTTGGTTGTTTTGCTTATTTTTATCTCAGGTAAACAACTGGGAAGTAACTAAAAATAAAAGTATGTCTGAGATGGTCAATGTTTCTGAAGTACTTTTAGGACTAAAACCGTGAATGTAAAGGTCATATGAAATCAGAATTTTGAGTGTGTCTGTAACAGGAGTACTGCTGGTAGATGTGCTGAACAATAGAGTTTTAGCCTGAGATTCAATTTGTTTCATCACCTACCCCTTACCTGGCACCAGACTAGATAACTGAGACACCTGGTTGCCATGGAGATGAGATGGCATCATTGGATCACATCTGTGTACAAGTATAGCTTCAGAGTTTCACAGGCCTTTTGCACAGGAGCAGGGGTACACCCGGCTTACTAGCTGCTAAGACAAAACAAAGGGATTTCCCTTATGAAATGGTTGATGTTGTTGTTACATGTACTATTTATTGAGCACTTACTATGTGTCAGGTAATATTCTGAGCATTTCTCAGATATTACTTCATTTCATCCTCCCACCAACCCTGCAAGGGTTACTATTCCCATTTCACATAGTAAAAAACTGATGTTTAAACAGATTAAACATACTTCCCTAGGTCTGCCTCCAAAACTTATATTCTGAAACATCATGCATTATTGCCTCTCAGGCATGGAAAGCAAAGTTATTGCTGTTTGCTTGATAGGTTTTTAATAATTTAAGTGCATCATTTTAGGGCTAGTATCCTACCTAGTTACTTTGGCAAACTAGGGAGATTTAGTTGACAGGCCTTAAGCAGTGCTTGGAGAGGGTCTGTGCTTTTAAATTCTCAAGTACTTGAACTTAAACAGAGTGACCTGGTCCCATTCACATCCTGCCCTCCAGCCCCCTCTAGCTGGAAGTTATCACTGTTGACCACGAGGGCAAAGGAAAACATACTTGAAAATGTTTTGGGTTTGTTTTTGTCTCTTCTGAACTGAGTGGTAATATAGAAAGTAGGAAGACAGTTTTAAACCACTGACAGGGATCCATCCCGCAAGACCGCAGAAATTCGTGGCAATTTCTGCATTTTCCAAGATACAAGACAGCAGGGGCTGGGGCCAGTCATCCGTGTGATTTAAGGAGATGGGGGCTGCAGAGGGTGGGATGGGGTACAATGGCACAAAGCTGATAAAGACGGACCAGGCAAGCCACAACTCCCAACCCGAGGGGAGGGCTTGAGCTTAGGAAAGATGCAACACCTTCATAGGCCATTTTATTTTCTCCCCGCATCTCCTCCTCTCAGTAGGTGGCTCCATGGCTGGGAGGGCAGAATGTGGGGCTGCTCGAAGCTGGGTGGTGAAGGAAGGCCTCTCTAAGGAGAGGATTTATGAGCTGAGACCAGAGGGATGAGATGAAATTTTAACATTAAGCACTAGGGACAGGTATCTTAAAATGTGCTCTCACACATGGAACTTCTGCGTAGGGCTCTTCATGCTGTAGAAACCCCAACATGTGAAAAGGATAGGATCTCCCCACCTCCAGTAAAATCTCCTCGGGAGTTTTCAAGATGGTTTTTGTATTATTGGAATTTTGTTGTAACAAATAACGTAGGAAGGAAAGAAAAGAGAGCCTCCTTCCTGTGTTTGAGATATAAGTGCCACACCATGTCCCCTTACATCATATTAACTACATCATCCGTCTCATGACACTGTGAGGTCACCGAGGCTGTTACCCAAACTCAACAGATGAGGAAACGGGATGAGAGCTGAGTCATCTGAGGTCCTGCAGCCAGTAAGTGGCAGGTCAGGATTTCACCAGGTCTGGTTGCCTTCAAGGCACTGCCTTTTCCAGACACCACTGGAGGAAGCTGGGCCACCATAGCTGAGCACCTCTTTGAAATACAGACACTCTGGTTTGGTGAGATCTTGTATAATAGCATTTGCCATACAGAATCATTTAATCCAACAAATAAGTATAATAGGAAACAAAGATCTACCTGATCACTAATTTCCCTCTGCTTTCATACCAGAGCATCAGCATAACAGGAACGAGCAAAGTGTGATGAATTCTATAGGAACATATGTAGGAGGGGCTCACAGAACACAGATGAAGTGAATCTTGAAGCATGAACAGGAGTTTTCCGAGCCAGTAAGGAGGCTTAGCATCTGTAAAGTCATTGCATAAGTGCCAGGCCAAACAGATCAATAAGCAAATCAGTAAAATTTCTAAAAATAAAATTAGAGTGGACTTCCCTGGTGGCGCAGTGGTTAAGAATCCGCCTGCCAATGCAGGGGACAAGGGTTCGAGCCCTGGTCCGGGAAGATCCCACATGCCACGGAGCAACTAAGCCTGTGCACCACAACTACTGAGCCTCCGCTCTAGAGCTCACGAGCCACAACTACTGAGCCTGTGTGCTGCAACTACTGAAGCCCGCACACCTAGAGCCCGTGCTCCGCAACAAGAGAAGCCACTGCAATGAGAAGCCCGGGCACCACAACAAAGAGTAGCCCCCGCTCACTGCAACTAGAGAAAGCCCGCACGCAGTAACGAAGACCCAATGCAGCCAAAAATAAAATAAAATAGATAAATAAAATTAGAGTGACTTAGATGGTAAAGGCATTTATTTTCTCCAATAATAGCAAGTCTAGAGGTAGGGCAGCCAATGAATGTACCAAAATCAGCTTTGTGCCATCTTTCTGTCTTCTGGAGTAGGGGCTCCTTGTGGTCCCCAGATGGCAGCCACAGTTCAGGGTATCCCTTGCTGATGACAATGTCCGGGGGAAGCAAAGGGATGTCCCTGACTTGTGTCACTTTAAAAAGGGAGGTAAACTTGCCATGAAGCACTCGCATCAGAATTCCCTCCTCATCCCTGTCTTGTAGAACAATGAAGATTCAGCCTCCAAATCTAGGGAGGGGCCCACCTCCCCAAAAAGTCATGGCTGCTTGGAAGGGCCCTGTTAGCAAGGAGGGTGGTTATGAGAAAGCAAACAACGCTTGCCACAGGCATAAAGGCATGAAAAAAGATGATATTCTGGAAATAAGTTGTTAGGTGTGAAAATGTCAGGAGAAACTAATAATTCACACTGCAGCCAGGTGGTAAAGGAGTTATATGCCAGTGTTTGGCTGTGTCTCCAAAGTCCGTGTTCCTAAAGCTTTTAAAGACAGTAAAATATCAACAGTGTTAAGAGGTTTTTGTTATTTTTTTAAAATGTGGCAGTTGTATATAATTTCCTTCAAAAACAAATGGTTAAAAAAAAAGAGAAAATACACAGCAACATATATGGTAAAAGTAAAGCTATTTAATTTAGTCAGGCATCATAGCAGTGTAGAAATAATAGTGTATCTGGTCTTTATTTTGACATTTGTACTTTTTTATGATTACAAGAGTAACACATATTCATTTTTTTTAAATCAGAAAATTCCAAGAAGCCCAAAAAATAAAGTAAAAATCATCCATAAGCCCACGGCTTGGCTATAACGACTTGGTGTACATGGGGTCCTCATATACATAGTGGTTTTATACAGAGTTGCAGTAGAAAGTGACAAATTTTCTGTCAAATGAAGGCAAGCTACTGCTGGTCTGTTTAGAGGGGAAAAAGCAAAAAATAAAACAAATGTACACGCTGACTTACATTATAGAATAAAACATAGCACATAACATAGGGGGGGGAAAGTAGTATAGCTATTGTTTTTGTTTCTTTTTTTCCCTAAAGGGGTGTATTTCTGGTTTGTTGACTTTCTATTTTACAGAGCAGGTTATCTAACCCCCAAACTCTGTTACTAAGGAAATAACACAAGTCTGTCCATGAAAGCAGGGACTGCGAGGTGGTCCTGGCCGGGAGGGATGGGGGATGAGGTACAGGAACTGAGGACAAGTCTCATCCTGGTGAGTTACAGCTTTGGTCCTCAGAGTGGCATCAGATCAAGGCATGGGGGCCTCAGCACTAAAAAAGCCACGGGGATGCTCGAATCGGCACCTTGAGGAAGGCTGTGTCCATTTGTGCCTCTGCAGAAGGGCCTCTACAAGGGGTCAGGATGCAAAAGATTCTTGAATTTTTCACTTCCAGTTTTTAAAAGGAAATCTGAACATCTCTGCATCTAACAGCAAGATTGTTTTTTTAAAATGCTGGGACCTGCCTGGGCAGGAATCCGTTATGAATGCTGTTGGCTTTTGGGTTTTTTTGTCCCCTATTTCTTTAATTTTATTTATTTATTGTTTAAAAATATTGATTTGTTTATTTGGTTGTGCTGGGTCTTAGTTGCAGCAGATGGGCTCCTTTAGTTGCAGCTCAAGGGCTCCTTAGTTGTGGGATCTAGCTCCCTGGCCAGGGATCGAACCTGGGCCCCTGGCATTGGGAGCACAGAGTCTTAACCGCTGCGCCACCGGGGAAGTCCCTTCTTTAATTTTATGATTTTCTTTCAGGCACACTTTTTAGTGGCACTACCGATTTCTGGGTAGAAGGTTTTTTTGTTTGCGGCTTGCTGTTAAAAATCTATAGAAAGACAGACAATATCCTGCCACTAGAGAGCTGTTTGACCTTGGGAAAGTCACTTAACCTCTCTGGTCCTTAGAAAGTGCAAGCCAGAGGTTCAGAGTGGCAGCCTGGAAGAGATCTTAGAGGTCATTGAGCTCTGCTCCTCTGTATTATCTGAGGCCCAGAGAGGGTGAGTGACCGGCCAGGGGTACAACAGCTTTCCCCGCATTTTATTATTTTGATTTTTAAGAGGAGGAGTCCAGTGAATTCGGAAGTTAATTAGGTTGTGTTTGAAGAGCAAATGAACAAGAGACACTTCAGTGTAAAAGAATGAAAACTAAAGCTTTGAGAAATAGAGATACGATATTTTATAACTATTCAAATGGGTTTGTAGGAAGGAAGTGTGAACTGTGTAAGATGTGACACATTCGATGCACACTATTTACCCCCAACAAATATTTACTGGCTGCCCCTTGGAGCTTAAAGTTCTGTAAGGAACTGAGAAGATAATCATGATGCAATAAGTGCTCTGTCAGATAAAACATGAGAGGTTCTCATGAGAACTAAGAGGAGGCATTTAGGGGACTTCCGGAAGCCTTCCTGGAAAAGGCGACACCTCAGCTGATACCTGAAGGAGAAAGAGGACAGAACGTTCCTATAGGGAAATTCCATCTGCAAAGGCCAGGGAACTTGGTGGCTTGAACAGCTAAAAGAAAAAGTGGTCGGGAGGATGTGGAGTTCTGAAACCTGAAAGGATGAGGAGGAACTAAGTAATTAGAATCTCCAAAGCCCCAGACCCACGTCTTTATCCCTAGGGCAGAGCTGTCAGCTGGATCCGTTCATAATCTCCCCCTCCTGCTCTGAGCGTGTATAACAGTTTGGAGCCAGGGACAAGACAGAGCCCGTGAGACCAATTAGAAAAGTATTTCTCAAACTCCTGACAGACAAGATACATTCTACTTGTTAACCCAGAATGTACACAGATCTCGGGACACACACTGACACAAGCATCCCGAAACCAAACTTACCTTTCCTTTGTTTGATGCACTCTGACGTTTTCTAATCTATTCCTTTTTTTTTTTTTTTTTAATGGTGAAACTGCATGACCCACCTCAACTGATTTCGTGACCCGTTAATAAGTCACAACAAGTAGTTAGAGGAACGCTGAGGTAGGAAGTTGCTGTCATCCTCCAGAGAGGAAATAATAGCAACTAGGGAAGCAGAAAGGTGGATTGTAGGATGTGGAAGGGTTCCAGAAGGATTTAAGAGATAGGAGGGAAGGACCCAAAGGAATTAGAGGTGATGCCCAGAGTTGTGGCTTGAACTCTGGGTAGAAAAAGGAGTTACTTGCTAAGATAGGGAAAGTGAACTTGAAGATCTACTAGGAGGGTAAAGACACTGAGTCTTTGAGAAATGCCCATTTTGTTTGGTCAACACAAATGTACCTCTTCATTTGAGGCCTATCTGAAGAAAAAGCGTCTAAAGGCTACATTATGTAATTCCAGAAAGTGGTCAGGTTTTACTAAAAGAGGGAGCAAAATGGTGGTGTTGAAAAGGAGGAAACCATTCGTCGTGGGGCGGGGGGTAGGTTCTGCAGCGAGCCTCAAAATCCTACTTAGAAAGGACAGTCAAGCTATAAATCCCAAGGAAACAACCCAGATCGAATACTCACCTGGTGCTTTGCTGTGGCTGCCATCAGGGCTTTTGTAAGACAGAGAATAGTGTAAGTAGAGCCTTTGACTTTTCAGGTGCCAAACCCGATGGCAGGAGTTAACTTCTTTACAAAGTTGGCACCGCTTTTAGAATCCCCGATCACTACTTCAGGCAGGGAGCGGGCGTTGCTTATGCACTTCTTGTAAAAATGAAAATCCATTAACGTTATTCTTCATGCACGTTCTCCAACAGCATCGGGTCAAAGGGACTTTTTTCCTTCCTCTTTTCAGACCTTCCAGGTCCCAATCTGGCTCCTTCTAAATCTCTTCTTTTACAAAACAATAGGGAGTGGTGGTAGCCTGTGGCTAGTTGAAGATTTTGAACAATAGGTGTTTCTGAGCCGGGTTTATTGAAATGGTCCTGTCTGTGTCCTGGGGGTAGATTGTAAATGAGATGTCGACAGGAGCTCTTTTGTGTGGATGGCATTCGGCCTGAAAGAGAGGAATTTCCTTACTGTGCTAGTATTTAAAGTAGATTTGTTGCTGCTTTTGCTAAAACTTTTTATCCAGCTGCTGGAGCTAACAGCACTGAATGAGTCACTCGGTAAGACTGAGACTTCCTGCCCTCCCTAGCAGGGCTCCGACTCTGTCATTTACATTTAGAAAGGACAGACTCCTAAGAAGATTGCTTGGATTTTCATCAGCTTGAGCCTCTTTTTCAGATCGTCACGGGGACCTGAGCCGCCAGCAATCCGTTACCCCCAGGAGAGGGTGGCCAAGCCGGGCTGTTTTCTCACTCCCTGGAAAACTTCTGGCTGTTTTGCTCGCTTTCTTTTTAAAATCCAAGGAGAGAGACAAACACCATCTCCCGCCTTACGCCTTCCCTTTTTTGTAATAGCTAGGCAATTTCAGTTTACTGTAATTACCTCGGGCTGAGGTTGAACCAACTCCACACTTAGAAGATAAGGCAACAGTTTTATTACCTCTCAGCCAGGTGCCTGGGGGTGACAAGTCTGGCTTTATCTGGAGACGTCGCAAGGTTATCAGTAACTGAAAGGGGCTGAACCTTTGAGCGGTGGCCGGTAACATGCTTCCCTTCCCTGTGATCAATTTCCTAACTCTTTATTGGTAATTAATTTTGATCCAAAGGCCAGCGCTGGTCTCCTCCAGTGTTTCCGCATTCCGGCACCTCAGCACTTCGGCAATTCTACTGATAAATGGTGTAAATTGCAACCACGGGCCAGTCCCGTAACATGAGCTTGAAATTCCAAACAAGGTCCCAAACTTACAGCCCACTGAATAGCTTAACATCCTCTTATTTGGTAGGTTTGCAGTGGGTACAGCTGGTTTTTCAAAGAATTGATTAATAAAACCTTTCACCTACGACAGTAGAAATCCAGAAGAATCAAAATGATTTCGCTTTACTATCCATGGTTCCTTTTGAAAAGTAAAATGTAATCCACACCAGGAGGCACTGCGGGGCTTGTTCTAGATTTAAAAAAAAAAATTTCTAGTGCTTGATCTATTTCTGTCTAAGTTCACGGACATGTCTAGCCACACAACCGTTTATTCTTTAATTCAAGCTATTTTACATGGAGTCTCTCTGTTATCTCTTGGATTGGAAATGTGGGATAAAAACTTGTGTTCTGAAAATGATTTTCCAACTGTGTCCTGGGTAGAGCTTTAATGAATGAGGAATGCCCTTAGGGATCAGCTTTTAGGTGAGTGTCCTGGGCTGCATCAAATTAGCGCAGCAGCCAGCCAGGACCTAGCGTGGAACCACCCTCCCGTCAGTACAAAGTCCGGTGGGCCAAGAAGAATGTTACTTTTATCTCTTTGGCTGTGAAGTCAGATCATAGCTTTAGGGTACAGGATGAGAATGCAGAAGAGAATGATGGAAGGGATGGCTCAAAACACACACACACACACACACACACACACACACACGCACACAACCTGGCAGATATGAAGTGTTTATCTCCAAGCGTTTATTTTCAGACTACGCATTCTGTAATGTATATAGACAGCATTCCACACTGTGAGAAGAGGCCAGTTAAAAGCCCCTACAAGTACCCCGTTACCATTATAACAAAAACCAACAAAGGTGCTTCTGCCGATGGTGTGTGAAACACAGTGACAAACCAATGAACACCCAGAACTCACATGGTCGAGGAAAGAGAGACAATGTCAGAAGTAATATCGAATTTGAAATCAGATTCCTCTTTTCCGTAAAGATGTAGAAACCTTGCCCACCCACCAGGCCAAGCCCACCACCACCCAGTCACTACCCATCCCCCATTCTCCTCCTGGGCCAAGCTGGGACAGAGCTCCATCCAGGACCAGAGATGTTCTGGAGGAGGAGGCCCCTGGCGGGGGCTCTGATGCACCGAGGCACCTGAAGGAGTGGGTGGCCACCATCCTTCAGCTGCAGCTCTGAAAGCCATAGGCCAAAACCTGACCTTGCAACTACTTGCAGTGTGACTGTTTCACCTTTTCCTGCAGACAGACAGGTTAGAGTACCCAGGCCCCCCAGGGTGTGTCATGCAAATCAGCTTTCTACAATCCCAAAAGTTCTGAATTCCAAGCACGTTTGACCAAGAGATTCAGAAAAAGGCTTTTGGACATTGCTCTTGTGAGGGTTCAAAGGAGAATCTTAATGACAGAAGTATAAGGCAGCTCTTTAAAAGAAGAGAAAGGGGGCTTCCCTGGTGGCGCAGTGGTTGAGAGTCTGCCTGCTAATGCAGGGGACACGGGTTCGAGCCCTGGTCTGGGAGGATCCCACATGCTGCGGAGCAACTAGGCCCGTGAGCCACAACTACTGAGCCTGCGCGTCTGGAGCCTGTGCTCCGCAACAAGAGAGGCCGCGATAGTGAGAGGCCCACGCACCGCGATGAAGACTGAAGACTGGCCCCCACTTGCCGCAACTAGAGAGAGCCCTTGCACAGAAACAAAGACCCAACACAGCCAAAAATAAATAAATAAATAAATTTTAAAAAAATAAAGGAATTCCTTTTAAAAAAAGAAGAGAAAGGAGGCTTAGATGAGAAGAACCCAGGTTCCAATCGGACCCCACGCTGCAGAAGGTGGGCAACCCAAACCCTCTTGCCTCCAGTCACTTGTGGAGTTGGGATTATAGGTCCAGGCACCTGGCTCCAGGAAACACAGTGAATGAGGATGCTGGTGGGCAGTAGGTAGAGTAAACTGATAGATTTTAGTGCTGGCCTCACCAGTTTGCTGGGATTTTTAAAAACGTTTTATTGGAGTAGAGTTGATTTACAATGTTGTGTTAGTTTCAGGTGTACGGCAAAGTGAATTAGTTATACATATACATATATTCATTCTTTTTCAGATTCTTTTCCCTGTAGGTTATCACAGAAGATTGAGTAGAGTTCCCTGTGCTATACAGGAGGCCCTTGTTGGTTATCTATCTTATATATATAGTAGTGTGGGTATGTTCATCTCAAACTCCTGATTCATCCCTCCCCACCACGTTTCCTTTTTGGTAACCTTAAGTTTTTTTTGTTTGTTTTTTTTAATATTTATTTATTTATTTGGTTGCGTCAGGTCTTATTTATTTATTTATTTTTATATTTATTTTTGGCTGTGTTGGGTCTTCGTTTCTGTGCGAGGGCTTTCTCCAGTTGCAGCAAGCGGGGGCCACTCATCATCGCGGTGCGCGGGCCTCTTCACTATCGCGGCCTCTCTTGTTGCGGAGCACAGGCTCCAGACGCACAGGCTCAGTAGCTGTGGCTCACGGGCCCAGTTGCTCTGCGGCATGTGGGATCTTCCCAGACCAGGGCTCGAACCCGTGTCCCCTGCATTAGCAGGCAGATTCTCAACCACTGCGCCACCAGGGAAGCCCCCGGTAACCTTAAGTTTGTTTTCGATAACTGTAAGTCTGTTTGTGTTTTATAAATAAGTTCATTTGTGTCCTTTTTGAAAAATTAGATTCCACAGGGAATTCCCTGGTGGTCCAGAGGTTAAGACTCCGTGCTTTCACTGCCGTGGGCCTGGGTTCAATCCCTGGTCAGGGAACTAAGATCTCACCAGCCACGTGGCATGGCCAAAAAAAAAAAAAAAAAAAAATAGATTCCACATATAAGTGATATCACATGATATTTGTCTTTCTCTGGCTTACTTCACTCAGTATGACAATCTCTAGGTCCATCCATGTTGCTGCAAATGGCATTATTTCGTTCTTTTTTATGGCTGAGTAATATTCCATAGCATATACATACCACATTTTCTTTATCCATTCCTCTGTTGATGGACATTTAGGTTGCTTCATGTCTTGGCTATTGTAGATAGTGTTTCAATGAACATTGGGGTGCATGTGTCTTTTTGATTTTTTTATGGTTTTCTCCAGATATATGCCCAGGAGTGGGATTGCTGGGTGATACGGTAGTTCTATTTTTAGTTTCTTCAGGAAACTCCATACTGTTCTCCATAGTGGTTGTACTAATTTACATTCCCACCAACAGTGTAGGAGGGTTCCTTGATATTTTTATTTAATTCTGGCAAATGACCAAAACCCAACTGTACAGTGGAATTGTTAATGCAGTCTGAAGTGGACCTTTATGAACCCACTGTAAAGTCTGATGGTGTTTGCTGTGTGGTGCAGACAGAAGAAAACTGGGGGGCCCCAGCCAAGTTCTTCTCTGGACCTGTGTCCTCATCTGTCAGTGACACAGTTGGATAATGAGGTGTCATTTTGAAGCACTGATCCTGTCATCTGAGAGTCAGTAAGGGGCTGGTGTCCTTTCTGGGCCCAGCGGGCTGGTAGATGGTATTCCACAGCTTAACCCACAAAGTCTGTCCTGTTTTTCCTTTGAGGAGGGGGGTTTCAGGGAGGAAAGCGGAAAGGAGTCGGACGAATAATTAACTGCCTCACTGCACAGATCAGGCCCCCCTACATGCCTTGCTCTCCAGACACAGGTAATTATTTCTCATCGTGCTCCAACTGACAGGAAGACATGCTGGATACATTTTCTTTCTTCTTTGCTTCCTCATATATCCTGTTTCCCCCAGTTTGTCTGACGCAAAAGCTCTGCTCCGGGTGGAGCCAGCCCGCCAAGCCCTCTGTCCACAGGGCAGCAGCATCAGGCCGCTTTGACACAAAGGTCTGCCTTCTCTCCGAAGCCCAGGGTGTTGGCCAGAGAGCAGAGGCTCCTGATCGATCCAGCCAGAGGTTTCAGTGAGGACTCAGCCCGATGGACCATCATGAGACGTGACCTCACCGGGTTTGGACACAGCACCCTCGCTCTGCATAGCCAGCTCGCCGTTTCAAGGGAGACCAGTGGGCAGTGTGTGCCCGAGACCCTGCTCCCACCTGGAGCCAGTCAGCCACTCCATCTGGCCTCAGAGCTCAGTACCCCCCGAGGTCCGCTGTGTGTCCCAGACACAGCCCCATGGCAGAGAGTCCTGCTGGGCTGTATGATTTCATTCCAGGTTTCCCTTGCTTTCCAGGTCCATGGTACAGGTGTCATGAAATGAGACCAGGAAGTCAAAGAATAATAAGGAGTGGAAGGAACTGAGGAGGAAAGGCAGCTGCTCTGGGGAAAGGGCAGTGAGCATCACAGCCCCACATGGATAAAGCCCAGCAGAGAGGGTGGAGAAGTTAGGTGGATAATCCATAGGACTAACTGCTTCCAGCTGATACGAGGTGGGCCTTTCACATTCTAGCTCCATGTCAAAAGCTGGCCAATCACAGCTGCATTTGGCCAGCACTTGACCAAGGCCAAACAGAAGTGGGCATCAGTGATGGGAGATTATGTTGCAACATCCAAGGTCACAGAGACTGGCTTTGCTGAGTATTCATTTTCTTTCTACCCTGGTGACCTTGCTTTCCTAATTATTAGTCCCTTTTTCTGCTTCTCCAGGAAATCCCTTCTCATCCTTGTTCCTTCCTTCACGTAACAAGTATTTACCACCATACTACTACGTGCCATGCATGGTCTAAGTACTGTGGTCATCATGAATACAATGGACAACAATGCCTGACCTTGTGATTCTTACATCCTTAACTAATTCCTTTCTCTCAGCTTGGTCAGGAAAAAATAAAAAATTTCACCTAACAGGGAATATAGGCAAGTATTGCTAAGAAGTGACATCTAACAAGAAATGAAAGCTAGCTGATGAGAAGCTTAAAAGCAAAATGTCCTTCCCCACTCCTGGCACCATCCCTACCCCAGGTATCCCAGGCCTGTTATCTTCCAACAAGACCCAGTCTGCCCGAACCTGAGGAGGTGGGACCAGCTGCCCAAACAGGAAACCTTATTTCATTCTGTAACCCTGACCTTGGGTCCTGAATCTTCCCCTCCTGTAAACAGTCCATTCAACCCAGGAAAACCTGCTGACTTGGCTGGGACAAATTCTGAAAAATTCACATAATGTTACAAACATTAAAAAAGAAAAAAAATCCCTAGATCCTAGAGGAAGTGGTATCTGATTCAATTGTTAGAAATTGCTTTATAAAGTCATGGAACAAATGGAAATTTAATCCTAACAGATGACACTGCCAGGGCAGTCACTTGTGTGCGTGGATGACTCAGTAGCATCTGTTGTAGAGGCTGGGAAAATGAGCCATGAAATCCTGAAGGCATTCCCTGCTGGAAGCAACGGCCCCGCCTCACAAATTAGTAAGCCAGGCGTTCTCAACATCCTGCTGTGAACCTTTGTGCCTAGTTCTATGAAGGTTATGACTCACCTGAGCTACCGGTCAAATGATTCTTACTCAGAGCCCTCAGTTTTTAATCTTTACTATTAAATGATCAAGGCAACAACCAGCCGAATGTCTGTCTACTTTCAAGATGTTCCTTTGAAATGACTGATTTTAGGCAACAACTGGTTTTACATAGGGTAACCCTCAAATTCTCATATTAACTGGTTGCCAAGCTTCATTAAAGGGTCACATTAGAGGCTTTAGACCTCCGTCCCTGGACCTGGGCCTTCTAAAGTGACTTTCCTCCAAACAGCACTTAACTTCCTTTAATTTAGTTAATTAATGGAACTTTTTGAAGAGAATGGTTACTTTGATCTAAACCCCTTTCTTAGTTTCTGGTTAACATTTCCAGAGAGGGACAAAGAGGGACGCCCTCACGCCTGGCAGAAGCTACCAGCAGCTCACAACTGCAGTCCTTCCTCCAAATCAGAGACCATGGAGGGCAGGAGAAGCCCTGAGAGGAAGAAGGCTGGTTAAAACTACTGCCCTTGGCATTTTCGTGGGTGTTTGTCCCAGACAGAGAGAAAAGAGCTAGGGTGGGGCTGCAAAGCACGCTCTCTGGGAAGCTGGGTCTGCAGTTTGGAAATCCTCAGTCATCCTTGCAAATCAACTAACTGGAAGCAAGCGACGGGAATTAGAAATGCTTCTACCTGCAAGCTTCCTGCAAACAACCAACAAATTCAGATAAAAATGGAAAATGCAAGTCCCACCCACCAGGAATCCTCAGTTTCCTGGCTATTCATCCTCACTGCCATCCACCTAACCAAATGGCCACAGCAGTTTTTGCTTTTCAGCTTGCCAAGGAAAGAAAAACTGTTGCCCTAGCGGCTGCTTTGGAAAAAAAAAAAGGTCAGCAACCTCAACCCAGAGATCTTACCCTGCAGCACGGGTAAAATTTTTGTTGAGGTGATAAGTTAAAAAGCAAGACTTCTGACTCTTGACTTCCACTCTGCGTTTTATGGTCAAACGCAGCCCGGACGTCCCGCGTCCCAGCGTGACTTACCTGGGAGCCGAGCCTCGGACTGAAGTTGTACCTTGAAAGGTACATCGGTGATGTTCCGAGCTTGGTCACAAGGGGGCGCTCGAGAGCCGGGCTGCCGCAGCAATACTTTGTTTTCTCAGACTTGGTGTGGCGAAGGGGGAGGGCGGGGGGGAGGGGGAGGGGGTGGCGAGGGAGATGCAGCTGGCTTTCAAAAAATCCTTTTGTTCTCTGAAATCCTGCCGCTTGCCGTTTTAGAAGGCAAAGGTTGCCACGTTACCTGTTGCCAGGGTCCTGAGAGTGCTTGGGGAAAATGTGGGCGACAAAGGTAGCGTACAAAGTCCTGGGCTCGGTGGCCTTCCAGCCCTTTGGCCGGGCTTGGCGCTGACATTTGGAGAGCAGCTGCCGCGATCGCCGAGCATTGTTTGGTTGTAGTTCTAACAGAGGAGTGGCTGCGTCTTACATCATTTCCAGGCATGAAGTGCCTGGGGTTTTTTGTTTTTTTTTTTAATGACTAATTTTCGGATCCCTCCCTCCCTGGAGTTTGGGACAGAACATGCACTGTGCACGACAGCCTCACCTCAGGAAGCCCAAGTTTTGTAGCAACTTGTTAAAATAACTCGGGTGCCTCAAAAGGAAAAAAAAAAAAAAAAGCTATGCTTCTGAAACAAACCTTTCCATTCTTCCTTCTGAGAACAATGCTGTGTTTGATTAGCCATGGAGGCTGCTCCCTGAAAGATCTGCTCTCCCCACCAGGGCCGGGCTGCTATCGGCTGAATAGATCTCTGAGCCAGACAAGCCTGGGCTCCGGGCATTTGTCTGGCATTAGGAAGCGTCTGGAATACTAGTAACTACCAACTGGCGAGCCTTATGACTACAAGAGTTCTTACACCACCCTTCCCTCTCCGTCCACATCCCTCTCCGCCCCCCTCCACCGGCACACAAGCCTGCTTTTCTCTACTTCGAGGGAGGAAAGGTTAGCTCGTTTCTGTGGTTTCCGTGGCGGATGGCTCTGGTGGTAATCAGTCCCGTAGCCACGTACCTGGAGCCAAAACTAACCAGGACAGAGGCCAGCAGAAGCCCTGGGCCCCCTCCAGGAGCCCGCGTCCCGTCCCCGCAGCCCTCTGATCACCGCCTCCTCACCATGGGGCCAGCAGGCTGCGGACCGCTGACCACCACACTTTGGGTGGCCTGTAAATGTTAAGCTGCAAATATTTTGAAACAAGGGAGCGATTTTTCCATGTGTATTTTGTTTCGTGGAGTTTCTCTCCTTTTGCAGAATTTTTCAAGTTGCAGCTGGGCACCCCTTGCTGACCACTCCAAATGCATTCATCCTCCAGACCTTTGCGCTCCTAGCTTAGTCCTCTGGGTCAAAGGACTCCCAGAGGACTGAGCTAGGAGCAGTTTCCTGGAATTCCTCGTGGAGAGCATTATCTTCTACTGGACGCGGTGTTTCAGGGAAGGCTTACTAGGCGGATGAATACAGGTGGTTTGGCTGAACAGAAGAGGTGGGATTGGAAGCCCTGTGAACATCTAGGAGCTGCATGACTTAGAGAAGTCAGTTACCTACCCTGAGCCTCAGTCTTACCATCAAACAAATGGGTTTAGTGAGATCTGTCTGGGTCGTGAGACCATGTCTATTAACTTCTTTTTCTTTTAAATTAATTTATTTATTTTTGGCTGCGTTGGGTCTTCACTGCTGCTCTTGGGCTTTCTCTAGTTGCGGCCAGCAGGGGCTACTCTTCCTTGAGGTGCACGGGCTTCTCACAGCGGTGGCTTCTCTTGTTGTGGAGCATGGGCTCTAGGTGCGAGGGCTTCAGTAGTTGTCGCAGCGGGCTTAGTAGTTGTGGCTCACAGGCTCTAGAGCACAGGCTCAGTAGTTGTGGCGCACAGGCTTAGTTGCTCCGCGGCCTGTGGGATCTTCCCGGACCAGGGATCGAACCCATGTCCCCTGCATTTGCAGGCGGATTCTTAACCACCGGGCCACCAGGGAAGTCCTGTCTATTAAATTCTTAGCACAGTGTGTGTTACGGAGGAAAGATGGACTCTCCGGTGATTCAGTTGATCTAAGGGCAGGTGAAGCATCTGGACTCATTCTCCATCTCATCATCTTTGTTTTCACCTGGGTTTGTGCTTTTATCATGTGAAGGACTCCAGCTAGATCACAGATTTGTTTGGCGTTTGGTGGGGCAGTCCAGACTGGGGAGCATGTCACCCCGGGGAGGATGATCTCCACCGTTCATTGTAAATTCAGCACTTCTGGGCCTGCTTGCCCGCAAGTGGCAGCAGCAAACTTCTCGATTAAGAGTTTTGTCTTCATCGGTGCCAATATGTGCTCCCAGGATGCCAGAACATTCCTCAATGCTACCAACAGCCTGCTGGTAACTCTCCCTGGCCTCCTCTCTTAGCATCCTTGTCAATGGGTCCCTACTTCTCAGACAGAGAGCTCGCTCCCCAGCGAGGGCCCCATATTCCATCCTTGGACGACCAACTCCTAGAAAAGTATTCTTTATGCCTTTCTGAGCTTTTCCTTTTGTGGTTTCCCTGCAGGCCTCTTATGGCCTGAGTCCATGCCATCCTTTACACAATAGCCTTCGAAATAATGGGAAACCCCTCCGTCTACCTTCTCTTGCAAACGAAACACCCTCTCTCCTTAAACCATTCCTTATAAGACATGGTTTTCCTCTCCTCAGAGAACCCTGTGATTTCCCCTTAAAGGGAGGGCAGAAAGGCGGCAAGGCAATCCTTGCCTCATTCTAGATATCACACATGTACGCAGACATGCCTTCATAGAAATAGACAACTTACCTGACGTTAAAACCACAAGTCTACTCTTCCCGTCCTGTATTTGTGCAGTCCTCCCTTTATGTCCCAAGTTTAGGTCCTCCCACATTTCTTTCCTTTGGCCTCTCCACATCATTTTGCTTTCTAAAGTAGCCTGTAGTTTCAAGTTACCTCTCTAGTCTCTCAATCTCACGTGCAATACCACTGCCCTGTCCCCTGGATTTGCGAACGTTCCAAAATCGGTGCTTCTCAAACTATCTCTGGTGATGGACAGTTTGTTTGCTTATTTGATGTCCAATCTGTTGCAGATCAACATTTTGGTAAAATGCAATAAAAATGAATTACTAGAAGAAAGAAATTAAAAAAACAAAAACATGCAAAAAACAAGCCGTCATCTTTCTAATGGATTCAACTGACAGAATCTCTGTAGAATTGCTATAAAGTTTCTAAATGCTTCCTCTGGATGTTTTCATGACCTATCTCAGGGTGCACTCATCAGATACAGATACAGGTTTGTGAATCCAAACCTGTCTGTGGGTTACACTTTGTATAGCACCGCGTCTGTGTCATAGGTGTGCTGGAAATGCTTAACAACCAGCTCTCTGGGGGGATGCCTACTGAGTCACAGCACTTGCCAATTTCCGTGGTGTAAACACTCACACCAAGGTCAGTTTCAAGCTAGCAAGGAAATGTCACTGAACACAGACTTGGGGAGGGATTTGCACAGTTGAATCTAGCAAGCTGATAAGAGCCAGCTCCAGCGCCCCACTGTTAACCCCATTCCATTTTTTAAATCTCTTTTCCAATAAAGCACTTCCTTTTGAGGGCTTGTTAACCTCCTGTTCAGCTGGACCAAATCACTCAAATCAGGAGACCTTTGTCCTCAATAGAAACTAGACCGTGGTTCCAGGCAGCCCTTCTCTCTCTGGTGGTCTGGGCTCAGCAAGAGCAGACCATCTGATACGACTCACTGCAAAGCCAAAGTTGCTCTGACTAGTAAAAGCAGATCAAATCACAGCCTGCTTTGTGGTTAAGAACAACGTAGGACAACTTGTTTACACCTACAAAGTCAGCCATGTACTTGTATATTTTGGAATTCTTCTGTTGATCTTTTGTTTTTATTTGTAATTCCTTGTGGACTTGTTCTCGTATCTGACAGCGTTTCTAACATTCAGCAACCAGGAACTGCTAAATAATTCCTCAGCATAGCTTTAGAGTACGTGACCCATTAGCTCAGCCAGTAAGTCCATATTAATAAGAAGAAATAAAAAGTAGGTTTGCTCCTACATCCGTTTTGTGTCCAGCTGACATACATAGGATAACCGGAATGAAAAGAGAGTCCAGTTAGTTTTCCAGAAATCCTTCACCACTGCAGACAAAAATAATCCCTGGCTCTGGTCTTCCTGAGACTTACAACAGCATTATCTTTCTATGCAAATGGAGAAACTATTGAAGAATCAGCTACAAACTGAAATAGGGTAGGAATTTGTTCTCATTTGTTTTTCTCCATAAGTTCTTCTTTTAAAAAAAAAAAAATTTCTTAACTCAAATGTAAAAACCAATCTCTGGTCTCTTGATGCATTACACTATTATGTGAATGAAAGTAATGACAGTGAAATCTGGAAACCTGCTTCTTCTGACTCTTCTTGTAAATGGATAGGAGACTTTTCAGCCAACTTTGAGCTGGGATAGCACATCACCAGGACCCAAAGAAGGAGAAGAAAAATCAATGTATCTGATATGAACAAATAAACCTATCCGACAAAGGAAAGCAGTAATAATGATTAAACCAACAGCATCATTTCTTTTTCAAGTTCCACTTGAGTAAAAGGAGCACTTGCGTTTTTTAATCAGTGTTTTTGAGAATGTTCCTCTTAAACAAATGAAGTGTTTCCCTTACTGCATGTAAGCCCCTCATTTTTTGTTTCTGTCTTGACCAGACAAGATTTATTAACTTGTGTTTCACCGTCCTTGGGCCGCACTCTACCACATGCCTCATGGTGCTCAGACCTCAGTGGATTCTAAATCATTCGTGGTGCTGAATCATGAGAGTAGAATTTTAAAAACAAAACAACAACAACAACAAAGAGAGAAGAGAAGTGTTCAGGGCTTAGCCTGCAAAACTAAGAAAGCGTGATGCTGGGAAAAATTGGGGGATTTAGTTGTCTGAGTTTTTGGAGTAGCCTCAAATGCACAAGAACTGGGGCATGAGGAGGAAGGGAATTTTGAGAAGTGTGAGTTGTGTGTTGGGTCTCCTTTCTTCGCCCTCAAAGTGCAATCCTAAAGATTTGAATTCCTTTAAAATTCCTATTTGATGACTGACAGGTGGTGCTTCTTTGAGTTTGACTCCGATGGCCCTGGCAGAATTGTGCCAAGCTCTAAACACCAGTAAAATCTCATAGTAAAGCCCCTGGGATGTAACCCCGTGGCGATGGTCCCCTAATTCAGAGTGAGCCAACCTCAAATTCTTACCTCATTTGGGCATCAGGGCTGGGCCAGCCTATTGAGGAAGCCACGTCCCCAGGGTCCTCCCTGTCCAGTCTAACCCTAGTGGATGCCTAGCATTGCTGCTGCTGTCCTGAAAGTCCCCGGCGATCCAAGTCCCCAGAATTATCCCTATTGACATTGAAGAGGAAATGATAACAGCCACCAGATGGCGCCAAATTGCATTTGGCCCCAGGGGGTGCGTAGCCGACCCCGACATCACACTGGAAATAATGTGACACTCCCACCCCCAAATCATAGGTATCACATCGTACTGTAAATCACAGCAAATGATACAATACTGTATTTGGCTGCGTTGTCTGGTTTTGGTTATCCACACCGAAGGAGGAAATTGGGGGTAGCTAACAAGGACCAGTAAACAATCCAAAGGATCAGACATTTGATGTTGGAAAGTGGCACTTCATTTCTTTGGAATATAGGTGGGCTGAATGTCCTGAGAACCCATTTCGAACAAAATACAGTAAGTCCCCTACATAGGAACGAGTTCTGTTCTGAGAGCGCATTCATAAGTCCAATTGTTCATAAGTCCAACGAAGTTAGCCTAGGCACCCAACTAACACAATCGGCTATGTAGTACTGTACTGTAATAGGGTTATAATACTTTTCACACAAATAATACACTAAAAAAAACAAACACAAAAAATAAAGAAAACATTTTTATTCTTACAGTACAGTACCTTGAAAAGTACAGTAGTACAGCACAACACCTGGCACGGTCACATCTTTGAAAGTTCGCAATGTAGGGACTTACTGTAATGAGTTCACATTGAAGGAGAAGTCATAAAATGATCTAGTTTCTTAGATTCGAATAGATAGATTGATTCTATCCTAATGATGGTCCCTCCCTGGCCCACCCACTCTGGTCTGCAGCTGAGTAACTGACACCGAGCATTATCCCCTTCAAATTTCCTGGGAAGCGGAAGGTAGCTCCTCAGTGGTTACAATGCATGAAACTCAATCAAGTGAGGGGAAACATCAACGATGCACGTGTCTGCATCCCTTGGCTTCCCTGTGGCTGGTGGGATAACCTGAGCCCGGGCTGGTCCTGCTCCAGCTCTGCCTCCGCCAGCGCTGTGAACCTCCCTCTGCTGGTCCTGTTACCGTTAACTCTCAGGCTCGTTAGCTAAAAGCTGCGGAGTTTGGAGTGTGTACTGCTGAGCTCTGTTCATATTTAAAGATGTGTGATTCACGCACAGCTGAGATGGAAGGTTTTCCTGGGGGAGCCTCTGCCAGTCCCAGGTAACTGAGAGGAGGCTACATTTCTATTATTCAGGTTACCCTCACCTCCAGAGCACATGTGATACTGTAATGTGACATCTGTGCATTTCTTTTCCTTCAACTCTTGGGCAAGCCCTGGGAAGTAGCCAAACATTTCTGTCCCCATCTTTTATGGTTAAGGAAATTACACCAAATCACAGGGCAGTGGAACAGCAGGGCAGAGAAATGCGATCCTTCTCTTCATTGTTCATTATAGGATGCTTTTTTTGAGTGACCTCAGGAAACACCCTGAATATCGAAGTGAGTATTTCATTCAGCGAGATGGCCTGAGTGGCAACTAGAACCATGGGTAACTAGCTAGCATTGTGTGGTCAGGATGAGTCGATTTGGTGTTAACAACAGTCCCAAAAGGAAAGGCTGAGGGTGGGGCTGGGAATGAGGTGGGGGAGAAAGTGATGGAAACACAACAGTTTGAACCATTTTTTAAGGGGACTCAACAAAAGTCTTTAGAAAGCTGGTTAAGGAATCATTCTTTACCAGGGGGCGGTTCCCACGTGGAAACTTCATTCTTTTCAATCTGTGCTTTCCTGCATCGTGCTCCACAAATATGGAGTGCTGAGAAGCAGTGTGTACAGTTTCTTCAAGACCCTGGGTTTATCCTCAGATGTTTGCAGAGAGGGGCTGCAGGCTGCTCCAGTGGGAACCTCCAAAAGGGGCGCCTCTCTGTGCAGAACCTTGGGCTGATCACGTCACCCTGAAGGACAGCACTTTGGGGAGTGGGTTCCTACAGGCCACACGCAGGCTGACCTCCCAACTAGCGGGTACATTTATTTTACAGTAGGAGACGTGTGTGTGGTGTCCTCCCTCTCAGAGGACGGATCTGCTCGGAAACAGCAACACAATTCAGAACTAAAGTTTATAGAGTGAGCACATACCCAGAAAAAGGAAGGAAGGAAGGAAAGAGGGAGGGAGGGAGGAAGGAAGAGAAAGAAAGAAAAAGAAAAGGAGGGAGGAGAAATGGAATGAAGATAAAAGCAAGGTGCAAGAAGTTAAGACAGTGGGTTGAGCTCAGCCCCCCACCGGCGCCCTGCTCCCTCCCCATCCCCTCCCCCTCCCCCATAGGCACTTTGCCCTGTTCTTAGGATTAGAACACACAGGCTCACAACCTCTTTGCTTTCTTCTTTTTTTCAATGTTCTTTATTGACCCCCAGAATCTTCTCCAATGAGTTACTTTGTTCAGCATTAGCTGTGGTTAATATTTCCCTGAGAAGGCAAAGATTTCCCAGGTCTTTTCCGTGTTACACATTATCTCTCAGGGTGCCCTGTTGCCCGGGAAGATTTCTACAGATGGCTAGTCCTGTCTGTTTTCTGTCAGTTCATATTAATCTCCATTTCAGAAACTTCCATCTCAGAGATCAGTGTTTTTCAGTCTCTTTCCCCCTCAGTTGTATGGGGGTGTCGCCTTAGAGGAGGCCCAAATATGCCCCCTAAGCAGGGATCTCACTTACTCTATCAACAGATCTGTTTTCACGTTCAATGTCTTGGTGTGTTTTGTGGGCCCTAATTTCCAATGGATGTCAGTTACAATATTGGCAATTAAAACCCATGCAGAAATCAGTGTCTTTGTTTTCACTGTCTTCCAGTGTCATCTTGCATTACAACATATAAGAAGACACCACCTCCAGTCCCACCCAGAACTACCACGAAACCTTTCATTTCTATCACAGCCCAGAGTAGCACAGAGTCGGCCCAGGACGCCTACATGGATGGACAGGGCCAGCGAGGGGATATTATCAGCCAGTCTGGACTGAGCAACTCCACGGAGAGCCTGGACAGTATGAAGGCTCTGACAGCCGCCATCGAAGCCGCCAATGCCCAGATCCACGGCCCAGCGAGTCAACACATGGGCAACAATGCTGCCACCGTCACCACCACCACCACCACCGCCATGGCCACCATCACTGCAGAGGACAGGAAGAAGGACCACTTCAAGAAGAATCGATGCCTGTCCATTGGGATACAGGTAACAGCCTCCCTTTCTGTCCTTTGAAATAGGAGCCCAGGGAGTTCCCTGGTGGTCTAGGGGTTAGGACTCGGCGCTTTCACTGTCATGGCCTGGGTTCAATCCCTGGTCGGGGAACTGAGGTCCCACAAGCTGAGTGCCTCAGCCAAAAAAATAAATAAATTTGTTAAAAAAAAAAAAAAGAAATAGGAACCCCAAATGAAGAAATGTTCCCCCCCCCCTTTTTTTTTCCAGAATATTCACTATCTTGCTATTTTGGATGATGTAGCTATTTTAGGACCAGACTTTCAAATTACTGGCTCTGGACTCCTGTATGTTGTGAAATGTGATTTTTAAAAATTACGAAGGTGTTTTGTCTATAGACATCATCAGCATCTTTTTTTTCCCCCCAAAATTCCAATCTTTTAAAATTGAAGTATAGTTGATTAGCAGCTTTTATTTTTGCTCTCGAAGTTGAATGTGGTGAGACAAGGGGAGGATAATTAAACAAACATGAACACAATCAAACATAAAGTGTCCTCAATTCCTAATGCACATTTTGATTCTCAAAAAAGGAGTGGGCATCCAAGAACAACGTGGATGATTGGATGGTGTTACAGTGTGTTCAACGCTATTGAGTAACCATACGAGAACAAAAATGTGAACCACTTCGCACAGACGTGGGAGTGATGGCCAGTGAGACCAAAGGGAAGGAGAGCGTGGAAAGCAGTAACTCCCATCACAGCATCATGAGGAAAGAATGTGCACCAGGGTCAGCGTAATTGTGGGCTATTTAATCATGCATTTCATTAAAAAGGTAGATACTTCGGCAGGCTTCTCAGTTTAGCTCTGTTTTCTGTTGCCCAATGATAAGATCAAACTGATTCTTGGTTGTTAGATGGGTTCAGCTTGGCTTACCCTGCTAGAAATTTCCTCCCATCCATGGAGAAGAGTCATTCTTTCCCCCCATTTTTGTTGTGCTGTACCGTTCTGCAGGTGCCCTTTGAATAATAACTTCCTGACGTGGTGGCCCATAAATCTATCCATGCTGAACCAACTCTAAGGCACATCTAAGCACCAGGCGTGGGGTACGTTTTCACAACGATGATGGATGTTCCCCATCCATTCTGCAGAGTCCACTTTGAAAGGACAATTAAACTTTCTCTGGTAGCAATGAGTCAATGCTTTTTTATAACCAACAGGTTACCATGGCACGACTTGTCAAGTTTCCTAAAAGAACTTGTAGCACGGGTGCTTGGGACCAGATGACCCAGGGAGAGGCCCCGGGCCGGAAGCCAGCCTCCACCCACCCTCACCCCACCCCCAATCCCAGGAGTTAATTCCCTCCCACCGCCCAGAGGATTTCGAGGGGTGGGAAAGAGCAGAGGTCGGTCTTCTGTGTCGTCCCAGGCAAATTATTTAATCTTCCTGAGACTGTTTTCTCATCGAGCCCACGTAGGATTATTTGAAGGAGGGAGTTTACAAAATGCAGCTTCCTGTAAGGCTTTCAGTTTGGGATGATGAAAAAATTCTGGGGCTGGACAGTGCTGATGGTAGCACAGTAATGGGAATGTACTTAATGCCACTGGAACTGTACACTTAAAAAGGGTTAAATGGAGAATTTTATGTCTGTTTTACCATAATTTTTAAAAAATTCCACCTTTCTTATCTGGCACATAATTGGCACCCAGTAATGTTAGCTTTCTTCTACTTCCTTAATGTTTAAATTTTTTTCTTTATTTTACATTATTTTTTCAATAGATAATATATTCCTATGGCTCAAAATTCAAAAGTTATAAAAAGACATACAGTGACCAGCCTCTCTCCCCTTGCTATTCAATCGGCAGTCAGTTCTCCTTTCCGGAGAAAATCAATATAACCAATATTTGCATCTCCCTGCAGGGATATTTTGCACATATTCAAGCAAATATATATTTATTCCCCTTTTTACCCAGACAGTAGCAGCATATACCTCACACTAGTCTATATCTTGCCTCTTTTCACTTAACAATGTATTTTAAAGGTAATTATCTGTCTTACTGTTCATTTTATTTAAAAGCGTCTATCTTAATCACCTCCCAGGTCTACTGGTTGGTTAGGTTACTCTCTAAATAATTCTTAGAATAAAGCATTCATATACTGTATGACATCCAACTTACATTATTATTATTTTCACCCAGCAAGATGAAACTACTCTGAAATTCACAAATAATGCTGGGGAGAAAGTCTGTTTCAGAGATTACCCTGCTTCTTGAATATGTGGATATTTTAGTGAGCTAAAGAATTGCTCTTACTCTTCCTCCAATCATTGTTCACAGCTATGGAAATTATATGAGAGCACTGCGTGCTTTATATGGTTGTCTCATTCTGCCTCTACAGCAGCCCTATGGCATAAGTGGTGCTATTATCTCTCCCCCAGAAGTGAGAACCCAAGGTCACACATCTTATGTTGACAGAGCCTAGATTGTACCTTGACATCTAATGTGACCACATTATGCTGCTTCTTTGATGGAGAATAATAAGTAAATTTAAATTTAGGATACAAAATAGTCATCAAATTTCATTACACTGTAATCTAATTTAAATCCTGATCCCCCAAATATGTGATACTAGGACCTTGGACTCTTTCTCACAGTTTACCTTTTTAGGGTCAGAGTTTTCAAGCCTTCCCCAACATTTTAAATTCAATCTATATCTAATAGTTAATATTATAATTATTTACTTTACAGCCTGTGTGAACTTAGGCCAATTACTTAATGGTTTCCTCATCTGGAAAATGAGAATAATAATAGTTGCTATTGCATCGGGTACTTTATATGTTGTAATAAAAACTGATGGATAGGGACTTCCCTGGTGGCACAGTGGTTAAGAATCTGCCTGTCAATGCAGGGGACACGGGTTCAATCCCTGGTCCGGGAAGATCCCACAAGCCGCGGAGCAACTAAACCCGTGCGCCACAACTACTGAGCCTGTGCTCTAGAGCCCACGAGCCACAACTACTGAGCCCGTGTGCCACAACTACTGAAGCCCATGCACCTAGATCCCGTGCTCCGCAACAAGAAAAGCCACCGCAATGAGAAGCCTGTGCACAACGAAGAGTAGCCCCTGTTTGCCGCAACTAGAGAAAGCCCGCGCGCAGCAACGAAGACCCAACGCAGCCAAAAAATAAATAAATAAATAAAATTTAAAACGACACACTGATGGATACAATATATGTAAAGTTCAAAGCATAGTGCCTGGCATATTAAGGGCTCAATAAATATTAGGTTTGATTGTTATTATTAGTATTATCCTCCTTTAAAATTTTGATTAGCCAAAAACACTAAAATTATATCATCGGCTGTGGGCTTTCTCAATTTTTTTCAGGACAGAGATTTAATTAACCCTGCAACATATTTAAAATTTTTGAATGCCTCTTCATAAATTTAAGTAGATTACCCTACATACTATATAAGAGAGGTGACATTTGTCAATATTTGGATCTAACAAAGGGGATTAAAGTCAGAGAGATAAATTTACCTGCAATGACTAAAGCTTAAGAAGATGACAACACTTTGATGCAAATAAGCGAGGTGGGGCGAGCCTGGAACAGAGTACAACGTCCTTCATCCTCGGACCCCTGCTTCCTTTCTTTCTCCCTTTCCCGGTGCATTGAGCACCACGGTTCTTAAGGAAAATATCTATCGTGCATCTTCCGAAAAAATTTCATTGGGTAATTTTGAAACTACCCCAAAGTGTAAGGCTGCAGCATCGTACTTTGGCTGACATCCTGAGCATTTTTAATTTCCATGAGTGTAGCCATATGGAATCGGTTAGAATCCCATTCAGGAAAAAGGAAGCCGTGCTCGTTTCTCACACAGAGGCAGTTTCATACACCAAATTGGTTCTACAGTAATGGGAAGGCTGAGAGCAGAAAAGGAATGCAGTAAGCGGTCACCCTTGGACTAGGGGAGCAGAAGGGGAAAGACGGGGTTACCAAAATTCAGGAACTCAGAGGAGAGGCCCATATAGCCCATCCCAGACCACTGAGGCGAGCACGGCCGGCGAGTGCCAGGACTTGCAAGGGCTGGCGCACGCGCTGTTGGGCTTCGAAAGGGCTGGGGTTGGAGCCACAGCTGCCAGCAGAAGGTGGAAACAGAAAGGAAGCCCCCTTCCCTCCTCTGACCTTCCTTGGTTAGAACCTAATTGGAGGCCAGCGAGCAAGGAAGCCTGGGAAATGTAGTCTTCAGAGTCCTGGCCCCTGTGCCACAGAGCAGCTGGGTAGAGAAGGTGGGCTTGGGGCTTCCAGACAGTAACTAAGTCACCAGAATGAGGCACTTTGTCCGATTAATAAATAAATGTGCTATTTCCCTCAATGAGCACATGCATTCAAAAGCCCGTGACGGGTGTCGTGAACATATGATCTTGGTTCACGTGTTCTTCTAGTGGGAGCAACTCACAGCACTAAATACGATTCTAGAGTATTTTAAAATATGTATTTTTATATAATATGTCACCAAAACTCACATCAACTACTTTTTCTGGTGCTTTTTCTGGTGTTCTAGTCCTGGGTGGGTGGGGGAAGGATATGGACAAATGAATAAATGGAAAGCTATTCAATATTTCTATATGGGACTACTCCAAAGTGTAAAGATGGCAATTCTCTCAAAATTCATACAAATATTTAAAGAAATTTCAATGAAAATTCCAATGTGATTTTTATCACTTAGTCGAGACTGGGGGAGGGTTTTGACAATGTGATGTTAAAGTTTATTTAGAAGAAGTTAATACCCCAAAATACCCTAGAGGTTTTGGGGTTTTTATGAGTAAAATTTATTTTTTATTTAAAAAAATTTTTAAGTTTTTAATACAAATTTTAAATGTTACTTTCCATTTACAGTTATCACAAGATATTGGCTGTATTTCCCATGTTGTACAATACATCCTTGAGACCATCTTACACCCAAGAGTGTGGGCCTCTCCCTCCCCTACCCCTATATTGCCCCTCCCTCCCTCACCACTGGTAACCACTAGCTGGTTCTCTATATCTGTGAGATTGTTTCTTTTTTGTTCTACTCACTACTTTGTTGTATCTTTTAGATTCCACATATAAGTGGTATCATACAGTATTTGTCTTTCTCTGTCTGACTTATTTCACTTAGCTTACTGCCCTGTAAGTCCATCCATGTTGCTGCAAATGGCAAATTTTCATTCTTTTTAATGGCTGAGTAATATTCCATTGTATATATGTACCACATCTTCTTTATCCATCCATCTGTTGATGGACACTTAGGTTGCTGGAGTTTTTAAATTACATTTAAAAAAAAGAATTACAGGGACTTCCCTGGTGGAGCAGTGGTTGAGAATCTGCCTGTCAATGCAGGGGACACAGGTTCGAGCCCTGGTCCAGGAAGATCCCACATGCCGCAGAGCAACTAAGCCCGTGCGCCACAACTACTGAGCCTGCGCTCTAGAGCCCGCGAGCCACAACTACTGAGCCCGCGAGCCACAACTACTGAAGCCCGCGCACCTAGAGCCCATGCTCCGCAACAAGAGAAGCCGCCACAACGAAAAGCCCACGTGCCACAAAGAAGACCCAAAGCAGCCAAAAATAAATAAATAAAATAAATAAATTTATTAAAAAAAAAAAAGAATTACAAGAGGAGACTTGTCACAGAAAATATCAAGATTTATTACAAAATTATATCAGGAATAAAAGAGAGGGAGGAGCAATAAGACCAATAGATCAATAGACCCAAAACGCATTTTTATATATGAGAATGTTTGGGTAAATATATATGGTTAAAATTTGGTATAAGATAAAGTTGGCATCTCAAACCAAAGAGACGAATTAGTTAATAAAAAGAGCCAGGTCAATTGATGATTCATGTGCAGAAAAAATATTAAATTTCTGTATCTTCTACACAAATATTTCAGGATAGTGGATTTAAGAACTAAATATGAAAAAAAAAAAATGAAAGCATAAAAACAAATATAAGAGAACTTTTGGTCTTTCCCAACTATAAAAGCTAGATTGACTACATAGTAATTTAAGATTCTCTACAATGAAGGACAAAATTTAAAAGACAAATGATAAACTGGGAAAAAATATTTACAGTATATATAGCCAAGAAAGGGTTTAAGGGTCATAAAATATAAAGAGATCCTATAAAGAAGAAAATAACTCAATAAGAAAAAAACCCCACAATAACTAGCAAAGGATATAAATAGGCAATTTACAGATAAAAATACAAGAGGTTAATAGATATTTTTCACCTGTGATATTAGCAAAAATTTTAAAGTTTGCCAATATTTAATATTGGTGAACATTTGGAAAATGGATATTCCCATACACTGATAAATGCTTTGAAGAGCAGTTTGTCAATATTCCTTACAGTTGAATACGCTCAGTACTTCCATCTAACATTTCTACTCCTAAGAATTTTTCTCACACAATATTTGCAGAATTGTTCTAATGATACATATGAAATATTAATTATAATACTAATATGAAATATTAATTATAATACTAAATGTAATAACAGCAGAGAGAAAATTACCCTGATGCCCACGTTGCTTACATAACCATTAAAAGGAGTATTTATGTAGCCAACAAAAGGATTGAGTTAGAGCTATATTTACTAACATGATAAAATGTCCAAAAGATAGCAGTGTTGATGAATAAAGCAAATTGCACACAAAAAATATATAGTATAATCTCATCTGTGTAAATTTAGTATTAATAATCATTTTTATATATAATATATTCTACATATGTTAAAAGATGGTCAAATATGCATCAAAGGATTGACAGTGCTTCGTGAGGAACTTTTGCTTTCTACATTATATACTTCTGTGTTTTAGTTTTATACAACTTATGTTAAATTGCTTTCTATTTAGAAAAAAATAATTTATTAAAAACATAGAGAAAAATGAGGAATAAATCTAACTGCTCTGAATAGTCATAAAATTTATTTCAAATTTGGGTTGGGCCTAATCTGTCACATAAGCTATCAGTTATATACAGATACATTTTCTATATGAACTATAATATATGCATAGCTATTTAGAAACTATGGAGTGATATCCAAAGCCAATTCCTTAATTTAAGGGGAAAAAAAACCGAAGATACTCTATAGTTATATTAATAAGGTTAATACCTAAATCTCCTAATGTCAACAATTGTAACTACAATAAATGAAATTTCTTCCTTCTTTTTCATTTTGTTATCTGCAAATTCAAAACTTTCAACAACACAATCCCATGAGGTGCTCCCTTCTAATACAGAGCTCACAGGTAAGTACATCCTCACAAATCCATGCAGGAATCACAGACATTTATTAGGCACTTTGGAAATGAACAAAACTGCATTTTACTAAGATCAGCAGAGTCAAAGTGCATGATAATGAAGTTGCTCATCAAACACATAAACATCGAACAAAAAGGTTATAAATCACAAAACATTCCAATAATATTACAGAGGTTTCTAATGAAATGTGACTTTGTTTTTCAAGCAAGATGACTAAAATAGAGCACCTCTACTTTTGGTTATTTCTTCAGGTGGATGATGCTGAAGAACCTAACAAAACAGGGGAAAATAAAGCACCCAGTAAGTTCCAGTCCATAGGAGTGCAAGTAGAAGAAGAGAAATGGTGAGTCCACATGCATTTGTCCCCTTTCGTCTTGATGTTGGCAAGTATGGTACAAGTATTTTTTCCCTATGATAAACCTTCAAGATTCAGTGTTATTTCCCATGAACTTCTGGGAGCATTCAGAGGGTGAGCCTGAGTCAATATTAGCTGATTCCTTCCTCTACTTTAATACTGGAGACCATTCCATTTAAATGTTAGCTAGAATAGTAGTGTTGGGGCCCAAAATATGCCTCAATGGCATGTTGATTATTTTGAATTAAAACTACTTAAGAAACAGTCAACGCAAGAGGGATACTTTCACCCTCCTCTCTGTCTCCCTGAAAGCAGGAAATAAATTTCCCATGTGAAAGGTGCTCTCTCCGTACTGGGAGGTAGAAAGACACCATTATCACCAGAGATAGGGGACTCAGGGCTGAGAAGCCTGCATACTTGTTACTTCTTTACTAATTTACTACCTAAGCCCAAACTTTGCTTAAATTCCTTACTAATTAAACACCCAAAGCTAAGTTTCTTTGTCCTGTCAATCCCTCTCATATTTATTGCTTCTTTGTCTAAAAAATATAAAAGCTATCTGCTTTGGCCACTTCTTAGGTCCCATTTCTATGCGACCTCTATGTGCACACAAATTAAATGGGTTTCTTTTTCTCCAGTCCACAGGACACAATCTGTCTTGTGTCAGTTTTATGATTGGTCCAGCCACAGGAACTCAAGAGGAGAAAAGGGGAAATGTCCCCTCCCTGACAGCAGAATAAGTGGATCCCCCTCACACACACATAAACACTGTGTTGCCGAAGTATTCCTCTTCAAAAAACCGTCGCATTTTTGACTATAGACTTTCTAAGAGTAGAGGACTTATCTTATTGGTATTTTTATTTCTAGAGCTTAATAGTGTCTCATGTTTAGTATGTGCTCAATGAATGATGAATGAATGAACGAACAAATGAGGAGTAGGAAGGGGAGAAGACTCCCTGTCACTATCCAGAATCACCAGTTTCTTTAGATTGTTCTTTAAGATAAGCTTACTTTAGTCTTAGTATCTAGAAGTAGGAAATTTAGAGTTTGAGAAGATCACAGAATCCAGAAGCTGGAAAGGACTTCTGAGGTCAGTACATTCATTTTATAAATGAGAATTTGATCTGGAGAGGTATGTGAGTTTCCCAGTCAAACTGTGAGGACCATGATGGATGGAACTATGTTTTATTGATAGTAATACCCCCAGCTTCCAGGCTGTGCTTTTCATATACTAAGTATGTAGTGAATGTTGGCTGAATGAAGTAAAACTGCAGTTATAGTGGGAGAAAGAACTCTATATTCTAAATCAGGATATCATTTCAACTTTGCCACTAACTTTTTCTGTGTTAATAAGGAGAAATCAGTTGGATGTTATCCATCCATCCATTCATCACCCATCCATTCAATAAATATCTATGCAATGTCTCCTATATACAAGGCCCCATGTAACATAAACTTAAAATCTGAGAATAAGTCATGCATCAGTTCATGGAACGGGTCCTATTTTACAGCCTCCTGTTATTGACACTGCCTTTGTATCTAAAAGATTTTCAATATACATATATATAACATTTTGATGCTACTATATCTGATATAATTATACAATGCTGGAAGCCCAGAAAATTGGTACAACCCTAATGTGGAAACTAATATGACAAAAATTAGCAATAATTATACAACTATCCAAATCCATTGACCCAGTAATTCCATTCATGGGGCTATCCTGAATGAAATCACTCAGTGAAAGGGAAAAAATTGTGGAACATTACCTATCATTGTAAAAGAAAAATGTCAATCATCAAATGTCAAGCAATAAGAGAATGCTTTTGTAAATTATGGCATGTCACCAGGATAGACTATTATACAGCTATTAAATGTGATTATAAAGAAGATGTGGAAACATGGGAGAAATTCCCATGATACAATATTAAGTGAAAAAGAGGACATAATACCCACATATAATATTCACAAAGAAGAACAAGGACTGAAATGTAATCTGTAAAAATGGTAGGTTTAGGAGTGATTTTTTTTTTTTACTCTAAAATGTTTAGTTATTGTATTTACTTCAAGTTTTAGTAATCATTATTTTCAAACCAACCCTTCTGGCACATGTTCCTTTCATTGTTTTAGAAAATGTTTTGAAAATGTAAACTTAGTAGATATGAAAGATCTCATGGTAAGAAAACATATTCTTCCTTCCCCTACAAGCCCAACTTGCTTGTTTTCCTCCATGATGTAGCGGTTAAGAACACAGACGTCTGAGCCAAGGCACCCAGATTCAAATTCTGACTCTTCCACCTACTAGCTGGGAGGCCTTGATCAAATTACTAAATATCATTTTGCCTTGGTTTCCTTATCTGTAAATAGAAGATAACAGGCAATTTCTGGTCCAGCAGGTAAAGCAGAGCTTAGAAGTCACCACTCTGTCTTAACAACAAGTAAAAAAGCTGTTCAAACTGAAAAATCAACAACTCTTCTTAAACCAGTCAGAGAAGTGAGGCCACAAGACACATCAGTGCTCTAGGTACTGCAGAGACTGACAGACAACAGAGAATCACAACTTTCTGCAGTAGAAACCCACAAGAGAAAGCCCCATGGGAACCAGTACCAGGGTAGGAAAACATGAACTGTAATTGATGAATTGCTGGCAGCTCAGTGAGGACAAGTCTGAGAGTTGAAATTTTTACAGGGACCCAGTCACAGGGGGGCCTCCATACTTTCATGAGTTTTACCTGCAGAAGATCTACCAGGTCCTCACAGTGGAAATCAGAGAAGAATCCTCTCATGCTTCTGACGGAGAGAGGGGAAAGGAACCATTCTGAAATATGCCAGAGCATTCTATTCTTAACAAGATCTGCCTGCAGGAGAAACTAATTTACCAGCGCCTTATCTGCTGGGTTTCTAATCAGAGCCTAAATCTACCTGGGAGAAGGGAAATACCTAACCCCAGCCCCTTCTTGCCATCCTGTCCTGCAGTCGAGGGAAGGGGGGGAGAGATTGAGAAACACTGTTGAAGTTCACAGTCCAAGGGCACAGGCTCATTGAAAGACTAAGATCTAATCGTAGGACTAGAGAATGCTTCCCTTCCCCACCACCTCACCACCGCATTTATTAAAAACCCATTATTCACCACAGTGGTTCTACCCAGTACATCATGTCCATCTTTCAACAATGACTTTCAAGGCATACTAAAAGGTAAAAAACCCAGCTTGCAGAGACTGAACAAGCACTAGACCCAGAGTCATCTATGACAAGAATGTTGGAAGTCTGGGTGTACTCTGATGCTTTTGCAAAAATGTTCCTATAAAAGGGTTTCATCTTCAAGGAATTCATGGAAAAGACTGACAAGTACAGGTTTCTGGTAACTGACTATACTGCTGAACTGAATGAATAAGCATTTTCAGAACTCTAACGGAAAACTGATGAATTCATAAAAGTGCTAACAAAAGATCAAGATGAAAAAAAAAATTAATTACATGGGACTGAGTGAACTGATGAGGATGATTATAATTTTTGTGACCTTCTGTTTGAATTAAAAAAAAAAATCCCACAAGGACTCAGAGGCAAAAAATATACAAATCAATTTTCACTGCAAGGTAAAGGAGCTGTTACAGTGGAGGATTACTGGACTGAATGTCAATATTATGACATAGTATGAGTGTGTTTCGTGTTTGGTAATTGCAATCATTGTTGCTTTTGTTGTGGTCATCCATTTACAATGCTTGGTGTCAGTTTATTTATCTCTTGTAAAAATAAAATACAGTGTGTGTGTGAAAAAAATAAATAAGTAAAAGATTTAAAAAGTTAAAAAAAAATACTAAAAGCAGGAAAAAAAAAAGCTTGGATGGATGGCTGGGTAGATGGAGAGATAATAGGAAGTATTCATAAATTCACTGGTGAAATTTGGTAGGTTGAATCAATTGAATCTAAATCAAATATTTCTTTAGAGGGTGTGGAGACATGCAGCTTTTAGGTTAAATGACAGTTTAGAGAAGTGGCAAGTAAATAAAGGTTTTGTACATTAAAATAAAGATCTGGGTTACACAGTTTGATAGCAATTAAAAAGAAAAAGAATGTTGGAAGTAACAGATGAGGAATTTTTTTACACTATGATTAAAATGCTAAAGGCTTTAATAGAAACAGCAGACAGCATACAAGAACAGATGAATAATGTAAGCAGAAAAATGGAAATTCTAAGAAAAAATAAAAAACAAACGCTAGAGATTGGAAACACTGTACCAGAAATGAAGAATGCTTTTGATGGGCTCATTAGTAGACTAGGCATGGCTGAGGAAAGAATCTCTGAGCTTGTGGATACAACAGTAGAAACCTCCAAAACTGGAAGCAAAGAGGAAACAAAACCTGAAAAAAATCAGAACAGAATATCCAAAAACTCTGGGACAATTACAGAAGGTGAACATATGCATAATGAGAATACCAGAAGGAAAAGACAGAAAGGAACAGAAGCAACATTTGAAGCAATAGTGACTGAAAATTGCCCCAAATTAGTGTCAGACACCAAACTACAGATTTAGGAAGCTCATAGAAGGCCAAGCAGGATAAATGCCCAATACAATACACCTAGACATGTCATATTCAAAGAAAACCAAGGAAAAATTCCTGAAACAAGCCAGAAGGAAAAGACACCTTTCCTATTGAGGGGCAAAAATAAGGATTATATGTGACTTTTCCTCAGAAACCATGCAAATAAGAAGAGAATAGAGTGAAATATTTAATATTAGAGAGAAAAAAACACCAGCCTAGAATCCTATACTCTGTGAAATTATCCTTCAAAAGGGAAGGAAAAATAAAGACTTTCTCAGACAAACAAAAATTGAGGGAATTTGTAGCTGGTAGATCCAACTTGTGGGAATGTTAAAAGAAGTTCTTCAGAGAGAAGGAAAATGATATAGGCCAGAAACTCAGATCTACATGAAGAAAGGAAAAGCATCAGAGAAGGAAAAAGTGAAGGTAAAAGAAAAACTTTCATTTATCTTATTCTTAATGGATCTAACAAATAACAGTTTGTTCAAAATAATAATAGGAACAATATATATGAATATATTATACTCTTGAGTATAAATGAATTGAATAACAGCAATGATACAAAGGATGAAAGGCAAGAATTAGGGCTACTTAATTATTATAAGGTACTTGCACTACTCTTGAAGTGATATAGTATTATTTGAAAATGAACTTGGATTAGTTGTAAAATGTACAGTGAAAACTCTAGGGCAACCACTAAAAAGAGTGAAAAAGAAGTATAACTTACATGCTAAGAAAAGAGGGAAATGTGTGGAAGACAAAACTAGGACAACAAATAAAAAACAGTAACAAATATGGTAGCTATTAATCCAACGATATCAATAATCACTTTAAACATCAATTGTCTAAATATACCAATTAGAAGACAGACGTTGTCAGAGTGGATTAAAAACAATACCCAATTTTATGTTTTCTACAAGGAACCCACATTAAATATAAAGACACATACAGATTAAAAGTAAGGGAATCAGACTTCCTGGTGGCGCAGTGGTTAAGAATCCACCTGCCAGTGCAGGGGACACGGTTCAAGCCCTGGTCTGGGAAGATCCCACATGCTGCAGAGCAACTAAGCCTGTGCACCACAACTACTGAGCCTGAGCTCTAGAGCCCGCAAGCCACAACTACTGAGCCCATGTGCCACAACTACTGAAGCCCATGCGCCTAGAGCCTGAGCTCCACAACAAAGAGAAGCCACCACAATGAGAAGCCCGTGCACCACAACAAAGAGTAGCCCCCCCACTCGCCACAACTACAGAAAGCCCGTGTGGAGCAATGAAGACCCAACACAGACAAAAATAAATAAATTTATTAAAAAAATAAGAATAAAAGTAAGGGGATCAGAGTGAAGTAAGTCAGAAAGAGAAAAACAAATACCGTATGCTAATACATATATATGGAATCTAAAACAAACAAAAAAATGGTTCTGAAGAACCTAGGGGCAGCACAGGAATAAAGATGCAGACGTAGAGAATGGACTTGAGGATACGGGGAGGGGGAAGGGTAAGCTGGGACGAAGTGAGAGAGTAACAATGACATATATACACTACCAAATGTAAAATAGATAGCTAGTGGGAAGCAGCTGCATAGCACAAGGAGATCAGCTCGCTGCTTTGTGACCACCTAGAGGGGTGGGATAGGGAGGGTGGGAGGGAGATGCAAGCGGGAGGGGATATGGGGATATATGTATACATATAGCTGATTCACTTTGTTATACAGCAGAAACTAACACAACATTGTAAAGCAATTATACCCCAATAAAGATGTTAAAAAAAAATTTTTTTTTAAAGTAAGGGAATGGAGAAAGATATACCATATTTACACTAGTCAAAAGAAAGCAGATGTGGCTATATTAATTTCAGACAGCAGACTTTGGAGTAAGGAAAATTAGCAGAGATAAGGAGGGATATTACATAATGATAAAGCATTCAGTTCTCCAAAAAGACATAACAATCTTTAATGTTTATATGCCTAATAAGAGCATCAAAATACATGAAGCAAAAACTGATAGTATTGCAAGGAAAAACAGATGAATCCACTCTTATATTTGAAGACTTCAACCCCCTCTATCAAAAATAGACAGATCCAGAAAGCCAAAAATCAGAAAAGACATAAATGAACTCAACAGCACCATCAATCATCTGAATATAATTGACATCTGTAGACTACTTCATCTAACAGCAGCAGATTACACATTCTTCTCAAATTCATATGGAACATTCACCAAGATAGACCACATTCTGGGCAACAAAACATATCTTGATACATTTTAAAGAATAAAAGTTGTACAATGTCTGCTCTCAGACCACAGTGGAATTAAACTAGAAATCAATAACAGAAAGATGGCTGGAAATTTCCAAAATATTTAGAGATTAAACAATACATTTCCAAATGACACATGAGTCAAAGAAGAACTCTCAATAGAAATTTTTAAATATTTTGAACTGAATGAAAATAAAAACACAACTTATCAAAACTTGTGTGATGCAGCAAAAATAGCACTTAGAGCAAAATTTATAGCATTGAATGCATATGTTAGAAAGGAAGAAAGATCTAAAGTCAATTGCCTATGCTTCCACCTTACCAGACTAGAAGAAGAAGAGCAATTAAATCCAAAGTAAGCAGAAGAAAAGAAACAATAAAAATTAGAGCAGAAATTAATGAAATTGAAAATAGCAAATCAATATAGAATATCCACAAAACCAAAAGCTTATTCTTTGAAAAGACCAATAAAATTGATAAGCCTCCAGCCAGGCTAACTAAGGAAAAAAAGAAAGAAGACACAAATTACTAATATCAGAAATTAAGGGACTTCCCTGGTGGTACAGTGGTTAAGAATCCGCCTGCCAATGCAGGGGACATGGGTTTGATCCCTGGTCCAGGAGGATCCCACATGTCGCGGAGCAACTAAGCCCGTGCACCACGACTACTGAGTCTGCGCTCTAGAGCCCACAAGCCACAACTACTGAGCCTGCGTGCCACAACTACTGAAGCCTGCACGCCTAGAGCCTGTGCCCTGCAACAAGAGAAGCCGCCGCAATGAGACGCCTGCACACCTCAACGAAAGAGTAGCCCACGCTCACCACAACTAGAGAAAGCCTGTGCACAGCAGTGAAGACCCAACACAGCCAAAAATAAATAAATAAAATAAATTAAAAAAAAAAAAGAAATTAGAGGGGAACATCACACAAATCCCATGGAAATTAAAAGGATAATAAAGGAATATTATGAACAACTCTATGCCCACAAATAATAACCTAGATAAAATGGACCAATTCCTTAAAATATATAATCTGCCAAAACTCACACAAGAAGAAATAGACAATCTGAATAGGCCTATATCTATTAAAGAAATTGAATCAATAAATAATAATCATCCAAAGGAGAAATCACCAGGCCCAGATGGGCTCACTGGTGAATTCTACAAAATATTTAAGGAATGACTTATATCAATCCTCTATAATCTCTTCCAAAGATAGAAGCAGATGGAATACTTCCTAAATCATTCTATGAGGCCAGCATTACACTAATACCAAAACCAGAAAAAGACATGATGAGAAAAGAAAACTACAATCCAATATCTCTCATGAACATAGATGCAAAAATTCTCAAGTATTAACAAGTCAAATTCAACAATATATAAAACAAATTGTACACCATGACCAAGTAGGTTTTATCTCAGATATGCAAGGCTGGTTCAACATTTGAAAATCAATTAATGTAATCCATCACATCAACTGGCTAAGAAGAAAAACCACATGATCACATCAATAAATGCAGAAAAAGCATTTGACAAAATCCAATACTAAGTCCTGATCAAAAATTCTCAGCAAACTAGGAATAGAGGGGAACTTTCTCAACTTGATAAGGAATATCTATGAAAAACCTACAGCCAACATATTAGTTAATGGTGAGGACCTTGAAGCTTTTGTGCTAAGATCAGGAACAAGGTAAGAATGTTCCCTCTTACCACTGCTTTTCAGTATCATACTGGAAGTCTTGGTTAATGCAATAAGGCAGGAAAAGGAAATACCAGGTATACAGATTGGAAAGGAAGAAACAAAACTGTGTTCACAGATAACACGATTGTCTACGTAGAAAATCTGAATGAATTGACAAAAAAACTCCTGGAACTAACAAATAATTATACCAAGTTTGCAGGATACAAGGTGAATATACAAAAGTTAATCACTATCCTGTATACCAGCAATGAAATAAGAAAAAGAAATAAGCTATCAAGCCACAAAAAAGACAAGGAGGAAACTTAAATGCAGGTTATTAAGTAAAAGAAGCCAATCTGAAAAGGCTACATACTGTATGATTCCAACTATACAACACTCTGGAAAAGGCAAAACTATAGAGACAGTAGAAAAAAAGTGTTTGGGGGAAGGGAAGGGTAAATAAGCAGAGCACAGATGATTTTTAGGGCATTGAGACTAGTCTGTATGATACTACAGTGGTGTCATTTTACATCTGTGCAAACCCATACAATATACCACACCAAGAGTGAACTTTAATGTGAACTGTGAACTTTGGATGGTAATGACATGTCAATGTAGGCTCATCACTAGTAACAAATGTATCACTCCAGTGGGAGATGGTGATGGTGGGGAGGCTGTATATGTCAGGGCATAGGAGGTATACGGGAAATCACTGTACTTTCTGCTCAGTTTTGCTGTGAACCTAAAACTTCTCTAAAATGTATTAATTTTAAAAAAAGAGAGAAGGGTACACAATAGGGTAAACATCAGTGTTGTCCTGGGGTGTTTTGTTTAATATATGTAAAACGTTTAGAAAAATACTTGACACACAGGAAGCACTATATAAGTGTTTCCTATTCTATTAGGTACCTAAATAGAATCTCTCTAAAGACTGACATCTCAAGAAAGCAATTATACCATCTTTTCTTTAAAAATAAGAGAAAATTGAGACTTCCCTGGAGGTCCAGTGGTTAAGACTCTGTGCTCCCAATGCAGGGGGTACGGGTTGGCCCCTGATCCCTGGTCAAGGCCAAAAGTAAAAATAAAAAAATAATAAAATATAAAATGAAAATAAGAGAAAATCATCTGAATTTTTTTTAATGTACTTCAAACATTTCCCCTGCAGTCAACAATTCTGTATCACCAAATTCATGCCCTGACACTTGTCCATCTACAGGAGTGTTTAATATTACATTATTTGGACATGCCTAATAGCAACCCCCAAACTTCAAATGAGCTACTTTCATCATGTTATTAAAAAGTTGAATAATTAATAAATTATTGAAGTTCATAGGATGCTCAAGGTCCTCAGTAAACTGAGGGATTTCTTTCAAATTCATCCCCCAAAAGGGCTAGCAGCCCCAATTTTGCTGCTTAACCTTCCAAAATATACCCATCCTCAAAGGTCACTTTGTAGTTAACCGCTATGAAGTAAATAAGCATTAAAAATTGATGTTAATGATTGTTTTGAGCCTTTCCAAAAGGAACCCACTGTCAAACAAGCAGGGATTACTTGTTTCTTCTGTTTCTAATTATAATTCTTTTTGTAATTTTGCTGGTAGTCATTCATTTAGATAGGATCTTAAAACACAAAATTGGGCAGATGAGATTTCTTAAAGACAGCTGTGGGCTCTCGCCAGGTGTCCTGGAGTGAGTGACATCGTCTTTAAACCTGGCGTGGCAATGCCTGACGCACCGCAGTGATGCCCAGGGAAGACAGGGCGACCTGGAAGTCCAATTATTTCCTTAAGATCATCCAACTTCTGGATGATTATCCGAAATGCTTCATTGTGGGAGCAGACAATGTGGGCTCCAAGCAGATGCAGCAGATCCGCATGTCTCTCCGAGGGAAGGCCGTGGTACTGATGGGCAAGAATACAATGAGGCGCAAGGCCATCCGAGGGCATCTGGAAAACAACCCAGCTTTGGAGAAACTGTTGCCTCACATCCGGGGGAACGTGGGCTTTGTGTTCACCAAGGAGGACCTCACTGAGATCAGGGACATGCTGCTGGCCAATAAGGTGCCAGCTGCCGCCCGTGCTGGTGCCATAGCCCCATGCGAAGTCACTGTGCCTGCCCAGAACACTGGTCTGGGGCCTGAGAAGACCTCCTTCTTCCAGGCTTTAGGCATCACCACTAAAATCTCCAGGGGCACCATCGAAATCCTAAGTGACGTGCAGCTGATTAAGACTGGAGACAAAGTGGGAGCCAGTGAAGCCACATTGCTGAACATGCTGAACATCTCCCCCTTCTCCTTCGGGCTGGTCATCCAGCAGGTGTTTGACAATGGCAGCATCTACAACCCGGAAGTACTTGACATCACAGAGGAAACTCTGCATTCTCGCTTCCTGGAGGGTGTCCACAATGTTGCCAGCATATGTCTGCAGATTGGTTACCCAACTGTTGCATCTGTACCCCATTCTATCATCAGTGGGTACAAGCGGGTCCTGGCTTTGTCTGTGGAGACTGATTACACCTTCCCACTTGCTGAAAAGGTCAAGGCCTTCTTGGCTGGTCCACCTGCATTTGTGGCTGCTGCCCCCGTGGCAGCTGCCACCACTGTTGCTCCTGCTGCTGCAGCTGCAGCCCCAGCCAAGGCTGAAGCAAAGGAGGAGTCGGAGGAGTCGGACGAGGACATGGGATTTGGTCTCTTTGACTAATCACCAAAAAGCAGCCAACTCAGCCAGCTTTATTTGTGAAACAAGGAAATAAAGGCCTACTTCTCTTACAGGAAAAAAAAAAAAAAAAAAGACAGCTGTGGGGTTTTTTAAAAAAAATTACCCAGTGCTAAAGATGAGACTTATTTTCACATTGAATGGCCATTACAATCCATCTTTTCCTTCCCCAAATAAACAGACTGAAAAACAACACTAACCTAACAAAAAGTGAAAAAAGAATGAAAATAGAGCCAGAGAAAGAAAGAGATAGTGCAAAGAGAGGAAGATTAAAAGACTTTGGAAGAGGCCCAGAGACTCCTCATCACCTTTTGAAACCATCACAATTTAGGAACCAAATCTGACATAACAAAGTCCATCTGGCTGATACATCTATTCAGAGGTAGACTTGTAAATTCAGGGATCTCTTCAGTGTTCCCTATCCAAACAAAAGGAAAATTAATAACTCATTAGTAAAAACATAAAATGCACTGGGTAACCAATCTACTTCAAGAAAAAGAATCAAAATGGAGTATCACAAATCTTCCTGGTATATTTGCAGGCAGCCATCACACCCTGAAAATGCCATTGGTAGCAGGTGCCACGTCCATTCTCCAGAGCTGCCTCACCGTGGGGACTGGGCAGCGAGGAAGGCTGCCTAAAGATCACTAGTTTAAATGCCATGGCAGCACCAAGCCAGGGTCAATGAATGCATGTGGTTTTGAAGCAAGACTGCTTTCTTAAGCCAATAAAGAAATGCCTCTGGGACTTCCCTGGTGGCGCAGTGGTTAAGAATCCGCCTGCCAATGCAGAGGACACAGGTTCGATCCCTGGTCCGGGAAAATCCCACATGCCGCGGAGCAACTAAGCCCCTGCGCCACAGCTACTGAGCCTGCGCTCTAGAGCCCGCGAGCCACAACTACTGAGCCTGCGTGCCACAACTACTGAAGCCCATGTGCCTAGAGCCCGTGCTCCACAACAAGAGAAGCCACCGCAATGAGAAGCCCGCGCACCACAACGAAGAGTAGCCCCAGCTCACCGCAACCAGAGAAAGCCCGTGCCCAGCAATGAAAACCCAACGCAGCCAAAATAAATAAATTAAAAAAAAAAAAAAGAAAGAAATGCCTCCTCTCCATCCAACATTAGCTATCTGTCCCCAATTCCTGTTTCACGGGTCAGCTAGTAGGATTATTCAATAGGATCCACATGGCATATTTTTGCTGCTCTGCAGGACTGATCCTAAGCAAAGCAGGCACATCTTGCCAACCCCTCTCCCAGGGACACTCCCCTCAGCTGCTGCTCTATCCCAGGGCCTCCAAGCATCCCACCCCCATTCTCTCCCATCCTTTGGACTGCTCCCCAGGAGTTTGCATGAGGTCTTCTTGTCTTTCAAGCTGATAATTAGCGAAACTAGTAAACCAACCCTTTCTATTGACTAAGGTGAAAAAGCTAAAAGACTCCCAGGGATCTCCTCTTTCCTTCCAAGTAACAATTGTATTTCAACAGTAGTTCAAACTAGACTTTCTTACATTAGCCCACTAAGTGACTCCAAGACTCTTAACAGTGGACATAAAGAGGAAGAATATTATCATTTTCCTTATAAAAAGAGCATGCAGATTTACTTGCAGGAAAACATACAGCAGTGTGTTAACAGTTTATATAACTCTCTGATCGACTTTGGAGCAATTGAAAAAACTGTGATTATACGTGTGGATGGAGAGATAGAGAGATACCTTTTTTTTTTTAAACATCTTTATTGAAGTATAATTGCTTTACAATGGTGTGTTATTTCTGCTTTATAACAAAGTGAATCAGTTATACATACACATATGTTCCCATATCTCTTCCCTCTTGCATCTCCCTCCCTCCCACCCTGCCTATCCCACCCCTCTAGGTGGTCACAAAGCACCGAGCTGATCTCCCTGTGCTATGCGGCTGCTTCCCACTAGCTATCTATTTTACATTTGGTAGTGTATATATGTCCATGACACTCTCTCACCCTGTCACATCTCACCCCTCCCCCTCCCCATATCCTCAAGTCCATTCTCTAGTAGGTCTGTGTCTTTATTCCCATCTTGCCACTAGGTTCTTCATGACCTTTTTTTTTCCCCTTAGATTCCATATATATGTGTTAGCATACTGTATTTGATTTTCTCTTTCTGACTTACTTCACTCTGTATGACAGACTCTAACTCCATCCACCTCATTACAAATACCTCCATTTCATTTCTTTTTATGGCTGAGTAATATTCCATTGTATATATGTGCCACATCTTCTTTATCCATTCATCCGATGATGGACACTTAGGTTGCTTCCATGTCCTGGCTATTGTAAATAGAGCTGCAATGAACATTTTGGTACATGACTCTTTTTGAATTATGGTTTTCTCAGGGTATATGCCCAGTAGTGGGATTGCTGGGTCGTATGGTAGTTCTATTTTTAGTTTTTTAAGGAACCTCCATACTGTTCTCCATAGTGGCTGTATCAATTTACATTCCCACCAACAGTGCAAGAGGGTTCCCTTTTCTCCACACCCTCTCCAGCATTTATTGTTTCTAGATTTTTTGATGATGGCCATTCTGACCGGTGTGAGATGATACCTCATTGTAGTTTTGATTTGCATTTCTCTAATGATTAATGATGTTGAGCATTCTTTCATGTGTCTATTGGCAATCTGTATATCTTCTTTGGAGAAATGTCTATTTAGGTCTTCTGCCCATTTTTGGATTGGGTTGTTTGTTTTTTTGTTATTGAGCTGCATGAGCTGCTTGTAAATCTTGGAGATTAATCCTTTGTCAGTTGCTTCATTTGCAAATATTTTCTCCCATTCTGAGGGTTGTCTTTTGGTCTTGTTTATGGTTTCCTTTGCTGTGCAAAAGCTTTTAAGTTTCATTAGGTCCCATTTGTTTATTTGTGTTATTTCCATTTCTCTAGGAGGTGGGTCAAAAAGGATCTTGCTGTGACTTATGTCATAGAGTGTTCTGCCTATGTTTTCCTCTAAGAGTTTGATAGTGTCTGGCCTTACACTTAGGTCTTTGATCCATTTTGAGTTTATTTTTGTGTATGGTGTCAGGGAGTGTTCTAATTTCATACTTTTACATGTACCTGTCCAGTTTTCCCAGCACCACTTATTGAAGAGGCTGTCTTTTCTCCACTGTATATGCTGGCCTCCTTTATCAAAGATAAGGTGACCATATGTGCATGGGTTTATCTCTGGGCTTTCTATCCTGTTCCATTGATCTATGTTTCTGTTTTTGTGCCAGTACCAAACTGTCTTGATTACTGTAGCTTTGTAATATAGTCTGAAGTCGGGGAGCCTGATTCCTCCAGCTCCACTTTTCGTTCTCAAGATTGGTTTGGCTATTCGGGGTCTTTTGTGTTTCCATACAAATTGTGAAATTTTTTGTTCTAGTTCTGTGAAAAATGCCAGTGGTAGTTTGATAGGGATTGCATTGAATCTGTAGATTGCTTTGGGTAGTAGAGTCATTTTCACAATGTTGATTCTTCCAATCCAAGAACATGGTATATCTCTCCATCTGTTTGTATCCTCTTTAATTTCTTTCATCAGTGTCCTATAATTTTCTGCATACAGGTCTTTTGTCTCCTTAGGTAGGTTTATTCCTAGATATTTTATTCTTTTTGTTGCAATGGTAAACGGGAGTGTTTTCTTAATTTCACTTTCAGATTTGTCATCATTAGTATATAGGAATGCAAAAGATTACTGTGCATTAATTTTGTATCCTGCTACTTTACCAAATTCATTGATTAGCTCTAGTAGTTTTCTGGTAGCATCTTTAGGATTCTCTATGTATAGTATCATGTCATCTGCAAACAGTGACAGCTTTACTTCTTCTTTTCCAATTTGGATTCCTTTTATTTCTTTTTCTTCTCTGATTGCTGTGGCTAACACTTCCAAAACTATGTTGAATAATAGTGGTGAGAGTGGGCAACCTTGTCTTGTTCCTGATCTTAGTGGAAATGGTTTCAGTTTTTCACCATTGAGGACAATGTTGGCTGTGGGTTTGTCATATATGGCCTTTATTATGTTGAGGAAAGTTCCCTCTATGCCTACTTTCTGCAGGGCTTTTATCATAAATGGGTGTTGAATTTTGTCGAAAGCTTTCTCTGCATCTATTGAGATGATCATATGATTTTTCTCCTTCAATTTGTTAATATGATGTATCACGTTGATTGATTTGCGTATATTGAAGAATCCTTGCATTCCTGGAATAAACCCCACTTGATCATGGTGTATAATCCTTTTAATGTGCTGTTGGATTCTGTTTGCTAGTATTTTGTTGAGGATTTTTGCATCTATGTTCATCAGTGATATCGGCCTGTAGTTTTCTTTCTTTGTGACATCTTTGTCTGGTTTTGGTATCAGGGTGATGGTGGCCTCGTAGAATGAGTTGGGGAGTGTTCCTCCCTCTGCAATATTTTGGAAGAGTTTGAGAAGGATAGGTGTTAGCTCTTCTCTAAATGTTTGATAGAATTCGCCTGTGAAGCCATCTGGTCCTGGGCTTTTGTGTGTTGGAAGATTTTTAATCACAGTTTCAATTTCAGTGCTTGTGATTGGTCTGTTCATATTTTCTATTTCTTCCTGGTTCAGTCTCGGCAGATTGTGCATTTCTAAGAATCTGTCCATTTCTTCCAGGTTGTCCATTTTATTGGCATAGAGTTGCTTGTAGTAATCTCTCATGATCGTTTGTATTTCTGCAGTGTCAGTGGTTGCTTCTCCTTTTTCATTTCTAATTCTATTGATTTGAGTCTTCTCCCTTTTTCTCCTGATGAGTCTGGCTAATGGTTTATCAATTTTGTTTATCTTCTCAAAGAACCAGCTTTTACTTTCATTGATTTTTGCTATTGTTTCCTTCATTTCTTTTTCATTTATTTCTGATCTGATCTTTATGATTTCTTTCCTTCTGCTAGCTTTGGCGTTTTTTTGTTCTTCTTTCTCTAATTGCTTTAGGTGCAAGGTTAGGTTGTTTATTCGAGATGTTTCCTGTTTCTTGATGTAGGCTTGTATTGCTATAAATTTCCCTCTTAGAACTGCTTTTGCTGCATCCCATAGGTTTTGGGTCGTCGTGTCTCCATTGTCATTTGTTTCTAGGTGTTTTTTGATTTCCCCTTTGATTTCTTCAGTGATCACTTCGTTATTAAGTAGTGTATTGTGTAGCCTCCATGTGTTTGTATTTTTTACAGATCTTTTCCTGTAATTGATATCTAGTCTCATAGTGTTGTGGTCGGAAAAGATACTTGATACGATTTCAATTTTCTTAAATTTACCAAGGCTTGATTTGTGACCCAAGATATGATCTATCCTGGAGAATGTTCCATGAGCACTTGAGAAAAATGTGTATTCTGTTGTTTTTGGGTGGAATGTCCTATAAATATCAATTAAGTCCATCTTGTTTAATGTATCATTTAAAGCTTGTGTTTCCTTATTTATTTTCATTTTGGATGATCTGTCCATTGGTGAAAGTGAGGTGTTAAAGTCCCCTACTATGACTGTGTTACTGTCGATTTCCCCTTTTATGGCTGTTAGTATTTGCCTTATGTATTGAGGTGCTCCTATGTTGGGTGCATAAATATTTACAATTGTTATACCTTCCTCTTGGATCGATCCCTTGATCATTATATAGTGTCCTTCTTTGTCTCTTGTAATAGTCTTTATTTTAAAGTCTATTTTGTCTGATATGAGAATTGCTACTCCAGCTTTCTTTTGATTTCCATTTGCATGGAATATCTTTTTCCATCCCCTCACTTTCAGTCTGTATGTGTCCGTAGGTCTGAAGTGCGTCTCTTGTAGACAGCATATATATGGGTCTTGTTTTTGTATCCATTCAGCCAGTCTGTGTCTTTTGGTGGGAGCATTTAATCCATTTACATTTAAGGTAATTATCAATATGTATGTTCCTATTACCATTTTCTTAAATGTTTTGGGTTTGTTATTGTAGGTGTTTTCCTTCTCTTGTGTTTCTTGCCTAGAGAAGTTCCTTTAGCATTTGTTGTAAAGCTGGTTTGGTGGTGCTGAACTCTCTCAGCTTTTGCTTGTCTGTAAAGGTTTTAATTTCTCCGTCAAATCTGAATGAGATCCTTGCTGGGTAGAGTAACCTTGGTTGTAGGTTTTTCTCCTTCATCACTTTAAGTATATCCTGCCACTCCCTTCTGGCTTGCAGAGTTTCTGCTGAAAGATCAGCTGTTAACCTTATGGGGATTCCCTTGTGTGTTATTTGTTGTTTTTCCCTTGCTGCTTTTAATATGTTTTCCTTATATTTAATTTTTGATAGTTTGATTAATACGTGTCTTGGCGTGTTTCTCCTTGGATTTATCCTGTATGGGACTCTCTGTGCTTCCAGGACTTGATTAACTATTTCCTTTCCCATATTAGGGAAGTTTTCAACTATAATATCTTCAAATATTTTCTCAGTCCCTTTCTTTTTCTCTTCTTCTTCTGGGACCCCTATAATTCGAATGTTGGTGCGTTTAATGTTGTCCCAGAGGTCTCTGAGACTGTCCTCAGTTCTTTTCATTCTTTTTTCTTTATCCTGCTCTGCAGTAGTTATTTCCACTATTTTATCTTTCAGGTCACTTATCCGTTCTTCTGCCTCAGTTATTCTGCTATTGATCCCTTCTAGAGTATTTTTAATTTCATTTATTGTGTTTTTCATCGTTGCTTGGTTCCTCTTTAGTTCTTCTACGTCCTTGTTAAATGTTTCTTGCATTTTGTCTATTCTATTTCCAAGATTTTGGATCATCTTTACTATCATTATTCTGAATTCTTTTTCAGGTAGACTGCCTATTTCCTCTTCATTTGTTAGGTCTGGTGTGTTTTGACCCTGCTCCTTCACCTGCTGTGTGTTTTTTTGTCTTCTCATTTTGCTTATCTTACTGTGTTTGGGGTCTCCTTTTCACAGGCTGCAGGTTCGTAGTTCCCGTTGTTTTTGGTATCTGTCCCCAGTGGCTAAGGTTGGTTCAGTGGGTTGTGTAGGCTTCCTGGTGGAGGGGACTAGTGCCTGTGTTCTGGTGGATGAGGCTGGATCTTGTCTTTCTGGTGGGCAGGTCCACGTCTGGTGGTGTGTTTTGGGGTGTCTGTGGCCTTATTATGATTTTAGGCAGCCTCTCTGCTAATGGATGGGGCTGTGTTCCTGTCTTGCTAGTTGTTTGGCATAGGGTGTCCAGCACTGTAGCTTGCTGGTCGTTGAGTGAAGCTGGGTCTTGATGTTGAGATGGAGATCTCTGAGAGATTTTCGCCGTTTGGTATTACGTGGAGCTGGGAGGTCTCTTGTGGACCAGTGTCCTGAAGTTGGTCCTCCCACCTCAGAGGCACAGCCCTGATGCCTGGCTGGAGCACCAAGAGCCTTTCATCCACATGGCTCAGAATAAAAGGGAGAAAAAATAGAAAGAAAGAAAGAAAGAAAGAAAGAAAGAAAGAAAGAAAGAGGATAAAATAAAATAAAATAAAGCTATTATAATAAAAAATAAGAAAAAAAATTAAGAAAAAAAATTTTTTTAATTTTTAAAAATAGATTTATTAATTTTTTATAATAAAAAATAAGAAAAAAATTATTAAGAAAAAAATTTATTAAGAAAAAAATTTTTAATTTTTTAAAATAAAAAATATGAAAAAACTTATTAAAAATTTTTTTAATTTTTAAAAATAGAAAATAAGGAAAAAATTATTAAGAAAACATTTATTAGGAAAAAAAATTTTTTTAAGTTAAAAAAAAAAAAAACAAAAAAAAACGGACGGACCTAACCCTGGGACTAATGGTGAAAGCAAAGCTATACAGACAAAATCTCACCCAGAAGCATACACATATACACTCACAAAAAAAAGGAAAAGGGGAAAAATTAATATATCCTGCTCCCAAAGTCCACCTCCTGAATTTGGGATGACTCGTTGTCTATTCAGGTATTCAACAGATGCAGGCACATCAAGTTGTTCGTGGAGCTTTAATCCGCTGCTTCTGAGGCTGCTGGGAGAGATTTCCCTTTCTCTTCTTTGTTCGTATAGCTCCTGGGGTTCAGCTTTGGATTTGGACCCACCTCTGCATGTAGGTCGCCTGAGGGCGTCTTTTGGGAGGTCTGACGTCTTCTGCCAGCGTTCAGTGGGTGTTCTGTAGGAGCAGTTCCACGTGTAGATGTATTTCTACTGTATCTGTGGGAAGGAAGGTGATCTCCGTGTCTTACTCTTCCGCCATCTTGCCCAGACCGAGAGAGATCTTTTTAAGTGTTATCTATCTTTTCTATAACAATTGTGTATTATTAATATACTTAATGATAAGAAAAGTAAGATAGTATTTATACATTATGAAAATCTATAAATTACAGAAATAAAATAAAATTTCCCATAATCCCATCCATTAACCATGAACTAATAAAGGGGTATATTTTTACCCATGCTTTTTCCATGAACATTTTGAAAGTTGTTGAAATCATCCTATGTATAAAATTCAGTAATGTTTTAAAAATCAACTATTACAACAAGAGCTTTATCATTATTAAAAATTCATGACAAATACTTCTTTTAATGGTTACACAATATTCAAGAATATGGGTGGACCATAATTTGCTTCCCCTTTCTCTCCCTGTTGAATATCTACATTATTTCTAGATTGACTGTTGATTAAAGGTGGCGAAAAAAAATATACACATCGATCTTTGAGACCTTCTGAAACTAAATGACAGTAAAAGGATTTTGTGTTTGTTTTGGCACAAACTGTCAAGGATGAAGAGAACAAGAGAGGAAAAAATACAACAGCAAAATTGTGAAAGCTGGAAGGCAGATAGACAAGTAACATCTGACTTAGGCGACCAGAAAAAGCTGAATCTAAAGCCAGTGATGCAGAAATCTAAGATGTAATTCAATTTAAGTTTCAGAACCCACAAAAGGCGTGGGCATTGACAGCACTGGATGTAGGAGTAAAGATGGAGCTAAAAGCTGCCTGAATCTGCAGTCAAGTGACAGATAGCCCTTCCCCACTCTGGCAGGAGACTGGAGGCTTCCCTTCAGAGGCTAAAACAAAGGGTCCTGGGTCTGGAGGACAGCGGCACAGTTGAAGGCAGTTTGCTGTAATGAAAATAGGAGGATAAATGAAAATTCACAAACATAATGTTGAGGCACTTGCCCTAAGCTTTCTATGTTCACTCAGCTCCCAGAATCCCGGCAGCCACGTTCCCTCTACGCGGGCATATGGAACAGTCTATGGTGGGAGAGCGGACCAGTCTGAGCCCAAAGACCCAAAGAAACCACCATCAGGGATTTTGCAGGTGAAAGCCCAGTCAGATCACCTGACACTGAGGATCGCAGTGGATGAGCCCCTCACCAAGGCACAGACTTCTCCGGAGGCTTTTACTATGCCTTTCAAGGAGGCATGTGGTAGAGTGGGGCCCAAGGACGGTGAAACACAAGTTAATAAATCTTGTCTGGTCAAGACAGAAACAAAAAATGAGGGGCTTACATGCAGTAAGGGAAACACTTCATTTGTTTAAGAGGAGCATTTTCAAAAAGACTGATTAAAAAATGCAATTGCTCCTTTTACTCAAGTGGAACTTGAAAAAGAAATGATGTTGTTGATTTAATCATTATTACTGCTTTCCTTTGTCGCATAGGTTTATTTGTTCATTTCAGATAAACTGATTTTTTCTCCTTCTTTGGGTCCTGGTGATGTGCTATCCCAGCTCAAAGTTGGCTGAAAAGTTTCCTATCTGGGACTTCCCTGGTGGTGCAGTGGTTAAGAATCCACCTGCCAATGCAGGGGGACACGGGTTCGAGCCCTGGTCCGGGGAGATCGCACATGCCGCAGAACAACTAAGCCCAGTGCGCCGCAACTACTGAGCCCGCGTGCCACAACTACTGAAGCCCATGCACCTAGAGCCCATGCTCCACAACTGAAGAGTAGCCCCCACTCACCGCAACTAGAGAAAGCCCGTGCGCAGCAACGAAGACCCAACGCAGCCAAAAATAAATAAATAAATAAATTTATATTAAAAAAAATTTAAAACTTAACAGAGAACTGGAAAACCCAACAGAAGAGTTGGAAGGTACACATGAAGACATTTCTAGAAAAACGTACAAAAAGGAGAAAAGCAAAGAAAGAAGTAAATATAGAATTCAGGAAACACATGATCCAGCACAAGAAAGGGGGAAAGGAAAGGATGATGGAGAAAAGGAATCCCCAGACAATGGTGGTGCAGCAGGTCTGGGGAGTGACCAGGTGAGAGGGAGCAGGTCAGAAGCTGTGAAAGATTTCTTCAGGAAGACTGGTAGAATTCCTAACCTGTTTCAATGCATGGAGGGGACATTTACATACCTGGAGGAATTCTGAGGATTAAGTGCTAAGTACATAAAAATTAAGCAAATTTTTAAAAGGAAAAAAATGTGCAGGAAGTAGAATTTAATATGGCATATTTGTTTGCTAGGGCTGCCATAACAAAGTATCACAGACTGGGTGGCTTAAACAACAGAAATTTATTTCCTCACAGTTCTGGAGGCTAGAAGTCCAAGATCAAGGTGTCGGGAAGGTTGGTTTCTTCTGCAGCCTTTGGTTTGTACATGGCCATCTCCTTCCTGTCTTCAGATGTTCTTCCCTCTGTGTCTGTCTGTGTCAAAATTTCCTCTTCGTATGAGGATATCAGTTACACTGAATTAGGGCCCAACCATATGACTTCCTTTTACTTTAATTACCTCTTTAAAGGCCCTATCTCCAAATGCAGTCACATTCTGAGGTACGGGGAATTAGAACTTCAACAGGAATTTGTGGGAGGAGCACACAATTCAGCCCATAACACATGGTCAGCTGTGAATACTATTTTCTGGTCATAATAATGTGGCCATAAAAGGCAAGGTCTGAATATTGGTCCAAATTTACAATGCAAGTATATCAGGAGAATGGAAAAATACAGGAACAGACCAGAAATGAATTTATGTGTGTGTGTGTGTGTGAGAGAGAGAGAGACAGAGAGAGAGACACTGAGAGAGGAAGGAAGAATGATGATGAGGTGAGAGAAATCTAAATCTTCATCTTTCCTATGGACAAATGCTGAATATAAAAAAATAGCAATTTTTGTTATTTAGAAATAGTGTTTATAAGTGGCTGCCTCTGGAGCAGTAAATTGTTACGTAAGTGGGCCAGGAATTTCTATTTTTCATAGCCAGCCTTGTAGAACCATTTGATATTTTAAAACTGTGCATGTATAAACATAAAAAGTGGACTGATCAAAATAATAATATATAATATTGTGATAAATATCTTTGTACAGTATGTATTTTCACTATTTCAGATGATCCCATTTCCTGAAATGGAATTCCTGGGTCTAAGAATTATAACATTTTTTAATGTTCTTGATATCCATTTGCAAATAGCTCCTGAAAAAAAAATCTGTATCACTTTACACTGAGAGGGAGGCACTTGAGAGCACAGATACCTCCCCAAATCCTATCATGTACTTTTTTTGTTTTAACAGCTTTATTGAAGTTAATGAACATACAGTAAACTGTACATATGTAAAGTGTACACTTTGATAAATTTTGACATATATTTGTCAAATCTATATATATATGTGAAATGAAACTATCACCACCACCAAAATAGAGAACACATCCATCACTCCCAAAAGTCTCCTCCTATATAGTCACTCGCTCCTTCCCACCCACTCCTCCTCCCCTACCACTTTCCCCACTTGCTGTCACTTGTTTGCATTTTCCAGAATTTTGAAACAAAATCTTGCAGTACGTAATTCTTTTTGGCCTGGTTCCTCTCAGTTGGCATAAGGACTTTGAGGTTCATCCATGCTTTGCATGTATCAATAGTCTGAACCTTTTACTGCAAATTAGGATTCCAATGTATGGATATACCAAATTTGTTTATTCAGTGACCTGTTGATGAACACTTAGGTCATCTCCAGTTTGGAGTTATTAAAGTAAAGCTGCTATGAACATTGTGTACTAATCTAACATATGCTTTCATTTCTCTTAGGTAAAAACCTAGGAGTGGGTTGGGTGTAATAGGATGTGAACATTTAATGTTTTAAAAAACAGCCAAACATTTAATGTTTTAAAAAACAGTTTTCCAAAGTGGTATACATTTTACATTCCTACTGTGTGCAAGTTCCTTTGTTTCATATTATTCCTACCATGTAAGAGTTCCAGTTGCTCCGTATTATTGCCAATATTTGGTATGGTCGGTCTTTTTAATTTTAGAAATGTTAATAGATACGTGGTATTCTCTCATTGTGGTTTTAATTTGCATTTCCCTAATGCATAATGATGTTGAACATCTTTTCATGAGCTTATTTTCTATCCATATATCTTTTTTAGTGAAATGTCTTTTCAAATCTTTAAAAACAGAGCTGGTTTTATATATATTATTATTGAGCTGTGAGAGTACTTTACCTTCTGGATGCACATTCTTTATCAGACAGGAGATTTGCAAATATTTTCTCCTTGTCTGTGGCTTGTCTTTTCATTCTCTCAGAGTTGAAAAGCAGTAATTCATAATTTTAACAAAGTCCCGTTTTTCTTTTATGGATTGTGCTTTCAGTGTCATATCTAAGAAATCTTTGGCTAATTCAAGGTGACAAAGTTTTTCTATGTTTTCTTCCAGAATGTTTATAGTTTTAGATTTCATGGTCTATGACCTATATTTGAGTTAATTTTTATATATGGTGCAAGGTATGGATAAAATTTTTTGCATATGAATATCCTTTGTACCTTTTCTCAAATATTTATTGATGTATAAAAATGGACATATTTTTGCATTCTCTATGTTGTTCCATTGATCTAAGTGTCCATCTTTATGCCAATGCCACACTGTCTTGACTATGGTAGCTTTATAATAAGTCTTGAAATCAGGTAGTGTAAGACCACCAACTTCCTTCTTTTTAAAGCTCTTTTTTTACAGCTATTTTAGGTCTTGCACATATTCTGTCAGCTTTACTCACTGATATTTCGTATTTTTCTTGCTGTTGTAAATGGTATTATTTTAATGTCAGCTTCCAATTATCCACTGATAGATCATATAAATACCAGTTTTTTGGTATGTAAATCTTCTTTTACAGTTGTTTCAGATAGAAGTGTAAATAAATTCAGTCATTCTTACTCCATCTTGGCCAGAAGCAGAAATCATCAATGTAGGTTTTATTTGTCTTGTAGGTAGGGTAAGCCCTGTCATTTAGCACTATTCTCTGGTTGGAAGGTCATGGAATGTACTGGAATGTATGGAAATCATGGGGAAAGAAAGAGCATTCCAATCAAAGAGATCCAAATTAAAAGTAACTTCACCTTTCCATATCTAAAGTTTACAAGTTGGATACAATGAACACCAGTAGCCTCTTTTAGGCATATGTTCTCTGATTCAACATTCCAGCAGTGTTCCCTCAATTTTAAAGTAGCATTACACGTAGATGGAGGCTTTTAGTTGAAGGTCTAGGCCCAGTCTCCTGGGTCTTGCCTTTCTGCTTGTTGCCCTATTTCCCAGGTTGCTATATTGCTCTCATAATCTCTAGTTCAGAAACAAGAGATAAATGTGGATAAGTGTGTGGTATGGGTTCTGGCTTCCTGCCCCCATCCCCACTCAAATATCTTTTATAAGGTTAGATATTTATATGTGTTTTGGAACAATTTATAAAGCAATAATTTTTGGTCTTCACCATTGAAAGGGTTAAGGGGAGCTAGAAGCTTTGCAATGGTATACTTTTGCATTATTTATTAACATTGTCAAGTTGATAAATCGACATGTCTTTAGTGGTTGTACAGAGAGAAGCTACTGGTCTCACAGCAATTTTCTGGCAAGGAAACTCCAGAATGTTATTTTCCTAGTGTATGTGTATTTAATATTTCCATTTATGTCTTCGTAAACTACTTCTTAACTGTCTGGCCTATTTATCTGGAGCTCATCCAAGTGAGAGTCATTGTTACTGCAAGGGCTATTTACATTCAGAGACCAGGGAATTAGAGGAGAAAACTCATCCCGGAATAAATGGATAGTAAGTCACTCTGTGGTCTTTTCCTCCCTCTTCAACTCCCTCACCACCCCCCCCCATTCCTTTGTTAAACAGATGAAGTTGGAAAACAGTGAATGTCTAGAGCAGGATGTGCGTGTTTGGAGGTGTGGATATGCAAAGGGAAAGCCAAGATCTTTTCATCTATGTTTCATTTATGGGATGGGGATGAGAGCAGACGGATATTTTGGTGATTTGCATAATAGTTTCTGGTCTTTCTTATCCCCAGTTGGTGGAACCATCTCCTTCTCTCCTATGTTACAAAATAATACACAGACCTCGAGGACACGCTTAATGGTTAGGGGGGTAAATGCTGGCATCAAAATGTGCTTGTGGGGAATTCCCTGGTGGTCCAGTGGTTAGGACTCAGTGCTTTCACTGCCGGGGCCCTGGGTTCAATCCCTCGTGGGGGAACTAAGATCCCGCAAGCCGTAAGGTGTGGCAAAAAGAAAAAAATGTGCTTGTGAATGACACTTGCCATGTCAGCAGGTTTGTGAATGCAGAGATTGAGTCACAGGTGTGGAAGGAAAGCACTAGCATCTATTATGAGAGCTGCTCCCCATTTCTAGAAACAAAAGCCTACTTTTGTTTTTTCACCAAAATTACCTCTATTTCCATACAATTCTGAGTTTTTAACATCTCCTTTTCTTCACACACTAAAGCTTGTGGCCTCGTAACTGGGTGGAACAAGCATGTGGAAAGGGAGCATTGTTTTCTCTTTTAACACCATGTCAACTGCTACAAAAGATCTCTTTTGATTGTAAGTGACTTAAATACGTAAACATTTGGGCTTGTAGTGATTTGTGCCTTTTCAACTAAGCAGAATGTTAAAAACAAAAAGCCAAAATGGAGGCAGCATCTTCTGACAGCCAGTTCAGGGACCACAGACTTGGCAAGAACTTCGGCAGTCAAAAACATCCAGCCTTTGCCAACCCAGAAGCTTTGGATCAATCCCACTCCTCACAGCTTCCTTGGAGTATGACAAAGCCTAGCACTCACTCTCCATATTATACTTGACAAACAATCTCTTTTCTTTGCCAAGTTAACAATACCATAACCTAGCCAAATAGTTCTTCCAGTACACCTGACTTTTAAAGGTGTGGCATTCATGCAATTCAAATTTCAAAAGCCTGAAACTTGGCATAATTCCTGATATGCCTCATACATCTTTTTTTTCTTTCTTTCTTTTCTTTTCTCTTTCCTCTTTCTTTCTTTCTTCCATTCTTTCTTGCTCTCTCTCTCCTTCCTTCCTTCCCTCCTTCCTTCCTTCCTTCTTTCCTTCCTTCTGTCCTTCTTTCCTTCCTTCCTTCCCTCTTCAATCTCTCCCTCCCTCCCTTTCTCCTCCTCCTCCCTCCCTCTCTCTTTCTTTCTTTCTTCCTTTTTACGTGCTTTTCAAGATAATTTAGTTGGCAGAAAGAAAAATAACCATCTTACTCACAAGCCTATGGCCCCCATTTGACCCCAAAACAAGACTCAATTACAGAGAACTTTGAGTGAGACTTCTCAGGCTTTTGTTCGTTACCTGGGGTCAGGAGCCATCGAATGACCTAATGTTCTGGTTGCTGAGGGAAAGCCATTCCTTCTGGGGCACAGTCAGCTCAAGGATGTTTTGTTGAGGCTCCCAACCAATGTTCCCATAGTGACACCCATCAAGGATACAGCACCTGCCCCGCTGGTACTAAGGGGAGAATGGCCAAATGCTGGGCCCTCGCAGACACTATCAGGTGATTCCAAGCCCGCTCTCATCACTTTCCATTCCCTCCCTTTCTTTTATTTGACAAATGCATTACAATTATTTGGCCTAGAGAGAGTCTTCATGTAGAAAACCTATTCTAATTTTCTTTGCTTAAAGAGAGCTTCAGGCAAAAGTATGATGAACGTGGAGGGTTTTAAATAACCAATGGATGCTTGTGTTGAGGTAGTTTTACAATCTGTCAGTAGGACAGTGCTAACCACATACAAATAAGCAGCAGGATGGTTTTTTCCCACTGAACTTGTGAGCAGGGTTGCATGACATGTAGGTTCCTCTGTGCTCTGTTCTAACTGGGAAGCTCGTCTGACAGAGTGAACCTCTTTGTTAGGAAAAGTCTTAATTCTTGATCTCAATCTCCTCATCCCCCTTGCCTACCTTTTGATCTATCTTTCGTTTTATGTAATGAGACATACTGGATTTTTACATCGGTTAAGTGCCACTTCCCAAGAGACCAAGATGGCGCACTTTTGAAGAAAAGCATTTTCGAATTCCACATATATTCAGCCTTGACAGCAGGCATGGGGAAAATGTCTAAAGAAGAAAGAACAGCGTAGGACTAGCGTTTTTTTCTTTGAAACTAGATTTAGCCCTGAAATGCAACCATTATGTGGATGAGAGGGATGGAGAAGAGAACCAGGAGCCAGAGGATTCTGTAACGGGCGTGACTGAGGGAGTCTCCCTAAGATAAGTTTATGGCTTGAGTCTCAGATAGTTGAACTTGCAGGAACAAAGCATGTGCGTTCTAAAGATATAGACTGTGCTTAGTTTTCATTCATGACTTATTTTGTTTAAATACAGCCCCATCAGACAAGGGGGGATGAGAATGGGCCTCCGAGATTTACCATCTATTCGCTGATTTGTAATCTGCTGGACAGAAAAGTGGTGGGAGCAGGACACAAAATCCTCTCATCAGAAATACAAACTCGGGCTTCCCTGGTGGCACAGTGGTTAAGAATCCGCCTGCCAATGCAGGGGATATGGGTTCGAGCCCTGGTCTGGGAAGATCCCACATGCCGCGGAGCAACTAAGCCCGTGTGCCACAACTACTAAGCCTGCGCTCCAGAGCCCGCGAGCCACAACTACTGAGCCCAGGCGCCACAACTACTGAAGCCTGCATGCCTAGAGCCTGTGCTCTGCAACAAGAGAAGCCACCACAATAAGCAGCCTGTGCACCTTAACAAAGAGTAGCCCCCGCTCGCCACAACTAGAGAAAGCCCGCGCACAGCAACAAAGACCCAATGCAGCCAAAAATAAATAAATTAATTAATTAAAAAAAAAAAAAGAAATATAAGCTTGTTTCATAGAAAGAGCACAAAGCAACAGCAGAGGTGAATGCCCACAAGTGCCTTTCCTCTTGCCTTCAGAACAGACAAGGTATTGTACCCCGTAGTGGTTGGTCCAGTCTTTGGTTTCATGGTTTTCTGCTCCTTTGGCCAGAATATTGGCCGGTCCTTTTCAGAAGTTGTAATTATCAAACATTTTGCCTTTAGGGCATGAAGGACCAAAGAAGCTTCCAGACTGGAAATTGTGGGTTTGCAAACAGCAGGCCACGGGGTTCAGCTTTCAGGTTTATACCATCCACCAGCAACTGATCTATTCTCTTCAGAAACACAGAAGTGAACCCAATGACTCCCTCTGTGTTCCTAGCAAAACTTTTAAACAACAACTTGATTGCACCCTTCTCCCAGAAGGAACTCTGCACATGAAAGACATAAAGCGTTTCGTAGAGCAGAACATTCTTTGAAAACTCAGGGTAGAAGAAAGCACTTGTTTAAGAAACTTAATTGAGAGAAACAGTGTAGCCCGGACAGGGCTGCCTGAGTTCAAAGGCACCGCTTTTAATCCCAAACCATTTTAATTTTACTTAACTTCTCTTTCTTTCTGGATGACTAACCTGGAAACTTCTACTCATCTCCTGCCAAGTAATTTTTCTGAAGAAGGTGGATACTTTACAAGATTCATATAGCCAGGAGCCCTCTGTCAGGAATGCTGGTGGTACGGTTTTGTGTAGATAAAAACAGAGGCACAAGGAAAGTGGGTCATTGTGATTTGCGTGTGGAACAGACTCGGTCTCTGGCTAGTTTGCTCTGACTGGAAACAATAAGGCACTGGGCCTTCCTTAAGTTTGGAAATGGAATGCCTCTGGCAGCCCATGATCTTGGAGAGGGGAGCCGAGTGTTTTCATAGCTGGGATTTTGTGTTAGTGGAACAGGCAGAATGTCAACTGTTGTGAGGAAAGTCAACCAATTCGCACACATGCAGCTGGAGAGAAAGCTCAGCTTCAGATGTCATTTAACGTGTTGGTGGATGAACAAGAAGAAGGCAGAAATGGCCTCTCGCAGCCAAGAAGCTGGTGGTTATTGGAAGAATCGGGGTAGCACAATTGTTCTTGCTTTCACTGCTAGTACAAGGAAGGACATTCTTTCAGACTTTCACACTGAGCGATTTTTCCTATGACCCATTTCAGAGTTAAAGAACTTATAAAATGGCCACGCCTGATACCTTCCACAGAAGTAACTTCTTGCAAACAGCAAACAGTGAGATGGGCCGGCCTTTTTTGGCGGGCCTATCTTCATAAAATGAATGGTGAGAATCACAACATATATTATTGTGATCATCCTAATAATGAACACAGATCAATTGTGCAGTCATTTACTTTCTTGGTATTTATTCTCTAGGGGGAAAACATGGACTGATTAAGATGATTGTACCCTCTCCTTTTCGTGACTTCCAGTCTGTTCATTATTTATTTTTGAGGGACCAGAATATTAGTATTAATTGGCTCTGATAGAGTGTTCCACGAGAGTTAAGAAAAAAACATATAATCTGGTTTATTAAATGTTGTTGTATGGACATTATTCAGTGCATTCTCCTTTAAGGCTGGCACTATTGAATATTAACTGAAAATCGACTAGCAAATAAACCATCTTAACATGGCATAATCATGAGCCAGTCAAGAAAATATATCACCTCACACCCATTAGGATGGCTACTATCGAAAAAGTCACAGACGTAGAGAACAAACATATGGATACCAAGGGGGAAGGGGGGGGATGAATTGGGAGATTGGGATTGACATATATACACTATTGATACTATGTATACAATAGATAACTAATGAGAACCTACTGTATAGCACAGGAAACTACTCAGTGCTCTGTGGTGACCTAAATGGGAAAGAAATCCAAAAAAGAGGGGATATACGTATATGTATAGCTGATTCACTGTGCTGTACAGTAGAAACTAACACAATATTGTAAAGCAACTATACTCCAATAAAAATTTTAAAAAAACAAAAAGAAAAGAAAAAGTCAGAAAATCACTGTTGGCAAGGATGTGGAGAAATTGGAAAACATGCATTGTTGGTGGGAATATAAAATGGTACAACTGCTAGGGAAAACAGCTCCTTAAAAAATTAAAAACAGACTTAGCACATAATTCAACAATTCTACTTCTGGGTATATAGCCAGAAGAATTGAAAGCAGAGTCTCAAAGAGTTATTTGTACACCCATGTTCATAGTAGAATTATTCACAATAGCCAAAAGGTGGAACCAACCCAAATGTCTACTGATGGATGAAAAAATAAACACAATGTTATATACATATAATGGGATATTATTCAGCCTTAAATAGGAAGGAAATTCCGACATATGCTACAATATGGATGAACCTTGAAGACATCATGCTAAGTGAAATAAGCCAGCGACAGAAAGACACATACTGTATGACTCAACTTACATGAAGGACCTAGAGTAGTCAAATTCAGAGAGACAGAAAGTGGAATTGTGGTTGCCAGAGGCTGGAAGGAAGGCGGAATGGGGAGTTGTTTAACGGGTACAGAGTTTCAGCTGGGGAAGATGAAAAGGTTCTGGAGATGGATGGTGGTGATGGTTGTACAACAGTGTGAATGTATTTAATGCCACTGAACCATACACTTAAAAATGGTTAAAATAGTAAATTTCATGTTACATATATTTCTTCAGAATAAAAAATAAATAAAATATTAGATCAGGAAGTTAGCTTAAAAACAAAAGAAGTATAAAGTGGGGGTAACAGATACCTGATGCTGCCTTCAGTAGACATATTCTCTTATATCCTGTTAAATCATCATTTCCTGTCTGCTCTAGGAGCCAATGAAGCTCTCTGGTGGTGTGCTTTAAATTACTTCAGGCCCACACCTTCCCTTGCCCCTTGTCTGAGAAAGAATTCACTGCTCGCCTGTCCTTCCCCACCCCTCCCTCCTTCCATACATCCTCACCTTTGCGGTAGGGGTCAACAAGAGACATCTAGAACCATTTGGTTGTATGTCCATATAAAATGGTGTTAACAAGTTGTCTTTTATCACCTCGGTAGAAGAACTATGTAGAGGGAAATAAAAGGCGCAGGGAAGGATGATACTGGAAAACTCTAGAACCTTGAGCTGATTTTGCCCCAAAGGCTTTGTATCAAATTATCACGATGATTTCTATGATCAAGAGACAGGTGAAGCCTTCCCAGGAAAAGGAGCTTTAATGTTAAGGGGAGCTTAATGACATTTTAGTTTGCTTTCAGGTAAGAGCTGTCCCTGGGAAATGTGGTTATGTGGGATTCAAGATAGTTTTGGCCCAGGTGGTTTGTTTTTTTTTTTTTTTTTCCTCCTCGTTTCAAAGGAAATTACGCAGACTAAGAGATAACTGAACTGTTTCCTTACCCCTCACCAAACTTACCCCTCACTGAATGTCAGGATTCAAGCCACTGCCGATTTGGGGAGGAAGTTGAACCCCGGACATCATTCTGGCTTTGAGAGCGGTGCCTGTGGTCCACTTCTAAACCTTCTCTAGATACGCTTTCATATTCCATATTGAACAGAGATGAGGGCTCTGTGTTCTTTACACTAGAGCCAGGGCAATCGATGCGCTGGCGTCAAGGGCTACCTCTGCAGACTGAGAGGATGAGACCCCCTCTTGCACACCCACGAAGAGACGCAGAATGTAGTTCTGCTTCGAGAAACATCCTTGAACTAACTCGTCTCTCTCTATCCCTCGAAGCTTCCGCAGGTTCACTCGATCCAACAGCGTGACGACGGCCGTGCAGGCCGACCTGGACTTCCACGATAACCTGGAGAACTCTCTGGAGTCTATAGAGGACAATTCGTGCCCCGGCCCGGTGGCCAGACAGTTCTCCCGGGACGCCAGCACCTCCACGGTCAGCATCCAGGGCTCAGGAAACCACTACCACGCCTGCGCGGCCGACGAGGACTTCGATGCGGATTTCGACCCTTCCATTCTGCCGCCCCCAGACCCCTGGATTGACTCAATCACCGAAGACCCCCTGGAGGCCGTGCAGAGGTCAGTGTGCCACCGGGACGGCCACTGGTTTCTGAAGCTTCTCCAGGCGGAGCGGGACCGCATGGAAGGCTGGTGCCAGCAGATGGAGAGAGAGGAGCGCGAGAACAACCTGCCCGAGGACAGTAAGTGCGGCAGCGCAGCGCCTGCGCACGCGCCCGGGGTCGGGTCCCCGGGGCCGGGGAGGGGATGCTTTCGTAGCGCTGGGCAGGCCCTGCAGGTCCCCACCCCAAACGGGAACGTGTGGAAGAGCTGGGCGATTCGGGCCGAGTCCACACGCCCCTGGTGCCCAGTAAAGACACCCCCCCCACCCCCCGCCAGGCAGCTGTAACACCTTCTCTACCTCTGCCTCCGCGACCTCCACCTCTGGACCAACTTGGGGTGGACTCAGCTTCCAACACGGTTTCTCTTCCCCAAGATGCTCCCGCAGTGGCGCTGCTTCTCAGGGAATGAACAGAAATTCTAACTAGTTTCAAGATCCCCAGATACGCGTGCCTTGGGCATTTATAATCTTCCAGGCGTATTACTTTCATTAACATACAGGATTAAAACAAGGCTGGTCGTGTCTAGGCCTGTAGGCGCCAAGCTTATTGACATCCTTAGACCTGGTTAGCCCACACTTTCCCCCTTAGGTTTTAGGAAGGCAAACCTTCAGCCGCTAAAGCAATTAACCCAATTTAATGGGTTAAAATAAATGATCAAATAAAGGATAGTTAAGTTAAATAAATAACGGAGACCCCGCACACCGTTCTTTTCAGATTTGGCCTTTTAACAACAACGATTCCTTTTTTTTTTTTTTTAATTTATTTATTTATTTATTTTTGGCTGTGTTGGGTCTTCGTTTCTGTGCAAGGGCTTCCCCTAGTTGCGGCAAGCGGGGGCCTCTCTTCATCGCGGTGCGCGGGCCCCTCACCATCGCGACCTCTCTTGCTGCGGAGCACAGGCTCCAGACGCGCAGGCTCAGCGGTTGTGGCTCACGGGCCTAGTTGGCTCTGCAGCATGTGGGATCTTCCCAGACCAGGGCTCAAACCCGTGTCCCCTGCATTGGCAGGCAGACTCTCAACCACTGCGCCACCAGGGAAGCCCCAACGATTCCTATTAACAGTTGACAAAGAAGTTGCCAGATTACTGCAGTCCGGTTGCACATCAACAACAATTTTGAAATTGGAATAGAATTTATAATCAGTGTGTATTTCATTGTTGCGTGTTTATTTCCCTCTGAAAAACGATTATTAAATGAATGGTGGATCTTCCAACCGATGATATTTTTGAATCAGAGAAATTCAGTGGTAGGCATCAAAGCCTGCCTTCATTTTTGTGTGGGAACCACCTGGAAGAGTATTATCATGATGTGGTTTTAGACCTATTTTTAAAATCATTTAACTTTTTATTGTGAACATTTAAAAACACTTGCAAAAGTAGAGAGTTTACTGTAATGAACCCCCATATTCCCATCACCCAGCTCAACTACTGGCTGGTCTCATCTTCCCCGCCTTGTCATCATTTTTGCCAGAGGATCTTAAAGAAACTCCAACGCATCCCGTCACTTCACTATGTATCTCTGATGAGGACTTTATGTATATGTATATAACCATCGTGCATTATCATCCCTAACAAAAACAATAATAATTTCTTAATAATTAGATGGAGAGCTTTCTGTAAATCACGTTCAGTTGACTTACTAAGTGAACCAAACTAATTGTGTCAGGGAGCAGTGAGTTTTCCGTAAAGGAAGTACTTTTGTGAGAATGGAGACTGGTAAATGACAGTTTGCAGGTTGTGGGATTTCTGCTCTGTGTCTTGCTCGCAGCTCTTCTCTGCTTTTTCTTGCTTCTGACCCCTATCCCCTCGCTGACTAACTTCTTTGTTGCCTTTCTGAGCAGGTTAGAAAATCCATCAATGGGTTTCTGTAACGTTCCTTTTGTTCTTGCACATTATGAGTGCAAACAACTTAGCAGTGGAAAAGTAAACCTCCTTGACACTTGACCCAACCGTTGGTGCCACTGCAGGCTCACCCAGGTGTGGATCCACAGGGAGAATATGCTCTGTGCCTAGGTGACAGGGGTGTGAAGAAGCACAGCCCGGCAGCAGTGGGCGGGGGAAGGTTCCAGTAAGAAATTCTTAGCAGTTGCATCTTCTTATTCTCCTTTCCCCGTGGGTATACCCGAAGCCTAGTAGCTTTTCCTGGGAAAAATGCCCATGTCTAAGGAGCAATGGCCTCGGGTGCACAGCTCAACAGGGCAAGCTGTCTTGCAGATTTTAGTTCATTCAATGCATTGATTCGAACTTGTTCTAGCTTCCCTGCTTGGCTTCCAATAAGACCTGGGGAAGCTGCTCATCTGGTGTTTTCTTTTAATCTGATGCTTTCTTCCCATCTGAGACTAGATCTACTTCTCTCAACCCAGCTTTATAATGATGCATGAGGATAGCCATTGTATAAATATTTAGAAAAATCTTCCTTAACACTTAAGGAGCTATGAAAACAAGTCAATGTATTTTGATACAAGCACATATATTTGAAAGGTGAAAATCTTGTTAGAAAATCAGGTTCTCATCCTGTGTTTGAGATGAAAGAGAAGCATATTTGTATCTTGAACATGAAGGAACTGCTCATTCATTCACTGTTTCAGAATTTTACTTCAGATGTTATTTGAAATATTGATTTATAAATAGGACTTATAAACCTATTCCATATGAAGGTATTTTGTTATAACAAGATTTGTTCTAATAATAATTTGCTGTCTTTGTACACAAAGGTGCCGCTGTCCCACCATGAATAAGCTGTCTTCTTAAGGACGTTGTCTTTAGAGTAGTGATAAATTTTCTCAGATCTGCCTCTGTTTTACGAGGTTGCTGCCTGAGGGCGGTAGGGGGGTGTGAAGGTCATGGCTGCAGAACAGACAAAGATAACTTAGAGTGGGAGTATTTTTGGTGCTTTGCTTAAAGTATTCAACTGAGTAAATTAATCTTAGATGACAAGTATGCAATGAGACCCGCTGCACTGGGGAGTGAGTCTCCCTCTGTAGTTTGAAACGTATTTCGATATCAGAGCCCCTTTTTTCTAAGTTAAAAAAAAAAAATTACACACAACACCAATAAATATAATAGGAAGAACGGTGAAGCTCTTTGGTGAGGGCCTGGAGTCCTATCTCCTCAGCCTCTGCCACTCTCTGGACAGAGGTCCCTAGGAACCCTCCCTGCCACCAAAAAAATCCCAGTATTCCTAGAATACAGTTTGAAAGCCAACGGTCTATAGTGAAAAGTCCAACTTACTAATTTTTTTAAATACAATTTTATAACTTTAGATCAAACAGCTGACACAAAGATTAGAGGTAAATGCCTTTCCTACATGGTTTTTTAAATGTACAAAACTGATTCAGATTAGAAACATCTATTCGTGTAAGCCTATCTAACCTACAAAAATGGCTCTTCCTTCAAGTCTCAGCTTGGGCCTCACCTTCTAGAAGTCTTTGCAGAATGCATCCCTTCAGGCTGAATTGGGTGTGCCTCCCTGGTGCTTCTGTAATAGCCTGCACATTTGTCTAGCAGGTATTTCCAACTTTATTTGATGATAATCTATGTATCTCTCTCCTCCACTGAAAAGTGAGGTCTGAGGACAGAAATTACTCTTGTCTCATTCATCTTCATATCTGCTGCCCCTCTGACGGTTCTTGGCACAGAGTAGGGGATCAGTGAATATGTATTTGAGTCCTGGGACTATCTTGGAAATACTGTTTTACAAAAGTATTTTCCTTGGCAAAACCTTTCTTCCTAAGTAGTTACAAAATATTCAACAGGTAGCTCGCCGGCTATTGTTGCCAAAAGCTGGAAGGGGCGGTCCCTTGCGAGGTAGGGAGCCCTGCCGATCAGAACAGAGATTTGGCAGGGACATGAGCACCTGCCACAGAAAGGCTAGAAAGGACTTGTGTGTCGGTCAGCTGCATGGGCTAGATGAACCCGTGTGTCCCTTCCAGCTCTTGGGGCGCGATTCCATCCCAGAAGCACTTGAAAGCTTTCTCTATCTTTCATGCCCTGGATGGTACAAAACAGAAGCTTCCACCCACTAGCATTCCAGAATTCTAAACAGCGCGGAGGTACACACACATGCCCGGTCAAAGAGTCGCCAATTTCAAATGAGGCAAATGGAAATCAGTGAGGATCTGATCAGAAAGCTGGGAGGAAGGGAGAATATAAACCCGTGAACGAACACCCATCTTGTCCTCACAATCCCCTGGGCCATGGGCTATAGGCTTTGACAGGTGTTGTTTTATTTGGCCTCAGAACAGCTCTCTGGCAGTCTCTCGTCCAAGGTCACAGAACACAGAAGCGCCTGATGGAATAGATACAACACGAATAACATTTGACAAGATAATGATACTTTGTGTGTGCTTGGCTGCTCTAAAGCTCTGCATACATATCTGTCCCTGCTTCCTTGGCAACCGCAGTCCTGTTCTGATAAGTGGGCCTGGGGTTGCAGAGGGCCTTTGTTTTTACTAATTCTCTCATTTAACCTTCGCTTTTTTTATAAGGGGGGGGCGGGTGGTAAGGAAGAGGGGACAATCCCGTTTGGCAGGCATAGCCAATGTCTGAGTAACCAGCTTAAAAAAAAAAAAAATCTGTGTACACGCAGAAAAATAGCTTTGATAAATGGGTCAAACGCAGATCTGTCTCTTGGCTAGGCCACCTTATGTGTCCTTTGGGTCCTAGATAGGAAGTTCTCTCTTTAGGGTACATGACGACGGTGGCTCCGTGACAGATCCCTCCCAAGAGAGCTGGTCTTCATCCTCGGTAGGGAAAGATAAGCAGGATAGGGTGGAAGAAAGGAATGAGTCTAACCACACCTGCTTAATTTATTTCGTGGGGCCCCGGAATTATTCCAAATTTTAAATATTTTTAAACGTTTGGTGACTGTGCTTAATGCCTCTGAACGGCCCACTTAAAAACGGTTAAAATGGTAGATCTTACGTACATTTTACCACACACACAAAAATATCCACCCCCACTGCCCCCCCCAAAAAGTCTGCAGCAGCTGAAGGTAGATGGGTCGGGCTTGCTATCTTCACGTCCAGAGTTATTCATCATGCTTATAAGAATGTGAGGTATTTTGTTAAATATTTTCCTGAATTCAAAATACAACATGTCCACTGGCAAGGGTGGGGCGAGAAGTTAGGAAGAGAACTCATCTGCTACATGGGAACCTGAGGTTCAGATCTGGGGCATGGGGTGGCTGCCATCACCTTTCTCTATCACAGAGTTGAAGAAAAAAAAAAAAGCCATCCAGTCTTCAGGAATTATTCAGTGATCACTTATTTTATGCTGCAATCATCCTGATTCTGACTGCTGCTTCCTAGGGATCTTGTTTGTGGCCTTCCAGGACTGGAAAACATTGCTTTCCCCAAAACTGGACAAAGTGCTCCAGGAAGCACAGAGAGGAAACAAGCACTCACAGTCACCCGGTCACCTCCAGCCAGCTTTCCAAAAGTGCATCTATAAATTCTTTGGGTGTGTGGGTCTATTGTTTTCCCTGCTAAAATAAAAGCAGCGCGAGGACTTTAGTTCTTGGGTGAAACCTTCCTCCCTAACAGTCGATGGTAGGTTTTTGGCTCGATAACAGAAGAAGGGAAATCTGCAGTGAGCGAGGTTTCCTCGCGGCTGCGGCAGCTGACAGAACGTTCCCGCAGCTCTCGAAGTAAACCGATCCGAGCTTGTCTCAGACAATGGGGCCTTGTGTGAAACAGCTGTCTCGGGGAGATGGCTCGGTGCTGTTGGCCGGGGCCTGCCTGTTACAGAGATCCGTCTGGTATTATCTGACTGGGACGAAACGCCCAGATGGAGCGCAGGGCTCCCACCAGGAATGCGGTCCAGCACTGACGGCTCGAAACACGGGCTCGGGTTTCAGTGGCCCCAGGATGAAATACTGGTTGATTGTGCTTGGAAATCTAGCAGTGCCTCCTGAATTGTGGACAACTTATTTGTGGAATTTTCAGGCTTTATCTGAAACGAACTGATAAACCCAAAGCGTGTGCGGGATGGAGGCAGATTAATTCCACTTTAATTTTGCCTGGTAATAGCATCCCCGTTAGTGAAACTTGGCCTTGAGTCCCCCAGAAGGCCTGGGAGCCTTGGCAGCGAACATGGGGCTGGTAACGAAACCCGAAATGGGGTTTGCCCGGTTTCAGGTTGAGTTATGGAAAGCTGTGCACAGTCATTGCTGCGACCGTTGATGGGTGCCATGCCCAGGCTGGCTCTGCCCAGGGTCTCTGCAGCCTGAGGACTGGTGGGTGGGTGGCAGGCCGACGAGCGCTCTGTGATTTCCTCAGCTCAGTTGCCTCAAGCCTTGTGTGCTTCTAAGCGGGGCAAGGTGGGTCCATCCTAGCTCCTTCCTGTTTTATTCTCATCTTTCTTTTGCAATGACCCTCAAAAGGTCCCTCCCCACCCCCGCGCCCCAAGACACACACACGCACACACACACACACACATGCACGCACACTGCATAGTCTCTTTTTTAAGGTCTGGCCAACCTGAAATTAGTGACCAGGAAGTGGCAGGAATGAAAAGAAAACTGTGTGCAATGTGCCTTATGTTTAACCTTCTAGAACGCTGGCTGCATTTTGCTTTGCACAGCACTGGGCACAAGGAGAAAGGTGTTGGTGCTGGAAGGTCATTTCCGAGCATCCCTTCTATGGGTGTGTTTCACTGGGAGTGGTCTGAGGCTGAGGGGCGCGGAGGCGTGGAGAGGTGAAGATGGGCAGAGGGAAGGCAGGATGCCTGGAAGCAGCTCTCCAGGTCCCTGGGCCAGTGCTGTTCCCATTATTCCAGACACTTCTGCGTTGCAGAGAGGCAGAGATTGCAGAGAGAGGGCCTGACTCATGGAGCATGGTCCCCGATCGCTTTCTCTAACAATAACCAACAATTTCTGTGAAAGATAATTGCAATGGCCTTCAAATGCAGTATTTAGTCCTTCCATATTCCCAAGGGAAATGTTAACTCATTTCATCTCATTCAGCTTTCAAAGGTTCAAAAACTGTATTTATCTATGTGATGTAGATGCTGTTACTATTTCATGGCTGATGTAAATGGAGATGTGGATCGAAGCGTAACCATCTTTTATGAGTGAGACTCCTGGAGTAGGGACTGGGGAAAAACAATTAGCTGAATTTTTGAAAACTTGCTCTTCACAAACAAAATAATGTTTCCCCCATGGTTTAGCCCCGTGGAAGCTCTGGTTTTAGTCCGTGGGATAATTTCTACTTGAGAATTCTATTCTTTATTCATTAGCTTTTAATAAATTCATAAATTCATCATTCTTTGTTCATTTAAGTTTTGGCTCCTTTAAGGGAAAAAGAAAAGTGCTCTTGTTACATTCAGAGCAGCCCTTGTCAGCCAGGAGTGAAACAGATCCATGTTTTCTGTGGAGACCTTTTTATTGACAACAGCTCTGGATCACAAATGTGTTTGAGAAGCAGCTGGGCAGTTGGTTGGAGAAATTCTTTTCCACGAGGACAAACTCGTGAATAAAAATGTCTCCACTTGGATAATCCTGACTTGAAATCACACAGATTTGGTCTGACAAATTCACATGACTTTGGAGTAAGTGGGCGGATCCACTTTTTAAAAAATTCCTTTTTCCTCCTCATTCCTAAAGTCTACGACATTCCCCCGGGGTGGGGGGAGGGAGGCCAGGTAAGTAAAAAGTCAAAAGTTGAGGATAAGGAGGTTTAATTCACCCACAAACTCGTTCAACTTTTCCCAAATGGCTTGGTTCTTCCAGCCTGAGTCAGCACAACTAGTATTATAAACAGAAAACCAAGAGGAAGAATAGCCCCACCAAGACTATCTTAGCTAATTAATCAGTCAAGACTGTAAGGAAAAAGTGGTGCTAGGCACGGTAAAACCTTAAAGAAGCAGAATCTTAGGCCTGGAATCTTGCCGTTAATTAATTTTTCTGGTTAACATAGAGTTTATTGATGAGTCAGTTCACTTCGAAACTTCTTCCAACAGGATAATTGCGAGTTACATCAGCACAGTCTATGCCATGCCTGCTTATAAAGTCAGACATATAAATAGATGGTGCTGGAAAGAATGCGGAGAGGGCAGAGACAGAGCTGTGCACGGGAATTTGAGGAGCAAAGCGAGGGAGAGGTGAAAGGGGATAGGCCTTTCTGGAGGATGCACACCTGCGCACAGGGGGCAGGGCCAGTGTGGGGGTGGGGCCAGTGTGGGGCGGGGCCAGTGTGGGAGCCAAAGCAGGAGGCACCCCAGCTCAGTGTTTAGCCTGAGCAAAGGCACTGCGGAGAGACCAGCTTTTGGATTTGGGAAACTGAGGGCCCAGGGCACTGAGGGAGTGGGCAGAGGTGAGGCTGGACAGGTGGGCCATTGAAGGGAGTTTCCCGCTTATCCCAGGGATGATAGGGGAGCATGGAAAAGTTTTAAGCGTGAGAATTATATGAGATAAGAAGACCCTACAGTTAATAGGACCAAACCTCCCAATTGGCAATGGAGGGAGAACATTCATGCTGTGGAAGGAGTGATGGTGCCTTGTAGCCCTAATCGTAAGCAACCAGGGACTCCTGAGAGGAATGTGGATGTGGGGAGACAAGAGGTGTCCAGCGGTTGCTCAGACATGCTGCACGAAGGGTTGGTATACACCAGAGTTACAAATTTGAGCAAAATAAACCTTTTTTACAGAATAGCTGAACCCAGGAGCATGGATGGGATCACTCGAGGGGACTGAGGGAAGGGGGCTCAGGACCGAGTTTTGTGTTCAACATTCTCGAGGTGGTGGGAAGAAGAGGAAAACGAGGTCAGGGCCAGAGAGCACTGTGGGCGCCCAAGGGGCTGAGATTCCTTTGTGCCAAACGCAGAGGTCCAGGAGGGGGCAGGGGAGGGGAGAGCCAGACCGCAGGGAGGGGGGACCACTGGGAGCTGAGAATGTAGAGAGAGCAAAGGAGTCTGCCCTTCGGAGAATCCAGCGTTTAAGGGAATGTATTGGTAAGCTCCGGCTGCCGTAACAAAGTACCACCCATGGCCTCAGCAAGAGAAATTTCTTTTCTCACAGCTTTGTAGCCTAGAAGGCTGAGCTCAAGGTGCCCGTTTGTCCCTAGGCCTCTCCCCTTGGCTTGGTCTTCCCTCTGTGTGTATCTACATCCTGATCCCATCGTCTTATAAGGACACCAGTTATGTTGGGTGAGGACTCACCCTAATGACCTCGCTTTAACTTAATTACCGATGTAAAGGCCCTGGTCCAAATACAGTCACGGTCGGAGGTCCTGGAGGTCAGGACTTCAACAGATGAATCTGGGGAGGACACAATTCAGCCCATAACAGGGGAGAAGAGGAATTTTATTTTAGCTAGAGGGGATCACGAGATGGGGGAGGATTTTCCCCTTAGAATGGGAGAGACTTGAGAATGCTGGCAGCCCTCTCAAGTAAGGCTGCAGAGAAGGGCAGAGGTGGCAGAGAGGGAGTAGGTTCTCCGAGCAGCCAGGAGGGAGGCGGGCCAAGGACACAGGTAGATGGGAAGGGTGGGCGTAGAGAGCTGTTTAGGATGGGGGCAGTTATCGGTCGCGGGCTGATTCCGTTAGGAAGCAATGGCAGGAACTCCAGGCACCTGACGTCTCTGATGCCGGCCACGTCACTGCTCGCCCATCACTCGTTAGAGCTTTAGGGAACTGCGTGGGGGGCAAGTGTCAGGAGAGGACAGAGCACTGAGAGTGTTCATGCCTGATCCCGCTGTTTACTTCGTCTCATAGGAGGCAAAGTTATGGTTGAAGATGAGGTAGCAAGGGTCTAGTTGTGAGTGAATGAGAGTCAGAAAAGGAGGGTCAGGGAGGGAGGTGACCAAGACCATCTTGAAGGACTAATGAACGGCTGCAAGAGACGGGCTGAGTTTGGAGCCCATGGGTTTGAATGGCTCTAAACCACATGGCAAAACACAGCTCACAGAGCATCGGGTGGGCCCAGCGCCCTGCAGGCCAGATGTGTCTGGCCTACTCTGCACCTGAAGATGGACCTTGTTTTGCTGGAGCATCTGTGGCTCCCGGGGAGGGTCTGACCCTTGATTCTGCAGCGAGTCTGTTTTCTGCACAGACTCCGGCAGGATGGTCTAGGCGTCCAGCCTTGGTTAAGGTCCTGTCTTCTCCGTGTGTCTCTGTCATCCAGCAGCCAGTTGGCCACTGTTCTAGCTCTGTTAGGTGGGGAGCTATGCCAGACTCTACAGATAGGCACGAAAATCTGGGGCCCTGAAGAATTATTGTGGATTCCTTATGCACACAGACCAAAGGCATGATTCACCCACGCATTGACGCTTATCTAAGTCTGCCTGCATGAAAGCCACCAAAAAAAGAGGACATTCAGTCAGCTCACGCTGTTGGGGAGAGACAATGGAGCGTGAAGATTAGCAGGAGAAATAATTCCCTGTTTGGGATCATGTCACCTTTTAGTTTCCCAGGTGAATGACCAAGAGCTAAAGAATGTCGATAGGATATAGGAGTTATAATTCCTGCTACATCCTAACAATTTTCATATATGATTTCATTAAATAATCAGCAATCCTATGAAGATAGTATTATGATCGCTTGACAGACAAAGAAAACAGAGTCTGAGAGTACAATAAATTCTCCCAAGATCCGCAGCTGATAAGTGGTATTTCTGACTCCAGTGCCTATTCTCTTCCTGGTATGTTACCCAGAGAGGAAGTTAGACAGGAAAGGAAGCAGACCAGGTGAATTAGGTGTAGGCGGCAGGGCCTGGGACATGTTCCACCCAGCCTGCCCACTGTAGAAGCTTCACCACTGGTGGGACAGCCAGACGGACTCCTTTGTATTGATAAGTAGTGTCCAGGTTGAAGATATAAAAAATATGTCTGTTCTGCTCTGTTTCTGAGGCCTAACATGCTGATGGTGGAGCCGGCATAGTCTGTAAGAAATGGAAGCAGTCAAAGCAACCAGTACTTCTGGCTTGTCAGCTCTAGAGGCCTAACCCTTCCTGGAACATTCAATGCGTATGTTAGTTATGCTTAAGGATATTTTTTTCAGACAAAGGGTCACACATATTTATTCCTGAACCAACCTACTCACGCAGAAATGTAGAAACAAAGAAAAAAAATCATTTTCCCAGTAAAACACATCCAACTGTCTAGATAGTGGGGATGTTTTCAGCTTGACATGGTAAGATGCTGGTGCCTTTGATACAGTATAAATATGTGCGTCATCTCCCATGCGGGTCCTTGTAGACCCAGCTCAGTCTCATCCAGTGTCTCCGATTGGAGCTGGACCAGATTTTATTACCAGTTTTTATCCAAATCCACTGGGGAAGGGGATGATTCTGCTTTTGTTTCATGGCCAGGAATCCCTTGATCCTGAAAGTCTTGTGACAAACAGATTCAACCACACAGATCGTGATGGCAGAGATAGGGAGCTAGGCCTATGGATATACAATAAGGGTTTTGACTCAGCAAAAAGTCAGACACGTCCCCAGAGGAGATGGCCTTTGTTTTACTCAGCTACCACTGAACACTTGAGAGAAATTGTTCATTCCCTTCACTCCTGTGCCTTTTATACCACCTCCTTGTTCCCCAAATAAAAATGGTACTCTGTGGGGGTCAGTGGGAAGGAGGAGGTGTGCTCTTTTCTAGATGTCTGGGTTTTTGATTGAATGTAGCGAGGAAATTTTAAATCGTAGTTTTCATAAAAGACTATTTTGTCTTTCTCTGCTTCTCATTACGATGCATAGTCTTTCAAAGAAAAACCAAAACTTGAACCTTACACCCGCCATCTCTTTCAAGTGATCCCTGGTTCCTGCATTCTTTTCATGACTGAGATTTCTTTGTGCGACAATCATTTTCGGTAGACGTGCTTTGCCCTCCTGCCCTGATGTAGGACAGGGATCAGGCTTGCCAAACTTCTGCAAATTCCCCCACTGACTGGTTACAGCTGCCCCCCTTCTCTCCACTGGCCGTGGCTAGAAAGTGTGGATAAAGGAAAGAAATCACCCTCAGAGGCCTTCAGTTGAGTAGATTCAGAACCAATTCTCAGTAAGTGTTGAGGGAAAAGGGCACAGCTGGACCAGGGCCCCAGGGAAGGCACTTCATACTTTGAGCCCAGCTTTTCTCAACTAAAATGATGACATTGGCCCTGCCCCACGGGGTCCTGTGAGGATCACATTAGATATGCGTGTGAAAGTGCTTTGAAATACAAGGTAATAGTAATATAAATAGGCAGGTTTTTGCAAAAACTGAACAGTGATGGCCTTTCCGATCTTCCTGGCTTTGTGTGGTGAACTAACCCAGGCCTGTCCTCTCTGCTATGATCCCCCAGAGCCACGCATTCATCGTGGGATGAGAGGTCTCTAGGCTTATAAGTGGGGGAGTTAATAAAGAGATGCCCACTTCTTACGTAGAAGGAATTCAGTTCAACAGCGTTTTGGGTTGTTGTTCTGTAGTCCCACTGGGGGGTAGACTAACACAGGAGCTGGGAGGAAAGGAAAGGGAGAAAGGAACCTAAAAAATTCACCATCAGGGTTCTTTTAGGCATGCAGGGAAACCAGGCTTCCCTACATGCAAAGAGCGGCAAAGCAAGACAAGGCCTATTCTGTGATTACATGTGATACAAATAGATGGAATAAATCATGGTTAAATGGCATGCCTGGGGTGATACAGCAGAGATTATTATTCTGGAAGAGGCAGGGAATGGGCCCTGAGGGAAATGGATGGTAAAAACTATTAACTACATTTGGATGGAACAATCTGGAAAGACTGTGTGGACCAGAGTGTGAGAAAAAACCAACTAAAGGAAACCCTAGGGGCACATCTTCCTCCTGGATGGACAGAGCCTTAAACTGCCCATTCTAGGCCGTGGGGTCTCAGCTGTGCTAGAGGGGTCACCCCAATCTAACACTCTCCTTTGCTCTCAAGAAGGCCCTTAGCTGTCACCTTTCTAGGACCAAAGGAGACACCTTCATAAACTCAGGGGTGGGACTGGGATGTTGGTTGTCTGGTCTAGTGGTTTCCTTTAGGGAGGGAGGCAACGGGGACAGAAGTAGAGAACAAATACTTTATCCGTAGGGCTTCCTTTCACTGGAGAGGGAGAGAGGGGAAAAAAAGAAAGAAGAAGAAGGTCAGAAGCAAATTTGAAAAAAATTAACATTTGATCCTTTGAGGGAGAGCACATCCATGGATGTTTGCTCTCTTGCCCTTTTTGTACTTTCATGTATTTTAACTTTTTTCCAAAATAAAAAACAGTGACATTTTCAAATGATGATTACTGTAACAGTTTAGTCCAGAGCCAATTTCATATTGCAACTGATACCAACACAAACCACTTTTGTTGTTGTTGTTCTTTGCTTATTTTCCTTTTTTAAGGAGAGAGGCCAAGAGAACTGAAAGTTCTCTGATCACCATTTAAAGAATTCACTGTCCTTTGGCCCAATCATACTTCGTCCCATCCATCCCAATCCAAGTGATCTAGCAGATCCCAAACACGTATAGCTATGTTTGTATTTCTGACGTCCATCTCCCCCACGTCCCCTCACCAGAATGGAATCCACAAAGGCAAGACTTTGTCCTCATCACCATGTCACATCCATGCAGCACAGCCTGGCACACCGTATGCCCTTATTCAATATTTGCTGAGTAAATGAATGAATTCCCAGAACCCACAGGGACTGTCCCTGCACCAGCTTTTGTGTAGACCCCACAAGTCCTTTCAGGCTCCTTTGACTTTTTTGGCCTTGGCTTTGAGGGCCAACCCAGCCCCTGCGAAGTTAATTGCCACCACGTACAGTAAAATAGTGAGATGCAAGGCTAACACCTTGGGAAGATGTCCTGTACCTAGGCCTCTTCTGGAACTTTCTTTCACCAGGTTGGGCTGTTATATGCATAGGAAAGGCCCACAGGGGCAGCCTGAATATCTCATTTACTCTTGCTCCCTTATCCTTCTTTTCCTAGCATCCCTGAGAGTACTTTTCTTTCCACCCTGCTGAAGTCTGGTGTGGAACATTTTAGAGTAGTTTCAAAATGACATTCAGATTCTTCTTTCTTCTTAATCTCATTTCTTTTTTTTAAAATTTATTTATTTATTTATTTATTTATTTATTTATTTTTGGCTGAGTTGGGTCTTTGTTGCTGCGCGTGGGCTTTCTCTAGTTGCGGCGAGCGGGGGCTACTCTTCCTTGCAGTGCGCGGGCTTCTCATTGCGGTGGCTTCTCTTGTTGCGGAGCAGGGGCTCTAGGCGTGCGGGCTTCAGTAGTTGCAGCACATGGGCTCAGTAGCTGTGGCTCGCGGGCTCTAGAGCACAGGCTCAGTAGTTGTGGTGCACGGGCTTAGTTTTTCTGCGGCATGTGGGATCTTCCCGGACCATGGCTCGAACCCGAATCGGCACTTAACCACTGCACCACCAGGGAAGCCCTTTATCTCATTTCTTTACCAACCTTCAGCCTTTTTTTATTTTTCTACTTTTTACCTCCATTGGAGTTTACCATTTACTTTGTTTTTTTACTTCCTCAAAGCCTATGTAACAAATATGAATTTTACCTTCAGAAGAAAAGAGTTATTTCACCTACCAAGTGAGTGTCTAATGGAAAAACTAAACTAAAAAAAACTGTATTAGAGCTTTCTTAAGATCAAAGTGAGTTTTTAGTTCTCTGGAAAAGTAGGTGTGGAGGGCAAGGAAGTAGGGGTAATTGTCTGCTTGTCCCAAGCCCTCCTGGTTCATGGAGGCAAATCCTCATCTCCCCACCCTGGGCCTAGGAAAGGTCATCTCTCGGACACTAGAAATGCAAGTAATCCTGGAGCCAGCAGAGAATTTCCATTCAAGGAATGTGATGGTAAAAACCTGAAAAACAGAAGGGCCCCAACTCCATTCCCGGTGTTTTTGCTCTCACCAGACCATGCTGAGTGAAGATGTCCCTTGCTTAACTTCCAAGAAGACATCCGAGTTAGCCCCTACCTACATGGTTGGGTGTTGCCCAAATGACTGTTTGGAGCAGGGCTTTCCCCTCATTTGAGAATCACTGTCTTATTCAGCTCATCTTGTTATGCGGTCCATTACGGAGCTCAGGTATCTGGGTGTCATTGAGAACCATTAGCTCAAACTGTTGAGATGTATCCGGATACCTCAAGTTTCTCTCACAGTCCCCAGGAGCTGTGCAATCCCAGGCAGCCGATTGGAGACCTGGGTTCTAGTTCTAAGCTTTTAGGAATCATTCTGAGATTTGCTGGTGTCACAGTCCTGCCCTTCAGCAAGATCATTCAGAGAGGTCTCCAGAAACCTCAGGGTTTGCCTAAAGCCGTGTGTTCACTTAGGAAGTGCCCCTTCCGCCCTGTCTCTCACTGATCTGGGACAGGTCCTCCAAAGCACATACCTGTCCCAGACAACCAAGGGTACTGGTTGCCTGTGAATAATCCAGACTTTGTTTTTGTTTTTTTTCTCTCTTCTCTTCTGGGCAGAGCAAGTGTGGGGCCCACAGTCGCACACCCACAGAGGAAGTGTGGAGTCCTGGTCCTCAATAATAAACATTTATTGAGCACTTGCTGTATAATCAGATGCAGTCCTAAGCAATTCACACACATTGCCGCTTTTAACCTTCACAACAACCCTGCCAGTAAGTAGGTACCCTTAGCCCCATTTTACATATAAGAAAACAGAGATTAGGTGACTTGTCCAGGGCAGTGGCTAGGAAGTGTTCCAGCAAGGATCCTTGGCCAGTCAGGGCCAGTACTCTTAACTTCTGTGGTGCCCCGTGCTGTCTTTTCTGCTTTGGGGTGTTGAGAAAAGGAGGGAGACCTCACACAAGTGATTGATCTGTTAAAGAGGAAAAAGTAATCATCCCAAAAGATTTTACAAGCAGATTGAAAAAAAGTCAACTCCTAGGCCTGAAAAATTGCTGCCTGGTGGCTCTCAAGGGGGACCCCCGCTATCCCTGGGGAGGTAATCTCTGCACTTCAGCTCTGGTGTGACTGGTGACTTCTAGAGTTCAGAGATGCCCTGGTCACATGTGCGGGAAGGCTGAAATATTTGGGCAGTGCCCAGGGGGTGGGCAGCCGAGATCGTTATCCAGCCTGGCAGCCTTAAACAGAGGAGCAGATGACTAGAAACCCCAAAATGAAGTTGCTTTTCGTTGTCTTCTCAGTCTTTGTGGGGAATGAGATCAGGAAAGGGAGATCTAATTCCACTCCGAGTCTCAGGCTCGGTAAATTCAGAATGAAACTACAGCAGCAAAAACATTGCTTCAGTCCCATAAAATCTCTCCCTGTGAAGATCTCCAAGTGGGCAAGCCCCCCTCGGAGGCGCTCCCGCTCTGGCTTTCTCTGTGGGCGCTGTCTCCCCTTCCTTCCTGCCCGGTGCCCAGTGCCGGGTGGCCGGGCTCCAGCCGCGCAGCTGCCGGGACCCCACCGGCGTAGGGAGCGCCTCTGGGATAACGCGGAGCTCGGGATGCTCGGGATGCTGGGCCAGAGGCTCCTTTCTGCTCAGCTCGCCCATCCGCTGAAAGGTTCTCCCCTTCGACTGCACCGGAGGCAAGAAGTAGCTTGCAACGGGGAGGATTTTCAGCACAGTGCACAGGGAATTAAACCTCTATGAACAATAACGTTGGTCCGTGGAGTGGAAAAGCAGGGGCGGTCCTGGCGTCCCCTAGGCAACGGGCTGACAATGTTCACTCCTTAGACAATCTTGCAACTGGCCATGGCTCTTTCCTGACAGTACCAGTGGCTGAACTCCGGAAAAATAATGAAGGCTATGGATGGGATATGGTGAGTGCCACGAGATTCCCTGCTCCAAGTTAGGGCTGCTTTTCTTGTGTTTGGACTCGGATTAGAAAAACAAGTTAGCAGACCATGACTGTTGACACAAATAAATCCATAACTGTACTGGTAAACACTTGAAATTCATCCTTGCAGTGAAAGGAAAAAAAAAAGCAGAACTATTTGCCTCCTTTCCTGGTAACATCCAGGGCTGTGATGGAAAACTCCGTTATTCCTAAGAAAGATGCATGATGAGCATGTGGTTTTCTCCAGGTTGGTTTTCTGCTTTAACCCAGGACCGTCTGTTCCATGGACCGCAGAGCAACGGCCACGACCGGGCTGTGTGCGTGTGCGCGCGTGCGGTGTGCATATCGTTTTCCCTAATTACTACAGCATAACTTCCTCTTTGCTTTACCAGACTAAGTCTCAGCAATGAGACATCACGTGTAAACTTCTTGTCTGTTTGCTTTTTTCAGTTCTAGGGAAAATCCGAACCGCAGTTGGCAGTGCCCAACTTCTTATGGCCCAGAAATTCTACCAGTTCAGAGAACTGTGTGAAGAAAACCTGGTAGGTACCCTTACCCATCACTACCATTTTCCCTGCTAGTACCACGAGAAGAACCCGTTGTCAAGACCGGTCCAACTAAAGTAGAACCGAGTCAGAGCCCATCGGACTCTTTTACCTGGAATAGAGAGTTTTCTGATGAATCATATATTTCCTGCTTTTCTTAAAACTAAAAATATTTATGTTATACTTAAGTAATCTTTGAAGAAAGAATCCAATCAAGTTAAAACTCCATTCCCCCCCCCCCTTTTTTTTTTTTCGGTAACTGAAGACTTTCCATTTTCCTGGCCTTCTGATTTCATTATTCTTACCAAACTATGGAGCAGACTGATATGTAAAAAATAATATTACAGCAAAAAAATCATTTTTGATAATGAGTTTCTTTCTGAAATAGCCATCAGGGCCTATTTTCTTATCAGAGGTCTCTGTTTTAATTCAAGAATCAAAAGTGGAAGGTGTCATAAAGTATAGATTTGATCTCCCTGAGACCAATGAATCATTCATCCTTCTTGGACATACAGAAACAAAATAAACCAGAATAAAGAGACAAAACCAATACTAGCATCAACAACATTTAAAATAATTACCAGCAAAATACAAGGGCAAGAGCTTCCTCACAGAATTTTTTTTTTAATGCTACCATCTCTACAAGTGTCATTCCACAAAAATAGCTTTTATTGGTCAATTAATGATCAAGTTGGATCTAAATAAAGAAAATGAAAAGCAACTCATTTATCTCCTGGAAGGTTAAAAACACGAATCATTTGTAATCTGATTGACCCAAACTATGATTTTAGAGTTCTAACCACATCTTGTTAACAAGGACAAATACAGACTGAATGGAATTTATCTAGACAGGGCTCAACCAAGAGCAGATCTAAAGCCTGCGAAAGTTGGTGCTCTCCGTCCCTCTTCACCAGGCTTTTCTTTTTGAACCCTCCCCTTGGGGCTATCCTTTCCTTCCTCCTCACCCCCACCCCTGACATCCATAGTTTGTTTTCTCCTCCCTCAGCAAAAATTACCTGACCCTTCTTTCACCTGCTCAGAAATTCTATTCTGAATTATGAGCTAATATATATTAGTAGATGTATTGATAAGTGATTCAACCAATATCTCATTGAGCTTCACTACGTGCAAGGTACAGAATTCCTGCTAATCTGTAAACTTGCGGATGTGTCACAGATCTTAATTAATATGATTCTTTGCTCTTTAAATGTAAAAAAGTTCATATAAAGCCGTATTTCTCAAACTGGCCAAAAGACACAGGTGGAGACCAATAAGTACACACTACAGGGCAAACACAGCACACCTTTGAAAAGAATTATAGAAGGAGGAGCAGAAGCGCACCGTGTCCTCAGAGCTTTTAAGTTTATGATCTGGTTAAATCCTCAAAGCAACGGTCTGGAGAATATAGTGACATTATTTTTATGACTGTTTTACAGTTGAGGAAAACGGGCCTGGAAGAGCTCAGTGACTTGCCAGGGCTGCATGGTAAGAGGCAGAGCCAAGGTTCAAATCCCAGTGTGTTCGACTTCAATCCCTGTAAATCCCCCCCAGGATTTGAGTCCCCTCCTCACCCTGATCGCTCAGCTCCATCTCCTCTGCAGCAGGAAGCACGGTGGCCTGGTGATGGCACCACTTAGGTCTACAAAGCTGCATAAAAGCAGCACTGAGATTGGTCACAACCAGGCCCAGCTCTCCTTGCTTGGGTTCTTACTCTGAGGAGGACACCTGAAAACTCTTGCACCTTGTCTCCGACTTGACTCTCAGGCATAGAATAAACGGATTGCAACAAAAATCAACCCAGGGACCTGGCCCTCCTTATCCTTCTCAACCTCTACCACCTCTGACCTCCAAGAGGCCTGGTTCAGACTGAAGCGGGTTGTGCATCTCCTTCTGTGCTGGGGTGTCACAGGAGCCTCTGATTCGGAGACTGGCTGAGCACCCAGGCTCTTTCTCTCTGCTTCCCCATCCATCCCCTGGATGATGTGGCAGCAAAGAGAGTCTTGGTGGGAAAGGAACAAATTGCCCGTGTTACAGAGTTAAACGACCTCTATCATTTCATCTACTGATGCACTAAAACAGTTTAACCAACAGAGCTTGTGACCTAAAAGACTTTGGTGAACTTCAAAGTATGAGCAGTTTAGCTTTTAGTTACCAATAAGATAAGGAAATATATTGCGAGATCATAAAACTCCATTTGACAAGTACTTTGTCAAAGCTATTATCTGTCTATTCTGAACCTAGATATTAAGAAACTTTCTTTTTAGTTTACTAAATCAAAGTACTACAGAGAAACCCTCTTGTTAATTCAGATGTCATTAGAATAGAGTTTAACACTGACCCAAATACTTACAAATTTTAGAACTTACTTATTCCAATGATCTATGGGTAGTTTTAAAAGTGTAAGTTTATAAATATATTCTTTACTTGTATTTATTTTGAAGCCAGACCAATAATGCCAGTCCACGAAAGGGCTAAAACGTTCTTTCCAACTTATTAACTTTGATGGTCACCAACCTTGCGCTTCCTGAAATTCTGATGATATTTTCATAGGGTTGGCTTTAAAAGTACGAACTGGCCTCCAGTTATTATATGGCATGAGACTTCACAGTCTTTCCAATTGCCCGGATTCCCAGAGGTAACCAAAATGGACCCCTGCTAGAAACTTTTGGCAAATGGGAGTCCCACCCATCTTCCCATGAATGCCTTTAGCTACTGTTGCAGGTAGTAACCAGCGATGAACACAACACCTTCAGTCTTTAGTTGTGTTTTTCCTGTCTCAGACCATATAAATGAGTGGTTCATACTTTCTAGTACTTGTCAGGGATTTGTGAATGAGGGCAAAGAAAGTCAATCCACAAACCAAAGGATGTTTAATATTATCTAGCAAATGGGTCACTACAGACATCTATGTGTATGTATAGACAAGTGTTCTCACATTTGCCGTGTTACGTTATGGTCAATTTAAAACTAATTCGTTTCCAAATGATTTTGTCCAAGTACTTATATGATAAAATGACTTCCTACATTAGAGATATCTTAATTGTTAAACACACAGTACTTTGAAAATCCAGTTCTTTTATTACTTATCACTTGTTTGCCCTAGTATTTTCACTCAACATGAGTATTAAAATGAATCTTACTTTAGATTCCTTATATGTTCTCTGAGTATATTGGATGGCATGGAGTTGAATACTGACTCTAGTACCAATACACTGTATTTTTTTTTTTTTTGCAAGAATATATTTTCATTTAAATATAGCTTTAAATGCATCTTGTCATAGATCATACATTCTGGGATTTTTCAAATGTTTAGACTCCCTGCCATAGCATACTGATGGATGTTATATTAACAAAAGAAGAATTTTACTTTGACATTGAGAATCACTGACTCAAATGCGTATAAGATGAGTGTATAAACTAATCATTTGCAGTGGAATCTTTTTTTAAAAACCAAACTCATAGAAAGAGAGTATAAACATGGTTGCCAGGGGCTTGGGTGTGGGAGAAATTGGGAGAGGTTGGTAACATGGTACAGATTTTCAGCTATAAAATGAATAAGGTCTGAAGATCTAATTAGAACATGGTGACTATAGTTGATAGCAGTGTATTGTATAACTGGGCTTCGCCAAGAGAGTAGAACATAAATGTTCTCACACACACAAAAAGATAAATACATGTGGTGATGATGTGTTACTTAACTCAATGGGGGAGTCCTTTCACAATGTGTGTATATATCAAATCATCACGTTGTACACTCTAAATATTTTGCAGTTTTATTTGTCAATTAGTCCTTAATAAAGGTGAATATGTATATAAGACATATATACATATAAAATATAAAATAAATAAATAAAAGGGCCATCTATAGCCTCACTTTTCTCTCCTATCTGAAAACCAAAAGGAACTCATCCTCCTTGGTGTTATTTGAAATATTTGAAAATGCCACCTTGGTCCTGTGCTTATTGTCCTAGATCATCACCTCTAAAGCGTGAATGTTTTTCTTTCTCTTGTACAGAATCCCAATGCTCATCCAAGGCCCACCTCCCAGGATTTGGCGGGGTTCTGGGACATGCTGCAGTTGTCCATAGAAAATATTAGTATGAAATTTGATGAACTTCATCAGTTAAAGGCCAATAATTGGAAACAGATGGATCCTCTTGACAAGAAGGTAGAACAATGTAGATTTTGTATGGTTCATTTAAAAACCTGCACAAACACTGGACAGTCTAAATAGGCTTCTGCTTTCAGTCTTGCTGTTTACAATGTGAAATGGAGCTGATATCATATTAATTTCATTGTAATGACAATGTTTACATAGTAATCATTTGGGATATTATCTGTAATATGTTTCAGGCATATTTTTAAAGAAAAACCTGTCTTTGTGAATTGGAAAATGGGAATGTGGCTTTTTTTGTTAATTAAACTTTAAGTTAAACCATTTTAGTCACTGGAAGGAACTGCCTCCATTTTGCTTTTTAAACTAAAATAAATGACATCTTCAGTGCATGATTACATACAGCAAGAGTTCAACTTCCTTACACCCCTAGAATGTGTTTCCGAGAAAATAGGAAGCCCTGCAAACTAACCGACTTTGATAATCATTTCATAAATATAGTAATAAAGAAACCACTGTTGTTCAAGTCTAAAAATATACACACCGTAAAGTTTCACAGTAATCATAAATGTTGGGATTTTTTAAAGAGTTTTACTATTGGTTGATTTGCCTTGGGGAATATTGCTCACTGGGTTCCTCATGCAAGAGCTTAGAAATAAAGACTCAAATTCTTTTAGTTGAATTAATAAATGGCAATTTTCACATTTGATTATGGCGGGTCCACCAGCCTTGCCCAGGTATCCAATGTTCACCTCCCTAGGCTGGCCAGGCATGCATGACTTTTTTAACCCTTTGCTTTCCTATGGCCTGAGGTCAGATGTCTCTGAGAGATTCAACTTCTAAATATTAGGCACAGCTATACTTGTGATGCCCTTTTCTGATCCCTTCACCTATCAGAGAGCGAGCAGCAAGCCAATCCATTCTCCTGCTGCCCATTATAATACCAGGGTTCTTGGAGTCCATGGAGTCCCAGGAGAAATCCAGTGCCAACAGCCAGTGCACAATCAAAGGGGCCACCGCTCTCATCACTGTCGCTCATCTCTAATTCTGTCACCATCCACCTGTGGGGTTTTGGTGCGAAGCATCAAAGTACCATTGATGTCTGTGTGGCCTCTCACTGGGGGAGCCAAACATTTGCACTCAATCTAGTTTTCTTTAATCTGGGTTTAAAACTGTCTGCTAAATAAGCTTTTAAATTGGTCTGATTTTAAGAAAACACTACAGATGTACACACATACTGGTAACTGAGTTTCTAGAGCTGATCCATCTAATTTCTCACTCATGGATTTTTAAAAATTATAGTTAAAAAAATAAAATGTGCAAGGAAAGGAAAATATGACTAAAAAGTTTCCAACATTCATACTTTCAAAAATATCTACTGAGTTACCCAACAATGAAGATTTTAAACGTCCAAAAGGAGCGAAGCTAAGAATTGCTATATGTAACCTACTGACACAGTAAATCATTAGTTAACTTGATTTCTAAATCTTCATGCACGTTGTCTGTGATCAGAGCTTTGCATCACCCCATGAACTGGAAGGGGAACAATGAACAAGACAATCAGAGTTGGTGGAATATGGTTTGCACTCTGTGCTTCCCTTTTTTATCCACACAAGACTCCACCTTAAACAGGCGGCGGGCAACTCCAGTGCAATACGTTAACTAGGCGCTTCACCCAGGCAAGGAAGGAGGAACACAGAGAACGCCCTTTGAAGAATCATGGAATCCCTAATTTAAGATACTTTTCCCATTTAGTTCTATGAGAATTTAGGGTATTTTATTAAAAAATGAAATCATCAGATTCACGTGGACCTTTTTGCAGCCTGAAAACTCACCGTCTTTTTCCTAAAAATCCTTTGTGGTTTAGGTTCCCTTCTTTCCCACTGTACTTCTTTTTCCAGCCCAAGTGATGAACGGCTTTTGTTTTTGCAGCGGCATTTAAAAATAGCCACCCGTTTTCTAGTTTGCTGCTGCTAGGGGGATGAACTCTTTCAGTCTTGTGTTCAGTTTTCATGGCACGGTGTCTGTCCCTGTGATGGAATTGCCTTCTGGGCCGCCACAGTCGCCCCGAGGTCCCTAAGGCGTGACGGTCCAGCAGGATGCTTTAGGAGCTGACTGCACTAGCCCCGTGGGTAAGGAACTGTCCAAGTCCTCCCTCCAGGGTGACCCTGCCCAGTACATTGCTGTGTGTTTGTGTGTGATGTGCAAACGCGTGTAACTCACTGTGGCATCAGCAAAGCTAAACGGACGCAGGCTTACAATCTTCTTCCTCGTTTGGTTGTTTAGGTTTGGGTGGGCCCGAGGAGAGGGCGGGGAGGCTTTTAAACTCTGAACCGAGCTCGCACCCGCCGCCTCCCTCCTTAGGGGGGATGCAGAGTTCTAAGACACGCCCGCTGCCACCCTTTCCCATCTCTGGCACCCGGAACAGTCTGGAGCCTCCAGAGAAAAACCGCAGTAAATGTGCTGGGAGCCGCAGCCTTTTAGCAGGCGGGGGGCATTTTAAATACCCACATCCTTCCCTTGGAGAGACCTAGTTCTGCCATCCAGCTTTACCCTTGGCCTTAAACTTACCGGTATTTTTTTCCCCCTGCATCTTTTGAATACTCAAGCCAGAATAATGAAGAAAAAAATATATATATATCTATACATGTAAATATATGTATATACAGTGTGCAGATCAGAACTAACCTAACCACCCTTAGGCTTTAAAAAAAAAAAAAAAGTGTGCTAACTACTGACCTATCCCAGTTTTTCCCAAGCTTGTCCTGAGAAGCTGTGTAATGTCCTGAACCTTCTGCTTTGATCAGGAGCGAAGGGCCCCTCCTCCAGTGCCCAAGAAGCCGGCGAAGGGCCCCGCGCCGCTGATCCGGGAGCGCTCGCTGGAGAGCTCGCAGCGCCAGGAGGCCCGCAAGCGCCTGATGGCCGCCAAGCGCGCCGCGTCCGTCCGCCAGAACTCGGCCACCGAGAGCGCCGAGAGCATCGAGATCTACATCCCCGAGGCGCAGACCCGGCTCTGAGGCCCCCGGCCGCCGCGCCCCCGCCCGCCTCCTCCCCGGCGCCCGCCCTTCGCCTTCTTGGCCCGCCCACCCGTGTAGACGCGGCCCCTCTAGGTCACCCGCCATCCTCCGTTCTCTCGAGCTTGTCTGTCCCTAGATTCCAGCAATATCGAACCATAGGGTATCTCAGAAATCCAGGATCCTGGGGCGGGGGGGTCCCCTCGGGACCTCGCGGACTTCCACCCGAAAGAAACTAGGAAACTAGGGCTCCGATCCCCCTGATTTCCCCGACACGCTTCCTATTTCGGCAAGCAGATGGAACGCTTGATTTCCAACCTCAGAAATCACACACCCTGTCACCGGAGTCGGGAAGTGACACACCGAGAGGGGACGCAGAGGGGCTGGGGGGCGGGGGACCAGGATGTGGAGTGGGGGAAAGAGAAGCAAACCCTGCGGGTGCCGGGGGTACCTGCGTCGCTCACAGCTGCACAACTGCCTCACTCTCGTGTCATCAGTCACTGCTTCAGATGTCTCAATCAGCAGAAGATTGTCAATCCGATCTTTCAGGGATATCCATCTATTCTGAAAGGCAATAAAATGAAGACAGGCAAGGCAAGGCAAAGGAAGCACTGCTAGTTTAAAAGACTACATAAGGGATTTTTTCTTTTGTCCTATTCTTAAGAAAAGTTAGACCTGAAGTGTTTTATCAGCTTTTCTTGTACTATGTATATTATATTGTTGTGATGGTGGTGGTGGGGTCTTTAGGGGAAAGTGTTGGTTCTATTAATTTGTTAGTGTCCATCCTGGGGGCCTACATAATTACACAGAGCTAAGTACATCTCTGCTTACGGAGTGCTGTACATGGCAGCCGGGCTGCTTTCTGCGAAAAGTTGGGATTTTCCTAGCATCCCCTTGGAATGCTACACATCCGTCTCTTTTAACCCAGTAGTTCATACGGCAGATGTCTGTCTCCATCAGTCTTTTCTCACTGCTCCACAGCATCCTAACACATCCCCGAATAAGGATTTTGTCCCGTGTCAAACCGGTAAAATAAGCTTTCTGTCCCAGTAGACATGCTGCCTCGTTCCAATGAGCGGCCACTTGTCTTGAGGTCCCAGGTAGAGAGAGAAGAAATTTGACCTGCGAGGTTCAGCAGCCACATAGAGGGGGACAGTGTCATGATTCCTAAACACTGAAAGAAACCCAGGCTTTTGGCAGAGAATGTTGATTTCCGTTTTTAGTCCTGATGGATGGCCAGTATGACCTTTGCATCCAGCTCAAGTTATCTTTAAATGCCCTTACTCGTAGCAGTTTAAGCACTTAGAATGAGGTGATCTTAAATGATCACTGGCATTTTATCCAGCTCCCTAAAGCGTTAGAAATTACCATTGAAAAATGAAAGACTTTTAAAAACATACATCAAATACTCTTGCACCAGAGACGCTTTTTAAAAAAAAAAAATACACTCTCATAGCCAGGTGCTAATTTAATTTTATTTAAGAAATTAAGAGAGGTGATGGGTTCTGGCAACACTATTTTCATGGACATATTCTAAAACCACTAGAGAATTTGCTACCTCTCAGAGCCATTGATGCTTTGAGCTATCTTTATAAACAGGGCACAAATGTTTACTGCTGTGGTTTACAAGACAAGGGCTACTAACATTTAAAAACCAACCAACCAACTTTTAACTAGGGTGAACAAAGCACCTTTGAGTGCTTTATAAAATTGGAGCAGACAGAGAATTTGAGCTTCAAGTTTTGCTGGTTTTAAAAAGAATACACCTTTTCTTTACTCTGTAGCAGCCAAGGAAGGTCACACAAAGTTTGCATCAAGTAAGGCCAACTGCCACCTTGGGTAGCCTATGGTCTCATTCAATCCTGACGGTGACTCGGAACTCACAGATTAACGTGAAGGAAGCCACATGCATTTGAAGACCAGATGTCCCCATCCACAGCTCTGTGCCCTGAGGTGGAGATAAGATTTGGATTAAGAAATAGATTTCTAATAGAATTCAAGATCATCCTACAATATTTTCTTTGGAAACTGGTTTAGCCCAGGATATTTTAAAGAGAGACAAGAGATGGCCTATTTATCTTGTCTATGTGAATGGTATTTGTATATTCATAAGCTATTTTTGGTAAGAATTTTAAATCTTTTAGCCGAAGGCCTCCAGGCACCATGACCTTTGCCTTCCTTGAAAACACCAATTGTACGAACACTTTATAAAAGGCTAATTATTGATGTTAAGACATGATCCCACATAAAGCTGCCTGTTAATCACTTGCCCCCTTAAGCTGACATCCATGACCATAACCTTTGTTACGTTGTTCTTCTGATGTAATTTGTAGAAATGTTTTTTAGTTCATATTGGAAAATGTATGTACCCTGAAAAATTACTTATTTTGTTTAACTTTGGTATAAAGGTGTTTGGGCATTTTCTTGGGGAGGGGGGGATTACAAAAGAGGTTTGTCTCCCACATCAAAAAACGTTAAAAGAAATTAAGTATTTATTATATTTTTTGCAGATGTTTCCATACAACTCACATAACCTTTTTGTAAAGAGAGATGAAGAAATGGATTAAAGATTTTTAATATTTGAAATGGTAAATAGAACTAATTTATTTGTACTATATTTCTGTTATTTATAGATGTTTCCTTAATGTTTTACTGTGCATTACCACTTTAATTTAAGCCTTATCCTTGTGAATTTACCATTTCTTTTTTAAAACATGTCTAGATGCATATTTTAAATAACTGGAATGTAAATCACTAGCATATCTGAATTCCCAAATGTAATTTTTAAAAATTATTTTGGTTTGGAAAAAAAAAAGATTCATTTGAAAGCCTTCAGATGGAGGGGTGGGGAACATTTTTATGGCTTTATGAATTGGAATTTCATAGGCTTATCTACCTAGATTGTGTGTGGACAAAAAAAAATTGTAAATAGATGAATGTTTCCCATAATGTAAAAAGAAATTAATAAAATACTTAATGCACTGCTTTCAGGTCTGTGTGTTTTCACTACAGAGTCCTACTTCTTCTAAAATATAAGTAATTGTCTTTGGGGGGGGTGAATAATTAAGCAGTTAAGAAGCATATCATTGTGACTTTCATTGTAACAACACATGTACTAGTCCCCGTGAGCTGGTGGGTAGGCCTTGCACCCTATGGAAAGGCTTTAAGTACCAAGAACTAAAAGTCCTTTTATTGTGATGATTACACGCATCTGAAAGTTTCAGGTCAGGAGCTGTATGTTTTATGAAAGATGTTATTAGCTTCTCAAACATGTTCAAATCTGTATAGATTTTTACCCACGTGGATTTCTTTGAAAACATTTCATCAGTTTTGTTTCCTACACGGTTCTCTGGGGTAGGGAAAATCAGAATGATGCATTGTGGTTTTCATTTCATCCTCACAGTACTGAAAAACTTCTCCCTGAGGTTCGGTCACTCGCCCAGCGTGACACAATTATTAAGTGACAGATTTGAGTCCAAAATCCAAGCCTGCGTTCAGCTTTGTCTTCAGTGAGGTCTTTATCATTCTTCTCACATTTAGAATTGGTAATTGCCACTGTCAATTTCCCCTGGTTTTCCTCTAGGTCATATTTGTAAGCCTTACTTTATACACAAAAATACAGACTCACCAAAAACAACAACAACAAAGTAAATTAGAACACTTTATAAAGTGGGCTTACATTGATCTGAAAATGCCACAACCATGAGACCTGTGTCCACAGTACTTCCTCCCACCAAGTTCTTGGGCAAAGCCATCCATCTATATGCAACAAACTTGGAAACTGTTAAGCAGATAAGCCACTTTGTCCGATTTTTATACATAAGCAAGACCTGTGCCTGTCACCGAAATAACACAATGTACTTTTGAAAGTGCTTCCAAAGAGCAATGATCAAGTGGCCAGACACAGGCGAGGTTGCAAAGAGCTCGTTACTTTGGCTCATGCCCTGACCGTTCACGTAGTGTGAACTGTGATTATACTTCTTGACTTTTAGCAAATTAATTCTTATATTTCATCGGGGCTCCTTAAACATTTCAGCCAATCCTAAAACAAAATCAGTTAGTTTTTGCACACAGAAATTTGAATTTCAGTGAAGCAATTTCCCATGTTACAGGGTCCACTCCCGCCCCACCCACAGCAAAATGTAATTTCATTTTTTATAGATATTGAACAAAATGGTTTGAATTTCTTTTTGTATCTTTGAAATCCACACCCTTGAAAATATAAACTGATTTTGGTTTAAATAAATGACATATGGCAAATCCTACTGTCTGAATGTGTTCATTCTCGAATGCCACTGTTACCAAAGGGTACCGAAATCCACCTGGGGTTTGTTCAATAGGCTGTTTAACTTTCAGCTACTAAACTAAGATCAGATTAACTCCTTTTGCAAACAGAAACTAGTGGCCCAGCCTGAAAACCCTCTCTGGTCCTAACGCATTTACTAATGTAAGTTTACAGAATAGGTCTTAAATTCCTCTGCAAGTCACTCATTTCCCCTGAAGCAGAGAGAGGAAATAGTGTGTTCTTCCCTATCTGGGCTTCCTGCTGGCCCAGGGAGGCGTCATCAGAAAACCACAGGGATGGGAAGCCCCAGTGCAAGAGTCAATGGATTATTATGATATGTCCTCTATGCAAATGAGCACAACCCTGAATTTAGAGAACATGGCGGAAAACAAGAAAACACTTTAATAAACACCAAAAGTCAAAGTCTGCCATGTAGCTGATTGAACTGTTGCTATTCGTCAAATGTTTTCACTAGAACAGATGAAAAAAAATGCCATTCTTCTGCTTCACACTTCTAGACTGCCTTCAGGGAGAAGTAGATGCTAATGTCCTCTTTCCAGATTACTCGATAGGCAAATCAGTGTCATGAGGGAGCTTCTATAGAGACCTCAATAAAGAGATTCTTCCATAGAAAAACTCTCCTTGGGACTTCCCTGCTGGCACAGTGGTTAAGAATCCACCTGCCAATGCAGGGGACACGAGTTCGATCCCTGGTCCAGGAAGATCCCACATGCCGCGGAGCAACTAAGCCCGTGCACCACAACTACTGGGCCTGCACTCTAGAGCCTGCGAGCCACAACTACTGAGCCTGAGTGCCACAACTACTGAAGCCTGCGTGCCTAGAGCCTGTGCTCTGCAACAAGAGAAGCCACCGCAATGAAAAGCCCGCGCACTGCAACAAAGAGTAGCCCCCGCTCGCCGCAACTAGAGAAAGCCCTCCTGCAGCAATGAAGACCCAACGCAGCCAAACGAAGAAAAGAAAAGCTCTCTTTTTCACTTTGGAAAGGAGGAAGGGGGAAGCAAATAGAGTCTTAGTTTTCTCTTGTGATATAAAGAGGGAAAATGCATTCTTTCTATGGAGTCTAGTATGAGGAGGTTATAAACAATTACAGGTTTTGCAGTCTTAAATCCTGGTGCTTTCACTACCTCTGAAGACCAATGCTCTGCAAACAGAAAACATTCCTGCATAGCTAGCCTTCTGAGATCTACACCCATAATGATCAGTTGATGAGTTCTTCCTTCTTTCTAGGACATTCAAGTCCAATGCCTACTAGCAATTTCTATTATGAAAAAATGAAGAGAAACATCTAGGGAGTTAGATAATACTGTGGATGTCCCCATAAAGTACATTGGAAGAAACATCTCCGAAGATTAAAATATTCTATTCACTGAAAAAAAAGGGGGGGGGACACATTTTAGAGGGGTTTTAGTCTTAGGGAATAACCTCTTGCTATAGAAAATGTTTACTTCTATAAGTGACATTTTTTAAAACACCAGCTTTGTCACTTCATTTCCTTTCTAGAATAAGACCTAATGTACTTTGCAACCTCAGCCAATACAATGTCTGTTGGTAATTCCCAAGTGTGAGAAGAGGCAGATCTTAAACAAAGGTGAGAAGGAGTTTAAATAATTTACTTAGAGTCCTTTGGAGGGAAGAGAGCCTCGCTGCCTTCACTGCCTTTGCCGGTGGGAGTTGACAGTTTTCTTCTCTGCAGCCTGGCCCCTGGCAGGAGCAGGACCTGGGAGGTCAGAGTGAGCCTGGTACTTTTAACGTTGAACTTGACAAACTTGAAAGAGCAACTCAAGGGCTCCTGACTTGTTTCTTACATTAGTCAAGCAAGGTAATGAGTCTGGAATGTCTGAAAGGGAATCCTTTCCAAGGAGCTGGTGTCTGTCTCCATCTTGAGTCGATGCCCCAAAGATCCCTTGACTAGCAGGTTGTTCAAAATGACATCATAAAGAAAGCAAGCAGTCTTATAGAGAGAGTGAAAAATTGATCAGTAGTTTGGAAAATTGGAACAGAGGAGAGATGCTGGCACAATGGGGATTTCCAAACTGACTGAGCATGCCTGTTAAGCACTTTGGAAATAGTGGTGAAGTGAGGAATAGTTATTCAGATAATTCTGAGTAATTCTGGACACAAGGAAAGAAAAACACCCTACTAATGGGGACCTAAGCCACCTGTCAGTGGCTGAATTCTTCATGTATTTGTTCTCAAGGGCACTTCATTTAAAGACAGATTTTGAGGAGGCCAAAGACCAGCTGTTCTTCTAGCAAAGGCAACACATTACAGTTAGGTTAAATATTCAACTGAGAGAACCTGAGTTAAATATTAAGGTAATGCTGACCTACAGAAATACGAGGTCTTGACCACACTGGGAAAGTTGGTATACCGTCCCCAGAGACAGTCATTCTGATGGAACTGCGTCACCTGTATGATCCTCGTGAAAGAGGGCAGGTCCTCCACCACTCCTAGTATTAAAATGTGTTCATTAGATAATAGACACAGAAAAGACAGGTCTCTCCACCCCTTCTACACCCCGGGATCCCTGTTGGCTTCATCATGCCGTAAGATTTCCCAGCAGGATTCCTGTCAGGGACTCCAGATTCACAGGCAGAGAGGATCCAGCTGGGAGAAAACAGAGGCAGAGGGAAAAGTCCCTGCACACTCCAGCGGAAACACCCACGTGTCACCTTGATTGTAACATTCTGACATGGGGTTGGTCAGAAAGCATTGCCATAAGCTTGTAAGACATTTACAGATATTCTCAGCATTTCTCTTAGAAACTGGACCGACCCTCTCATCAGCCTCATGCTGCCCTGAGTAGACCTGTCTGCCCAGCAGGGACAGGGCCGTTGGGTAAGTGGGGAAAAGCTTGGGCTATGGAGCCAGATTGCCTGGGTTTGAATCCTTTGCACTACCATTTACTAGCTGTGTCTTCTCGGGCAAGGTACTTAGCCTCTCTGTGCCTCAGTTTCCCCATCTGTACAATTAGGATGAAAATAGTACTTGTTTCATAGGGTTGGTTTAAGGATTAAATGAATTAATATACGTAAAGTTCTTAATACAGTGCCTTGCACATGGTAAGCATTCAATAAATGTCCACTAGCATCATCATTATTACACATATACATTTACTAAGAAAATACTGTTTGATATGCATTCTGTAACTTAATCCTCACAGCAGCCCCATGAGATAGTCACTACAAGTAAATTAGGGAGCACCTCGAGGTCACAGGGAAGTGACAGAGCTAGTATTTGAATCCATCTAACTCTAGATGCTTTGTATGTGCGAGATTTTTGTGCAAGACAAAGCAATGCATCTTTTTCTTTTTTTTTTTTTTCTGGTGAAAAATGTACCCATATGAAAATTTCAAACAGAATTAGAGTGTATATAATCAAAATAAGCCTCCTTTCACTCCAGTTCTTTTCTGCGATATTCAACATCTTTGAACACTTTATTGTATACCCTCCCAAAATTTTTCTATACACATTCAAGTATATATTTTTCCTTTTCCCACAGACTGGAAGCATACTACACACATTCCTCTACTGTTTGCTTTTTCATTTAGTAATGAATGTTCCATTTCAGAACATTCTGACCCACCCATTCTCTTTAATGGCTCCATAGCATTCCAGTTTATGAATGAACCATAAGACATTGTTAGTCCCCCTCCTGATGGACTATTAGGCTGTTTCCACCACTTGCTATGACAAACAAAATCTGCAGTGAAAATCGTTTTACAATGTATCTTCAGTACACCTGGAAGTGTATCTAAGGATTATAGTCCTAGACAAATGGATGTGCACTTTTGTTTTTAAATGTTGCCAATTGGTTTTCCAAAAGGGCTGCCTTGATTTTCACTTCACCAAGCAGGTATGAGTTTTAGCACCTACCTTTGCAAACAAGGAAACAAAGCATTCATAAAGTAAATTCAGAGGCATGCTTAAAACAGCAACCACAAATGCAAGCACCTTCCAGTTGACTTTCAACAAGGAAGGAAAAAAGTCGCTAGAAATGTGGAGGCAGATTTAATGTAACATCAGCCCCAAGGTGTGAACTCCTCCAGGAACTGGGTTTATTTGCACAGCCCTTACTTAGATGGCAGCCTAAGATCCCAACGGGTTCCTGCAGCAGAGTCTAGGCTAACCCTGGGACTCGATCCAGGACAGAAGCAGAGCGGAAACACTTTGATGGTCAGTAGGTTTATACCGGGACACCAGTGCCTATGCATGGTAGTTCTGTTTTTTAATTATTAGTTTTTTAAAAAGTAAAACTCCAGGGACTTCCCTGGTGGCGCAGTGGTTAAGAATCTGCCTTCCAATGCAGGGGACGGGGGTTCAGTCTCTGGTCAGGGAACTAGATCCCACATGCATGCCGCAACTAAGGAGCCCGAGAGCCACAACTAAGACTTGGAGCAACCAAAAAAAAAAAAAAAAAAAGTAAAACTCCACATCTAAAAAGGCTTTAAGATGATTTACAGAATTAAATCATAAAACACTGAACAGTTTTAAATTAAAAAAAAGAAATAAGAAAAAGAAAATTGCTAGATAAGTAAATTCACCAAGCTCCCAGGGTCCTGAGTTGTGAATCCTAAGTTTCTTTCTAAGTTTCCTCATAGTCAGGGCAAAGCAGTCAGCGTTTTTTTACAGTCTGTTTTCATTCAGTTTGGAGACACCAAAAGTTTAAAAATCCCCCTTCTATGCTCAAAGAGCTACAAAACTGATTATGCAAACCTAATGTGTGAGTACAACCGCCTCGCAAATCACAGCGCTGACAAGTGACCACGTAGAACGAAGTATGACGACTGTGTCTTTAAAACCATCCCCCTTTTATTTAAGTGGTTTGAGTGATTTTTTGGTTCTTGGCAAACAAATGGCCCCAGAATAAGACAGAGTTAACTGACATCCTTGTTGAGCTCGACATCCTTTGAGTTCAATCCAAGAATGTGTCCTTCCTTCTAGGAAGTAAGCAATATTTCAGTGGGTCTTTTTTCCCCCCCACCTCTTTTCTTTTCAAGCAGACCTCCTGACAAGTAAGAGGTCCTCCTTTTCCTGTTCAGACAGGCCTACATCAGAGCGTGTGACTGTTGAGACCTATTTGTCTATGAGCAGGAAATCTTCATTTCCCAAACACATCCCTTTGTCACGCTAAAGGCTGCAACCCTTTCAGCCCAGCAGTCTCAGCGGGAAGACACTGCTGTCCCTTGGGGCTGTCACCACCCAACACTGGTATCTGTGCTGTGACCCGGAGGGCAGTTTCAGCTGCACTTAGGCAAACAGTCCTGTGCCTTTTAACACACGTCAGGACAGTAGATTCTTCCTCCGTGTGGGGATGCACATAGAGGACTTCACACAGCAGTTAGGGTCTGAAGGTCTGGTTAATAGTTCAGTCCCAGACCTGAAAAGATGGCTTTGAAGTTGAATTTATTTAGCCCTCCCCCCACCACCCACAAGCGGATTCTGACTCAGTAGGTCTGCTCTGAGAGCCAATTTGCGTTTCTAACAAATTCACCTGGGGAGTCTACTGCCAGAGTCCACAGGCACGTCCGCAGCAGCTTTCAACCTGGGAAGAAATCTGCACCGCAAATCAATTACATCAGGATGGGGGAGGCAGGAAGGGCCAAAGGCATCTGTGTTTGGGTGCAGCCAAGGTTGAGAACCTCCACTGTAGAGGCATCTTAAGCAAAAGGAATGGGTTGATCAAAGGCACAGAGGAGAGACGGAGCAGTGATGTAGGGGTCAATCGCCAAAGTACATAGGTATAGCTAGAATGACAGGTGCTTCGCAGGGGCTGTACTTTAACTCATACGCCAAGGCAAAGACAAATAAGAATTCGTGTGCTATGCACACACACAAATTCTATTGTTACCTAAATCATGACTAGGAATCTTATGACCCACTTGCTAGTGGAGCACAATTTCTCCATTTGTATCTAAGGGGACTTAGTCTGGGGCATAAGTGAGCATGTCTGATGAGCGTGAGGCTTCCCATTGAGGTTAAACATCTCTGTCAGTCTGGCTCTCATTCTGAGAATTAGAACCCAGAAAGTTCAACATCATACAGAGTATTTATATGAAGTGACTAGCTTGCATCAGTTTATTTTCCAAAATATACTTTGCAATAAAAGGTGAATCAATTACTACACACCTGAGAGTTTTCCACAGTCACCTAGCACAGACAATCACATATTGTAAGGAATCACTTAAGATGACAGTTTTCTCATCTATCACAATTTTAGTTCATTGAGACTATTATAACAAAAATACCATAGATTGGGTGGCTTAAGCAACATTTATTTCTCACAGTTCTGGATGCTGGCAAGTTGAAGACCAAGGCTCCGGTAGATTTGGTGTCTCGTGAGGGTCTGCTCCCTAGTTCATAGATGGCTAAGGGAGCTCTCTGGGGTCTCTTTTATAAGGGCACTGATCCCATTCACGAGGGCCCCACCCTCATGATCTAATCACCTCCCAAAGACTCCACCTCCAAATACATTGGCAATTAGGCTTCAGCATAAGAATTGGTGGTCAACACAAATATTCAGTCTATAGCAGCCACTTTCCTGCTCTTGAATAACTCCAGAATCTCTAGAATATTGGTCACGTGTACTCAATTACTTACATAGTAGTCAGTGCTATTCTCCCACAGGGGCTTAAAGCCTGAGAGTTCATATCCTACACAACAAAAAGACAGTGCCAGTTTGTGTCACAAAAATATCCTCAAGCTTTGGTCTGTGATCAGACTCCTTACGTTAATCAACCTTCACTACAATGAACTTCCTGTACAGTCATATTTTAGGCTCTCTCTGGATATTTTATATAAGAAAGAGATTTGAACTATAAAGATGAAACCACAGATACTGAACTTTCCAGGACAATTTAGATGTTAGAGATTTTGTATTTAGATGTTGATATCGATGGATATACAAATCAGAAAAAAAAAAAAAGGAGTCCTTTGTCAGACTAAGTGCCTCATACTTGGTTCCAAAGCATACTGTTCTCCACTTCATCAAATTCCTGCTCCCCGCTCCTCCCTCACCCAGAAATCTATGCAGATTTTTCTACAGATGATAATTTGCAAATCTAACTGACTTCCAGAGTCATCCTCCCTACTTTTAAAAGAACTCTCAAGCCTGTTGGTCATGCAGACGTATGTATATAGAAATATCAGAGATTGTGTGGGCTTTCCATGGCTCTGGAAACTCAATTATTTTGAGTTATCTTTTCTGTTTTCCCTCCTCCCCATTCCAACCCCTAGCTGGGGAAGTCCCAAGTAACTGCCCCCAGGATTTCTACTAATTCTCAGGTAAGAGCTTAACGTCTGTGGTCTTTTTAGGTCTTTGGGTTCCTGCTACATGATGTTTATATTCTGTATCATGTTGAATTGGCCTCAGACTCAGTCCCTTTTCTATACACACACTCACACCCACACCTACACAAATCTCACAGCATGATATGGTTCTTAGGGTCTGGCAGGGGACTTCCCTGGTGGTCCAGTGGGTAAGACTCCACGCTCCCAATGCAGGGGGCCCGGGTTCAATCCCTGGTTGGGGAACTAGATCCTGCATGCATGCCGCAACAAGGAGTCCGCATGCCGCAACTAAGACCCGGTGCAGCCAAAATAAATAAATAAATTAAATTAAATTAAATTAATTAATTAAAAAAAAAAGGTCCGGCAGAATTCTGAGTGCATCCTTCAGCCATCCCTCCTCCATGGAGCACCTGGGCCCAGCTTCACTGCACTGACTTTCCGTAGCTCCCCACCTTGCTCACCTCCCTCCCTCCCTCAGGCAAAATATTGAAGTGTCTCTCCCTGGCCACAAATGGGAAACTTTGAGCATCAATAAGAAAATAACTGCAATGGATTAAAACTCATCAAATATGTAAAATCCAGGAGTTCATCATGATACTCGACACTTCAAGCTCTCAGCCCAGCACTCACAGAGTCTTTGCAGTGACAGAAGTGTCTGTGTCTGACTGGAGCATCCTTCCTGCAGATTTCCACAGCATTGGTTCCTCTGTCCTCCCAGGTATCCTCCTAAGTGGGTCCTTTCCTATCACCCTATTTAAAATCGCACACTCCCACGTCCACCCGACCTGCAGGCACCTCTCTCTCTTCCCTCCTTGTTTTTCTCCACCTCTTCCCACCATCCAACCTACAATAGACAATCAACAAAATACACAAATAAAAGGTCCTCTTCCCTTCTCCCAACTAGAAAGTAAACCTGAGGAGGGTAGGGATTTTTCTCTTCTGGTCTGTTTTAATCATTTTGATATTTCCAGCACCAGAACAATGCCTGGCGTATAAGAGGCACTCAATCAATATTAGTCGAATGGATGAATGACAGTTGAAGTTATTTCTCACCTCTTCTGTTAATAATCCCTCACTATTCTCATTTCTTCTATAAAAAGTTGTTGCAGTTGTTTGTGTTTTCCTGTTAGGTTAAATATAGAGGAATTAAAGTCAAAAGGGCCTGGGGCAACTCAGGATGGAGTGAGCATATTTACTGCAGGAGGCAAGTAAGGTAAAATCGCTAATTCAGAGTAAAAGATGCTGATGAAAACGTAAGCCTGTCCCCTGATACTCTCGGAAATATTGGGCAGGGGCAGGGGTGGATGCTAAACTCCCTCCATAGGATGAGAAGGGAGCTACGGTGCTTTGGGAAAGATTTTTTTTTTTTTTTTTTTAAGATGACAGATGACTGCACACAGGAAGCAGAAAGATTTGGAGTTTGAGGTTACACAAAAAGGGGGACACACCCCAGTACCTCAGAGCTGGCACACTGAGAATTCACAGGATGAGAGAAATATCACAAAGCAAAAAGCAAACTTGTCCATGAAGCCAAAATGTTACAATCCGCCTGAAATCCGCCTCCATTCACACATGAAGACACTGAGGTGCGGAATCTCAGGTGTCTTGGGCAAGTTCACAGCCAAGCCCATGACACGTGGCTGAACTGGATTTCAACTATAGCGTTGTACCCATCGACTGTGTGCCTAGAGGCCCGCCAGGATTGACTCATATACTGTGTGTGTATAAAACCCTAACTTTCCCGTCGAGTTCATGACTAAATGTCAGTAAGATTGAAGCAGCAGGCGGAGCAGAATCCAATACCCTGAAGAGCTGTCGTGTCTGGGAGATCATTCAGCTCAGAACTCGCAACCCAGCTCTGTCAGGTCCCAGCTCCACGGCCTTGGATAAGCTCATCCAGCCTCAGTTTTCTTGTCTGTCAAAGACATAGGACGATACCTATTTTACCTACTTCATTGGCTGTTGTGAGGATTCAGTGGGATGACATTTCATAGGAAATCTTCAGCAGAGTCCTGGCACATGGGTAGCAGTCAATAATTGGTACCATAACATTTTTGCAATCGCAGAAGTTTTGAATTTTTGTTTCTGGCACAAAGGCTTGAAATTGGTTTAGTTGCAACATCTTAGATTAGCTATTAAATCTAACAGGTTTTTAACCAGTTGGACAGGTTACTTCGTGTTGTTGTTCATTTTTTCTGCATTAGTCATGAAGACTGGATGCCAAAGCACTCATTTTACCCTCCAACATTTCTCAGTGTATAATCTCAAACTTGCAGCCAAATTGAAAGACTTTGACAGTGGTCACCCCCACATATACCCACTGCCCAGCTCCTACCATTAACATCTTCCTCGACCGGCGGTATCACCCATCTATCCATTACTCATCCCTCTCCCAGCCGGCCATCTCTATTTTTTTTATGCATTTCAAAGTAAGTTTCAGACATTTACATCTGAATACTTCAGCATCCCTGTCTCTAATTAGAGTTTAATGTTTGTTTACATTTTTTAATCCCTGAATTTTGACATAGAAGGTACATTGGAGATCATTCAGTCTTATTCCCTTCATTCCATAGATGTGGAAACTGAGCCAGTATGTGTGTTTTCTGGAAATGACATTAGCTTTGAGAGGGATGATCCCCAGCAACATTCAGAACCATGTTTTAGGATTTTCTCCATTTCATTTTTCAGATAGTTTTTTTTTTTCAAGACTTTGTTTTTGCAGAGCATGTTTTACAACAAAATTGATGCACCAACTGCCTTAGCAGAGACCTGTGGTCACCTCTGAGCCAGGGGTAGTATCACCTTTCCCTAAATCACGCAGTTCCCCTAATGGAACTAACAAAGGTTACCACTGCAGAGCTTCCCTCGCAGGGCACCTGGGCCTGCGGAGTGATGGGGTTAAGGTCTGCTGAGAGCAAGGCGGGGGCAGCTGGGTTTTCCCAGGCAGGGCCCTCCAGCCTTGAGCTGCCACATACACTGTACAAGTGTGACCGCTTTCCATGTCTGTGGTGGCGAGAAAGGATTGGGAAGTAGGGCCCTACCAAGCCATTTGACTGTTCTCACTCCACGAAAGCAACGCATTAACAGACTCAGGCAACTTTCTCCTGATGGTACCACTTTTGTGAACTACTCTTCTATCTTAAACTTCCCTTTCCAGGAAAGGTTGTGGAAAAACTAGTTTGGATGCCACCTAGTCTAAATGGGGGGTCTGAATATAGGGTAAAGTACACGCCAGCTTTGACGGCAGGGATAGCTTGAGTGTTCCTCACCAACCTTCTGGGGGGAGGGGCGGTGTCAGGTTAGGATTAATCCAGTTTGGTTTTTTTTGTTTTGTTTTTATTTTCTTTTTGAGGTGGGGTGGGGTGTGGTGGGGACCATGCTGCCTGGCTTGTGGGATCTTAGTTCCCCAACCAGGGGTCGAACCCAGCCCTGGCAGTGCCAGGGAATTCCCAATACTGATCCAGTTAGGTTGATTGTAGACGACAGTTGAGTGCTAGCTTCCCCCCCACCCCAAGAACATGGGTTCTTATTTGGGGTCTGACAGAGGAGCCCCTGGTCTCAGAATGGCTTCTGTCACAGCCCTTTGGCTTCCAAGGGCTGAAGGCCAAATTCAGGGTTGGAGGAAGGACATATCCTTCACGAAAGCCACAGGTGGTCCCACGTGGCTCCAATTCTTAGGATTACACGATGTTGGCCCCGTTGGTCGTTTCTCCCGTGCTGGCCTGCGGCTTAGTTGTGTGAACACTTTAATGTACGCTTACAGTGACAATAGGGACAGAAAGGGCAACCCAGTGTTCCTTTCCCTTCTGTCTCTTCACCCAGACCTTTAGCCACACCTGTGGGTGTGGATGGGGCCTGGCTGGTCCTCACTTTCCCTTCATTTCAGAGGCCCTCGGCATGGAACCTGGATCATTGACCAGCAAGAAGTCAAGTCTGGGGTGGGAAATACTGAAGCGGAGCCAGGGCCGTTCAGGGGCGCGTAACCTGAAGTCCCACAGGGCTCCAGGCTCAGAAGGGTCCTGTGCTTGGTTTAACACTCTGCTATAACCATTTACAATTCCTGATCATCGTACCTTCCAATCTGTGTTTTGTCAGTGAAGACCAATGGGACGGTGGTGGGTGGGTGTGTATGAACGGAGGGGAGAGGCATCGTGGTGTGTGTGTGTGTGTGTGTGTGTGTGTCTGCAGCTATTCCCGGCTGCCCCATCCTCACATTGCGGTCCACACGCCCACGAGCACAGGACTCCAATGGACCCATGATGCCTGGGGGATCAGCGAGACTCAAAGTGGGCGCCAGGTAAGGTGCTAGACCTACACCCGAATCATCAGAGGAGCTGATGGCGCCAAGCAGCCATCCTTTCCATTCGAACCAGAAAGAAAGCAGTGACATTCTAAGAAACATGAACAAACAAGGAACTCCATCATATTCTTTCCTGCTCTCATGACTTCCCTGTATCAGCCAACTACTTATACCCACAAGGATGACAGAAAAGGAAAGGGAAAGAAAGAGCAGTCCACGGTTCCTCCTCCCTCCAGCCCCTCTGTACTCTGTGAGCTGAGAGAATGTTGGAGAACGTTGGTAGGATGTGAGCATATTAAGTGAAAAAACAAGTAAACAAGAATTTACTTTTATGTACTGTTTCCACTGTTCTAGTAAGAACAAAACGTACATGTAGGAACAAGCTACGAAATAGAAAGTGTGTAATTTGGGTGATTTTGTATGTGTTACATGCTGTTATATTTAAAACTGGCATTGCACAATATAAAGATGGATGGTAAAAATTCATGCTATTGGGGCTTCCCTGGTGGCGCAGTGGTTGAGAATCTGCCTGCTAATGCAGGGGACGTGGGTTCGAGCCCTGGTCTGGGAAGATCCCACATGCCGCGGAGCAACTGGGCCCGTGAGCCACAACTACTGAGCCTGCGCGTCTGGAGCCTGTGCTCCGCAACAAGAGAGGCCGCAACAGTGAGAGGCTCGCGCACCGCGATGAAGAGTGGCCCCCACTTGACGCAACTAGAGAAAGCCCTTGCACAGAAACGAAGACCCAACACAGCCAAAAATAAAAATAAATAAAATTTTTTTAAAAATTCATGCTATTAGTTTAAAATGGTAGTTTTTCTTTCCTGAAAACAATAAATAATAGAAAACACCATGACAAGTTGACAGAAAGGAGAAAGCTTTACATTTTAGTACCTTTAATGGTACTTTTTTCCTGTTTTATGAAGTGGTCCCACATGTGTATTTTGCACCAGGCCCTGCAAATTACAGAGCCAGCCCTGAATTTGAATTATGGAGCCTAGACACCTGTATTTGAAAGCCTCCTGCTGAGACATTCTGAAGCAGCCAGAATCTAGAAGCTGGGTGCTATTTCAAAAGCTTCCCAGGGCTCTCTTCCCACCACCCACCCTGCCCCTCTCCCCTTTGGCCAGTAGAGTCCTGAACACAAAGGTTCTCTGAGCACAAAAATTATCAGCCTTGCATAGCTGTGGCTCCCTCAAATGAGACTTAAAACTATTCTTCAGATGTCCTCAGTGTTAAGCATACAGTTGCCCAGCTACTCTGAAAAGACTGCTCAGTTTTAAACGCACTACATCTTGACTTCAGAGCCTACACATTTTTATTCCTTGGAGTCATAAGGTTCTTTCCTATCCAGTTTCTAAATGCCCCTCTGATTTCTAAGTTTACAATTACAGTCATTTTCCTAATCAACTCCAGGTTTTCTTGGAGCTCTGTCCTCAAGAAATCTCAGGGGCCCTTAAGCTGCTCCCCTGTTCTGTCTCCAGTGAAGGCCAACACACCTGGTCCTGGCAGGACCAGCTGGCACTCCGCAGCCACAAGGCCACGGGTACCCCTCTCCCACCTCCGTCTCCTTCTCGTGGAAACACCTCATCTTCCCCCCTTCCCTGTCCCCTCCCCCCACCCTGCATCCTCTTCATCAATTCTCATTCCTTCTACCTGAAGCAAAACACTTGGGACTCTCCAATTTGTGTGTGTGTGGCCATGCCACACGGCTTGTGGGATCTTAGTTCCCGGACCAGGGATGGAACCCATGCCCCCTGCAGTGGAAGTGCGGAGTCCTAACCATTGGACTGCCAGGGAATTCCCTCCAAAATATTAACATAGACTCTTCTCTTCCCTGGACTGAAGCGTCATCCCTGAAGTTTAGTCATCCTTTTGATAGTTTTGCCCAGAGAAAGTAGTCATTTCATCATTTGCAGACCCCTATATTAAACTTTTTACTTGCATTCTGTCACACAGTAAACATCTTACTTAAGTTTATGATGATACGATTTTAGGGGACTTTCAAACAACCTACAGTTATCAGATCTGTATGTATTAGTATTTATGTCCTTAGAAAGTTAGAGCTTTCAGAGGCTGAAGAGGTAGATTTAACCCAACCCTTTAGCTTTACTGGTGAGAAAACCAACCTGGAGAAGTTACGGTCAACCTGGCCTAGTATCACTCTTAGTTCTTCTGAAGTAAAGCTCAACGCTCTTCCTTCTTCATCAGGCGGCAGCTTCAGTTATAAAGTTTTTACTGAACCAGGTTTGTTCTGCCCTACGCGCAGCGAGCCAAACACCAAGACACAAAGCTCTGCAGCAGAGAGGGTTTATGCATAAGACAGCCTAACGCAGAAACAGGAGAAGAAAGTCTCAAAATCACCTCCCAGAAGGCTGAGGGCCTGGGGTATTTATGGGATGAGTTGACGTCCCAGGCGTGGGGATCGCGGAGAAAGGTGATGGGAAACAGGTTCTTCATCCTCGTTCTGCGCAGGCGCAACTCAGCCACCGCCTGTGTACTTTCAAAAGCGAAGGCGCTTGGCACGATCTGAGGGTGGGGTTTTCGGCCCTCTGACGTCAAAAGGTTACCGAGCACACACTAGAGCATGCCCAGATGGAGGGTCAGTGGTCCCATTGTCTTTTTTCTTGCAATTTTTATTGGAGTATAGTTGATCTACAATGTTGTGTCAGTTTCAGGTGCACAGCAAAATGAATCAGCCACATATACCTACATCTACTCTTTTTCCTTCTTTCCCTATCCAGTCTTAACCAGCTCAGCTCCGACTAGACACAGCTGATCCAGGTTCTTGGAAAACATCTTATTGTTTAGGCTCCCGAGCGGCTTAGAAGACAAGCAAGGTTTTTGCAGCAACATTTAAAAGGACCTTGATCAGTGAAGGCAGGTTACAGGTGAAACGGATTTAACTAATGATTACCCACGGTATCGCAGTCACCCCTCAGTTTCCCTGGGGGGTTGGTTTCAGGGCCCCGTGGATGCTCAAGTCCCTCAAATAAAATGGCCGTAATACAGTGAATACAGTTGGCCCTCCGTATCCGGGGTTCACATCTGCAGATTCAGAGGGCTGAGTGTATATCAAAACCACAGAAAGCAGGAAGCTTCTGGGTTCACGAAAGCATTCACGTGCAGGGAGGGTGGAGTACCCAGTTCCATGGAGACAGAAGCTCCTGTGCTGGGGACCCTTCCGGACCTCACCCAATGTACCTCTTCATCTGGCTACTGTATCCTTTATAATCTCCTTTACAATAAACTGGTAAAGGGATTTAAAAAGGGATAAAGAAAGAAAAAAGGAGGGCAAAGAGTGAAGGAAGAGGAGAGTTGAAGGAGAGAAATTTTCCTTGAGTAACGAGGGAAGGAAGCAAAGGCAAAACATCCAAGAATGGACACGTGAGATTCTCTTCAGCCAGTTCCTGTTTCTGGTTAAAAGACTGTGATGTGTGATAAATAGTCTCTGGAGTATAAAACAGACAGATGAAGAAACTGAGGCTTGGACAAGTAACTTGAAAAGGTTAAGAGACAAACCCAGTTTTCTTATCTAAATAATCCCCAAAGAGCCCTCCAAGAAGAAATGAAAAAAATTTTTCTGTCATAATAAATTTAGCATCTTTCAGAAGAACGGGGAAAAAAATATCACAAAAGGCACAATGAGATCTCTTCAGAGGATTCCTCTTGAGTGAGCCCAGAGGGAGCAGGAGAAAGCAAGTCAGAGGCTCTGGATGGTCAGCCCTTTAGTAACTAAGAACCAGTGTTATTTTGAACTTTGCAGGAATGATGCCAGTGGTAAAACTTCAAACAGCTAGTTTGAGAGAGATGATGATTACCTAGTCTTCAGCATAACGGCCACCACTCTCTCCAACGTACAACCCGTTTCTGAAGCCCTCATACCCCTGTTTTGTAGAACAGCCTCAGAGAGAAGGCAGTAGGCACAGCATTAGGGGTGGGGGACCTGAACTGCTGCCGTTGTGAAGACAGGCTGGAGGCAGGAAGAACTGGCGGGGCCAAGCCTGGCAGGACAAGATCAAAGGCTGAAACTGGATTAGGAACCTGCCAGGCTGGCTGTGTCAGGCAGGACTCTGCACCTGGCCAGGTAATGGTGGGTGTGTGGAGGTAGATTCATTCTATCTAAGATGCAACAACATTTGTAGATCAATCTGCTTTGCTCTAAAACTTTTAAAGCGTTTTCCCCTCGTTTCTTCATTTAATCATCTCAACAACGTTGAGATTTAGGTTTTATTTTCACCAAATTTAGAGAAGCAGCAGCCAGGCTTAGAGATGACAAAAAACGTGCTTGAGGCTACGTAAATTCAAATCTCTTTCACCTGTGCCCCCAGTTCTAAAATACCTCCCGAAGCAATGTAAAGAATAAAGCTTTTTCTTTTTCTTTTTCTTTGACTGGGCTGCGTGGCTTGTGGGATCTCAGGCTTGCAGTATCTCAGTTCCCTGATCCGGTACTGAATCTGGGCCACGGCACTGAAAGCCCAGAATCCTAACCACTAGGCCACCAGGGAACTCCCTAAAGCATTTTTGAAAATCCAAATACAGATGTATAAAATCCTGGAGGCCAAAATTGCATGGGCCTTGAAAGGGAAATAAAGCCTAAGGACTAGTATTGACTTGTAATTGACTGTAGAATTTAATTAAAATTTTTAAAAAGACTGGATGTTATCTAACCTATCACCCTTGAATATAAATGTGTCTTGGTAGGGAACAGTGCTGTATGTTTGTAACTCAGAATTTCCAATCCATTGACAGAGTCCATATTACCCTCACCCACACCTGTTATTTGAGTGCCATTGTGATGGACAGAATATATAGCACTTAATAGCTGCTGTACTGATAAGAGTTCCTCTACACTGAACTGTTTCTCCTGGTTAGTCAGCATCAGGCCAGCAGACATTAATTTAGGTACCCGCATAAATGTCCTTGTAAGTGAGCCTAAGAGCCCTAATCCTCCGTTGGCAGAGATTTGAGTTACAAAGAGGGACACCCCTGGACGCCCCCGCCCCTAACCTGTCCATTTAACATTGTGACACCAAGTATTATCATGGAAAATGCCCTTTAACTGAAGAAAACATGCTGTTGTGTGAACCCAGTAGGCAGATGGAGAAACAGGAAGGCTGAGATTAGGGTCTGCTTTACAGTTCTTTTGATGTTTCCCAAGCCAACTGGGGAAGCCGGTGAGGCTCTGAGAGAGTGATCAAAGGCGCCTCTGCAGGTTCAGATTAACAGGGAGTTGGCGAATCAGGGCAGCACCTGCCTGCGAATAGCAATACACCTCACCAAATAAAGTTAATCTTTTAGTCAAGCTTGGAGGTGACAATCCTTTTAGAAAACTTACACAGGCTAAGTTTATTCTTGCTGTATCTTAGGTCTCTGAAGGGAAAATAATGCTCTGCTTTTGTTTCTTCCCATAGAGGTATTTATTTATTTTAAAGCTGATCTTTGCCTCGGGTGTATACCATTTAACACCTCTGGCTCTGGTTTCACAAAAGGTGGATGTTTGGGGGTTTGGAGGAGAGGGGTGGAAAGGCACTGCCATAAATCTTTACTTGCCTTTAAAACTTCAAGTGTTAGGAATTCCCTGGCGGTCCAGTGGTTAGAACTCTGAGCTCTCACTGCTGAGGGCCCAGGTTCAATCCCTGGTCTGAGAACTAAAATCTCACAAGCTGTGCAGTGTGGCCAAAAAGAGAAAAAAAGAAAAAGAAAAAACTTAGCGTGTTATTCGATGAAGCTGTACCTCTGTCCCAGAGCAGTTCCTTCATCTCTATTTGGGGAAATATTGCTTAAAAGACATATTTTTTTTGTACAGAGGAAATTGAAAGGAGCAGCACAGAGTAACTATAGCCACTAGAACAAGTCTAAAAATTCTCAGTCAAAATAAAAAACAGAAACATACTAAAAAAGGTAGTAGGCCAAGGTCACAGGCTCAGAAAGCCAATACTTAGGGAAATGAAATGCATTGAATAGTAGATTAAGTGTTAAGACTTAGCACAGAGAAACTACAAAACAGATTTCTTGGCCTTGGAGAGTTCATTATTTCAGGCCCTGGCTCATCATAAGGTTTAGGAAACCAAGAGGATGTGTCACATTCCGCAAGTCTCCGTGGCCAAAAGGAAATGGAGTGGTGGAGGGAAGGGGGAGTTTGATAGCAGAAAAATAAGTGGAGGTACTTGAAAGAGAAAACTTGCATATGATCATCTGCCAAAGCGACCATCAAATCTTTACTGAACAGTCTGATAAAAGTGGGACGGTTCCAAGTTGTTTCATTTCAGGCATAGTACGTGGAAAGTGAACTTGCAGAATCTCGCAGGGAACGTGGCTCTATTACGGCTGGTACCCACACACAAGCTGAGCTCAGATGAGTCTCAGTTTCCTCAGCTACACAATGGGAATAACATCTCTCATCCGGGTTGTGAGGAGTAAATGAGATATGCACCCAAAGTGTTCAAGAACTGTTGTAATAATAATATAACAAATAATAAAGTCTTCAATAAATATTATAGCTTTTCTTTTCCAAATCACTCTAACATTTTTCATTTCAGTACTGGACTTACAGATGCTACCAGAAAACCACGTTACAATTGGAAGGACCGTTGATGAGAGAATTTAAAGCACGTGATGTTCCAGATTGTGGAGATTGACTGTACGAATAGGCTGGAGGAAAAGAAAAGTTAGCTAACGTAAATATACACGTAGGCATTTCACAAACTCATTTGAATAAATCAAATTCCAAAACAAAAATCACTGGAAATAACATTTTTACTTTCTTTATTATTATTATTTTTTGCCACACAGCACGGCTTGTGGGATCTTAGTTCCCCCACCAGAGATTGAACCCAGGCCCTCGGCAGTGAGAGCACGGAGTCCTAACCACTGGACTGCCAGGGAATTCCCTAGAAAGAACTTTAAAGCAACAAAACATTAGTGATCAGATTAGGTAACAAGCCAAAAGGTAACAAAATTTTATTTAAAGGGTTAAAAGTTAAAAAGACTATCTTTTACTGTATTTCAATCTATTTACAGTCTCTAAAAGCCCTATCCTCATATTAAAATTTATACGAAAAGAATACATGCCTCGGCTTCCCTGGTGGCGCAGTGGTTGAGAATCTGCCTGCCAATGCAGGGGACACGGGTTCGAGCCCTGGTCTGGGAAGATGCCACATGTCGTGGAGCAACTAGGCCCGTGAGCCACAACTACTGAGCCTGTGCGTCTGGAGCCTGTGCTCCGCAACAAGACATGCCGCGATAGTGAGAGGCCCGTGCACCGCGATGAAGAGTGGCCCCCGCTTGCCTCAACTAGAGAAAGCCCTCGCACAGAAACGAAGACCCAACACAGCCAAAAATAAATAAATAAATTTTTTTTTAAAGTTACTTAAAAAAAAAGAATACGTGGCTTTAGTGTATTAAATATATATATATTAGCAATAATTTGAGGCAAGATAGAAAAGCTGAATTTGTCCTAAGATCATAAATTTGAGTGATCCAATCAAATGTGACCATGTTCAAGTTTCAGCAATTTATTTATAAAGACAAGTTTGGAATATTAAAAAAAGCAAGAAAACCAAGTTGGCAAAGCTTCTTAGGATAAAAATTTACCTTCTAGAAAAACCCCTCTGTTGTTTCATTTTCCTTATCTTTATGCTGTTACTTAAATGTCTGTTCTCTGCAAGTCTGAGTACATTCCTATCATGGGATTTGATTCCATTTGTAAGTCACTGACTCAGTGCTTCAGAGTTTGTACATTCTCCAGTGTCTATAAAACATTTCATTCAAGAACTGTTTCCTTGGCATTTGGTGAAATCCTTGTAATTGTGGTCTCCATCGCTTTATCATGCTGCCCTTATTTGTCAGCTGTCCTCTTGTGACCGTCAACCTTAAGTTACTCCTTTTCTTCAGCCACAAGGTATCTATTAAATATTTTCTGCTTTCAGTCTCTGAATCATAAAACCCATCTCAGACGGCAGTCTGTTTTTAGTGAGAGGTCAAGACTTGACACATTCTCCTCTCACTGAGACTTGTTTAAACCTTGATCTCTGAATACTGCTTTTTACTCTCTGGCCAGGTTCCAGATATAAACTTTATTTTTTGGTTAGATCCAAACCCACGTTTACCTTCCTGCAGTGTTAGGTCTATTTGTTAGTGTCTTGGTTTTACATATTGTATGGGCTATAGGTATACCATAGTATGAGCTCAGTGCCAAATTAAACTCTCATTGGTTAAGCTGACCTGGGTGATAATTCTACAGCAAATTGCATTTCTTTTACAAAAACTGTCAAATGCCCCAAAAGACTACAAAAGCAAATTTTTCTAGGTCTGCAAAGAGAATAAATTGTCAACTCCCAGTGTTCTACTTACGAAGAAGAGACACAGTGGCTAAAGAATAGTTTAGGGCAGTGGTTCCCAAATTTGTTTACGTATTAGAATCACCAGGGGATCTTTAAAAAATTCCGAAATCCAAGCCACAGTTGTTTTTAAAGCTTTCCAGGTGATTCCAATGTGTAGATAAGTTTGAGAACTCCTGATTCAGAGTTTAAAAGTAACTAGAGGGGTCAGTCATCCACTTTCAAAAGAAGGGAACTTCGAGGGGGTAAGGCGTGCAAGTTTGTACCTTGATACCTGAGGGCACACCTCATTCTTCAGAAGACTAAGGGTGGCAGAGAGCTGCAGCCTTAATGGCTTGAGATATCAAGGACAGAGTTGGGGTTGGTAGTGCAGATGAAGTTAGGAGAGGAATCCTGGAAAGGAAGGAGCAGCAGCAGGCACAAACCTCAAACTCTGAACCCCAGTGAGTCCACTGAAAGGCAGCAGCTGGAAGCTGAAAGAACTCATCAGAGATCTGAGCTACTACCTACTACAGGGGAGAAGGAGACTAAGGTTTCAGTCCAGCCAAATGACTGGCTGCCAGAACACAAATTAACACTCTTCAGAGGAATGTAGCAGAATCCAGAGTCCTTATTAACGTATCATCCATAACGTCCACTGTATAGTAAAACATCATCAGACAAGAAAAAAGTATCAATACGTGACTCCTACTGAAGCAAAATGTAGTCAAAAACTTTAAGGAAGCTATTATAAATAACTTATAGGAAATACTCTTATTTAATAGACTGACGGGGAATCTCAGCAGAGAAATAGCAATGATAAAAAAAGGACTAATTGGGAATTCTACATGTGACAAATACAATAACTGATATCAAAATTCACTGGATGGCCTCAACAGCACTTTAGAGACAGTGGAAGAGTTGGTGAATTAAAAATTAATACAAACGATCCAATCTGAAGATTAGAGAGAAGCAAGATTAAAGAAAAGGGACTTCCCTGGTGGCACAGTGGTTAAGAATCCGCCTGCCAGTGCAGGGGACACGGGTTCGAGCCCTGGTCCAGGAAGATCCCACATGCTGCAGAGCCACTAAGCCCGTCCACCACAACTACTAAGACTGTGCTCCAGAGCCCGCAAGCCACAACTACTGAAGCCCATGTGCCTAGAGTCCGTGCTCCGCAACGAGAAGCCACTTCAATGAGAAGCCCGTGCACCACAACAAAGAGTAGCCCCTGCTCACCCCAACTAGAGAAAGCCCGTGTGCAGCAACAAAGATCCAACGCAGCCAAAAGTAAATAAATAAAATAAATAATTTATTTTTAAAAAAGATGAAAGAAAAACATGATAATCTCAGATAATGTACTGGAGTTCTAGAGATCTACTGGAGTTCTAGAAGGAGAGGAGAAAAGAGAAAAAATTTTTGAAGAAATAATGGCCAATATTTCCCAAATTTGGTAAAAAACAAAACAAAACATAAACTTACAGATCCAAGCTCAACAAACCCCAAGCAGGATAACTACAATTATACCTAGGCACATCATAGCCAAACTGCTGAAATACAAAGATGAAAGAGCCAGAGAAAGACATTACATACAAGAGAACAATGATACAAGTGACAACTGATGTCTCTTCAGAAACAATGGAAGCCAGACAATAAATGCCTTTCAAGTGATGGAAAAAAACAACCCAGAATTCTATCTTTAGTGAAACTATCCTTCAAAGATGAAAGTAAAATAAAAGTCATTTTCAGTGAACAAAAATAGATTATTAGTCACCAGCAGGCCTCCACAATTCTCAAGAGAATTCAAGCTGAAGAGAAATGACATGTCATTCAGACTCACAAGGAATGAAGAACATCAGAAATGGTAGATATTTAGCAAATATAAAAGGCTATAGGGACTTCCCTGGTGGCACAGGGGTTAAGAATCTGCCTGCCAGTGCAGGGGACACGGGTTCGAGCCCTGGTCCAGGAAGATCCCACATGCTGTGGAGCAACTAAGCCTGTGTGCCACAACTACTGAAGCCCGTGCGCCTAGAGCCCATGCCCTGCAATAAGAGAGGCCACCACAATGAGAAGCCCACGCACAGCAATGAAGAGTAGCCCACTCACCGCAACTAAAGAAAGCTCACGCGCAGCAATGAAGACTCAATGCAGCCATAAATAAATAAATTTATATTTAAAAAAAAAAGACTATATACAGGCATACCTTGTTTTATTGCACTCTGCTTTATTGTGCTTTGCAGATGTTGTTTTTTACAAATTGAAGGTTTGTGACAACTCTGTGTCAAGTCTATTGGTGCCACAGCATTTGTTCACTTCATGTCTGTGCCACATTTTGGTAATTCTCGCCGTATTTCAAACTGTTTCATTTTTATTCTATTTGTTACAGTGATCTGTAATCAGTGAGTTTTCTTTTTTTTTTTTTTCTTTTTTCTTTTTTTGCCACGCTGTGTGTCTTGTGGGATCTTAGTTCCCCAACCAGGGATCGAAACCACACCCTCGGCAGTGAAAGCCCAGAGTCCTAACCACTGGACCGCCAGGGCATTCCCTCAGTGATCTTTGATGTTATTAAGTATTGCAAAAAGATTATGACTTGCTGAAGGCTGAGATGATGGTTAGTACTTTTTATCAAATAAAGGATTTTTAAATTAAGGTATGTATTTTTTTATTGCACATTTAATAGACTACAGTATAATGTAAACATAACTTCTATATGGACTGGGAACCAAAATATTTGTGTGACTCACTTTGTGATATTCACTTCATTGTGGTGGTTTGGAACCAAACCCACAATATCTCCAATGTATGCCTGTATACATTCTCTTTTCTCTTAATTTTTAAAAAAGACACATGCCTGTTTCAAACAAAAATTATAACATTATACTGTTGGATTTATCAGGTATAGCTATTATATATGAAAAACAACAAAAAAAGAAGAGAGTAAATGGAACCATACTGTTCCAAGTTTCTATATTTTGTTTGAGGTTGTATAATATTAATTCTAAGTTGACTGTGATAAATTAAAGATGTATACTGTAATCCCCTAGAACAACCATTAAGAACAATATAGTTTGAAAGCCAATAGAAAAATTACAACAAAATATTAAAAATATTCAACTAACCCAAAAAAAGGCAAGAAAAGAGGAACAGAGGGAGGAAAAAATCCAAATGGTAAACTGAATCCAAACATATCAGTAGTTATATTAAATATAAACCAACTAAACACACCAAGTAAAAGGCAGAGATTGTTAGGCCAGTTAAAAAAGCACGACCCAACTACATGTTATCTTAAAGAGATGAACTTTAAACACAAATTAAGTTAGGGCTTCCCTGATGGCACAGTGGTTAAGAATCCACCTGCCAGTGCAGGGGACACAGGTTCAAGCCTTGGTCCAGGAAGATCCCACATGCCATGGAGCAACTAAGCCCGTGCACCACAACTACTGAGCCTGCACTTTAGAGCCTGCGAGCCACAACTACTGAGCCCACGAGCCACAACTACTGAAGCCCGCGCGCCTAGAGCCCATGCTGTGCAACGAGAAGCCACTGCAATAAGAAGCCCCAACGAAGAGTAGCCCCCACTTGCCGCAACTAGAGAAAGCCCGTGCGCAGCAATGAAGACCCAATGCAGCCAAAAATAAATAAATAAATTTTAAAAAACCACAAGTTAAAAGTAAACAAATGAAAAAAGATATTTCATGCAAATACTAAGCATAACAATTATTTCTATTTGGCTCCAATTTGAATAAACACTTTTTTACATGTACCTTTCCAATTACATTTGTTACACACCAGTTATTTATCAACCTGGATCCATTTGGGGTGATTCTTTTTTTTTAATGTTTGGGTTTCATTTGACCCTTGACATTTATTTTTCTTTTAAATCACTCACATGACTGCTTTCTCCCCTCCCCCCCCCCCCAGTATGATTAATGAAATGAAATGTCTTATCAAGGGAAGGCTTTCAGGATTTGCTGGTCTCCCTTATCTGTACTCAAAGGATTTCGGCATTTGATCTAGCTATTAAAGCAGGTAATGATTCTTAATCCCCTTTGATTTTTCATTTTTATTTGTTTACTTTGCTTTTATATACATTATTTCATTTTTGGTTTTGTCTATTTCTGCAACTCTGAGGTGGGGCTAGCCCACTGGAGGCTGATGAGCCCCTTCAAAGCTGCCCCCCTGACAGGCTAGAGGCACCACCTTCTCCTCCCTTGTTTTTTCTTCCAACTCCTGGTTGTCCTCATCAGTTTTTCTCTTCCACTTAGAGAAGTCTTTGAGTTTAGCTCTTTCTACAGTAGGCACTTTCTAAACAGAATTTCAAAATTAGACAAACTTAAGTTTGGAAGAATTTTCCTACATTCTTAAACAATACTGAAGCTCTAATGCTCCCTCAAACTTAGACAATTCATAGCTGGGGCAGGGCTGGAAAGAACATGACTATAATAACAAAGAAACCTCATACTAAGCATGACTACAAAGAATGGTTTTGTGGCATGTGACAAATCTGCTCAACCATGTAAGTGAAAGGAACACCACCAATTCCCTTCTAGCCATCCTGGCTTCATAAAGAATTGCCTGTCCCAACAAACTCCACTTGTGTATGGCACCACTTTTCACAAACCGTGACCTTAGGAAAGAAACCTAATAAACTAACAGTCCCATGGGAGACAGAACCCCACTGCTTTAACCACTTTAGACAATGTTTTAAAAGATGCTTTTAAATGTAAAGGCCTTACCTAACTAGACCACTGAACAAAAATTATTTTAGATGGTAACATGCAAGAGGCAATACTAAGAACTGCTTGGGTTGTTGTTTACTTCTGAAAACTTGAGCCATGATCAGGTGCTTTGAGATCTTCCTTTTCAACGTGGGTCATGTCTTAAAATACGCAGACCAGGTCACCAAGGGATTTAGTGGTTAGCTAAACACCGATGGAAACGATTCATTCCAATTTACAGTTTTAAGTAAAGATTTAAGGGCCTGCTATGCCTCCTATCAAGAGTAAATTATCACACATCCTGTTTATACAGACTGGCTTGTCCACAGTTCTTCAAAGAGCTGGTGACACCCCCCTAACACTCCACCCTACCCCCAACTTCCTGCTCATTGGGGTGCTATATTCCTACTCATTTTTAAGAAGCGCCTCCCTCAACAAAATACTCTGCATTACAGTACTTTTTAAAGAAAATACTTTATTACGTCATGAAAAAAATGCATCAATCAACTAGATTCATACTTGTTTGAAAAAAAAATTGAAAATTTATTAATTAGACAGTATGTGGGCATCCTGTTCCACATGGGAATGAGAAGATGCTATAGGTTCTCTAAGTATTGCACAGTCTGAAAAAGACACCAACAAAAAAAGGGAGAGAAAAAAAAAAAAAAATCACATGATCTTGGGAACCACCTCACATTATGAATAATCTACCAAGAAACATTTAAAAAAGAAAACCCTTTGTTTCTACAGTAGCTTTGAGTTTATAGTTCTTGGAATGACTGTATTCCATTGACAACATCTCAGTAACAGGAAGCTTCATTTTAGCAATCCCATGTGCAAATATTAATAAAAAAATATATAAAATAATGCAATTCATCTCTTGCCATCATCCCAGCAATCATAACATTTCTGAGAACTGTTTTGCTTGAAAAAAGGGGTTAAGCCATAAGTTTTGCCTGAAGCTCCATTTCTGCAGCCCGTTTGAGTGCAACATCTACCAGAAGCTGAAATCCACTAAAATCTTGGTTGAGGTCCGGTGGAGTAGGGGGAGGAGTGTTGAAAAGACCACTCTGTGTGTGTGCACTTGGTCCAGATTTACACGTGTCCTCTGGGTACATGAGGGAGGTGTCTGTAAAGCTGCTGGCTGCCATCTGCTGTATATCTGTGTTTTGTCCCACACCAACTGACTGGCAGAGAGAGAAAGGCACATCTTTCAGTGCAGTCACAGTGGTATGACAGATAACGGATGGACGAGCCAAAATGGATCCTGGGGATGATGGCTTAGGAGACAGTGGCCTCCCTAGGGCTGGGTTGGGTCCAGCTGTACAGGAGTGAAAAGGGCTCTCCTCTAGAGCCGGCATGAAGTTTTTGATGCCTGTTGCTGACTCCACAGAGCTGGCTTCAGATATCTTGGCCCCTCGGCGGGAAATTGTGAACTGATTTGGATCTTTGCCATCCTTTCTCAGCATGTCGGGGAGGAGCCTGCGCCGGGCGTTGATAAACCAGTTACAGACCTGAAATCACACGGGGATGTTTTAAACACTTTAATGCTCCGCCAACGCGCCCGAGAGCCTTCTTGGGGGCGCCGTACTGCTCTCTCTCTTTGCATTAAAGGAGGCATGAAAAGGCTTATCGGGACCTACAAAGTTATTTAGAGGTATTTGAGCCCGGCCAAGAAAAGAGAGGTGTTTCCTGTCATAAACTTCCTCTTTTCCTAATACAAATCCCCTTTTTGGTCTCTCATCATCCTTAAACCTTTTCAGGAGGAAGGAAAAGAAAGGTATACATTCTCAAACGTCTGAAAATGATTTTAGAGAGGGAATTTTACCTTTTAACTCTCCCCATATTAACCTGTTATCTACCGCCCCAGCATTTAAGTTAATCAACTACAGGAAAACCTTCCTGTATGAAAAGAGCCACTCCTCCCAGTTACTGATTTTTCCCAGTTCAAATGACTATGTCAACAGACAGAACATGAATTACCTCACTGAAGTCTGAACTTGTTTAAATATCAAACCAGTTTCCTGGGCAATAGAGTAAGATTTAACTTCCTTCTTATGTTTGTTGCATAAAGGAAGGCTCTTTTAGGCATTAAAGGAAATGCTATTTGACAGGTAACTGTCAAGTGTTTCTGTTTCTCTATATAGCCAGTTATTAGCTGTTAGCACTATAAAGTTTACAAGAAAAAGATATGCCCCCTTTTTTTTTTTTTTTTGAGTGGGGAGGCACTTAACGGCTTGCTATACAGGAATGCTGTAAAGCGACTTAGGGGAAAAAACCCACCACACCCCCGGGGAATACAGCTGGTGTTCCTTTCCCTTACCTGTAGTGTAGAGAGGTGTGTTTGTTGGGACAGTAACGCTTTTTCTTGCTCTGAGGGGTAGGCATTGTATCGGTGTTCATACAGCCAATCGCGGAGAATCTGAACAGACTCCTTGGGCAGGTTGCCCCTCCGTCTTCTCTTGCCTGAGCCAGCAGAAGAGGAGAGGTCCAGGGGGCTGTCCATGCTGTCATCATCCTCGGTCTCACTGCCAGACGCGGCAACAACACCTAGGAGAGGACAGAGGCCAGCCGTCAGCCACTTTTATCAGCAAAGCTCACCTCTTTTGACCACTCAGCACAACTGTGTTTTCTCAACTCCTGAGAGCCAAACAAGCGAAGAACCGGTGTTTTCCGTCCTGAAGCACCAGAGCTCATGCGAAATCTCAACAGTAATTCGACTAGCAGGATATTCTAGATTCCCAGCCCACTGGCAGATTCCCTTTCGTACCCACTTTCCTATAGGATTCAACATCTCACATTCCTTTTGAATGATGCTCAGAAATGTCTAATCCAGCAAGTGAGACAAAGCTGCACCTAAAGCGAATAGCTTGCCACGTGTGAAACAGGAAAGGTGTCATAAGCAGACGGGATGTGTCTGACAACCTTCTCCGTGAGGTCATTGCTAACTAGGAAAAACAATCCAACAGGTAAACTAATGTACCTTTGAAACACCGTTCTTCCTCCCTCTTCCACTGAAGGTTTTGAAATAAAAGGGAAGATTTTTTCCACTGATACAAGCAAAGAAAATTACACTTGTAACCCAGTTAGTATTCTAAAGATAAAATGCATGGCAGAATTTTCTGCCAATTCCTTTTCTTTTCCTTTTCATTGCTACCTCCATTTATTCAAAACTAGACACCTACTTTTAATGGACAGTACTAGTCACTTTTTACTAAATACAAACAACCACTGAAGTTTTCAGTTTCACTGCATAAAAATATTTTTCAATTTTTAGTACTTAATGTAAGAGGTCAAAAGATGCCTAGTAGTGAATAAATTTTAAAACTTCCATAAATTTCAACTGCCAGTTTAATCCGAACCCAGGATACTACATATCAATAAGCAGAGATCAGCTTTAAGTCATTACATGACAAAGAAAACTGAATATGCAACCCCCAGAGGAAACTCTTTTGTTTACAAGCGCTTTAATCCTACCAGAAATTTTTAAAAAGTCACACCCATAGAGAATATTTAAATCACACATAGACTGGGTTCTACAAAACTTCAGACTTGGCCCTTTTAGACATTTAAAGATAATTTTGAACTTTAACCCTTCCCCGTTTCAAAACTACAAAAGGCTACTCTGACTAAAGACCTATATTCTCGTTTTTGAAGACAATTTAGAATTGTTAAAACATAAATAAATTACAAACTATAGTATACTTGAAAAACCAGTATTTCTATATAAAGGAAATTAAAGTAGCATGACATTTAAAGGTAGGCATTCTTAACTTTGTTGACACAAGCTCAAGTGGTTTACCTTGATAGGAAATAAAAACAGAATATTCCTCAGAGTGATAAACCATTCAATGTATCTTAAAGGAACTTTTCTCAAACCCCATCCTTTCAAAGCATTTTAACACAATGAGACTCAAAAAGCTACTCATTCAAAGATTTGTTGATGAGCTAGCTCGTCAGTTAATTGAGTCTAACTCTTCTTGGTGACACATTTTCAGTTTTGGACTGCAGGGGGCAGAAGGTGCTGGAGGGAGTGTCGCAGAAAAGGCAGAACCTTCCAAAGACAAAGTAAAGCAAGTTCTAACAGAAGAGTAGGATGATCTTGCAAATTCACTTTGGCTCAAGGCTTAATTAACAAACAGCCATCAATAAAAGGCCCAGCAATCCTAAATTTTAACCACAGCTGTGTATCTGATGTTTCTCTACCCAGATTTCATTAAACTGCTTAAAAAAAAAGGAGGCACATTTAAAACTGAAAGTGCTTTCACTGTTGAGAAGATGAGAAACTTTTAAAACCTGTGTTGAAACTTGGGTGAAGAACTATTAACAAAAAAACCTTAAGAAATTATAAATGTTCCTGTTTTACATTTGCTCTGATAAATAAATCTTAACTTTTAAAAACGTGTCAAGTAACTGAATGACTAAAGCAAATGTGAATAAAGCAATCTGTTTAAACTCTTCAAAAAGTCTGAAAAGCCAGAACTTTTTCTCTAGGCTATTAACCCCACCTCCCCTTTTTAACGTTTTAGAAACAGTGTGAAAGTCTGCTCACTGAACAGTGAATTCCCAACTGTAAATTGATAATCACACATAGTTTGAAACAAACAAAAAACCCCTAAAGCCTGTCCTTTGATCTGCTTACTTAGTTTGACAAGAAGCCTGATCTTTCAAAACAGGTTAGTGACACAAAAGCAGGTTTCAGTTAAGCAGCACCAAACTGCAGCGACTTTACTCTGTTCTCAGTTCATTTAAATAAAAGAGCAGCCAGGCCTCCGGACCTCTTAACAAATATTTCCAATATGTGCACAAAAGCTGACGGAACAGGAAGTTAAGACTTCAGTTCCTTGGCTGTGCCAGCTGATATTTCACTACAGCAAACCACGTTTGCTGCTGTCAGGACTGTTTTCATTAAAACTCTCCCTCCGGATTGTGGCTCAACTTGGAAAAACAAAGACTTTTCCAAGTTACTCATTTCCTATTGTAACAGAGCTTTGGAACACTTTCCCGGTTACGACTTGTTTCCAAACGTCTTACTCTGCTCACACTTTAAAAAATGTGGTGGTCGGGGGCGGGGGGGGGGGCGGTGCGGGGGGATCACAAGCCTCTTGTACTCCATCCACATACAAGGAAATTTGTTTAGAAAGCCACAAGATGGCCTATGAATCCCACAGCCCTAAAAAGCATTTTTTTCCCCCCTGAATAGTAACAGGGGGAGGGGCAGAGCCCGGGGGAGGGCCAGAGAGACAGTGGTTTTGAAGTTGAACTCTTAAAAAAAAAATCTGGAAGAGGCTACAAAAGGATCTGGGAATAAGAATAACCAAAGGCAACGCTTAAGGGTACAAATAGTAAAAAGCAAACCTAACCTAACAGGTTTCCTGATCAGAACATCTCAGGAGAAGCGACGGGAAACGTACTTAACCCCCCAGGCACTAAATCCAAGGAGCGCTGGGATGAACCCAGCAGCAGAAGACTGAAGCAAGAATCCCACATCGTCAGAAACCGGGAGCAAAGAGACTTAGGGGATTTTCCTCAACGAATCTTCTGCTTGTTTGAAAATCTTTTGGGGAGATCTTTTGGGCATTCTCAGTTTTCTAAGACGAGACACTATTGTCACAAACCAGTCTTACCAAATCCCCGGCTCCGCGATTGAGTTTTTAAGTGCTTTTGTTTTCAACAAAACTTGCAAAGATTTTCACGGACTTTTATAAAACGGACAGTCCAACTCGGCGAGCCAGGCGGGCCAGATCTCTTCCGGAGCCCTAGCGGAGGCCACTGGGCGCGGGGCCCCCAGGTGGCTGGAGGCCGGGGCGGGGGCGGGCAGGACCTAGAGGGACTCGCCGAGGGAGGAGCCCGGCCCGGCCGGCCCGGGAGCTTTTGTTCCGCCAACTCCTCGGCCCCCGCTGAAGTCGCCCCTCCGACCGCACGAGTGAGAGCAAACCCAGGCCTTGGAGTTTCAGATTACAAGAAGAAACTGAAAACGGGGCCGTGAATCTCAACCTCCTCAGGGGCCTGCCCACCCGCAGAGGATTTGCCAGGAAAACCTAAAAAGGGAAAGAAACCCGGGCAACCTCGGCAGTCTCCGCTCCCCCGCAAGGGCTCCGAACCAGTCGCGAAGTTTCCCCTCCAACACGTCACCTTTCATTGTTTCCATGAATCGGCGCGGTAGCAGTACCTCGCGCCCCGGGGCAGCGCGCCCCGAAGATTCCCCAGGGACCGGCGGGTTCCTGCCCCGTCCCCTGACTGGGGTGGGGGGAGGGCGCCGAGAGAGGGGAGCCGGGAAGGACGGGGGGCACCGGTACAATAGCGGGGGGGGTACCCCAGAGCCTTGCGGGTGGTCAGGGAGGATCATCACTGCCTTCCCCGCCAGAGCCCGAACAATGGGGGGAGCCCGCCCCGGCGGCAAGCCCAGCTCTGGTCTCGGATCACAAGACGCACCCGTCAAAAACAACCCAACTTGTTCCAGTCAGTTCACCAGGAGGGAGAGAACGCCTCCCAGGGACGATCTGGACCTGTCAGCCTTCCACGAGTTGAGCTGGTCTCCCTGGGCGCCCCCGGGCTCTCCCCGCGCGCCTTTTCTCGCCGAGCCCAGTTAAACGTCCAAACCTCTGAGCCCCCGCTCTCGCCCTTCAGGGTCCGCGGGGAGTTAGTTCCACTACAACTACCAAGGCCCCGGGGTGGACGTTTAGTTTGACTCCCGCCCGCAAAGCGGGAGGTGGGGAGCTCCGCGTGTTTCAAAGGCATCAGCCCAGGATCAAACGAACAGAAGTCCAAGGTGAAAATGTGGCCGAGGGAACCCTCTCGGCTTCGAGGCTGTCCCACTCTAACGGGAGTCTGTTCTAACCGTATTCGCTCGACGAGTCTGAAAGAATGTGGAGCTGGAGAAACTCTGGCCGCAGCTGGGCATGCGCAGTAGTCACCCCTCCCCCCACCCCGCCCGCGCTGGCTTCCCCGAGCGATTAACTTCTGTTTTGAACCACTCGACATAAATCACAACAGAAAAGCCAACTCCGGCCCACGACGGAACATTCGGGGGTACCTCCCTGCTAGGGACTGAAAAGTTAACTTCAAAAGGGAGTTAACATTCTTTGACCTTTCGTGGTGGTCTTTTTTTTCCCTTTTTCTTTCTGTGTATTTTGTTTTTAAACCAGACTGACGGCAAGTTTTAGTTATAAAGCTTCCAGAACGCTTCGTGGAAACAATGACAGACTCACTCTTTGCATGTCACACTTGAACTCATTCTGACTGCACGCCGCTTGCCCTCAGTCCTAACTCTTCCTCTTGCCCCAGATACATCGTGGGAAAACTTGTAGAGGCTGGGAATTCTGAAAAGTCTAGCTTTCCAAAGGGACCGACACCCGGGGGCGACCTGGGGTCCAGAGTCGCCTTCCTCCGAAGGTGTAAACGCCCCATCCCTGGAGAAGACGTGCCCGGCCCAGCCGGGAGTGAGCGGGGGCCCAGGAGCCCAACTTTGAGACAAAGGAGCCGCGGCTCCGCCGGCCGGGCCGCCCAGGGTCCCGACGGGGAAAAGCGGGGCAGGGGTGCCCCCGACCCGGACCCCACTCCCCCGCCCGCGAGAAAGAGCAAGAAGCCACGCGGCGAGCGTGGGGTGTCGGCGGAGACAATGAAACTTGGAGGCGCACAAACAAGGCGGCGAGCGTGTTTCTTGACAACGTGCCAGCAGCGTGGAGAGGCCCGTCTCCCCACAACAGCCCCTCGTGTTGTGTCTAGAAGGAAAACAGCAACTGCCATTTCAGACGCAGCCTCAACAAAGAGAACGGCCGCCACTCGGGCCTGCGAGCCCCGGGGCGGAAAAGTCCACCAAGTCACTCTCGCCCCAAGCCCAGCGCCGCCCCTCAAGCACGTTTCCCTGGTACTCGCGTCCACGGCGCGCGCAGCCCGCGAGCCTTACCTTTCTTGCTTTTCATTCTGGAGCTCCCCTTCCAGCGCGAGGCGACGCTGGGGTCTCGAGGGGCTAGGAGCGAGGGCGGAGGGGCCGAGCGATTGTCCTCCTTCCCGGCCGACTCTCCCGTAACTTGTAGGACGCGCTCCAGCCGTTATTGCTAAACAAGGCGCTCGGATCCCAGGCTCCCGCTCCTTGGGTGGAATTCAAGTGACACTTGGGCTTCCTCCTGCCGGGATCTTCTGGCAGCCGGCCGGGGGCTCTCCCTCGCCCAACTCGCTCCCCTCCCCACTCCGCTCCTTTGTTCCCCGCTCCTGCTCGGCGCACCTCGGCGCTGTCAGAGTGAGCGAGGCGAGGAGGGAAGGTACAGGAGGTCCTGCCTCCGCCCCCAGCCGCCCGCCCCGTCCCCCGCCCGCCCCGCCGCTCCTCCGCCCCTCCCCCGCACCTTCCAGCCGCGGAGGACGGCACCGAGCGCCGCGGCCGCGCCGCCTCACTCCGCGTCCCCGGGCCGCTGTCACCCGTCCCTCGTGGGGGCGGCCGAGCCCAGAAACGCGATCGCTGCTCCCCACTGCGCGCACGCCGCCTGCATCCCCGGCTCGGCGGCGGCGACACCAGCCGAGCGTCCCGAGTTTCTACTTTAGGCCTTTCTTCTCGGGGCTGGCGAGGGTGCGTTTGGTTAGGAAATTGCAACAGATGGAAAAGAGGCCGTCTCCTCCTCCCCCTCCTCCACCCCAGGGAAGAAAAGGCTCCCCTTTCGTTTTTGACAGCTGCCCCAACTCCACCGTCCCCGCTCTGGCCGCAGGAGAAGACAGCGGCTGCTGGTTCAAGGGGCGGGGCTCCGTAGGAAAAGTATTCGGGACAAGAACCAACTTCTTCCAGAATGCGCGGCTGCCATTGACACGCGGGCGCGGCGCGGCGCACCCTTCTCCTCCGGGGGCTCTTCCTCCACAGCAACAGTGGGGGGCGGGGGGGGGGAGGATGAGACACAGACACCCCGGGCGAAAGTCTGTTCCCCCCGGCTAAAGCTGCGAGTTCCGGACTGGATTGCAAGGCAGTTTCGAAATCTAACATGTTGCGGACAGACACTTGTCATACTCACATGCTCTTTAAAAGTCTCTGCCTGGGGACGGCCCGGACGCGCGCCCGCCCCGCCGAGACTCGGCCTGACATCCGCACCCCCGGACCCGGGCAGCTGTGCCGCCTTTATGGGAAGGGGGCTACCATCCCGGGGGCGCTCATCTGTTTCGGTAAACAGAGTCTACTTTTAGGACTTATATCCTGCTAGGGGACCCTTTTCTGCCCACCCCCCCACCCCCGGTACTTCAAACAGAAACTAACCATTAAGTAAATACATGTTCCTGTTGCTTTATTTTGGTTGAGAGGAGGACTCCAGTAGGAGTTCCTAGATGAAATTACCCTTTAAAAAGACCAGATGCTTTAGGCTCATTTCAAGAAACGCGTGCCCCCTCCCCGCCTTATCCTCTGCGTGTAGTTTTCGCGTGTTTGTCCCCTTCGTTGTTTTGAAGTAAACGAACTGTCACATGCCACACTAAGACTTTCCCCATCACTTAAAAAAAAAAAAAACCCAAACGTAAATAATTTAGCCTAATAGAGACGTCAGCTCCCGAGTCTGCCTCCAGTTTCTGCTCTGTGCTGTTTTTGTTTTGTAATCTCTGTAAAGAACCCGGCAGAAGCTCCGTGGAAATAAGGTTCAACCCAAGGAGGAATAAGGCAGCCAAACGATGACTAACTAGATTTTGGAGCCTCTGTTTTAGGATTACACTGAAAATTAAAGGCAGCCTCCCACCCACTCACCCTCCCAAAAAAAAGACACCCCCGCCCCGAGAGTGAATAAGGCCAGAGTTTACAAAGCTTGGGTGGTTTTTTCCAATTACAGGACTTAAAATGAATAAGCAAGGAAAACAGCGTCACTCTAAGAAGGGAGCGACCTTACGATTTTTTTTTTTTCCTGTGGTGTGCCGACTGCTCGGCACCTAAGAGAACACACATCTAAAACGGCCAAGGGGGGAACATGGTCCTGGGGGAAACCACCAGCCTGGAAGGGCTCCCCTGCAACTTGCCGGAGCGCAGTTCCTTCCCGGCCTGGCTGCAGATGAATCAGCGGCTGCGCCCGCGCGCAGGACAGATGTGGGCCGGGGAGGGGCCCGTTAGAGGGCCGCTCCGCTCCCGCGTTTGAAGGGTTGTTTGTTGCTGGGATTGGTGGCTCACATCCGTTGGGGACCGGGAGAAGGGGGAGGAGGGACGCAGGAGGAGGAGCCGGAGCGCCGGCGTTGCGCCTCAGCGGTCGGGGTGGCAGGAGCCTTGTCTGGAGCCGGGCGGTTACTGGGGAGACGCTTTGTTTGCTAACTTCGAAAGCCGCTTCGGCTGCCTCGGCCGCTTTCGAAGCCGGTCCACGAAACCCGCCTTCGGGTCGGCTTAACCCTCCCCCCGGCCGTTTGCACCAGCGCGAGACAAAACTGTTTCCTTCTTCCGCGTGGTTCTCCGCGGCCACGCGGTGGCTCTCATTATGTACACAAAGGTATCTTTTCCTTCGTCTAATGAACTTGGCTGATTATTGCGATTCTCAAGCAACCGAGATGGAAACCGAGGGTTGCAGGGAGTTTATAGCTAGAAAACAAACTTTACGGGAGAAGGGGAAGGGGCGCCGAGAATTAAAAGCCTCTTTTCAAATGGCCAGGAGGAGAAAGTCGAACTTTCAACTCTCTCGCTGGAGGTCCGGCTTGATCCGGGCAATGCTTACCTTTGGCTCGAGCGAGTCACACCGAAGCAGTTATTAAAGCTGGCGAGATGCTCCCGAGAGGAACACGGGCCCCCTCCCCCGGGTCGATGTCCTCCCTCCCACATCCCCAAGGCCCGTCCCAAACTTGTTTGAAGCTTTGGATTGTTGGTGCATTCTGGGAAGAAAGTGCCTGGAGTCTGCGTAACACAGGCCAGGAAAACAACCCGAAAGAGTGGGCTTGAAAAACCAGCAATTGCTTAGGATATTTTTGTTTATTTGCTTTTCTCAAGGTGGAAAAACAAGTTTCAGTTCTGGCTCTGTGAGTCCCTAAATGTCCCAGGTAGGGCCTCTCGGTGAAACTGATCCAGTGTCCTTTAAGATTCTTCCCGGTGCTTGGGGGGAAAAAATGTGGATTCACATTTACTATGTATTATTTGCTGAATTCATATGGATGTTAATTATATTGGAAAATTGCATGAATGAAAAGTGAGAAAGTGTTTGGTACTTGATCATCGTTTTACACCATTATTTTTTCCCTCCAGGCACACAGTTCCATTTGGTGTCTTATCTTCCCAGGCTGCCTCAAGGCCAAGAAAAGACACAGTTAAGTTACTTTTCACAGCTGCAAACCCTTCAAAAGCAAAAACTCAAAAAGAAACTTGGAAAGGCACATAAGCCAGAAAAGTGTATCAATACTTGCAGTTATTATTATTTTGATACCTGGTCCATCAAGTGATTGGAGACTATTTATTTCCTTCATCTCAGTGACCGTTGATAAAGTCTGATTCCACGCGGCACTGTCTTACACGGAGGAATGATGACTCACAGTCACTGGATCCCTTTTGCTTCTCCTCTCTGGGGAACAGATATTTTTATAAAATATGCAGACTGCGGGGCTCCAAGCACTGCACAAGGGTTCTATAATCATCTCTTGACATCTCAGGTCAGGGGGTCCTAGGCTGCTTAAGGAGAAGCCAACCATTGTCTTTTCAAGGGCCTGGGGCTGGGCTACAACCATCTTGTGGTGATTTTATCTGTCCCATCAGCATGACTCTCCTCCCCTTAGTTACATGAATAATGTAACTTGTGCTACTACTTTTGTTTGTAATCACTTTTCTCCTGGCCTGCATTTCCCTTCCCAGCCCTTTTTTCCCTCTGTAGCACAGGCCTTTTTCTTTTTCTTTCCCTAGAGGGGATTTGAACTCAACAGGACAAAGCAGAAAGATAATTGTTGAGCACAGCCTCTTACCTCTCTATTCTCAACATCATGATCTGTACTGTGTTTTACAGTTTACGAAACAATTTAAATGACCTCATTTAATACTCAAACTAGTAAGCTAGGTTATTATTTTTTTCCTAAAGTCAAGATAACACATCCAAATATAACAAAGCTAAAAGGTATAAAACCAAGTACTGGACATAAATTACCTGGCTGTAAATCAAGTGTTCTCCGGCATCATCTGTGGAGGGTCTGGTAGATGTGGAAGGCAGTATAGGGCAGGGACTGACCACAGATTACGACACCAGGGCCACCTGGACACATGGAGGTTGCTCTAAAACCTGTCTCTTCTCTGAAATCTACCTGGAGTTTTACCAGAGGCTCTCTTCCAACCTGCCTGCTTTTTGTGCTTTTTTTCTTTCCTCATTTTTTAATTACAAAAAAAGGGGCGGGGTGGGGTGGAAGGTAGACTGTTCTCAAAAATCCAAGCAAGAAAGAAGTATACATAGTGAAATAGGAAAGACCTCTTAACTGACCCCTTCACTCTCCATATGCGCATATGTATACTACACTCAAATGTAAGGGGGTTTTCATTGTTATTTGTTGTTTTCAAGTCCCCTCTGCCTGGGATGGCCCCATAGCATTTGCTGCCTATCTGGCTTTTTCTCACCAGTCAGAATTTGGCCTAAATATCATCTTCTCAGAGGAGTCGTCTGTGACCACTTGACCTAAATTTAGTTACCTTCGCTGCCACCATCTAGCTCAGGGGTTCTCAACCGCAGTCCTGTTTGGGGCTGGATAATTCTCGGTTGTAGGGGGCTGTCCTGCGCATTGTAGGATGTTTACCAGCATCCCTGGGGGCTAACCAATACTGGCTGGTAACACCCTCCCCCCAAGTTGTGACAAACATCTCCAGACATTACCAATGTCCTCCAGAGGGGACAGAAATTGGGGTAGGGGGACACCTCTGGTAGAGAACCACAGGTCTCGCTCAACCCTTTCTTTCTTTCTTCCATAGCCCTACAATTTTTTTTTTTGGCTGCGCAGGCTCTTAGTTGCTGTGGGCGGGCTGTTCACTGTGGCGCGCAGGCTTCTCTCTAGTTGTGGTGCGCGGGCTCTGTAGTCCCGGCATGAGGGCTTACTTGCCCTGCGGCATGGGGGATCTTAGCTCCCCGACTAGGGATCGAACCCACGTCCCCTGCATTGGAAGGCGGATTCTTAACCACTGGATGGCCAGGGAAGCCCCATACACTGCAAGTTTTAATTATTTTTCTCATTTGACTGTTAGTGTGTTTGTTGTCCTTTGAGCCCCCCAATAAAATGTGTGCTCATTGTTAAATATTCCTGCACTTGGCACAAGGCCTCAACCATAAAGGGACCCAATAAATATTTCTCAAACAAAATAATGCATGAAAATGTGACTGTAAGAATCATTAATGAGAATACAATCCGTTATTGTAAATAACATGCCAGGCAGCGTTAAATACTTCACATATTTTAATCTTTATTCCTGAAAACATCCTAAGAAGCACGCCTTATTATTATCCCCATCTGACAGACGAAGAAGGGCAGTTCAATCATTTGTCCCCCCATTCTGACCCCTGGTCCATGATCCAAACAATAATGATATTCTGCAGCTTGCTTTTTTCATTTATGTTTAGTGCTGAGCATTTAAATAGCGTCTAATTTGTAACTAAGCACAAAAAGAAAGTGCAATTATAGTTAAAATATTCAACAATTGATAAAACATAGGCACCAACCAAGGCCAGGAGCTCCTTCCGATTGTAAACGAGGGCAAACTAAACCAGTGTGTCTCAGCAGAATGTCAGCTTGTATGCAGATTTTTGGGGGCTTGTGTGAGTATATTTGTAGGAGTCCCTAGAAGGTAGACTAGCTGAGTCAAAGGGCTGTGCATTCAAAATTTTCACAGATGTTGCCAAATTGCCCTCCAAATCATCTTACATATTTAAAACCTCTTTCTCTACACCCTTGCTAACACTGTGCATTATCAATCAGTTTCATATTTGTCAATCTCCTAGGCAAATACATGACACCTAATTTTTATAAGGTTTGCATGTCTTGGTTTGAGAAGGTGAGAGCACGTTCTTGTGTTTTTTGTGCATTTATTTCTTCTTTTCACCTATTCATAACTTTCGTCAAGTTTTCTACTGTGTTCATTGTTTTTCCTGTTCTTTTTTTCTTCCTTTTGGCTGCTCTGCTTCCAGGATCTTAGCTGCCTGACCAGGGATTGAACCTGGGCCCTCAGCAGTGGAAGCACGGAGTCCTAACCACTGGACCGCCAGGGAATTCCCTTTCTTCCCTTTTTAAAATGGTGAGAACCAGCCTGTTTTTGTATTAGCCTAAAAGCATTTGACAGAGAATTAAAGGAACAAGGTTAGATGGGCCAATAATGAAGGCGGGGGGGGGGGGGGTGATGTGTCCTGATTTTAAAAAAAAGAAAAAAAAATATAGTTTGGAATAGTACCATATTTATGGGGTAAAAGTAAGACCTTCAGAATACTGTACCAGTTTTTAACTGAGTCCCTTTCTCCTCTTTCCATCAAAGGGTTAATCCACTCATATGTTTCCATTTATCACCATTACCTCATCTCAAAGCTGTAGAGGACCCATTTATTACAGCAATAAAATGATGAAATATCTAGGAATAAAATTAACAAGAAATATGTGCAAGTTTTATGAAGAAAACTTTAAAACCCTACTGAGGGACATAAAGGAAGACTTAAGTAAAATAAAAGATATAATTTATCCCTTCCTGCAAGATTCAATAGCGAAAGCATAAAGATGTTTATCTTCCCCAAATCGATCTTTAAATTCAAAGCAATTTCTATTAAAATTCCAACAGGATATTTGTTTTTAAATTGCTACACTTCATCAAAATTAAACAACCACACAATAGCCTGGGAAATTCTGAAAGAAGTGTTGGGGATGGGAGGAGGGCAGGGGAAACCCCTTCAAATATTAAAGTGTATTTTGAAGTTAATAATAATTAAAATGTAAGTGTTTTGTACTGAGAATAAATAAAGAGGAAACAAAGAACAATGAGAGTTTAGAATATGATATGGACATTTAGATTTTGGCAAAGGTGACTTTTCAGATCAGGGGTAAATTGAATTGGGACAATTGACTACTTTTAGTTAAAAATCAAGCTGGATCTCTATCTCACTCCTTTAACAAAAATAAAACTCATCTGAATCAAAGACTGAAATGTTAGAGATTGACATGTTAATTAAAAATGCACCCCTGTATGTTCTAGAACAGTGGTTCTCCAGGCGGGATGTATGTGGCAACTTTGCCTCCCAGGGGACATTTGACAATGCCTGGCGACATTTTTGGTGATCACAGCTGGAGAGGAGGGGATGCTACTGGCATCTAGTGGATAGAGGCCAGGGATGCTGCTGTTTTACCGCACACAGAACAGACCTCCACAGAAAAATCATCCTGTCTGGAGGGTCAGTCGTGCTGAGGTTGAGACCACTTGTTCTGGAAGGAGGCATGACTATGATCGTGGAGTGGAGAGGCCTTTCTAACCAGGACACAAAATTGAGACCCAGTAAAAGAGATCCATGTGTATAAGCATTTTGTATTTTTTAAAAACTTGTGTCTGAGGAAAAAAATCATAAAATTTTCAAAAGCAAAAAAACTGGGAAAAAATAACTGGCGGCACATGTCAGGCACAAGACCTATTTACCGAACTTATGGAGAGCTGATACAAATCAGAGGGAAAAAACCCTGTTTTTAAAAAGTAAAGTTGGGCAAAGTCTATAGATAAGCAGTTCAAAAAAAAAAGAAAAAGAAATCCAAATAAACAGAAACATGAAAAAAAAAAAAGCCACCACGAAAACTTTATTTTGCAGTCATTACAGCAACAAAGTAAATCAGACTGAGCTGATATAGAAAGATTACTAATATATGTTGATAAGCTTTTTTGTTTTTGTTTCTTGGGGGGTTTTTGGGAGCACTGTGAGGCTTGTGGGATCTTAGTTCCCCCACAGGGAATTAAACCTGGGCCCTTGGCAGTGAGAGCTTAGAGTCCTAACCACTGGACTGCCAGGGAATTCCGTGGTATGTTGTTTTTAAGCAAGGCGAAGAACATTATAGTATTACCCCCTTTTAAAAAAATTATTTATTTGGTTGCTCTGGGTCTTAGTTGCGGCTCTCTGGCTCCTTAGTTGTGTCATGCGAACTCTTAGTTGCAGCCTGCATGTGGGATCTAGTTCCCTGACCAGGGATTGAACCCTGGCCCCCTGCATCGGGAGCTCAGAGTCTTAACCACTGCGCCACCAGGGAAGTCCCTAGTATTGCCCTTTTGCGTAAAATGTTTTATGCCTATATTTTTTGGAATGATACTCAAGGAAACATTAACAATGGCTACCTTTGGAGGAAGAGAAGGGTAGAAAGGAATGAGATGCATGGCAAGGAGGGTTTTTTTTATCTTATACTTTTTTGTATAAGTCTGAGAAATGAGAGAGAGACAGACCGAGACAGAGGAAGAATATGAGCTGGAGTTGGAGAAGGCAGGTGCCCAGTCTAGACTGGTCATCATCATTTCATTTTACCTTCACTTATTCCTTCTTCCCAGCTCTTCCTTTTTTTAATGGAGATCTGAGTTTCTGGCTTAGTTTCCTTCTCTTTAGAGAACTTGTTTTAACGTTTCTTACAAGGCAGGTTTACTATCATCATTTTTGATGACTAAATAATAGTTCGTTGTAACTATGGATATAATTTATGTACCAATCCCCATTTATTGGACACTTAGGTTTCGTTCTGGTTTGAGTTAGAAGGGATTTTCAAAACTCATATAAAAACCTGAGCAGGGGTCTAAAATAGGATGAGCTATATTTGGGGCCTTGAAGTCTGGTTCTACAGTTCAGGAGCCAGGGGTGGTTAATCATTAGCAAGTGTGAATAACCCCCAGTGACACCCTGGGAGTTCATTATTCACTGCTATTTACAGGAAGTATCAAAGGCTGTCAAACCATTTGAATTGGATTGCCAAATCTGCAAAACTGGAAAGGTTAATCCTGATGCAGGTAATTTTTACAGAAAATTGGGCCAAGCATTATAATATGTAAAAAGAGAGCAAGATACTTTCCTCAGAATGAATGAATAAAAGCTGTCGATGTATGGATGGAGTCCGCACACCCCCCGAAGGCACGCAACATTTAAGGAAAGGCTTTCTCTTCTATTGGTGTGTTCTTACTAGGGGACAATCTGCTTCCTAAAGTGTTTCATCAGGCCTCCACAGGATGTCGTGCAAAAGCCAAAACGATTATTCCGTATTACCTTAAAAGGGAGGAAAACATATTCACTTCCAAGCTACTTGGATAAACTTTATCTTTAAAACTTAGGTATATTTTATTTCTCCAACCCATTTTGTAAGCTCTCCTCAGCCACACACTTAGAGTAGATAAGCAGGGGCAAAATAAATTTCTAAATCAGTCCATATTTGTCTCTCCCCTTCCGCTTGGGCTTGGCAGCAATTCATACACGTATCTACTAGTCTTGAATACATTTTATTTTTTAAAAAGACCTTAAAAATAGCCAGGTGACCTCACAAACAAGGGCTTTGTCCTGCCTAGAATGTCTTTTGTTTTTTTTCACTTTTTTTGATGTAAAAATGTAAATATATCTAATAGTGGAGATCCTAGTGTAATAAATCCCCAAATATTCATCACCCAGCTTCAACAATTATCAACCCATGGCCACTCTTGCTTCATCTATACCCTCACATACTTCCTTCTCTCCTATATTATTTTGAAGCAAATCCCAGACGTCCTGTCCCTTATGGATAAGCTCTCGTAGTTAATGCTCTCCTTGCCTGGCAGTAACACCTTCCTCCCTAGGCTAGATGGTTTGTTTACTAAAGGAGCTAAGAAGTCCCAGAATTATGCCCTATTGTATTTTCCTTTCTAGCTATTTCTCTTCCTGTGGTTAAGCATTTTCTTCTTGCCAGAGAGAACAATTACATTTTATCTTTAGATGGGGCTTTAAAGCTTTTAGTTCTACTAGCCTCTGTTAGACCAATAACTGAGGTACAGTTTCTCTTTTGCACAGTTCTACCCTCAAACATTTATATCAGTTTCTCCCATTTGAACTTGTCAGACAATTGCCCTGATTTTTTTTTTCCCTTGGTTCAGGAAGCATGTTCACCAAATCAGTATCTCACTTTGAGGTCTCTAGAAATATTGTTCTACTTTACTGACAAAGAAAAACATTACTTTAAAAATTCATGGCTACAAATGACTTTAAGGCAAATTATTTCCTTCTCGTGTGTGTGTGTGTGTGTGTGTGTGTGTGAGAGAGAGAGAGAGAGAGAGAGAGAGAGAGAGACAGAGAGAGAGAGACAGAGAGAGACAGAGACAGACAGAGGAATAGGAAGATGGGGGAGTAAAGTCTAGAAAGATTTGATACATCTAGTATGGAGTTGTTTTCAGCCAGAACAGCCAGATGGTAACATTAAAACACAAACAGGCCTTATTTAAGTTTTAAAACATAATATTCTGACCATTAGGTTTGAAAAAAGTAGAATCATCAATAGCTTATCTGAATGCTTTCCCTCCCTCCCTCCCTCTCTCCTCTTCCTCCCTTCCTTCCTTCTTTCCTTCCTCTCTCCCTCTCTTTCTGTCTCTCTCTCTCTCATAATTCTTGGACACACTATCCGTCACTGGAAATCACAAATCTGTGACTAATCCTAAATATTTTATACGTCACAAGAATCCCATTTAGTTGTTAAAACTAAACAAACCAACTATTCCCAAAAATGGTGTCTAGATTTCTTGAGTTAGGTACACTTTGCCTTCATCTAATAAAATATGTTCATCCTACCAGCTTTTTTATGAGAAAGAATAAACCCATACCCACACAAACTTCTATTTGATTAGTCATTTGTCACTTATTTGTCTGCTTGAGAAGTACATTTTCCAAACGTTCTGTAACCACAGTGCTTTGCTTTCTGTCATTTTTTTGAGCCTCCAAGAATTCTTGAGACATCATTACCCCAGTCTAAAATATAAGCCCCTCCATGGAGCTTTGAAATCCAATTCACAAAGTAACCTACCTATTTTTCAAACTAAGGATGCTGTTTAGACAAAGTTTCCTCTCACTCACCTACCCCCCCAAATTCTTCTCTTATTATTTTGCAAGCTGCCGTCAAATCATTTCTGCTCAGAAAATGAAAAATCAACTTTAGTCCAGGAAAAAAATAACGTAAATTTTGTTTGTTGGACTTCAAGTTGTGTTAAGAAGATTTGAGTAAGTTACTGTTAAGGAATCCTTATCTGGTAACAGGCGGTCTAAGCTGGAAACAAACAAACAAACTGAAAATACTGGAGTGGGAAGTTTACATTCATTCCTCATTGATTAGCTGTGGGATTAGAATGCCTCACCTCCACCGGCACCGCCCCCTCTCACAGAGCAGACGGCCCAGTTATCAATTGTTCTCAAGAAGTACAGCTGAGAAGGTGTGCAAGACATGCAAAAAGAGTTTATACTCTTACTTCCGGGATAATGAAATTGAAGGTTGACTTCCTTTTACCTGGGGGTCTCGAGATCTACACTCTAACCTACATCCACTCCAGACCTTATTTGAATGTCCACAGAAATAAAACTAAACTAAACTAAACTAAATTTCTGTGCTTCTCTTCCAGGATTCAGCTTTGTCTCTTGCAAAATTTGACAATTTATAGCCTTGAATGTCAATGCCTGTGCCCGAGTTGGTGGGATTTTGCTTCCCCATTCTCTTGCAAATTTTCTGCAATGAGCTTGGATTCCCTTACTTTTAATCAGCATAAAAAGCAATACGTTTATTTTTTAAGTTTTAAAAAAAAGCTGCCTATCCTTGGCACCAGAGTATAGATACAATTACAGGTTCTACATGTGAACTGAAAGAGTGATATTATGCATTTGACAAATATTGGCAGTGATTCTTGAGTGCTCACTATGTATCAAGTTTTTAAGCTGGTTGGTGTGAAAATAAAATAAGTAAGCAAAGAACAATAGGTGAATGTGCCCAGGGGGACAAAGTAAGAGAAAAGATAAGTAGTTCAGGGCATTTCAAACACTGGAGGAAGCAGAGTTTGCAAGGATTTGAGGAAACGGAGGCCTGTTGCTCAAAGCCAGTGACAGAGCAACTCACCAAAGTACATCTACAGTCTAGAAAAGGGGTGTATTCTTTGATCCACCAACTATACTTTGGGAGATTTATTCTAAGGTTTGGTGGTCTGATTTGGCAGATACAGAGGGGAGTCATGGAAGGTAAACCTCAAAAAGTATGGATATATTGAGGGACTTCCCTGGCGGTCCAGTGGTTAAGACTCTGTGCTTCCACTGCAGGGGGTGCAGGTTCGATCCCTGGTCAGGGAACTTCGATCCCTGGTCAGGGAACTACGATCCCACATGCCGCATGGTGTGGCCAAAAAACCCCACAAAAAAACAAAAAACATACTAAAAAAAAAAGTATATTGAGGTCAAATTACCAGCCTGAGGTGGGGTCAGGCCTTATTCTGTAGGAAATGATGACTATTTGGCCATACTTCAGGGAGATGAAGTTTGCCGTTTTCTCTAGAATGAGTTAGAGGCAAACAGCCTGCTTAATACGGTTTTAAAAGATTAAAGGCCCAAAATTTCATTGTGCCTGTGAGAATGGGAATGATTTTTTTCACTTGGCAGTTTAAGTTTCTAAAAATAAAATTTACTGAGCCTATCTGATAGCCTATTTATTACAAACACTTAAAATATAGAAAACACTTTACCATCGTTTATACTGTAAAAAGATAATGAGTGACCTAGATAATGCGAACCACTTCAGGCCAGGCTGGAGCCAGAATTTTGACTGCATAAGTCAGCTGTGTTACGTGGCTTTATTTTTCCTGTTCACACTGCAGAGGTCAAAGGGTGTGAAAGGCTTGCAAAAGGCTCGATTTCTCAGCTTCTCCAAGCATCCTTGGGAGGTGTCAGCCTGCAAACAGGCGGTTGGCTAATTACCGTGGTTATGAAGTGCCTCCTGGGCCTGCTCATAACTATTTTTTAAATAGGCTGTTTCTCACCTTGATTGGCAAGATGTTACCAGATCTCTGATGGAAAGGAGGCTGTTCCTTAACTGTTTTTGCAGAATGAAACTGCAGAATCAGTTCTGGGGAAGTCGAGCTGATGTGGGGTTGAAGCATTTAAATCTGGGGCTGCCAACCCTCATTTTTTTTTTTTTTTTGTATGTGCGGTAAAATATATATATAACATGAAATTTACCATTTTAGCCATTTTTAAGTGCATGGTTCATTGACATTAAGTACATTTGCATTGTTGTGCAACCATCACCACCATCCAATTCCAGAACCTTTTAATCTTCCCAAACTGAAACTCTGTTCCCATTAAACACTAACTCTCTCTCCCCTCTCCTCAGCCCCTGGTAACCTCTATTCTACTTCCTGTCTCTATGCATCTGACCATTCTAGGTCCCTAATATAAGTTGAATCATACAATATTTGTCCTTTTGAGTTTGGCCTATTTCACTCAGCATGATGTCTTCAAGGTCCCCCCTGTTACAACATGTGTCAGAATTTCATTACTTTCTCATTTACCTTTGTTTTGGAACTTTTTATTTTAATATAATTTCAGCCTTACCAAAAAGTGGTCAGAATAGTATAAAGAAATCCCATATACTCTTTACTACCCAGATTCCCCAGATTTGGTTCATTATTTTACACACATACACAAGCATTTCTCACGTATACTCTTTTTTCCAAGTTGCAGATATGTTGCCCCTTGAGCCCTAAATACTTCAGTGTGTATTTCCTAAGAATGAGGACATCCTCTTACAACATACAATTATCAAAATTAGGAAACTAACGTTGATAGAATGCTATTACCCAATATTCGAACCAGATTCATATTTTGCTAGTTGTCAAATAATGTTCTTCATAAACAAGCAAAAATTTCCTTCAGAAGAAAGCAAAAAAGTCTAGACTAAGATCTGATCTAGGAGCACGCGTTGTATTTAGTCAGTGTATCTCTTTAGTCTCCTTTAATCTGGAACAGTCTCTTTGTCATTCATGACCTTGGCATTTTGGAAGAGTAAACCCCTGTTATTCTACAGAATGACCCTCACTTTGGCATTGTCTCCAGCTTCTTCCGTTAGATTGAGGCTGTGCATTTTTGACAGACAGATCACAACAGTGACATCAGGCCCTTCTCAGTGCATCATATTAGGTGGCAAATGATTTCAATGTTCACATGTCCCGTTACAAGTGAATGTTACATTTGATCACTCTGTTAAGGTTGTGTCTGCTGGGCTTCTCCACAATAAAGGTATTATTTTTCCCTTTGTAATTAATAAAGAAAGGTCGATGTCCTATTCGTAACTTTTACCTTCTAGTTTTATAATCCATTATGATTCTAGCTTGAATCGAATATTACTATCATATTTATCAACTGGTGATTTCTAACACCATCATTTCTCTTACATTTATTTGTTGGCATTCTATTGTATGGAAGAGCTTTTCTTTCCCCATTTCTTTCTTTGCTTGTTTATTTACATCAGTATGGATTTGTGGAGTTATTATTATTATTTGTGGAGTATGTTATTCAGTGGGTTATAACTGGTTACTATTTTTTTAAACATCATAAAATTTAATTGTATCAATTGTGCACTCATCATCTGGTTGATAAATGATTACTTAATAGCGATGTTGTATATGGCCTTAGCTCCTCATTATGAATGGGCCAATTTGATATTTTATGACTTGCAGAGTAGCTGCAAAAGAGATACGGATGTTGTATAGTATTTCTCTTTCCAATATTTCTCACATTTGTTAATAATTGCAGCCTCTCAAAAATCCCTCAAGTGAAGAAGTGCAGACATATTGAAATACTTATTTAAATAAATAAATTAGAGAGGATGCCTTTGAAATACTGTTACTCCATTCTTTGAGGACTTTCTTATTTTCTGGTACAACAAAATGTTCCAGGCTCATATTGGCTTTCCCTGCCTAACCCTGGAATCTATCATTTTTCCAAGAAGCCCTAGTTACTTTCAGTAAAAAAGGATATATAGACACCAAGATCTGGGCTCTAAATGTGCAATGTGCATATTACTACTGGAGTGTCATTGCTTCTAGGTCCTCTCAGTAGACAGAGGTAGAACACACACACACACACAGTATCCAGTTGAAAACCATGAATTCACACTAATACCTCTGATTTCAATCCAATACCACAGGCTTTATTTCAGTCTTCCTATTTTTCATGGTTGTAACTCTTCTCTGACAGTAAGAAACCTGTTCCCCATTACTCCCAAGATAGTGACTACTTGTTCAATTGTAGAATATACCAGCCGTGCCTCTACATGGCACGACTTATAATTCAATATTCCTTTGTTTCTTTTCTTTAATCTGAGGTTATAAGGTCAAAATACCATGTTCAAAAGTTACTTGAGAGCTTCCCTGGTGGCGCAGTGGTTAAGAATCTGCCTGCCGGTGCAGGGGACACGGGTTCGAGCCCTGGTCCGGGAAGATCCCACATGCCGTGGAGCAACTATGCCTGTGTGCCAGCTACCAAGCCTGCGCTCTAGAGCCCGCAAGCCACAACTACTGAGCCCACGTGCCACAACTATTGAAGCCCGCACGCCTAGAGCCTGTGCTCCGCAACAAGAGAAGCCACCGCAATGAGAAGCCCACGCACCACAACGAAGAGTAGCCCCTGTTCGCTGCAACTAGAGAAAGCCCGCACGCAGCAACGAAGACCCAACGCAGCCAAAAGTAAATAAATAAATAAATAAATAAAAAAGATTTCTACAAAAGTTACTTGAGTCAGCTCTTCCTTCTGTCCTCTCCAGTGTGACTGTAATTCTTTTGAAATACATTTAGGTTTATTTTTTAAATTTATATTCCCTTCTATGGTTGCCCCACATTCTTTTGATTTTATCATTATTATGATAATGATAACTGTTTTCGTATGCAAAACGTTAGCGTGATTCCAAAATCAATACTAAGTGGAAGGCTCACGCAGAGAAGTGTCAGTCCTTCAGGTCATTGACAACATATACTATCAATTGTTTTGCTTGAAGAGATAGGCTCACCTCACTCATATTTGAGAAAAAAACTGTCAAATACCCATGTCTGAATAACAAGTTTGTCAATCAGCTGTTCTTTGAAGTAAAAATGGTGTTCCATTAAAAACTGGCTACTTCAGCTTGTAACTCAAACAGCAGAAGTACTTCATGGGTATTTCCCATTTAGTCACACAGAATATTAAAAAGACATGTACTCAGGTCAAGTTTGATAACATTACTAATTTTTACAGCTGCTTCAAGAATATTCTTAAGGGAAACTGTCTTTTTTTTTTTTTTTTAAACCAAGAGTGTGTGTCACTAAACAGTATGTGCCACAGCCTTGATTTGTGGTGGCCCCTGCAGTTTTACCTCCATTGCTTTTGCACCATCAGTGTCAATGTCACCTCTCTGAAAAAAGGCAAATAAATGGCTTCATATTATTAGGAAAATAGTTTTGATCTCATGGACCACCTGAAAGTGTCTCAGGGACCCCTAGGTGTGTGTGGACCACATTTTGAGAACTGCTACCATAGACAGATTTTTGTATTTTCCTTTTTTTCACTTAATATATTCTGGAAATTATTCCATATCAGTTTATAGAGATCATCTTTATTATTGTTATTTTATAGTTTCATAGTATTCCACTGTATGGATAATACCATCCTTCAATTACTTTCTTATGTTTGGACATTTAGACTGCAATTACAAACAATGTTGCAATGAACAATCTCGTGCATACATATTTTCATATTACTGAATGTGTTTCCTGCGACAGCTTCCTAGAAGTGCAAGTGCTATGTCAAAAACAAACACGTGTGTGGTTTTGTTAGATGTTCCAAACTCCACTTCACAATGGTTGTACCAATTTGCCTATCTACCAGCAATGAATAGGAGTTCCTGTTTCTCCACGGCCTTAGCAACAAAGTATAATATGGGGGATAGACATGTAAATTAATCAGACATTAAATGACCCATAGGCTATCTATAAAGGGGATAGCAGCCTTTTCTGGGAACTTTCTCCTCCAATACCAGTCTGTGGGTTGATAGAATTAACTGGACCCAGGGCTTCCCTGGTGGTGCAGTGGTTAGGAATCTGCCTGCCAATGCAGGGCACACGGGTTCGAGCCCTGGTTCAGGAAGATCCCACATGCTGCGGCGCAGCTGGGCCCGTGCGCCACAACTACTGAGCCTGCGCTCTAGAGCTCGCGCACCTAGAGCCGGTGCTCCAAGACGAGAGAGGCCACCGCAATGAGAGGCCCGCACACTTCAATGAAGAGTAGCCCCCGCTCACCGCAACTAAAAAGAAAGCCCACACACAGCAACGAAGACCCAACGCAACCAAAAATAAATTAAAAAAAAAAAAAAAGAAATGTATTTCCAATAAAATTTAACTTTAAAAAAAAAAAAAAAAAAAAAAAGAATTAACTGGACCCTAGCCAAAGCTGGGCCAGATTCCCTATCCTGGGAACTCTGAAATTAGGACTGATGTCCCACTCTGTCTCTGTTAGGAAATGATGTAAGCTTGGGGTCCGTTTTATCATATTTGGTCATATACCAACCAAAGTAGAGAAAACCAGTTTGCAGAAGCAGAGATGAGACTAACCTCAGTTCCTGATGGCTCCTCTAATTTCTATGCTAGCTCCTGCAAGGCTTGCCTGAACTTCCAGCCCTTGGATTACAGTCGACACTTGCTACATGTTATTATTTGACCATACCCTTCTTATTATCACTAATTAGCTACTTATAATAAAAAGAAGCATAATTAAGAAAAATAGTTACAATACAATGAGATGTGACACTTGATCATAAGCCTATATTAATTAGATTGTAAGCTTGAGTTGCTCTAACAAAGACCCGAATCAACATGAAAGAACTTTATTTCTCTCTGTGTCACAGACTGAACATAAGCACTCCAGGGCCAATATGGCAGCTCTGAGATTTGGGGGACCCAGACCCTTTCTATTTTATTGCTCCACCATGGCTACTCCCTTGTAACCTAAGAAGGCTGCTTTAGATCTTACTACCTATCAACCTCTTGGCCACTGAGAAAGGAGAAAGGAACAGGGCGAGGCATGTCTGTTTCTTTTAATAACCCAAGAATATTTGGTACATATGATTTCTTCTCACATCCCATTAGCTAATACCAAGTTACATGGTCAAACCCGGATGCTAAGGAGGCTGAGAAATACAGCCTTTGGCTGAATGGCCATGGGCTGATCTAAAATTCAGGTAATTCTATTGCTAGCAGAAGAGGGAAGAATGCATTCAGAGAGGCAACTGGCAGCCTCAGCTACAGTGCACCCCTTGATCACTCACATATTTCTGCTCATCCTTCTTCCTAGATATAAAACACACTTTTCCCCGTTCGAGTGAGGCAACACAGTGTTCCACCTGGCTGCTGCATTCATTTCAAAGTCTAGGACCTCTGAGTGATATGCATTCCCCTCATCAGGACCACCTGTGACTCTCACGTGCATCTTCTGCAAAACAAGTCATCTGTCCTCCCAACCTCCGCCCACCAGAAACACGGTGGTAAATGAGGAACAGGATCATAAAAACGCTCTTTCAGAAAAGGAAAGAAAGGGAGGGAAACAGCAGTCACTGGACCACTGCAATGACGTAACGCCCACTGAGATTAGAGGCTCCCTGACCTGGCAACAAAGTGTGTTTCTCCATTGGACCCTGGCTCTACCAAGGAATTTCCCTGTTCATTATCATCTGTGGCCTTTGGCTTTGCCTCTGGGAGGTTCTTCCATCAATTATCCTCCATAACTACATCTGAAGTGGTATTGATAAGTATGCTGTCATATAGATTCAGTTGTGAGGACCCTGAGGATTGCATGAGGGGGTTAAAGAATTACAGGTTCTTGAAGGATTCTTAATATGTTTCTGGTATATTTCCTTCTATTTAGTTCCTTGGTCTAAAGGTTCCTTTGTAACTGCAGCCATATATCTTGTCTGGAAAAAGTTCTTAAGCCTGAGGAATCTCCTCTTTTACTCACTGGCTGGCACATGGCACAAACCCACATGTGAAATATTGTGATGGATACCCCGAGGCCATGTGAAGTAACAGGCTCGGGTTGGAAAGGAACCAAACTTTATTAATCTATCTGGCTCCCATTGTCTGGTAAAGAGCGCTCAAGAAAAAGACTTTCCAGAACCTCCTTAGTGGAAATGTATTCCGTTCCACCGTGCTAACTCTTGCCTGGACTCACCTCTCTCATAGAACTTAGCTAAAGGCAGAAAAAAGCAGCCAACATACATAAACATTCCGACTTTTCTCAAACACTTCTCCTAGAGCTATGGACCTGATTGGCATAAGCACTATATTCCAAGATAGTGCAGGAGATAGTTTATCTAAACTAATTTAGCTACTGCAGCTTTCTTTTAGTCAGTGTAGCATGGTTTATCTGTCTCCATCCCTTTACTTTTTAAAAAAAATTATTAATTAATTAATTAATATTTATTTTTGGCTGCGTTGGGTCTTTGCTGCTGTGCGTGGGCTTTCTCTAGTTGCGGTGAGCAGGGGCTACTCTTTGTTGTGGTGCATGGGCTTCTCATTGTGGTGGCTTCTCTTGTTGTGCAGCACGGGCTCTAGGCAGGTGGGCTTCAGTAGTTGTGGCACATGGGCTCAGTAGTTCTGGCTCATGGGCTTAGTTGCTCCGCAGCATGTGGGATCTTTCCAGACCAGGGCTCAAACCCATGTCTCCTGCATTGGCAGGCAGATTCTTAACCACTGCGCCACCAGGGAAGTCCCTCCATCCCTTTACTTTTGATCTGTGTCTTTATATTTACATCGGATTTCCTATAGACAACATATAGTTGGGTCATTATTTTATCCATTCTTATAGTCTCTGTTTTTTAATTGGTATATTTAGACCATTCACATTTAAAGTAATTATTGATATGGTTGGATTAGTATCGACCATATTTATAACTGTTTTTGGTTCATTGCTGTCCTTCTTTGTTTCTTGTTGTCCACTCTTTTCCTGCCTTCTCCAATTTTTTTTTTCTACCACGCAGTGTGGCATGTGGGATCTTAGTTCCCTGACCAGGGATTGAACCTGTGACCCCTGCATTGGAAGCAAGGAGTCTTAACCACTGGACCGCCAGGGAAGTCCCTCTCTGGTTTTAATTGAGCATTTTGTATGATTCAATTTTCTTTCCTTTCTTTATTTTTTTCTTTTTTTTAATAGGACAAGGGAGTTATTGAAATATTTTATTTATTTATTTATTTATTTTATTTTATTTATTTTTGGCTGTGTTGGGTCTTAGTTGTGGCACCGGGATCTTTATTGCAGTGCACGGGCTTCTCTCTAGTTGTGGCACGTGGGCTCTGTAGTCGTGGCGCACGGGCTTAGTTGCCCCGCAGCTTGTGGGATCTTAGTTCCCTGACCAGGGATCGAACCTGCATCCCCTGCATTGGAAGGCGGACTCTTTACCACTGGACCACTGGGGAAGTCCCTCTTTCCTTTCTTTGTATATCAATTATACTTCTTTAAAAAATTTTTATTCATTGCCCTACAGTTTGTAATATACTTTGACGACTAATCTAAGTCTCCTTTCAAATAACATTATACCATTTCATGGGTAGTACAGGTACTGTGTAACAGAATAGTTCCAATACCTCCCTCCCATCTCTTACAACATTGCTGTCATGCACTTCACTTATCTATAAGCTATAATCATCTAATATATTGTTGCTACTATTACTTTAAACTAATGGTTAACTGTTAAATCCGCTAAGAATAAGAAAAATAAAAGATTTTATTTTACCTTCACTTCTCAATGCTTCATTTCGCAAACTCTCTTTTGTTATGTAGATCTGAGTTTCTGACCTATATCATTTTCCTTCTCTCTGAAGAACTTCTTTCAACATTTCTTACAAGACAGGTCTACTGGAGACAAATTCCCTCAATTTTTCCTTGTTTGAAAAAGTCTTTATTTCTCCTTTGCTTTTGAAGGATAATTTTGCTAGATACATAATTCTAGGTTGCTGATTTTTCTTTCAGTGCTGTAAATATTTTACTCCATTCTTCTTTTGCTTGCATGGTGTCTGAAGAAAAGGACGATATAATTCTTATTCTTGTTCCTCTATAGATAAGGTGAGTTTTTCCGCCCTCTCTGGCTTCTTTCAAGATTTTCTCCTTGTCTCAGATTTTCTGCAGTTTGAATATGATATGCCCAGGTGTATACTTTTGTTATTTATGCTGGGTGGTATTCTCTGAGTTTCCTGAATCTGTGGCTTGGTCATTAATTTTAATCTGATTAATTTTGGAAAATTCTCAGCCATTATTGTTTCAAATATTTCTTTTGTTCTTCTCTCTCTCTCTTCTTCTTCAGGTATTCCAAACACTCATATGTCACACTTTCTGTCACTGTCCCACAGTCCTTGGATTTTCTGTTGCAACCTTTTTTTTTTGTTTTTTGTGGCCACACCACCCAGCATGTGGGATCTTAGTTCCCTGACCAGGGATCGAACTTGTGCTCCCTGCAGTGGACGCACAGAGTCTTAACCACTGGCCCACCAGGAAGTCCCTGTTGCATCTTTTTCATTCTTTTCTTCTCTTTGTTTTTTAGCTTGCGAATTTTCTACTCATATCTTCAAACTCATTGATTCTTTTTTCACTATGTCTAGTCCACTGATGAGCCCATCAAAAGCATTCCTCATTTCTGCCACAGTGCATTTGATTCCTTTTTTTTTTTAATTAATTAATTAATTTTTGGCTGCGATGGGTCTTCATTGCTGTGCATGGGCTTTCTCTAGTTGCAGTGAGTGGGGGCTACTCTTTGTTGTGGTGCGTGGGCTTCTCATTGCGGTGGCTTCTCTTGTTGCAGAGCGCAGGCTCTAGGCGCGTGGGCTTTGGTAGTTGCAGCGTGTGGGCTCACAAGTTGCTCCGCGGCATGTGGGATCTTCCCGGACCAGGGCTCGAACCCGTGTCCCCTGAATTGGCAGGTGGATTCTTAACCACTGCACCACCAGGGAAGTCCCAGTGCTTTTGATTTCTAGCATTTCCTTTTGATTCTTTCTCAGAGTTTGCATCTCTCTGCTTATATTACCTGTTTTTGCATGTTGTCCATTTTCTGCATTAGATCTCCTAACATATTACTCATAGTTATTTTAAATTTCTGGTCTGATAATTCCAAAATCTCTGCCAAATTTAGTGGCCCTATCAAAAAAAGTAAAAGTGAAAAGAAACAGGTGATATATTAATTTTAGTAATATATTTTACTTAACCTAATATGTCTAACATATTATCATTCAACATGTAATCAACATAAATTAGATATTAAAAACTTTTTGCACTAGGTCTTCGAACCCCAGTGTGTATTTTTTTGTTTGTTTTAACGTTTTTTTAAAATTAATTAATTGATTTATTTATTTTTGTCTGCGTTGGGTCTTTGTTGCTGCATGCAGGCTTTTTCTAGTTGCAGCGAGTGGGGGCTACTCTTTGTTGTGGGGTGCGGGCTTCTCACTGCGGTGGCTTCTCTTGTTGCAGAGCACGGGCTCTAGGCGCACAGGCTTCAGTAGTTGTGGCACGCGGGCTTCAGTAGTTGCGGCTCGCAGGCTCTAGAGCACAGGCTCAGTAGTTGTGGCACACGGGCTTAGTTGCTCCGCAGCATGTGGGATCTTCCTGGACCAGGGCTCAAACCCGTGTCCCCTGCATTGGCAGGCAGATTCTTAACCACTGCGCCACCAGAGAAGTCCCGTATTTTATTTTAATTATAGCACATCTCAATTAGGACTAATCACATTTCAAGTGCTCCATAGCTACCTGTGGTTGGTGGCTACCATGTTGCTGGTGGCTACCAGCTCAGGTATAAGAAATCCCTATCTCTGATTCTGAAAGCACAAACACTGTAATAAGACTTATATATATATATATATATATATATATATATATATATAATTATTTTATTTTTTTTTCCTTTTAACTGTGGCAAAAAACCATATAACATAAAATTTACCACCTTAACCATTTTAAGTGTACAGTTCAGTGGAAGTATATTAACACTGTCGTGCAAACAATCTCTAGACCTCTTTTCATCTTGCAAAACTGAAACTCTGTACCCATTAAACAGCAACTCTCCATTTACGTCTCCTCCCAGCCCCTGGCAACCACCATTCTACTTCCTGTTTCTATGAATTTGACTACTTCAGATGTCTTATGTAAGTGGAATCATACAGTATTTGTCTCAGAAATGGGATTGCTGTTTCCTATAGCAGCTACACCATTTTACATTCCCACTAAACAATGCACAAAGGTTCTAATTTCTCCACATCCTTGCCAAAACTTTTATTTCTGTTTTTTTTTTTTTTAAATAGTAACCACCTTACAATCAACAGGTAGAATATGGTGTAATGTGATATCTCATCATGATTTTGATTTGCATTTCTCTAATGATTAGTGATGTTGAGCATCTTTTCATATGTTTGTTGGCCATTTGTATATTACCTTTAGAGAAATGTCTGTTCAAGTCATTTGCCCATTTTTTAGTCAGGTTATTTTTTTGCAGCAAATACAATCAGATACACACCTAGGCAGTCCAGGATGGGAATTAGAAGACATTACTTGGATCACTATCGTACTTAGCAACACATAAGATCAACATAAAGAAAACCACTTCATAACAAAGGATACAAAAAACAAACAAACAAACAAAATTGAAAGTACTCTCCTGACCTAATATAAATACAGCCCTCTGCATGTGGTATATGGTTTGCGGTTCTGGTTGAAGGTCAATGAAGATATAATTAAGCTCAATAAGGTACAGAGATCTGTGGAATGGGGAACCAAGTAAAGCAGAAGTTACAGTCTAGCGGCCATTTTCATCGATATTTCCCTATAGACGTTTCAGTCTTTAAGACATCTGGAATATGTTTTGTTATTTAATCTGACTTTTTTTTTTTCCAAATGGTTATCCAGTTCTCAACATCACTGACTGAATAATTCACTTTCTCACCTACCCGAATTTGAAAAGCTACCTTTTTTTACATGCTTAAATCTTATATGAATTTGAGGCAGTTTTTGTTTTTCCTAGTCTACTCCATTATTTATTTATTCTTGTACCTGGATCATGGTATTTTAACTATTGTAGCTTTATAATACCTGGGGAAAGAGTCTATGAATTGATCCGCACTATTCACTCCTCCTTCTTCCTTTTAGCAAGAATCCCTTCACTCTAAATTTTAGCTGAACATAGATATATGGCTGAGAGCTGGGAATTATAGATCACAGCCTGCTCTGCAGACTGGTGTGGTCACGTGACTAGACTGAAGCCCATGATGAGTGAAAATGAAGCGTTTAACTTCCAAGTCATCCCCTTAAAGACAAATCTACTTGGTCCGGACTCTCCTGTGGGCTAGAATGTGGATGTGGAAGTGAGCCAACTTCCATGTGAAAAGGACAACAACCTAGAGAGTAGCAGCAGGAGACAGAAGAAATCAAGATCCCTAAATAACGTCCTGGAGTACAGCTTCATTGTAACACTGGACCATTGACCTCTAGACAGTTTGGGGAAATTTAAAAAAACCTTCTATCTTATTGGAGCCCTATATCTGGTGTCTCTTTGCCTATAACCTAAATAACAAAAAGCTGTTAAGAATAACTTTTTTTCCCATTTTAAATATAATAAAGTGTAGGGACTTCCCTGGTGGTCCAGTGGTAAAGAGTCCGCCTCCCAATGCAGGGGACGCAGGTTCGATCCCTGATCGGGGAACTAAGATCCCACGTGCTGTGGGGCAACTAAGCCCCCGAGCCGCAACTACTGAGCCTGCGCACCTCAACTAGAGAGCCCGTCTGCCACAAACTACAGAGCTCATGTGCTCTGGAGTCTGCGCGCCACAACTAGAGAGAAGCCAGCGCCGCAATGAAGATCCCGCGTGTCGCAACTAAGACCCAACACAGCCAAAAATAAATAAATAAATATTAAAAAAAAATGTAATAAAGTGTATGTCGACTATAGAAAATTCAGAAAACAACGAGCAAAAAGAAGAAACACACCATATTTCTTCATAATTACACCATCAAGAGGTGGATATTTGAGGATATATATTTGTTTTCTGTGATTTCTATACTGACAGACAGAAAGAGATTTATAGTCACATACTTATATAGAAATGGATATATCTATCTATAACAAAAACGGGATCATACTCTGTATTTTGAGTTGTGATACACTATTTCACGTAACAGTGTATATTATGAACTTTGCCATATTATGAAATATTCTTTTGGATGTAGTGTAATTTATTTAACAAACTGCCCATTGTTGGACATCTAAATTGCTACAAATTTTTAACCATCATAAATAACATTGAAATAAATAACTTAAAAAAATATATTTGTGTTTGTCCATGATGACTTACTTAGGATAAATTCCAACAAGTGAGATTTCTGGGTCAGGGAATATGCAAAATTCTATGTTTTTTAATATGCATTTTCAAACTGCCCTTTAGAAAGCATATAGAAGTGTAGTGCAGAAGACTATCACCTTCTCCAGCCTTTCTGACATTAGGTATTGTGGGGTTTTAATTAACAAAAACTTTTGCCAATTCCTCATTTTCTTTGTTTTCAAAGATATTTTAAAGGGAATTTGGGAGAGACTTCAATATGGTGTGTTGGTAAAAGGAAACCGTGAGCTTCAATAGGATGGGGTCCTGAGGCCTAAAGAGGACACGGAGATGAGGCACCTCTTTTTAAAACTTCACTGTTAGAGTCAAGAGGCATCACTGGAAGCAGCATCATAAGGAAGTACCAGGTAAGATCCAGGGTTAACAGAATCACCCATCCAACTGGGGCTAGACTTAGAGCTGAAGGCTGGCTACAAAGCCTGGAAATTTAGGGGAGGTGGTAAAGGAGAAGGCATTATTGTTAGTTGATTACAGCACCACATACTCTTGCGCACTGAGGGCATGAGGGTTCAGGAACATTTAAGAGATGACAGTTGTTATTTAACGTTTTACTATAATTTTGACCAGTTCAGTGTAGCATGAAACAAAAATAGAAGGAAAGGAGTAGGCAAAATTATCATTTTGTATAAATGATTTGATTGTGCATCTAGAAAATGTGAGAGAATTAAAGTGCTCAGTAATGAACTGTGTGACCTTGGGCAATTAATCTCTCTGAGCTTCAGTTTTTTCATCTTTAAATTAGGATAATAATGATAATTAACTTACAGGGTTATTATGAAGAGTCAATGGGAAAATACATAAACACACAGCACAGTGACTGCCATTTGGAAACTGATTAATACTGCTACAATTGTACCACTTATTTTTATTGTAGCAGTTAGAGGACAAATTTTTAAAAATCAGTAACTTTCTTGTAAAGCACCTAAAAACAGCTAAAATATGATGAACAGAAATCTCATTTATAGTAGGAAAAAAACCCTCATAAAATTCTTAAGAATAATCTTAGTAAAAAAATATATTTACTAAACTCTATGAAGAAAACTCCAAAATGCACTCAAAGAAAAATAATAACTTGAATAAGTTAATGAAACAACCATCTTCCTGAATGAGAAGTCTCAGTACTACAAAGATGTCAGGTTTCACTTTTCCAAAGAGGAAATGCAGATAAATCTGTCCAACAGGCACATGAAAAGATGCTCAACGTCAGTAATCATCAGGAAAATGCAAATCAAAACCACAATGAGATATCACCTATCAGAATGGTTATCATCAAAAAAACCCCACAAATAACAAATATTGGCGAGGCTGTGGAAAAAAGGGAACTCTTGTACATTGTTGGTGGGAATGTAAATTGGTGCAGCCACTACATAAAACAGTATGAAGGTTTCTCAAAAAACTAAAAATAGAACTACCATATGACCCAGCAATTCCACTCTTGGGTATATATCTGAAAAAAACAAAAACACGAATTCGAAAAGATAACATGCACCCCAATGTTCATAGCAGCACTATTTATAATTGCCAAGATATGGAAACAACCTAAGTGTCCATCAACAGATGAAAGGATAAAGAAGATGTGGTATATATACACAATGGAATACTACTCAGCCATAAAAAAGAATGAAATTTTGCCATTTGCAGCAATATGGATGGACTTGGAGGGTGTTATGCTAGGTGAAATAAGTCAGACAGAGAAAGACAAATACTGTAGGATATCACTTATATGTGGAATCTAAAAAAAAAGGATACAAATGAACTCATTTACAAAACAGAAATAGACTCACAGACATAGAAAACAAACTTATGGTTACCAAAGGGGAAAGCAGGGGGAGGGATAAAATTTGGAATTTGGGATTAACAGGTACAGACTACTACATATAAAATAGATAAACAACAAGGACATACTGTACAGTGTAGGGAACTATATTCAATATCTTGTAATAACCTATAATGGAAAGGAATCTGAAGAATATGCGTGTGTGTCTGTGTGTGTGTGCATATATATATATATATATATATATATATATATATATATATATATAAAACTGAATCACTTTTCTGTATACCTGAAACATTGTAAATCAACTATACTTCATTAAAAATATTTTTTAAAAGAAAATAACCTTTACAAATTGTATAAAAAATTTAAAAAAATATATATATTTTAAAGACAAAAATAAATAAATAAAGATGTCAAGTTTAACAAAATTCCAATCAATCAAATCTCAATTCCAGTTTGAGAATTGGAATTGAGAACTTTACCTAATGATTCTAAACTAATCTCTTGGGAAGAATGAGTGGCAAACAAGATGACGTTAGGTCAACAATTAGTAAACCTGATTGCACAAGAGCCAGGTCAAGAAGAATAAAATGTTCATTGGCTACATTTTCCTCTTTCAACATGAAAATAGTTTCACTGATTCCATGAAAAAAAAAAATTCTTATTTTTTCTCCTCTAAAATCATGCCAATGAGACAATGAACATTCCTTTTTAGTCACTGAAGTGTTAATACCTGGGGGTACTGAGTAACTAGAAATCTTTTACCCCCTACATTTCTGAGTTCACCAAGGGACATTCAATAACATTCTCTTTTTCACACTCGAAGAATCCTTGTGAGGTAGGTTTTATTCGTTATCAGCTCTACTTTACAGAGGGAAAAACTGAGACTTGGGCAAGGAAGCTTGCCAAGGTCGAAGAGTGAGTCACTGGCAAAGGCCTGAATGAGTCCATTCCGCTCAATACAACATTCTGAGAATCTAATGAGCCAGATCCAAGCCAGGGGCTGGGGATGCAGAGCGGGTAGGATGAAGCCACGCCCCTCTCCTACCTGGGTCCTCCAGGCCCGGGGCTCCTCCCACCTGCGGACAAGGGCAGGGCAGGCCCAGGCCGCAAGCTGGACCCTGGCTTCATCCATGAAGGCCAGTCTCTTCCTCCAGGCCTGGCCTTTCCCAGCTGAGGCAAATCATTGTTGTCCTAGAGACTTCTTTCCCCCTTGTAAACAGATAAGATGTTTTTGAAGGATTCCTGGCTGTGTTTCCTTACAAGAAGCTGGTTTCTATTTCCTAAAGCCTTTCCACCCCGGGGCAAGGGCAGGAGTCCCCTCTGGAAGAAAGAGGATGTGATGAAGGGGGATGGTCTTCAGGGCAGGAAGAGGAGGGGAAAGCCTGCCCTTCTTCCTAAGGCCGCTGCCGAGACCAGCGCGGAGCCGGAGGTAAGGGAGTGGGCGGTCAGGCGGGTTCATTCCTCTTTCTGGGCTGGGACGAGGTCGCACGCTGGGGCGGGGGCGGAGGAGAGTGGATGTTTCCCAGGCTGCTCTTGGTTCCCAGGGTGTAACACCAGACCCAGAAGCTCCCACAGGCAGGTCTCAAGGATCAGGGAGACACAGAGGTGGCCGGCTTGAGAACCACGGTGCCGTGTGAGGGTAAAGGGGACAGGGACCAAAGGACCTGACAGCAGAGGCTTGGGGGGCGAAGGCCTGGGGGGCGGTGTGTGGCACAGACTCAGAGGGTGACTGCAGGAGCAGCCATTCATTCCTCCAGCAGCCACTTCACCCAGCAGATGTGGGACACGGCCCTGAGGCCACAGCGCCCTCCAAGCCCCTTTCATCTCAAAGCCATTGAGGATAAGCCCCACCCATTCCCCTAGATCCAGGGAGAGAAGAAAATTTCAGAGTATTTTATCTAAAGACCACTCAAATAGATAAGGATTTTAATCAGCCCTAATGAGACAATGAACTTTGAATGAATGGAATGTTTACACTGAAATATACCTGTACAAATGGGAAGAAATGGAAATATTGTAAAGGAACCAAATTGCTGTTCTCTTGATACCTGAGAAGTGAAGGGCGGGTGTGGGAGAGGGAGGTGTGCTGGTCAATGAGCCATCGGGGGGAAAAGGGTTCCTCCTCTATGTGGCCATAACTTTCCAAAGGAGGCCAGCTTCACCTTCAGCCAGAGAGAGTGGATCCAGCATGGGCTACTCAGTGTTCCTCACACTTGGGTATGTATCTGAATGGCCTGGAAGTGAGACAGGAAGGGGGCAGGGCACAACCTTTAAAAGAATGACAGAGCCGGAGGACACGACATAAACTGATTAGAACCAAATAGGTCCAAGATGGTGGACAAGTCGACTTCTACTAGACCTTGAGCCTCAGGATACACTCATTGTAACACATCAGCAAGCTAAATGACACACCCACAGGCGCCATGACAGTTCCAAGGTGGACCGTAAGGGTCAAAAAGTGGGCGGTGGCCCAATTCCTGGAAATCCCCACCCCTTCCCCAAAATAGCTGGAACACTCCTCCCACTCATTAGCCTATGAAATTACCCACCCCTATAAAAACTGACAACCCCATACTCTGGGGCCACTCTCGCCTTCTGAGATGGCCCACACTGTCTGTGGAGTGTGTTTCTCTCTAAATAAATCCACTTCTTACCTATCACTTTGTCTCTCACTGAATTCTTTCTGCAATGAGACATCAAGAACCTGAGCTTCATTAAGTCTTGAGACCAGGTGTGATCTCAGTTAAAAGACCGTGGGTTCAAGTCCCAATCTGGGTTGCAGGGTTTCAGAAGGCTTGTTTTTTTTGTTTTTTTTTTGGCTGCGCGGCATGTGGGATCCTAGTTCCCCAACCAGGGACTGAACCCGAGCTCCCTGCATTGGGAGCGCAGAGTCTTAAACACTGACCCACCAGGGAAGTCCCTGGAAGGCTTGTTAGACCAGGCTACATTCACAGGTATTCTGACTCATTATGTCTGGGATGAGGCCCCAAAATTTGTCTTTCCGACAAGCTTCTAGGTGATGCTGATTCTGCCGTTATGGGGACCATACTTAGAGAACCACTGGTCTAAGTGAAGCATGGCCACTGCAGTAATTAGGATATTGCTCTGGCTGCTTTAACAGTGATCAAAATAAATGGACAGAAGTTTATCTCTCTGTCATGCAAAATGCAAAACTAGTAGGAGCGGAAGAGGGTAGTGCAGCTCAGCTTCACAAGAATGTCTTGGGTGCCAGTTTGTTCTACCTGTTTTCGTCACCCCATAAGCAATTGCCCTCATCTTCATGTTTGAAGCTCAGTACCACCAAACCTTCATGCCAGCAGAGGGGAGGACCTGAGACGGTGGAGAGCACGCTTCTTCTTCTCCTTCTCTTTTTTTAAAAAAAATATTTATTTATTTATTTGGCTGTCCAGGGTCTTAGTTGCCGCACTCGGGATCTTCATTGCGGCAGGCGGGCTCTTAGTTGCGGCATGCAGGATCTAGTTCCCTGACCAGGGATAGAACCTGGTTCCCCTGCGTTGGGAGTGCGGAGTTTTAACCACTGCACCACCAGGGAAGTCCCAGAGAGCAAACTTTTAAAGGAATAATGCAGGGACTTCCCTGGTGGTCCAGTGGTTAAGAATCCACCCCCCAATGCAGAGGATGTGGGTTCGATCCCTGGTCAGGGAACTAAGATCCCACATGCTTCGGGGCAACTAAGACTGTGCGCCACAATTATTGAGCCCGCGTGCCTCAACTAGAGAGCCCGTGTGCCACAACTAGAGAGCCCACGCGCCGCAACGAAGAACCCGCATGCTGCAACTAAGACCTGACACAGCCAAAAAATAAAAATTAAAAAAATAAATAAATAAAGGAATAATGCAGAAATGGCCCACATCATCCCCAGTCACATCCTAATGGCCAGGACTTAGCCACATGGCTACACCCAAGTGGCTTCTAGCTTGGTGATTATATTTCCAGATAAAATTCAGAGGAGTTCTCTACAGAAAGGAAGAAAGAAGAGAGTGGATATCTGGGAGCAATTAACAGTCTCTGGTTCCATTCTCCTTTCCAGCAATTGTTTAAAGGTGCACATAACACAGTTTTAGCCAATGAGGAGGGGATGCCTGCAGAGGGCTTCTGGGAACAGTTTGCCTCTCTCCAAGAGAGACATAGTATCCTCTTCAGGGTTGTGTCGTGTTGGATGTGAACCCTGAAAGAGCAGGGGAGCCAGCCTTTAGACAAAGCTTACAAGGTAAGGACGGCAGAGAGAAAGATGGAAAGACCCTATATGCTTGATGAAGACCCAGAACCACGGAATTAAGTCAACCCGGAAGCTTCCCTGCTTGTAGAGCCCTTGTTGTGTCAGATAACAAATTTCTTATTCTTTAGGCCACAGTGAATTGGTTTTCCTGTTGTTCGCAGCCAAATCATCTTAATGACTAAGGTGACTTTTAAGTGGCTTTCTTTCTTTTTACTTTTGCATTGAGGGCCTCTTTATATTATCCTAAAATCTCAAAGTTAGTGTGAGATTTAAGAATACACAACCTCTTCCCTTTTTTCTCCAGATAACGTCTTCTGAGCGTCTGTTGCTTGCTGGCTGAGACTCCCCTAATTGTTTACCTCATTTGAGACCACTGTTTCCCGGCTGCCATTGTCTTTTCTCTGGTTTATTCCTTCGTCTTGCTGGGGCGTATCACCACACTCCTTCTCAGATGTGGCTTCTCCTCCCATCCTTCAGGCTGGGGTTGCCCCCACTCCGTGTTTCTCTAGTTACCACTTCCTTCTCTGTCTTCCAGAAATTTATTGAGAATCAGATCACTGATGGCCCCTTCCTCATCTCTTGATTGGTCCTTGATTATTCCTTTTTATTTCTTTACTATCATTTCAATGGGGTCTCAGGAAGCAGATCACATCAATATGTCTTTCCGTCATCTTGAACCGGAAGTTTCATGCCCTTTTAATAAGACATATATCATTCAGACTTGGAAACCGAGTCATTAGGTTGGGTAATTCACATTTCATACTCTCTGAAACAACACCATCTTTCTATTTCTCAAAAAAAGAAAAATTTTTTTTTTAGCATATTCAAGATATTCTTAGGGGACTTCCCTGGTGGGCCAATGGTTAGGACTCTGCGCTTCCACTGCAGGGGGCGTGGGTTCGATCCCTGGTTGGAGAACTAAGATCCCGCATGCCGCGCGGCTCGGTTTTTAAAAAAAAGCTATAATTAGATGAACAACCATTGTATTTGCCTAGGAATTTTCACCCACCACATCTACCATGTGGGATACTGCCTTTTCTAAGCATTCTTTTTTTTTTTTTTTTAAATTTATTATTTATTTATTTATTTTGGCTGTGTTGGGTCTTCGTTGCTGCGAGCGGGCTTTCTCTAGTTGCAGCGAGGGGGCTTCTCATTGCAGTGGCTTCTCTTGTTGCAGAGCACGGGCTTTAGGCGCGCGGGCTTCAGTACTTGTGGCTCGCAGGCCCTAGAGCACAGGCTCAGTAGTTGTAGCGCACGGGCCCAGTTGCTCCGCGGCACGTGGGATCCTCCCGGACCAGGGCTCGAACCCGTGTCCCCTGCATTGGCAGGTGAACTCTTAACCACTGTGCCACCAGGGAAGCCCCCCTAAGCATTCTTTGAACTGCAGTGAGGGAACTAGAGTTTCTATGGCTGAACAAAACTGTACAGCATATATTAGAAGTTGTCTATTTTCCATTAATTATGAAAAATTCCTTTTTTTATCATTACTGCCAAAAGTGTGACTGAACATGCAGGTCACTAGAAACCGACAGTTCTCAAAGAAGTCTTTTTTTTTAATTATTGAAAAGAAACAGATCTTAATTCAAGTACAATGGAAAAAGCATGTAAACAATAACATCCAAAGGACTGAATATTAATGGACCACTTAAATATGCTCATACGTAAGAGATGCAAATTAGGCTTTCTTGAGAGCCTACTATGTGCCTCGTAACTTTCCTATATTTAATAATTAATGCCCCCAACAATCTTGTGAAGATCTTATTTCTATCGTAATGCTGAGGAAACTGGTTAATTTCCACTTAGGCTGAACCCCCAAGTCTGTGCCCTTTGCCCTTCGTCACCCCACAAAACAGTGGGGGAGCATCCACTCCCATCCATCTCCTAGGGCTGCTGTAACAGTCCACAGCTGGGTGGCTTAAAACCACAGAATGTCATTGTCTCCATTCTGGAGGCTAGCCGTCAGGAACACAGGGTGTCACAGGGCCATGTGCTCTCGAAGGCTCCAGGGGAGAATCTGTTCCATGCCTTTTCTTCGTTCCTGGTGTCATGGGAAAGCCCTGGGGCTCCTTGGCTTGCATTGCAATACTCCAGTCTCTGCGTCTGTGGTCACATGGTGGTGGGGGGTGTGTGTGTGTGTGTGTCTTCAGATGCTGTCTTCTTGTAAGGATATCAGTCATAATGGATTAGGGCCCCCTTGCACAGTATGACCTCATCTTAACTAGTTATATTTTCAATGACCCTATTTCCAAATAAGGTCACTTTCTGAGGCCCTGGGAGTTAAGACTTCAACATATCTTTTTTGGGGTAACACAGTTCAACCCATAACACCATCTTAATTGGGTTTCCTTCTCTACAAGGGCTCTATTTCAACCACTTCCTGATGAATGAAGGTATTGTTAGTGAAAAATTCTCTGAATTAGCTTACACAAATACCTACACAGTATCCTAAAAAGATGGTAAAATTCCTTTCAAATGCAACCTGATTTTTAAAACCTTGAAGCTATATTAGAATTATATTATTGAAATATTTTACTTCAATGGATGATTTTTATTTGCGCTAAATTTTTTCACACATTACAATACTCCCAGGAGTTATCATTATCACATTAGAAGTAATGGAACTACATTCATTCCTCCAAAAGCAATTTCAGGGTATTAAATAATGCACTGTGGCCCGTGAGCCGCAACTACTGAAGCCCACGCACAACAACTACTGAGCCCGTGCGCCTAGAGCCCGTGCTCCGCAACAAGAGAAGCCACTGCAATGAGAAGCCCGCGCACTGCAACGAAGAATAGCCCCTGCTCGCCGCAACTAGAGAAAGCCCGCGTGCAGCAACGAACACCCAACACAGCCAAAAATAAATAAATAAAATAAAATAAAAATAAATGTAAAAAAAAAATGCACTGTGTTGAAAACTAGGTCTTTTTAGAATGTAAAGATTACCTTCAGAGGACTGCTTTTTTTGTAGACTCTGAAGTGTAACAATGACTAAAATAAATGTGGAGCTCATCTTAATGCCAAATCTCATTATTGTCACTTAAATATTTACATTATTATTGTTTCATTGCTGATGGTTCTTCCAGAAACATCTAGATGCTCATTAAGACTAGAGGTACTGTGTACTAATGTTTTATTTCTTTTAATAGACAGTAGGTTATATCCAAGATATAATTAGGACTATCTCACAAATGCAAATAATGAAAGGCTGTTTTGGATGACTAAGATCCCTACTGTATTCTTTATAAAAATGTATGTCAACAGAATCTGAATTCTGGCTGGAACAGAGATCTATCTAGGCTATACAGCACCAGGCCCCTTTTAAGTGTCTAAAATCATCAAGAGGGACAAAGTCGGATTTGCAAAAAGGCACACATTTACATGTGGCTTGCATAAATCACTTTTCTCATAGTTGCAGTTCTGTTACTTCTGTGGTTTCATTTCCCTTAACCTACTGTGGATCACCGGCCCCCCATCTTCCACAGAGACAGTTTTAGTGCGAGGCGGTATCATTTTCTGGTTTTCCACGTTAGTCTTCTAAGATTCAGGACATATGGAAGTTCATTCATTCGACAAAAGTAACCCGACGCCTCCCCAGGCCCTCCGGCTTTCCAGTGTGCTCACATGTGTGTGCTTAGGCGTGTGTGTGACGGGGAAGGAACGCTTCTACTTACAACCTACATAAGCAGCTGCAGCGCGCACCCTGCTTGGCGGCAGGTCCGAGCTCCCCCCACAACCATTGCTGGGGAGCCCTGGGGTGGGGGATGGGTGCTCGTCCCGTGTCCGCACTTCCGTCCTGGGTGTCGTCTCACCTTTCTCCCCCCCACGCTTCAGACTCCTCTGTCATTCACCTCCGGCTGTTTCATAAGCATTTCTCTACACAGCTGCTTCTCCCTCATCTCTTCCCCTCTTACACCACGTGCAGAGCCCTTTCTCTCATTTCCCAAAGGATGTAGGCAAGGCTGCTGTGTTTAACAGACTTGCCCAAGGTCTGAAACTAACACAAGGGAACTGTTCTGCAGAAAAGGCTGCATTATCTGTCATCACTGTAAGTGGCATCCACTGGCCACACCCCTTCAGTTGAGGTCCCCTTGGGCCATCTGTTCTCTACCCCCAGCCTACCGTACCGCCATCTTGTTGGGGCTCAGTTCCTCCTTTTCTACTGCCTCACCTCCACCACCTTTAGGTAAAGGAGCACAAATCCCCTAAGGATTAAAAAAACAACCCAGCTCTCTGCTTGAAACAAAGACCCTCCGCTGTTACATTACTGAAAGGCGCAATAACAGCAGCATTGCAGTATTAAACAGCACCTACCGTCCCATCCCGGTCTGAAACCCGTGCAGGTGGATCGCTCACCTGCTAGGCTTCCCTGAGAACAAGGGACAGAGAGGACTCAGGAAAGGTCCCTCCTGGAACAAACTGAAAGGTCTCGTTCAAGCTTCTCTGCCGAATGCAGACACTGTTCCAGTTTTACACAAGCCCTTGAAAATTCTTCCTGCTACCAAAAGCTTTCAACACTATCTACTGAAGACCTATTATGGGTTACGAATTGCCACATTAGTGATGGGAGAGATCGCAAAGAACAGGGACTTCCCTGGCCTCCAGAGGCTCCATCATGTGGGGGACCACGTGAACATGGTTTCTAGTCCTGGTTGTCACATGTTAGCTACGTTCCTTGGACAAGTCACCTGAACTCTCAGAACTTTACTTATCCCACCTTTAGGATGGGGAGAATAGTACTAGCCTTGACATGCTTTCAGGATTTCCCAAGAAATGAGAACATTTGTAAAAAAGTAAATACTTACAAAATTGTTTACGCACGCACATTGTTCTAATTACTAAATCTTAATCCATTCTAAGAGATTCTTATGATGAGCAGACATAATTGTGGAAAGTGTTTTTTAAGGATTCTGAGATGTTTCTGGAAGCCGGTTGGAAGCTAGAAGGAAGAAAGGGACACTTTTGAATGCAGAATCATTTATAATATTCAAAGGTATTATGCCAAGCTCCTGGGCAGATGGAGGTATTATTATAAACTCAAAAAGGGAAGGCCAAGGAGTGAGCTCTAGAGGTGAGTCCACGGCGGGAATATTGGAGCCTCCTGGGTAGCAGTCAGGTTTCCTGGGTTCACAACTGTCCACTGACACTTACCAGCAGTAAGACCTTGGCCGAGGTACTTAATCTGTCGGTGTCTCACTTTTCTCATCTGTAAGATGAGGCTGTAAGAGCTCCCATTTCAGAGTGTTTCTGTGAGGATGAAGTAAGCTACTAATGTAGGCCCTTAGAAGAGTATGTAGGAAATGTCATAACACAACAGGGTTGAACCACTATTATATCTGGATAGCCCACTGATGGAGTGTATCCCAGATTTGAAGAGACTTTTCTCATCTACTTAAGTTCAGAATGCTTAACTGAAACAGTTGAGTTTGATGATTGTACTTGAGCTTCTGCTAAGGAATGGTGTGAACTAACCCCCATAATCCTTCCCTTCTCACTCTTCCTCACTATTTCTTTAAGTGTCAGCCCTTCGGTATTTATTGATTACTGCTGCACTTCAATAAAACATCTTTGCTGTTATTCACTCTCTCCTCATAGTTTGTTTTCCAGATTTCATGCTGTCATTGTGGCTCTCTTTACAACAGTATTGCACTTGTGTCTTCACTAGAGGGGACCAAAGAAAGAGGCAGAATTGTCTTACAAACAATGCTTTCATTGAACATTCTCAAATGGGGTGTGTGTGTGTGTGTGTTCGTGTGTGTGTTCTGTTGCTTTGTTGACTCATATCCAGCTTGCAGTCTGCTTTCTTCCCTGGTTGCATCTAACCAATGGTTTCCCAGTTTCTGGGTATGAAATTTATTCCTTCCTTATCCACAAGAATCTACCTCCGTAACCTCGAATATATGTGGGTGTGCCTGTCAGGGACAGACAGTCCGAGGCAAGGTGTCTATGAGACGACCTGTGTGCTGTATGAGATCCCAGGACATGAGCGTTTACTTTGGGCCAGATGTCAGTTACAAATACAAAGAACTGGTCCCGTAGTTGAATGATCTCAGAGCTCTCTGGGGTGAGGAAGTGGGAAAGGTAGGCGGGCAGTTTCAGGCTGAACCTGTTTGGCTTCTTTTTGCTGCACCCAGGTGATCACATTTAGGGTTTGCTTTCTCTGCTCTGAAGTTGCAGAGCTTCCCTGCTGAACTTGGAGGTGAATGAGGTAACTGTCTCACTTTGTCCAGACAGGGGCTGCTTTGTAAACCAGACAGCAGCCTAGTATTCCAGCAAGACGGGGGCCTGTTCTGAAGAAGACAGACACACTTGGGAGGGCATCACCTTCCCTTTGCTGAAGCTTCCGAATCCTAAGCTGGCTTTGTAGGAGCCCAACAAGGAGAGCTAACTATGTTATCTAATATTTTTTACCAGAATGTAAGAACCTGTGATGTGTTTGCTCTGGGATCATCTGGCCCCTGGTCTGAAACCCTCTTCCCCAACACAGATGCAGAGAAGCTTTTTTTTTTTCCCTTCCTTTTTTGTTTCTAGAACTCCTTTGATTGGCACTTTCCAGGACAACACTGCACATCTTTTCTATTTCTCTTCAGTTTTAACTTCATATTTCCTTCTCATCACCTAAAAATGCACATTATGTTCCTTTAATATACGATGTGTTTAGAATTTTTATACTGCTTTTTTTTTCACTTAGTATATTTTGGGCATTTCCCCATGTCATTAAATTCTTTTGGAAACATAACTCTTGATGATTATACAATATTACTACTTATGTACTATGGTTGCTTAACCTTTTCTTTTGACATTTGGGGTGTCATTTTTCAATACTGCATCTAATTCAGAGGTTGGCTAGCCCTCTCGTCTGTATGGGATGACTCTGGGCGATTCCCTGCCAACTATGACACAAAATTCAATAAAGTCATATTGGTTAATAAATTAATAAAAGCATACCATTCAGGTGTGTCTGCTGGAGGGGAGGGAAAAATGTTTTTCCTCTATGCATCTTAGGTTCATCTTGGGGCCTGCGAATCAGACAAACAAGACAGATTAACAAGAGACACAAACAGAATCTCATTTAATGCATGTGGGTATGTACACAGGGGAGCAGCCACTGATGAGTAACTCAAAGCAGGTGGTTCGAACTTGGGCTTATATAGCATCTTAACAAAAGAATAATAATTTTGTAGAAAAGTGACAAGACAAAGGAACACAACTGAGCTTCTAGGGATGGCCAGGTGTGGGGAGGCAAATATATGGGGAAACTAAGGAAGACAAGGCCTGGGACTTCCCTAGTGGTCCAGTGGTTAAGACTCCACACTGCCACTGCAGGGGACGTGGGTTCAATCCCTGGTTGGGTAACTAAGATCCCGCAAAACAAACAAACAAACAAACAAGGAAGACAAGGGCTAGTTAGCAAAGTTTGTTACATCAATTCCTCAGTGCCAACTCAGGTCTGATAGGGTCTGTTGTCAGTTGTCTCTGGTAGTTAACTTCTGTGCTTCCTGGTAGAGAGGGGGAGGGGAGACACCTTTAAAAAGTTATGACCTGCGTTTTGGCAAATATGGGAGGGCGGAGGGCTTTTCTTGTGTCTGCTTCTTCTCAGCTATCTTCAGCTCAGAATATCCTTGTGCCAAAGTGGCATATTTTGGGGTGCCGCATTTTGCTACCCTTCACTGTGTTTAAGGCTAGTTATCTTCACTGATGCTCGAACCCTATTCTAAGGGGACTTCTGCCTCTGAAGGCCACTGCAGTGGAGGCCAACTTCAGGGGGCATTATGTGAACCCCATGAGCCCTCCTGCACCGGTCACAACTGACTGGACCAGGGGTGGACACCGACCCTAGGGCAGGCCAGAGACAATGGTGTGGGCCAGTGGGGAAGGACCACTGGGTCAAACTGAGAAACTGTGTGAACAGAAGGCAGTTACCCGAGGGAGGCAAAGATGAGACGATGCAGAGAAAAGCCTTGAGGGAGAAAGCACAGTGGGAGATAGAGACTGGAGATTTGAGTTCCAAACCTGGCTGTGCCCCTTGACCCTGAGGAATTTACTTAACCCCTTTAGACCTCCGTGTTTTCATCTGTAAATTGGAGATAATCATACTTACCTCACAGGGTTTTGGGGAGGATTAGAGATAGTGTATATAAAGTGTATGTAACATAATAGGACCTCTTCCAATGGTAGCTCTTATTACAGTAAAAGTATTTTTTAAATGGAAATCAATACAGTAAAATCTTCTAAAATCATCACTTATAATGAAGCCCATGGAGGAAGTAAAGACTTATACAACACAAGTGCTAGATTTTACACTCTTAAGAAACAGTCTGTTTTAATCACCCATGTTTACACTCAGTACTTAGCCCAGTGCCTGACAAATCTTAATGCTCAATAAATGTAAACTGCTTTCAGTAAATAGCTTCAGAGCAGGATTTTTCTTTGACTCTAGCACCACTCAGATACCTAGATGCTGGAGCATTTTCATCACAAGTGCCTTGTCACGACTGGCCTCCGTGTAACTCACTGAGCCCCCTGTATGTGGAACCACCTCGGCAACTACAACTTCCCTTTGAAAGGCTGGGATTTATGAGACCGTTTCTCTGCATCTTTTTCCCTTTTCTTATTACTTCTCACTTGCTCTTCAGTATCCACATTTCACAGGCAAGCAAACACAAACAAACAAAAGACCGTTCATAAAAGTAACTTCCTCCTGTAATCTACTGGGGAGACAAAAAACAATCGCGAAAGAGAAGAAAACACAGGCTGATGTTAGTTCCCCAAACCTTTAATAGGAGGTAAATATTGATATTTAAGTGAAAAGGTTCTGAAAGGCCCAGGAAGTGATCCTTAACGGAAGTCAGGATGAGCCACGGGAGAGAAAGGGAGCATGGCAGGGGCACATTTCCATACCAAAGCGTATGAGGTGTGGAGGACATCTGTTGCTTTTTTTTGTCTCCTCAACACAAGACTCCTCTTTACACGGGGGAATCGGTCTTCACAGAGCCCAGAGGATTCCCAAGGGACTGGCTACAGGGCTGGGTACACCATCCACCCCATCCAATCATGACACCCCAGCCATGTCTGCACAATGCAACTGGGCACTGACCCAAGCAAGTCCAATCATATTTCTTCCAAGAGATCTGGTACATGAAATGTTGGGAAAGAGAGAGTGTCTCATTCTTGTACCATGAGTTTGAGGGTTATCCATAGGATTGGGGCTACCAGTAGCCCTATTTCCTGCCACATCCAATGAGCATAGTTGCATCAGAAGAGAATTGGGCCACATACAAAAAGAAAACAAAAGCGAAAACAAAAAGCAGAGACAAACATAACCTGAGAGGAAGAGTGGGAAATATGATCTTGATGACATCATTTGAACCCCTGAATGCACCTGTGACTAAAGCCTTTGTTCGGCTGAACAGATTGTAAGAGTAGAAAATGACTTCTAATGTTCCCACGCCCACCACACTCCCATCTCCAGGCTTGGCAAGTTGGTAAGAAAGTTTTCAAGAAAGAGGGAAGTTACTGTGCAAAAAGTCAGGAGAAGAATTTGGTCCTGGGGCAGCCATCCAGGATGGACGGGATGAGAAGGAGAAGTGGGAGGAGCTGCAGTGAGAGAATGAGGGAGATGACAGGCCACACCCCTGTGATATAACCCTTCCTCGAATCTTTTCAAATCTTAAGTAAATTCAACTAAAAATCACTATTGATTTTTTTGGGAAAATCAATTTTTTTAAAAAAGGTATGTAGTTTTGTATGCTCATCGTTTTCTATCTCTGAGCATACAGAGAGAAACAGAGACACGAGATTTGGTTGGTGTTGTGAGGTCTTTGGTCTTTTATAGGTCCTGGAATTGGCTGGGCACTAAACCAGTTATTTAGATCTTCAAAGGGCTAAGACACCTTAGCTAACATCTGAGTTATGGATGTGAAAAGAAACAGGGAAGATTCAACACACACATAATAGGTGATCATAGAGAAGAGAATTTTGAAAAAAAAAAAAAAGAAACAAAATTTTTCCAAGAGTTAATAAAAGGAGATTTTCCTGAAAGAAATGATCTTAAATCTTCAGATTCAAAGAAATCAAGGAAAAAAGTGATGAGTTCCACTAAGATCAAGACATATCCTGAGGAAGTAATTGAATTTCAAGGATGAAAAAAGTTTTACAAGCATCTAGGCAAAAGAGACTTGTCACCTTTACAGAAAAATGATATATATCAGGCAGGCCTTAAACTTCTATCCACAGCTACACCAGATGAGCAAGATAATGCAGCAATGTTGAGAAGAAAGATTATGAATCAGAATTCCTTCCCTAGCCAGGATATCTTTCAAATGTAAAGGCATGACAAACACATTCTTCAATATGTAAGAACTTTATGATTTTAGCATTAATAAAATCTTCCTGAAAAATCTACTTGGAAGAATAATGCTGTGTCTGAAAGAAGAATCAAATTTAGAATTTATAAGTGGAGAAGCTGGGATAGTGATCGATTAGCCATAAACATTGTATTCTGCTAGGCAAAATTAATCATTACCACTCTGGTACCTATTGCTTCTGATAATGTGATTATTATGGCTTCAGAAAGAAATATATTTTTATTATTTTACACAATGAATATATAATAATGATTTGGCAATAATAGACTGAGATTTTTTAAAATCCAGAACACACCAAAAAAAGCAAAAGATTTGGAGCTGGTTCATGATGGCAGACTAAAGAGATATTTTCCCTGCCCCACTCCCAAGGGTCCATGGCCCACAAAGTTTGAAGTAATCATGGAAGATAGTGGACAAGTTTGCAGGGACAGAAAAGGGGTTAATACCACAGCCCAGAATATCAGATGTACAAGATTGTTCCCAGGGTGCTCCTGAGAAGCTCTTAGGTCAGAGTCAACAAGAGTCTCCAACACGCTGAAGAGGGACTGATGTCATGCCAGCTCCAGCCTCGCCTTTGAGAGGACTGGCGGCTTTCCTATCTTCCCCTCAAAATTCTTGGAACTCAGTGGCCACCCCGTGAGAAGCACAGGCCACAGGGAAAGGCTGAGCGAAGGTGGCCTTTCAGTCAACAGCCTGAAGGAGCATCACCGGCGGGTGGATAACGTGGCCTCGGGGAGGCCTTGCTGGATGTGGCTCAGCCCATGGAGTCCCTGGGGATTATACAATTGTATGTAATGTTTAATACTGATCATGCAAAAGATTACTATAGTTTAAAATACTGAGAGCTGAAGAGGGAAGGGGACATGAGAGGTCAAGTGTAAAGCCCTTGGCCTTAATGGGAGAAATCAGGACACAGCAATAGAATTTAAAGTGCTAATTGTAACCACCAGAAAAATAAAACACAGAAAATCTTAAGTTACTTCCGGAAAGTGGGACTAAGGGTAGGAATTCAGAAGGCAACTTATATTTCCATTTTATACTTTTCGTTAGGTTTTTATTTATTTATTTATTTTTAATAAAAGTAAAATTTTTATTTTATTTATTTATTTATTTTTGCCATATATATATACATATATATATATATATATATATATATATATATATAAAAGACTGATTAGTTGAAAATATAAAGCCTAACATATGCACAAGAGACACACTGAAGATAAAAGACTTCAGAAAGAATAAAAATAAAAGAATGAACAAAATTGTAGCCAGTCAATTCAATAGAAAGCAAGTAATGGTAAGATATTTAAGGCAAAAGAAGTAAATTGGACAAAGAGGTTCACGTAGTAATAAAGGTATTTATACACAATTAATGCATAAGTGTCATGAAACTTTACACACCAAGTAAAGCATTAAAATATATGAAGCACAAACTTCAAGAAACAGAAGCAACAAAAATATAAACACTGAAAAATTAATACTTTTCTCAGGTAGTATTAAGAAAAACTGAGAAAAGAGGATAAAATAACATAATTTAAAAGGATAAATATGCATGTGTTAAAGATTACATGTGAAAAAAATGGAAGGATCCTTTCCTTGCTCTTAATAGCAGTTTGGGGAGAGGGGTAAGGACCCAATGGGCCTGGCATTAGACATCTTTACTGTATTGTCATACTTAATCTAGCAAGTATTACTTTGGCAATATGAAAAACATCAAATAGAGAAAATGTGTAACAATTTATAAACCTGGATATATTTTGAAATTCATATCCTGAACACACCTTCTTTGCCAACACTAACAATTAGTTACCGTAATTTACTGTAAATATTTCACCACAAAGAACACCTCAAAAATATCCCCAAAGAAGAGAGTATAATCTACTTTTCTCTGACAGCAATGCGATAAAAAGTGTAATAAAAGAGAAAAATCAGCAATAAAAGTGAGGAGGCAAAACAAACCTTCATAACTTGGAAGTTTTATGATGACTAGTACAAAAGAATAAGATGCTGATAATGGTAATACAGATCAAAACACAACAGGCAAAGTTAAGGTTATACCGAGAGAAAAATTCCTGACCCCCAATGTCTTCATTCCTTACCAAGGGAAAAGAAGAATTCAATAAGCAAATACTAAACAAGTTTTTAAAAGAATGACAACAATATTCGAAAGAAAGTAGAAAGAAAGACTGGCAACAAAACAAATTCATGAATTAGAAGACTTGTTAAATATCAGTAACTCTAACCAGTTCTTGGAACACAAGAACTAAAACAAAATCTTTCCTATAAAACGGAATAAATGCTAGCTAGACTAGTCATGGGGAAAATTGGAGAAGGCATAAATAGACCAAAAAAAAACAAGGAAGAAGGAAATCCCAGACTGGTCCCACCATTCCACCTCATTAGTCTGTGACTCATGGAAAGGACTTCATTTCTTCAGGTGTTTCATTTGTGAAAGTTACAACCCAGGAGACTCTGGAATTAACCCTGATGGGTGAAATTTCAGAAAAATGAGTGTAGACTAAAACAACAATCATATTAATATGAAGTCCTCAGGGCAGGGTGTTTCTGTGCTACAGTGTAAGATTTAGAGACACAGCAGTTAGTGAAAAGCTGACTCCAAGCCACAGGTTTTATCATGGAGAAAGATCAAATCCTCACTTGATTGACTGTCAATCAGTAATACCCATGTACCATTTGAAACAGAAGATAAAGCTACAATTGACGCGACTCAAGAGTAGTTAAGAGATGTCTACTCAAAATCAAACAGAACCCCTTCTAATTCTCTATTCCAGACCATGATGTCCTAATAATATTCTTATGTTGGCAAACTATGATTTAATTCAGCCACATCTCGGCAGGTTTCTCTGTTCATTGGTTCTCCCATATCTTCTGTTTCTTTGTAGTTGGCAAATTATCTGGCATATGTGTGTAAGTAAGCAAAATGCTTGCTATTTCATTTCTTTTCTTTTATTGATTTCAGTGGTCGTGATGGTAAAGATGAGCAAAAAAACAAAACCATTCTAGAAAAATATCACTTTCTTCTATGAGTAGCAAGCTCATTTAAGTTTTATAATTTCATTGAGGTTAACAACAAAATGTATGTGCTTTTCTTCACAAGACAAAAATCGATGTTTTCCTTGTATCATTGTAAAACTAAGGTTCAATTCATATTTTGTGTGTGTGTGTGTGAAACCGTGGACCTCAGATTGGGACTTGAACTCATGGTCTTTTTTTTTTTTTTTTTTAATTTATTTATTTATGGCTGTGTTGGGTCTTTGTTTCTGTGCGAGGGCTTTCCCTAGCCGTGGCAAGCGGGGGCCACTCTTCATCGCGGTGCGTGGGCCTCTCACTATCGCGGCCTCTCTTGTTGCGGAGCACAGGCTCCAGACGCGCAGGCTCAGCAATTGTGGCTCACGGGCCCAGTTGCTCCGCGGCACGTGGGATCTTCCCAGACCAGGGCTCGAACCCGTGTCCCCTGCATTGGCAGGCAGATTCTCAACCACTGCGCCACCAGGGAAGCCCGAACTCATGGTCTTTTATCTGAGATCACACCTGGGCTCAGGACTTAATGAAGCTCAGGTTCTTAATGTCTCATTGCAGAAAGAATTCAGTGAGAGACAAAGTGACAGGTAAGAAGTGGATTTATTTAGAGAGAAACACTCCACAGACACTCCTCTGAGTGTGGGCCATCTCAGAAGGCAAGAGGCCCCGAAATATGGGGTGGTTAGTTTTTATGGGCTGGGTAATTTCACAGGCTAATGAGCAGGAAGATTGTTCCAACTATTTGGGGGGAGGGGCAGAGATTTCCAGGAATTGGGCCACCGCCCACTTTTTGATCTTTGATGGGTGGCCTCAGAACTGTCATGGCGCTGGTGGGTGTGTCACTTAGCTTATGCTAATGTATTACAATGAGTGTGTAATGAGTCTCAAGGTCCACTGGAAGTCAAATCTTCCACCATCTTGGACCTAGTTGGTTCTAACCAGTTTTTGTCATGTCCTATGGCTATGTCATTCTTTTAAAGGTTGTGCCCTGTCCCCTTCCCTCCTGTTTCATGTGTATGGGTCTATCTATATGAAAAAAACACTTGAAGGAAATTGATTCTAGAATCTGGATAGTTTTGCATCTTCACGTATAAACACATTTTTACTTAAAATTCCAAGTATTCTGATTATTTCAAATTTAAAATTTCATTACTAATTTTTTGTGTTTGAGCACTGTGCTCAGAAAATGTGCTCTATATAATTTTTGCTCTTAAATTTTATATTTTCTTTGTTGTTTAATAATAAATTCTGTTGACAATGGAAAAAAGCATATTATCTATGTGAAAGGTATAACATTTGATATGCAGCTATTAAGATAACGTTGTTACTTTTATTATTCTAGCCTCCATAATCTAGCTTATTTGTTGCCTGTGTGATTTGTGAAAGACTGAGAACAGTGTATTAAAATATCCTATGTTACCAATAGTATATCTATTAATTTCATTTTTGGTTTGTATATTTGGACATAATCTTATTCACAGTTTATAGGAACATGAAGTGTAACCTTTATTAATATAAGTGACAGTGGTTTCCTTTCAGGAGTAGAAATATGTTCATAACTGGGGCAAAGGCAAAATTAAACTTTTAATTTTATAACATTCTGTATTATCTCTGCTTCCCAACCCTGTCCATGGATTATTTCTATTTTTTAAAGATAAAGAAATAAGCAAGGACTTTCCTGGTGGTGCAGCGGTTAAGAATCCACCTGCCAATGCAGGGGACATGGGTTTGAGCCCTGGTCCGGGAAGACCCCACATGCCACAGAGCAGCTAAGCCCGTGCACCCCAACTACTGAGCCCGCATGCCACAACTACTGAAGCCCATGCACCTAGAGCCCATGCTCCGCAACAAGAGAAGCCACCACAATGAGAAGCCCGCGCACCACAACAAAGAGTAGCCCCCGCTCGCCGCAACTAGAGAAAGCCCGCGTGCCGCAATGAAGACCCAATGCAGCCAACCAAAAAAAAAAAAAAAGAAATAAGCAAAATATAAAGTAAAATAGCCATTTGTATCTCAATCTCTACTTTGTATGGTATTAGTATTATTATCCTTTCTTTATATATTTTGTTGTTGTTGTTGTTTAGGATTGCCTGATAAATATTTGGCTGGTATTTTCTTTTAATATTTATATCAGAAACTTTTTAGGATCATTCAATATTAGAAAATTAATTACTATAATGTTATAGTGAAATTAATTAAACAAAGAGGCCATTAGACAAAGGTAGCTCTAATGCCGCAGAGCCCTGTGTAAGCAAACCAAAACCCAGGCTTATAAATTCCTCTAGGTTACAAAATTGAAACCTAAGGGCAACCCATCACAAAGAGCCAGCTGGGCTTTAAGCTACAGCCTATCAATAATTTCTTTTCTTTGCTTCCACACTTTCTCTATATGTCTTTCCCCCAGTTCCTGTCGGTGGAGCACTCCTAACCATTTCTTGTTTGGAGCGGTTTGATTTGAATTGATTTTTGCTCAAATAAACTCTTAAAATGTTTAATATGCCTCAGTTTATCATTTAAGAATATTAATAAGTCTGGTAAGTCTTTTAAAAGCAGTGTGTGCTGGAAGGCATTGAATAAAATTCAACATACCTAGCGTCAGAAAACTAGGGAAAAAAAGACACTATCAATTATTTTACCTTTACTCTTTTCTGCAGCTTATTTTTCAGGGTGTCTCTAGAAATCCCATCGAGTTGGAGTCAGATATTGTGTCTGATTCAGTCTGAGGATCTTTGTCTTTTCAGAGGAAGTTTGACCTATTTATATTCTTTGTTGTAACAGATACAGTGACCTTTCTAGAGTTATTTTGTTTCATAACTTATTTTTAAATTCTACTAGTGATAACCTTTAGGCTATTTGAACAAATCTGCATTTCTCTAAATGATAAAACCAAAAGCTCTCCTCAATGCCCCGCGCCCATTCAAGCAAGGTAAGAGGCACAGCAGACTAATGACTTTCTTAGACCAAGTGTTCCTCGGTCTCGGTCTTTCCTACTATACCAAATCCAGATTATTGTTAAATATTTTTACATTACACATCTTTCCTTCCATATCTCCATGAACAGAGGTGCAAAAGTCATTCTTAAAACATTAGCAAATAGAATCCAACAATAAACAAAAAGGATAATATATCATCACCACAATATGCAAGAATGGTCTAGCACTCAAAAGGCGAATCAACGTAATTCACCACGTTAACAACAAGGCAGAGAGGAGAAATGTCATATGAATGTTTCAAAAGATGCAAAAAAACAGCAAATGTTTGATCTTTATTTTAGTCCCACTGACACCTGAAGCTCTGGTTTTTGTTTTAGTCTATTTTCTCTCTCTTCAGATTGGCCATTTCTTTTGTTCTATCTTCAAGTTCACTGTCATCCTCATCCTGCTACTGAGCCCATCTGTGAGTTTTAAATTTTTGGTGATTGTATATTTCAGTGCTTCCAGCTAAAATAACAATACAGGAATGAAAAGACTGCAACTAGCAAGGACAAAAGGACGGGAGAGGAGCCATCGACAGACAACAGAGATCCACAAATATTTACATAAGCAGACAGGGTAGGAGATCCCTAGAGAAAGAGAACCAGGCATGGCTTTCTTGACAGAAGAGAAGCCATTCTGGGCCTAAGCCATTTTGAGATCTAAGCCCAGCCACAAGGCTTGTCCTTGAACAGGTCTCAGTAATTAATGATCTTAAGGGAAGTAAGGAAATGCAGGAACAAAGAAAAAGCAGTCAAGAAACAATAGTTCAGGGACTTCCCTGGTGGCGCAGTGGTTAAGAATCTGCCTGCCGGGGCTTCCCTGGTGGCGCAGTGGTTAAGAATCCGCCTGCCAATGCAGGGGACACGGGTTCGAGCCCTGGTCTGGGAAGATCCCACATGCCGCGGAGCAACTGGGCCCGTGAGCCACAATTACTGAGCCTGCGCATCTGGAGCCTGTGCTCCGCAACAAGAGAGGCCGCGATAGTGAGAGGCCTGCGCACCGCGATGAAGAGTGGCCCCTGCTTGCCACAACTAGAGAAAGCCCTCGCACAGAAACAAAGACACAACACAGCCATAAATAAATAAATAAATAAATTAAAAAAAAAAAAAAAGAATCTGCCTGCCAATGCAGGGGACATGGGTTCGATCCCTGGTCCGGGAAGATCCCACATGCCGCGGAGCAACTAAGCCCGTGTGCCACAATTACTGAGCCTGCGCTCTAGAGCCCACGAGCCACAACTACTGAGCCTGAGAGCCACAACTACTAAAGCCCGCGCACCTAGAGCCCATGCTCCACAACAAGAGAAGCCACCGCAATGAGAAGACCACATGCCGCAACTAGAGAAAGCCCGTGCACAGCAACGAAGACCCAACGTAGCCATAAATAAATAAATAAATTAAATTAAATTAAAAAAAAAAAAGAAACAATAGTTCAGCAATAAAGCAGAATCCTAGTTCCTCCTCAAGAGATATACATAACAATCTGACACATATCTTTGAGTTGTTCTGCAGGATCTAAGGCCCCCTCCCAGGTGCAGGATGGAAATGATGATGTCGACCCTCCCGATTTCCATCAACTAAAGCTTGGACTCTCTTGACCTTTGTCCCAATTCTATGCTGAATTCTCCTTTGCTCAGGCCCCTTCACAAACATGCACGGAACCGCCCAAGCCCCTTCATGAATATGCATGTACTCTTAGCTTAAAAACTTCTCCAATTTTGCTGGTCAGGGAGACACTGCTTTGGGGAAGGTCCCCGGTGTTCTCCTTACTCACTGCAGGTAATGCATCCTTCCTTCTCCTGCTCTTTGGCTTGTTTGTGTCTTTGGCTTGACACCCACCAAGAGGCGAACGCTGTGTTCGGGTAACACTTACAACACGGGAAGCTCATGATGGAGTTTCACTGCCTTAGCTGAGAAGGGTTTGCTCCTAATCATGCGGAGCAGGATGTCCGTGAGGAGTGAGATGATTCTCTCTGTAGAAACTGAGAGGGTTGTGGCTCCCAGGCACCAAGTAAGGTCTGTAGAAGGTGGGTATCTTCAAGCAGAGCCTGAGAAATGTGCTTGGATGCAGACCGTTTGTTTGATCCCAGTAGCGGGAGGTACTGAAAAGAGTGAAATAGGGGGACAATTGCATTTTCAAACTGTTCAGGGCTCTGGGGAGCTGGACTTCAATCCTGCTGGAAAGTCTGGGAGCAGCCATGTACATATAACTCACCCCAGAACTGTCCACTGCAAGGATAGGAGGATATTCATCAAGGAGCTCCCCCCACCCCCTGCTCTGTGTGCTACCTCTGTCCTTCCAGGTAGCTCGTGTGTCTTAAGGGCTGCGCAGCCTCCCACCGTCCCCTCACTCACTGATTGTTGCAGGTATTTGAGGCACATAAGAGCAACAAAAGTCATGACAGACTCATAACCCTTCAGATTGCTCCCAGCCTTAAATTCCATGACGCCAACTTCATCTTCCCATTCGCTGTCCAACCACATGAAATGACGACCCCAGGTGGAATGTTTGCTCTTTACTGGTAAAAAACTTCCTTAGAAAACCTAAAGTGTGGCACTTAGATGATTCCTCTTCCATTGCCTTTTACCAAAAGGATGATCTTCAGGTAGGAAGAATCTAACTGTATTAATTATCTATTTCACGTGGTCAAAAATAACTAGTGATTAAAGTACTAGGAAATAAGTTATGAGTCTGAATACAGACTCCTACAAGACTAGGTAACAACAAGCAAAGACATGAATAAATGAAAGGGTGGTAAGGACCCTTTAGTGGAGTTTTGTTAATGCAATTTTCCTCAACTTTTTATTTTGAAAACTTTCAAGTCTACAGAAAAGTTAAAAGAATAGCCCAAAGAACTTCCATGTACCCATTCCCTTGATTCACAAATCCCTAACATTGGGCACTTTTACTTTCTCTCTTCCTCTCTCTGAATCATTTGAAAGTAACTTGCAGACATCATTACACTATATTCCTAACTACTTAATCACTAACTCCTAAGCAAAAGGACCTTTTTTACATAACCACAATACCATGATCATAATCAGGAAATTTAACATTGGTATATTATCTAATATTCACGTATTATCAAAATATTAAAAATAAGAGCTATAAGGAGAGGGAAAAAAAACTTTTCCTCTACCCATCTTAGGTTCTCCGGCTTGGCGGGACTGGCTTGTTATTAGACTGGCCAAAGGCAGATCAACAAGAGAAAAACAAACAGAGGTTTATTAACATGTGCATCAGGCATGTACACATGGCAGCCATGAGTAATCCAAAGGCATGTTTAGAACTTGGGTTTGTATATCACCTTAGGCTAAACAAAGGAAAAGGGGCTTTGGGCCTTTCGGCAGGGGAAGCAAGTTATGAGAAGGTGACCAAGAAAAGTATAGTAAATTTGGATTGTATAGTAAGGTTTATTATGCAGATTTAAGTAAGTGCCTTCTCTTTGGATAACAACTGGAAGAGACTTCTTCTTCCTGGTACTGGGAGAGCAAGACATCTTCACAAATGGAATTTCCATTTCTTTACAAAAGGAAAACTCACGTTCTTTTTTTAGAGCTTTCCCTGCATCTTCCATTAGCTTAAAATAATCCATATGCCAAAATAGGTATCTTTTGGGGTGGCATATTCTGGTACCCTTTACAGCCAATAATCAAATTTCCCCAACTGTCCCAAAATGCTGTTCATAGGTGTTTTTCTTGTTTTCTTTTTCTTTCTTTTTTTTTTTTTTTTGCCACACCTCCAGTATGCAGGATCTTAGTTCCCGATCAGGGATCACACCCACGCCCCCCTGCAGTGGAACCCCAGAGTCTTAACCACTGGACCACCAGGGAAGTCCTTTCTTTTTTTTTTTTTCAATCCAGGAGCCAATCTAGAATTGTGTATTGCATTTATGTGTGTGTGTGTGTGTGTGTGTGTGTGTATTGCATTTAATTGTTATGTAGTTTTAGTCTCCTTTGATCTCAGTTTACTGCCTCCCCGCCCCCCCACCCTTTTAAGATACATGTAAGGAGTCCAGGCCTGTTGTTTTAAATGTATCAGAATAAAATTCATATTACTCACTTAGGTCTGAGCGTCCTTGTGTCCTTCTCAGTGCATTGTATCAGCAGGTGTGTAATGTAGTTGGTCTGAACATCAGGATGTCATGTTTGACCATCTGGCTAAGGTGGGTGTCAGAGGGCTCCATTTCCTCTTTGCAATTAATTAATAAACAATCTGGGGGTGGTGATACTTGGATATAGTGTAAATCTTGTTTCCCAGCAGTTTTCACCTGTGGTTTTAGCATCCATTGTTCATACCTGTTTGAATCAGTCATTAAATTGTTGAAGTAATGATGATTTTTAAATCAATCACTCCTTTTATTTCGGAGCTGGGATTTATCTGCAAATAAAAGCCTCTCCCACTACCACTTTTTGTTGGAGGATCCTGGACTCCTAGATTCTGTTTCAATACAATTTGCTTTAATCCGTGGCCATCCTTATTTTTTAGATGTTCAAACTATCCCAACTTGGCCAGTAGAAGCATCTTTTAGGAGATGCCTATGCCTTTTGATTTGTCCCCTCTAAAACCAAGTTCCCCTGCCGAGTTTATGATTAACCTCTCTATCCAAAACTGTGGAGCCCTCCCAGGTACAAAAGCCTCTCCTCATTTCTTGTTTGTGGAAAAAAGCTTTAGTCTCCTAGGCCTTCCTCAGTTCCAAAGATCAGACTCAACCTGTTATTAATTAGGGAAGTGAAGGAATGCAGAAACAAAGGAAAAGCAGTTAAACAAGAAAAGTAATGACAACAGTTGAGCAATAAAACAGAGTCCTAGTTCCTTCTCAAGGGGCATACACAACAGTCAAACACACATCTTTAAGGTGTGTTTAAGGAACTAAGACCCGCCCCCCACCCAGGTGGAGGTTGGTGACTACAAGCTGAACTCAAGCACATAGACCCCAGACTGGTTGGAAGCAGAAGGCTGATGACTGAGATTCCTGACACATCACCCAGTTACCTCACCACCAACCAATGAGAAGAAAGGTACGCCCCTTGCAGCCCTCACCCTAAATGTTGCCTTTAAAAACCTTTCCCTGAAAACCATCAGGGAGTTCAGGTCCATTGAGCATGAGCTGCTCATACTCCTTGCTTGGTGCCCTGTAAACAAATGCTGTACTTTCCTTCACCACAACCCAGTGTCAATAAATTGGCTTCGCGGGGCAGTGGGCAAGCCCGCCCAAGTTTGGTTCAGTAACACCCAAGCATTTATTTTTTTTTAACACTTTCTTACTTTCTGAAACAGTAAGATGAAGATGATTCAGGCCCACCTTGTGCTTTCCCTACCCCAAACCTGATATCGGCCAGCGACCCCTGGTTCCTTTTACTGGGAATAGTATTTAATTACTATGTTTTAATATACAGCATTTTTATGTTTTTTTAAAAAAAAGTACCCCTGGATAGTTTGGAGAATTCTGATAATTTATCCCATGATTTACTTTTCCCATCCAATATCAATTACTTTATTGTTGCTAGTTATAGAAACAATTTCTGACAACTGGTATTTTAAAAGATTATCATCATCCATGTTAAATTAATAAAATAGGGAGGCCAGTAGCTCAAGGTGGCTTTAATGCCTCAGAAGTCCAGTAAGCAAACCAAAACCTAAGCTTGAAATACCTCAAGGTTAAGAAATCGAAACCTAAGGATAGCCAATCACAAACAGCCAACAAAGCTTTCCCAAATAAGGCAACCGAAAGCTGTAGCCAACCAGTAATTTCCTTGCTTTGCTTCCCATCCTCTCTGTAAAAGTCTTGCCCCCCAGCTCCTGTCCATGGAGCGCTCCTAACAATTCCAGTTTGGTGCTGCTTGATTGACTGGATTTTTGCTCAAATAGACTCTTAAAAATCTTAATATGCTTTTAACAGCCATCTGTTGTCCTTAAAGTAGTCTGTATAACATAAAATACTGGTCCACAGGTTTTAAATAGATGATCAAAAGTGATGAGGTACAGAGGAAGTGTTAAAAAATAATTTGTATTCCGAATGAATGATCTTAGTTTATGATCTTAAAGTTTTCTTCTAAATCAATATTATATGATTTTTCAGTGAATGGCAGTGACTGCTACTGGGATTGGTTATGTAACTGTTTACTTAATTGAATGATTCATTGACTGACACATGAGACAATTATTTCTGTTACAGTATGTTGTCCGTCTAACATAGTGACTGAGCTGTAGGCAATGCATGAGAAATCCGTAAGTGCTGAGTCACGAGAGCAATTGTACAAACTCTTGTAATTATTTTAATGGTCTGACTACTTAAACATTTAATCATAAATTTCAGAAAATGGCCCATGTACCCACTTTACATTTGTCTTTTTTAGGGGGTTGGGGAGGTATTGATTTCTTAATGCATGGAGAAATTAGGAAAAAATAAACTATTTTCAAGAGAAGATTCTACTTTATCGACACCACTGCTGGATACACAGGGAATCTTTTCACTACGAAAACTTTTTAAGCTTTTTAGAAAATTTGTTTCTGCTAGAGACGCTTATGAATCTATAATCCTGCTCTTTTATGGTCCACTTAAGCTTGGAAAGGTATGCTTTTGTTTTATTGTGGTAAAATAAACATGAAATTTACTATTTTAACCATATTTAGGTGTATAATTCAGTGGCGTTAAGTGCATTCACATTGTTATGCAATGAAGAAGATCTGGCTGTAAACTGTGGCCTTTGCCTGTTCAGGTCTGTTTTGGATTGTGTCAATCACAAGGGGCAGACTGTTCAAATATTATGTTATTACAGTCTACATAGAGCAGAGACAAGAGTCGAGGTTCATAGCATCCCATCTTTTAGTGAGAAAAAAACTATACATACATACATATATATATATATATATATACACATACACATATATATATGGAAATCTTAAATAGAAATAACTTTTTATTATATAAACCCACATAAAAAATAAAGGCTTTTTGAAACTAATATAATGGACATAACATATAATGGAAATAATATATTGGAATATATATTATACTAATATAATAGAAACTAATATAAATGGACAAATGATAGACTATTTACAAAATATAAAATAATAATAACAGTAATATGAATAACAAAAGAGCAAAAACTTATTGTGCTTGATTATATGTCAAGCACTGTTTCGGCAAAGAAGCACTTTATTTGTATTACGTAATTGTCAAAACAATCCTACGGGGTAGACACTAGTATATCCAAGCAGCTGTGCAGTGTTAAGAACATTGCTACTGGAACTAGAGTTTAGAACCTGGGCTTAAATCCTGATCTGTCATGTACTTGCTGTGTGGCCTTGGGAGAATAACGTAACGTTTCTGTGCCTTAGTTTCCCTATTAGAAAAATGGGGACTATGCCAATAATAGTATTGTACCTACCTTATAGGATTGTTGTGAAGATTAAATAAATCACTATGTATAAAGCACTTGGAAACATGAACCAGATTTGTATGACCTGAAAGCTCTTAACCACTGCACTGTATGCTGCTACTCATTCACTCCACAATTATTTACTGAGGACTTACTGCAGTGCTAGGCACCATGCTAGGTGCTACAGATGCAGAAGTGCTTAAGAAAGCCCCAAATCCTTCCCATCCTCAAACTTACAATATGGAAAATTGTTCAGCCAATAACATATCGTTTTAATATATTAAGAAATAATAAATAAAAATGAAAACTATGTTAAATGCTAAAAGCCAGTGTCAATAAAGGTTTACTGAAGTGATATTCTCATATTATATAGGAATATGGAATTAACACAGTTATTTCAGCAAATAATATAGGTATGGGTGTTAAAAGTCATAACAGTCTCATAATTTATTCAAACAATCCCAAAGAGAAGTCCAAAATATAAAACTATATTTATAGGGCTTCCCTGGTGGTGCAGTGGTTGAGAATCTGCCTGCCAATGCAGGGGACACGGGTTCGAGCCCTGGTCTGGGAAGATCCCACATGCCGCGGAGCAACTAGGCCCATGCGCCACAACTACTGAACCTGCGCGTCTGGAGCTTGTGCTCCGCAACGAGAGAGGCCGCGATAGTGAGACTCCCGCGCACCGCAATGAAGAGTGGCCCCCGCTCGCCACAACTAGAGAAAGCCCTAGCACAGAAATGAAGACCCAACACAGCCAAAAATAAATAAATAAAAAAATAAATTAAACAAAACTATATTTATAAAGGTATTTGTTGCAGTATCATTTATTAAAGGAAAAGAAACCTAAAAAGTTTTTTGAGGCCGCCGGCGCCGGCCCTGGGGTGCCCCTGTCCCCGGAAGAATTGCTTCCGAAAGGCGATGCCGAGAAGCCCGAGGAGGAGCTGGAGGAGGAAGACGACGAGGAGTTAGATGAGACTCTGTCGGAGAGACTGTGGGGTCTGATGGAGACGTTCCCGGAGAGGGTCCGGTCCGCGGCTGGAGCCACTTTTGATCTCTCCCTCTTCGTGGCTCAAAAGATGTACAGGTTTTCCAGGACAGCCTTGTGGATTGGAACCACTTCCCTCATGATCCTGGTGCTTCCGGTCGTCTTTGAGAAGTTGCAGCTGCAGCAACGGCAGATACTTCTAGGGCCTAATTCAGGGCTGTCAGGAGGAATGCCTGGGGCTCTACCTTCACTTCCTGGAAAGATCTAGATTGTTACTGCTATGTTTGACCTGTCTTGGTGGGAGAAGTTTGAAAATTCAATAGTGTTTGAACTGCTGATTATTGGAATTTTTTAAATTTTTTTTTCTTTTTTTTTTAAACTTTGGCACATTGATCTATCTAAACCTGGTGGGGAGAATTCTCCCCACATTGTCTCGTGGCGAGACTCCTCACTTGCAACTGTGCCCTCCATGCTGTCCTGACTTATTTCTTCTGTCCTCACTCTGATACCAGAGTGCAGCAATGCAGACGGTTACTCCAGCTCTGGCCATTCCACCCCTTTCACTAAATTACTCCTGCCGGAAGATCTCCTCACTATCCCATCGTGGGGTAGGAACTGATGCCATCGGGAAGGATGTGCCCCTGACCATTAACGGCTGTTTGGTTTTTAAGAATGGGGATGTTGGGGAGGGAAGTGCACACGAGTTAAAATGCATTACAGCTGTGCTGTGAATTTCTGTGCATGTTGGAAAGGACGGAGAGAGGGTCGACAACAGCTTCAATCACGGATGGGGACTGTGGAGGACAGAGCAGGAGCTCATTTCCTCTGCATGTTTCGGCTGACAGACGTGTGTGTGTCTAAAAGAGAAAAAAAAGTCAGTGCTCACTTTTTCTATTTAAAAATGAAAAAATGATTCCAACCAAAAAAAAAAAGGTTTATTGAAAGGGAAATTTTAAATAAATGATGATGCATGCACTCCTTACAGGAGTGTCATGAAGCAATAAAAAAATTCAACAGAATAACTGTGGTAGGCAGAATACCAACTTCCCAAAGATGTCCACATCCTATCCACAGAAACTGTGAGATGTTAGGTGACATGACAACAGGGAATTAAAGTGGCTAATCAGGTGACTTTAAAATGGGGGGACTATCCTGGGTTGTTCAGGTGGGCCCAATGTAATCATAAAGGTTCTTAAAATTAGAAGCCAGAAGAGACAGTGTCAGGGGGACACATTGTGAGAAATATTTGACCTGCCATTGCTGGCTTTGAGGATGGAAGAGGCGCCATTAGCCAAGGAATATGGGCAGCCTCTAGACGCTGGAAAAGGTAAGGAAACATTCTCCCCTAGAGCCTCCACAATGGAATGCAGCCCTGTCAACCTCTTGATTCTAGCCCAGCAAGACCCATTTTGGACTTCTGACCTCCAGAATAAAAGATAATAAATTTGTGTGTGTGTGTGTTTTAATAAATTTAATTAATTTATTTTATTTTTATTTATTTTTGGCTGCGTTGGGTCTTCGTTGCTGTGCGCGGGCTTTCTCTAGTTGCGGCGAGCGGGGGCTACTCTTCGTTGCAGCGTGCGGGCTTCTCATTGCAGAGCACGGGCTCTAGGCGCGCGGGCTCAGTAGTTGTGGCTCGTGGGCTCTAGAGCACAGGCTCGGTAGCTGTGGCGCACGGGCATAGTTGCTCCACGGCATGTGGGATCTTCCCGGACCAGGGCTGGAACCCGTGTCCCCTGCATTGGCAGGCCGATTCTTAACCACTGCGCCACCAGGGAAGCCCCTTTTTGTGTGGTTTTAAGCCACTAAATTTGTGACAATTTTTTACAGCAGCAATAGGAAACTAATATGATAATCTTGGGTGGGAAAATGTCAAAAACGTGGTCCATGCTCCCAGGCTGCACTGGAATTGAGTTTTCACAGTGAGCGCAGTCATCCTCTATGGGAGGGGAGCTGTGGGGATGGGAAGATGGCTGGCTCCTGGGATCCAGCTTTATCTTCCGATAACTCCTCCAGGGTCCTCCCTTTAGTCTGACAGATAATTTGGCTTTTCAAATTCTGGCAGGCTTCAGACAACCAGATATGCAACAATTTTGGATTTCCTTCTGCAGGCAGAAAGGACATCTGTAAGGAAAGCTCTGTGACTTCTTCCCTCTTCTCTTTCAGATGATCCTCCTTCAGCTAAATGTGTGTCTTTATTGTAGCTCTTTTCTGAAGGCTAAAGATGTATGCAACAGCTTGAGATTTTCCTACTAATGTCACAAATACTCCAGTACCCATATACAACAGGCCTCAGTTTAACCAACAGTCCTGCTCCCATGTGCCAAGGAAGGCCACCTTCCCAGCCCAGAACACTGGGGCCCCCAGTACTTTCAGGCCCACCCCTCAGCTCACCCAATTCCACAATCACGTCCGCTGCCTGCCACACTCCATTCCCTGATGCCAAATTCTATATAGATTAGGATTCAACTAAGAATATATATTAATGCAACTATCTTTACATATATATATATAAAATATTACATATAAAGAACCTACATATTAGGGACCTTAATTACGATAGAGGTGACAGTACAGATAAATATCACGAAGGCTCCTTCAACAGGATATGGACTTTTTTTTTGGCCGCACTACAAGGCATGCGGGATCTTAGTTCCCCAACAAGGGATCCAACCCGTGCCCCTTGCAGTGGAAGCATGGAGCCTTAACCACTGGACCACCAGGGAAGTCCTTATTTGCTTTTTTTTTTTTGGATATGGATTTTTTAAATAAATATTTTTAAGACAGTTGGTTATCCATGTGGAAATTTAAAAAAGCAAACCAAAACAAGTCCCTACCTCATACCATATACAAAAAGTGAATTCCAAGTGAACTAAACCTAAATGTAAAAAAGCAAAATTTAAATTAAAAAAAAAATTTTATTAGGTATAGTTGATTTACAATGTTGTGTTAGTTTCTGCTATTCAGCAAACTGAATCAGTTATACATATACATATATCCACTCTCTTTTAGATTCTTTTCCCATATAGGTCATTACAGAGTATTGAGTAGAGCTCCCTGTGCTATACAATAGGTCCTTGTTGTTTATCTATTTTATATATAGTAGTGTGTATATATTAATCCCAAACTCCTAATTTATCCCTCCCCCCAACCATTCCTCTTTGGTAACCATAAGTAGTTTGTTTTCTATGTCTGTGAGTCTGTTTCTGTTTTGTAAATAAGTTCATTTGTATCATTTTTTTAGATTCCACATGTAAGTGATATCATATGATATCTGTCTTTCTCTGACTTACTTCACTTACTATGATAATCTCTAGGTCCCTCCATGTTGCTGTACATGGCATTATTTCACTTTTTCTATGGCTGAGTAATATTCCATTGTGTGTGTGTGTGTGTGTGTGTGTGTGTGTGTATGTCTCACATCTTCTTTATCCATTCATCTGTTGATGGACATTTAGGTTGCTTCCATGTCTTGGCTATTGTAAATAAATAATTTATTTTATATGTAGTAGTGTGTATATGTCAATCCCAATCTTCCAATTTATCCCACTCCCCCTAAAATTTTTAACTTGTTGAACAAAATAGAGAAGAATTTCTTACTTGAGATATTAAAATCATAAACCATAAAGGAAAAGAGTGATACATTTGATTTCATTAAAATTTTAAAAACTTCGGTTCAACAAAAGGATATTTTTTAAAATAGTTAATGTATGTTTTTTTTAAAAAATAAAACAAAACAAGCCCAAAATTGGATAAGATCAGATCCATATATTTAGCTTACAAAGAATCAGTACACAGAATATATTGGGAAAAAAAAATCTCAGAAATTAATGAGAAAAAGACAAATAATCCACAGAAAAATAAGCAAAAGACATGAGTAAAGATTCACAGATGAGGAAACCTACATGACTGATAAATGTATGAAAAGATGTTCAGCCTCAAGGTAACCAGAGAAACACACATTTAAAAACCGAAGATTCCATTTTATGCTGGTGGAATTGGCACAAATTTTGGTTCTGATGATACCAAGTGTTGGTGAGGAGGTGGAGCCACTAGAACTCTCACAGATTCTTATTGGGAGTGTAAGACCAGAGTTTGGCAGAGGTGGGCAAAGGTTGAGGGTGGGCAAAGCCTACGGCAGGCACAGTAATTCTTAGCTTAGTGCGGGATGGCTCCCCTCAGCATAAGAGAGGAATGGTAGCAGAAACTGGTTTTGTGCTTCTGTTTTAAAATCAAATGGTGGGGACTCCCCTGGTGGTCCAGTGGTCAGGACTCTGTGCTTCCACTGCAGGGGGCACGGGTTCAATCCCTGGTTGGGGAACTAAGATCCTGCATGCCTGCTGGCGTGGCATAAATAAATAAATAAACCATTAAAAAATAAAATAAAATAAAATAAAATAAATAAAATAAAATAAAATAAAATGGTAGGGAATGGTACCAAGAACAGAAAAAAAGACCTCTTTCTTCCACTGTCTATTTATAAATGTAGGCATGAACTCTCCTTGGCCCTGCTTGAGTCACATGCCTTCTCCAGGTATGTTACCAGCGGGATGGGGTTACTATTATCAGCTCAGTGAGGGTCCCTTTGATCAGAGAGAGAGAGGCATCATCTCTGACAGACTCAGGGAGAGGCAGACTCCCAGAGGGAAAGGGGGTTTTGGGAAAATCCAAATCACAGATGTCCATTGTAGGATCAAACTGAGCATGCTGATTTGTAATCTTTTTTCCTTTACCCCCAATTATTAGTATTACACAAAATTTCTCAGGGTTGGGGGGGGATTTATCTTTAATTTTTTTTATTGAGCTCATCGGGAAGGAAAAACTTTTCTTCTACCCTTTTAGGTTCAGTAAGCAGGGACTTGTGAATTAAACCAACAAAAGGCAGATTAACAGGAGAAAAGGCAAACAATTTAATATTCACATGCACAGAAAAGCAGTGAAACTCAAGTAAGTGATTAGACTCAGAACTTATACACCCTTTTAAGAAGGGAAAGAGGGTTTGGGCTTCAAGGGGTGATAAATCATGGACAAGTAACTAGCAACTATATGGGGGAAATAATGGAAGATAAAGGTTATTTTCAGTAAGGTATGTTTATGCAGACTCATCGCAGTGCCAACTTCTCATCTACAGTGATAAGAGCCCCTCTTCTCTTTCTGGTGGAGGGGAGGAAGACACCTTCACAAAGGGAAATTTATGCCCTGCTTCTAGGCAGATAAGGGAAGGGCAAGAACTCTTCCTGCATCTGTTGATTCTCAAAGTCTTTGATTCTCAAAGTCTTTAGCTAAAAATCATCCTTATGCCAAAGTGGCATATTTTGATCCTCTTCAAGGTATAATTGACAGACCGTAAAATTCACCATTTTCAGTATTTAGTTCTGTGAGTTTTGACAAAGGCATACCATGGTAACCACCGCCACAATTAAGATATAGAAAGTTGCAGCATCCCTCCCCCCTCCAAATTCTACACTCCCTATTGTAAACAACCCCTGGCCCCATCTCTCAGAATTCTGAACACAGCATTTTCAGTTTGAGAGAATCAAACCCCTAAAGTAAACAGATCCTGTTTCCTAAATCATCATAAATAATCCTAGAAATAGTCACTAAAATTTAAATTGGAAGCATGAATATAGTGCAGGTACTAGAAACGAACATAAAAACCTAATTGATCTAAGGCTAAACCAACTTCAGTTTAGTGGTATGACGCAGTCTTGTGAAATCAGTAGGTCCTGCCTCATGGTCCCCCTTTATAATCACCGTTACTGGTGGGTGGTGTACCCTGACTGTAGTACCTCCCCCTCCTGGGGTCACCTCAGGGGCACTGAGTAAAGAGAGGCGGTTCCTTCAAAGACAGAGATGCAGGCCAGAAGGAAGTTACAGCTCCCATGACAGTGTCCAGGGAAACATTTAATGTAAGTAAACTCTTGTGAACTTAAACAGGGCCCTTCAGATCTCTGGGTCCAATTTTCTCCTTGGTAAAAGAATGATCAGAAGTCTATACTCACTTTAAGGAGTATTTATCTAACAAGCATAAATCTTCAAATCCGACAGCCTTTGTGAACTCAGCTCAGAGAAAACTCCATGCCTATGTGTTTTATTCCAAAAAATGCCCCATCACTCTCTCATTAAAGAAGTTACAGTTAGAAGAATAAGTATTCTGTTAATCATTTGGGGACCTCCGGATATAATAAGGTGGTTTTCTAAAAAGGGAAATTTTATGATAAATGTCTGGTGTACAATACAGCCCCCTGCTTGGGAGGGAGTCATCACCATGCGCCCACAGCAGGCAGGCTGAAACACAGGGGGGTAACCTCTGATCCAGAGGGGGAGCATCCTAGGATCAAGGCCACCACTCACATAGCACCTCTGCTTCATGATGAACCGTCTGAGATGCAGGAACAGGCGGCACAGGGAGAGTCTTTCCAGGTGCAAATCGAGGGCTCGGGCAGCAACAGGAAAGCCTCGTAAAAGAGGAGTTCAGTTGCTGTGTCCCCAAGGAGGCTTTGAGGGATAAAGAAAATACCTGGATATGGACAGCTAGGCAGGCTCTTTGCTTTGGTCACGCTGAGCCCTGGGCAGCATGCTGTTGGCAGTGACTCTGCTATGTGGATTAAAACCCAGTTCAAAGTAGTTTGTCCAAAAAAAGCTTCCTGGAATTTGGAGGTTGAAGATGTCTCCAACTTCAGACCAATCTGGACATCAGGACCCTGACAATGTCACCAGAGTGCCTTTTTTCGTTTTCCCCAAATGCCAACATCCTCAGATTCACTCTCTCCCAGTTTGGTGACCAGAACAGCATAGAAACCCAGTTCCAAGTAGCCTAAGTACCTTCAGCCAAATGAGCTGTCAACACATAGGGTAGAAGGTGGTTGCCAAAACCAATAATAATCATTATTTATAATTACTGAAAAAAAATTTCAATAATAATATAATATATTGAGTTCTTACCACTGTTACTGAACCAGGTTCATCTTGCCCAACGCTCAGCAGCCAAAACGCTGAGAGGTCGAAGTTTGCAGCAGAGAGAGGATTTATTCCCAAAGCAGCCAAACGAGGAGATGGAAGAACAAACCCCAGATCTGCCTCCCTGAAGGCGAGGGGCTGGGGTATTTATGGGAGAAAGAATAAAGCAGCAGGGCAGTCGCAGGCACGGGGAGCATGGGGAAACATGATGGGGAAAAGGTAAGGTAATTGTCGTTCTGCGCATGCGTAAGGAGTATACAGGCGGCTGCACGTTCAAAAGGTCACCGTGCAGACACGCGCGCAAGCCCAGTTGGAGGGTCGGTGGTCCTATCCAGTCTTAGCCGGCTCAACGTAAACTAGACGCAGCTGACTCCAAGTTCCTGGAAAACAACTCGGGCGAACATTGTTTAGGCTACATGCCGCTTGGGGGACCTTGAATAGTGAAGACAGGTGAAGTGGATTTAGCCCAGGGTTTCACCAGTACCAGGCGCCGTCATTTACAAAGATTCTCTCATTTAGTTCCCACAGCCCAACAGGTAGGTATCACTCCCATTTCACAGATGACAAACCTGTTCCACCCTACGTTCTGCATCTCTAAGCCTGTCAGATGCAATGGCTTTCTCACGTGTGTGTGGTTCTCAGCGCTCACTCTCCAGCCCCGTTTCTATCAATCATGTATCTATTTTATAATATATCCTGGTCATCAGCCCTTGATTCAGAGGACACCGATCAGCAGGCTCCTCCCAGGGGAGTTGCTCTTACACCAAACTTATGAGTTGACTTAGGAAGTTTTGTTTCAGAGGCTGACTTTTTAACAACCTTGTCTTCAAGCTCTGTGCATAGAAAGAGGCTAGTGCTAAAGATGAGTAACTCTGAGCCGGCTCCACGGAAGAGAGGGAGAGGGACGTGTCAATGAAAATGATAAATAAACTATCTATAATAGGACTAGAAAACAGTTTTATTTGAGCCAGACTAAGGGCTAGCCCGGAAGCTGTCTTCCCAGATTATGCTGAGAAGTGGCTCCAGAGAAGCAGGGTTTTCAGCACAGTTTTATATCTTGTTAGAAGAAGCAACATTAAACAATTCAGGGTTACATTTCTTCAGTGTTTCAAAAAAAAGAAGAGACCAGCACATACACAGCAAGTCAGCATGGCCTTGGCACCTGCGAATGGAGTCTTATCATCAAAGGGGTACCAGCATTGGTGTCCCAGGAAGAGGGGCATTTAATCTTTATTTTTAACATGGACATTCTTGACTTCTGATCAATGTGCCCTTTTCTTAAATAAATAAAGCAGATGTACAATGCACATATGATAGGCCACAGGCTATTTTAGTTAGCATAAAATTCAGGTTAACTCATGCATAAGCCAGAATGACTTCCCTGTATCTCAATATGTGAAAATTTCTTTTATCAGACATCTCAACAAGTGGCTGTCCTGCAGTCGGCTGAATAAAAGTGAGCCACTTAGGAAGGAAGGACCTCATTCTGTAGAGGAAATCAGGAAAGTGAGGTCCATGAGGGCAGTAATTTGATCTGCTTGTTCACTGCCGTATCCCAGCAATGAACAGTGCCTGCACCTGGGCGAGATCGATCTACAGAACCAGCAAAGCAAGTTGCATTTGACTTGACTCTGGACCCATGAAGACTGTTCCAGGTAGGATCAGCATTTGCAAAGGCACAACAGTATTAAGACCCTCAGGTGTCTGATGTGGTTCCCCCGCCCTTAGCCCCCTACACAAACATGGGGGAAACCCTGCTTAAAATGCTATCTCTGGTGGGTAGAATGGACTACAGAACTGAGTTCTTCAGAAAGTTAGTAAAAATGCTTATTAGAGTAGTTGTTCTGATTTAGTCCTTCATGATGTTCATCAAGTATTTCCTGCTCTCCACCTATCAGATGCACAGTAGGATTGCAATTCTTCACTCCCACTAAAGTTTAGGTGTGGCTACATAACCTACTTTGCCCCCCCCCCCCCCCCCCCCCCGCCAAATGTAAAAGGACATAATAGAAATTTTAAGAATCCCCACCCTGAATGTAAATAGGTGCAGCCACTATGAAAAACAGTAAGGAGGTTCCTTAAAAAACTAAAAATAGAGTTACCATATGATCCAGCAAACCCACTCCTGGGCATATCTGGAGAAAACCATAATTCAAAAAGATACATGCACCCCAATGTTCATAGCTGCACTATTTACAATAGCCAAGGCATGGAAGCAACCTAAGTGTCCATCGACAGATGAATGGATAAACATGTGGTATGTGTGTGTATATGTGTATATATATATATAATGGAATATTACTCATCCATGAAAAAGAATGAAATAATGCCATTTGCAGCAACATGGGTGGACCTAGAGATTATCATACTAAGTGAAGTAAGCCAGACAAAGACAAATACCATATGATATCACTTATATGTGGAATCTAAAGAAAAATGATACAGATGAACTCAACTTTTTTTTTTTTTGGCTGCACCAGGTCTTAGTTGTGGCACACGGGATCTTTGTTGCCACATGCAGGATCTTTAGTTGTGGCATACAGGCTCTTTAGTTGCAGCATGAGAGATCTAGTTCCTTGACCAGGGATCGAACCCGGGCCCCCTGCATTGGGAGCATGGAATCTTAACCACTGGACCACCAGGGAAGTCCCTCAACTTCTGTTAAAAAACAGAAACAGGGCTTCCCTGGTGGCGCAGTGGTTGAGAATCTGCCTGCCAATGCAGGGGACGCGGGTTCGAGCCCTGGTCTGGGAAGATCCCACATGCCTCGGAGCGACTGGGCCTGTGAGCCACAATTGCTGAGCCTGCGCGTCTGGAGCCTGTGCTCCGCAACGGGAGAGGCCGCGATAGTGAGAGGCCCATGCACTGCGATGAAGAGTGGCCCCTGCTTGCCGCAACTGGGGAAAGCCCTCCCACAGAAACGAAGACCCAACACAGCCATAAATAAATAAATAAATAAATAAATAAATAAATAAATAAAATAAAAAAACAGAAACAGACTCACAGACATGGAAAACAAACTTGGGGTTACCAAAGGGGAAAGGTGGAGGGAAGAATAAATTATGAGTTTGGGATTAACAGATGCACACTACTATGTATAAAATAGGTAAACAACAAGGACCTACTGTATAGCGCAGGGAACTATATTGAATATCTTGTAATAACCTATAATGGAAAAGAATCTGAAAAAGAACATATATGTATTATATATATATTTATATATATATATATATATATATAAAACTGAATCACCTTGCTATACACCTGAAACTAACACAACATTGTAAATCAACTATCCTTCAATTAAAAAAAAAAAAATCTTAAAAAAAAGAATCCCCACTCTGCTCAGTGGATGTGTAGCATAGCAAGAAATTAGCCCTTGTGTTACACGCCACCATACATCTTCACACCCCATTGTTTCAGTTAATCCTCACAGAGGCCGTATGACGGAGGTACTATTCCAATTTTCCCAATTAGGAAATCAAGGCTTGTTCATAGTTAACACGCCTCTGGAGCTGTGTTCTCCACCATGATGGTGACCAGCCCCACGAGCACTTGAACAGTGGCAGGTCCAAACTGAGATGTGCTACAGGTGTAAAATACACGTCAGATTCAAAACCAATAAGAAAAAAAAAGAATGTAAAAAATATCAGTAATAGTTGATATTGATTATATGATGAATGATATTTTAGACACATTGGGTAAGATAAAATATATTATTAAAATTTATTTTACCTGTTTATTTTTACTTTTAAAAATAGAGCTATTAAAATTTTTAAATTACATAGGCAGCCTGTGTTAGTAACTTGCACTATATTTCTAGTGTGTTTCCATACAAATTAAAAATTTTTTTTGTTCTAGTTCTAAGAAAAATGTCAGTGGTAATTTGATAGGGATTATACTTCTATTGGATCACAGATTACAGATGGAGGAAGCAGAGACTGGTTCGGCTGATTCTAAATTCAGTGCTCTTTCTAGGATACATTCCTTCCGCTTCCAAGCTGTTTTATTTGGTGAAGGTGGTTTGACTGACTGCTCATCTACATTTATTTATTCATGGATTCAAACAACAAATATTTATTGAACAGTTACTGTATGCAAAGCATGTGGGAGAATGGTATGATTCTGCTCTGCCCAGAACTCACATTCCTGCTGAGGATAAAAGTCTTGTGCTTGAAAAACTGATAAATGGCCAAGTTGGAAGGTAAATGAGATGCTAAGATGAATGCTGTTCGGGAAGGGAAATATAAACTGGGTTGGAGCAATTAAAAAAAAAAAGCTTTAAAATGTAATTTTGCTCCTTGAACTTGCCTTAATAATCACAACCTATGTGGACTAAGCAAGTCTGTACATTAACCCATTTCTATTCTTCTACTCGTTGATACTTTAAAAAGAACTCAATCTGTGCACTTTAGATGCAAATACTTCCCACTAAGGGGGAAAAATACCCACTAAGGAATTCTTCATTTTGTCTCAATTAGGCTGATTGAAATAACAAAACTGATGCCCTATCTCACAAGTGAAAATAACTGAGCCATTCAAAATTTTTAATCTTAAATGATTAATTACTGCAGGGAATATTAAATCTAAAATGTGAGTCAATGAACCATGGTCACATTCTCCTTTCTTAACGATTCAATGCTCATGTCAAACCCCTTGATTTTCATATTGTCTTTTAATTCAATCTTGTATATAATCAGCAATTTTCTTTATCTTTTATAGGCAAGTACCTACCCTCTGCCAGTGATTTTCACAGTGCGACCTATAGTCAATATTGTCAATTGTCAATATTGGAGATAATTTGCTCCAGCCCATCTAAGGAGTCAGAATTTCCGGGCGTGTGACCTGAGAATCTGTATTTTTACAGGTGATTCTACTGTACACTGACATTGGAGACACACTGAAGCTAGTCTAGGGTATAAACAACTTGCTATCTTGCATTCTCCCTGACAAGATCAAAGTACAGGAGGGATGAGGGCTAAGAAATATTTTGAAAGGCCTCCAGTAGTCAAGGGGAGCGGAGAGGATTATTCATGACCCTTTGGTGCCAAGAAATGTGGAACTTCTAAAGCTAAGTGCTAATGCATCTTGTATTAGTGACTTTGCATCCAGGAAACTCCTCCACCCACCATGCCCAGGGGCACAAGGAGTCTTGGCATCTCTCTTTTTTTTTTTTTTTTTTTAAGTCTTTATTGAATTTGTTACCACATTGCTTCTGTCTTATGTTTTGGTTTTTTGGCTGCAGGGCATGTGGGATCTTAGTTCCCCCACCAAGGATCAAACCTGCACCCCCTGCATTGGAAGGTGCAGTCTTAACCCCTGGACCACCAGGGAAGTTCCTTGGCATCTCTTAAGTAAAATAAAGTTGGTTTTTTTTTCACATTACCCAGGGACTTCTGATTTCCTACTTCGTTATTGGAAAGTAAGCAAAATGACGCTACTCATTTCCTTCTTCAAGGTAGATGAATGTACCTGGTAATTTTTCTTAATGGCAGACATAAGATAGTAGTTTGAGGGGAGATACTGAGCAAATGGTTGGGGGAAAAAGGCTCTAGTGAAAGACCATTCCTTCTTTGCAAGAACAAGTAGCCTGTAAGGGTGTTGATACTGCAGTTCCTTGCAGTACAATCCAGTGTTCTTGTAGGATTCACACCCCTCTAACATTCCAGATGTAGTTTGGGTTCTCTTTCATTTGGGGCATTGGTTGGGTCTGGATACTTTTATCGTTAAACTTTTTTTAAAAAATTAACTTTAAACTCACAAGATGTTGCAAAAATAGTGCAGTGAATTCCTGGGTACCCTTCCCCCAGCTTCCCCCAATGGTAACATCTTACATGACCATAGTGTATTATCAAAATCAGACAATTGAAATTCATACAATGTTGTTAACTATACCACAGACTTGGCCATTTTTGTGTGTTATTAGGCAAGATGGCCTAAGAGGCACCTCAGGACACATCTGACGGCACACTCTGGGCATGTACCCAGCACACACCATGAAACGCTAGCTTGGCTTCAAACGCCACGAACATTCATAGGAGTAGCTTAGTGCCCTGTGAGAGGAAGCAATGTTTTCTTTTCCATAGGCACTAGGTCTGGCATCTCTGCATGGCAGTGATTTTAGGTTCAAGTTTTCTGAGGGGCTGCAAACAAGATCAAAGAGCCAGCTGTTTATTGGTAGCTAGTTTTCTTATGCTGCATTTTGCCTCATGCACTTAATAAATTCCTTACATTTCTATGGTGTTTTAAATTTACAAAACCTTTACACACACCTGGCCATATTTATTCCTTGCAATCAATCCAGGACATTAGGGTCCATAATTTATATTTTATAGGTGAGGAAACTGAGTGCAGAGAGGTTAAAAGACTTGGACTCAGGCCTCTATTCTGGTCACCATCTCAGAATAATAACTCTTATTTTTCAGGATGTGATGCTTCTGTCCCCATGCTCTCCTTTACTTAGACCAGTGCTGCCACTTTCCCAGCTGTCTGGTGCTCTTTCCAGAAAAGCAGGCTTCTTTCTGTGGAGGGCTAAGTCAGTTCACCACTCTGTCTTCTGCTTTCTGCCTTCCAAAATTTTGTTGCTGTCATCTTCCCTCCTGTTCTCTTTGTTCTGCTGGTTCATGGCTTTCGTTTGTCCCTTGGCCATAATTTTGGTGGCGTTTCTGGAAGGAGAAGCAGTGTATGTGTGTGTTCTGTCTTTAAACAGAAATCTCCCCATGTTTTCCTGCCTAACCGGAATATTTTCAAATTAAATTATATAATTTTCTTTCATGTTAATATTTCTAGATTTTTTTTCCTCCTCACTTTATTCTCTCCAAACCATAATCATTTTTGTTTTGTTTTGTTTAGAGCAGAGAAAATAATTTAATTTTGGAAAGGGGAGAAGGAAATGGACAGAAACCCAACTTTAAGTGGTATTTCATTTAATTCCCACAAAAACCCAGCAAGACAGGCACAAGCATCCTATCACGTGGGAGAGGAAGGTCAGAGAGGTTACGTACCTGGCTCAGCAGATCCTGGGGTAACTCTAAGCCCTGACTCTGACTCCCCTTGCTCTTTCTGTCACCCTGTGCTGAGAAAAGATGACAACTATTAGAAGCACAAGGTCTTTGGTATCTTAGACAACATCCTTCTTCAGGCCACTTTTTAGATCCTTCCTTTCATCCACAGCTATGGCAGAACACATTCCCTTCTTCCCTCAACCTGAGGCCACTCCCACCTCAGGTATTTTACCAGCCCTCACCACCTGCCAACCCCTAATACCAACCAGCTGTAGACCAGTCTCGGCCAAGACCATTTATGGTGGAAACCCCTTTCGGTTTTGTTCCCCAGCTGAGAAATGCAAGTGTTGATGTGTAGTCATTTCTAGTGATCAATACACGTGAAAGTCTGCCCTGACTGGTCAGCCTACAAGGGAGTCTTTCATTCTGGATTATCAACCTCAATGTGAGCTGGGTCAGTAAGTCCTGGAGCTGGGCTGTCCTCACGCGACGGTTGGGAGTGGAGTACGACAGGCTGGGCCTGAGGGACACAGCCCAACAAACTGAGGTGTGAAGAGGGAAGAATTGCTGCTAAAGGCAAAAGGGCCAATATCCGCAGAGGGGTCAGTTATACAGTCTGTACACTATCGGCTCATTGGGAGTAGGCCTGGACCGCCAGATAAAATACAGGGCACAGTTAAATTTGAATTTCAGATAAACAACCAATCATTCTGTAATATGAGTATGTCCCGTACAATATATGGGTCACACTTGTACTAAAAAGGGTTTTTGTTGTGTAAGTATACCCCATGTGATATGTGGGATATACTAAAGATTTTTTTGTTGTTTGTCTGAAATTCAAATGTAATTGGACATCATGTATTTTTATTCGCTAAACCTAGGAACCCTTAGTAGGGGCAGATGTGAGCAGCCTCCAGAGCTGCTTATTACTACAAACTATCTTGAAGGCCTTCTTGAAACAAAATCTTACGAGGAGGCCAAATATACAAAAAAGCAATGAATCTCCTCAAGTGGAAGCAGGGACAAAAGGGTCTCTCTCCTTTTAGCCTGCTCCGCATTCCCCCCTTCCTTGTAGTGAGCCCGAGGCGCCACAGCCAAATGGGAAAATTTACTGGAGAACATGCACAACTTCTTCCATTTGAGGGGAGAGGCACTTCAGGTAGCAGAGGAGCCCTCAGCATCAGTGCCAGGTAGTGGGACTCCATCCCCCGAGGAGCTGGGGCTCGGGTGGGCAGTGCAGGTTTTCCGTTGGCTCGGTCCTGGAGGGGGCCAATGTGTACAGTTTTGCAGGCCGCCTCTGATATCTAGGGGATCTGGTAGATGGACCATTGGAAGGGGTCTAGGTAAGACCAGCGTGGAAGCATGTTCACTGTGCAAGATGCATGGAGGGAAAGAAGTACATACCTTCCTAAACTGGCATCATTTAATGATGAACAACATGGTATGACCTAGTACATGACATTCATTACTTCGAATACTTACATTTTTTAAAGTTTTGTTTGTAATATATGACAAAGACTCCGGATTAGTTCAAGACTTAAAGGAGTAGGGGAAAGATAGAACTACATTTGAAATTCCTGAGTATATTTATAATAATACAAATTACTGTATCATATCAATGGATCTTATAGTCCGCAGGGGAATCATTGCAGCTCTGGATAGTATATCTCGAGTTAAACTGATATCTACTTAATGAGATTTTTGCAGTATAAAGGATATTTGTGACAGTGAATAAGTTTGCACTGACAGAACCAGGAAAGACAAAAAAGAAAAATGATCAATGTAAATGAAAAAAAGTGCAGTGTGTATGATAAAACAGCACAAATGATAACGCTTTTGTCTTCTCTCTCAAGCAGAACGATCTTCAAACCAAGACAGACGCAAAGGGAAAATCTAGCTGCTTACAATGAGGGCAGGACTGTTAGTTTAGATAAATGACACCCCAGGACCCTGAAAGAACTTGCAGATGTGATCACAGGACTATCCGAACGGGAGGGATCAGGGGAACGGAGAGACGGCAAAGACTGGAGATGGTCAAATGAGTTCCAGATTTTCCAGCACAACAGGAAAGGTGACTTAGGGGTCCGCACACTGGTTAAGTTTAATGCGGAGCCTCAGCAGAGCCCCAGAATGGATGATGAAAGGGGCTTTGTGCGTGTTTATTGAAGAAAGTGGTGACGGCCAGGCCCTCTCCTGCATTCCCTGAAATCTGAGCTCGCCCCTAACAACCTTGTTTCCATTCTGTAGCACTTGACTAGAGGAATAAGAAGAAATCATAGTCAGAAGTGCTATTTTAGCAAAACATTTGCCAGAGGTCTCTCATGACATCCTTATGGACCACAGAGAAATGTGGAGTGTGATTCCAGGGTGCTCCAGATTCCAGCATTCATCATATGAAACCTCAGTGAAAGGGCGCAAGGGAAGGAAAATGACCGTAACAGAAATACTTAATGAACCTTTTAAAACTAATGACTTTTTTTTTTTTTTTTTTTTTAATTTATTGATGGCTGTGTTGGGTCTTCGTTTCTGTGCGAGGGCTTTCTCTAGTTGCGGCGAGTGGGGACCACTCTTCATCGCAGTGCGCGAGCCTCTCTTGTTGCGGAGCACAGGCTCCAGACGCGCAGGCTCAGTAGTTGTGGCTCACGGGTCTAGTTGCTCCGTGGCATGTGGGATCTTCCCAGACCAGGGCTCGAACCCGTGTCCCCTGCATTGGCAGGCAGATTCTCAACCACTGCGCCACCAGGGAAGCCCCCACTAGTGACTTTCTAAAGTAAGATAGTCACACTCAGATATTCCTCTCCACCTGTGGAAGTTTGCTAGGCCTCCCATAACAAAACACCACGGACTGGGTGTCTGAACAACAGAAATGTATTTTCTCACAGCTCTGGAGGCTGGGAGTACAAGGTCAAGGTGTCAACAGAGTTGGTTTCTTCTGAGGCTCTTTCCTTGCCTGGAGGCTGGCTGTCTTCTCCCCGTGTCTTCACATGATCTTTTCTCCGTGTATCTGTGTCCTAATTTTCTCTTCTTATAAGGACACCAGTCATATTGGATTAGACCCCACCCTAATGACTTCTTTTTAACTTCCCAGAAGGGTCTTTTTAAAGCCTCTGTCTCCAGATTGATATATACACACTACTGTATATAAAATAGATAACTAATAATAACCTGCTGTATAGCACAGGGAACTCTGCTCAATACTCTGTAATGGCCTACATGGGAAAAGAATCTTAAAAAAAAAAAAAAGTGGATATATGTATATGTATAACTGATTCACTTTGCTGTACACCTGAAACTAACACAACATTGTAAATCAACTATACGCCAATAAAAATTTTTTAAAAAGCAAGTAAATATTAAAAAAAAAAAAAGCCCCTAGCTCCAAAGATAGTCATAATCTGAGGTACAAGGGTTTAGGACTTCAACATATGAAGTCTGGGGGACACAATTCAGCTCATGAAATCACTTTATACCAGCATCTGTCTCAGCCTAAGGCATTAGTTTCTTTGTCTGTTGATGGCTGGCTGATTTTCTTGTACAATATAAGAATAAAAATACGTACTACGGTATTGAGTGCTTACTATGTGCCAGACACTGTTTTATGTGCTTTACCTATATGAACTCACTCAATACTCATTAAAACTCTATAAGGCAAATATTATTATGAATCCATTTTACAGATGAGGAAATTGAGGCTCCAGGTCAAGTGAGTGAAAGAGCAGGATTTCAACCAGGATGTGCTGGATCCAGAATCCATGTTAATAGCTATCTTATTTGCAGGAATTCAAGTCAATTGCAAACTGAAATTATAAATCTTGCAAAGAAGTAGGATTTCACAGAATTGCTTGAATGAAACCCAAAATAAAAAATGAAGGAGGATCTGGAAGAGTCAGACTAGTTGAAGAAGAAAAAAACTCATGTAGACATCAAAGGACCACAGAAGTGAATTATCTTAATATAAAAGGGAAAGTAAGGACCTTTGGAAAATTATTAAAGCCTTCTAATATTTTTTTCAGAAATAACAGTCTTTATGATTGTCATCTGAATGTCAAAAGTAAAACGAAGGCTGTCACATCTTGCTATCATACGGTTTTGTCAGAAAATCTACCCACTCCTAAAAAATAACAGAATTGATCCGTTCTTTTTTCATTCTCAGAATTGATGCATGATTGCAGTCATAACCAAACATTTGTTAACTCTGAAGTAAAATAAATTCATTTGCAAAATTTTTGGTTTTATTTTTTAAGATCAATTCCAGGAAAACATTATTTTCAAGATTTAATGTTTTTTTTTTTCTGTTTTAGATGATTTTGCTTTAAGTGGTTGTTTTCAGCATTAATTATGCTCAGCTAATGACCCTCTATACTATTTCAGCTGATTGAACAACAGGACCCAAATAGTATTAATTGATTACATCAACCTGGAAATAGGGAATTTCCTGATGGTCCAGTGGCTAGGACTCTGTTCTACTGCATGGGGCATGGGTTCCATCCCTGGTGGGGGAACTAAGATCCCGCAAGCCGCGCGGCCAAGAAAAACCCAAAAAACAACAACAACAAAAAAAAAAAACGGGAGATAAATTTCTGGTGATGTACCTTGGGGTTCTTGTTTTATATTTGAATGTTAAATTTGGTGAAGAGCTATCAGACATGCTTATTTCATAAACTGGTGTCAAAAATCTGGGAGGGATAGCTTATATGATGAATAACAGAGCAAGGTTCACAAAGACTGCAGGGGCTAGAACATGACTTAAAACCATAAGAAGAATTTTAACTAGAAAAATTGCATTTAGGTTAAGAAGTACCTATTTCATGAATACAGGAGAGAAGAGAACTGGCCAGATTGCAGAAGCAAAAGCATGATTTAGATGTTTGATAACATTCCTAGATTAAGCTAAGTAACCTTAGTCTCTCATGTTCTAGCTAGACTCATCTGGGGTCTATTTAAAAACAAAAAACTAGTGTAAACTTGAGGGTGAACAGGATGTCAAAATATTTAAAAAGCAATGTCTTATAGGAAATGGTAAAGAAACTAAGAATGTTATATCCTGAAGCAGTGATACAAAGGGAATATATAGGAGCCATTTTCAGATATTTGGAATGTGAAGGAGGTAGCTTGTTGTGGATTGTTCCCAGGAACCCAAGGGTAAAAGTAGTAATGAGGTTTATTTTGGTTTAACATATTAGAAGAGCCCTGTAACAATCAGAGGAGTTCAGTAAGTGCCCAGGAAATAGTGATCTTTTTCTCCCTGGAAGTGTTTAAGCAGCTGATTCTAACACTACCTGTCAGACAAGTTCTTGGAGGAGTTTCTGCATTAGACAGGAAACTAGTTTATTCTAATCTAAGAAACTAAGATGAACTTAGCTACTATATTTTTTAAAGTTGTATCTTTCAGAATGTGTTTAGTTGCAAATTAAATACTGAACTAGCAACAACTTTAATTAAAGGTATTCAGTTATTCCACATAACATGAACCTGGAAGTAGGAAGTTGCAGGCTTGGTTCAACAACTAAGTGATGCCTTTGAGGACCCAGGCTCTTTCCATGATTCATTCCATCATCCTGTTGGCTTTTCTCCCCAGGTTAGAGAAAACCTCATGGTCTCAAGATGCCTGCTGAAGTGCCAGGTATCATGGCCTCCCATTACCAAGGTCAAAGGCAGAATGCACAGCAAAGCCCGAGGGGTGAGGGAGTCTTGTTTATGATTCTGTTTTTTTCACTCCAGAAAAAAATCTTATGAAGAAGAGACTCTACCCCTGGCAGAATTCTTCTCAAATCTCATTGGCCAGAGCTGGATTCCATGGACATTCCAAGCTGCAGTGGAGGCTAGAAAGCTATCTCAGCAGTTTCAGCCTTTCTTGGGAGTCAGGCTTTGTCAGGAAGAAAGAGAAGGAGAGCAATGGCTGTTAGGTGGGCAAGTAGTCACAGTACTCAAGTTCTACTCTCATAGAAGTAGCATCTTGACTTTTTAATTCATACATTTCAGAGGTAAATTTTTCACAGTAAAAAGTGGGAAAACTTTATCTCTAAAATTTGACTCACATTTTATTGTGAAAAATTTCAAAACTAGAGAAAAGGAGAAAGACTTGCACAATGAACACGCATATACCCACCACCTGGAACTCTACTGTTGACATTTTACTATATTTGCTTTGTCACATATTTATCCATCCATCAGTCCATTTTATGTTTCAACTAATTTCAAAGTAAGTTGCAAGCATCAGTAACTTCATCTCTAAACACTTCAGCATGTATATCATTAAGTAGAGTTCAAAATATTTTTATGGTTTTTTTGTTAAACTCTCAATGAATACCCTCAAATCAGGAATAAGACAAGGATGCTGCCTTTGCCATTTCTACTTAACGTAATATTTGAAGTCCTAGACAGAACAATTAGATAAGAAATAGAAATAAAAGTCATTCCAATTGGAAAGGAAGAAGTAAAATTATCTCTGTTCACAGATGATATGACCTTATATGTAGAAATCCCTAAAGATTCCATAAAAATATTGTTAGAACTAATAAATAAATTCAGTAAAGTTGCAGGATATGAAATCAACACACAAAAATCTGTTGCATTACTATACACTAATAATAGACAAGCTAAAAAAGAAATTAAGGAAACAATTCCGTTTATCATAACATCAAAAACAATAAAATACTCAGGAATAAACTCAACCAAAGAGGCAAAAGACTTATAAAACTAAAAACTACAAATTATTGCTGAAACAAATTCAAGAAAAAAACAGAAAAATGGAAAAACACCTTGTGTTCATGGATTGGAAGATTAATATTGTTAAGACAATAATAGTAGCCAAAGCAATTTATAGATTCAATGCCATTCCTTTCAAAATCAGTAATATTTTTTGAAAAAAATAGAAAAGTTCATCCTAAAATTGATATGGAGTTGCAAGGGATCCTGAATAACCAAAACAATCTTGAAAAGAAGATCAAAGTTAGAGGAATCCCACTTTCTGATTTCAAAACTTACTATAAAGCTACAATAATCAGGACAGTGTGGTAATGGCATACAGACCAATGGAATAAAATAGAGAGCCCAGACATAAACCCTCAAATATATGGTCAAATGATTTTCAACAAGGGTGCCAAAACCATTCAGTGAAGAAAGGATAGTTTTTCAACAAATGGTTCTGGGCACACTGATATCCACATGCAAAAGAATGAAGTTGGACCCTTATATGACACCATATACAAAAAAAAAAAAAAAAGTCAAAATGGATCAAAGATCTAAATTTAAGAGCTAAAAGTATAACACTCTGAGGAAAAAAATAGGGATAAATCTTCATGAAACTGGATCTGACACTGATTTCTTGGATATGACACCAAAAGTTCAAGCAACAAAAGAAAAAACATAAATTGGACTTCATCAAAATTAAAAACTCTGTGTATCAAAGGACACTATCAAGAAAGTAAAAAGGCAACCCATAGAATAAGATAAAGTACTTGCAAATCATATTTCTGATAAAAGATTTATATCTAGATTATATACAGGATACCTACAACTCAACAACAACAAAAAACTGAGCAAAGGACATGAAGAGAGCTCCAAAAAAGACATATAAATGGCCAATAAGCACATGAAAAGATGCTCAACACCACTAATCATTAGGGAAATGCAAATAAAAACCATAAGATACTACTTCACACCTATTAGAATGGCAATTATAAAAACAAACAGGGCAAACAGAAAATAACAAGTGTTAGTAATGTGGAGAAATTGGAACCCTTGTGCATTGCTGGTGGGAATGTAAAATGGTAGTTGCTGTAAAAAAAAGGTTCCTCAAAAAATTAAACAGAATTACCGTATGATCCAGTAATTCCACTTCTAGATATATATCCAAAAAGTTGAAAGCAGGAACTTGAACAGCTATTTGTACACCAATGTTCACAACAGCACTGAATAAATATATATACAAAATGTGGTATTTACATACAATGAAATATTATTCAGCCTTAAAAAGAAATGAATTTCTGACACATGCCACAACATGGATGAACCTTGAAAACATTATGTTATATGAAATAAGCCATACTCAAAAGGACAAATATTGTATGATTCCTCGTATATGAAGGACATAGAATAGTCAAGTCCATAAAGAATAGTGGATTAGTGGTTACCAGGGACTAGGGGGAGAGGGTGATGGGGAGTTATTATTAATTGGTATAGAGTTTCAATTTGGAATGATGAAAAAATTCTGGAGATGGGGAGTAGTGCTGGTTGCACAAAAACATGAATGTACTTAATGCCACTGAACCAGATGCTTAAAAATGTTTAAAATAGTAAATTTTATATTATGTGTATTTTACCACAATTAAAAAATTTCAATGAAGTGAACAAATCTTAAGTGCACCATTGAATGTTTGGCAAATACATAAACCTGAATTACAGAATACAGATTCAGAATATATGTCATCTCCTGCTCCTACCCAGTCAGTTCTTGCCTCTAACCACCACAGAAAGCTGTTTCTAATTTTTTTCCACCAAACATTAGTTTTGCCTGTTCTAGAATTTCATATAAAAGTAACCATACAGCATGAACTCTTGTGCAAGGCTTCTTTCTCTGTGCATGATTTCTTTGAGTTGAATCCATATCGTATCAGTAATTCATTGCTTTCTACTGCTTAGTAGAAATGCACTGAATGAATATACCAGAGTTTAGCGAGTCCCATCATGATGGACACCGGGCTGTTTCCAGTTTGGGGCTATTATGAATAAAGCTGCTGTAAACATTCTTGTACAAGGCTTTCTGTGGACATATGTTTTCAACTCTTTTGGGCAAATACCTAGGAGAGGAATTGCTGGGTCATAGGATAGATGTAGGCTGTTTATAAAGAAACTGCCAGACCTTTTCCCAAAAGTGATTGAGGTAAATGTATTTTTTAAATTTTATCAATGTTTTCTTCAGTTATGTAAGGTGGTGTCTCTTAATGGTCACCACCAGCCAGCCAGCACCTGCTGCAGCCTGGTAAGTTTTAGCTCTTTTGCCAGGGAAAGAAGCCACTGGTCCCATGGAAAGTGAAGCTTGGATGCAGCCCCTCAGAGGAGGGTTTCTGGTCACAAAGGTCATTGTCCAGGTGACTCAGGGGTCCTCCCAGGCTCATTTCATGCACCTCTGCCCCCTGGCCTCATCTTCCTTCTCTTTTGGTCTGAATTGCCTTTAGGGCACTTTCCCATTCAAAGACATGTTCTCAAGGATCGAGGGAACCCTTTTCATTATGAATGAGAGAGCAGATGCAGCTCTGTGCATCATGATGTTTCACGGGATGAAGCAGGAAAAGGACATTTTAATTTTTAACTTCAAATCTTAAAGAAAGTGAAATATAGTCTGAAACTCTAGTCTATGTAACTGACATTTTCTCACCCACTGGAGCACAGGGCAGTAGGTCATTTCAAGGGATGGAGATACAGTGAATCTGTTTCTTTTTCAATGAGGCTGTTAACCAGCTATGAGACCACTCCCTTCTCGAAGTTATTCAGTGAGTCAAAAGGGTCTTTGTGAGTGTAGACACTTCCAACATCCCTGGAGGAGGGACCACAGTAAGATAAGACCCTGGGGAGGGCATTGCCACAGAGGATTTTCCCAGTCTTCTGCTACTTGCTGTGACTGATTTTGTTGTCGGCTAAAACCACCTTACAGAAGTGCGTCAGTTAAGATTAGGCCCAGAAAGAGCTCAAAATATCAATAGCTGAAATAAGGCAGAATTTTATTTCTCTCTTACACAGGAGTCCACAGGCCTGCAGCCCAGGGCTATGACAGCTCCATGACGGCATTCCAAGGCTCATAACAACAGATGAAGGAAGGCCAAGAATGCCCTTGTCCCCACACCAGAGCTCCAGAGGAAACCTGAGCTTACCCTCGCTTTTTAAAGATTTTTTTTTTTTTTAATCTCAAGCCAGATGTTCAACATGGGTAGAGTTAACAAAGAATACATGCTTTTGCCCCATAAGGAGACTTCTTAGCGGTACTGGATATTGTATCTCATTGGCCTGAACTTGATTACATGGCCACACTGTACTGCAGGGGAATCTGAGAAATAAAACCCCCAAATTGGCGTTCTATATTAAACTAAAAGGGGAAAGTGAATGTTGGGAGGTAATTATCAATCTCTGCCACAGCAGCACTGGGGCAGACACATTAGCCTCCATGCATGCACTGTCCAATATGGCAGCCACCAACCACAGAGGGCTTTTGGGCATTGAAAGGTGGCAGGTCCAAATCGGGATAAGCTGTAAGTGTGAAATATACATGGGATTTCAAAAACTTCATAAGAAAAAGAGGATGTAAAAGGGAATTCCCTGGTGATCCAGTGGTTAGACTCTGCGCTTCCACTGCAGAGGGCATGGGTTCAATCCCGGGTGGGGGAACTAAGATCCCGCAAGCCCCTTGCAGCCAAAAAATGACAAATAAAATAAAAGGGTGAACTAAAAAAAAAAAAGAAAAAGAATGTAAAATACCTCTGTTTTTTAATATTGATTACATATTGAAATGATGCCATTTTGAATATACTGGGTTAAATAAATTATGTTATTAAAATGAATTTCACTTGTTTCGTTTTACTTTTTTTTAAATGCAGCTACTAGAAAATTTGAAATTATACACGTGCCTCACATTATATTTCTATTCCATACTGCTGATCTAGAAAATCAGGTAAGGGTCTTCTCACAGGCTCCAGGCTTGGGAAGAGAGACTGACGTGTGAAGTTTAGCCAGGGCAGAAGGAGAGAAAGAGAAACAAAAAGTTCAGAAGGGAAAGCAGGGGAGGAAAGAGGGAGAGAAGGAGGGAGGGAGAGGCAAAGGGGGAAAGGGTTGATTTTCCCCAGGGTAAGCCAAGGAAGAATTTGGAGACACCTTGCGTGATACAGAAGTGTTGAAAAGTGGCTGCATCGAGTGAACCAAAAGGACACCATTTTTCTGATGTTTCTGGCCTGAGAAGCAAAGGGCTGAGCTCTGGGCACTGCACAGAGGAAATCCAGGACCCAAGCTCTGGCACTCGAGGACCTTTTGGAGTGGTCTCAGTAACTCTTGTGTACCCTTTAACCAGAGGCAGTGGCCCTAGGAGACTCTGGCAGCAGGCAGAGCAGGGAGCCTCTGCAGTAGCCTGGCCCCTTGTCACAGACGCCTGAGTGCCTCTGCCGGAAGATGCCGGTGCCTGCACTGGGAGGGCCCCCCAGCACACTGGGTGTGGACTGCCGCAGTGGTCTCGGGACCTGGGGATGGTCAGACAGAAACCTGGCTCCACAGGAAGACCTGGCGACAGATGAAGGAAGGCAAAGAACGCCCTTCTCCGCCCAGAGTGCCCGGGGAAAGAGCTGAGCTTACTCTCTTTAACGATATTTTTATCCCAAGCCAGATGTTAAGCACGGTAGAGTTGGAAAAGAATATAGGAGAGTTGGCAGTTATTTGCTGAATTCAAGCTGAGTAGAGAGCTACCCTAGATCTGCTTTGGGAACTAATTTATCTTGGTTAGTTATCCATATTGATTCATAAGGAAAATAGAGAAAGAAGTTCTTCCCCGGCGTTTTGAGCCCTGCTATGTAGCTAGAGTGACCCCAAAGTCTCTCTGTTCCTTTATAATAGTTTCCACCATCCATAGGTCTTATTGTCATGAGGACAAGTGGAATACAGCATATCGTTAAGTATGTCAGGTTACTGGAAGAAAGGATGCTTTAAGACCCAAACTTTTTTATAATACATAATCATCATCATAATATTTTTATTATTATTAATGCCACTGTAATCCAGTTTCTCTAACTTGAAGTCTTTCATTTGCTATTTAGTAACTTTTAAAAGTCCTATTAAGGGAGTTCCCTGGTGGTCTAGTGGTTAGGATTCTGTGTGTTCACCACTGTGGCCCAGGTTCAATCCCTGGTCAGGGAACTGAGCAGGGCGCAGCCAAAATAAATAAATAAATAACGTAAAAGTGCTATTAAAAATATAATTTTCAGATGAAAACTCTAATTGGAAAAGATACATGCACCCCAATGTTCACAGCAGCACCATTTACAACAGCCAAGACATGGAAGCAACCTAAGTGTCCAGGGGCAGCGGAATGGATAAAGAAGATGTGTTACATATATACAATGGAATATTATTCATCCATAAAAACGAATGAAATTTTGCCATTTGCAGCAACATGGATGGACTTAGAGATTATCATACTAAGTGAAGTAAGTCAGACAGAGAAAGACAAATACCATATGATATCACTTATATGTGGAATCTTAAAAAATGATACAAATGAAATTATTTACAAAACAGAAACAGACTCACAGATGTAGAAAACAAACTTATGGTTACCAAGAGGAAAAGGGGGTGGGAGGGATAAATTAGGAGTTTGGGATTAGCAGATACAAACTGCTATATATAAAATAGATAAACAACAAGGTCCTACTGTATAGCACAGGGAACTATATTCAACATTTTGTAATAACCTATAATGGAAGAGAATCTGAAAAAGATATATATATCTGAATCACTTTGCTGTATACCTGAAACTAACACAATGTTGTAAACCAACTATACCTCAATAAATATATACTTTTCTAAGATTTGGAATTTTGAAACAAAAGTTTTAAGTTTAGATTCTCTAGAAGTTCGAATACACAACTCAGCTGTATTTGGCTATGCCTGGCCATTTAAAAAAATTAGTTATTTATTTACTTGATTGCACCGGGTCTTAGTTGCGCCCCATGGGATCTTCATTACTGTGTACAGGGATCTTAGTTGCGGCATGCGGGACCTAGTTCCCTGATCAGGGATCGAACCCAGGGCCCTCTGCGTTGGGAGCGCAGAGTCTTAACCACTGGACCACCAGGGAAGTCCCTGCCTGGCCACCTTTAAATAGGCATTATGGGGCTTCCCTGGTGGCACAGTGGTTAGGAATCTGCCTGCCAATGCAGGGGACATGGGTTCGAGCCCTGGTCCGGGAAGATCCCACATGCCGCGGAGCAACAAAGCCCGTGCGCCACAACTACCGAGCCTGCGCTCTAGAGCCCGCGACCCACAACTACTGAGCCCACATGCCACAACTACTGAAGCCCATGTGCCTAGAGCCCTGCTCCACAACAAGAGAAGCTACCACAATGAGAAGCTCACACACCACGACGAAGAGTAGCCCCCGTTCGTCCCAACTCGAGAAAGCCTGCGCGCAGCAACGAAGACTCATAGTTCAAAAAAACAGGAGTTATAGGATTTCTACCAATTTCAGCCATCTACTAATGGACCTTCTTGATATTTAGAGTTAAATAATCAAGATATAAAATATAAATATGGGTAAGAGAATTACCGCTTGTCCAACGACAGTCATCGGTTGGAGGTCTAAGTACTTTTTCGATGGAAGCTTGGGGCCCACTGTGATTACTGATAGTGATCAAGTAAGCACAGCAATTGTGTGCAAATCTTTTCACACCTGGGAAATGGCCCCCAAAGGAGTAATTTCAGAATCCTCCAAAACTGCTTAGACAGTTAGGGGTGGAAAGTTTATGATTATTGTTTCTTACTCCTTTCACACTTAGAATGTGACTGTGCTTATTTGAGGACTCAAAAGGGTTAATTTTCTTTTAAAAGGAGGCTGGTGAGCAAGGATCTGGAGGCGACTGCCTTTTAACAACTGCTCCTCCGGCAAGTTGAGCTAGTGCAGGAGAATGAATGCCACTATTATTTAACATGGATTTTTTTTTAAAGCCTAAGGTTCAGTCCTTTTCATTTTATTCAGTAGTAGTGATTCAGTAGTGATTATTCAGTAGTAAAGCTGGAGCTATTCTGTCCCTTAGCTGAAACTAGCTAAGTAGCCATGTTAATTCCCTCTTCTGAGTTACGAAATTCCTGCAGGTAACAAAAGCCCATGGAGGAACTGTCACGTCAAAGAGTTCTAGAACAGGAAGCGACCTCGAAGATCTTCATTCCAGCTTTGCTCCAGCTTTGCGTGTCAAACGTGAAGAATCTTGACGTTGGGAAAAACACCTGCCGCTGGGAACTAACCAGAGGCAGGGCGAGACTGACTCGCATTTCTCTCAGCTCTCTTCAGTGACAGACGTGTGTAATTTTTATTTTTAACAAAAACAGCAGGCACTTATATTATGGATATAATGGCTAAAATAGCTGGTTATTTTAATTAAATAAACGTGCATTTAAATATTAAGCTATAGTTTGTTGCCGACCTGCAAGTCGCACAAACATGCACAAATCCTCCCATCTCTACTCCTCTTCCTCAAGTCTCCTCCACGAAGTGAGTGTCTGCCACCAAGTGAAAGAAATTCAGCACTTCCAGGATCTGAGTTTAGAGGGGAAGGACAGAAGCCGTGGGAATCAGGGGAGCTGACTGGAGGGTAGGGCCCCTAGAACCCCGGTTCTCTTCATTCCCAGACCTGCAGTTTTTTGCACAACTTTTGGTTTTTTTCCCCCCCTACTGAGAAAGAACACTAACCGTAATAAAGTCCACTCTACGCCCCTTGTATCCTGATTTGATTTCTATCAGATATGTTTAAATTCCCTACACCATTTCACCTACAATTTTCCTCTTTAGTGAAAGAAGTTTAGCTCTGCTGGGGTATACCGAGGCAGGAAGGCTAATGCACCTAGGAGAAATTATACCATGCACGCTTCTTTTAGTGTTGGGAGTAGAGTTACCAGAAAAAATAGAGAACGCCCAGTTAAATGTAAATGGATAAACAACAAGGATGTACTTGTAAAAAAAAACATTATTCATTGTTTATCCTACATGCAAATGTCCCTGGACGTCCTGTGTTGCTATTGGCTGACCCCCGGCAGCCCCCATTGGGCGGTACCCAGCTGAGCTCCTCTCCCTGGAGCCTGGCTCAGCTTCCGGCAGCAGAGTTATTGCCAGGCTTGCTTTAGGAGTTGGTTTGAAGTTATTTGGATTTGATGACCTTCTCTCTTTTTCCTTTGTGCAGGAATTCATTTACCAAGACAACTAGAGGAAGTGGTAATCAGATACTGCTTTCTAGAAACTCTGTTTAATAAGCTAAGCAGTGGCAATCTCTTTTTCTCCACCTTCCTTCCGCCTTGGGGATGAGATCATTGGGATAAAGTCATTCTACCTCCTTATTTTAAAATTCTGTTTTCATGCCCTTTAGTGGAATATCATTCTTTAGCGTGGTATTTAGTCAAAAGTCCCATTATTTAGTTATATTAAGCACTTACTTTCTGTTTTCCTTCTGGGACTTGGGAGCAGGAGGTAAAGGGCAGTCTCTCTCTCATGTAGCAGCTGGGATTCGGTGCATTTCTGTAGAGAGAGGTGGGGCCCTTCCAGCTGTCTCCCTGGTATTCCCAGCTGGGCACCCAGTGAGGCTGGGTAGTAACAAGCCGGTGGGTCCAGCATCTGACTGCTCTGCCACCTGCTGCTTGTGTGTCCAAATGCAGTGAGTGACTTAACCTCTCCGTAACTCATGTTCACACCTATAAAATGAGGTTGATGTTGTTACTATGAGGATCACACAGTCAATACAGGCCAAGCCCTCAGAACAGCGCTCAGTAAATATCTGTTAAACAAATCAGTAGATCAGCCTTCCATCCTGGGCAGTTTCTTCTTCTCTTGAGAAGCCATCTGTTACGTGGTTGTAATTGTTCCACCTAACCTACAAGATTACTAAAGGGATGAATTAATAACCCTCAAGGAGTGCAGGTTTTAGAGAAAGTGGTCATTCTGTATGGGAAAATATAAGTTGTTACCATCAGGGAAGAATGCTTTAAAAAATCTGGGAATTTTTCTAAGTCACAAGAAGGATGGAGGGGAGATGGAAGTACCCTTTGCGTTCCTTGGTAACACAGGGAAAGAGGCAACTCCAAAGTATGGAGACCCCGAGCTATTCTGGGTGAGTGGTCCAGGGCGGCTACTCCCAGGCAGGAGTATCCTGCTTCTCCTGCAGAGCTGATTACACCTTCCTTTCTTGCCTCCATGATATTATCACTAAATTGGCAAAGAGAGGATTTGACAACAAGTAAATCTGAAAAGGCAACGACCACAGCACTAATACGAAAGACCGGCGTGTTGTTAAGTGCCAGCAGGTGTGGAGAGATGGGAGCAGCAAGCTTCTCTATCAGGATAAGTGCAACGCAGACAACGGCAAAAAGTTGCAAGAACACAGAAGCACTAAATTGAGAAAGGAGCTTCACACTAATACTCGGTGTGAATGCCTGCTTGGAACAACAGGAGGCATCACTCTCAAGCCCTTAGAAGGGTGGTCGAGTCCGAGCATGAATAGATTTTAAAAGCTCTAGGGGTGGGAGTTCCCTGGTAGCCAAGTGGTTATGATTCCAGGCTTTCGTTGCTGTGGACTGGGTTGAATCCCTGGTTGGGGAACTGAGATCCCACAAGCCGCGCAACCAAAAAAAAGCTCTAGGGGTTAAGAGTAACTTAGTTGGTATATTCTACATCCCACACTTATTTTACTTAATCCTAGCAAAAACCCTACTGCGTAGTTAGTATCTGTTTCTTAACTATAGGAAACTGAGATCCAAGGACACTGATAGCTGGCTCAAGGTCACAGCCAGCGAGGGTGGGTCCTCTCTGTGAGCCCAGGTCTGTGCGGCTCCAAAGACCAGATTCCTTCTGTTATACTAAGTTGTTTCCATCTCCTAAGGCTTCTAGATGCTCAAAGAGAGTTTGAAGATCTCTGCCCTACCTTGGGGTTCTCCCTTAAAAATTTGTTTTTTAAATTGCATAATATACATATAAAATTTTACCATTTTAACCATTTTTTAGCTATATCTCTCTGCATTATTTTTTTAAATTGAAGTATAGTTGATTTACAATGTTGTGTTAGTTTCAGGTGTATGGCAAAGTGATTCAGTTATACAGATCATTTTAACCACATTTAAGGACACAATTCAGTGGCATTAAGTATTGGGTTGGCCAAAAAGTTCATTCGGGTTTTTTCCATACACGCATACAGAAAAACCCGAACGAACTTTTCGGCCAACCCAATACATTTACAATGCTATGCAACCTTCATCATTATTCATTTCAGAACGTTGAAAAATCATCCCAGGGCTTCCCTGGTGGCGCAGTGGTTGAGAATCTGCCTGCCAATGCAGGGCACACAGGTTCGAGCCCTGGTCTGGGAAGATCCCACATGCCGCGGAGCAACTGGGCCCGTGAGCCACAACTACTGAGCCTGCGCGTCTGGAGCCTGTGCTCCGCAACAAAGAGAGGCCGCGATGGTGAGAGGCCCGCGCACCGCGGTGAAGAGTGGCCCCCACTTGCCGCAACTAGAGAAAGCCCTCGCACAGAAACGAAGACCCAACACAGCCATAAATAAATAAATAAATAAATAAATAAATTTAAAAAAATATATATATATATATAAAAGCACCAAATATTAAAAAAAAAAAAAAATCATCCCAAGCAGAAGAGTCTTCCTCCTTAATAGGAATTTTCTGGCCACCAAGAATGAACCATGTGGTCTGGTAAGAGAGTGTTTTTGTTTTATTTTATTTTGTTGTTTTGTTTATAAAAATCCAATGAAGAAACAAAATGAAACAAAAACAAATCACACTTTAGTGATACCTTTAGAATTTAGGGTTACATATAATTTAGAATTATTACTCAATAAAAAAGTGAGATAAATTAGATTTGTGCTTTACACAGTTCTCAAACTAATTTCACCCCAAACCTGGCAGCTATCTGTTGGCATTTCTTCAGGCTGTTTGACCTGAGTATGGCAGGATGTCTCCCGGGCAGAGCACAGCCTCACGGCCCCTCTCAGTTCCACTCAAAACTCCCCTCTCCTGGGAGCCTCCACTAACCAAGAGAAATGTAAATTATCGCAGGCAACACACACCAAAGGAGTCCTGTCCCAAGAGATTCCTTGTGAGATGGCGACATGAAATTCCTGGGTTTCCCACTCTGTAACCCAGTTTTGGTCCAGACAGGGGCTGAAGGAAGAAGACTGGGGTGCTATGTACATGAGGCTAAGGGCCAGAGGGTAAATGGACTCCTCGCTTCACTTTGGCAAAACGGGCCCCAGTCGTGGGTGCAGAGGAAACACTAGGCACTCAGGACTGATGGTGGAGAAAGCCATTTACTGCTTGGGCCCCGTCTAGACAATTCTCCCCACATCAAGAAGACTATACAAACGTCCATCCTGTTATACTTTGGGGCAAAGCTCAGAGGTGGCTGAGAGAGACCTCGGAGAGAGGCCAAGAGCTGCAGGGCAGGAAACAGAGAGCCGGTTCCCAGGAAGTAGGAAGGAAGGCAGGCGTCCTACAAAAGCTTCACCGGAGTAGTTTATGAACCACTTAAAACCTACACTTTGAGCAGTTGTAAACAGAGATGGACAATTAGGGACATAAGGAAACAATTTTTCAACGGTTGACAGTAGGACATCGTGACATAATAGAAAAAATATATATTGGTCTCTGCCCCCAGTCCCTGGCACAGAGCTCCTAAAACCCTGATAATTTCCTAAATGATAAGAGCACTAGAACATCTTTTGTCCTAATGTTTGGTCTTTGACTGGGTTCCTGACACACAGCTCCTAAATCCCTTGGAATTTCCTGGGTGATAGAAGCATCTTGTGTACTAATGAGGCAACTCTTTTTTTTAAATCACAGTATAGTTGATTTACAATATTGTGCCAATATGGAGGCAACTCTTGACGGGCTCCTGGATACTGTCAAGATGGGGGCTGGTCACCAGAAAGACCAAGTCAAGATTAGAAGCTTGGAACTTTCAGCCCCACCTCCCATCCTCCTGGAAGGGGAAAGGGGCAGGAGATTGAGTTCATGATAGGTCATGCCTATGTGATGAAGCCGCCATAAAAATCCCCAAAGTATGGGGTTGGGAGAGCTTCCAGATCAGTGAATGCATCTTACATGCCTGGAGGGTGACACACCCCAACTCCAAGGGGATAGAAGCTCTTGGGCTCAGAACCCTTCCAGAGCTCGCCCTGTGTACCTCTCCATCTGGCTGTTCATTTGTATCTTTCGAAATGTCGTTTATCATAGATCAGCAGTAGTAAGTAAACTGTTTTCCTGGGTTCTGTGAGCTACTGTAGCAAGTTATTGAGCTGGAGGAGAGGGTCATGGGAACCTCTGATTTGTAGCCAAGCTGGACAGAAGTTGTGGGGACCTGGAGACCTACTCCTTGCAATTAGCATCTGAGGTGGGGGCAGTCTTGTGGGACTGAGCCCTTAACCTGTGGGACCTGGACTAACTCCACTGAGATTCAGAAGTGAAGTGAGGGCTTCCCTGGTGGCACAGTGGTTAAGAATCTGCCTGCCAATTCAGGGGACACGGGTTCTAGCCCTGGTCCAGGAAGATCCCACATGCCGCGGAGCAACTAAGCCCGTGCGCCACAACTACTGAGCCTGCACTCTAGAGCCTGTGAGCCACAACTACTGAGCCCTCGTGCCACAACTACTGAAGCCCGAGCGCCTAGAGCCAGTGCTCCAAAACAAAGAGAAGCCACCGCAATGAGAAGCCCCCGCTTGCCGCAACTAGAGAAAGCCCGCGTGCAGCAACGAAGACCCAATGCAGCCAGAAGTAAAATAAATAAAATAAATAAATTAAAAAAAAAAAAAAAGAAGTGAAGTGAATGGTAGGATACCCAGCTGGTGCCAAGAAAATCAGTCGGCGTGGGAAAAAACCCACGCATCTGGAGTCAGATGTATTGCATGTGAGAGGAGAGGAAAACACAGTGCATTTTTCCTAGACAGACACAAAGAAGTAGCTGAACAGAACCTTGAGGACAGAAGAAAAATTAAAAGGACAGAGGATACTTTGTTCTACTTTGTCATATAACAAAGACGACTCTCCTGGATTAACTTTAGTGAACAGAAATTGGAAGTTGGCATGAGAACTCACTCTGGGGAATTCCCTGGCGGTCCAGTGGTTAGGAGTCCGTGCTCTCACTGCCGAGGGCCCGGTTTCAATCCCTGGTCGGGGAACTAAGATCCCACAAGCCATATGGCAGGGCCAAAAACGAAACAAAACAAAAAAAACAAAAAACTAACTCTGTGTTATTTACGGTGTCTTGCGTGTTTGTATTAACTCTCCGGTAGGCTGTGGATCATGCTCACTCCTGGTGAACTCCTTCTGTTGCTTTACCAAGTGTTGATTTAAAGTCCGTGCAGATATTCGATCTACGTAACTCTTTGGATCAAATGGCTCCTTCTAACTACAAGAGCCAAGAGGACGGTTTTGAGAGTGGGGGGTGTAAGCAGTCTTACATTCTGCTGAGTCAGCAGATTTCTTTCTTTCCATGTGGACCATAGGAGATCCGTGGTTGGAAGGATGGGTAGGCTTAGGAGCAGGTCTTCAGCACGTTGGGACAAATTCGAGAGCATGCCAGGCATGGTAAAGGCTGGGAACCCTCGAGAAAAAGACCAACATATTCAAGTGTTAATGTGAAACCATACAAAGAGAGCTGACCCCCTGGTAGGAAGGCTGGAACTTAAAGCCTCATTCTTCCATTTACTGAGTAGGGGACCTTGGGTGGAGTAAGCCTTCAGAGCTACGTTGTAATGCCACCCCTCCTAACTTCCTCAAGAAACAAGTGAGCCTGCACACGTGTGGAACCCGTAAAGCCCTATCGCACTGCCATGCAGTCTTAAATAAGCACATGTGAAACCGTGCAACTCAGACTGGGACTTGAACCCCAGGAGATCACACACCTGGTCTCAGGACTTAATGAAGCTCAGGTTCTTGATGTCTCATTGCAGAAAGAATTCAGCGAGAGACAAAGTGATAGGTAAGAAGTGGATTTATTTAGCGAGAAACACACTCCACAGACAGAGTGTGGGTCAATCTGGAAGACAAGAGGCCCCAAAATACGGCATGGTTAGTTTTTATGGGCTGGATAATTTCATAGGCTAATGAGTGGGAAGATTATTCCAATTATTTTGGGGAAGGGGCAGGGATTTCCAGGAATTGGGCCACTGCCTACTTTTTGACCTTTTATGGTTAGCCTCAGAACTGTCATGGCAGTGGTGGGTATGTCATTTAGCTAATGTATTACAGTGAGCGTATAATGAGGCTCAAGGTCTACTGGAAGTCGAATCTTCCGCCATCTTGGACCTAGTTGGTTTTAACCAGTTTTTGTCACGTGCTATGGCTATGTCATTCTTTTAATGGTTGTGCCCTGTCCCCTTCCTTCCTGTTTCACATGCACACGGGGCTATATTGTTTAGGGCTAGCTTGCCCTGGGGGTTGGATTTATTATAGCCCCCAAGGGCAAGGACTCATGATCCGAGACATGAGACTTATGTGTGTTATGTATGAATAAGCTGAAAGTGATCCCATAATTGTTCCCCTCACCAAGGACAAGCGCTCTGAGTGAATTTTGTAAAACAAACTTCAAGCCTGTCATCTCTATAAAACTCTCATTTGGGTAAACAGAGAGGCTTACAAAGGATTTCACAATAAAGTCAGTGCCAGTATCCAGAAAGATCTTTGTTGTCTATGTAAACTGCTCTGAGTAATAGGCTGCCCTCACAGCATCACAGAACTGGCTGCCCTCTGTGCAGTCTAGGATCCTTTCTTTGCAGAATATGACATTGTCAGGGCATCCAGAAGTGAACAGTTTCTGAGCTTCCGACTCACACTAATTGAAGTCACAAGAGAGAGGTGTACATAATAGAATACCAATTAAGATCAAATGATTAATTAAAACAGGATATCAATTAACTAATAGAAATATCAGTGGGGCAGATACTCCTGTCTGCTGATTGGCACATTCATTCCCTAAAGGCAAATCCATGAAGAAACCTCGTTAAAATGCTCAGCTTCCCGGCAGAACTCAGGTCAGGATGAAGGAGGGTAGGAAGAGACTTGTGCCATTGAGCTCTGCCAGCCTGGGGCTTCCACCTTCAGCTGGGGGTGACCCCATCACACCTACCACCGGGGGCCCACTCCCTCCCCGCTGCCCTCCCGCCCTCCCTGGGAGGTTGCTAAATGAGTAGAGTAGGTCAGAGCCAGAATGTTTTTCAAAAGGAAACAGAAGATTAAAATGCCAGAACACATTTATCTAGCAAGATTTGTTTCATAAAACTTTTGTTTTAGATACTAGCTAGCTAGCTAGCTAGCTGGCTAGATAGTAGATAGATAGAGATAGATAGAATGTGATTACTGGTTCCTATGTGAAAATAATATGGTTCTTGCAGTGGTTACTTTCTAAAACAAATGTATAAATGTTGCTTCTGTCACGACCCTGATAACTTTTATTTAATAAACACTGATTGAGTGCTTACTCTGTACCAACAACTCTTCTCGTAGGGATTACAGTGAGAGGAAGGAATCTGGGAGAGATTAACGCAGGTAATAAGCAAAGAACAATACCCTTTTTCTGGTCCTAGTACATCTGATGACACACTCACACTTCACACAGATATAGCTTTAGATGGGCTCATCTGGTTCCACTGCCCTGGGATGATGCCAAGCCTTGGAGCTGGCCTGTTGCTGACATGTGGTCTCTTAGATGTATCCTTTGCCTGGACGCCTGCTTTCAGCCACTGCCTGTCCAGTTTTCCCCTTACTGTCTCTTTCAGCTCCTCATGGTGTATGTTACCCAAACACATTCTTCAAATAGCCCTGGGGGATTTTTATTCTCTAGTGAAGTATCTAAAGACAGCTAGGCAAAATATCACATAAGTGTACAGTCCAAGGGCCTGAATGAAGGAGACTACTGAATATGATAGCTGGAAGAGATCCTGGAAGTTATCTTTTTGAACTCCCTTATTTTTAGGTGAAGAAACTGAGATCCAAGAAAGCTGTGACTTGTTCAAGGTCAAAGTCATTCAGTAACAGATCTGGCACTATAAATCTGGGTCTTCAGATGCTCTGTCCAGTACTCTGTCTCTCTGCCATGCAGCCTGTCTGTTATGGACAGAATGCTTGTCCCCCTTCCCCACCAAATTCATACTTGGAGGCCCTAACACCTAATGTGATGGTATTTGGAGATGGGGGCCTTTGGGAGATTATTAGAGTTAGATGATGTCATGAAGGTGGGGCCCTCATGATGGGATTAGTGGCCTTATAAGAAGAAAAATTGATCTTTCTTTCTCCATATGCATGTACTGAAGAAAGGCCATGTGAGGATGCAGCAAGAAGGCGGTTGCCTGCAAGCCTGGAAGAAAGCTCTCACCAGGAACTGAATAAGCCAGCACTTTAACCCTGACTTCCAGCCTCCAAAACTATGAGAAATTAAACTTCTGTTGTTTAAATACACCCATCTATGGTATTTTGTTATGGCAGCCTGAGCAGACTAAGACACTGTCCAAAACAAAATCTGACTGAAGAGAATGCTTCTTTTCTGGTTGTTACGCACCATCATTTTGTTATTACATGGTTCCAGGAGATAACAGATGTGGGGAAATTAATGAAGACATTTTCATGATGAAACACTGAAGGAGTTCTATTATTCGTTTGGAGAACACTTTTTTTTTAATAAAGTTATTTATTTATTTATTTTTTGGTTGCATTGGGTCTTTGTTGTTGCCTGTGGCTTTCTCTAGTTGCGATGAGCAGAGGCTACTCTTCGTTGCGGTGCGCGGGCTTCTCATTGTGGTGTCTTCTCTTGTTGTGGATCTTGGGCTCTAGGCGTGTGGGCTTCAGTAGCTGTGGCTCATGGGCTCTAGAGCACAGGCTCAGTAGTTGTGGCGCATGGGCTTAGTTGCTCTGCGGCATGTGGGATCTTCCTGGACCAGGGATCAAACCTGTGTCCCCTGCATTGGCAGGCGGATTCTTAACCACTGCGCCACCAGGGAAGCCCCATTTGGAGAACATTTTTAAAGCATCATTTCACGCATAGTCTTAATCAAGTCTCCAATCTAATCCAATTTCCTTCTTTCTTTCTTTCCTTATTTCATTCATTCATTCATTCAACCAACAATGAGCCCTATTCTGAACCAGGCAGCATTCTAAGTGCTGGTGATATATCAGTGATTCTTAGAGACTAAGCCCCTGCCCTCATGGAACTTCATTACAACAGGGGTGGGGGGATGGGTGGTAGGCACCAAGATGCCCCCCTCAGATCCCCTACACCCCAAACTCTGTCTCGGGGTCTGCCTCCAGGAAACCCAACTCGTCACAAGGACTATTTTATATAAGACTGTCAGTGAAGCGTTTTTGAAAACTAAGGTGATGTTTGAGCATTTGAGTAAAGACTTGGAGAATGTCAGGGAGACAGTCCCAGAGATCTCAGGAAAGTGCATCCAGGGCAGAGGGAATGAAACTGAGCAGGACCCTGCAGCACCCTCCCAGCTACAAAGCTCCTCCTTCTACCCTCCCCACCCTGTTTCTTGTTTGTAGGAAAAGGCTTTAGTCTCCTAGGCCTTCCCTGAGTTCCAAAGAGCAGATTCAAGCAGTTACTAATTAGGGAAGTGAGGGAATGCAGAAACAAAGGAAAAGCAGTCAAGAAACAATGGTTCAATGATAAAACGGAGTCCTAGTTCTGCCTCAAGGGATAACTATCTGATACATATCTTTGAGTTGTTCTGCAGGAACTAAGGCCCCCACCCATGTAGAGGATGGTGACTACCTGCTGACAACCCAGACTGGTCAGAACCAGAAGGCTGATGGTTGAGATTCCTGCAGCACCACCCTGTTACCTCACCACTAACCAATCAGAGGAAGGTCATGCACCCTGCAGCCCTTATCCCGAATGTTGTCTTTAAAAACTCTTCCCTGAAAACCATCAGGCAGTTTGGGTCTTTTGAGCACAAGCCACCTGTTCTCCTTGCTTGGCCCTGCAATAACCCTTTCTCTGCTCTAAACTCTGACGTTTAGGTTTGTTTGGCCTCACTGTGGGTCAGGCACATGGACTTGGCTTCAAAAACATGAAGGCAAAGGCCCTGAGGCAGGGGTGTGTCTGGCAGGTTTCAGGAACAGCAAAGGGGCCAAAAGAGTAAATGGAGCAAATGGAAGAGAAGGGAGGCAGGAAATTAGATGCAAAAAGCATGAGGGGTTGGGGGTGGGGGAATGATACTGTCCCGTTGTGTAGGCATATTTCACAAACAAGGAGCTGCGTTGATTACTGTGGAGAAAAGACTCTGGTTAGAAGTTGTGAGGTAAGAGATCTACAAAGGGAAAGGGCATAGATCAAATGAATAAGAAAAAAACCAAATCTAAACACATTGCCCCACATTTTGTTGAAGGAGTCTCCCAGTCCAGGGCATTTAACAAAGGGTATTTCTATGGAAACAAAACGAAAAACAAAAGATTAATGGTGGGAGCAGGCTATAATCCCAGTTTTTGAGTCCAAGGTGCAGCCAGTCAAGATTTCTAAACATTGTGAAACCATGTAACTCAGATTGGGACTTGAACCCACGGTCTTTTAACTGAGATCACACCTGGTCTCAGGACTTAATGAAGCTCAGGTTCTTGATGTCTCATTGCAGAAAGAATTCAGTGAGAGACAAAGTGACGGTAAGAAGTGGATTTAGTTAGAGAGAAACACACTCCACAGACAGAGTGTGGGCCATCTCAGAAGGCAAGAGTGGCCCCAGAGTACGGGGTTGTCAGTTTTTATAGGGGTGGGTAATTTCATAGGCTAATGAGTGGGAGCAATATTCCAGCTGTTTTGGGGAAGGGGTGGGGATTTCCAGGAATTGGGCCACCGCCCACTTTTTGACCTTTTATGGTCAGCCTTGGAACTGTCATGGTAACTGCAGATGTGTCATATAACATGTGCTAATGTATTACAGTGAGCATATAATGAGGCTCAAGGTCTACTGGAAGTCGAATCTTCCACCATCTTGGACTTAGTTGGTTCTGACCAGTTTATGTCCTTCTTTTAAAGGTTGTGCCCTGCCCCTTTCCTCCTGTTTCAATTGGACTCAGAACACCTTTAGACGGTGGGGTCAGGATGGCAGTGACAATCTGGCAGATTTCTTGGTTTGCAGTTTGGATGTTTTTTTGGTGATGGCATGGACATCAGTCATAATCATTTCCCAGAGCAGAAATTGGAAGACACAGCCCAGACTGTTGTGGTGATGATTTCTTGAGGTTTATATCAAGTCATCAAGCTTCAGCATGCAGGGCTTCAGAAAGAGGGCAACTTCAAGGCAACCTAGTGCACCAATAAGGATCTGGGTGGTCGAGTTTTAGTTTCTGGTGACACCAAGTCAGAAGGGTGGGAGAAAATTGGAAATTTAACTTGGTGTGTTGTAGCCTGATATTGAAGGAAACTCAAAGAACTGAGAATTTGGTAAGGAATGACAAAACGTGCCCAATGGCAGGATTCAGTCCAGTTCACAGGTAGATAATTAAGCCTCAAAGGCAATGAACAGGACTAGAATCTGATCAGCCACAAGGATGGGTTACAGATTTCCACTGACAAATGAAATTTATCTCAGTAGTCACCCCCCCCCACCCCCACTTTTGGTCAAAGATAATCAAAGTAAGATTATTTTTGTTTGCAAAATAAGTCGTCTCATTAAATTTGGTCTTATTATTCACATAAGTGCAGCAAGAATGGTAATTGACCACATAGGCCCGTGAAAGGGAATGCTGCTTGCCATTCCAGTGAACAATGACCACTGCCCACCATCAAGGCATCAGCCACCGCAGCCATCCCTCCCCTGTCCCCCACCATGGTGTGCCCTGAGGGGAATTCAGGATGGAGAAAAACAGGATACTGGCCCTAGATAGTTAAGATGCATATCAAAGGAATAATTTCAATGAGCCCATACTCTTGAATCTTCTCATACATAGAAAAGCACTAAAATCATTAACTTGAGATATCTGTTTTTTGTGATTAGCAGTCATCTTTTGATGTTCGACTACATGGTTTCTTTGTTTTTGCCTCTCAGCAAAAGCTCCTATATATCCTGGCTCCTCCCTTACCTCTTTGGAACAGATCCTTAGAGCTATCTGAGAGGCTGTCTCCCGGGCTATTGTCCTCAGTAAGGTCCTCAAGTAAAACATAACTCACAACTTTTGGGTTGTGTGTTCTTCTTCAGTTGACACGCCTTTTAAAGTTTGCTTTGCTGGAACTTTTCATAAGGAATCTCAGATTGGGCTTTTAAATGCCTCTCAATGGCAGGAAGTTAAGAACTTGCCACAATACTTCACCTGCAGTACCTATAGATTTGGGTGAATTCTTTTCTTTTCAAGTTTCCCAGAGTATCCTAAGGTTCCTGCACCAGCCAGGAAGCGACCTTCCTCACTCACCTGTTAGCCTGGGAACTCCATAATCCAGGCTCGTGTTTCCAAGAGAGATTTGTAAGCACTGACTCCATAAACTCATCTTAGTTCCTTAAAAATGTCTTTCATGTCTGATTCTATGCATATCATTCTTAAATATGACATTCCAGTCAAAGCCTTGGCTATATAACTGATGTTTCCAATTATGTCCTGTTATAGGAAGAAAGATTCTTATTACACTCGTGTAAGTAATTATATTTCTATGAAAATAAGAATACTCAATGACAGTTTCTGAATTCTGGAGGGAATCAGGCAGAGAGAAAGATAAATGTTTCATTTCTGTTTACAAAAGTATAATCTGTTAAATTGTCATGCGTTATAGATAACTTAAGAGAAAAGAGAAAGGAGTTCCTTGAATCCAGGGTACAGAACATTAAACCAACAGCAGTGTTACAAACAAAAGCCATGATTCTCCTTCATCAGTTCATTTAGTTCCATGTAATTATTTCTTGTTCTGCTTGATCTTGGTTGGTGGTTTTATGAACTCATCAGCTTCTCCACTACGGTTCTGACAATCTTTACTCAGTTCCAGGGTATGATCTCAAAGTTATTTAAGCAATGTTATCAGAAGCCTGTACCCCAGAGCATCTTATGTAGTCCTTTCCATAGATCTCCAAGACAGTCCCTGTTGGAGAGCAGAATTTGCCACCCCAAAATATGTCTCTGTGGCCTATTAAGCTGGTTATTTTCTCAGAAACAGCAGATGTGGGGAAAACTCTGAAAACCAAGTAGGAGTTACCCTTTTGCAAGAAACATCGACATTTGTAAGGGAAATCTCCCTTTGTAAGGGTGCCTCCCTCATTGTACCAAGAAGAGGAGGATGACCAAATCTCTAGAAACTTATCAATGGAAAAGGCAAAGACTTAAATCTGCATCACTACCTTACCCTTGTTTACTGTGCTTTTCCTGGTAGCCTCCCATAACTGACTCTCCCTCCTCAACATCCTCTTCTGTCTTTAGCTGAGGATGGTATTTAAGGTGAGGGTTTCAGCCATTTTGGTGAGTTACTCAGTTTTTCTGGGTCTCTCCCATGTACAAATGTTATTAAACTTTTGTTTGATTTTCTCCTGTTAATCTATCTCAGGTCAATTTAATTCTCTGCCAGCCACAAGAACCTAGAAGCATAGATGAAAATTTCCTCTGTGATACCCCTGTTGTTGAAGAAAAGCGCCTTGGCTGATAGCTAATTGGAAGAGCTTTCAGGAAGCATGAGAGTAAAACAATGATTGTTTGCAAATGACAAAAGACTTAAAATGGCCATGGGTAAAGATCTGATGAGACTTCACTATAAAAATAATGCATTTTCACAAGGAAATTTCGTTGTATTTGTGACATACATCATTTTAAAAAAATAACTGGAATTATGGCTGATAACATTATACTGTGGTTGTTGTCTGCTACCAGTGAAGGCAATAACACGACACGTCATGGACACTGACAAATTTCTAGGAATTTCATACAATTCCTGAAATATTTATATTAATAACATTTACCCATACAAATATAACCTAGGGAAGGTTAAGCATCTCTCCATATTTGACAAAGCTTTTCATACAATTCAACATATCAAATAAACCTAATTATTTTTAACATTTCTCTTTTTACAAGGTGAAAGAGCAAACCCTTTGGAATTTTCCGGGGGAGCCTCTGGGAAATCTCAAAGTCAGTTTAAGAACAAGACTTCATTTAGGATTTGATTTTTCAAAAGGCAAAAATATCAAAGGTTGTTTGAAATGTCAAAAAGTTTGAACACTTGATTAAATATGTTCAGAGATCACTGTGAAACAATACTTAGTTATGTATTTAACCAAAGTGACAATAAAAAACTTCAAAAGTAAGTGTAGGAGGTAACGTAACTACAAGACAAACAGCTGTTTTGAAAGTGAAAAGACTTTCTTTTCTTAAATAATCAAGGACATGATAAAGACAACAGAGGAAATTATTCTAAGACACAGAATCTTTGTTTCCTAGGCAGATTACTTAAAAGGTTAAAACAAAACAAAAAAGTATTATAATCTCTTATTAAGAGCAGACCAATAGTCCATAAAAACGTGGTCACTTTAACAGAAAGAGAAAATTAAACTCTAGTTTTACATTTAGGTATATTAACACTAAAACTCATTTTTGAAAACCTTGTATGTAAACCCATCCATCCTTAGACAGCTTTGACCATGCAACATAAAATTCCTTTTCCACAAACACTACAAATTTTCATATCTATTCAAGTTTTGCCCTACTCTTTCTCCCTCTGGCACAGCCAGTCATTTTAAGACAAAATCGCTCTTTTTTTTTCTTAACAAAAACACATCCTGTACTACTTGCATACTTTTCATACAAAATTGTTTCCCTTCACTCTTATTATTTCTAGTAGTTTCATTTACATATATTGATTACAATTAAGTTCTGTCATTAGTAACTTTTACAGAAAACTAAGTAGAAAATTCTGAACTTAATTCAGAAAGCCAACATTCTGTAGCAGAATAGCAAAGTTTAGGGATATACCATCTCACAATTTTTATATGCTTCCTCGTAATACAATTTTTCACTGTGGCAAAAAGAACATGTTTATTAATAGACCCGAATATCGTTCGTCTCTGTAAAAATAAGAAGCCAAAAGTATATAAACTTTAACTTATGTTTAATAATGAATATTTCAGGAATTTCTTGCATAGAAATGGTCTAGATTTTTAATGACTATCTATTGCTTAACTTAGTCTAACTCTAAGGTTGCAAGTTACCAGAAAGATTTTGGAAATTATTTTAAGGCAGACATATTACAAAACATAACTATTGCTGAAAAGTCCATTTATAAAACTGTTATCCCAATTATATGCATTTAATATCTGTGTTCTTAACAATCATGCTTGGAGTATTTACAAAAATTTCGTAAGACATTAAACAAAGCCAGCCATCACCTCAAGTTATTTTCCTGTTAACTAATCTTACTACACATGCATGCTAGGCAAGTATCCAGAAGAAAAAGAAAATCACAAAAGCAAAAAACCTAAAAAATTTAAATATGTTTGTTTTTTTCATTTTTATTGCACCTTTACTTGTACTTTATTCTTTAAGTTGAATTTATATTTTTTTATAATTTTCAACATCTAGCAGATATAGTATAAATTCACTTGACAAGAAAACCCAAGTAGAATAAAATGAATGCTTAATGCTGATAACTCAGAAGACATACCTATTTTTATTAAACCAACAATACCAAAACAGTCTTATTTACCAAAGATTCACCCAAATTATTTGAACTTGAAAAACATATGGGTTAGTTCCAACACTTCTAGGACTATTAGGAATATTTTAACTCAAATAAGTGCTTATTACCTCTCTATAAGTTAATTAGAATTAAGCTCCTTTAAGGGATTTTACAAATGAATTTGGCAATACCATCCACAGGTAGGAAAATATCACCTATACATAAATACACACATAAACATACAGGCAGATGCAAATAGAGATCTTATGTCTTTTATTCTAAAATTTTAACCATGAGTCAGGCATAAACACAGTAATACAAAGTTCATTAGTTTTTACATAAAGTTTACATCTTATCTTTGCTTCACTTTATATTTCATCCAAATTGTGTTTCTCGCAAATGGGACAAGTTGAGGTTATCTGTTCAATACGAGGGTTAAAACTTCCCACCAATATTTATGAGAGAGACTTTTAAGATTTTCGTTTGCCCTGACATATAATCTTATGGAGGCTGTGGACTAAGTTTTATTTTAGGCAAGGGACTAAGGAGCTATCTGGATAAAATCTCCAGTCTGTTTCCAATCAGCCTTTATACCTTCAGGTGGTTCCTTCTGGGGATCCCCGAGTCCCTCAAGAGCCCCTAATGGGGGCAGGGGGCCTAAAGCTCAAGTGACCATAGGGAGATGAGAGGCTGGAGAGGAAGGGAAAGGTCTGGCAGTGATGGGCAGAGGAATGGAGGAGGTAGGAGTCTGAATGGGGACATAGCAAAGGAGCTTGAAGGGAACCTTGAAAGTGGTAAAAAGATGGAGGAGGAACGGAGATAATAGGAAGGGAGAGGTCTTAGAGGAGCCAATTTGGGGAGGTCTAAGTTTCCCAAAGGGGCCATCGAAGTTCCAAACTATCCTTTGCAAAATCATACCAATAAGAAGCCAATAAGTTAGGGCCGTACTGGTGAAGCATGTGGTCAGCAGAAGGGGTGAGGGTTTCAGTTGACTGAGAAGTGACAGTGACAGGCAAGTAGTGAGGACAGAGGGGTCTCCAAAAAAGTTAGGAAGAACTTCCAGTCCAAGAATTACATTCCAAACAAATAAGCCTGGGAGTCTAACTCAACTTCAAAGAGTATACTTATTCCAATAAGCTTTTTTTAATGGCTTAAATGGATGCAAGAGGCACCCCCAAAGAGGGTGCAGAAGATGAAGCCTCCATATCCAAAGATAGCCAAGGACAAAGAAATCAAAGACCCCCACTGCTTCAGGCAGTAAGAGTGCTATTTAGGTATTCATGTCTCCAATCTCCTATAAAAGGGACACACCTCTGATCACAGACCTACTCATCCATGGTACTGGGCAAGTGATACCGAGACGGGAATCTTAGCACTACACAGGCAATGGGAAAAGAGACGACAAGGGTCTTTACAGGCTGAGATCCTTTAGGAGTCAGACTCAGACAAACCTCCTGAGAGCAGGCAACAATTGGTAGAAAGTGTTGCTTGTGTATCTCAAGTCTCAGCCCCTAAACTGATGACTGGTTGCCTCGAAGGACAGACCCAACAATCTGCACACACACCCCTCCCCCTGGCAGGTAGATGCTCTCTGGATCCAAGCCAGGCTCTCAGGATGTAAAGTTAAGTCAGAAGGAGAACCCCACACAGTTTCACTGGTGATCCACACCACAGTTTGTCTAAGTGGACACCAGTCTGGTAAAAACCATAAATTCACTTTTCTGTGACGCCAGCTCAAACAACAGGCTTCGAGGACCTATGCTTGTGTTCCACCCTCTGATTCTTCTCCTTATGAGAAAGAAAAACACAAAAGACAGAGATAGGTGGACAAAACACAATGGCTATTTATAACAAGAGTCATAATACCCAAAGATCTAGTTCTAATCAAAAAGTTTTCTCCTGTAGAAAACTCTAATTCAAAAAGATACATGCACCCCAATGTTCACAGCAACACTATTTACAATAGCCAAGATATGGAAGCAACCTAAATGTCCGTCTACAGATGAATGGATAAAGAAGATGTGGTACACTGGCACAAACACAGAAATATAGATCAATGGAACAGGATAGAAAGCCCAGAGATAAAGTCATGCACATATGGTCACCTTATCTTTGATAAAGGAGGCAAGAATATACAGTGGAGAAAAGACAGCCTCTTCAATGAGTGGTGCAGGGAAAACTGGACAGCTACACATAAAAGAATGAAATTAGAACACTTCCTAACACCACACACAAAAATAAACTCAAAATGGATTAAAGACCTAAATGTAAGGCCAGACACTATAAAACTCTTAGAGGAAAACACAGGAAGAACCCTCTTTGACATAAATCACAGCAAGATTCTTTTTGACCCACCTCCTAGAGAAATGGAAATAAAAACAAAAATAAACAGATGGGACCTAATGAAACTTAAAAGCTTTTGCACAGCAAAGGAAACCATAAACAAGACGAAAAGACAACCCTCAGAATGGGAGAAAATATTTACAAACGAATCGACAGACAAAGGATTAATCTCCAAAATATATAAATAGCTCATGCAGCTCAATATTAAAAAACCAAACAACCCAATCCAAAAATGGGCAGAAGACCTAAATAGACATTTCTCCAAAGAAGACATACAGATGGCCAAGAAGCACATGAAAAGCTGCTCAACATCACTAATTATTAGAGAAATGCAAATCAAAACTACAGTGAGGTATCACCTCACACCAGTCAGAATGGCCATCATCAAAAAATCTACAAACAATAAATGCTGGAGAGGGTGTGGAGAAAAGGGAACCCTCTTGCACTGTTTGTGGGAATGTAAATTGATACAGCCACTATGGAGAACAGTATGGAGGTGCCTTAAAAAACTAAAAATAGAACTACCATATGACCCAGCAATCCCAATACTGGCATATATCCTGAGAAAACCATAATTCAAAAAGAATACCACAATGTTCATGGTAGCACTATTTACAATAGCCAGGACATGGAAGCAACCTAAGTGTCCACTGACAGATGAATGGATAAAGAAGATGTGGCACATATATACAATGGAATATTACTCAGCCATAAAAAGAAATGAAATTGAGTTATTTGTAGTGAGGTGGATGGACCTAGAGACTGTCATACAGAGTGAAGTAAGTCAGAAAGAGAAAAACAAATACCGTATGCTAACACATATATATGGAATCTAAAAAAAGTGGTTCTGAAGAACCTAGGGGCAGGACAGGAATAAAGACGCAGATGTAGAGAATGGACTTGAGGACACAGGGAGGGGGAAGGGTAAGCTGGGACAAAGTGAGAGAGTGGCATGAACATATATACACTACCAAATGTAAAATAGATAGCTAGTGGGAAGCAGCCGCATAGCACAGGGAGATCAGCTCAGTGCTTTGTGTCCACCTAGAGGGGTGGGATAGGGAGGGTGGGAGGGAGACGCAAGAGGGAGGAGATATGGGGATATATGTATATGGATAGCTGATTCACTTCATCATACAGCAGAAACTAACACACCATTGTAAAGCAATTATACTCCAATAAAGCTGTTTAAAAAATAAATAAATAAAATAAAATAAAGAATAGCTGTCAGTTACCATGTTAAAAAAAAATGTGGTACATATGCACAATGGAATATTACTCAGCCATAAAAAAAATAATGCTATTTGCAGCAACATGGATGGACCTAGGTCATACTAAGTGAAGTAAGTAATACTAAGTGAAGTAAGTCAAACAGAGAAAGACAAATATCATACAATATCATTTATATGTGGAATTTTAAAAAATGATACAAATGAACTTATTTACAAAACAGAAACAGACTACAGATATAGAAAATAAACTTATGGCTACCAAAGGGGAAAGTGGGGGGAGGGATAAATTAGGAGTTTGGGATTAGCAGACACAAACTATTATATATAAAACAGATAAACAATAAGGTCCTACTGTATAGCACAGGGAACTATATTCAATATCTTATAATAAACTAGAAGGAGAATGAATCTGGAAAAGAATATATATATATATATGTATATATATATATACACACACACACACACACACACATATATATATATATATATGTAACTGAATCACTTTGCTGTACAGCAGAAACTAACACAACATTGTAAATCAACTATACTTCAATTTTTTAAAAAAATGAAAAAAAGAGTTTTCTCCTGTAAATCTAAAGTTTGGAAAATCCCTTTTAGAAAAGACACGGAAAGTCTCTTAACACCCTCACTCAACTGGACCCTGAACAGAGATACGGGAATTTGAGTGGTGAGTTTATCTTTGCTGCCTTGATTAGAGGTCCTGGGATCTCAGCTACCATCTCCAGAGCAGGAGTCCCAACCATCCCATCCTCATGCCCAAAACTTTCAGAAGGAAAAATTTTCCTCTACCACTTAAGTTCAAATGGTCATGGGGCCTGAGAATTAATTGATGATAGACAGATTAACAGGAGAAATGGCAAGTGCACATGGGAATATTCATAATGAGTAACTCAGTGAATAGCCAGAGGTAAAGGTTTATACACCAACTTAACAAAAAAAGAGGTGAGGCATTGGGCTTCAATGGGAAATTACGGAAGGTTCTATTAGACTTTCTGATGCTAATGGTGGCTGAATTTGCACTTCCTGGTGCTAAAGGCCAGTCTTCTCCCAAACTGGAAATTCCATCAGAGGGAGGGGTCAATGGCAGCTGTATTTTCAAGAGACTCTGCTTAAGTTCAGATAATGTTTTTCTGGGGTTGCTGATTGTTCAGATGTTTTAAGTTTAAAGCAATTTTCAAATCACTTTGGTAGGGTGCTAGTCCCTTCACTGGCAAGCTATGTGAGTTGGGTGGGACTGTTCTCTAGCCAGGAGCAAGAGTCATTGGACACAGAAGGCTTGCTCTGAGAGAAAAGGACCCCATAGAGTTGAGAGCCCAATCACATGATTTCCAGGGAACTTGTCTAGCACAAAGTATGTCACTTGAATTACCTTGGAAGTTATATATCAATAGTCACAAACACAGAATTCAAATGGATATCACTTTCATAGCCCACAAGAGTTAAGAGAGTGTAAGAATAAGAAAGAATGTAAGAATCAAAGAAAATTCAAAATTCTTTTGAGAGTCAATGAAAATACTATTATAGGGACTTCCCTGGTGGTGCAGTGGTTAAGAATCCACCTGCCAATGCAGGAGACACAGGTTCGATCCCTGGTCCGGGAAGATCCCACATGCTGCAGAGCAACTAAGCCCATCAGCCACAACTACTTAACCTGCGTGCCACAACTACTGAAGCCCACACGCCCAGAGCCCGTGCTCTGCAACAAGAGAAGCCACTGCAATAAGAAGCCTGTGCACCGTAACGAAGAGTAGCTCCTGCTCGCTGCAACTAGAGAAAGCCCGCACACAGCAACGAAGACCCAACACAGCCAAAAAATTAATTAAATAAATAAATTTATTTTTTTTAAAAAAGAAAATACTATTATATATATTTAAGAGCCAAAAAAATGCAAAATCAAATCAAGTGATATGGAACTGGCAGATTCCTCCAAGGCAAGAATAAGAGGAGTCTTGGTCTTGGGCTATTTGACCCATTTGGCTAATGCTTTCTTGCAGTTAAGGAGTAATTGGCATAGCAACTGCAAATAGAATTCAGTTCCTCACAAATAAGAATTCAGTTAGCATCCTGGTTGAAATATTTGGTGATTATACAACTTCAAGCCATAACTACATGGGAAAATTGTAGCTTGAGTGGGAAGTGCCTTGTAACCCTAAGAAGATTTGAGGAAACCAAACTCATGGTATTTGTATTTTTCCCTTAAGGAATTTGTACATATTTGGTGTTTTATATACTTGTCATGTTATAAGATGATTGAAGTATTATAGTAACTGCCTTGTAAATCCAATTTAAGATGTGCAAATACATAATTGATTCAGACACATAAGTTTAGACCCAGAACTGATTTAAGAGAACTTCACATTCAACAAATTATAAGTTTAATTTAACATATCATATTCATAAGAATTATATAGTGGGCTCACTCCCTCTTGTGAGAACACCAGAATCACAAGTAGCTGCTGGACAATCATCGACAGGAAGACACTGGAATTCACCAAAAATGATACCCCACATCCAAAGAGAAAGGAGAAGCCACAATGAGACAGTAGGAGGGGTGTAATCACAGCAAAATCTAATCTCATAACTGCTGAGTGGGTGACTCACAGACTGGAGAACACTTATACCACAGAAGTCCACCCACTGGAGTGAAGGTTCTGAGCCCCACGTCAGGCTTCCCAATCTGGGGGTCCGGCAACGGGAGGAGGAATTCCTAGAGAATCAGACTTTGACAGCTAGTAGGATTTGATTGCAGGAATTTGACAGGACTGGGGGAAACAGAGACTCCACTCTTGGAGGGCACACACAAAGTAGTGTGTGCATTGGGACCCAGGGAAAGGAGCAGTGACCCCAGGGGAGACTGAACCAGACCTACCTGCTAGTGTTGGAGGGTCTCCTGCAGAGGCGGGGTGGCTGTGGCTCACCGTGGGGACAAGGACACTGGCAGCAGAAGTTCTGGGAAGTACTCCTTGGTGTGAGCCCTCCCAGAGTCTGCCATTAGCCCCACCAAAGAGCCCAGGTGGGCTCCAGTGTTGGCTTGCCTCAGGCCAAATAACCAACAGGGAGGGAACCCAGCCCCACCCATCAGCAGTCAAGCGGATTAAAGTTTTACTGAGCTCTGCTCACCAGAGCAACAGTCAGCTCTACCCACCACCAATCCCTCCCATCAGGAAACCTGCACAAGCCTCTTAGATAGCCTCATCTACCAGAGGGCAGACAGCAGAAGCAAGAAGAACTACAATCCTGCAGCCTGTGGAACAAAAACCACATTCACAGAAAGATAGACAAGATGAAAAGGCAGAGGGCTATGTACCAGATGAAGGAACAAGATAAAACCCCAGAAAAGCAACTAAATGAAGTGGAGATAGGCAACCTTCCAGAAAAAGAATTCAGAATAATGATAGTGAAGATGATCCAGGACCTCGGAAAAAGAATGGAGGCAAAGATCGAGAAGATGCAAGAAATGTTTAACAAAGACCTAGAAGAATTAAAGAACAAACAAACAGAGATGAACAATACAATAACTGAAATGAAAACTACACTAGAAGGAACCAATAGCAGAATAACTGAGGCAGAAGAACAGATAAGTGACCTGGAAGACAGAATGGTGGAATTCACTGCTGCAGAACAGAATAAAGAAAAAAGAAAGAAAAGAAATGAAGACAGCCTAAGAGACCTCTGGGACAACATTAAACACAACAACATTCGCATTATAGGCGTCCCAGAAGGAGAAGAGAGAGAGAAAGGACCAGAGAAGATACTTGAAGAGATTATAGTCAAAAACTTCCCTAACATGGGAAAGGAAATAGCCACCCAAGTCTAGGAAGCACAGAGAGTCCCATACAGGATAAACCCAAAGAGAAACACACTAAGACACATAGTAATCAAACGGGCAAAAATTAAAGACAAAGAAAAATTATTGAAAGCAGCAAGGGAAAAACGACAAATAACATACAAGGGAACTCCCATAAGGTTAACAGTTGATTTCTCAGCAGAAACTCTACAAGCCAGAAGGGAGTGGCATGATATACTTAAAGTGATGAAAGGGAAGAAACTACAACCAAGATTACTCTACCCAACAAGGATCTCATTCAGATTCGATGGAGAAATCAAAAGCTTTAGAGACAAGCAAAAGCTAAGAGAATTCAGCACCACCAAACCAGCTCTACAACAAATGCTAAAGGAACTTCTCTAAGTGGGAAACACAAGAGAAGATAAGGACCTACAAAAACAAACCCAAAACAATTTTAAAAATGGTCATAGGAACATACATATCGATAATTACCTTAAACGTGAATGGATTAAATGCTCCAACCAAAAGACACAGGCTTGCTGAATGGATACAAAAACAAGACCCATATATATGCTGTCTACAAGAGACCTACTTCAGACCTAGGGACACATACAGACTGAAAGTGAGGGGATGGAAAAAGATATTCCATGAAAATGGAAATCAAAAGAAAGCTGGAGTAGCAATACTCATATCAGATAAAATAGACTTTAAATTAAAGAATGGTACAAGAGACAAGGAAGGACACTACATAATGATCAAGGGATCAATCCAAGAAGAAGATATAACAATTATAAATATATACGCACCCAACATAGGAGCACCTCAATACATAAGGCAACTGCTAACAGCTGTAAAGGAGGAAATCGACAGTAACACAATAATAGTGGGGGACTTTAACACCTCACTTACACCAATGGACAGATCATCCAAAATGAAAATAAATAAGGAAACAGAAGCTTTAAGTGATACAATAGACCAGATAGATTTAATTGATATTTATAGGACATTCCATCCAAAAACAGCAGATTACACTTTCTTCTCAAGTGCACACGGAACATTCTCCAGGATAGATCACATCTTGGGTCACAAATCAAGCCTCAGTAAATTTAAGAAAATTGAAATCATATCAAGCATCTTTTCTGACCACAACTCTGTGAGATTAGAAATGAATTACAGGGGAGAAAACGTAAAAAATACAAACACATGGAGGCTAAACACTACGTTACTAAATAACCAAGAGATCACTGAAGAAATCAAAGAGGAAATCAAAAAATACCTAGAGAAAAATGACAATGAAAACACGACAATCCAAAACCTATGGGATGCAGCAAAAGCAGTTCTAAGAGGGAAGTTTATAGCTATACAAGCCTACCTCAAGAAACAAGAAAAATCTCAAATAAACAATCGAACCTTATACCTAAAGGAACTAGAGAAAGAAGAACAAACAAAACCCAAAGTTAGCAGAAGGAAAGAAATCATAAAGATCACAGCAGAAATAAATGAAATAGAAACAAAGAAAACAACAGCAAAGATCAATAAAACTAAAAGCTGGTTCTTTGAGAAGATAAACAAAATTGATAAACCATTAGCAAGACTCATCAAGAAAAAGAGGGAGAGGACTCAAACCAATAAAATTGGAAATGAAAAAGGAGAAGTTGCAACAGACACTGCAGAAATACAAAGCATCCTAAGAGACTACTATCAGCAACACTATGACAATAAAATGGACAACCTGGAAGAAATGGACAAATTCTTAGAAAGGTATAACATTCCCAGACTGAACCAGGAAGAAATAGAAAATATGAACAGACAAATCACAAGTAATGAAATTGAAACTGTGATTAAAAATCTTCCAACAAACAAAAGTCCAGGATCAGATGGCTTCACAGGTGAATTCTATCAAACATGTAGAGAAGAGCTAACACCCATCCTTCTCAAACTCTTCCAAAAAATTGCAGAGTAAGGAACACTCCCAAATTCATTCTACGAAGCCACCATCACCCTGATACCAAAACCAGACAGAGGTACTACAAAAAAAGAAAATTACAGACCAATATCACTGATGAACATAGATGCAAAAATCCTCAACAAAATACTAGCAAACAGAATCCAACAACACATTAAAAGGATCATACACCATGATCAAGTGGGATTTATCCCAGGGATGCAAGGATTCTTCAATATACGCAAATCAATCAATGTGATACACCATATTAACAAATTGAAGAATAAAAACCATGTGATCATCTCAATAGATGCAGAAAAAGCTTTTGACAAAATTCAACACCCATTTATGATAAAAACTCTCCAGAAAGTGGGCATAGAGGGAACCTACCTCAACATAATAAAGGCCATATATGACAAACCCACAGCAAACATCATTCTCAATGGTGAAAAACTGAAAGCATTTCCTCTAAGATCAGGAACAAGACAAGGATGTCCACTCTCGCCACTATTATTCAACATAGTTTTGGAAGTCCTAGCCACGGCAATCAGAGAAGAAAAAGAAATAAAAGGAATACAAATTGGAAAAGAAGAAGTAAAACTGTCACTGTTTGCAGATGACATGATACTATACATAGAGAATCCTAAAGATGCTACCAGAAAACTACTAGAGCTAATCAATGAATTTGGTAAAGTTGCAGGATACAAAATTAATGCACAGGAATCTCTTGCATTCCTATACACTAATGATGAAAAATCTGAAAGAGAAATTAAGGAAACACTCCCATTTACCATTGCAACAAAAAGAATAAAATACCTAGGACTAAACCTACCTAGGGAGACAAAAGACCTGTATGCAGAAAACTATAAGACACTGATGAAAGAAATTAAAGATGATACCAACAGATGGAGAGATATACCATGTTCTTGGATTGGAAGAATCAATATTGTGAAAATGACTATACTACCCAAAGCAATCTACAGATTCAATGCAATCCCTATCAAATTACCAATGGCATTTTTTATGGAACTAGAACAAAAAATCTTAAAATTTGTATGGAGACACAAAAGATGCTGAAAAGCCAAAGCAGTCTTGAGGGAAAAGCACGGAGCTGGAGGAATCAGATCCCTGACTTCAGACTATACTACAAAGCTACAGTAATCAAGACAATATGGTACTGGCACAAAAACAGAAACATAGATCAATGGAACAAGATAGAAAGCCCAGAGGTAAACCCACACACCTATGGTCAACTAATCTATGACAAAGGAGGCAAGGATATACAATGGAGAAGGGACAATCTCTTCAATAAGTGGTGCTGGGAAAACTGGACAGCTACATGTTAAAGAATGAAATTAGAACACTCCCTAACACCATACACAAAAATAAACTCAGAATGGATTAGAGACCTAAATGTAAGATCGGACACTATAAAACTCTTAGAGGAAAACATAGGAAGAACACTCTTTGACATAAATCACAGCAAGATCTTTTTTGATCCACCTCCTAGAGTAATGGAAATAAAAACAAAAATAAACAAATGGGACCTAATGAAACTTAAAAGCTTTTGCACAGCAAAGGAAACCATAAACAAGACGAAAAGACAACCCTCAGAATGGGAGAAAATATTTACAAACGAATCGACAGACAAAGGATTAATCTCCAAAATATATAAATAGCTCATGCAGCTCAATATTAAAAAAACAAACAACCCAATCCAAAAATGGGCAGGAGACCTAAATAGACATTTCTCCAAAGAAGACATACAGATGGCCAAGAAGCACATGAAAAGCTGCTCAACATCACTAATTATTAGAGAAATGCAAATCAAAACTACAATGAGGTATCACCTCACACCAGTTAGAATGGGCTTCATCAGAAAATCTACAAACAACAAATGCTGGAGAGGGTGTGGAGAAAAGGGAACCCTCTTGCACTGTTGGTGGGAATGTAAACTGATACAGCCACTATGGAGAACAGTATGGAGGTTCCTTAAAAAACTAAAAAGAGAATTACCATATGATCCAGCAATCCCACTACTGGGCATATACCCAGAGAAAACCACAATTCAAAAAGACACATGCGGGCTTCCCTGGTGGCGCAGTGGTTGAGAATCTGTCTGCCAATGCAGGGGACATGGGTTCGAGCCCTGGTCTATGAAGATCTCACATGCCACGGAGCAACTAGGCCCGTGAGCCACAACTACTGAGCCTGCGCGTCTGAAGCCTGTGCTCTGCGACAAGACAGGCCGCGATAGTGAGAGGCCCGCGCACCATGATGAAGAGTGGCCCCCGCTTGCCGCAGCTGGAGAAGGCCCTCACACAGAAATGAAGACCCAACACAGCCAAAAGCAAAAAATAAAAAATAAATTAAAAAATAAAAATAAATAAATAAATCAATTAATTAATTAAAAAAAAAAAGACACATGCACCCCAATGTTCATTGCAGCACTATTTACAATAGCCAGGTCATGGAAGCAACCTAAATGCCCATCGACAGACGAATGGATAAAGAAGATGTGGTACATATATACAATGGAATATTACTCAGCCATAAAAAGGAACGAAATTGGGTCATTTGTTGATATGTGGATGGATCTAGAGACTGTCATACAGAGTGAAGTAAGTCAGAAAGAGAAAAACAAATATTGTATATTAACGCATATATGTGGAACCTAGAAAAATGGTACAGATGAACCAGTTTGCAGGGCAGAAATTGAGACACAGATGTAGAGAACAAACGTATGGTGACCAAGGGGGGAAAGCCGTGGGGGGGTGGGGGTGGGGGTGGGGGTGGGGGTGGTGGTGTGATGAATTGGGTGATTGGGATTGACATGTATACACTGATGTGTATAAAACTGATGACTAATAAGAACCTGCTGTATAAAAAAATAAATAAAATTAAATTTTAAAAAAAAAGAGAATTATATAGTGGGACTTCCCTGATGGCTCAGTGGTTAAGAATCCACCTGCCAATGCAGGGGACACGGGCTCGATCCCTGGTCCGGGAAGATCCCACATGCTGCAGAGCAACTGAGCCCGTGCGCCACAGCTACTGAGCCTGCGCTCTAGAGCCTGCGAGCCACAACTATTGAGCCTGAGAGTTGCAACTACTGAAGCCCGTGTGCCTAGAGCCCGTGCTCCACAACAAGAGAGGCCACCGCAATGATAAGCCCGCACACCGCGACTAAGAGTAGCCCCCGCTCGCTGCAACTAGAGAAAGCCCACACGCAGCAATGAAGACCCAATGCAGCCAAAAATTAAAAAGTAAATAAAATAAATAAATTAAAAAAAGAGAATTATATAGTGTTCAGGAAGGTTTTATTTATTTATTTTATTATTTTTTTAAACTTTTTTATTATGGAAAATTTCAAACATACACAAAAGTGGAAGGAGTAGTGTAATAAATCCCCACGAATCCATCAGTTAGCTTCAAGAATTATCAACACATGGCCAGTCTCATCTGTGTCATTCTCTTGTCTCCTCTCCATTTTTTTTTTAAACAGTAGATCCTTGTTGTTTATTTATTTTAAATATAGCAATGTGTATATGTCAATCCCAAACTTCCTAACTATCCCTCCCCCTGCAGGTAAGGAAGGTTTTATTTATTAAGTCAGACAATTATTTAATGAAATCAGATATATATTAAATTTATAGGTGCAGTATAGAAAGTCCTAAAACATTTGATTATGCTTATAAATAGGACCATTTTAATTAATGATCTCTTTTAAAAAATTGCCAAATTTGTTAGATTTATAAGAATAGAATGTGTAAGTTAAACTTAAAAGCATAGGGAAACATTAAAGTGTACTTTAAGATACTGAATATTAATATTAAAATTTAATCTTTTCCTGCATACAAAACTACCCTGAGGACAACCCAAACCTCACATTTCACATAGGTTGTTGTGAAAATCAAAAGCAATAACCACCATGAAAGAATTCTGAAAACTCATACATGTACTGCAAACAAAAATAGTGATGGAGACAGCAGTTGGCTCTCCAGCACCCATTCTATTCCTCCATTTGACCATGGCTATGCCATCCCCTTGGAAATGATCAATGAGCAAAAAGCCTGTTGTCGTGTCTGCATGTGATGCCGGGGATTTCTGTGGCCATCTGGTGAGAGGACCCAACCCCCGGATCAAGCCCACGCAATGTGGAGGGAAGAGCAGAGAAAGAGAAGGAAGCAGAAGCACCACCTGCAGATCAGGCCCAGTGCAAACCTATTCTTTTTATGAAAAATAACACATTTCTTCATTGTTTAAATGGATCTGGATGGTAGTTTTCTATTATTTGCAGCCCAAAGCATCTCATGGACATAAGAGGTTATTAAAATCCGTAGGGCAGTGCTTCCAACATTTCAACAAGTAAGTATCAGAGCTGATTGGATTCCACTTACTAGCCTTGGGACCTTGGGTTGCTTGACCCCTGAGCTTCACTCTTCTACAGGGTTGTTGCAAATAGGAAGTAAAACAGGTTAGATTTTATTGTCGATTTCTTTAACTATAAGATGAGGATATTATTAGTATCTAGCTAATCATCAGGGAAATGCAAATCAGAACCACAGTGCCCTATCACCTCACACCTGTTAGAGTGGCTATTTATCAAAAGAAAAACAACAGACAGTGTTGACGAGGATATGGAGAAATTGGAACCCTTGCACACAAGTGGTGAGACTACAAAATGGTCCAATAGCTGCAGAAAACAGTATGAAAGTTCCTCAGAAAAATAAAAACTAGGACTACTATATGATCCAGCAATCCCACTTCCTGGTATATATCCAAAAAAAACCGAAATCAGAATTAGCATTCCCATGTTCACTGCAGCACTAATCACAATAGCTAAGATGTGGAAAAAACCTAAATGTCCATCAACAGATGAATGGATAAAGAAAATGTGGTTTATATACACAATGGAACATTATTCAGTCTTAAAAAAAAAAGAAGAAAAAATCCTGTCTTTTCAGACAACATGGATAAACCTGGGGGCTATTATGCTAAGTGAAATAAATCAGACACAGAAAGACAAATACTGCATGAGCTCACTCATATGCAGAATGTTAAAAAGTAAAGCTCATAGAAGCAGAGAGTAGAATGGTGGTTGCCAGGGGCTGGGGAGAGGGGGAAATGGGGAGATGTTGGTCAAAGGGTACAAAGTTTCAGTCAAGCGGTATAAATACATTCCGGAGATCTAACGTACAGCATAATGACTACAGTTAATAATACTGTGTTGAATACTTGAAATTTGCTAACAGAATAGATCTCATCACACACACACACACACACACACACACACACACACACACACAAGGTAACTATAGGAGATGATGTATTAGCTGGACTGTAGGAATCATTTCACCATGTATACATATATCAGAGCATCACCTTGTACACTGTAAATATATACAATTTTTATCTGTCAATTATACCTCAGTAAAGCTGGGGAAAAAACAAGATCTTAGAACAGTGGCTGGTACATAGCCATTCTATTACTGTTATTTCCAGAATACCAAAATGGAAAGACCCTAAGACGGTATGTTCCAGCAGTTGGGCCTAAAGGTGCCTTTTTAAAGCCTTGGCCATTCCCTCCCCCACCCCCTCTCACTTATCTCCACGGACAGATCTGCAGTGGGGAATCTGGAGAATATATGGGTCTTTGGAATACCAGTAATCTTGGAACTATTCCCCCAGGGGATTCTGCAGGTTTAAACGAGAGAAGATGGAGTTCTGTAAGTAGTTTGTATTTGTCCTTCATTACTCCTGGCAACGCTTATTGACTGAACCCTACATTCACAAACTCACCGTCCAGCGGAAGCAGAGACGCGTCCAGGGAGAAGTTCGTTAACTAACTCCAGGTGCATTGATGGAATTCGGCTGAGTGCATAACGGGGCACCGAGGAGAGAGGGTTTTGTTCCTGGGGAAGTCGGGAAGTGACTCAGAAGTGAGGTGATGCCGGGGACCGCTGTGGAATGTGGAGCAGGAGCTTGAGAGGTGGATGCGAAGTCGGGGAGGGGCAGCGGACGGGTTCGGGCAGAGGAGGCAGAATTGAAGGCTTTCAACGCTGGCTGCACATGAGAGTCACCTGGGGAAGTTCTAACACAAGCCGGTGCTTGGGGTTAAATTAGACTCCATGAGGGTGGGCCCAGTCATTATGTTTACTTTTTTTTTCACGTGATTCTCACTTGTAGCCAGGCTTAAGAAACAACGATCTAAGCCAGGATTTTAAATAGTAGTGGGCATGATGTGAGGCTGGGGAGCATTTAAGGAGAGACAGGTTTGGGGTGGTAAGACTGGCAGAAGTCCCATCACGGACAATGGTAAAGCATCTGCAGGGAGCTTTCTTCCTGATTTAAAAAAAAGGAAACACCACTGGTCAAGAGGGAGCTGCTTTCCTGGAGATGGGAGGGTCAGCAACTCCAGGAGACACTTCATTTATTGAAGGAGTAAATAATCCAGAAGCCGAGTCTTTATAAATTGGATTATTTTTAGGGCTCTCTTTAGAATCTTTAGCAGTTTCTCCATTCTTCCAAATTCCCAATCAAAAGTCTGGCCAGCTTTTCTGTGATAGTGATCACTGAACAGTATACAGAATTTTGTTTATTCTACTTTCTCAACAACCCCTAACCCTGCATGAGGCTCTAGCTACTCCTGATTTCAGCAGATTTCAAAGGTCTCTGAGTAAGTAATATTCTCCTTTTGTTAACATTCCCCAAATCTTCCTCAGGAGAAATCAGCACTTCTGGCACCTTGATTTTGGACTTCCAGCTTCCAGACTTGTGAGAAAATAAGTTCGTGTCGTTTAAGCTGAGGCAGGAGATAGACGGGCCCCAAGCTGAGCAGATGGGGTTCCTCCCCTGTGGACAGAAACTCCATAATAGCAGGATAATTGAGGAGGCCGGGCCCTGCCCAGAGAAAAGATAAGACACCACATATTTCTCATTTTCGAAGTCAAGGAGACCTTCCCGACTATAAAGCTCCTTGGAGGCCAAAAGCAGAGTGATGTCAATCTACCCATAGGCCTCTTTGCTGGAATCCATCTTGGCTAAGAGATGCGCGTGCACACATGGGAGGTTCTTGAGATCTACCAAATACGGACTCAGAACCAAGCAAATCAAAATGATTGGCCAAAGGAAACCCGGAAGAAATGCCCCATACAAGTAATTTAAACTACCACGGGGGCACAACTCTCTGAGTCCGCCCATGTGTCTACCCACACGTACTCTTTTTCCTCCTAATAAACACTTTACTTGTTTCATGACTTTCCGTCTTTGTGGGAATTCTTTTTTCTGCAAACCATGGGGCCAGGACCTTGTCACTGACCACTGGTGTAGTGGCTAGGATTCAGCGCTCTCACCGCCGCAACCCGACCTCAGTCACTGGCCGGGAACCAAAACCCTGCTTCAAGCCACTGCAGGCCGAGGCCGCCCAAGATCAAAGCCACAGAAAAAGAAAAAAACAAAAAAATTCCCCAAATCTCCTAGGTCTGGTGTGTAATGTGTGAAAGGAGTTGGGCTTTCCAAGTGCTTGGCAGACCTCCTGTCTAATTAATATTTTAGTACTTTCAGTAGCCCTTCAAAATTGGCAGTTCTCTCTCTAAAGATTCATTCAAGTACATGTGATAATTCGAAATTAAAATGCTGCCAGACTTTGCGTTTGCGTTTGTAACTTTGATAGTACAATACCAACAAATGGATTTTGTCAGCCACGAATGGATAAACACAGCTGTTTTCTTTGCTCATGAGAAGGATAGGAAACAAAAATTATAGGGTAGCCTACGGGCATATGATTTGAATTATTATACAGACTCTACTTAAAATCTAAATAAATCAATTATACTTTATTGAGTTAAATAAAATACATTACACTCTGTGGTATAAAGATCAAAGGTTTTAAAGTAAGTGGTCCTAATAACTTCCTGGAATAGTCAATATTGTTCGATAAAAGAAGTGCCCAAAGCTATTTATTTTAAGTCTTTTATTGGGTAAAGAGAAAAACCCACAGAGCTCTGTAATTCACAAAATCTTAAGGCATTCTCTATTTTGTTTTGTATTTACTACTACTCAATTCATACAAAAAGAAGAGTATCTTCAAAATTTAATCTGTAAACCTAGTGGGAAAATCTCTCCTGATTAAGTAGCAGATAGATAAATTTGTGTACAGTAATTAGAAATAGTCCCTGGAAGCAGTAAGTCCAAAAGAGGAGTGAAACATATACTAAACACACATTCTTTTCAGTTCTGTCTTCATATACTGCACTATTTTCTAATTTCAGCTTAGTAGGAAATCAGCTTATTCAGTAAGATATTAGCAACTAATACCTATTTATTTTTTTTAAACATCTTTATTGGAGTATAATTGCTTTACAATGGTGTGTTAGTTTCTGCTGTATAACAAAGTGAGTCAGCTATACGTATACATATATCCCCATATCTCCTCCCTCTGCATCTCCCTCCCATCCTCCCTATCCCACCCCTCTAGGTGGTCACAAAGCACAGAGCTGATCTCCCTGTGCTATGCGGCTGCTTCCCACTAGCTATCTATTTTACATTTGAATACCTATTCATTTTTACGTTTATGTTTCCTAATTTTTTTGTTTTGTTTTGTTTTTGGCCACACTGCGTGGCATGCAGGATCTTAGTTCCCTAACCAGGGATTGAACCTGTGTCCCCTGCAGTTGAAGTGCAGAGTCTTAACCACTGGACCACCAGGGAAGTCCCTTTAATGTGTTTGTTTGACTTTTATCTGTAGAAGATGAAGGTGGTCTTTCATTTATTCATTTGTTCATTTATTTATTCTTCCATTTATCCATTGAAGGTTTTCTTGCTTTCCAGGACTATGAGACACATGATCAAGTTAAAGTCCTGTCTTGGATCACATCACAATTTATCAGGGAAGACAGACATGTAAATAAATAATGATAGGGAAGTATGGTAAGGACTATAGAAAAGATATGTTCAAAGAACTACTAAATTACTGGGAAAGAGTTGGCATTTAAAAACCAGTGTCTCTGGGTTCTTCTAGAGGAGATGATGTTAGGACTAGTCTTTGAAGGAGTAGGTCCTACTTCTTGGTCAGGTCCTATACTCTTACGGAGATATGCTGAAATGTCTTCCAAATCTCTATCCTCAGACCGGATCTCTTCCCTGGGCTTCAGGCTTGTCACTATATATAAATGCCTACTGGATGCCTACATCTAGATGTTCCACAGGCATCTCAAAGTCCAGAACTAGACTTATTTCTCCGACACAAACCTACTTTTTCTCCACACTGTCTGTCTCAGTCAGGGTATCATTATTCATCCAGTCCCCCAAGCTCCAAACTGTTGGGTTATCCTTGTGTTCTGGTTATCTATTGCTGTGTAACAAACCTCCCCAAAACTTAGTGGCGTAACAATTTATTACTATCTTCCGCAGTTCTGTGGGTTAACTGGGCTCAGGCGGGTACTACTTGTGGGTTCTCTTAGGTGGAGTCAGATATCGACTGGAACTGCAGTCATCTGGTGGCTCTATTGGACTAGACACCCAAGATACCTCCCGCGTGTGGCTGCAGGTGGTGTGGCTATTAGCCGTGAGCTCAGCTGGGTGGCTTGGACTTCTCCAGTATGAGAGCTGGGTTCTCATTCCAAGAGACCCAGGCAAACCTTCCTCTGATCTAGCCTTGGAAATCAGGTAGTGTCATTTCTACCTCATTCCATCAGTTTTAATGGACCATCCCAGAATCCATGTGGGGCTACACTACTGGGGGTGTGATTCATTAGGCGCTGTCTTTAGAGACTGGTTGCCACATCTTGACTTTTCCTCCGCCTCCATTTACTTTCAGTCTTCTCTAATTGCTGTTCTCCATCACAATTATTAATTTCCTAGTCCTGCTTCTTGTCATCTCATACTTAGAGTATTGCAGTAGCAACCTTCCCTCCCCCACCTCAACTCCTCTCCCTAATTTCTATCTTTGCTCCTCTTCTATTCATACAAGTTATCCTTCCCAAAGAAGACGAGCAATCTTTTTTAAAAAGAAAACTTTACATTGGACTTGCCTGGTGGCGCAGTGGTTAAGAATCCGCCTGCCAATGCAGGGGACAAGGGTTCGAGCCCTGGTCCGGGAAGATCCCACATGCCACGGAGCAACTAAGCCCGTGAGCCACAACTACTGAGCCTGCATGCCACAACTACTGAAGCCTGTGCACCTAGAGCCTGTGCTCCGCAACAAAGAGAAGCCACCTCAATGAGAAGGCCGTGCACCGCAACAAAGAGTAGCCCCCGCGCACCGCAACTAGAGAAAGCCCGCACGTAGCAGCAAAGATCTAACGCAGCCAAAACTAACTAACTAAATAAATAAATAAACAACTTTACATTGAAAAAGTGCAATACGTATATAGAAAAGTGCATAAAAGTACAGCTTAAGACATTAGTATAAAGCACACTTTCTATAATTACAAGAAATAAAATATATAAAATACTGCAAACACCCCCAGAAACCCCCTCATATCTCTTGTCCTCCCACCAGAAGTAACTGCTTTCTTGACTTTTATGGAAACCATTTCCTTGCTTTGTTTTATACTTTATTATACATTATTATACTATATTATTTAGGGATAAATACCATCTAAGTATTTATCCCTAAATAATATAGTTTACATTTGCCTGCTTTAAAATTATATGTATATGGAATCACACCATGTATAGTCTTTTGTGTCTGGCTTGTTCACCCTAAAGTAGATAATTCTAATAGATTCATTCATCTCATGCCTGTATCTGTAGTTTATTCATTCATTGATGTATAGTATTCCATGGTATGAATATGCCACATTTTATTTCTTTAACAATTCAACTGTTGATAGAAATTGGGTAACCTGAGTCCCTCTGCTTTATTCTTATTTTTCAAAATCGTTTCAGCAATTCTAGCTCCTTCGCCTTTCCATATAAATTTTAGACTGATCTTGTCTATATGTACAAAAATCATACGGAGATTTTGATAAGAATTGTGTTACACCTGTGTATCAATTTGAGAAGAACTAAGGATTGTACTATGGTGAGTGTTCCAATCCATGAACACAGTATGTGTTCTAGAGTGTTTGACTGAACCAGAGTGGTTGTTTTCTAAAAGTGTTCTGTCTTCTGAGGCGACTCCTTACCTGGTCCTTTGACTGGAAAGAACAGGCTTTTGTTGCTGTTGCTGTTTTTGTCTGTGTCTGTTGGTACTTCTGCCTTGGTAGCTTCTTCAGCTCCAAGTCTTGGCTATGTGAGGGAAAAAGCAAACCAGGGAACTCACCACCTGTTGTTCCTTGTGTCTCGAGGTCCCTAAGTGGTCCACCTTCTCCTCTCCACTTCTGAGTTTTCTTATATGTTTTATATATAATGTCCAGGGTTTTGGATTCTACTTAATGAGAGAATAAGTAAAAGTACCTCTGCTCCATATTCCCCAAAGTGATTATTTCTCTCCCATATGTTAGCATGTATTCCAAGTGTTCTCTAAATATATTGGTAGTAATATGAATTCCATTTTACAGATCTAATAATACTGGTAGGTATCTGTTGATGCAAATAATCAGTAAACAATAGGAATAGAAAAGAGCTTTATTCGAGCCAAACTGAGGACTATAGTGTGGGAAACACAGATTAAGAAGCACTTGAATCATGTTCCTCCAGACCACAAAATGAGAGAGGATATGTAGGTAAAACCCACAAAGTTACATAAGCTGTTTGTCAAGAATTAGGATTGGAGCTGGCAAGAAGTTAAGGGCACTCGTTAAGCAAGGATTAGTTGGGATCCAAAATGGTTGCATAGTTACAAGGGGAGACCTTGAGACCATAAGTTTGCAGCTGGCAGCTGCTAGCAGATATTGTTTTGAAAACGGCTGGTGGTGTCCTTGAATTTGATACAGTTCAGAAAATTCAAGTTCCCAGTGATGCAGGAATGTGTCTGAAACTACACCCACAATGGCTACTTAGCTCCATTTTGGATGCCTGAACCATAGTTACTCCATTTTGATTTTTAAAACATTCTTTTCTTTAATGGTTAAAGCAGATGTACAATGTGTGCTTGACAGGCCATAACACAGGCTGTTCTAGTGAACAGAAAGTTCAAGCCAAGTCTGGGATAAGCCAGAATGACTTCCCCGTACCTCAATATGTGAAAATTTCTTCCATCATGTCCTAAGAGAACCTTCTAAATCGACACTTGTGACCTTGTATAACGGGAGAAAAAAGTTAGGCTGGACCAACACAAATTTGAAAATAATTCTACCCTCTCACCCTTGACCCCTGGCTGACCTTGCACTCTTCAGTTGCACCGTCACCATTTCCCTTTCCTTCCTTCCTTCTCTGTCTCTTCTCTTTTCCTTTATCTCTTCTTTCCCAGGTTTCACTGTGGTTGTTTTAAAAACCATGCCTGTGGCAGATATACTCTCAGATACTTTTTAGAGGGCTTAAACGACACACAGCATTTATCAGTGGACTCTGGAGATTTGTTCATGGCAGATAGATGCTTATTTTTGTAGCTCAAAGGAAAGTTGTAAAAACTTCTAGAGATTATTAGAATTTTCTTATGGGAGCAGTGCAAGTTAGTTGTGTGTGATAACTTTCAAAGCACTGAATGTTGTCAAGTCTGAAACTGTATTTCAGTTGTATCCCAATGTAATGCCTTTGCTGAGTGTCATTTTTCCTTTCTGTAAACAGACATATTCCTACCAACTGTGTTCACGGAAGTCTGGGAAGCTAGATGCAAAATAACATGGGTGATAATCAACACATATTTTTGCCTGAAGCAATATCAAGATAAAGTATGGTACTCTGCCCTTTTTGAAGGAGTAGTAAGTAGCTGTTAGGATGAACTCTACTAGATCAGAGAGAAAATCTACAATGAGATTTTAACCTGAGAAATCTGTTAAACAGATAAGTGCATGATCTGTTTTTCCTTTTAACCTGGGTTTTCTGGGAGCTGCCCTATCATTCACTGTTCAAGTCTCAGGACACAATGTAGTGAGTGAAGTATCCATTGTGTCTTCAACTATATCAGTTAAATCACAGAAGATGGCCACGTTAGGGCAAATTTTCTGAAATTAAATGAGGGCCTGAAACCCAATGCAAATGGAAGGTGGGTCTTGATGGTCCTTAGCAGCATAAGTAAATCTGGTTAATTGTTAAACTTCCAAAGTTATCATAGAATTAAATCAACAGGCTGATAAATGCAAAACATCAAACACTTAAAGATGAAAGGAACCTCTCTGTTGAGCTAAATACAAGGAAATACATAAAGATCGATAATCTTACATCATTTAATTCTGACCTTCAAATCTACCCCTCACCATATTTTTATGTACAACTGACAAAAAATGTAAAAGATTGGTAATGCCCAGTGTTGGTAAGGGTAGGAAGAAATAGGCACTTGAACACAGCCTTGGTTGAAAGATAAATTGGTAAACCTTTAGGAAGAGTAATTTCAGAGTCTACCAAAATTTAAAATGTACTTATCATTTGATCTGGTAATTCTACTACTGGAAATTTACCTATGGGATATATTATATTTGCAAAAGTCTGCTTCTTTATATGCATAGAGAGATGTTCATTACAGCATGAATTGCAATGACATATTCTGGCAATAACCCAGAAACCTATTAGTAGGAGACTGATTAAATAAATTATGATGAGCAATGAAATAACGTGCAGCTGTTAAAAAGAATGAGGTAAGTTTGTATGTTTCATGTGAAAGATCTCCAAGATATGTTATTAAGCGGAAAAAAAGGGCAAAATATAAACAGTAGTCAGTATGCCATTTGTGTAAACATTTTAAAGTCTATATACATATACATTGATACTTGCATAAAAATTTCTTGGAGGATAGGTAATTATACTAAGGATATTTGCTCAGTATAGGCCAGGGGCCTAGAAGTTGGTGGAGAGGGAGATTTCATTTTATATCTTTCTGTGCTGTTTGAAGTTTTTGTTTTTTTATCATGTACATCTTTATTTTTTTTTTAATCACCTTTCCCTTAGTTAACTGTCCAATACAGCCAATCAGAGTGTTTATAAAATTCAAAATTGTAAAGTCTCATAATTTTAGAGTTGTGACCCCTTTTCATAAACAAGAAAATTGAGGGCCAGAAATCGAGAGTCCAGGTGACTTAGGCAAAGTGACTAATCAAGCTGGTGACAGGGCCAGGAGAAGTCTAGTTCCCTGGCCCCTGGTCAAGTGACTGACCATTGCACTTTGCTACTTTGATGTTGTCTCTGGGGAATTGCTCCAAAAGCACCTGAAAATTCAATCAATTTAGGTCTCTGTTAAATAACCACTTCCTGAAAAACATCATACTTCACATATGTTGAATAATGGCCTCATAGCTATTAAAAGTTTTTTACTTAATAATTTGGAAGTGGCCTAAGTGCATTGAAACAAACAATCCCCAGCAAACTGAGGTCACTGCTGGTAGCCAGACACCCACCTGATTCCCTAGCCTCTAGATATTCCCGCAACGTACAATGTAGGGTGTGGGTCCCTGTCGTACCCACCGAACACACCATGTGAATCGTCAGGCAGCATGATGCATTACACCAAGGAGACTAGAAACGGTCTTTGGACCTATTAATAAGCTAGGTTAGGGCAAATCTTCACTGATTTTAAAATTATTTTTTACGGAGGTGTAACTTACATTTAGTAATGGGCTCAAGTCATAAATGCTCGGCTTGATGAATTTTCACACACACACACACACACACACACACACACCCTGTAGCCACCACCCAGCTCAAGCACCCAGCAGGCTCCCCTGTGCTAACTCCATCAATAGTCCACAGAGGTAACTACTGGCCTCTAACACCGAAGATTAGTTTTCAAGTCTTCATTATTAAAAAAAGAAAAAAAAAAGAAAAGCAGCTGATGATATGGGGGGTGGGCTGGATAAAAAGAGGGATCAAGAGTGTTCTAATCTCTTCCATTTTTTTAAAATCCTCTTATTATCTTCCTCCTTCACTGTGTTTTCTTAAAAATTATTGTGTGAAAGAGCTTTCACTTAATACCTCTCTTCTAAAAGGAGAATTTTTCTCAGCTTCTCTTTTTATAGTTTATTTGTGCTTGAACCTTTGGCATGCTCTAGAGATCAGAGAAAACTACACGGAAGGAGGAAAAGCATTACAGAGGGCCATTTTTTTTTTTTTTTAAGTCTTAAGGTCTATGTTCCCTACTTGCTGTATTTCTCACTGCTTTTACTTGGAATCAATGCCTACCTTTACGTAGTCACCAAAATGGGTGTATAGCATATAACATCTAAGAATACACATATTGAAACATTATTTTTCTTATTTAACACTAAAGAATAAATGCAGTAAGATTGTAGAGTTGAGTATAAAGACTTTAGGGAGAAAAGCAGACCTTGAAATGGATTTTTGTTTAAAGTTTGGGGGCAATTACTGTGGAGTCCCAAAACACCAACTTAAAGGATGTTGAAAATGAACCGTCTTCCAAGGGGAGTGCCTGGTATGGGATGCCAGTGGATTGGGGGTAGGGGAGTTCCCAATCGGGTACAGCCCAGCCCAGAGTTCTGATGTTGTTTCCAGCCGGCCATCGGCTGACCTTGTGTGATTCCACCTACCTAGAGCAGATGTCTTCTCGGGGTGTGGGGATGTGAGCATGGAGAAAATTCCAACTTGCTGAAGGAAGCTAGGGGGGCTGGAGGTGGCAGTGGAGACAGCTGTGCCTCTTGCAGACAGTGACCCTATCCCCAGCCTCTTAGGGTCAGAGAGCTGGGACTTGAATAAAAAAGCTTAAGAAGCACTTGGATACAAACTTCCTGCAGTGTTGTAGTGAATGATAAAGATCAAATTCACCATTGATCTGGTGTAAACCTATAACATCAAAAGCCCAAAAGGTTGAAGCAAAAATGACAATTGATATTTATTTAAAATCTATAATTTCCCCACTGCACTACACCCTTTAAACTACTCTTTACAAATATTTTTTGACACTGCTTAACAACAAATACAGACATTCCAGGGGTGGTCAAAGAAAATCAGAATGCTCACGATTAGAGATGAAACCTCAGGTTGACACAAAATGATGTTTTGCTCTAGAAATGAGAATTAGGAGTGATAGGAAAATGCTGAAAAGCCACGTCTTTTCTTTTTTTTTTTTTTAATTTTTTTATACAGCAGGTTCTTATTAGTTATCCATTTTATACATATTAGTGTATATATGTCAATCCCAAAGGCCACGTCTTTTCATAGTGAGCCCGCAAGGTGCAGGAGCTGGCTTGCAGCAGGGAGCAGAGCTGCCCTCCTGCTTCTGCTCTCACAGAGGTACGAAGTCTCCCCAGATCAAGGTTGACCATTGCAAGGCTCGAACTAATCACAGCTCTTCTTGCTATTCAGTTTCCTGTAAATTGGGATTTCTGAGTTTGAGACAAAACAAAGACTTCAACTCATCTCTCATGACCGGGGTGGGCATTCAAATGAAAACCAGAAGCACCAATACATTCCCTGAGAATTTACATTGTCTGGATAAAGGGTGAAAAAAGAAAAGAAAAAGCTCTGCCTACCTCTACACATCCAAAAGATGGATATAAAGTGACAGCCCTACCCAACCACCCAAAAAAAACCAAAGCTACTGAACAATGTTAGTGAAAAATCAAATTGCTGTGGTCACCAACCACGTTTTGGTACATCTGAGTGACCAACCCAAAGCGTAGTAGAGGTAAGAGAAGCAGAGAGACACCACAGGAAGGTACAATTTTGCGCATCTCCTCAGGATTTTGGGCAAGAAAGTGAGTAAGCAATATTTGACCTCTGTTTGGACGCTGAGGCCAGTATTATAATTTGGGGGGCGGAATGTGTGTCCCATTAAAAAGAGGAGGGCAGGACTTCCCTGGCAGTCCAGTGGTTAAGACCCTGTGCTTCCAGTGCACGGGGCGCAGGTTCGATCCCTAGTCAGGGAACTAAGATCCCACATTCAGCCGGGCGCGGCCAAAAAAATAAATAAATAAAATAAATAAAAAAGCGGGGGCGGGGGAGCAAAGGAAGGAAATTTTCATGCTAAAGTGGAGTCTAATTTTGAAATAAATATCTCTACTTCTATGTAGTGCTTACCTGTGTTTAAGCAAGGGTTATTATTAGTTAGGGCTCAATAAACGTTTGTTATAATTATTATATTTACTAGTATTAGTACTCTAATCCAGCCTTTGAAATGAGCCAGATTATCATTACAGGCCAGTCTGATTTTTTTTTAGGAGATGGCTGTCTAAGGAGGAAAATACGAAAGATGAGTATCATGCAATAAAATCCATTGGAAAAATAGTTTTTGAAGCGTCCCTGAAGGTCTATTTTAAAGTGTCATAAATGTCTTTATTTATTGAGTAAAAATACTTATGGATCACCATAACTGACAGAGTTAGGAGCTGAAAAACAGCCGACAGCACAAGAGAAGAGGATGTTATTACATATGGTAAAATTTTAATTTTATAAATGATCCGGTAATTAGTTTCCTAAGAAAAATTTAATTGTGTATCTTCAGACACGTAAGAGTCATGAGATGTCAGCCTGGATGACCAGAGTTTCCAGGAGGGGGACGTGGGGGCCATAAAGAGATAGGTTTTTCTTATTCTGATAAATTTATCCAAACAATTTGCAATGACATATTTTGTCTCTATCTAGGGTTATTTGAAGGAGACTTTAGAATAAGATGAAAAACTTGTGAAGATAGGTCCCAGAATCTCCCCGCAAATTAAATGAAGTAAACAAAGAGAAGAAAGACACAGAAAGCTGTATTTGAAGCCCCTCCTTCCCTACTGCAGGTTTTCCTAACCCACGTGTCTCACTTATCTTTTTGTTCCTCCATCGGTAGGGGTGAGGCCTGGGTGCCAGGGAGAGGCCATCAGCAGACGAAGCAGAGATGAAGAGGGGGAAATAAATGTCTACATTTTTCCTGGGTCAGAAGCAAAAGCTTCATGGATCTACTCTGAACTGGAGAACAGCTAGAATCCAAGAGTAAATATACTCTGCCAGTAAAGTGTAATGAATTTTGGTGCAGGAGTTTTAACCCAAGGACAGCAAAAAGAGCCACCACCAGGGCCACCAGCATGAGAGCCTGAGGCCCCAGGTGAAGCTCCTCCGCTTCTCCCACCACTGCCCCCCCCCAAATATTAAGTATTTTGAGATGATAAAAATCTCAGGAGTGGGACAAGAGTGATTATTCAATAAATGATGTTAATTCAACCGGCTAAGTCATTAGGGGAAAAAAATGTTTCAATTTCTGCCTTATTCCAAACTAAATTCAAGACAGAATTTTATGTAGAATATAAAGCAATAAAAATGCTAGAATAAAACATGTGTGAAAATTGTAAATATATAATTTTGAAGTAGGGATTCTTTCTGAGTAGAGCACAGCAGCACAAGCCAAAAACATAGAAGACATGCATTTAATTTGATAAAAATGTAAGGTTTCTATTTGGCTAAAAATCACATACAGTTTTTTTTAAAAAAGGAACAAAATTAAGAAAATATTTGCCACACACGTTACTGAAAATGGCTAATGTCATCAACAGATATAAAAATTATTACTTTTTAAAAGCTTGACAAATGTGTGTTTGTGGAACGTGTGAATAACCACACTACCAACTCCTAAAAACGATTTTTGTTTTGTTTTTTAACAGCTTTACGGATATATAGTTGACATATAATAAACTGCATATATTTAAACAATTTGATCAGTTTTAAAAAAATTTTTTATTGGGGTATAATTTACAATGTTGTATTAGTTTCAGGTGTACAGCAAAGTGAATCAGTTATACATATACATATATCCACTCTTTTTAGATTCTTTTCCCATACAGGCCATTACAGAGTATTGAGTAGAGTTCCCTGTGCTACACAGTAGGTCCGTATTAGTTATCTATTTTATATATAGTACTGTGTATGTGTTAATCCCAATCTTCCAATTTATCCCTCCCCCACTTACTCCCCAGTAACCATGAATTTATTTTTTACATCTGTAACTCCATTTCTGTTTTGTAGATAAGTTCATTTGTAGCCTGATCAGTTTTGACACAGTCTAAACTCATGAAACCGTGACCACATGAAAATAGTGAAGATACCTGTCACCTCCAAAGTTTCTTGTGTCTCTGTAACTTCTCCCTCCCTTATTCTTCCTCCCCTTTCCCAGTCCCCAGGCAACCAGCGGTTTGTTTTTTCTTCCTATAGATTAGTTTGCATTTTTATAATTTTATATAAATTGAATTAAACAATAGATACACTTTGTTGTCTGGCTTCTTTAACTCTGCATAAATATTTTGAGATTCATCTATGTTGTTATTTGTATCAATAGTTCATTCTTTTTTTTATTGTTGATTTGTGTTCCATTGTACAAATGCTATACACATTGTTTAGCCATTCACCTGTTGCTAGTCACCGGGTGGTGTTTCCAGTTTGGAGCTATTACAAACGGTGCTGTGAATGTCGGTTTACAAGTCTGGTGTGGACACAGGATTTATTTCTCTTGGATAAATACCTCTGGGTGGTATATCCTGATATGGAAGGATATCCAAGGTATATGACTCATTAAAAAATAAATATAGCATGAATACTTTGGTCTCATTCATGTACCTTTAAAAAATACGCATGATTTTATGTATGTTTCAACACTAACTTCATAGTTTGGCTGAATTCCAAAAGGAGGGCTGTTAAAAATCAGTATTCAGTTAAAACTAAGACTGGAACATATTATACCATCATAGACTGAACTTCATTCCAGACTTATTTTTATAACTTCAAATATTGTTAAAGCTGTACTAGTCACATCTTTAAAGATTGCCATCGTGGTACATGAACAGTGGTTCCACAGCACGGTCAGCTGGTGAGCAGCTCCTGTGGTCATTGTATTGCACATTTCCAACAGGTAAATAGCTCTTTCAACCAGCATCTTTAATGACATCTTTCCTTCCCTCCTCTCCTTCCTTCCTTCCTTCCTTTTTTCATCACAGTAGAATACAATTCAGGAAGTCATTTTTCAGTAACATGTTTTCTAGAAGGAACTTTGTGCCTAAGATTTATAGATTGGTCAACTTTCCAGAATCTTTTTACTTCAGTTATTGAAAATGGTTGGCAATGAATAGGAGTTATTTCAACAAGCTTCTGTTTAAGTTTTTGAGTTCGATAGACTCAAAGCTGTAAAGGATTGTCTTCTTAAAGTAGTCTCATAGAATCTTGTTAAAATGGTGGTAAAACACACATAACATAAAGTTTACTAGCTTAGCCATTTGTGTAAGGATACAGTTCAGTGGCCTTAAGTACATTCACATTGTTGTGCAACCATCACCACTATCCATCTCCAGAATTTTATCATCTTGTAAAACTGAAACTCTGTAACTGATTAAACAATAACATCCCAATCCTCTTTCCTCACAGTCCCTGGCAACCAGGGTTCTACTTCCTATCTCTGTGAATATCTCTACTCTAGGGACTTCATCATATAAATGAAATAGTACAGTATTTGTCTTTTTGTGGCTGGCTTACTTCACTGAGCGTAATGGTCTCAAGGTTCATCCATGGAGTCTGCCCTGTTGAATTAGAAGAGTGAGAACAAAATTTGGGGTCCCTCCTTTTTCTTATACTTGTATACACTCTTTCTTATGTCTAAATATATACTTCTATACACTCTTTCTTATGTCTAAATATATATGGCTATTGTTACATGTGATTTTGGAGTTTTTCTTCTTTGGAAAGTCTGAACTGATAACAAAGCTAACATTCTGCATTTGATTCATTTTTAGAAGATGTGAGGAATTCCCAAATGAATTTTTTTTTTCTTGAAATGATCATGGCCCAATTGGAATTAAATAACAAATAATTAAAATTCTTAAGGGATATTTTGTTCATTCACTTCAAACAAGTCTACAGATAGTAGAATTTTGATACTCTAATCTCCATTGCTGTCCTTGTATTGATACTTAATTTTTAAATAAACATTTGTGAACTCAAAAAGGACTTTTTAATCTTTCCTAAAGTTATTGAACTCTGTCTTAGTATTTGCACTGATGATCTATTGTCTCACTTACTTAAGTATTTGAAAATTCTAAATGATGGCTTTTGTTCACAAACTTAACAGCTTTTACATTAGTTATTTCAACATTTTTCTTTTGCAATGGTAAATTCAAACTTATACTTTAAGTGAAAGAATTTCAACATAAAACACTTGGGGTGACAGTTCTCTCTAAATTACATCTAGAATGCCTCCTATGTTTAAAAGTGATTGTTCAGATGAAAACAATCAATGACTTGCCTTGTGTGGATGGATGGTCTTATGCTGATTAGTTAGCTATGGTGATAGCCTAATCATAGATGGACAAAATTTTCCATAAAAGGCCAGACAGGAAGTATTTTAGGCTTTGCAGGCCAGTTTCTATTGCAACTACTCAACTCTGCCACCTAGTTTAAAAGCAGCTATCGACAATTACCTAAACAAATGGGTGTGATAGGTTGCAATAAAACTTTATTTACAAAAACAGAAAAGAAGCCAGACTTGGCTTGAAGGTGGTAAATTGCAGACCCCCTGATGTAGATGATAATTGATCACGCACAAGACTAAGCATGCCAGGACTGACAGTAAGTTGGCATTTGACTATTCAGTCTTCCACAGGCCAAAGATGAAGCCAAATAGCAGAATTTGTCAGAACACTGAGGCCAAACTGAACTACAGAGCTTCCAGAATATAAACCAGAATGTGCATTACAAAACATTTGGGAAGATAAACAAATAATTGTCAGTCTTAATTCCCTCTGGGAGTGGAAAGGAGGCAGGGGTAGGGAAACTTTTCCTTCTGCTTCTACATCCTTATTTACTCTGTGGATCTTTTATCATGTGCATTTTATTACTTTAAATTTAAGACATTTTCCTCACTCAGTGATTTGGGATACGTAGAATCAGAGTTTGATACTTTGAATCAAACAAATACTTGCTGTTGTGACACTTTCTTTTTAAGTAGAAGATTAAAATTAGCAGACTTTCTGAAATTCTCCTGTGATGATCGTAGGTGGCAACTCATATCAGGATAATATGACTTAGTCTTTTTTCTGGCACATGGCGGTCATTGCAAGATCAACCTACGATGCCAGTCTATGTGCTCAAAAGGCTAGAAGATGTATAAACAAGGAACATATTGGACTAAATAATATCAAAAGCCATGAAATGTTTAATTTGATTCATTGATTCTGTTTTTAGTCTTCTCTTACCACAGTGATCACATTCTTGACAACAGATTTTTTCCAAAAATGACATTATAATTCATGATAATATTGTGCTATGAGGCAGAATATTTATCAACAAACCTTGGAGAAATATTAGTGACTGAAGTGTCTTGAGTACTTATAAATGATGCTATGCTAAGTGCTTACCATGGATTATAATAATCAATGCTCACAACATCCTTACAAAGTGGGTGCTAATATTATCCCCATTTTACAGATGATAAAAATGAGGCTTAAAGAGGTTTACAATTTTGTGGAAAATGGCACAGTAGTGATTTCTGAGATTCGAACCTAAGGAGTCTGATTTGAGTCCTTCCTCTTACTCTTGATATTTGACCCAACAGGAGAGGATAGAGTGAATCATTCAGAAAACATTTCATCATGGCCATGGAACGTACTCTATGACTTCCCAGTGGGTAAGGAGGTGGGAAGATGACACCAGAATCACCTCCCTACATGTTATCGCCTTAGAATATTGACAAAAGTTGGCATTCCATTTCTGCCCAAATGCCATCTGGGCTCAAGGGGAAAACAGTTAGTACTTTTCAGAGCATCTGTAAAACTTGTTCAGGCTTTAAAATTCACTGGTGTTACTGGACCCGCTAACTGAAGAGTAATTGTATTGAAAAAAATCAACATCCTCAATTCAATTCCTCCTGTAACCTCAATGTTCTAATGCAGCAGAAACACTACACGTTTTCTGAAAATGCTTGGGAATGCCAATAAACACACGATTAGAAGCAGGCTGAACTGGTGTGAGGGCCAGATGTGACAAAGGAAAAGAAACAGGCAAGATAAGAAGGAAGTGACGAGTGGCCAGGCCAAGGAAAGAGGAACAGGAATCTTATTGGCAGAGGATGAAGCAGCATGTGTGGTTGGCATGTGTAGCTGAAAGAGGAACTAATGTGAACATTCTAACAAGGAGGGTCCCTCAAATCCTTGAAAGTCCATGTTTGCCGTCTGGATGACTCAGCCCATATAAGGATAATATTCACAACCAAGCCCAGTTGCTGCTAACTAGAGCTGTGTGAGACAGCCAAGCCAATGAGACAGGAAGGTCAAGCCCATGATGGCCCAGCAAACTCTTGCCGTTGTGCTCGAATGTTCCTCTGTCTTTACTTTTTTCTCTTTTTGGTGAGGTCTGGCTGAAAACAGAGTAGTGAAACTTGTAAATAATTTACAAAATTTATTTCCATTTTTCTTGTCTGAAGTCCAATTCCTTCAGAGCCTGGCAACTCTATGGTCGTCTAATGAATCTGAAAATCCAGCATAATTGATATGTGAATGGTGCCATGTATAGGAGTGTAAACACCACACTTTTCAGAGTTTAAATTTGTCGGAGTTCTTAACCACTGGGCTTTAATGTCTCAGCCATTAAATGAAACATCATGTAATCAGACGACCACGTGCCCACCGAGAATAAAAGCACTAGGTGATATTTTATCCTAGGGCTACCTAGCATTTGGTCAATGAGTACTTCAGAGCATTCACTGGCAAGAAAGATGGCAAAAAAAAATTAAAAAAAAAAATATATACACACACACACACACACACACACATACAGCAATTTGTGGCATCTGATATAGTTCAGTGGTTTCTAGATCCACTCTACATCAGAGTCTCCAGAGGGTGCCTGCCAAGCATATTCCAAGGCTCTTTCTCCAGAGACTGTGATTTGATGTGTCGGAACAGGAAACTATTTTTAGCAAGCCCCCATGTGCTTCTGGGATTTTGGACTGGCTTTTGAGAATGGCTGTGTGCAACGGATCTTCACAACCTCTGCCCCACTCTTATCACCCAGCCTCACCCAGCCTCACCCAGCCTCATTCCCCTATCCAAGGGCCCTTACTTCTACCCAAGTCAGTCTTGCAGCTGCTTCTCTTCTTGTCTTCCGCCTAATCTAGGCTGTCTTCCATGTCATGTTGGTATGTCCTCCAACTTTACAACCACTGGATATATTCCCTCCTTTCCCTAAAAAGTATTTTTACTGAGTGCCATTGGAATACATTGGGCATAAACTTTAAATGGGAGAGAACATAGAAAAGAGTTGGGAGGGTGAGAAAAATACTACTGGAAAACTTTCAGATTGCTTAAGTATACATTTTTGAAGGAGCATTAAAAGTTACACAAGAGGTTGCTTTATACACAACGGGCTTCCCCTTAATCCAGATGGTCTGACCACCAGTTGAGAGGGGACAGAGAAACATGGTTATGACATCATGGGGATGCAATCATCAAAATCCAGACTGTAGAGAGCTCCAGAGTTTGCTAGTCTGAGTGTGGTTCACAGACCAGCAGCATCCACTTCACCTGGGGGCTTGCTGGAAATGCAGAATCTTGGGCCCCACACCAAATTTTCTTTTTTTTTAATAAATTTATTTATTTATTTGTTTGTTTTTATTTTTGGCTGCATTGGGTCGTCGTTGCTGTGCGGGCTTTCTCTAGTTGTGGTGAGCGGGGGCTACTCTTCGTTGCGTTGCACAGGCTTCTCATTGCGGTGGCTTCTCTCGTTGCGGAGCACGGGCTCTAGGTGCGCAGGCTTCAGTAGTTGTGGCACGCTGGCTCAGCAGTTGTGGCTCGTGGGCTCTAGAGCGCAGGCTCAGTAGTTGTGGCGCACGTTGCTCTGCGGCATGTGGGATCTTCCCGGGCCAGGGCTCGAACCTGTGTCCCTTGCATTGGCAGGCGGATTCTTAACCACTGAACCACCAGGGAAGCCCCCAAATTTTCTTTCTAAAGAAGAATCTACTTTTAAAATAAGATGCCCTAGGCGGAGGGTGGGATGAATTGGGAGATTGGGATTGACATATATACACTATTGATACTATGTATAAAATAGATAACAAATGAGAACCTACTGTATAGCACAGGGAACTCTACTCAGTGCTCTATGGTGACCTAAATGGGAAGGAAATCCACAAAAGAGGGGATACATGTATATGTATAACTGATTCACTTTGCTGTACAGCAGAAACTAACACAATATTGCAAAGCAACTATAGTCCAATAAAAGTTAATTTAAGAATTTTAAAAATTAAAAAATTTAAAATGCATTTATATAAGCAAAAAAAAAAAAAAATCCCCTAGTGATTTGTGTGTACTTTAAAGTTTGAGAATACAACTCTACTGGAAAAGACACTCAGTATCTTTTATAAATAAATTGCAAGAAAAGAGAGAGAGAGAGAAGGAGACATACAGATGAAAAGGGATTAAGAGGTCTGTTGACAAGATGCAATGTGGGGACATGTTTGGATTTGAACAAACCAGATATAAAATTTTTTTTTGAGATGGTAGGGGAAATTTGAACACTGACTATTAGTATGCAATGATATTAGGGAATCACTGTCAATTTTTAAAAATAAATGAATGGTATTGTAGCTATTAGCAAGAAAGAAGAGGCTTATCTTTTAGAGATATCTACTTTAATATTTATGGATGAAGTCATATCACAACAGGGTTTTGCTTCAAAGTAATCCCACAGTGGAGGTTATGGATGAAACAAGATTGGCCATGAGTTGATTACTGTTGTACCTAGGTGATGCCCACATGGGAGGTTACTATATTATTTTCTCTTTGCAGTGCAATTGTAACACTGAGTACCTGAATTTAGGTTAAATTTCACAGTGTAAGGGCACAGTCCTTCACGAGACACCCCCTCACTTCAGACACCAGCCGTAAGGTCCAGGGTCCCCAGGTCACCCATGCTCCTGACCACTGGCTACAAATTCAGGGGTTTCCACTACCCCCTCAGATTCAATAATTTGCTAGAATGACTCAGAGCTCAGGAAAGCACTATACTTATGATTACAGTTTTATGATAAAAGATACAACTCAAGACCAGCCAAATGAGGAGACACACAGGGCAATGTCGGGAGGGTCTTGAATGCAAAGCTTCCATGTCCTTAGGAAGCAACACCCTCCTGGCTCATTGATACAGAATTACCAACCAGGAAAGTCACCAGAGCTTCCATGTGCAAAGCTTTTATTGGGGTTTCATTTTGTAGGCATGATTGATTGAATCACTGGCCATGTGGTTGAACTCAGTCTTCAGCCCTCCTCACCCTCCCTGGAGGTCAAATGTTGGGTTGATATCATGTGGCTCAAAGCCCTAACCCCTCTAATCATAAGGCTGATCTTTCTGGCGTGGACAGTCCCTGTCCTGAGTCATGTCATTAGCATAAACTCAAGCATGGTCTCCGGAGACTATATTATAGGAGTTTGGCCTTACACATTTGTTGGGACTGGTTAAACAATCTCTGTAAGTTTTCTCACCTGATACTGGAGTCTGGAGTCTAGATGGTGTGGAGTTACAAAGAGAAAATGGATGTAAATTGAAGAAGATCAAGAACATGCTGGAACCCAGGACAAACTGAAACCCATGATGATTGACATTGCCCTTCCTCATGGAACTGAACATAGACACCTGGTCCAGGGGTCAGAGAAGGTGAGGGAGGATCCAGGGGAAGTAGAGCTGGTGCCGCTGCTGCTTCATGCTGATGAGGTGAGTTAGGACACTGGCAGCAACGTGTGTGAGCTACAGAATGGCTGCCCTTTCCCATCTGCCTTCCAAATCTCACAAGAATCTCCCTTGGGACCCACCATAACCCAAAATATACATGAAATGAAATTCTGGGGAAAGTAGTTCAGCATAGCCAAATTGATACATTACAAGCCCACCACACCTAAAAAAAAAAGTAAATATTTGTATATCAACCAGTGCCTGGAAATAATTGTTTAATGGCCAAGCTACTTCACAAAGAAAACTAAGACATACACGGTAAACCCAGTCCATCACTGGAAACACACTTGTCTTGTCCACTATTATTCCTTCTCCCCTCTAGTCTAAGAGGATGGGATCTCCCACCAATGCTCCACCTGATCTGGATTCCATCCTTTTATACTCTCCCAAGGATCATGCTCTGTCAATTAACTTCTCATGTCTCTGGTTGAAACACCTTATGTTCTGACTTGGTGACTTCAGTTTATTAAAAAATTTTTTTCTCATGATTCTCTAAATCCCTCTAGTAAATACTCTTTCTTTCTTTTTTCACAACAGCCAAGTTTCGAGAATGAAAAGTCTACTGGTGCTATTGTCACTTCTATAATATGATTTTACCACGTTATTTGAGAATATTCAATTGTGCTGTAAATAACAAGGGAAACAAACAAGTAGAATAACAGATGAAGCTGATAAAACATGTTGAGGAATGATAGCAAATGTGCTAAGTTAGAAATCTGTTAAATTAAATATAAATATAAACAGAGCATATGTTTGATAAACATAGACGAAAAGGATGGAACAAACCAGAGTGCTACTTGTAGATAGGAAGGGATAGAAGGACCACTTAAACCTAAAACATTAATAAAGCACAGATCATGTATCATCCTTATGCCACATGTAACCTCTGCCCAAGATACACAGATAAATCCATAGCTCTTCAGCAACTTATTGGTGAGTTTCAGTTGCGTCCAAGCTATTTGTCCCTCCATCTCTTGGAAAGAGTAAGCATGTGTTGGCTCCAGATACCTTCAGTCTGCTGAGCGCCCTTGCTCACCCTCAACTCTGGACCTTGTGACCATACTGGCAGCAGGGAATGAAGACGAGAGAGAGACAGACAGGGACAGACAGAGAGAGAGCTGTGGCTCAAACACCCAACTTGCACCCTATCCTCATGGTGATAGCATCCTTCATCTCTTTCCCTTTGTTTCTTGCTGTGTGTTTTAAATTTATTCAGTAAACCTTGTGATTCAAGCATCTTAATTTTTTTTTTTTTTGGCCATGCCACACGGCTTGTGGGATCTTAGTTCCCCAGCCAGGGATTGAACCCGGGCCCAAAGCAGTGAAAGTGCCGAGTCTTAACCACTGGACCACCAGGGAATTCCCTCAAGCATCTTAATTTTTTTTGTTTTTAATAAATTTATTTATTTATTTTTGGCTGCATTGGGTCTTCATTGCTGCACGCGGGCTTTCTCTGGTTGTGGCGGGAGGGAGCTACTCTTCGTTGCGGTGCACGGGCTTCTTATTAAGGTGGCTTCTCTTTGTTGCAGAGCACGGGCTGTAGGTGCAGGGGCTTCAGTAGTTGTCGCACGCGGTCTCAGTAGTTGTGGCACACGGGCTTAGTTGCTCCGCGGCATGTGGGAGCTTCCTGGACCAGGGCTTGAACCCGTGTCCCCTGCATTGGCAGGCCGATTCTTAACCACTACGCCACCAGGGAAGTCCCAAGCATCTTAATTTTATCTCAGCCTATTTCATGAACTCTCGGACAGCCTTTCTGGTAGTGAGATTGAAGGCAGGGTGACCAATCTGTTCTGCTTGCCCAAGGACTTTCTCAGTCTTAGCACTAAAAGTCCAGCATCCTGCGAATCCACTCAGTCCTGGGCATACAGGGATGGTTGGTCACCTGATTGGAGGTAAACATTTCATCAAACTGACTTCCCACTGCAACAACCTTCTCTCCTCTCCCTTAGGTCCTCAGCGGAGGTGATCTGGTAATCTACTTTCTAACACCACGCTACCAAAAAACATTCTCGCTAAGATCACTGGTTACTTTCCTTTTGTCAGATCAGATGGACACCTATTTTATTTCATTGAAGCAATGGACATTTTCATTGTTTTTTCTTTCTTGAGACTCTTTTCTCTTAGTTTCCATCACATCTCTTGCATTACCTAGATGCTTTCCAGAGTGAATGTGGCTCAGATGGCCATCAAGCAACTAAAATCCAAAAAGCTCAAAACTGAACTCATTATCTTCTTCCCAAAAGTCTTTCTTCCTGAACTTTCTACCTTTCACTGCTGTATCTCCACCCACCCAGCTACTCAAGCCAGGAAGTAAGTGACCCTAGACCCCTCCCCACCCCCATATATGTGTTCCGTATTGGTTCCTTTAGGGCTTCTGGAACACTCACCAGCAGCTGCAAGGGTCCCACTAAATCAGGTTCCTATGGTATCTATCTGCTGGCACTTTCTCCCTACACTCTCCATCCCAGCTGGCCTTATCCCTTACCTGCCTCCTCTTGGTTAACTTTGAGCTACTTACTTACCTAGACATTGGTCTGACACGTGCTTGGATACTGTCTGGTCATTTCTCCTAAGCTCCTTTCAGGTAGACCTGCAATGACATCCTAATCCCGTTGTGTCGGGGAGGAAGGTCACAGAGTTGCCCCTGCTGTTGGTTTCACCTTTGTTCTTCTCTTTTCCTATAACTGCCACCCCCCTTCACCACCTCGTCCCTCCTTGGCTGAAATGCCACAGAAGCCACTTAACTGGTCTCCCGCCTCTGACATTTCCCACCCCCAATACATTCCCTCTACCGGCCTTCAATTATCTTTGAAAACGCATATCTTGTTAAATCTTGTCATTCTCCCACTTTGATCCTTTCAAAAATGCCTTAGCCGGACATGTAAAGCCCTTCCTCTTCCCTTTATACTCCCTACCCTGTCTCAGACTTTATGCTTCTGCCATGCTGGCAATTTGCAGTTCCTGATGAGCCATGGTAATTTCTCATTTTATGTTATTATCTCATCGTGAAATGCCCTACACCCCTCACAGCAGCCACTCTCCTGTCACCAACCAGCAATAACACACTCAGTCCCCATCTCCCATGTGGCCCACGGGCAGTCTCCTGCATGCCCTTACAGTCCCAACTTGGTCACCTGTGTGATCAGCACCACCCCTAGTCTGGTTTGGATGCCCTGGTAGATGCTCCTATGTTACCTTGGCCTTAGGTTACATTAACACTCATCAGACTGTCACAATCACATATTAAAAAAAAAAAATAGTCTATCTTTCCCACTAGATTGTGAACTTCTTGAGGTCTTGCATCTCCAGAGCAAGTTTTCATCCTATGGTAGGTTTTCCATACATTTTTGTTTGTTTGTTTGTTTGTTTTTGTTTTTGGCCTTTCTATAACTTTATTGGACAATCAGCAGTTAGTTCTCATCTACATCAACTAGCTGTAGATTTTTGAAAAGTGGTGAGGTACACAGGCAACCAACGTTTAGACCTGGTTTGGTGAATCTTCATTGTCATCATACTTTCTGGACAACCGCACATGGATACAGTATGGAACGTTCCTTATTCCTTTGGCCCAGATGTCTTTGTTGAGCCTGGCGTCAATGTGTACATCTGGCGTTCCCGTCTCCTTCATTGCAAATTTCCGGATTTCTCTGAGTGCCCGAGAGGCACGCTCCTTGAAACCCATTCCGTGGAAGCACCTGTGAATGTTGATGGTGTATTCTCTGGTCACCACCTCGTTGATGGTGAAGCGGCCCTTCTTCTTCTCACCACCCTTCTTTGTGGGAGCCATCCTGCCCCGCCCGGGTTGGAAAGGAATCCATACATGTTTATTAAATGAATAAGTCAGCAAGCAACCTGATTAGGTAAATTATATGAGAGATATGCCATCTGCATTCTGTCCTCTCACTGGTCTATTTGTTCTGTGCCGGGTGCAAAGAGAGAGAAGGAATCATGCTGGAGACCCTGGGAGGAATTGGAGAGAGCCCTAGATCCGTGTCCCAGGAAACAGATGAGTGCCCATCTAGTGTCCACGAACTGCTGCTGCAGTATCTTCTTCCAAGTCATTCATTTTCTCAATCCCCACTATTTCAGCCTTAGTTCAGTTACTTCCAAGAACACGTGCCTCCCAGCAACAGGGGAAGGAACGTGTAATCCAAGCCCAAATGACACAAACACCAAAATCCCCACCGTCTTTTCCATAGCACGGTTATCCGGATTCAAGAGCCATTTGCCTACGTGGTAACTCATCGTTGGCACTTAAACATCTCTGCAGTAAAACCATAGCAAATATTCAAGCCACATTAATCTCCCTTCAAACTGAGGTGACAGGTAGGACTTTATTCCTCATGCAAAGGGAGAAATTGCTTTAGGAGACTACTTTTAGGTGTGCCCAGTCTCGTGGAATATATTCTTTTGTTATGATGATTATCCAATGTTTTAATTTTTAATGGGAAATACAAGCACAAGTTCCAAATTTTAAGAAGAAAGTGTTTACAGAGAAATTAGGTCTCCCTCTCACCCCTGGCCCATGGCTACCAAATTCCCACCTCGACAGCAACCGACTTCCTGTATGTCTTGCCAGAGACGTTTAATGCATTGATGTTGGCATGAATACACCTGTGCACGTGTAGAACACACACATGTACATGAATTGATTTCTCAATAGGGTATGGACTCTATCTGGACTCTGTTTTAAACTGAGGCCACAGATTTCCTTATCCTCTTGTCATTCCTGGCCTCTGTGACATAATGAAGCACAAAGGTTGGGGACATGCACTTGGCCTCACCTGCACCATCCCAGCTGCCACTTCTCCGCAGTCAGCAGACGGCTGTGGTGAGTATCTCTTCCACTAGTCAGGAGGTAACCCATTTTGCTGCCTACTTCCAATTTAGCCCCAATGCAAAGAAAGTAGGGCAATGTCTTTGTATTTTCTAAATCAAACACATCTTTTCAAATAAAAGAGAAATATGCCACAGAAGAGTTTCAAAATTGAGGTCTGTTTTGAAATCTTCAAGCAAAGCAGCAAAATGATGAAGTTGACAAACATCTGGAACACAGGTGGTAAAAACGAAGAAAATCACAACAATAACCATATGCATCAAAAGATGGATCTACACCAAAGAGAAAAGATGAGCAAGAATACTAACATTTTTCAATCCCCATGATTGTGGAGGGCGTAGAAATGCTTATTTTTCATCTCTTTAAAGCAACCTTGCCTGTTCCCTCTTTGTAATAATTTGATTGCATCCATTTACCTTCCATTTCACTTTATTCACTCAGTTCTCAGCCAGCCCCATCAGCTTGAAGGGCCAGCCTGGATTTGCACATCTTTCCATCATGACCATCGTGGGCTGGCAATGGGTTTGCCTTCCTCCCTTCCCTGAGGAGTACATGAGGGATTTGCTTTGGATCAGCCCGTCAACTGCTGTTCACGGATTGCCGCCGGCTCTGCATGGCCAGACTTTTAGATAAAGGCAGGTTCCTGCTCTAGTTGGGTTGACGTTATATAAAGAGGTCGGGGCTGTAGATTCTTTAACAGGGAAAGAAATGGCCAGGCTCACACACAAGGCAGGGGAAAAAAAGTTGCACGAATGTGATATAGTTCAGGAAGGAGATTGCTGCAAACACTTAGAGCTGGAACTAAGACCTGAAATGAGGGGGACCTCTCTGGTGGTCCAGTGGTTAAGACTCCACTCTTCCACTGCAGGGGGCATGGGTTCGATTCCTGGTCAGGGAACTAAGATCCCGCATGCCTCTCGGGGAGGCCAATAAATAAATAAATAAATAAAAATGAAAATGTAACATTAAAAAAAGACATGAAATGAGGGTAGAGCAAGACTGGGACACAAATCTGTCTTGCTTGGGAAGTTTCTGAGTCACTGATTAAAATTTGCCATCATGATTTTTTTTTTTTTTTAATTTATTTTATTTATTTATTTTTGGCTGCACTGGGTCTTCATTGCTGCGTGCAGGCTTTCTCTAGTTGCGTCGAGCGGGGGCTACTCTTCGTTGCGGTGCGCGAGCTTCTCATTGCAGTGGCTTCTCTTGTTGCGGAGCACAGGCTCTAGGCACGCGGGCTTTGGTAGTTGTGGCACACGGGCTCAGTAGTTGTGGCTCGCGGGCTCTAGAGCGCAGGCTCAGTAGTTGTGGTGCACGGGCTTAGTTGCTCCACGGCATGTGGGATCTTCCCAGACCAGGGCTTGAACCTGTGTCCCTTGCATTGGTGGGCAGATTCTTAACCACTGCGCCACCAGGGAAGCCCCATGATTGTTTTTTGAGATTGCTGTTATTCCCATGAATGTGGGCATCGTTCTGTGTTTACAGGTGCTTGTCTTTGTATTTACCTTCAAGGTCTGGGCACCAAAGGTGTAAAAACTCTGTGTGGGGAAAAGGGAGTGGAAGGGAGCTGAATTCAAGGGCAATTTTAAAACAAAGGGAAAAGTTCTGGAGTTGGGTAGAGCAGCCAATCCTGTTGCCTGATAAGCTGGGTGAGGAGGAGGCTGTGGAAGCTAGAAGGAGCCCGGAGTGGGAGGCTGTGATGCCCCCACCGGCTGTGACACCTCAAGGGAGACTTGAGAGATGAGGGGCCTTCCTCTTCGAATCCGAGAAGTGGGAGTTTCTCTCTCAAGGCACCTTTCAGCAAGTGGACCCTCCTCTCAACTGTTTATAATCTGGTAGGGACCTGACATGGATAAAACACTGGATTTCTTTCACTGTCCCTAAAATAAGCAGGAAATCTTGAATATTTTCAATAAAACTTTTAAAATCGAGGCTTTTCTTTTTCATGTGTTTGCTTGAGTTCTGAGCTATGTGAGTGGTTGACAGGAAGGCAAACAATGGTAGCTCTGAGATGCGAGTGTCATTGTCAGAGCAGGCATCTTTTAGAAAACCATCTTTGACCTCCTCAGTGAGCTGTTAGGACATCAGCTGCAGTGGCTCCAGCATAGATAGAGAGCACAGTTGTGTTGGGATTCTGGCCAAAGGAGAAACCTAACCTTTATTACTCGCATCCAAAGGGCTGGGCAGTATAACACTTATGGCGAGTAATAGAATCAGAATCTCTGTATCACCCCTAACACTCGGACATAATACCCACTTCCATAAATAAGAACTGAATAAACAGATCACACATAAAAAGGGAACTTGAGTAAAGTACAATGAGCACAACCTCCCAAATGAGCCATTGTCAATTTACACCCTGATTATTACAAAATGTGAATAAAGTATTCAGATTTATTTTTGCTGGGCTGGTTAGCAACGTCCGGGAGTAAATATGCATCGTCATCATGTTCATTCAGAATGAGTGTCTGAAAGGAAGTACTGTGCACTGGAAGCAAAACCAACTGCAGGAGAAGTGAGGCTGGTAAGAGATGAGGTTGGCTTCCTGCAAGGTGTGTTGAAACAATTTTTTATATATAAACACACCCATTCTTTCACACCCCAAACACACTTCTAGTATCCTTCTGCCAAAACTTCAGATCTATCTGCTTCATTTTGATTCTGATGGTATTTCCAAGACATATGTTGAGGCAGGGAAGAGCTGCACTGAGAAACTGTCTCATGGTCACTTGTGTTGAGGCTGATCTTTTTTTTTTAAATAATGTTTTCTTTTTTATTTAGCATATATATATATATATATATTTTTTTTTTAATTAATTAGTTTTATTTTTGGCCGCGTTGGGTCTTCGTTGCTGCGCGCAGGGTTTTCTCTAGTTGTAGCAAGTGGGGGCTGCTCTTTGTTGCCAGGCAAGGGCCTCTCATTGCTGTGTCTTCTCTTGTTGTGGAGCACGGGTTCTAGGAGCGCAGGCTTCAGTAGTTGTGGCACGGGGCTCAGTAGTTGTGGCTCGCGGGCTCTAGAGCGCAGGCTCAGTAGTTGTGGTGCACGGGCTTAGTTGCTCCGCGGCATGTGGGATCTTCCTGGACCAGGGCTCAAACCTGTGTCCCCTGCATTGGCAGGCGGATTCTTAACCACTGTGCCACCAGGGAAGTCCCGAGGCTGATCTTAATAAGCTTAGATTGTGTGATTTAATAGTCTATTATGTAAATAGAACTACTACTAGAAATAGTCCTCAACATTCTTGAGGTAGTAATAGTATTCACATAGAAAGCATGATTTTACAAAGTATTTCCATCCACAGCCACTGGCTCTGTGCCTTACTCTTCTCATCTCAAAAATAGAAGTTATAATAATAATAAGGACTTACGTAAGATGACCCAGTAAGTGGAGGATTCAGGTCTTACTAGTGCAAAGCCTGTGCTCTTACTTGAAAAAAAAAGTCATTACTTCAGTGTGAAAATAACCAGAGCTTCACTGAGATCCTGGCACTTTCAAAACACTCAATAAATATTTGTAAGTGAACGAATGATTGAATGAATGAACAAATGAATGCTGCATTGTAAAAAGGAGTCCTAGAGATCGCTCCCTGCATTTTGGGGTTCACAAAATAGTATGAATTTCATTGTAACAGACTTTATCATCAATTCTTTCCTTTTAAGAAACAATTTTGACAAAGTTACAGCGTTATTGGACTAATGCTCTCTGCATATTCATGCTTTGTCACTCTCAAGTTCACTAAGGAATAGGTTACTACAGTACTAAGAATAATAGTGCCATCTAGTGACCCTTCTACTTATTGTCTCTAAAAGTGTGTATGACAACATCGCCTGCTCTAAAAACGATTGACCCGAGATTGAGAGTGATGTATGCAATTTGTAATCTTCCCCATTTTTCTGTCCAAGAAAACTTTTCCCAAAATTTCAGTATGTGATAAACTTTCTCATCCTCGTTCATATTTCCCAGATGACAGAGCCTATTCACACCAGATTTTTCAGTAGTTTATATATGTATATTCCAAATAATGTTTTTTATCTTTTAAGACCCTTCATTCATTTTTTTTTTAGACCTTTCAATTTTGAGATGCAACATTGATGCAATTATTTTTAAGGATAAACAATATTAAATATATACATTGATTGTAAGACATTTTGTTTTCAAAAACACTAAAATGTTAAAAAAATTACAATCAAGAAAATTCTTATTCAAGTATTTATTCATATATATGCTGAATTTAAAACTTCATTTTTTTGCAATTATTTTATCAGGAAAGATTCATTAAAGGTATAACTAAACATAATTTCAATTTTATAAATATTAATGGCTTTCATATATATGATATATAGTATATATACATTTATAAATGAGAAAAAGATGTTGATCAGGCTACAGGTATTAATTATCTAATTAGGAAATTATAGGTTTAATGAGAAGCACCCTCACTCAAAAAGCTTAAAAGCTAGTCATGGCTCAGATACTGTCTACTTTATATATAAAGTTGAGCAAGTGAGGTAACGTCTATAACTCAGTATTCTCACCTGTAAAATGGGATAATAATGCCTACCTTATCCACCTCCTAGAGTTTTGAGGATCAAATGCAATAACGAATGCTTTTAAAATTCCTGTACAATGGTAAGAAACTAGTGGTGTTACTTTCAATAATTATTTTCCTGAGAGGGCAGGTTCGGGAGCTCAACTGACTGAACTCAAATTACGGTCCCATTGGTTCCTACCTGTGTAACCTTGGGAAGTTACTTCTCTGCGCCTCAGTGCTTTATCTGTAGAACAAGGATAATTAAAACAAAACAAAACAAAACAAAAACCTACCTCAAAGGCCAGTAGTGTACATGCTTAGTACAGAGCAACCATTCAGCATAGCTTTAACTACCTGAGTACAAACACACACACATTCCAATTGTGATGGCCAAGGCATCAATTTTCAATTTTAGAGATCATTACTAAGTTGTCCTCAAAAAAGGAAAGATACTAAAATAGAGTTTTCATCATCATCAGTAATATTTATTGAACCAGAGAGGAACAAGGTCCTAGCTGAGGTGCCTTATAACGTGTGCTGGATTCCACTACTCTCTTTATAGATACTATGGATGAAACAGAATGGGTTATGTCAGGTCAACATAAGGCATTCAAGAGACAGTTTTTCTTGTTTTTAATCTTGAAAACTTTTTCAACCTCCCAATCTTCTCAAATCTGCCGTTAAGCAGAGCAAAAGAATAAATGCAGTTAAAATGATGCCAGAGAGCTGGTGACAAGAAAAGGCTGGAGCAGAGTAAATAGGTCAGGCAGGAGAGCCGCCTCTGCAACCATCTGGAGAGACCAAGCCACCCTCTTGACTTGCCTGGACCATAGTGACAGCCTCCTAACTGGAAGTCTTCTTGCTGCTACTCTTGCCCTCCATTCTATACTCAGCAGCAAGGTTGAGTTTTTAAAACATAATTCACATTTCTTCCCTGCCCAAAGCCCTATGATTCTGCACTTAGACCACGCAGCAAACACCATCCTTATGTCCTTCCCTTGAGCTCTCCCAGTGCTCCCGCCAGCGCCTGCCTTGGAAGGACCGTCCTGTGAGTGGAACATCCTCCCTGATCTCCACATGGGGACCCTCTTCTCGTGATTCAGATTTCAGCTTAAACGTGCCACCTCAGAGGCCCTCTCTGCACTTGCTCAGTTCTGCGTCCCACGATACTTAGAGGTGCCTTCCTGATCTCCTACTAAGGAGCTGAGCCCCGGGAGGGTTGCGTCCTTGTTTGTCCTGCCCCCCCAGTTATCCCCAACAGAGAACAGTGCCTGGCACATAAGAGGTGACTGATAAGTATTTGTTAATGACAGTCAAGATGATCCCAGTACGCTTCCCCTTCTCCTTCTACACACGGTGATTCTGGTTTTGACACTGCATATGACTTTACGCTTGGAAGTAGAAAAGGGAGCCAGATGTGGATTCTTATTCTTGTGGGACCTCGGACAGGTGCTTTGGCTGTTCTAAACTTCAGCTCTCATATAAAAAGCAGGGATATTACTTGCCCTGCTTACCTCATGGGCGGTGAGGATTAGGTCATAAGTGCGAAAGCTCTTATGAACTGCAAAGCACTTCTCGTGTACTAGACCACGAGAGTGGAACTGCTCTTTTTAAAGATAATGAAAAACCTAGAAAAATTAATTGATAGCAAGGATTTGCCTACCACAGCAAGCTCGGAAGCACAAATGTTAAACAACGTGTAAATGCATCGATTTTAAGGAGATGAAATATCAATACAACACATTTAAGAGGGAATAGGTGTTGAACAACGTTGGGAAACTTTTTTTTTAAATGGATTTTTTTTTCTTTTTTTAGGTTTTTCTCTCCTACTTCTCATATTGCTTGGCCTTGAGGATGTTAAGCAAGCTCACAGCAGCCTTGTCTGTATGGTTTTCAGACCTTCCATCCAGTCTACACTCTACACTATGTGAACCACCTTCAAACTGAAGGCGGTTGGAAGATTATATTGCTTATAATTTTTGGTCCTCTATTTTTCACCTGGATAGAATTTTCTGAAATTCTGTTCCAACAATCAATGTCCCCAAGTTATTTTAAATTTCAATAATGACTACAAAACTATGTTAGAATGTAATGGAAATATCTTGACCTTTTATGAATTTGGGGCTTTTCAGAGACAGCACAGTGGTCCCAGAATCCACACTCTGGAGTGGGGTGCCCTGGCCTGGAGTCCCAGCTCTGACAGAGACTCAGATCAATCACTCAACTCCCCGGTGCTCAGTTCTTCCCCTTGAAATACAGGGCTAATAAAATTCTATCCCACAAGGGTGCTGGGAAGAGTCAATGAAAATCGTCTACATGCAATGCTTTACACACCGTAAATGTTCAATAATAACTATTCTTTTCTTCAGAATTTTGCCTCATGTTCCTAGACTCAAATCAGTAAAACATTCAGTGTTTTCTCAGATACATTCTATATTTATCATTCAATAATTTAAACATCTGACTTACCAGAAGCATGAAAGAAACTAAGGTATAACTAGTTTTTACTGTATAATGATGTTAACTTATAGTGAAGAACACTATCCCATACATGTGAACAATCAGTTTTACTATGGAATCTGAATTATATGAACTTGAAAATCTAAAAGAAGGACTACCCCCAACTACCAGTTATTTAACTTTCCATTATATTACATTTGAGTCAGCATAATCTTTATTTCAAAATAGCATTTTTATTATATAAAAATGTAAAAATCCAGCAAAACCAGAAATACCGGATATATTTTCCTGGGCTTTCACATTTGTTGATTTTTATTCGCAATCCCTTTTCTCAATACAATTTACAACCTCATCCCCATTTGCAGTCTGATTATACAAGTGCTAAGTGGCAGAAAGGTCTAGAATAAATACACCGAAAAAGAGGCAAAGCTGTGAAACTAAGTTGCATGCAACAGATCTATGAGGGGGGAAGTGTCTGCGAAATAAAACAGAGTAAGACAAAGTAATTGGAAAGTTTTAGCTCAAGTTCTTTTCAATCATCTTTGTCTTTCGCTCCATGTTTAAGGATGCGCGTGAACTCAATGTAATTGAAATTCCCCTTTTTGTCAATAGGTGCTTCTCTGTACAGCTCATCCACTTCCTCATCCGTAAACCGATCTCCCATCGTGGTCAGCAGCTCTCGCAGGTAATCCTCCTGAATGGTGCCTGGAAGGCAGCGGAAAAAGGGGAGTTGTGAACACCTCCCGGCACTTTAATGATTTGGTTCTCAACTAGGTCAATCTTACAAGGTATTTCAGAACATACATATTTACCTGAACAAAATAAAGCAATATATAACCATATCATTATCTTTTCCTATTATTTTTAGAGTTCTTTATTAATATTAGATTAAATCATTTAAAAAGTCAGTTAGTAGATCATACGCTTACAAAATTAATTTGAAGTATTTTCCAGAGGAGAAAAAAATACCTTGTATTTCAGAGATATTAAAAAAAAAAAAAAGGCAGATACCCAAAATAAAAGGGCAGCGTTGCCAACACCAAACGTGCACGAAGGATGGTGCAGTTTTAATAGGTAGCAAGGGGGAAGCAGGAAGGAGGATGCGAGGTGTATGTGAGGAGGCGATGCAGGTGGCTGAGCAGAGGGTTAACGCAGAAGCAAAGGGGAAAACGAGTGAAGTCAGAAAACGGAACAGCCGGGTTTTCTTCACACATTTTTAAATAATAAGGGAAAAAAACGAAGATTTTAATCGTTCAAGTTAGTTAACTATACTTTCTGGTGAAACTTAAAGTCTCTTGAAGCAGTACATTGTCTAAGAAACACTATTTAAAAGACAATTCTCCCTTTGGCTTTCAGGAAGCTCAGAACCAGATTCAAAGATTAACACCACAAACCGTGTAGCTTTATGACCTACATACCTGTGTTCTAGCCATTCTTGGTTAACTGTCCTATCGTAAATGATAATTTCCCTCTACTCATTTTCAAAAATTTATATTTTACTAATCTTTCTCATTCCCTAAAAAGTGTTTCACATAGTCTGGAATGAGGCTGGGCATAAACAAAGAGGGCTCACCAGTTGCTTCTTCATCAAAGCAAGCAAAAGCGTTTCTGATGACATCTTCTGGGTCTGTGCCATTCAGCTTCTCCCCAAACATGGTAAGGAACATGGTGAAGTTTATGGGCCCTGGAGCCTCATTCATCATGGCTTCAAGGTACGCGTCAGTTGGATTCTTCCCTAGAAAATTGCACATTTTAACATTTAAGGACAAAGAACTCATTTCAATAAATAATTATTCTGTTATTGTTATGTTCCCCAACATATTTTTAAAAGTTACATCACCATCACACGAAACTAATTTTTCTATTAACTTACACTAAGAACATTTAAAAAAGACAATTTTTAACAACATAAAAAAATCTTTGCTACATCATAAATAAAATGCATTCTGGGCTTAGGTTGAATACTGTCCATTCACTGATACTTTCTACAACTTTTCCTTCACTATTTTTCATTAAAAATAAAATAAACACATGAAACTATGAACCACGTAATGCCACATTATTACATCTTGAATGCTGATAACATTAAAGACCCATCAGGGCATTTCAATACTGGTTATTTTAAAAATCTAAATATTCATATTTCTAACTGTGGTACAGTTGCCTATAATTGGTATGCTTCAAAAAATTTATTTATAAGTTGGTCATTTAAGCTGAAACTATTAGGTTGGTTTAGAACTGGGAGCTCATTTTATTTATTTACTATTTAAAATTAATTAATTAATTAATTGATCTATTTATTATTTATTTATGGCTGCATTGGGTCTTCGTTGCTGCACGCGGGCTTTCTCTAGTTGCGGCGAGCGGGGGCTACTCTTCGTTGCGGTGTGCTGGCTTCTCACTGCGGTGGCTTCTCTCGTTGCGGAGCACAGGCTCTAGGCACGCGGGCTTCAGTAGTTGTGGCATGTGTGCTCTAGAGTGCAGGTTCAGTAGTGCATGGGCTTAGTTGCTCCGTGGCATGTGGGATCTTCTTGGACCAGGGCTCGAACCCATGTCCCCTGCACTGGCAGGAGGATTCTTAACCACTGCGCCGCCAGGGAAGTCCCTGGGAGCTCATTTTAAACAATGTTATGTTCTATTTGGTTGTCAGACATATCCCCAGATGTTGTTTACTTGTGTTGCTGAAATATAGTCTTGTTTAGTATTGTTCATGATGGGAAATCTTAATCTCAGTTCCAACCAAGGACACTTGTCCCTCTTCTGGTACGGTGGTGAGGGAACTCCCCTGACCCTCCCCTCGAAGTTGGGAGAAATTCCCCTGGAATGGCCACATATGGTGGGAGTAACAAAGGCTTCTCTTTGTCCTGGCATTTGTGAGGTCCACATGGTGCAGAAAAGCAGCACTGAACGAAGGGTCTGGAATAGTGGGTTTGAATCCCAGTTCCGCCACTGACTGTGTGCCCTGGGACAAGGTGGAAACTGTCTAGGGCTTACTTTTTATCTATAAAATGGACTAGTTAAACTTGGTATCTGGAAGGTCCCTTCCAACATTAAGTTTGTATGATTCTCCATGAAAAGAGCATCTATGTCAGCATCTCACTATTATACCCAACTAAGTGCTAATGACAGTCAAATCTAGAACTATGGTTCATATGTAAGTTTTACTCCCAGGAATTTGGGTGAAATTTAAGTGCCAAGTTGGCATCTGTCTTACTGCATTACAACCTTCACTCATTATACCTATTCAACATATCGATACAAAATGAGCCCAAAATTAATTTCAAGATTCTTCGAGTAAGTGAAAGTAGCTAAAAAGGAACTACTTTTCTACCTCCAGATTTAACCTGACTCTCTTGCAGCAATTTTTGGGGGTAAAAAGTGTAACCCAAAGGTGTCAAGAGAACATGGGTATGAAAAAGACACAGGGATTTAAAATGAATTGGCTTAGGCTAAGCACCTATGAACCCATTCAAGGCATCTAATATAATTTGTTGATTTAAAAGGTAAATATGTATCTCTAAAGGCATGGCATTCCCCAAAATGGAAGTCCCCAAAGTCAGTCTCTTACTCTACCATCACTCATTCATCCAACAAAAATTAACTGAGCATCTACTAGGACCAGGGGACAGGCTTTAGTGTTCGATCTTTGTAATACAACTCAGGCCCTCAATTCTCCTTGGCGGCCTTCTTCAGTAGTGACCTGCTCCCCAAAGGACACTTAGTACTTAGCTATTCAGAGTGTGGAAAACACTGGGATCCACCCCACCTGCAAGTGAACAAGTCAGATCAGTATCTTGACTCAACTCTCACTCTGAATAAAGGCAATGTTGCAAAATGTTAACAGCTCGTGAATCTGGGTAAAGGATGGATGCGTGTTCATTATACCATTCTTTCAACTTTTTATAGGCTTAAAAAATTTCAAAATAACATGCTAGGAGAAAAAAATAAAAATAAAAGAGAGGAACAAAATCATGTGGTTACTAAAAAGAAAAAAGTAACTTCTCTTTGTCCTCTGGCCTTTGAACTGCCCTTTCTGGCTCATGGTCAGACACAGAAATGTTTGAGTGCAGAGCCTAACTGTGGGCCATCCTTGACCTGTGCCCCCTTCCCTGCCTGTCATTCTGGCCTATCAAGAACCCCCTGACCTGATACTCCTTTCTTCCAACTGTAAAATCATTGCCAACTCAGGCAGGACGTGGAGGACTTTGTCCTCCTTCCTTAAGATCAAAACAACAAAACCATATAAGGAATAGTAAATTAACACCGACATAGCCAGAATGACAAAGGGCAGTTTATGTTTGCTTTAAATCTTGTTATCTTTAAATGAAATATTGCCATTTGCAGCAACATGGATGGGCCTAGAGATTATCATACTAAGTGAAGTAAGTCAGGCAGGCAAAGACAAATGTTATATGATTATCACTTGTATGTGGAATCTAAAAAATTACAAATCAACTTATTTACAAAACAGAAACAGACTCACAGACATAGAAAACAAACTTATGGTTACCAAAGGGGAAAGGTGTGGGGGGAGGGATAAATTAGGGGTTTGGGATTAATAGATACATACCACTATACAAAAAATAGATAAACAACAGGATTTACTGTATAGCACAAGGAACTATACTCAGTATCTTGTAATAATCTACAGTGGAAAAGAATCTGAAGCTGTACACCTGAAACTAACACAATATTGTAAATCAACTATAGCTAAATAATGTGTAAAAATAAATCGATAAATCTTCTATCTTTACATTTTCTTTTCTTTAATTATAAAAAAAATAAATAAATTGTGGAAGCCCCCTTCCCTGTGTTCCCTTTTTTTAGGAGCACTGCCCTTCCTCCCTGAGATGGTCGTTATCACTTATGATTGTCACCTCTGTCATATAATCTGTCCTCAACATTTATTACTTAGTACATTATATTATTGTCCACACTTCTTGTTTAAGATTCTGGCATCTTGCCACCTAGTCATGCCCTGGCTTTTCACCTTGTAGACCTATCATATTTAGCTAACAGGAACGGAAGTCTGCCTAGCCACAGTGGCAGCCAGGCCCCTACCCCTGAAGGCGTATCCTCTTGAGACGGGCCAAGCCTCAGTGTGGTGCCTCCCACCCAACATCTCTCAAGAGGCCTTTGAGACCAGGAAATTAATATCTGTACATCACACAAAAAATAATTCATAAAACGCTAATTATTTTGGGGAAGCAGGAATATTAAGAACATAAAAGTCTACCTAGAGAAGCAAGCATATCATGCAAGTCTTCCTTGTCGATGAAACCATCTCTATTCTGATCGATCATGTTGAAGGCCTCCTTAAACTCCTGAATCTGTGACTGGTCAAACATGGCGAACACGTTGGAGGTTGCGCGCTGGGGGCGCTTCTTGGTCTTGGTCTTTGCCTTTTTGCTAGACATGGTGGCGGTTTAATCCTAGAGTTAAAAAGAAAAGAACATAAAGCAAAACAGAATGCATAAAAACATAAAGCAAAAAAAAAGAACTCACAACACCTAAAGTTAGTGAGTAAAAATATTTCAATGTATTGTAGAATTATTACTTTATATTGGGTGGGAATATACATATAAACTTTATTTCCAATGTCACAATTAAACAGCTAGGACAAAAGCAGTTTTGAAGAAACAGAATAGAAATTATTGATGTGGTTTCACCCCAAATTTCATGAACCTCATTTTTATTAAATGTAAATGAGTTTTAAAGCATGTAGCAATAGATCGCATTTACCGAGTGCTACTACGTGCCAAGCACTGTTATGAGGGCAGGGGGCTCCCCTAAAGAGAAAGGCTCCAAAGCGGACATCTTACTTTCACAAGGATTGTCCCATTTAACCCTCACAACAACCCTATGCAGTAGGTACACTTTTTAACTTCATTTTACTACCAATATTGCATAACCTCTCTGAGCTTTGGTTTTTTCCAAAAAATGGTCTGAAAACCAGGGAACCTCACTCGACCCTCAGTTTTACAGCAAAACACATCTACTCTAATGCAAGTGAGAATTAAATGAGATAACATATGCAAAGAGACTAGTATAGTTACTATAAGGTACATGCTCAAAAGGCTCTCATTTTAAAAAAAACATCAATGGAACTTCCCTGGTGGTCCAGTGGATAAGACTCTGCACTCCCAATGCAGAGGGCCCAGGTTCCATCCCTGGTCAGGGAACTAGATCCCACATGCATGCCGCCAACTAAGAAATCCGTATGCTGCAACTAAAGATCCCGCGTGCCGCAACTAAATATCCCACATGCCACAACTAAGACCCAGTGCAGCCAAAATAAATAAATATTTTTTTAAAAAACCATCAAAATGTATCTTTAGTCTTGTATCCCTTCTAGCTGCATCCTCATTTCCCCTTTCCCTTGACAAAACTTTTAGAATAGTATTCTACTACTCAACTCTCTCCATTTTCTCATCTTCCCAATCACTCCTCAACTCTCTGTAATACACCTTTAGTGGTAGCCCCTGATACTCTACTGAAAGCCACCAATGTTTTAAATGTCAAATAGAATGGACACTTCTCATTCCATTTTTTTTTTTTTTTTTTTTGCCCCATCACGTGGCTTGCAGGATCTTAGTTTCCCAACCAGGGACTGAACCCCGGCCCCGGCTGTGAAAGCTCCGAGTCCTCACCACTGGACCGCCAGGGAATTCCCTTCTCATTCCATTTTTACTTGCAGTTTTAAATGATGTAAATAAATACAACACAAAAATACTCCTGGCTTTGGAATCGGAAAAATCTTGAGTCTGAATCTCAGCTTCACCATTTCTTGAAAACCCATGGACACCATTATAATTTTTTGCTCCACTGTCTTATTCAATGTTCACAACTGCCCTATGAGGTAGGTACTACCTAGGTTAAAAAAAAAAAAAATCAATGGCCCTTGTGTAGTAAAGAATTTAATTTTGCCCAAAGAGAGGTCTGGCCTCTGTCCTCAGCTCCTGGGAGGTAATCTCTAAGCCCTTAGAATGTTCTGCCTGGTATATCTGGGGTCTTGGGTCACACCAGATAGTCTAACAATGTGATTTATCATGGGGGCTCTGGGTCAGGTGTTAATCAGCTTGGCCTCTAGAGGAACTGGAGACTGAAGTCAGCCTAGGAGTGGGGACAGTATCTAGGGGACAGAGCCGCAGTAAAAACTATGGCTATGAAGGGTCAAGCGAGCTCTCTGGCAGGCCATAGTCCATGCTCACCGTCACGCCTTGTTGCCAGGAGAGGTCAACACTGCCCATGGAAAGGACCACTGGAAGCTAAGCATTTGGAATTCTCCTGGACTCTATACCACGGGTCTCTTCCCTTGGTTGACTTTAATCTGAATCCTTTTACTGTAGTAAACCATAACCATAGGTGTAACAGCTTTCAGTGAGTTCTGTAAGTCCTAGTGAATTACTGAACCTGAGGGTCGTCTTGGGGAACAGAACTTGGAATTGGTGTCAGAAATGAGGGTGGCCTTGGGGACTGTTCTCTAACTCTGCAGCCTCGCAGTGTGAAAGCAGATGACTGGTGAGGGCAGCGGCTGGGCAAAGGAATTCTGGACCTAGGTCTCCGGGACTTCCGGTCTTGGACTTTTAACCTACATTGTTTTAGTTTGTTTGCAGTTTTGAAGCACATCAGCCTTAGAGTCCTTACTTTAACATTTCGACTCCTTCCCCTCCCAGCACACATGGCCTGAGTAAATGTTAATTTCTTCTCCTTCCTGTAACTAGCTAGTCATGTGACCTTAGTTATATTGAAGGTTAAATCGGAGACAGAATGTGGTCCACTAGCAAGGCACTTGACTCTGCTTTAATTCTTCCTCACATTCCAAAACTGTTGGATTAAAATTCTTTCTCATGCTAAAAATTCTATGATTCTATTTCTTCAAGATTCAAAAGATATAAAAGACAGTAGATCTGAAGCCAAGAATTAGTTCTCTCCCTCAGTATCAGCAAACTATGTTTGCAATAGAGTCATTTAGAAAAACCTCCCAAAGAGAAAATCTTTATTTTTAAAAAATAATCAATTGTTTCATGCTAACGCTACAGCTAACCCAAAAGTATATTATATTTAAACATTTTTGAAGCTTAGTTGGAGTTCTCCAAGAAGCTGATGCCAAGAAGGGATTGCACATGCAAGGATCTTTATTACGGAAAATGCCTGTGAGAGAGAATGAGGAGGTAACCCAATAAGGCTAGAAAAGCCATTATACTGTGAGCAAGTTTGAGCCCCCATTCAAAACCTATTACAGAGCAGGTATGGCTCAATGAAATGACACCATGATCTCTTTAAAAAGAAAAAAAGTTTACGTTTTCTGTGTACTTCATTTAAAACCAGTGCACATTTATATTTGTATATAAATATACAAAGTACACACATAAAATATCAACTGATAATAAAACCTCAGCTGAAAAGTGAGGCAAGGTTGTAGCAAAACAGTCAACCTAAAGAGAACTCTGGTCCCCAAAGAAACTACCACCCTCTCTGTCCTTACCTTCTGAGACAAATATCTTGGCTTTCTCCACTTTCTCACTTCCCACTCATCACAATCTGGCTTTCTCTTCTCTATTTGCAAGTGCTTTCCAATTGCCAAATCTGGTCTAAGTCTCCTTGGACCATTCTGCTATATTTGACACCATTTTATCCCTCTTCTCTTCAGGCCTCAACAACTCTTGGCCTTGATGAACTGTAACAGTAGAAATGAACTGTCCCAAATGGAACGAGAGCCCAAGGTTCCCGGCCTTTAAGACTTTACACTCTAACAAGGGAGACTCCTGAAGATCACATTTAGTCTCAGTGAAATGCTGTACTTGACTTGGTGACACCAACCTCCTCTCAGTTCTGTTTCTATGCCTGGTCCTCCTCCATTTTCTTGTTAGGCTCTTATCTTCTCCACTCACTTAAATATTCACGTTTCCGAGTATTCTCACAGTCCATGGCTTATTAAATTCTTTTCACTCTGTGTTCCTTGGATGATCTCATCGGCTCTCACTGTTCTGACAACACCTATGACTCCCACGTCTGTATCCTCAGGGCTGACCCTTCCCTTGAGCTGTGGAATCAAACAGCCAATTGTGCTTGTGAAAGGCACCCATTCTGATATCCCAGACATTCAGAATCAACGTGTTAGAAACAGAATTCATTATCTTCCCCTCCTAAACTTGCTCAACTTTCTGTTTCCTGTCAGTTAATGGCACCATCGTTTACGCCCTCACCAAGCCAGAAACGTGCAAGTCATCCCCGACTCATCCCTCTCACTGATGAACCAAGCCTGCCTCTTAAATATTCATCAGATTTGCTCATCTTCCTCATTCTTCTGCCACCACCCTATGCTGGGCCCTCATCACCTCTTTGTGTAGAATATTTCATTGGCCAACTAACCAACCTCCTTGCTTTTTCGTCCCCTCTAGACTATCCTTTATCTTCCAGCCAGAGGTGTGTAAAACATGAATATGACCATATCATTCCCTTTTGAGAAATCGTCGGCTCTCCACTGCCTATAGGCCAAAGTACAAGTTCTTGAGCATGGCACACCTTTCCCTGCCCTAGAATGACCTTTCAGCCTCATCTCTAGCCATTCTCTGCTTTGTACTTTTCCTTCAGCAACACCAAACTATTGGTACTAGTATGTGCCCAAGGCACCATGCAGTTTAACTCATGTATTTGTTCTCGCTATTTTTCTAGCCCCCAAATGCCTTAGGACCAGAGAGAATTAAAAGTCTACTCAACTTATGGCTACTACCATTTGCTGAGTGACTCCTATGCTAGGTACTCGGGTGCACTAGATTCAACACGCCTGCTTTACACATGGATGAACTGAATATCAAAATATGTTAAACAACTTGCCCAAGGTCACCTGGTGGCAGAGCTAGAATTCAACCCCATTTGTTAAAGGTGATTTTACCTATGTATTTTTTACCTCATACAATTCTGCTAGTTATTTTTTTTACCACAAAAAATTTCTTAAACTTTCAGTACTTACCAATATAGTCCAACACTGATTTCTGAGCAGCTACTTTCCTCTATATTTAATTCCTAGTGAAACTGAGTTTTCAAATAAATTCAAACTAGGCTGGGGAAACCAATGTATAGACTAGAAGTGCACAGTGGAATGGGAAGAGAATAAGATATGAATGGCCCTCCCTGCAACCGTGCAATGTTGCAGCCCTGGTTTTGGGTTTATCAAATGGCAGTATTTCCTATCAGTCATGGTTTTGGTTTGACATGGTAGGTAAAGGCTTGAAATCTTTACCTATGACTGTGAAATTACTACTTGACCTATAAATATTAAAGGAAAAAACCCCACCAAACCCCATCCTTAGTTACAAAAAATATCCATTTAGAACATAGCATATAAGGTAATGAATAAGCCTTAACGGGAATAAACAAAAGTCTTACTTCCTCTTCAAAATTTTTATTTCATTATTTTTGTAAATTTCTGATATAGAGTGAACTAAAGGTTATATGTAGTATTTTTAGAGGTTAAAGAAGGGCAGGGATATAGGAATACTGGTATTATAGGTGGTTGTGGCGTCAACATATTTAGGTCATAATCTAAATTTTTGCAAAATCACCTGCTATACTGATGTGCAAATCAAAACATGGGCACTATAATCATTAATAAGCAGAAACTGCTTGTGAACTTCATCCAGCCTATATGGCTTTACTGGAAGCCTGGAAAAGATGCTCATGGAGCATATTCTATTAGCTACCTATGAAGCATCTAAGTCAGCTAGGTGCCGCTACCACATGGCGGGTGAATATGGCTCTCACAGCAGTTAACCTCTGGTTTCAATCTTGGCTGCACATTAGAATCATCTTGGAAGTTGTTTTTTTTTTTTAAGTCTTTGTTACAATATTGCTTCTGTTTTTTATGTTTTTTGGACAGGAGGCATGTGGGATCTTAGCTCCCTGACCAGGGATTGAACCCACACCCCTTGCATTGGAAGGCGAAGTCTTAACCACTGGACTACCAGGGAAAGTCCCATCTTGGAAGTTTTTAAAAAGTGGTGTCCAGGTCCTGGTCTAGTATACCTGAAACTGAATGTCTACAGGTGAAGTCTATGAATCTGTATTTTTAAAATGCAGCAGGTGATTCCAATACACAGTGACAGTTGAGAACCACTGAGTTAAACACTTAGAAGGCACTGACCGTGGTTCTGAGTTCTTGGCTGATGCCTTGTAATAACAGATTAATAACAGAAAAACAAACACACGTTTATTAACATGTATACCTCATGTATACATGGGGGGATACCCAGGGAAAATCCAACTCTCAGAGGTGGCTTAGAACTCTGGCTTAAATATCATCTTCAGCTGAAGCCAAAAGAAGAAAGGCATGTGTGCAGGGGAGAGGCTAGGTATAGAAGGTTAAAAGCACAGTATAAACAAGGGTAAGGCTTCTCTTGTAGATTTAAGTCACGGCCTTCTCCATTAAGAGTCTAAAGTTGTCTCCAGAGAGTAACCTTTGTCCTGCCTGGTAGAGAGGGAAAGAAGAACACCTTTGTAAATTTGTGTCCTGCTTTTTAGGCACATTGGGGGAGGGCAAAGAGCCTTTCTTGTGTCTGCTTCTTCTCAATTGCCTTCAGCTCAAAATAATCTTCATGCCAAAGTGGCATATCTTGGGGTGGCATATTCTGCCACCCTTCATAACTAATAGGATATTGTGAAAATGATGGAGTGCAACTTTGTCATAATATTGTAGATGTTGCAGGTTCTACCATGCTCTCTCTCAGATCACTCAATCTGGGGAAAGCCGGCACCAGGTCTACAGGGTACTACACAACCCCACGGAGAGGTCCATGTGGCAGGGAACTGAGGTCTCCTGCCAACAGCCAGCACCAACTTGCCAGCCAGGTGAGTCAGCCATCTTGGAGGCTGATCCTCCTTCAAATGACTGCAAACCCAGCTGACATCTGGACTGCAACTCCAGGAGATCCTGAGCCAGAACCAGAGCTGCCCAGCCAAGCTACCCTGGAATTCCTGACCCTCAGAAGCTCTTTATTGTTTTCTTAAGGTGCTAAGTTTGGGGATAATTTGTTATATAGCTATAGAAAACTAATAAAGCCGTTGTGTTTCCTTGGCGTCTTTAATATTTAATAGGGCAATGCCTTTATTTCAGAATTATAGCCAAAGAATTTTTAAAACCTCAAAGGGGCCACAGCCAAGTTTGCACTGGGTAGGGAAATTTTCTGTTCCTGGTTAGCAAATTTTAATTCCTTCTATTCGATTTCTCTCCAAGTTCTGTGGGTTCCTCTTTTAAGTGCAAGAGTCACCCCTTCTTCAACATTCCCATCACCCCCTGGATATGACTCCCCCAAATATGGCTTTTCTCTATGGTCTACCCATGGTTCAGCATAAACTCCACTGGACTCTCCCCAAGAAATCCATAACAAAAAGTACCTGGAACAAAGAGTACTAATAAGAGTGCTAAATATGTGCTAGGCACTGGTCTAAGCATTTCATATGTATTAACATATGTAATTCTCACAACAACTTATTACATAGGCACTGTTATTATCCCCATTTCTCAGATGAAAAATTAGGGCAAAGAGGATAAATAATCTGTCTGCAGCCACAGCTAGAAAAAGGTAGAGCTTAGATGCAGGATCATACTCAGGAAATCTAGCCCAGAGCTTGCACCACTAGCTCCTAACATCCTGCATGTAGGCGGCAAAATTTCTCCACCATGAAAATGTGGAGAGCTGGTTGGGGGTGAGAAGCAAAGCCACCACATCTAAAGTGCGGAACGGGGAAGGAAGACCCCAAAGCTGCCGGCAATGAAAATCATCCCTAGATATATGCTGTCTTTGAACCTTGGGAGAGGGACAACTGGCTCCATTTAGGCGATCCCAGTCCTTTTATCTTTCCTAAGCCCAGCAACCCTCACCTTGGGACCTGTCCTTCAGAAGATGCAATTCATCTTGCCCACACTGAGTCTCATTAAAGCATAAACGAGTATCGAGTAGGTCATCACAGAAGCTGTTTTATTCAACAGAGCCAGAACAAACAAGAAGCCGTGCACTTAACCATGAGGAACGTCCACCTAATAATGCTCAGAGAAAATGGGTGGCAGCAGGTGAACCCCTCAACTGACCTTGGGCAAATTATCTCACCTCGCTGGGTTTCAACGAAACGAAAGATGACCTGTAAGTTTCTTTTGAATTCTAAAATGCTACAATTCTTTTCTTACCAAAGGACCATTGCAAATCCGTCCGAAACCAAGGCTGCCAAACTAATCCTCTAGACACCCCTTTCTTCATCTCACTCCCTTAGTGAAGAATCCAAAATGACTCCCGAATGTCTCTTACATAATCTTTCATTTCTCATCAAGTTTGCAAGACATCCGTGAAAAAGCCCCACTGATCTACCTATTTCCAACTATTATTCATTACAGTTCTGTTCCGTTCGGGCTGGTCTCCCCATCGTCTCCTTTTCACACGACACAATTCACACCTTTTGAGCTTTTGGTCTTGTTACCTCCTACCACAGATACAGCTAGAAATACTAAGTTCTCCCCACCAGGGCTAAGTCCAAGGCCTTCAATGAGGTCACGATTCTCTTTTTCAGAAACCTTTCCTGATTTTTGCTATTTGTCCTCTTCTTCAGTCAGCACGAATGAAGTAAATCTTTACAACATGCAAGGTGCTGCGAAGAGTCACAACTACGGAAATCGTTACATTTAGCCGGTACCAACTCGGCGCTCCGGGCAAGAACCACGCACCAGCGGACCCCTGTGCCCCCAAAACATCCAGCTCTGTGGGCCAAAGCAGACACCCAAACCCACCGACCGGGCCAGCGGGCAGCGGGGCTGCGGCCGCCAAGGCGCCAGGTGTGTGAAGCCGTCGGGTGACGCAGCGCAGGGGACAGGCCGACTCAGCCAGCAGGGCGGTTCCCCAGCCCGGTTCCATCCGCCCCAGCCTCCCGTACCCTCGACGTCCAGGCCCGGGCTGGCCGCGGCCGGACCTCCTCGCCGACCCTCCCTGCCCCACCGACAGGTCCCGCAGCCCCCGCCCCGCCCCGCCCCGCCCGCCCGCCGGCCGGCACGGTAGCCGGGGTCTGGCGGCAGCGAGCGGTCGGAGGGGCGGGGCACCGGGGCGCCCCGAGGCGTGTCGCGCGCGGGGGGCGAACGCCACTCACCGCGGCCGGACACCAGCACCAGAAGCCGGACTGCCTGCTCGAGACGAACGAGGCGAAGAACGTGGGGCTGCGGCGAGGCTGCAGCGATAAAGCGGCGGCACCCGCACTTCCTGCCTCGGGAGGCGGACCGGAAGTTGCCCCGGAAGTCGCGGCGGGATCCAACTCCGGGCGGGGGGATGCGCCGCGGTTCTCGCTCCGCTGGAGGCCGAGTCCACCTTGTCCACCCCGCGCGGGGCTGGGGCCGACAACCACGGCCTGGGTTTTCGTGGTGTTTCTCGGGCCGTGCGGTCTGAGGCAGGAACAGCGCGGCCGGGGCACCGCAGCCCGCTCTCCTCCCCCGCCGCTCGCGGCGTGTCCCGCGGCCCTTCCGCATTCCCGGGCCGGCTCGGGGCCGGCCTGGAATTTGACCCGGCTGGGCGGGCGCGAGCCCTCGAGGTTTGGGGGTCTCCGGGCACCGCCCACCCAGGGCTGCCCGAGTTAGCAGATGAAAGTAGACCTCGCCTGGTTACACTTGAACTTCAGATAAAACGAGCAATTTTTTAGGTTCCGTCCCGCGCCACACTGGGGGAGGTAAGAGGGCTGCGGCCGGGCGGTCTCCGCCTGCTTTACAGACTGCACGCCCAGACCGAGTTCTATCATTTACCCCTGCCCCTCCTGTTTTACCCCTCAGATTATCAGGTTTACGCCCTTACCAGGCCACGGCTGGTGACGGTTTCCCCTTTCAACCACAGGAAAGCTTTATTCAAGTTATTGGCTTTCCTTTGGTTCGTTAAAGACAATGCAGATTTACACACACACAAACGCGCACACATTATATAATGCTCTTAGTCAAAACAAAAGAAACCACGAAGCTACATAATTCAGTTTTTGTTCTAGATATTGTTTGTGCCTATAACCTTCAAGTTCCCTCACCTTGGAATATTACAGATATACTACTATTTCCGGATAATGGAAGATAGTCAACTTAATAGCAAACCTTCGTTGAGCACTTGTGATTGCCTGAACGTGTGCGGGATGCAGGGAGATGAACGAATAATCCAGTCTTTTATATTCTAGAAAAGTTTGATGAGAAATCTAGATATCTTTGATCAGGAATTCCTAGATGGTAGGAACCATGTGTTCAACACTCTATAGCAGTAGTTCTTAAACAGTAGCACCAATAAGAAAAACCTGGGGGATTCGTAAAAGATTCTGGAGCCCAGCCCCAGGTATTCAGATTCAGTAGGTCGAGGGTGGGGCAAGAATCTGCATTCCTAATAAGCCCCAGGTGATGCTGATACCGTGGTCCTCCTACGAGTTAGCACTGCCCCAAGGTCCTTAACTGAATGCATTTTCTCAATAGAGTTTGAAACCAATTGCTGAGGTCATATCTGGTTCTAAAATATTTACTCTTTTCCGTAGCTGCAGTCTGCCCTTTGGTCCAATAATTTAAGTAAATATTTTTCCACTCCTGAGAACATTTTGGCTTCTGAGGTCTTTGTCAGAGAGCTCTTCCAAGTATGGCCTATTACTATACCATAAGCCCTCACCCTGGCCACCTTAATTAAGATCATAGCTGAGACACTCTGTACTTTGACTTTGATCTCCATATTTGTTTCTAGGACTGCTTTCCAACAAAATGGTCACTAACCACATGTGACTATTTAAATGTAAATTAAAAACTGTTACATTAGACACATTTTAAGTGCTTAATAGTCACATGTGACCTAGTGTCCTTATTGGACAGCACAGAGAGCATTTCCATCATCACAGAAAATTCTACTGGATAGCACTGTTATAGAAAAATAATCCTAGGGTATAGTGTTCTCTCTAGAGTCAAAAGAAAAACTTACTGATATTTATTAATGAAAAGCTGAATATCTAAATACCAGATAATTGTTTATTGTGGTCATTAAAAAGAATGGTTTAAAAAAAGGTAATATACTTAAAACTCAAAACAAAAATGGTGGGTATGCCAAAACATGACAATTTAAGATACATTAAACTAAAAAACAAGTTGTATATTCACTACAACTACAAGATGTATGTAGATAAATGTGGAAGAGAAGTTATGATGCCTATTATTTGAGCAGGCACATATAAACCTAGGATAAAAAGATACAGGGACTTGGGAAAACTGGCTGTTTCTTCAATATGGGATTAGCTTCAGCAATGCCTTTCAGGACAGCAAAGATAACCAGAGTTGCAGGGCAATCAAGAAATTGTACACTTAAGGACCTAGAAAGACACAAACTATTCTGGCATATTGGACCTACTCAGGAAATCTAAAACTATTTGAGGATCTACTTGGTACCACACATTTTTATGTATATTCTCATTAAATGCTCGTAACAACCCTTTAATTAAATTCTAGTTTGAGACAATTTACTATCAAACCACTATGGGCCTTTCTCCTAACCTCAGCTTTTAATCTCCAACTACGATTAAACTCCTATCACCTACCCTTTCCCGTTTTCAGAGGGAGCAGTATCCATTTTTGTTTTTCTAAGAATAATCTTACAACATGTGATCTAGATTCTATCTCTTCCTAGCTCCTGCACATCATTCCTTTGGTTTCACTCATTTGCTTACACTCCTTTGGTTTTACTCGTTTGCCTTCTTCCTGTCTACAGACAGGCTTGAATCTCTAAAGAAATGCTCTTTGGTCCTGCCTTCCCTTCAAGCCTCTCCTCACTGCCCAACAGCCCCTGCTGGTAAACAGAATAACCACTGTTTGAATACCTACTGTGTGCCAGACCCATTTAGCTTTAGTGTTTCTATTTTCACAACAAACGTGGAGGGTACTGTCCCTGTTAAACAGGTGAGGAAACTGACACTTAGGGCTGGGCGACCTGCCCAAGGACACAAAGCTCATCAAATAACAGGCATTATTCACTCAACCACGTCTGGCTCTAAAACCCATACTGCTCCTAATCACAAAAATGCTGCTTTATATATTAATAGATTATGTTCCTATTATGAACCAGAGCATTACTTCAATTTTACAAATGAATAGAGGTCGAGCGAGGTTAAATAACTTTCTTAAGGTTATAAAGCCATGATGTAGCACGAATGAGATTAAAATGCAGCTGGCCTGACCCCCAAACCCAGGCATTGTCCCTGTCTCCTGCTACACTATGGATTCTGCACTCAAAACTCTACCTTAACAGCTCCGGCAGAAGTGACCGACTTGCCAAATCCAGTGGCCTCATTTAAACTTTCCTGTGTCCGATTTTTCTGTGGTTTAACACTACTAACTTCCTCACTCTTGAAATTATTCACTTGGTTTCCATAACACTGTTGTGGCTCTATCTACTAAGCTCTTTTACCATCTTCTATCTGATCCTTCTTACAACTTGCCTGCACTTCTCAAAGTCTAGTACATCTCTTGCTGTCCTTTCCCCCTCATACTTTGTAAAAAAAAAAAAATAGTTGCCTTTACTTTCCAGAATTTGCTTTTACTTGTCTCATATAGTCTGGCCTGCTCCCTTTTTCCCAGTAGCACTCAAATTCCCGTTCTCATGCAGTCATAGAGGCTCCTTGATCAAATAAAATTTGGGCCCTGGAGTCCAAATGACAATGTAATCATAAGCAGGTGGGTAAGGAGGCTGCCCCCATTAGGCTGGTTTCATCACAACTTTTGAAATGGTTTGTTTCAAGTCTGGCTTTCATCATGGAGACCAGTTTTTCTCTCAAATGCACTGTTGGAGTAGATGCTTTAGCTTTTTTACTGTCAATCATCTTTACTTAAGCAAAGCCTACTTACTACATAGAGAATGCTATTACTAAATGAGACATTTCATTCAGGGGAGACTATCCACTGTTTCTAATGGCGGCTGGTTCTTTGAGCAGTTATCTGAAATGGAAGTGGAGATATTGCAAGAGATAATTTTAGTAGATGAGGCTACCTTTTTTTCAGTACGGAAACAATGTTATTTGTTCTTGACTGGAAATTTGTTAACAAAGCAGAAGTTATTTTTTTTTTTCAGTTGAAATGTAAATTTAGTTCAACAATTTCAGCATCATGGCTATACCCTGGAAAAAGTACTTTGCTTAAACCACTGAACGAAATTCAGGAACACATTAAAGGCAGAGTTAAGGCAGGTGCTAAGATTCTAATCTTGAAAGGGCCAAGAGTAGTCTTGTTATTAGTCCTTCTACTCCTATTTTAAGCTGGTCTCCTGAGGTTAAGGAATCTAGCTCACCTATCCTGTTGAGTGTAAAGGTCTGCTGCCCTGAAGGCATTCAGTAATTGCATATTCAATGAGGTAATAGTTTTGTCCAAGGACAGTCTTGTTAATAGTAGTATAAAACATGAAGTTATAGTAATTATCAATTATTCATCTTCACAGGTTAACTGTCAACCCTCTTCACCCAACTTTTCCCCCCAGTGTTTCAAGATCTTTCTTAAACTTATGAATCCTTGAGAGTCAGATTTTTGAAGCCCAAAGTGAATGAAACTGTCTACCATTTCCTGATTAACTCTGAAAACAGTCCTGCATTCCTGCAAATAGCAGAAGTTATTTTTAGGATTGAAATAATGACCTCACTTTCCCAGACATGTAGCTTCAGCTGTTCTGACCACAGGCAGGTCAGGAATGTCAAAGATTCACAAATGAACTCATGTGAATCTCTGCATAAATAAACACGGTACTTCAATGAGGACTGTGTGATAAAAAGAAACTATATACAAAAAAACCCAAAACAAACCAACAACAACCATATTGTGTTTCCAACACTCTGAAATACAATACAAAAAATCCGCCTTTTTGGTAGAAGCATTCCATAGAACCTTTGGGGCTAAAATAGTTTTAAAAATTAGGACAAATTAAAATTACACTCAGTGGCCTGGTCTAATTTTAAATGACATGAAGTTATGTACAAAAGATTAGAACAGGTATGGGGTGATGTTGGCAGGTTATGTTAAACTTTAGGATTTAAAGCTACCAAAGCTATCACATACATGTAAATTTTACAGGAAATTATTTTTAAAATTGGAAGGCAAAGTGCAGGAAACTCAATAAAGGCAGTTAAAATTGGCTTTCTTTAAAAAGGGGGAAGAATGAATAGTAGAGGAGTAGGATTGTTAGGAAAACTGGCAGGAGTAAGGGGGAGGTCTAACAACCGTATTATTTTCTAGGATTTGCCTCACTACCATTCTTTCTTTATTTTTGGCCACGCCGCGCGTCTTGTGGGATCTTAGTTCCCTGACTAGGGATTGAACCCGGGCCCTTGGCAATGAAAGTGCGGACGGAGTCCTAACTACTGGACCGTCAGGGAATTTCCACTACCTTTCTTTAGAAGTTGCAACCAAGGGCTTCCCTGGTGGCGCAGTGGTTAAGAATCCGCCTGCCAATGCAGGAGACACGGGTTCAAGCCCTGGTCGGGGAAGATCCCACATGCTGCGGGGCAACTAAGCCCGTGCGCCACAACTACTGAGCCTGTGCTCTAGAGCCTTTGAGCCACAGCTACTGAAGCCCACATGCCTAGAGCCCATGCTCTGCAACAAGAGAAGCCACTTCAATGAGAAGCCCGCGCACAGCAACGAAGACCCAACGCAGCCAAAAATAAATAAGTTAATTAATTAAAAAAAAAAATTGCAACCAAGACCAACAAGAGCCAATTTTGGTAAATAAAGAAGTTTTAAACAAGTAAGTTTCTATCATAAAGTTTAATTATGGTTCAGAAAAAATTGAGTGAATAACTTTCTCTGAAAAAATATATCGACTCTTTGTAGACTGCAGTTATTGGGGGAGGGGAAGGTAGGGGTAAGTTAAACTACCCTATTTTCTATTCTGAAAATGACAAAAAGTCCCATTTCCAGTCTGAATTATAGAGATGCATGTGCCCCAAATGGTTGAGAATAAATACAACAAGAAAGGCAAAAGCTGTAAAGCTAAGGGCATGCAATAGGCTCTAAGAGAAAGTCTCAGAAATACCCAAAGTAGCAACAAGGAAAGTTTGGCTGGAATTTGAAGTTCTTTTCAGTCATCTTTGTCTTTCGCTCCATGTTTAAGGATGCGCGTGAACTCAATGTAATTGAAATTCCCCTTTTTGTCAATAGGTGCTTCTCTGTACAGCTCGTCCACTTCCTCATCTGTAAACCGATCTCCCATTGTGGTCAGCAGCTCTCGCAGGTAATCCTCCTGAATGGTGCCTACAGACAAAAGAAGCAGGGATCAGAAGACACACTACTCGAAGGAGTAACTGCAAGGGGCACCCACACTTGACTAAGCATGGGCTGTATGTTAAGAACTAGAAGCATGCAAATGTATGAAGTATGAGGTCTTGACATGCTAAAGCCAGCCTCAGCAGACAGCTGCCTAGAAAATGCCCTGTTGCTTAGTGACATTAACCTGCTCTGCTCTACTGACCTCACCTGACATCCATCTCCTGATCTCTTGATAACAGTGGCTAAACCTATGCCTAACCACAAGCCATAAAGTATGATTAAGGAATCTAAGCCTCATGGTTCCTTAGAGTAGCATGGTCACACTTACTCTACAAGTAAATACACTAAAATCATCATAAACATCGATAAAGTGCTTCAGTGGAAAGAATACTGAAGTCTTGAGGTCCAGTTTTAACAAGCTATGTTACTTCAGGCATTTCACTTTACCTCCTTCTTTTTCTTTATATGTAAAATGAGATTAAAAAAATTTTTTTAAACAAATCTAATTTTAGATTCAGTAACAAATATGTTCAGGCCCAGGATGTGCAAAAACACTGAGTAGATATTTGAGCATTAACTATGTTGCAAACACTGGGATAGGCATTGGGGGTATAGTGGTGAGCTGAGAGGAATGCTTTCTACTCTGGACTCGTGAAAGCAGGGTTCTCATAAAGCCTGACTGCACATAAGAATCATCCGGGGAGCTCAAAACAAAACAACCCCAGAGGCCACCCTTGACTTATTATCTGTTACTGATATTTTTAAAAGGCTCCCCAAGTAAATCCCATGAGCAATCATGATTGAGACCCACTAACGCAGTAATCCAAAGGTAATAAATGACCATTCAAGCACAGAAATTTTGAAATTCATAAAGTAAAAAAAGAAAAATCTGACAACTTCCTTGTATGTGAAATTAAGCTAAAACATTGATAATATATTTCCTATGAGTTTAAAGTGTAAGGTCAGTTCACAAAAGAAACTCTAGATTTATGGATTGTTTTTGCTAATTCAATCCTAGATTAAAAAAAAAAAGTTCTCCAAATCTTAGCCTTTTAGCTAGTGGAAATAAATCCTCATCTCCAGCCAAGTCATTCAACTATCATGTAAAATCATCATTGACTATGTGCAAGGGACTGTGGTAGGAGCTGGGAGGGGTTACAAAGATGGGAATGTAATGCTGGTGAAGACACAGCCATTATCCTGGGAGCAGGGAGAGACTGTGATTAGAAATAAGCACACAACTAAAGTAGAAGCTCAGGTAGAGCATGTGCCAGTAGAGACATACATAAAATACTTTGGAGAGGGAAAGGGAGGTCAGGAGAAAATAGTAAGTTTTAAGTTTTCCCAGAGGTCAGGAGAAAATAGTATGAAGACACAGGTAAGGCTCTATAAAGAATGTGACCATTGAGATGACTTTGAAGAATAAATAAGACACTTTACTCTTTTATGGTTTTATTCCCTTCCACTAAAAAAGTAATACCCATTGACTGTAAAAAATTCAATCAATACACAAATGTTTTTAGCAGGAAAAAAGTCTCTTCTGCCTGCCCCTTCCCTACCCCTTCCAGAAATAACTGTTCAGAGTCTTGATTTCAAGGGGAAGGAGGAAGGAGGTGGTATAAGGAGGAAAGGCAGAGGCAGAAATGGTGGAGGTAAGTCAGGGCAACAACGCATGGAGGAGTCTGGAAGGAGGTTAGAAAGAGTTGAGGGTGGTCTACTTGAACAGGCCAAATGAGGTTCTATCGTGTGGAGCCTTGAAAGCCAGAGTGGGGAGACTATGCTTCCATGCCCAAACTATACTTGGACTGTTTAGTCCAAGTAATGTGTAACCAGAGGGTGTGCCTTCCTTCTCAAAAACTTGCCATGTGAGTTACCCCCTTATCAGGCATGTATTTAGTTAACCTTTTGGGTGTCTTTGAGAGTTCACTCCATGCAGGCAGTAAGCTACTATCTCATTTCCTCATTTAATCCTCACAACAACCCTATGAGGTAGGTAATATTACTGTCCATCTTACAAATAAGAAAACAGAGACTTAGAGAAGTTAAGTAACTCGCCTGAAATCACACAGCTATTATGCAGTATAGGATTATGAAACCGGGGCACCTGATTCCAGAGGGAAAGGTTAGATACCAGAGCTAAACACTCTCAGAGCTGAGAGGTACCTGATAAACAAACATAGGATTGTACTGGTATCACCGCCTACAGCAATTTAAACTTTTTCCAAGATTGCTCCAGTAAAAGATATTCATTTGACACACATTTACTGAGTGCCTGACCCTTGTGGAATTATTCTAGTAAAGGAGTAACGTAAGTTTCCTAAAGAAGTTTCAAATATACCTATTAAATTGTAAATTAAATATTTAAGGGCAGAGGCAGTGGAGTGACTAACAAGGCATAAGCAAAACCTGTCCCCCAAAATCCCCCAAAACAGGTATGGTATAAACCTGAGGGTATTATATGTCATCATATTTCAAGTTATTATATATTTTAGTTGCCATAACCAAAAATTAAATCACTTGGTAATTAAAGGTTACCTCAGACTTACCAGTTGCTTCTTCATCAAAGCAAGCAAAAGCGTTTCTGATGACATCTTCTGGATCGGTGCCATTTAACTTTTCACCAAACATCGTGAGAAACATGGTAAAATTTATGGGACCTGGAGCCTCATTCATCATGGCGTCCAGATACTCATCAGTTGGATTTTTCCCTAAACAAAAAAGAGGGTCATATTTTAAGAGGGTGATAATTACACCACAAAACGCATCAACAATTCATCATGGTAAACATTTTGACAAGAAAGATGATCATTTAAACGGTTTGCTATTTGCATTCAAGATAGCAAAACTATTTGGAAAAAAGTCTTCTCAATGAATAGGATCCGTTTTAAGAGTCTGGAGACTGTGTGCTGTTCCACTGGGATGTCAGGAGGAATAACACTGCTCTCATAATCAAGATCAGTGTTTGCAGTGCATGCACGTACACGGCTGGCCCCCAGCCTAACCCGGAGACTTGGCCAGAAATCTGCAGGTGGTCCGGGGACCACGCTTTGGGAAACAGTGCTCCGGACTTTGAATCTTAGTGAACTGTAACATCATTAGATTGGCTTCACAAAGCATCGTTAGATTGGCTTAAGAAATAAATATAAAAGGTGTTATAGAAATTCTATTTGATTCATTAATGTTAAAACTGATCATTACCCAGGGAGGCAAGCATATCATGCAAGTCTTCCTTGTCGATGAAACCATCTCTGTTCTGATCGATCATGTTGAAGGCCTCCTTGAACTCCTGAATCTGTGACTGGTCAAACATGGCAAACACATTGGAGGTTGCGCGTTGGGGGCGCTTCTTGGTGGTCTTGGTCTTTGCTCTTTTGCTCGACATGGTGGCGGTTAAATCCTAACAAAGAAGGGAAATACAAGAAATAACAAAAAGTAAACTGAACCAACCTTCCTGATATGTTTGAGCCACTTAGAGATGTGTCTAAAGACTATTCCACAGGATAGTATCACTTGGCAAAAATCTCTCTCAACTAATCGATACCATTATGCAGAGAATCAATCTACAAAGAGAAAAACCAGACTCATGCTTTGAGTTCACTCATCCTTAGCAGTTGTGACGAAACTACGACCAACATTAATTCAAAGCTCAGAGAATTATCAACAAGATTTCCTGTCCCCAGTACTACTGGACAGCTGATTAAGGACCAATAACCCAATCTACTAGCTTAATAACAATACAGAAAACAAGAAACAAAAAACGTTGGGTTCTGTACATCAGTGCTATGGAGTACTGAGGGACTAACTCATCTTCAACAGGTCTATCCTCTGCAGCCCTAGCTGAAACCAGCCTCCCATTCTAATGTGGACAGAAAGAAGGAAGGAGGATTAACTGATGGGACAGGTCTTCATCTCCTAATCTTACTGCCAAATACCATTCTTCCACTCGCAACTAACATTTCTTATCGCACCCTCACTCCTGGAATCAAAGTACTTCAGGAAAGATATCTGTTAAGAGGCTAACTGAAAAAGTATAGAAAACTCCAAAGGTAATTCATCAATAATTAAGTTTTGTAAATATTTCCACTCTATCCTAACCAATTTGTTGCACAGAGCTAAGCTAAATCACTTGAGGTGACTAAGTCCTCTAAACAAAAATCAGAGCACAATAAAAATTTTTAAAGCAATTTAGTTTTTAAAAAGTTTTAGAAAGCATTTTAAGAGGTATAGAAACTACCTTTGCTCTCTAATCTAAATTTATCCCTGTAAAATTTAAGTTAAAAATAACGTTTAATAATACCTAAGATGAAGAGGTAATTTTCCTTTCAACACAATCTTTAATACTATAAAAATTTGTTTGAAGTTAAAAATCCCAGAGTCATCAGATAATAAAATTTTACCATACCATCTTTCAGAGCTGAGGTGGCAATGGCAGTCTGCAAGACCTCTAACCCACAACACTAAGACACTGTATTCAGTTATATTCTTTGAAGCAGGTCTAAAATAGGCACTACTGATTTCACTCTCTGACCAGGACAACAATTTTAAAGCTTGCGTTCTGAAAACAACATTTAACTATGATGTAGCAAAACACTATGCCCTTACTCTAAAAATAAGTCTGTGGATTGCAAAGAATGAAGTACTACCTAGATGTCAGTACTGCAAAGTGGCTTTAGAACACAACACTCCACATGAGTTTAAAAATTTCTTACATTCTTTCCTTGATTGCACCACATCAGCCAGGCTAAATTCAATTATGGAAATAATTAGAAAAGCTCTGACTCTGCCTCAGATTTCTTTTTTAAAGCTAAATCTGTTCTCAGATTTTAGAAGGAAATTCCACAAAGGAGAGTCACAAATTCCAGTCCATTAAATATAGCACTCCTAGGATACACTGGAATGTGTTGCTGGTAAGATATACCCTACGTGACACAGCAGTTATGATATATACTCTTCCCTAGTTTCCAAGTTTCCTTTAATCACCCTTTCATGAATGCATATTTTCACTCTGTAACACCTCTGGACGCAGTAAATCCCACTATTATCTAAACTATATGGAACTGTAATGTCCCCCTCTATTCTAAATGTAGTTTTAAAAACTACAAGGAGTTACAGCATATATGTATTATTCTTCCATCTCTTAAATGGACTCCAGGACTTGGGTTAGCGGTTGAGACCCAATAAGTGGCATATATTTACCAGTCCACATCTCTTTAATATTTTAGGTATGCCATGTCTTTGCAAAACAAAGCACATCTTTAAAAACAGTCTGTTTTGTTTGACTGCATTATATTCCCCTAATGATGCACAAATGTCAGTTATTTTAAGAACAAAGAAGCTGATGAAAATTATAGGTTAAATGGTTGATACAACTGATTTTTTAAATCTACAACACCTCATAGGGCTTCCCTGGTGGCGTGGTGGTTAAGAATCCACCTGCCAATGCAGGGGACGTGGGTTTGAGCCCTGGTCTGGGAAGATCCCACATGCCATGGAGCAACTAAGCCTGTGCGCCACAACTACTGATCCTGCACTCTAGAGCCCACGAGCCACAACTACTGAAGCCTGTGCACCTAGAGCCTGTGCTCCGCAATGAGAAGCCACCACAATGAGAAGCCCGCGCACCACAACGAAGAGTAGCCCCTGCTCGCCACAACTAGAGAAAGCCCGTGCACAGCAACGACGACCTAACACCACCAAACATAAATAAATAAATTTATAAAAAACAAAACAAAAAAACTCATAATACTCAATTTGGTGCGGGTCCTCTATACACCTTTTTAAAACTTAGTTTGGATTATAAAGTAACACACACCCACTCTCATTCTTGAATTTTGATGTATTTCCTATTTAGCCTTTTTACAGCTGTTTTTTTTTTTTAAATAAAATTTATTTATTATTTTTGCCTGTGTTGGGTTTTCGTTGCTGCGTGCGGGCTTTCTCTAGTTGCGGCGAGTGGGGGCTACTCTTCATTGGGTTGGGCGGCTTCTCATTGCGGTGGCTTCTCTTTGTTGCGAAGCACAGGCTCTAGGTGCGTGGGCTTCAGTAGTTGTGGCACGAGGGCTCAGTAGTTGTGGCCCGCGGGCTCTAGAGTGCAGGCTCAGTAGTTCTGGTGCACGGGCTTAGCTGCTCCGCGGCCATGTGGGATCTTCCCGGACCAGGGCTCGAACCCGTGTCTCCTGCACTGGCAGGCGGATTCTTAACCACTGTGCCACCAGGGAAGTCCCCTATTTAGCCTTTTTAAAATCATGCATTCTTTAAATTTGTAAATGCATTCTAACATAGTTTTAAACATTATAAAGGTTTTTTTTGGGTCAGCACTGACAGTGGTCTCACAGAATTTTTCTTTAGCTCATTCGATACTTAACCATTGACCTTTAATATGATCAGTAGAATTACATTCACGTGCATTAAATGTCATGAGCGCTGATTATTATTTAAGAATTAAGAAATGTAAGGTCGGTGTGCTATCTTCAAGGAGCTTAAAATATAGTTGGGGAGGCAACTTTAAAGAAATGAGATGATTGGTTCAACTTATGAAATGAGTCACATAGTTTTCATTCCAGGAGTATGGCTCTCAAGTTAAAACAATGCATAACAAAAATGAAAAATAACTCAAAGGTGGTACATGATTATCAAATATTGTGAGTTCAGAAAAGATCTTTGTTTCTAAAAGATTTGGGCGGGGGGAGAAGACTGAAAAATCCTAAAAGCTACAAGACGTCCGAATTAAGAGACTTAAATGTTAGTCTTAATTCTAACAAATTAGGGTAGCTAATTCTACCAAAAACTGGTAGTATACCGTTGGGCAAGTTACTACATGGGCCTTTACTTTTTCAAGGAGGTTGGATTCTGATCTGTGAGTTTATCTCCCACGAGAAACCCAGATCCTTTTAGTGATAGGGAGTTCAGCTTTGCAGTCAGTTATTTCAAAATAAGCAAAGGGTGTTTTTTATTTTCCCCTACCAAACTGAAAGTATGGGTGGAATAAACACTGGCGGAGAAGGAGCCAAATGAGGAACAGTGCTATGATCCGAAGGAGAAGATCACTGATGATAGATACTGTCATTGTCCTCCTTGCTACGATTCTAATATGCTGTCCACTTTTACTCTCCCCAAACGAGTCAACCTGTAACCCTCTTCATGTAACAAGCCTTCAGCAAACACAGAACTCTCATAAGCTACGGCAAAGTAAAATTGAAAATATTTTATTCATCAATGTAACTATTCTTTATTTAGGGTGGGAAGATTGCCATGAAGGCACCTGAGATTTCCGAGTTATGTCCTCACTCATCCTAAGTTATAGTCTAGAGTGTATTTTTGAAGCATTTAATGAAAGATCTTTGGTGTGAAGGGCTATGTGTTGTATGGAACTTGAAAACCCACAGACTTGCAGAGCCAGCTTCTATTAAATATATAGAAGAGATTCAGTCAAGGAGATTCAGTTTACAGATCTGAAGGAGTATAATCTTGTCTTAATCAGGGAAGGGGAGTGTTGGTGGTAATGAATTTCTAGATTTATCCTTTTAGCTTGATCAAATAGGAAGAGAATCATTCAGGGTTATGACAAAAGGAGGGATACAAACTATGTAAGGAAGATGTTAGACTAGATTAAGTGATGAGGGAAATGGAAAATAAAGATCCTCAAAGAGGCTTTCCCCACACATCAAGGGCAACCAGAAGATTTTTCAGAATTTCTAGATACTTTGGTTTCATTTATAAAATGGGATTAATCCATACCAATATTACATTAGATTACCCTAGTTAGAATCCTAGAGTCCAGCGCTTGTAGTGGTAATAAATGTAAACTAATCCGAAGACTTTTTCTACAGAACACTCAAATTGATAGTATTCTGGAAATATGATTATATTCTTTAAGGAAGAACTCCCATTTTAGAAAACACTTCCTAATGTGAGAGCACGTAGTATCTGCTTTCCAAATCCAGACCAAATCTACCGTCTCATTTAATCAATGCACTTCTTTTTTTAAAGCTAAGTATATGTAATTTTTTGGTGCTAACCACGGCTTTTTAAAAGTACATTTTCAGGCTGGTGCTTCCGTTCCAACTAAAACAAGTTTTCAATTCCTACGCAAACTTCCGGTAGAAGGTAGGATTAGTTCCCTCAGACTGCCACACCCAAAAAGTTCTCAGCACTTGACAAAGGCAATTCTTTGTCGTGGTTCACTTGCCAGTAAAGCCTCACTTTTTTAAATAAAAAGCTTTTTCTGGTTAAGTTTTATCAAAAGCCTTCCAGAACATGAAACAAATAGTAGTAATTTTAGGAAACATTCACTTTCTTCACCTTTAGATATAAAACTTTTTGCACTTAAGTTAAAATCTCAACCTAACGCTTATTTCTGTTCCAAAGTTCTGTAAAGAACTGATACACTCTTTGATAAACCAATTCAACTACTTTAAAAGGAAACACTTTGGGAAATTGACTTAACCCCGAGTCTCCACCCAAGAGTAACACGGTATTGTATTTTGGAGTTTTTCTGGAGCCGTAAACTAAACCCCGAACGCCTCTTTGTCCAAATATCACTTAAAAATAAAACGTTAATTACAAAAGTGGACACTGAGCTGAGGAAGTTGCTAATTTGAGGTGGTTATTCCCACTAAACGTAGCCACACAGCTGCAACAACAGCTGCAGCGCGGTGGGGGGGGGAGGGGGGCGCACTGGGCTACAGTTTTTACGCAAACTCTCTTGAATCGGGCAAGTTTACGTTATAAACTAAACTTAGTCCCAGAGTCAGCTCCGCGGGGCTCGGGTTTCGCAAGCCTGCTGCCGCCCAAGCTCGCGGCGCTAGCAGACTAAGCCACACTTCCCGAGCTCCTAGTTTGGGCAAAGGAACGAAGTCGGCGTCTGGGCCGCTTCCGGCCGCGGACTTCGATGCTGGAGCTGGCACTGGGGCTCGAAACCCGGGAACCGGCTGGTACACCTGCCCAGGTGCGCTCCCGGCGCCCGGGGAGCGCCACTGCCCCCCCACCCCAAGCCGTCCCGAGGGGATGCGCCCCGGCATGGGCCTCACGCGCCCGACCGCGAGCACCACTCACCCTGCTCAGCCGCGAGAACCCGAGCGCTTCAGGGAACCCCTCGCTGTCCTGACTGCCGCTACTGACTCCCTTCCACTCCCAGAAACGCTGCAAACAACACTTCCGGCCTCCGCTTAACGGACCGGAAGGAAGCGAGTCACCATTCTCTGCTAACAGTGTGAGCCTGGCTTAATGGAAGCGTGACGGGGCGGGGGAGTTGCCGATGTGCTCAAAGGGCGCAGTTTTGACCAAGTGCACGGGAAGGACGTGTCAAGCGGGCAACTTAGAACGTAGAAGAAGGTGTAATGGTTCGCCCGGTCTGATGACTGAGTTTTCCTTTTTTTTAATACCTCTTCTTACAATGTAAGCTTTTCTTTCCCCCTTTCCTCTTGGCAAATGGTTGACTCTGTCCTGTGGGTTTGCCCCTCCGCACATTCCAGGGCCAGGCCAGGGACGGGGCCCGACAGCCCAAGTCCTTGTAGGGAAATCGCGGAGAGGGCTTCGTGGCCCACGTGACTGGCCTTCGCCCCGCCCCAGAGCGCCCCGCCCTTGCCGCCGAGTAGTCGTGCGCCTGCGCTTGTGGCTCACCTCAGGGTGACTCAGGAGGTTCGGAGGTCGGCCCGCGTATCCCGAGAGGAGGCCTTTGGGCAAAAGATTTGCTCTCTGTGTACCGTGTTATTTTATGAAGTGTCCCGCCCCTCCCCACAGGAGCAGACATTGTTTAGTCCCGAGGGCCCTCGGACAAGAGGCCACTATTTATTCGGCCCAGAAGGATTTCCTCAGGCCACGGGCGGCCGAAGACCTCTTCCCTGTTCAAAAACTTTTGCAGTTATGTTTCCCACCAGAGCCCCTCAGACCCCGTGAACAAGATAGCCTGACTGCGTCCGGCTCGAAAGGAAGACGCGCGACCAGCAGCGAGAGCTTCCTAACTTCGCCCCCGCCTCTGACTGTGGTGCGGGCGTGCGCCTGGTGGAAAGGGGGCCAGAAAGTGGGGCCTATTGTGCTCCGCTCTCCTTGCCCCGGGCCGCTTCAGCCAGTGCGTCTCGTTAAAGGAAAGCCCTCCCCGATTGTCTTCCTGCGTCCAGACTCCGGCGAGAGAGCCTGTCCTGCTGGTCCCCTCGGAGGAAGGGGTGGGCTGGGGCCGATGCCACTCCAGGGTCATCCTGGCGCCGGGGTCACGTGCCTGGTCTGGCTCACGTGGCCGGAACAGTTCTGAGGTTTGGGGTCGCCCTCGAAAGCCGCCCTCTCTCCAGTCACCCTGCTGCTGACAAGGAAGGTAAAAGGTGCAGGATAATATACTCGAAATACGAATAAGCTACACCTTCAAGGACCTCAGGAGCGTTTCGTCTCTTAACCAATAATATATTCCCAAGTTCACTTAGAGGTAAAGTCACTGAAAAATAAACAACTGCCCTAATTCTACAGCGTGAGTGAAACGAAGATGATTAGTTTACCAAACAGCCTTGGTAGTGAGAATCACTTGGGGTACTAGTTAAAAATACACAATCTTGGGGGCCTCATCTCCAACCCGCTGAATCAGAATCTTGCAGGGCGGGTCCTGGGAAGCCATCAGTTTAACAGGGATCCTAAGTGAGTCTTATCACCAAAGGTGGGGACACAGAGCGAAGACAGTTTAGGGTGTAAGACGAGGCAGTGAGGGCACAAACTCCAGGTGGCTGAGTCGGGGGACTGCAGATGGTTCTTGGAGCCTGGCTTGGGCAGCAGGGCGAGCCGCCTGCAGTGCTCACACCTCCACCTGCCACCAGGGGACGCTAGAGCTCCCACTGCTGTCCTCCGGGAAGAAAACTCATCCCATAGGGTGAAATGGACGGTATAGTTGTCCCCTCAGGGCGGCAGGGAGCAGCAACAGTCTTTTGCTTCTGTAGTATCAGATAATTGCTTTGTCTGTCTGCTTTCCTTCCATTCAGTCAACAGGTATTAAACAGCAACTGCATTGCCAAGCACTGTGGTGAGTGCTGTGGTTTATTTGGTTTTTGAAATAGAGCATAGTTTCTACCTCTGGGATGACAGGGGAGGGAGTAAAGGCACAGAGTTATCAGGGAACAAACGTGGAACAGAAAATTACAGCATAATTTGGTAAGGTTTATAGAAGGAGCACAGAGGAGGAAATCAGCCTGTCTGGGGACTTGTGGAAAGTGTCCCTCGGAGGACTACTGAAGAGCTGATTCTAGAAGTCAGTGGGGAAAGAGAGGAGAGGGAGATTCCAGGCAAAGGGAGTAGCCTGCCTGATTGTCTGGAGGTGACCAGAGGGCCTGGCTGACTGACCACAGGGATTAGTGTGGTCCATGTTCATTCATTAATTTATTCATTCCCCAATTAACTGTGGGTATACAAAGGTTAGCAGTGTGGAAAAATAATATCTTGATAAAATGTTATTCAAATTTCCATCTAACGTTTTTTTTTTTTTTTTTTTTAAAGATTTATTTGATTGATTGATTGATTGATTGATTGCTATGTTGGGTCTTCGTTTCTGTGCTAGGGCTTTCTCTAGTTGCGGCAAGTGGGGGCCATTCTTCATCGCGGTGCGCGGGCCTCTCACTATCGTGGCCTCTCTTGTCGCGGAGCACAGGCTCCAGACGCGCAGGCTCAGTAATTGTGGCTCACAGGCCCATTTGCTCCGCGGCATGTGGGATCCTCCCAGACCAGGGCTCGAACCCGTGTCCCCTGCATTGGCAGGCAGACTCTCAACCACTGCGCCACCAGGGAAGCCCCATCTAACGTTTTGATATTAAATTTTAATGACTGGACCCACCACCAAAGACCTCTCACTCTAATATCTCTTCCCTTGTGGAACCTTCGGGAGATCTTTGCCCTCAGGTGACAATCTCCTTTACACCTTGTCATTAAAAGTTGAGAGACCAGGGTTGGGTTTCACATCTTTCCTTTAGCCTACTGAGTAACCCTGAGGGCAAGTCATTCAACTGATCTGAAAGTCAATTTTCTGATTTGTAAAACAGAGGATAACATCTGTCCTGCTTATTTTGTAGAGTTTTCTGATCAAATGAGTTTATATGAAAGTTTTCATTGAGTACAGTGGCTTTCAAATTTTTGACCACTCACAGTAAGAAATTTATATCACTAAGCAATACTTGACTGCCTGTAATACTTTCTAAGATTTCTATTCTCGTCAACTTTATGCCATTTAACTTTTTAAAATGCTCAAGACCCACTACATGTGAATTTATGATCCACTAATGTGGAGGTTCACAACCAGGGGTGACTTTCCCCCAAGGGAACACTTGGCAATGTCTGGAGACAGTTTTGATTTTCATAACCAGGGAGCTGCTACTGGCATCTAGTGGGTAGAGGCCGGGGATGCTGCTAAACACCCCACAATGCACAGGACCGCCCCCTACAACAGAGCATTATTCTGCCAAAAATGTCAGTAGTGCCAGGGCTGGGAAAAACCATGCACTAATGTTTCAGGAACTCAGACTATATAGTATGCAATTATTTGGGGGTGCTGTAATTACACTGAAAGGGCACTATTGCTCCTGCCTCACGGTGAGGCTCCTTCCCCCCCGACCCCACCCCACCCCCACCCCACCCCCACCCTGAGATCAGATCTAAAGAAAGAAAAAAACACAGAAAGAAAAGGAACACAGAGTTACTATATACCTGTTATGTACTAGGTATTCTACATAAGCATTTTTATCATTTAATTCTTACAACGACCCTGTGAGGTAAGTATTATCACCTCTGTTTCACAGATTAGGAAACCGAGGCTTAAATACTTTAGTGACTTGCACATGTTACCAAAAGACAATAAAAGAACCAGGGTTATAACTCATGTCTCTGCTTGTCCAGGGGTTAGATAGAAGGACAGGGGCCAGTATTTCTTGTTCACGAATCCCGAACTCCTAATAAAGTGCCTAATTATCCATGGGTGCCAATAAATATTCAGTAACTGGTTACTTGTTCAAGGGCACATAACTAGTAAGTGTCCTGACCCAAAGCCCACATTTAATTTTACTATGCTGGGCTCTCTTCTTTGGTCCAAGGAGGGGAACTCCATATCCAAACAACAAAGAAGCATAGCTGAATTGACCCTTGGTGTTTACTACCTAAGTCAATAATTTTGTAATGATCACTTGCAATTTTTATTGCATGTAAGAAACTTTTGAATGTTAAGAGGCATGGCTTACGTTCTGGTTTTACCTACATAAGTGGAATTCTAATTCTCTGTACATGAAATAGAATGTAACAATTAGCATTAATTCAGTAAAACAGTAGGAGGAGCTTCTTTCTTTTAAATGAAGTAAAGGTGTTTGAGTTAATCTGTATTAACTTTAAAGTTAATAGCTTAAAAGAGCCAAAACTACAAGTAGTGTATTAAAAGGGTATAGAAAATTCTACATAAATAAAGAATTGCTTTTTTTAAAAAAAAATCACAATTATTTCTAAATTCAGGAATGATATTAAAAAAATAATGTGAAGTTGAATTAAGAATATTTGAGGAAAGTTATTACTTCCATACTAGTAAATCTGAAAAAATAAGATAGATAAATGCTTAGGAAAATTAAAATACTAAACAAGATGCAAGAAGAGAGAATATGAATAAACCAAACCAAAATAAGAAATAAGAATTACTTAGAAAATAAGTTACTGGGCTCCGGTAATTAATTGAAGAAATGCTGCTCCAACTACTAAAAGACAAAGATTCCTAATATCATAATATTATGGTTCATAATTCGAAATACATAGCCTAACATAGTTGATTCTAATAATAGTTTGTTAATGAATGAGTATAGTGACCAAATTACATTTTCTGAATTAATCTTATGAGGCAAAAAATTTTTTAAAAATACCCCCAAATAAAACTAATGCCTAAAACAAAAATTATGGTTTAGGCTTGCTTTGGTTAATTCTTTAGTTTCTTCATCTGGAAAAGAGCATAATAATGGTATTCATTTTATTCAACCATTGTATGGATTAGGTGAGATAGTCCATGTAAATTTCTTAGTGAGAAATCGACTTTGGTTGGTTAAGGCACTGAGATTTGGAATTTGTCGAGCAGTTAACCTAACCTGGCTAATTAATGTACCCATGTTGTGTCTACCTGGCTGGAGCAAACAAGCTGAATGGGCACGCTTTAAATAATGACAACAGACGTCAAGTGGGCCCTTGATGCTACCTAGATACTCGTGACATTTCTCTATTTCTTTCATGCTCCTAATCTCTTTGATGTCAGTTTTATAACTTTTGTCTTCTCACACCTTCAACACCTTCCCCCCATCCTTGCTCTCAGTCCATGACCTTGCTTCTGAGTCACTGAGAAAGAAATGACTCCCGCAAGCTCCCACACCACCCACATTTACCCACCAGCCAGCATCTGTCCCAATTTGTTGTCTTCTCACTCCTCTTCTGTTAAATTGAGAGGAACCCTCCTTGCTCCTATGGAAAACCAGTTCCTCCATTTGCTCACTCATGTCACTCCAACAATTCTGCCCTCCCCAGCGTCATCAGGTTCTCTCTCTCTTCATTGGGTTATTCCCATCAACAAGTATGCTGTAATGTATCGCATGTATGGCAGGCTCCCCAAAGATGTCCACATCCTAATTCCAGAACCTGTGACTATGTTAGGTTACATAACAGAGGAATTAAGAATGAAATTAAGGTTGCTAACGAGCTGACCTTAAAATAGGGAGTTTATGCTGTGTTATCACAATGGGCACAGTGTAATCACAAGCGTCTTAAAAGTAGACGAAGGAGGCAGAATATGACAATCAGAGGGAGATTTGACCATGGAAGAATGTTCGGAGTGATGTAACGTTGCTGGCTTTAAAGATGGAGAAAGGGGGCCGTGAGCCAAGGAATGTGGATGAACTCCAGAAGCTAGAAAAGACAAGAAAACAGATTCTCCCCTAGAGTCTTTAGAAAGGAACATAGTCTTGCTGACACCCTGATTTTAGCCTAGTGAGACCCAAGTTGGACTTCTAATCTACACAACTGTAAGATAATTAAGTTGTGTTGTTTTAAACCACTAGGTTTGTGGTAATTTGTTATAGCGGCAATAGAAAACTGCTATAGTATAAACAAACACCAAAAAACCCCTCTTCCTGATGCACTTTCCTCCTACAGCTATTGTCCTATTTCTTTGTTCCCCTTTATAAAAGTCCTCAGAAGAGTCACCTATACTCACTGGCTCTAGTTCTCTGTTAAACTCACTATAATAAGGCTTTTTCTCCCAGCCACTCCACCAACAAGTGCTTATCAAGGTCACCAATGACCTCCATGTCATCATGGCCAATTGCCAGAGTGATCACTCCCTCACCTTTGAAATACTTTCTTCTTTGCTTCCAGGATGCCTCACTTTCCTGGTTTTCCTCCTTCCTTATGGCTACTCTTCAATCTCTTTTGCCGATACCTCCTAATTTCCCTAATCCCTCAGTGTAGCCCAGAACTCAGTGCTTGGCTTTCTTTTCTTTTCTGTGGACACTCCTTCCCTAGCTGATCTTATCTACTTTCATGGCTTTAAATACTACTTAGACACTGATCACTCCCAAGTGTGTATCTCTGGCCAAAACCTCTGCCCTGCACTCCAGACTCATGTATCTAAATATTGACTTGACATTTCCAAGAGGAGGTCTACCAGGCATCTAAACCTTCAGACTCCAAAACCTGCCCTTCCTGTTTTCTTCTCCGGCTTGGTTAATGGCATTTCAATCCTTAAGTTGCTCAGGTCAAAAACCTTTGACTCATCTATGCCACCTCTTTTTCTTTCCTGACCTTCATCCAATCTTTCAGTCAAAGTATCTCCAGGATCTAGAACAGTTATTAGCACATACCTATTGGTTAAGTCCTTCAAAATATATTGGAATATGACTTAGTCTCACCAACTTTACTACCATTTTAGTGCAAGGTAACCTCTCTCAAGCCTGGATTTTTGCAATAGCCTTCTAACTGGTCTCCTTACTTCCACGTCCCCCTATGTGGTACTTCCACACCGCCAAAGAGTAATCCTTTAAAATGTAAACCAGAACATATTCCCTATTAAGTTCCATGAAGACAGGGTTTTTAGGCTTCTTTGTTTACTGAAGTATCCCCAAGGCCTGGAACAGTGATTATTAGCACATTACAGGCACCCAGTAAGTAAAAATACATATTGACTGAATGAAGAGCTGGAAAGTAGAATATACGGGAAAAATGGTAGAAATATGAGGCTAAAGGAGTAAGCAGAGACTGTATCCCAAATGGCCTCTAAGTCATTTTCTGAAGGTCAATAAGATACCACTGATCTGTCTTAAGTATGGGGTTAATATGAGCAGAATTGTGTTACTTTAAAATCGCTCTGATAGTTCAGAGGAGTAGCAGAGGGTGAGCCTGGGAGAAGGAAGAATCGGGATTTCTGACAGATGACACTGCCAATCACTGAAATGAGGAACATGGGGGAGAAGTAGTTTGGAGTGTGGGGTATGGTGATGGTAGGAAATGACAGTTACAGTTTTGGACGTTTTGAAGTAGTGGATTAGAAGACAGTACAGAGGCATTCACTAAAACAGCACAAAGATACAAGAAGATAAAAGTATAAAAGAGCTGTCAAGAGTCAGGGAGGATATATTTTGATAATCCATTGTATATTTAATAGGAAATCCAGAAAAAGATAAAAATGGGAATGATGGGAAACAGTATTAAAAGAGACAATGACTAAGAGTTTCCCAGAATTGAAAGAGAGTCAAAAAATCTTTATTCGGGTTGAAAGTGCACTGAATATGAAGCAGGAAAAATAGAAATAAATCTATGCCAAGTCACATCACAGTGAAACTTCAGAACATCAAGGGTAAGGGAAAATAGTAAAAACCTCCAGAGAGAAAAGACAAATGGCGTACAATGGAACAATAATTAGACCGGCAGTATGCTTTCCTCCAGCAACATTACCTGCTGAAGGTGTATTCAAAGTGCTGTGAGAAGAACCACTCACTCCCTACACAATGTGTGTGGAATTGATGCGCAAAATCCTGACACCTCTCTCCAAAGAATTCTGGATGCTGGTCTCTCTAGAAACTCTCAGGTCTAGAGACTGATCTTGCCTCTTATAATTCCTGAGGAGGAACATTAACTAAGAGTCACAAAATTGATTTCACAGTCTTGTAACAAGTCCTGAATAGATATTCTGACAACTAATATTCTCAGCCTCTGGGATGTCTGCCAAAATTCTGAGATATCATGAACCTCACGTTTAACGTCCTATTGCACTCAAAAATATTAGATCATTTTTGATTGTTCTCTGCTTTTTCATGTCTGTTTGACTTGCTTTCCAACTCACTTGTAAACATATCCTATATTAGTTTTACACTAGCTAAGTAGAAGTTTTTCAGTGTATACTTTTAACAAACTAATGAATTGTTATTATATTTACAGAGCTAGGCACTCTGCTACGTGTTTTATTAACTCTCAGTCATTGCCCTGCAGGGTAGTTACCGTCATTTCCATTTTACAGATGAGGAACTTGAAGCTTAGAGAGGTTAATAACTTGCCCAAGGTCATATTCTGGGGAATAGAAAAGGCAGGAGTATTTATTTTTGACACATGCTAATCATTGATAAGAATGACTGTGTTAATAATTTGGAGTGGGAATATTTACCCCAAATGTTGACTTATTTTTTTGTTCTTCCCAGGAAAAGAGACTCTAAGGTCTTGTGTAGACTTTTCTGTAAGACCTAATTCCACTGAAGTTAGTGCCTTGGGAAAATAACTGATTTGCCAGCCATCTGTAAGTGTATTGTAACTTTTGATTCTGAGTTCTTCTTTCTCCTGGAGAAATAATGGTAAATGAAAGTAATTTCTATGGGCAGATTCCATTTCATATAACGTGTCAGCATTTAACACAGAATACCTCCTTTTGCGTTGCCCCTCAAGTGCTGATTCAGTAAAGCATTAAAGCACTGCTCTGGCAGCACTACCCAGGAATCCCTGACAGGTCGACGAGCCAGAGGTCAAGTTTGAAGGGGCTTTCCCAAAGTCAGTATTCTTCGGTGTCTTACTGTGTGCTACACAATTCATTATTTACTGCTGGACAAAGAAAGAACTATGATAAGAAGGTAGACATACTTCCCAGGAGCTCCTTCTTCTGTTTGTATTCCCAGTACCTTGCACAGTGCCAGACATGTCATGTGTGCACAGTAAACCTACGTTAAAACTGTAAACCTTACTTAAGAACTATGGGGCAAAGGTATAGAAAAAAATAAGGGAGATTTAGGAAGTGGTTAAATGATGAAAGCAGTCCTGTGTTGAAACTCAACCAGATGAATGTTATCAAACTGCTGTATGGCCTGCTAGGTCCAGAATGAAAAATCTCCTGGGACATAGGTAGTTGAGGTGACCAGGTTAGCCACAGACAGGTTAGCTCTTGTTTGGATATATAAGCCAATAAAATTTATTGTCCAAGGCAGGGGATAACAATGAATAAAGTCTTTTATGTTACTATATTAATTCTTATAGTAATTCTTTCTATTTAGATGCTTTTTTTTAACATCTTTATTGGAGCATAATTGCTTTACAATGGTGTGTTAGTTTCTGCTGTATTACAAAGTGAATCAGCTATACATAAACATGTATCCCCCATATCTCCTCCCTCTTGCGTCTCCCTCCCACCCTCCCTATCCCACCCCTCTAGGTGGACGCAAAGCTGATCTCCCTGTGCTATGCAGCTGCTTCCCACTAGCTATCTATTTTACATTTGGTAGTGTATATATGTTCATGCCACTCTCTCACTTTGTCCCAGCTTACCCTTCCCCCTCCCTGTGTCCTCAAGTCCATTCTCTACATCTGCGTCTTTATTCCTGTCCTGCCCCTAGGTTCTTCAGAACCATTTTTTTTTAGATTCAGTAACTTGAGGGATTGACTCTTGTTTTTCTCTCATGGGCCGAATGACTGTTCTCTGAGTGACCTGCTGCTTCTTTAAGAGCATCTACTGTGTTTTCTCTCTACCAACTGCCTTTCTCTGCTAATTTTAGTTTCTGGTCCCTCATAATTTCAGCTTGCCATGGCTTCTCTGACCCCAGATATACCCCTGGCATCTTTTGGTTCAGGCTTTTTTGACTTTTGGTCCTTCTAGTAAGTGTATTGACACTCAGTATTTCCAAAATCAAATTTGTAAGCTAGGAATGTGATTGGCTTGACTCACCTTTTTGGCCTGGGCCATATATCATAGGTTGCTGCCAGGATATACATCAGTAACCTTTGGGTTTGAAATGACCCATCACCTGTGGTCATAGAGTAGGAATCACATGGTGCAAAATATCAGCAGGTGCTGTGAGCAGAGCAGGCATTAAGTGCTTTCCTGTCCAGGAAAGAGAATGGAGCATTGAAGCCAGATGGAACTGGGTTCAAATCCCAGCTCTACTATTTGCTAGCTATGTGACCTTGGGTAACTTGTCTAATGTTATTCTCTGAAACTTAGTTTTCTCATTTATAACTTGGGGATGATAACTGCTTTGTAGGGTTTTTGTAAGAAATAAATAAAATACTATGTGTAAAGCATGATATAGTATCTAGTACACAGGAGGTTTAATGGTAGCTATTTTATCTTATTTAAAACTTTTATTTACTTTATTATTATATTAACAGATTAATAATGATCTCAAGAAAAATAATCAATCTCCATGTCAAAGGTCAAAAGAAGCTCATACAAGAGGAAAACCAAATAGTTAGCTTATGTTGAAGGAAATGTCTGGCCTCACCATGAATTTTAAAAATGCATTTAAAAATAGCTATGAGATATATTTCACATCTGTTAAACTTGCTGAAATAAAATTGTATGTTCCAATGTTGATGGAGCAATGAAGAAAGAGTGCATTCATATTTGGTAGGTGGCATTATAGATTAGCCTAATATTCCAAATAGCACTCTCACAAAACATTTCCTTCAATTTGTAGTTCCTTTCTGGGGAAATACTTCCCAAGGAGATAATTGAAAGGAAAACTTTATTTGTACAAAATATTTATAGCTCTCTTTTTAATTCAGAGGATTTCATCATTTTAGAACCAAAAGAGACCTAGGAGATTATTTTTCCTCTAGGGCTGCATATTAGAATCATTTAGGAGCTTTTAGAAACACTCATTCTCCCATGCCCAGAAATTCAGAGTTAATTGTCCTGGAATATGGCCTGAGCCTGAGGATGGTTTAAAAACTCCTCAGGTGATTCTGATGTGTAGCCAGGATGGAGAACCACTCTTCCAATCCCACACCATTAGGAGAACTATGACAGAACAGAACCAGAGGGGTTAAAAGGCTGCCTCCGAAGGGAACACACACATAGATGTGGTAAAAGAGCTGAGGTGAAAATGAAGATGCTCCTAATTCTTGGTTCTAACTTCTAGTCTTAGTGAATAACTGGAAATATCCATGTGGCCAACACCTAGAGACTAGGTAACAAATTATGGTGAAATAGTACAATGCATTCATTAATTGTTATTGAAAGGTATCTGTAGACAAAGTAGAACGTAGTGTGTACACACTGATGAGAACCAAGTGTGATAATGTTGTGTCCATTGCTGCCCTCACTGAGAGAGTCCCAACCGGGACTGTTGAGTTCCCCCTTGGGAGGGGCACAGGTCTCCCTTCATGCTCTTCTCCTCCCACCAGGTGGCCAAATATCGCATCTCTGTTGAGGGGCATGGGGTTATCAGTGTCCAGGACTGCTGAATGGTGGACTGTCCATGCTGAACAGTGACGAATCAGAAGAATCCATTTTTTTAAATTATGGTGAAATATACCTAGCATAAAATGTATCACCTTAACCATTTTCAAGTGCACAGTTCAGTGGCATTAAGTACATTCACATTGTTGTGCAGCCATCACCACCATCCATCTCCAGAACTTTTTCATCATGCTCAACTGAAACTTTCTAGCCATTAAACAATAACTCCCCATTTCCTCCACTCCACCATCCAAGTCTCTGGCAACTACTGTTCTACCTTGAATTTGACCCCAGTACCTTATATAGGTGGAATCATACAACAGCATTTGTCCATTGTGACTGGCTTCCTTCACTTAGTGTCTCCAAAGTTGAGTTCATTTTTGAAGAAAATTATTCCCTGTCTTTCTCTCTGCTCCCTTGCTCTTTCCATCAAAGGTCCATTTCCTTCCAGGTTGAGGATCACCCCAGCCCTTCTTTTGGTCTTTGCTTTCCTGTTCTAGTAACTACCCTGCCTTTTCCCTCTCTTTTTTTCTAGGCTGTCTTATCTAGTGAGCAGGATAGGAAAAGCTAGCTCTGTAAGCTTGTATCTGAAACTAGTAGTCTGAAACTTTGTTTTATTGTGTTTTTGCATCTTTGTTTCTGCTTCAGTGTAGACTAGGGGAGGAAAGGGGACTCTTATGGTATGAAAGAGAGAATAAGGGAACACAGAACATAATTAATTAATACTTGGAGACATGTGCCTGCATCAAATATAAAAATAGTATCTGCAATATTAAAAGAATTGAGGAAGCTATAGAATTTTTTCAGAATTGGTTTGTTTTAATTATAAGGGAATATTGTGTACTGGTTAACATATGAACTCTGGATCTGGGTTATCTGAATTTGAATCCTTGCTTTAACACATTTTAGTTGTTTGTCCTGGAACAAGTTACTGAACTTCTCTGTACTCAGTTTTTCTCATTAATGAAAAAGGTATTATAATAATAGTATCTACTTTATAAATTGTTGTCAGGAATAAAGAAGTTAATACATATAAAGCATTTTTAATACCACCTGGCAAATAGTAAGTACTATATAAGTGTTAGATAGCAATACTTTTTGGTCAGTGTTTTGATACTTCTGTTATCTATCACACCAACTTTGGTTAACCATATAAGGAAAAATAGATTTAAAAATTCAAGGTGACATTATTCATACTAGCCCCAAACTGGACACAATGCAAAGTTGATTCGTTGATGAACAGATAAGCAAAACATGGTGTGTCTTTTAATGAAGTACTTCTCAGCAGTAAAAAGGAGCTATCTACTGAATCATGCAACAACATGGATGAATCTCAAAAACATCTTGCTAGGTTAAAAAAAAACAGACACAAAAGTCTACATATTATATGATTCCATTTGTATGAAATTTCTAGAAAAGGCTAAACTGTAGGGACAGAAATCAGGTCAGTGGTTGCCCCTCACAGCCTGTAGGTCCTGATGCAAGACGTTGACTGCATTGGCTTAATTTGGCCATTGCCCGGATACAGGCAAAATTAGAACTAGATCTAATTTTAGATCTAGATCTAGTTCATCTAGTTTAGATCGAGCTCATTTAATAACTAGATGAGATTTGGCTTCTGATAAGAGTCCTAGTCCCGGGCTTCCCCGGTGGCACATTGGATAAGAATCTGCCTGCCATTGTTGGGGACACAGGTTCGATCCCTGGTCTGGGAAGATCCCACATGCCGTGGAGCAACTAAGCCCGTGTGTCACAACTACTGAGCCTGTGCTCTAGAGCCCGTGAGCCACACTACTGAGCCTGCGTGCCACAACTACTGAAGCCCACGTGCCTAGAGCCTGTGCTCCACAACAAGAGAAGCCACCACAATGAGAAGCCCATGCACTGCAACGAAGAGTAGCCCCCGCTCACCGCAACTAGAGAAAGCCCGCGCGCAGCAATGAAGACCCAACGCAACCAAAAATAAATTTAAAAAAAAAAAGAGAAAAAAAAGAGTCCTAGTCCCCTCCTCTAGCCCTTTTCAACGATCACCTCTCCCCTCTGCCTCCTTTCCCACCACTCTACTCATAATAAATCTGAGACTCTGGCCCGTCACGCAAAGACTTACCTGATTACATGCTGAAACGTCTTTCTGGATAATTTCTAGTATAATAGGGATTTAAATTCATAAAACGACACTCTCAGGAGAGAGCATTTCAGACATGAGCTAGCAGGTAGAAGCAGAATTCTTGGAGTAAGGAGGATTTATTTTATTCCCCTCAAAATTGCTCCACATAGGATGTTGCTAATCAGCTTACAAACCAGGCAAGAAAAAACAGCTGCTTTTTGGATGGATAGCACAGTTATTCAGGCTAGAAAACACCTTAGAGATTATCTGGTTGAACCCTTTATTTTATAGATGAGAAAATGGAGCTTCAGAGAGGGGAAATGATTTTTCAAAGTCACTCAATGAACAACAGGACTAGATGCCAAACGCCAATATATATATATACATATATATTTTTTAATTAGGCAACTCTGAGATAGGAAGGATACAATTAATTTACAATTTAAAAGAGCTCACCGAATAATCTGGCTGAGCTTTGCCTTCTGTTGAAAGCATTTGTATTGGAGAAATTTCTTAGAATTTAGAAATTCTTGACCACAGGGCCCGTGTCAGTCATTTTGCTTCCCTGTACCTAGCATGTGCTTTGCATAATAGGTGAGCAATGAGTGATATATTAGATTTGCTCCTTTAATTCCTATCTTTTAAAGGAGAAGGATTCTTTTGGTTTTGCTTTGTACATATAAAACAACCAGTCACATTCTTTCTTATGTGCTGTGTTCATCATTTCACCTATCACATTGTACCACAGTTATTCTTTTTTTTTTTTAATTAATTTATTTGTCTGTTTTTATTTTTGGCTGTGTTGGGTCTTCATTGTGGTGTGTGGGCTTCTCATTGTCGTGGCTTCTCTTGTTGCAGAGCATGGGCTCTAGGCGCACGGGCTTCAGTAGTTCTGGCACACGGGCTCAGTAGCTGTGGCTTGCGGGCTTAGTTGCTCTGCGGCATGTGGGATCTTCCCAGACCAGGGCTTGAACCCGTGTCGCCTGCATTGGCAGGCAGATTCTTAAACACTGTGCCACCAGGGAAGCCCTGTACCACAGTTATTCTTAAGTAATCTTTGTCTACCCAACTACACAGTGGCTACTTTGAGGACGTGAGTGAGTCACCACTTGACCCTAGGGCGTAACACAGGGCCTGACACATTACTCAGTTTTCAATAAATGCTTTATGAATTAAACTGACTAAATACAGGTCTTTCTTTTTCTGTATTATTGATACATGGGTTTTATTTGTTAACTAAACCCCCCAGCAACTTAAACTTTCTTGATTTCAGTTGGAATTTAGTTTTTGTTTGCTTTTGTTTACCTTATTTCTAAAGAATATATCTTTGTTTATTCCCTCATGTATAGAAAAATGATTTGCTACTGTTTCCACTCCTACTATAAAATAAAAATTGTTAGGTGGCTAAATATAATTTATACATTTATTTTGGCTTTTAGGATACACTACAGTTAGTTAAGCTCATCATTTCACACTTATAAAAATATTAATACCCTTACAGTTAGTTTGAAGAGAAGATGTATCTACTTTAAAATTGCTTTCTTAAAAAACTAATTGTAATTCTGGAAGCAAATATTTTTGAAATTTCCAGACTTATATAGTTACACACTTTTTAAAAAGTATTTTGCCTTAGATGGTTTTCTGGGAAATTTGAAATTAACAGTAGATTAGCATTTCATTAAGTTTTCAGAAAACTTACACATGTGTAAGGGCATCATGATTAAGTCAGATTAATTGATTATACATCTATAAGGCAATTTGATTAAATCACGATTATTGATTTGTCAAAGCCCAACTAAATTTTTCATCTTTAGTTTTATTATGCAGTACAACACAGTAGGTAGTTTATTATCTGAATATTTATATTTTGGATAAATATGTTGTTAGAAAAGGCTGAATCCAGATGATGCAACAGCAGAAAGATCACTTAGGAGACTTGGTTGCGTCTAGCTTATACTTCTTTTGCCAAATCTTATTGTACATTTGTTTGAAATAGACTATTTGGCTTTCACTGGGATCCTGAGCATCAATGAATAAATGATATTTTAGCTTTTCCACAAATGTGTGTGGACTTCTCTCATTTTGCATTCTTAACAGGGATCAAAGTTCAGTAAATATTTTAATGTGTTGATATTTGTAGCCAATAAATCTTGACCTAATAGTTGTCTGTTACATGGGAAATATAACTAAGACTCTTCTTTGGTAAGAGTTCTTACTTCTAGTGGACATTATTGGCATATGGCACACTCTATCTATCTATCTGACTATCTATGTATGTATGTATCTATCTGCACACACACACGCATACACACACACAGAGTTAAATGGTTATAAGGCAGTACAGGATGATATATAGGAGGCTGGGCTCTGTGTAGAACAGACCTAGGTTTGAATTTTCTGTCACATTCTAGTTGCGTGACTTTAAGAATATTAATCTCTCTAAATCTTAATTTCATAATCCATGAAATGTTTTTATGTGTGTAGCATGGTCAAATAAAGTACTGTAAAGTAGTTAGCATTATTAATACTTGGCATATAGCAAATGCTTATTAAATATTAGCTTGTATTATGATGATTTATATCTCTTATTTTTGCTTATTTTTCCTCTTTCTGTTTCAAGGAGATTTGAAGCAACTTACCATGCTCTCTAGAGAAATGACTCACTGGGAACTATTCCAATGGCTGGTGGATAAAACTCGGAAGAACCACTGCCATTCTGTATTGGATGTTTAGAGAACAAATGGATACTTGGGAACGTAAAGCTTGGAAAATTCTTCTATGGATTCCTGACAGCAAAAATGTACGTATGCACACTCACTAGAGGTGCATTTAGATAAACAAATGCTGGGTTGAATTTGGTCAGTACCAAGTGGAATACATTCTTTTACATACATTGATTGGGTAGCTCAAAAGCTGACCCTAAGTTATGAGTGGGGACCTATATTGCACTCGAAAGACCATTTGAAAATATCTAGTTTCTTTTTTTTTTTTTTTTTTTTAAACATCTTTATTGAAGTATAATTGCTTTACAATGGTGTGCTAGCTTCTGCTTTACAACAAAGTGAATCAGTTACACATATACATATGTTGCCATATCTCTTCCCTCTTGCATCTCCCTCCCTCCCACCCTCCCTATCCCACCCCTCTAGGTGGTCACAAAGCACCGAGCTGATCTCCCTGTGCTATGCGGCTGCTTCCCACTAGTTATCTATTTTACATTTGGTAGTGTATATATGTCCATGACACTCTCTCACCCTGTCACATCTCACCCCTCCCCCTCCCCATATCCTCAAGTCCATTCTCTAGTAGGTCTGTGTCTTTATTCCCATCTTGCCACTAGGTTCTTCATGACCTCTTTTTTTTTTTTTTTTTTTTTTTCCCTTAGATTCCATATATATGTGTTAGCATACTGTATTTGTTTTTCTCTTTCTGACTTACTTCACTCTGTATGACAGACTCTAACTCCATCCACCTCATTACAAACACCTCCATTTCATTTCTTTTTATGGCTGAGTAATATTCCATTGTATATATGTGCCACATCTTCTTTATCCATTCATCCGATGATGGACACCTAGGTTGCTTCCATGTCCTGGCTATTGTAAACAGAGCTGCAATGAATATTTTGGTACATGACTCTTTCTGAATTATGGTTTTCTCAGGGTATATGCCCAGTAGTGGGATTGCTGGGTCATATGGTAGTTCTATTTTTAGTTTTTTAAGGAACCTCCATACTGTTCTCCATAGTGGCTGTATCAATTTACATTCCCACCAACAGTGCAAGAGTGTTCCCTTTTCTCCACACCCTCTCCAGCATTTATTGTTTCTAGATTTTTTGATGATGGCCATTCTGACCGGTGTGAGATGATACCTCATTGTAGTTTTGATTTGCATTGCTCTAATGATTAATGATGTTGAGCATTCTTTCATGTGTCTGTTGGCAATCTGTATCTCTTCTTTGGAGAAATGTCTATTTAGGTCTTCTGCCCATTTTTGGATTGGGTTGTTTGTTTTTTTGTTATTGAGCTGCATGAGCTGCTTGTAAATCTTGGAGATTAATCCTTTGTCAGTTGCTTCATTTGCAAATATTTTCTCCCATTCTGAGGGTTGTCTTTTGGTCTTGTTTATGGTTTCCTTTGCTGTGCAAAAGCTTTTAAGTTTCATTAGGTCCCATTTGTTTATTTGTGTTTTTATTTCCATTTCTCTAGGACCTGGGTCAAAAAGGATCTTGCTGTGACTTATGTCATACAGTGTTCTGCCTATGTTTTCCTCTAAGAGTTTGATAGTGTCTGGCCTTACACTTAGGTCTTTAATCCATTTTGAGTTTATTTTTGTGTATGGTGTTAGGGAGTGTTCTAATTTCATACTTTTACATGTACCTGTCCAATTTTCCCAGCACCACTTATTGAAGAGGCTGTCTTTTCTCCACTGTATATGCTTGCCTCCTTTATCAAAGATAAGGTGACCATATGTGCGTGGGCTTATCTCTGGGCTTTCTATCCTGTTCCATTGATCTATATTTCTGTTTTTGTGCCAGTACCAAACTGTCTTGATTACTGTAGCTTTGTAATATAGTCTGAAGTCAGGGAGCCTGATTCCTCCAGCTCCATTTTTTGTTCTCAAGATTGCTTTGGCTATTCGGGGTCTTTTGTGTTTCCATACAAATTGTGAAATTTTTTGTTCTAGTTCTGTGAAAAATGCCAGTGGTAGTTTGATAGGGATTGCATTGAATCTGTAGATTGCTTTGGGTAGCAGAGTCATTTTCACAATGTTTATTCTTCCAATCCAAGAACATGGTATATCTCTCCATCTATTTGTATCATCTTTAATTTCTTTCATCAGTGTCCTATAATTTTCTGCATACAGGTCTTTTGTCTCCTTAGGTAGGTTTATTCCTAGGTATTTTATTCTTTTTGTTGCAATGGTAAACGGGAGTGTTTTCTTAATTTCACTTTCAGATTTTTCATCATTAGTATACAGGAATGCAAGAGATTTCTGTGCATTAATTTTGTATCCTGCTACTTTACCAAATTCATTGATTAGCTCTAGTAGTTTTCTGGTAGCATCTTTTGGATTCTCTATGTATAGTATCATGTCATCTGCAAACAGTGACAGCTTTACTTCTTCTTTTCCGATTTGGATTCCTTTTATTTCTTTTTCGTCTCTGATTGCTGTGGCTAACACTTCCAAAACTATGTTGAATAATAGTGGTGAGAGTGGGCAACCTTGTCTTGTTCCTGATCTTAGTGGAAATGGTTTCAGTTTTTCACCATTGAGGACAATGTTGGCTGTGGGTTTGTCATATACGGCCTTTATTATGTTGAGGAAAGTTCCCTCTATGCCTACTTTCTGCAGGACTTTTATCATAAATGGGTGTTGAATTTTGTCGAAAGCTTTCTCTGCATCTATTGAGATGATCATATGGTTTTTCTCCTTCAATTTGTTAATATGATGTATCACGTTGATTGATTTGCGTATATTGAAGAATCCTTGCATTCCTGGAATAAACCCCACTTGATCATGGTGTATGATCCTTTTAATGTGCTGTTGGATTCTGTTTGCTAGTATTTTGTTGAGGATTTTTGCGTCTATGTTCATCAGTGATATTGGCCTGTAGTTTTCTTTCTTTGTGACATCTTTGCCTGGTTTTGGTATCAGGGTGATGGTGGCCTCGTAGAATGAGTTGGGGAGTGTTCCTCCCTCTGCAATATTTTGGAAGAGTTTGAGAAGGATAGGTGTTAGCTCTTCTCTAAATGTTTGATAGAATTCGCCTGTGAAGCCATCTGGTCCTGGGCTTTTGTGTGTTGGAAGATTTTTAATCACAGTTTCAATTTCAGTGCTTGTGATTGGTCTGTTCATATTTTCTATTTCTTCCTGGTTCAGTCTCGGCAGGTTGTGCATTTCTAAGAATCTGTCCATTTCTTCCAGGTTGTCCATTTTATTAGCATAGAGTTGCTTGTAGTAATCTCTTATGATCGTTTGTATTTCTGCAGTGTCAGTGGTTACTTCTCCTTTTTCATTTCTAATTCTATTAATTTGAGTCTTCTCCTTTTTTCTCTTGATGAGTCTGGCTAATGGTTTATCAATTTTGTTTATCTTCTCAAAGAACCAGCTTTTAGTTTCATTGATTTTTGCTATTGTTTCCTTCATTTCTTTTTCATTGATTTCTGATCTGATCTTTATGATTTCTTTCCTTCTGCTAGCTTTGGGGTTTTTTTGTTCTTCTTTCTCTAATTGCTTTAGGTGCAAGGTTAGGTTGTTTATTCGAGATGTTTCCTGTTTCTTGATGTAGGCTTGTATTGCTATAAACTTCCCTCTTAGAACTGCTTTTGCTGCATCCCATAGGTTTTGGATCGTCGTGTCTCCATTGTCATTTGTTTCTAGGTATTTTTTGATTTCCCCTTTGATTTCTTCAGTGATCACTTCGTTATTAAGTAGTGTATTGTGTAGCCTCCATGTGTTTGTATTTTTTACAGATCTTTTCCTGTAATTGATATCTAGTCTCATAGCGTTGTGGTCGGAAAAGATACTTGATACGATTTCAATTTTTTTAAATTTACCAAGGCTTGATTTGTGACCCAAGATATGATCTATCCTGGAGAATGTTCCATGAGCACTTGAGAAAAATGTGTATTCTGTTGTTTTTGGGTGGAATGTCCTATAAATATCAATTAAGTCCATCTTGTTTAATGTATCATTTAAAGCTTGTGTTTCCTTATTTATTTTCATTTTGGATGATCTGTCCATTGGTGAAAGTGGGGTGTTAAAGTCCCCTACTATGATTGTGTTACTGTCGATTTCCCCTTTTATGGCTGTTAGTATTTGCCTTATGTATTGAGGTGCTCCTATGTTGGGTGCATAAATATTTACAATTGTTATACCTTCCTCTTGGATCGATCCCTTGATCATTATATAGTGTCCGTCTTTGTCTCTTGTAATTGTCTTTATTTTAAAGTCTATTTTGTCTGATATGAGAATTGCTACTCCAGCTTTCTTTTGATTTCCATTTGCATGGAATATCTTTTTCCATCCCCTCACTTTCAGTCTGTATGTGTCTCTAGGTCTGAAGTGGGTCTCTTGTAGACAGCATATATATGGGTCTTGTTTTTGTATCCATTCAGCCAGTCTGTGTCTTTTGGTGGGAGCATTTAATCCATTTACATTTAAGGTAATTATCGATATGTATGTTCCTATTCCCATTTTCTTAAATGTTTTGGGTTTGTTATTGTAGGTGTTTTCCTTCTCTTGTGTTTCTTGCCTAGAGAAGTTCCTTTAGCATTTGTTGTAAAGCTGGTTTGGTGGTGCTGAACTCTCTCAGCTTTTGCTTGTCTGTAAAGGTTTTAATTTCTCCATCAAATCTGAATGAGATCCTTGCTGGGTAGAGTAATCTTGGTTGTAGGTTTTTCTCCTTCATCACTTTAAGTATATCCTGCCACTCCCTTCTGGCTTGCAGCGTTTCTGCTGAAAGATCAGCTGTTAACCTTATGGGGATGCCCTTGTGTGTTATCTGTTGTTTTTCCCTTGCTGCTTTTAATATGTTTTCTTTATATTTAATTTTTGATAGTTTGATTAATATGTGTCTTGGTGTGTTTCTCCTTGGATTTATCCTGTATGGGACTCTCTGTGCTTCCAGGACTTGATTAACTATTTCCTTTCCCATATTAGGGAAGTTTTCAACTATAATCTCTTCAAATATTTTCTCAGTCCCTTTCTTTTTCTCTTCTTCTTCTGGGACCCCTATAATTCGAATGTTGGTGCGTTTAATGTTGTCCCAGAGGTCTCTGAGACTGTCCTCAGTTCTTTTCATTCTTTTTTCTTTATTCTGCTCTGCAGTAGTTATTTCCACCATTTTATCTTCCAGGTCACTTATCCGTTCTTCTGCCTCAGTTATTCTGCTATTGATCCCATCTAGAGTATTTTTAATTTCATTTATTGTGCTTTTCATCGTTGCTTGGTTCCTCTTTAGTTCTTCTACGTCCTTGTTCAATGTTTCTTGCATTTTGTCTATTCTATTTCCAAGATTTTGGATCATCCTTACTATCATTATTCTGAATTCTTTTTCAGGTAGACTACCTATTTCCTCTTCATTTGTTAGGCCTGGTGTGTTTTGACCCTGCTCCTTCATCTGCTGTGTGTTTTTCTGTCTTCTCATTTTGCTTATCTTACTGTGTTTGGGGTCTCCTTTTCACAGGCTGCAGGTTCGTAGTTCCCGTTGTTTTTGGTATCTGTCCCCAGTGGCTAAGGTTGGTTCAGTGGGTTGTGTAGGTTTCCTGGTGGAGGGAACTAGTGCCTGTGTTCTGGTGGATGAGGCTGGATGTTGTCTTTCTGGTGGGTTCGTCCACGTCTGGTGGTGTGTTTTGGGGTGTCTGTGGCCTTATTATGATTTTAGGCAGCCTCTCTGTTAATGGATGGGGCTGTGTTCCTCTCTTGCTAGTTGTTTGGCATAGGGTGTCCAGCACTGTAGCTTGCTGGTCGTTGAGTGAAGCTGGGTCTTGATGTTGAGATGGAGATCTCTGAGAGATTTTCGCCGTTTGGTATTACGTGGAGCTGGGAGGTCTCTTGTGGACCAGTGTCCTGAAGTTGGCTCTCCCACCTCAGAGGCACAGCCCTGATGCCTGGCTGGAGCACCAAGAGCCTTTCATCCACACGGCTCAGAATAAAAGGGAGAAAAAATGGAAAGAAAGAAAAAAAGAGGATAAAATAAAATAAAATAAAGCAATTATAATAAAAAATAAGAAAAAAAATTATTAAGAGTAAATTTATTAAGAAAAAAAAATTTTTTTTAATTTTTAAAAATAGATTTATTAATTTTTTATACTAAAAATAAGAAAAAAATTATTTAGAAAAAATTTATTAAGAAAAAAAATTTTTTAATTTTTTAAAATAAAAAATATGAAAAAACTTATTAAAAATTTTTTTTAAAAATAGAAAATAAGGAAAAAATTATTAAGAAAACATTTATCAGGGAAAAAATAATTTTTAAGCCAAAAAAAAAAAAAAAAAAAAAACGGACGGACCTAACCCTAGGACTAACGGTGAGAGCAAAGCTATACAGACAAAATCTCACCCAGAAGCATACACATCTACACTCACAAAAAAAAGGAAAAGGGGAAAAGTTAATATATCCTGCTCCCAAAGTCCATCTCCTAAATTTGGGATGATTCGTTGTCTATTCAGGTATTCAACAGATGCAGGCACATCAAGTTGTTTGTGGAGCTTTAATCCGCTGCTTCTGAGGCTGCTGGGAGAGATTTCCCTTTCTCTTCTTTGTTCGTACAGCTCCCAGGGTTCAGCTTTGGATTTGGACCCGCCTCTGCATGTAGGTCCCCTGAGGGCGTCTGTTCCCCGCCCAGACAGAACGGGGTTAAAGGAGCAGCTGATTCGGGGGCTCTGGCTCAGTCAGGCCGGGGGGAGGGAGCGGTACGGAGGAGGCGGGGCGAGCCTGCGGCGGCAGAAGCCGGCGTGACGTTGCAGCAGCCTGAGGCGCGCCGTGCGCTCTCCCGGGGAAGTTGTCCCCGGATTACGGGAGCCTGGCCGTGGCGGGCTGCACAGGCTCCCGGGAGGGGCGGTGTGGAGAATGACCTGTGCTCGCCCACAGGCTGTTTGGTGGCGGCAGCAGCAGCCTTAGCGTCTCATGCCCGTCCCTGGGGTCCGCGCTGATAGCCGCGGCTCGCGCCCGTCTCTGGAGTTCGTTTAAGTGGCGCTCTGAATCCCCTCTCCTTGCACGCCGCGAAACAAAGAGGCAAGAAAAAGTCTCCTGCCTCTTCGGCAGCTGCAGACTTTTTCTCGTGCACCCTCCCGGCTAGTTGTGGTGCGCTAGACCCTTCAGGCTGTGTTCACGCAGCCAACCCCAGTCCTCTCCCTGGGATCCGACCGAAGCCCGCGCCTCAGCTCCCAGCCCCCGCCCGCCCCGGCGGGTGAGCAGACAAGCCTCTCGGGCTGGTGAGTGCTGCTCGGCGCCAAGCCTCTGTGCGGGAATCTCTCCGTTTTTCCCTCTGCGTCCCTGTTGCTGTGGGATCCGCGCTGATAGCCGCGGCTCGCGCCCGTCTCTGGAGCTCGTTTAGGCGGCGCTCTGAATCCCCTCTCCTTGCGCGCCGCGAAACAAAGAGGCAAGAAAAATTCTCTTGCCTCTTTGGCAGCTGCAGTCTTTTTCCCGGACTCCCTCCCGGCTAGCACCGAAGCCCGAGCCCCAGCTCCCAGGCCCCGCCCGCCCCGGCGGCTGAGCAGACAAGCCTCTCGGGCTGGTGAGTGCTGGTCGGCACCGCTCCTCTGTGCGGGAATCTCCACTTTGCCCTCCGCACCACTGTGGCTGCGCTCTCCTCCGTGGCTCCGAAGCTTCCCCCCTCTGCTACCCGCAGTCTCTGCCCACGAAGGGGCTTCCTAGTGTGTGGAAACCTTTCCTCCTTCACAGCTCCCTCCCACTGGTGCAGGTCCCGTCCCTATTCTTTTGTCTCTGTTATTTCTTTTTTCTTTTGCCCTACCCAAGTACGTGGGGATTTTCTTGCCTTTTGGGAGGTCTGACGTCTTCTGCCAGCGTTCAGTGGGTGTTCTGTAGGAGCAGTTCCACGTGTAGATGTATTTCTCATGTATCTCTAGTTTCTTATAGACAAAGTATCATTGGAGGGAGGATAAGGCAATCCATGACAAAAAGTGCGTGGGCTTTGGAATCCAAATATCTCTGAATGAATTGCATTTATGTCATTTCCTAGCTGTGTGCTCTTTGGTAAATGACTTCACCTCTCGAAGCCTCAGTTTCCTCAGCTATAGAAGGTAATGATACTTACCTTATAGGGCAATATGAGAATTAAATGAGATAATGTATATAAAGTGCCTATCAGAGTATCTGGCACTTGATAGGTTCTCAACAGTCTTAACTGGAGTTATCATCAAGAAAGGAATTATAGAGTAGGCTACGATATTGGGTCTGTTCAATATTTTGGTAGATACAAGTGGATCTGTATTTAGTTGATGTAATATCACATCAGGACATAACCTTCTCCGTACATATAATCTGAACAATGAGCTTTTAAATTATTACTATCGGTAACAATAGTTGACATTTACTGAGTCTTCATTTGTGGCAATCACTAGGTTAAGTGCTTTCTCTGCATTATCACATTGATCTCCGTAGTAGTCCCCTAATTTGGATGTTATTATCCCCATTTTATAGAGAAAGAAAATGAAACTTAAGGAGAAATACACTGCTTAGAGTTACCTGGCTATTAAATGCCATCGGTGGCCTAGAATCAAGGTCTGGTCTGAGTCCAAAGTGCAGGCTCTTGCCACCAGGTTATACCACCTCTGAATTTGTGACATATTCTAAAAACAAAGAAAGAGAATCTCTTGTTAGATAGACTGACCCTACTCTGACTTTAGGAAGGATAAAACTTGTTGCTTCTTAAAGGCTTTGGTTAATGAATAGGGAATCAAAGATTCAAACTTGAAGCTATAACCTACTTTGTAAATTTTCCTGAAATAAGAGAAACGGTGATCGTCAAGCCAAAATTTCCACCACATGTGACCCATTTCTTACTTGCTTGTCTCTAGTTAGCCTTTTTTTTTTTTTCACCTTGTGTCTTTTAAATGTATTGTACATGGGTTATGAACAGCACATACAGAACCGTATCTTGGCATTAAAATTCCATGAAGTCCATTTTGGGAATCAGATTACTGCACCTATTTTTAGCTCTCAACACAAACCACTCTTTCCATTATGCTTTTAAATATCCTGTGATAAAATTATATTGAAAATAGCTCTTATAGCCAGATTAAAATCCTACATTTCGTTTAATCAAGCCAGAGCCATTGACTGGCATTAATGTAATTAATTACTGAGGCAGCTATCTGCCAGGGCCTCCTTCTTCCTCTCGGTTTAGGACTACCCTCCCCATTTGGTGCTATATTTATCTGCCCTCTTGGCCATAAAAGGCTGGCTGTGTGGCTCTGACATTCTACTGCCTGACCACATGCATTATTTTTGAACTGGCCCCAGGGTCCTGTCTTTAGCCCTGCCTCTTAACTTTTTCTTGGATTCAACTTACGTGGGTTTTTCATTCTCTCATCCAGCTCCACAGTCACGTCGGAACATTTCCACCACCATCACTCCTTTGGAAACAGGTAAGTGTGACCTTGAGGCAGAAGAATGCACTTGATATTTTATGTGCTCAGCAGCACTGCAGTGTGTGTGGTTTCTTTCTATCTTCTGAGCTCAGCAGTTTTCTCAAAGAGATGTCAGAATAGCAGAGAAATAGGAAAGTGGAGCTCCGGGGAAGGAAAACGAGCAGCAGGGTGCCAGTTTTTGCTGGCACAGCTCTTCTCTCAGATCAGTGGATTCTTTGAAAATTAAGCTACTGTTCCTGGAACTATAAAAAGATAATAGCTGTCTCAGATAGAACTGTAAGCGTGAGTCAAGTACTCTTTCCAAGTTACAGTTCAGTGGTTTGGTTGAAACCTGGAATGGGTAAGGTAACAAGAAATCATGTGTTTTCTAGCCTCCATACGCCTACAATACTCCCTGATTGCATATTAGATCAAAAGGAGTAAACTAGCTCTGAAGTCACTAGTTTCTAATTCAGTGATTTTGCTCTGACAGTGCCATGTGGATGAATGTAAGGGTACATTGGGTATTTCTAATCGGGAAACGGTTAAGCAATATTTCAGAGGCAACAAAGAGCCCCACATCATGATCCTAAAGTTAGTATTTTCTGTAAAGAATTTTTATCAGCTTTCAGCCTCTAATGCCTGTACAAAAGTATCATGTCACAGTTACAACTATGCAGTTACTGTCTCTTCCTAAATTCCCAAATTATTTTCAGGAAAAAACACAGGTCTTAAAGAAATGGAAGACAACCAAACCATCTTTCCTCCCAATACACTCTAGCTGTCATGTGTTGGGGATAATCCTCACTTACTTGATGAAGAGAAGGTAGTTGTACCTTTGTTCCAGAGGTCAGAGCTATGACAACCAGCTGAGTTGACATAAGGCCAAAGCCTGTTTACTTGTAATATATTATCTCTGTGCTTGGAATATTAAGTATTATTAAAAATAAATATATTTGGGGAAAATAGAAATAAAGAGAATGGAAAATAGAATTGAGGCAAGACATTTAAAGATTTTATTTTGTGAAAATAACAGCATTTCAAGTTATTTGGGTTCTGAATTTAGCTTATAACATAATACACAGGAAGGTCATTCATTATTTATTTGGACATCATTCAAATAACATTTGCTGTGTTGCAGTGTAGTATGTATCATTACAGAAACTTACCAAACATCTTTATAAATGCCTGATCATATGCTTCTATATTTATATATTCAACCCTTTTGTTTTATAAAAATGTATCTAATAATTATTCATTACACCTGATCATCATTCTGTATATTTTAGAACAGAAAATAGCAATCTACTTAAGGGTTGAAGCAAAGTTGCTTGCTAGTAGCTATTTTTTTCCTCTTGGGAAATGCCATGTAGACTGATATCTTCCATGAGCCCTAACATAAATATTTCTGGAATGAAGTTTACTGGATTTTCTTCTCTAGGGAATACATGCTGACTGTTTAGTTTAAATAAAAAGATTAAAAAAATATGGTTCTGAAGAACCTAGGGGCAGGACAGGAATAAAGACACAGACGTAGAGAATGGACTTGAGGACATGGGGAGGGGGAAGGGTAGGCTGGGACAAAGTCAGAGAGTGGCATGGACTTATATATACACTACCAAATGTAAAATAGATAGCTAGTGGGAAGCAGCCGCATAGCACAGGGAGATCAGCTCGGTGCTTTGTGACCACCTAGAGGGGTGGGATAAGGAGGGTAGGAGGGAGACACAAGAGGGAGGAGATATGGGGATATATGTATATGTATAGCTGATTCACTTTGTTATAAAGCAGAAACTAACACACCATTGTAAAGCAATTATACTCCTATAAAGATGTTAAAAAAAAAAGTAGATTTAAAAAAAAATTTTTTTTAATAGGTGTTGAAATAAAAACACAAAAAATTGAAAACTTCTCCACAGTAGTCATTTAAAATCCATTGAAATATTATTCTCTACCTGTCCTTAAAATCACTCCTATCTTCTAAGCCAAGCATTTCTCAAACTTCAGTGTACATTGGAAACACTTTGAGAAATTGTGTAGAATTCAGTCTCCTGCTCCCCCTCTCACCAAAGATCCTCATTTATTAAGTCTGAGGTTTGGCCTGGAAATCTGCAGGACTAATGACAAGAAAACATAAAGTAATAATAAAAGGGAAACAGCTTTTCAGTTCATCGTAGAAACTGTTTTTATATTTATCTCATTGTTTTTAATGGAACTGAATTGAAGAGCAAGCTTGTCTTGTACTTTAAAAGGCTTTCTAAAAAGTAGATTTATTTTTTTTAATTATTTATTTATTTATTTATTTATGGCTGCATTGGGTCTTCGTTGCTGCGCGCGAGCTTTCTCTAGTTGCGTCGAGCAGAGGCTACTCTTTGTTGCGGTGCACGGACTTCTCATTGCTGCGGCTTCTCTTGCTTCAGAGCACTGGCTCTAGGCGCGCAGACTTCAGTAGTTGTGGCACGTGGGCTCAGTAGTTGCGTCTCCCGGGCTCTAGAGCACAGGCTCAGTAGTTGTGGCTCATGGGCTTAGTTGCTGTGCGGCATGTGGGATCTTCCTGGACCAGGGATCGACCCCGTGTCCCCTGCATTGGCAGGCGGATTCTTAACCACTACGCCACCAGGGAAGTCCTAAAATGTAGATTTAAACTTGACAGAAAATGTGGCAAGTTTAGAAGGATTCAGTCCTCATTTAGAATTTTTAAAAAAGATTTGAAAAATTGATTACAACTAATTTCACTTGTAAAAAATTTGACATGCACAAAAGCATTAAAAATGGAAGAGGGGGGCTTCCCTGGTGGCACAGTGGTTAAGAATCCGCCTGCCAATGCAGGGGACACAGGTTTGAGCCCTGGTCCAGGAAGATCCCACATGCCGCACAGCAACTAAGCCCGTGTGCCACAACTACTGAGCCTGCGCTCTAGAGCCCGTGAGACACAACTACTGAGCCCACGTGCCACAACTACTGAAGCCTGCGCGCCTAGAGCCAGTGCTCTGCAGCAAGAGAAGCCGCCTCAATGAGAAGCCCGCGCACCGCACCGAAGACCCAATGCAGCCAAAAATAAACAAATAAATAAATAAATTTTTAAAAAATGGAAGAGGGGACTTCCATAAAACCACTACTTCATCCAGGGTTGTCAATATGGCTGATATGCTTCTGTCAGTGGACAGATTATTCAAGAAAGGTAATGCAGTCTGAAGTCTCCCCTCTCTATGCTAAGCAAACCTATTTTTGACTTTCAGTAGGACTGTTAGGTCACGTTCACAATGCAAACTGCTACACTGATGACTGACTTTCTTGCTTCTTTATGTGGGAAGACTAGAAGCCTTCATGTTCTTAATGGAATTTTTCTGCCTTGACACTATACCTTTTTGAAGTATTTGTGAAATTCAAGAGAGCTTGTTATATGACAATATAAGCATCCTCCAGGGTTCAGTCCTAGGACTTTCATTCTCATCTATTTTTTTTTAGCATTGAATAGCATCTAAATGCTGGTGAGTCCCAAATGTAGGTCTCCATCCTGAACCTTTACCCTGTGTTCCAGAGTCACATATCCAACTTAATCTCTTAATTAAGTTTAAGATTAATCACTTAATCTCTCCACTCGGGTGTCTAGCAGGTATCTCAAATGTAGAATGTCTCAAACCAGTCTCCTGTTCTTCCATTCTGAACTGCTGTTTTGTTACACTCCTGGCTCATCTCAGTTAATAGCAGTTTTAGTCTTCCAATTACTCAGGCAAAATCCTTGGAGCCATCTCTCATTCCTCTCTTTCACACGCTAATCCAGAACTTTCAGCAAATGCTATTGGTTCTACCTGCAAAACATGCAGGGTCTGATCACTTCTCACACTTCCACTGCTACCACTATAATCTCTAGCCTGGACTATTGCAGTGGCCTTTATATTAATTTGCTAGGGCTGCAATAACGAAGTACCATAGACTGGGTGGCTTAAACAACAGAAATTTATCTTCTCATGATTCTGGAGATTAGAAATCTGAGATCAAGGAGTCAGCTGGGCTGGTTTTTCTGAGGCTTCTCTCCTGGCTTGTAGATGGTCATTGTCTTGTGTCTTCACACAGTCTTCCCTCTGTATATGTACATATCTGTGTCCTAATTTCCTCTCCTTATAGGGATGCCAATCATGTTGTATTGGATTAGAACCTATCCTAATGACCTCAGTTTAACCTCACTTCTTCTGTAAAGATCTTATCTCCAAATACAGTCACATTCTGAAGTACTGAAGGTTAGGACATCTATATATGAATTTTGGGGGGGATACAACTCAGCCCATAACAGCCTTCTAATTGGTCTCCTGGCTTTCACTCTTGTCTCTCAACAGTCTATTCTCAGACTCAGCAAGAATGATTCTCAGCTCAGAACCTTCCAATGACTCCTTAGCCCTTTCAGAATAGAATTCAAAGTCCTTACAGTCACCTATAGGACACTACACTATCTGCCCTCCCCACCCTCCACCTCTCTGACATCATCTTCTATACCTCTCCCTGCACCTCCCTCACTGCACGCAGCCTCACTGGCCTATTTGCCATTCCTGGAGTACAACAGGCAGGCTCACACCCCAGTGCCTTTGCAATGGTCTTCTAACCAGAACACTTCCCCCCAGATATTCTCATGCTCAGATGTCACTTTCATGCTCAGTCATCATCATCATCATCCCTGATGATGCTGTTTAAATTGCATCCCATCCCACCTTCTTGTTTTATTTTTCTCTATAGCATTTAGCAGGTTCTAATATACTTTACGCTTTATTTTCTATTTGTCTATCTCTTGCAATAGATTTTAAGGTTGTATATAGGGTTATCAGAGCAGGGATTTTGTTTGTTTTGTTCATCTCTATATTTCCTGTGCTGGAATAGTACCAGGCTCAAAATAGGTTCTCAGTAATTATTTGTTGAATGAAAACCACATTGGCTGGACGCAGACTCTCCATCATTACATATTCTCTCAGATGAAGCCCCTGTCAGAATGAAATGCCAAAAAATTAGAAATATATGCTATGAAAAGTCTAAGGAAAAAGCACAATAGGGAAACTTTGTAAAGATCTCCTAAGTATTTTAAAAAAGAAGGAGAAGACAGCACAATGATAGGAGGGGGTACATCTGGGCTATGAAGCAAGGAATTTATTGAGTAACCAGCTAAACTAACCTTCACATCAGTTTCCACTTACTCTTTGGAACAGATAAAAGAGTATTAATTTTTACATGTTGGTTTAGATGACTTGTTCTGTTGGGTTTGTTCCTTAATAGTTCACCCCCAAACTGTTGTTTTCTTGTAGATTGCCTGGTTCCCTGGGGGCACATGATGTCTCTGCCTTTTTATCAGAAACTTCACGAGCACTATGATCGCAGCTACCGCAACAAAGACCTTCGCACCACCATGAGCCAGTACCAGCAGGAGAAGAAAAGCTCGGCCATCTACACCCACGGCTCCACTGCCTACAGCAGCCGCTCCTCCGCTGCCCACCGCCAGAAGTCCGAGGCCTTCAGCCAGGTGTCCGCCGCGTCCTACCAGCAGCAGGCTTCCCGGGCCTCCGAGTCTGCCCTCTCATCTGCAGTCAGTCGGAAGACTGCCTCAGCCTACGACTATGGCTACTCCCACGGGTATGTCCAAAGCAGCCTTACAAATTTAAGGCAAAGCCACATTCTCTGAATAACTCCCCCATGTCACATTTTCTTATCTTCTTACTGGCAGCCCTACCTTTAAACCAGGTATGGAGCAAGGCCATGTTTTGGGAGGCCTGGGACTTATGTCTACGATTTCCCTTTACCTTCCTTCTCTGAGTTTCACAAAAAGCTTCACAGCCACCCTGGGGTGTCTTACTTGAATTGCCAACTGCGATATTGCTAGAAGCAGAGAAGTTTTGCCGCAAGTCGTGTTCAATATTCAGCAGCAGCAGAGCCGGGAAACCTCATTTCAATACTCACAGCAGGTTTCCTGGTCCTGAGAACATTTCAACTTAGACGAGAATAGAATTTTTTTTTTTTTAAAGAAATGCTCATGCAGAGTCTTAACTTCCAATTTTATTTATTTATTTTTAATTTATTTAATTTATTTATTTATTTTTGGCTGTGTTGGGTCTTTGTTGCTGCGCACAGGCTTTCTCTAGCTGCAGCGAGCAGGGGCTACTCTTCGTTGTGGTGCACAGGCTTCTCATTGTGGTGGCGTCTCTTGTTGCAGAGCACGGGCTCTAGGTGCGCAGGCTTCAGTAGCTGTGGCTCACGGGCTTAGTTGCTCCGCGGCATGTGGGATCCTCCCTGACCAGGGATCAAACCCATGTCCCCTGCATTGGCAGGCGGATTCTTAACCACTGTGACACCAGGGAAGTCGTAGATGAGAATAGAATTTGAAATTCACAGACCACAGGATCCCAAACTACAGCAGAGATGGGTTCTATTCTTTCAATATATGAAAGCCAAGGTTAAAATTCCGAGCTATTATTCAAGCAGCAAATATTTTCTTTAGCCAGGGCATTTTATAAAAACATGGCCCTATCTCAGTCAGCCTAAGAATACCAGGAGCAAACTGGTACTCTGACAAAATTAGATTTAACCCATTGCAATGAGGGAGACCACACACCAGTGGAAAAGAGAGTTTCAGTAGGATTCTAGGAAGAGTGGAGTTAAGATGCAGGTCTGGTCTGAAAAATGAATCCAGTGTCCTGCTGCTTTGGAAACAGTCAAGTTGAGATAAATGAGGACTGTTGTATCTAGAAACCTCTTATGTGGAGCTCAGCACCTGGGCTGGGAACTGAGGCTGCTTCTCTGTGTCAACAGCAACTCCTCCACGCAAGAAGGCAATATCTCATTCTTCCTGATAAAATTTCAAACAGCAAACCTACTGATAATGTTTGATATTAGAGAAGAAAGTTTCTCGGTGAGCCTGTAGTCACTCAAAGGAGGAGGTTATCACAACCCTCTACTGCAGCAGTGTCCCCGGGAGACACATTTCCTGTGAACCTTGAGCTTGGTTTCTCTGTGTTTGTTGTTCCAGCCTGATAAGTGCTGGGCAGATAATTTCTCAGTCCAAGCCAATTTTTATTTTCTCCATATCCAGAGCAAAATGTGTCATGGGGATTAAAACACACTTGCAAGATTCATGTGATTTTATTAAACATCTATCTGTAGTCCACAGAAAGAATTGCTGAACTTCAAAACATAAAAATTCCTGGGCTATGTGATCAGTAATCACCTGCTGCCTCAGATCTCCTCCATCTGGCATAGGTTGCATTATTTGTTATAAACAGATATAATTTTGTCTTACAAAACTTAAGTCCACAAAATATCTGTTAGGGCAACTGGAGAAGGTGTTTATTTCTGGGAATTAAAAAAGTTACTGAGGAAATAATATGGTGGCTTGTATGTAAGGACAGTTTCTGAAGGCAGAAACGCCTGAATCCCTGTGGGTTTAAGCAGTACCTGATCCACGGCTGTGATTCCTGGGCACTGACATCGACCTCCTGGGAGCTTCTGCATGTTCAGTACCAGAGTCTCTGGAGTTTACCTGGAATGTGTGATGGCAACGTTCTGAAATTCCATTTAAAATGGAACAGGATCGTTTTACAATCTCACTTTCATGGGTCATGTGTGCCAGGGGATATTCATAAGGACCTCAAATTAGCTGCAAATATGGAAATATTGTCAGTGAGGAGGTGAATTCATTTCTTTTAGCTCTTGTTTCAAATACCTGCCTTCCAAAGGAAATAGGAATGAGCACCATGCTATGTGACAGTATCACTGTGTTCTCCTGAAGAATGTCCCATACATATGTTTAAGAACCTCATTTAGGAAAGCAGCTGTCCTGTAATAGAGAAGATTATGTTTTAAATATCCATTTTCCTGGTCTGTCTGTGCCAAGTCTATAGAAAATATAGAAAATGGGTATTTTTATTACCATACAGTTGTTAAGGTAACTCCTTGTGTACTTATTTCATTCCCTCAATGCTGTAGAGGCTACAGAGTTTTATGAATCTGTAATTCAAAGAGTTTTACTTCTTAAACTCTATTGCTAAATTTTGTTAAAATTATTTTAATTTTATACAAATTCTTTTTTTAACCACAGATGCAATATTCATATTTATTTACAATCTGATAAATTATATCTAATATTAGTAATTGAAATTTTGAGCATCTTTATATTTTATCCAGAAAACATTTGCTCTATATTATCTTTGGAAGACTTAGCCATTTTAACTATAAAGAGCCTCAGATAATAAACTTTCTGTAGGAAGTAGAACTGTAATTATTTTTCTATACTCGACCTCACATCTTCCTTCTTGCTCTATAAGTATTTATATAGGTAAGTAGGTATTTATTAATGGCTTGCTATGTTTGAGCAACTCCACTTAGTAGAAATGTAGACCTAGAAACAAGAAAGGGAAGAAGATGTCAATATTTTTTCCTTTGTGTAATGCAATGTAAAAGAAAAGAAAGCTAACCTAATCCCAGGGGTATTTTAGTTTTTCTTTTTTTAGACCTAGAGCTAACAGGAGCAGATAATATTCTTTGAACATTTCAAAATCTTCATAATTCCTTCAGGTTGTATTTTAGCTTTTTCAAAGTGGATCAACTTTTCCCTGCTAAATGAAGTCTCTCTCTTTGGTTGCAAGAGTGTTGTTAATTAAAACTCGTGTGGGGTTGGAAATGCAGTTCTGTGGAGTGTATATGAACACTAGGCTTGATCTATTTTTAGCCTCTGCTTTGTAGTTAGATGTCCAGTAGTAAAGTGGAAACTATGGAGATTTATATGTGCTCAGGGCTTGGCTGACCTCAGTTAAGACTTAAGAACAATGGCTTGTTCAGAGTCAGTGTGGTTTTAGCTCAGATTGGTTTACCAATTGCATTCTTAGCCAAGGGTTATAAAATAAATTCTGGAAGGCTTATTCTAAATGCTTTTGTTCTTAGTCACAGTGAGAAAAAAAAAACTAAATTAAAGAAAGTAATTCAGGAAAACAAAATGATACAAGACTATTGTTTTATGTTAGTAATTCACAAATACTATTAGAGATTAAAGGAGAAATGGTACTCATGACCACTTTGCAACCATTAGGCAAGGGGTTTTAGCCTCTGTCCATGAATAGGTTTCAACAGAGTTTTGGATGATCTCAAATTATATGCAAAATTAGGCGCAGATGAATTTTTTTTTTTTTTTTGCTGAGAAGGACCCTAGCTTTTATCAGATTCTCAGAGAACTCTGTGGTTCAACAAAGGTCACAACCACTGCACTAAAAAGTCTACATATAAATATCAGACAGCCCAGTGTGTGACCTGAAGATCCCTTTCTAAGGAATTAGGATGAAATAAGGAAGGTGTTTACAGGGAATGTGGTATATGGAAATCAGGGTGCCATCCTTTCTTTTGAGTAAGATGGGAGTAAAAAAGAAATATTTTGTTATGCTTGATAAGTAGAAATGAATAACTTCCAGAAACCAGAGAACAACACAGCACAGTTCTTGGGTGATGAGCCCCTCAACCCTCTGTGGTAATGGTAGGCATCAGATTGTCTGATTCTAAACAGATTAAAATTCAGCCCATATGATGCCGTTCAGCATAGCATTCTCTATACCACTTTACAGTAACTCTGAGAAGTAGAAATTATTATCCGCATTTTTAAAATGAGAGAATTGGAGGGACTTCCCTGGTGGTGCAGTGGTTAAGCATCTCTGCCTGCCAATGCAGGGGACACGGGTTCGAGCCCTGGTCTGGGAAGATCCCACATGCTGCGGAACAACTAAGCCCGTGCGCCACAACTACTGAGCCTGTGCTCTAGAGCTCATGAGCCACAACCACTGAGCCCGTGAGCCACAACTACTGAAGCCCACGCGCCTAGAGCCCGTGCTCCTCAACAAGAGAAGCCACCACAATGACAAGCCCGTGTACCGCAACGAAGAGTAGCCCCTGCTCGCCGCAACTAGAGAAAGCCCACGTGCAGCAACAAAGACCCAACGCAGCCAAATAAATAAATAAATAAATAAACAAATTTTAAAAATAGCACAAAAAAATGTACAAAGAATAAAAAAATATTTTTTTTTAAAAATGAGAGAATTGGAGACCAAAGAGATTAAATGACTTTTCTTCCTCACACTAACAAATAGTGGAATAGTGACTTGAGCACCCTAACCTACCCCAAGTCCCCCACCCTTTCTACAAGTTCCCAGTAACTCCCCTTGACTACATGGCTACCATATTTTTCTTGAAGCATCAATGTGTAGTTTTGCATTATGCTTCCTTTTCTTTCCCCTGCTTCTCCTGGAGAAACCAAGATTTAGAGCAGGGAACAATAGGTAGAAACAATAGCTAGAAAATCCCAGGGGCATTACGAATGCCAAACCTGGAACCTTACACACTCTTTAACTGTCACTTAGAATCAGACCTGGAGACTCACAAGGGCTCTGGAAGACACCAGTTTGGGAATAAGAAAACTGAAACATGAGTGACTTGCCCTGGGCACTGTGCCTAACCTTAAATTGTGCCCCTCACCTACACTCATGTCACATTGTCACATTGATTGACCCTTGGTTGTTACCCAGATCATAACCTCTTTTGAAACTTCTAGACTTTGCAGAGAACTAATGTGCTAATGTTCAAACCAGTTGTAATTCTCACAGAAGATACCAATGCTAAAAACAGAGACCGCAAAACACAAACCCCTGTCTTTTATTGATGGATCTGATTACAGCAGGGACTGAGGGGGACCTGAAGACTTGCTCCCTTTCCCAACCCAGTGTGGTTTCAAACGATGCTACCAAAGAAGTCTGCTGCCTTGTGGACATTTGTGTGTCTTGACCTCAGCTATGGGTATCGGATTAGTGTCCATTTTCTATATCTCCATTTCTAGATGTTCTAACGTAATGGCAAGTGGATAGTCTTTGGGGTCAAACAAGCCTGTACTTACATGCAATTACACTTGCGACTTTGGATATGCCTGTAAACTCTCAGTTTCTTCATCTGTAAAATGAGGAAAATGATTGTTTTTCATGTTGGCAGCCCTAAAAGAGATAATCATGTAAGGTGTGTAGTATAATAGCGGGCACATAGGGACCGTTTAGTGAGGTTTAGGTATTGTTCATTCATTCAGTAAATATTTACTGAGTGCCTCCTGTGTGCTAAGCACTGCTCTAGGTACTTGGGATAAATTACTGAATAAATCTGACAAAGATTCCTGCCCTCTTGGAGCATATATTTTAGCATGGAGAGATAGGTCATAAACAATAAATATAATAAAAAGGACACTGAATTTAAATCATGCTAAAAGGTAATAAATGTTATGGAAGCAATAAAAAATAGAATAGGGTAAGAAGGATTAAGATATAGCCTCTTCTCTAAAGAAAGATTTAACTATTATATGTAAGGAAAAGGCACCATAAGTTTCTGGGTAGCAAATACAGCATTCTGGGATTTGTCTTCCAGAATTTAAGTACTAAGAAAATGATGAGTCATATTACTTCCTATATGACAGGAAAAGATCAGGGGAAACATCTAATGAAAGCAGAAAGCCAGTTATTCTTTTTTATTCTGCCCAGAAATGGACAGGTTTATTGCCAGTTCCTTCTTTAAAAGGCAATTGAGTTGTGTTCTGAATCCCCAAAATAAACCCTGCGTCCAAAGAGAGTAGCCTTCACCACGCATCAATCTCTGACTCTCATTGCTGTAAACCTGCAATTTGTTTGCGGAGAGAGAACTAGGAGTATCATTCCTGGTAATACCAGTTTCATACAATTGGCAATTTGTAGATCCATAGAATTGTGGAATGGCAGGAAGAGACCACAAGCTCATCTAATTCAAGCCCCTCCTTCCACAGATAACATACACTGAGGCCCAGAAAGACGTGATTCATTCTCTGCTTCATTTGCTTTGTTTCTACATTGAAAATACTATTCATCAGGCTCTTTTGCAGGTTAAATTCAAGTTTAGATGCTACAAGATACCCCCAGAATGGCATTAATCTTCCATAGGCAGGTGAATCAGTCTGTGAGAAGGAAGACATGTCCCCTCATAGAGTGGGAATAGAATGAGTAGCCAAAGGTGGAGGAAGGGCCATGCAGTTACCTCCCATCGCTCAGAGGTAACGTGTTAACTCTGTCCACTGCTGGCCGAGCAGTGAGTGTAACTGAGCTTCCCCACAGAGCTCTCTGAGCTGTGGGAGCCCAAGGAGCCCTTGCTGCAGGCTTGACCTTTTCCACAGCAGCCTTTCTAGTTGAAACAGGAGATAGCAGGAGCACCTGAAATGAGGAAGGTAACCTTCATGCAAAGTCTAGTCATCCCTAGCGACCATCCTCAGAGTGGGGTGGAATGTGGGTTTCTGGGCTGCCTTGTAAATAAGTTAATAAGGCTAACTTTTACCAACCCTGGACAATTTTCAGTCCACAGACTTAGACTCTATAAGGCATCTCCTGATATTACGGTCAAGTGTCCTGCATAATATATCTAGGAAATATGGAGTGGACTCTTTCACTTCTGCTTAAAAATAGGCCTACTCACTCAGTCGGGTTAAATTAATTTCTAAAATAGCCAGGAATGGATAGAAACTGAAGGGTGTATGTGATAACCATAAAGATTTGTCTCTCAATGTTTTACCCACTAGCCTTTTCTAGAGCATGACTGTTCTAACATTCATGTTGAGAAGTGGTTCAGACCCCCCCTGGTATTTGTTTTTAGACATGTCTATCTATACATTAGCTGTGGTAAATTATTAAAAGGAGAGTAAAATGTTACTTGTCAGCGGAAATTTAAATAATGGAAACAATAAGGCAATAAATAGAAGAAAAAATTGCGGTTATATTACTATTTAAGTAACTAAAATTTTTTTTTTTTTAAACATCTTTATTGAAGTATAATTGCTTTACAATGGTGTGTTAGCTTCTGCTTTATAACAAAGTGAATCAGTTATACATATACATATGTTGCCATATCTCTTCCCTCTTGCATCTCCCTCCCTCCCACCCTCCCTATCCCACCCCTCTAGGTGGTCACAAAGCACCGAGCTGATCTCCCTGTGCTATGTGGCTGCTTCCCACTAGCTATCTATTTTACATTTGGTAGTGTATAAATAGAAGAAAAAATTGCGGTTATATTACTATTTAAGTAACTAAAATTTTTTAAAAACTAAAAATGAGATATTTTGGCTTCCCTGGTGGCACAGTGGTTGAGAATCCGCCTGCCAATGCAGGGGACACAGGTTCAAGCCCTGGTCTAGGAAGATCCCACATGCCACGGAGCAACTAAGCCCGTGCGCCACAACTCCTGAGCCTGCGCTCTAGAGCCCGCAAGCCACAACTACTGAAGCCCACGTGCCTAGAGCCTGGGCTCCGCAACAGGAAAAGCCACTGCAATAAGAAGCCCGTGTACCGCAACAAAGAGTAGCCCCTGCTCGCCACAACTAGAGAAAACCCACACACAGCAACAAAGACCCAGCACAGCCAAAAAAAAAAAAAAAGAAAATGGGACCTGTTAGATAATATACTGTAGTAATTCTGTATTCTGAATTTTCCCCTAAATGTGTTGTTGCTCTGTTTTGTTTTTGTTTAATTACTTGCCTAAACACATTTATAGAATCTGTTTACCTAGCACTGTGTTACTGCTGATGTCTCTGTTTAGTTTTTTAAAAAATTGTCATTCTCATTTTTAAGCCTGAATTCATAGGGATCACCTTGTATTTGCATAGATTAATGGCCAATCAATGAATGGTCAGACACTGTGCTCAAACATCTCAAGACAGTAAAGGTTCCATCTTCTGGCAATAGATCTGTGTGTGTGTTGGGGAGCACATTTGAAGTTCAGGTAATTTTAAAGTATGTATGCCCTGGATTTGCTTACCTCTAGACTCTCTTGTGTCTCCTCTGCACATGTACACAGGTTTACAGTTAACCAATGATGTGTGGATAACCTGAGCCCTCTCCAGTTTTTTTCTATTCAGGCACATGGAGAGCTTATGAAGGCCCCCATGGTGGTCTTTTTTTTTTTTGGCTGCGTTGGTCTCCATTGCTGTGCGCAGGCTTTCTCTGGTTGTGGCGAGTGGGGCTACTCTTTGTTGTGGTGTGTGGGCTTCTCATTGCGGTGGCTTGTCTTTGCCGTGGAGCACGGGCTCTAAGCGTGCAGGCGTCAGTAGTTGTAGCACACGGGCTCTGTGGTTGTGGCATGTGGGCTCTAGAGCACAGGCTCAGTAGTTGTGGCGCACGGGCTTAGTTGCTCCGCGGCATGTGGGATTCCCGGACCAGGGCTCGAACCCACGTCCCCTGCGTTGGCAGGTGGATTCTTAACCGCTGCGCCGCCAGGGAAGTCCCCCCATGGTGGTCTTATTTTTCAAATCTTCCTGTTAAATTTCAGGCTGACCTGCCAGTCTGCTGCTTGCTCCAACCGTGATTGCATCCTGTGATTGATTGAGCTGCTGGTCTTCCCTTGTTTGTTTGCCACTTAGATGGCTCACGTTACTCACAATGTTGCTGGTTGTGGAGATTATCATGCTCTGCTCCAAATCAAGTCAAGCCCTCTGGCAGTGAACATTATGATTTTCTCACCTTTTCCCACCTTGGTAGAACTACCTTATGGATTGAGCTGGGGGGTGGGGGGTGGAGAAAGACTAGGCAAGAATGTCACACAGACTTCCACTTATTCATACCTGAAGTTCAGTATCTTTTTATGAATAAGCACTTGTCAGGGTAGTGTATGCCTTTGGTTGATTTTCAGAGCCCTGAATGGGTTGGTTTTGACAATTGTATCCAGTTTTATCATTGCTTTTTGGGGAGAGAAACTGCTGAACTACTCACTCCACCATACTAGAAGTCCCACCTCTGCATTGGTCATTTTTATTAGCTCCTCAGCTGATTCTGATGGCAAGTCAGGGTTGAGAATCACTGAGATAGGGTATGATTGCAGGAGGATGAATCTTGATTTCACTTCATTCAATAAGTTTATTGAACACTATCAGGCAGTGCACACAGTACTGAGTATACAAAGGTAACTTAGGCCATCCCCTTCCTTGAATAGTCATAGGCAATGGGAAAGATAGAGAGGGAAACCAATAATACAATATAACCGTAGGCATATAGGGATGGGTGTCTACAGCTGATCATTTTTTCTGAAACATGCTGATAGGTTGTCATAATTTTTTTAGAAAGTAATATAGCCATTAAGTAGATCCATACTTAACATAAGTGTGAATAAATTTACTCATCCTGGGGAACTAGGACAACATAACTTTAAAGAACTAGCATTTTGCTTAATGTAAAGTTTAGTGAGTTTTTTTTTAAAACTTTGGGTTTATTTATTTATTTATTTATTTATTTATTTATGGCTGTGTTGGGTCTTCGTTTCTGTGCGAGGGCTTTCTCTAGTTGCGGCGAGCGGGGGCCACTCTTCATCGTGGTGCACGGGCCTCTCACTATTGCGGCCTCTCATTGCGGAGCACAGGCTCCAGACGCGCAGGCTCAGTAGTTGTGGCGCACGGGCCTAGTTGCTCTGCAGCATGTGGGATCTTCCCAGACCAGGGCTCGAACCCGTGTCCCCTGCATTGGCAGGCAGATTCTCAACCACTGCGCCACCAGGGAAGCCCTAATGAGTTTTTTAATGCTTTAGTTTTCATTGGACTGTGATGATTTCATAACCTCAATTGATGTGAATAAATTCAGGAATAGCAAATCAACATCAGAGTCATTATGGGCAGTGTGACATGGTGTTGTGGTTTCCGAAGTGGGGAATCCATGAAGGCAAGTCATGGAAGTGTAGGAAGAAATATGAGCACTTCTGTATTTTTTAAAAAGTCAAATTTGGCCCATAAAATTTTTCTGTTGATTGAATTTCATAAAGTGAGAATATTTATACAGCAGTATATGTGTAGAATTTATAAATAAACAGATATATACAGGTGGCATGCCCCCAATATTTTTGGATTGAGAGGACTCAGTCACAAAAGTTAGAGACCACTGCTGTAGTGGAAAGAACACTAACCTAGGTGGATGCTAGTCCTGGTTCACCTACCAACTTGCTGTGTGAACCTGGGCAAGTTACAAAGATATTCCAGGTCTTCCACACCTATAAAATGAGTGTGGTATAAATATCCCTGAGATCTCTTCCAGTTCTGTGATCTATAAGTAGTTTTGTTCTTGCTATTCCTGATAAGAATAATTATGAAGTTGTAAGAGCAGAAGGTTATGTTGTTTTTGTTGTTGTTGTTGTTTGTATTTGAACTGGATGGAGGTGCAAGTCTATTTCTGAGTCCCTGGGACATTTCCAGAAAGAGCTTTCTGTACCTGGGCTACATCCCTTCTCTGTGGTGCTGCTGGTCATAGGTGTGATGATGTCATACACACCATGATACTTCTTTAAATTCTGCTAACTTTAGACATATTAAGAGGACATACCACAATTAGTAGCAGAGTACAGGTAGATGTGCCTAGACACAGTTATAGACACATGGGTGCACCCATGCACACGCAAATCAATCCTTACCTATAGCTTAGTTTCCCTGCCTTCATAAATTGAAGTTCAGAAAGATTCAAGATTTAAGACATAAAGAACATTAAATTTAGGGTTTTTTAAAAAAAATTTTTATTTATTTTTGGGTGCGTTGGGTCTTTGTTGCTGCATATGGGCTTTCTCTAGTTGCTGCGAGCGGGGGCTACTCTTCATTGCGATGCACGGGCTTCTCAATGCAGTGGCTTCTCTTGTTGCGGAGCACGGGCTCCGAGTGCATGGGCTTCAGCGGTTGCAGCACGTGGGCTCAGTAGTTGTGGCGCGCCGGCTCTAGAGCACAGGCTCAGTAGTTGTGGCACACGGGTTTAGTTGCTCTGCGGCATGTGGGATCTTTCTGGACCAGGGGTTGAACCCGTGTCCCCTGCATTGACAGACGGATTCTTAACCACTGCGCCACCAGGGAAGTCCCATTAAATATAGTTTTAATAGTTAAAAGACCCACATTGATCCATACATATTAAGTTAAGTGTCTACTCAAAAACTGACTTATAAGACAGAGTATTATTTTCAAAATTTAGATACAACTAAAAGCCCAAGAGGTTAGCAAGCCCTTATTTAGCTCTTTGATGTAACTTCAAAGAAATTTAAATTTAAAAAAAGAAATTTAAGTTTTACATATCTATTGAACTCATCTAAAAACATTATTTGACTTTAAAATTCAATAGAATAAGATGTTAGACTTCAGTGTTCCTGGGTCATAACAAAATAGACATGGCTTTCCTTCAAATAATTAGTTACACTGATTATTGCATAGTCAGTTCCTTAAAACTTTGTTTCTCTGATTTAGTTTTGTTTGTTAACTTCAGTAAATGACTTAGCATTACCAAATAGTCTGTTGGCGCAGTATTTTAACATCTAATCCTTCACACACTCTTTTTTTGTTAGGATTCAAAAGCTTGAAGAAACTTTAGAGAGCATAACAAGTGTTTGATATTTTCTAAATACTTTGGATTTTCTAAATAATACTATATATGATTTTCTAAATAATACTATATAATATATAAAATCATAATGCTTTTTTTGAAGCCTTTTGTTCCAAATGAAATATTATGTGAAAACTGATGATAGTACCATGAATCTTTACCATAAAGTTTAACTATTAAAAATCATTTGGTGTGATTTACTTGTGAGAATGGAATAATCACATTCTGGCACATTCTATGTAATAAGTGAATCATTTTAAAGGTTTATCTTAAAGGGAAAATGACAGAAAAAAAGGAACAACAGTACAAGAAAAAGATGACAAATCACAGCTGTTTTGATATAAACATTGAAAATATGAGCTCGTGAGAGAATATGACTGCAGATAGTAGAATGAAAGTAAAAAGTAAAAAGAGCAAAAACAGAAAAACAGGAGAAAAATTAGAAAATGCAAACATTCTATAAATAGAAAAAAATGAAACAGACTCCATAATTAATTTTATTTTGTATAGTAATGGAATTAAAGGAGTGAAGGAAAATACCACTTTAAGCTTAGAACTGTATTAGCACAGCCTGTACTTTGTAACCTGCTAAGGGTATAGAATGCAATCATTTTGCTGCTGCCTGGAACAGCCAGCCAGGAACAAATATCACTAAGCCTTCCAATTGGTAACCAATCCACAAGTTTGAATTCAAGGTTCTAACCTTTGGCATTAATGCTGATCATAGAATAAGAGCTAGATATTCACCCTGGGAGAGGGGGTAGTTAGTGGGAGAGGAAAAGGTTTGCCATTTCTGTGCTACAACTCCACTCCAGGAATTAAAGACAGTAGCCCACCCTATACTCTCAGGCTACCTTTGCACCCCCTGTACTTCCTAGAAGCCCTGCAGGTCTGTGCTACTTGCTTAGCAGGGGATAGGATTATTTGCATTATTATGTATCCATTTTGTACTCTGTTTATGTACTGTCTTCTTTTGATTTAGATAATCTCTTTGCTTTTGCTAATGCTTTTTAAAGACTGGGAAACGATCAAGGTTTGGACACTTTGGAAGGTTTTGCTGTTTTAACTGGGCAGCTGGCTTTTTCCATGTCACACCACTCACATGCTTCACTTTCTCTTCAAATTTTCTCTACACCAGGGACCTTTTTAATATTAACTTTTAATTTTAGAATCAGTTCAAGTCTGTAGAAAAATTACAAGGATAGTACAGAGAGTTCCTGTACAGCTTCCTATTGTGAGTATCTTTCATTACAATGTAGACGAGAGGCTTTTAGCCTGAGCCCATGGAGTGTTCAGAGAGTCCATGAACTTCTGAAATTTATGCCAAATTCTATACATTTGAAAGAAAATGCACTTCACTTCATTCAAGAACTATATAGATTAAGGTTGTCCTTTTAATTTCATCAATTCTTTTCTCTAGGTGCAATCTCTGCTGTCATGTTTTCCACTCTGCTAACACAGTTTTTGGTTTATTAGAACAATAACTACCTCCAAGTGTACACTCGCACCAGTGTGCATGGGTGGGTGGATTTTTGTGTGCAACAGCACTAACAAAGGGTTCTTTATCAAACCTGTAACTTTCCGAGTCACTCTACGCTGTGTGTTCACAGAAAGTATATTAACTCTATTGTTTGATGAACTCAGTGTCCTTTCAGACGGAGTCTGTCTACACTACATAAAGGCCTCAAGTTGAACCTAGAGGCCCTGCATCAGAATTGCCTGGGCTCCCAATACAGAAAATCTGCTTTTGTATCAATCCCCTGAAAGCATTTGGATACACAATGTATCCAAACCATTTATGTAGACCACCTAAATTTCCAACATTAACTTAACAGCAAAGGGTATTTGGAACTATTACCAAAGCACTGCCACTTTCCCTCGAAATTTTAAGGGGGAAAAAGCCATGAAATTTGACATAAATACACTACTATGTGTAAAATAGATAGCTAGTGGGAACCTGCTGTATAGCACAGGGAGCTCAGCTCGGTGCTCTGTGAAGGCCTACTTGGGTGGGATGGTGGTGGGGGGAGGGAGGTCCAAGAGGGAGGGGATGTGTGTATGCATATGGCTGATTCACTTCACTGTGCAGAAACTAACACAACATTGTAAAGCAGTTATACTGCAATTTAAAAAAATTGCTATAGACCTGTTTTTCTCTTGTGTCTAGATAGAGTGCATTATATGAGGGCATTCTCACACTAGCTCTAAAGATAAAAGATGATTATAACATTAGCCGTCTAGGATTCTGTGAAACATCTCCAAACTTAAAACTTCCTTTTATAAGCATTTTTTTAAATTATCGACTAACATTAGGGTGTTTTTTTTTTTCAGACTTACAGATTCCAGTCTGATGTTAGAAGATTATTCATCCAAGCTGAGCCCCCAAACAAAGAGAGCCAAGAAAAGCCTTCTCTCTGGAGAGAAGAAAGAAAATCTGCCAAGTGACTACATGGTGCCCATTTTCTCAGGACGGTATGTGCGGATTCTCTCCCTGGATCTGATTATTAGAAAGTGGAGAGTAAATGTTGTCAGGTAGTAATAATAATAGCAGCTGTCATTTATTGAGCACTTACTATGTACTGGTTGAGAAAGGTCTGTGGAACCTCAGAACCATGCACGGAGGGAGATGTGTTCATTGTAAAAATGTTTGCCATCACATAGGATGGCTATATGACAAAAGAGAATGATCAGCAACTTATTTCTAATTATGTAACTAGTTGAAATTAGAAGCCCAATATTGGATGCTAGTGTTTGGACACTATATATAGTCACTATGTTTAGAGTAGAAAGAAAGGTTAAAACTATAAAATATCGGGTGAACTAAAAGAAAAAAATCAGATGATATGTTTAGGTAGATTGGTTGCCAGTGTGGTTTTAATTATTATTCATTATGAAGAAAAAAAAGTCTTAGATAACGTAGAGTAACTAAAAGAATTGCACCATAACTTGAATGCCTGGCTTATGTTTGTTAAATGTAAAATAGATTACTATTTATTTTGAGGTAAAGTTCAAACAAAATAATCACTAAATCACCAGTCTGTGTAATGCCAAATTTCTGTTTATAATATAAACATTTTTTTGAATGATAATATATACAAAGGAATCTTGAAAGGAGACTTGTCCAAGAAACCAACTTAAAGTTTAACAGGAACTTTCTGAGTCTTCCCTGTTTATTTTCCTTTGAATGGAGAATTATTCACAGAGCTAAGATGGTTCAGAATGAGGTCGTCTTCTCCGGGCAAGTGCTCTCAGGAAAATCACTAGGCAATAATGCAGGTGTGATTTTGGGTGACCTACCTCTGTTTCCCTCCATTTTTTCTTCCCACTGCTTTCTGATGGTTCCTTTCTGAATTGTTTCAGAAGCTAATGTCATAATTGCTCTGAACCTACTTAGGAAGGTAAGGGGATAAACAATATTCTATTTTTAGCTTTTTATTTTATATCTTTGACTTTTTTTTATATCTGATTTTTTAAAGTGAACTTTCCAGACAAACATGCTTATATTGTTAAGTATGCTTGCCCAGAATCAGCCTCTTCACAGTTGGTTTAATGACACTCATATTCCTTTTAGGAGATGGCTAGGTTAGAGAAGTGAAATATTTTATTTTCTGGTTTTTTTCTCACTCTGTTTTTTAAAAAATCATTTAAAAATCATGTCAGCTTAGCATTAACCTACATGGCATGCCTCTCCACCTGTGTGGGCACGAAGTGAAGCTGCTCACTCTCACCATCTTCTCCCTGCCTTTTCCCAACCAAACCATTTTGTCTCCTCCAGGCCAGTCTCAAGAAATGATAATTTACGGCTTCCCTGGTGGCGCAGTGGTTGAGAATCTGCCTGCCAATGCAGGGAATATGGGTTCGATCCCTGGTCCGGGAAGATCCCACATGCTGCAGAGCAGCTAAGCCCCTTGAGCCACAACTACTGAGCCCGTGTGCTGCAACTACTGAAGCCCGCGTGCCTAGAGCCTGTGCTCTGCAACAAGAGAAGCTACCGCAGTAAGAAGCCCACGCACCACAACAAAGAGTAGCCCCCACTCACGGCAACTAGAGAAAGCCCGCGCACAGCAACAAAGACCCAACACAGCCAAAAATAAATAAATAAAATAAATATTAAAAAAATAAATAAATGATAATTTACAAAATAAACTGTGATAAAAGAAAATGTGAATAAAAATTTTACCTTCTAGGTTTTATTTCCAGTTCGCCTTCATTTTTTATATGGAGCTATCTCTTATATTCTGTTACTATGAAAATAATACTGCATAATGGTATTGACAGTATTAACAATCTAAGAGGATGGGAAAATAATGAACATTTGCTGAGTACCTATTGTTTGCTGGGAATCACTCTAGGTGCATTATATAAACTATCTTGCTAAGTCCTCCATCCAGCCCTGGAGAAATATTAATATGTCAATTTTTGGACAAGGAAATCTAAGCTCAGTGACTTGCTGAAAGTCACATGGCTGGTAGTAGATGAGCTGAGAGTCCCCCTAGGATTGGCAAATGCAATCGTAGTATATTTCTGGAGAATACGGTTTCTTCTGGATGGCACTTGAAAATTCCACTTCTTATAGTCTGATAAGTAGAACTAACTTTATGTCAGCAACAGGTTTTAAATTGAAATCATCAGATATAGAGTATTGGAAAGGTTTTAAATTTATTTTAAATTTGCAGTAGTGTGTTTTTGATGTTAGCATCATATTCTTGCTCTTGTACCCAAATTATAGCAGGGTTACCACTGACATGCACTTATATTTACTTAAAGGCAAATGTCCCTGCTGTCCTGGGTCAAAAATATATTTTTAAGTGTACTTGAGTTTTCCTGTGAAATAATTACAGTTTTTTTCCCCAAGGTTTACCTTATTTGCAAATGGAAAAGGCAGGGAAACCATGACTCCATTCTGTCCTCTAGAACCACCTCCACTGTTAAAAGGGCATGTGAACTTAAAGTTCTGTCACTTAGAGTTGTCTCAACTTGGGGCCGGACTAGCATTGAATATAATCCATTACTATACATATTGAATCATATTACAAACCTCATTTCAAATCTCTATATTGTATATTAGCCTCTATAGAGAATTCCAAGTAGATTCTCATGACGTTTGTTTTGTATTCACTTATTAATTCATTCACTTCCTATCTCATTCAAAAAAAAAAATTAGAGGTAATTATGTCAGGACACTAAGCTAAAAATGTTCCATCTTCCTTTTTCTCCCCCTAAATTATAGCAGATAACTTCCTTGGTAGAGACTACTTAATATTTGGAGAGATAGAGAGAAGGGAAAAGAAATTAAAATTTACTCACTAAGTTGAGTAAAACGCAAGGTGGACTAATTTGTCTACCATATGTTTTAGTGATATTCCATGAGAAATTCCAAACTTGTGCAAATGTTGAGTCCTATTTGTCAGCAAACTATATAGATTCAGGTGCCAGGGACTTATAAACACAATGGCAGTGTTTGCTTGAAGTTTGAAGTAATTATTCTATTAATTAATTTATTTATTTTTGGGTGTGTTGGGTCTTTGTTTCTGTGCGAGGGCTTTCTCCAGCTGCGGCGAGCGGGGGCCGCTCTTCATCGCGGTGCGCGGGCCTCTCACTGTCGCGGCCTCTCTTGCTGCGGAGCACAGGCTCCAGACGCGCAGGCTCAGTAGTTGTGGCTCACGGGCTCTAGAGCACAGGCTCAGTAGTTGTGGCGCACGGGCCTAGTTGCTCCGCGGCATGTGGGATCTTCCCAGACCAGGGCTCGAACCCGTGTCCCCGGCATTGGCAGGCAGACTCTCAACCACTGCGCCACCAGGGAAGCCCTGAAGTAATTATTCTTATAAGAAAAACAAATGTACAATTCTGCCTTAAGAGGTCTCAGGAGACTCAGTTTCAAGAGAATCTTCAATATAATCAACATACTCCTCACTGAAACATGTAATAGGATTGACAACAAAGGTATTGAAGGAGCTTTAAAATAATCCAAATATTTTAAACAACATTACTAAATCACAGCACAAATTCTATCATAAACTACTGTACTAGGCACAGCACTTTGGGATGTAACCACTCACTTGCCATCACCATCATCAATTATGAGTAAAAACAAGTCACTTTTGTCAGCATCAACACTTCAATTGTGAGTTTGATCATGTCTTTACAACAGGGCTGTATGTAAGCACAAAGTAAGGTTGTCATATTAAATATGTATATACACACACACAACCTTTATTATCATGGAAAGGAAACCCACTAGGCTTAAGGATCTCACGTAAATTTACAACTTATTTCTGCGTGCAGCACCTCTGGGCAATGCATTACCTCATCTGAGTTACAGAATCCAGATCAAGCACATAGTCGAAAATCAGAATCACAGCCACACAAACTGTCTGTCATTTTACAATATCGACTTTTCTGGAAGGAAGTCGTAACTTAATCTTTTTTTATAGACTAAATCATACTTAAACGCACTAAGGAAACCAAAGAAATGACGTTGGGCAAGTTATCTAACTTCTCTGTGTCTTGTTGCCATATATCTGAAGTAGAGAGGGTACAGTCTACTTCAAAGGGTTGTTGTGGGGAAAAATGAGACAATGTATGTAAAAAGCACTTGGCAAGGCACCACAAACGGAATAGGTATTATTGTTGTCGTTATCATTGTTGGTTAAGGTGAAGATCACTGCCATGTGTGAAGAGTTAGCTCCTATTTACCAGGTCTTTCTATGTCAGGTTTTCTTTGGGCACAGTGTACAGCATCTGAGGTCGGGCGCTTTGAACTTCGTAAAATTGGGCTATTTCACCACTGCCATCCACAATATCCATATTTCGCTGTTATTATATTTTAGCCAAGTGCATGTCAGTGGAATTACAGACACAGAAGAAGAAAGAATTAAAGAAGCTGCTGCTTACATAGCCCGGAGGAATCTCCTTGCTAGAGAGGAAGGAGTCACGGCAGCCAAGCAGTCCACAGTATCCCAACAGTCCAGGTCCATGCTTCGCCAGGAGGAAGGTTTTGAGAAGTCAAGGAAAGTTGCAATTCGAGAAAAGGCAGAACACCTGTCACTGAAAAAAACGGTAAAAAAAGACAATTTAATATAACTTACAAAAGTAGAAATGCCACCACTATATATAAAGTAGGTAACTAGTAAGGACCTACTGTGTAGCACAGGGAACTCTACTCAATATTCTGTAAAGGCCTATATGGGAATAGAATCTAAAAAAGAGTGGATATATGTATATGTATAAGTGATTCACTTTGCTGCACAGCAGAAACTAACACAACATTGTAAATCAACTATACTCCAATAAATATTAATTTTAAAAAGTAGAAATGCATGTAACATTGTGTATATGTGTGTTAATATAGATTAATTAGATTCAAATGAAGAAATATGTGGTCTTGCGGAGAAACAAAAGAAGGAAAAAGACATCAAAATGTATAGGTCAAAGAAAGACACACTTAATAGTTTTAAATTCTGTGAAATTTTAGGTTCTATAGAAATTAAAGTTCTTGAAGAACCTTAAGAAATCCACCTTAAATAAGTAAAATATGTTGCTCAGGCTTAGAACGTTAAAAATTAAGTGATATGTCTGTTTTCAAAAGAGGTGAGGGGGATTCGTTTGAAATGGGTGCAAAAGTAAGGCTCCAAATGAAAAAATGATCATTTTGATTTCTATATTACATTTTTGTAGCACGTGTTACTTTGATTTCATAATATGTTGATTTTTTTTCAGTTAGAAGAAACTGAGGCATGTCATAAAAAGTTGAATGAAGATAATCTTCTCCATGCTCCTGAATTTGTCATTAAACCTCGTTCCCACACTGTTTGGGAGAAAGGACATGTAAAATTACACTGCTCTGTAGCCGGCTGGCCAGAACCTCGTCTCACATGGTATGCTGTCGTTATGAAAATTTCTCATAGAATCGATTACTCAAAGTTAATTTTACCTCTTGTGAAAACATGTGGCATTGTGAATATGCAACAGTCAGTGAAAGCATCTACAAATTTGAATAGATTTTTTAAATAGTGAAGAAAGAATACGTGTATGGAAGGAAAGAAGAGTCTTGCATCCATTATGATTTATTATGATACTTTATAATCCTATTATACAAATGGGTCCTTATCTTATATAAAGTGTTAAAATTTAGTCAGCATATTTATTTGGTATCATTTTGTGATGAGAAGCAATACTGCCTTTTTGAAAGTAATTAAGACCCAGAGGGCTCCATCTCTACTCCTCACATGAGCTGAGGTCTTAATGTGTTTTCCAAAGCCAAACAAAAGAGGCAATGGTATGGGAGCTGTTACGACTATGGGGCCTGAAGAAATTTTTGTTCCATAACGAATAAGCTCCTCTTTTTTCTGTCCGTTATATATCCTATTGCAATTGTCAATGACTTTGTGATCCCTAAACTCAGAACTCTCCCATCTTATGGCATGAATGTCTGCCACAGAGCGCAGAAGTCTGAAGAGGATTGTGAGCCAGTTTTAAAAGGCATTTTCCATCTTCTTCTCCGACAGGGCTATTTTGCATGCAGTTCTCTTATCCTCGAGAGTGGCGGTAAATATGCCCTATGTCACAGTATAAACACTTCACAGAATAGCACTGTCACCCAAAGAGCGCCTGTCTCTTCCTCTCTTTTCTGTTATTTCTAATGTTCTTTGGACACCTGGCTAGCGTAATGGAGGTGGCTGACAAGATAAACTGCTAGCTAAGGTTATTCTTAAGGAGCAGGTGGTGAGTTGTGTTTTTTTAAAATTCACCTGTGATATCAATCTGCCTGTGGTAATATTGGATTTACTTACAGTTTTTCTTGTATGTAAACTCTTTCCAGGGTTCTTGAGTTTGAAAACCAAAGAATAAAACCAAAGCCAGCTCTGTATTACCAAGGCAAATAATTTATAGTAAACAAAGATGAGAAATGTAGGAACATATTTCAATGAAAATGAAGTTTAAAAAATCAATTTCCAAGCTTTAAAAGTATGAGTATACTATAGTAAGTTAGGAATCAATCCATCTTTGCCCCACCTTTCTCTCTACCTATAGAGTTGCACAAATTGGCCTATCAAGGGGACATTTCCTCTTAAAAAACTGATTATTTCCCACCTCAGAAAAAATCCAAATTTTCCTGTAGAAATACATAAAGAATAACAAATTTTTAACTCCAAGCAATATTACTTGAGATTCACTTTGTTATAAAGCAGAAACTAACACACCATTGTAAAGCAATTATACTCCAGTAAAGATGTTTAAAAAAAAAAGAAATATTACTTGATGAGTAAAAAAATTTCTCATCTTTCATGAATTAAAATGTACTACCAATAAACGAATAATTGGAGTCCTTAAGTAGATATATTTATTACACAGTGTCCTATCTCTGTTTTCCTGATTTTTAAACATCAGAGTTAAAGATGATTTTCAAAAGAATACAAAGTAATCTCTAGGAGGTAAATATTAATTTCTTAAGCATTTATTTATTCTGTTAAATACACAGCAACTAGAATACAAACATGCCATGTACCACTGATGGTGTTACTAAGCCAGAGTAATGGGGTTCTACAAAGGCAGAGCTCATATTCTGTTGGAGATTAAACTCCTTACATAGTGCTTTGTGGGCTGAAAAAGGAGTGATTTAAAAACAAACAAAAATAGACAAATGAGTAAATATGTTGATGTTAAAAAAAATAAAAATAAAAACAAACAAAAAAGATAAAAACGCCACAGAAAAAATATGAGATGACTAAATTGTCAACCTGTAAAACTCCAGTCAAATTGAAAAATAGAAATACTGTCAGTTTTTTTTTTTTTGGCTGCGTTGGGTCTTCGTTGCTCCATGCGGGCTTTTCTCTAGTTGTGGCGAGCAGGGGCTACTCTTCGTTGCAGTGCGCGGCCTTCTCATTGCGGTGGCTTCTCTTGTTGCAGAGCTCGGGTTCTAGGTGCGCGGGCTTCAGTAGTTGTGGCACACGGGCTCAGTAGTTGTGGCTCACTGGCTCTAGAGCACAGGCTCAGTAGTTGTGGCGCACGGGCTTAGTTGCTCCGCGGCATGTGGAATCTTCCCGGACCAGGGCTCGAACCCATGTCCCCTTCATTGGCAGGCGGATTCTCAACCACTGTGCCACCAGGGAAGCCCATACTGTCAGCTTTTAGTTATCTTCACTAATGGGGCTGAGAAGAAGTATGATTGATCCCTCAAATCTTTCACATTTAGCTTTGAAGTATTTATTTCCTTAACGTATGAATTTTATGGCCTAGGGGCTCATTTGAATCAAAAACAAAGGCACAGAGACAAGATTTGTCTCAGGAACGATTGGGAGGCTGTTTGGGAGGCTGTTCATTGACTGGAACAAACCTTCTCTAGTTCCCATCCCCACTTTTGTGCTTGGAGAAGTCAAATCCATTCTGTATCAAGAATTCTCCCAGTAGGGACGGATCAGACCATTTCACAGAAAGTCCTGTTGCCTTGAAAGTCAAGTGAGAAGTAAATATGAAAACAAAAGAAACAGTGGACCACTAAGAAAATAGTTCACCTTATTTAGCAAGCAAGATTTGCCCCTGGATAAAGCTGGAATTTGGACAATGAGCTAGCAGATAACTGAAAATTGGCTGTGGCAATAAATAAGGTCAGAGCCAGGTTTTGTGGGGCATAAGAGTCATACGATTTGAGGAGCACTTTTACAAAAAAGAATATAAAGTTAAGTCATATGCATTAGGCACAGAGCCTTATGGGGACCCATGCTGATGAGAGACCCTGAAACTTGAGCTTCACTGGTTTCAAGGTAAATCCACCTCTGAGAGTAAACCTCCATGTAGGATTGATTATAGCATGCTGGGTACATTGCCTTTTTAAAAATAATCATGAAGTGAAGCTCTAATTTACTTTGCAAGCTGCTGGTCCAGAGTATGCGATCTTCAGTGAGCATCCTTCCCCTCAATGAGCAGGGAATCCACGACCTAGCAAGAACCACGGTTAGTGGTGACTAATTTACTGGCATTTATGCCTCTTTTGTGCGCAGCTGCAGCTTCCTGGGCCTGACACTGAGTATAAGTATGAAAGAAATAATTGAGAATGACCTTACTGAATAGAAGAAGGGAAAGTACAGAAATAAGTGTGTGATGCTGCTGCGGGAAGTTGTGATGCCTCTGCTTGAAGCCTTTAGGGCCTTAGCCACATCTTTCAAAGGCATGTGTGCCTGGGGCCTGGCTCCCTCAGACTCCTTTCCAAAGAGGGTTCAGTTCCAAGTTTCCACTGGGCACCCTCAGGTCATGGAAGCCCCTGAGGTCTAACAAATGATGTCAACACACAGCAGCTGCTCTTTGGCCAACCCTGCGTACTGACTAAATCCGTCTGGATGGAATCTAGAGGGTACCCGGGGATCACTCACTGACAGGAGCGCCCATCATTCATCAGGGCCGGGTGTGGAGACGCCGAGCAGCACTGCCCTATTTCCAGCTCACTTTCCGAGCAGAAGGGAGCCTGTGGGCTTTGCGTCCAGTAGAAAAGTTAGTTGTAGATGACGCTGCTGCACCACCACAGTGAAGCAGGCCATCCTGAAGGAGGGCTTGTCAACAAAGAAGAATGTGGTGAAAAGCCAAAGCTGTTTTACTTAATAGGCTATATTTATATAATAACTTGTTTAATAGGCTATATATTGGTTTAAAAGGGGAGGAAAAACATTTATGTTTGTATCCATATTACTTGCATAAGGAAGCTCTGGAAGGCTATGTAAGAATCTAAGGAGAACAGTTAGCTGTGGGGAGGAGCTGGGCAGAAGGCAGACAGGTTTGAGGAAGGAGAATGTTTCCCGGGCACCCTGATATTTTCTGATCCTTGAACCATATGCCTGTATTGCCCAGTCAAATTGTAAAAACTATGTGAAATGAGGGAGAAAAGTTCTCTTTAAGAGAAGGAGAGAATTGCATTAATTTTACACTTTTTTTTTTTTAAAAAAAGAGCCAGATTTAATTGCATTTTGAGCCCAAAGTCTAAATCAATTTTTTCAATGGAAGCCTGGATTGTAATCTGCAGGGAGACTCACACAAACTCCCTGGAGCAATGTGTTAGTGTTAGTGAGGATTAGTATTAGTCTAATGCTCACTCAATACCCACGTTTTCAGATGTGTATGTGGTTACTGGGCTAGATCCTCACACAAGACACTTAAAAATACATATTTGAAATTCTTCACATTATCCCTGAAGTCACTGTCAAATAGACAAAGATATTTGTCATTAGGCATGGTAAGAGTTCAAAACCTGGCAATAAAATAGTACGAGAAATGTATCTTAGGAAGAGTCCAGAGATTTGGAAAAGCCTTAATCTATTTTTGCAAATTACGTGAATTCATAAATTCCATGATAGAATCATGTATTGAATTTGTTTACAAGATTAGAGTTATTTACAATGTATTTAAATTTAGCAATTACTACCATATTATCTTAGGAAAACAGCCTGCATTTAAAATAGTTAAAAATTATTTATAATTACTTCCCAGGTATAAGGGTTTGGGATTTTATTTTAGATTTTTCTTATTTATTTAAGTCCAAATTCTATGCTAATGGAATAGCTCTCTCTCAGCTAATTGGTTTTTAAAGTAACAGCTATTTATTCAAAACAGTAGGGTTGCATTCTAAATAGCAACCACACTTGTAGGGGTATTCAACATGAAAAGATCATTTTGGCAAGCATTATTTGCTGATAGAGAACAGTTAGAGTGAAGCCCTTTTGTTTGACCATGCTTTACACTGCCAAAGAGCTTTCACTGTAATCCCTTCTTATCAAAGTCAGCCCAAAATCCAGACAGACATTTGTTTGGAGGAATTAAGTGTGTATTTTACACACATACATGAAGAATATTATTCTAGAAATACTTATAACAGAAGCTCATTAACTAGTTCATAGACTTTACATGAAAATGATAAGGAAAATTGTGTACATCTAAATGTTCACAGGAATTTCAGAAACCCTCTGACAAATCACCCCAGGGTGTAGATAACTCTCCAAAATTAGCCAATGACTGACTAGTTTGGAATTTCATTTTCCAGAAGTAGCAAACTGTGAAGCATATACAGAGCAGGCCTTAAATCCTACTTTTCTCCCCTGACTTGATGGTGAAGACAGCCAATCGCAAATGACTCTGAACCCGAGTGCCTCGCTATGTGAATTCCTTGGAGAATAGAATTGAATCACTTCCTCACTTAATCCATGTCTGCAGCTTTAAAACAGATGCTTCTTACACTGACACTGGAGTTCCAGTGGAGAGAATGGAAGCTCATCAAAGTGTGTGTGTGTGTGTGTGTGTGTGAGAGAGAGAGAGAGAGAGACAGAGACAGAGACAGAGACAGAGACAAAGACAGAGAGAGAGAAGCCATGGCTGTTTAGCCGGGGGTCGGGGAAAGGGGGGGAAGGCATTGAGGTGCTAGGTCAGATAGGACAGGAGGACAAGGAAGGTGAAGAAAGCCTGGGAGCTGCAAATGCTGTTTTAATTCAAACTTTATAGAAATATGAACAACGTTTTTGGTCAGAAGCCAAATCGAGTGTCACTCAGTTGTTTGGTCAAGTAGCACCTGCCACACAGAATTGTGTGTCATATTTCTCGTCTTATGTTAGAAGGAAATACTGAAAACACCACAGCAAAGGAGAAAACTGAGCAAGAGGGAGCTTCTGAGTCAAGTGTGAAATGACCTAAACCAATTCAGTCAGGAGAACATGCTGATTAACATGTTCTACCCTGTCATTCATCAAAGCAAGGAATGTTCCAGATTAGGAGGGGCCGGCAGATTTCTTTTTACAAGCCATCTCTGATCAAACAGTCCTGTCTGCCTGGAGCCCTGTGGGGAGACAGCTAACTGAGGCTGCTTCTGGGCTGTCAGAAACAGCTAGGGATGACTCCCAAAGGGTGAGGCAGAAGGCTGTGCCCCTACACCTGCTACGCAGCTGCGATTCCTAAGCCAGTCCACCCCCCCGGTTCACATGCTAGGGAACCGGGACACAAAGAGCCTCAACACACCTTCTTCACATGCACTTATTTTAAATTATCCGTATCATGAAGGATGGATTTGTCAGAACTCCGTTCCTTCGGCCCCAAATCAGGAAGCACAGTTAAATCTATGGTGTTACCCAATAACTCTGTTCAATCCAGTTTAGCAAACACTGAGTGCCTAATATTTGCCTGTGATGCCTACTTCCTTGAGAGTGGCAATAGAAGTAAGTACGGATCAGACACAATCCCCAGCTTCAAGGCACGCACACCTTAGTAGAAGTGACACTTGTCCAACCATAATTTGATAAATGTTATATATTTCCATTTGAACCAAGTAACACCAATGCAGACAGGCAGGAATGATATTGTATGGGATTTCAAGGGAGAGATTATTGAAGAAGTGACATTTGATCAGAGCCTTGAAGGACGAGTTGGGATTTTGCTAGGTGGAGAAGGAGAATTGTACATTTTTTAAAGTATAAAAAATGATGCATTTTAGGGACATAGGGTGCACATGTGTGTGTGTGTGTGTGTGTGTGTGTGTGTGTGTATGCGTGTACAAGCTGGGGAGAGGTAGGGACTGGCTGGAGATTATTTCCTTTCTTTCTCTCCCTTTCCACCACTTTCCCTGCTCCCAAACCTCCTTATAACCGTGTCCAGAAATCTGAAGAAATAAAATGCAGCTAAATAGAGAACAGTTGGAAAGTGGAAGCATCTTATGTTGTCAGGAGCCAGACTGCCTGGGTTCAAATCCCAGCTCTGCTGTTCTAGCCATGAGAGCTGGGGCAAGACACTTAACCTCTCCATGCCTGGGTTTCTTCATCTGGAAAATGGTACTACTTTACTATGTTAAAAGTAGTACCATCTCGTGCGGTTGTTGTGAGGATTGAATTTAAAGCACTTGCCTGGCTCACAGTAAACACTCTGTGTCTGTTATGGTTATTAGCGTTATTTGCGATGTCTGCGCAAGTGAAGTGGGGTGTCTGAAAGGGAATCAAATGAAGTCCAGCTCCTCTTTGGGACAGAAAGTGGCTTAAGCAGAAAAGCCTGTTCCAGCACCATAGCCACTGGCTACTGAGAACCTGAGGACGTGGTGAAGAAGGTGCCCCTTGCAGACTCAGGAGACAGTGTCTCAGGAGGGGCCCCTCCCTGGAGCCCCAGCCTCTGAAGGCTGAGAGGCTTCACCAAGGATGGCCAGTCAGAAAAAGGGAATCTTTCAGCTCCTATTTGTCAGTAGTTTTCTTTCATGATTGATATTTTAAGTTCTTCCAAGATGAGAGCTATGCTTGCTCACAAAAGAGTAAAACAAATATAATGAGCTTTCAATGCAATGACAAGGTTTTGAACAACATGCAAGAATGTTAGTGGGAAGAATGTTTTGCTTTCATCCTACACAGGCAGCCAACAAAAAACCCACTCAAAGCCTTCCTCTCTGTTGTGTCAACAATAGGCAAGTTTTTCTTTTCTTTTTTTTAGATCTTCTATTGAAGTATCATATACACATTAAAAAGTGCATATCACATATAAATGTAGAACTCTGATGAATTTTTGTAGACTGCATACACCCAGGTAACCAGCACCTAAATCAAGAAACCAAACAATTTCAGCACCCAGGATGCCTCCTTAATCCCCCCTGCCCCGCTCCGGGGGAATCACTCTCCTGACTTCTAGCAGCATTAATTAGTCTTTTCTGGTTTTGTACTTTACATGAAAGCAATCATTATACTCTTTTGTGTCTGGCTCTTTTCACTCAACATTACACATGCAAGATTCAACCACATTGCTGTGAATGGCCAACTTCTTGAACGTAATTTTTGTAATGGAGGAGCGGAAAGCACATTCATCAAGAAGTTTTAGGCGAGAAGCAGCCTAGGAGCTGGCCTGCAACCTGTTGGGGCGGCTCTTGTAGCCGCAGCCGCCAGAGCATCCGCTGCCACAGGCACCTCCGGAGGGATCCAGTTGGGGAGGAAGCGGAGGTGTCGCCGACCCCGGCCTGTGCCTGGACACTCAAGGGGGACTACAGTTTATGGGTGCTACATGTGTGCTTTCAGAGCAGCGGCGTGAGGAAGCTTGAAGTGGGATGGCAGGATGGCCTCATCCTTATGACAGTAACTCCAGTGATCCAGAGAACCGGGATCGGAAATTGAATAGTAGACATCGTAAACTTTATAAACATTCAAGTACTCCCTCACATGTTGCCAAAGGAGTTGTTGACCACACCAAAATGAGTCTACATGGTGACTTGATCTCTCTCACGAGAGATCAAGAGATAGACGAAGGTCAAGTGACAGATCACGAGATTCATCTCATGAAAGAACAGAATCTCAGCTCACTCCTTGTATTAGAAATGTTACTTCTCCAACACGACAGCACCATGTTGCACGTGAAAAAGATCACAATTCCTCTCGTCCAAGAAGTCCTCATCCTCAAAAAGCATCTCCAAATGGTTCCAGTAGCAGTGCTGGGAACAGCAACAGAAACAGTAGTCAGTCAAGTTCAGATGGTAGCTGTAAGACATCTGGGGAAATGGTGTTTGTGTATGAACATGCCGAAGAAGGAGGTCGGAATGTAAGAACGTCAGAACGAGTGACATTAATAGTGGATAACACTAAATTTGTTGTAGACCCATCCATTTTTACTGCTCAGCCATATACAGTGTTGGGCAGGATGTTTGCATCTGGCAGAGAACATAACTCTACATGTCCCAGCGAGAAGGGAGAGTATGAGGTGGCAGAGGGGATTGGCTCTTCTGTGTTTCGAGCTATTCTGGATTACTATAAAACAGGAATAATCCCTTGTCCCGATGGCATATCTATTCCTGAACTGAGAGAACCATGCGACTCTCTTTGTATCTCTTTTGAATGTAGTACTATTAAATGTAGAGATCTCAGTGCCCTAATGCATGAGTTATCAAATGATGGTGCCCGTAGACAGTTCGAATTTTACCTGGAAGAAATGATTCTGCCTCTCATGGTAGCTAGTGCCCAGAGTGGGGAACGTGAATGTCACATAGTGGTGCTTACAGACGATGATGTGGTTGATTGGGATGAAGAGTATCCACCACGGATGGGAGAATAATATTCACAAATTATTTATAGCACAAAATTATATAGATTTTTCAAGTACATTGAAAACAGAGATGTGGCCGAATCAGTTTTGACGGAGGGGGTCTTAAGAAGATTAGATTGGGAATAGAAAGTTATACAACCTACAAAGAAAAAGTAAAAGAAAAGGCCTGGGGGCTGCCCAGAAGTGATTTACAACTATGTCCAAAGACCCTTTATTTAATGTCTTGGGAAAAGGAAGAAGGAAAGAGCCGGTGTGTAGACTTTCAGTGTGTAAAGAGTAAATCTATCACCAACCTTGCAGCAGCTGCAGCTGACATTCCCCAGGACCAGCTGGTAGTCATGCACCCAACTCCTCAAGTGGATGAGCTGGATATTCTCCCTATCCATCCCCCTTCTAGCAACAATGACCTCGATCCTGACGCACAGAATCCGATGCTGTGATGGTGACGTTCCTTGAAACCATAGCGTGCTACTCTTCACAATGACGCTGCACTCTCCTCATCCTGCACTGCAAGGCCACTCTCTGCATTGTGAGATGCACAGAACAGTGTTTAGGATATTGCAGTGTAGACTTTTTTAAAGACCAAAGGTAGCTGAATGGTTTTTTAAATGAGTACTACTCTAGCATCTTGAGGTTCCAGTTATATAAATGTATTTGTTTACCAGTAGGTTTGTGAAATTGGTTCTTTGTATGGGAGAACAGTCCTTTTTCACACATCTAGATCTTTTCAGAAGTGACGGAAATTGGCAGCTGGGGTACTTTCAGTCTAGATTGATATTCATCACACCCCAGATAAAATGTAGAATATTATATAGTTGCACTTTATATATGGTGGTTAAGTGGAACTGTTCAAGCCATTTTAATAATTGTGATGCACAATATAATCTAAATAAGTGCTTCTATCAAAGTATTCCTTCAGTAAAATGTGTATAGTTTGCTGCCCATGATGAGCAAAAAATGAGTATCATTGGGCTTATTTGAATGATTAGGATGAGATTCAACGGCCATATCTTATCAGTTATCTCCACTTCCGTTTTCATCCTTTTCAAGTGAGTCACATGCAGGGAGTGTGAACTTCAGGTGGTTTATTATCCAGTCTGCCTTACCCTTAATCTGTTCACAGATATTTATTTACTAATGATGTTTTTCGAGTTATGGGATAGGAAAATGAAGTGTTTGCTCTGCATTTACTAAATGATTGTAAACTCGTTTTTCATCAAAATAAAATTCCATTGTTTTAATGTTAAAAAAAAGAAGTTTTATAATATTTATAATGCGTTTTATTTGCATTTATTGAACAGACCCCGCTACCGACCTCAGTGCTGTGTTTACAGGTGTTCCTTCAAGAACAACAGTTGTGTGTGTGTTGCTTTTAATCATGAATCTATTTACACCTCAACTTACTTCACCTTGTTTCCATTGTCTCATAGGTATAAAAACCAGGTGCCAATAAACGTCCATGCAAACCCTGGAAAGTATATTATCGAAAGCCGATATGGAATTCACACTCTGGAGATAAACGCGTAAGAGACATCAGGGTCTGTGTGTGTTGCCCAGCAATTGCTTAGGGTGGCAGTTTGGGCTCCAGTTAATGACCGTCCCCTTTTCCTCCCAATGTAGCGTGATCAGGATGGGGGACAGTCCCATACGTTGCTTCTTGGTGCACAACTAAAAGCGATAAGCATGACACTTTTACCAAGCCCACGTTACCTCCCAAAGTGATCTTACTTGAATTTAGTCAAAGACGATGAGGAAAAATTCATTTGTATCTATTTATCCTTTTATATACTGGAGAGTTTTTCTTAGACATTAGTAAGAAAATAAGTTACATAAATAGGCATTTATATTCAGTTATCCTTTCAGAGTTCCAAATCTACGCCATCACTATACACTTTTGCCTTTAATCAGTAAAGGCCGATGAAGTTTGGGGTGGGTGACATTGCAAGTAAGCTGGACTTAGAGAAATTGTTCTCTCCTTCAGCTCACCAGGAACTGTGGGAAACTATGTGCCCACCCTGTCAGCCTGTAGATGGACACAGAGCCTGACATTGGGATGTTTTTAAAGCAAAATCAAAAGCAAAATTTGAAAGCAGAATCCACATCAAAATTTCCAAGTTTTCAAAGGTTTATCATGTCTCCTAATGCGGTTTTGAAATCCAAGCCTAGTTATGTGGATGAAAAAGTTAAACAAGCTCCCAGCATTTTCGGTTCAAATAAAACCATGACATGCTGAGATGTCAAAGTAAAATTTACGTCATTCTGATCTCAAGAGATTCATAGCCTTCTCAGGTCAGAGCAGTTGACACAGGTGATGCTGGGCTTAAAGCAGAAAGAACCCTGGGACCCTGGGGCTTTCGCCAAGCATTGACCCCTTCCTAAAGTTGCATCCATTCTGCCAGTCGGAGATTCTACCGAGGCGGCAGCGAGCTATGTGGTTGCTTTATAATTAAATAGCTATGGGAAAGGCAACTGTATTGACCCTCCTGGGGTTCTATTGATGTCTGTAGATTTCAACAAGAACTAAGATTTTACAAATGAAACTAAACCCAGAGGAACAATGAAGAACACGAACACTGGCAGTGATAAGACACAAAACAGCCTTCTTTGAAATCTTAGCCTGTTCATCTCTGTGTGAGATCCTTCTCTCTCTACTCCATTATTAACGACATCCCAATTTCTGCATTATAACTTAGAGGAACTTCCAAATGGCACTTCTTGTGTTGTTCTGTGGGCCTGAACCTTAGCAGAATTGAAAGTTAAATAACTTATTTGTACCGGGATCCGTTTTGTGGCTCAGAGAGTCTGTGGGCGTCTATAAGGAGAGGCTGTTTCTTTGTCTCTTCATCACCCTGTAACCCCCCAGACTGAAACCCACCCTGAGGGAGGCCCCAAGGTGCTTGGGGTCTTACCTGCTCCAAAGGTACATGGCTGGACATTTTCTGCTCCTGATACAACTTTAGACCAATTTTTCATCACACTGTTCACACTGTAATTTATATGCTTGACACTTTGTTGACTTTTTTTTTTTTTGGACATTTTAAATGAACCCAGGTTAGGGTCACGGTGGACTATAGCTGTTGGTAGATAGATCTGTTGGTCTGTATAACACCACAGGGTGCTGGGTCAGAGAGAATAGCTTTATCAAGAGTGCCAAAGAGCTATGTGTCAGTCAGTGACTTGCCCTGTGCCTTGTTAGCAAAGAGATCCTTGATGAAACAGCTAGCAATTACATCGGTCCTCCGTATCTGAGGAGGCGGAACCCGCCGATACTGAGGGCCGACTATTTTACACCATTTTACTTAAGGGACTTGAGCATCCGCGGATTTTAATATCCATGGGGGTCCTGGAACCAATCCCTCGCGGATGCTGAGGGATGACTGTACCAGAAGTGTCACTGCACTGGGCACTCATTTCCATCTGTTCTTTCAGATGTGATTTTGAAGACACCGCTCAGTACCGGGCCTCGGCGATGAATGCTAAAGGAGAGCTTTCAGCATATGCTTCGGTTGTGGTAAAGAGTAAGTTTGCTGGACTTGTTTTATTCAAAGTGTATTCTTAAAAAATTTATTCTCACTGCTAAAAAATAAAGTCAAGGAACAGTTGGCATGCTTTTCTGCTTTCTTTTCTAGGATATAAGGGAGAGTTTGATGAGACTTTCTTCCATGCAGGGGCCTCCACCTTGCCCCCCATCTGTAAGTTTAAAAGTATATTTGCTGTGTCATCTCTGTACAATACTGCATAATAAGCTATTCCATAATGCTGAAATAAATACATAGTCTATATTATAATATATGCTAGTATGTGTGTAATACTACCTGTGGTTGGTTTTATTTTTTCAGATTCTTTGGTTACTATATTCTCTTTCTGCATATAATTGCTTTGCTCTGGTTTTATAAATGCCCAGATGTGACAGGCTAAAAATGGTTTTAAGTCTTAAAAGCATTTAAAATGCTTTTAAGTCTTTCTGTGTTTAAATTGAGAAAGATCATTACACAAACCTGTGCAGAGTGATTTAACCACACACACACACACACACACACACACACACACACACACACAGCCTGGACTATATCAGAGCAGTTTTACTCATTCTTAAATATCCAGTTCAGTATCAACTCCTTGAGAAATCCATGTCTGACCCCACTGCCACCCCAGGCCCCACCCACTCAGCGTTCGGTGTCCCCAGTGAAGCTGTGGCACCTTCATAAGAGCATCAGTCTCCCTGGACACTGTTAACTGTTCTCTCCCACTGACCCATGAGACACTTGAAGGCAAGGCTGGACCTTTTATCTTTAAATCCCAGCACCTGATGTAGAGTAGTATTTGATGATGAATGAATAAATAAATACATTAATTTATGAAATGCAATTTAATGAGGTGTAAATGTGGTTTAATAACAAATTATTAACAATATTCTGATCCATAGTAATTTGTAAATTTGTGAACTTCAATCATTTCATCTATATCAGAACTTCTTTTCATGGGAGGCAATAAAAGTAAAATCCTTATTGTTGTTCAAGTAATTTGATGCTTACACTGTTCAGACTGAAAAAGGTAGTCAAGCCCGAACTTCTTATTTTCCAAACATTAAAAAATAAGTGGTAGTTTTAAAAATGGTTGATGAAAATACTTTCTCATGGGTCAATTTTTCGCCTAACTAATTAGTTTGATGTCTGTAGATGACCTACTCCATCGACTTCATGGAATGGCTCCTAATTTTAATATTCTAAATTGTAATCATTGGTATCAATCCCATGGGCAAGAGGGGATGATGGGTGAGAGTGTAGGAGGAACACATCCCAAATCATGTCCTTCCCTATCATTTGATTTATATTGAGATAGAATAGCTGGGAAATTTGAAACTATGACTTATCCCCAATGTCCCCAAGATTGGCCTATTGGTCATTCTACAATCCTCCACACGTATCCTGTTCAGTCCCATTTCTATATCATCATCCATGTTTTTCCCATTCCCCTCTTCTCCATCAAGCCAGAGTCTGAAAGCCCAGCTCAATCTTACTTCTCTAACTTCTTAATCTTTCAGAGCCTCCTCTGGCTCCTGAATTGAGTGCAGTTGTTCCCAGCATAGAGAACGGAGGGCTTTTATTCATTAATTCAACTAGTATTTATTGAACATCTACTGTGTGCCAGGTACCAGTTTAGGTGGTTGGAATATGCTGGTAAATATCATGGATAAAGCTCCCTGCCCTTGGTTCTGCTCTGGTAGTTAATATGTATTGATCAGTTGTGCCAGACTCTGTACTAGGACATTTTTTTGTTTGTTTTTTTTTGAGCTGGGAGACAGCACCCCCAGCTTCACTGGTGATTTGCAGTTTTTTGTTTTTTGGTTTTTTTTTGACTGCTCCGTGCGGTATGTGGGATCTTAGTTCCCTGACCAGGGATCGAACCCATGCCCCCTGCAGTGGAAGCTCAGAGTCTTAACCACTGGACCTCCAGGGAAGTCCCCTAAGACATTTTTTATATGCATTGATTCATTTAATGCTCTCCAAAGCTTATGAACTGGGTGCCTTTTTATCTGTGCTATGCAGATGAGGAAACAACTTAGAGAGATTAAATCATGGGTCAAGACCACGCATAATGGTAGAATAGCGACTTGTAACCTGGTCTTTCTAATTCCAAACCATATTCTAAACCAGGGGTTGGCAAACATTTTCTGTAAAGGACTAGATTGTAAATAGTTTAGGCTGTGTGGGTCTGTGTCACAACTATTCCACTCTACCACTGTAACACAAAAGCAGCCATCGGCAATAGATAGATGAATGAGCATGGCTGTATCCAGATAAAACCTTATTTATGAACACTGAAATTTGAATTTCCTATGACTTCTCCCATGTCACAAAATATTATCCTTCTTTTGATTTTTTCAGCCATTAAAAAATTTAGAAACCATCCTTCATGGTACAAAACAGGAGGCAATCCAGAGATGGCTCACAGATCTGCCAACCCCTGACCCAAACCAGGCCCTCCCTATAACCCTTATCTCTACTCCCTGAGGCAGCTTTGGAACCAGCCCAACTTCCCAATAAACAAGATCTGTTCAAGTTGTTTTGCGTTTTGACCTCAGTGGGACATCATCGTATAAAAATGGGGCAGATGGGACACATGCTTCAAAGAGAAGTCATTTCCCTGTTGGTGAGTGGTTGCCTGGGGACACACAAAGTCAAGTCAACCCCATGTATTGGTTGAGAGCACAGGCTCTGGAAACAGCCTGCCAGTGTAAATCCTGGGTCTGCAGGGTGCATATGGGCAGTTATCTAGTCTCCTCATGCTTCTGTTTCCTCATTGATAACATGGGAATAATAATGGTACTTACCTGATAGGGTTATTATGAGGCTTAATTGAGTTGATAGATATTAAACACTTGGAATAATACTTGGCACAAGGTGAACTCAGTAAATGTTAGCTTGCATTTTCAAATTAATTCTAAGAGGTCTTAGGAAGAGAATTGAAATAGGAGAAAAAGGGCCTAAGTTTTAGAGTTGGGCAGTTATACATTTGAATTTCAGTTTCACACATGATGCCTTTGAAACCTTGGCGTTAGCTATATATTATATTTGTGAACTTCTATATCCCCACCTGAAAGAGAGGAAAAACTAGTAACTATGCCATGGAGTTTTTGCAAGGATTAGATGACATGTCAAATGTGAAGTTCCTGGCATGTAGGAAGCCATCAAAAATAGTCATTATTCTCCCAGGCCCTTTCCTTTGAGAAAAGAGAAAATAAAACCTAGGAGAGTTTATGGTGCAGGTATTTACTCAATCTATAAATAAGATATTTCTAAGAATGATATTTTAAATTTTGTTTTCTCCCATTTATATTTCCTGTATTTTTTTAACCCAGATCATCAAAGAAGCTGAAGCTACTTACTAAAACCTCAATTTTTATGAGAAATCGATATGGCTATTTGTTCCAAGAGTACAAGCAGTAAAGTTTAAATGAACTCAGAATGTAACATTTTAATGTGCATATACTGCAGCTATATTTAAGTCTAAGCTAAGTGTGGTGTTCATTTACATTTTATGTAAGGCGTTAAACCTGACTTTTTAAATTCTATTAATTATAATAGTAAAAATAAGCATTTAGCTTACCTGACCAATGAAGCAAGAATTTCCATACACAGAATTTCCATTTCAATATAATGATATATGTGAATATGCTACATACTTCTTTTATAAGACTTAATTTTTGCCCAGATAAGTCACTTGATAGGTTTGTTGTGATTGCTTTCTGCCTGTGCTTATTAAAATGCTTGTGTCTCTTTGATGACAAAAAGTAAATTACTGATGTTTGTTTTTGTTGTGCCCAGTTGCTGTGACCCCTTACGGTTATGCGTCCAAGTTTGAGATCCACTTTGATGACAAGTTTGATGTGTCTTTCGGGAGAGAAGGCGAGACGATGAGTCTAGGCTGCCGTGTAGTTATCACTCCTGAAATTAAACATTTCCAGCCGGAGATCCAGTGGTACCGAAATGGTGAGCCTTACTAATGAATTCTCACTAGGTTCTTATTTGCAGAAGGTCACAGCCCAGGCTTGGCCCCAGAGCATGAATGTCCATAAGAGTGCAGTTCTCTTTACCAGAGCTGGCAGAATCTGAACGTTAGAGGACATAACCTTTTGGATGTTACAAAAGCTTTTACACATATATCAGAGTAGCAGAACTTTCACAATATATTTGTGGAGATTATAATTTCTTATCACCAAGTAATATAGGGAAAGGATTACAAAAAAATGTATTCTCATTTTGCAAGTTGGATGTATATTCATTTTGTAAGTTAATTTTATTTGGTAAAATAAAGTGGAGTCCAGTGAAGTCCAGTGGGACTATGGAGCATGCCCATTGGTCCCCAGACACGGTGGGTGGTGGTCAGCATGCTCACCATGCAGTTGGCCTGAACTTCAGTGCATGTGTGGGCACCGGGCAGTCTGGGCCATCCCAAGGCCATGGCTGAGACCAGGACCTGGGCCCAGAGTGAAACCAGTCACGGCAGCAGTAGCGTTGCTGGACGGCGTGGCCCTAGAGGAGAGGAGGGGCCCCACGTGGGGCAGTGTGGGCGCCCACAGCGGGAGCCGAGATTGCCTGTCCACCCCCAGAATGCGTCTTTGTGGGATCTGCACAGATATGAGCTTCCTGGCCTGAGCACCGTGACAGGAACTGCCAGCAATCACACAATAAACTTTGTCCGTAAAATATTATAAAATAAAAGCATGTACATAGACATTGCAGTAAGGCACATAAGGCAGTTCTTAGAATTCTTCAGAGTTTAGACTCTCTGGTTATGAAAACTGCCACAACATTGCAAAGCAAATATTCACAGGCTTGGCAATAAAAATTAAGTTTAAAGACTGTCACATTCAATGAAAAAGAACACTATTTCCATACGAAACTTTGGATGAAGCAGTTATTAACAAGAAAGATAATTTTTAAATTAATTTTTCCTCATAATCAAAGATACAGTGAGAGAATGCATAAACAGGCATTTGAATTATATACAAATCATGAAGTCATTTTCAGTTTCTCGTATGACCACAAGTTACAGGACGTGTAAGAGAAAACATTAGGATGCAATTATGTAAATTTACATTTAAAATTAAATTCAGACTTACATGAAACTATTTGTATAAAGAGTTAAATCTTTTTAGAAAAAATTGTTCCTCAAGAATCGTCAGCTCTGATTCACTTTGTTATAAAGTAGAAACTAACACACCATTGTAAAGCAATTATACTCCAATAAAGATGTTTAAAAAAAAAAAAAAGAATCGTCAGCTCTAGAGTACTAAAATTTATATTTTGAAATGGTTTATCAGAAGATTAACCCAATGTTAACTTTATAGCACCATAACTATATAATACTATAATGTATAAAACTATATATTACTATGACTATGTAATACTCTTAACATCTGCATTAATAGTTGCATCAGCAGAAAGATCCTTCTTAAAATAAAAAAAATCAAAACTAATTTATGATCTTGCATTTGCAAAGAGTCACTGATGTTGCTTTCAGTTATATCAATTTAAAATGAAGTTACTAAAAGTAACTGAGTTTGCAGAAAAGTACGTAAAAAATATCGTATTATCAATCAACGTATCACATTAATAAAGTATTATTTTTGTATGTAAAATTATGGCATAAAAATATTATTTTTTGCAATTTGTATTACCCTATCATGTTTTATAAGTAATAAACTATTTTTAGAGGACAAAGCCTTATATTTTAGTACCTTGACTGTGTTTTTTTTCTCTGCTTTTTGAGCAAGGGGTCTTGTAATTTCATTTTGCACTGGGCCCTGCAGATTATGTATCTGGCCCTGGTCCCTTCACTTCTACTCTAACATTTTAACCAATATAAACATGGCAGAATGACTCAAAGCCCTATAGACTTCCTCTAATATTCAGATAGCTTTCAATATAGAAGAAGAGGAATAAAGAGAGAGAGAGAGAGAATTGGGGGGAGGGAAGAGTGGAGGGGAAGGAGGAAGAAGAGAGTAATGAGAAAGAAACCAGTTAATTTGCTTACTTTTGTTCCCTAGGGGCTCCTGTTTCTCCATCAAAATGGGTGCAAACACACTGGAGTGGAGATCGGGCAACGCTAACATTCTCTCATCTCAACAAGGAAGATGAAGGTCTCTACAAAATCCGTGTACGAATGGGAGACTATTATGAACAACACAGCGCTTATGTCTTTGTTCGAGGTAAGACCTAGCAAAAAGCAGAACATCTGAGAATATTTAAAACACCGAGGCCATGTCAATCTATCCAAACATATTTTTGGTAACGATGAAAGAGCCAATGTAAAAATTTAACCCTGAAGGCACCAGTTGGAAGGTGACCAGTTTCCAGACTATATTATTGTCACTAGTGTCAGTACTTTCCTCATCTTCAATGAGCCCCCCGAGCAGTGCTCTGTAGGTGTCTGAGTAGAGAGGCTAAATCCTAGTGATGCAAAAAGCCGTCTCAATTTGAAGAAGCTACAATAAAAGAGTGATGGGGACTCACTCTTGAATATCTATTTTGGAGAGCAAATTTATTACTTCATTACAGGCCTTTTCTTTATAGCTTTAGTTTTAATGAACTAGGAAACAAGATGCTACAACTGAATTCTTAAGACAAACTATAACTGTTGGTTTTAGGAGTCTTTCTTTTTTCAGCGATGTCTCTAACAGGTCAGACATGTACAAGTGGGAATGTTATTTCTACATGAGATCCTAGCACATCTGGAAGACGATGAACACTTCCAGGCCACAAAGGCAGTGCTCTGTGTTCTTTTACGTGATGGTCAGTCAGATATGGCCACACGAGGAGACAGAGGAGGGGCTCAGGAAAAGAGTGTATTATACTCATAGGTCCTAGAGAACCACCCAGGGCCATATGGGGAAGCAAAGGCACTACTGGTTGGTCAGGAGGCAGAAGAGGCAGAGGGAGAGCTTAGAGCGCAGTCTGTATTGGAGTTCCCGTGGAAAAGGCATGGCAGGGCGGGGTAAACAGTTCAGGATTGGGGTGTGAACAATTTCAGCAGACGCTAAGCTACAGGGGTCGTACTTAGTTGTCTGGTCCCTGGTGCTGAGATGATTAAGGCAGAGGAATATTTCCTCCTGGAGTACATGGGCCAGATGGAGGAGGTGAGCTCTGGATGGGTTAAAATTGGCTAGCCCCCGGAGATGGGGGCAGAAAATCTCTCCCTACCCAGAAAGGCTTTTAAGACGTCAAAACGTCACAATATACAGAAAATAAACATATAAACAATACAGGTAGACTTGCTAATTTTTTATCTCTTGTACATTAAATAGAACCATAAACTCCTAGGTGTTTTGATGAGGGTGGAACATTAGAGGTCATGCAGGTGTCCTTAACTGGGGTCCACAGACACCCAAGGGGTCTGTGATTATAACTGTACTTCAGTATAATTAGTTTCTTTGGTAAGCGCATGTATTTTATTTTATTTTATGCATTTAAAAACATTGTTCTGAGAAGGGCCCTCTAGGTTTTCTTTACCACTTTGCCAAAGGAGTCTAAGGCACACAAAAATGTTAGGATTCCCCTTAATTTTTTTTTATAAATTTATTTATTTACTTATTTTTTATTTTTGGCTGCATTGGGTCTTCGTTGCTGCACGCGGGCTTTCTCTAGTTGCAGTGAGCGGGGGCTACTCTTTGTTGTGGTGCATGGGTTTCTCATTGCAGTGGATTCTCTTGTTGCAGAGCACGGGCTCTAGGCGCACGGGCTTCAGTAGTTGTGCCACACAGCCTCAGTAGTTGTGGCGCATGGGCTTAGTTGTTCCATAGCATGTGGGATCTTCCTGGACCAGGGCTCAAACCTATGTCCCCTGCATTGGCAGGCGGATTCTTAACCACTGTGCCACCAGGGAAATCCCTCCCCTTAATTTTAAGATGCAAAAACTAAAGCTCAGGAAAGTAACATGATTTACCAAAAGCCTCACAGTTAGAAGCAGAAGTGGGACTAGGATACAGGCCTTCTGATAGCTAACCCAGGATTTTAATTAGGGAATAGGTTAATCTGCTGAAATGAAATTTTAAAAAAAAGTTTATTTCTGTCCTATGTCCATCAATCCAGAGGTAGGAAGGGGGTCCAGGTGGTTCTGCTCAACTCAGTCATTCAGAGTCCTGGCTCCCATCTACCTTGTTGCTCCACTGCCCCCATGGTGCTGTCCTGTGTTCCCATTCCAGCCTGTGGGAAGGGCAGAGATGCGGGGACGCACACATCACTTCTGCATGGTGAACACTCTACCACACATCCACAGGGAGGGAAGCTGGGCAACATGTTGCCTGCAGAAGCTCAGGGGTTCTGGTACTAAAAGGAAGCAGGAGGAATGGATACTGGGGAGAGACAGCAGTCTATATACCACACCAGTACTGAACAATAACAAATGATCATTGAATCCTGCCACGGATTCGCAACTGAGAAAGGTGCACGAATATCTATGCCAGCTGAAAAATGGGTCAGACTTCCTCCTACACAAAAGCATTTGGGAAAAGTCGGATCTTGCGAGGGGAAAAGAGAGGTAGCCCTCTGGGTCAGTTGCAGTAAAAATGGACCTCCTGGAAGTTACCAGCAAGTATGTTTGTTTAAACAAAGCACCCAGATAGACCTGGCCAGATGGTAACTGAAAGCAAACAGAGTCTTTGCCTCTGCTCTCAGTCTGACCTGAACCAAAGAGTATCTCTGGTGACTCAAGAAACACTTAAGTTATGCCTTGAGGATTCCCTTTGTGGACTTTTTCTGGGAACTCTGACACAGTCCAGGGTTTCCTCAGCAACATTTCTCAGTGCCCACATCCAGAGTCGTGGCTCTCTGCAGGTTGAGGCCAGACTTCAGATGACCAACCACAGACAGGGGGAAGGGATTGAAATTTATCATTAAGCCAGTTTTCATATCCACAAAATAAGGGAAGATTCTAAAATGTATCAGATGTTGATGTGAGAGAATTGAAAAGATTCATGGGGAAGACAAAATTGCAAAGACAAATTTCAGAAATCGAGTTGTGAATTTAACTTTTAGAAAAAGATTTCCCCTGTAAGTTTATTTTAAATGATACATTTTAGATTTTTTTTAAAAAATCGTTATTGAGATATAATTACACACCATAAGAGTCAACCATGCTAAGTGGACAGTGCTTTTCAGAATATTCATAGAGCTGTGCACCCACCATCTACAATCCAGCTTAGAACATCCCCTTCACCCCAAAGAGATTTCTTGTGCCCCTTCCCCACTCCCATCCCCAGTCTAGCCCCCAGACAGCTACTAACCTACTCCCTGCCTCTATAAATTGTCTTTTCTGAACATTTCTGGATATAATATGTGATCTTTTACTTTTGTCGTTTTTCATGAGCCTATGTTTTGAGGTTCTTTATGTTGGTACTTTGTTCCTTTTTATTGCTGACTAATATTGCACCGTATGGATATGCCTCATTTTGTGTGTCCATTCACCAGTAGATGGACAGTTGGATTGTTTCCACTCTCTGACTATTATGAATAATGCTGCTATGAACATTTGTGTTCCTATTCATGGACCTAGGTTTTCACTTCTCTTGGGTAGATAGCTACAAGTGGAATTGCTGGGTCGTATGTTAAATTTGTGTTTAACTTTTTGAGAAACCGCCGAAGTGTTTTAAGTGACATTTTATGGTGTTTTTTTTTTTAAACTTTGAGCTGCATGAGGCCATTTCAATGCATTTTTTAGAGCTCTGGTATTTTGCTGCTTAGAAAATATCTTCTGAACCAGAATGATCAGTGTAGAAAGCACCATATGTCTGCAGAAACACATTCCAGAGCTGTACATATTTGGCCAGTTTTTTTATTACATACATAATATGTGTTCTTTCTGAAAAAATAGATAATATAAATAAGAAAAAAAGAAAAGCCATCATAAGTCTAACATCCAGAGATACCTGAAGTTATCATTTTATCACATATTCTTCTAGACTTTTATATATTCTTTCCTCCCCTTCCCACACACATGGCAGGGAGGAAAGAAAGATGATACAGTGATAAAGGATGGGATATAAATGTCATGCAAAAAGAATTACAAATGAAAAATAAATTATGAAAAAGTTTTCACTAGTAATCAAAGCAATAAAATTAATCTATCACACTGAAAAGATTTACAAGGTTTTAAAATCCATTGGGATGAATGAACGGAGGGACCAGCACTCCTACACATTGCTGGTGAGTGTAAATCAGTTTAGCTTTTCTCAGGGTGTTTTGCCACTATGTATCAACAGCGCGCATTTCCCAACGATTCTAGTTCTAGGAATTTAAGTGGACAAAGCTGAAAAAAATGTTTGTTTGGGGGAAAATCTGGAAGGAATCTAGATATCCACCAATGGGAACTGAAAATAAAGTATAATAAATATTCCATATAAACACACAAATACTGCACAGCAATGAAAACTAATGATGTATACTTACTAATATGAAAATATATCAAAAAAACAGTTTACATGAAAGTATATAGTCCAATCCCACTTTTATTTAATTAATTAATTAATTAATTAATTAATTAATTAATGGCTGTGTTGGGTCTTCATTTCTGTGCGAGGGCTTTCTCTAGTTGCGGCAAGCGGAGGCCACTCTTCATCGCGGTGCACGGGCCTCTCACTATCACGGCCTCCTTGTTGCGGAGCACAGGCTCCAGACGCGCAGGCTCAGTAATTGTGGCTCACGGGCCCAGCTGCTCCGCAGCATGTGGGATCTTCCCAGACCAGGGCTCGAACCCCTGTGCCCTGCATTGGCAGGCAGATTCTCAACCACTGCGCCACCAGGGAAGCCCCAATCCCACTTTTATTTAAAAAACAATCACTTTTTTAAAAAATTGGAGTATAGTTGATTTACATTGTTGTGAAAAACAATTACTTTTGAGTTTATAAATATAGGGGAAAAAAATCTAGAAAAATCTAGGCAAATATGTTAGTAATCTCTGAGTTATGGAATTAAGAGGGATTTTAACATGTATTTTTTATTATCATATATTTTACAAGCAGACACTACTTTTATACTAAAGATAAACAATAAAATTACTTACATTTTGATAAAAGTTATTAAATAGCCTGTGTCAGAGGTCAGAATATAAAGAGTAGCAAGCTAATCTTTGGCCTAATTAATCAAAGCTACAAAAAGTTTGACTATTTGGAGGGTTGGGAGAAGGAAGGGCAGAGGCTAAGAAGAGGACTGACGTTGCCCAAGTGGGTGCTGTGGGCCAGACGCTCTGTAGCAGCTGCTGGGAGCCAAGAGCACAAGTGTGAAGCAATACAGCATGGTATTCGGATTTGGCCTCCAGCAGCTGCTATACAGAACCGTGTTTTGAAAGATTGTCAAGTCCACATGGCAAATGGCATATTCCAAGCAATTTTATGGAAATGCTGAGAAATGGCTCCCTAAATGTCTGCTGTCTGCCAGGCTCTGTTACATACAATGGATTTATCTATCAACACCAATGTTGCTGGTTGTTACATTATGGGCTTTTTGCTAAAAAGGGACATGGCTAGAGGTTGCCAGCTGTGCCCCTCGCAGCTGAGCAGCTATTAGGTCTGTTAACTTCAGCATCTCCGCCTCCATCCTAGCTCTGCTCCACCTTCACCATCAGCAGACCTTCTCCCCACCTTCCAGTGCTCTGAAAACCTAAAAGGAAAAAAGTTTCTCCCCACCAAAATGCCCATTTGCCGTTGTGTGGCATGCAGGAATTCTGCATTGTTTTAGGCATGATGATTTGGTTACACTCTCCTATAGCACTTATGCAGGAGATATTATCCTGCGGGTTCATGGGTTCATGCAGGTTCATGGGGCAAGAAACAGAATGTTCAAAACCAAAGTGATTTAAGATCTTCACAGATAATGCACAGCCCTGTTAGCAAATGTTTCAGTAACTTAGAGTTACAGAAGTGTAGATCATAGGAAAAGAAAGTGTTTATTATTCAGTCAGCAAGAGTGTTTTCCCTGGGTGAGTGGCTCCTACATGTCTCAGCCTCCTCTCCTACTAATTCCGGTTGTTAAAGGGTTGACCAGATGTCAAGAGGAATTGGCAAATGTGGTTCCCCTCCCCTTGGGACTCTGACTCTTATCTTAATCATTTTCACTTAAAAGGCCACTATCTGGTTATTTTCATTCCCCTTCCTTTCCTCCTAAAAACACCCCTGAGTCACTGATTTATCTGTGCACACACTGCTGAGGGGACCCACTGTCAGAGGATCCCATTTCATGAACAGTCACTGAACTCTGTTTCTTGTATAATCTTAGACTTTTACTAAACTCAGATAAACTAAGCTCAGATGTGGCTATTTCATCAGAGTTACTTTCGCAAGGATCTGCAGCTTGGGAACAAACATTTAATTAAAATGAATGTTTTTGTTTGTCTTCCAAAATGGTGGTCCCAGCATAGGGATGGGCAAAGCTTCTTGGTTCTTCTTCTCTTGTGGATGTATCTAGAAGGTGACAGAAGGGGCTGTTTGTTCCCCTTTGGAGCCATTCATAGTTTCCGAGTAACACTGCACAATAATTATCTTAAGAACAGACTTCCTGACATAACTTATATCAGACTTTTCTGATAGCAGTCCTCAACGTGTCCTTATTTATTTTCTTTTAGAACATTTTGGGCAGGCAAGGGCCATGAGGCAGAGGTCATGGGTCCTTTTCAGAGCCCTTCCTAGCATAATGTTCCTTGTACTGATGGTGAAAAGCACACATTGTTATTTTGGAAAGCAAATAACAAAATTGAAGATTGCTCAACTGGGCCAAAGATATAGCCACTGCGGTGGTGTGGTAAGAAATGTCTGCACTAAGACCTTGGCCTTTGGGGCTGACAGACCACATCTGAGAGGGTTAACAGGATCCTTCTGTATCCCCACAGATGCTGATGCAGAGATTGAAGGAGCTCCAGCCTCTCCCTTGGATGTGGTGTCCTTGGATGCTAACAAAGATTATATCACCATCTCTTGGAAACAGCCGGCTGTGGATGGAGGGAGTCCTATTCTGGGATATTTTATTGATATGTTAGTACTTAGTCTAACTTCAGTTAAAGTGATTTGGCCATAGAGACACATGCTTGATTTCTCCCACCATTTCTAGGTGAAGTGTTTTCTTTACTGGTCTCCTCTCCCTCTTTTCTCTGTGTCTCTGTCTCTGTCTGGTGTGTATGTATATATATATGTATATACACATACCTACCTGTTTACCTAAATTCCAAAGATAATCCTTGAATTGTACTACCAACCCAAGTCACTAATTTGGCAAGAATATTATGAATTTGTTCACCTAATAGAGGCCACTTTAGAAATGAAATAGCTGGTATTCAATATACTTAATGTCCATATTCTTAGTATGTCAGTAATTTAAGAATATTAATTAATTTAAAGAATAATACTCTAAGAATACTAACAAAATCTCATTTATATCACAGGATTCAAGTTTGACAAAGAAATAACAAATATCCATAGTATTAAACTGTGTTTTATCTACAAATCGTTGCTGTTTACATTCTCCAAAACTTAGAGGCTTTATATTTATAGTAAATGGGTCTTACATATCCAGTGAATTATCCAGTGAGCTTGGCCAATTTAGAAACAAATTTAGATTATTGACCTAAATACATTATTGTCTGACTTAGTTTCTTTTCAAATAGTTGCTCCAATTCTCTTCCATTTTTGAGTAATAAACCCTGACTGTAAAAACCACTAGGGGCAGATAATCTATGCCACTGTAGTATGACAGGTTTGTACCAAGGTGGATTAAACTTAATATTTATAGCAGTAAGTAAGTATATGCCTACTGGGCTCAATACCAACTAGAGAAATATTTATAATAGATTATACTTTATTTAACCGTACACTAAATGTTTCCTCGTTATTTCATCATTGAATAATGATGAACTGTGAAGTTTTAGATATATCCTTTTTTTAAAAATATGCATCTGTATTTTAATTAAAAACATAACTATCTACCTTTGTAAAAGTATCCCTCTATGTAAATGCACCGTTTTTTTACAAATCTAGTAAGATTCTTTTTTTTTTGAATTTTTGAATTTTATTTTATTTATTTTTTTATACAGCAGGTTCTTATTAGTTCTCTATTTTATACATATTAGTGTATATATGTCAATCCCAATCTCCCAATTCATCCCACCACCACCACCCACCCCACCACTTTCCCCCTTTGGTGTCCATATGTTTGTTCTCTACATCTGTGTCTCTATTTCTGCCCTGCAAACTGGTTCATCTGTACCATTTTTCTAGGTTCCACATATATGCGTTAATATACGGTATTTGTTTTTCTCTTTCTGACTTACTTCACTCTGTATGACAGTCTCTAGATCCGTCCACGTCTCTACAAATGACCCAATTTCATTCCTTTTTATGGCTGAGTAATATTCCATTGTATATATGTACCACACCTTCTTTATTCATTCGTCTGTCGATGGGCATTTAGATTGCTTCCATGACCTGGCTATTGTAAATAGTGCTGCAATGAACATTGGGGTGCGTGTGTCTTTTTGAATTATGTTTTTCTCTGGGTATATGCCCAGTAGTGGGATTGCTGGGTCATATGGTAATTCTATTTTTCATTTTTTAAGGAACCTCCATACTGTTTTCCATAGTGGCTGTATCAATTTACATTCCCACCAACAGTGCAAGAGGGTTCCCTTTTCTCCACACCCTCTCCAGCATTTATTGTTTGTAGATTTTCTGATGATGGCCATTCTGACTGGTGTGAGGTGATACCTCATTGTAGTTTTGATTTGCATTTCTCTAATAATTAGTGATGTTGAGCAGCTTTTCATGTGCTTCTTGGCCATCTGTATGTCTTCTTTGGAGAAATGTCTATTTAGGTCTTCTGCCCATTTTTGGATTGGGTTGTTTGTTTTTTTAATATTGAGCTGCATGAGCTGTTTATATATTTTGGAGATTAACCCTTTGTCCGTTGATTCGTTTGCAAATATTTTCTCCCATTCTGAGGGTTGTCTTTTCGTCTTGTTTGTAGTTTCCTTTGCTTTGCAAAAGCTTTTAAGTTTCATTAGGTCTCATTTGTTTATTTTTGTTTTATTTCCATTACTCTAGGAGGTGGATCAAAAAAGATCTTGCTGTGATTTATGTCAAAGAGTGTGCTTCCTATGTTTTCTTCTAAGAGTTTTATAGTGTCCGGTCTTACATTTAGGTCTCTAATCCATTTTGAGTTTATTTTTGTGTATGGTGTTAGGGAGTGTTCTAATTTCATTCTTTTACATGCAGCTGTCCAGTTTTCCCAGCACCACTTATTGAAGAGACTGTCTTTTCTCCATTGTGTATCCTTGCCTCCTTTGTCATAGATTAGTTGACCATAGGTGCGTGGGTTTATCCCTGGGCTTTCTATCCTGTTCCATTGATCTATATTTCTGTTTTTGTGCCAGTACCATATTGTCTTGATTACTGTAGCTTTGTAGTATAGTCTGAAGTCAGGGAGTCTGATTCCTCCAGCTCCGTTTTTTTCCATTTTGTCCATCACTCTCTCTCCCTTAGGTGTGAGGTGGGCACAGACAGCTGGTCTCAGTGCAATGACACACCTGTGAAGTTTGCTCGTTTCCCAGTCACTGGATTGATAGAAGGTCGTTCTTACATATTCCGAGTTCGAGCTGTGAACAAAACTGGAATAGGTCTCCCCTCTCGTGTTTCCGAGCCTGTGGCTGCTCTGGATCCAGCTGAGAAAGCTAGACTTAAAAGTAAGCATTTTTCATTTTTCAGGATCATCTTGAATTTTTTTTTATATGCCTGAAATAGATCCTATTGCAAGGTTATCCCTCCACCCTCCACTAGAGGGAGAAGAGAATAAGAAATCCTTTACTGATCAGAGAAATCCAGGGGAAAAAAAGACAAAAACAAAAAAGTATTTGTTTTTTGACTCATCTGTTCACTAAGGGCTTTATTTTATGTTATTTTTATTTGATTCAGAAAACTTTGCCTTATTTGACTGAGTTCCAGGCATTGTGTTTGAAATGAAATATGAAAACCAAGAAGCTGGAGAGGTTGTTTTTTTTTTTCATTTTATTAGCACAGTTCAAATATACTTTTCTTTCCGGTTCATTTTCTTAAAATTGTAAGGTAGTTTTCTTAATCTTGAATTTATCCCTTAGACCATTAATACTCAACACTGTGAATTTCTTTATATCAAAGGAAAAACACATTTACGACACATCGTGTCTGAACTGTACTCGGGTTTCTGTGTTAGAGAGTCAAAAATAATCTTTTCATATATTTAGCCTCCAAGTCTCAATGTCAAAATTGTGGTACATGAATTATGCTCTGCATTTGTTTCATAGGAACCAATACGGCATCCTTAATAATAGGGTCCATAAAATGGCATTAAAAGAATTGTTGGAATTTCATATTTCAGTCTATACCAGATTTCTCAACCTTGGCCCTATTGACATTTTAGGCCAGGTAACTCTATGTTGTAGGGGGCTGTCCTGTGCATTGTAAGATGTTTAGCAGCATCCCTGGCCTCTACTCGCTAGATGCCTATGGTCCCCCCACCCCCTCCTCCCCACCCTCCTCCCCCCCAGCCCCCATGGTGACAATCAAAATTGTCTCCAGACATTACCACATGTCCCTGGGGAGCAAAATCACCCTAGTTGAGGACTACTGGTCTATGCCATTTATAACATTTTCAGTGTTATTCTTGACCTTAAGTACATGTAGTGGCATCATAAAAATCTAAGTAAAATAATGTCACCTTCTCTCTGGAGACTTTTCTAATCAGGCTCCTTGATTACTCTCCAATCACTTTTCACCCACTGTCCAACTTCCCTCCCTCTTTCCTAATTCCATCTCATACTTTCATTTACTCCTCTTTAATAAATTTCAATGAAAGTAAGATTTGTTGGGATTGAAAATGAGTTATCTTGCTTATCACCTTTCTGTTTTTGCACACACTCTGGTGAAAAGTCCCTCACTTGAAGCAGGAGTTGAATCATTCTCTCTTTCTGATGTCTTTCTGATATCACAGAAATGAATTTCCTCTTTAACTTTATACTGCCTGTCTCACTCATTTTCCTTACCCGGGATCTAAACTGCTTTCCTTTGTAAATAACACTTTCAAAATTAATGGAAAGAAATCGCTTTCGTTGAGCTTTACTGCAGGATCAGCGCCCCTCTCCTCTTTCATCTTCATTATGACATAAATAACGGCCCGGCTTACAATTGTTCCTGAAAGGTTTCTCCCAATTAAATGCTATCTCTCAAGAAGGGTGAGAGAGCCTACGTGTTTCAGGAGATACATGGGGAACAGTGTATGAACACAGGCTGTTTACCTCGCCTGTGTCAGTACAGTTCCGGAAACGTGGACTCTAGCAGATTGTGAGTTGTTTGAGAACAGAGACTGTGCCCCCTCTCCCCAAAATACCATGTGCATGCTTGGTAAGACTCACTAAGAAGGTACATAAGTAAACTAGTAACAAACCCATTTGGGACTAATCTGGCCAGTTTACCAATTTCTCAGTGCAGCTGAACTGCATTTGTGAATGTTTCTGATTTTTGTATTTATCTCTGCCAGGTCGCCCCTCAGCACCCTGGACTGGACAGATCATTGTCACTGAGGAGGAACCAACAGGTAAAAACCACGTTTTCCCCAGATAGTAGTGCCAGTGCTCTGCTATGCAGTTTGGCTTTTATTGTGGAGGCTGCAGTGTATATTATTTAAGTGTTTTGGAAAGAACATTCTGAAATATTTGGAGATCATGAAGTAACTTATGTTGTCAGAGAATCGCTTTTTTTTAAAGCTTTATTGAGGTATAATGACATACAGTAAACTGCATGTCTGTAAAATGAGCAATGTGATCAATTTTACATGTGCAAACACCTGTGAAACCATCACCGTGATCAAAATAATGAACTTATTCATCACCCTTAAATTTCCTCATACCCCTTTGTAATACCTCCCTCCTGCCCCTTCCTCATCTCCAGGCCATCACTGATCTGCTTTCTGTCACTGTCGTTTGTGTTGTCCACAATTTTAGATCAATGGAATCATACGCATTTTTGTCTGGTTTCTTTCACTCAGCATAATTATTTTGAGATTTATCCATATTGATGCATGTATCAGTTTATTCCAATTTATTTATACCTTCACCATTGAAAGCTTCTATGAACCTCCTTGTTAAGTGTTTTTGTGGACATACACTTTCATTTCTCTTGGATAAATACCCAGGGTTTGAATGGATAGGTCATCTGATAGATGTTTGTTTAATTTTTAAAGAAATTGCCAACTGTTTTCCAAAATGGTTGTACCATTTTACATTCCCATCTGCAGTAGTCCAGAGTTTCAGCTGCTCTACACTGTAACCAGTTCGTCGTATGGTCAGTCTTTTTAATTTTAGCCTTTCTAATTGGTGCATAGTGGTGTTTTGTACCATGGTGGTATTTCATAGTAGGTGTATAGTGGTCTTAATTTGCACTTCCCTAATAATGTTGAACACCTTTTCATGTGCTTATTTGCCATTTTTGCATCATATCTGACATCTTTGCCAAATCCAAGTTCATTCAGATATTCTCCCCCTTTTTTTTTTCTAGACATGTTATAGCATTAGCTCTTACATTTCAATCTATGATCCATTTCAAATTAATTATTTCTATATTGTGTAGATTAAGGGTCTAAGTTATTATTATTATTTTGCATATGGCTATCCAGTTATTTCAGCAATATCTGTTGAAAAGATTATTTTTTTCCCATTGAATTGCCTTGGCACCATTGTCCAAATCAATTGATTGTATATTTGTGGATCTATTTCTGGAATCTTTATTGGTCAATTTTATTTTCTCTACACCAGTACCACACTGTCTTGATTACTATAGCTTTTATAAGCTTCATGTTTTTTTAAAGCTTCACAGTTTTGCAATCAGGTAGTATAAGTCCTCTAATCTTTTTTTTTTTCCCCACAGTTGTTTTGGCTGTTCTAAGTCTTTGCATTTCCATGTAGAATTTAAAATCAGCTTATCAATTTCTACAAAAAAAAAAACCTGCTGGGATTTCAGTTGAGTCTTCTATTCTTCGTGATTTTCTATCTACTCATTCTATCAATTATTTTTTAAAAATTTATTTATTTAATTTATTTATTTTTGGCTGCGTCGGGTCTTCGTTGCTATGCAGGCTTTCTCTAGTTGCGGCCAGCGGAGGCTACTCTTTGTTGCGGTGTGTGGGCTCCTCATTGCGGTGACTTCTCTTGTTGCTGAGCACGGGCTCTAGGCACGCGGGCTTCAGTAGCTGTGGCTCGCAGGCTCTAGAGCACAGGCTCAGTAGTTGTGGCGCACGGGCTTAGTTGCTCCGCAGCATGTGGGATCTTCCCGGACCAGGGCTTGAACCTGTGTACCCTGCTTTGGCGGGCAGATTCTTAACCACTGTGCCAGCAGGGAAGCCCCTCTATCAATTATTGATAAAATAGTGATGAAATCTCCAACTAAATGGTGGATTTAAATGCTTCTTGTAGTTTTGTCAGGTTTGGTTTTATGTGTTTTGAGGCTCTGTTATTAGATGCATAAACATTTTTATTGTTATATCCTCTTATGCACTGACCACTTTAATATTAGGAAGTGACTCCTTTTATCCACGGTAATACATTTTTGCTTGGAAATCTGTTTTGTCTGATATGAATATAACGACCCCAGCTTTCTTTTGATTAGTGTTAGCATGACATATGATTTCCTTCCTTTTACTTTTAACCTATGTGTCTTTGTATTTAAATCATGTTTCTTGTAGGCAGCATATAATTGGGCCTTGCCTTTTTATGCAATCTGGTAATCTTTACCTTTTAATTAGGGTGTTTGAGCTATTTACATTTCATGTGATTATTGATATGGCTGCATTTAAATCTACCATCTTGCTAGTTGTTTTCTATTCGTTTGCTTTCTTTTCCCTCTTTCTACTTTCTTTTGGATTAAATATATTTTATTATTCCATTTTATCTATGTTATCTTATTAGCTATACTTATTTTTTTCTTTTATAGTAGTTTGGAATTTATAATATACATCATATGACAACGTACCTTCAAGTAATATTATCCTACTTCACATGTAGTATAAGAACTTACAGCAGTATCATTCCATTTACCCCTCCTAGCCATGGTGGTGGTGTTATGTATTTTATTTGTTTATATATTATAAACTCTATGATACGATGTTATTATTTTGGTTCAAACAGTCACAAAGCTTTCAAAGAAATTTTAAAAGTACGAAAAAAGTTTTCAGTATTCACCCACATTTTTACCATTTCTGTTGCTCTTTATTTCTTTGTGTAGATGTGGATTTCCATCTGATGTGATTTTCTTTCCACCTAAGGCATTTCCTTTAATATTTCTTGTAGAGCAGTCCTGCTGGTTATGAATTATTTTATTATTTGTATGTTTGCAAGAGTCTGTATTTTGTCTTCATTTTTGGACTATATCTTCACCAGCTATAGAATTCTAGGTTGACAGTCTTTCTTTAGAGGTTGGTCCATTGTAATATAGGTCTGCACTGTAAGAATGACTGCTATCATTTTTTTTCCTGTCATTCTTATTTGTGTTTTTCTGTATGTAATGTATTTTTTTTCCCATGTCTGCTTTTAAGATATTCCCTTTATCACTGGCTTTAGGAATTTGATTATGATGTACATTTGTGTAGTTTCCTTCATATCTTGTGCTTGGCATTTGCAAGTTCCTTGAATCTGTGCATTTATGGTTTTCATCAGATTTGGAAAATTTTTTTCACATTATTTCTTTAAATATTTTTTTCTATACTCCCCTCTCTCTTCTCTGCTTCAGGAACTCCAATTACATGCCTCTTGAAACCACAGCTCAGTGATGCTGTGTTCATTTTTCCTTTCAGTCTTTTTTTCTTTCTGTGTTACTTTCTACTGCTATGTCATTAATTTTACTATTCTTCTCTTCATTAGCCTCTAACCTACTGTGAATTCCAGGCAATGTATTCTTTGTAAAAGACTTCGTAGTTTTCATCTTAGAAATTAATTTGTATTATTTTTATATTTTCCATGTCTTTAATTATCATCTTTAATCTTTAGCCTCTTGAACATATGGAATATATTTATAATAACTGTCTTTATGTCCTTGTCTACTAATTCTATCATTTGTGACATTTCTAGTTTTGTTTCATTGATTGATTTTTTTCCTCATCATGGGTTGTATTTTCTTGCTTCTTTGCATACTTGGTGTTTTTTTGTTTTTTTTTTTTGGCTGTGCCTCGTGGCTTTTGGGATCTTAGTTCCCTGACCAGGGATTGAACCCAGGCCCTCGGCAGTGAGAGCACTAACCACTGGACCACCAGGGAATTCCCTGGTCATTTTTTTTTTTTTAATGAGATGCCAGACATTTTGAATTTATGTTGTTTGGTGCTGGATATTTTTTTATTTCTATAAATACTCTTGAGCTTTGTTCTGGGGAAACAATTAGATTCTTTCAAGGTTTGCTTTTGTTTGGTGGAATCAGAGCAGCCTTTAGTGTAGCCGTAATTTGGCTGAATTACAGAGGTACTACCTTTCTGAGTACTCTACCGGATGCCCCATGAGTTAGGAGATTTCCAGTCTGGCTGGTGGGAACATGAACTCTCCCAGGTCCTTTGAGAGCTTTGAGAATTGTTCCCTCCAGTTCTTTTGTGTGGGTGTTCCCGGCCTCAGGTGCTTTCCTTGTATGCATGTGCTGATCAATACTCAGGTAAATACTCCAAAGGGACCCCCTCAAGTCTCTGAAGCCTTTCTCTCTGTGAAGCCTTTTCCTCCCCATGACTCTCTCTGTGCACACTTTGCCCTCCCTGGAATTCCAGCTTCTTCTCCTCCACTCAGGGAGACTGCCAGGCTCTACCTGGGTTTCTCTTCCTGAGCTGCTGCCTTGAAACTCCCTCCAGAGAGTAAGCTGGAACAGTGGTAGGGCTCACCTAATTTTCCAGCTATGGGGTATCATTGTCCTATGATGATTGATGTCCAATGTCTATAAATGGTCATTTCATATATTTTGCTCATTATTTTAGTTGTTTCACATGGAAGGGCCACTCCAACGTCAAGAACTGTGGAGGGTCTAAAACTTTACCCTACTTACGAGCCAGCAGGTTTCATAGCAGTTTCATAGATGTTGACAAAAGGCATGAGACTCCCGGGTCAGAGAGAAAGGGCTCTGTTGCCCACAACACAGCAGACAGCATGAGCTTCGTGTTCTCACTGGTCCCCCTGCTTTCCTGAGCCCCACAGGGCGATGTGGAGCCACACATGTGGACGCTGCCCACTCAGAGATCTGCGTCATAGCTGAGAAAGCTTGCCCTTAGAAAACCGCAGTCTTAGAAGGGAGCTGCTCACCAACCTACTCAAAGTTTCTTGGAGAAAGACATTATCTTTACTATTCTGGTCAGAAACAGCTCTCTGACCTAGAGGATATACTATTTCTATATTCCAAGGTTGTTTGCCACCCAAGCATACTTGAAAAGATATTCTGTCAAAAAGCTGATTTAAGATATGCAGAAGGGCTTCCCTGGTGGCGCAGTGGATAAGAATCCACCTGCCAATGCAGGGTACATGGCTTCGAGCCCTGGTCTGGGAAGATCCCACATGCCATGGAGCAACTAAGCCCATGAGCCACAACTACCGAGCCAGCGTGCCTGGAGCCTGCCAGCCACAACAAGAGGAGCCATCGCGATGAGAAACCCACGGCCCACAATGAAGAGTAGCCCCCGCTCGCCACAACTAGAGAAAGCCTGCACGCAGCAACAAAGACCCAACGCAGCCAAAAATAAATAAATAAAATAAATTTATAAAAAAAAAGTAAGATGTGCAGAAAACATAACTTGTATCATTGCTACTGTTTTTCAGGACTGTAAGGCAATTAAAATTGTCAAGCAAAGAAAGTAAAATTGTGGCTTTGAATGAATGAATGAATGAATGAAAGTTTTAGGAAGAATTTTAGAGACAAGGTACTTCTTTTTACTGTGGAGCAGTAATTAGCTCTTCCTCCCTCTGTGACTCTGAGTGTCCTGGGCTTCCCAAGTGTGTGCCCCTCATTCTTCCCTGTTGTTTTTCAGAGGGTATTGTTCCTGGGCCCCCCACAGACCTCTCTGTCATCGAGGCCACACAGAGCTACGTGGTGCTGAGCTGGAAGCCCCCCCGTCAGCGTGGCCATGAGGGCATCCTGTACTTTGTAGAAAAGGTAAGACTCTGGGATCAACATTATACCTCTTGCCACTTCCTCAAGATTTCTTTAAGGAAGTAGAGATTAAATTTCTATTGTGTCCTGAACTTTTTAAACTCTTATAAACTGTGAACTATTTCTATAGAAAAATGTGTATCACACAGAACTTTGCCTGAAAGTTCAGGGGGTTTATGGATCCCTGAGGGTCACCCATAGACGCCTACAAGGTCCACAGACCCCAACTCATAACGCTTCTAAGAAGAGAAATGTTCCTGAAACTGTAGATTGCCTCTGTGACACTGTTTTCTTGACACTTTTTCTGTCTCCCTTGCCCTAGAAATGCCTTTTCATCTCTCTGCACTTGTCCTTCTGCAGGAAGGGTAGATGGGCGAGAGGAATAGAAGTTACAGTATTTTCAAATGGCTGCGAGAGTGAAGACAGAAAGTCCTCACGTGCTCCCTCGAGCTTGGCTGGCACTACTCTAAGTGTCGGTGGGAGGGTGGGGTCAGGGGTTACAATCAAGAAAGATACTGGCTAGTTCTTTCCCTCAAGTATCTTACAATTATATTGTAGTTATCTTGGAGAGGGCAGCATACAATGAAGGCCTAAAATGGGTGGAATGATGAGAATTATATGTGAATCTATCCTATACCCATATTTGAGGGGAGTTCTAATAAGTATTTATGCTGAGAAAATGGAGAAAAGCAAGACCTGGACAAGACATTATCCGGGGGAGCTACCCCAGCTGCAAGTGCACAGGAGAGCACCTGCCAGGCAAGGCACAGGGCCCGGGGTGGGCAGAGGAAGTCCACGCCTAAAGGGATCATTGGTACTGGAAAAGGGCATTTAAAGAGAATGTGCTGAAACTGAGGTTCAAAATCCATTGTTAAGAAGGTTTTGATTAGGATATAATTTTAAAAAATTAAAATAAGTTTATCTTATCTTGTATGTAAGAACATTTTTATTGGCAGTTATGCACCATGTTTTAGAACAATGAATGAAACAACTGTACTTTTTTGTTATATTTTATTTTTATAAAATTCTGTGATAGCATGTTAAGGTGTCATTTACATTTTGCTTTCATAGCAAAATCATAGAAAAGGTCATTTTTTTTTTTTTGCAAAAATATTATGGAGCTCTATTAGTTTTCCTAAAGTCCTCTCTTTTACCTTTAATGCTACTCTGATCATTCAAATTCAGAACACCTATTAGATCACCTTCCCTGACAATTATTACAAGAGAATAGATATCATAGGAATATAGGTGTAGGCAAACATCTGCAAATTAGGTAACAACATAAAAGCAATATTCAACTATCTTTATGGCCTTTTAATTATTTCTAATTAGCAGCTCTTGAGAAAATTATACTGGAGCTAAAAACACTAGGGTCTGTGGTTTCCCTTTATTAATTATTATACTTTTCTTTGATGAGGACATTTAACTCACATCTTTGAGGAGCATTCTTCACTTGCTTCTTATCCCTAACAAATCTGTAACAATAAGTGGATCATCTCTTCAACGTGTAATATGGACATCTTCAAAGAAAGTCTGATTTTACCAAAATAATACTAAAATTTTATATTTTTATTAATTTTTATATTTTCTAGATATTAGCTTCAAATAAAATATAACTTGAGAGGCACTCTTGATTAAAAATTTTTTCCCTCTATTTTTTTTAATAGAGGACAAGACAAAGAGTGATAAACATTCATTTCCTGGTGTGTTTAATACACCCTCCCCAGTGAATCCTTTTGAAATGCTCCACATGAAGGTAGTTTTGAATAAGCTCTGTGACAGTAATTACCATCTTTTTTAGAATAATGACACAGTAAGAACCTACTACCGAGGCCTTTTCTTGAGATGAGTCAACTTTAGCTTCTGTTGAGCATCTCCTCTGGTCACATAAACTTGAATTTCTCCACGAAAGTCTGTCGTTTTTCCAGACCTAAATACGTGAGCCAGGTTAAAATTTAAATGTTCTTCCAGCACTGCACCTGTTCGTGTGGAACAGAAGGGACATTTATGAGTGCGGCGTGGGTAAAGAGGCCTGTACAGGCACCACAGACAGACAAAAGGGCCAGGACGTTGAGGTAGTAGGGGAGCAGCACACGTCCAGAGACCTGGGGCACATTTACAGAGGAACTATCCAAATGGTAGACCGTTCTCCTGAGCCAAGTCTCAGATTCTCTCTGATGAACCACTTCTATCTAATACACTTCTATCATAAGGGAGATGTTCCCATGCTCTCGTCCTGTGGCGAGTTTCCATCCCCAGGATGTTCACGCCTACAGCAGTGCTGCCTCTTTGGTTACCCCTGTGCTTGCATTTCTTCATGGAACTCTTTACCTGGGATTTGCACATAAAGGACGAACTTGCCTGTCATGGTGACAGGCTTGCAACCAGTTATGCCATGTCTGTGAGCTCTGAAATGGTTGATATTGAGAGGAATTAGATAAATCGGGTCTCAGCACTGCCAACCCCTCCATCCTACTGTGTTCTTTTCAGCCCCCCAATTTTTCCTCAGATGTCTTATGTTTTCAGCTCTTTTTCTCATTCCCCTATCAGAAGTCTGGTCATGTCAGAGGCAAGGATTGTATTACTTGGTAGCTCTGTTTCTATCAAAGGAATGAAAATAGCTAATGTTTACAAGGACCAGATACTGTTCTAAGCTCTGCATGTGTTAACTCACTTAATTCTTACTGTAATCCTATGAGGGAAATACTTTCATTTACATTATGTCTATTTTGTAGATGAGGAAACTGAAGCATAGATGGGGTATATAATTTGCCCAAGATCACACAACTAGGAAGAGACAGAGCTAGGATTTGAACCCTAGCAGTCTGGCTCAGGTCCATATATCCAGCTCTTATACATCACTGCCTTTCAACCTTCCCAAGCCTAAGTCTCCTCTGGAAAACCTCAATAATCACACAATATTACCTCCACAGTACCTACTTCAGAGCACAGTTGAGGGGATTAAAGAGTTACAATGGGGTAAAGTTCTTAGCACACTGAAATGCAGCTACTATTTTTATTATGAAAGTGTAAATGACGGATAAATGTTTATGTGTTCCCTAGGGGAGAAGATGTCAAAATGAATCAAAGCCATAAACTAAAGGATAAAAAGTCTGGGAGAATTCTGTCCCTCAGTGGGGAGCAGATTGACTGTTTGGGGGAATTTATCCTCTCTACCCTCCCACACACAACTGACACATTATCATAAAAGGCACTGCAAGGGACTTCAGAGGTTAGCTTGTCAAATTTGCTTGTTTTACAGATGATGACACTCATGTGACTTTCCCAGGATCACATATCTCGTTGTTACCAAAGCTAGGACCAGAATCGATGCCTCTGGGTTCTTTTCACCATACCGTATTGCCTCTCATTTCAAGTCAATGAAGATTATGCTGAGTGATGTACCAATAAACTTATTGTCCCCCAAATTTATCATTCTTGACAACTGGTCAGTCTATCACAAGATTTGGATTTCCAGAAAAGTCTCTTAAAACTGTTCAGAAGTTCTGGAGCAAAGTCACTTCTGCTACCTTGGGCAGAGCTGAAAGTTAGAATATTAGGGAAAAAGGATTACTGAAGACTGCTGATAGTTTTCTTACTGTGTTCTGTACCAAAGCTCAAATACACACCACATCCTTCTTTCAGGGATTTCAAAGTCACTGTAGATCAATTTAATTTCAAGGATAAAATATCTTTAAATTTGTTTTCCCCATTATTTATTCTAAAATATGGGCAAAAAAAGAACATTTTCTTTATCTTACACTAACTTTATGCATTCAGAGTTCAGAAAAATTCATTACAGAAAAAAAAATTGTTGATTATCTACTATGTGCTAGATAACAATTCCAGGCTCTGGGGTACAGCAGTGAACAAGACAGCTCTCTGAACTTGTTTCACTGGAATTTACTTTCCAATGAAGGAGACAACAAATAAAAAATTTAATTTCAAGTGTTGATAAGTGTTTTGGTGAAAAATAAAGCAGAGTAAGTAAGGGATAGAGAGAGATAGGAAAGGAGCAAATAAAGCTTTCAGATTGGTAATGGAAGGAGGGTGATCAAGTGGGCCTTTCTGAGGAGGTGGTATATGAGCACAGACCTGCATGATGTTATGAGACATTAAATAAAACGCAATGAAAATAACACAGTTCATAACAACATAATGGAAATTTAAGTATCTAACATAGCATATTAAATTTAATTACCTACCCTAAGAATTAGAAAAGTATCTGACCCCAAACTATCATCTAAATAAATTAAGGACTTTTGGAAGTAGACCAATGATCTTATTTAGTTAAAAAGGAAGTGAAGTATTAAAGCAGCATATTTGTTCAACAATACAGCCATATTTGATTTAGATAATCCTGTGTACTTCAGATGTTTCCTACCCCATTTCCCCCAAATCTCTTTTGCAGTCCAACTTGCGTAACAGGTAGTAGTTTGTTGGCAGATAAACGAACTTCAAGATGCCTGGCTTAGAGTTCCAGTTTATTCTTTCTGTGCTTTCAATGGATTCCACTGTTCTGGCTGCAGTGTGATGCAGGAACAGAAAACTGGCAGCAGGTGAACACGGAGCTCCCTGTGAAGTCTCCCCGCTTTGCTCTGTTTGACTTGGCTGCGGGGAAATCCTACCGTTTCCGAGTCCGCTGTTCCAATTCAGCAGGAGTTGGTGAGCCCTCCGAGGCAACGGAAGTGACCACGGTCGAGGACAAACTTGGTAAGTATAGAGTTTGACTGAGCCTCTGTAAACTTATTTAACTTCAATTCAAGAGAGGATTCCGAAGCAAGAATCTTATTGGAATACGTATATGTTCAAAAGTAAAAATCATGACATCCTTTTTTCATATTATAAATGTAATTGATGACTGTACTTGACTGATACATTAAAATTTTTCATTATTATGAATTATTATGAAAAGTACACTTCTCCAGGAGTTTCAACAGTATTGCTAATTATTTTTTTCTGGAAGGGGTTGGTATGTTCCTGGGTGTTTAGTTTCTCATTATACTCCCAAACTAGAATATTTTTAAAAACTTTCTGCTTTAACAAATATATTATAAAAGAACTGTGTGTTTGACGTGACTACTAGTGTAAAATTTATATATGTGTGTGCATGTCTGTGCGTATGTGATAAGAATGAATTTCTAAACCACATTGGGCTTGACCATCATTTCCCTCTTTTCTCAGACATCCCCAAGCCCCCGAGCACTATCATCCCATGCAGAAATACAGACACATCAGTTGTCGTTACGTGGGAGGAATCCAAAGATGCTAAGGAGCTGGTCGGGTACTACATAGAGTCAAGCATTGTTGGCTCTGGCAAGTGGGAGCCCTGCAACAACAACCCCGTGAAGGGCATGAGGTAACCGCAATATGCAGGGTGGGAGGGGAGGAGTGGGGGTGTGACACTGGAGCCACAGGGGCTGAGGAAAGGAAACGCAGCCATGGACCCAAACAGCAGCACAAGCATCCAACACAGGGAGATTATTAAAAACATTATGCTCTGAATATCCAGATGAACTTAAAATTGAACATGTCTACGGCCATACATTTGAAAAAAGGATTACTAGTGATATTAAACACTTAGAAACACACCATGCCAGCTATGATAAGAGATCATTTCATAGCTCTTTTCTGATTCTTTCCCTTTATGCTGTTTGTCCTTTTTAACCCTCTGTTCAGGTTTTAATACCCAGTGTGATACTAGATTCCAAGGATCTAATAGGCTCTAGCGAACATAAATTAACCAGGCATTTTATTTTATTTTATTTTTATTTATTACTTTTTTTTTGGCCATGCCGTGTGGCACGTGGGATCTTAGTTCCCCGACCAGGGATCGAACCCGTGCCCCCTGCATTGGAAGCGCAGAGTCTTAACCACTGGGCCACCAGGGAAGTCCCTTATTATCATTTTTTAAATTCAAGTATAATTGACCTACAACACTATGTTAGTTCCAGATGCACAACATAGTGATTCAATATTTCTATACATTACAAAATGATCTCCACGATAAGTCTAATTACCATCTGCCACCATTGCAAAGCTATTACAATATTATTGGCTATATTCCCCATGCTGTAATTTCATCCCCATGACTCATTTATTTTGTAGCTGGAAGTTTGTAACTCTTAATCCCCTTCACCTATTTCACTCACCCCTGACCCTGCTCCCCTCTGTCAAACAACTGTTTGTTCTCTATATCTATGAGTCTGTTTCTGTTTTGTTAACGTTTGTTCATTTGTTTTGTTTTTTAGATTCCACATAGAAGTGAAATGAAATCATATGGTATTTGTCTTTCTCTTTTTGACTTATTTCACTTAGCATAATACCCTCTAGGTTCATCCATGTTGCAAATGACAAGCCTTCATTCTTTTTACGGCTGAGTAATGGTCCATTGTATATATATGCCACATCTTCTTTATCCGTTCATCTATCAGTGGAAACTTAGGTTGCTTCCATATCTTGGCTATTGTAAATAATGCTGCAGTGAATATAGGGACACATGTATCTTTTTGAATTAGTGTTTCTGTTTTCTTCAGAAAAATACCCAGAAGTGGAATTGCTGGATGGTATGGTAGTTCTATTTTTAATTTTTTGAGGAACCGCCATACTCTTTTTCCATAGTGTTTGTACCAATTTACATCCCACCAGCAGTGCATGAGTGTTCCCTTTCCTCCACATCCTTGCCACCACTTGTTGTTTGTCTTTTTGAGAATATACATTCTGACAGGTGTGAGGTGATAGCTCATTGTGGTTTTGATTTGCATTTCCCTGATGGTTAATGATGTTGAGCATCTTTTCATGTGCTTTTTGGCCATCTGTATGTCTTCTTTGGGAAAATGTCTATTCAGATCCTCTGCCCATCTTTTAATTGGGTTGTTTGGGGGATTTTTGATGTTAAGTTTTATGAGGCTTTTTAAAAATATTTTGGATATTAACCCCTTATCAGATATATCATTTGCTTATGTCTTCTTCCATTCAGTAAGTGGCCTTTTCATTTTGTTGATAGTTTCCTTTACTGTACAAAAGCTTTTTCATTTGCTGTAGTCCCATTTGTTTATTTTTGCTTTTGTTTCCCTTGCCTGAGGAGACAGAGCCAAAAAAATATTATAAGACCAATGTCAAAGAGCATATTGCCTATGCTATCTTCTAGGACTTTCATGGTCTCAGATATTGCATTTAAGTCTAATCCATTTTGAGTTTATATTTGTGTATGGTGTGAGAAAGTAGTCCAGTTTGATTCTTGTTCATGTAGCTGTCCAGTGTCATAAATTATGCAGGCATTTTAAATGAGCAGAAAAAAGTATCAACATTTTACAAATTTTGAACATCAGTATGGTTAAATCCAATGCTGAGGAGATACAAACACCAAAATAAAGACATTCAGAATACTTTGCTGTCTTCTTGTGTCTGTTTCTAATGTGAGGAGGGTTATTTTTTCTTGCTTTTGAATATTTTATCAACCAGCTTTGCAAGTTGATGATGAATTCTGGCCTGCACCCAAATTCTGAGTCTCCTTTGATTTAGGACCAACCTCAGAGGAGACTCACCCCACCCCAATTGTCAAGCAGGCTTGTTAGGCAGCTTCTGACTAGGCCACTTCTATGTCCAAGGACCCCCAGAGTACGAGTCGTTCCTTTTGCGGAACAGGAGAGAATGAAGAAAAACCAGTTAACGGGAGAAGGCAATATGTTTTGCAAGAGATTCATTTAGCCTGTTTGTGTACTTCACGTTTACTCTGAGTTCCCCACATTTTCTGGGGACTATTTAGAAATTTTCATGGAGGGTAGGCAGAGTCTGCCTTTCCATAAATAGAACGGAGCTGCTCCAGGGCCGGCACTATTTTTTATTCATCTTTGTATCCTCAGTACCTAGCTCAGTGTCTGGAACACTGAAGTGCTTAATAAATGTTTACTGAACTGAGCTGGCCTACATTATGACTGCCCTTATTAAATATTTCAACATGCTAATAGTGATAGAGTCATTAGCAGACCTGTTATTTCCTCTCCTTATAGTCCTCAGGATGGATTAGAATGTTACAGTGATTCATGAAACAGTTTTTCTTTATAGCCATAACAGCTATTAAAGAGTGGGGTTGTTTTATGTGTGAAACTGCCCATGGATTCACACCTCATTATTGGACCCTTAAATGCAAATGACAATTCTGGAGTCAATTTCTCAAGTAATTGTACCTTCCATGGCATGCAGGGAGGCAGTGAGTAGGCCTCTATGACTAGGGCAGCCAGTGCCTTACAGCTATAAGTATATCCCTGAAATAGTCATTAATCATGTTATTAATACCACCTATTATTTATTAAATGCCTCCTATAGCCAGGCCCTGTAATAGGTACTATATATACTTTTTTTTAAGTTTTTAAATTTATTTTTAATTTTTAAATTAAAGTATAGTTGGTTTACAGTGTTTCAGGTATACAGCAAAGTGATTCTGTTTAATATATATTCTTTTTCGAATTCTTTTCTGTCATAGGTTATTACAAGATATTGAATATAGTTCCCTGTGCTGTACAGTACAGATAGATAAACAAGGGCTGTTTATCTATTTTATATATAATAGTGTGTATCTGTTAATCCCAAATTCCTAATTTATCCCTCCCTGCCCCCCTAGTGCTGTATATACTTTATGGTCAATCTTCACACAAAAATTACCATGTAGGCGTTATTATCTCCATTTTACTGATAAGCACACAAAGGCTCAAAAGGGTAGGGTGTTTGTTCAGGGGATAGCCAAGACTCCTCATCGTTTGACAGAGTGAATTTAGAAAATTGCCTGAGGTGCCTTCTTGTTTAATGTACATATGTTACCTGCATCTCTCTACATCTTTTTCTTCCTTTTAGAAAATGAATCATTTTCATAAAGCCAGATCATTCCATTAAGCTAACAATAAACTTCCCTAACCTTCCTCCTGGGAAAGTTTTTTTAAAACTTTCTTTCCGGGCTTCCCTGGTGGCGCAGTGGTTGAGAATCTGCCTGACAATGCAGGGGACACAGGTTCGAGCCCTGGTCTGGGAAGATCCCACATGCCGCGGAGCAACTGGGCCCGTGAGCCACAGTTACTGAGCCTGCGCGTCTGGAGCCTGTGCTCCGCAACAAGAGAGGCCGCGATAGTGAGAGGCCCGCGCACCGCGATGAAGAGTGGCCCCCGCTTGCCACAACTAGAGAGAGCCCTCGCACAGAAACAAAGACCCAACACAGCCATAAATAAATAAAAATTAAAAAAAACAAAAAGAAAAACAACTTTCTTTCCTTTCAGGTTTACTTGTCATGGATTGACTACTGGTCAGAGTTATATTTTCCGGGTCAAAGCAGTTAACGCAGCTGGAGTTAGTGAATATTCACAAGATTCAGAAGCAATCGAAGTAAAAGCTGCTATTGGTAAGTTCTTAGAAAAATGAATCTTTCTAAGTTACAACGAAAGATACCATCCTCTCCAGAAATTGTGTAAAACTTCTAATACTGCTCGATGATTCCATCCTCAGATGATCATTGTCTCTGACTCCAGGTGACCTCTAACCTTCCATAGCTGTCATTTTACAGATCTTCATCACTTATCCAGATTCTGTGCATCTGTAGCCTTTTCATCTTCACCAGTCCAAGTTTCCTCAGATATTTCCCATTGTGTGAATCTCCATTCTAACTTCCTACTCATCCCGGGAATATGAGGTGCCATCCAATTCCATGAGGTGGTATATCACCCGTAACACAGAGCATCTCATACCTAAAAGCCGTTTCATCTGCGACAGAGCCTGGCTTGTTCTCAGTAACAGCACGTTAACCTGCTTTTTTATAAACTGCTAAAATTCGTGCGAGATGTGTGTGGTTGCTTGATATGTTTCACGTCTGCTGACAAAGTAACCAACAGAATAAAACCAGTAATAAGGTAATTAAATGTATGTACAGTGATGTACCTTCCAATCTCAAGGTGGGAAAGGGACCCAGGTATTTCAGGGCAATTAAATTGAAATCTGTGATGTAGTAGCATGAATTTAAAGAGAAAGATTATTTAATATCAGTTGTCTTCAGTTAGCACCCCATATTACTTTTTAACATTCCTTATAATATGTTTGTATTATAAGGACATAGTGAACATGCTTCTTTGAAGTTGGGAGGTACAGACCATTACTATATCAGTAAGGTACATAACTCTAATTGTTATATAATCAAGATCTTCAATGTTTGTCTCCTGTGCACTTTATGGTCCTTTTTCCCCCCATTCTGTTGAATAATGGAGCTCTCTCAAGAAATGTCTGAGAAGTACTTGTTCTTATATTTACTTGGGTCCTGCAAATCAAAATGGTCCTGTTCTGTCTGTGGTTTTTTTGTTCTCATTTCTTCTATTTCAAAAATATGGAAATGTTGAAATGCTTCCTTGGTGTAAGTTATGTGGAATGTATGCTTTCCATATTTCTTGCAAAGCCAAGTGATTTCCATTAAACCAAGATTGCTTTTGTTCTGTTTGTGGTGCTAATGTTTTTCTCGTTTGTTCTATTAAGTAAGAGCAACCTGTACTGTGTCCTGGTTCAAAGTGTTTCTGTTGTTATCTGGCAATTGTAGGGGGAGGAGTGTCTCCAGCTGTGTGGCCTGAACTGAGTGATACACCAGCTGGACTAACAGGCTCCAGGGGAGGCATGCATGACACCTCCCAGCCAACTTTTAAGAAAGATGCTCTGCTTGGTAGCAAACTTAACAAACCTTCACTACCCAGTAGCTCTCACAACCTGGGCCAAACAGAAGTGAGTAAAGTAAGTGAAACAGTTCAGGAAGAGCTTTCCCCACCACTACAGAAAGCAGCTCTTAAGGGGAAAAGTAAGTCTGACCCTCTGAAAAAGAAGGATCTAGGTGAGAGTTGAAACAGTAAAAGCGTCCTGTCTGTTTCCATCAGTGTCCTCACCTCTCATTGTCCAGATCACATTCTTCCATCTGTGTTCACTTTCATCAGTGTTCATTCTTAATTTTATGTTTTCAGTTATCCATTTGTAATACTTTTGTTTAATGAGTAATTAAACAATTTTATAGGGGTTTGGCTTTGACACATAATTCATTGTGCTTAATGACGATAGAATATTTAAAGTAATTTGGTTATAGAGTCTCTTTGGTTTAACAAGCAGACACACCTTTGGCCTCATTTTGCTGAGAGAGTTAGATATGAGGGGGGAAGGATCTGATACTCATAGCCTATGGGAGGTCCTTCGAAATATCCGTGTTTGGTAATAAATGGATAGGAAAAATATTTCACAAAAAAGTAACATTCTATCAGGATCATGGTTATTAACTTCTGTTTTTCATCCTCAGGTTTTCAAATTACCTTCACATTTAATTCAAATAAACATAAGAAACAATATCTCTTTGAGTTGTCATGAAAAGTTTACAGGGCATTGTAATCACATATTCTATTATATATGATCCACATTCCCAGAACTGATTTACCTAAGACTATTTATCAGTAAGGCTAATTACCTAATCAGAATTAGAATAGAAAGACTAATTATCAGTAATCAGAATTTTCTGATTAGGATATTTGGTATTTGTGGTTTATATATTCTAGGAGACAATGTTTTTCTTATCAAATAAAAATGAAATGATAAGCATATACTGGTAAATCATATCATGCCTCTCACCCATCCCCTATATATATCCCACCCCTAACTTCTGTAACCTCCTCTACTTTTTTGACACCTTTATTCACCCCTTCAACTCACGATGAGATAGGGTATTCATTTGAGAGTTTATATTCAACATTGCTCTGAAATAGAGAGAGAGAGTGAGAAAGCTTTTCTTTAAAATGTAAAGAATGAAGGAGGTTGGTGATGGGGTGAAGAGAGAAAAACCGTATTTTATTTTTTAAAATCTTTATTGTTCTGAGAATCTTTTTGAATAAGAATGAGATAGTTCCTTTATCTCTGATAATCCAAATAAATATTCAGAAAATTCTTTTTAATGTTATTGCACATCTGGTGGATTTCTTTCCACCACCCCACCCTCTCTTTCTTTATCAAAAAAACATAATTTCAGTAGTTGAGTGAAAGTTTCATCAGCAAATCCACATAAATGAAGACAGACTTTTAAAACAACATCCAAGTATTTTTCTGACTAAACACTAATAAACACAGTGGCAGCTATGTAGTATTTTGTGCCATATGAATAATAATCCAGCATCAGGTTTAAAATAATGCAGCAAAAAGTATTACACTAAGAGAAAAATCACATGGCTGATTGTTCCTGTTTCTAGAAAAAAATTTTTAACATGGCATTTAGCTGAGCTCCAGTATATGATGTTTTTCTGTGTGTAGACAGAACCTATATTGTTGTAAGGTCTCACAAGGGTACATGTACCTGAATGGTGAAATGCTAACTGTTTGGAAATATATAGAAATACTTAATAAGCAAATCAAGGCAGAAATTGATATACATATGTCATTTTCCTCAGGGAGCAAATGAAAACAAAACCACATAAAGAAACAAAAATATCTTACTTTTTCATGCTATTGCTTTAGGAATGAAGAGGTAGCATGTACCTCTGTCCTAAAATTTAGAGTTGAGATATACAAAGTAGGATGAAAAATAATCAATAAAGATATGTAAAGTATTGAAAAAAAAGAAACAAAAATATATATCTTGGGAAAAATATTTCTTCTTATGGGGAACAGATCATTTTTCCGGATATTGTTAGTTATATTTTCAGGATATTGTTAGAAATACTAACATTTTGCTGTTAGGATTTCAAAACTTATTCCTCCTTAGGAGTCGGGGGTGGGCAGGTTCTTTTTATCTTTGGAGTAGTAATTGCGGTGCAGTTTTTACTGCATGTCAGTTTTTTTCCTCACACACCAAATCGATGCTAAGTTACTTACTGGTGTCACGTGTTAGTTTTACACCACAGGACCTAGTGCCCTCATGTGTGGCACCAATGAGACAGTTTGATGCAGGTAGAATCATAGAAGCATTTCTGTCCACTCATGAGCTCTTCATATTGCAACAGCGGCACCATCTCCACCCTATGATATCACTTGTCTTGAAAGTTTTCGTGACTCAATGGTTCTTGGATGGAAGCAACCAGATAAGACTGGAGGGGCTGAAATTACGGGCTATTATGTGAACTATCGAGAAGTAATTGACGGGGTACCAGGAAGATGGAGAGAAGCCAACATCAAAGCTGTCAGTGATGAGGCATATAAGGTACGTGTGTGGCCTTCAGTGGTGCGGGGTGTCATATGTCTGTTGACACACCACATGCACACAATGCACACACATGCACATACATGCACATGCCCAGCACCTTGTCAATGATTCCTGTCATTTCTCCAGTGTCCTTTGCCTGCAGTGACATGACTTTTGTGACAAATATACAAAGATGAATAGAAGTATTTTGGCTAACCAGGCAGTATATGTATTTTCTGATTTATACACATAAACATGATTTCTTCGAATATTTACTATGAAATATATACTTTTTTATGAAAACTTATGTTTTTTACAAAAATTAACTCACAAAGTATCTGTAACAATATGCTACTAGTTTTAAGAGTCCCGGAATCCAAAAGACTCTGGATTTTTAGCTTTCAATGTCCAAATCACGAAGAATAAAGGGACATGGACCTGATGGCCAGACTCAGCTTGCCCTCTGTGAAGTGGCCCCTGTCGTAGTGTTCTGATAGCCACAAAGGGGCACTTCACGTGGCCACCCACGAGTTTCCCTGCTACATGTGGGCCTTCACTGCTCGGCCCACCTCAGAGCACCTGAGGGGTCTCACTATTACCATAGCTACTGGCTCCCCTCTTTAGAGCATCGTCAGCTAGACCCAAGTCACCACCCCGTCCCTTACAGAACCTCAAGCCGTGAGAGCAAGAGCAGGGTGAGGCCCGGGGAATGGTGCTTTCCCCAACTCAATGTCACATTCTTTTAACTTAACATCTAATATTTATGAAATATCACACGCATACTGAGAATACATAAAACAAAATTTTATTTTTAAGATTCTTCCATGTTGGTACGAGTAGCTCTGACTTTATTGCTGTGTATTCCATTATATGACCATCTCACAGTAGACCTTCCCATTCAATTATTGACTGACATGGGGCATTGTAAGCCATATCAAACAATTGAGCTATGAACATTTTTGTACATGCCTGCTGGCACATATGTGCACTAGTTTCTCTAGGTTATTACCCACAAGTAAAATTGCTAGGCCAGAGAGTCTTGTTTATCTCCAACTTCACCACATAATTCTCTGCTGTTTTTCTGAAGACTATGAGAATTCCCATTGCTCCACATCCTTCCAGCACTTGGTGTGTTCACACTTTTCCTGTTTTGACAATCTGGGTGTCAAATGAGTCTGAACATCTTCTGTGTTTATGGTCCATTTTGAAATCTTTTATAGCATGCCTAACAAGGTTTTTGCCCATTTTTCTAATGGGTTTTCTTATTGACTTATGAAGTTCTTTAAATATTTTGAGCATAAATCCTTGTTAGCTATGTAAGTTGCCTATATCGTCTCATTGGCTAGACTTTTCCTCTCCTTATGGTGAACTACACCTATTTTCTTGTCAAATTTATTGTAGTCAGATTTACCAACATTTGCTTTGTCATTAGCGATTTCTGTGCCTTTTTCTTTTTAAGAAATGTCTTCTAGTTCAGGGATCCTGAAAGCCATGGCCCCAGCTGGGACCACGCTATATAGATTATATTCTAAAGACTTTACAGTTTGCCACTTACATATAAGTTATTAATTCACCTATAAATGTTGTGTATGATGTGAAATAAGGGTCAAAATTGTTTTCCCTTTTATGGATACCCAGCTTCATGATAAAATCAGGTGTAGACTGGATCATGGATACAGATTTTTCTTGGCTTAAATAATACAGTAGGTAAACTTTGTTAACTCAGCTGGTTCCATCAGTACCTCCATTTATAAAGCATTTTTAATGTTCAAAGGATTATTTATAGTTCATGGATTTCTTTTTTGAATTTTGTTTTATTTATTTTTTTATACAGCAGGTTCTTATTAGTCATCCATTTTATACACATCAGTGTATACATGTCATTCCCAATCTCCCAGTTCATCCCACCCCCACCCTCACCCCCCCCACCGCTTTCCCCCCTTGGTGTCCATACGTTAGTTCTCTACATCTGTGTCTCAATTTCTGCCTGCAAACCGCTTCATCTGTACCATTTTTCTAGGTTCCACATATATGCGTTAATATACGGTATTTGTTTTTCTCTTTCTGACTTACTTCACTCTGTATGACAGTCTCTAGATCCATCCACGTCTCTACAAATGACCCAATTCCGTTCCTTTTTATGGCTGAGTAATATTCCATTGTATATATGTACCACATCTTCTTTATTCATTCGTCTGTCGATGGGCATTTAGGTTGCTTCCATGACCTGGCTATTGTAAATAGTGCTGCAGTGAACACTGGGGTGCATATGTCTTTTTGAATTATGGTTTTCTCTGGGTATATGCCCAATAGTGGGATTGCTGGGTCATATGGTAATTCTATTTTTCATTTTTTAAGGAACCTCCATACTGTTCTCCATAGTGGCTGTATCAATTTACATTCCCACCAACAGTGCAAGAGGGTTCCCTTTTCTCCACACCCTCTCCAGCATTTATTGTTTGTAGATTTTCTGATGATGGCCATTCTGACTGGTGTGAGGTGATACCTCATTGTAGTTTTGATTTGCATTTCTCTAATAATTAGTGATGTTGAGCAGCTTTTCATGTGCTTCTTGGCCATCTGTATGTCTTCTTTGGAGAAGTGTCTACTTAGGTCTTCTGCCCAGTTTTGGATTGGGTTGTTTGTTTTTTTAATATTGAGCTGCATGAGCTGTTTATATATTTTGGAGATTAACCCTTTGTCCATTGATTCGTTTGCAAATATTTTCTCCCATTCTGAGGGCTGTCTTTTCGTCTTGTTTGTAGTTTCCTTTGCTTTGCAAAAGCTTTTAAGTTTCATTAGGTCCCATTTGTTTATTTTTGTTTTTATTTCCATTACTCTAGGAGGTGGATCAAAAAAGATCTTACTGTGATTTATGTCAAAGAGTGTTCTTCCTATGTTTTCCTGTAAGAGTTTTATGGTGTCCGGTCTTACATTTAGGTCTTTAATCCATTTTGAGTTTCTTTTGTGTATGGTGTTAGGGAGTGTTCTAATTTCATTCTTTAACATGTAGCTGTCCAGTTTTCCCAGCACCACTTATTGAAGGGATTGTCCCTTCTCCATTGTATATCCTTGCCTCCTTTGTCATAGATTAGTTGACCATAGGTGCATGGGTTTATCTCTGGGCTTTCTATCCTGTTCCATTGATCTATATTTCTGTTTTTGTGCCAGTACCATATTGTCTTGATTACTGTAGCTTTGTAGTATAGTCTGAAGTCAGGGAGTCTGATTCTTCCAGCTCTGTTTTTTTCCCTCAAGACTGCTTTGGCTATTCAGGGTCTTTTGTGTCTCCATACAAATTTTAAGATTTTTTGTTCTAGTTCTGTAAAAAATGCCATTGGTAATTTGATAGGGATTGTATTGAATCTGTAGATTGCTTTGGGTAGTATAGTCATTTTCACAATATTGATTCTTCCAATCCAAGAACATGGTGTATCTCTCCATCTTTGGTATCATCTTTAATTTCTTTCATCAGTGTCATACTTTTCTGCATACAGGTCTTTTGTCTCCCTAGGTAGGTTTATTCCCAGGTATTTTATTCTTTTTGTTGTTTTATTCTTTTTGTTAGTGGTAAATGGAAGTGTATCCTTAATTTCTCTTTCAGATTTTGCATCATTAGGGTATAGGAATGCAAGAGATTCCTGTGCATTAATTTTGTATCCTGCAACTTTACCAAATTCATTGATTAGCTCTAGTAGTTTTCTGGTGGCATCTTTAGGATTCTCTATGTATAGTATCATGTCATCTGCAAACAGTGACAGTTTTACTTCTTCTTTTCCAATTTGTATTCCTTTTATTTCTTTTTCTTCTCTGATTGCCGTGGCTAGGACTTCCAAAACTGTGTTGAATAACAGTGGCGAGAGTGGACATCCTTGTCTTGTTCCTGATCTTAGAGGAAATGCTTTCAGTTTTTCATCATTGAGAATGATGTTTGCTGTGGGTTTGTCGTATATGGCCTTTATTATGTTCAGGTAGGTTCCCTCTGTGCCCACTTTCTGGAGAGTTTTTGTCATAAATGGGTGTTGAATTTTGTCAAAACATTTTTCTGCATCTATTGAGATGATTATATGGTTTTTATTCTTCAATTTGTTAATATGGTGTATCACATTGATTGATTTGCATATGTTGAAGAATCCTTGCATCCCTAGGATAAATCCCACCTGGTCATGGTGTATGATCCTTTTAATGTGTTGTTGGATTCTGTTTGCTAGTATTTTGTTGAGGATTTTTGCATCTATATTCTTCAGTGAATTTTCTGTAATTTTCTTTTTTTGTAGTATCTTTGTCTGGTTTTGGTATCAGGGTGATGGTGGCCTCATAGAATGAGTTTGGGAGTGTTCCTTCCTCTGCAATTTTTTGGAAGAGTTTGAGAAGGATGGGTGTTAGCTCTTCTCTACATGTTTGATAGAATTCACCTGTGAAGCCATCTGGTCCTGGACTTTTGTTTGTTGGAAGATTTTTAATCACAGTTTCAATTTCATTACTTCTGATTGGTTTGTTCATATTTTCTATTTCTTCCTGGTTCAGTCTGGGAATGTTATACCTTTCTAAGAATTTGTCCATTTCTTCCAGGTTGTCTATTTTATTGACATAGAGTTGCTTGTACTAGTCTCTTACGATGCTTTGTATTTCTGCGGTGTCTGTTGTAACTTCTCCTTTTTCATTTCTAATTTTATTGATTTGAGCCCTCTCCTTCTTTTTCTTGATGAGTCTGGCTAATGGTTTATCAATTTTGTTTATCTTCTCAAAGAACCAGCTTTTAGTTTTATTGATCTTTGCTATTGTTTTCTTTGTTTCTATTTCATTTATTTCTGCTCTGATCTTTATGATTTCTTTCCTTCTGCTAACTTTGGGTTTTGTTTGTTCTTCTTTCTCTAGTTCCTTTAGGTGTAAGGTTCGATTGTTTATTTGAGATTTTTCTTGTTTCTTGAGGTAGGCTTGTATAGCTATAAACTTCCCTCTTAGAACTGCTTTTGCTGAATCCCATAGGTTTTGGATCGTCGTGTTTTCATTATCATTTGTCTCTAGGTATTTTTTGATTTCCTCTTTGATTTCTTCAGTGATCTCTTGGTTATTTAGTAACGTACTGTTTAGCTTCCATGTGTCTGTGTTTTTTATGTTTTTTTCCCTGTAATTGAATTCTAATCTCATAGCGTTGTGATCAGAAAAGATGCTTGATATGATTTCAATTTTCTTAAATTTTCTGAGGCTTGATTTGTGACCCAAGATACGATCCATCCTGGAGAATGTTCCATGTGCACTTGAGAAGAAAGTATAGTCTGCTGTTTTTGGATGGAATGTCCTATAAATATCAATTAAATCTATCTGCTCTATTGTGTCATTTAAAGCTCATGTTTCCTTATTAATTTTCATTTTGGATGATCTGTCCATTGGTGTAAGTGAGGTGTTAAAGTCCCCCACTATTATTGTGTTACTGTCTATTTCCTCTTTAATAGCTGTTAGCAGTTGCCTTATGTATTGAGGTGCTCCTATGTTGGGTGCATATATATTTATAATTGTTATATCTTCTTCTTGGATTGATCCCTTGATCATTATGTAGTGTCCTTCCTTGTCTCTTGTAACATTCTTTATTTTAAAGTCTATTTTATCTGATATGAGAATTGCTACTCCAGCTTTCTTTTGATTTCCATTTGCATGGAATATCTTTTTCCATCCCCTCACTTTCAGTCTGTATGTGTCCCTAGGTCTGAAGTGGTCTGTTGTAGACAGCATATATAGGTGTCTTGTTTTTGTATCCATTCAGCAAGCCTGTGTCTTTTAGTTGGAGCATTTAATCCATTCACGTTTAAGGTAATTATCGATATGTATGTTCCTATTACCATTTTCTTAATTGTTTTGGGTTTCTTTTTGTAGTTCCTTTTCTTCTCTTGTGTTTCCCACTTAGAGAAGTTCCTTTAGCATTTGTTGTAGAGCTGGTTTGGTGGTGCTGAATTCTCTTGGCTCTGCTTGTCTGTAAAGCTTTTGATTTCTCCATTGAATCTGAATGAGATCCTTGCCGGGTAGAGTAATTTTGTTTGTAGGTTCTTCCCTTTCATCACTTTAAGTATATCATGCCACTCCTTTCTGACTTGTAGAGTTTCTGCTGAGAAATCAGCTGTTAACCTTATGGGAGTTCCCTTGTATGTTATTTGTCGTTTTTCCCTTGCTGCTTTCAATAATTTTCCTTTGTCTTTAATTTTTGCCAATTTGATTACTATGTGTCTCAGCGTGTTTCTCCTTGGGTTTATCCTGTATGGGACTGTCTGCACTTCCTGGACTTGGGTGGCTATTTCCTTTCCCATGTTAGGGAAGTTTTTGACTATAGTCTCTTCAAATATTTTCTCGGGTCCTTTCTCTCTCTCTTCTCCTTCTGGGACCCCTATAATGCGAATGTTGTTGTGTTTAATGTTGTCCCAGAGGTGTCTTAGGCTGTCTTCATTTCTTTTCATTCTTTTTTCTTTATTCTCTTCCACAGCAGTGAATTCCACCATTCTGTCTTCCAGGTCACTTATCTGTTCTTCTGCCTCAGTTATTCTGCTATTGATTCCTTCTAATATGGTTTTCATTTCAGTTATTGTGTTGTTCATCTCTGTTTGTTTGTTCTTTAATTCTTCTAGATCTTTGTTAAACATTTCTTGCATCTTCTCGATCTTTGTCTCATTCTTTTTCAGAGGTCCTGGATCATCTTCACTATCATTATTCTGAATTCTTTTTCTGGAAGGTTTCCTATCACCACTTCATTTAGTTGTTTTTCTGGGGTTTTATCTTGTTCCTTCATCTGGTACATAGCCCTCTGCCTTTTCATCTTGTCTATCTTTCTGTGAATGTGGTTTTTGTTCCACAGGCTGCAGGATTGTAGCTCTTCTTGCTTCTGCTGTCTGCCCTTTGGTGGATGAGGCTATCTAAGAGGCTTGTGCAAGTTTCCTGATGGCCAGGACTGGTGGTGGGTACAGCTGGCTGTTGCTTTGGTGGGCAGAGCTCAGTAAAACTTTAATCCACTTGTCTGCTGATGGTTGGGGCTGGGTTCCCTCCCTGTTGGTTGTTTGGCCTGAGGCAACCCAATACTGGAGCCTACCTGGGCTCTTTGGTGGGGCTAATGGTGGACTCTGGGAGGGCTCACGCCAAGGAGTACTTCCCAGAACTTCTGCTGCCAGTGTCCTTGTCCTCACCGTGAGACACAGCCAACCCCCGCCTATGCAGGAGACCCTCCAACACTAGCAGGTAGGTCTGGTTCAGTCTCCTATGGGGTCACTGCTCCTTCCCCTGGGTCCCGATGCGCACACTACTTTGTGTGTGCCCTCCAAAAGTGGAGTCTCTGTTTCCCCCAGTCCTGTCGAAGTCCTGTAATCAAATCTCGCGTGCCTTCAATGTCTGATTCTCTAGGAATTCCTCCTCCTGTTGCTGGACCCCCAGATTGGGAAGCCTGACGGGGGGCTCAGAACCTTCACTCCAGTGGGTGGACTTCTGTGGTATAAGTGTTCTCCAGTTTTTGAGTCACCCACCCAGCAGTTATGGGATTTGATTTTATTGTGATTGCGCCCTTCCTACCGTCTCATTGTGGCTTCTCCTTTGTCTTTGGATGTGGGGTATCTTTTTTGGTGAGTTCCAGTGTCTTCCTGTCGATGATTGTTCAGCAGTTAGTTGTGATTCTGGTGTTCTTGCAAGAGGGAGTGAGAGCACGTCCTTCTACTCATTGTCTCCTCTTTTAAAGCCTAGTTCATGGATTTTTTTCACATTAATACATTCCATCATTTCTATTTTGCAAATGTTTTCACATTATTATTTTACCACATATATTTACCCCCACAACAACCAAGTTCATACTGAGGGATATAGAAAATATGAGGTCACTCAGTAAAGAGCAAAAATATTACAAGAATTTGAGTATTTTGATTCCAAGCTTAGAATTCATTTAATTTTCATCTGTACATGCATTCATTTTCTGTTGCTGTGTAACAAACTACCACAAACTGTCCCTGTTTGTGGTATCACAGTTTCCTTGAGTCAGGAGTCTAGGCATGGCTTAGCTGGGTCTTCTTCTCAGGGTCTCACAAGGCTGCAACCTAGGTTTCAGCTGGACTGCATTCTCATCTGGAACTCGAGTTCCTCTTCTAAGCTCACTGTTGTTGGCAGAATTCAGTTCCTTGCAGCTGTAGGTCTGAGACCCTCAGCTCCTAGAGGCTGTCCTTCTCCAAATGTGAGTGGCTAAGCAGTTTGAAAAACAGTATTTGCTTCTTCAAGGCCATCACGACAGTGTTTCTCTTTAGGCAGGGCCCAAACCCCATTTTAAGAGTTTCTATCTGATTAAGTTGGTCCTTTGGAAAAACTCACTCTCCCTCCTGTGTGTTTCTCCTTTGCTCTTACACTACTTCACACTCACAAAACTTCTCGGACACCAGCTGGGTGTCCTACAATTTAACTCAGTTCTGACACTGTCTCCCTGAAGATAGACTCAGGTCCCACATGTAAAAGGTTCAGTCCCTCAAGAATAACCCTGCCCCCACTTCAGATGCCAGTTGAAAGTCCAGGATGTCACCTGTGCTTCTGACCGACAGACTATAAATCAGTTTCCCACAACCTCCTCCTTGAGTTTGATTAATTCACTAGAGTGGCTCACAGAACTCAGAGAAACATTTTACTTACCAGATTATCAGTTTATTATAAAAGGTATAAATCAGGAACAGCCAAATAGAAGAGATTGATAGGGCAAGATGTGGGGAACGGGCATGGAGCTTCCATCCTCTCTCTCCAGACCACCACTGTCCCAGCACCTCCACGTGTTCACCAACCTGGAAGCTGTCTGAACCCTGCTCTTTTGGGGTTTTATGGAGGCTTCGTTACATGGACTTGCTTGATTAAATCATTGGCCATTGGTGATTGAACTCAATCTCCAGCCCATCTTCCCTCCCCGGAGGTCCAGAGGTCTGGGATGAGGCTGAAAGTTCCCACTCTCTAATCACATGATTTTTTCCCTTGGCAACCAGTCCCCATCCTTAGGTGCTTTCCAAAAGTCACCTCATTAACACAACAAAAGATACTTTATAACTCTCATCACTTAGGAAATTCCAAGTGTTTTAGGAGCTCTGTGCCAGGAATGGGGACAAAAACCAAATATATATGTCTTATTATAAATCACAATATCATAGTCAGGTGCACCCAGGATAATCTATCTCCCTTTTGATTAATTCAAAATCAACTGATTAGGGATCTTAATTACATCTGAAATATCCCTCCTCCTTTGCCATATGATATAATACCATCACAGGACTCATATTCCAATACCCCTGCCATGTTCTGTTGGCTAGAAACAAGTCTCAGGTTTCACCCCAATGCAAGGGGAGATTACAAAAGGATGTGACTCATTGGGGGGTCACCCTAGAGTATGTCCAACACAGGAGGTAAATAAATAAAATGTTGAACCACTAGAAAAACAAAACTGAAACGTTCACTATGCATGATGTTGTCCATGTTGCAGATTAGCAACTTGAAGGAGAACATGGTATATCAGTTCCAAGTGGCAGCCATGAACATCGCTGGCTTGGGAGCACCCTCGGCAGTAAGCGCAAGCTTCAAATGTGAAGAGTGGACCATTGCTGTTCCAGGTAAACCAGGAAGACCATGTCTCAGCACTGAGGCTCAGAGTTTCTTCCAATGGAACCTACAACCTGGAACTAAATTTAAGTGCTACATATACAGCTTCTAAGGGAGACAAATTCTCTCAGCCCCTTGTGTTTACGTTAAATATTTCTACAGTACTATGAAACAATAGGTACCAATATAAAACTGAGTATAAATTTCTTATATTCCAAATAAATCCTAGAGCCCCCATAGCTCAGCCTCTGCATGGAGTAGGATGGACGGAAGCACACAGCTTGAATGCCACTTGATTATTTAAAAGGAATTCTAATCTTTGCTTGTCTTCTTCAAGGCCATTAAAGGGCATCCAATTCACATGCCCCAGCAAAATTTCTCAAAAATGTCTTCTGGCACTCCCGAGTTGTGCATTCTCCCACTGCTCTGGAGCATCTCATTTATCAGCCTCCCTCCCCCGTCTCCTCAGCCCCAGCCTCTGTGGCCTCCTTCCTATGGTCTCCTCCTCCCTTGCTCCCAGCTCTTCACTGTACATACAGGGGACCTAACATGCCTGCCTAGGGCTTAAGTCCTGGCCTCCCGCCTCTTATATCTCTCCACTTATCTCTCCAGTCCTTTCTCTCTATGTCAACTTTTTCCCAACTCTGCATCACAACAAAGATCCTGGAACCGGACTGGAAATGCTCTCCTTTGGATGTTGTCATAGAGGGTGGTTGACAGGGCAGGGATGAAAGTGGGGAGAAGCCAGAAACATTTACCTATGCTTTTAACTCTTACACAGCTACAACAGTGAACAAATGTAAAGACTGAATACTAACAAATTTACTAAGTCATTAAGAGTCAGACTAGCAGCTTAGTCAGTGGATGGATTTTTTTTGTTTTGCTTTTTGTTTTTTTAATTTTTGACCTCACCACATGGCATGGGGGGCCTTAATTCCCCGACCAGGGATTGAACCTGCACCCCCTGCATTGGAAGGTGGAGTCTTAACCACTGGACTGCCAGGGAAGTCCCTAGTGGATGGTTTTCTTGTGCTTCCAATGGCACTAACTTCAAAGACCCAAATACTTCAGTGCCACAGAATGACTAAATTCTCCCACCTGGGTTGGATATTCAGCTTGTATAACAACTGCTACGGCACTGACTCCAACCACGTTAGAACACCAGGCCACACTGGGCACACTGGGTGGACCCAGCCATGCCCCCAGTGCCACCCGCTTCCTCTATTTGAAACCTTAGTGCCTTTGGAGAACCATCTTTTTTGCCTTCACTTAGTGAGCGTCCATCTGCATCACATCTCTATCAGGTGTGAATAAAAAGATTACAAGAGAAACTCAAGAGAAGTTCAAGAGTTCACTCACCTTCAGTTAATACAAGAGGCAAACACACTGGCTTTCCTTTCGCCTTCTTGAAGCCGGCGATATTTCTTAAGTTCTTTCTGCCACCTACACAAAAGTGGGTCTGTTTTTAAATTCTTGCAATTCCTGAATAAAGTTAAAATGTGAATGACCAGGGACCAAGAATTTCTGAGCAGACCTGTGGAAAATGGTTTGATAGACAGAGATATAGTTAGCAAAAGAGGTTGCAGGGTGAGTGCTCCCAACTCAGAGGAGAAGTGAACGGGGCAGTCCTCCACCCCCACGGCCTCTCTTTTCCCAGATTCACCCTTGACTCACTGAGAAGTGTTGGGCAAGCCATGAATCAAGAAAGCTTGATGATAGGTGAGAGCATTTAGGACATTTTGTCGGATGAAGAAACAGACTCATGTTAAATGATACCCAGGAGGTCACACAGGTAATAAGTGGCAGTTAGGGTTGGAAACTAGGTCTGCTCATTCCAAGACACGAGGGGGTAGGAAGCAGCAGCACAGTGGTCCTTCTCTGGAAGAAAGGGCTGGTGCTACCTGTTTGGATGCCTCTCTGGCTCCTAAGGATGACACAGGACAATGGTCATAAAAGCCCTTTGCAAAACAGAGCACTCCACACCAGGGTAAGGTACTGGTGTTATTTAAACCTATTTCCACAGAAGGCATCATCAGGAGACAAGGATGACTCATTGCCAGTGACCAGTAAGCTGAGGTAAAGGGCCCATAAAACACTGAGTGATCAATTGCAAAATGCCAAAGCATAGCACGATGGAGTCTGCGCTTGCAGTTGGCTCTCGGGCCACTGTGAGTCAGTTCAGGTGCTTTTGATTGGTTGGTTAGAAACCAGTTGTTATTTAAAAAAAAAAAAAAAAAAGGAAAGAGAAAAGAAAATAAAGGGACTTCCCTGGTGGCGCAGTGGTTAAGAATCCGCCTGCCAATGCAGGAGACACGGGTTCGAGCCCTGGTCCGGGAAGATGCCATATGCCGCAGAGCAACTAAGCCTGTGTGCCACAACTACTGAGCCTGCGCTCTAGAGCCCGCGAGCCACAACTACTGCAGCCCGCGTGCCTAGAGCCTGTGCTCTGTAACAAAGAGAAGCCACCGCAATGAGAAGCCTGAACACCGCAATGAGAAAAGAGTAGCCCCCGCTCGCCGCAACTAGAGAAAGCCCGCGCACAGCAACGAAGACCCAACACAGCCAATAAATAAATAAATAAATTTAAATAAATAAATAAATAAAGTGCAAATCTGACTATATCCTTTAAAAAAAAAAAGAAAGAAATAAATAACTATATCACCTTCATAGCAGCTGGTAGTCATGCAAAGATGCAGACCATCAGTGAGTAGATGGGACTCGCCCAAGAGTGCAAATAACACACACAGGAAGTATTTGGCTTCCTTCCTGAGCAGGTTGATCAAGTTCCTTGGCGTCTCTGAGCTTTCTGTTAATTGTCTTAGGGATGGGTGAGATAAAAGAATGTAAAGTACCTGATAGGGTTTAGCATAGATTCAGGGCCCATCTGATTGATTGTATTTGTTTTGGTGGAAGTTCTTTGTAACCACAATTGTAGTTTGTTTTTACCCCTATATGGGATATATGCTTTACGGGAAAGATATCCCTCCAGTGAGGGAGGGATATATATTTTGCAATATATATATTTTTCTATATTCATAAGCCATCAAAGAGAGTTGCTTTCTTCGTCATAATTGAGATTCGGGGGCATTTTCAGATTGTCATCCAAAAATAATCTGAAACTGAATCTGCAACCAAATTAAACTGTTCTGATAAAAGGTGAGGAACACAGGCCTGAGGACAGCCTGAGGGCAAGCCTTCATCCAGCCGCTGGAGGGCACCTTGAACTGGCCTTACCCACTTGCTGCCCGTAAAGGGTCTTAATAGGCTGATACAGAGCTGTTGAGGAAACTTGATATGAAATGAGTACAGAATACCTGTTTCCATGGGAGTAGTAGATTTTACAAAAGAAGAACACCAGCATCAGATTCAGCTTTAAGACCTTAAATGTGGTTCTAGGTTTACACACATTGGAGTTTTCTTATCTCCATTATGATTGTTACGCATCAGTCTCTCTTTCCCTCTCAGGACCACCGCACAGTCTCAAGTACAGTGAAGTCAGGAAAACCTCCCTGGTTCTGCAGTGGAAGCCTCCGATCCACTCAGGACGGACTCCGGTCACTGGCTACTTTGTGGACGTGAAGGAGGCCAGTGCCAAAGAGGACCAGTGGCGAGGACTCAATGAGGCGGCTCTGAAAAACACATACCTGAAGGTAAGAGGATGCTCACTGTCTGAGAAAATCTTTTTTTTTTTTTTTTTAAAGAAAAAAGGTTCTTCTAACGAGGTTAACTTTAAAGTCAGTGAGATAAAGCAGAGCATCTCGGCGTTGGTCTGTGTCATGTGTTGGGATCCTGGTAGGATTCCATTTGGCAGTGGGTGAGGTTTTGGGGATGTTTCTGATGCTTAAAACAATTTGCTTGTAATTTGACCCAAATCCCTTTGCCTGGCTTTAGAAAATATCCCTCCTCCCTCTTCTATCCCTCCTCGCCTCCACTTACCCACCTCACATTTTTGCTACTCACAGTCTTAAGATGTTACCATCTCCAAAAGGTGACTTTCTCATTCCTACCTCGAATTTTTTTGAAGGTGGTTTTTGATTTGAGGGTGTTATTTCCATAGAGTTCACGCCTGTAAGCCTTTAACTGCTGATCCTTTTGAGTCGTGGTCGGCCTTACCTCCCCTGCCCCCTCACCCCTGTGCTCACGTGAGCTCTCAGGGGCCAGAGGAATGAGTTGCCTCAACTCTTTTTTTTTTTTTTTTAAAGGAATTCCTTTATTTTTATTATTTATTTATTTATTTATTTATTTTTGGCTGTGTTGGGTCTTCATTTCTGTGCAAGGGCTTTCTCTAGTTGTGGCAAGCGGGGGCCACTCTTCATTGCGGTGCGCGGGCCTCTCACTATCGTGGCCTCTTTTGTTGCAGAGCACAAGCTCCAGACGCGCAGGCTCAGTAGTTGTGGCTCACGGGCCTAGTTGCTCCGCGGCATGTGGGATCTTCCCAGACCAGGGCTCGAACCCGTGTCCCCTGCATTGGCAGGCAGATTCTCAACCACTGCGCCACCAGGGAAGCCCTGCCTCAACTCTTGACCTTGTCCTCACCCTTCTCCATGTCACTGCCTTCCAGGTTCCTCTAGAGTGTTCCAACTGAACCAGTTTCTAACTCTATCTGCCAGAGACTGTTCTGCTGTAGCCACTGACTCTCTCACTAGTACCAAATGGAGATCTCAAAAGAATGTTTCCCCCTATTGTCAGCAGTGGCATCTGGAGACCCTGAATCCACAATAAGGCCGCAGAAACTGTGGGGAATATGACTCCAGTTCTTGTTACGTACAATGAAGTGTGACTGTATGACCACAGTCAAACAGAAAGCTGTACAGTGCATTCAGTGTGCAGCCTTATCTGTTGGCAGAATATGCCACCATCCAGGGCGTGGGCCTTGGAGGATTTTCAGAGTATACCTGGTTTAAGAGATTTCTCTTGTCAACCTGCCACTAAAGTCCATACCATTTGTCAGCCCCTCTCTGGGGTTAAGGCAGCCACTCTCTGGGGTCCCTATAAAAAAATGTAAATGTACCCTCCAGGAGAGATGACCCTTAAACCATTACATCCAACATGCCATTAACTCAGCTTCGCACGTGCCAGTAAACTCTCCAGCCCCTTACAAAACCATGAGGAGATAAGGAAGGTCACATTTTTGGGGGAAGAGAAAAGGTCAAGGAAGGTTTGGAGCCTAGGATGCTGTTTGGCTGTCCAGAGAAGTCAGGAGGCCTCTAGATACAAAGACATCCCCAAAGGCCAGTGTAAAACAAAGGTTGGACACATCCTAGATGGTGGTGGTGTGTGCTTATGACCAGCATGACTTCCAAATCCTCCATCTGCCATAGCACAGGATCCCAGGAGCCCGACTCACGGGAAACCAAGTGAAAGTGAGAAGCCAAGCAAAGGGGACCAAGAGCCCAGGAAAATGAGTAGGAAGAGAAAATAATGGAGTTTAAACACATCAAAGAGTGGTTAATGTCACTCATTTTTTTAAAAAAGAAGAAGAAGAAAGGCAAATTTAGGGGAAAGAGAGAGACTGAGGTTGAGTGCCCCTCACAAACCAGGAGACAAACTTCCTGTAAGGAAATGACCTTAGAGTTTGGCCACAATTTTTAAAGCAAAAATAGAATTACTGATTTTTCTGATTATAAAACAGATGCACGCTTATGATGACAAATTCAAACAGTAAAGGCATAAAGAAGAAAAGTAGAGATGTCCTATAGTCCCCATACCCATTTTGATGTGGAGTCACTTTTCCAGATGTTTCATATTCAGAAAAGTTTCAGCCCTGAAATGGAGAAAAAATGTGCATGTTAAAAAGTTTAATCTGTCCAATTTAAGTGAGGAAAGGACATATAGCTCCAGGAACAGGAGATTTTAGCACCATGGCACTGGAACATAATGGCCTAACTGGTTTCTGCCAGACACACACCCATTCACGTTAGCACTGAGTGTCTAGGGGTTCCTAGAGAGAGTGAAAGATGCATTACTATCCACCAAAAGGTTTAACCAACAGAGCTCATGCTTCCTTTTTGATTGGTAATTACAATCTGCTGAGACAATGTGGTGAGAGGGACTGAATAATTGGAAGGGGTGGGGGATATAGATTATGCATCTCTAGTGCTTTAAGCCAGCAGTCATTGCCCCTGCGGTGATGGAAGAGTGGAGGGGTGTGCCTGTCACCTCAGTGACTAGACACTAGGATGTGGATTCACTTCCTGTGCCGTGTTGGCAGAAATCTGACTCACAGCCGCATATTACCTAAGTGGCAGGTGCAGATGTGGCAGGTACCTGGCAGTTGGTCTATTTTTATCACAACAAGGAAATGTTTCTGTTCCTTTCTGTAGATCCACAGTTGCCTGGCATTATTTCTAAGTATAGAATTTAAATACATCAAACTCTTATGCATTTAGCCTGTGCCTAAATTCATTTACGGATTAAAATTCATTTCAAAAATCCATTAGCTCCAGTGAAAGCTATCACTATATAAGTAGTGACATTCTGTTACCATAAACACAATACAATTAAATAATTAGATTAAAAACCCAACAATTTAATACATAGCTCATCTAAGTACATGGTCACAAACACTTCGCTTAGTTGAATAAGTATATTCTAGCTTTGTTTGATTTAAATCCCATTTTGGCTGTTAATCTCCATCACAACACTATGGGAAAAAATTGTGCTCTTTGTGTGTAATAAACTCCTTCTTAAAATACAATATAGCTTTTAAAAGTCACATGTTCTAAAAAGGAAAAGATAATTTTTGTAAAATATTGACAGTATTTGTAATACTAATGAGACTGTGCTGAACCCAAAGAAAGTCACAAAAAATTATGAAGTGGGACTGTCGTATAAAAACATATATGTTTTTTACTTCTCTTATGCTCTTGTAACTCTAGCTTGGTGGCACACATATAATATAGGTCCTCAGCAAACATCTTCTTGATGATTGAAAATGTGAGGATTTGGAATTTGAATATATTTGACTATTCACAAATTACTAAAATTCACAATCATGTTAATTGCTTGTCTGTTTATTTATTTATTTATTTTTAAAGATTTTTATCGTTTTAAAAAAATTTATTTATTTATGTATTTATTTTTGGTTGCGTTGGGTCTTCATTGCTGTGCGTGGGCTTTCTCTAGTTGCAGTGAGCGGGGGCTACTCTTCATTGCAGTGCACAGGCTTCTCATTGTGGTGGCTTCTCTTGTTGCAGAGCACGGGCTCTAGGTGCACGGGCTTCAGTAGTTGTGGCTTGCAGTCTCAGTAGTTGTGGCTTGCGGGCTCCAGAGTGCAGGCTCAGTAGTTGTGGAGCACGGGCTCAGTTGCTCCGCGGCATGTGGGATCCTCCCGGACCAGGGCTCAAACCCGCATCCCCTGCATTGGCAGGCGGATTCCCAACCACTGTGCCATCAGAGAAGTCCCTGCTTGTCTGTTTAGTGAGAAATAGCTGTATTATATTTATAGGGACAATTTTTGTTTGTTTTTGTTCTAGTGCTTTAACGTGCTTTTAAACAAATGGAAAGTGATCCATGATCTGTGATCTGTGCTTGTAATTCCCCTCTCTTGTCAGAAATTTTATCTGAAATTATTCATGGAATGTCTCAAAAGGATCAGGAAAAAAAGGGCAGCATATAAGCTCTTCTGAGCACTTTGTAATTTGTCTTTTGATCAAAGAATAAGGTGGCTAACTCCTTTACAGCATACCTGTATCAGTCTTCTGTTTCTGATGCTGGTGGCCATTAAATTATCTAAAAAAGAAACAGCATCTGAGTTTCAAGGGATCTTGGGAATGTCTACTTACACATGGTCCAGAGAGAAGAAAGTCTTAGCTGAAGCCACACACAGTCTTTGACAGAATGAAGTTCAGAACCCAAGTCCTGTGCCCTTTGTGCTGTATAATTGAATCGCCACCACAGAGGAAGGGCACTTCTGTTCAAATGACACAAAGCACCCATCACTTCTATACCTGCTTCTTCCAGGTGCAAGGCCTCAAAGAGGGTGTCAGCTATGTGTTCCGAGCCCGAGCCGTAAACCAGGCAGGTGTCGGGAAGCCGTCTGACCTTGCTGGGCCTGTTGTGGCAGAAACCCGTCCAGGTGGGCTTTTACTTTTTCGTTAATCTCATCTGTGTAAGATACCTTACTTCTATACTTTTCCTCATTTTCAAAATCATCACTGTATGCTAGCCGAATGATAGATAAGTATGACCGTAGGACATGACAATCATTTACCCCATCACAGGACCTTAGGGCAGGGGTGAGCCAGGTTTGAAGTGGTCCAGGGCTACTCTGGTTCATACTTAAAAACAGGGAAGTTCTTGATCAAATTATGCTTCCTGGACCAACTGTTTAAAGCATACATTCCTGGGACATTATTCCTATTATACTATGGCCATTAATTCCCACAAGAATATTTTCCCATCACAGAGGAAGCTGGAACAGCCCAGGTAGCAAGCATGACCTGTAAACAAAAGTAGGATTTATATAATTGTAGCTACTAAATTAAACCAGGGGACAGAAAACTTTTTCTGTGAAGGGCCAGATAGTAAATATTTTCAACTCTACGGTTATATGGTCCCTGTAACAATCCTCAACTCTGCTGTGGCACAAAAGCAGCCACAGACAATACATAAATTAGTGAGCATGGCTATGTGCCAATAAAACTTCATTGTGCTTGATATATGCATTATGTAATATGATACATTACATGCATTATGAAATTTGAATTATAACTAGTTTTCAGGTCTTGAAATATTAATCTTCTTTTTATTTTTAAAACCTGTTTAAAAATGTAAAAACCATTCTTAGCTTGCAGGCCGTACAAAAAGAGGCAATGGGCCAGATTTAGCCCACAAGCCATAGTTTGCTGACCCCTGGATTAAACTAACAGCGGTCCTAATTGAATGATCTATAGAGTTGAGGCAGCCTCACTTCCCAGTTTCAAGATGCCATGATTGGACTAGGAAAGACAGTCTTTCCCCTTGTTATGTGAACAAAGTTTACAGTGTTCACTGTGCAAATAGTTTCAGATCACTATATAATAATTTTGTCATTTAATCTCCTTTTCAAAGTTATAAATTTTAGTTCATTAAAGTTGCATGAAAGAAATCACTGGAAATGAGAGAGGATTAAAAAAAAGTATTAACCAGTTATTTTAAGTTTATATTCATTCTAGTCCAAGCACTCTCACTTTAATCCATTCCTATTTTCAGACTGAAATACAGAGCAGATATATAATGTAATATTTGTTTTTATGATGAGAAAAGAATGTAAACATAGAAAACTCTGCTCTCACGTCATGCTGCTTGAAAAGAATATCTAATGTATCCTTTGAGGAAGTACCTGCCCCTTTCATCCTATTACTTCATAAACTGCTTTCATCTACTCCTGTAACTACCCTCTAGCACTGGGTACGACAGAAGTGACCTTCTTGTACCAAAGTGTGGTAGGTGTGTCTGGACAGAGTGCCATACCTCATATAAGTACTCTTTGCAAAACTTCATGAGAAAATAGAAAAATGCTAGGGACCCAAATGCCGGGTAAAAGGTGACACACGAAGACATGAGGACACACATTCCTATAGAAATCAGACCCTTCAGGTGCCAACTGTGCAGATATATAGGGTGCCAATAGATATGCAGAAGAGCCCAACTGTGAGGCTGCCCTTGTAAGAACATTTAGATTATTACACGAATAAACTATCTAGTCATTTATAGGTTAAAAGCACCCTTTAAGCAGTGGAACCCAAATCTGATTGACTAAAGAAAGCTTAAATTGATTTCCTGTTTTCTCATCAATAACCCTTGGAATGGCAGGTGGCCAGTCAGGATGTTAGTCAAGCCACCACGGTGGAAACTTTACCATCAGAAAGGAGTCTGCTGGTGAGCTTCTGGGGGAGAGTTTTGTTTCACTGGTTTGGAACAAGGCACCCAAAGTCATTCTGTGGCCATTCCATTCCCAGAATATAACTACAAACAGCAGCTGCAGACTAAACAGCAGCAGATTAACCCGCTCAGGAACCACTGGCTCAAGCCTAGGAAAAAATCCTGGGAGGCACAGAGTCAAGATGCTTGACTTGAAGCATCACCATGAAGGAGCCCAAACCCAGGACACTGGGGCTTGTTCCATATGCAACAGACACATTCATTCCTGCACCACGTGTTTCCTGAACACCTGCTTCATGCCAGGTGCTGTGTGGGCACCACGAGTAATGTGACATTGTCACCGCCCACTGGGCTTATGAGCTAGTGGAAAAACAGTTTACAGCACAGCATGATGAGAGCTTAGAGGTTCACAAAATATTTCCCATAGATGAATAGGCTATAAACAGGTGTTAAGGCTTCAAAAATCCCTGTAAAAACTTGTATGTAGCCTAAGGTTGTCTGTATTTATTAACTTTATTAAATACCAATATATTACTTTTAACCATGTATTTATTTTATGCTAAAATGTTTGGGGCCGGGGTTGGGGGGGGATGGGATCTGTTATCAGTTTCAAGGTTTGGAACGTGAAACTTGGATTGCTATTTCAGAAGAACAACTCCTTTTGGAACACATTACTAAAATTTCAGATAGAGAATAAAGCTTATCATGTATCAGCAAACCTCAAATACACCTAACAAGATACCTCAAGCGCAATTTGAATTCCAGTTAAAAGTTAACCTAATCCACTGGGGTTGGTAGGGTGACTGGTCTCCCTTTGAAGTTGACGAAAATGCCAGCAGATGTAGCTCAGCCACTACTGCAAAGTCTGATCGTGCTGGTAATGAGGATCAAAATGGACTAAGTGTGCCGTGCCTTACCAAGAAATCTAGTAGCTAAACAAGCCTGTAAGAAGAATAAGCTGGAAAATATTTAGAGTAGATTTGTTGGTACATGAGAGGCACTTCTAGTCTTGATATTTGATACTTTTCAAACAGTATCTATGTTGATTGTATCAGGTCTGGGCTGTAGGTGGAGACAAGGTGAACCAGATCAGACGGGAGGCAAGAGAGAGACCTGCCAAGGTGTGGCAGGTGATCTGGAGGGCAACAAATACCTGGCAGAACAGGCTGCAGGTGTTCTTACCAGAGACCCAGCAGCAGGCAGGAGAACTGAGGTGAGGAGCAGGAGAACCCAGACCCAGGCAGAGTCCCGAGCAGGAACTGAGTTATTGGAAGTTAGGACTTCTCACCAAGAGCAAGGCAGGTTAGAAGAACGGAGCTCCAGAAGGAATAATGAGCTGGGATTGAGTTGACAACCTACTAACCAATCCCAGTTCCTGAAAATTGATCGGTTATAAAACCTGGTAGGGCTGAGAATGCTCAGTGGCCTTGAGGTGGAGCTTTGAAGGATTCTGAAGCAGGAAGCCAGGCTATTAAAGATTAGCTCAACTGGCTAATTTAGAAAACTTCACTTGTATTTGCTCACTATCTGCTCTCTTTCACCCATTAGCAAAGTAGTTTTCAACCTTGACAGTACATTGCATTAGAATCATGCCAGGAACTTTTTGAAAATACTGACTCCAGTCTAGACTACTCCAGACCAATTAAATCAGAGTCTCCAGGACTGAGCCTGGGCATAGGGTCATTTTTGTTTGTTTGTTTAGCTCCTTGGGTAATTCAAGTATGAAATTCAAGGTTTGTGAACTGTGCATTAGATTGTGGGCTCCTTCAAAATAGGAACTTTGTTTTCTCTCTGTATGTCGATAGCCTAGTACCTGGTGTATAGATGAAAAAAATAATGAATGGCTACCATGTTTTGGCGAGAGAGTGTGACTCTGTTTTGCAGCCACAGCGTGTAAACCTAACCCTAGTATCTCGTAATGAGTGCCCTGGTTATGAAGGGTGAGTTGGGAGAGGCCCAGTGGAGGCCCTGATGTAGCACCAGGACCGCTGGTGGGTCAGCCAGCGGTCCTGTCTTCCACATAGGGGACCTCAGCGTTACACGCAGCCGATTACGTTTGTTCACTTCTGTCTGCTTCTGTTCTGTCCCACTCACCGGTTTTTTTAAACACCAAACACACACACACACACACACACACTCACACACACCATGGAGAAGGACAAAGAATAAAACTTATAAAAGTGACCTATTAATGCAGATATAAAAGGCTAAATTATATGAGAAAATTCTCACATCAGATTATGAAATGTGTGGGAAGATGAATTCCCACTTTTAAATTTTATCTTTTTTTAAAATCATTATTTGGAAGGGAGAGAAAAGTGGGCTGGAGTTAATTTCCAAAAAGTTCATTTTAGCCCTGAGCCGTACTTTAACCCATTCACTTACTGGGGGTAGTGGCAAGCCTGGAGGGACCATTAAAATGCCATTCCACGCAATCCAGTATTCCTCTAGGTCCTCATTAAGGATTTGTTTAGGGTTGGGGCAGCTGACTAGAGACAACTCTTCTTAATTCCTTTTCAGACCAGAATTATCTCCTTCATTTTCTATAGCCAAATCTCCTCTGCTCTTAACTGAATTCTTCATATTCTTGAATAGATTCAAAGGTTGTTTTTGAGAAAAATCTAAGTCCTGACAAACTTTGGTCCACTTTCCCAGCTCAACTCTGTGGGAAAGTGAGATGGCCTTTCATCTAGATGAGAATATCTGTAGGGATTCCATTACTTTGACAGCAGAACATCAAACTTGCTGCCTGCCTGTTAAATATCGGAACCATTCTGCTCATGTTTTAGTCAAATTTAGTGAATGTGTCTCTTTAGACATTTATGAGTTCAACCATGGATTGACAGCAGCTCAGTGCTTGGCAAAAACTCAGGCCGTGGGACATTCTAAAAAGAAAATTTGAGGGTGTTGTAGCTGCACCTCTTTCACTCTGACGTTGCACCAGGTTAATCTCCACAGGTGTAGCTGTGGACTAGCCTGGGGCCTCTTAGAAATGCTGTCATTACATTGCTCTTGGTTTTCCTAGAGCACTTATAAAAAGAATCATCCATTTCAATGTCATGTATCTTTTGTAAAATCTCACTAGAATTTTTTGCCCATGATGTATCCAGGATCCCTTCATTTAAGGAACGCCACTATTAATTCCTCTTAGATTTTAATATGTGGAAAAAATGTCCTTTCCAGATTAACATAATTACCTTCTTTATTACACAAAGAGGAATCTATGAATCTATGTATTTTCCAAAAATGACTTCCTCTATATATAAACCCAGAATGCAGGAAGAGTCTACCTTTTTTCCAAGGCAACTTCAATTCCATTTCCCATTACAGGTATTATTATAAAATACTTGGTCTACTAAGTCACTGTTTAAAAACACTTTTATTCAAAGAACTATGTTAACCAATTAATTAAAGCTGAACAGTAACCGAAGGCTTTGAATTTGAAAAGCCCTGTTGAAAGAGTATGAGAGCATTAGCATTGTAATTCATGTGACAAATAGGGAACAAGCTATAACTTGTTGCCATAATCATTTTAAGACAATAACCTTGTTTTATATTTATACAGTGATACTGTTGAAACTGTGTTCTTTCTTTGTAATAGTAAGTTATTTTGACTAAACATTATTTTCTAAAGAGAATTTTTGTGGAACGTAAGAAATATGCCTAGAAAAAAAAAAAAAGAAATATGCCTAGAAAACTAGTATTTGAATTATTTTCAGTAAATTTTACTTTTCAAAGTCTTGTGATTATGATCACTTTCAGAGTGACACTTTCAGCCAGTTGATAGCATCACTGTTTGTCAGGAAGGAGATCAAGCTTTAAATTCTGAGCATAAGTAGGAAACCCACTGCGACTAGAATGTTTTCTTTGTTGGTTTTTTTTTTTATCTTGTCTGTTTATCAAAATATTGGTGTTATGCTTAAGCTTTAATAAGACTAGTTGCAATAAAATAAACATTGCAATTCTAAACTGACATTTCTCATTTAAATCTGTTTTTTCAGTCCAGTGCCTGGCATGTGTAAATATGTATGGAAAATATGAAAGACAAAAGCCCTGCCCTTGTAGAATTTAACCCTGTTCTTGATAAAATAAACAACCAGTGCAACTTTTGAAAAACGAAAATTAATCAAATACTCATCTTAATGAGTATTTGATTTTTAAAACGGAAGTATGGAAGAGTTTTAATTTTTTTCCCCTTTATTTAAATAAATCAACAAATAGCACCCATCATAGCCACAATTATGTGAGCATAAATTGAGGAAATGTTCATGCCTCTCTTTTATCCACTACAGGTATTGTCTACCATGTCCTGATTTGATATGATTAATCAAGAAAAGCTGCACAGATGAGCACAACTCTCTCAGATACTAGTTGACTTTACATCTAATCCCTACTTTTTATTTTGCCCCTCCAGGCAATTACTTAATTTCAAATCACAAATTTTGATCTAAGACTTTCAAGAAATGCCATGTTGTTTTCTAAAAGTATAAATTATTACATTTGTTTACATTAGAACCCAGCTACAAAGTAATGATGTAAAACTCATAGGTTAAAGTGGAAACACACGTATTGCCTGGGACTTAAAAATAACATCTTTTGTTTCATTTCATACTGTCACAAAAGATCTCCAAGTACTTTACAAAAATGAATTGTCCAGAATAATTCAGTGAGGCAGCTCTATATCCTTCTCTTAATAGCTGAGGCAATTGAGACAGCAACTAAGCAGGGTTTTTCTATTCTCTAAGTTGCATGGGTTTGGGACCAAATCTGGTCATTCAGAAACCTGAAAAAAGTATTGTTTTAAATACCCAGTAGTTCCATTTACCTGAGAATTTACTGCTAGAGCATCAATTATTTAAAATTTCATTCTAAGACTCTTTGATGAAAATTCTCATAAAATAGATTACACACTTCAGTACCCACCTTTCATACTTCTTGGATGCAATATACTTAATCTCATTTACCTTTTTCTGTATGACTCAGAACCACAAGTATCCACCTTATTTATTGCCCAGTGTTACAATACAGTGATGTCTTATGGGGTGAGGGGCTGTTTGTCCCTCTACTAAATAATGTCTTTGTGCCTGCTTTTTAGTTTTCTGCTTCCTCTCCTGCTGTCATTTTCCTGATGATAGTAGCTTCTTACTTTCCTCTCTTTTTGGGTTTAATCTACTGAGAGAAACTGACCAACTAAGCTTGTTAGAATCATCTCAAGCTAAGTAGAGATTCCAAGTGACGGTCTATGGAATTCACCAGTGAGTGTTCAGGAATACTAGTGCGTGGACTTTGTCACATCAGCACTGGCTCTTAGAGACTTGTTTTCATTACTTCTTGGTCTTGGGCAAGATTCCAAATGAGTGAAGTGTTACGGTACAAAGGTTATCCATGTAATTGAGAGAAAAGCCAAGCTAATTATATTCTTCATATGCTTTCCGTTTTATGACTCCTTTGTAGAAAAGTCAAATCTTTCACTTTAGTAAAAATCAAGATTCTTAAGCTAAGCAATATTTTTTCTGCTGTCAACTTAAGTCATACCTCCAACATAATAAACAGCAGGCATATGGATGATTCACTTCCTTTTTAAAGAGATTACAAATAACCCAATGAATGACTAATATGAACAATCTGTCATGCCTCCAAAATAGATATTATGTAAATAGCAAGAAAGGTTTAGTCAACTTCATTACTTCTCCTTTCCTCTTTATAACAATACAGATATTCAGAAGATTTTCCATTTATACCCTCTGTGATTCAGTTATGCTAGCTGTGTATTATAATACCATCTAAACCTCAGCATTCTTAGGTGTCAGTCTTTTCTTAAATAACTTGTTCGTTATTTGTTATACAACAATGTTATACATTAATCCTAATGTAAGGATTAGTCATGTGTTACTGGGAATAGAAATAAAACATGGTCTGTGACTTCCAATGGAGTAGACACAGCCCTTAAAAGTAATACATGGGGGACATTTCACTTAGGAAAAATTAAATCTTTAATTGATCTTTATTTCTGTTTATCTATATAGCCAAATGTGAAAATAACCCTTTATTTTTTAAAAAGTAATTTTTTAAAATCTCCTAGAATTAGTCTTCTCTAAGTTTTCTATGTGTTAAAAATCACTTTTTGGAGGTTTATAGTTGAAGCACACACTACTATCAATAAGGACACAAATTAGACCAACTGCCAGGCTTAGGATCCAACATCCTAATGTCACCAATCACTCTTTAGGCACTCGTTTTGTTTTGCCCTTCGCCTGGGAGGAGTCTTGCAATTGTTTTTCCCCTGACAAGTTTTATTGAATGATGCAATCTAGAAGAGAAAATCTTTCATCACTTGGGAAGTATTTACTGGAAGGTTTTTTTTTATATACTTTAAAAAAAATAAAGCTATACCTTTTTGAAATTAAATATATTTTTCCTAATGTATGGAAACAAACTAAGTATAGACTGGTAATTGAATGAATGGCAATTTGAGAAGAGCATTTTACCTTTTAAATTGGATTTAGGCAGAGATGTGAACATTTTATATACTATACACACTCTTTGAATTGCTATATTGAATGCAGATGTAATTTATTATAACCCTCAAAAAAACCCCTCAAAACATTAACTTATTATTTTCTTTTAAAATCCAAAAACCAATCTTGAAACATTTGAATCTCTTGAAATTCATTTCCATAAAGTTCAATAACAATCATTTCTAGGTTTCTGTTGTTCTAATCTAGAATGGCATCTTTAGATTGATTTATGATTACCTGATCAGCAGAACTTGTTTCCATGGAGTTTTTTTTTTCATTCTTAAATGATTTACAAACTTTGAACATGTGAATATAGGCAGTTCTTACTACCTCTACTTTCTCCCCTTCAATTTCCCTTTGGTTTCTTTATCTCTTATCTATCCTTTCTTGATGACTAGTTAGATATGGGTAATATTGAAGCAAAAGTCATGAATTAGGCCCTGATAAGGACCATTCAACTTTCCTTTCTCCCAAGGCTGCCTTGTCCTTCTTATTATGGTCAACATACTCCAGTAACTGTCCCACTGGTCACGTCAACCAATTTTCTTCAGCCCTGAACAAACAGTGCTGTCCATGGTGTTAGCACTACCTAAGAAACATGGTACATTCATTTAATTCTGTCACAACACAAAAGTTGAATTGTAGCAGGATTGTCAGTTGCAGCGAGCAGTTGGGGCTTTTCGCTTGCACAGGCTCAAGGCCCTGCTTTAAGACTACAGTAAAGGGGGGGCTTCCCTGGTGGCGCAGTGGTTGAGAATCTGCCTGCCAATGCAGGGGACACGGGTTCGAGCCCTGGTCTGGGAAGATCCCACATGCCGCGGAGCAGCTGGGCCCGTGAGCCACAATTACTGAGCCTGCGCGTCTGGAGCCTGTGCTCCGCAACAAGAGAGGCCGCGATAGTGAGAGGCCCGCGCACTGCGATGAAGAGTGGCCCCCACTTGCCACAACTAGAGAGAACCCTCGCACAGAAACGAAGACCCAACACAGCCATAAATAAAATAAATAAAATTTAAAAAAAAAAAAAAAAAAAAAGACTACAGTAAAGGATCCCAAGGTAAGGAATTCTTACTTGACTGACTTCTACCAGGAACTATCAGTGCCTTGTTTTTGATCTTCTAGGAACCAAAGAGGTGGTTGTAAATGTGGATGATGATGGAGTCATTTCCTTGAACTTCGAATGTGATCAGATGGCTCCAAATTCTGAGTTCGTCTGGTCCAAAGATTATGTCCCCACGGAGGAGTCTCCACGATTAGAGGTTGAAAGCAAAGGCAACAAGTACGCACCGTTTCAATCCTAACTATGGGTCTCCTTTTCATGAAAGGAGGATGAAGTACGCTTTCCGTTTCAAATAAGAGAATGAAATCACAAATATTTTATGACTGGAAATGTAAAAAGTGATAACCAGTATAAACCTTAAAAAATAACAATCCTTATAAAATACTTTTCACATTAGTCCATTTAAAGTATTTTCTCATATGTATCTCACTGTTGACTGAAAAAAAAAAGCGCAACATGAGAGTTATGACTTAAGTTTTTTTCGGGGCAAAATGAGGACTATAGCCCAGGAGACAGCATCTCAGACAGCTCTGAGGAACTGCTCCGAAAAGGTAAGGGGGAAAGTCAGTACAGAAGGGATTTTGGTGAAGGGGGAAACGTGCAATCAAAGCACACGTTTTGGCAGAAGCTTACTGCTAGTCACGAGGAGCCTATGTCTCCATCAATGATTTTAGTGCTTTTCTAGATATGAGAAGATACAAGACATTGGGCTCATAAAATCTTCTCCTGAAAAATACCTAACTATCTGAAGGCCTGTTCTGCCAGTTTTTCCCAGAGCACAGAGTGCCTTATTCCTGATCTCCACCCTGAACTCCTTTCAGGGTGTGTTGAAGGTCAGCGACTGCAGTGGCTAATGACTTCATCCTTGTAGAAGCAGATGGCGAGCAGCAATTTTTAGTTGGCATCGTTTATGATGTAAGAAAAGCTTTAATTGGCATAAAAGTGAACTTCAAAGATGATTCTCATTATTCTACAGAATTTTGAAATCTTAAGTAATGGTGAGGATGCTTATGGGGAGGGGTTAAGGAAGAACTTGCTGATTCAAGTTATGGTAAGTTAAATGGATGGGGTATAATCTGTTCTGCTTTTTTCACCACCACTTGTGAGCGACACAATACTGTACTGGAAAGAACTCTGTATGGGAAGCACAGGAGAGATGAGCTCTAGTCCCAGCTCTACCAGGAGCCGGCTGTGTGACCTGGGGCAGCTTTTAATTACATGGACCTTGGATTTCTTTTTCTGTAAAATGGAAGAGAGTGAAGGAGATTAATTTTATGATCTGTTACTTCCTTTCAGCCTCAAGATTTCTTTTATTTCACCTTACTTATCAAGCTTCATATCTTTATAGTGCCAACCAGATTGGATTATATTTGGTAAAGCAAAATATTCCTAAGTATTATTTCTATTACAAAAGCCCAATATAGCTCAAAAATAAAAGAAAGAAATAGTAATTTTGTTGGAAAACAGCAAGGAAATACTGAATATATTAATAATTAAAAGACGTTCTGCTGTAACTATGCTGTAAGGTCCTTGAAGTGAAACATAATTTTGGTCAAAGGAAAGACAATCAAACTATAAATTTTTTTTCCTTGACTAACCTATAAATGTTTGGGTGATCTTAGACCCTGACCAGCAATGTGACTCACCAAAGTTAGAAAACAAAGCGAACTAGACGACTGACCCATTCATTCATTCATTCACTCATTCCACAAGTATTTATTAGGCACATATTATGTGCCAGACAAGGTATGGAGGCCGGAGGACACAACAGTGAACAAAACAGATCTCATCCCAAAAGGCATTCAGTGGAGGTATATAGTTAATGAACTAGGCAATACCTATGCCATGTGATAACCTCCAAAACAGGAAGTGCAGGGTTGACATAAGAGAGGCATCGGGAGGTTCTGCCCTGTGAAGAAGAAAAATTTCAGGCTGCCCAGCAAGGGTTGATCAGCTAAAAATATCGTTATTTGGGATGTGCATCGATATGCATCATAGCTTGGGGATGGGAGATTTGTACCAGCTCCCCCTCCCGTCACCATCAGCCCATAGGAGGAGGTCAGGAAAGTCTTCCCAGAAGCAGCAAGAATGAGTGGGCTTTAGGTCAGCAAGGGGGACAGAACAAGTGCTCCACGTGAAGGGAGCGGACGTGCAAATGCCTAGAGACCGGGCAGGGTGCAGGTCCTCAGACCCCACATGGCCTCTCTTCTTATAAAATTATTCTGTTCTGAAGGACGAAAATGACCTTCAAAGACCTCGGGATGGAAGACTTGGGCATCTACTCCTGCGATGTAACAGACACCGATGGAATAGCATCAAGCTACTTGATAGATGAGGAAGGTAAGTGAAAAATCAGTTCATTCACGTGTCTGCTTTGATTTCTCAGTGATTCTCCAGGATCAAGTGACTTTTGTTTTAGTAGTTCAAGCTCTAATTGTTCTCTTTTTCTCCCTACAGAATTAAAACGTTTACTTGCTCTCAGCCAAGAACACAAGTTCCCAAGTAAGTGTCCACAATACATTCACAGAGTTTAGCCATCCCACTACACAATTCTGACAGGATCAAGAGAAGAGGCTCTTGAGAACATATAATGGAGCATATATTGGTAGCTGCAGATGCACTTTCCGAAGGGCTGCTTTTATCTTTGTCATTGTTCTCCAGAGATACAAAGAACACTAACATAGAAGATACATCCCATGCTCTGTTACATAGAGCACTATCGGGTTACATAGGTGTAACAGCTGACCAATTACATTCTTCACCTTTTGCCTACATATTTTGGAACTTTATACACACACACACACACACACACACACACACACATCTCCTAGATACATTAATTTGTATGTCTTTTAGGCGAACTGATCTCTTCCTAAGCAATTGAATGTTAGCATTTAATAGAAGAACCATACCTCTAAATAAAGACAGTACCTAACATTTTAAACTCCTGGAAAATAAGATAAAGATGCCTTGATCAGAAAAAGAATCCCTATGAACTATCTACAAACCTTTCAATGAAGCACCTTCTACATAAAAGATTAAATTCCAGAGTTGACACCTAAGAGAAGAGAAAGAAGTCTGAAACGATACTCAGAAAGTTCCACTGGCCTGATAGGATCTCTTGCCCATTGGTACCCACTGGCCAAAGTAGTGAAGCATCCAGAAAGTTACACCTTAGAGTTTGAAAAAACAAAGAGTGATAGCATCACTCATTCTTTTAAATCAGGAATTTTTTTCATTCCTTAATCCCTAAAATATAACTTCTTCACTAATACAGGAGTTTCAGGAACCCAGGGAACTATACCCTGACCCCAAACTATACGCAAAACGTTGTGTGTTTGTAGATGTGCATTTTTCTAGGGCGAGGGTCTACAGCTTTACTGAAATTCTCAGCAGAGCTGTGATTAAAAAACAAACACTGCTCTAAAACTAGTTGTCTGACCTCTCTCACATTCCCAAGGAATGCATGTTTGATGGTGAGGCTGGGTGTTGGTGACTATTGGCCTCAGCTGGAATGTTCTCAAAACCAGCTTTATTCAACAAAGCACAGTGGGGTGCCTGTGGAGTGTGAATGCAGAAAGCAGGCTTTCTGAATTCTAGGGGAGAACCGTTTGTTTCTCGTCTGTAAACTTATTCACCATCAAACTGGAAAAGTAACACCAAGAATAGTGTCTTAAAAGTTATTCTTTTTAAAATTGTATGGAAGGCAGAGGTTTGGCCTGGACTGTCTTTGTTCTGTGCTCTGTGAACCTGAGCACGTCATCCCAATTTCCCCATTGCCTGGTTTCTTTTCCAGGAACGGCTGTTGTAGTTGTTCACAGCACCCACCGCATAGCGGGGCTGTGAGAGACAATCAACAGGGCGTTGGTTAATCCTGAACTCTTCAGGGAAAATATAAATGTTAATTGAAACAGAAGAGTGACCTAGAAAAACCCACTTGCAGAAGAACTGTCTGCCAGCCACACTGATGTCCTCCCTTCATGTTCCCAGGGCCATGAAGAGGGGAGTGGAGGAGAGGGTCACCGTGCCGAGCACAGCTCGGGAGCCTGTGAATGCTCGCACTGTCTACAACGTGAGACAGAAACAGCAGCACCTACTAATCTAATCTAGTTAGTCAGACAGTAAATATTGACAAAGTGTCTAGGCAACAGCTGGTCCAAACAACATTTACATTTAGCTTAAAGGATGGAGATGAGAGAAGTTGGGGTGTTACTGTTGAATTGGAGGTGCCCAGCCTCCCTGAAGTTCAATGATCATATGGACTTGCCGATAGTAATTGCCTGCTATGACTGTCATTTATGCTGAGATATTTTATTCTGCATGAGCATAAGCACTTCAGTTGTTGGTTCTAGGAGAGGGGGTAGCAGCAAACTCAGGTACCCTACTATTATAGATCAGGTGTGGCATTTGGGTCGGCGCAGAGAGAACCCAAAAATGTGTTAAAAGCTCTGCTGTGCAGGTATGACTCTCCCAACCGTAGGGAGCTCCCGTGAACCCGTTGAAGCAAGGTTTCAAGTATCACAGCTCCAGTACTTTTCTCTCCCCAACCACTGTTGGATCAGCCAGGTCACTACATGAATATTTTCAGAGATCTGATGATAGGGTCAAAGCAGCATATCCAATTTCTCAATTTATGCCCACTTCCTCTTAGTATATGTTGACACATGAGCCATTTTCTTGAGATTTTGTAAGGTCTTAACTGGTCTCGTCTCTTACAGAGTATAATAATTCACAGTAAATTCTCCTGTTTTAAGCTGTTTTCAAAAATATTTTGAAAACCACTAAACATATGCCTTAAACCTACTAAATGACAGATATTTTGCTGGAGCAAATTAACTGCCAGAGAAAAGAGCCTAAGGAAATTTAGGGCTGAGCAGAAGGAAAAAGTAAAAATATATAAAGCTAAAAATAGAAAATAACCTAGTCTGTCTTGCCAGTAGTGATACTAAATTGCAGTGTAGAGAGGCAGTTTATTTGAATATATGTGTGTGTGTGTGTATATACATATATGTATATATATATATCAAAAACATACGTGTGTGTGTGTGTGTGTATATCTAAAATTCAAGGTATATGGGGGGATGGTGGGAGATATACTTCAGTATCAACAACATCCTGCAGGCCTCCCGCCTTTTGAGATGGACCACATTCTGTCTACGGAATGTGTATCTCTCTAAATAAATACACTTCTCACCTAAAAAAAAAAAGGAAACAAAAACATCCTGCATAATGTATCTTTTTATTTGTAGACATTGCTTATTATCCCACTTGTACATATTATACTCTATGAGTACAGACATACACAAGCACGTATACATAAATTATATCTGTCTGGTATGTCCTCTTAGGTGTAAATATAACATACAATTGGTGGTTGTAGGATGTTGTTTAAACAACTGAAGGAAGAGTCACCAAAATATTAATTTATTATATGCTGTTTATAGAGTGCTTAAACAGAATGTCATCATACTCTACAATGACCTTAAAAGGGTCACTACTATGGTGATTTAATTTGAGAGATGAAGAAAGTGAGGCACAGAGAGGTTAGGTAATTAGACCAGATGTGCACAGCTGGTACCTGGGCATAAGCCCAGGTGGCCTGACACTAACCAGGACATGGGCTGTTTCTGTGTGTGCATCCTGGTGGCCAGTGCTCCCCAGGCAATGGCCCCATTACTCAGAGAGGACCGTGAACATTAAGGGACCTGGAGGCTTCCAGGAGAGCGTGGGAGCGTGTCCCCTCCCCACCGCCGCCACACTGAGCTTCTTAGTAACTGCATCACTCATGTGTTAGATTCCCTAGAGTGAGATTTCCAGATGTTTCTGGAAGAGATCCTACTCTCTATTCCCCTCAAGACTTACTTGTAGCAAGCAGGAGCGTCCTGTAGGGAGAAAACTTAGCCTCTGCTCTCACCACCCTGGGGTCTGTTGCTGATCTGCTCTTACTGGAAAACCACTAGTGTTCTTCAGAGTGGACGGCCAGGACCATAAGAGCACAGAATAGAGGGAACAACCCTGGTCTCAGCTCTGCTACCCAGATATGTTACTAAGCTTTCCTGAGGCTGAGTTTTGTCATCAGTAAAATCAGGGGAGAAAGAGAATGCCTTTCTCGAGCAGCGGTCATTATACACAGTGGCTCAGTGTATCCTGGTACCATATTCACTCTTGGTGGCCTTGTGAGGCAGATAATATCCATGTTAGCAGGTGAGGAACACAAGGTTTCAGGGGTAGATAACTGTCCTTGATCAAGGTGTGGCCCTTCTCTGTCCACAGGGGACACCCTCAGTAGATGATGTCTGAGCTTCCTTTCAGCTCTGCATGGAATGACTCTATAACTGAGTTTCACAATGAATATGGAATAGTGCAAAGGAAAGGCATCCCTTGAAGCTTGAAAAGGGTAGTTTTAGGATAAATACAAAAAACATTAATGTACCTTTCGTACAAGTTTATACCAAGCTTATAATTAAAGCTTATAATTTAAAATGTAGCATAGCTAAAATTTTGAGATATATTTAAGAATAGTTGAGAGAAAGCAAAGGGTGATTTCCCCTAACAGAAGTGAAGGACTACAAAACTTTGAGAAACAACCATCTTGTTCCACAAAGGATGCCCAGGAGCCACTTCTGATACAGATCTGTTGGCTTGGAGGAGCCTTCGTAGAGAACATTTTCAAGTTACAAGAAATTTAGAAACTGGTTTTGAGAGATGTCAGCCAACTTTTTAAAAATTTCACTCATGTTCAAATGGCTTAAGCAATACAGGTGTAAATCAGAGATATCACATGGTTCCTTACTTTCTATGTGAAGCAAGCCATGCTATATTTTAATATAGCTTCTGGATAATGACTTGCTTATTTGCATCTGAAAAATTTTGCTTGATCCAAGAACTTAAATGAACTGGTATACCATTGGGATGGATACGGTTTAAATGACAAGCTGGTTCATCTTATATATGTAATCAAAATTAATTCTTTCTTAAGATTCATTTTTTAAAACATTTTTAAAAACCTCCAAAGTGAGTTAAATTGTTGAAAAAAAATCAAATTGAACTCTTTTTCCAAATATTTTGAAGTAATTAAATCATAGAATGTTGGAGCAGGAAAATATCCTGGTCAATTAAGACATTCAGTTCAATTCCATCCATTTACAGATGAGTCAGGTGAGGCCCAGAGATGCGAAGTGAACTGCCTCACATCACAGTTTGTTAGTAGCTGACCTTGAACTACTGGGGCCAGCTCAAGACTCTTTTCATCATACTTTGTTATTGTCCCTAAATAAAGCTAACCAAAGCCACAGTAGAGAGTCACAGAGGTTAGCTGAAGGACCCTGGGAGGTCAGTTCATCTTCCTCATTTTTATAGTTAAGACATCTATGACAGTCAGGATTAGAACCCAGTTCTACTGTCCTTCAAAATCAAACTTTCTCTACAGTGCTCTCACTGAAAGAAGCAAGGTGCTACATCATCACTTCCATTGTTTTTCACTTGTTGGAAAAATCTGTATCAATACAAATGGTTACCAATATAACTACTACTCTTATTTTTATTTTTCATAGCTGTCCCAGTTAAATCAGAGTTGGCAGTTGAAATTTTGGAGAAAGGCCAGGTCCGGTTTTGGATGCAGGCTGAGAAGCTGTCTGGCAATGCCAAAGTCAACTACATATTTAATGACAAGGAAATTTTTGAAGGGCCGGTAGGTTTTACACTTTTTAGATTTCTAAACATATCACTGTAGAATGTGCTGGGAAACCCGTATTAGAATGCAGATAAGTTGTTACGAAAACCACTGGACGTGGGGTGAGGGGGTTTAAATCATTTCACATGTGAAAAGTGTGGAAGAAAATATAGATTGATTATATCATATTATCCAAAATTAGAATACCTTTGAGAATGAAAGAAGATGCTAGTAATAATTTTTCCAGGATAACAGTCATCAACCAAAACTGTCTCAGGCAAATCAGGAAGTTGGTCACCTAAGAAAAAAACTGAAGGCAGAGGGGCCAGCACCCTTGCCTGAACACAGATACTCACATCAGACTCCAGTGGCGTCTTGGTTCTTCATGTGGAAGAATTGTTCTAATGGCTCAGAAAAAAATGTAAAAAAAAAATCTCATTGCTTTTCTGATTAAAAATGCAATTCATCCTTATTGTAAAAAACTTTAAAGACTCAGAAAAGACAAACCACAAATTCTTACAACTTTTTGATATACATATTAATATATACTTTTGGTCTTTTTCTATACTTCTATGTGTGTATGTCAATTTGTGTATTATTTACATAGGTGATTATGTATATCATATTTACTATTTCTTTGCTTTTAATGTAAACATAGTTTCTATAGATAGAGTTACAACATCTGCACTTTATCTGTCCTCCCCAGACATCAGTAGAGCCAGCATCAGGCTTGTGCCTGGTGGTACTGAAGAACTTGGGTTTAGGGCCCCTGTCTCATACCTGTCTTCTCATGGGTGTAAATGGGAGACTAAAATGATGGGGGAGAGGTGTGGTTTGTGGCCATGATTAACAACCTGTTCCCCTTTCATCAAAATGTGTTTTTTAAATATTTGAGGATTCATTAGTTAGAGGGAGAATGAGTAACATGAATAGCAGAAGAATACACAATATATTACTTTTCAACTCATGTAGTAACTGTGCAGAGCAGGAACAAGGCACACATGGGTCCACTGTGGCCCATCTCCTCCCTGTTTTCAAAATGTTCTCATCGACTGCGGTGATCACCATCTGGCCAGTGGAGAGGAAGGAAGAGCCTTGTTGGCATCACTGCCCCCACAGCCATTGAGGGAACACTCATGCCCATGTGTGTAGAGGCACTCCCCTTCATGTGTTCACACACGCTTGCATGTGGCGCATGCACACACACACACACATACACACACACACAGAGAACTTGAAGAGCAGTTTATTGTCATTGCAACTGGTTCTAATCATACTATTTCACTGGGTGCAAATTACTGTCTTAGGTCAGGTTCCCTAGGAGAGTCTGAAATAGAGTTTCTCCTTCAGGTGGTTTATGGGGGTTACTCTCAGGGGTAGGAGTGAGGGACACAAGCCAAGGTATGGGGCAAGCTAATTAAAAACGGGGTCTCTGTTGGAGACTGGCTCCCTGCAGGGGAAACTCCAGGGCATGAATTGCACCACAGAGTTGATCCCAGACCTGAGCCTTCATTCTGTGACAGTTTATAGGAAAACTTCATTAGTTCAAATCTGTTATGGAACTTGTGCTTGTAAGCCCAAGGACTAAGACTTATCTTTACATTGAAAAAAAAAGTTGCTTAAGGAAGATGATAAAATAAGCACAGTCTAGCAGGGCAATTTCTGTTCATTAAGAGCAAATGGGCTTCCAATGCTTTAGAAGCATTTTTATCCACGTATTAATTCAGCAGATGTTTATTAATTGGCTGCTGTATTCCATGCGTGTGCTACATGCCAGGGGTATAGCAATGATTGAGACAAACACTTCTCTCACGTTGCTTATAGTTGTTGCATTATTCAGTTAATTGAAAATAATGTAATCTGGAAAGAAAAATGGTAATCTAAAAACAACTTTTCGATAACATTTTGTGATTTGGGGTAACAAAAGTTTATGTTTAAAAAACTAAATGTCAGACTTTTTAAAATCAGTTCTGGTCAACATCATATATTCCACGTAATATTTTCCTTTTTCTGGGTACAAGATTTTGAAACTTTGCTCACTTAAAAAAATGTGAACAAGAAACTATTAAATTATGATACTTTGGAGTTTGTGTGTTTATTTTATATGGCTTATTGTCATCCTATCTATCTCACTTATTTCTCTCTTTTACTTTTCACATTGAAGAAATATAAGATGCACATTGACCAAAACACTGGTATAATTGAAATGTTTATGGAAAAGCTGCAGTATGAGGATGAGGGCACGTATACTTTCCAGGTTCAAGATGGAAGAGCGACTGGCCATTCTACTCTTGTTCTCATTGGAGATGGTAAGGGTTCTGTGAAACAGTATCTGGAAGATTTTGCTACTCCCTTCAATGCAAATACGCCATCGCACGAAAGTGACCAAGTGGGAGGAAGTAAAAATTATTTCTTGATTAGATTCCAATGTTCAAAGTGCAATTTGCAATTAATACTTTCCATAGTATTTCATTTCATAGAATTGAAAGTTAATTTAAAAGGACACCAAAGTTATCACTGGCCCACAGGCAAGACTGCACTTAAATTATCTCATATATAAACAAGTATTTATAACTAAAATTCTCCAGTGAAGGATATTGCAATACAACCAAGACAGTATTATGTCTCAGAAACAAACTATGATACTATCTTATAATGTGCACCTACTTTAAATTACTTAAATGAAGAAGATAAATATGCAAGAGTAGAGCATGCCAAATCTAATGGATGATTATCCGTTAGAACTAGGTTGTATGGCAGCTGTTATAAGCCAGTGTGGAAATCACCAAGATTTAATATGTGGTATTTAATAAAGCAATGGAAAGGCTGGCCAGGTCTCTACATTTGCAATAGCCAAAGCTATTTCACTATTTCCTGACTTCATGACCTTGAACAAGTTTCTTAACCTTTCTAAGCCTTTTTCTTCATCTATGAATACTGAAAACAAATAGGGTGGTCATGGTGTATGAGTGTTATAACAACGAATATAAATCACTTAGCACAGTGACTGGCATGTACATTTATACCACTCAACTCAATTTCATATTTCCTTGTTTTTCAATTTTCAGTTTATAAAAAGCTCCAGAAAGAAGCTGAATTCCAGCATCAAGAATGGATCAGGAAACAAGGTAAACATAGGCAGTGAATAAAGAGAAAAGCTTCAATTTCTTGAACAAAATATTCCAAGATTATTTCCATAACAAATTAAATGAATATTATTGCTTATGTTAATAATGCCCTGGTTAATAAAAATAATTGAAAAAATACTTATTATTAAATATGTATCCATTTAAAATATTTAAAAACTAAATCTTGAATTTTTAAAATTTCACTTTAGATGTAAATCACCTTAGAATTTAAGAATGAGCTTGGATTTTTGCATTCATGATTAATATTGCTGATTGCTGATATCATTAAAATTTTATAGGTCCACATTTCACTGAGTATTTGAGCTGGGAAGTGACTGGTGAATGTAATGTACTATTGAAATGCAAGGTAAGAAGTAGATAAATTTCTAATAATTTGATACAAGGGAAATAAAGATAAAATAGAATGTGAGAAGAAAAGGAAGATCAACTTTTTATCTCCTCCATTTGCACCAAAATGATAAGTGACGTGCCTTTACTGTTGAATGTTACTGTTGGTTGGTAAGAAATATTTAAAATAAAACAACATAAAAATATGGGAAGTCAAGATGATAGTTTTTATTCATTACTCACGCTCTAGTTAATAAGGACAGACTCTCCTTTTTTTTTCATTAAGACCACTTTTTTTAGAGCAGTTTTATGTTCACAGCAAAATTGAAGGGAAGGTACAGAGATTTCCCATATACCCCTGTCCCTATATACACATAGCCTCGCTCATTATCAACATTCCCACCAAAGTGGTACATTTGTTACAATCGATGAACCTACATGGACACATCATTACCCAGAATCCATAGTTTACATTAGGGTGCACTCTTGGAGTTGTACATTCCATGAGTTTGGACAAACGTGTAAAAACATGTATCCGTCCTTATAGTGTCATACAGAGTATTTTCACTGCCCTAAAAAGCCACTGTGCTCTGCCTGCTCGTCCCTCACTAACCCCCCCCACCAACTCTTTTTCAATTATTAATCTCAGAAGAATCTCACATCATCTTCGTTGCATTCTAAGTGGTAGATCTATTCCAGAATCATTCCAGCCACACTGTGTTTCTATGGAAGTTTGGCAATTTTTTTAATCTAAATTGTGTGACTGGCACAACAGTACCTTCGAGTCTTGGGCAGCTCTGCTGCTGGTTCTGAAAACCCTGTGCTCCCTTGAGGGGAGAGGTTTGGTAAAGAGTTTGCAGCTCACAACCGATTATGTTATTAGGCCTTTGAAACATTTAGGAAAAAAAAGTTCCACATCACATTCTAAATTATCTGTACCTTAGTGTATGGTGTTCAGCTGTGTGAGTCATCAAACGTTTTTGGATAAGAACTGCTGGATGAGGTTGGAGTGTGAAGGTTGTGATGGTGGACGGTGACTCCAAAGCAGATGCACAGATTTGGCGTTTCGCACGTAGTTGTCATTATAAAAGCCAGAACGCAAATACTCCAGTCTCTGCTAGATCTGATAAATTCAAAGAAACAGCGGTCTACCAGAAATGTATAGGAAAAATCAATGCTGGATTTTAGCCTCTTAGGAAATGGCAGAGCGTCTTGAAAAACACTTTCTCAGGCAGCAGCTAAAACCCACACTGCCTCTCTCTCCTCCTGACTGTCCACGGCTGCGTGCCCCTACTTACTTTTTCCTCACACTGCCCACCCCAGAAACCATCCCTTCCTCAGGGGCCCCCACATCCGTGTGTCCTTCTTTCTGTGCTTCCTATTGCACTAGGCTTCTGGGAAGTGAGCTCTGCAGCCCTATTCCGATGGTTTTCCTCAAGAGAATCAGCCCCTTACCCAGATCCTGACCAACCACGGGAGCCTAGAAGTAGGTTCTGAATATTCATTCATTATGTATTCATGACTTCGAATGGCCTTCTTCTTTCAGCTTCTCTGACACAATCCTTTTTCAAGGCCCAACACAGTCATCTCCTCTGTAAGGCCTCCCCCTTCTCAGTCTGGGTAAAATGAACCTTCCTCTGTCCTCCCACAGTTCTTTGTTTCATTATTATAGCAATTTATGTACATTTAGCAATTTACATATTGCATTAGAGTTAATGGAGTATGTGCAGCCAAACATTCAGACTCTGAGACTACCATGGGCCCCACTTGGAACTAGTCTACTCAAAAGAATATGGACAAGAACCCCAGCTGGCCTACAAGGCCATGCTGGGCACTGCTGTCCTGCAGGAGTCCACATCAGGAATCACGCCCTTCACCACCCACAGGTGACAGCTCAGGTGCAAGGAGACAAGATCCACTTTGGGCAGGTGCAGGAAACACCATGGCTTTAAAAAAATCCCTCATGCCCCAAGGGGCCAATACTTCTTGTAACAACACCCCAAGCAGAGCTTCCAGGTTCCCCGCAGGGACCATGTCCGAATAACAAGAGTATATTCAGGGAAGCCCAAAGCCACGGAGTACACTTCTAGTCCCTCCCAGTCCAGTGGTAGCTTTCCCATCTGCGGGGCATGTTTATCATAAGCAATGTTGCCTAGTAACACAGTTACAACCCAGGAACCAGTTTACAGGATTATAAAGAACATTTGTGTGTTCTGGTTTCACTGCAGTTACCAGTGTTGGTTCTTATGTTAATGTATTAGCTGCGATTTTTTGTTTCTTTTTTGAAACTTACATTTCCTTGTCTTTAATGAGATCAAACATTTTCTTCATCTGTTTGTTCTGTAATTATATTTCCTCTTTGGGAAATCATACATTTGTCCAATTATGTAGTGGGGTCTTTGAGATTGTTTTCTTGATTTGTATGAAGTCTTTACTTTTTCATATAATTTTAATTACACAAGAAATACATGAATATACTCTTCTTCATAGAAAGTTCAAGCATTGTAGATAAAGCTTAAAATCCCTTTAATCATATGAAGTCATTTTGCCCGTTTGAAATTTATGATACGATGTGTGGATATTGGATCTAAATGAGTTTCCTAAAAATTGCTAAGCAATTAATTTATTAAACCATACTTGATGGATGCTAACTGAACTCACTGTGTTAATCATTTCACAATATATGCATATGTCAAATCATTATGTTGTATACCCTAAACTTATACAATATTATATCAATTATATCTCAATAAAACTGGAAAAAGTTTTAATTAAATAATTTTAAACATATTTCCTTTCCACATTTATTTACAAAGCTTCATTTACCTTTTTAAAAATATTTAGCCATAGATTGGGGCTTACTCATTCTGATACTTTGATAAAGTCATTTGTTTTTGTGACACAGACTATATTTTAATCTGATGGGATTTATCTTCCTTTGGTTTTCAAATTTTTATTTTTACTTAAGTCTGTATGTTAGTATGTATGTTTCTATGTTTTCTTGTCCACCAGGTGATTTTAAAGACAAATTTTTTTCTGCTGGAAATAAAGATGCTATTGATTTAGGTTTATTCTTTTGTATCCATTTTATTTTAAACTCTTTATCAGTTAAAATAGATTTCAATTGATTCCTCTAGAAATCTATGCTTTTTCTTATATCCAATGCTACATTGAGAATTATTTAGTTTCATAAGAGTAGCATTCCTTTATTTCAAGAAGTATAACTACAGTTTTTCTTCTAGGTGGCAAATATTAAGAAGGAGACCCTTATTGTGTGGTATAAAGATGAAAGGGAGATATCAGTGGATGAAAAGCATGACTTTAAGGACGGTATATGTACCCTCCTTATAACAGAGGTAGGTGACTATAAATATAAAATGTAATGTATTAGTTCTGTACCCTACATTCTTCCAAAATACAGAGACTAGATTATGTGTTCCTTTGCCCCGGGCAAAGATCCCTGCCCTGATGTCACCCAAAAAGCAAGCTGTAAGGACACAAAGGCTTCTCTCACCTTGTGATATGCAAGGATTTGTCAGATATCCAAACAATGTTGGCTGGACACCACAATTCTTGCCTCTCTGAGCTAGTTTTTTTCATAGATGGGTGAGTGGCAGGACAGTTAAGTGGATCCTTCTTTGTTTGCTCTTAAGCCTCATGATAACTTGTTCCCTAAAGGTACAGAGACGATCATAGTATTCACTTAAGTATAGATTTTTATCTACTTTTTGTCTAAAAGAGCATGCCTTTCAAATACATGTGCTCATCAGTTTTTAATATGAAGGCAGAGTAAAAGATAAGGACTTTAAGCCTCAAATCAATTGTAGCCTTAGAGGGTGAAAACTCAGGACTGCTAGCTGGTCAGGTTATGATGGATAGTTCACCTGCGAACTGTTCATTGCTCACATGGCTAGATACTTGTTCAGTGTGTTTGGATGGCAGTTCTATAAATCTCAGGGCCTGAAAAATGCAAACACCATATTCTGAGGCTACAATAAATTGTAATGTGGTATATCTATTCCCCCCTTAGTTTTCAAAGAAAGATGCTGGGATTTATGAAGTTATCCTGAAAGACGACAGAGGAAAAGACAAGAGCAGGTTGAAGCTTGTGGATGAAGGTCAGTCCACCCACAGCTGGGGTCCATTCTGTGTGTTCTGTATACAGGTGACCAGAATTCTGAGTGAGGCTGAGTTGAATGACTGAAGTCATGCTGATCTTTTGCCCACAAATTTTGTTTTAATTGCCATTCCAGCTGAGTGAACTACTGTTTTATTAAAAAATACTTCACTTTTAGTCTTCCTTGAAATCAGAAGTATAGTTTTGATCCTCAGAGAATTTATAGTCCGCAATCCACGAGAGGTCTGTTTTCAATATAAATCATCATTTTTATTTCAACCCTATGAAAAATGTTCCAGGATCAAAAACTACCATGAAAGCATGTCTCAAAAGAGTACACTCTCTAAAAGGTGGCAAGAAAGATTATATATGAAACTCGAAGCCTCTCAGTTAATAGCAGAGCAAGAAAGCAACTTCCATTTTCCAGAGACTACTGAGGACAATTATATCATGATAATGAAAACCTACGTGGGATGTCCACATTTCCAGTTTTGTTCCTGAACAAGATCTTTAACAACGTTGCTAACGAACAGCAGAAGTATGCCTTTGATTTCCCTTCCTACTCCTGGTGGAGGCAGGACTAAATGTGTTTATTGGCTGAGAAATACCAGGGGACCTAGATGGTTATTCATCATGAATTGATGATACAGATAAGAACACTTCCTCTAATGTAAATGAAGCCTTCCTGGGACTTAGGAAGATGAGAATCCTAAAACCAAGAAGCTTCCTGGAAATCTCATTGTGGCTCTTTCTCTAGAATGTAAACATGGTGACAGTTACAAAGAATTCAAGGGAGCAAAAATATCAAAATAAGAGCAGGAATCTTTTGAAACTTGATAAAAATTAAGTTCTTTGTTACCAATTGGTCAATAAATTCACCTTGTGACGGGATGTTTTTAAGAGCACGTGTGACTAACAGTTTGAGATTTGACTTGACATTGAGCATTTTTATGCTAAAACTTTGTTTGTGAATCTCTATCCACAGCCTTTGAAGAACTGATGACTGAAGTATGCAAAACAATAGGTAAGTTCTCACAGGGCAATGCTTCATTCTTCTCCAGGATGGGCTTACAGGTGTTTGAAATAATGTGTTTTTTTCTTGCAGCTTTGTCTGCAACAGACCTGAAGGTCCAGAGCACAGCTGAGGGCATCCGGCTGTACTCTTTTGTTACTTACTACGTGCATGATCTGAAAGTTAACTGGTCCCACAAGTAAGTAAATAACAGGGTAAATGCTGTGTAGAAATTCTTTCTCCACTCAGGGGAAGGACTGGGAAAAACAACAACCCTCTGTTCCTCTCAGGTAAGGCGTCTTCTTACTTCTCGGGTCTGATGTTGATGAGTGTAGGACAGAAGCACCAGGCCATCCCTTTAGTGTGAGGTTAGCACTCTCCCTCAGCACGTACATGGTGAGGCCAGCGATGGCTTAAAGCCTCTGTCTTTGTGATCCGGGACGTATCATAATTCGTAGACGCCTCAGTAACATGACCTCCGCCTCCATACAGTCATGCTTTGCCAGATTCTTATTCCATCTTTCTACACTCCTAGACCACGCTGTGCTCTGGAACAAAACTGAGGCAGCATTGCACCAGATTTCCTGTTGTATGAATTAATGGCCAATGACCCAATAAGCCTGATCTAGAGCAGTGCCCGAGTTTATCATCGTTGTTGTTCATAGCAGTTGGCATAGTGGGTATTAGCATGTTTCCTTGGAAGGCTTTGGAGATCTCAAGATGACTTGGGGAATGTGTATTTGAACTGGATTGAGCCTGAAGATCTGTTCTAATCCCAGGCTTCCTTTGCGCGGTTATAGAGGGATTTCACTCAAGTTTTCCTTGGGGATTCCAAGAGCTAAAATAGGTTTCTTAGTCAAACCAGGTCTCCCACTTACACCATCATCAGGGTCCTTGATCTCTGTGCTTCCTTGAAATTTCCTGAGCTGAAAGAGGACAGCAGGCTGCCAAAGAAATCTGGTGGGGCACATATACCTTTAGTCCACTCTTGGGATGCAGCAGATGCTAATTCCCAAAGTCCTTATGAGTCTCACTGAGGAGAAGGTCACCGTGGCATCCCTGGGAGGATACGGACAACAATGTTTATTTAGATCTTCCCTTCAGTGGACATTTACAATACGCTGGGCACTGCTCCTAGCCCTTTAGATGTGTGAATTCATTTAATATTCAAACTCTACGAGGTAGGTTCTTCTCACTTTAGTGACTAGGAAGCTCAGACTCAGGGAGGTGACTTGCCTGAGGTCACACAGCTATGTGACAGGTGGAGGGCTGAGCCCAGGCAGCCTGGCTCCAGAGCCCCCGCCCCATCACGGCACTACCCATGGGTTCAAGTTGCATTAAAAGTCTAGACTGAACATTTAAGCAGAGCTGGGTCCCACAAAACAGTCATTTGTGTTTTCTCTAAAATGACTTCACTGTTTTAGAATAGTATTTTATTACGTTTATTATCATTACTATTAATTTCCTGAGTTCTTTAAACAAAAAATGAGAACAAGTGAAATTCCACTTTGAATGCTTGGAGTTTCATTCCTTTGTTCTATTTCTTTCAGAATACATTTTAGGAAAGTAATTATAAGTTAAAATAGATCAAATTCTAGGAAATTCCTCCGTGACATCTAGGTCATTCTAATATATCCATCTGAAGAATGAGATGATAAATTAATTGAATCATCAATCAAAAGGCTTTACATCATCTCTAAAAGAATACATGTTCAAAAAAATTAGAACATTGGGTTTTGAGGAAACTGCTACCAGAGTAGCAAGACATGAACTTTGTTTGGTCTAGTCAGCTAAATGAGTGTTTTGTGTGCACACACATGTGTGCCTGTAAAAGGTTCAGGAACCAAGGACTGGTTGTCTTCCCTGTCTTTATGAAAGTATGTGGTGTGATGAGGGAAAAAACCTTGAAATGGGTTTGGATCTTGACTTTGCTCCTGTCTTCCCTTGGATCTTAGACAAGTCATCTAATTTTCTGAATCCCAGGTTTCTCTCATGTAAAATAGGAGCAATAAAACCTGTTCTAGCTCATAACACTGATGGACCCAATGAGAGAATGAATGGCATTTTGTAAACCGTGAAGTGCTTTACAAACCTAAGGTACTATTATGCATATTAGCTAGAGATTAAAGAACTCAGACAGACTTACCATTAGCAAAGCTGAGAACTATCTGTCTTTCTAACTCTCTAAGACAAATACTATATTGCTCAGGCTAACGTCTATGTGTACAGATGGGTACCCTACATGTAGGGTACCCTACATTTTATGGCATTTTAATTTTAATATCTTTTAAAGAATGTAGTATATAAGAAAAATGCTGAATATTTATTTGAAGTCTGAAATTTTTTTGGTGGAGATTTTTTGGTTTTTATTTTTTTAAGTTCATTTTGTTTATTACAACCACAAACATAATACATGTTTTAGAAAATATATTTAATATCATATTACAAATTAGAAAGAGTTTATACTATGGTATCATCCATGGTTTTCCTAGCCATAGTATGAACACTTTGGGGTACTTCCTTCCGGTCTTTTCTCTATGCATAATTGTTACCATAATAAAGTAGTTTTGTATACTGCTTTTTTTTTCTTACTTCCTCACGTTTACAAACTCTTCATAGAGTTTATTTTAACATCATTGAGAGTACACTACCTCTGCCTTCCTCTTACTTCATCTGTAACAGTAGCATTTCTAGACTGTCAGATGAAAGGGTTCTATTTACTTTCATTCTCTTGTAAAGAATACAATGCATGGGTATGCTCGTGACCTACTATAGAATATGGGGAAACTCACATCCAGGGTCAGAGAAAGTGCCTCATTCATTCTGACAGCAACTCTGCTTTTCATTTATTCTTGGCCGTACTACTGAGTGCACATTTATGTTTGTTTTAAATAGCTTTGTAACCGTGTGTGTCAATAGATGTCAGCCACAGATGAACCTCTTTAGGTCTGTTTTTAACTAGTCTGTAAAATCCCATTTATAGCCACGGACCATCTGCATGAAATATGCAGTAATATAATATGGACTTTGGCCTTCTCACTTTAAAGATTCCCTTAGTCCTACAAATAAACCTGAGCGGAAACAAAGATAATTAATACCCCTGAGAAGTATTGGTGCTACAATCTGGGCCCCAGACTGCTGTTGGGAGTGAAATGTGCAGACTGCCAGACCCCCCACCCCAGGCCTTGGAATCCATGCTCTGTGATTCAGGGCCCATAATTTCTCTGAAGCAGAAGAACATATGCTGATCCCATGTTATTTCAAAGTCTGTACAACTTTATGGTAAGACCTTCAGTAAGAAGAGACAAAGTAAAGATAAGCTCTGGATGAAAGCCAACGATTACGATGTTTTCTTTTGATAAAAACAGCGGGACTGCTATTAAGTACACAGACAGAGTTAAGAGTGGGGTCACCACGAAGCAGATCTGGCTGCAGATCAACGAGCCCACTCCGAACGACAAAGGGAAATACGTGATGGAGCTCTTTGATGGCAAAACTGGACACCAGAAGACACTGGATCTTTCTGGAGAAGGTAAACGGATATTCTGCAGGTTGGAACCTACTGTGGCGATGAGGGCATTTTAAAAAGAATGAAGTGTGATAAGAGGGCATTATGCTTGACTATTGGAAGATGATGGGAGATTTTAATAAAGCAGTTTAAATTCAGCCACGGTGGTAGAAGCAAAAATTCAATGAGTGGAGAATCAGTAAAAAGTAAAGTGGAGACAGTGAACGTGGAGAGAAAGCGCTGCTCTTCCAAGATGCTTACAGAGAAGGGCAGGTTGATTTACAATCAATTGAGCAAGAACAAACACTGAAAAAGGATCATTTTATGGTGACTGAAAAGCGAGCATGTTCATAGAGTCCAAGAAATCGGTTGATTTGGAAGGATTGGAGGTGTGAATGACGGGGAATGATTGATGTCTCAGGGTTCTGAAGAACAGAAGCTTGGAGTTGCGGGGCAGAGGTGAACGCAATGGCTTTGAGAAGGAGCAGGGATGCCTTTTCTTCAGAAACCAGAAGGGAGTAAATGTGAATAAGCAAAGATAAATATTGAGGGGAACAGAGGGAAGTTAGAAAAGTGGCCTCAGATTTCTCGGCCTTTTGGGAGAATGAGGGGCTCTGGAAAGAATAGGGACATGGAGAAGAAAGTAATGAGATGCAGAAGGCAGTTTTCCATCTAAGAACAAACAGGAAAGGTGATGCGCAGCTATTAATTAGAATTTTAAAAGTTAAAAAATGTACAATCACAAATAAAAAGTTAAAAACCCTGTGCCATTTCTCCCTCTTCTGGTACTTTGCTCATCTTACTCTTTCCTAAAGAAAGAAGGAGTTTGTGTGAAGTTACCAAAGGAGACTGTGGGCTGACTTTTCCTCTACGGCTTCGTATATTAAAATGCAATGACTCTTCATGTTTTCATCCTCAGAGTAGATTCACAACTTAGAGAGCAGCCTTTCAACCCTGCCCCGGGTGGTTTTGGGCTGAGTACCCCTCCCCTCACCCGCACCCACCCTTTATGACTGGTAAGGCTCCCTGAAGGATCTCTGTGGGGATGAGCAGCTCCCCAGGGACTCGGTCCCCCGGCCACACTGTGCCCAAGTCACACCCTGCAGAGACGGTGATGGGGAATTGCTTCTGCGATGCATCTGACCCTTGGAGACACACTAGAAAAGGGAGACAAGAAGTGGGCAGATACATTCAGAACTTATTTAAAATTTGCTTTTACTCTCTGCTCACCGAAGCTCATTTAACTACCCAGCTCTCAAATCCCCCTTAAGCAAAAGGCCCTGGATTGTCTGACCAACGTTGCCACTGGCACCAAACACACTGGCTCAGCCATGCCCATCTCCTTCTAGTGTGGCATGAGCAGGAAAAGCAGCCCTAAGTAGCTTGCCTTAGCCCAGCTGGTCTAGAGGCTTTAAGCCTGGCTTTACGCTTGTTTTTCCCTTCTGTAAAGAAGAGAGCAAACTAGTATTATGGACATATTGTCTAGACATAAAATGTTGTGATTCCCAGACCACAGAGGAGCTTAAAGACCAGGTGAGAGAAATTTAAAAATGAAGCTTTTGGCCTGAAGTCTTCCAAGTGCCTTACTCGCAGGCTCGGAAAAAAAATAATTATCTTAGAGCTCCATAGCTCTGATTTCCTTGTCTCCCTGTCTTATTTTTCGTCTCCTGCACAGTGTAGAAGCATCGCTTCAGGCCAGCACTGGCCTGCACTGTGATCCTAGTAACTCCTCGTGCCCTTTACCGCCAACGGACGGGCAGGACCACAGAACTGTCTGGCTAGGAGGCTGCGACGTGCGGGATGATTTAATGAGAGAAAAGCTTTTCTGATGCTCAGGATGCTTAATAGACAACCAAGCTTTTTTTGAAACAGACCTTTCTTCCCATTTCATCTTTGGCAGAGCAAATCTTTCCCTTTCTGTTTGGAGGGTTGAAGGCTTCTCACTGAATTGAGAGCTTCTAAAATCCACTATTTCATGCTTTCTGCCTAGAAAGTGTTTGCTTCTCTTGTTAAGCCCATCAAGTTGTAGAGGGACCGCTCGGGCGCAGCCTCATTCAAAGCCAGCTGAATTTTGTCTGGACCGCTTACACTGCCCTCAGGTTGTGAGCTTTAATAGACCCCTGTGTGTGGCCAGTTCTGGGTGAGAAAATTCTAACTTCTCTTTTTTGTCTCTTCAAGTGTACAAGGAAGCCTTTGATGAATTCCAGAGATTAAAGTAAGTCCCTCTTTCCCAGCGATGCCACGGGCACTCTTGTCTCTGACGCGTGCTGCTCCCCATTGGCTGTTAGAGGGTCTTTCATTTGGGCAAGTGCAGTCTGAACAGCATTTCCTGCTGCTTTGTGGAGCAGCAAAAACATGCAATGCAGTCGAGGTTGGCTACTTTGAAGTAACACTAAAACAAAATCCTTCTTTGTTTGTGTGTTTGTTTGTTTCTCTCAACCACAGACAAGCTGCCATCGCGGAGAAAAGTAAGTAAACCCCTGCGTGTTTATTCCTGGTGTGGTTTCAAAATACAACTTTTGTTTTTCTGTTATGACTGCAGATGTAGGAGAGTGAAAGCATTTTTTTTCCTTTTCTTTCATTTCTCTCTCTATATTTTAAATCTTAGGTGTTCTGCATGTGTTTTCATTTAGTCTCTTCAGTAAGAATGTCTGTGAAAAGAAGGTCTCAGGTTACACTGTGAGAATGGCACCCAGCCTTGACTTGAAAAATCTCTGGGCTGCAAATCACACAGTAGGATTTTAATCGCTTGCAGCAGGCGCCATGTGTCAGAAAAATGTATATATGATAAAGAGAAGAAAAAATAGGAAACTTTGTAGGTTTGGTATCAGGTAAATCGCTATAGCTGGTCCCCCAGCAAGTAGTCCCATTTTCCTGAGGGGCTGAATAAGGCTGAGTGACCCTGACCCAGCAGTCAAGCCTGTGTCCCTAAAAATGTGCTGACTCCTGACCTCTCTCAACCGTGCTTCACAAAGAGATTTCTAGAACTCAGTCTACAGGATCCCGGGAGTCACAGATGAATCATCGTGATAATTCAGGTTCTTTCTCAGTGTGGGAGCAGAACCTGAAAACCGTTGAGGGTTAAAGTTGTAGGGTTGGCCCTGAGCTGGGTGGACGGGAACCAGGAGGAGGAGGAGTGAGAAGTAGAGTTGTCCGCCTGTCAGTGGCTCCTGGTCACTCAGAAGGGAACTTTTCACCTTTGACCTGCAAGGCCTTCCTCCCTCCTTCCCCCTCCTTCCTCCCTCCCGCTCCTGCCCAGGGCTTGTGAGGCTGAGGCCAGCACCAGGCGCAACCGGAGAGTGTCAGAGCCAGAGCCAGGCCTCGCCCGTTCTTGAACTCTCTTGTGGACAAGGAGCCTGACCCTCCCTCTGGTTCATGAGCTCCTTCCAGAGGTCTCTGGACCACAGCAGCTTAGAGCTGGAAGAGACCTGAGAGCCCTTCTAGCTCCATGTTCTTAAACATTTGCATAGAACACTTAATTCAAACAAAATCTTCCCAATATATAAAATAGGTAAGAGCTGAATTATCTTTGGTGAAGTCAGGATGAATCCCATGGATGCCGTGGGGCAGAGTTTAGAAGCTTCATGTCCATGGGTTTAATGCAAGCCCCCCGCCCCACCGATGAGGAGACTGAGGTCCACACAGTGACGTGACTCACCTAATACCACACAGCAGGTGGTGCAGGGGGCCAGGTGATGGGTTGGGCCCACAAGTGGTGTAAGGGCAACGGAGTCAGCAGGAGAAGGCAGTTAAGACTCATTCAAAGATTTGGCCTGACTTACTGGAGAAGGGATTGTATTGATAGAAATAAGGATGTAGAGTCACACATTCATTGAAGTAGGCTAAAAATGAGAGGGTGGTGGCTGGATGACAGAAAGGCGTCCTTCCCTGGGGCCGAGGCAGTCACACCCACAGCACAAGGCTTGCGGGGGGACAGGGGGTGGGTGTCAGCCCTGGATTTCAGCACCCTTCCCACCTACTGTCCCCTCAGCCATAGACAGGAGCTTTGCAGAGCATCTCAAGAACTCCCGGGAGATGAGGAAGGGGAACTCTCTAGGGAAGGCCCCAAGGAAAGCCCACATCTTCTCCAGCCTCCAGATCTCCCTGGCACACAGCCTCCGGTTATGTAACCTTTTCAAATCAGAGAGAAGCCCATGAAAGAGGCCAAGATCTGCTCTGCCTCCAGGAGAGCCAGGGCTGAGAATAGCCGGGAAAGTTACAGAGCAGATCTCGATACAACAAAATGACCTCAAGTTGATATTTCAGGTACAGATAGAGGCACCCGTGTGTGAAGAAGATGAACATTCAGAATTACTGGATCATTTTCTTATTTTGCATATTGAAAGCAGGTATAAAATAACTGCAAGGAGAGGGAAACTACACAGGAAAATGAGTTCCGCTGGGTGGCTTTGTGCGTGTGATTGCTGGCGCTCATCGTTTCAGTGATTAACCAGAAATGCCTGTGCTTGCAGATCGCGCCCGGGTAGTGGGAGGCCTCCCCGATGTGGTCACCGTCCAGGAGGGCAAGGTAAGCATGGAGCACTCCTGTCCCCAGTCCTTCCACGCTAGGAAGGGCTTCCAGTGCCCCATACTCTGTTCCTTCTTTTAACATGCATCCTACCCTCTTCATCGTATGCCACGGCTGCTTATGCCTGACTTCAGAATAGCCACATACAAGGTTCAAAATGCAGTCAGTTTTCCACTCATCTTAATGTTTTGTAGGTCAAGCATCAGGATGCACGTTTGTCTGATGTGGGTATATGTAGACCTCTTAGTCTCTTTCCAGAAGTGGTTTCCCTTTAACATCAGGAGAAGCAGAAAATGTTCAGTCATAATTATGTGACGAACGTAATTGAAGAAGCAACCTCTCACACTAGTAGAAAATGGGCTGACCTAGGAGATTCCTCACCTTTGGAGGGAAACGTGCTGCTCTGTGAATTTCTACAGGCCCCTTCTCAGCTGAAAACTGATTTATTTCCATTTGGTTTTAAACTGGTATTTCTTGGATCCATAAGAATCTCTCTGAAGAGCAGTGAACGTAATTTCTAACCTGGATTCACTTTCTTCATCCCTGTGTTTCATTAAAACAAATTTAATATGCCAGTCACAGGAGGAAGGGTGTTTGTAGTGGAACAACATCTTTTCCCACCTCCAAAGGGCAATGAAGACGTATGATGGGTGATTGGGACTATGATGATGAACAGGGCACATCTAAGGCTTTAATGAGAGGTCAGTTCATCCAGCTATGTTTCTTCATGCCTGGAAAATAGGACCACAGTTGACTTTAAGCTCAACTGCTGCAGGGTTGCTTTTGTTTTGAAACTCTATTTTCCATTTTCTTCACCTAATGAGGTTCAAAATATTCAACTCACTGGGTGGTAGTGAGAATTAAGAGAGAGAATGTATGTGAAAGCATTCCGTGACCTATAACTCAAATATATAGTATAGGTAATAGTTTTCCTGGACACCTAAGGTGCATGGGAGTTTTGTTTAGTTTTGATAAAAGTTTTAATATGCATGAAATCACAGTTTCCCAGAACATATACGTGGTCTGCTTGGATAAGTTTAATGTCAATAGTTTGACTCATTTTTCTTGCTGAAATGTGTTTGCAGAATAATTCAGTAAGAAGTGCTAATTAATCATGGGAAGAAAACAAATTTCCTAATATCTACCCAATTCTAAATGATACTCTTACAGAAGAGGTAACAAGTGATCATATAAGGTCCTTCTAGATAGAAGGCTGTCCTTTTCCCTGTATATGGTGAGCCCTGGCTCTTTTCCTTATAATTTCTGGACTTCAGTAAGAAAAAAAATGCAAGAATGGAATTTAAAATGTGAAGTAAATTTAACATCTTTGGTCATCAGGAAAATGCAAATTAAAACCACAATGAAATATCATGACACACCTATCAGAATTGCTAAAATAAAAAGACAGTGACAACAACAAATGCTGGTGAAGATGCAGAGAGACTGCATCAGTCCTACATTGCTGGTGGAAATGTAGACCAAAATTATACAGCTACTTGGGAAAACAGTTTGGTAATTTCTTTAAAAAAAATGAAATATACATTTACCATATGACCCAGCAATTGTACTCCTGGGCATTTATCTCAGAGAAATTAAAACTTATGTTCACATAAAAATCTGTACACAAATGTTCATAGCAGCTTTATTCATAATAGCCCCACACTGGAAACAGCCCAGATGACCCTTACAGGTATATACATACCATGGCACACTTCTCAGCAATAGAAAGGGACAAACTATTGATACCTGCAATAACTTGGCTGAATCTGCAAGGAATTATGCTCAGTGTAAAAGGCACTCTCAAAACGTTACATTACTGTATGATGCTGTTTATATAATGCTTTGGAAGTTATAAAGTTTTAGAAATGGAAAACAGATTAGTGGTTGCCAGGAGTTAGGAACAGCTTGGGAGGGAGAAGTGGGCGTGGTTATAAAGGGACAGCACGAGGGATCCTTGTGGGGATGGAAAGTTTCTGTATCTTGACTGAGGTTGTGGATACACGAACCTAGACAAGTGATAGAATTGAATACAACTAAACACACACAAATACAAGAAAAACTGGGGAAATCTGTTATATCAATGTCAGTGTACTGGTTGTGATATACTATAGTTTTGTAAAATGTTACTATTGGGGGAAACCGGGTAAAGAATATACAGAATCTATTATTTCTTATACTGTATATGAATCTATGATTATCTAAAAAATATTTCAACAAAAAAGTAAAGTTAAATTATAGGCCTAAACATTGATCTTTTAAAATAAGAGGGTTTCAGCACAGATGGTAATATAATAAAATATTAGGAACTAGGAATACATTCTGGCAGAGCACTGTTGCAACTGCAAAAGCTCGAGTGGGTTTGGGGGGAGAAATAAAATGAGGAAGATGGGATATGAAAATGAGTCACATTATCTGAAGCAGCTGTTCGGATTCTGCTGCTGGGCCCGGTGACACAAACGAAATGCAAAAGCAAGCAGGTGGAGATCACGGCAACGAGGAGATTTCTCTACTGAGACAGAGTCCAAAATGCCACATTAGAGCAAAAAGGCATCTGTGTGTTTATGGGAACTGAAAGCAAATGCCTTTGTAGGGCTTTGATGATAAATGTTCCCAAAGCCAGAAAGCCAAGGCCCCAAAGAAACCTACTCAGGTGTGATTTCAAACTGTAACTCACACAGGTGCACACAGCCCAGCCCGGGAGGTTTAGGTTTATCCTCCATCCGGTCAGGCCGGCCCCCAGAAGGACGCTTCAAGTTGGATCGTTAATCTGATACATCTCCTCCCCTCTCATGAAACCTGTTTTCCAGGTGCTTAACCTCACCTGCACAGTGTGGGGCGACCCGACTCCGGAGGTCTCCTGGCTGAGGAACGAGAAGCTCTTGTCCTCGGACGAGCACTGCAACCTCAGGTTTGAGGCCGGCAAGACCGCCTACTTCACCATCAGCGGGGTCAGAACGTCCGACTCGGGCAAGTACGGGCTGGTCGTGAAGAACTCGTACGGCTCTGAGACCAGCGACTTCACCGTCAGCGTGTTCATCCCGGAGGAGGAGCCCGCGAAGGGCAACAAGAAGGCCAAGTGACCGGAGGGCGAGGGGGCCGAGGGGGGCGAGCCACACCGCACTGCCTCGGGCTACGTGTGTGCGAAGGGTTCGAGCTGAGCGCAAGGAAGTCTCCGTGCTTCCTACTCCCTATTTTTGTGCTGGCTTTGGGGGTCGGGGGGATTGTCAAATCTTTATTCATATAAGAAAGCACCGACTAATGACATTGTAATCGTTTTTCTTTACCTACAAATTGTGTTAAGAAAATAACATTGGTAGCGCAAATATGAGGAAACAGTTTTAAGGCAAAGACCAGGATAAAGTCAGAGGGACGTTGAATGGGGGTGGGAGAAACGTGCTGTGGAGCCGTTTGGACTCTGCCAGCCTTTCAGCAGTCAGTTCTCCTGGTTCGCAGTGAGGCGGTAGCGTCCAGTCAGACAAGACAAGCTGTTAAGTCAACCAGTCTGTGTCGTGTGTTGTAGGAAGAGCCGTGTGTGCGTTCTGTGGGCGGCCTGGTGATTTGGAAGCTCTCGGTCCTAATAAACAGTTCACACCCCTCCGCTCCCCCATCAGTGCTTCTCTCCGTCTTACTGGTTTGGCTGCCCAGCTGGATGGCCTCCGCTGGGTGACCTTTCTGGCCTCTTCTTGTAACACGTCTTCTGAATTTTAAATTCCTTTTGGTTAAAGCAGTGCCTTCACAACACAATCACATAAGGCATCCCAGGTCGGTTGAAGTTCAGAGGTGTCAACTTGCTCCGTCACTGTACATCTGGTAGCTCACCAGGCGATCCGTCAGGTCTCTTCCATTGTTAAGATACCCGGAGTCACCGAATGTAATGTGTCAACAAAGGATAATAAGACGGCATGGGGCGTCTAGCACCAGAATTGGCGACTAAGGCCACAACTGAGAATAAAGGGCACTAAAGGATGGTCACTCTAAGTTCAGAGAACTGCCAGCTCTGGGGCCTGCCCCTTGCGGCAGCGTTTTCTGCTTGAGGGAATTTGGGCCTCCCCACCCCTACCCCTAACTCCCAACCACCACACACACACACACACACACACACACAACACAGGAGGAAAAGAGTAACTGTGAAAGCCACCCCTGCCTTCGTCCTGTCAAGGGTCAGGGATGGGACAACAGACTCCCTCACACAGTTTGGAGGGGCACCTACACACCCTCTCCTTTGCAAAGATCAGGACTGCAACTTGCCTCTCACCTGACTGTAGCCCCCACTATCGCCCTGACGCTGACCACCGGCAGGAGCGAGCTGCTGCCCTCCCACGGTCAGACACGGCAGGTGGATGAGTTTCCCAGGGTCCCGTGGACCCTGCAGAAAGTGCCGACCTGAGCAGGCTGACCTTCTCCTCCCAGGACGAGTGGACCCAGAAGGAAAGTGGACGCCCATAGGGAAGCCACAGAGAGGAGACAGGGGTGAAGCAGGGGGGCTCTGTCCAAAGAGCTGCACAAGTGACAGCTGTGCAGGTGAGAGGCCCAAGACTCTCCACAGGACCCCCGGCACCCCACGAGCACCAGCAGCTGAGCCCCCAGCGTTGGGAGGAGGGTGGGAGGGAGGTGCCTGCCAGCAGAACTTGCCACCCTGATCCCCGTTCCACGCTCCTGGAGCCCCTGGAGCCCAGACCGGGGAAAACAGGAAGGATTTTGAATCCAATGAAAACACAGGTTTAAAACAGTGTGTTCTAAATTTTGAAATTGTGTGGAAACTTAGGAAATCAGAGTGTGCTACCCCTGAGCTTGCCGCCACCCAGCAGAGGGAGACTTGCCAGAAAGCAGTGGGAGTGAGGGAGAGGAAGACCTTCCGTGTTCACAGCTCTAAAGCCGAGGCTTCTCAGTAACATGGTTATGAGAATTATTTCAGCCATTATAATGACCAAACGAAATCAACTGCATCATGATTTGATGGCTTAGGTAAAAAGCTGCTGTTTCTACAGGAAAAATAGAACTGAAACGATAGCTCTATCAATTCCGTGATACTGATGGTCCTCCTGACTCAGAGGAATTCATCCGTCACCTGCTAAATGTGAGCTATTAGAACACAGAGGATCAATAGAAAAGACTATTCAAAGTTTAGCTTTCTAAAGTTAATATTCAACATATTAATATAATAAACTTAAAAATCTAGATTTTAAATCCTTGAAGTTTAGCTTTAAAACCTTATTTTTCTAATTTAAAAACCTAGCCATTGAAAAAATTAATTTTAAGGGTGCTTTAATAGCATAACTAAGTTCCCTTTAACTTGTTAAACTGTATTTATAAATTAACATATTTGCTTTCCATTTTAAGTACTACTATTGTCTGACTTAACCAACAAAAACTTTCCAAGAACTTAAATAACTTGTAAAACTAAGTATACAAAATTTTGAGTTCTCTTAAATGTTCTCAAATTGTACATAAACTTAGTAAGACTTCAACATAAAAATCACAATCAATTAGACATTTTAGTTAGAATCATAAGCTATTACTAGGATTAATTATCTAAAACATTACAAGTACATAAAAATCAAATATGCACAGACTCCATAATGCAAAAATACTAATGTTACCTAGATGTAGCCCCTAGAGCCTGAGACTGGAGTTCTAATACCCATGCCAGAATGAGAGGCATGGATTCGGATTGTTTGCGATGGGGAGCTGCACACCAAGACCTCAGCACAGCGCTGGGATGCACAAAAGGTGGTTTAGACAAAAAAAACAAGGATAGTAAAAATATCACCAGCTGACATGGAGAAGCTCTACTGAAGCTTGCCATCTGCCTGGGAGTGGTTCTGGGGAGAAAAACAAAGTTAATGGGTTCCTCAAGCCAGTACTGCACGCTCGTGGGGTCCACATTTACAACAAGCACCACATGGTATAGGAATCCCAAGCCAAGAGTTCCCATAAAAATGGCCAGTGTCTGGGCCCCAGAGAAGCAAATGTAAAACGACACTACAAGGAACTTATGTGTCTGCCCACAAAGGATTGCTGTTATGGAAATTATCCTCCCACCATAAACAACTAGAAAACCAGGCACAATATATGTGGAAAAAAACTGTTTGGGGCGTTGGCTAGTGAACATGCAGGGCTGTGATGCCCCAGAGAAAGGGAAACAGTAACGAAAGACCTGTGATTTCTCCAACTTGTTGCCTGGACAGAGTGTTCAGGCTGCAGTCCAGCCAGGGGGACCGAAAGAGAACCTGTCAGTCTCACTGAGTTGAGGAGATAGAGACTGTAGTTCAAGGAGGCTGAAGTGGCTGGGATTCGTGGGAAAGGGCAATGGAGGGAAGAGTTGCACATAGAGGAGCACGGGCTGCAGCAGACAGGTCTCTGGCTGAGCGCTGCTCTGGGAGTGCGGGAGAACCTGGGAGGTGGGGGGACAAGGAGTCCTGGGAGCTCACGCAGACTGGGAGCAGTTCTCCTCCCCACCAGCCGGAATGAAAATGTTCAATGTAATACATGGAACATTGGGTAGAGGCCTCAGAAGTTGCTCACCTTAGTAGTGGGGCTAAATTAACTCTCAACTGAAAGCTGCCCTGGACACACCCTCACAAAGTTTGAAAGCAAGACTCCAGAGGATCAAATATCTATGGTAACGTAATAGTGTGTCAGGACAAAGTGCAACACACTTTAAATGAATGCATCATCCAGCAGTGTGAAATTCATAAGAGCTGGCATCCAAGCAAAATCAGCAGGTGTGCAAAGAAGCAAGAAAATATGATTAATAACCAGGAGAAAAGTACATTAAAGATAAATAAGTTCTGTGGATATAATGTACAGCATGTAACTATTATTACAATAGTTAATAATACTGTATTGCATATTTACAAGTTCCTAAGAGAGTAGATGGTAAAAGTTCTCATCACAAGAAAAAGAAATTTGTAACTATGTGAGGTGTTGTTAACTAAACTTATTGTGGTAATCATTTCACAATATATACATATGTCAAATCATCATGTTGTATACCTAAAACTAATACAATGTTATATGTCCATTATATCTCAATAAAACTGGGAAAAATACTTTATACACAAATTTTATGGAAGTATCAAGAATAATTCATTATTAATTTAATACAATTTGAGCAGATAATGAAAATTCAAAATAATTTTTAGTCATTTTTAACACAATGCAATCCCAACAGCAAATGTAATCATAATTTCAATAAAAGATGCTTAAGTAGCTTTGAAATATGATGAGCTATGTGTATATAAGTTATTTGTTAGTAGCTTATAGGTATGTAACTTGAAATGGCAATGCTATAGTTTTATGATCATTAATCTAAGTTAGCAGAAGTCTACAATCTAATAAAATGATACATGAGGAAAAAAAGTATATTAATAAAAACAAAGCCAGAAATGACAGAGGTGATTGAATTAGCAGACATGGACCTTAAAACATCTGTTATAACTATAGTCTATATTTTCAAGAAGCCAGAGGAAATACTGAATATGTTAAGTAGAGACATGGAAGAATACCAAGGCATATCATAATGCATTTGCTGAAAAACATTGGTAAAGAGAAAATCTTAAAAGCAGCCAGAGGGAAAAAGACAAATTATGTACAGAGGAACAAAAGTGAGACTAACGCAAGACTTCTCACGAGAAGCTATAGAAGCCAGAGGACCATGGAGTGAGATCTTTAAAGTGCCAAGTAAAAAGCAAACCAAAAACTCTCAACCTAGTATTCTCTACCGACTGAAAATGTTATTTAAAAATTAAGGCAAGGACTTCCCTGGTGGCGCAGTGGTTAAGAATCCACCTGCCAATGCAGGAGACACGGGTTCGAGCCCTGGGCCAGGAAGATCCCACATGCCGCGGAGGAACAAAGCCCATGCGCCACAGTGACTGAGCCTGTGCTCTAGAGCCCGCGAGCCACAACTACTGAGCCCACGTGCTGCGACTACTGAAGCCCGCACGCCTAGAGCCCGTGCTCCACAACAAGAGAAGCCACCACAATGAGGAGCCCACGCACCACAACGAAGAGTAGCCCCTGCTCGCCGCAACTAGAGAAAGCCCATGCACAGCAACGAAGACCCAACGCAGCCAAAAATAAATAAATAAATAAATAAATTTATTTTTAAAAAATTAAGGCAAAATAAAGACTTTACAGTATCTGTCAAACTAAAGCGGAGAGGTCCGCCACCAGCAGATCTGCACTGTAAGAAATGTTCAAGGAAGTTCTTTGGACAGAAGGCAAGTGGCATCAGATGGAAATTCAGATCAACAAAGAATGAAACGTAGCGGAAGTGGCAAACATGTCGGCAAATATGAAGTACATTTTTCTCATTTGTATTTTCTTCTTGCTCCTAATGCACCTCTGCCAGAGGCACCCTGGCCCGGCCTGGTACCCAGCGCCTGTACTCCCTCCACCCGGACCTTGGCCAGCCCTAGGGTTCCCAGGCCTCACCATCAGTACCATCAGAGGCGCTGCTTGGGGATAGATGCAGTCCCGCCAGGATGATGTACCATCCCTTCATCCCTCTAGTCTCAGGAAGTCCAACCTTACCCAGTGCTGGACCACTCAGGAGGCTCCTGCAGTGTCTGAGTGAGAGCAGCGGCCGAGAAGACGAGGATGCACTGACCAGAGAGACGTTTCGGAGGTAAATGGGCAGGGCTTGGGTGGAATTGCTGAGGAGGACTCACCTACCTACCCTCTGCCTTGAGTAGCGGGATGGATGGTGTGTCCTCTGAAAGGGGAGCAGCCCAGAGATAGAAGGAGCCGTGTGAGGCGGGGCGGCGGGGGTTGCATTACGGCAAAATTGTGAGTTTCCTAAAAGCTTGGGTAGGGTAAGAAATTACTGCTTTTAGAAGACATGAGGTACAAAAAGCCTTGACTGAAAGAGAAGGAAACAGTATGAGATGAATGACCAGAAAGCAGCAGAGGATGATGTTTAAATGATTACTGGGCTTGCATTCTCAGAATAAATAAAAGACAAAGTGTGAGTTAAAGTACTGGGAACTATGAATCCTTATACTGTACGTTAAAACGAAACAAAAACTTTCCCATCTTTGTGGTGCATCAATATATCTACATCAGGAAAGCCAATCTTGTACAATAGAGGAATTACACTCCAGTTGAATCATAGCATCAGGAATTTTCTTTACTGTTTTGGCAGTTACAGGAACTATGTAGCATTTGTGTTGCAAAGTAACATTGCATTGTTATTGCTCAAACAGTATGTTCTTGTTACTTCTAAGTATCCACCGCTATCAAGTGAAAAAAAAAAAAGATTTATGGATTAGTAGTACCACTGGTGCCGTCTCACAGTGTTTATTATGTCCAACTCTGTGGCCCTGCTCTCTTACCCACAGCAAGACGTTTAGATAAAATACACAGATTTTATGGAAGATTACATGCTTGAAACACAATGACTATTATGTCATGTCTTCAGATGTTTGCATTTTGACCTCTACCTCAGGGCTTTAGAGATGAAGTTATGTAAGAAAAGTCTTAGATGATTTAATACGCTTCTGAAGAATCAGCTGATATATGTACATGAAAATCTCAAAATATTTACATGAAAGTTTCCAAAATGACCTAGCTCATAGTTATTAAGATCTAAGTGATTTTTCACACTATTTCTTTACATACTTTATTGTGGTCTAGTGGCAATAGACTACTACTATTGTCTTATTATTAGAGATAATAAGACAATACTTGTGACAAAGCTCATTCACGTTCTGGGGGCGCCCAGAGACAGTACACACGCCCTGCTGTCCCCACTTAAGGGCAAATTTCTACATTCTGGAAAAGGTATGAAGCAACACACAACCAAGTTGCATTTAAAACACTTTGGCAACAAAATACGCCCTGCTTTGAATAAATCATGAAAGTAGCTTTCCCCTCCCCTGGTCTCAAGTTTCTGTGGTTTCCCCCTTCCCTCTCCTCCCTATTTGAAAAAGGGCGGAGGGCATAACCTATAGGAACAGGACTACAGCCTGAAGGGTCACTGGTGCCATGATATCACAGGAAAGCCTCCTATCCTGCCTGCCCTGACCTAGTTCTAAGCTGGGTGAGAAGGTGGCACCACTGACGCCTCATCCCTGGGACTGGTCAGAGGGAAGAGCTTCCTTTCAGAGACCAGGAGCCCTGTCCCAGAATCACAGTGTTTTCTTATGTAGGTTCTATTTTGATTGCTCCTGGGTTGATCTCAGTGATCCAAACACACCTGCCCCACAGCTGCCCATAGAAGCCTCCAGGCCAGCTGCAGCACATATACTAACGACCCCACTCCACTGCCCTCTGCCCTTCACAGCCTCATATCCCTGCTGCAAAGCTCCAGCCAGGCCTCAGGACCCCCTCTGCTCTCAGACTGCTTCAGCACAGACCCCAGCAGCTGGTGAGCTTCCCCACCATCCAGCCCCAACTCCCCAGAACGTCCCGCGAAAAGTGCCCCTTCCTCCATACCCCAAACCAGGACCACGTTCCCAAGAGGATCTTTTTACTTCACTGAGAAGAAAACTGTGCAGAGAGAGGAGAGATCAACTCCTTGCTAGGGCAGAATCTTAGGAGGAAGTTTCAGCCGTGTTGACATAAAGATAAGAATGATGGAAATACAGTATGCTAACACATATATATGGAATCTAAGGGAAAAAAAAAAAAGGTCATGAAGAACCTAGTAGCAAGACGGGAATAAAGACACAGACCTACTAGAGAATGGACTTGAGGATATGGGGAGGGGGAGGGGTGAGATGTGACAGGGTGAGAGAGTGTCATGGACATACATACACTACCAAATGTAAAATAGATAGCTAGTGGGAAGCAGCCGCATAGCACAGGGAGATCAGCTCGGTGCTTTGTGACCACCTAGAGGGGTGGGATAGGGAGGGTGGGAGGGAGGGAGATGCAAGAGGGAAGAGATATGGGAACATATGTATATGTATAACTGATTCACTTTGTTATAAAGCAGAAACTAACACACCATTGTAAAGCAATTATACTTCAATAAGGATGTTTAAAAAAAAAAAAAAGAATGATGAAAATGAAAAAAAAAAAAGTTTTCTTCTCGAAACTGGAAGCGAAGGCAATTACCTCTATACCGCCTTTTCTGCTCATTCACTCATCCAACAATTATCGACTTAGCACAGGTCTGGGTCAGACCCTGCTCCTCACAGGCCCCCCCGCCCCCTGCCGCCGAGCAGGCCAGGCTGCCCTTCAGCCTTTGAATCCCCTGCCTTTTCTCCAGGTTCATGTTGGTGTAAATGGAAAATCACAGGCAGCTTTGGCCTCTGCACGGGCACTCCCAGAAGTCACAGAATTAAACTGGGGTGAGAATTGGGTTTTTTTCTGTCTCCCTGGATGGAGGGTGAGGTCAAGATGGGAGCTGTGTCGGTGGCTGGGAGGGGAGGGGAGAGAAGGCAGAAGGAGAGGGAATTCTTATGAGTTTCTCTGCATAACTTCGTATCTATAAAGAATTAGACTATTTTGTGTAAAGGTTTTTCGTTGGACTTTTTCTCCATTTTACATCTCCTCAGGCTTTTAATATTACTTTTGTTTCTTATCTAGGCCACGTTATGCTTGTTAACATTTCAAAAAAATTGCTGTGCTCTCCTAATGCTGTATTAAAGGAGGTCATTGCCTTAAAATACAAGGCACCAAAGAAAGATAAAAGCTGTAAGTAAAAATATAACGATAAACTATTTAGCTTGAGTAATAGAAATTTTTTATTTGTGTTTTAAAACAGGCTCATGCTAAAATCACTCTATCCTATAAAATAGAGACACTTGGATGTCCCCAGTTATGCTAGAATCTGAGTCAATGACATTTGAACCACTTTTATGAAGTGGAAGCAGATTGATCTCCGACAGAGCAGAGATGCAGAGGCAACCGGTTCCATTTCCACCCTAATAATACAAGACCAAAATAAAGGGGAAGGTTTACCTCCGCAAGGCTGAAGTAAGTGTTCAGGCCTCTGCTGATAGATAATTTAAAGCAAAATAAATCAAGACACTAGGCGAAGTTAAAAAAAACAGAAAACAAAACATTACTTGATATGCTTATTACAGTGGTATAGTATAGTGATATAGTTTTATATTATTATTATTGTATTATTTGTGTATTATATATTTATATGTAGAGATATAGTTGTATATTATTATTGTATTATAGTTGTGTTGTATTGTATTATAGTTGTATATCATCAAGATACACCCATGATAAAAATTAGGGTACTTGAACTCTCAGAAAATTGCATAAAGACCTTAAAATAGTAAGGCATTTGGAACCGCACCTCATTTCTATGGCAGCCACAGCTACAGAAATGCAATGCATTCCTTGTCAACACAGGAAGTTTGTTACAAAGACATCATTCAAAAGAAGAGTCAAACTCTGGAAACTCCCTTTAAAATGAAATGGGGGAAAAAATCAGAAAGTGTTTACTTCTCTAACCTTTAAAGTGTTTTATGCAGAAATTAGACAAGTCACTGCAAAAAAAAAAAAAACAATCTAATCCAATTCACTTCTACTGTGGACCTCTTGCATGAGTCCTTGAGGATTTCACACCACAACTGCATGACCTTCTCTCTTGCTAAAGGTAGCCCTCAGCCTGTACAAAGACACACCTTAATTTCATGCCTCTTCCACCCAGGCTTTCAAAGTGCTCACCTTGAGTAAGTGGCAAAAGTTGTGCTAAGCAGGTAAGGTCTTCAAATGAGTCAAATATTGATCAGAGGTTTTGGGAGAACTTCTCAATACTTGACTCCATATATGACATAGAGGTCAGTCTGGCTGTTATTTTTATTACTCATTTATTCCTTCAACACGTATTTATTGAGCACAGACTGTGAGGATACAAAGATGAACCAGCAGGAGATTTGCCCTCAGGATGCTTACTTCTAACTGATGCAGTGACAGGAACGTGAAAAGCCATAATCCAAGCCACAAGTTCATGAGGAAAGTACAGACAACACGCTATTATTATCCGAGTTCAGAGGAGGAATGCAATACTTGCTGTAGCGTGAGGTGAGCATAGGGAGAAGGTGAGATACTGGATTCAGAAAAGGCTTTGTAGAAGTAGAAGCTTTTTATCTGAGCTTTGATGAGCAGGTGGGTTTAGCCATTTTAAGACTGATTAGAAATCACTCAGCACTGTGAAGGCATCCCAGAAGGAGACAAGTCTGCACAGAAGTGAGCTGGAATACATGCTCCCAGAGAAAGAAGATGTCCAGCAGAGTTCATCCTGTCCTTATTACAAGCTGAATTGTATCCCCTAAAATTTATTTGTTGAAGTCCGAAGCCCCAGTACCTCAGAATGTGACTGCATTTGGAGATAGGGCCTTTAAAGAGGCAATTAAGTTAAAATAGGTCATTGGGGTGAGTCCTCATCCAATATAACTAGTGCTGTGGGTTTTTTTAAAATATTTTTATTTATTTTATTTATTTACGCTGCGCCAGGTCTTAGTTGAGGCACGGGGATTCCTTAGTTGAGGCATGCAGGATCTAGTTCCCTGACCAGGGATCAAACCCGGACCCCCTGCATTGGGAGTGCAGAGTCCTACCCACTGGACCTCCAGGGAAGTCCCATAACTGGTGGTCTTTTCAGAAGAGATTAGGACACAGACAGGTACAGAGGGAAGACTGTGTAAAGACACAAGGAGGAGACAAGCCATCTACAAGCCGAGAAGAAAGGCCTCAGAAGAAACTAACCCTACTGATACCTTGATCTTGGATTTCCAGCCTCCAGAACTGTGAGGAAATAAATTTCTGTTGTTTAAGCCACCCAGTCTATGGTACTTTGTTGGCAGCCCCAACAAACTAATACAGTCCCCATAGAGACTTTAGACATCCCCTGGTTTGGACCTGTAAGCGGATAGGGTGGGGGGTTGGCACAGGAAAAGAACCAAATGTAACTTTGGACAGAAGAGAAGCCATTTTAGGCCTAAGCCATTTTGTGATCTCAGCCCGGCCACAATGCTTGCCCTTGAACATGTCTCAGTAATAATGCTCTCAAGGGGACAAAAGAACAAAGGCTGTTATAATAGCAAATATAATAAATCAGTTGTAAAGACTCCCAGTTCTGAATGGTAAAGATTAGCCTGAAGCACTTTCTGAGCTGTTTTGCAGAATTTAAACCCCTTTCAAGGGCTCAAACCACCAGATCAACTGGAACCCAAGGGATCATGTTGACTTTTTCTGACCTTCATGATTTCAATCAACTAAAGCTTGGACTCTGCCGACCTTTGCCCTAATTCTATGCTGAATTCTCCTTTGCTCAAGTCCTTCATGAATGTGCATGTACCCTTAGCTTAAAACTTCTCCAATTTTGCTGTTTGGGGAGACACTGCTTTGGGAAAGATCCCCAGTGTTCTCCTTACTCACTGCAGGTAATGAATCCTTCCTTCTCCCACTCTTTGGCTTGGTTGTGTCTTTTGGCTCCATACCCACCAAGAAGTGAACCCAGTTTTTGGGTAACAGACCGGGTTTGGTTTCCGGGCTCCCTACCTTGCTCCAGCTTACAACTCAGCCCAGCCATACCAGTGACTGGATCTCACCAGCATGCCCTGGCCCATGAGGCATGCAGATGGTGGAAAGCAAAATACAACAAACAGGCAACAATAAAGATCTCTTGAAGACCTACTGGTCACAGAGCACGGGGTTTAGCTCTGGATCACTGTATTTGCCTTCTCAGGCTGCCATAACAAAACACCACTGACTGGGCGGCATAAACAGAGGATATTTATTTTCTCACAATTCTGGAGGCTGGAAGTCCTGGGTCAAGGTTGCAGCTGATTCAATTTCTTTTGAGAGCTTTCTTCCTGGCTTGCAGATGGCTGCCTGATCACTGTGTGCTCATATGGCGCTTCTTTGGTGTGTGTGTGTACACACACACACACACAGAGAGAGAGAGAAAGAGAGAGAGACTATCTTCCTCTTTTTATAAGGCCACCAATCCTATTGGATTAGGATCCCACCCTTTTGATCCTTCATTACCTCCTAAAAGCTCTATCTCCAAATACAGTCACATTGGGGGATTAGGGCTTAAACATGTGAATTTGGAGGGGAACACAATTCAGTCCATAATAGTCCCTGATGTTTGTGTTGTAGCTACCAATTAATAAGTACTTACAACATGTCAGAAACTGTTCCAAGCACTTTACACATTGAATCCTCCCAATAAGCATATAAGGAAAATAATATTATTGGACTTCTTTTCCAGATGAGCAAACTGAAGCACCAGGAGAAATTTTTGCCCAAGGCCACATAACTAGTAAGAGGTTAAGCTGGGTTTTGAATGTAGGTATTTAGGCTCCAAAATCCATGTTTTTAATTGTTAATTATACTCAGGTTTAACGTGGATAGAGATATTTCCACTGTCTTCAAGGTAGGCCAGAAGCCTCACCATCCTCTCAACTTTGCAGGGGCACAGGTAGGAGAGGGGTGGCACCTGGGCATTCCAGCAGGCTGACCTGCTGCAGAAAGACACCCTCCGCACACCACCCCATAGACACACACACTCCAGACACATGGAAATGATGGATAAAATGTAACAAAAATGTTTTTAATACATTTAGAGCATGGGAGAAGAAAGAGAAATCTCTGGAATGTAAAATCCTTGAAGACAAAGACATTATTTTCTTCATTTCTGATTCTCTAGGGTTTAGAATGGTGCCTGGCACACTCGATGAATATCTGTTGAATGAAAAAAAGATTTTAGGGGCTGGAAATAAACAGAAAACTCAAAGCCAAAGTAGTGTGCAAGAGTAAAACTGAATGGATAAAGGAGGCCCTGGAACTTGACACAAGCTTTAGGATTTGGGAGCCAGGGTTTTGATGTTCATACAACAGATGTTCATTGATCAAACCTGTGATGTTCACACATGTCAAAAGATGAAGCCACTAACCTCTGTAAGAAGAACTCCCTGTATAAGGCTGAGGAGTTGTCCCATCTGTAAAACGGAGACCAGAGCACTCCAACTGGGCAACCAGTCTTGAGAAGCCACAGGAGGCTGACCTGCTCTCTCTGTAATTTGTCTACAAAACCCAAGGAAGGTGGACTCTCATGGAAAACAACACCCACTTCAGATGAGCTCACAGGTGAAAATTACAAACCACCCAGGAAATGAACCACCCCAGGGAAGAATCACAAAAGAGATAATTCCCATCCAAGAACTATAGGCAATAGAACAATCTGAAAGAATCTTTAAAATAATTGAGTTTGAAATGTTGAAAGAGGTAAAGGAAGAAGTACAACGTATAAAGCAGGAACAGGATATTATGGGAAAAAGAACAAATGAATTTAGGAAAGAACAAATAGAAATCCTACACATGAAAAGTAGATTACCTATTGGAACTATAAAAAAAAAAAAAAGAAAAACTCAGTTAACTAGAAAGAGAATTAATGAAGTGGAAGATAAATTGGAAGAAATACTTCAGAATTCAGGCTAGAGATATAAGGAAGAAAACCATAAAAATCATTTAAGAGACCCAGAGACTAAAATGAGAATTACCAAATACATTGAACTAGAGTTCCAGAGAAGAGAGTAAGAAGAACACAAAATAACATTATTGAAAAAGGATGGAATTTTTTTCCATAACTAAAGATATGTGATGAAGCTCCCTGTATCATGAGCAAAATAAGTAAAAAATAAATCCACACCTAGACGCCTCAGAATAAAGTGCAGAATATCAAAGACAAAGGGAAAATATTAGAACTACATGTGTGAATAAAACCAAGCTATTGAGAAAATGGCAGTAGGTGTAGAGAGCGGGTAAGTGGCCAGTCTATGCTTCGTTCTTGCCCATTCTTCACGAATTTTCATTTCAGTGGGCGAAGAGGACCCTGCTTTGACAGGGGAATCAGAGCTCTGCCTTGTCAACAGTAGGAGGTGGATAGATTAGGAGGAAGACAGTTCAATTACCATTTTATTACAGTCTCAGAAACTATCTCAAATATAGCGTTTAAAAGGACTGACTCTGAAGTGATGCCAGTATATTATTTGTAATTCAATTCACATTTCTCTCAAATTTAAGCCTGTTCAGTTTTGGATAGATGCCCAAGCATGTTCTTTATCAAAGGTATATTAAAGAATGAATCAATCAGTGAACAAGTTTCACTGAGCAGCATCACTTGTTTATTCCAAAAAAAAAATTTATTGATTATCTACTAAGAGTAAGATACTTTGTTAGAAGTTTTAGAGTTAAGAATTATGAAAAAAAGAAAAGAAAAAAAATGAGCCATGAAGACATACAACAGGACAATGAATAATGGGTTTGAACTGGTTTAGATATGATGATCCAGGCAGAGGGCTCAGCAAGTGCAAAGGCCCTGGGGCAGGTTGGCACTTACCATGTTTGAATAACAGAAAGTATGCCAATGTTCCTGGAACACAGTGATTAAGGAGAAGGGTAGTATAAGGTCAGCAAGGGAAGCAGGAATCAGGCCATATAGAGTGGGGTTAGGAGTTTGGACTTTATTCTAAATCCAATGGGAACCCACCAGAGGATTTTATTTATTTATTTATTTATTTAGGCTGCGTTGGGTCTTCGTTGCTGCACGCGGGCGTTCTCTAGTTTCGGGGAGCGGGGGCTACTCTTTGTTGCCGTACACGGGCTTCTCACTGAGGTGGCTTCTCTTGTTGAGGAGCACGGGCTCTAGGCGTGCGGGCTTCAGTAGTTGTGGCTCGTGGGCTCTAGAGCGCAGGCTCAGTTGTTGTGGCGCACGGGCTTAGTTGCTCCGTGGCATGTGGGATCTTCCCGGACCAGGGCTCGAACCCGTGTACCCTGCATTGGCAGGCAGATTCTTAACCACTGCGCCACCAGGGAAGTCCCCCACCAGAAGATTTTAAGCAAAGAAACAACATGAGTTAATTTTTTTTAAATGATCACTCTGGGTGCTTAGTGGAGAATGGATTGAGGAGGGACAAAAATGAAAGAAGGAAAAGGAGTTAAATTGTTCTCCCACCAACTCAAGAGAGAATTGATGACAGCTCTGACTATAGATAGCAACAGAGATGGAGAGAGGCAGACAGATCTGAGATATAATTCGAGGACAAAGTTTTGTTGATGCAATGGATGTAGTGAATGAGGGAAATAGAGAAAAATCAAGAATAACTTCAAGGCTTTTGGCCTGTCCCCTGGAAGGGTGGTGGTATGACTATTTGAGATAGGAAAAAATGGGGAAAAACAGGGAACTCAATCATCCCATATCGGGCATGTTAATTTTGAGATACCTATTAGACCCACAAATGGATATGCCAGGTAAGAAGTCAGACAAAGTCTGTGGTTCAGGAGAGGTCATAGAAGAGAAGGGTATTTAGAGTCGTTGGACTACAGATGCTACCAACAGCTGTGAGCTTCCAAGAGAGAACCACCTCAGCAAAGAAGGAAGTGAAAAAGAGAGAGCCCTGGTACATGCCCACATTCAAGTTCCAGAAGAGGAGGAGGAACCAGCCAAGGCAACCAGGAAGGAGTAACTTGGGAGGTAGGAGGGCAACTAGGGAGCCTCCGGGAGGCAAAAGAAAAGAACATTTGCTCATCCCAAACAGAGTGGTCAACTGTATCAGATGTGCAGAAAGTCGGCGTGAGTTTAGCTTTAGTGTCAGAAGCCTTGGAGTGGGTTTCAGAGAGAATGGAAGATAAAATGTGGGGACACGGAGTACAGATAATTATGTCAAGTACATAGTTATTCTGCATGGGGAGTGAAGAAATGAGATGGTAGCTGAAGGGGGCTTAGAGTAAAGGGGGAGTCATCTAAGATGATAGATCAGAGATGGAAAGATGCTGATGAGGCTGGTTGAGTAGAGAGGGAGGAAGTGAAGGTGCAGACTGACGCCCTTGAGTAGACAAGACGGGATGACGTCCACATGAGCAGGTGTGTGGCTCTGCTTGGACAGGGACCCATCCCCTCGGCCTTAATAGGACAGAAGGCAGAAAATACGAGCACGGAGGTAGGTAGTTAATGGTGAAATGATGAGGAAGTTCCCATCTAATCGTTTCCATCTTCTTCACGAATTGTGAGGCTAAATCATCAGTTGAAAGTGAAGCTGCGGGAGGAAGGTGGAGGGTTGGGTTAGTGACTGAAGAGAGAAAAAGGTAGGATATAAATATCTTAGCCAACTGGGAATTCCCTGGTGGCGCAGTGGTTGAGACTCCGCACTCCCAATGCAGGGGGCCCAGGTTCGATCCCTGATCCAGGAACTAGATCCCACATGCATGCCGCGACTAAGAGTTCACATGCCACAACTAAGGTGCCGGTGAGCCACAACTAAGGAGCCCACCTGCTGCAACTAAGGAGCCCATGTGCCACAGCTAAGGCCCGACGCACCCAAATATATAAATAAATATTTTTTTAAAAAAGAGAGAGTTCAGTTTGGGGCATGGAGAAAGCATTTAAAAAAATAAATATCTTAGCAGAAAATGTGGTAGGGTTTCCAGGAGGTGTCAAGGGCCCATTTGAAATATGTGTCGCATATTTAAGATGACACTGTCAGCATAGTTGTGCAACTTCTGCAATATTCAGTTGCACAAGTGTAGTTATGATGGAGCAGCTTTGCCCAGTGAGTAAATGGAGAAAGAATGGAGACGGAGGTGAGGGGGTTCGCAGGAAGTGATCAAGTTGGACCATGGAGCCCAAGACTGGGCAAGAAGGGTGAGAAGAACATTTGGAAAATGGTGTTCAGTGGACAGCGGGTCCCAGTGAGATAGAACCGTTTGGAATTGAAGCATTTTAGTAAGTAGGCCAGAGGACAACACATTATTCAGAGAGTGGAATCCTTAAATCCGGGATTTCAAAGACTGGTTTTTTTCCCCCTAACCTCCCCTTGTGAGTAGACAGAATAGTTAACAATCTGTGAAATGAGACTCCAGAATTAAGAAAGTTTTGTTGTCCTCACCTTGCCCAGAATGTATCCCCTCACTTGCTCAGAGTTGTCTAAAATCACGCAATTAGAGAGCCATTACTCCATCATCAAGGGACTTCCTATTCAAATGTAAACCCTATGGGAAAGATCATTTATTCCAAGCCAGGCAGGGGCACCTCATCCTCATCTCTCTCTGTAAGTGTGTAGTGAGCACCTGTCAGCCAAGGGCCCTGTGCGGCCAACCCACCAGCGCACAGCATGGGACAAGACCCGCACTGCTCCCAACTTTATGCAACTGAGGTCCTCGCAAACTTCATCCCCAGGTGAGAACTAATTTTTCAGATTATTTCCAGAGAACAGGTTTTTATGTGGGAAAGAGCAGACATATTGAGCACCCAGAACAGAAGGTTTGGTCCTTCAGAGTTTGCCTGGGCCTGGCATTGTTTCCCTAAAGTTACAGCATAACTGAAAGTTTTGTAAAAAAGGAATAAAAAGCAGAAATACAGATTGAAAATCTTTCAAATGCATATAACCTTAGACACAGAAATTCAACAATTTGTCAAAAGGAAATAGAGATGATGTACTAAGATGTTTGAGTTAAGAATGTGCATCACAATATTATTTATAATATCAAAACATGAAAAAGCACTGTTAATACTAAAAATTGGAGATCAGTTAAGAAAGCTATAGTAATCCACTGAGGGAACACTTTGTGGCAATATTGATTGATATACTGCCTAATTGGAAAAGCAAATGCATCTTCCTTTTTTATCTTCTTTTTTAAAATCTAAAATCATACAAACAAATTGTAGAGGAAAAAAGATAAAAGACACATATATCAAACTGTTAATGGATTTGGGGTGAGTCTTAGTTTGTACTGTTTTTTGTCTTTGTGCTTTACTGTGTTTTTGTACGAAAGCAAAAATAAATGTGAGCGTATTTAATCATCAAAGGAAATGTCCAACTTGATTTTATTTCCTAGCTGTGCGATGTGTATATATATATATATATATATATATATATATATATATATATATATATATACCAAACAGCCTCAAAATTCTATCGTAAGACTTAATTAACTTTAACAAACAGAGCTTTTAATTCACAACATTTATTCTGACAGCATCTATCACAAAGAAGCAGTTGATGCAAACTGATTTACCTGATTGTAAAAAATGAAATGATTCTTGTCAGAAAATAACGATGCCTATGAATAGACAAGAAGCCACAACATTCTTTTCCTAATGTATGTTTTTTCTGATAACTAAATTATCCTACTTTGGAAAATGTCATTAATGCAGGCCGACCTTGAAGACATGTAGTATTGTAAGGCTTGGCAAACATAGCTCTGGCATCTTCCTGGAGTCAGAGTGGGAGGAAATGCCAGGTGACAACTGCAATGACCACCATCCATCCTGCTGGACTCAGGAATCAGCAGGCTGCCTGTGCTGTGCTGCCTTTTATCCCATTTCCTGGGCTTCCACATTAGACTCACAACAGACCAAGAAAGGAAAGGATGGAGAGAAAGGTGGGCAATGAATCCCAAGGTGGAAAAGTAGAGAAGATTTTAAAAGAAAGAAAAACAGGAGGTAGAGAGGTGAGACCATGTCACTTACTGTATCCCCCTTGGAATAAAGGAGGGAGGGTGATACCATTTATTTTAATGAGACATTCATTTATTCATTCATCCTCTCAGCAAACACTGATTAGTCCCCCACAATGGCCCAGGCCCCATGTTATGACAAGAAAGAAAGGCATCTTTTTAATCTCGGGGAACACAACCAGACCAGTAGTCTAGAATGTGCTTTCAGTTAATCCTCTGCTCGAGAACCTCATGACCTCGGCTCATTACCTAGATCCATGAGCTTGGCTCCTGATTTTCCGACCCCTGAAATCACTGTTTCCTCCATGTTCCCTAGCCAATCTGAATTGTTCTTTGCTGTTGATCTGTTCCATGAAATAATCCTTAACTTTTCCCTCCAGGCCATGTGGCTATTTCTTCCCTGAACTCCTATTTCATTTATAATGGTACTATGTTGACAGGTTAGAAGCAATCATTCTCTTTTGTTGTGTGTTTTCTACTCAGTTTGTAAGGTGGATCTTGTGGGTTCCTCACGCTAATTAACACTGAAATTGACATACGGTCAATACTGATTGATAAATACACCATTACGATAAACATTCAGCTTGTCCTTTGGTAACTGAGAAATAACACAGAGCAGGTTATGATCACTTGGTTATAGCAAGGATTTATAGAAATGTGTTGATTTATTATCATTTATTCATTCATTTATTTATTCATTCAATAAATATTTATTAAACATTCAATCATTAGGAAGATACAGTCCCTCGTTTTCTGGTTGTTTTGCTTTTAACCAAAAGAGGGGAGTAAAATTCCGAATGGAATAGACAAAGATCAAGCAAGTAAGCTGGTGAATACTTGGCTAAAGCCACCCTTGGCTATGAATGGCACCTTCTGCACCAAAACACATATTTTGGGTGTATATTTATTTAGGCAAATTCCAAGACGTACCTTAAGTGCCTGGAGGGGAGGGGAGCTAGAAAGGACAAGGTATCTTTTTCTTTTCAGATTCTAACACAGGAAAAAAATCCCACAGGTACTGATATTTCAAAACTAAAACTAATCATCATCAGGCTCATCAATTTCAACACCAAACACGTATTTAGCATCTCTGTGAACTGTGAACTGGGCTACATGTGAAGAGTGGAACATCGACCCTGCCCAGGAGGAGCTCAGGTGGAGAGAGATAAGAATGTCACCTGCAAGTTTGCTGGCAGTGTCCAGAGGGTTGTGCGGTGACCATCACTGAGAGAAGACAATCTTACCAGTAACCCAACGCAAACACACCCTGCTCTAGAGACAACAGAAAGGTGTCTTCATTTTCCCGTTCAGTCATCCTGCAGTTCACACAGAGCCCATTCCATTCAGGTGTTCACTACGAGTCCCTTCAACTTCTAGTCTCCCGCCCCCTTTTCTTCTTCCTTTACATCTCTGAGGTCTTTCCTACCCCTTTGTCCCCTTCTGCAGGATCCCTGAAACACTGGACATTGTCCCAGGTTCCATGGTGCCAGGACAGCCATAGGCCCCCACTGGCAAACAGACCTTGCTCTTGCTAATATTGACACCATCTCTGTAATCTGTGAGCAAGGTAGTAAGGGGGGGGGGTGACAAAGGAGGAGAAACGTCCTGTACTGCAGTATATCCACAGCTAAATAGAATTCAAAGAAGAAATGTTATTGAAAAAGTGGTGTTTGTTAGCAATAACTCTGGCTCTGAAAAATAAAAACCCAAAATAACAGTGACTTAAACAAAATAGAGTCCTATTTCCCTCTTGCATAAAATTCCACAGGAAGGAGTCCAGTCCAGGAGCTACTTCATGAAATTCCCAGGAACCCAGCTCCTTCCAGCTCATTGCTCTGTCGTTTCTAGGATGTAACCATAGTCTTCATGATCCAAGATAGCCGCTAGAGCTCCTGCCATCAGATCCCCATTCCAGACAGCATGAGAGAGGTCAGGGCGAAAAGAAGAGACAAGGAATATAGGTCAGTTGTCTTTTGAGGAAGTTTCCCAGAACAACAGGACAATCATGATTACAACTCCTTAGTGAGAAGAGTTGTAATCACCTGGTTACTCCAAGCCATAAACAAGCCTAGAAAATGGAATCTTTTCTGAGTGACCATGAGCCCAGCTAAAACTTGAGGGTCTTTCTATGAAAGAAGGAGAGAACAGATATTGTAGGAGAACTAGCTTCTCAGCCACAAATAGCAAACAAGATGCTTTAGGAGTAGAGTAGAGTAGAGAAAGATCAATCTAAAACTAGGAGAATTGGAGATTACTTCATAGAAGATAGGTGGATCTTGAAAGTTGTAGTATTTGGACTTGTGGAAACGAAGAGGATGTAACAGATGGAGTGAATAGAATGAACAAATGCACAGAAGTGGGAAAATGTACATCCATTCATTCTTTCATTTCTTTCTTTATTCGTTAACTTTTTAAAATGTTTATTATGGAGCTTTTCAATCATACATAAATGTAGAGAGAGTAATATAATGGACCTTAAATCTTCATCAACAATTTCAACAATTATCAATATTTTAAAATTATCAATAAACATTTACAAAGTGGGCTTTCAACTAAGAATACAGAAATGACTAAACTGCAATGGCCCCTAGAGGATGTGGAGAGAAGGGAACTCTTGTGCACTGTCGGTGGGAAAGTAAATTGGTGCAGCTACTGTGGAAAACAGTATGGAGGTTCCTCAAAAAACTAAAAATAGAACTACCATATGACTCAGCAATTCCACTCTTGGTATATATCTGAAAAAAACAAAAACACTAATTCGAAAAGATACATGCACCAATGTTCATAGCAGCACAATTTACAATTGCCAAGATAAGGAAGCAACCTAAATATCCATCAACAGATGAATGGATAAAGAAGATGTGGTATATGTGTGTGTGTATATATATATATATATATAAATCCTATAAAAAGAATGAAATGTTGCCATTTGCAGCAACATGATGGACTTGGGGGGCATTATGCTAAGTGAAATAAGTCAGACAGAGAAAGACAAATACTGTATGATATCACTTACAGGTTGAATCTAAAAAAGTCAACAAACTAGTGAATATAACAAAAAAGAAGCAGACTCACAGATAAGGGGAACAAACTAGTGGTTACCAGCGGGGAGATGGGGAAGGGGCAATATAGGGATGGGGGAGGGGAAGACACAAACTACTGGGTGTAAGATGGGCACAAGGATGTATTGTACAACACAGGGAATACAGCCAATATTTTGTAATAACTGTAAATAGAAAGTAACCTTTAAAAATTGTATAAAAAAATTTTTAATGGTTTTAAAAACTGAAAAATAAAAATTTAAAAATAAATAAATAAGAAAAAAATGCAGTGGCCCCGGGAGCTTATGGCATAGTGGGTACATCCAAGGGAGTAATTCATTAAAGGAAATGAATGAACACTCGGTGAAGCTGGGTGGGAATGTAGCAGCAGATGTAATTACTATACAGGGCTACCTGTAGAGTAATTCTCTACCGTGTTCCAGTCATTGAGCTGGAGAAATTTGGATTAAAAGTTCCATCTCAGTTCTGTGGATGTTTACAGTCCTGCAGAGGTGCTCACAGTCTAACGGAAATAAATAGGTGCAGTTACGGAAGGCCTGGGCTATCGTACCATGAGGTATGAACGTTACTCAGGCAATAGGGAAACCAGAAAATGACATAGTATTAAACAGGATTTTCAGATGAAAATCAGTGCTGGTATGAAGGATGGATTGCAAGGAGGAAAAAAAAAAATACGGAAATGGTTAAAAGTGAATTTCAGAACAACCTGAGTAAAGAGAAAAAGAGAAGAGAATGAATGTATTTTGACATCTCATTGTGCCACACACTGTAGTAGGGGTGGCTGACCTGGGCTCGGTTCCTAGGTTGCGCTTAGTGGGATCAGAATTCGAATCTGTTCTGCTGGCCTCCTAGGCCTCTGTACTTGCACCTACACCACTGTGCCTCCAAGTCCTGACCTACAGGAGTCACAAAAGGAAAAGGGAAGAGGGCGCAGAAGTGAGGATGCTCCCCAAGATCAGAATTTGGTGAGTAATTGAGGCGGGGTTGGGGTGTGGGGGTGCAGGGTGGGGGAAGGTGGGCGGAGGAAGCGAAGTCGGCCGGAGCTTCACGTCTGAATGGCGGGAAGATGGTGGTGTGTTTATCTGAGACGTGCAAGACAGAAGAAATGGAGTTTGGGGAACAGATAAGGCATTTGATTTTGGATGTGTTGAAGTAGAATTGCTGTCTAGCAAGCAATTGTAAACCTGGGTCTGAAACTGAGGAAAACATCACGCCCCTATATACACGTTTAGGAGACACTGGTGCCGGTGTGACAGCAGGAGTGCAGAATGTGCAAGGCCTGCCGGAAGAAGGGACCTGTAAGAAAAAACAAGCACCAGACTCAGAACCTTAGTGAATGCCCATATTTCCTGGATGGAAAGCGGAGCCAGGGCAGCACCTGGAAAAGACTGTCAGAAAACGGAAGGAGAAACAGGAACAGCGCCGTGTCCCAGAAATCGTAGGTGACAACTCCAAGATGCACGGGTGGGCGAGCGGCGACTGTCCCAGAGTGGGGAGGGTCGTCAGCGACTCTTCAGGAGAAGTGGCCTCCGCAGTGGTGGGAGCAGGACCCCCGTGGGCTGGGAGGGAACCGAGAGGAGCTGGCGGCGGCACGGATGCACCCTCTTGCATCAAGAAATTCTTGTTGAAAAGAGGGAAGAGCTAGGTTAGAAGCTGGAGAGGAGATGCAAGGTGGGAGGAAAGCTGCTCTTTTCAGCATGAAGTGTATGGGTCAGTCTGCGAGCAGAGAGAAAGGTGCCGTCAAAGAAGGCACAGTTTTTCCTCTGGGACAGGAGGGGAGGGAAGGAGACCAGAGAGGAAGGAGAGAGAAAGCGTGAAGACAATTGCATTTCCTGATGTGCTTGGGCGGGATTCCAGGAACTGGAGAGGTAGGTCAAGTGACAGACGGGACAGAAGCAGGGTGGGGGTGTGCTTACGGCTGAAGAAGCCTGGGAGGGTTTGGAACAGGATGCGGGAGCATCGTCAGGGGAGGCTGCCCAGTGCGGATTGCGGTGGGAGCAGCCGAGTGCGGAGCCGAGGCCCGGGCGCCATGGGCTCAGCACTGCTTGTACCCCGGCGTGGAAACCTAGGGCTTTCTGGGGGGTGGGGTGGGGTGTGGTGGGGGGGTGGAGGGGACGAGGGGGAGGGTGTCCAGCGTGGTAGGAGGAGCTGAGCTGAAAACAAAGACTGTGGGCCCGGACGCCACAGAGGGCCCAGTGGAACCTGGCAGGGCTGGCAAGTTCCTTAAGGCCAGAAACTGCCTCTGATGCCTTATTACAGCTGCCGACTCTTGGCCCATAGGAGCTTCTCCATAAGTGTTTCGTTATAAATGAATGAGCGGAGTGTAAGGCAGTAGGCATGTCTTGATGCTCTATTATGCTTTATTACTGTTATTATCTGTCAGCTACACAGATTCAGGAAAGAGGGCACTCAGGCGGTCGGAGCAGTTGAGAGAATCCTACGCAGACTTCCTACTGGTTTATTTCCCCCATCGGTGTTGTTGGTCCTTCTGTCTTTTCTTTTGTGACTTTATTAGTTATTTCATCCCTCCTCTTTGCGCCCGGCACTGTCTTGCACAGAGCAGACATTCGATGCCTGTTTACCGAATTGAATGCAAACCAAGCCGCAACGAGTACATTGCTGTTGTTGCTTATCTATCAGAGTACAAAACCTACTGCAAATATAGGAATTGCTGCTTCTGCTTCCTGACATCGTCCATCCCTTGGCCTCATCATGAGATCGTCTTGCTCATTTTAGAGCTGCCTGAGCAGCCTTGGCACAGTCCCTTTTAGCCTCCATTCCTTCTAACTTCAGCCGGCCTTAAAATAAGCACCCCCTCCCCCTCCCCCCACCTCCGCCCCCGCCCCCAGCACTCCGCACTGACCGGCTAGCCTCTGCCCTGCCTGGCGTTTCCCGCCTTGCCCCCTTGCGGATGGAGCCTTTGCCCTCCCTGGACCCCTGCCCGAATGCTCAGGGTTGCCTTTCTACATCTTGGCTACCTTCCACCAGGATTTGGTCTCTGCTCAGTCTCGAGTAAATACTTCTCCCTGTTTAACTCAATCCTGGGCATCCGTGGCTGGCCCATCGCTACAGCTCCCGCATCTCAGCCAGCAAGAACTAGGCCAGACCTCAAACCTTTTAAATCTGTGATTCTGGAATTCGTGGTCTACTTTTTCACAATGGAGACCCTTTTAAGAGGTAGTTTAGGGGCAGGAGATAGTCTGGGTGAAGCTACCAACCACACCCGGGAAGCCAGAACAGAAACACTGGCTTCTATGTTATATAAATATTTCAAAACTTCTCAGTAAATCTTTCTCTCTGAAGGACAAATAGTGTCATAACTTCCTTTCTTTCCTTAGTAGGAATCTTTGTTATTACAATTGAGAAAAGTCAGCACAGAAAGTACTTTATAGAGTCAGTTATCAGGCTGGACCGAAAATCTGGACCCATCACTCCCGACTGGAACAGGTGATCCATGGGATTTCTTACATCAAATTCTACCTTATCTTATTAACTCCTGCAGTGTAGGCAGGACCTCATCACATCTTGAAGCTGAATCTATTCAAATGAGTCCTGCTGCATACGGTCAGAAGTTCTGGTGCTAAAAGTTTGACTGATTAAAGGCCATTTGGCACAAAAATAAGTACTTTGTCCGTGTAAATTTTGCACCACTGGTGACTCAGTTGTCTCTTGTTGTAGGTCAGCAGGCGGGTTGAGCAGGTGCAGTGGCAGCATCACAAAGCTAGAAGATGGGGTTCAAACCCACCACTTTCTGACCATGTGAAAGGTGATCCCCCACCTAAGCCCCCTGGGACGTGGGGATCAGGGCATCACAGTGTCTCCCACATGGAGATTTTACGAGGATTCAATGAGTTGATTCATTTAGAAACTGCCCAAGAAAGCTCTGGCACCTAGTAGGTGAGTAGTGAGGGGCTTGCCTTCCCAGGTCCCTTCTTTACTTCCTGCCTTGTTTCCTCCGAGGGCAACTTTTCAAAGGATAAATATGAACATATTATAAAAGTGGGAATGGCCTCTGCTCCCTCTGTAGTATGGAAATCATTTGAAGTGTATGGAATCAGGAATTCATTTTTGTGGATTTTTCTCACGTAGTTTGCCCAAGTGCCTAAACATTTCACTGACACTATTTTATTTTTGTATGAAATATGTTAAGTGCTTCCTGGTTGGGGTGGCAATTTAGTGTACATGAAGTAATACGTCAGCCTGTGGGGCAGTCCAGGGTCAGGCTATTGTCCCCATTTTACAGATGAGCAAACTAACACTCAGGCAGGTGAAGTGCTTCGCTCAAGGTCATGTGCCAAGTATGTCCAGGAAGTGGGGAACCCAGGTCTCTCAACACCCTGCCCCAGTTTCTTTCTCTCCCCAGCTGCACTGAGGTACTAGTCTCCCAAAGCCCAAGGGGCCCAAAGGTGGAAATCCACCCTTGTTAGATGAATTTGTGACTTGCTGCTAGAGTATTAGGAGAACAATGTCCTTGACTAGGACGGTGGGTAGAAATGTCAGCGGCCCCAAACACCTAGGATTTCCTCTATTTTGCTCCCTTGGAAAAACTCAGCTTCCCAGGATCCTCCCTGAAAGTCTAGCACTATTTCTCCAGCACTCTCACTTGAGATGAGTGAAAGCTTTGCCTCAGAAAGAACAGAGGGACAGTGGGAGGGGATGAGACAGAAGATAAGCATCAGGGCAAGAGTCTTGTTCTTGAGGAGGTTTTCATGATTTCGTGGAGACAGATGGTAGCTGTCTATAAAATATGCTTGCAAGTCCTACTTCCTTCCTCGTTTTGGTTTGTTGTGACAACTGGAGTTAAGTTTTAGGGAAATAAATATATAGGATCATATTTTTCACTCCAAGTATTGGAATAATTAAAGCAACGGGATGCCTCACGAATTTCTCCCTTCGCTTTATACAAGAAAACGTCTTCCTGCGAAGTGAGTTTTACTCTGTTTTCCTGAGTTGTGATGGGGAGGCGGGGGGAGAACATTATGATCCATTTCTCTGATGGTAACAGCTTCTAGTATCAAGTCACTAATCAGTTAGCCGGGATCGGTCGTTCAAGCAGGGAGATCATCCTCATTCTTCAGCACCATGCTCTTGTGAATTCTGCCCAGAGCCTACGCACCAGCCACTGGTTCCTGGCCCCTCAGTCAGGCTAGCCTCCCTCCACAGCCCCCCATCCCAAGAACCAGCCCCGTCCTGATGTGCCATCCTGAGCTTCATTTCCTCACTGTCCTCCAAGCAGAGTAATGGGACTCCTAGTGGAAAACTCTAATTCCTTTTGAAAAACACATTTTATTTTAACAAAGGCCCCCAGTGCTAAATCTGGGGTTCACAGTAGGGACCATGTTTTAGGGGAGCAGGGTCTTTCAGGATCCCAGACAGGCTGCCCCTGCAGAGCCAGCTGATTGATGGTAAAGGGTGGTAAGGATCCCGCCCAAATACTCTGACACACAGATCATCTCATTTTGCCAGTTGTCAAGAGAGCATCTTTCCACGTGACTCAGACGAGCACCTCCAGGAAAAAACAGAAACAAAATCGCTGCACAACATGAGTGGCTGACATTCAATGCGGCGAGAACTGAGTAGCCAAGGTCAGAAGGGAAACTTGGCACAAGATTAGGAGTAAGAAAGAGACCTGTGAGGACAGGTAACAAAAGGAGATGACGTGAAAACATGCAGAAATACACTTCATGGAAGGAAACTCTGGACAAGGAATGTCAGGTGCAATTAGGAGCAAGAAGGAAATAAAGCGAGATGTTTCCGAGTGGTTGCTCTGTGGTGTGATGAGCCTAATCTGACTTGATTAGACTCTCCAGGTTCTGATTTACAGAATGCAGGGATAGATGCCCAGTAGTGACCTATTTAACGTTTACCTTTGAAAAGCCCTATGCTTTTTTGTCTTATTTGAAATTCAGACTTGGTGGGTCCTTTCATTCTTGTGATGTCAGTTTGTTTCTTTACAGTATTTTGAGATGTTAAAAACTGACTTAGGAGACTACTGTCTCCTAAGAAATTAAAAATTACCTTTATGGTTGAAAGGTGGAAGACATTAGCTGACTTAGCAATGCCCCTCTTGGACCTTAAGCAGGTTTAAAAATATTCTCTCTCTCTCTTTCTTTCTCTTTCTCTCTCGTGCCTTTTCCATGATTTCTTCTATTTACACTGATTTATACACATATGAAAAGTTTCCTATTTCTGGACTCCTAATGATTGAGATGACATTGTTTTCCTGCTTTATAACATTTTAGTGGGTCAGGGCAGAAAACAATGTAAGGGAAAAACTAAATTTTTTGAAGATATTATATAAAGTTGACCTCAAGATGGTCCATTTCTTGTATGTGCTAATTGGGCTTATCTATTGTGGCTGCTGACAATCTAGGCCTGGGAGCCCACCAGCCTGGGGCCAATTACCGCCTGCTAGTTATGTGACCCAAAGCAAGTTGCTTAATGTTTGGGGCATCAGCTTTTCACCTGTAACATGGAGGTAATAATAATGCCTACCTCTAACAGCTGTTGTGAGGATGGAGTTAATATACATGTAAAGCACTTATTAAGACTATGCTCTCACTATTATCCAATAACTTACTCAGAGAAGCCTCAGAAGTTAGAGGTTATGCCCATTTGAATACTTAGATGAAGTCATTTAGGTAAAACTGTGATTAAATATATATTTAAATGCTCTTTACTACTGTGTTTTAAAAAAAATCAATTTCTTTTGCAAGTTACTTGAAAAAAGTCCAAATACAAAATGCTAAACAACATGGTTGAGAAAGAGACTTTATTTGGCTTAGTCAATAGCTAGAACTAACGTATATTTAGCACGAACGTCTAATAAAGAGCAATTTTTAAGAAGAGCCTGTTTGTCTTCATAAGTTCTGCTTAAAGTTTTGGCCGGGCGATAAGCATTTGTCATCTGGTGGCTGCACAACGTCCAAACCCCTTTCTCATGTTCAAGGAAGACCCCACTGTCTGAGTCTTGGTGGGGAAAGCCATGCCTATTTCTCTCTGTGTTGTGCCATGTTCAGAACCTTCCCAGGTGTACGATGTATGTTGGTTAAATTGGAAATGTAAACAGGAAGAACAGTTTTGCAACCCTGAATGGCTACACAGTGAATCAGGGGCTTATGCCCTGTTTCCGACTAGCTCCACCGAGATTAACTGACTATCTTTGGGCAAGTCACACAACTTGCCCTGTTAGCTTCTAGTTTCTGCATCAGTGCATATGAAGTGCAAATGAACCCACTGACCTAACTGGAGTGATGGAAGGATTAATCAATGCATGAAAATTAACTGGGGATATGTATATAAAAGTGTAGTTCTATTATATACTAAACGATAGAATATCTTTAACTCACAAATACTTTTCCCATTATAAGTGTTTTTAGAATAATTTAGTGAACTCCCAGAAATTTCTATACTATATATTATTACAAACTTTAATTTATTCTTCAAACAATTATGAAAGTAAAATAAATTTTCTATCCTGTGTCCAAATTCCAGTTTCTGGGCATTTAGGAAATCTTTCTTCCTCAACCTTCCCTTTTATTTAATTGGAAATTGATTTAATAGTTACCAGCTTTTAAAGCTTTAATTAAATTGTACTTCTACTCTATTATTCCATATTCTTTTCTCTCCTTTAAGGGGCTTCTATAAATTAAGCCCCCATATTTTTCTTAAATAGATGCATTGCTTACTCAATTGAGAAATGTGGAATAAAAATTTCCCATGACTCTTGTGATTACTCTTTCAGTTGCCTCCAAATGTTTCAACACAGCTCTCCTAAAATATGTGATCCAAGGTTGAATAATCAACTTTATCTTTTAACACACATTTGCACACAAACACCATGACTGGAGCACACACATCCATACATAGACACTTCTCTGCTTTATGCTTTTCCTCTCATTTTCATCAACCTCTGAGGTTTTTGCAAAGAGTAAATCATAGCCACTAAATACAAACAGATCAAATCCCCCTCCCCACCATGTGTGGCTCTCTAAAGCCAAGGTGATTTATGATGCTAAGTTTAAAAGAAATATCACTGCTGTTCATTGTTCTGCCCAGCCATTTAATAGCTGCTCCCAGTGAAACGAGACAGGAAAACATTTAATTAGAAGTGCATTAAATTTGGAAGACATGAGTGTTTAGCAATCTTTGCAAATTAAATACTGCATGTGTGAGAGAGATACAGATGTACTTCTCTTCATGTAATATTGTTGCCATGCTCCTGAGAATTTGAACATGAAAGGAATTTTTTTTAAGTGAAGCTTAATTCTTTTTAAAGTCTGTCTTGAATCTTTTTATAAAACAAAGCTTCCTTCTGAGCAATAAGCCTCTATTCCATCCTATTTTATCAGCATGGAATTTAGCCTAGAACTAAAAATGCATTGAACTTTTAGAAGTTTGTTTATTGAGTCAACAAATATTGAGCACTGTCTTGGTTCAGGCTGCTATAGCAGAATACCATAGACTGGGTGGCTTAAACAACAGACATTTATTTCTCATAGTTCTGGAGCCTGGGAGTCTAAGATCAGAGTGCCAGCATGGTCAGGTTCTGGTGAGAACCTCCTTCCTGGTTTCAGACAGTCATCTTCTTGCTGTGTCCCCACCTGGCAGAGAGAGAGAAAGATCCTCCATTCAGTCCATTATAAGCACCTACTAAGTGCCAAGCACAGTGCTGTCTGCTAGGGGCGCAATGGTAAGCAAAATAGACAAGGTCCTGCTCAAATGAAGTATACAGTCCAGCAGGGGAGAGAAATGACAAGCAAACCAGCAGACAGTTACAGAGGAAGACAAGCAGGATGATGAGGGGGAGAGAAATGGGGGAAGCAAGTCTAGAAAAGGTCATCAGGGAGAGCTGCTCTGAGGAGGGGCCCTTTGAGCTGAGGCTGAAAGGCTGAGGATGAAGCAGCATGTGAACAGCTGGGGAAGGGCATTCAGGTGTGACATGGTGCAGGAGTGAAGTAAGGCTCCAAGGAGGGCTTCTTGTGGGGTCTGGGTTTGTCTGGTGGCCCTAGGGGAGAAGGTTAGAGGTAGGTGGAGGCCAACGTCTCAGCGCAACATTCTAGTTCTATTGCTTTCTAAAAAAGATGTTGCTTATGGTGGCGTCTTTGAAGTAGGGTAGTTATGTGGACAGAATGTTTATGTCCCCCCAAATTCATACCTTAAAGCCCTACCTTCCATGGTGATGGTAGTAGGAGGTGGGGCCTTTAGGAGGTGATTAGGTCATGAGGGTGGAGCCCTGGTGATGGGATTAGTGACCTTATAAAAGAGACCTCAACGCTCTCTTTCCACCAGGTGAGATTACTAGAAGTCTGCGTCTATAAGCCAGAGGAGGGTCCATGGCCATGCCAGCATCCTGATCTCCAACTTCCAGCCTCCAGAACCGTGAGAAATAAATTTCTGTTGTCTATAAGCCACCCAGTTTATGGTAGTTTGTTATGGCAGCCTGAGCAGACTAAGGTTGTAGTATATCTTCAGAAATTCATAGGTTGGGAATTCCCTCATTGTCCAGTGGTTAGGACTCCGCACTTTCACTGCTGAGGTTGCGGGTTCAATCCCTTAGTCAGGGAACTAAGATACTGCAAGCTAAATGGCGCAGCCAAAAAAAAAAAAGAAAAGAAGAAAAAGAAAAGCATAGGTTAATAATAAAAAAAAAAGATGTATTTCTTCCGTTATGAAGCTCAACTGCCATAGTGTGGGAGCTGGGGGAAAGGAGGACGTAATGGAGGCATATTTTAAAGTAGTAATAATAACAGCATCCACCTGGTGAGGGCTTACTCTGGGAGATTCTAAGGGATTTACATTATTATCTCTTTTACCCTTATAACAAACCAGTGAAATGGTATATTAGAAATGTGATCAGCTGCAAGTGATAGAAAACCTCAAAGACAGTGGCTTAAATAGGTAGATACTGAGGGTATTTTTCACATAGAAAAAAAGTATTAAGGTATACAGTCCTGGGCTAGGAGAGCTGCTCAATGATGCTGTCAAAGACTGAAAATCTGGTTACTGGTGAAAACTGTGACCCACTGCCAATTCTAGCTGTAAGAGCAGCAGCATCCTCAAAGCAGCATCAGGAAAAAGGATACGGACCTTAGTGACTATCTGTTATTGTCATTATTACCAAAAATATTTATAACCAAAACGTCTAAATGACAGGGCTGCAAATAATTAAAGGACACATTTTTGGTTCTTGAGGGAGTTACAAATGAGTTGGATGAGCCAGACTTCAATATAAAAAGATAAATAACAATGCAGTTTACTACAGTTGAACGGATGCAACAATATAGGTGCTAGAAGTTCCAGGATTGGAAATATTAGTATCGTAAAATGTCTTAACCAGAAAGAGCTTTAGAGACTGTGTCATCCAAGGACTCATTTTATAGATGATGAGTGGTCAAGAAGGATGAAGAAAATTGCCCAGCTGATAGCTGAGCAGAAACTAGAATCCAGGAGTGGTGAATCTTCATCTGTTGCCCTTTCTTCAGAGCATGCTGGTACTGTTATTGGAAAACTGGGTTTGCCTCTTCATGGGTGTTGAGCCAAAAGACACAACCAAGCCAAAGAGTGGGAGAAGGAAGGATTCACTACCTGCAGCTAGTAAGGAGAACACCAGGGATCTTTCCCAAAGCACTGTCTCCCCTTCGCTTAAAACTGGGGAAGTTTTAAGCTAAGGGTACATGCATATTCATGAAGGGGCTTGAGCAGAGGAGAATTCAGTGTAGAATTAGGGCAAAGGTCGATAGAGCCAAGCTTTAGTTGTTTGAAATCAGGAGAGTCAGAAGAAGTTCCAGTTGATCTGGTGGTTTGAACCCTTGAAAGGGGGTTTAAATTCTGCAAAACAGCTCAGAAAGTGCTTCAGGCTAATCATTACTATTGAAACCAGACTGAGAGTCTTTACAACTGATTTATTGCCTGCTATTGTTACTTTCCTTGCCTTTAACAGCCTTTGTTCTTTTGTTCCCTTGAGATCATTATTACTGAGACCTGTTCAAGGGCAAGCATTGTGGCTGGGCTTAGATCACAAAATGGCTTAGGTCTAAAATGGTTCCTCTTATGTCAAAAGTTACATCTGGTTCTTTTCCTCTGGGGCCCCCTATCTTATCTGCTTACACTACCAAGGGCTAACCTGGTCAAGGAAAGCTTCTTGGAGTGGGTGGGCGGGGACTTTAAACTGAGCCTGGAAAGGAGGGCAAGACTTAGACAATTAGAAGCAGTAGAGTAGGGCATTTTGGGTAGGAAGAATGTCATAATAAAAGCTTCAGACCGAGAAATGAGCCTGACATTTTCCAGCAGTGATGAGGAGATGAGCTTGGCCGGCAGGGAGAGGCCAGGGGAGGGGAACAAAGTTTGAAATTGGTGGAGGCAAGGGCAGTGGGCTTTGTATTCTAGCTGGGGAAACCGCTCGCTGTCTCCCATAGGACGTCAGCTGTATGGCAGGATCCACCACTGAGTAGATCCAACTTTGCCCTTACTCAAGGCCACATTCATCATTTGTGCATCAGATATTTATTAAGCTTTTTTCTGCAATGAGTTAGACACACTGTTAGGTATTACTGAAGCAATGATAACAAACTAGCTATGGATCAGGCAGTCAACTAGCAAATGATCCAGAAAGAGAGATTGGATTTACTTATAAATAATCACAGTGCGGGACCTTGTGTGAGATACCAATAAACTGCTTTGTCATTCAGTAAAATGAAAAGAAAAATTACATCCAACTAATGAGATTAAAGATGACTATTGGAAAGGCAGCACAGAACCTGGAAGAATAAGCAGAATCAAGGGATCTTGAGAACATTCCAGAAAGAGGGAGCAACTTGAGCAAAGTTGGGAGGACGTAAGTGGGAGGACAGGGGTGTGTCTAGTTAACAGATGGACCAGAGGATGGATAAAAGGAGTGGGGGAAATTAGAGGGAGTGATGTGTGTCACCAAAACCATCCCTTTAGGGCTTCATTTGTCTGGTGGAGGTGGGACCATACAGGTGATGTTGCTGCTGTGAATATCTCCAGGTTGCTGGGTTTTCTTTCTTTTTTTAAAAAAATTTTTATTGGTGTATAGTTGATTTACAATGTTGTGTTAGTTTCAGGTGTACAACAAAGTGAATTAGTTATACATATACATGTACCCACTCTTTTTTAGATTCTTTTCCCATATAGGTCATTACAGAGTATTGAGTAGAGTTCCCTGTGCTATAGAGTAGGTCTTTATTTGTTATCTATTTTATATATAGTAGTGTGTACACGTCAATCCCAATCTCCCAATTTGTCCTTCCCATCCCTTTCCCCCCTGGTAACCATAAGTTTGTTTTCTACATCTGTGGCTCTATTTCTGTTTTGTAAATAAGTTCATTTGTACCTTTTTTTTTTTTAAGATTACACATACAAGCGATATCATATGATATTTGTCTTTCTCTGTCTGACTTCACTCAGTATGACAATCTCTAGGTCCATCCATGTTGCTGCAAATGGCATTATTTTGTTCTTTTTTATGGCTGAGTAATATTCCATTGTATATATGTACCACATCTTCTTTATCTACTCCTCTGTCAATGGACATTTAGGTTGTTTCCATGTCTTTTCTCTTAAAACTAGCCCAGGCATTCAAAGGCCTAGAGCATTGATAATCTACAGAAACTTTACATTGGGGAATAGTTGGTTCCCAACACCAAGTCAGTTACACCCAAACAAACATACTTCAGGTCCCACTATCTAATAGTGGTATGGAAAAACATTTCAGCAAATGTTAATAGGAGGTTTCCCTGAGTACACCCAGAGGTGAGTTGATAAGACTCTGAAGCCAAGGGGGCTGGCTTTCCGGGACGCTTCTATCTCCAAAACCGAAACAACGTAAAACTGCCTCTCTGAGGCTAAAATAGAAGAGGTAAAGGGATGTGAGCCTGGCAGGAAAAGCTTTTTAGGCCCGGTCATGCTCTTCCATACTGTGATCTAAATTTAGACTCAAATCTGAGAACAGGAAGAAAGATTAAATGTCTGTTTCCGTTGTAAATTCCACATTCCCAGTTTGAATTTCCTTTAGTACCTTATAGGATCCTTTCAAAGTCCCCCCTATCTGCACTGGCGTCCAGACTGTAGACACACAGAGCTGTGGTTTCTGGCATAGGATCATAAGAAAATTCCAGAAAGTTTGAGCAGATGTGAAATCTGGAAAGGAAGGTGGTTATTTGATGGTGATAACATCAGGTCTGGGGAAGATTTTCTCCAAGGCCACCCCACCTCCACCCCTGAAGTGCTCCTGTTTCTGTTCGTGGGACAGTCGGTTATTAAAGCTGACTTCTTTTTTTTTTTTTTTATAAATTTATTTATTTATTATTTTTATTATTTTTGGATGCGTTGGGTCTTCGTTGCTGCATGCAGGCTTTCTCTAGTTGCTGTGAGTGGTGGCTTCTCTTGTTGCAGAGCATGGGTTCTAGGCACGCGGGCTTCAGTAGTTGTGGCTCGAGGGCTCTAGAGCGCAGGCTCAGTAGTTGTGGCGCACGGGCTTAGTTGCTCCGTGGCATGTGGGATCTTCCCGGACCAGGGCTTGAACCCATGTCCCCTGCATTGGCAGGCAGATTCTTAACCGCTGCGCTACCAGGGGAGTCCCTAAAGCTGACTTCTAATTGTGTGCAGGGGCCTGGGCTTCTTATCGTTTTCCTCCTTGCCACTCCCCTGTTTGTACCTTTCCTTTAACTTTTCCCTTTGGCCCAAACAGAAAGTCCCAGCAGTGTGAGGGGAGGATGGAGTGCGGGTGGGCTGTGTTGGCTGAGGTCGGTTGGGAATAGCAGACGTTCCAACAGTGAAACATTGGCAAGTCCCCGTTCCATGCTGGCTGAACCTTGCCTTTCTTTCTGTGTTCTTGGAGACGAGCACTGTTTTCTTCTCCACCCAGAAGATAATACTCACAAACCAGGCCATCCCCGAGTTCAAAAGTAGTCTCCTTCCTCATACAAGTCTGTGGAGGGTACACAGTAACTCACTGGCTCCAGGGGAGGCTCCGTAGATTAGCTAGTTAATTAATAACGACATAGCACTCTAAACTTGCTGAGCATTTATTTCATATATTCTGGGGATTGTTACTTAATGATAAAAGACACTCCTAGTGAGAATAGTAAAACTCAAGTTCTAACAAGAAAACAATCTACAAAGCTATACACCTTCCCCTGATTTTTCTAACATTGGAAGAAATTTCTCTACCGTTAGTAAGCCCTTTAGAGAAATACGAAAGAAAGAGGGAAAAAAAAGAAAATGAATTTAGTGAGAAGAGCTTTCATGAGGGAGAAAATGGGGAGGACGAGAGAAGGTAAAGGGTAGATGTGGCAACAGGGATCCGTAGGGAGAACCAACACCCCAGACCCAGGAGGAATAGGATAGATTCCCAAGTCTTTCGGAGAAGTTTAAGGAGAGCAGACATCCTCGGCAAACACATTTTCAAACACATTTTCTAAGAACAGTTCGGGTCATCCAGACATTCCATTCAAATTAGTGGCTGTTCTGGAAAAAGACAGACAGTAGCTGCTGAAACAAGCAATCTGGAAGCACAAGGAAGTTAATGTTCACAAATGGGAAGTTTTCCAGGCTGGTCTCCAAGTCATTGCTGTAAGGCAGTCTCTGTGAATTGCTGTGGCTTTCCAACAGGCTTGGGGCAGAGCCCTTCCAAGGAGAGTTAAAATCCCCCCACCTCCCAGAGCTTCTAAATTTAGTGTTATTGTTAACATTATTTGTACAGTTATAATGTAAAATACGTGCTGCTGAAAGCTTAGCTCTACAAGGAAGCAGAATAATCTTAAGCTGCTGATAATCAAATCCTTCACACACAGAATTTACAGAACACATTTTCCCTAAGCTGCTCAGCTACAGAAGGTGGTGGGTATTCCAGTGAGATAATGATTTTTGGAGAGATTCCATCTCCTAGGTGGCATCGAGTGACCTCAGGAAGGTCTCCCATAGATAGCTCTGCCCACCCAGGAGGGCAACAGACCCAACTGCCTAATAATGGACAGAGTGCCCCCAATGTGAATAACTGCCCCCCACTGGAAGGATTCAAGCAGAGACAGGACAACTTGCCCAAGGGGATTTCTGCTCTAGTAGCAGGACACATGGGCCTCCGAGGTCCCTGGTTTTATGACCCTAGCAGCACAGGGCCAGTGAAAATAAGAAAGTTGTTAGATGGCTTTGTTCTCAGGACTTAGAATTATAACCACTGACTAAAAGACTGCAAAAAAAAAAAAAAAAAAAAAAAAATGAGGTCCAGTGGTTAGAACTCCATGCTTCCACTGCCAGGGGCGCAGGTTCGATCCCTGGTTGGGGAACTAAGATCCTACAAGCCACACAGCATGACCAAAAATTTAAAAAAATAAAATAAAAGAATGCAAACAAACTCAATGGGATGAATTTGGAGGTAGGTATATTGTGAGTGATTTCTTAGAAGAGCTTTCATGCTTCCTTTTGCACTTCTGGTCTGGTTTATATAACTTTTCTTCCTCATCATCTAGAAGGATTTATTACAAAACAGACTGCGACACACTGTTGAAAACAAACCATTTCTTGCAGCTTCTTAGGAAAGTGGTAAGACGTACTAAGTTTGTCTTATAAGTGCTGAAGGTAAACTTACAAAGCTTGCAGGCACATAACATTAAAAAAAATACATAGGTGTATTCATTTATTAATTCATTTTCATTTGTCCTTCATTTAAAAATTTTTTTTCTTGTGAAATAAAGATACACACAAACACCTATATACAAATCACCCGAGCCAGGAAATAGCACATCACCCGACCTAAGACCCTCTGCATGCCCCTCCCAAACTGCACCTGTCTGCTCTATCAAAGTCAAGTCTATCCTGAAATTTGTTACTCTCTTCACTGTTTTTCTCTATAATTTTTATCACCTGTGCTTTTATCCTTATCGTTTAAGAGTTGCCTGTTTATGAAATGGAATAAATAGAATCATATTTTAATCTTTCATTGCTTCTTTGCTTAACATTTTATTTTTGAGATTCATCCATGTTGATGTAATTGTGTAGTATTTCATTGTATGATTATACCACAATTTAATGATCCAGTCCACCTTTGGTGAACATTTGGATTGTTTCTTGCTTTTTGCAACTATGAACAATGCTGCCATTGATTCCTATATGTGTCTTTGAGTCCACTTGTGCAAGGGTTTTTCTAGGATACATACCTACATTGGAACTACTGAGTCTTTGTATATGTGCACATTCAACTTTCTAGGTAATACCAACCTGTTTTTCTAAAGTTATTATACATTTGAATTCCAACCTGCAGTGTGTCTGAGTTCTGGTTGGTCACTCCACATCAAGAGTTGGCATTGAACAACTTTTTATGTTAGCCATTTTGATGAGTGTGTGGTGTTATCTCATTGTAGTTTCAATTTACATTTCCCTGATTACCAATGAAACTAAATGTCTTTTGATAAGTTTATGAATCATTTACACGTGTTCTTTTGTGAAATTCCTCTTCATTTCTTTTGCTTGCTTTTCTATTGATTGCTAGATTTTTATTTATTGATTTATATGGATTCTCTGTATCTTTTGGATTCAAATATTTGTTTGATTATATGTGTCACGAATATATTCTTGCTTTAGAAATACTTCCTTACCCAGAATTTGTTAACATATTCTCCTACATTGTCTCCTAAAAGTTTTGTATCATATATCATTGAATCTTAAGTTGCCACTGATGGTAAGAAAAATCACAATTTCAGAAATGGTAAAATGTGAAAAAAAGTGTATCCTTGAAATGATGACAGCAATGCAATTTTGCTTTTCTTATATAGGTCTTTAATCCAACTAAAGCTGATTTGGTGAAATGGTGTAGAGTGGGGTCCACATCTATTTTTTGCTATATGGATAATCAACTGCCTCCTCGTCATTTATTGAAAAGTTTATCTTTCCCCCAATGATCTGAGCTACCATCTCTACCATACATTGAGTTTCCGTACATGCCAGGGGTGTTTCTGGGCTCTCATTTTTGTTTGATTGGTCTGTTTGTCTCTCCCTGAACCTATACCACCCTTACTGATTACTATAGGTTTGGTATATAGAAGGGTAATTCCTCCCTCTATGTTCTTCTTTAAGAGCCTCTTGAAGAAGAGACCTCTGTTGGGATTTCAAATGGAAATGTGTTGAAGTTATAGATCAATTTGTGGAGAATTAATATTTTTATGAGATTGGGTCTTTTCTATCCATAAATATATTTCTCTAATTAGGTCTTCTTCATAGACTTTCAATGAAGTTTTATAATTCTCTTTGTAAAGGTCTTACACATATTTTATTAGATCCATTCCTAAGTATCTTGTTTTTTGATACTGTAGGGGAGGGAAAAGTTTTCCTTGACCATATTAGGGCCACTGACTGGGTCTGAAAATGAAACTGACAAAGACAGGTTCACAGGAGAAAAGCATACAAATGTAGACTCAGGAGCCTTGTTAAGAAAATGATGACCTGAAGAAACAGTTAAGACTGTGTATTTTTTTTTTGAATTTTTGAATTTTATTTATTTATTATAGAGCAGGTTCTTATTAGTTATCTATTTTATACATAGTAGTGTATACATGTCAATCCCAATCTCCCAGTTCATCCCACCACCACCCCCCCACCCCCGCTTCCCCCCCTTGGTGTCCATACGTTTGTTCTCTACATCTGTGTGTCTATTTCTGCCTTGCAAACCGGTTAATCTGTTCTATTTTTCTAGATTCCACATATATGCGTTAATATACGATATTTGTTTTTCTCTTTCTGACTTACTTCACTCTGTATGATAGTCTCTAGGTCCATCCACGTCTCTACAAATGACCCAATTTTGTTCCTTTTTATGGCTGAGTAATATTCCATTGTATATATGTACCACATCTTCTTTATCCATTCTTCTTAGACTGTGTATTTTAATGCTGAGTTTGATAAAAAAAAAAAAAAAAGGGCAGTAGTATAGAAATATGATAAGGAGTATAAAGTAATTATAGTAAACATTGTATGGCATCTTTCAAAAAGTTTCATTTCTGTTTATTGCTGGTATATATGGATGCTAATGATTTTTGTGTATTGACTTTTGTACCCAGAAACATTGCCAAACTCTCATATTCATCTCAACAGGCTCTGTACACATTCTTTTGAATTTCCTACATATACTATTATGTCATTGTGATTTCTTCCTTTCCAATCTATATATTTTATTTCTTTTTCTTGCCTTACTCCACTATTTAGGACCTTAAGTACAATACTGAATAGAAGTGGAGATGGCCACACACTTATCATGTTCCCCATTTTAAAGGGACTGGTTACGTACAATGTTTGCTGTAGGTTTTTGTAAATACCTTTTATCAAGGAAAATATTCCTAGTTTTCTATGAATTTCATCTGAGTGGATATTAAATTTTATCAAAGAATTTGTCTGCATCTACTGAGGTCATTATATGATTTTTATCCTTTAATTCTTTTTTTTTTTTTTTTTGTTTAAGGGAAGGGGAAACTCAGTATTTTTCCTTTTTTGAGTTTTTCCACATAGTATTGTTCATACAGTGGGTAAATTTGTATCCTTTTCTTTTTTTTTTTTTTTTAAAGATTTTATTGATTAATTGATTGCTATGTTGGGTCTTCGTTTCTGTGCTAGGGCTTTCTCTAGTTGCGGCAAGCAGGGGCCACTCTTCATCGCGGTGCGCGGGCCTCTTACTATCGTGGCCTCTCTTGTTGCGGAGCACAGGCTCCAGACGCGCAGGCTCAATAGTTGTGGCTCATGGGCCTAGTTGCTCCGCGGCATGTGGGATCTTCCCAGACCAGGGCTCGAACCCGTGTCCCCTGCATTAGCAGGCAGATTCTCAACCACTGTGCCACCAGGGAAGCCCCCTCTCCTTTAATTCTTTAATGTGGTGAATTACATTAATTGATTTTTCTCATTTGAAATTAACCTTGTATTCTTGGGTAAACCAATTTGGTTCTGATTATCATCTTGCTGGATTCAAATTGCTAAAATTTTGCCTGTGACTTTTCTGTCTATATTTATGTGTGAGATTGACCTGAAATTTTTTGTTTCTCACATTCTCCTCATCAGATTTTGATATAAGTTTATGCCAGCCTCATAAAATGATTTGAGAAATAATCCATCTTTTTCCATACTCTAGAATAGCTTGTGAGACACTGGAATTATTTATTACTTGAATGTCTGGTAGAAGTCACTGGTAAAACTGTTTCAGCCTGGATTTTTCTTTGCAGAAAATATTTAACAACAGATTCAAGTTCTTGAATGGTTATGAGTCTATTCTGGCTTTCTATTTCAGTTTTTTTTTATTTTTAATTTATTTTATTTATTTATTTTTGGCTGTGTTGGGTCTTCATTGCTGCACGCGGGCTTTCTCTAGTTGTGGCGAGTGGGGGCTACTCTTCGTTGCGGTGCACGAGCTTCTCATTGCGGTGGCTTCTCTTGTTGCGGAGCACAGACTCTAGGCACGTGGGCTTCAGTAGTTGTGGCTTGCAGGCCCTAGAGTGCAGGCGCAATAGTTGCGGCGCACGGTCTTAGTTGCTCCGCAGCATGTGGGATCTTCCCGGACCAGGGCTCGAACCCATGTCCCCTGCATTGGCAGACGGATTCTTAAACACTGGGCCACAAGGGAAGCCCTATTTCAGTTTTATTAACATATTTCTTGGAATTTTCCCACTTCATCTAAGTTTTCAAATTAATTGGCATAAAAATGTTCACAAATATGTCCTTGTAATTTCTGCATCATGTGTGATTATAAACTATACAGGAATATAGTTTATTCCTCACATTGTTTGTACCTTTTCTTTTTCCCTTGATCAGTTTTCACCAGAAGTTTGTAAAATGTATTAGTCTCTCACAAATCCAGTGTTTGGCTTAATTGGTCCTTTCTATTGTATGTTTGCTTTCAATTTTATTTTCTTATTTTATCTTATTTCCTTTCTTCTGTTTTATTGAACTTTATTTTGCTGTTCTTTTTCTAACTTTTTTGCTCTTTACACTTCCAAGTATTTTCTAATATAAGCTTTTAGGTCTAAATTTCCCTTTAACCACTTGTCTAGGTTTCCTCTCTTTAGCTTCCACATGTAGTATCGAATATTTGTTACACAGCATTTAAATACTGTCACATTTTCATAAGTATTTGTTCTTTGACCCAAAAGTTTCCAAACAAATGGGTTTTTCTAGTTTTTTTTTTTTTTAAACTGATTCTTAACTTAATTGCATTGTGGTCAGAGAATATGCTCTGTATGATACGAAATTTTCAAAATTTGTTGAGACTTGCTTTATGGCTCAATCTATGACCAACTTTAGTAAGGTTTCTGGGTGGGCTCAAAAATAATTTTTTCCTTACTCTATGATTTTGCACTTGGGGTCCCACCTTTATTGGGTCTCCCATTAAACTCCCCACTTAAAGCAGACCCTATGCTTGTCCCCAAGACTCCCAAGGCTGCAAAAACCAATATTCAGATTCACGAGATTCAGCAAATACCTTCCAGGCAAAAGCTGACTTTGGCCTCTGCTTACCTCTCCTGGGTTCTGGGCTCTACTCTGTCCTAGGACTATTTCTTAACTTCTTGCCAGTTTTTGGATCCCTTCCAGAATACATTTTTAATATTTTACCCAGTATTTTTGTTGTTCTTTTCAGTGGAAGAGTTAGTCCAAACACCCAGCCGAGCATATAACTAGAAATGGAAATCCTCTTTTATTTTTCATCACATATTTATTGGACACCTACTATGTTTGGAATAAGCACTATAGTTGTGATCTGTACAAGGTGAACTAGTAGCATGAGAAAAAGAGATGCTGACTGGGGTAGGACAGTAGAGGAAACTAATAGAAGGTGGCGGGAAGGTGGTTAAAAACAGGCAGGCCTGGGGATGAAGCCCAGGATCTCAGCTTACTAGCTGTGAGGCCTGAGGCAAGTCACTCAACCTCTCTGTGCCTTCATCGATAAATTGGTATTAACAATAGTAGCTACCTCATAGCTTTGTAGTTAGAATTACTAGGAAGCTGAGGAGTGATGGCTCAGAAAATGCTAACTAGCCTGTATTCTCATAGAAGAGATGCAAAAACTGGGAACAACAAAGTTATCTCTCTACGACTTAATCCCCTCCCCTGGGAGCTGCCAGCTGAGGGCATAGGACCACCTCCCTTCCAACTCCAGGCTTGGGAGACTGGATTCTTATTCTAGGGAAAATCCTTCACTCTTCCGGATTCCCTCAAAAAAACCCCTTCTCACCAGCCCTCTCCCTTCTGAATTAGATTGCTTCCTCAAGGAGTTTAGAGTGTTGGAAATTAAAGACAGGAAGGAAATGGCTTGCAGGCAACTTCTGTTTTTCAGAAGTTCCTGGAGACAAGCAGAATGCCTGTGTGCATTCTTATAAGCGGGGAGAGAGAGGGGGAAATGTATGGAGAAAAATGGAAGTTCATATTTTAAAAACTAGCCCGGGGCTTCCCTGGTGGCGCAGTGGTTAAAAATCCACCTGCCAATGCAGGGGACACGGGTTTGAGCCCTGGTCCAGGAAGATCCCACATGCCGTGGAGCAACTAGGCCCGTGCACCACAACTACTGAGTCTGCGCTCTAGAGCCCGCGAGCCACAACTGCTGAGCCCTTGTGCCACAACTACTGAAGCCCATGTGCCTAGAGCCTGTGCTGTGCAACAAGAGAAGCCACCACAATGAGAAGCCCACGCACTACAACTAGAGAAAGGCCTGTGTGCAGCAACGAAGACCCGGCGCAGCCAAAAAAAACAAAAAACAAAAAAAAGAACCTAGCCTGGTTCAAAAGGGGTGGCTAAAGCACACCAGCTAGAAGGAGCAGGAGAGAAGAATGGAGAGAAGAAGAGCACCCTGGATGCCCTGCTAGGGAACTTGGGCTTTTTTCTCTAGGCAGTGGATTGCCGATAACTGGTGCCATTGTCAGATCTGCAATTCAGGGTGGAGGGTGCTTAGAACTGCTCAGGAACTGAGAGCAGAGAGACCAACTTGAATATGCCCCCAGTGGATCCTCAGAGATGTGGGGAGGGTGGGCCTGATGGCTAGAGGATGAGGCCTCATGCTGTGCAGCTGTGGATGCCCTTGAAGGCGGCCAACACGGGTAGCTCTGCAGAGGGCTTTGGAGAGGAGAAATGACAAGACATGGTGGACATGGAAGGGGAGAGGAAGGAAATGAGACTCCTTCCTAGGTTTCTGGCAAAGATGACTACATGGATGATGGTGCAATTAGCCAAGATAGGAGATTCAGGAGGAGCAGCTTTGAAGAAACAAGCACAGTGGACCTGAATTTGACGTCAACATGGGCCATGCTGGTGGAGGTGTCTAAAGCCTCTGAACACAGGCATGGGGCCCTCTGAGTTCTGGCTGATGCGAGGAGGAGGGAGTTTCCGGAAGGAAAGCGTGGTCAATAGCATCTTATTCTAGAGATTCTGAGGGAGGGCCTGAAACGGTCCACTGCATTTGGCAACCAGAAGTTTGTTGGCGACTCCGGCCTGAGGAGCATCAGGGGCGGAGCAGGAGCAAGGCTGTGAAGAAATGAAAACGGGGAGCCTCCTCTTTCCAGGGAGCCTGGCTGGGGAGCGAAGCTGGGAGAAAAGCTGATGGCCTAGGGACAAGAAAGTCTGCTACTTCTTCTCCTGCTTCTCCTCCACCCCGTGCCCCTCGCTGCTCCCTGGTGGGAGACGCCTGAGCCTGCTAACGCTGAGGGGTGAGTCCAGAGTTGGGGGAAGGGACAACTGGCGGGTGAGGTTCCTCCCACGGAGCGGAAGAGGGTGGGGTCACTACAGGTGAAGGAAGAGCTTCCTTCCTCCTACATTCCAGTGGACTCAGTGGGAATCCGGGGCTCCCCACACACTTCTTAGGTGTCAGGGGAAGGAAGTGAAGGCCTATCGTGCAACAGGTATTTCATGAGTCTCTGTTTTGCTTAGGGGGTGGTGTAAAGCAGGTAGACACCAGAGAATGAGGAAATCGTAGACACCTGAACCAATCATTCAGCTGAGGGATCAAATCTCAGGTGGGTTTCGAGGAAGGGAGGATGTCTAAGGCTTCCTGAATGATGAAAGGAAGGAAGGAAGCCTGGCAGAATAGTTCCTTCCCAAGGCAGGAGGTAGTGAAAATAGCCTGAAAGAAACAGGAAAAATCCAAGTGGGAAAAATGGAAAGGAAAAAAAAAAAAGCAAACAGCAGCAGCACGCTCCGGGTCCCAGACGCTAAGCTAAATTAGGCACTTTACATGTAATGGTGTGCACGCCTCAAGACAATCCCGTGGGAAAGTCATTACTGTTTCCATTCTATTGACGTAGAAACTGAGGATCCAGCTATTTTTCTCGCTTTAATTCCACTGCTCCAGAGCAGAGTGAAATACTCTGAAATATGGAGGGGAAAGTCCAGTCCTTGTCTTTGAGAATTTTTTTCTGCTCGTGAAGCCAGGTGAAGGGCACCGAAGAGGAAAATTCTACTAGTGTCCTTGGGCCGAGGAAAGCACCTTCGTTTCCCCTGGGCCTTGGTTAAGGATGCGGCAAAGCTTGGCTGAATGCTTGAGAAAGGCAGAAGGAACTTGGATGAGGAAGTGGTTGCCCGGGTTCCTTCTGCAGAACCAGCCCAGGGGCCCCTATGACAGGGAGCTGGTCCCCTGGTCGCAGCACAGCCCAGTCACACCACGGTCCATCTCTGGGAAGAGACTGTGCTGCGGCTGGCTCGGCACGCAGGAGCTTTATATAAACGCCTATTTTTCAGTATTCTCAAAGGCATCATCATCCACGGGACGCGTATTGAGAAACTAATGGCATTTGGAAGGAACACATGTACTTCCATCCATAACTTTCAATAGCGGCAAAGGCAGCAAAGAGATCAAAACCAGTGCGCAACAGTAATATACAGCCCTGGCAATCCATTTCTTTAAAGAGTATATTTTTAAAAGGGGATGTGTAGTAGGATTTGGGGTGGGGGTGGGGGTGGGGTGGTGATCAAAAGTGGATTATAAAACATTCATGCCGTGAACATTTTTTGCACTCTAATATTTATTTTTTCGGTAATTGGGCTCTAAGTTCCACGTGACCCGCCGCAGGGTTGCCATGGGGACCAGAAGAAACTTGATTGTGGAAAAGTAACGTTCAGGTTGCCGCAAGCCCGCGAAAGGCCGGGGCCTTCCCGGGAGCGCGGGAGATGGGCAGCGCGGCGGCGCGCGGGGCGGCTGAGCAGGAGGGAGTCCGCCGGGCGGCGCGCGGCCGGGAGCGGGCGGTGGAGCGCGGCGTCACGTGGCGGGGAGGGGCCTGCGCACCGCCCGCCCGCTGCCGCCGCTGCCGCCGCCGCCGCCGCCGCCGCCGCCGCCGCCGCCGCCGCGCCGCGCCGCGCCGTGTCCCATTCATGAGGGCCGCCCGGCTCGGCTGCGGCCCAAGCGGCTCCCGAGGCAGCGGCGGCGGCGGCGGCGGGCGCCCGGGCCCCGCGCGCGCCCCCGGCCGACCCCGCCTCCTCGGCCGCCCGCGAGCGCGCTCAGCCCGGCCGGTCCTCGTCGTCGCCGTTCGGCCGCCGCTTGCCCTCGGCCGCCTGCGGGCGCCGGCGCGGGGCGGGAGCAGAGTCGCTGCAGGTAAGCGGGGGCGCCGGGCCGGGGTCCTCGGCGGCGGGGTCTCCAGCGCGGCGCGGGCGCCGGGCCCCCCGGCATGAGGCCGGGACACTCGGGCCCGCGCGGGCCGAGCCCCCTGCCCGCGTCCCGCCGCCGGCGTCATCTAGAAACACGGACTCGCGGGGCGGGCTGGGGGGTCGCGGCGGGCGGGGAAACTGAAAAATTTCGTGCCCCCGCCGCGCGAGCGGAGGGTCACTTCGGACCCCCTCCTCCCGGCTCTGCGGCGCGGAAGCTGGAGCTGCGGCTCCGGAGACGCTCGGCCCAGCGGGTCCCGGCGAGGGAAGCGCCGCCGGAGGCCGCGTTTCCATCCAGCCCCCGGGCCTGGGGGAGGGGGCCCGGCACGTGATACGCATCGCGGCGGGGGCCCGGGAAGTTGCAGTTATTTCTCTGCGGCCGTTCGTTTGCCCGGCGTCTCCGCCTCAGGGCTGTAGACCGGATCCCCAGTGTGAGTAGTTTTTCTCCACCCAAACCCCCTCCCCTCCGCACATCTTAATCTGTGTCGAATATGTTAAGGTACAGTTGATGCTGAGGGCTGCTGTCTCAACTTCTAACGCCGCGGGTCATCGTTTCTCCCCACGCCCGGACAAATTGAGACTGTTCTCATTGAAAACTAGGGATGTCGTTTGGAAGGCAAACTTATGGAAAACAGGACCAGAAAGATCATCCTTCCTTTCAGAAAGTGTTGGAACTCTGAATATTTGGAAATGTTAAGAATTACTTAACAAACCGCTAGGCTAATTTAAAATGCACGTTTGGGGATTACTTTTCCATACCTTTTTTTTTTTTTTCTTCCTTTTCCCTAACTGAAAAAGTGTCTGTTGCCTTGGTGTCAGGCCAGGCCCTGTTGAAGATGCTTGGTAAGCGCTACTGGTTATTAAAACTTGGCCTGGCTAGTTTGTAATGCTTTGAACAACACAAAGTCAGTTTTAAAATATATTTTGAAGAATTTACAAGTTAGTTAGTGACCCCCTAATGGCTTATATGTGGATGATTTGATACTGATTGTTCTCAGCGGTTTCAGATTGAAAAGTGCGGCAGGTGTAGCAGAGGTGGGAGCGGCGGGGGAAGGATTCGAGTAATGTAGCGCTCGGTGTCTGGTGCCCTAGTGCAGCATCCTCTTTGCCTGAAGGGCAGTTACCCTCAGGCCATACTCGGCCAGAGTGTGAGAAGCAGGCCCAAGGCCACGTGTGGAAGAGCACTGGACGGTGTGGGTGGCTGCTTCCCTCCACTTACATGTGGTGGTGATGTATCAGATTGCAGTACCTCCAGGCCCAGATGTGGGTGGTGATGGCTGTAGAATGCTGGAAATGAGATGGTAGGTTCTAATGTTTGATGGCATGGTTGAGAATCAACAGAGAAGCTTTGTTTTGGAGGAACAGGAAATGGGAGCATTGAAGAGCCATCCAACACTATAGTGAAGCCACTGGTAAGAAGCAAATAATAGGGTCAGCTGGGGCTCCCATGTCCTTTCTTGTTACATTCTTATAGCCATAAAGGTACTCATCACCTGGATTGTCATGTTTGGGTTACTGACTGTGTTGTCTCCTGCGCTAGACCGAGTCCTTGAAGGCCAGACTCGTAGCTGCCGGCACCCAGCGCAGAGCCAGCTTTTAGAAGAGACCCCTGCGGAGGTCTGTAGAATGAAGGTAGGAAGCAACAGGCAGTGTGACCTGAGAGCCAGTTCACTCAACTGTCCTGAATTGTGAGCTTTGGATGAATAATCCTGGAAGTGCCACTCACTAGAGGTGGTAAAAGGTTAAATTAAGCCGACAAGCGTTACAGTGAACATTTTGCAATGTTTAGTTTAAATATTAATATTGAGTTTAAATATAGCTTGGTTCTCTGTGTCGACAGCTATTTCTCCTGGGTGTGTGTCTTCATATACGCATTTCCTCATATGTGACAGCGCGGGGACACCGGGCTGGAAGCTTTGTCTTGTTAGGAAGTAGAATGAGCTGCCTCCTGTGGGTGCTTAGCAAGCTGTCCGGAAGTTTCCCTTTAAGTCTGAGTTAAGTCTGCCAGCCTTTAATTTAAATCCTTTCCTTTTTGATGGGACCCCAGCGGCTGTCACTGCGTGCACATTGAGTTTCTCATCAATCGCTGGGCAGTGGTTTGGGACCTTTATTTTGAAAGCCTGTTTTGATCTGTCTTATTGCCTTCATTTAGAAGGAAGTTTTCCTTCTGGCTGAGCCCCAGAGTTCTCTGACCTCTCATTTGCCTTCTTTATGATGAGACAGCTCACAGGTTGGCAAGCAGAGGCATCAGTTGGCAGAATCCTATATAAATGATGTCTTACTAAAACTTTGAGGATAGTTCCCACAGGCCGCAGCAGTAAGTTTTATGGCTATATTTTGGTAATATGGTATTTGAATAAGAAGTCGTCTTGGTGACTTTGCTGGCTATTAGCTCTGATTTTTGGAATCCACCTTCCCTGCCTTGGTCTTGATTCTTTATTTTAGTAACACACTGTTACTACCACTAAACACTTTCCATGTGTGCGGTCCTGTAGTCTAGGATGATAATGGAGAAGTTGCTCACCCCCAGGGTCCAGATGAAGTCACTTGGTATCTCTGTGAGTCCATGGCAGCCTGTGTGGTGTGGCCGCTCCAGCCTCTGCGGTGCTCCTCTCGGCCGCCCTGACTGACAACAGGAAGCTAGGCCCAGGTGGTCTGGCCCTGCTCTGGAACCCTGGGACTGGAGGATTCTGCCCCAAGTTTCCATTCCATCAAGAGGGAAGGAGAAGGAAAAAAGAATCCACTAGGAGATAAACGGTGCTGCGATGCAAGATAAAGCCCTTAGTGTGACTTTGGGATTAGAATGATGATATAGTACACATTTTTTCTTATTTGATTCACTGATTATAGTTTAGAATCTTTTTCCTCTAAAGGCTTTGAATGCTAAGTTTCGGTGCCGCTGTTTGTCAGTTAGATTGGTGTTAAAATTGCTACAAAGAAATGAGGAAGGAAGGAGCCAGAGTTCATTCCCCCTTGTAAAGCGTGGCGCTGCGGTTGCAGCATCAGATCCTTTTCCTGCCTTCATCGCACGTCTCTACAAGGAGGGTGTGGCCAAAAGGCAAGGGGTTTATGTGTTGTTAGGAGAGGGACCTTTTAAAATTATTTTTAGATTATTTAGGTCAAATGTATAATTTGAGAGACTACATAAATGTATGGGGGAGACTAGAAAGTGATCTTTTAAAAAGCCATTTGGAATGTGCTGCCTGTTTTTGTAATCTCAGAATTTAGAACTTTATTATGCGGTGTTTGTGTCTTATCTGCAGTGTCATATATTTTAAACATGAAGTATCCAAGTAAGGCTTTCCTACTTCTTTGGAGGGGAAACATGGGCTTACAGAAAAGCACTCCTTGCAGTGTCTGGGTAGCTGGTGGATTGCCTTTATCTGACTTTTTGGTATATTTGGACAGTTTCGAAAGTCTTTACTTCTGTAGTTAATTTTATGAATAGTAGCTGCGTTTGTTGCCTTTATTTCATTTCATATCCTTATTTACTTTTTGTACCAATTCCCTTAACTTTGTTTAGTTATAGGTAAATTTGTCTGAACTGTCTCAATTTATTTTTTTTCAACCAGGCAGAGTATAAGTAAAATTCAAAGTGGTTTACAAATTCTAAGTTGTTTTCAACTTCTAGCATCTTTTTCATCTTTCCTGTTCATGAATCTGCAATGGTCTGTTCTCGCCTATTTTAGCAAATCAGTTTCTCTGTGCTCTCAGTTCAGTTTTTTCCCAACCGTCTCCACCTGTGCATTCAATCCTCAAGACTCACTTCCCTTGATCAGCTGCAGGAGGCAAACCCTTCACACGTGTTGATATGGTTGCTATTTTGCTTGTTCTGTGTTCGGTGCTACATTGTGTTTGCTCTCAAGTCATCTGTGGCTTTCCTCTAGCCTTAACCAGGATTAGAGGAAATAACGATTGTCTCCTTAATTTTCAGACACTCCCTGCGGCCACTTTGCCTCCTTCGCTCTGTAAATGTTCAACCGAGGGCGGGAGTAGGGGAGAGAGATAGTGTTGGGTGGAATAAGAAGCCAGCCTTAAAGGTTTTGTCAGATTCTAGTAGAGAAAGGACAGCTTGAGGAGGTGGAGGAACATTTAAACATGGGCACTGTTGGGGGACGGTTGTGGGGTTGGATCTGTAGATTTAAAAGTCGCTGTGAAGGGGAAAGAGGGGAAGGGTCGGGCCCTCACAGGTCGATGAGCGGAAGGAATTGGATAGAGGGAGCCCGAGCTGCTGTGCAGACCTGGTACTTGCAGGGCATTGGGGGCTTTGAAGGTCTGTGGTGCTTTCTCCTATTGTTTTGATTTTTAACTTTTTGGTCATTTGTTAATTTAGTTGTATGTTTTACGTAACATTATAGGGAGTGTAAAGGAACATGGATTTGAAAAGTTTAAGAAACATGATTAAAGACCCTAATATTTCAAAGAGAAGAGGTACCATTATCTAGGTTTAAAAATTATTTGGTTTTGGTGGTTATAATTAAGTAGTTATAGACAAAGAGGAGAAGCTGAAGATGGGGAAAGCATCCTTCAGAAACTCTAAGGCTGGAACTAGTGACTTTCCTGCAAGAAGGAAGATAGGTGTATGGTACCAAGTCACACTTTTAGTGACTGACTGAATTTCTGCATTTACCTATTTCTGAAATATAATGGAAGGGAGGGTTTATCCCATCTGTTTTAAAATCTATAGTAAGATGTTTTCTTTTTTATAGAAAAAGTATCATAATTATAAACAAAAAAGTTCATTGGTTAATCTGGAATTGAAATCTACCTAAAAGCCTTTTTTCTACCTCTGAATAAACAAACAGGAGTTGTACAATGGCCAGGATGGTTGTCATCTGTTCAGTTCATGATGATGTGACATTTCTGGCTCCTGGCAAGATAGGTGTGTCCTGCTGTACTAGAGACGTGCTGTGTCATTCATTCTAAAAGAGAGGCCCTTGAAAGGTAGGAGCTATTCAATATAAAGTCATCTGTTAATTTTATTGTGTGATTTTGTATTATTATCAACTGTGAGACAGCAGAACCATCAGACAGTTCATGTGAATTAAGAAATCTGAGTTGTTGCTCCCTGATGTGATATGGTACTTCCCCCAAAGGTTGAGTCGTAGGTCTGTGATCCTTGTAAAGTGATGCGTCTTTTTTCTGAACCGGCGTAAGTCAAGGAACGCTTGGGCTTACAGCAGACCCGTAGGGAATATACTTTTTGTTTCCTTTAAGATTCTGTGTGAATATACTTTTTGCTTCTTTAGGATTCTACGTGTAATTATTTTTTTCTTTGTAAAACATTCCAAAGCATCTGCCCACATATTATATTTCTTTAAAATTTCAACAGTTTTTTGGATGAATTTCGAATAACGTTAATAGTCATAACATCTCTTCGTATGAACTACACAGAAACAGGCCTTATTCAGGGAAGTATCACTTAAGAGAGAAAGCTCTCTGTTTTATAAATTAAAATGTGTATTAAACAAATACCTTTTGAGAAAGGACTGATCTTTTGTTGTAGGGTTTTCTAACTGGCTCAACCAATTAAAAAAACTTGCCTAAGTAATGTTATTTGAAAAGTAAGAATTTGGAATTTGGGAGTTCTTTAAAAGATAGCTACTGAGACTCTTTGTCTGTAAAATGGTGCTGATGCCTACTTTTTAGGGATACTAAATCTTTCTAGGAGGTGTTTAATGTTTGTGAAAGGTTGTCATTACTGTTGCAGTTACATGATTGAACACTTTCTTTGGGTGAGGGCTTGTGGTTTACACACATTATCTCAAGAGCCACAATGACCCTGCAAATGGAGATAGTAGTCCCATTTTCTAGGTGATGCCGGTGGGGCTGAAAGAGCTTTGCTGAAGGCTCGCAGCTTTGCGGTGGCATTGCCCTGGCTCCATCACCACCAAGCTGCCCAAGGACCGTAAGAATTCTCCTGCATCTGCTTGACATCAATTTTAGGGTTTTGTTTTGACTTGATTAGGTAGAACTGGAGAACTTATGCTTAATGTCAGCATCTATAAATTGCTAGAAAGATAGCACCTGCTGTATAGGAGGCTTGGGTTTCTCTGAATCATTTATACGTGCAAAACCAACTGTGCCAGGGCGAGAAAAGCCAGCGGAGAGAACAGTGGAGGTGATGCTACCCCCCCCCCCGCCCCACTCCCGGGCGGCTCTGGAACGAGTTGGATGATGTGAAGCTGATTTCCCTCTGCCCGCTTCCACAGTGTGATCACATCGCTATGATGAGTCAGGACAGAGTGTTTAAAACGGGGCCCCTAAACGCTGGCTAAATATTGCTCTCAGCTGAGCCTGAGAGGAAGGTGGTTCTGTTTAGTGTTGAGAAGGAGAAATGGGCTCAGCGACATAGTTTGTCAGAATCCAAACCCACCCCTTTTGAAGGATCTTCCCAGGTACCTTTGACTGCTGATTTGAGGAGCGTCCTCTGTGACCCCTGGTTACCTGGGACTGGACCACGCGTAGCAGCACCAAGGTCCAACATTCCAGAGTTGGACGGAGCTTCCAGCCTCCTCCTCCATATAGGAGCCTCGTTCCCCCTCCACCCACCCATGGGGGCAGCTGGCTGAAACCCCTAATGTTGTTGAGTACCTGAGTTTGAGTTTTTGTGAGCTGGTGCTCTCTTCACTGTATCATTTGACTCATTTGCCAACTACATCTGCAGAAAGATTCTAATGGAGTTTTTGTTTTGTTTCGTTTTGTTTTGTTGGCTGCGGTGGGTCTTCGTTGCTGCACGTGGGCTTTCTCTAGTTGCAGCAAGCGGGGGCTACTCTTCGTTGCGGGCTTCTCTCATTGCAGTGGCTTCTCGTTGCGGAGCACGGGCTCTAGGTGCACAGGCTTCAGTAGTTGTGGCTCGCAGGCTTACTAGTTGTGGCTTACGGGCTTAGTTGCTCTGCAGCATGTGGGATCTTCCTGGACCAGGGATCGAACCTTTGGCCTCTACATTGACAGGCAGATTCTTAACCATTGCGCCACCAGGGAAGTCCTCTAACGGAGCTTTAATGGTGTTTTATTTACTGTGAATAAATTAATGACTTGGGATTTATCAATTCAGTGCAGGGGAACTTCCCATTAAACAGAAATACCTTCAGGAATTTCCAAGTCCTTGAACACTTTTGGTGTTTAGTTTACTCAGTTGTCTCATCTGTAACGTGGAGACCGCAGTACCTTCTGCTGGGCTGGTTCTGAGGATTAGAGGAGGTTGTATGTTAAACCAGAGCCTCAAGCCACCCTGAGGAACAGAGGCAGGGTGGCAGGCTGGGAGCTCTAACTGGACAAGGGACACCAGTGTCTAGAGGCGCAGGGCAAAGGGCAGAAAGGCGAGTAGAACAGCTGCCTTGCCCTGAAGTAGCTTGTATTCTTGTAGGGGTATGCTGATATTCTTGCCATAGAATGGAAAAGGGCTTTTGTGTTAGGACATTTTCCTGCTCCAAGCTGTGCGGGGAGGGATTGAGAAAGGAGTACTGTACACGGGGATTGAAAGGGAGCAAAGGAAGCATCTGGGAGAGAGCTTCTGTGCTTCTATTTTTAGCATGAGAATATGATGTTCAGTTGAAAGATGTTTATGTCTCAAAAATATTGCTTTCTGTGCTTGAAATTTCTTCCTTGACCCAGAACGTTCATCTTTATAGTGTCAAAATAGGAAATATACTTTCGTAATTTAGCAGTTTTGTATATGTCTTAGGCACTATGTATGTTTACAAAATTAAGCCTTGTGATTTTTGCTGTCATTTTATCTCTGGCTGTATAAGTTTTGTTGTCCAGGCCTGCAGGTAGAGCCTTATTTTTGTAGTATCTAGGAAACAGAGCTGTCTTATATACCTGGTATATATAGTGCAGGTGAACACTTAACTAAAACTTAACTAAAAGAAAAAAATTCTCTTGCTGACTAGTTTATAACGTCTCTAAGTAGTTGACATTTTTCTGCAAGCTCTAATCATTTTCATAAAAATTTCCTTAGATTATAAAGCTACATGAAATTTTATTCTGTACTAGTTGAAAAATACTAATATATCTGTATTGTTATGGTAGCTGATCTGTTTTTTCATCTGCTGAATGTCATCCTTTTAAATGTTGGCTAAATTTTTTGCTGATATCCTTGCCATAGAATGGAAAAGTGCTTTTGTATTAGGACATTTCCCTGCTCCAAGTGACTCAACTAGATAACTTAGTAGGAACTTTGCTGTATTTATTTATTTAATAAATTTATTTATTTTTGGTTGCGTCGGGTCTTTGTTGCTGCACGCGGGCTTTCTCCAGTTGCGGCGAGCGGGGGCTCCTCTTTGTTGCGGTGCGGTGGCTTCTCTTGTGGAGCACAGGCTCTAGGCACGTGGGCTTCAGTGGTTGTGGCACATGGGCTCAGTAGTTGTGGCTCGCGGGCTCTAGAGTGCAGCTCAGTAATTGTGGTGCATAGGCTTAGTTGCTCAGCGACGTGTGGGATCTTCCCGGACCAGGGCTCGAACCCATGTCTCTTGCCTTGGCAGGCGGATTGTTAACTACTGTGCCACCAGGGAAGTCCGAACTTTGCTATATTTAAATTTCCTTGTTCATTTGTTTTGTCTTGTTAATGAGAGATGCCTAAATCTCAGATGGACCACAGGGGCTGATGTTGAGAGTTGGAAAAGAGCTTTTCCTAATTAAAAGCAGAACAGAACAAAGCCCCACAGTGCTCATATTTGCTTGGTGTTTATTTTTCTTTTCTTTAGTAGTTTTCATTCCTGTGAATAAGATTCATTTTATAAGGCTGCATCACATAATAATTCTTTTCATCTTAAAACATTTTTAAGTTTTTTTTTTTAATAAATGTATTTAATTTATTTATTTTTGGCTGTGTTGGGTCTCCGTTGTTGCGCGTGGGCTTTCTCCAGTTGTGGCGAGCAGTGGCCACTCTTCGTTGCGGTGTGCGGGCATCTCATTGCGGTGGATTCTCCCGTGGCAGAGCACGGGCCCTAGGCGCGTGGGCTTCAGCAGTTGTGGCTCATGGGCTCAGTAGTTGTGGCTCGCGGGCTCTAGAGCACAGGCTCAGCAGTTGTGGCACACGGGCTCAGCTGCTCCGCGGCATGTGGGATCCTCCTGGACTAGGACCCGAACCCATGTCCCCTGCATTGGCAGGCAGATTCTCAACCACTGTGCCACCAAGGAAGCCCAAGGTTTTTTTTTTAATGTATAGTTTAAAAATTCAAATGGGACTTTGAGGTATGCAGTAAAAAGCACCAGAGTCTCTTCCTCAGGGCTGTTGACTGCTTCTTAGAAGCAACTCCTTCAACTCTTTTACCTGTTTCTTGTGGGACTTGATTCCATGCTTGTTAGTTGTTGTGTTGGCTTGTGTGTCAGGCCCCCGATTTCCGATTTCCGGCAGAGCTCCAGACCCCTCGCTTGGTCTCTGTGACCCTCGCCTGCCTTGGGTTCCTGTGTCGGGTCCGTTTCCCACTTCTTCTCCCTCGGCCTCCTGGTCTCGCTGGGCGTGGAGGAAGGCTTCACTGTAAGGTTTACGCATCTGGAAATGTGTTCTAGCCTCGTCCTTCATTGGGAGGCTGGCGGTAGAATGCTAGAGCGGAAATACTTTTCCTTTAGAGTTTTGAATTGTTACTGTTGAAAAGTCCCAAACTTTTAAACGCCCGCGTCTCCCCCTCGCCACCCCTCTTCCCGTCGTCTCCCCCCTCCGGGTGCTCTCGCCTGCTCTTTCTCCTCGGAAAGCCTCCAGGGGCTGCTTGCTTCATGGTCCCCAGCCCTGGTGGCCGCCGTGCTGGGCTGGGTGTGATGGGGACCCGGGGCCCCGCCCTGGTGGCTTGCGGGCGGGTCTCTCCCCTGGTCTCGGTGGGTCAGAGGCCGGGAGGACACCCAGGGTAGTGGGCGCCCCTCGGCCTGTGTGGCTTCACCCCCCGGCAGAGCTCCCTGCAGCCATGCATCCTCTGCCCGAGCCCTGCGCGGTGTCTCTGAACCTTCTCCTCCGGGACACCGCGGGGCCCTGGACACTGTCCACGGCTCCTCCTGTCGTGACCGCCTTCTGTGGAGCCCGGCAGGGCGGCTGCCGCTTCTCCGCTGTGCTGGGCCCCGTGGGAACGTTCAATTTGGAAAATTGTGGCTTTGACTCGGAAATTTTCTTATAGTTGTCATGGTTTTTGACATCTCTCCACTGAGGAGGGCTTTTGAGCACTTCCTGTCTAGTCCTCCTTTTTTTCTCCATCCGTCTTTCATCTTTCAAAAACTTGACCTCTTCCATTTCCTCTAAACTTTCTCCTTGTACTTAACAGTTATTCCTGTTAACATTTCTTTCTTGTTGTGTTGGTGAGTGGATTCGTTTGCTAGGGCCACCGTCACAAAGTGCCACAAACGGGTGGATTAAACGACAGAAATGTGTTGTCTCAAAGTTCTGGAGGCAGCAAGTCTGAGATCGAGGTGTCAGTGGGGCTGGTTCCTTGAGGGCCGCTCTCGGTTAGCTGGCGACATTGGGCATTCCTTGTAGGTGGCAGCACCCTGAGCACTACCTCACGTTCTCTCGGCGTTCTCCCCGTGTGTGTGTGTCTGTCTGTCTGTCTTTGTCCAGATATCCCCTTTTTATAAGGGAGCCAGTCATTGGTTTAGGGCCCACCCTAATGACCTCTTTTTAACTCAGTTACTTCTGTAAAGATCCTATTTCCAAATAAGGCCGCATGCTGAGGTGTTGAGGGTGAGAACGTCAACTTACTTTGGGGGCACAGTTCAGCTCCCTAACAGTGAGTTTCAGGACGGAATGAAGATAAAGTGTGTAACATCCTCTGTGTCAACAGAATGTCTAGTTATTATAACGTTTTAAAAGATGCTTGTAGTCCCACCCGTCTTCACCAAACTCTCAGCAATTTTTAGATTGCAACTGGAGATTTTTGTTCAGACTGTGTGACTGCTAAAATTTCCACTGGTTTCCTGAATGTTTTATAACGTAGTATCTGAGTCACCTCATTTTCTACTCTGGCTTTGTTTCTAAAGTAATTTGCAGGTTGGCAAAATGCCTGAAGAAAGAACAGCAGCAGTGTCTTGTGAGAAAGTGAATCCTGAGTCTGTCCCGGCGTAGTTAGGTGAACACCCTCAGCCGGGTCCTGATGCTCTGGCTCCCATGTTAGCTGTGCTCTATTTCTTTTTCAGATGTGGCTTTTACCTGAAGTCACCCCTCCTGCCCTTCCTCCCATACACTCTTTGACTTCCTTCATCATAGTTATCCCAGTCTAGAATCGTGTTTTTCATTTGTTGCCTCCCTCTCTCCTTAGCATTAGAATCTAAGTGCTGGGAGGGCAGGTACCTTGTCAGCCGAGTTCATGGCTTGGTCCCAGCTCAGAATCAAACAGCGAACAGCACATCAAAGTAGACGCTGCTTTTAAACAGATGGATGTGTGAAACGGGCTTTATTTTCCAACATTACCAACGTTGCCTCACTGACTCGCTGTTGCTCTTGGAAATCCTTCTCTCTCACCTTGCAGGAGCTCGTGTGCAGGTCAGCTCGTGAGCCCCCGCCGGCGCAGCCTCATCAGGTGTCTGTTTGCGGAGCTGTGTGACACTAGGGCACCACTCAGTGACGTGCGTGTCGGGTGGTGCTGGCAGCAGCGGCGCAGCTGCTCCCGCATCCTTTATCCACCCGAGTGTCCACCCAGGGCCCTGAGAGGGATGTCCCCCTCCTAACACGTCTGAAAACTACCGGGGCCCCGGGAGGCACTGTGCACGGTCCAGCATGAAGTTGGAGCGGTGTGTGTTTTCATTGTCATTGCTGGAAGACTCGCCCAGGTCCCCGGGCCCCTCTGCAGCCACGGTCTGGGATGCCCAGAGCTGGGTGGCCACGCGGGAGGGAGTTCACGTCCCTGCGTCCCGGCCTCGTGGTCGCCACGTGCTCTCTAACTGAGACAGGTAGTCCCAGGCGGTTCCAGAAAGAAGAGTAGAAAGCGGTGAATTTGTGCTTCCTGATCTAGAAGACTTCCCTCTGAGAAACTGGGGGCTGCATTCCTGAGAGTTAAATGCAAGGGAGCCTAGAGTTTGGCTGTGCAATGCTCCCTTGCACGGTTTGGAAATCTGTGCTACAGGAGCTGAGGAATTCTCCTGGTCACTTTTATGACATCAGTTAAGTAAGCTGATGGGTTTTTGGTGCTTGTTTTTTTCTTGTTTGTTTAATTAGTGTGCTGCTAGTAATGAGGGAAGACCCTCCTCTCCGCTACTGGAGTCCTTAAAAGGCGATTGATGCAGTGAGAGAGGTTGGTCTAATTGTTTATGCGGCAGAAGTCACATTTTAACTGGAATTGTGGCACCATGACCCCTGATCCCATTGCAGCTCACTGACACCAGGTGAGAGCTGCTCCGGCACAGGGCTTCACACTCGGATGGTGTCTCGAAGGCGAGGGCTGAGCTTTGACCTCACTAATACTCCTTTGAATTTGAGTTAAGTTTAGAGAAATACAAGCCTCCAAAATCGAAGTGTGCGTATTCATGAAGTGTTGACTCTGGCACCTCTTACACAGAGGTTTACAATCAGCGTTGGGGTTCCTGGCAAATGTAGAGAACTTGGTGCCGGTGGCAAGGTCTCTGTAAAACCAAATGGTGGGGAGGGGGGAATGGGGTGTGGTTCTGGTGTTCTGGGGTGTGTGTGTGCGTGATACTTGCTGAATATATACATGCATATGTACATACCGTCCTGGGATGTGAGCAAATAGTCATTTCTTTCCTGCAGCCTCACGCTGCCTGCTGAGGTGGGGGTGATGGATGGTGATAATTGATGGACATTATTCATGATGGAAAATACTGCTGTTTAAATTACAGATGCTTATGTTATTAATAAGTCTGAAGTTTACCCCTAAGATCTAATTACCTCAAGTTCTTCAGTTTTGCACTCCCTTACAAATGGGTAATAAGGAATCTGTTCATACGCCTATAAAAAAATGTCTCTCTGAAGGAATATGACTAAAAACATATGCAATCAGTGTACTTTGCCCACTTCCGTGGCAATATATGCATTTCAGCGACGCTGTTATCATGAAAAACATTTTGAACGCTCCTTCCTTTTTAAATTGCTTTCAGTCTTGAAATATATCCTTTTGTGCTCAATGGTGGAAGATCTTTACCCTTCGAGGTAGGTTAGGTTTTTGGAAATAGCCAGAAGTCATTCAGAGCAACATCTGGTGGGTCAGGCATGTCAGAGAAGTGAATCATACTTACTTTTGTACTGTTTAAGAGTTGTGACTGCATAGTAATGATACTGGTTTTTATCCTGTGTAGCGCCTAAATTTAATTTAAAGGTAGTTCTTTCAGAAAAAAAGAAGAGTATTAATAACATGCTGGACGGTGGTACAAAAATGGGATTGGTTTATTGTGTAGCCCTCAGCAGTGATTAAAGGACAGCATTCACGTTAAGTAGAGTTAGGTAGCGTGGGGAAGACGCCTTCCTTGTCTCTTGGGGAGGGCAGTCTGCTTTGGACACAGGGTGGGGGAGTAGCTGGATCTAGTAGTTTTTACCTGAAGACCCTTCCCTATACCTCTAGGGCTCTTCTCACCCATGTCAGTCCTAATTTGGCTGTTTGGGGCTGGAATATGAATTAGACTCATACTATTTGCACAAATAGGCTGAAGGGTAGACCTCATTTGGATGGGCCTTAGGGAACGGGGAAATGGTTTGGGAAGCTAAAACAAAGAGATAAAAAGAGCTGTTGATCAAAGTGGGAATTAGGTCATAAGTCATTTGTTTACTTTCCTGTGTCCCTCACTAAATAGTGGGCTCCTTGATGGCAGGGATCCTAGCCTAACAGTCACCCATTAGGCACCTACGTGGCATAGGTGCCAGAGCTTTTCAATACAGATCTTCCTCGGCTTATGATGGGGTTACATCCTGATGAACCCATCCTAATTTGGAAAGATCCTAAATCGAAAATGCATTTAATACACCTCACCTACCAAACATCATTAGCTTAGCCTAGCCTACCTTAAACATGCTCAGAACACTTCAGTAGCCTACAGTTGGGCAGGATCATCCAACAAAGCCTGTTTTATAATGAAGTGTTGACTCTCCTGTGTGACTGATTGGATACTGTACTGAAAGTGGAAAACAGAATGGTTGTCTGGGTGCAGAATGGCTGTAAGTGCATCGGTTATTTGCCCTCGGGATCGCGTGGCTGACGGGAGCTGGGGCTGCCTCTGCTCAGCATCATGAGAGGGGATCGTAGGGCAGGCCTATCACTAGCCGGGAAAGGATCAAAATTTAAAATGTGAAGGAGGGTTTCTACTGAATGTGTGTTGCTTTCACACCATTATAAAGTAAAAATTCACAGGCCAAACCATTGCAAGCTGGGGGCCGTTTGTACATTGTTTTCTAATGAAAGAAGGAAGAGATCTAATATCTGCGAAGTACCTAGTAGTTTCCAGGTGCTACTGCTGCTGAAGCAAACTTGGGTCCACTCGCCCACACGCAGTAAAGCCAGCAGTAAAGCCAATCTACTGACACTGGGTCTTGGTGAAGGCAAGTGTGTTTATTTCAGGGCGCCAAACAGGGAGTCCAGGGCAGCTTGTGCTCAAAACACCCGAACTCTCCATGGCTTTCAGCAAAGCATCTTTAAAGGCAAGATGAGGGAGGGGCGTCCCAGCTCGTACACAAAATTCTCTGATTGGCTGATGGTGAGGTAACTTGGTTGATGGTAAGGTAACAGGGTGGTGTCACATTATCAATCCTTAGGTGCTGGTAGGTCTCATGGTCGTCAAGTAGTTAATTTCTTCCATTTGGTGGGGGTTTTAGTGTCTGTAAAAACAACTCAGGAAATGTGCATCAGTTACCATTCTCTAGGTACTTCAGAGAGGAGCTACAGCTGAGGATGTGGGGAGGGGTCTGTCCCGGGAAGGCCCCGTAGGGTCCTGCTCCGTTATACCACCTCCTTGAACTGTGGAAGCAGTCCTCTCTGGCCACCGCTGTGACCCTGGGGAGGGGTCGGCTCTATGGAGGGGTCGTATGAGGCTCAGGTCAGACTGAAGCTTAGGATAGTTACGTGTCAGGGTACCTGGTAAGTGGTGGAACGATAATTTAAAACTCAGTCTGTCTAAATTCAGAGCCCAAGCTGTGTGTGCGCCTGCCTGGCCCACCTCTAACCAGAACCAGTGTATAAACAGGGCCACACGCTATCTAGATAAACCCGTGGTTCACAACTGGAAGAATTTTGCTCCCAGGGGAAACTCAGAAAGAGTGGAGGCATTTTTGATTGTCACAGCTGGGGAAACTGCCACTGACATTGAGTGAGAAGGTAAGGGGTGCTGCACCCTCCACACAGTGGAAAGGTTCTTCTACATCCTCAACACTTTTCTGTTTGGTTTTTTAAAAAAATAGCCATCAGTGAGTATGAAGTGGTATTTCATTGTGGTTTTGATCTGCATTTCTTTGATGATTAGTGATGTAGAGCAATCTTTTCATGTACTTATTGGCCATTTGTATATTTTCTTCAGAGAGATACTTACTCAAGCCTTTTGCCCATATTTTAATTGGGTTGCCTTTTGTTGTTGAGTTGTAAAAGTTCTTTACATATTCTGGACATGAAATTCTTATTAGATATATGATTTGCAGATCCTTTTTCCCATTCCATACGTTGTTTTTTCACTTTCTTGATAAAGTCCTTTGACGCAGGAAGTAAGTTTTAGGGAGTTCCCTGGTGGCTTAGTGGTTAGGATTCCGGGCTTTTACTGCTGTGGCCCAGGTTCAATCCCTCCCTGGTCAGGGAACTGAGATCCTGCAAGCCGCATGGTGTGGCCAAAAAAAGAAAGGAAAAAAAGTTTTAAATTTTGATGCAATCCAGTTTATCTTTCATTACTCATGTTTTTGGTGTTATATCTGAGAATGATTAAGTTTCATGATTTTACCTCTTATTTAGGTCTTTGATCCATTTTGAGTTAATTATTCTATATACAGTGTCTTATACAATGGGTCTTTTGTATGTGTGAATTAAACACCAACAGTATGGTTAATGGAAAGGCCCTGGAGTCAGAGTTGTCTCTGAACCATATGTGGAAGAGACTTCTTTCCCCATTGAATGGACTTGGCACCCTTGTCAAAAAACAATTGGCCGTAGATATTTGGGTTTATTTCTGGACTCTGGAATCTGTTCCATTGGTGTATGTGTCTGTCTATATGCGAGTACCACATTGTTTTGATTACCGTAGCTTTATAATAAGTTTTGGAATCAGGAACTTTGTTCTTTTTCAAGGTTGTTTTGGCCCCTTGCAATTCCATATCAATTTGATGATTGACTTTCTGTATCTGCAAAAAAAAAAAAAAAAAAAATCTGTTGGGATTTTGATAGGGATTGCATTGACTCTGTAGATTGCTTTGGGTAGTATTGACATCTCAATAATATTAAGTCTTTGTATATATGAACACAAGATATCTCTCTATTTATTATAGTCATTTTAAATTTAGCAATGTTTTGTAATTTTAAATATGTAAATGTTCAGCTCTTTGGCTAATTTCATTTCTAGATATTCGTTTAGATTTATTGTATTTGAGATTTTTAAATTTTTATTTATTTATTTATTTTTGGCCGCGTTGGGTCTTTGTTGCTGTGTGCAGGCTTTCTCTAGTTGCGGTGAGCGGGGGCTACTCTTTGCTGTGGTGCGCGGGCTTCTCAAGGCGGTGGCTTCTCTTGCTGTGGAGCACGGGCTCTAGGACCACGGGCTTCAGTAGTTGATGCACGCAGGCTCAGTTGTTGCGGCTCGCGGGCTTAGTTGCTCCGCAGCATGTGGGATCTTCCTGGACCAGGGATCGAACCCGTGTCCCCTGCATTGGCAGGCGGATTCTTAACCACTGCGCCACCAGGGAAGTCCCTGTATTTGAGATTTTAAAAATATCTAGCACATCAAATTTGAGTTCAAAATTAAGTATTATGTCCTAGAAGTTACTATGGAGACATCTTGAGGTTTGAAACTAAGTGGATTAGGGTTTGAACCTGGATTTGGCACTTTAAAAAATTAGCTGGTGGGGCTTCCCTGGTGGCACAGTGGTTGGGAATCCTCCTGCCAATGCAGGGGACACAGGTTCAAGGCCTGGTCCTGGATGATCCCATGTGCTTCGGAGCAACTAAGCCTGTGTGCCACAACTACTGAGCCTGTGCTCTAGGGCCCGTGAGCCTCAACTACTGAGCCCACGTGCCACAACTACTGAATCCTATGTGCCTAGAGCCCATGCTCCGCAACAAGAGAAGCCACCACAATGAGAAGCCCGCACACCCCAACAAAGAGTAGCCCCTGCTCACGGCAACTAGAGAAAGCCCGCACGCAGCAACAAAGACCCAACACAGCCAAAATAAATAAATAGATTTTTTAAAAAAACTAAGTTTTAACCAGCTTAGTTGGTTAGTATTAGTTGGTAACCTTGGATATAGCACATACTTCCTTTGAGCCTCTATTTTTTCATTTGTAAAATATAGGGATAAAGCAAATCTGTCTTTCACAGAAGTTGTATAGATCAGAGATAATGCGTGCAAAGGAGTAACTCTGGAGTGTGACTCAGAGTTAAACACTAGATAAATAATGCTAGGTTGCCAATGTTGTGTTTCCTTGTATGGTTTCAGTGTAAATACTAGTTTACGATACAGTTTCTCATGAACATTTAGCTTATATTACCTTTATTTGCTTATTTCTTTTCATGTCTAGAAGTTTTATGATTAAAGCATACATTAAAAACTTGAGTAAAATTAATTTGCTGCAAAGGCTAGTGATTTTTACACAAAGTGTATACCCTGTTTCTCAGAGAGCCTTATGAAGTATGTTGAGTCTGGAAGAAAAATAAATTGTAATAAAATGTCACACTCGTTTTTTGTTTCAGTGGTGCAGTGTATTTAGAAGAGGGGGAACCTTTCTTCTAATGTTGCTGCTTTCAGATGCCTCTGTGCTTTCTTGGATCCTGTGTGTGCCCAGACATTGCAGGATTTAATGTTAGACATATTACTAGCATTTAACCTCTCTGTAGCAAAGGTGACTTAAGGCTTTACCTTCAACGAAGGGTGCAACTACTCCTGCCATCTTGGAATTGCATTCTTCTGTACGTGTGTAATGTAACTGTATACATCTGGGTACCAGTACTACAAGTTTTACTTTTTTAAATACATCTTAGAGGAACTTTTTTCTGTTTCTTTTTTTGTTGCACTTTGTGGCATGCGGGATCTTAGTTCCCCAACCAGGGATCGAACCTGTGCACCCTGCAGTGGAAGCACGGAGTCGTAACTGCTGGACTGCCAGGGAAGTCCAGGGGAACTTTATATTGAAGTAGGCAGATTCAGCCTCTGAAAGGCAGTAATCTAACAATTCTGATTTTTTGTTTTAATTTAAATTTCACTAGTTAAGTAAAATCTGGTAACAGACTTAAATGTAGCACTAGAATCTTCCAATTGTAAAAGTAAATTCCTTAAGTTATTCTCGTAGCAACGTGTTTTAGTCATGTTTGCTGTTCATTTCCCAAAGAACACATTGACCTGCATACAAGAATTTGAGTTGCTGAATATTCTGATGGGGAGGGAAGGGCGATGGGAATGCAGTCAGGTTGAGAAACGTGGAAGCTGGAAAAAGAAACAGAAACTGGGAGAGCAGGCTGACCACAGAAACCAAGCAGGGTTTCCAGGCTCCATTGGATGCCCATTTAAGGCTACAGACCATCTGTCCTGTGGGGTTGCTCTTAGCCGCACTCATGATGATTCTTTATTAAAATGATAATCCCAACTGCTTGGGTGGTATTTTCTTTAAGCCTGCTAACATGATAGCAAGCAAGTTGTGAGTTAAACACCAACAACATGGTTAAAAGCAGAGGCTCTGGAGTCAAGCAGGCCTTGGTGTACATCCTGGCTTCTCCATGTAAGATGTGAACAGGTTCTTGATGTTGCTGATAGTTTGTCCTTTGTATACTTGTCTGTTGAAATCCTAGTATACTTATTATTATTTGTATGAATTTTATATATGATAGAATTTTTACATTCCCCCCAAGAAACTGCATATCCAAGAGATTATTGCTGAGTCGAGGAATGTGAGTGTGACTGACACGGGTCCCTACAGGATGCTGATCTCACAATTTGTGACATTTTCTCCTGTTCTTCTCCGGATTGTGTTAATAATCTCATCTGTCCTTGATTACTTCATTTGTAATTTCCTTTGGCGAGCTCTGAGCCATCTCAACGTGGACCCAGAGTGGGGAACCCCAGCCCTGTGTCTCCTGAAGTTACCTGTACTTGGTGTCACTCCTGTTGTGATGCGCTGTGTGCTCCTGCTAGGTGTGAGTTTATAGCAGAGAATTTGTTGCTAAAAGATTAAAGCACCACACTTTTTAAATTATATACTGGTTTTTGAATTTGATAATAAAACGACTTATGTTTCAACGGGATTTCTAGAGTGTGAGCAAAATGGGGTGACACAGCCCTCGTACAGAAAATTGCTTATTTTCTTAGAGTGTTGCCCCTGAGTGTCACCCTGGGTACAGGACCATTGCAAACTGCTATTCAGAGGGTGAAATGAGAGAAGAAATAGACAAACATTTAAAGGGAAACAGTTGTGATTAACATGACACAGACCCCCCCCCCCCCCCGCCCCGGTGAGGCTGCTGCCCTGGGGGTTCTGAGCAGGGCAAAGGGTTTCCCACTTGGCTTTATTTTATTGGAAGTGTTGTCCAGAATGTGGGACACAAGTCAAGCCATGATTCTTCTGATCCTTAATTGGGCCGTTTAAGCTTTGCTCTTAACGATCCCACACTTGACTGCTGCGGACAACCCAGTATTGTCTCTCTGGTCTCGAAATATGGGGTGAAAGTTTGACCTAAAACATTAGAGTCAGAGAAATAGAGCTCAGAGATTGTTTAGTCCCAGACTCCTTAAACTGGGGTGAGTACACTGAGGGTAATTCTAGGCCATTTGTACAGTAAACATGATACATTAATCCTGGAACTTGGTAGAAGAAAACTTTGACCAGTTAGCCTTTTTTTTCCTTCATATTTTAAAAAATGGATGTTTCAAAGTAGAATGCAAAACATGTTGAATTTTAAAGGTAAAATGTAAGTCTTCAAGAAGATTATTGTTGGGAGAGTCACTTTAAGCCGGGCCTTCTGACCTCAGGAGACTCTTCCTGTTTTTTCTCCTCTGTTCCTAGAACGACCTGTTTGTGTTTGATCATTCATTCATTCACAGCTCATATGAAATTGTCACTAACTATGCTGTTTAGAGTTTTGGGGGTTGTATGAGGCCATAATGAAATACTGGAACTTGAGTAGATGGGATAGCCATTCTCCAATAAGCGGCTAAACTACGGAAGTTTGGAAAACCTCAGAGTGGTATCAAGAAGACTTCTCGTGGTTTTGAAGAAAGCGTATCTGTCCCTTTTGGGTTGTTTTCATGGGCAAACATTAATTACAAGTAATTCCAGATATGGAAAGAAAAATTTTATATGCATTAGTGTAGGCTGTGGTCCTTTTCTGTGTGGGTCTCTGTCATGAGTGGCCTTGAAAATGCAGCAATGCACCTGAGTTAATTCCTTCACTGTAGAATAATTATGGTGGAGATTATGAATTCTTTGTAACTGAGGCTTTAAAAAATATTTTCATCATAATTTTTTACTAATGAAAACTTCTTAGTTTTCTCACCTCTTCATTGGTAATTCAGTAGAAATATGTTGCTATTCCACATTATGACCACTGGGGGGTAGTAGATTATGTATCAATATTTTCATGTTTTGCAGTAAAAACAGTATAACTTGTGGCATAAAGGTATTTCTGTTTAACCAATTAGCCCAATTTCAATTAGCAAATTTCACGTTAGGAAATTATAAATTCTTACATTTTGTTAAGAAGCCCTTTATACCTAGTCTCATACATTTATGGGATTAGTGGTGGAAAAAAATAAAGAATGTATATGTTTTACAAGCATCATCAGCTGTGGAATGGGAACAAGATTCTGACTCTCCTGGCCAGCATTTAAGTTTTGTGTCCCTGAGCTAGCTTTCAACAAATCTTTTTCTTGAAAGATTTAAGTCTTGGAAAAAAAGACTTCCAACTTTCACCTGCCTTTTTGTTTTTTTTTTAAGATTATTGAAGATGCTATGCAAAAATAAAAAGTAGTTTTTCTTGACACACAACCATTTATTCTTATCTTAACCTGTAGAGAAAAAGTCTTGACAATACAATAGCATTTTTCTTTGGGAAAAAATCATAGGGATGATGAAGAATTGTTGGTTGTGATTTTTAAATTTTATTGACCAAGTCTGAAAAGCACCACCACCAAGTTAGGGAAGCGGCAGGTCCCAGCCTGGGGGCAGGCAGTGCCCAGACGCAGCAGGAGGTGTGCGCCCTGGTGCGGAATCGGTGTTGGGAGGGTGAGCTCACCCTCTGTCTGGGTCCGTGGTCCATGCTCCTTGCCGTCAGAGCATCTGAGAGTCATGGATCCAAACCACATGGTGAGACAGCACCCAGGCTCGCCGGAAGCCCAGGTGGCTGGCCTGGTGCCTGCTCATTGTGTAAGAAGCGGTGAGGTCAAGGTTGCCCGACAGCCTCTGCCCTCCTGGCTCAGGCCTCGCTCCCTCTTTCCTGTCAGACCCCTTCCCCCAGCACTTCCGCTCGGGGCCTCAACCTGGCAGCACGTGCCCACTGAGCGGGTGGCCTTGGGCTAATTGCCTGACCTCTCTGGGCCTCAGTTTCCTCACATTTAAAATGGATCAGGTTTTTCGCATTTTTCTTTTCCGTGTCTTCGCGCTCCACCCACCCTCCTACTGAGTTTCCCCTCTCCTGTCGTTCCACTGGCATATTTTCTTGTCTCTTCCAACTTCTATTTCCTCTGCTTTTCCCTCTTCCCTATCTTCCTTGTAGCTTCTCTGGAACCCCCTTTCTCCGTCTCTCCTCACTTTGCCTTCTCCCTGACTTCCCACTTCTCCATTCTTTCCCACGGGCAGCACCCCAGTGTGGGTTTTTATTACCATCTGACGCTGAGGATCTGGGACTGCAGGGGGACATGGAGGAAGTAAGAGGTTTAAAATTTTATACACTGTGTAATAGACCAAAAAAATCACTTCCCTTGTGAAAGGGGGAATTTGTGTACATGATGTGTATTGGCTTGGATTACAAGCGCCCGTTGCCCCTTCACGTTAATGTGTGGGTAGAAGGCAGTGTAATGCTTTGAATGCAGGATACATTTTCCCATTTCTAATTTTGGTGAAATTTGTTTTAAATTTTGCCATTTAACATTTTTATTATGTGTATCTTGGTGGTATATTGCTGTAGTAAACATTACCAACAACCCCTTGGTCAAACATTTGGAAGTTTTGTCTTTTGCGATGTTTAGACATAGAGAAAAAGTTTAATAATGTGAACATTATTAAATATCTGAGGATCAGTTAGTATATTGATGAATTTAACTACTTCTGTGGAATGATGAAAACTCCTGTCACCCTCAGCTGTTCATTAATGGAACTCTGGCTGAATGTTCCTTTCCGCCCTTGTTCTCAAGATTGTCTCAGGACCCTAAAGTCGTGCTCCAGTATAAATATAATGGGAGCCACATTGTCATTTAAAAATTTCTAGTAACATTAAAAAAATAAAAACAGGTAAAATTAATTTTAAGAATATATCTTATTTAACTCAGTATATCCAAAGTATTTTCATTTCAACAAGTAACCTTATATATATATAAAATTATGAAATTATTTCACGTTCTGCTTTCATTCTGTGTGTTTTATGCTCACAGCACATATCATTTGGCACTAGCCACATTGCAAACGTAGGCATGTGGATAATGGCTGTTTGTAACAGACAGCACAGTCCTAGACACTGGCTTGCAAAAAATAGTGTATTTTAATTTAAAAATTGACTTTTTGTCTCTGTGTTAGTGTGTTTTAGGTTTTTAGAAAAATTCACTTGAAGTTTCTATATGTTGACTTACTAACAGCTGGAAAGGAAATACCAGGATGTTTGAATTTTAGTGTTGTATTGTCATACTCTTGAAGTTAAATTGTTTGTTATTATATTATTATGTAATGTTACTGTTACAACATTAATATAACTAATGCTATGTTAACATACAGTAACAAATTGTTATTATAATTTGTTCATTATTTACAGTGCTGAGCAGGTTAGCTCCCATTCAGAATTGTGAAAATATATTGGGTCATGGCAATATGACAAAGCAAAACATTTCAGTGATTTGAGTTCTGTAAAGCATATGTCACCTGGCTGTCTTTGGGAAGCTCACTGATGCTTAGAAAGTATATGTAAACTTTGTTCCCTTACATGATTAATTTATTGAAGATTACGTCTTCGTATGTGTAGTTGTTTTGATTTCTAAAAATGAGGATGTAATTGATTTAGGGAATCATTAACTCAATTCGTGTTCCGTGTGATGGAAGCACGGTGAGGCTCCTGTGCTTGGGCAGGACTTGGTACCTATCAGTGTAAACACGAAGCACGGCCCATCCCATGCCCCTGCTTATCTGCTTCAGAGGGACAGGGTTGAGGCTTTCAGCAAATCTTACTGGTAAAGTCATGCATGTATTGCTTTTTTTTTTTTTTTTTTTAAGAGCCATTTCCTTTCAGTTTTAACCATATTACTGTGTCTGCAAACAGTTTGCCCAGCAGAACAGCTTTCTGTTTTGATAACTTAGAAGTGTGCCTTCATCTCTGAAAAAAAGACATTCTGATGAACTAGTTCAGTTTTAAGATGTTTTACTTGGAAGATGGTAGTGAAGATGAGGAGGAGAAGGTTGCTGAAGGTGTTTACGGTGGAAAGGCCCCTGCTGGCATCTTGGTGAGTTACATCCACCAGCTCCCGCCTCCCCGCTTTCTCCACCTGGGATATGCTGTGAGGAGGGGGCGGGAAGACCGCTAGGGAGATCGGCTGATGCCTTTTCCTTGGAAAATGTAGCGTCAGAATGAATTTTATTAACTTTTAAATGTTGTATTCAACAGAAATCTTTGGCTACCTGCTCTCCCTCCTTCACTCTACACCATCTTTCTACCCTTTTCTATTTATTATTTAACAAATAATAACTTTCTGCCTAGAAAAAAATGAAGTTGCTGCTTTAAACTGAGAATTTTTTTGAAACTAGGTTTCTCAGGAAATGTATCTCGTTTCACATTTCTTTGCATCTAAGTGTAGTAGCTGAGGAATAAAAACCATGGAAAAGGTTTATGGTTTTTTTCCCCGTCTTTCAGATTTTTTGACTGCCTTCATCCAGTTCCCCATCCCCCAGCCTGCCTCTGGTGGCCATAAATCTGATCTCTCTCTATGAGTTTGTTTGTTTGTTTGTTTTATGATTTTTGTTGTCCTAGCCAAATGTTTGTGAAAACTAAACTAATATTTTGAAACTGGCATCTTATTCTGATATGTGACAGGGAAGAGCGACAGCAGTCTTTTTTCTCCTGTGGTGGCAAACAAAATTTCTAATCTTAAAATATGTGGGGAAAAATGCAGATTGTCTGAGTTTTTTATCTAGAGTTTCCTCTCTTATGAGACATAAAATAAAACAGGTCACATGAAAGTGTAAGTTTTAGAAGTCTGCATTAAGGAAACAATCAGGTGAATTAAGGACAATATAATTTAACTTTACCTATGGAAGCCTTTTCTGTAAAAATGATTTGAAGTAAATGCAATGAGGTGAAGGTAGTTTTTAGAAAATTAGGGGTGTACATTTTTATGAAAACAAGTGTAAAAAAAAGACAAAAATTATACAATTTCTAAAATCTGTGGCTCATAATCAGGTTGATTTTAGTTTTAAAGTTGTGCAAGTTTTTGTCACCTTAAAAAATGTTACACATCTGTGTGCTTTTTGCTTTTGGACCTGTTGGCAAAAATGTACTCGCTGGGGATCTCGGGAACCGCTGGAACTAGACATCGTTTGACTAGGAATGGAAGTCAGGGGCTACGGAGAGAGGTCATTTACTTTTGAAATTTCATTTTAATAGTACAGAGTATATGTATATATGGATTCCTGCGCATTTGTTGTAGAGGTCAGAAGGGAGAATGGTGAACACAGCTGGCTAAGAAATAGTTTAAAAGTTCATTTAGTGAGTAGCCGCAGCACACGCAAACCACTCCTCACAGGAAGAAGTTTGCTTCCTGCTGCTGGTGTCTTCTAGAGCGAGGGCTTTATGACATTTCTTTTTGTGTTAACATTAGAGCATTGAAGTTCCATGAGTCACCTCCCAGCTCCAAGAGAAACTTGGGTTTTCTGAATGGCTGGTGTTCATGACACGGGATTTGCTATCTGCTTGATGAGCTCTGCTGATTGTGTAGGAGACTTTGTAACCTGGGTGTGGGTGGTGGGGGGAAATCTCAGGGTCCAGGCCCTCAGTGACCCCGACGCTCCTTGCTGGTCATGCTGTCTGCACACACCTCCTGTTGGAACGTGAAAGTCTCCATCATAAAGGAGATGATTTTATGTGTTTGGAATGCAAATGTAAAAATCTCATAATTTAAAAAACCATGAGGAAACTTCTGGGCTTTGTTAGAAATGGGGAATTTTTTTTTAAAAATCGTATTTCTATAATTTTTAAACAAATGAATATAATTCCTTTATTTGGCAAGGAAAAGGCCAAGTTATTTCATATTCAAATAACCTTGAAGTTCCAAAATAATCTGCTGGCCTTATTTTCCCCCACTTATTTTAAATTACTTTGCGTTTTTCAAATTAGGGCAGAATGTACTACAGGAGTTCTTAGCCAAAGTTGTAATCCTAAGAAATGCTCCTAGAATCGAGTCTTTCTGTGGGTTAGAGCTGGAAGGGGCCCTGGAGGGCATCTGGCCGTTCTTAGTAGAGGTGAGAACCCCTGCACGGGGGTTAGGAGGACCGGTTCAGGCCGTCCTCGCTCCTCTGTGCTCTTTATCAAAGGGCCTGCTCGAGTCTAAAAAGCTCCCCTTTTTCAGAGAGAACTTTGTATGTTTATATTATTTACTGCACGATGCAGAAACATTAAACAGAGGTGGAAGACAGCAAGTCACCCTGTAGGCGGGGCAGGTGCCTTATGCTGAGTTGGGTGCAGAAGTGGCCGCCCCCAGCTTGGTGCATCTGATATCACCCCCTGCTTCACGGAATCGTGGAACCACACTGGTGAAGGGGTCCAAAACCAAATGCTTTCCTCTGGGTGGACAGTGGTCACAGCACTAATTAAATATTTAGTTGCACAGAATTTCATTTGCTCACAGAAATGTGGTGATGTTACCAGTCAGGCAGTTTGGGGGAGCACATTCTCCTAGAATCTTTGTTTTTACAACTTGATTGCCTGTTAATCATGGTATCTCAGATGAGCTCAGGAATTTGGGGGAGGGTAGCTTAGAGGCTGTGGCCAGAAGTATGTACAGGCTGTTTGGAAGTTATTTATTATCCATTTTTGTATTTATGCTCCATCTGTTTTCAGGAGAGACTTAGTGGTGGCCCACAGTTAAAGCACACGCTGCTCTGCACTGCTGTGTGGTGCATGACTGAACCACCAGCTTAAAACAAAATTCTCTTCGTTCAGCAAATATTTATCGTGCCACACTGAATCCGCTAGGTGCTCACAGATCTTTTTGTTTGCAGTTACTAATACGTCTGAATTATTTGCTGCTCTGAGTTTGTGAGTAGCACAGCTGGACAGATTTCCACCAGATGGTTGTGTGACGAGCACCTCATTTAGTTTGCCTGGATGCTCGGTCCTGGGAGCCGGGCCGTTGGCCCCGTGGACCTTGGTGAGCCCAGGACTGCAAGTCTGGTCCGGGGCCGCTTTGTGCGTAGGATCGGAATTCCATCCCGTGTCTCTAGCTGTCTCGACCAGGTGTCGGTCCAGTCTAGAGGGATTGGGCACAACTCCCTGAAAGGATCTGAATAAAAACGTTAACCTCGGGACTTCCCTGGTGGCGCAGTGGTTAAGAATCCGCCTGCCAATGCAGGGGAGACGGGTTCGAGCCCTCACCCTGGAAGACCCCACATGCCGGGGAGCAACTAAGCCCATGTGCCACAACTACTGAGCCTGCGCTCTAGAGCCCGCGAGCCACAACTACTGAACCCACGCGCCTAGAGCCCGTGCTCCGTGACAGGAGAAGCCGTCACAATGAGAAGCCCGAGCACCACAATGAAGAGTAGCCCCCGCTCACCGCAACTGGAGAAAGCCCGCATGCAGCAGTGAAGACCCAACGCAGCCAAAAATAAAATAAAACAAATAAATAAATAAATTTATATATAAAAAAAACCCGTTAACCTCTCTCAGCAAAACTCTTATCGTTATATATAATTTGTGTTTTATATTCATATCTTAGGTATTAAATATTCAAAACCAACCCAGTTCTTCTGAAGAAAAGATTAGACACCATTTCTAGAGTCATTCTTGCATAGGTACTGTACATTATCTCATTGAAAGTAGGAAAAATGTTTGATACTTTTGCTGTTTTGCTGCTTGGTTTAAAAAATATGTATATCTTTTGTATTTGTCTCTTCTTTGAAGCCTGTTGCATAACCTAGAATCATCTTAATTTAAGACATTTAGGAAGGGTATTTTTCAATGGGTGGAAATAACAATATGCTGATCTTATTTTGTTAGATATCGTTTCAACTCTGCGATGAAATCATCTCAGAACTGTGTGTGCCCTTGGTGTAGCATCTAGGCCTCAGCCCGGATCTGTGTGGAAAAGACCTTCGTCAGAAACGTGCCTGAAGCCGGTTCCGGGAAGGCTGGAGGGGAGCTGTGTTATCTCTAGAGTGTTAGTCACTTGCTGAGATGCGGCTGAACTCCACTTGACCTGCACGTAGAGAGGCTGCATTCAGTCAGGTCAAGGGGCAGTAGCTGAGATTGTAAAAGCCCTTGGTCGTCTTTGTTTTACGTTCTAACAAAGCATGAAGTCGTAAACCGTAACCGTAATAGACAGACACTCAGTCAGAAGATTGCAATTACGTTGGAAACGTCATTCCTTCAAGGGAAGTGGGGCAGGACAGGCACACCCCTGGGTTCTGTGCCTCCCCGAACACTGACCCACTTGCCTGCGGTCATCAGACACAGCTTGGCAAGCTGCCATTTGGGGTCACTTGTCCCTGTCACTTGGGGCGGTCTGGCCATCGGGATTTCTCAGGCCTTCTCGGTGATTCCTGAGTTGGACAGTCACCAGAGCCCCTGCTGAGCTTTAAATGTAAAATATAGATTTCCCAGACAGACAGAGTCAGAATTGAGGAGGCAGTGGAGCCCGGGAATTGTTTTGTCTTTAAAACTGCAGACTTTGTTCAGATTTTTCTTGCTAAAGGCCTTTGCTGTTTGAGGATTCAGCCTGGAGTTGCGTTTAGTTGGTCACGTGTGTCATCTTCCGGTCACTGACCGCCCTCAGTCTTCCCCTTTGTGACATTAACTGCTGAGGTGAGTGCTGGTCAGTTACTCTGTGGCGCTCCCCTCAGCTGGAGGTTGTCTGTGGCGTCTCCTGATTAGATGGAGATCGTGTGTTTGTGGCAGGAACAAACAGCACAGCTGTGATGTGCTCTTGTCAGTGAATCATGAGGGGTCCCTGGTGTTGGTTCTCTTGTTACTGTGGCGTTTCCCTACTTATCATTAAGGCGGCGTCTGCCAGATTTCTCTCCTGTGAAGTTACTTTTTCCTTTGGTAATGAGTTTATATCTTGGGGAAGATAATTTGAGAATATACAAATACCTTGTTTCTCTTCAAACTTTCATCCTCTATTTTTAACATCCTATGTCTGCCACAGGTACTGTAGTGTTCTAATAGTGGTCTTTTATTTCCCTCATTCGTTATTCATTGGAATTCATCTTTAAGAGAAATCTGTCCCTTCTCCCTACTTATTTTTTGATTTATATCAGTGTGGCCTCAAGAATATTCTGTAGATTATAATCTGTCATTATTTTGTTGTTCAGATTGTTCCGGGCACTCTTTCACATTGGCTTCTGTGTTCCTTTAAAATGCCCCTAATCCTTTGATTTTGAGCACAGGATCCCTACTTTCTGGCACCATGAGATGTCCCAGCCCTGGGACCTTTTACTGGAAGATGGTATTTATTTATTTATTTAAAAAATTTTTTTGGCCATGCCATGTGGCACGCGGGATCTTAGTTCCCCGACCAGGGACCGAACCCAGGCCCCCTACAGTGAGTGGAAGCGCGGAGTCTTAACCACTGGACCGTCAGGGAAGTCCCTGGAGGATGGTATTTAGAAACTAGAATCTGGGCTCTAGGTGTGCATGCTGCTTCTAGTGTCCTTGATTCTCGATCGTGGCAGAGGGAGTAGGGATATTAAACACGTGTTCTAGCCCAGGTGTAAGCACGTCTGTACTTGTGCATCCGTCCATGGAGACTTCCGATGCCTGTCCAACACCACAGGGTTCATGTTAGCCTTCCTTCTAGGAAATTGTATTTTTAGAAGCTTCCCAGGTGTTGGGATTACTCAGACTTGGGGATACGAATCTGGACCCAAAGGCTCTTGTGGCTTTGAGTACTCACCACTGATGGACGGTCTCCGACTCAGTGAATCATCATTTTCCATTCTGGCTTAGTCGTCACTTCTTCTGACACTGAAAAGAATTATTTATTTATGTATTTATTTTTTAAATTCTATTTATTTATTTTTATATTTGGCTGTTTTGGGTCTTCGTTGCTGCGTGCGGGTTTTCTCTAGTTGCGTCCAGCGGGGGCTACTCTTTGTTGCAGTGCGCAGGCTTCTCATTGTGGTGGCTTCTCTTGTTGTGGAGCATGGGCTGTAGGTGCGTGGCTTCAGTAGTTGAAGCACGCGGGCTCAGTAGTTGTGGCTCGCGGGCTCTAGAGTGAAGGCTCAGTAGCTGTGGCACACGGGCTTAGTTGCTCCGTGGCGTGTAGGATCTTCCCGGACCAGGGCTCGAACCCGTGTCCCCTGCATTGGCAGGCAGATTCTTAACCACTGTGCCACCAGGGAAGTCCTGAAAAGAATTTTTATGTCACTCTTAGCCCTTGTAACTAAGGGATCTCAGCCTCCTAGGAGTAAAAGTCCCCAGGTCTTTGTAGTGGAGTAGAAACCCATCCAGTTTCATGGCTAGCATTCTTACAGAACTTTGTCAGAGAAACTGAGCACACCTGAGGGAATGTCTAGTGGTTTGAATGCGGAGGAAGGCCGCGTGTGTATACTAATAAACACACAGTCCATGCAAACAAGTGACACACCAGTTGCCCTAAATTTCACTAAAACCAAATTTATCTTAATCCTTGCTTTTCTTTTTGATAAGGCAGTATGCATTTTTTTTTTTTTTCTGAAGTGTAGCTTGCTTTCTAAAGCAGGTATTTTCTTTTATCAGACATCAAGAGGATAAACCCTTCAGCCTTGGTTGTTGAGGATGTTTGGTTTGTGAACTTTAGGCCTCCATGTGCTTGTTAGGTTAGCAGCTGTTAAGTTAGTTAAGGTAGTTGCAGTGAGTGGCCTTCAAATCCTACTGGCTCGTTCATCTGGCTTGTTTCTACCTGCACTTAACCAGGTACCATGTGATGGAAGTGGAGAGCCTTTCAACCCAGGGAATTAACACATTGGGACAAGTTGAAAATTTGAACGTAATTTATCTGTGATATTAACTAAGGTTCTTTGAGGGCATGAGAGGGAGATGGATTAAGTTTAAGACGTCTTTCTGTAGACCTGCAAACTCCAAGAATATGTCCATTTGTTCCCATCTCACAGCTGTAATTTCAATTGCAAAAGAGTCCTGATGTCAATTCCTGACTTCTAGGTCAGTGAGTAAATGGAAAGAACTTCAAATCAAGTCAGATGTTTCAAAGGAAATTGTATCCTACCAATGTCTGGACTAAAGTGATAGTCATCACTGAAAATACTACATATGGTTTATATAGAAACTTGCTAAGATTGTGTGCCTTTCATGTGTGAAAGTGAGCCAATCAGATTTCCTGTTTTATTTTCAGTTGCTTGTAGTTATCAGTGATCACCACCAAAATAGGTTAGCCACAAGTTCTTATCCAAGAAAGTTTAGGATGAGAACATTTTCCTTAAAACATACATTTATGATCATAACGCAATCACATCTTGAAGGCTACTCCTAATGAAAAGCTTTAACATTTTTCATGTGTGGTAGCATGCGGCAGAATCGTGGCCTTCTAAAAGCACTTATGAAATTCCTCCTCATTCGTAGCCCTGAAAATTACAAAAACTTGGCATTGGTGTGTTGAGGAGCTTGTGGCCAGGATACAGAAAGAGCCCGGGCGTTTGAGGCAGACATATCTGAGCTTTTGTTTGTGCTTGTCACTGTGTAACCATCTGACTTCTGGTATGTTGCCTGTTTTCTCTGAGCCCCCGTTTTCTTGCTTGTTCAATGCATCTAACATTACCTCACCTAACCGTGAGGATTCAGTGAGATGAGGTGTACAGTGGCGTTTACCCCATCACTGCCCCACGGAAGAGTACTGAATTGTAGCTTAGGTTACATGTGGTTTCTCAAGGCTGCACATAGTTTCAAATGTTAGGACGTGAGTAAATGAAGAGTTTGAATTGTCACCAGTGTAAGTGGACCTATTTTAAGAAACTCGCACATATGAAAATCCAAGCTCATAAAACAGTTAAATTATTACCGTTTTGTACAATGATTTAAGGAGGGATTTATCTTAATAGCAGACTCCTCTGAGTGCACTGAAGACATCTTTAAAACAATACTACTCCTAAGTATTTACCCAAATGAAGTGAAATTATGTTCACACCAAAGCCTGTACGCAGGTATTTTTAGTAGCTTCATTTGTAGTCTCCCCAAACTGGAAACAACCCAGGTGTCTATCGACTGGTGGATGGACAAACAAACTTTGGGACATCCATACAGGGGGATACTACTAAACAACAGCAAGGAACAAATTGCTGATACCTGCAAGAATATCGGTTAATCTCAAATGCATGATGCTAAGTGAAAGAAGCCATATTCCAAAGGGTACGTACTCTGGCTCCATTGATAAGGCATTCTGGAAAAGGCAAGACTATCAGGACGGAGAACAGGTCAGTGGTTGGCTTGGGATGAGGAAAAAGGATAGACTACAAAAGGGCATAGGGGCATTTGGGGCGGCAGTCTAGTTATGTGTCTTGATTATCTTGATTATGGTGATTACGTGGTTACGTGGTTGCATGGTTAAAACTATGAAAGGGTTAATTTTACTCCATGTAAAGTACACCTCATTTTTTAAAATCTGTCTTGAATAGTTCAAGGTACAGCTATTTGAAATCTTAAAATTGCATTTCATAGCAGAGTTGGCATGAACATTTAGCTAGTTTTTATGTGCTGATAGGTATAACCATTACACAAAGGTAGACTAATGTCTTTCATGATTAACTATAAACAGAGTCTTAAACTCAGCACATTTCTTAATGATTTTACTTCCACGTTTCTCTCTAGTTTCTGGTGAGGTTAAACGTTCCCTGTAACATTCTGATCTGTCACCTCAGGTACAGGTAGATTAGAACTGGGCATATTTTACACCATGACAAGAAGAGATAAGAACTAAATTGCCAAAAGCTTGTTACTCTGCAGTTTGGGAACTGAAGGGAAAAGCAGTGAAGAGTAATGCAGGGATGAGAACCGTTGAGTTTCATAGAGCTGCGGGGTTTGGAGCAGATTTGGTCATGGGAGTGATGTGAGGGTTGAGGAAAGTCCTTGGGGCCTCCTCCTCGTGTGCTGCTTGCCACACATTTTATTATGTGTAGTGACATCTAAAGGTAGGCGTCAGATTGAGCATTTAGCTCCCCTTGCTCTGTTACAATTCTGTTGAAGAAAATGAATGTCCAGGTACATTGCTGAGCTTTAGGAAAATGAAACTATTGCGACCAGCCATTTACTGTGAAGGCTGTGCCTTGTGGTGTTGGGCGTTTTCCTGTAAGTAGACTGGCTGGTAGAAAACGATGACCTAAGTGTGTCCTGTGTCGTCTGTTTTTCGTGACCGTCTTGCCCCGGCCCCTGACTTCCCCCCAGGCCCGGGCTCGTCCGCCACAGCGGCTGCGGGTTGCTCGGTGCTCTGCACAGCAACCTGCACGGCTGTCCTTTGTTCTCACAGGGATATTTTTAGATTTACCCATCGGAGGCGGGTGTCATTCTTAACTGTCACCCACGTAGACTAGATTTATGCAGGGTTTTTTTGTGAGATCTTCAGTAGCATCTGGAGAAAAGCATTAAGTTCTGAATATCTGAGCATTGATTTTGGAACATCGGGTTGGCCACTGTTGGCATTTTTAAAAAACATATACGTATGTTACATACATCTACGTTTAAAAATACATACACACACAGTCTCTTCATCTGCCTCTGATTTCTCTCGTTAGGTTACAGGGCAGCACGTAGTGTGTGTTCCTCCTTCTCCTTGCTGTTCTGTTCACCAGACCTCGCGCTCATCACTCCATCCATTCCTTGATCCAAAAATGCTCCTTAAGGACTTCCTCCTGCAAGGCACCGTGCCAGGCTCTGGGGCGACAGTGAAGCGGCGACACTTCTCCTTCCTTGGTCAGAACCGAGGGTCCGGAGGTGGGATGGACAGTGACCACGTGGGCCATGCTGTGCGGGGAGGGTGGGCGCCCTGGACCCACCCAGCCCTGTGCCGCCTCCTGCTTTCTTCCTGACCGTCCTTGCCCATCTCTTTCTGACCTTCTTGTCCATTGTGCTCTGGGTGTTCACAGTCTGTTGTGGACAGGCTTTATTTGTTCCCATCTCCTTCTCATCCAAGAAGCCTGAAACATCCTTGCCGCTCGAATAAAATATTAGATCAACAGCCAAAGTAGTTGATGGATGGAGAAGAAAACTGGTGTTGGATTTTGAAGGGTTGTCTTGAAAGTTATTGGGCCGGGGACTATGGTGGAGGGCGGGGAATTGATGGTTTTTGAAGATGAAATAGGTGACACTTACGTTCTTCCTTTAGTTATATCTGTCGAAAAGCTGGAGCAAATAGTTGATAAAACTTAGGCCTCCCCTCAGGAAAGAACATATATTGCTGTGGTGGCAAAGTGTCTTCCCCGTGTTGAACATTACTCAGCCCGAGATAATCGTTCATCTACTTTGTAGATAGTGTGGTGAGCTCATAGAGAAGTGAGCCCAGTGAGCAGAAATCTGTGCTTCCAAACTTCCTTAAAGAAAATGTGTTGTGACATTCAAAATCTGAATTTATCAACGGACCAGCCTTGACAGCTTAGCTTAAGGCAGCTTCACGTCCTTTCGTTTAAAAAAAAATACCATGAGTTGTTCAGTAGAAGGCTTTCACTGGGTTACACTTGGGAAATTTTCTTGCTGAGTGTCCCAGGGAGTTTTCTGGGGGGAGTGTGATAGAGGGCTCAGGGTGGCCTTATCAAGTCAGAATCAGTGCCAGCCTGTCTGTATTTAAGTGCTTTGTGGACAGACATCAGAATTGGACTCTGAACAAGCCAAGCAAGCAAAGAAGACTGTGACTCTTCCTCATTCAGAGAGGAGGGCTGTGGGCATCGATGTCATGAGCTGGTGGGCCCTCCGGGTCACCACTCAGGTGGCTCGGCCCCGCCGGTTGCTGGTGGCATTGGCTCTCTGTACACACTTCAGGAGTGTCTGTTAAGCCCCGTTTGGGTCAGATGTCTCCCCACCCCATCAGCCAACTGATGCCAAGGCTTGAGTCCCTATTACAAGATGAGAGAGGAAATCATTGTGATCCAGGAGCCCTGTTTTATTACCTTCTGAGCTAACCACTGCATCATGTATCTGTTAAATTCCAAAGCAGGAATATATTTTTTAAATTTTTTACTGGAGTATAATTGATTTACAGTGTTGTGTTAGTTTCAGGTATACAGCAAAGTGAATCAGTTATACATATACATCTATCCACTCTTTTTTTTTCTTTAGATTGTTTTCCCACATAGGCCACTACGGAGTATTGAGTAGAGTTCCCTGTGCTGTACAGCAGGTCCTTATTAGTGATCTGTTTTATATATTGTAGTGTGTATATGTCAATCCCAATCTCCCAGCTTATCCCTCTCCCCCCTTATCCCCTGGTAACCGTAAGTTTGTTTTCTACATTCGTGACTCTACCTCTCAAAACAGGCATGTTGATCAGAAATTCTCTCTTCTGACACGTCCTGAAGGCTGATGTTGAGTAGTGTACCGGGTTGTGATTAGGGAACGAACACCTAGGAAAGCAGTCTGCCCAGGCCTGAATTTTTTTTTTAATTAATTTATTTATTTATGGCTGTGTTGGGTCTTCGTTTCTGTGCGAGGGCTTTCTCTAGTTGCGGCGAGCGGGGGCCACTCTTCATCGCGGTGCGCGGGCCTCTCACTGTCGTGGCCTCTCTTGTTGCGGAGCACAGGCTCCAGACGCGCAGGCTCAGTAATTGTGGCTCACGGGCCCAGCTGCTCCGCGGCATGTGGGATCCTCCCAGACCAGGGCTCGAACCCGTGTCCCCTGCATTGGCAGGCAGATTCTCAACCACTGCGCCACCAGGGAAGCCCCAGGCCTGAATTTTTATACATGATTTTTGACAGAACCACTGCTGCTAGTCCTAGACTTCAAGTCTTATAAAATGATCAGGTCAGCTGTTTGTTCATTAAAATGTATAAAATTCACAGTCTGTTAAGTTTGGATCCAACCTCGAGGTAATATGTATGCCTTTAGGCGACAATACAGACTTCAGCCCCCAACAGCTTGGTTTTTTCAACAAGCCTAATCGGGATTGGGAGGAGAAAGCCGCTGCAGTAGAGACTGGAGGTCCATCAGAGTCATGGTAATGGTAGGGCCCCACTTCCGGTTTTTATGTCTGCATTGGAGCTTAGGAACCTGCATTCTTATCCACCAAAACTTGATTCTGTTGCCAACGGTCCAAGGACCACTCTTTGAGAAGTACTGACCCACAGTGTGGTCCCTGCCAGCTTTCTTCACTTAGCAGGGGGAAACGAGGTTGGTAGACATAAACCGGTCCCCGACTGCCTCATATGGTGGAGGTGATGGGGTTGCTCCTCTTTAGAAAAACAGCTGACAGGTTAGTAACCTACAGGGTACTAACTAGAACCCTCAGTCCTCCAAAGAACACCTCGCCCTCACTAAATCTCAGTCCCTCCAGAAGGAATCTTCCGAGTCCAGATGCCAGCTCAGGAAGAGTTCCAGAACCTCCCGTCTTCCCAGCACCCAAGGCTTTAAGCCTTTGCTGAGTCCTTTTTACGAGCGTGATTTTGGAAGCAGCAAGAATAGGCATGGAATTTTATCAGAGGGGCTGTTTTACATGGAGCTCTGCTTCCCTAATCTGGCTCATCTTCATAATCAATTATTAAACTTTTTTTAAAATTCAAGAAAATTTGCATTTTTAAAAACTGTTCAGGATGATTTTCATGTACGAAAAATTTTGAACCAGTATAGTAAGTAAAATTCTTGAAGTTCAACCTTACTGGGAAGTTCCCCACCAAATCTGCCCTTTTTGCTTCCCTAAGTTGATTTCTTCACTCATTGAAACAATATTTGCTGAATCCCAGCTAGGTGCCAGATGTGTTTCTAGCTCCGCCTAGAACTTGTGGCTTGATCCTGCCCGTGCTCTCCCTTCCCTCACATCTGCCCTGGGTCAGTCACAGGTCCTGCTGCCTCAGTCCCCTCTGTGCCTCTGCTGCTCTTGGAGCTGTGCTGCCTCTTGCTGCAATTGGTTGTAAGAGCTTCCGAGGTGGCCTCTGCCTCTAGCCTCCTCTTCCCCAGTTCGTCCTCCCCACCCCCTTGCCGATTGTGCCACTGCCTGCCCCTGGCTGGTTGCCCTGATGCCCTGAGGGTGAGTCCAAGGCCTTGCGTCATCTCACCCTTGCCTCAGGCTCCACGCACCCTGCCCGGTCCCTGTCCTCCAGGAACCTCCTTTGTTTGGCCTGATAAACCCTGCCATTTTCGCCCCTAGAACAAACATAAATATGTTCTGCTTCCTGAAGCCTTTCTTGACTCTCCCCATGCAGGTTTTTTTCTCCCTTTGTCTAGTCTTCCTGAGTCACCAAAATAGTGATCACAAGGTATTATGTAAATTAAGACAGTATTTATGCCTCTTTCTCTTGTTAGACCCAGGACTTCTGAGGGAAAGAGGACAGAGTTTTATATCGTAGGGACTTACTGTGGTGCCCGGCAAGAAGCAGGTACTCAGTTTTGCTTGACTCTTACGAAAATCGTCCCAGACACAGCCTGGGATGATGGCTGTTTTGATGGGTGGATTACACGTCCTCTGTTGTGTTTTCCTTGAAGGAGTCGCGCAGTCCTGTGTGATTGTTTCTAAATTCAGTCTGCAGAGGTATTCCTTTGAGGGGCCTTTCCTGGATAAGGCTTTCACAGCCCTCCTTTTCCATCCTGACAGGAAGGCCATATGGAGAACTCGGTGTGTGCAGGCAGTTTGCCAGGGGACCCTGGGTGTTGGTCTGTGGACTCGCGCACGGGGCCTTGTGGTCTGGGGATGGCAGAGCCCCCTGCCCTGCGGGGCCCTGACCCCGTGATCTGGACAGGACACTGGGGGCAGTGCATGTGGGTGCACGGCCGGCGGCGTTCCTCATGGACCTGGGGCTCCAGAAGGTCCGAGGGGCTCACAGACTGTCTGTTTGTGGGGCCCTGAGCCTGAGGGCCTCTCCTCGTTGAGGGCGAGGGCCATTCCTGGTGCTGCTGTTTCCTGTTCTGATTTTATAAAGCAAGAATTAAAGGCAGCTACTGTAAAATAAGAAAAATTAAACACATTGGCATTCTGCTCTGATGGCGAAAGAGAAAACAAAACGGAGAGGTGTTGCCTTGAGTCTCTGCGGGAACCTGTCCCCAGGGCGTCTCCTGGGCCCTGGGAGGGGTCTTGACTTGAGTTAAGTCCCCGGGGGACAGGCAAGTCCCCTGGGCCCCTGCCCTCCCGGGGAGGGAAGTGACTGCAGATCTTGTGCCCGTGGTGGGTGGGAGGGTTCGGGGAGGCAGGCATGTGAAAGGAGACTCCCTTTGAAGGTCAAGTGAGGTATGTTTGAGAAAGTTCTTGAAAGATAAGTGCTACTCAAATGCAGAATGCAAGCTTGGTTGCCTGGAGCATAGGTGGGAGCCAGATGGTGCCAGGTCTTGCTGTGCTAGTGTTTGTTTCCTCAAGTTTCTAGAAGGTTCTATTCCCTCGTAGCACATTCCTCACGTCAGACGGTTGGAATGTTGAGGGCAAGTTCTTTGATAAAAGCTGTTCTTCTCTGTCCCTCGTGATCTCCCAGGACGTCCACTTTGCGGGGGTCCAACAGCGGGCTGGTGGCCAACCCCGCAGGGAGGCAGGAGGGCGGGTGTGGCTTTTTTGGACCCTGTAATCACTTCACATTTGTGTGGCCAAGTAGCATTACATGAAAATAATGCTCCTGTTGCTGAAAGCAGCAAGATATCTGGGGGCTTCGTCAAGGCTTTTATCATCATTGCTTAGAACATTTCTGTCACTTAGAGATGCAGTTAAGGACATAGGCTCCAGTATCAGACTTGAGTTTGAATATATCGGCTTTACCACTAAGTGCAGCGACCTTGGACAATTCTGAGCCTCCCTTCCCTCCTGTAAATGGGAATGTTGATACCAAAGTCCTGGGTGGTTCTGAAGATTACATGAGATAATGTACAGGTTAGCACAGCACTTGACGTGTGATGGACGTTGGACGTGTAACAGCTGTAGTTGTGTTTGTTAGTGGTAGTAACTAGTAGTACCAGCTAACTAGTAGTACCCAGCATTAAGAAGGTAAACTTAAAACTTACGAAACAGCGTCTGAAGCCTGTGCTCCGCAACAAGAGAGGCCGCGATAGTGAGAGGCCCGCGCACCGCGATGAAGAGTGGCCCCCGCTTGCCACAACTAGAGAAAGCCCTCGCACAGAAACGAAGACCCAACAGAGCCATTAAAAAAAAAAAAACAAACTTACAAAACAGACTTTGGTTATATATAAGCGTAGTTAACAATGTATCCATTTTTGTATTGATAACAATTTAGAAATCGTAATAGTTTAATAGCTACCTATGTCTCTGTGGTTACTCTTCCCTAATAAAAGTGACTTTTGATTGAACATATCACCTTTAAATAGTTTGGGGGCAGTTTTTATCAGAGGGGTGTTTGTATTTGAACCCACTTACTGATGCATTCCATATATAAATCTGTACTGCATATCATGATGATTGACTTTAGTTTCTCTGATGCTCAGGAAAAGCTGCTAAGCAAATCTTTAAACCTTTGGTAAATAATTGAATCTTGAAAGCTGCCCATTTATTCCAGATACTAGTGTATGTTTACTTTAAAATGTTTGATAAGAAAAGTCTGATAGTGGGCACCACTGAATTTCATGCATGAAGGACTATTTGGTCTATTGAATTTTGTGTGTGAAGGGCCATTTGGCCTCTATGAAGTATTTTAGTCGGTTACTGTCTACTGATTCTTTCCATTTTCAGTTTAGTGATCCGTAAGTGCCTCCCTGTCTTGGGAGCTCTCACCAGGTTAGCCGGCTCGTGTGCATTGCGCTATCAGCATGTAAGCCTGGCCCCAGACACACACTGTGCTCTGAGTGGACTGGGCATTGGTCAGGCCTGTCTGTGCCATAGTGTCTAGTTTGGGATCTTCCATTTAAAGGAAGTCAGTTCTCTAGTTTGTCGTAAAAGTGAAAGTAAACCCAGTCATTTCAGCTATTTTAAGGACTAAGAACGCTTAGCTCAGAATAGATGAGACCCAGTTGGGTTGTACAGTAAACTCTTTGGTGTGTGGTGGTGTCCTTCAGAAGAGGGTGGTGCATATGCAGTGGGATTTCTGGTGGACATAGTAACCAGGGCTGTCTGTCTGGTATTGGGATAAGCCTCCTCATGAAAGGGGTGAGTCTCTGTCTACTGGAAGTATCCCAGAATTGAAAAGTGGTATAGCATATGATGCTTAAGAAGATACTTGTCTTTGGCAGCTCAGGCTGCTATAACAAAATACCACAGACTGGGTGGTTTAAACAACAAGGATTTATTTCTCACGGTTTTGGAGGTGGGGAAGACCAAGATCAAGGTACTGGCCAATTCAGTTCCCAGTGAGGGCCCTCTCCCTGGCTTGCAGACAGCCCGCCTTCTCGCTGTGTCCCCACGTGGTGAGGACCATGCTCTTGTCTCCCCCTCTCTTTATTAAGGGCATCGATCCCATCATGCAGCCCCACCCTCATGATCTTGTCTAAACCTAATTACCTCCCAAACGTCCCACCTCCAAATACTGTCACACTGGGGGTTAGGGCTTCAACATAGGAATTTGGGGGGGGGTACACACTCAGTCCATAACAATACTTAACCTTTCCAAGCCTCAGTTTCATTATCTTAAACATAAACCTGTAACCACCTATAAAGTGGTCCTGAGATGATGATGCATGTATAAGCTTGAGAATTTGGTACATAGTGAGGTCTCAAAAAATTGTGATGATTGTTAACTTTACCGTATTTCAGAGATGTGATAAAAGCGTTTTTGGTATTTGTTGAAAGACAGGACTGGATAAGTTTTTCCAGTTCTGAGGATCAGTTAATGCATTTTAATATTTTCCTTTGTGCCTTTGAGCCTGGGGACAGGGGTGCTGCTCTGTGGGCATCCTGCAGGCACACGTCACTCCTTCTGCGTGTGCATCTTTACATTAGTTGCTGTCTTTGTCTTGTCTTTGAATTTTCATGTGTCTTCTGTCACTCTGTTTTTGAATTCATTACCCCCTCTTTTTTTTTTTTCTCATCATTCACTCATCATAAAACGTGACGAATAGTTTACGATGTATATTATTTTGCTGTATTTTTAAATCTTTATTTCAAAAACCAGTGTCTTCAGTGGGGGTGTCCCCCACGTGTGAGTGGATTACTTCATCTGTCTTTTCTGCCCCTGTTCAGAGTCCCGCTTCCCTAGGTGCTGACGGGGACAGACTGGTGTCAGGGGCCTGACTTTCTTCTCACTGGGCTCTATCGTGGCTCCTGCTGGGCTGGGCATGTAGAAGTAAAGAGTTAGGTGCAAGATTTGGCTTAAAGAGGAAGCTGTTTACCCAGCTCTTTCCCCAGCCTGGATGGGGTGCCCCTCGTCCCCCCTGTGGAGGCACCAGGCCTCCCTTTACTTTGTTTTCCCAGCCTTCGTGATATGAACAGGGTTGTTTTATATCTGCTGAGAGAAAACCAGTGATTTGACAGCCTGTGTTTTTCTACATTTAGCAACTGGCATTTACACAGTAGACTTTCTTGTATAGCGGCACATCCTTTGACCATGGTAATTAAAATCATCTCGAATAGATGTAGTTACACTTAATTATGGATTCTGTCTTCTAGTTGATGTAAGCTTATGACACATTTAGTTTATAAGACTGTTGTTTATGGCTGAATGTAGATGCTTAAGTTATCATTTTTCAGTTTCTTTTAAGAAAAGGCCTATATAATTTGTTATGAATTTTTTTTTAGGTTTGTAACAAAACTCATTTTTAAATTGCTGCCATCATCAGTCAAGCATAATACAAAGATTGATTACGTGGGTGCTGTTTGCCATGACAGGCAAAAAGGGTGTTGTGAACACATGTTACTTACAGAATATGAAAATTCTGATGGACTGTTCTAGGTTGCTGAAAAATACTAAAAGAGAGCGAAAAGATGAACTACTTAGGACTAAATTTCATTTCACTTCTGTTTTTGGAGACATTCTTAACATATAAAAATTGTACACCGTGACCCCAAAAATAAGGAACAAAAAGATGTGTATTCCCTTTTCCTCTAAGTTAGTTGTAGTGCTCTTTTATAAAACAAAATTTAATTAAATTTTCTGCATCATTAGCCATTAGGTAAATGCAAATTAAAATCAGTATCACTACATACCTGTCATCATGGCTATAATAAAAAATAGTGACAATGCCAAGTGCTGGCAGGGATGCAGAGACACTGCATCTCTCAGACATTGCTGGTCGGAGTGGAGAATGGTACAGCAACTCTGGTGGCAGTGTCTTTAAAAACTAAGCATGCGATTCCCATTCAGCCCAGCAGTCACGTTCCTGGGCATTTTACCCTAGTCAACTGAAAACTTATTTTCACACAAAAACCTGTACATGAATGCTTATAGCAGTTTTCTTTGTGATAGCCAAAAAATCTGAAATAGCTCAACTGTTCCTCAATAAGTGAATGGTTAAACTATGGTATATCCACACCATGAAATACTAGGCATCAATAAAGGGGAACAAACTGTTGATACATGCACCAACCTGGATGAATCTCCATAGAAATATGAGTGGGAAAAGGCAGTTCCAAAAGGTTAGATACTGTGTGCTTCCATTTATATAACTTCCTTAAAAATGGCAAAAATCTCAGAAATGAACAGATTAGTGGTTGCCAGGGATTAAGGGGGGAGGGCAGACAGAAGGCAAGTAGGTGTGTGTGACTGTAAAAGGCCAATAGGACAGATCTTTGTGACGATGGAAATGTTCTGAATCTTAACTGAATCAGTGTTGATACCCAATTGTGATACTGCACTAGAATTTTGCCAGATGTTACCATTGGGGGAAACTGGGCAAAGTATACATGGGATCTCTTCGTATTATTAGTTACAACTACATGTATGTGAATCCACAATTATCACAATACAAGATTAATTTTTAGAATATGAGATGTAATACGAATATTCTGATAAAACACTACCGCACATGTTTCTTTTTTATTCTCTTTTGTTGATGGTTCTTTTGACCATTCATTCCATGAATATTTAAGAAATCATTATTGAGCGCTTGATACGTGCTTAATTTGGCCTTAGTCTAGAGTTCAAATCAATTATTGTAGACCTGAAATCATACCAACTTGTAACTGTTTTAGAATTTACCTCATAAAGGACGCCCGCCGCTGTATTCTGCTGTTTATTGGTAAGTTTTGCAGCTGGTTTACATCCTCAAAGCCAGCTTCTTCTGTAGGTGCATTTTGGAGCCTTGATAGCATTAGCTTTAAAATATTCAAAACGTTTTCCGGGATAAAGTTATTGTGGCTCTGCTCCATGGCATTAAACTGATGGGCCTTGATTACTGTGTACAGGAGCAGGAAATCCGGGCACTGCCCGTGGGTGCTGGCTCTCCTGTGGAGAGCGGTGGGTTTTTCTGCAGCAGGGGTGCTGGCAGGCCCCTGGTTGTCCCGTGGATGGCGTTCTTCTAGCTCAGCTTTGGACTTACCTGACAACATAGAATGTGCTCTCGGGACTTTTCTGAGCATGTAACTTTGAACTCCAGGCAGCTGAAAGGCTTTTGATCTGGGTTTAGAGAGACAGCTGTGCTTATGGTGAATACCCTGCAGAATAGGCTGTCGGGTCTCTGGTTGGGTGGAAGTCGGCTTCCAGATGAGCAGAGCTGTGGAGGGCCTCTGGTTCCGTCTGCATCCCTCCTGTCCTCAGGAGAATGAGTTTTGCTCAGTTGTGCTTTAACACTCTGCCAGGAGAGCCAGTGTCTAATGAGTGCACTGCGGTCGTATGGATAACTGGGAATAAAATCTGACAGCCTTAGGACTAAAGTGTGGCTGTTTTTTCCTAACAAATGAAGAGTTGGGGGCCCAGCCCCCCATCCTATGGCCAGATGAAGCGTGTGGTGGCCCTGCACCCCGGTCAGGTACCCTTGCCGCCTTTCTGACCCTTTCTGGAGGACCCTTTACAGTCTGGCGATCCTGATTTGAATAGGTCCAAGATTAAAACCCTTTTCTGTGCTTTGAACTTTGTGGGACATGAATATATGTTCTAGTGAGTTGTGTTGAAGCACTGACGGGATTTTCCCTCAAAGTACTGTTATAAATTGGTTAGACCCAGCCTAGCTCACCAGTTTGTTTGTTTAATCTAGCGTGTCTCTGAACCATAGTCGATTAATTCCGTAGAAAACCCATCTCTCACTTACCTTCCAACTGGAACAGTGTGATTTCAGGTTCCTCTTGGGGGTGATTTTCAGTCACTTCTCTGCTTAGCTGCTTGGTCGGAGTGGATGCACTTTCCCCAGGTCCCAAGTTGTCTTGGGCAGGAGGGCCGTGTGGCAGTCGGGGCTCTTTGGGGATCTCTGTGGGTTCTGAACTTTGGGGGGAACGCCCAGTGGCAGCAGGCTTGATCCGCGATGCTGGAAAGGGAAAGGGGACTTCTGCATGCCCGGCTGGGCTGCCTGTCAGCAGCAAGGCGGACGGACAGTGTGGGGCTGCCCACGCGTGGAAGTGTGTAGTGGCCACATTAGCCTGAGATGCAGGGGCTCAGCGTCTGCAGGGCTAATCATAGTCTGGGGTACGTACGAGCCATGTAGTTTTAGGCCCTGCGGTTTTTTCTCTGTCACTGTCATTAGACCCACGAACTCAGCGTTGACATCTCATCTGCTTTTTTTCTTGTCTGTTATAGTCTCAAACCATGAATTACGTGGGGCAGCTGGCCGGGCAGGTGATTGTCACTGTGAAGGAACTCTACAAGGGCATTAACCAGGCCACGCTGTCCGGCTGCATCGACGTCGTGGTGGTGCGGCAGCAGGACGGCTCCTACCAGTGCTCGCCCTTCCACGTGCGCTTCGGGAAGCTGGGCGTCCTGCGCTCCAAAGAGAAAGTGGTGAGTGCGGGCGCGTCCTGTCCTCCAGGAGGATGAGAGGCCGGAGGGCAGAGTAATCGTTCCTGTGAGCTCTCGGGACCTGTGTGTGTGTTTCTGTTTCGAAAACCTATATGCTTTTGAAAACAGCGGTATGGGAAGTCTGTCTTCTGTACTGTTTTTGAAGTTGCTTCTAAATTCAAAAAGCCCTACTACCGGAAGTCTAGGGGGAAAAAGAGGTGAACATCATCTTAATAATCCTATGTGTTGCAACTCAGAAAATCAAAACAGAAACTAGAATTATAAATGGGGAAATCAGGTGTATTTAGAAAAAGTTCCTTTACCTTTTACAGCACTTTAAAATATTTAATGTAATGCCTTCAGACCAGTTGTGAATGGAATAGATGGGCACGCTCAAGAGTACGTTTGTTTAAATGAAATACATTAATGCCAAGTTTGTGCATTTATTTTGACAAAGCTGTAAAATCTTACTTGTAATCTAAAGTTTATTGTAAATACCAGGACTTTTTCCCAAATCTGACTGAAATGAAAATCCACAGGCTTTTATCTTAGGGAAGATTCTTTCAGAAAGAAGGTATTTGTGTTGGTTTTCCTTTTTCTTTTTTTTTTACATCCTCTTTCCTTCAGGTTATGGAGCACTTGGAAAGTCTGTTAGTATATCTGGTCTGACATCAATCATGTTAGAAAAAGCTGAGCTAACAGTAAACTTCGCAGGTACATAGTAGTGTTTTTCTTTGTACTCCTGTCCCACAGTATCTACTTAAACAGCATAAGGAGATTTTGTCAGGATTTTCAAGCGCAATGAAAGAATCCACACCATTTTGTAGCACAGAAGTATGTGTTAGAGGACCATTGTCCTAAGTTGAAAACATCTGTTTTTAGATTTCGGCTAATAACATAGCTGATCCTATTCTTTTTTTTTTTTTTTTTTTTGGCTGCGTTGGTTCTTCGTTGCTGTGCGCGCGCTTTCTCTAGTTGCAGCGAGCGGGGGCTATTCTTCATTGCAGTGCACAGGCTTCTCATTGCGGTGGCTTCTCTTGTTGCAGAGCACAGGCTCTAGGTGCGCGGGCTTCAGTAGTTGTAGCGCGCAGGCTCAGTAGTTGTGGCGCACGGGCTTAGTTGCTCCACGGCATGTGGGATCTTCCCAGACCAGGGCTCGAACCTGTGTCCCCTGCATTGGCAGGCGGATTCTTAACCACCGGGCCGCCAGGGAAGTTCCTGATCTTATTCTTTAAAATAGAAATTTCCCTCTATTTTAATTGAACTTATGTTATTTTGAAAGTGGCTGGAGAGCCATGTTTCAGGGTGGCAGGGCTTGTGTGGTCCGGCCTCTGTTCAGAGTCACTCTTTGGAAACCAAAAGCAGTGGTGATGTACTGAGTGATTTGGAAACTTTCCATTGCAAAACAGTGTTTAGCCACAGTTTAGCTTCTCCAGAATTTTTTTTTTCTTCTGGTAACACTAACCTGTAGTATTTTCAGACTGTATCTGCTTTGGAAGCATCAGCAACAAACTGTTTATGCACTGAAATTTCCCATTAATTGTGCCAGGATCTATTGGTAAAATGGCTTACAAGCCTTTCCCACCACCACCACCCCCCCGCCCCTTTCCCATCTATGATCTGCGTTTTTGATTAGCAGATTGGATAAGTCTTCTGGCCTTCAAACTGGAACCCGCGGGCTGATGTATATAAGCATTTGTGCATCTGTAAATGGGACTGGGCAGATAAGAGCTCTCTTTCTGCATGCTGTATGCTTCTAATTAAGAAAGTAGACAGTTTCTGTATGAGGCTACACAAATCATTGTGCTCAATATCTTGTCAAATCCTTAACTTTTAGTAGAAGTCTATCCATGAGACCCAGGAAAAGAGAAAAGTTCTTTCCCGTTCTTTTCCTGGGTAGCCCAGAAACCCAAAGTATATATTTGGGAGGAAATTTGGCTATTTGAACCAAAGCATAGCATTCCTGTGACAGTAAAACCAAAACCATGTCTGCCCTGAGACACTCTGGCAATTTGGATGAACTACTTGTGTTATTTTAGGTAATTCTGGATTAGGGAAAGCTGTCCATTGATTTTAAATTAAGAACCCAGTTTTCAAATATGGGGACACCTATGAAGTGGACTTGAAATCATAACCACCTTAAAACCTCTGGTTAGAAAGATGCAATATAATAATTTTCCCACTGCCATTGCTGTGTTCTTGTTTGATAGAACGCAATACTCCCTGTATATTTCATAACTCAGGAGCTGAATTCCAGAAGGTAAACCTGCACTTGATATTTTTAAATATTAATTTTGTTGATTTAACACAACTGATGATTTAATTACTTATCAAAGTTAAATAACCCAGTGTATTAGGACAGTTTCCATTGTGGATGACAAAAATCCACCTCACACTAGCTTAGGCAAAAAAGGAATTAAATTGGCTTGTGTAAGTAAAGTACACGAGTATTTGAATGAGTCAGGGCTTTACTTAGAGCCTCTGAAGGTGTTGTCAGAACTGTCTCCCCTCACCTCTCAGCTCTGCTTCCTTTTGTGTCTGTCTGTTTTATGCAAGATGGCTGCCAGTATCTTCAGGCTGACTTCCATTGACTCAGCATCCCCAGAGGGAAGACAGCGTCTCCTGCCTGCAGAAGGACCAGTGTTAGCCGCCCTGTCAGCCTGGGGTCACGTGTCTCAGGAACTAGTCACTGTAGGTGGGGGTGGAATATACTGACTGGCCTGGCTTGGGGAGTAGCCCCACTGCCACTCTCTGCAGCTGCCCCGGAAGTAGATGGTCTGGAATAGAGGAGACTAGATCCCCAAAGGAGACCAGAGACATTCTTATCCAAAGGATGGCCTGCCAAGACAAGTGTCTGCTACAGCCAGCATTTCTCAAAATCAGTTATGTTTCAACATCTGTCACATATGTTGAGCAAAACTAAGGCACAGTGTAGGAAGTATGACTACATGGAAATGAGTGTTTTAGAAACCAGTTTACTAGACGTAGTAACATCAAAATGAGTGTCCTCTTTACAATAGTCACCTCGGGAAGCATTTATTCCAACTTGGTGCCATCTCAAAATATTTTTAGTATTTTTCCTTTGTGACCTAAAGAACTCATGGCATACATATTCCTTTAAGTATGCTCCATATCGGCACAATTTGATGTTAGGTTTAATTTTTGGAGAGAACCAAACTCCATTTAGAGTCAAATCAAGAGACTAAAGTAGTCGTATTAAGAAATGTCGTATTTGATCCCTAAAAATACGGGCTATAAATATAAACCAAAGGGTTAACTTTTCTAAAATAGTTTTAAAACAGACTTTGAATTTGCATCCTAAAGAAGCGTCATTCCGTTTTCCCAGCTACATTAGATAAATGGGTAACCTGCAAAGGTGAAAATTTTGAAGGACAATATTAGTTTGAATCTGTTATTTTTTATTAAGATAAAATAACTTTAAATATTTCATTTGTACTGTTTAGTTTAACTTTAAAATTTTATACAACAGCAAATCAACGAACATGGTTATTTAAATTATTTTATATGTCTAACTTCTAGTTGAATAAATTTAATTAAGTCATCCTGAGAAACTTGAAATCTGGCATTATGGAGTGAATTTAGTTTTTCCCTATCTTCTTGCGTATAGTCCAGAAAAAAATTTTTTTTCATTACTTTTTCTGTTCTCACATAACTTTTTCAGTTAGAAACATTCTTCCTATGATTGTGGAAGAAGCTGCTGTTATTACAGCTGCTTTAGAAACCTTAGATGACGCGAGATGCTTATGTGACTTCAACTAGTTTATTATGAAAAAAAAACTTAAACACTTATCTGAAAGCGTATTTTTCTTTAGCCCGGGAATTTGTTGCAGTACTTTGTTTTAGAAGAGTTAAGAGTTCATGCCATATGCAACTTTTTTAGCAGTAAATGTTCCCAGTAATAGAAAGCACTAAGAAGGCTGGCTGGGAAATGAGTTAGGGTTAGTGTTTGTCCTATGGAAACTGCTTCATGCAGCCCTTTCTTTTAAAAAGTAGAAGAAAAATGAGTTTTGTGTAAAATAATCATTTTATTAACATTTCTGAAATTACATAGGGATTTTTTAATATAGGATTTTAAACTTATTTTGTATTCAATTCTTAGTTGCCTGTTTTTCTGATTTCCTTTTATAGTGTTATCCTTTTTTTTTTACAGCTTTATTTTATAATTAACACACAATAAACTGCACATATTCAAAGGATATATTTGGTAAGTTTAAACATATGTGTGCACCCATGAAACCATCACCACCATCAAGATACGGAGTGTTTCGTTGTCCTGTCTTCTTAGTCTCCTCCACTCCGTGACAGTTCCTCAGTCTTTGTTTTTTATGATTTTCACATGTTTTTTAGCTTATATTAATTTTAGATGTACAGACAAGTTGCAAATGCAGTTTTAAAAGTTTCCATATATCATTCACCCAACCTCTTCCCCTAATGTTCACGTTTCACGAGACCGTAGTTACAATTATCAGAACCAGGAAATTAACATCAGTATAAACTATTAGCAAAAGACCTTATTACAATTTCACCAGTTTTTCCACTACTGTCTTCTGTTTCGGGATCCCGTATTGCTTTCACCCTGTGTTCTCTAACATATGACCTTGACTTCTGTCAAGGTCTTTCCATTTGACCTTGACTTCTGAAGAGTACAGAACAGTTACAGTGTAGATTGTCCCTCAGTGTGAGTTTGTCTGGTGTTTTCTCCTTTTGGTGAGAATGACACCGCGCGGGGGTGTGCCCTTCCTGGTGCCTCGGCTGAGGAGCCCCGCCCTGCTGCTGTCTCCTTACTGGTGATGTTAACTCTGATCACTTGCTGAATGGTGTCTGCGAGGTTTCTTGGCTGTGAGTTTACTTGTGGGAAGAAGCTTTGAGACTGTGCGCATACCCTGTTTCTTGTCGTGCTTCCACCATGAATTTTAGCTTACACGGTGGACTTTGCGGCGGCTATTGCTGTGGTGTTTCCCAAATGGTGACTTTCTATTTCCATTCTTCCTGCTCCATTTATTAATTGAAATTGTACTTTGTCGAAGAGCTTTTCTTCTCTTATTTACTTAATTATTCAGTTATTTAATTAGATCAGTATGGACTCATGGATATTAATTTTACCCTGTGGGTTATAGTCATTATTTCTGTAGTTGCTAAGATTGTCCCAGATTTGGCTGTTGGACGCTCCTTCAAGTTGAGTCCTTTCGAAACGCTCCCATCATTTTTTGAGCACTTCCTTACTCTCTGGCACCATAAGATATTCCGGGAGACTCTACTTTCCCTGCCTCGGCCCCAGGATTATTTTTATTTCTCCAAGGAGCCTTGGTTCCTGTTACTGGAGAATAGTATCTGGAAACAAAGACGTGGTCACTGGGTGTGCTCGTTAGTCTGAGGTATAATTGCTTGTAGGCCCTCTCAGCCAGCAGAGCTAGAAAGTCCATGCATGTATACACATACACGTGCCCACACCTGCATCTACGTCCGTCTGTGAAAATCGGGAGTTCACAGTGATTCCTCCCTCTCCAGCCGATCGCCACAGGGTTCTTCCTCATCTCCATATTTGTAGCTTCTTTCTCTGACGGTGAGAAACATGCTTCTCATTATCCACAGTATATTTACATATTTGTTCAGTACTAGAATACACATAAAGTAGTTTCAGAATTGCTGACCCATGTCTGTGATTAAAAAAAAATTACTAACTACAGTACAATATTTGTTTATAGTTCTTTTTGTCTTCAGACTTAGAATTCTGTAGTCAACATACTGTTTTTCAAAGTTACTTAGTTTTCTTCTTCTTCCCTTCAATGTGGTTATGTTATTCATATGTAGAATTTTTAAAACAAGCACTGACAACATATGTCAACTAATATTTTTTAATATGGTGTTACTTATCCCATCATTCCTTGGCTCCTGGGAAGATGGAGCTGCCTTCCATGACTGGACGTGAACCAGGGCTCAGTCTCTGGTCAGAAGCGGTCGTTGGTCCTCCTTGGGACACACCCAGCAGACCCTACAGTTGTTCCCACCACGAGGGCCATGCAGAGCTAAGGACACTGAGGTTATGGACTGTTCTACTTCTGTCTATATTATGCCTTTGTGTGTTCATCTTTATATCCCCTGAACAGTCTAAAACCAGAGTTTACAAGTTATCCATAAGAGTTTTGAAAGTTGGTACTTATTTTTGTAAAATATTTAAAAGTATTTATTCACAGCTTACAGATAAGTAATTACATTATTTTTAAGTGATATGGTAGTACCTGATATATGTGTGTGTATATATATATGTATATATATGTGTGTGTGTGTGTGTGTGTGTATATAAAAACAAACATTCCTCACTTTGCATAGTAGTACAGACCATAAAAATGGGCAAGCTGAAACCCCGCAAAAGGAAGCTTAGTCAATGAGGGAAATTAGGATTCTTCCACGACCTCTGTAAGCTTTGGTCAAAAACTTTTAAAAACTCCTACTATCAGTTATAAATATATAAGAAAATGAAAAAATAGTAGAATAGTGTTTGGTGCACTGCAATTTAAAACATTAGAAACAATGAGAACTAAATTTCTTTGTAAAAAACTCGTCAGGAGTAGTTTGAACAGGGCTTACCTTCTTGATGTAACACGCTATGGAACAAGCATCTTTTCTTTGTCTTGGTAAATTGTCCTACTCCTTTCTAAGTCTACATCAGCTTCTAGCTTTTCATCCTTTGAAATTCCCATGTCATGAAGCATCTCTGGGAGTTGCTTCAACCTGCAGGTTTCTGCCTGTGTCCCTTCCTCTGGGTCTTCATCCTTTCGTCTCAGCCATGTTCCTCCTTTCTGGGATAAACTCACCTCCAGGTTCCTCTGGCAGCTCATCCTGAGTCTCCTGTTCGCAAGGTCGGCTCTTTCTTCTATAACTGCTGACGTTCAGTTTGATTTTACTTCCAGCACTAGTACTGTTTGTTTCTTTACTGCTCTTTGATCTTGGCCAGTTGCCTCTTTGAATTATCCATTTTATAAAATGTCAACTGGCTTTATCACTGGGAGACCAGGAGGCAACACAACCACATGCTTTGCCGCCTGTGCCTGAGCTGAGTAACAGATGTGCTGGGACTAGTCACCGATAGACTTCGGAAAAGTGACGTGATGAGTTACTGATCATGATGGGCATCTGTTATTTACGTGCCGTCGCTCTTCTGTATCCATGGGTTCTGCATCCAAGGATTCACCCAACCTCGGATCAAAAACATTTGGAAAAAATTTTTTCCAGGAAATTCCCAAAGCAAAACTTGAATTTGCTGCACGCTGGCAAGTATTTACATAGCATTTATGTTGTATTAGGTATTATAAGTAATCTAGAGATGATTTAAAGTACACAGGAGGATGTGTGGAGGTTATATGCAAATGCTACATACACCCTTTTATATGTAAGGGACTTGGGCATGAGTGGATTTGAGTATCTGAGGAGGGTCCTGGAGCCAACCCCCTGCGGACACCGCAGGACGGCTGTGGTGACCTGTGGGTGGAAGAGCTGCTGGAAGAAGCACACGTTTGTGCTTCTCCTGCAGTTACGCAGTCAACATACTATGGTAACTGAGATTTGTGCTGATCTGGGCCTCGCACAGTGAGGCCTGGCTGTGCCGTAACCTCCAAATGGGCTCAAGTGTGTGTTGACGATGACATTTCCCCCATTTTATGACATTTGAGAAATTAAATATATTTTTTAAATTTGTTATGAAAGTAGGTGATGAAACGTTTTCTTTCAGTCTGGTGGTGTAAGGGTGGGACTTGGGGCAGGAGGTGGGGTCTCTCTGGGGCCGTCACTCTGGGAGCCTCAGTACTAAGTTTGGCCTGAGAGCCCAGAATCTAGGCTTAGTTGAGCTTGAATGACAGACGCTTAATGCCAGGTCACACTTTGTTTCTCCTCTTAGATTGACATAGAAATCAATGGCGATGCAGTGGATCTTCACATGAAATTGGGTGACAATGGGGAGGCTTTCTTTGTGGAGGAGACCGAAGAGGAATATGTAAGTTCTGGTGGGTCACATCCACTTCACACGTTGTGTTCAGGCCCACGGTGCACATCCCAGAACAGAACGTTTAGTTTTCATGGTGAGTTGTGGGGACGATTGTTGCTGGTTAGACAAGCTTTAGTTTTAGGTTGAAGAACTTGGCTGTCAGAAAGGAGCTAGAGGGGCAGGAAGTTTCCCCGCACGAGTTCCGGGCTGCAGGGTGTGCTGAAGGCCTTGGCATTTACCCCTCTTGGGAGCTTCCAGTGACTTTATTAGGTGGTGTCTGTACAGTTTACACCTTGGCCTGAATACACTCAGTTCCACATGAATAATCACGGCGTATCTCTTCAGGCCGTGTCTGTGTGTGTACACGTGTGACCTTTAAATTTGGGAAACATGTTTTGACGTTTTCGTTGGGGACATTACATCCCAAACCTCGAAGAGTCAGGTGCATTAGTTTATTACAGTCTCAAGAGATTTAAATTAATTGGCCTCTGCCCTTTATGAATGATTATTGCACGTTTGGCCTCTTTCAGCAAGAGAGCACGAGTTGCCCCATTCCCCTCACGTATCCACTGATGTGAATGTTCCTGAGCTGTTCTTGATTGATTTAAAGTGAATCTTTTTAAAACTTCTTACAAGGGGACTTCCCTGGGGGCGCAGTGGTTGAGAATCCGCCTGCCAATGCAGGGGACACGGGTTCGATCCCTGGTCAGGGAAGATCCCACGTGCCGTGGAGCAACTAAGCCCGTGCGCCACAACTACCGAGCCTGCGCTCTAGAGCCCGCGAGCCACAACTACTGAGCCTGCGTGCCGCAACTACTGAAGCCCGCGTGCCTAGAGCCCGTGCTCCACGACAAGAGAAGCCACTGCAATGAGAAGCCCGCGCACCGCAACGAAGAGTAGCCCCTGCTCACCACAACTAGAGAAAGCCCGCGCGGCAACAAAGACCCAACGCAGCCAAAACTAAATAAATAAAACAAATTTTTTTTTAAAAAGTAAAAAAAAAAAAAAAAAAAACTTCTTAGAAGGCATCGTTAATCTTTCATCATAAAGAATAAAATCTCAGATAGCAAAAACAATAAGCTTCAAGTTGTTAAGGGCACGGAGCACTTTTTTGGTTTTGAAGATGAACTGCCAGTATGATGTTATAAATTCACAAAGAAAAGATAAACAATAGCAGAATGAGATTGTTTACCAGTTTTTACTTTAGCCTGGAAGCCAGCCGCGTCAGTACTGTTTTGTAAACAGCAGCAAAGAAACAGTGTTTATGAAGGGGAACCTACCAGACCAGTATTCTTCCTAGTATCTTAATTATTTGTTTTTATATTACGTCATTTGCATTTACTTGGCCTAGAGAAAAATTTTCCTCATCAGAGACAGAGGCAAAAGGCAGAATGAAACAGTAACCGAGTTACCGTAAGAAGAAAACATTCTTGACGTAACCTGTCACACTGATTAGGCTCCGAATAAATCAGCAGATGCAGTCAGTGAGAGGACTGGGTTCCTGAGAGTCTGCTGCCTGCTTCTCACGTCAGTTCTCATGATTCCGTTTAAAACTACGCTTAGCAGGGTCAACCTGGAGAGTGTCAGCTTTCCAGCCTTTTTTTCCCTGTTCCATGTATGACCAAATTGACCAGATTTTCTTTAGCATAATGTGCTTTTCTTTAAAAATTAAAAAATTTAATTCATTCAGCAACCCTGGAATTACTACTCTCTGCTACATGGTATGAAGAAAAGTCCCTCTCTCCAGGGGCTCACAGTTTAAAGGGGGATAAACATGACCCGAACCCACCTGACTTCCAGTTACTGACCTTTTGTTTCTCTCACTGTCGTCATTTAACTGTATGTCATCAACACCCTTGCCAAGTCAGAAGTTCTGGGTGGAACTTTGTCCTTTTACTAGCTGCACGGTAGTCCCTAGTGTGGATGTACCACAACACCGTGTTCCTCGAACCGTGCTCGTACTGACGGACGTCCAGCTCATCCACCCCTACGGCAAGTGCATTGGCTGTGCTTTGGCTGAGCGTCCACGTGCTCCGTGCTGACTCGGCACGTCGATTCCTCCACAGTGTTCAGCGACGTGGACCCACATGAGCTGACGCTAAGCCCTGCAGGGGGGTGGAGGCCTATCTAGGTAGGGTGGGCAGTGCCTGAGCTCAGTGTGACATTCTTACCTTCGGGAACTAGGTAGGTATTCTTTCTACCACTGTGAAAGTTGGATCCACCAAAAATGGTGGTGGTTTTGATGCACTGTACCGTTCATCACAGACAACTTTTCTTTCTCCGTGTTCTCTTTAAGGAAGGACTTCCTGCCTACCTCGCCACCTCACCAATCCCTACTGAACATCAGTTCTTTACAGATATTGACCCCCCTTTGGTGAAACCAGGTGGAAGTGAAAGACCATCTCAGAGTTCAGACGTCTCCCACATTCTGGAAACAGAGACAGTTTTCACCCCCAGTTCTGTGAAAAAGAAAAAGCGAAGGAGGAAGAAATGCAAGCAGGACAGTAAGAAGGAGGAGCAGGCCGCTTCCCCTGCAGAAGCCGCCGCGGGCGCGGAGCTGAGCTCGGATGACGACAAGGCGGCCCAGGTGGCAAGGTAGGCTACGGTGGGCGGGGGCGGGGGGGGCGTCTCCTTGCGCAGGTGCCGTGGGCAGAGCTCGGCTGCAGCGGGTGCTGGTGCTTCTCCCCTGGGTCTCCAGTCTGAGGTTTGGACTTGTTTTTCCCCTGTTGGCAGTTTATCACGGAATAAGTGGGAGAGGCATTTTCTTTTTTCCTTTCTGCAGCTGTACAAAATGTGCTGTCAGACACCTTGCTGTGGCACTAAAATATCGCTTGAAGCCGATTGGCAGTGTGTCTCATTTTACCCAGTAAGTTTCCAAAAGCCAAGGAAATCACACGTCACATAGAAGATCTGAACTAGTGCCTGGCGGGCAGATGGGACACCGGAGGTGTTTTTCCCTACCCTGCGGTCGGTGCTCTGTGTCTGTCTGTTCCTGAGTTCAAGGTGGTGGTTTTGAGTTTATCATCAACATCCTAGTAACTTGAGGAGGAAGAAGGGTTTTGTTTTTGTTTTGAAGTGAGAAATCTTGATCACTGCTTATTTACCAGCTCAGTAGAAGAACTCAAAATAGATGCCAGTTTTCAAGTCAGCTCTGTCTGGGGTTTCAAAGGTAAGAGTTTGGGGTAAAATATGTACTTTTTCATTCAGGACTCGATTTTCATAAGACTGTCTTCCCCCTGTTCCGCTCAGTGGTGGCCCTGGTGCTGGACGGACCATGCATGTGTCAGCAGGGTGGTTCTTTCCCTTGGTGACTGCTGGACAAGTAATCCTGAATTTCCAAACCCTGATTGAATTGGGGTGCAGGGAGGGTGGCCTTACGAGGTCAACGCTGTCACTGTATGCTTTCACCTCGACTGCTGGAAGGAGAGATCGTGCCCCCGCCTTGCTGGGAAAGTTACTGCTGTTCAGGTTCTTTTCATCATGGAAAAGAGGGGAAGTAACCAAATGTATACCAAGCATAAACTCTACCTTGATGTCTAGTGTGTGTTTTATTTACCAAGCTTTTATTTTAAAAAGTCAAGAAAAAAACTTACTAATATGTTATAATTATGCTGTTAGTGAATAAGGTAGTAGAATAATCCCTTTTTGGCAAAACTGTTAACTTGTTTTCTAAAATCTTTAAATCTGGATTGTAAATCCCAGAACAGATTCCTACATTTAATAATAATCTTTCATACGTGAAATTGTTTCCTACTCATCAGCTGTCACATGGTGATTCACTCCCCCCGCAATGAATGTATGAGACATGGGTTTCCGTTCTGATCGAAGGCAGAATTCCTGTTAGAACCAGACAACAGAAGGCCATAGTGGGACAGTACTTTAGACTGCAGAGCAGTGTAAACCGTTTGTACATACAAAACTTTAAAGTCTGCAGTAACAAATTTGTGTGCCTTTTTTTTTTTTCAGTATCAAAACACTAGGTGGGAAGAGCTTAATTTTAAAAGTTCTGAACTCTACTTTTATATCATTGATTCCCAAAAGAATTTTAAGCTAATGAAAAAAAGTACCACAGTTTCTTTTTTTTATATATTTTTTTTCTTATTCATTCGTTCATTCATTTATGGCCTCATTGGGTCTTTGTTGCCGCGCTCGGGCTTTCTCCAGTTGGGGTGAGCAGGGGCTACTCTTCGTTGTGGTGTGCAAGCTTCTCATTGTGGTGGCTTCTCGTTGCAGAGGACGGGCTCTAGACGCGCGGGCTTCAGTAGTTGTGGCTCGCGGGCTCTAGAGCACAGGTTCAGCAGCCGTGGCGCATGGGCTTAGTTGCTCCGCAGCATGTGGGATCCTCACGGACCAGGGCTCGAACCCGTGTCCCCTGCATTGGCAGGCGGATTCTTAACCACTGCGCCACCAGGGAAGTCCCACAATTTCTTAAAAAGACACTCTTCCCATCCTTTTCTTCCTGCTTTCAATTTTTTAAGGGTTCTTTCTCCTTTGCTTCCCTAGGAGTACAAACTAAGAGACCCTTTCATATCTTCCATTCCTTGATTTCAGTGCTATTAAGAAGAGTGTAGGGACTCCCCTGGCGGTCCAGTGGCTAGGACTCCGCGCGTCCACTGTAGGGGGCAGGGTTGGATCCCTGGTCGGGGAACTGAGACCCCACGTGCTGTGCGGCACTACCCCCCTAAAAGAAAACAAAACAAAACGGTGAACTACAAGGAGAATGTAAACAGTTCCTTTAAATAAAAGTTTTGGCTTATTTACAATGTGTAGGTAGGCAGGAAGCATGTTTTTCTGAGAAAAACTTGAAATACACGCACCTGTAAATTTTATTTGGGATAGCACTGTAATACTCCCTTAAGCACCTTAATTCCTGGAAATATTTTTGCCAACTAAAATTCTTCCAGGATCTACCAGAAAAGACACTGAAGTAACGTTTTGCCTCTAAAGGGTTGTTGACACGTGTCCTTTGTTATAATAGAGCAACGTTTAGAACTCCTAAACAACCCGCAGCTTCAATTTAGGAAGGTGAAACATTTCTAAAACGTGCAGAGTCACGTGCTAAATGCACAAGTCGTTGTTCTAAAGGAATTTTGTAAGTGAATGCACTGCAGAAGTATTAGTGCATGCCTTCCTTTTCCAGATTGTAGGAAAGGCTGTATCAACCAAATCTGTAGGAGTGCTGGTCTGGTCGGCAGTGACAAATGCAAGACAAAATGTAACGGTCGTGCAGGTCTCGGCCTGAAATTCACGCTGAGCTGATAAGGGAGAGGACGGGACCGTCACACATCTGATTGTGGTCACTCTGGCCTTCGTTTCTTAGTCTGTGAAATCTGAGGACTGAACTGCATGGCTTGCCAGGCCCCTTCCCGCTCAGCATCCAGATTCTAAAATCAGAAATGTGGAGGAAGATATTCAGGGTCAAAAGTATTAACAGCATGTTAAATAGCACGTTAAAGAATCTGAGAGAAAAAGACTAGGAAATCAACCGCTTTTGCAGTTACGAGATCCATGAATTATGGGGATTTGGGGAATTTGTAGCTTTTAAATACCTTCCCCTCCTCAGCCCCTACCAGGTAGGAAAGAAAGTTTGTTTTCAGAGAAGTTACCTAAAATTGGTTTTATTTCTATTTTGATAAATAGCATTCTATTTAAACTTACTTTTCAAGAATTTCATTGATAATAGAATTAAGGTTAATTTAGGCTCCTTGAAGGAGGCAGCAGAAAGATGAAATTACTCTTGGAAGCAGGCTGGTGTTATGCAGCCAGAGGAAACCCCTTTGTGGGAGCTGGAGAGGTCTAACCCGCCCAGGGCTTTGTGTGAGCTGTGCCTGATGAGTCTCCCCTCCTGAAGGTGGGCTTCTGGCTTGAGTATAGCGTGGAAGCCTTGTCCGTCATTCCAGAGGACGGATGGATGGATGTACAAGTGTATATGTATTAAAAACAGTGCACCTGGGCACTTGTAGCCTCTGGGAAGGAGGAGACTTTTCACGTGGGATGATGCTATATCACAGTCTTGAGTGCAAATATATAAAACACTCAGCCGCTGGAAATGCAGTAACCGCAATGGAGGAGTACAACTGCGCCGTCAGAAAGGAACCTCTACTCCTAATCCACCAGAGCAGACACACTTACAGAGTTAGATCTGGGGGCTGAGTGGCAGGGGCCTGGGGCCGCGTGTTCCCCTCCCCATCATTCTGATCCAGGAGACACGTTGCCCAGCTCTCTTCTGCCCTGTCGTGGGAAATGTCCTGTATCCTAAAGCAAACTTGGATCATTAGTCACAGTGAGACTGATTGATCTGGCACTGAGGGGTGAGGGTCAGCGACGTGTTAACGGTGAACTTTGGTCGCGGTAGTTAGCAGCCCGCTTTATCTCTTACGTACTTGCTGCCAGCTATGTAGACTAAAACTTGCCTAGTCCTTCTCATTTATCCCACGTAAATAATTCAGGCTACTGATTTTGACTTTGTACTGGTTTTTGTCCCTGTTCTTTAAACACTGAGGTATAACTTACATACAATAATATTCATGGATCTAAGTGTGCAGTTCAGTGAATTTTGATAGTTGTATACATCACGTAACTTCTGGCTTTTGAATGAGAAAAATAATTGTTTTACAAAATGAAGCTGAGCTTGGAGTCGCGGTGCTGGGGCGTCTGTGAAGGCTGAAGTGCTCTAGACACACTTCACGTGAACTTCAGCTGGACCTCTGCCAACCACCCTGACCCAGCCTTAGACCATCTGCTCGGCCGCGGATCCTCTGCTGTTCACCATTAATGTAGCTATTTGTCCTGTGTTTCAACGTAAATAGAGTCAGTGTTCATACTATTTCTCCACGTTCTAATCTATACCCTCCCTTATTACATCCTCGTGTCACATGCTTAAAGTGACCCCGTTGTGCTTGGCCTCGCTGGCTGCCTGTCCTCAGCCACGTGTTCCATTTTGAACGTGCTTGGCAGGTTTTCAGTGAATCACAGACCTGAAAGGAACCTCAGCATCAGCAAACTTTTCTATCACTCTGATGGGTCTAAGCTAATGGGCTCTATTTTTGTACGGATCCGCCCAGAGAAGACCATGTCCTGCCTTCCTGGGCTTGTAAATTCTTAAATGGTGGCTGGTCTGTGTCTCTCTCTTTTTTTCAATATTTTATTAAATCCAGTTTGCTTTGCTGTATTCTTCTTGGCTTACCTTTTATACTGTGGTGAAATAACGTTCCAAAAACAAAATATGTTTAATAAAAAATTTTCTACGGCATTTACATTGCTCTTTTCAAACCACTTTCAAATATATGAATAGTAGTGGGCCAAGCTGTACTGTCCTTTCAGATTTGGCAAATAAGGACTGTTCGTAGCATCCAATTTTCCCTTTTTGCTTCTGTACCATTTGAATTTCCTCTTTTAAGATATGGAGTATTTTTACCTGGATTTCAGCCTTTTTCAAGTATATGTATCTTTCCCCTTGAATGAGGTGGTATGCCAGAGCTTAATCCTTCTGAGAGAAAGAAGATTAGGGTTAGGTAACCCTTAAATTAGGAAATGCAGCTACTTGGAAAAATAGTTACGTGTCAGAGTTAGTGGTAAATCAGAGCATGTTAAATTAAGGTGTAAAGAGAGAAAAGAGATAATACAAATTAATAAAATGGTTTCTATCCCTATTTTTAGTCTAGCAGATTAAGCAATAGATCGTCTCATCATTTCACATCTAATATCTGTCCTGGTAGAACACTGAATTTTCTGTAAGAAGCTCTTAAATTTGTTTTATATAGTGTTTTACACTTCTCAGAGTTTTTCTTCTACTTTTCTGTATACTTTTCAGGGCTTTCACCACGACACACCGCATAAATCTCACATCGACTCTTATCAAATAGACAGGACAAGAGAAAAATTTCCAACTTAAAGATGAAAAACTGGGGCCCACAGTGCTTCTGAGGGGTGTTTTCAAGGTTATATGGCAAGTTAGTTATATTAATTCTGCAAATTCAAGAAAAACAAAGGGTAAATTAATTAAAACCTTACTAGCATTAGTTAAGTCTCCTACAGTTCCAAGGTCTGTGAATGAATTTTAAAAGCATTTATCATACTTTCGTGTCATCTTCCTCGCATCCCTACATCACGTAGATTCTAAGAGAAAGTTCTCAGGTAATGCTTGGTCCCAACCAAGAAGAAAATAAGTTCTGGGTTTTTAAGAGTTTTTAGGGTATTTTTGAATTTTTGAGCCGTAGCTTTTGTCTTCAGTTGTTTGCTTGCTTACATTTTCTGTAATATGCAGGAGAGTGTAGTGGAAAAGAACAAGGGCTTGCTTGTTTTGAATCCAACTACTTAGTAGCTTTTTTACTTTGGGCGAATTACTAAACTCCTGTAGATCCTTGATTACCTAATACCTAAAATAAGACTTTACTACTTCAGATTTGTAAGAATTGGATGCAGTATATGTAAAGCCTTAGTTTTCTTCTTGTAGGCTCTGAATCAAATACCCCTAACAGATGTAAAAAGGAGTTTTTAATCCCATCTTCTTTTCTGTTCCTCCTGTTTATCCCATGTTTAAATGGTGATTGCAGTGGTGACTGGTGTGTAGCAACAGTGAACCCTCTTCTCCTTCATATTTTCCTTTTAAGAGAGTTAGTTATTAATCATTTGACTTTCTTCATTTGTATAATTTAGAACAGTGTGTCAGTTAGAATTGGGGGATATTTTAAAGCTGACATAGATGTCATTGTTTTGTCTGTCTCTTTTTTTTTTTTTCCCCTTTCACAGAGGATCTTCAAATGCTTCCTTAAAGGAAGAAGAATATAAGGAGCCTCTGCTTTTCCATTCTGGAGACCACTACCCCTTATCTGATGGAGATTGGTCCCCCTTAGACAAGTAAGTATTCTTGAAATTTCTCCATTTCTTAAAGGAAGGATATACTGATAGCTTTTCTGTTATTCGACATGATGATATTTCCACGTCTCTCATACAGAAGAGGAACTGAATGTGTGCTTTTAACACAAATATAGACCTTTCCCCTCAATAATTATTTTGTTCCTAAACTTGATCTGACTTATTCTCAGAGTTGGCCAGTGTAGACCTGTATCATCAGCATAGAATTTGACCCTCTGCAATTCTTTTTCATGTCAACTACTAACTGTAACTGTGGTTAATACTGTGAAGAAACGTGCAGTCACACTTTGTGTTCAAATCCAGTTTCTCTCTGTATTATGTTAACCCATCTTTCCATGCATTTTCTCTGCTATAAATAACCTTTCTCATTGATTTCTTGTGAGAATCAAGTGGGATAATGCATATTATTGAGGACCCGGCAAGTCCACAATAAATGCTAGTTGGCATTGTTTTTATTATTATTAAAGAGCCCAAGTGGAAAAGTAACCTTTATATCTGTGGGTGAAATTGATATATTCAAACATATTTCTTTTCATCTGTTGAGCTTGGCAAGAATGAGGTTCCTGACTTATTAGAGTCATCACATTTCTTTGTCCTGTGTTTGCAGCCCCTACTCCCCGGCGGCGTGTCCTAAGAGCGACTCAGAGCTGGAGGTGAAACCCGCCGGGAGCCTGCTCAGATCCGAGTCCCACATGGAGTGGACGTGGGGAGGGTTCCCAGAGTCCACCAAGGTAGAGGGTTCGCCGGCCTGCGGAGTTGAGGACGAGTTCACAGGAATATAAGTGGTGGTGGTGCCCTCGTGTGGTCGCATAAGCGAAGCTGAGTTAACATCTCTGATAAATTTTGTGCTATATTTATAGCGGAAGGAATCCAGCATTTTTTTGTGTGTTCCTATTTCATAAATAATGTTGATTGTTAACATTTTAATCAGGAAAATTTTTTAAGTTCCTAAAGGAAACTAAAATTTCCACTGAAATTTTAAAATAGGAAATTGATTACAAAAGCTTTTTTGCCAGCTCAGGGTGAAAGAAGAAAGAATCGGAAAGATGCATTTCCTGAGAGGAAAAAAAAAAATGTTTAGACCCTCTAGTTTTTTTTAAATACACATTTTGCTTATTTATGTGATCGCATTGAGATTTGACTGCGCACAGTAACAAACTGCCCACAACGTTTGTTACGTTGTTAACAAACACCTTTGGCAGTAGTTTAATTTCTAAACAATTCACCTGTTTCAGGTCAGCAAAAGAGAGAGATCTAGGACAGCTATGATTACTCCATCAGAAAATACCCATTTTCGGGTAATTCCCAGCGACGACAACCTCCTAAGTGAAGTTGAGAAGGATGCTTCTATGGGGGAGACGGTCTGTACCATCGTGAAGCCCAAGCCCCGGGCCCCAGGGAAGCAGAGGAGTGGAGCAGCCTTGGCATCAGGGCCTCAGGAGCCCCCCGAGGGGTCAGACGCCCACCACCCTCCTCCCCCATCCTTCGCCGAGGCACCCTCAGAAGCTAAACCAGCCGCTAAAGTCGACTCACCCTCAAAGAAAAGAGGTAATTGGTGGTTTGATTTGGCCTCTGCTGCCCCAAATCTAGGTGGTAAATTTCTCCAGGGTTTCAGGTAATACTCGGGGGCTGCCTTTGTGTCTGTGCTCCTGACTGGGACCTGCCACACTCGGGGGGCTCAGGCGCCCCTGGAGGCAACTCTGACCTCCTCCCTCTCCCGGCCGTGGCTGCTCAGGCCCCTGAGAAGCGTTTATTGAAAAACTTATGAAAGCGTTAAAATCAGTTAATGACTAAAGTTAACCCCTTTAATGACTAGGTGTGTCAATAACGTGAAGTAGAATCCTAAACAGTTATGTTTAACAGAAAAAATTAGACTAGAGAGATGCTTACACCTGAAACATCTGGTTAGTTGAGGCCAAACTAAGTACTTTTGTTGCAGTAATATGGGCCCTAAATAAATGCACACCAGTTACTAGTGTGTGTTCTCTTCTTTTGATTGTTGATTGGAATCCTCTAACAGTTAGAAGACAGGGTGCAGCTCCTGGCTCAGCAGCTCTCACCTTTGGAAAGTAGTTGACGTCCATCAGAACGTTCTTACTGTTGAAAAATATAGTTATCCATTGATACTGGATACAGTATATCTGAACACTGGCTTTAGGCCTATTTTTAGGGAAGTAAAACCTTCCCTAAAAATACTCAGTTGTCACATAGAGCCAAATACCTACTTCACTTTTCAAAAAATGCCAGCACCATAAGTTAGATGATCACAAACTGACTTAATAGCCACTACAGGTGTGGACCTTCAGGGTCACTCAGAAACAGTTTATTTAAAATAAAAGAATATGACTGTCAGGGGTGTTTGTGGCCACATGTGCTCACCCGGCTGGTGAGGAACTCGGTACCTGCTTCTTCCTAGCTCAGCGCATCTCCTCAGACCACGTGTGCTACTCTGAGAACTGCTAAGGGGGCATCCGGTGTTCCGGTTTTAGTCCAGGGAATAATGACCCCTGTTCTCGGCACACAGGGCAGGAGCTGACTGGAGATGGAACACCGCGTGGTGGTTTCCACCATGGATTTGGCCTCATTCTTTTTTCCCCCCAACTTTTTATTATAAAAAGTTTAATTCACATTTGCTTTGTCTCTCCACTCACACACACAGTTTTTTATTTTAAGCCATTTGAAAACAAGTTGCAGGCATGATGACATTTCACACTCAAGACACACCTTCTAAGGCTAAAACGTCCTCTGCATAACCACGGTTCCACTGTCATCTTGAATGCATATTCATGTTCCCCAGATGTACCTAGAATAGCTTTTTAACTGTTTGGGTTTTTTCCCCCCAAACCAAGATCTCATCAAGGTTTTACATGTTGCATTTGGTTTTTGTGTTTAATCTTTTTTGTTTAGAACAGCTCCTGTGCTTGTGCACACACGAGCACACACATGCACACACCCGCCACTACCACTCTTTCCCCCTCTGCACCCATGATACTGACCTTTTGAGGAGCCCAGGCTATTGTCTTGTGTACTTACTTTCTCACAGTCTGGATGTATCTTGATTGTTTTTTCAAGGTGACATTCCCATATTTCCTTAAACTGGAACTTAAGTCTTCTAACATTAAAAAAAAAAAGAAGTAAAAATAAACAAGTGAAACTAAGTTTACTAATGTATTCTATCTAAAGCAGTAAATTCAAACTATTATAGTTTTAACAAGTAATTAATATAGAAGTTATGGAGATATTTTACATTTTTTATAGTAAGCCTTGGAAAGCTGGTATGTGTTTTTCCTTTTTTTTTTAACATCATTGTTCATCGGATATATACAAATTAAAACCAGAATGACCAAAATAAAAATAGTAGCACCATCAAATGTTGGTGAGGAAGCAGAGACATTGGATCATAATTTCGGGAAAATATACCAGACAAGTGAAAATTACGTTCACACAAAAACCTGTACGGTGATTTTAATAGCAGATTTATACTTAATAGTCTCAAACTAGAAACAACCCAGATGTCCTTTGAATGGTGAATGGTTAAGCAACCTGTAATAAGTACTTCATACCTTCATACCATGAAATACTAAGGGAAAAAAAGGAACAAACTAGTGATAATATGCAAGAACTTGGATGAATCTGAGGAAATTATGATGAGTAAAGAAAGCAAGCCAATGTCAAAAAGTTACATGTTGTATGATTCTATTTATATAACATGCTTGAAATTACCAAGTTAGAGAAGGGAAGAACAGATTAGCGGCCGCCGGGGGTTAGCAGTGAGGTGGGGGAGGGAACAAGAGAGAAGTGGGTAGAGCTGTAAACGGTCGCAGCAGGATCTGTGTGGTGACAGTATTTTATATTGACTGGGATGGTAGACACATGAAGTGCACGTGTTGAAATAGCATAGAACTAAAGATAAACACGCACACGCTTCTCGCGTTTTATAGGCCTCACTCAGATTAGGTCAGGTCGCGTGCACAGCAGCCACGTGTGGCAGTGATGAGTGGGCAGCACAGCTCTAGAGGCGTGATTGGATTTGGGATAAATATTCTTTATTTTTTGAATTGAAGATGTTCCCTACTGCATCTCATCATGTCCCACTATGAGATGCTAACCGTGATCCTGTGTCAAAGGCGTTGACTGCCACGTTTGCCCGTGGTGTGAGGGGTCCTGCCCTCCGCAGGCACCGAGCAAGCACCCTGTCCCCCGCAAGCCTTCCCTCATGGCTTTAGAATGATGGCCTCTTTCTCAATGCTGGTGGTCACGTCAGGTTCGGGTTCGGTCTCCTTTGTTCGTGCTGTAAATATAATAAACGTTAACCTTCAAGTGTAAACGATTTAGGGCCCAGGATTATTCACGTGAGAGCAGGTGAAAGAATGCGTGACTCAGCGCGTGTTTATTGGGCGGCTGTCAGGAGTGCGACCCTGACGCCCTCTTCCATTCGCATGGATGCTGAGAACCCACACAGGGAAAGAGGTTAGTTGACACCTTTAAAAATACAACGCAATTCCAATCATGGTCTGTTTTATTACTTGCAAACTTTTGTTTTCTTGCAGAGTTGTAAATGAAGAATAACCAAGTTCTCATCTCCAATTTTTTTTTTTTTTTCTTTTTTTTTAACAAAACCAGGTGTCCACAAGAGAAGCCAACACCAGGGACCTGATGATATTTACCTGGATGACCTAAAGGCACTAGAACCTGAGGTTGCAGCTCTCTATTTCCCCAAAAGGTAGTGGATTTTATATTGAAGAGTGGGCAGCTCTGAAATACTCTCGATGTTTCTAGAGCAAAGCATTCTGTCTGAGAAAAAGGAGCAAGGGGATGGTATCCTTTAGCTAAGTTGGATGATTGCTTCAGATTTTGGAAAATTCAGAAATTGTGCATGTGTTGTTTTGAGTATAGTGATTTGAAATTAATAATTTACCTATTTATGAAAAAATTTTCAATACAGTAAGAAGGTAAGGTGCACTAGTGAAGCCTACATAAGGGCCTAACAGTGGACGTGACTTCAGTTTAGCACCTCCTGTTCATTAGCATTGTTTCCTTTATTATGTGTTTTAAAGGTAAAATATCTTTATTCAGAGATGCTTTACAAAGGAGGCCTCCACTCTTAAGTGAGTCTACGCTTGCAGTCCTGGGTCTGGTGGGGCCCCTTCCAGGGCCTGTGCACCCCTGGAGCTCAGCTCTCGGCACCCCCTGGCACCCCCTCCCCCTTCTCCTCCGTGGCTCTCACCTTGGAATAACACTGAGATCTCAGCAGCGATAGACTTCCGCAGTTTTCCCAAGGTCACTTCCATTCTTGGGGAAATTCCATGATAATACTCTATCTATGATTATAAAAAACAGTTTACTTTTCTCGTGAGAAGTATGGCTTGAATATACTGAGCCATAGTCACACATAATTCAACACTTTTAGGTAAATTATTGAAAAGCATGTCTTAATTTAAAATAGAAAGATGAGATTGAAAAGAAGATACTTAAATTTTTACAGATATTTTTGGAAGATCCTTAAAACTCCTTTCTAGCTTTCTGCCCTACATTTGTCTCCAAGTATCCACTTCTTTTGAAGTAATAGCTGGGTTTTTAAGGTGAGAGAACTGAAAACTGGTCCTTTTTTTTTTTTTCCAATAAGAAAGTTAAAATGTAAGCTGTCTGAAAATTATCTCTTTGTTTCCAATCTCCCAGTCCTTAATCATTTATTTACACTGGGATTCCTAAGACAGATTTCTTAGTTTCCCTTTTAAAAAACGGGGAAGAGTGACTACTGCAGTGGGGCTTCCCTGTGCTGTTATAACTTCACCATCTGGGACCGTTGCCATTCACCAAGCAGGCTTCTTACCTCAGAAGCTGGTTGTTTCTTGAGACATTCATAAACATTTAGAGACAGTGAGATTATTGAAATGCTTGTAAGCATTTGATTTATCATCGTGACCATTGCTGTCTTGACTGAATAGCCAGTATTTGTAATTAGAGCTCAACTTTACCCTAAATCACATCAGTCTCATGGGTCTGGCGGCCTGTTGAGTCAGGTGGGTCCTCTGTTTTTAAGTGGTGGTGTCGGTGAGGGTCACACCAGCTGCTCTGACTGATAAAACTCAAGACCTTGGTGGCTTGACCACAGCAGTTTGTTTCTTGCTCACGTGATGCTGTTCTAGTACTGGTGTTTGGTGGGAGGCCTTGCACACAGGGGCTCAGGAGCGCAAGCTCCTTCCATCCTGAGACTCCACCATGCCCTCCGGGGCCTCAGTGGGGAAAGGAGAAGATCACACGGGGCAGGTTATTCAGGGGCCCAGCTTGGGAAGGACACAGCACACGCCTTCTGTCCACATGGACAGCCCAGTCATCTGATCAGGTGGCCACACGTGACTACAGGGGGACCTAGCCGTGTGCCTAGGAGGTTGAAGACAAGGGTGTTTGTGTTTTACCCCAGGGGTCGGCCTGCACTGGGACCCCAGCATAACAGCAGGTTTTGCTGCTTTATGTGGCTTTGGCTTCTTTACCATTTTCAGTAAGGAACACATTCTGTTGATCCGATTGATCTCAATATTGTGATGTGTGTGTACATTGCTCTTTAGGAGAGAGAATTCCCAAAAACCTGATTCCCAAAAACCTAAAGTTTTCTTCAAAGACTCAAATACAAAACATGATGGTGTTCGAAACGGCTTTCTATTTATGACATATCTGTATTCTGCTGCCACCTACTGTTCAAATTTCAAATTTTTTCCTAAAGATCGTATAACTTCACTGGATGGCATACATTCATATACTGGCTTTTTTAAAAAAAAAGTAAAAGAATTTGAAAATTCTAGAACAGTATTTCAATGTGGCATTGAAATAGAGCAGTAAACATTCATGACTAAGAGACTTACGGCGCCATTTCCTTGGTTTTTTTCTCTCAAACTTCCGCTCCATTACAGAAAGTTTCCTTTAGGATCAGCTTCTAAAACCTAGCTTCTGTGCCTTATTTAGAAAAGTGAAAATATTGAATACCCTCGACTTTGGTTCTGGCGCTCACTAGTGTAAGAACAGCTTATTTCTAGTTTCTCAGTACATTTCTTTCTTGAGGTGTGTCTAGGCTCCTGAGAATTTTCTCTTGGTTAATTTCTTTGTTCTATTTTGTGAAGTAACAGATGATTTAGAAAAGCCTTGTTTTTAAAAATAATACAACCTTGGACTACAGCATTTTCTACAGGATGTATATAGCACTGCAGCTTTTTCTAGAAAGTTAAGATCAAAAGGTTTTCAAACATCAGATTTTTCTTAATTACTCTGTCATTTTCATCATACAGATGTAAATAAATGCTTATAACTCTTTTACTCCTTTAAGTCAGAATGGCCATCTTTGAAAAGTTTGCATTATTGTGAATGACGGTAGTGATGTTTGTGACGTGTTCACTGTATTCAGTTAATTCCTCAGCAGTGCTATTAGGTTATTTTAATGTCATCTATGATAGGATTCTCAGCACTTCCTAAGGAAAGCCGCGTCCGATGGCAGGTCAGGCTGCTCCTATTCAAAGCGCCCAGGGAGCCCCGTGGTTGGAAAGCTGGGAACGCGGGCAGTTGTGTGAAGGCCCATGCTTTTCTCCCGCAGCGAGTCGGAGCCCGGCTCCAGGCAGTGGCCCGAGGCCGACACGCTCTCTGGCTCCCAGTCCCCACAGTCTGTGGGCAGCGCGGCCGCCGACAGCGGCACCGAGTGCCTCTCGGACTCTGCCATGGACCTGCCCGACGTCACCCTGTCCCTCTGCGGCGGCCTCAGTGAGAACGGAGAGATTTCTAAAGGTAGGCCAGCAGCCACGCCTGCCCTGCTGAGAAGGCAGCCTCGAGCCGTTGTGGGAATCCAGCTCACGGGGTCTTGTGCAGGTCACCGGGGTCCCCCTTTGCTGTCAGACTCTTGGCCCTTCACTTAGGTACCTCGTGTTGGGGTGACGCCACAGGTAAGTGGGTGGGAGAGGGCGCGTGTCTGGGGCCGAGGTCTCGGGCGGCCTGCCTGCTGGGCGGCCGGGGTCAGCGCAGCTCTGGCCACCGTCTCTTCTGTAAGGTTGTTGGAAGAATAGTTGTGGGACTGGGGCCTGGCTGCCCCGAGCCTGAGACAGGAGAGGAGGGCCTGAGGCTGCCAAAATTGATTGTCTTCTGAGTAGATGGATGTTTCTGGCTAAAGGTAGAAGGGATTACTTTCTGTCTCGTCTTGAGAGTTGGTCCAGGAGAGTAAAGGTGCTCAAGACAAGGGAGCTGCTTAGCGGGGCCGGTTCAGACGACTCGGCTGTGGCTTGAGCAGCCGTGTGTGCATCTGTCCCAAGTTCTTTGGCCTTTCTGGTTTTCCCTCCTTTTGTAAACTGAACTCTTCTTAATGTTTTCTCAGTTTGGCTAGTGGCCCCTGATGGACTCTCCTCTAAGGAAAGATTTTCTTTTTACAACTAACATCATCCTTCATCTTCTGCACGTGGCAGGCCAGGCACCCTGAGCCTCACGTCTGTGCTTCCCTGAATCTTCTTTTTCTTAGGGTCACGGGGTGATCACTGTGCCTCTTTTCCACCTCTTAATTCTATTTGTTTGTTTTACTTTTTGCTAGAAATTAAGAGCGTGTTATTATGGCCAGTGGTTCCTTCTAGGGACAAAGTTAAATAGGTCACATTTTAATTATAATCCTCATAAGCCTTCACTTTAAAAAATATAGGTGGAGGAGGGGATATACAATTTATATAAACTATAAAATTTATACTTAAAAAGAATATTGTTCACTTAGGTAGAGTTTGTCATTGGGGGAGACAGAAATGGCCAGTAAAAGTAATAAATACACAGATTGCCAGGAGGAACAACCCCAGGGAGAATTGTCTCTGTTGGCCTGCATTAGAGCGCAGGGTTGCGATCAGCATACAGAAATTCATGCACAGTTCTCGTTTATTCTGCAAGAGCTTGGCATTTATTTCTTGACGAGACCCTACGCCAAATTCTGGTGTGTGTTTGGTTTTTTTCCTCCAAGCATTGTAAAATGTTTTGATTGTTTTTTCTAACGTAGCTTGTACTTGTGCACTTAACGCTGTAAGACCCCCACGAGCATTCCCCAGTTATGCAGTCTCTCCTGCTTAGAAGAACGAAGCTCACAGTTTTCACTGGTTATGGAGTGGAGTGTGTGCACATCTGTGCCTTCGTATCTTCCTCCCTCTCGCCACATCTGTAATCTGTTTTCCTAGGAGTCCTGGTTTATCCCTTTCTCCCGTTTTTCTTTGGTTGGTTGGTTGGTTGGTTGGTTTTGGGTTTGGGGTTTTGTTTTTTCCCATCTGTGGGAGGAGTGGTAGCAGAGGGGGAGTAGAAAAGAAGTGTTCTTTCTTGTCCTGGGAAAAAAAAACCCTCAAGTGTCTGACATTTGCTTTTGATGCATATAGAAAAGTTAGTTGTTGGGTTTTTTGTTTGTTTGTTTTAAAGGACTTTTTTTTTTATCTTACAGTCCCTTCAATGTAGAGAGTATTGTGATAATCTCATATGGGTATTTATTTATGTAATCTCTAACCAAATGGATAATTATTGTTTTACACTGCAGAGAAATTTATGGAGCATATCATTACTTACCATGAATTTGCAGAAAACCCTGGACTTATAGACAATCCCAACCTTGTAATACGGATATATAACCGGTAAATACTCTTGCTTTTGTAATTATTAAATACTCTTGCAGGTTTTTTTTCCCCAAGTGCTGTTTTTAACCATTACAGTCTTTCTCGCTATAAAATATGACATTTCATATAAACGAGCTAATGGGCAGTGAGTGACTTTGAAGTGAAGGTAAAGCCTCAGCTTTATTTTCAAATGATGCGTTGAAATGCTACTGTTTTATATTGGGTGGGCCAAAAAGTGCTTTCGGTTTTTTAAGTAAAATTAAAGGCACATTTTTCATTTTCACCAAGAACTTTATTGAACAACGTATTCACCCTTTTGTTCCACTACCTTCTGCCATTTTTCAGGCAACTTCGTAATTCCATCTTCCCAAAACTTTTTATCTTTTTTGAGCAAAGAACTGTTCCAGGTGCCTTTTACAGTCTTCCAGGGAATTGAAATTTTCTTCCATTAAGAGAATTTTGTAAAGACCTAAATACATGGAAATCCAAAGGTGCAATGTCTGGTGAATATGGCAGATGAATCAGAACTTCCCAGCCAAGCTGTAACAGTTTTTGCCGGTCATCAAAGAAACATGCGGTCTTGTGTTATCCTGATGGAAGATTACGCGTTTTCTGTTGACTAATTCTGGTCGCTTTTCGTCAAGTGCCGCTTTCAGTTGGTCTAATTGGGAGAGGTACTTGTTGGAATTAATCATTTGGCTTTCCGGAAGGAGCTCATAATAGAGGACTCCCTTCCAACCCCACCATATACACAACATCACCTTCTTTGGATGAAGACTGGCCTTTGGTGTGGTTGGTGGTGGTTCATTTTGCTTGCCCCACGCTCTCTTCCGTTCCACATTGTTGTACAGTATCCACTTTTCATCGCCCATCACAATTTGCTTTAAAAACGGAACGTTTTCATTACATTTCAGTAGAGAATCACATGCAGAAATATGGTCAAGAAGGTTTTTTTCCCTTAAGTGGAACCCAAACATCAAAGTGATTCACATAACCAGGCTGGTGCAAATGATTTTCATACTCATATTTTGAGTATGTCAGCTATCTCCCATGTGGTATAACGTTGATTGTTCTCAATTATAGTTTTGGTTTGATCGCTGTCAACTTCACCTGGTCTGCCCTGACTGTGGAGCATCATCCAGCGAAAATCTCCAGCACGAAACTTCACAAACCACTTTTGAAACGTTCAGTCAGTCACAGCACCTTCTCCATACACTGCACAATTTTTTTTGTGCGTTTCAGTTGCATTTTTACCTTTCTTGAAATCATAAAGCGTATGCTGAAAATGTTACTTTTTTCTTCCATCTTCAGTGTTAAAATGGCTACACAAAAATTCACCAATTTTGATGTCTTTCTTTCAAGTTTATTTATTTATTTATTTATTTTTGGTTGCATTGGGTCTTCGTTGCTGCGCGCGGGCTTTCTCTAGTTGTGGCGAGTGGGGGCTACTCTTCGTTGTGGTGTGTGGGCTTCTCATTGCGGTGGCTTCTCTTGTTGCGGAGCACGGGCTCTAGGTGCGCGGGCTTCAGTAGTTGTGGCGCGCAGGCTCAGTAGTTGTGGCGCACGGGCTCAGTAGTTGTGGCTCACGAGCTCTAGAGCGCGGGCTCAGTAGTTGTGGCTCACGAGCTCTAGAGCGCGGGCTCAGTAGTTGTGGCTCACAAGCTCTAGAGCGCGGGCTCAGTAGTTGTGGCTCACGAGCTCTAGAGCACAGGCTCAGTAGTTGTGGCGCACGGACTTTGTTGCTTCTCAGCATGTGGGATCTTCCTGGACCAGGGATCAAACCCGTGTCCCCTGCATTGGCAGGTGGGTGCTTAACCACTGCGCCACCAGGGAAGCCCCATAAGTCTTTTTTTAAATGCATGCTGATGTGACACCTGTCACAATACAATCTAACAAAATTGTTTCAAATGAAGTTAAAGACAACTGAGTGCTACTAGAGCCATCCTATGGAAAAAACCGAGCAAACCTTTTGGCCCACCCAAAGTTTGGCTTGAAGTTTGGCTTGAAGCAAAGATTACTTATGTGGCAAGCAACTGAGCTGATCATCTTTTCATTGGAGAGAATAAGGCATTTTATGTGGTATTTCTCCCTCCCGCCCTCTCCTCTCTTGTGTGACGGTCTTGCACGGTTTTACTCTCACAGTTACTACAACTGGGCGTTGGCGGCTCCCATGGTCCTCAGCCTGCAGGTCTTCCAGAAGAGCTTACCTAAGGTGAGCTGCTCTGCTGTTTGTTGCCCCCTCAGAGGTATCTACAGCATGTAGTGCTTCAAAAAATCCGGATGTGCATATTTCTAAACTGGGTACTGTTCAGGTTTATTTAATATTCTAAAATTAATATTATCACTCAAATTATCTCATACCCCAAAGTGTAGGAAATTAGCTGGGCTGCCATATCTTTGCCATTTTTACTAGATATTTTTACCGGTTTCTGATGGTATATAAAGGTTGAGAGGTTTTACTAATTGTTAGTTAAATATAGAATAAATGAAAACATTTCCTCCCATTAATATGGAAAGAAGCAGCAAGAAGAGGGTGATGTGGCCACCAGAAGCGTGGCATGGGTGTGATTCATTCAGCTTGTGGTTAAAAAGTTTGTTATGTAGAACCTAAAGCTTTGCTTTGAATCTGTCCACCAAGACGACATCATCAGCCTAGCTGGTCCTCATAACTCACGAGAACCACATTTCCCAAGGGTAGAGAAATGAGAGCAGGCTGCCTGCCAGCCCCTAAGAGGGCTGCTCCTATGTAGCCAGACCACCCAATCTCATACCACAGAACTGCCACAAAAGAGGACACGGTCCATCTTTCAGAGGAGTCTGGGAGGTGTGGAAAGCATTGCTCACCATCCTGTACGTTAATGGTTGAAAGGAGTCGAGTGCCTTGTGACTGACAGATGGCTAGACTCACCTGTGTTGATTGTTTTCAGGCCACAGTTGAGTCCTGGGTCAAAGATAAGATGCCAAAGAAATCTGGTCGCTGGTGGTTTTGGCGTAAGAGAGAGAGCATAACCAAACAGGTAACTGAGCTGGAGGTAGTCCTTTCCATGGGCTGAAAAGAAGTGAATCTTTGGTTTATTCAAAAAAAAAAAAACCTTTTTGCCAAGCACAAGTCAAGTTGGGCCACATAATCCTCTTTTAATAATAGTAGTCACCATGTTTGAACAGTTACGTGTGCAAGTCTGATGCTAGGTGCTTCACATGCATTACCTCTCACCTTTACTACAGCCCGACAGTGTAGGTGTTTGGATTCCTGTTTTACAGGTGAGGAAACTGGAGCACGAGGAGGTGATGTAGCTTGACCGAGGGCACATAACTGGTGAGGGCTGGAGCTGGGGTGTGACCTTAAGTCTACCCCCAGAGCTTACGCCATTTCCACCGCGCTGCATCACCGGATGGAAGCCAGAGCTTGCCACCTTCCCCAGCTGGAGGGAGGGGCATTAGTCCCCTCTGTTCTGCAGGTCCAGCATCCCTGCCATGGACCTAGTTGTATTATACTGTGTGACTGAGCTGGTGCTCTCTCAACAATTCCTGCCCCTGACTTTGTGGCGGCAGCTTTTTGCACAAACAGCATATGACTTCTCTCTCAGGTTTCTCTCCTTTTGGCTCAAACTAGAGGAAGTTTGTTTCTTAAGCGTTTTTAAGTTGTGGATTCAGAAAGCGGTTTTGCTCGTTCCTGGAGAGAGCTACTGATGAATTTTTGCTTGACCGTAGGGGGAGAACTGCACATTGTCATTGTTATCTTGCCGTTCCAGCTGCCAGAGACCAAGGAAGGGAAATCGGAGGTGCCGCCGCCCATCGACCGGCCGTCGAGCGCGAAGGAGCCGGCCAGTGGCAGGTGGGGGCCCCCGGTCTCTCCAGGCTCCCCCGCCTCGGCCATTGCATTCAAGCTGATGTTGGCCGTTTTGTTTAATTCTTAGTCAGAAACGTCTTTGTCCTCTGGACGTGCATGACAGTCAGTGGCTTCCTTCTGCTGCTCAGTTAGCAGATGATAACTTCCGCTTTTCTTTAAAAAATATCATCAGCTTCGGGACTTCCCTGGCGGTCCAGTGTTAGGACTCAGCACTCTCACTGCTGGGGCCCCGGGTTCAGTCCCTGGTCAGGGAACCAAGATCCCGCAAGCCATGCCGTGTAGCATGGCCATATGTGTGTGTGTGTGTGTGTGTGTGTGTGTGTACGTACTATCTCATCAGCTTAGAGTAAATATACTCCTCAGTGCTTCCTGAGTACCTTGCTCCTGTCCCGGAGCCGTGGACTCGGATGCCCTGAAATGCAGGCCTTTGGGAAGCAGATGTTGCGGAATTGTGAGATGTGCCATCCCTGGTGCCCTGCTCCCTGGCTGTCAGGCACAGCAGGGGAGACGTAACAGGATCTGAGTTGGGCGTGGGTCCCTTTCATTTTTTGGAAGGAGTAGAGCCGCCTTGGACGTGTGGATTGGCTGCCCTGAGGGGAGGTGCTGCCCTGTTTCTTCCCGCATCAGGTTCTTTTCTCTTCCCGTTCTCTAAACACTTGGGTTTATCTGTCTTCTTGCTCTTTACCCTCTTCTTTTGAAAGGACTGTATAAAATCTTGTTAGTTTCTTAAATCACTAAAAGATTCTAAAGATGTGTATCTTTAGAAACATACATATCCCTTTCAACAAGAATCAGCGGACCTAGTAGCATTCACTGGTTGTAGCAGAAAATGGCCAGTCACAGTGGGCAAGTCACCGCCGGCCAGTCGTAGAGGGAGGAGGGATACGCTGGTGTGGACCCTGGGTCTGGGGAAGGGCTCCTCCTAGAATGGATTTGGGATCTCTTTCTCTTCTTGATCCTAAATGAAAAGCTGTCGTCTGTAAAACGTCCTGCTGCCTCTTCAGTAACGGGGTTGTGTTGAACAGGCCGGCTGAGGAAAACTCATCGAGTGACGAGGGGTCCCAGGAGCTGGAAGAATCCATCCAAGTGGACCCCATCCCTACGGAGCCGCCGAGCCACAGCAGCACCACCTCCTATAAGAAGTCTCTTCGTCTGTCCTCAGACCAGATCGTGAGTTGCATGTGGTCTGGGTGGATCCAAGTCACATGAGCTCAGTAACGGTTTAACTCGACGGGTCTCCTCTCCTGTCCCAAGCCTTACACACGCGGCCCAGCGTGTGGTCGTGGAAATGCTCACATACGTCCGGGAGAGCAGCGTCCCTCACACCGGGACCACCGGGACCACCTGAGGACCTGCAGCACGCTTCCTCCTCCTGCAGCCCCGGGCCTCCCACCTCCGTGTCTGGGAGTGAACCAGGGCATCTGTGTTCTCAGCCTGTTTCCAGGATGAATCTTATACATCTGGCCCGGCACTGGGCCACACACTGTCTTTTAGGAGCCACAACCATAGGGAAATGACGTTTTCTTACTTGGATGCAGTTTCCCCCTTCCTGTTTCTTTCCCACTCCCTGACTTCCACCCATTTTCAATATGAAATTGTCCTGCTGTGCTCCAGGGCAGTCCCGGGTACAGAGGAAAAGGTTGGCAGTCGGGGGGTGGGGTGGTGGTTGTGATCAGAAAAGTGCCTGGCACCTAACACATGGTTCAGGCAGTGGCTCATGTGAGCCACGGGCGCAGCCCTGGGCCATCCTTCCTGAGCTGGGGTCCCAAAACGCTGCTGCTGGTTTGGGGAATGTTCAGATTCTGTTCCAAAACTGTGTTTTCTGCTGATTTTCTTTGCTTTTTTTTTTTTTTTTTTTTTTTTAACAGTTACTGTGTCTTGTGTATTTCCGTCCATTCTTTCTGTGTTCATACACACACATTTATATATTTAAGAGGCTGGGATCCTTTTTCACGTAACATTGTGTCATAAGCAATTTCTCTGACCATGTATTCTTGGAAAGTGTGACTTAATTGTTGCATGTAATTCCATCAAAGTGATGTGCCATGAATTTTCAAAAGTCTCTGATTTTGTTTATTCCTATACTTTTTATAAAAGGCAAAACTGAAGCTCCAAGACGGCCCAAATGACGTCGTGTTTAGCATTACAACCCAGTATCAAGGCACCTGCCGCTGTGCGGGGACCATTTACCTGTGGGACTGGAACGACAAGGTCATCATTTCTGACATCGATGGGACGATAACCAAGTAAGCAGGAGCCTTGGGGTGACAGGGAAGGGGGGCGCCCAGCTCAGTGTGTGGTGGACCGGGGGGCGGGTCCCTCACCTGGGCAACCAGCCACCATCAAGAGAGTTTTTAAACTATACACACTGAGACGTCCTGAGTGCGGTCCCCACAGAGTCATGTTATGGAGGGAGGAAATAGGTGGGACTGTACAGACATAATGTCAAAAATAACACTTGGGGAATTCCCTGGAGGCCCAGTGGTTACGAGTGCAGTGGCCCAGGTTCAGTCCCTGGTTGGGGAACTGAGAATCCCGCAAGCCTTGCAGCGCAGCCAAAAAAAATAATAATAATGATAACTTCGGGGAGGATTTAGTTATTTGGTTTCCAAATTCTGGTATGGGGGGGAAGAAGAAGCTGTTGAGATTAGGGAGGAGAAAAACAGGATGTGTGGTTGTCAATTCCCTCATGTCTGATTGCTCTTCTGGAAGCTCCTGGTGGGGTCTTTGTCTCCTGTGCACAGGCCAAGGAAACCGCCTTTGGGGATTGTCCCTCCACCCGTCCCCCATCCGGCAGCTGCTGGCAGCTGGTGTTTAACTAAATAGGTAAACACTTGGCTTTATATGCTTGATTCCTGATACCTTTTTCTGTTTCTGCCCTCTTAGGTCTGATGCTTTAGGACAGATCCTTCCACAGCTGGGTAAAGACTGGACTCATCAGGGTATCGCAAAGCTCTACCATTCCATCAACGAGTAGGTATCCCGACCCACGTGTCTCGTGAGCTAGAATTTTGCTTGAACTGTAGAAAGAGAGTGTTCATCAGCCAGCCCACAGAAATCTTGTTCATGAGCCAGCTATTCCCGCTCTCCTTTCCCACCCCTTCCTAGAGCCTCACGCAGGGGAAAGTGTGAGCCACCGTCTGTGGGACAGGAGCTCTGTGCCTGGCATGGTGTGCGCTCTTACGCGTGTTAGCCTCGTCGTCTTGTTTTCACAGGGCTGTGGGTTGTAGGCACTGCCTGTGTCTATAATCATAGCTGTACTTGGGGGTTTTAGCTGTAATTTAACAAGAGAGCCAATTTTCAGTTTCGGTTTTTTGAGTATTTTTAATTGTATTTCTTGAAGTAGGTAATACATGCATGCATGGGGGAATCAATTTACCATGGGGCCCTCTCTGTCAGAGTACTTTTTTTGTGAGAAAATAGTGCCGTGGCCTTTGTGGGATCCCAATACCTATGGGTTAAGTTGATCTGCAGAATTACAGTGTCTTAAGCACAAGTTGAAAATGTCATAATATGAAAATTATGAGTATGTCAGTTACCCAGGTAAAGTTTTGCTCCTTGTTTTATAGAATGATTTGCATTCTGGAAATTGCCTATATAAGTAAAATCCTTTGTATCTTTCATCTATAGCAGATCATTTAAAGATAACCTCAAATTTTTGTCTGTTTTGTAATTTGGCTTCCATGGACCAGATGCTGAAGCTATCATTACTTGTAAATTTAGCATAATCCCTAGTTGCATGTACCTCCATTTTCCCCCCATGGTGTTTTTGATGGAATGGTGAGATCTTTATAATCCTAACAATTTTTCTATTAAATTTAAGAATTTGATTTTCATAGTAAATGAGAGGAACTTTATTTGGGCCTTTAAAAAGAAAAACGCGGGGCTTCCCTGGTGGCGCAGTGGTTGGGAGTCTGCCTGCTAATGCAGGGGACACGGGTTCGCGCCCTGGTCTGGGAAGATCCCACGTGCCGCGGAGCGGCTAGACCCGTGAGCCACAACTGCTGAGCCTGCGCGTCTGGAGCCTGTGCTCCGCAACAGGAGAGGCCGCGATGGTGAGGGGCCCGCGCACCGCGATGAAGAGTAGCCCCCGCTTGCCGCAACTAGAGAAAGCCCTAGCACAGAAACGAAGACACAACATAGCAATCAAGGAATCAATCAATCAATCAATCAATCAATAAAAACTTTAAAAAAGAAAAACGCATTTTTCCCCCTTTAGCCAAAGCACACGGGCTAAACAGGACGCGTTCTCTTTCAGGAATGGCTACAAGTTCCTATACTGCTCCGCCCGCGCCATCGGCATGGCCGACATGACCCGCGGCTACCTGCACTGGGTCAACGACAAGGGCACGATCCTGCCCCGCGGCCCCCTGATGCTGTCCCCCAGCAGCCTGTTCTCCGCCTTCCACAGGTGCCTCTGTGTGCGTATGCGTGCGTGTGCGTGCACCTGCACGCACACGGGGGCCTGACGTGACTGTATCTGTTGCGGAGCTTCTGCGTCTTGGTTCCGTATTGTTCTAACTCACACATAGCTCACCTGGTCTGTGTCGGACACGGTTGAGAAGTCAGGTTGGCAAAGAAGGAGAAAGATACCGGTTATGAAGGATTAAAAAAATTGGGTGGTTGTGAGCACTATAAAATCTTTTTAGGACCACATACCAAGGAAAACTACCATTTTGGATTTGGTGATTGTATTTTCTTCTCCTAGGGAAGTAATAGAAAAGAAACCAGAGAAGTTCAAAATTGAGTGTCTAAATGATATCAAGAATCTCTTTGCCCCGTCTAAGCAGCCCTTCTATGCGGCCTTTGGAAACCGTCCAAATGTAAGTGTCTCTTCTGGGCTACACATTCGGATGCGGTGTGTGAAACTCAGAGGAGTGTACTTTTAGGGTATAGCCCTGTGTTAATTCTCAGACCAGTTGTATAGGCACAATGAATGTCTGTTCTGCTGAGTAGGCTTTCACTTTGTCTGTTGTAAATTTTCTCCAGCGGTTGGGAAGGGCCTGTCAGTGGAGATGTGCCCCAGAAGGTAGGTGTGTGACAAAGGGCACGCCCTCTGTCTCTGTGGCTTCAGTTCCATTTCCTCAAGCAGTTCCGACTCATGTTCTGAGTGATTCTAAGCCGAGCCTTGGATTCGCCCCAGGACCAGGTCTCGAGGGCCCCCCTTGATTACCGCTTCCCCTCTCCTGCTCCGGGGCCCCTGGCGTCTCCGTGGCGCCCAAGTTTTCTGGCTTCCCGAGCGCCCTCTGCGATGGCTCCGCTCTTCAGTTTGTGTGTGTCTAAAGCTCGGCTCCAGCGGCAAAGCTGCGCCGCGCCAGCTCCACGTGATTTCCATACGCCGTCTCCTGTCGAGGCGATTCTTCTGGCTCGCAGGAACCGCAGGACTGTCTCCTCATTTCTTCTCTCCGTAATCACCCTGCCCCGTGTTTTCTGCTGCAGGATGTCTACGCTTACACACAAGTTGGAGTTCCAGACTGCAGGATCTTCACCGTGAACCCCAAGGGTGAGCTGATACAAGAAAGGACCAAAGGAAACAAGTCATCGTAAGTGCATTCCCACTGCTCAGCCTGGAGCCCTGCAGCCAGGGGCCAAGAATCAGAACTGCACCTGCCTTTGGAGGCTTTCCCCTCTGCCGGGGTATCTTCTCCTCTGCCGTAGCTGTTGGGGGGATTGCTGAGGAGCCTAGACTTTGAAGAGGGAGGTGGTGCCCTGAGAAGGAGGCCTGTCTGGGATCCTTCCCATCTGGGGAATCTGAGTAACTGGCTGCACAACCTACAGTTCGTGCTCTCAGATCAACTGATGAATAACAGCTGGTGTGTTTCCTCCCCAATTCCTCCTGCCAGGTATCACAGGCTGAGCGAGCTCGTGGAACACGTGTTCCCACTCCTCAACAAGGAACAGAACTCCGCCTTTCCCTGCCCGGAGTTCAGCTCCTTCTGCTACTGGCGAGACCCGATCCCTGAGGTGGACCTGGACGACCTGGCCTGAGGCCGCACCTCCAGCGGGAGGCCCTCCGTCGCTCGCCTCGCAGCAAGGGAAGGTGACCAGCCCTTCTGCTGGACAGAGGACATGGGGGTCCCCTCCCGGCCACAGGTGTGGGACAAGACGTGCTGACAGTCGGGCACCAGCAGGGACGGAAAGCTGCTGGGGCTGGACCGCCTTCCCCCTCCCCCCTCCCGGGCCCTGAGGGGCTGCTGTTGGGTGCCGCGGCCGGAGCCGCGAGGGGAACTCGGGCCTGAGGCCGGAGGCCTGGGCTCCTGTCACTGGCCGGTCCTCCCACATGCTCTGTGTTGTGTGCTGGGTGCTCCTTTAATTGCATAATTTAAAAAGAAGAAAAAAGAAGCTAAGAGTGGACCAAAACGTTGCACAAAGTAAAGTGTTCTAATTTCCACTGGGCAGTTGAGAGTGTTTCTCTCTAAAAAGGAGGGCTTACTTCAGGGGATCAGGGTCCAGTTGGTGATGTTGGTCCAAACCGCCCGTGCACATTTCTTCTGTGGGCTCCTCCCTCCCTGCTCCACGGAAACGGGACGCTTGCTCGGGCCCCCAGGGTGACAAACGTGGGCTTCGGGGGAACATAAGGTCCTTATATCATTGCCTTCTCACCTGTGACTATTCCACGGTGGGGACCTGAACTGAGGTGTCATGTCTCAGACCGGTAGGAAGGAGCAGGTCTTGCAGGATGTATGTGATGCCCGTCAGAGCCGTCCTAGCAGCAGGAGTTGGTTAAACAGCAAGGAACAGCTCTGTTCTCAGGGAGGCCTTGGAAATGCAGATGGGCACTTGTGACGGGTCCTGGGAAGGGTCCTTTCTCTGTCCCCCTGCCTGCAGCCCAGTGTCCCAGCCTGGTTGTGACGAGCTCTTGTCGGACCCGAGCAGGCCGCCCCAGGGAAGGGGGGTTCTGTCCACAAGCCTCTGCAGAGCTGTGGGCACGAACCTGCAGAGGTGAGGCTGGGTGTGGACAGTCCCCTTGGTGTTAAAATCGGGAGAACTGTTAGAGAGGAGGCTCTCCTGGGACCAGCAGTGCCCACACACAGCCCTGCGCTGGGTGAGAAAGCAGTGAGCAGGTTCCAGGGCGGAGGGTGGGCGCCCAATGGGAATACTGCAGAGCAGTGCAGACACAGCCCCCGGCCCCCATGGTTTCCCTTCCCACCTGTGCTTTCCCTGTGCTGGTTTGGCAGGGGGTACATCTCCTTGTAGTTTGCTCCACCAATAACTGATCTAGAGCTGGGGAAATGGGGGCGGTTATTTTCCAGAGTGGAGAGTTGAAAGTCCCTGACTCAGTTGAGCCTTGTTTCCCAGTGCTGTTGGGTGCAGGGACGATGGCACCGTCCCCGGAACGCAGCTCTCAGCGGCAGAGGCTGGCGGAGCCACACACGCTTCCTCCGGTGCAAACCGTCCCACCGTGAATAGCTCAAGGACTCATCATTTAAAGGATTTATTTATGTACAGGGTCAGGGAAAGTAGGTTGTGTTTGTATGAAGTTCTGCCCAGTTAGTGAAATCAATTCCTCGTACGGTGGCCCTGCAGTTACTTCATCTCATAGATGCCATTGGCCTGTCGCCCCACGTTTGCTTTAGGCAGTTACCCTGAGCTTCGTAGGGCTTTGCTATGTGCGGTACGGAAATCTTGATAACACACCTTCTGTAGTCCTTTGTTGGCTGTCCTTTAAAGAGTTTCTGACTAGACACTTTCTTTTTCTCGATAAGCTCTTCTCTCTGGACACAGGGGCATCTTAGAGGGTCGAACCTGGGAACCCAGGTCTCCCGGCCCTGCACTGAGGGTGGCTGACCCCTCTGCCCGGGGGCCATCAGCACTAGACTTTGTCATTTTGTCACCGCAGATTGATCCAGTGGGTACATGTGCTAATTAACCTGAGTCTTTTTCCTTATTTAAAGGAGTCCCTCTTGCTGAAAGTAGATGATTACTATTACTATAGTGTTAAGAAAGTATGAAGTTTGTGCTGAAAATCCATTGCCATTTGGTACAAATGACATTTGTTCTTTCTGTGAAAGAGAGATGCCCTCGAGTGTGTGTGTACACAGACCCTTCTGATGGGAGCTGAGGAAGGAGCAGCGGCCTCTCGCTGCCTTCGGGGACGGGCAGCATCCCGGGGGGCGGGGGGCGGGGCCGAGGTGGAGGGTGGGGGGGCCGAGGTGGACCGGGCTCCCCTAATCACTCTCCGCTGCTGCACTGGTGAAATGGCCGTGGCCCCTTTCCCTCTTTCCCGTCCAACCTGACTTGAATATCTGCCTTGGTGTCCGCGTGCTGAAGCTTGTATGGCTGTAGTGTTGACATCTGTATCTCTGCAGGGCTTACGAAGTGCACGCGTGGGCCCAGAGCATGCAGACTTGGCCCACGTGTCAGTATCGTGTTTGCTGTGCTTTAAAACATCTGCATAGTTTTCAACTGGAAAAAGAAAAAACTTACTAGTGTGATGTCATGAAATGAAAGCTGTTGACAATCTAGGAACAAGAGCCAGCTAACCAGCCGGAAAGTACTCGTGCCTTTGGCTGCACATGGCCCTTCTGGAGTGTGTCCTTGAAGCTGCAGGCAAGACCTGAAGAAACGGGCAGAGAGTAAACTCTCATGTTTTGCAAGTTGGTGAAAACAGACTCTCCCAGGGAATTTCATCATCTTTTCAAGTATCATCATAGTTACTCTGGGAAGCCTTGTTTTCCTCTGTTTTAGAGAATGCTGGGTTTAATGAAACTGGTCAAAGATAGAGTTTTTGTTTAAAGTAAGTGCTCTTTCCAGGTGAAAACTACTTTTTTGGTTTGTTTTAAAGGTAAGAAAGGGAAGGGAAAACTTTACTCTTTTAATTTAATCATTACATTCAGTCTGTGATGACATATTTGATTATTAGGCACAGCAGTGCCACTAACAAGTTTTTTAAGTTGTCAGAAATTAATTGTAAACATCAGTTCAGTACTTAGTTTATGGCGAAGACAAGCTGTCTTAAGATAAATGGCTCATATTTTGGTGCAGTGTTTGATGTTCAAAACAAAGTGTTACAACAATAAACAAATGTAAACTGAATGCATCTGACTCTCTCCTTCAGAGGACATTAAATCCTCTTCTCTAAACTCTTGCCAGAAATTTATAATTTCCATAAATTAGCATTTTGATCTTTGCTGACACTTAAATTTGTGTATAGAAAGGACTTCTTTTTTGGTGCTTGTTTTTATAAAACCTGACTCCAGAGTGAGGCTACACCCACAGGAACTAACCTCTCTTGCTTTGTAGGTTCTGCCAGGCAGTGATCCATTCATACATATGTGATTTCTAGGGGAGTCTCCCTGGCACCCTCCAGGCTGCTTCCTCCGCCGCCCCTCAGCCCTTCAGGGGTCCCCTGAGCGCCTTGCATTAAACCCTTCCTCTGGGTGAATACTACTTAGCCGTCCCGATGTTTTCATCAGCTGTTAGGAGAGTCAAAGTGATCTTGGATCAAAAACCACACCCCCCATGTGATGTTATTTGAGTATCTTTATCCCCTAGACGGCTAAGCACACAGCCTGCCGAGCGCGAGAACCCGTCTCCACCATGGCCCCGCTGCGCCACCAGACTCTGCGCTGTCCTTCCCCGTTGATGGGATGGGACAGGGACAGCGCGTGTGGATGTTTAGCAAGTGGGTGTGGATGCGTGTAAAGCCATGTTTCATATGTCTCTGATCACAGATACTTCTTTCCTTTCAAACTGCAAATTGTGAGAAATAACTCAAGATGATAGGGTCACTGAGAAAGGTTAATGCACTAACACGGGAGTGATGTCAAATGAAGTTTGCACTGATTTGCGGTCTTTACCGCTGGTCGTCTTTCGTTGTTTTTCACCATTTAAGCGTGAGGCCATTTGCTGATGTTACATGTGGGGGCATAACGTCCCGGTCCTGTCTCTGCTTCTCTCGGGGGGCGCCCTGACCTTCTTCCCAGCAGCCCCTTGTTTCAGAAGTTGTAACCTTGTGCCTGATTGCAGTCCAGGGGCCTGGTCCGCACGTCTCACTCCCAGGCTCACAGCGCCGGGCCGCTGACGTCTGGAGGAGCTGCTCCGAGCCTCCCAGCCTGAGCCCAGCCTGAGCTCAGCCCAGCTTGCTTCTCTCTGTGCAAGAGGACAGCCTTTCCCTTTTACAGACGCTGACTCCTGTGAATCACGGTCCAGCTTTCATCCCATTGAAGTCAACGCAGGACCTGCTGCAGTCATGGATAGAGAGCGGAACTTCTCCGTTGTCAATAAATGAGTCAGGATGCACCGGCAGAGGGGGTGTTTTACTTGCTGCTCTAAGCACCGTCTGTGGAGTGGAGGAAAGTAATTCTCTACCTTCTGTCTGCTCCCCGCCTTTCCGGCTGTTGAGCATTTGTCCCCTTTGGCACCAGGTAAGGTCTTTAAAGGGAGTGTGAGGTGGAGAGGGCAGAAGCATGTGCCCACTGGGTTTTCCTGAAAATGCTCCACTGCAGTGGGGTTTTTCCCATGAGTCATTTCTAGGAAGCCACTGCTAGCCAGTCCCCCAGCTGCAGAAACGGGGCAAGTGTGCTGCCCCACCCCCATGCCCCGGACAGAGAGGCCCCGCCTTACGTTCTTGGCCCCTTCGCCCTAGCTGGTGGAGGGGGTGAGGAGGAAGGCCTCTCTCTCTGTCCACTGGCTGCCCTGGGCTCTCATTTGCAAGCAGTCCTGGAAAAAGCATTCTTACAGCATAAGAGTACCTTGGTGGCTTGATGTCGGCCAAGGAAGCTTGTTTCTATCGTCCACATCTTTCCCTGGGGCTCTGGGGGACATGCCTCCCCCCAGTGGCACTTGGTTGGCCAACAGGTTTTACCAACCTGATTAGCAAAGACCACGCGGAGCTAAGGGTTTGGTGTCCTGCTGGTAGAGGAGTGAGGGGCCTGGGCTTCCTGGGAACAGAGCGTGCTCTCCACGGGGAGAGTCCTGCTTTCCTCAGATGACCTTGGTGTTCAGTGTGCTCGGTTTTGTGTTGGGCCTCTTGTTGCCTGGGAGCTCAGGAGTCCTTATAGCTGCATCTGCTGTGAGCTGGGCAGCTACGGGTTCAATGTGAATGTTCAGCACCCCCTGGAGGAGCCCCGTTTTCAGCTGTGGGGCTCACATGGGGACTCTGACCTCCAAGCACATCTAGTCTGTCTTTACAAGCCAAGAACAACCCCCAAGTGCACGGCGTGGATGCTGAGGGATAACAGATGCATGGTTGAGATGAATTTACTCAAGCTTACTTTCTGCAGCCATTAAAGTCATTTACTGTAGTTTGCTTTTCAGCAGCAACTCTCAATCCAGAAGGCACCAGACTTAACTGGAAGCGTTTTACATCTTTATTGACACTCCCTGTCTTTGCACTTAAGTCGTACATGTCATTCAAGGAGCCCAACAAGCCACATGACAGTCTCTCCTGTGTCCCTCTCAGCCAGGCAAACCCGGGTCGGGGGGCGGGGGGTGGGGGGGAGGGAGGGGGGTGGCGAGCCAAACCTGGGACAGCCCACTGCCCACCCTAGGTCTGTGGTGGCACGCGCCACTTCAGTGTTTAAACTCTTCTCCCGCATGCAGGGTAAGTGAAGACAGAAGCAGCTGGCGACAGCTCTGCTCCAGTAAAGCCTGGCCACTGTGCCAGTTCTGCCTCCTCTCAGCGGCTCGTCCTTCTCCAGCAGCAGGGCGTGATCCCACCGGGCAGCAGTTGGAGCCTCTGCGGTCAGCACCCTGTAGGCCCAGCACAGGCCCCCCGGAGAGAGCTCAGGCCACGGCAGAGCCAGAGGTGGGAGCTGGGAGACGCAGGGGGAGGAGCCGGCATGCAGGCAGGGGCGCTTCCGACTCGTAGGCGCCGTGGCCACGTTAGCCCGTGGTTTACTCCTCGCTGCCTTGGCAGCCAGGCGTGGCCTTTACCTGGGGGAGGTGGTGGGGTGTCTGCAGGAAACTAGACCAGTGCTCCAGTTACACACACGCTGAATACATTAAAGCTGCCGAGTTCCTACAACTCTTACCCCTTCCCTTGCCCGGCCACCTCAGAGGTGGGACAGGAAAGGATATAAGAAAACCCCACTAAACGTGGAGTACATTTCGTCAAAGTCCGTGTGAGCCAACCTGCCCCCGGTCACCACGATGTTGACGCCATCCCCTGCCTTCAAGTGCACGATAAGGTGGAACGCCCCCGGGCCCCCACAAGTGTGCAGAGCCCCCTGGGGCCGGTGGTATTCCAGGAATTCTCTCTTGTAGCCGGCCGTGTGCAGCTGTGCCACGCTGGCGTTGGCGACCGAAAGGACGGCTTCCACGTACGTGTCCCTCTCGGGGGTGAGCGTGGCCGTGATCAGGTAGCGCCCGTCGTACGGAGCTGTGAAGACCCCTGGGAGGAGGAAAGCAGACACCGGTGTTCACGTGACACCATCACAGCCTTCTGCGACAAGCTGACGGTTAACCCGGATGAAGGCAGACCAGCCTCTGGGTTTGCCCTGGGTGGCCTGGGTTTGGGCTCAAAGTCCTGCTCAGCCTCCCCACGGGAGGCAGGCCCACTCAGGGGCGCAGCCCCTCTATACTAAACCCACCCAACGACAGTGACGGTCCCCTTGGCCCACACTGCTCTCGCACTGACCTGGTCCTCACTGCAGACCCAGCAGCAGCCTGAGGGAAAACTGGCCCTTTACTGCGCACACTGGCCTGTACCCCCTCACCCAGGTTGTATTGGTAGGAAGCGGCCACGCCGATCCTGGCTGCCTCTGGGGAGTTTTCTCTGTCACTGAAAGCACCTCGAGGCCAACTTAGAATCGACCTCACGGGCACAATATCCACAAAACGCCTTAGCTGCCTTCTGGGGAGGCAGGACCAAAAAATCCCCACAAGGTCGGTCATTAATGCAGGAAGAAGAAACACTGAGCCAGAGATGCAGCCACAGCCAGCCCTCCTCCGCTGGAAGAGCCAGGCTCCCTGCTGGACCAGTACCCAGGTGGCATCCACGCGCAGCCAGAAGCGAGCTGGTATTTAGACACACGCTCGGGGGCTGGGGAGGCAGGGGAAGGGCTGGTCGGAGGTGGGGGGATGAGGTTCGCAGATGTTGCCCATTTGCAAAGCAGTGGTCCACAGCCAGACCCAGTGCTGGCAGGAGCGGCCACTGCCCAAGGGCTCCGGGGAGGGGGCCGGACATGGACCACTGACCACGGGCTGAGAGCTGAGAAGGAATCTAAGGGGCCTGAGTCTTCAACCTGCCCTGAAATGTGCCAGGCCGCCCAGCTCCCTTCCCCAGCTCTTCTTAGTAATTTAGAGCCTGGGGACAGACGGGCCCCAGCACTCCGGGCACATGGCCAGCGTCTGCTCAGGGTCACTCAGAACTCCCTTTACTGAAGCCCCACTGGAGAGAATGGTTCTGGGCATCCTGGGAACAGGAGAGAAATGTAGGTCACGGTCCCTGTGTGCCGAGAGCACCTGGCCTGTCGGCGTGGAGTGAGGGCCCCGGGGGAAGCCCGACTTGAGCACAAAGCGAAGCAGCCTTCTCACACCCCCGCCTCAAGCCCGTTAAAAACAGAGTGTGATGCCGAGCTTCACGCCCATGGGCCGGGAGGCCAGGAGCCCCGTTTTTCCACGCTCTGCGGTTCATTCACTCTGATGCTCGCTAAAACTCGAGGCCCCGCGGTCCCGAGACCCGGGGCCAGGGCGGCAACTCACATCTCTGCCCGCAGAGAGCCGATTCCCTCCCAGGGGCCACGGAGAGCCCCGGCCACCGCGCGCACGCGACACCCCCGTCTGCTGGTGCCCGTGGGCGGGGGGACAGCGGCGGACCAGGGGGTCCTGGCTCTCCTCCCACAGGTGAGATCCCCGAGGACAGCAGCCCAGGCACCGGGGTGGCCTCTCGTCCCCGCTGTCCTCGGGGGCTGGGGACCACGTGGACCGAACCCCCGGCAGGGCGAGCAGTTCTGCCCCAGAGCAGGCACCCCGCGCTGCTGCTGACCCACTTGGGGCTCAGAAACCAGGGATCCTGCAGGCGGCGGCGTGGGCGCACCTGTCGTGGCAGCCGGGAGGGACCTTCCTCACAGCCTCCCGGCTGGGAGAGTCCTCCCGAGCGGCCGTGTGTGCGGGCGGACTCACCGGTGCTGGGGTCGTACACGTCCCCGTCGTTCACCAGCACTTTGTTAAAGAGGACGACGCCCGCATCGCTGGGGAAAGGCTTCCGGGTGAGCCCCGCGGAGAAGGACACCAGAGACGGCGCCGGGACCCCTGGGCGGAGAGAGGATGCGCCTGCGGTCAGGCCCCGAGCTGAGGCCTCAAAGTGGGCACACCCCCTCCTCACATCCTGGGCCCGACAGTGCCCTTGTCAGGGTGGCAAGCAGTTGCTGGGAGTGCACACGCGTGGGCTGCGTTGGACGCTGCGTGAGATGGGAGGCTTCGCGCACGCGTGGGCCTTGTGCATGATGTCTGGGGTGGGGGCGCCGAGGCCCCACAAGGTGCTTCTGTGTGAGCGCTTCTGTGATGAGCGCTGTGAGGCTGCGCGCGCACGCATGCGAGGCGGGGGCTTTGCGCATGCGTGATGCCATGCGGCGGGGGTGGGGGCAGTGCGTGTTCGTGTGCAAGCCAGCAAGTGAGCAGGGGAGAGCTGCACCCGTGCTAATGGCCCAGAGGGGAGAGACAGGACCCGCGGGGTGGGGGGGCGGCGGGGGGCGGGAAACGGGGGCTGCCCAGGACCGCCCGCCTCGGCCTCCCGTCCTGGCTAACGTACCTGGGGAGGTTACAGGCGGTGACTTGGGGTACCCTGAAAAACAAAACGCAGATGCAGTGTCAAAGCCCTAACAGTGCACCTCATTTTCCTGAGCCTCTCCTTTTCTGCCTGTTTCTCACACTGTGTAAGTAGACAGTAAGAGCACCCACTCCCAGCTGCCTGCACAGAGAAGACGGCCCTGAGGACGAACTGGCTGGGGGAATAGAAAGAAGATGGACTGGAGCCTTGGGGCCCAAGCCAGCGAGCAGGCTACAGACTGACATGTCCACTCCCACGCTTGCCCTCCAGGAGCAGGGACTGTTCACTAGCTTTGCCCCCAGGTAGACTGGATGCAGTGTTTGTTTGTCGTATGGATGCGTGGAAGGAAGGACAGACGTACAAATGAACAAATTGCCCAAAAGAATATAAACATCCAGGATATGTGGAAGTAACAGAAGGAAAACTGTCATCTTAGAAAAGGCACCACACCTGCCTAAGAGAGAGCTGTGATCACTGGAGCTTGGGGTGGCTGAGAAGCAACGGCAGTGACCCCACCTACCCAGCAGCCACGGTGCTTCATTCAGGCAGGCTGTCCATGCCCATGGCTGAGTGCCTCCAACTGTCAGCTTGGTTTAACTCTGAGGCGACTGGTTGGTACTATCCTGTGACAGCTGACGTGATCTACCCCAAGCAGCATCACGTGTTTATATGTCATAGCCCAGCGCCTCAGTTTCCTCATCTATCAGTAGAATATCAACTTCACAGTGCTGTGGGGAAAGCTGTAGATCCAGCACCTAGTTCAGTCCCCGGCATGCAGTGGGTGTCCCATAAATGCTCGCTCCCTTTTTCTTCTCTCTCCTGCCTTTACCTGACTTCACCTCCTCTACCACCAACACCTCCTTCACCATCACGGTGCTGACCTTCTGACTCACATGAAGCACTTAACTGGCCAAGCACTGACCTAGGCTTTTCTCCATCCTCACAATAACTCTCTGAAGTCCTATTATTATCCTCGCTTTGCTGTTGACAGAGCTAAGCTTTGCAATGACATAGCTAGGGTTGGAGCCAGAACCTTCCAGCCTACCCACTTTGATGTGTGCTCATCTTTGTGGCTACGCAAGCTCCCAGTATCCTCTTGGTTTCCCCAGTACACTTCCTGCTAGGGAGATCAAGGAGCTGCCTGGGTGGTCCAGGTATTACAGCCCATGGCACAAATCTATTTCTAAGTATGATGTACTATCCCCAGGGTACCACAGAACCTTTGGAGAGCCAAGTTTTGGACCCTGTACCCTGAAGGCTGCACCCATGACCCGCAGAGACCCTGCAGCAGCCTCCTGGGGCTCAGGCTGCCCCCTCGGTGCCTCCTCACCTTCTGTAGCTCAGATGGCCCAGCAGCGGGGGACCCTTACCTGGTGCTCCCGCGTAGCCTTCAGCCCTGGGGATGGGCCCCTGCCCAGTCTGGCCGTCCACGCCCCGGGGCAGTCCCCGCCCCGACATGCCCATCCTGCCCGGGGGCCCGGCCTCTCCAGTCTCCATAATGACCCCGGTGGAGCCAGGCAAGAAGGGCAGCCCCGTCCAGCCGGGCCGCAGCAGCGGGGGCAGTGGCCGGGGGCGTCTCTTGGGCAGGACAGGCTGCTGGCCTGTGTACGGCTGCTGTCCAGGATCCTTGGGCGGCGGGGGAGCACTGGATGGCGGTGGAGGGGTCAGCGCTGGAGCAGGTGGCTTGGTGGGGGCCTCTGCCGGGTGCGGGGCCTTCCCTTGGGGCAGAGGCTGGGGTGCTGCTGAGGGCTCCTCCGCTGAGCATTTGGAAAGTGGAAAGAAATACACAGGGTTCAAAACCTCAGACTTGACTGCTCGACCACAGGCCCCTCTGTGAGACTCCGTGGGCATGGCTCCCTGGAACGTGTGGGCTTGGGGGGCTGGCCTGTGGCCTCCGCGGGGTCCCTGGGCTGGGCCCACCAGCAAACACAAGAGCAGCCACCACAGAGTGGGGACAGCCTGCCTGGACCCCCTGCCCAGGGGAGGGGGATCTTCACCCTCTTTCTTCATGATGGTCGCACTCTCCAAAACAGCACCCAAAACTCCCTGATTTCACTACATGGTGATACCACAGGGGTATCTGCCTGCCTGCTGCCACCCACGGCCTGCATTCTCTCAAACAAGCCAGTCTCACGGTCACTGTGGACAGCCTCACAAACCGAGGGCCTGCTGGGTGCAGACATCACGGGACCCAGGCAGGTGTCAGGGAGCTCGGGCTGCCTCTGCAGCAGGCACAGTTCCCAAAGGAGCGACAGTGCCCCCCACCTCTCACCACAGCCTTAAGATCACCAACTGAGGGAATTTCCACTGCAGAAAAGTCCTGATTCACGTTTCCCTGCCCTCTTGGGATGGCGCTGTGACACAAGCAGGAAGCTGCCACCCTTTCCTCCTATGAATACATTCCTGGAACTACCTTCCAGGAAGCCCTTCCTAAGGCCTGTAAGACATCTAAAAATAACAAGGACTGGTCACAATACCATCCTCAAAAGCCAAACCCCACCCACCTCCTCAATCTGTATTACGCCTGCAATGGCCCAGCTTCCATGGCTACAAAATTATGACTAAGCAAAATCAGTAACTGCATTGTGCCCCACTGTCTAGCTTTGTTTTAAAACTCACAAAGGTAATTATGGCAGATCGAACCCATGCTCCCCCTCTCCACTCAGGTTGCTAGCCCACCTCCAGCCCCAAAGGGAGACTATTTCTCAAATAGCCTTTCCCACCCAGTACACTCCATGAGAGGATTAATCCCTAAGGAAAATGATTTGAATGAAGTGATCACTTTCTAATTTCCCCCATGGATGGTACAGAACTAATACCATTCTAGATGCACTGAAGATAAGTTCATTCACACCATACAATGGAAAGGCATCAGGCCTTAATTCTCTTCAGGACTCTGGTGGGAAGAGTTGGGTTGGGCATAGAAACTGAGGCAGAGCAATTCCCGACATGGGGACACCACGAGCCACAGTGAAGGACAAGAGTGAGAAAGGAAACCAACGAACAAAAAAGAACTTTAAAGAGATAATACAAGAAAATAAACATGTAATAAGGCATGCTCCTCACTAGCAAGGATGCCCACAGGCTTCTCCAAGTGTGTAACTTTAGCTTCTGCCCTAAATAAACCGCTTCATTGCGTGCTCTCCCACACGTACTGTGCTTCTAATAAACGCTGTGCCTGCTTTAAACAAAAACAAACAAAAAAAAGTAATAATCTCAGAAACAGAAGACACTGCATCCAAAGTATAAGAATAGATTGGTATTAAGAGAGGCCTAACCAGAGAATAAAGATGAGTCTTTGCTGATTAAAAATATACTTGCCAAAATAAGAAAATTCAATGAAACAGTTGGTAGATAAAATCAAGGTGCTCTTTCAGAAGGTAGACCAGCAAGAGAAAATAATGGATAATAGGAGAGAAACCATACGAAAATTAGACTCTTTCCAACCCAGAAGTCTTTCCCGAAAAGAAAGATCAGAAAAACGGGTATAGGGATGATGAGGTAGTAAGGAGAAACTCAAATACACAATTTCTCAGAACTAAGAAAGATCCCAGCACAATTATTGAATGAAAGACCCAAACCAAAGCACATTCAGAACACTGAGGATAAAGAGAAGACCACACAAACTGTCAGGGGAAAACGAAAAAGTGACCTCAACTCAGAAGGGCATCATCAGGCTTCTCAACAACAGTACTGGAAACCAGAAGACAAAAGAACACCTTCAAATTTTGAGGGAATATCATTGCTAACCTTGAATTCTATACCCAGCTAAAATATCTGCCAGTTGTGAAACTAGAATAAAGACATTTCCAGGCATGCACTATTTAAAGACAAACAAGCAAAACTGTCAAGCACCCTTTCTTAGAAAGCTATTGGAAAATGTACTCCACTGAAACAAGGGAGTAAACCATGAAAGAAAGAAATGCAGAGTAAAGAAAAGGGTCTAAGACAGGAGAGAGGTTCAAGAAATTTCTAGGATGGTAGTGAAGGAAGTTTCAGATTGAAAGCTTTAGCGCAAGTCCAGAGAATAAGCAGTCCAGACTGGGTCAGGAAGAGAACTCCCGGAGGGAGGTCGCTAATTTAAAAAATGGAACTGACAAATGATCTGGTAATTTTTATGGTATTGAGAGGGTATCAGAGGGTGAGAAGAATCCAAAACAAATATGTAAAATCTAGCAAATAATAATGCAGCACTACTACTAATTCAGAGAAAAGCAAAACGAAAAGCAGCATGATCATATTTGGCCATTGAGCTGTTTAGCTCTTCATAGCATAAATACTGACTCGATTTTTGTGGCATAACTCCACTGGGAGCTGGGAGGAGGGGAAGCAGGGGGAGACACGAGAGAGCCTAATACATAGGCTAATGTCTACAGCTGATAAGTAATATATATAATGTCAAATAATACCCATATAGAGATATCTAAAGCTAATAAATTGATGGTAAACATCGGGGAGAAAACAGCTGAAAGAGTGGCACGTGGCCACCTCTGGGGTGAGAAGGGTAACAGGGAAAAGGGGGCAGGAAAGCTGGTTTTCATTATAAACTTCTCAGAACTATTTCATTTTTATAAGACATAATTATGGAAGACACCCAGGGCCTGTCTCTAAACTCTTTTCCCTCCAGTCCAAGCTCAGGTCCCTCCTTGTCTGTCTCCCCCTCCCCTCCTCACGCTGTTTCCTGGCTCACAAGCTGGCCTCCCTCCCAGGGGTGCAGGCTCCTGCCCTAGCCCCACCTCCCTTCTCTGCTGGAGATGCTCCTCCAGCATCACTCCTCTCTCCTCCATCTCCTTCCTTCCACCCCACCAGCTCCTTCCCTTTAGCCCGCGTTTATGTGTCTCCACCCAAAATTTAAAAACAAGTACTTTTCCTCAGTCCTACAACCCTCAATGAATTACAGTTGACAAAGCACCTAAAAATAGCCAAGTACAAGCCCCTCAACCGGGTCCTTATTTTCGTACCTATCCCCCCCAAACCCTTCAAACCAGCCCTCTTTCCCTGAAGCCCCCCTGTCTGTCGCTTGCCCCATCACCTAGTCCAGGCGCTCTCGCTTATCACACACGCCCCCATCTGGGCTAAGTCCAGCTGATTCTAATTTTGAATCGTCCTTTGGGTCCTTCCTCCACACCTTTCTCAGAATGCTCTTAGAACGCGTCCTAGTCATCTTCCCTGCTCAGAAATCTCCGGTTGTCCTCCACTGCTCATAAAATCCAACAGAATCTCCTCTGTCATCCGTGTCCCCACCCCCTGCCCCATCACCTCCTGCCACCTTCAGTACCCCCACTGGGGACTGGCTCTCATCTGAGCATCCCTGCCTTTGTGCTTTGCTGTTTGCACTCCCTAAAATGCCTCTTCAGGTGCCCTCACCGAAACACACCTCTCCCTGCAGTCCCGGTTCAGACACCCCCTCGTCGTGAAGCCGTCATGAATCTGCCCAGTAGGGCTTGAACTTCCTGCCTCCGAACCATGAACCACTTTGGCCTCTAAGGGGTCTTTTCAGTTTTTTACATCTCTCCTTTCTTGCTGGATGATGAGCACTTGAGGACACATTTTAATGATCTTTTATCCCCAGGGCCTGGCACGTGACATTGAGACATCTAAGTATTTGGTGAATGAGGGAAGGCTGGAAGTACAGCAGGTACCATGGGCTGCACCCTCACTCCTGCCAACCATTCAATTAGGCACCCTAATTTTGCCAACGATAATCATTCTGGGGTCCTATAAGGGCAATGCCAGTGCCTAGAGTCAGTGATGGTTCTCTTTTACGTTCACCACTCCCTCAACACCCAGGCTTGTCATAGCAAGTGGAAGGTAGAGGGAAACAAATGAACAACCTGCTTGGGCCAAATATCCTCCACCAATCTCCGTGGGGAGTCCATCCAGCAACTGCGCAGGACAGGCGGCTCCAAAACACCACTCACATCACAGCAAAGACGGTCATGAGAAAGCTGCCCCGGATCCAGACTGCTCCCCAGCCCTGGCCCCCAGCACAGGCTCAGCCCAGCACATCACGTGGTGTTTCTAATGCACACATTTATTAAATGGTTGTAACAAAGACTGGACGGCATCTTGCTCATTCTGGAAAGATAACTCTGGCAGTCAATGTCTTTCCAAAGCGAACATATGTTTCTAATCCAGAGAGTGACCGTTTGTACTGAGTTCCTCATAAGAGCCAAGCGTTGCTGCCCATGTTTCACGTGCGAGGAATGAGGAGGAATGATCAGCCACACGTGCGCTTGCTTTTGTTCCAGAACTTGCCCCAAGGCGCTGGTCCTGATGCCACAGTGTGGCCTTGTGCCACTGTGCGTGGGATGGGCAGGGCCACGGCCTTACCAAGGATGGACCTGACACCATGTAGGAAAGGCCACTCCCTCTCCATTAAAGTTCTTATTAAAAGCCAATTTCAACTTTGCTAAGACAAAGACCTGCCTAAGGAAATCCCCAAGAGTCCACGAGACTGACATGCCTTCCTCCGCTGTCAGGAGCCTGGGTGGTCTGGCTCCTCCTGCAGCCGCCAGAGAACCCTGCAGAGTGGCAGCTAAATCGCCAAAGTTCCGGCCCCGTGGCTGTGCCTGGCAACTTGGTGGTATCTTGTCACAGAGCAGGGATGCGGGGACAGACACGGGCCTTGGACGTTAAGGGTCTTGTTGGTGGCGTGGCTGAAGGAAAGCCACAGAAACCTCCTGAGTTATCAGCTCAGCCGTCACTCGGGCTAAACCGGCAAAGCCTCCTGACAAGCCGGCGGAATCAGTGCCAATCAGATGAAGTGATGGGTGCAGGGGCGCGTCCCTGACTGTAAAACACTGTGCAAACGTCAAGGGCTATTCCCAGTTGGGGGGGAAGCTGAGCTGCCTGGCATCCCAAGGGTGTGTCTGCTGACCAAACCCTGCAACTACGGGGGACTATTTTAAAGATGTCAATCAAGCCTTCTGACTTCATATTTTCTTTTATTTTTTATTTATTTATTTATTTTTTGGCCACGCTGCACAGCTTGCAGGATCTTAGTTCCTCGACCAGGGGCTGAACCTGTGCCCTCAGCAGTGACAGCGTGGAGTCCTAACCACTGGACTTCCAGGGAATTCCCAAGACTTCTGACTTTTTAAAAAAAACCCATCCACATGCTGACATACAGCAGGCTAAGTGGACGGAGGGCCACACTGCCCAGCAAAGCTCAGTTCTTGGGAAGGGCCTGAGAAACGCGAGGCTCAGCAGGAGGTTCCGCGGGAATGTGTTGCTCTCATTGACCGGCACAGGGCGGGCACGAGGCAGGGGCTTCCGAGGAGACGCTTGCTGGTCTCCCTGCAGAAAGGCTGAGGGAAGACAGGCCGTGGAGGCGTGTGAAGGACTCTCAGGACTGGGGAGACAACCCACAGAAACCCTGCACTGCTCCCCTGACAGCAGAGGAAGGGAAACCATGCGTTCGCAGGAACGGTCCTACACGGAGCAAATGGCAGTCGAAATGCTGCTTTGGGCTTTGGTTGGAACGAAGAGGAAAAGCATTCAAGCTCATCCAAGGGGCGCTGTGATTCCATCACAGAAGGGCCCGGACCGACTCTTCCTCTAGAGGACAGAGCCCACTGGCCCAGCCGAGAAAGGAGTCCAGACGTGATCACATGGAAGCCCGTGGAATCAGGCTCAACAGGGGAAACAGGTCGACATTTCTGAAAAGTACAACCTAGAGAACACTGACACAGAGAGACGGCTCCAGCGGCTCCTGTTGACATCGGGGGCAGTTCATTTGGGACCGAGAGTCATTCGATGTCACTGAATCCCAGAGAGGCCGACCCAAGCATCAGCATCACTGGGAGATTTTTTTTGGTAGAAATTCACAAGCTGATTCTAAGTTGTATATGGAAATGAAGAGAGAGGATCTACCTGATTTTCAGACTCACTATAAAGCTGCAGTAGTCAAGGCCTAAGGAGACACATCAACAGCGAAGCAGAGTCCCTCATGGACGCGCACGTCACGGTGGAGCTTGCGTGGGTGGCACTGGGTCAAGTCCGGGATTTTATCCTCTCTCCTCACCGCCCTCCCGCCCCCGCTCCTCTTCTTTCTGGGCACAGCAGCCCCAGTGCCGCCTCTGAGGGGGCCTGCCTTCCACTTCTGGGACCAGAGCTAGGGGGTTCTTTGTTTTAATTACAACTTTAATTACAAATTCCTGGATCTGACCTCATCCCTGCTGAGCAGGAATCTCCCGAGTGAGCCCAGAGTCCTTATTTTTGTAAAGCTCACAGAGGATTCTGCACGCAGCTGTGGGAGAGCCCTCCCGGAACATGGCAGTTCTAAAGTCAACGTTAAGATGGAGAAAAGCAGCTGCAACTTTCACCAACTAAAGAGCTTTACAACAACCAGATGCTCACAGGGCAAAAGGGCAGGTATCGTCCGGAGTTGGTGTGGTCTGAGTGTGGGCAGTTTGTTTAGCCTCTATGTATTTATAAAACTCTGACTTACTCCATCATAATATCTTGGACCTACACTGGCCCCAAACTCAGCCAATTTCAAGTTGAGGGCCAAAACCGTCATAACACTGGCATCAGGCCATACTTCCCCTGGCCATGCTTTACGGTTAAATACTTATTTGAAAAATCTGTGCTTTTTCATTCTTACGGCGCAGCTTAGGCTAAGCAACTGGATAAAGATGGGATTCTTAAATCTGTAATACCCCCGAATGAAATGTTATTAATATAATTCAAAACTAAAAATAGAACTACCATATGATACAGCAATCCCACTCCTGGGCATCTATCTGGAGAAAACCATCATCTGAAAGGATACATGCACCCCAATGTTCACTGCAGCACTATTTACAATAGCCAAGACATGGAAGCAACCTAAATGTTCATCGACAGAGGAATGGATAAAGATGATGTGGTACATACGTACAATGGAATACTATTCAGCCATAAAAAAGAATGAAATAATGCCATTTGCAATAACATGGATGGACCTAGAGATTATCATACTAAGTGAAGTAAGTCAGACAAAGACAAATATCATATGCTATCATTCATATGTGGAATCAAATTTTGTAAAAATGAAACAAATGAACTTATTTACAAAACAGAATCAGACTTACAGATATCAAAAACAAACTTATGGTTACCAAAGGGGAAATGTCAGAGGGAGAGGGATAAATCAGGAGCTTGGGATGAACACACACACACTACTATATATGATAGATAACCAACAAGGACCTACTGTATAGCACAGGGACCTCTACTCAGTATTCTGGGATCACCTATATGAGAAAAGAATCTAAAAAAAAGAATGAATATATGTATAACTGAATCACTTTGCTGTACACCTGAAACTAACACAACATTGTAAATCAACTATACTCCAACAAAATTAAAATTTAAAAGAAGAGAGAAAAAAAGTATTTATGAGAAATTGCCCTAAGACATTTGCAGAAGAAAGAGGTGGCGGATTAGAAAGAGGAAGCAGTGCCGCTGTCACTGGAGTGTGCTGAAACAGTGCTGCAACGTCCGGCAGGCATGGCCCTTCTTGGAACCGTGACGCAGGGGAGGAGAGCTTCCCTGATGCGCAGACTATTCCTCTGCCCCATCTCGGCTCGGGTGGGAGCCCCAGGTTTCTCAGCAATGGGAACTCCCCTTATGTCCCAACTGGAAGGGGAACAGCAAAAACGTCACAGTCTGGTCCCAGGGCCCCGGCAGAAAGCAGACTCTGGCTTTCAGCCACGCTGGGGGCAGACCCTGGAGCTGCCAGCGACAGAGCGACCCCTACCCAACAATTTCAGTCAACTTGGGGACAAGTTGCAGCTAAAGGAAAGGGACAGGGTGCTGGAGAGATGGTGTGAAGAACCAACACTGAAAACAGGAGCCCGTGGGACCGGGCACAGAAGGCCAAAGCCTAGGGCCACATCCACAGAAGAACAAAGGACTTCCCCATCTCCTTGCCCTTCAGAAGCTAATTTATTTGAACATGAATCCTGAATGCTAGGAAGGGGAGATTTCTAGGCTTTTTACACTTTTTACCTGACTCCCAATTTAGAAAAGAAGAAAAGGAAAGGGAAAGAAGGAAAAAAACAAAACCCTCTGGCTTTCTAGAAACATTTGACAGAGCAGCCAGGAGCCCCACACCCAGGGCTCTCATCCCATGTCTGCGGTGTACACAAGCCTGCTCTCACTCCTCTGAGGCTGCAGGCCCGGGGGGTGGTAGGAAGAGAAAGAGAGAAGTTCACCCAGGAGCAGAATGAACATCCACCACGGGGGACAGAGGGTCGCCATCACAGCTGGTATTTACTGAGGGATTACCAAGTGCCAGGCACTATTTAATACTCCACTAGTTAGGTATATTAATCCTCATACTAACTTTTTGAGGTATTATTGTTATCATGATTCTCTCCAATTAACAGGTGTAGAAAGTGAGGCATTAAGTAGATAAATAACTTGCCCAAAGTCACAAAGAATGTGTACAGTAGCTGCGATTGCAAACCTGGGAAATAATAATCACTTCCTGGCTCTAAATTCTCCAAGAGTTTCTCATGATACTTAAAATCCAAATCCGTTATCACGGCCTATAAAATCCCACCTCATCTGATTCCTACTCCCTGACCTCACTGCCTATGACTTTCCCCCTTGCTCACAGACCTGATCAAACTGGCATTCTGAGTCCTCAATCAGGACAAACACATTCCTGCCTCAGGGCCTTTGAACATGCTTTTCCCTCTGCCGGGAACACAGATCTCTGCAGGGCTCTCTCCCTCGTCTTATTCATGTCTCTGCTCAGATGTCATCTCCACTGAGCAACCCTCCCCGACCTCTGATCTAAAATACAAAGTCCCCCGTCCTCTATCACCTTCTCTGTTGGTCTTTCCCCACACACTGATCGCCAGCTGAAATCAGATCTTCATTTGCTGGGCTGTGCATTATGTGTCTTACGCACTAGAGTGTAAGGTCCTTCAGGGCTGAAACGCCAGCCCTAGGACATGACTCAGTAAGTATCTGTTGAATGAATGACTATATAAATGAAGGGGAGGGCATATGGGGCCCAGGAGAGGGGTGTCACACCCACGTCACAGAGCATAAGGTGAGACAGTCATGAAAATACAGTGGTTCTTCACCTTTTAGAAGTTAGTCAGTGCTGGGCTTCCCTGGTGGTGCAGTGGTTAAGAATCCGCCTGCCAATGCAGGGGACACGGGTTCGAGCCCTGGTGCGGGAAGATCCCACATGCCACGGAGCAACTAAGCCCGTGTGCCACAACTACTGAGCCCGCATGCCACAACTACTGAAGCCCACGTGCCTAGAGCCCATGCTCTGCAACAAGAGAAGCCACCACAATGAGAAGCCCATGTGCCGCAACAAAGAGTAGCCCCCGCTCGCGGCAACTAGAGAAAGCTGCACACAGCAACGAAGAACCAAAGCAGCCAAAAATTAATTAATTACTTAATTAATTAACCAAAAACAAAAAAAAAAAGAAGTTAGGCAGTGCTCTGAGTCCTAGATGACAGGCACGGACCTTTCGTCCAAAAAAGTAACCAAACATTTGTATATAATCTCAAGAATCAGAGGGATAAATTGGGAGATTGGGATTGACACATACACACTACTGTATATAAAATAAAATAGATAAGTAATAAGAACCTACTGTATAGCACAGGGAATTCTATTCAATACTCTATAATGACCTATATGGAAAAGAATCTAAAAGAGTGGATATGTGTATATGTGTAACTGATTCACTTTGCTGTACAGCAGAAACTAACACAACATTGTAAATCAACTCTACTCCAATAAAAATTAATTTTAAAAAAATCTGAAGAATCTCTTTTAAACCCCAGGGAAGAACATCTGCACCAACGATGCGGGGGGTGGCAGGTAACAAAGAGACTCGGATCTATCTGAGCGCCAGCTGAAGCCCCTTCTGCTCCCCCCGCTGCCTCGTGGGTAGTTTCGCCCCCTCCGGGTGCTTCTAAAGAAAAGAATGGGGTCTGTGAACAGGGCAGTAGAAACAGCAGAGTGTGAGTCCCTGGCCCAGCAACGTGGCTTCTGGTGGCTACATCCTGCATTCTCAGCTCTGGACCTTGGCTCGCAGTGGGAGAGATGACGGCTATCATTAATATTCCCTCTCTCCCGTCGCCCACCAGCCGCATCACCTTGCCTTGACCAATGGAATGTGGCAGAAGGGACACCATGCCAGCTCCGGGCCTCGCCTGGAAGACGCTTCCGCTTTCACCATGTGATAAGTCTGACTACCCGAGACCACCTGCTGTGAGGAGGCCCAAGTCAGCCACGCGAAGAGACAGAGGATGGCCCTGCGGAGGGACCCCTGAGGCACCGGACACATGACGCGTCTGCCTGGACCTTCCAGCCCAGCTGGGCCCACCAGCCCCCTGACTGCAGCTGAGCGAGTGACTCACGCTGACACCAAATGGAGCAGAAGAACGGCCAAGCCAGTTTCCTGACCCGCAGAATAATGGAAAACGATAGAGCTTTGCTGTTTTAAGCCACCAAGATTTGGGGTAGGCTGTCACACAGCAGTAAATAACGGGCCCATTCACACAACTCCTCAGCAGGTATGTCCTCCCCTCCTGCTTTGCTGAACCCTACCCACCCCTCAGTATGAGCTCCAGTAACGCCTCCTTCCAGAAGCTTCTCTCATCACTCCACCTCACCCTTCACCCCACCAGCCTCTGAACTCTCAACCTCCTCATCCTTGAAGGCTCCCTCCTCCGAGAAGCCCTCCCTGGCTTCCACAGTGGCCATGTGCCTGTGCCCATCTCTGTCTGCCTGTTTCCCCTCAGAATGTCACTGTCACACACACTGTCACACATCCACATACTCCACAGACATAGCTCATTACTCCCACAAAGTACGGGTTCAGTAAGATCCAATGAACTAAAAGGATAAACCCTGACACCACTCACTGGGCCTTGACACACCACCTCATTCATCCTCTCTGCAGACCGGTGCATGTCGTTACCCCCGTGACTGAAAACGCCTGGAGGGTGAGGGTCGTGCTACTCACCTCTGCACCCCTCACAGAGCCCTGCACATAGTAGGTGCTCAATAAATGTACTGTTGACTCTTTTTTTCTTGGCCGTGTTGGGTCTTCATTGCTGCGCCCGGGCTTTCTCTAGTTGCGGCGAGTGGGGGCTACTCTTCGTTGCGGTGCATGGGCTTCTCATTGTGGTGGCTTCTCTCGTTGTGGAGCACGGGCTCTAGGCGCGTGGGCTCAGTAGTTGTGGCTCGCGGGCTCTAGAGCACAGGCTCAGTAGTTGTGGTGCCGCATTTGGGATCTTCCCGGACTGGGGCTTGAACCTGTGTCCCCTGCACTGGCAGGCGGATTCTTAACCACTGCGCCACGAGGGAAGCCCCTGTACTGTTGACTCTTCTCTAGTCCATGTGACCTGAACTCCAGATTCACCCACAGACCTCTCATGCTCAGGTTCTCCTAGACCTGGATGCACTGCAAGGATGGATAGACTCTGCCTGTTTGTCTCTTTTCAATCAATGAAATTCTCGGAAATCCATGCTTTCTACACTCACAACAATGAATTCATTCCAAAAGGATCATCTTTTGGGAGCCACATTCTCTTAAGGCACTCACCCCCGACCCCTCCTTTCACAGCCAAGCGTGAAGGAGTTAACACAGCTTCCCAGCTGCCTGGGAGCTGCAAATCAACTGGAAATATCTGGTTCAATCTGTTGTTATAAAGCACAGTCCAGACAGAACTGTCACCATGAGGGACAATCATTCTATGTACACACATAGTCCTGTGACCTTTACCCAACATTCCAGAGATAGGGGAGCTGCATGGGCCTGGGGGGAGGAGAGGGGGAGGGTTATAAATATCGGGACTGCCTGGGTAATTCCTTATCTACAAACTCCTTATCTCTGGGAAGGTTCAAAGCACTTCCCACCCACCACCTGGGACCCTCCCGCCTCCTGGGGACCAGGCCCTGGCTCTCCCCGGCCAGGCCAGGGCTCGTCTGCTTCTCCTGCTCCAGCCTCCCCTTCTCAGGCTATAAGTCTCAGCTGGGACCCGATCCTAAAATTCTATAAGCTCACACCAGGCCAGGAACTTGCATCAACAGGTAAGGGCCTTTGTCACCTGGAGCTGAGCAAGGTGGAAATGTGATAAAGGCCAACAAAGAAGACAGGATTGGTCAGGAAGTGGGGTCCTTTCGGGCACATGGCTGGCCCTCCCCAAGTCCTCATGGACCCAGTAAGTGTGCGTTCATCTCTGGGAGACATAGGGGAGATGTGTGCAGGCCTGGAGGACAGCGCCTGGGGTCCTCACCCCACCTCTACCGCTTCCCAGCTGTGCGACCTTGGAACACATCCCTGAGGGGAGTAGGCCAGTGCTGATTCAAATAAAAAGCGCTCAATAAATGTGAGCTCCCCGCTCATCCCTCCCGCATCCATTAGAAAAGGCTGGCTCAGTACTGAGGCTACTGAATCCAGGTACAAGGGATGCTCTATCCTTCAGGGATGATGTGCTGAACCCCCAAATAACAGAAATTAACTTGAATATATCACTCAATACTATTAAGGGACCATTCATTCATTAAATTCATTCATTCATTCAACAAACATTTGTCGAGAGTGTCATGTGCAGCCAGCGTTGCCCTAAGCGCAACTTATGAGCGTCCTTGTTCTGGAGACTATGGGGCTTTAAACAGTTACTGCCCCTAAAGTGCTTTTGTCCACAGTCCTGTCTCTGTCTTTGGAAAGGAATACAACGCATTCTACCTGCCATCATGTAGGCCCTAGATTTTAGGGAACAAGAGGATGCTCAACGAGGATGCTCTGTCATGATAATGACAGAGGTTATAATGACACCAGCAAACAAAAGTGATGCTCACACAGAGGTGAATGGATACACACACAGGAGACTCCCTGAGTAGAAAACAAGACAACATATCCACCGCCCCAAGCTGTTATGCCACAAATCTGACTCCGACTCTAAGCTCACAGACATGATAGTATAGATCAACCTTCTACCACCTACCTGTGGGGAAGGACCAGTTTTCCTTTTCCATTTTTCAATTTGCTGTCGGCTGATAATTTGCAAAACGCACAGATCGTGTGCTTGAATGCTACGGTGATGTCAAATTATGTTAAAAGTTTCTAAATACCGTCTCTCACTGTTGGTATTTGCCTTAATTTTACCCAGCACCAAACGATTCACAAACTGGCCCCCATCTATGAAGCACACTTTGGTTAGCAGTGATGTAGTTAATTCCACAAACCATCCAAAATCTAGCATAATACGTGTTGCAAACAATTACAAGAAATGGAATTGTAAAGGTCCACTTACTTGCCGATGGTTGAAATCTGATCAGATCTTGCAAGTCAGTAGAAATCTGGAAAACATGGCTATAGATCTGCTGGACTGAATTCTTCAGGCCAGAGATGTCTCTGGAATGTGTCCGGAGCGTCCCGTTCATCTGCCTGACACAACTCCAGAGGCTGCTGACATGCTTGTTGAGCCCTTCCTTGATTTTCTGAAGACTTCCTGAGATGGAGTCCAGTTTGCTGCAGGTTTTCTCCATATGAGACAACCTGTCCTCCACCACGGAGACCCCCCTCTGGACCCCGTGTGTCTTCTCCTTACAAGTGTCCAGCTCGGCGAGGACCTGGCCCTGCAGCCGCTGCCACCTCCCCTCCAGCTGGTCGCAGCAATGCACCGAGGCGGCCGGGGGAGACGGGAGCGGCTCACCCCCCTTAGAAGACCCACGTCCTGCAGCCTTTTTACCTTCTCTACCACTGCTCAGCTCATTATGAAGATGACTCACGTGGTCTTCTGTGCGGTTTAGATGAGAATAAAGAAAACTAAGATCCTGTCGAAGTCTCTGGATGCTACGCTCGGCTTCTTGAAACTTCCTATGCATTGTGTCATTTAGAGATTTCAAAAGGCTCAAAGTGTCACCTGCTGAGGAGTCGTCTCCTTTTCGCAAAGTATCTTCTCTCCCGCGAGGCTCTCCCTGGAAGTTCTGTAGGCACATATCCTCCACCACTTGCACTTTGCCCTTCAGGTGGTTTAACTCCACCATGACCTGCTCGTTCCCAGCCCCCGACCCACCAGGCGGGGCTGACGCTGGGGGAGCGAGCTCTGCCTCCGAGCCGTTGGCCATCGCCAGGAGAGCGCTCCCCAGCCGCTCCTCCAGAGACTGGATTTTCTGATCAAGAAGCTGCTTCAAGTCATCTACCTCCCCACTGATGGTCCCCCGGAGGGTTTCTTCAATGTAAAAGCAGTGTTCCTCCGCGTTCTTCTCTGTCACGTTGATCCTTGCATCCAGTTCATTCCATCTGGCATCAAAGTCCACATCCGGCTCTGGAACTACGAGGCGGTCAAACTCATTGTCTAGTCGTCCGTTCAGCATTCTGGTCGCTTCAGCAACTCTTTCAATTTTCTGGTCTAACGTCTTGATCTGTTGCCCAAAGTCACCATGCTCGGCACCGTCACAGCAATTTGCCCTGGTCGAAGGGTCTTGGACCCGGGCTCGAAGGTCACTGATTTCTTTTCTCAGGTTGGTTTCCTTCTCTCCTATAAGCTCGATCACTCCCAGGTAGCTGCTCCCATAGTCATCACAGTGCTGCTGGAGACCAATGAGCTTATACTCACACGAGTTCTTCAGATCAGCCAGCTTCCTGTCCATTCCCTCCATGAGCTCCTCTCTCAGGGCATCAATCTGACTATCGACATATGCTTGGTAGAGCTCATTGGTCGTCATGGTGACCGTAGGGCCCTGGGCCGCCTCCTGGAGCTGTTTGAGCTGCCCTTCATAGCCCTTCACTTTCCCATCCAGCTCTTCCAGCTTGCTACTCTTGGTCTTCAGAGCATCCTTGACTTCAGCCAATTCAGACTTGATGTCCTTCATGCCAGATTCCTTATTGTTGAGGACACCAGGAAGCTGGACCGTTTCTGGTTCTCCACCAATGGCTCTGTCAGGCACTGGCTGGGGGTGCAGGTTACTGAGCCACGATGCCAGCATTTTGCTGGCATCATCCTGAATGGAGTGTTTGAGGTTTTCATTCACTCCAGCAATGGAAGACTGGAGATCAAGAACCGTCCTTGTGAGTCGGAGAACCTTCTCCTCAAGCACCTGGATTTTCTTTTCCTGAAGTTCTAGGGGCCCCTGTTTTGGATCTACGGTCCGACTTAGTTCTGCTGCAGGAGTTGGTGACAAAGTCTTCTCAGGCTCTGAGACTCGGCTTGGTTCATTGTCTGTTACAAAGAAAGAGTTGGACATGACTTAACATTTTCTACCTTTACCCAGTTTCTGCAAAGACAATAAACAGGGTATTCATGGAATTCACTTACAGCTCCCTTCTCACTGCAGGTAATTATTGTGCTAGAGTAGAAAAGACTATGGGCTTTAAGTAAAATAGACCTCCAGGGGCATTCTGGCTCTGCTGTCTACAGTCTGCCCTCGAGCAGGTTAACTCACTTCTGTGAACTATAATCCCCTCATATGAAGCAGAGGTACTATCTTCCCTCTTGGGTTTTAAGAGGATATTTACATGGCACATAATAGATACTCAATGGCCTCTTTCACCCTGAAGGGAGATATTCTTTATTTGTGTTATCATATGAACACACATCGTTCCCACATTAGTAACTGCACCCACACCCCAATGGTTGACTGCATTCTGTAAAACCACAAGAACCCACTTGAGATCCACCCATTAGCAGTTGGGTGGTATGATATCACATGAGCAACAAGTTATCCTCCAAGCAACCCCTAAATGTTTGCTTACTTTTAATAGCATCCCTGTGCTAAAAGACTCTCATAGACATTGTTCAGTGCTGTCATGCAGCTGGGGAAACTAACAGCAAACGAGAGATAAAGCAACAGAGTCTACTGGCATCTCCCAACAACAGAGCTACATGGCCCTAAGTAGTGAGAGTCACTAAGTCAAAGAATACAAACATTGAATTTTTTTTTGGCCAAGCCCCACGTGGCTTGCTGGATTCTAGTTCCGGGACCAGGGATCCAACCCGTGCCCTGTGCAGTGCAAGCACAGAGTCCTAACCACTGGACCGCCAAGGAATTCCCCAAACATTCAATTTTTGATAATCCTACTTTAAGAAATGTACCCTGCAAGGAAACAGTCCAAAAGAAAAAAATTATTATAAAATAATTGTGATGAGTCATAAAATGAAAATAAACTAACGTACAGAGAAAGAGATAAATTAAACAAAAAGCAGGTTATCAGAATCTGAGGCACTGGACTTCCCTGGTGGTGCAGTGGTTAAGCATCTGCCTGCCAATGCAGGGAACACAGGTTCGAGCCCTGGTCCGGGAAGATCCCACATGCCACAGAGAAGCTAAGCCCGTGCGCCACAACTACTGAGCCTGTGCTCCAGAGCCTGCGAGCCACAACTGCTGAGCCCGTGTGCCACAACTACTGAAGCTCACGTGCCCAGAGCCCGTGCTCTGCAACAAGAGAAGCCACTGCAATGAGAAGCCCGCGCACCCCAACAAAGAGTAGCCCCTGCTCACCGCAACTAGAGAAAGCCCGCACACAGCAATGAAGACCCAACGCAGCCAAAAATAAATAAATAAATTTATTTTTTTTTTAAATCTGAGGCACTAGGAGAATAAGCGGCAAACCACACCCTTGAACACAGAATACAAGGAATACCAGAATACCATCGACAAGCCTACAGACGATACTGAGACCTATTGTGTAAAGTGGAAAAAGTCACACACAACATAGATTACAATGAAATAAAATGTATTAATGTACACTGACAAACACTGGAAGTAAATTTAGAATGTTGTCGATATTTGAGCTTAATGTTCATTGTTTTTTCCTCCTCTAAACTTTTGCAGACGATCATATCAACAGTTATTATTCATTAAAATCGACATAGTGTTAAAACCAAGACTGGAATTCAGATGTCTAAATTCCCAAGGAGAAAACTAGAAAGAACACCTTGTTTTCCATACTGAAAAATGTATTCTATCTCAGGACACCAGAAATAAAATTCATTGAATCACGTACAAATGAAATGCTGTTCTGAGCAAAGGAAATTCTTTTCAAAGGGCCGGAGAAGCGGGGGAAGATCAGGATGTAAGCAGATGTTTTTTTCATATACTACTGGGATATAAGAATTGCTACAGCTTTTTGGAAGGATAATTTGGCAAATGTATCAAAATACTCAGAATCCTTTTGACTCTGCAATTACACTTCTAGAAATTTATTCTAGTAAATAATAAGGATGAATCCAAAAATTTAACAGGAAAAAATACTTATTCAAATACTATCTATAGTAATGAAAAATTACAAACAGTCTAAGTGACCAACGGTACAGGATTATGTCCAAACAATCACACTCTATGAAGCCATGAGATGATATTGTAGTATATTTAATGACATGGGTGTTTTTTCATTAAGTTAAAAAATAAGTTCCAAAAACAGTATGTTCATTATAATGATAGTGGATTGAGGATAAGCACTTCCTTTCATTCTCTTCTGAAATCCCACTAAAATGGCAAAAAAAAAAAAAAAAAAACCAAGCAAAACAAACCCCAACCAAGTCACATATAACAAATTGGGAATCAGAATGGTTTTGGACTTTTTCACAGTGCATTGGAAACTAGAAGAAAAAAAAATTTTAATTGAAGTACAGTTGATTTACAATGTTGTGTTAGTTTCAGGTGTACAGCAAAGTGATTCAGATATATATATATATGTATATATATTCTTTTTCAGGTTCTTTTCCCACATAGGTTATTACAAAATATTGAGTATAGTTCCATGTGCTATGTAGTAGGTCCTTGTTGTTTATCTATTTTATATATAGTAGTGTGTATATATTAATCCCAAATTCCCAATTTATCCCTCCCCCGCAGTTTTCCTCTTTGGTAACCGTAAGTTTGTTTTCTATGTCTGTGAGTCTCTTTCTGTTTTTCAAATAAGTTTATTTGTATCATTTTTTTAGATTCCCCATATAAGTAATATCATATGATATTTGTCTCTGTCTGACTTACTTCACTTAGTATGATAATCTATAGATCCATCCATGTTGCTGCAAATGGCATTATTTCATTCTTTTTATGGCTGAGTAATAGTCCATTGTATATATACACACCACATCTTCTTTATCCATTCACCTGTCAATGGACACTTAGGTTGCTTCCACGTCTTGGTTATTGTAAATAGTGCTGCAATGCACATTGGGGTGCATGTATCTTTTCAAATTATAGTTTTCTCTGGATATATGCCCAAAAGTGTGATCGCTGGATCATGTGGTAGCTCTATTTTTAGTTTTTTAAGGAACCTCCATATTGTTCTCCATAGTGGCTGCACCAATTTACATTCCCACCAACAGTGTAGGAGCGTTCCTTTTTGGAAACTAGAAGAAAATTGAGTGATGCTTTCAAAATTCTAAAGGAAAATTATTTCCAACCTGATATTCTGAAAATATTTTCAGAATATCAAAAAGCTTACCTCCCATGCAATCCTCTCATGAAACTACTAGAAGATGTGCTCTACCAAAACAAGGGAATACATTGAGAAAGAGCAAGCAGGGGGTACAGGAAGCAGGGAACGGATGGGAGAGAAGTCAGTTAAGGTCACAGGGTGGCAGCTGTGAACAAGGACAAGCAGGTGACCAGTCCAGGTGGGGCAGGTGAGAAGGCTCTAGGAGAGATTTCTTCAAGAAGATGAAACCGATGTGTCTGAACATAACGAGGGGACGTGTAGATAACCAGCGGAGAGTCTGGGTTGAAATAGGGATAAAAATATAGAAAACCAAGCAAAGGAAAACATACTTATTAACTCTAGAGAAATCCAAAAACAGTGTAGGAAAGGCAGCATATTCATAGTACACTACAGAGCTCAGCTGTAAACATTATATAACTACTACAATGTAACCAATAAATACTGAACAGATAAAAACACAGTATAACTGAATGGAAAGGATGGCAGTATAGGAGCCCCATGTTAGATGAAAGGGACTTAAATCCTCACCTTCCATAATGAGAAGTCAAGGGGTGTGGAGGTAAATTCCAAAAGACCATCTAAAGAGTTTAAAGCAGTGCTCACTTCAGCAGCACATTTACTAAAATTGGAACGATACAAAGAAGATTCGCATGGTCCCTGCACAAGGATGACAGGTAAATTTGTGAAGCATTCCATATTTTTAAGCAACCTAAGTGTCCATCGATAGATGAATGGATAAAGAAGATGTGGTATATATACACAATGGGATATTACTCAGCCATAAAAAAGAATGAAACAATGCCATTTGCAACAATATGGGTGGATCTGAAGGGTTTTATGCTTAGAGAAATAAAAGTCAGACAAAGAAAGACAAATACTCTGTGTTATCATTTATATGTGGAATCTAAAAAAATAAAACAAATAGATGTATATAACAAAACAGAAACAAACTCACAGATACAGAGAACAAACTGGTAGTCACCAGTGGGGAGAAGGAAGGGGGGAGGGGCAAGACAGAGGTAGAGGATTAAGAGGTACAAACTATGTAAAAAATAAATAAGAAATAAGGACAACACGGGGAAATATAGCCATTATTTTGCAATAACTTTAAATGAAGTATAATCTATAAAAATATTGAATCACTATGTTGTACACCTGTAATTAATATAGTATTGTAAATCCATACTTCAATTTTTTTTAATTTTTAAAGAGTTTAAAGTAATTACCCCTGAGAAGGGAAAGTGGGAGAGAAAGGGAATCAGTGCTTTTCCTAATAGTCCTTATAAAGCTACTGAACTCATTAAACTACATGTATGTTTAAACTTTTATAAAATAAAAAGTAAAACTAAACAAAACAGAAATAAACTGTCCACTATGATCCAACACGTCCCCTCACTACTTGTCTAGTGCCTGCCTTCCATGAGGTCAGGGACTGTGTCTGCCTTGATTTTCTCTTTTCCTGAGAACCTAGTATAGAGCCTGCAGATATAGAAGCTCAAAAAATATTTGTGGGATGAATCAATGAATTTTTCTTTAACAAAATGTATGCGCAGAAGTAGAAAAGAGAATAGTGCTCTATAGTAAAATGTTAACAGTAGTTGTCATTTGGTGGTGAGATTATGTGTACTTAAATATTTTTCCTATAAACATTCTGTAATAGATATGCATTACTTTTATAATAAAAATTATTTTTAAATCTGTTTTACGGACAATATTGAGAAACACCACTAGTTTCAAAACCGAAAACACAGGACTTCCCTGGTGGCACAGTGGTCAAGAATCCACCTGCCAATGCAGGGGACACAGGCTCAAGCCCTGGTCCGGGAAGATCCCACATGCCGCGGAGCAACTAAGCCCGTGCACCACAGCTACTGAGCCTGCACGCCACAACTACTGAGCCTGCGGGCCGCAACTACTGAAGCCCGTGCGCGTAGAGCCCGTGATCCGCAACAAGAGAAGCCACCTCAATGAGAAGCCCGTGCCCTGCGATGAAGAGCAGCCCCCGCTCGCCACAACTAGAGAAAGCCCGCGCACAGCAACGAAGACCCAATGCAGACAAAAAAAAAAAAATACTAGAAACACCTCATGGGAATATATAATCATTTAAAGACGACTTAAACATTTAACTCATAAGAAAATCTAGGTTTTTCTCACTGACTTTAAAAAAGAAGAAAGATAAAGTGATGTAGAATAAAATGTCAAAATATTTTTATCCATAAAAGTCAGTTTCTTAATGTTACACTTAAAAGCCAAGGTGAAAATTATCATTGCTTTCTAAGCTATTCATTGAGTTTGTGCTACTTCACTTAAAAAAAAAATCAAAAGCAAATTTAAGAACAGCCTCATTGGATACTTCTAACTTGGGGCTTAGCTTTGCAAATATCTCACCCCGAACAGAATGAGAATGATTCTACTTACCTATTTTTTTTTTAAAAAGAAACAATTTTAGTTTCTTCAAATTCAGGTTTATGGGAGCTTGTACATGAAAAGTAAAGTAAAAACAAACCAAGCATCATTACCTCATTACATTTGACTCTCTTCTGTCTGTGCCTCAGGCCACACGAGGCTGAGACCAGCAGCATCTCCCACTCTTAAGGCCTTGGCTTTCACAACCAGTTGGCCCTAACAAAGCAATTTACTTTTTAAAAGTCTGTCTTCCGATCGCTACTGCTTCTGCAAATAAATTTGTGTGCCGTGTGTCTACTGCAGGCATATATGCGTGTTTTGGGAAGACCTTGGAAAGCTCGACACTGTAACTCATAAATCCTGTAGTTTGAAGGAGCAGTGGCGGCCTGCAAAGCAGAGCACAAGTCAGAAGTTACCTGTGGCTTTCTTCACGCTGTTTCTCGGCCGAGCGGGTGTGGGGCGGGGAGTCTTCACGGGGTCTCTGGGACCTTCTTGGCAGTCTCCTCCCCTGAAGCCAGGGCAGCACCTCCATTCCAACTGTGTCACCGTCTTGTACCTGGTGACATATCTGGGTCTGACATTCACACGATAACTGCCAAAGAAAAAGGTGGCATCTCTCTTTACTGGCTGCTGTTGCAAACACCCCCGGCCCCCCTGGCTGAACCCGAATGAAGACGCTCCAGGTCACTGCTCTCTCCAGGCTGACCCAGCGGGGATCACTGGTCTCCTCTAGTCCGGTCCTGCCCCGCTCCTTCCTCCAGCTCTTGCATCCACCTGCCCCCAGCTCCCCTCCCACTAAAGGCTGGAGAAACAGACAACTCAGAAAAACTTGGCCCATGAATCTCATTGGATGTGGACATTGTTCACAAACCGGGCTTTTATTTCACCGACAAACTTATACAATTCGCTGCTTTGTGGAGGTTTTTCCAAGGTAAGTCAGGGCCATTTGGTTTGTGTTTTAGAGAAACATCCCGGGTGGCCTCGCCTCCCATGGCCCCCTGTGTATTCATCTCGGCACCCTCTTTCCCAACACCAGCAAAGGGAGCAGCGAGCCTCTGGAGACCCGCCTCACGCTATTTGTTTTCAGATCCTTTTAAAAAGATGCCCTGGTCCACACGGCTAAAGACAGAAATAAGGAAGCAGAATTGGAACCATTCAAAAATCCCGTTTACGGTACACTTGTGTATCACATAGAGACCCTGGCAACAAGCTGGAAAGTCCTTCAGACCCAGGGCTGGACCTCAGCCCAGAACAGACAGCGACAATCCAGAGCCCCCTGGGCGCTCAGAGGGACCAACCAGGAGTTCACCCCCCAGGGGCCCTCCCTGCTCACAGCACAGAGGCGAGCCGGCTCCTGGCTCACCCTGGCTTCTCTTTCTTTTTTTTTTATTTAATTTTGGCTGTGTTGGGTCTTCGTTTCTGTGCGAGGGCTTTCTCTAGTTGCGGCGAGCGGGGGCCACTCTTCATCGCACTGTGTGGGCCCCTCACCATTGCGGCCTCTCCCGTTGCGGAGCACAGGCTCCAGACGCGCAGGCTCAGCAGTTGTGGCTCACGGGCCCAGTTGCTCCGCGGCATGTGGGATCCTCCCAGACCAGGGCTCGAACCCGTGTCCCCTACACTGGCAGGCAGACTCTCAACCACTGTGCCACCAGGGAAGCCCCCGGCCTCTCTTTCTGACTGGGAATGACAGCTCTCTTGAACCTCGTCACTTTCTCTTCATTTCCAACACCAGCACGAGCGAGCAGCTAGCCCCCTTTTGGGACCGATTCCCAGAAAGAAATGGGCTTTGCATCACGTCCTCAGGGTTGCTGTGTGCTGCTCAGGGGGGAATCGGGGGGCCTGGTGCCAGCCTAGTGACTCCATCAGGCCCCGGCCTTGTGGCAGGTTGGAGTTCAAAGTTACATTCCGGAGAAAATTACAAATGGCTAAATGTAATGGACTTCTGGCATCCTCCCTGAGGGTCCAAACCATGACACCCAAAACCTCACATGCCAGGAACTACCTCACGTGCCAGGACAGGCAAGGCAACCCTTCGGAATTCCAGGAGGGCCCGCCGACAGCACTGCCCCAGCGGGAGTGTCCCAACACCTCACTGACCCGTCTCACCTGGTCTTGTAGGGCAGTGGTTCTCAACCTTGGCCGTGTGTTAGAATTACCAGGGACCTGTGAAAAACTACCCATGCCTGGGTCCTACCCTCAGAGGCTCTGATTCAATCGGTCTGCAGTGCGGCCTGGGTGTGCGGATTTTGAGACGCTTGGGTGGGAGCCTTTTTAAGGAAAACTGATGAGAAAGTCCAATGAGTAGTAAAACAGAAAAGAAGGGCGGGCTGCTCAAGGGGTCAGGGGCAAAGCAGGTGCAAGACCTCCCTTCCTGGTTCTTCATTCTCTCATTCCCGCCACATCCCCCATCAAGGCCCCACTATATACATTATTCCTTTTTCACAAATGAGAAAACAGAGGCTCGTAGAGGTTAAGTGACTTCTCCCAGTTCCAATGATCAGGAAGGGCCTGGACTGGACTTTAAAGCCGTGCGCTCGCCTGTACCCCGCAGGGCCCTCCCAGCGCACAGAAGCAGCCAGTCTCGCTGGCAACTGCCTTCAATTTGAAGCAACCGCACCCACCCAGGCATGTTCCAAAAGGGCCCACAAGCTGGGTGAGAAGGCAGCCTGAGCATCTAATTCGGTCCAGGTCCACACTAGCCCTCAGCCCCCAGCACCCCACCTACCAAAAGCATCCTCTGTGTGGTCCCAGAAACTACAGGAAAAGAAAGAAAAATTCCACTTCATTGTTTTGCAGGCTCAAGCACAGCATAATGCTGGAAAAATGTGTAATCTCAGAAAAACTTGCTTCCTCTGAGCATTTAGGATTGCATGTGAAAACGTGTCTGCTCTGGGGTTTTATCCGTGTGCCGGAAGATAACAGCCCTCATTAAACCCTTCTGGCCGTGGCTGAGCCGGGCCGAGGGGCCCAAACCCCGCAGCTTCGATGCCGAGGGACGAGGAACAACCCCCCACCCCACCCAACCCGGGGGACTTAGCCCCTCACCGCCCAGCCGAGCGCAAGAAAGTTCTTGCTTTTCCAACACACTTCATTCTTTTCGCTGAAGGCAGTGATGACTTTGGAGCTAGCGTATAACTTAGGAAAGCTCCCTGGAGCGCCCTCCTTTCTCTCCGCCCCACCCCCACCCCTCACCCTCCACCCCTACTCCTCACCCCCATCCCTATGTCTCACCCCTCAACCCCACCCCTCCCCTACCCCTCACCCCTACCCCTCACCCCCACCCCTCACCCCTACCCCTCACCCCTACCTCTACTTCTCACCCCTACCCCTACCCCTCACCCTCACCCCCCACCCCTACCCCTACCCCTCACCCTTACCCCTACCCATCACCCCTACCTCTACTTCTCACCCCTACCCCTCACCCCTACCTCTACTTCTCACCCCTACCCCTCACCCCCACCCCTCACCCCTACCCCTACCTCTCACCCCTACCCCTCACCCCTATCGCTCTAGGTTTCCGGTTTCAGTGGACTTCAGGTTGACTGTATCTCCAACCAAGTTTCCAGCCCAGTGTGTGAAAGCAGCGACACCTGGAAGCCACTGGGGGCCACCTGAGCTCACGGCCACATCTCTGTGCACGAGGACACGATCCCTAAGGCACCAGCAGGTCCCCAGGCCTCATTTCAGGGGGGTGAGATGGGGGGAGGCGGGGGTGTCCAGCCCCACAGCCCTACTGGGATATCCTGGCAGAAACCGGGCTGCCACTTCCACGGGGGCAGCCAGGGGGCTCCCCAGAGGATGGGGAGGCACCAGGTAGGACTCCCAGGCCTGCCCCCATGCCCTGGATCCGCGGGACAGTATTCCGGCCAGCAAGCTTTAAAAAAATGCCTAGGCCTTTACCCTCAAAATTCTAATTTCATTGGTCTGGGGTGGGGGGACCCAGGTGTCTGTACCTTTCAAAAACTCCCCACGTAATCGCCAAGCGCAGCCAGAGTTGAGAAGCGCGCCCCAGACCCAGGCAGCAGCCCAAGCGTCACCCCGGGGCCCCTGGGCAGTGGGTGCTTGGAAGATGCTCTGTGGACATTGACTAAATCAGCAAACTGCACCCAGCTGGGGGCGGCCAAGGAAGGGCCCGTAGCCAACAGGACAGAGTCACTGCCCGGCGGGGCTGGAGCCCGGGGGCTGACTGGGCTACAGCCTTGGCCCCCATCCCAGCCTCGGGTCACGTCTGTAACAGCATCATTTCCAGGGGGAGCCCCGATCAGCTGCCTCAGGCACCCCTGGGGGCGGGCAGTGAGCTGCCCCATAGCCCTGTCCACTCTCCCCAACTCTCCCCTCTCCTCCCCTCCTCTGAAGCCCTTTTGGGGGGTGAGACAAGGGCTCACCATTTTTACAAGTTCAGTCACCGTGTCAAGGCACCAGATGGGCCCAGGAGATGCTAATGAGAAGGAAGTTGGAAGAAAAGGACTGGAAGAGTTGAATCAGAGCTCAGGGACCACATGACAAAGTGTCCCTGTTAAAACAGAAAGGGACAAAGTGTGCCTCCATTTGATGTCACCCCCACCAAGACTCCTTCCCACTGGTGGGAGGTGAGACCTCGCCTCACCTGTTTCCATTCACACTTGTATTTGCTCATCCAGAGTTCATCCTCCCCGCCAACCGTGGGGCCCTTGAGGGCAAGAACGCCTGTTGGCTCTGTTCTCTACAACATCCCCACTTTTCAACACAGTGTCTGTCCTATTGTGCTTAATAAATGAGTATTAATCATTAATCAGTAACTGATTGATCAAACAATTAATTAATGACACTAGGCCTACTTTTGACAAGGTTTGGGGGAGTCCAGTGTCCATAATAACAACCCCAGAGCGACCCTCAGGTCTAACCCAGCTGAACCCAGGAGGTTCAGTCCTCCCAGAACCCAGTCGAGCTCCAGGGTCCACAGTCATGTGAACAGGACAAGAATCAAACACCAGAAGGTGAGCCAGCGCTGGGCTTTCCAAGAAGACAGCCATTAACCGGGGGCGGCTGTTTAAATGTAAACTGATTAAAATTAAATAAAATTGAACATCTACTTCCTCAGTCACACTATCCACATTTCATGAGCTTTACAGCCACAGTGACTATGGTATTAAATAAACAAAGTGAATATCTCCAACATCACAGAAAGTTCTGTCGGACAGGACTGGGCGAGAGCGTCGCAAGATTGTCAAGGGAACAGCAATGGGCTCACGTCTATCTGTTCATCTGATTTCTCCTCCCATCTCCCCAGCACTGCAAGTAAAACATTGCTCTGAAACAGGACCATCTAGACAGTGGTTCCACAAGGCAAGGATCTTTTCCCTGCATTTAGTGTTTACCTGTATTTTATTTTAACACTCTGCACAAACTGAAAACCCAGCGGCCCCCTGGGGGCACTCATTTGACTGAGATTTCTCCCAAGAATGGACTTTATAGTAAACTCCTCTCCCTCCTCCAGTCACTGGCTTGCCCCCCAAAACCTGGAGTCAACTCTTGTTGCTTCATTCCGTGTGTGTAGCTCCGCCCAGTATCAATCAGAACGGGACAGAGGATGGAGAAGAGGCGCTTCCCCTCCCTTGTAGGGAGCACCCAGGCCCGGGGAAATAACCACCTCCCCAGGGACAAGGAAAATCCACACGAAAAGGTGAGAAATCATCTCCCAGAATTTCCGAATGCGCACCCAGGGCAGACTTGGGTGTCTGGCATTCAGCTACTGCTCCAAGTTTTCCATAGAGCAGTTCACTCCAGCCATAGCAATTCCATTTTTTGAAAACTGTGGTACAGTAACGTAAGTATGTAAATACACATTACATAAAATGTACCATCTTGGGCTTCCCTGGTGGCACAGTGGTTGGGAGTCTGCCTGCTGGTGCAGGGGACACGGGTTCGAGCCCTGGTCTGGGAGGATCCCACATGCCGCGGAGCGACTGGGCCCGTGAGCCACAACTACTGAGCCTGCGCGTCTGGAGCCTGTGCTCCGCAACAAGAGAGGCCGCGATAGTGAAGAGGCCCGCGCACCGCGATGAAGGGTGGCCCCCGCTTGCCACAACTAGAGAAAGCCCTCGCACAGAAACGAAGACCCAACACAGCCAAAAATAAATATAAAAATTAAAAAAAAAAAATGTACCATCTTAACCATTTTTAACAGTACAGTTCAGTAGCACTAAGTACATTCACAGTGTTGTGCAAACATCACCACCACCCATCTCCATAACTTTTTCATCACCCCAAACTGAAACTCCGCACCCATATTAAACATTAACTCCCCATTCCCCGCCCCAGCCCCTGGGAACCAGCATTCTACTTCCTGTCTCTATGAATCTGACCACTCTAGGGACCTCATATAGGTAGAATCATACAGTATTTGTCCTTTTGTGACTGGCTTATGTCACTTAGCATAATGTCCTTGTAGGCGAGGAAAGGACTTTTCCTGTACCCTCTTAGATTTGTTCCTGGAGTCTGTGAATTAAACTGACAAAAGACAGATTAACAGGAGAAAAAGCCATACAAATGTTATTGGTATGAATATTTTTATGTGCATGGGGGCTTCAGGAAAGAAGTGAAAACTCAAAGTAGCAGTTAGACTCAGAGGCTTATGTACCATTTTAACAAAGGATGATAAAATGTGGAAAAGGAATCAGACAAAGGAAAGAGAGTTAGGGCTTCTAGGGGCAATAAGTTGTGGGAATGCGGGTAGGACACTAATGGGCGATAACAGCTATTTTAGGAAGGTTTGTTTACACAGACTTCTCTCTGTGCTGGCTCTCTGTCTCTGGTGATTAGGGTCACTCCCCTCATCCCGGTATAGGAGAGGCAGGAAACTCACACCCTGCTTTTGGGAATAAATGGGAAGGGCAGAAAGGTCTTGTCTCTGAGGTTTCTCAATGGCCTTCAGCTCAAAATAATCAATATGGAAAAGTGGCATGTTTTGAGGTGGTCTGTCCTGATCCCCTTCATCTCAGGCTCATCCATATTATAGCGTGCATCAAGATTTCCTTTTTAAGGGGACTTCCCTGGTGGCTTAGTGCTTAAGAATCCGCCTGCCAATGCAGGGTACACGGGTTTGAGCCCTGGTCCAGGAAGATCCCACATGCCGCGGAGCAACTAGGCCAGTGTACCACAACTACTGAGCCTGCACTCTAGAGCCCGTAAGCCACAACTACTGAGCCCACGTGCCACAACTACTGAAGCCTGCGCGCCTAGAGCCCGTGCTCCACAACAAGAGAAGACACTGCAATGAGAAGCCCACGCACCACAACGAAGAGTAGCCCCCGCTCACAGCAACTAGAGAAAGCCCGCGTGCAGCAACGAAGACCCAACACAGCCAAAAATAAATGAATAAATTTATTTTAACAAATTTCCTTTTCTACACAGAAATTCACTTTTACAAAGTTTGGTCTCAGTGTTCTAATTTAGAAATTGCTAAGACAGTGGACTGATTTTCTAGGAACTGCTTGTGACAAATGGATTTGCTTTCTCTTTTGTTATCGTTCTACCAATCAATGAATAAATAAGTGAACTTTTTATTGAAGTAACACTTTGCCAAAAGTAAATACAGCAGTGGCTATAAAGTTTGAAACAGAAGGGATTTCAGAACTACATGAAGGAAAAGTGGTTCTGCACCAGCAGAAGAGGCACTTCCATCTGAATCCACTGTGTCTACTGACGATCAAAAAATTGGCCATTTGAGGGGCTTCCCTGGTGGCGCAGTGGTTAAGAATCCACCTGCCAATGCAGGGAACACGGGTTCAAGCCCTGGTCTGGGAAGATCACATGTACCACGGAGCAACTAAGCCCGTGAGCCACAACTACCGAGCCTGTGCTCTAGAGCCCGCGAGCCACAACTACTGAGCCCATGGGACACAACTACTGAGCCCGCATGCCACAACTACTGAGCCCGCGCACTGCAACTACTGAAGCCTGTGCACCTAGAGCCCGTGCTCCGCAACAAGAGAAGCCACTGCAATGAGAAGCCCGCGCACCGCAACAAAGAGTAGCCCCTGCTCGCTGCAACTAGAGAAAGCCTGCGTGCAGCAACGAAGACCCAACGCAGCCAAAAATAAATAAATAAATAAATTTATAAAAAAGAAATTGGCCATTTGAAACCATGTGCAAGACAATCTGAGGAGGTGACTCTGGTCCCCAAGGCTAACTGTCCACATTCTGAAAAAGTCTCCCCCCACGAGAGAGTGAAGAAACCAGATAGCATTCTTCCAGGTTAAAGCTCATCACACACACAAATCACAGTTCTCATCTTATCTTTTTCTGCTACATTGCACATTTTTAATTAGATCCCTGCCTGGAGAAATTAATAATGTGGAAGGAAAGAAATGCTCAATATTTTGCTTGACTCCTTAGGACAAACCATGTAAGTTTTAAAAGTCAGAAGGCTTGGGCAAATATATTTCTGAAATACAAAATGCATCTAATGAATCTCGAAGTCAGATGGATGCGCCCTAATTAAAATCAGATTACAATACAGCTTTGTACATTTCTTCTTTTTTTTTTTCTTTTGGCTGTGCTGGGTCTTCGTTGCTGCGTGCGGGCTTTCTCTAGTTGCGGTGAGTGGGGGCTATTCTTCATTGTGGAGCACAGGCTCTAGGTGCGCGGGCTTCAGTAGTTGCAGCACGTGGGCTCAATAGTTGTGGCACACAGGCTCAGTAGTTGTGGCTTGCGGGCTCTAGAGCACGGGCTCAGTAGTTGTGGCTCATGGGCTTAATTGCCCCGCGGCATGTGGGATCTTCCCGGACCAGGGATCGAACCCATGTCCGCTGCATTGGCAGGCGGATTCTTAACCACTGGACCACCAGGGAAGTCCCTGCTTTGTACATTTCTTAAATCACAGACCCTAGACCAAGGCAATGTGCTCAAAATGAAAGAGTACGTATAGCAGATTGTCTGTTTCCCCGTACAAAGGAGATACTTGCTGGAGAAACCACAATTGTAAGCTGTTTCTTTTTCCATTTCTTCTTGAATTAATTTCCTTCCGTACTTAGAGTGGCAAGTTAGATTCCAAACCCTAAAATCCTCTTTACTTCTCAGCCGTTTTCTGTGATCATACAGCATAATGAGTAGAATAAGTTTTCCCCACGACGGATCACCCTCCTTAACCCTGAGGACAGAAAAAATTCTACAGTCCTGAAAGAAAGGTGATTGGAGGAAAGCCCAGCGGCTCAACTGAGAGGCTGTCCCAACTCGGCTGCAACAGACAGTGAAGTGTCGTTTTCAGATTTACCATAAGAGCGGCCGGTACCTTCCTTCGGAGCAAACTTGCATTGCTAAAAATGACATCATCTCCAAGCGCGGGGCGCGCCCAGCAGCATGAAATACAGTTTACGCGTATGTGCCGTGGAGTCCGCATTCTTAGTTTTAACTTCCTCACTTGGGGAAATACATGACAGAGCTCAAGTCTGCAGTGGGGGAAGGGCGAGCGAGCGCAGAGGCCTCCAGGGCCCGAGCACCACCCCGGCTTTCTGGCGGCTGAATAATCCAACACTAACGAAGGCCCACGTTCCCCTAACAATTCTTTTGGGGAAAGGCCATCGCCGCTGCAGGCTGCTTTCCCCCACTCCATTGTACAGGATTCCATTTCTCGAACTCACATCCCATCTCCTCATTCTCGGAGTCAGGATCACAGAGCTCCCTCCGCCCCAGTCGCGCCCGGATGCGCTCATTCCCCATGTTCCCACGGTGCGGCCCGGAAAACAGCTGCGGCCTCAGCCTTTGGCGTGATGCTCACCCCAAGGGTGACTTTCTGTGGTTCGGGAATCCAAATCTTTCTTCTCAGAGCCGCTGAATAACTCTTTTGATCAGTTCCTCTTTTTTTAAGAGGAAAAATGATTTCCTCAAATTCTCCTACAGAAGTCACAATAATTTCGAATGCCCTTTTCCTGTGTGTCCCCTGCCTCGGTTTGCAAAATTCCTCCCCCCTCAGGGTCCAGTCACTCTGTGCTTTCTCTTCTCTCTCAACTTCCATATTTGCCAGTCACCCTTCAGCTTGCAGCTGCCCACCCGGCATTCTCAGTACAAGCGACCCTCCGGATCGGCGGTTCCGCATCTGCAGGTTCAACCCATAGCAGATTGAAAATATTCACGCAAAAAAAAAAATTCTGGAAAGTTCCAAAAAGCAAAACGAATTTGTCATGCACCCAGCAACTATGTATTTATATAGCGTTTACATTGTATTGAGTATTATAAGTTATCCAGAGGTGATTTAAAGTATACAGGAGGATGTGCATAAGTTATATGCAAATATGCCATTTTATATAAGGGACTTGAGCATCCGTGGATTTTAGTATCCATGGGAGGTCCTGGAACCAATCCCCTATGGAGCCCAAGGGACGACTGTACTGCTTTTCCATACAAAAAGGGAACTGGCTATGATACCCCATCTGTAATCAATTTTGGACCTTTGGATGGTGACCACGGATGGTGGCAAGCTCTTAAACAGGCCTCACCTGGAACTTGGTGGGCTTAGAAAATCCTAAGACAGTAGGAGTTTCTCTGCAGATATAAAAACAACATTTTCTTCCTTTGGGCCAATTCATTCTCATTCAAAAAAAAAAAAATCTGGGAATTGAAAACACAGGAACACACATTTCTTTTCTAATTTATATCACACTGGGGGAAAAAAGGACCAAAATGTTATAACGTAGTTTCATATTTCTCACATTGTCCAGGCGAGCCCAGTATTACTTTATGTCTTTTAAATCCACACTTAACAAAGTAGAGACATTTACATTCGCCAGCCCTCTGCATAGAAGGAGCATGGTTTTTCTTTGGAAGATGCTACCACAACCCAGCCCACCTCCAGGCCTGAAGGTGTAGACAAGGAGAGGGGGAGGGACAAGATAAAAAGAAGAATTTTGCTTCTTTGCTTTTAAATAGAAAGGGGTGATGGAGGCCGTAGACTACCACTACGTGGTAGTGTATATATGTCCATGCCACTCTCTCACTTCGTCCCAGCTTACCCTTCCCCCTCCCCGTGTCCTCAAGTCCATTCTCTACGTCTGCATCTTTATTCCTGTCCTTCCCCTAGGTTCTTCAGAACCTTTTTTTTTTTTTTAGATTCCATATATATGTGTTAGCATACGGTATTTGTTTTTCTCTTTCTGACTTACTTAACTCTGTATGACAGACTCTAGGTCCATCCACCTCACTACAAATAACTCAATTTCGTTTCTTTTTATGGCTGAGTAATATTCCATTGTATATATGTGCCACATCTTCTTTATCCATTCATCTGTCTATGGACACTTAGGTTGCTTCCATGTCCTGGCTGTTGTAAATAGAGCTGCAACGAACATTGTGGTACATGACTCTTTTTGAATTATGGCTTTCTCAGGGTATATGCCCAGTACTGGGATTGCTGGGTCGTATGATAGTTCTGTTTTTCAAAATGCACTTCTATCTTTGGTCACTGTATCCTCCCAATTATACCAAGCCATTTTTTAGAGCTGTGTAACATGAACCCTCCCAAAATCAAAGCTGTATCATACTTCACCCAGAGAATCAATGTACGCTTACACCTTGGTAAAAAAGCTTTCCAAGGTCACAATGAGATGACCAGTTCAGGACTCTAAACGACAATGTACATCATTACTTTGCTCGATTTAACTGGAGTCTATCATATCACAAATCCTCATTTTAGCTGCAAGCCACTGTATTTTCATTCATCATGAACAATCATTTCAAAGACTATCCGTATGTCACAATTTCCATTTTAAAAACACAGCCACGGACAGTTGTTCAAACTTATGGTCTCCGGGTCTGAAACCTGAAAACCAAACTCAGCACATATGAGTCTTAACAATGGGAGGAAAAACAAGCTAAAACCTTTCTCTCCCAAGAATGAACGCTAATGCAAACTATGGGCTCTGGGTGATGATGTGTCAGTGTAGGTTCATCAGCTGTAAGAAATGCACCACACTGGTGGGGAATGTCGATAGTGTGGGAAGCTGTGCATGTGTGCGGACAGGGGACAGAAATCTCTGTACCTTCCCCTTGGTTTGCTGTGAACCTTAAACTACTCCAAAAAAATATAGTCTTAATAAAAAAAAATTCACATGCTTTCTCTTTCATCCATTCATTCAGTAAACATCCTTTGGGTGCCCACCAGGACCACACTATGGCTTTCCTTGGGCCACCAGTATCTACTATGGAACAATCGTACTTAGCTGGAGCCCATATACTCCTATTATCCATAATAGTCACTGTTCTAGTGCCAACTCAGCCAAAGACCAGTTACATCAGACAGGACATATATAATTATTTTTACCATAAGGCAAAAATCTGCAATAAGACTAAAACTATGGGCTGCTTCTATAAGAATAGACCCAATTGTCCACATGCAGGATTAGAGTTGATTCCGGATCATCAAATGTGGTGAATAATGAGGTCCTGATCGTTCTGTGGATAAAGGCAATCATGCCATAACCTCCAAACAACAGTCCATGAACGAATTCACCTTCTTTCACAAGGTATGGTCCTTTTTATCCACACTGTTGACAACAGACTGACAGATGCTCAGAGACCCCAAATCTCAGCAGTGCTACTGTGTGTGAAGCACAGTGAAGTGGTCACCAGGCCGTTCCAACTTGGTCACTGCTCATCCCTCCACAGCCAGACCCACTTCTCCCGCCACATCTGCCTCAGCGCCGCCCACCAGGGACCCTGGCCAGGCTCCCGACAGGGCCCCTCCTGCTGTCCCCCAGACCCATCCATCCTCTCCCCTCTCAAACCCATTTTGCACAAATTGCCAGATTAACATTCGGAAGCTCTGCTGGTGTCCCTGATCTAAAACCTTCCATGACTCCCCTTTGCCTAAACGATAAAGCCCAAACTCCCAACCCTGGGTTATGGCTTGAATTCTCTGTCGCCCCCAAAATATGTTGGAGTCCGAATCCCAGTACCTGGGAATGTGGCCTTATTTGGAGGTAGGGTCTTCTAGGGGTAAGCAAGTTACCATGAGAACATCTGGGTGGGCCTTACCCCTCATAAATAAGGGGAATTTGGACAGAGACATACAGGGAGACGATGACCATCTACAAGCCAAGGGGACAGGCCGGGAACAGACGCCCCTGCACAGCCCTCAGAGGGACCAGCCCTGCGGACAACGAGACTTACTCCTCCCTTCACCCCCTCCTCCAGGCCCTGGCTAACGTCCTCTCTTGGCCTCTGCTGGTATCCTCTCCCATATGCATATATTTTCAACTGGAAGCTACCTTCAAAGCCCTGCTAGGATGTCACCACCTACAAGCAAGTTCTCAGATTCCTCCTGGCTGGAAACAGTTTCCTCCACCTCTAAACATCCTCAGCAGTTTGTGCTTCTCTCATTGCCATTCTCTTGCCTACCTTTTACTTTGTAATTATTTCTGTTTATGTCTCATTTCACCTACTGGACATGAACTGCTGGAGGGCAAGAGAGAGGTCAGGTTCCTTGCTGTGTCCCCATGGGGCCTAGTCCTGGGCCAGACAAAGGCCGTGTCCAAAAATATTTGTTTAATGAAACCAAGGAACCAAGACTCTTCAAATAGTAAGTCTACTTTAACCCTACTGAGCTTTGTGCCAATTCGAAATGGTGTACGCTAATTACGCAGCCTCAGTCCAACACTTCCCGGGGCGAAAATGTGCAATGTGTTTTTCTTACTCCATTATGTTTTATCCAGCGTTCTACATCTGTTAGGTATTTACCATCTCAATGGGTCTTTGGAAAAATCAGAGCAGTAACCTTACTATCAATATAAATGAGTTTCCACACTGTATTTCACCAGGAGTCCTCAGCTATAAAACAACTGTATACAAATGGTGGTGGACACATACAAAGGAATCCTACTCAACAATAAAAAGTAATCAGCTATCGTTCCATAGTACAACACGGATGTACCTTAACATAACCATGCTGAATGAAAAAACCTAACGTGATACTACAGACTGTATGACTCGACATAAATCTCTAGAAAATGCAAACTCATCTGCAGTGATGGAAAACAGATCATCAGTTACCTGAGGAGGGAATGTGTGTGGGCAGCTGGAGGAAAGGATTACAAAGGGGTGTGAGGACATTCTTGGGGGTGATGGAGATGCTCCATATCCTGGTGTGATGTTGGTTTCACAGGTACAGACACATGTTAAATTATACAACTTTCAATATGTACAGTTTATGTAAATTATACCTCCATAAAGCTGTTTTATATATATATATATGTACTTTTTGTATATAATGTACGTATTTTATATATAAACATATTTTGTATATAACATACACCTTATATATATATATTTTTATGCATTCAGGTACTTTAAAATCTCATCAGGGACTTCCCTGGTGGCACAGTGGTTGAGAATCCGCCTGCCAATGCAGGAGACACAGGTTTGAGCCCTGGTCAGGGAAGATCCCTCATGCCGCGGAGCAACTAAGCCCGTGAGCCACAACTACTGAGCCTGCGCTCTAAAGCCCATGAGCCACAACTACTGAGCCCGTGTGCCACAACTACTGAAGCCCGCGCACCTAGAGTTTGTGCTCCCAACAAGAGAAGCCACCGCAATGTGAAGCCTGCGCACCACAACGAAGAGTAGCCCCCGCTCACTGCAACCAGAGAAAAGCCTGCGCGCACAGCAATGAAGACCCAACGCAGCCAAAAATAAATAAATAAATAAAATAAATTAAAAAAGAAAAACAAATCTCATCAGAATTGCAAAAGCAAAGTGCTAGATAGTCTTGACTATATGATTATATATCTCAGTGAAGACAAAACCCAAACCAGCATTAAGTCTTTTTCAGAGTTTCAAAATGAGGATTTAACTCAAGTTTTGTTGTTTTGGGTTTTTTTAATGTATCAGATTACTGTTCAGACACACAACCAATTGTTTTATCTACTGGGAACTCAGGCCTAATATTTATTTTTGTACTTTTGAAGGTATGGACCAATGATTAAGGAAAATAGAACAGAATTTTCCTTTTTATAGCCACCTTGAAATTGCCATTTTGTGTAAAATAACACAAAACATCAAAGATGTAGATGAACATTTTAGACATATGACAAAGAGTGACTCCTCACCGGGATGGTTATTTCCCACTGTCGATTCTGCTAAGGAGGGCTTAGAGGGCGCCTTGCAAATTGGTTCAGGAAACAAGCCATGAATGGTATTTCTGCCTTCCCTCCCTCCTGCACCGTCAGTGAGCAGGGAATCTGGGTTACATCTTGCTAGTTGTTTTCTGCAGTGATGCAACAGAACGACTCCCAGATACCTTGAGAGTGGCCAGAAGATGATGCAACATGTTGGGATGAGATCAGGCACATCGTTTATCACGACGGAGCCAGGGCCCTGACGCTGTACTGTGGTCCTGGAAAGCTGCTGCCCGAGCAGACAGCAGCTGGGGAATCTCCAAGGTGGGCCACCTGATGTATAAACCAGGCCTGAGCACCATCAGGGCCGCGGCCGGCCTAGAGATTCTGTAATGTTCGAAATATCCAGAAAGGCTCGCGATGCCTCCCTGCGCAAGGCCGTCATCCCCCCAGCATGTGAGAGCTCTTGGGGTTGAAACCAACAAGAGCCAGAGAATCACTTTATTGGTGAAAAGATCTCTAGTGAAGGGCTGGATTGTGAAACTCGTCCCCGCCCTGAGCTCTGTTGCAATCACCACCACAGCTTTCGGGCTCCGCTTTCAAGATACACAGAAAAGCTTCAGTTAGCAGAACACAAGTGGCATTTTCACCACCATGGTTTAGGAAAAAAAAAAAAAAATCTAGGTCCTTCTCTCATGATCCTTTAACAGCATCCGGGCTGGGCAGATGCAGGGAAGCAGCTTTAAGCAAGAGGGAAATCTCTAGTACCTCGTAATGGACTGTAAGCAAATCTCAGAAAAGATGATCTAGTAAGCCCACACATTCAGCAGACCCTAACAATCACAACTGTGGCTAAAGATGGGAGAAGTCAGGGAAAAGCTGAGAAGTCTCACGGCAAATTCCCTTTCATCGAAAGATCAGCTTGAGAAGACTTCATCTAAATTACTTGTCTCAAATTTCTTTGAACCAAATGCTCAGCAAAATACACTGTCCTGAAAGGCTGATGCTGCAAAGAATAATTTTTAGGCATATTCCTTAATCTTCTAATATATTTTTAGGAAAAAAAAAAAAAAAAAAGAGCAGCTGGGTCCTGACACACCCAGAAAAGTTTGCTTCCACAGCATTTTCAAACCAGGAATTTGGTTAGTTTGAAACCTCCCTACTTTTTTTCAGCACCCATCACCACTTTAAAACAGGAAGGAGGGCTTCCCTGGTGGCGCAGTGGTTGAGAGTCTGCCTGCCAATGCAGGGGACACGGGTTCGAGCCCTGGTCTGGGAAGATCCCACATGCCGCGGAGCAACTGGGCCCGTGAGCCACAGTTACTGAGCCTACGCGTCTGGAGCCTGTGCTCCGCAGCAAGAGAGGCCGCGATAGTGAGAGGCCCGCGCACCGCGATGAGGAGTGGCTCCAGCTTGCCACAACTAGAGAAAGCCCTCGCACTGAAAAACGAAGACCCAACACAGCCATAAATAAATAAATAAATAAATTTTTTTTAAAAATGACTAAAACAGGAAGGAAAGAAGAAAACTTATTGGTGAGCTTCGTTTTAATCATTTCATTATTTTTTCTCCAGTGTGAACTGCTGTCATACTGAAAACTACTCTGTTCCTCTCTTGGTCCTCGCAGGAAAATCATTCACCAGGCAAAGTCACGCTCATGTCGTTTTATCAAGTGGGTCATTGTTATTTTTAAGGCCAGAAAACTGCTTCATCAAGCACAGAAGCAGTTAATTCTGAGTAGTGAAACAGTCATGTAACCAACAATAAATCAGAACATTTGGGTGACAGTCTGGAAGTAATCTGAACACTGGCGGTCTGTCAGTTTTCGGTTTTAAAAAACAGTATGTAAGACACTGTGTAACTGTCATACACAGTACCTGCCTCATTATTCACACTCAGTAAACATGAGTAACATCTTAATGTTCCCAGAACAAGGAAGAGGAGTTTTTCCAAGAGCAAAGAATTAAAACAGCTGTTCTTGGCTGGATGCAAGATGGCCTGGGCCTCAGCAAAGGCATCCTTGAACACCCAGCTGACCTCGCTCTACGGCCCCGCCATGGACACCCAAACACCTGCAGAACCAGGAACCAAGGTTCCCACGGCAACCAGAGCACTTATTTAAATCGACCGTAACCACTTACGTGCTTTCCCCCAAAGAAACTCTACGACTGGCTCTGCTTCCAAAGCAACCTCTGAGTTTAACTTCACATTGAAAAGTCGATTTCAATCATTTCATTTTCTTAATTATTATCTTAGGTCACTGAATTTATTTCATTCTTAAGCACCTCAGCCGTTCTCTAACTTGGTAGGAAAGTCAAAGCCTTCAAAGAGGAGACCACCCGAGAAGCAACAAATCCAAACAATGAGAACAAGGAGTGTTCGGTAGACATGGCTGGTGAGCGTACCTTACAGCTCTGTCACCTCCCCCGTAATGTAGAGATGAGGAAAACACACCTCAGAGAGGCTGAGTGACTAGCCTAAAGTCACACAGCTCGGCGGTGGTAGAGGTCAGGCCAGAAGCCGCATTTTCTATCTCCTCTTCCAGAACACATTGGCCACACCAGCCAGCCTCGAGGGACTACCTCAGGGGACACCTGCCCCCTGACCTTCCCCCGCCATCTCCCCTTTTCTCGCTGTCTCAGAACTTTAATTCAATGACCAAGTGCCAAAGTGGTGGAATCACAGATCGTTGGAGGAAGATCAGTTAATGGGAATAACAGGAGGTTTCACAAAAACAAACTCTTTTCCTTAAGACCATAACCTCTATGTGAATCCTATTCATTCTTCTCCAAGATAAGAAAGCTAGAAAGTATAGCCCATAAGCATAAAGTTCTTTTTCCAAGACCTCAATCTCTGCCCTACCTAATCTCCTGGCTGAGCTTGTGATGAGAATAAAATAATGAACGTGAAAATGTTCTGAAAACACCAAAGGGCTCTACAAACACAGCATCTTATCTACTGGGACCCTAGGAAAAGGAAAAGAGCAAAAAAAGCAAAAGAGCAAAGCAACTTGAAAGGAAGGTCTGAGGAGCCTAGGGAAGCAGCAAAGGCTGGTAAGGACAGGGACCCGAAGAGGTGGAGGCAGCGGGGCCCGTGAGCAGCTCTAGGTGCCTCTGTGCAGGTGCTGCTTCCCCAGGGCTTGATTTGGGGTCCCTCAGTACCAGGGAGCAAGGCTCGTCACAGCCAACGAATCACAAGATGTTGGCTAAAAAACAGAAGGAAGAAACACTCTCTCAAAGCTATACACACAAGAGGCACATTTTGAATTGAAAGGAATTCTATTTCTGGAGACATAAAAAACGTAGAATTGGCTCTAGAAGATGTTAGCCCTCATTTTTTCCCCCCCAGTCTCAAGTGTTTTTCTCTTTTTAAAGCTTTTCCTGGCTGAGATTGCTCCCTAATAGAAAACGTTTCTTCCAAATGAATGACCATCTGCTCCCCCTAGAATCTAAGGATGAGAGGAGTTTTGGAAACTCGGCACTCAGAACTCACACCTGCTGCAAATTCACAAATTCTCCCTCTGCGTTATCACAGCAGCACAGGCTTCTCTAGTCGGCCTCACCCAGCTCCCCCGCCTGACTGATGAGATTTTTTTTTTTTTTAAGAGCTATTAGGAAAAATTTCACCAAGATTCTACACACCCAAGAAAGGGGGTGGGGGCCGGGCTGGGTGGATGCTGATAAACCCCAGTGAGTTTGCAGTATCAGAGGGAAGTGAATACAGGGGAATAACCCTGCCTTACATTTGGCGTCCTCCGTGTTCTTACCATCGAGGCAGCTGCTCTGCACACTGGACGCCCCCAAATGCCTCAAATACTAACAGCAGTCAGCTAGACCAAGCTGAGTGGGAGGTTTGGAACTATCTGGAATTACGGCCATGAGGCATGAATGATGCATGAAAGGAACAATGCCTAGTCCAGGAAGAAGAAAGACAGTGCTGTTTTCCACCAGCGGTGCACCCAAGCATGGCCAGCCCACGTGGAGGGGGGCTCTAAGGGAGCTCAGGCCCTCACCTCCCCCTCCCATCGCACCAGGGCTGTCAGTGCCACAGCATCACACATGGTCACTCGCACACGTGCGTGCGCACGCGCACACACACGCCCCCCTCGGGCCGCTCATCACAGGGTGTGCCTTTAGACAGCAAGGGGGTGCAGGGGTGTGGGGTGGGAAGAGCCTAAGGCTTAGAAATAACAGACCTGGATTTGGGTCCAGGCTCTGCTACTTCCTGACTACATGCCCTCCTGTAAAATGGGGATAATGCCCTGGGGTTGCTGTAAAGATGGAAGATAATGAAAATAAAGGGACTCATCACGTTATAAGGATGTGCTCTGGGGAGAGATTCTCACCAAGTCAGCCCTGGACACTGTATCAATCCTCCCAAGAATGTCAACCTGCCCAATTCCCACCCCACAGAAAGAATTCTAAGTCGCCCACATCCCCATGTCTCCCAAAACGTGTCCCTAAAACCAGCCCACGACCAAGACAGACCATCTCCATGCTCAGGTGCCGCTGCGGAGACCCCAGACTCAGGTGTGGATCCCCAGGGACCATCCCAAGTGCTACGTGGTGGGTGTGTGTGGGGGGCAGTGTGACAGTAACAGTCTACCAAATGGGCGGAACTGCCAGAGGTGTTTTGTTTTTTTTTTACAATGAATCAGAAAAACTCTTCAATGCAATGAAATTTTAAAAGATTTATGCCTTTCTTAACATGGAAGTGTAAAGTGAAACAATGATCTCAGAGGGAGAAAAAATCCTTAGACCCATCTTAAGAATTAGGAGTAAATGGTAAATCACGACCCAACTTTATGCTACTTTAGAGTCTACAGCAGCTGCCCTTCCTCCTCAGCGGATAATTATCACCAGATAATTCCCCTTATCTCCTCTTCAGGTCCGATCAGCCACACTTAGGAATTAGCTGAGGGAAGACAAAGCGGTGTCTGTTGACACAATCCTGTGCCTTGGGGATCCAGACCGCTCCTCACATCTAGTGCGCAAGAGACACAGACCGACAGAGAGAGCCCTAATTTTTAATTCCTAGTGACAGAAAAGTCTTCGTAAGAATTAAGAATTCTCTGCACACAAGAATGGTATCACTACCTCACAAGCATCAGGACACGAGCTTTGAATGGTTTTTCCGGAAGCATACTTTTTTTTTTTTTTTTAAGATTTATTGATTGATTGATTGCTATGTTGGGTCTTCGTTTCTGTGCTAAGGGTTTCTCTAGTTGCGGCAAGCGGGGGCCACTGTTCATCGCGATGCACGGGCCTCTCACTATCATGGCCTCTCTTGTTGCGGAGCACAGGCTCCAGACGTGCAGGCTCAGTAGTTGTGGCTCACGGGCCTAGTTGCTCCGCGGCATGTGGGATCTTCCCAGACCAGGTCTCGAACCCGTGTCCCCTGCATTGGCAGGCAGATTCTCAACCACTGCACCACCAGGGAAGCCCCGGAAGCATACTTTTAACTCCATCCCCCGGTTCCAAGTTTCAAGGTGGTGGCTCAGCCGGGGGGCACAGGTGTGGCTTCCCCAATGCCTCAAGCTCCACCACTCCAGCCTCCCTAATAGCATCCTTTAAACAACCAGCCTAACAACCCAAACAAAGAAAGCAAATCGGCCAGTGTTTTCATAAAATAAGAAACTGCACAGCATGGTGGACGGTGTGAAAAATGATGTGGTCCACTGCATCCTCCCAAATGACCCCCGGAAAAGAGAGTAAAGCACACGGGAGAGTAAAGCACATGCTTGCACACAGACCAATGGTGCTCACTTCACTTTTATATGGGAATTGCCTTCCATGAAAGAAGGTGGAAATGTTCCTAGTAGTTGAGTAGTGTGCTAGCGACAGAAGGCACACACTCAAACACACACACATACACACTCTCTCTCTCTCTCTGTGTCTGTCTGTCTGTCTCTCTCTATTGTTACAGGGACAGAGGTCGGTCCACAAAGCCCAGGTTTGGAGGCAGCTCAGCCACTCACCTGTCATGCGACCACAGGAAAGTCAGGGAACTTCTTGCCTTGTTTATTCATTGGTAAAATGCGGACAGTGGTATTCATCTTGAAGGGATGTTGCAAGAATTAAACTAACATATGGAATGAACAGCCCTAACGCAGTGCCTGACACACAGAAGGTTCTTTACGGCTTCAGGAAAGTGATTACTCAAAATGTCCACAAATCACACAGAAACCCTCTCTGCTCCCAGTTTCATATGACGACACCCAAATTCACAGTCTGGAATCTAAGTCTCTCCATATATGCAAACAGAGCATCGTCTAAACCTTCTGGAAGCATACCCGTGCTAGGTCCCCACAGCCCATGGCGGCGGAGCGCCCAACGCCTCGCCAGGCTCAGAAGTTCTCCTCTTGTTGCAGGACTTCCCCATTGAACCCCTCGTTTCCCTGCCGATTTCCCCTCAGTCTCAGAGCATATTCAGTCTCTCCCTTTGGCTTTTTCACTTCTGTCCTAAAACATGCCGAGTTTTCTAATTCTTCACCTGCTCAACTCCCTTTTTCCACCAAAACCTTTGCAACACATTTGATTCCTAGTAAAGGGGTTTCCTCACGACCCACGCCCTGAATCTCACACAAGTTACAAGGCCTATACTCCCCGCTGACCTGAAATTGTCTCCTTCTGCATGAGCAAATCTTCCTGCTGCCTAAAAGCCCTGGCCTTTCTGGACCCCTCAGCCTTCTGGGCTTCTCCCCCCGGGGTCTCTAAGATGGAGCTCCCTCCTCTGAAGTCTTGGCTTTGCTCTCTCTCCTCTCCTGGCTTCTCTTCCTCCGTTCCCTCCACCGCCCCTAACAACTCAGCTCTGCTCCGACTCTGTGAAGTCCTCACGGGCTCCTACCTGCTCCTCCCAGACACTCGACTGTCACCAGCGGCTAAACTTCACTCCTCACTCAAGCATCTTGCCAGCCTCCAGGCCTGCACGTCCCACACCCGGAAAGGATCCCTCAGTAACTCCAGGCTGAGTTTCCCAAGAGCCTTCACTTCCACAGGTCTCAGGTTCTAAGGATCAAATAATGAAAACCTGACAACACCTGTGAATTGAGAGGAGTTACTCAGGCTCCTGGACTCATCAGAAACACCTGGGAAATTCCGTGTTAAATGCCCGTTCCAGCCAGAGACACAGGCAGTATGACAGCCCTGCGCCCTCTGACAGGTTACACAACTCAATGTGACAGACAGCAATTCAATTTCGACCTCATGCTCTGCGTAGAGCAAGTGGGGAATCTCTTCTAAGTTTCTGTTTGTTTTGTTGGGGGGGGGTTGTTTGTTTGTTTTTGCTTAACAGGAATTATCCCTTCCCCGATTCAGTTCTCATCCCAGCCCATGTGCAATGATCCAGGGACCACTACCACCTCATAGGCCTGAAGGCTCATCTACGGCCTTCTGGAATAAGGTTTCCTGCAGCACAAGTTCCAGTCTGTCCCTCTGCTTTGCCAAAGACAGATCCGCCTACTGGCTATTCTTTGCTGTAAAGACAACTGTGCTCTAAGACAAACAGTTTATTCTTAGGGGAAAACAATTAATTTCAACCATCACATGCGTTCCCCAACAGCCATTGATTCACATGGCAGATTCCTCCTCTGGCAGATATCAGCTCATCCTCTGATATCTGGCTTCCACAAAGACACAAAGACTTGCCAGATGACAACTGAATGAACGTGATGTATGTAACAAAATCTGTACTCTGTCAACGTGATGTATGTAACAAAATCTGTACTCTGTTGCTTCGCTTACTCTTTTTTTTTTTTTTTTTTTAAGACAGTGAAACCTTTATAAGGAAAAAGATTAATTCTTCCCCTGGTCTTTAAGGACCATTCTCTCCTGACAACCACTTAGCTGAATCCCCCAAATCTAACTTGAAAAAACAACAAATCGCACACTTTCAAGCAAGTTGTTCCTGGGGACTTCAGAAATCTACAACACCTACAACTGAAGAGGTCAGTTTTATGGGGACATTTGGACAAAACTCGCCTGTTCTAGAACACTGGCTAGAGCAAACCTCTCAGCTAATACTACATGTAAGTTTTTAGCAGTATACATTTTGGAATCTTCTCTGTGCCCCAGAACACACAATATGGATCTAATTAGGTCCAGCTGCCTTATGTTACTAATAAAATTGAAAGAAAAAGAGAGAGAGAAGTGGGGGTCGGTGGCTTTGTTCGTCCCCTCCTATGCCCGGCGATCGCCAGGCGGGCGCATCCTCAACGCTGACTCCAGGCAACACACGCTCCTTAAATACCCCAGCGAGCCTGGTACCCTGCTCAGCGCTCAAACTTTTCAGCTGCTGAGTTTTCACCCGCTGGAAGAGATTTACTGAGCGGCTGGAGCCCAGCGCTCTGACCCCACCCCCGCGGCCCGGGTCCCGGCGCGCCCCGCCCGCCCCTCGGCTCCCGGGACTTACACGAGCGCGGACGGACAGGGCATCTGGTTCCAGGCACAGTTGTACTGAGCCTGAATAAAACTCTCACTTCCTTCCAGCACCGAGCAGCTCACGTTCTTGTTCACGATGTAGGCGCACCAGTTCCTGGGGTGGAGAGAGAGGGAGAAGGGCACGGTATAAACCGGGAGAACAATGAGGCTGGGGGAGAGGGGACAAGCCGACCCGGCGGCTGACCGCGCGAGGGTCGGGGAGCCCGTCGTCCCCGCGGAGGCGGGAGCTCGACCAGCAGACGTTCGGACGGTGCGCGGGTGCGCCTTTGGAGAGAGTGTACCTTTATCCCACAAAAGACAGACGGGAAGAGCCCCCACGGTCCCAGGGGCCCCAGTAATTCCCGGGGGGAGTTTCCTGATCGCCCTGCTCTGCGGGACACTCCCTGCGCCCCACGGCCCCGGAGGCAGCACTGCTGGAGGCGAGGGCGAGGTCGCCCGGGACGCCCCGCGCCGGCCACGGAGCGCGCGGCCACCGCGGAAGAGGCGCCGCCCCGGCAGCCCGAGGGGAACCCCGGCTGCGGCTCCTCGCCTCGGCAGGGCAGCTTCGGGGCCGGCGGCCGGTCGGGGAAGGGCAGGCGGGGGCCCACGGCTCTGGGCCGTCCTGGGGCAAGGAGAGGCCGCGCACTTACTTGTTCCTGGCGCTGGGCCGCGCGGGGTGCCTGGGCTGAGGGCCGGCGTGGCACAGCCCTGCGCCGCCCAGGGCCAGCAGCGCCAGCGCCCAGAGCCAGGGCGCGCGGGGCCGGGGTCGTGTCCGCTGCCACATTCTGTGCGCGGCGGGCGCGACCCGCCGGCCGGATCCGGAGCGCGGGTCGGGCGAGCGCCGGGAGGCTGCGGGCTGCCCGGGCGCGGCCGAAGGCAGGAGGCTCGGGCGCTGCGCGGCGCCCCCACCCGCGCTCCGCGGCCGCCCCCTGCGGCTTCTCGCTCCCACTTCTCCTTTTCCGCCCCGTTCGCCCGCGCTTCTCCCCCTCAGTGACGCACAGGTCCCCCCGGGTGCCGCCCTCTTTATTTCACTTCCCTCTCCGGAACGTGACTCTCGCTCAACCACGTCTGTCTCCAGTCCTCTTGCTTCTCGGCAGGGGGTTGGGGGGGTGAAAGGGCTGTAGGGTTTGGGAGAAGGGTCTCTGTTACAGAATTTCCAATTACTCATTCCTTTGGTCTCATCCCAGGAGCGGGGCAACTCCGCCTCCCACCTTCCAGCAGGCGCGCCCGGCCCCTCGGGAAGGGCCGCCGTCAGCGAGTCTGGCAGTCCACACGTCGGGCCTGGGTGCCGGCTTCCCAGGGCGAAGGAGGAGCATCTTTATCAGTCCTTTATCAGACTCGGATTTCCTCCTCTGGCAAGACGCGGCCATTCCTCCACATTTGAACTTGAGAGTTTAGGGGAAATGAACGCGGGTTCCCTTCTCTTTCTTTCCCTTACGCATCCATTAAATAGTTTCTAAGTCAACGTGCGGGGCAGCAGGGGACACTGGAAGCGACAGCCCCACAACTTCCCAGCAGATTCTGAAGCACAGCATCAGGCTCTAGTATACAGATCATCTCGCAGCCTCTGCTTCTGATGTCCTATTCTGAACTTTCTTTTTCTATCAATATTAAAGACATTTACTCCACAACAATCGCCTTTGCTTCTAAACAGTTCAGACACTGCTAGACATTTGTCTTTTCACTTGCTTGCATATTTTCTGCCTATTTTTTTTGGCAGTTTTCAATCCTGTTATTTAATATGATTATATAATGAGCCATAATTATAATTTACCATAGATCTTAAATTTTCCTTTAAAAATATTACTTAATGGCTGTATAATATTCCATTTTATTTCTGCCTATGTTTGAGTTACACTAATCTCCACCAATTTCTTTTGGGGATGAAGCAACTCTGCAGAAGAATGTTACATAAAATCCCCACCGGAGTGTTGTGTTCTTGGGGTGAGGAGAGAACTATATATTGATATTTGAGTTAACTTGCTGCATCTAATGAACCGGAGTGGGGTTATTTGTAGACTGCATAGATTAACTGCAATATCTGTGAGTTGACAGGACACTGTTGGCTGTGAATTGTGATGTGGACCATAACACTTTGCTATGTTCCCTACTGTAACTAAATGAAACTAGTGGTCCATTTTATTTGATATGCTTTGATGATGTTGTAGGGCCTTTTGATTTGCAAATAGAAGAAAATTCCCTAAGTAGAAACTTCACAAGAGCCAAGCAGAAAAATATACCATGTAAGGACATAGTCTGTCCATGAACTCTCTAAATGGAAGATCATGCAAATAATGGACTGATGTCATCCCAGCCTTCGAAAGAGCCACTCTGAGGGGGAAGTAACAGAAAGGGATAAAAAGCTGTCTTGCATAACCCAATCTCTATCTTTCTGTGTGGCTTCCCTATCCTTCCCATCCTAACACCATTTTTGTTCAGGAAGTGTCATAGGGAAGAAGCAGAGCACAGAAATGAAGGAGAGGGACAGAAGGGAAAAAAATGGAGGAAACACACAAGTTGTGTATGTCTACAGCTGACAGCTAACAAACCACAACTTCTCTTAAATACTGGTAATTCTCAAACTTGAGAGTGAGTCAGACTGATCGAATCACATCTAGTTTTTTCATTGACTCTAAGTTATACCGGGAAGCTGTCTTCCAGTCCAAGAGTTGGAGGACCAACTTTTTATTGAGATGACCACGACACCAAATTTAATCAGCTATAAATGGCATTTATCAGTAAATAAATGTTATTGTGAGCATCTGTTACATGCGAGGCACCTTGCAAAAATAGTAAGTCATGGGTGAGTGAACACGGATGGGGGCTCTGTGTTTACAGAGCTCCCAGGCCTTCCTGTGCAACGAACCGTGTGACGTTTCTGATGTGCAGTCAGATAAGTTAGACAATATTTGTCCCATGCGTCTCTCTAGACACATCTCCACGGGTACCCACTGTGGGGCTGCTCTGGGAAGATGGAAGACTTGAGGCCAAGATCTCAAAAGACCCTTTTCTTTTTCTCTTCTCTAGCCAGAGGAAGGGACCCTTCAGACTCAGGAAACAGAGAGCCTTCCAGAAGAAGCAAAGCAAGAGAGGCTTCCTGAGGAGAGAGTGGAAGCACCTCAAGAAACAGTCTAACTGGGCAGATCATCTGGTCCCAGTCATAAGCAATAAAGTGGAAATGATTGGCAGAATGCTGCAAGTGTGAATTCTTTATAAGCCACCAACTTCCTCAAATAAGCACTTGAAAGCTGTCAGTTTCCTGTAACAATCCAAAGTAATTTCTTTCTCTTTTGAAACAAACATGCCCATAGTGATTTATATTCTTGATTGTGTCACCAACTTACTGAACCGAACTTGGGTCTGCTCACCCAATGAGCAGCAAAGCCAATCTACTGATACTGGGTTGTGGTGAAGGAAAGTACAGCATTTATTGCAGGGCACCAAGCAAGGAAAACAGGCAGCTCATGCTCAAAAGATCTGAACTCCCCTTTGGCTTTCAGGGAAGGGTTTTAAAGGCAACATCTGGGGTGAGGGTCGCGGGATGTGTGATCAGCTCGTGGACTTTCTTTTGATTGGTTGGTGGGGAGGTAACAGAGTGCTGTGGCAGGAACCTTAAGCATCAGTCTTCTGGTTCCACGGGCTTATGGTCAGCATCCTCCACCTGGGTTGGGGGGGGCGTGTTTTAGTTCCTGCAGAACAACTCAAAAATATGTGTCAAATTGTTGTGTACATCCCTTGAGGAGGAACTAGGACTCTGTTTTATCGCTCAACTATTGTTTAGGCTACCATTACTTTTCTTGCTTGACTGCTTTTCCTTTGTTTCTGAATTCCCTCACTTCTCTAATTAGTAACTGCTTGAGTCTGCTCTTTGGAACGCAGGCAAGGCCTGAGAGACTAAAGCCTTTTTCTCTACAAAGAAGAAACAGGGAACACAGAGGGGCTTTTGTACCCAGGGAGGAACCACAGGGTCCTGCTAGGTTTCAATCTCCACTTTTCTTGATATGCCTCAGTCCTGAGGGAAACAGGGGCTGGACAAGAAAGGGAATAAGGTTTTGTTTATTTATTTATTTTTGGCTGCACGCGGGCTTTCTCTAGTTGCAGCGAGTGGGGGCTACTCTTCATTGCGATGTGCAGGTTTCTCATTGCAGTGGCTTCTCTTGTTGCGGAGCACGGGCTATAGGCACGTGGGCTGCAGTAGTTGTGGCACACGGGCTCAGTAGTTGTGGTTCGCAGACTCTAGAGCGCAGGCTCAGTAGTTGTGGTGCATGGGCATAGTTGCTCCGTGGCATGTGGGATCCTCCCGGACCAGAGCTCGAACCTGTGTCTCCTGCATTGACAGGTGGATTCCTAACCACTGCACCACCAGGGAAGTCCCAAGAAAGGGAATAAGGTTTTGGATAGAGAGGATAATCATAAACTCAGTAGGAGAACTCGGATTTAGGGGGACTCAGTCCCATTAACTAAAGCAAAAATGCAAAATAGAACTATTTCATAAAATCCATTCCTTCACTATGGGTCATGATAAAAGAGCTCATCAGGCTCTGTACTTGGGGGGTACTTCTCGTGAAGCAGTGAGCCTGCTTGACCCCTACCACACCCAGACTCCCTTCAGTTGCCTGGAGGAGGAGAGTGGGAGATCATTACAGAGGTGGCAGGGGGGTTCATTGCCTCCACCCCACCACCAGTCATCTGGGCAGAAGACATTTGATCAAGATGAACTGATCTGTATCTAGGATGTGGTCAAGAGTCATACGACTTAGCCTGGGTGTCCCAACCTACTCATTCCTCATCTTTTGTTTTCTAGAACTCAAAAAAATGTCTCCCCTGATTTCTAGCTGTAATTTTAGGTGTCTTAACTTCTTCGTGCTGTTTACTAATGATGAAAAACGAAAGTCCTTGAAGATTAGACATCTTGCAAAAATTTTGATTGCAAAGCATTTCTAACATAATACACCCTAAGAAAATGTCTTGCACATTCTTAAGTTAGTGATAAGATGCCCTTCATCTTTGTTTGTTTGTTTTTGTTTTTTTAAGTGCGGTTGGGTAGGGAAGGAGAGACAGAAATGTCTCCAGGGAAAATGAACGGGCTGCACCACGTAGCTTGGTCTCTGCTTTGGAATGCCAAGATTTGGTTGATACAATTTTGTGTAGCTCCATTCGCCATAGGCACAGCATTTGACAAGGCACCTTTGGAAGGAAGTCAGTGAGTCCCCAGACTTCAAAATTTACAAACAAGAGCTACTTTCCCATCTTGTCAAAGGCTTTGCTCAGATAGACCCAAACTGAACAAAGAACAGTTGTTCTCTTCATTTTTTCCTAACTATATATTTGCAAATATCCCATCAGCTATACAGAGCTAAAGATTCAAAATCTCTTTATCCTCTGAACCCAAGACTGATCTTATTTATCAATTGATTGATTTGATAGCATTGTGAAGGATTATGGCCATTACGTTAATCATCTTTCTTGAGAGATGCCAGGAGCATACCTCCCTTTATTGGTCAGGGGTGTGTGCCTTAATACATGCTAAACTATTACCTGAGAACTTCAAAACTGCGAAAAGTTGAAATTATGCCTGAAATCACACATGAAAAAAAATGTTTAGGAGCTCATGCAATGGACTTAGCATACTGTTCAAAACTGGGTACCCTCACCTCCTGAGCAGAACGACGGGGACAAATCAAAAGCCTCCCAATCCTCCATTTCCTCCTCTGGAAAGGGGATGCCTCATGTAGCTGTTGGGAGGGTGCCTTGTGTTACCACATGTACACTGCTTAGCACAGTGCCTGGCACAGGGTAAGTGGAGGATAAAATTTCACAACTGTTATTGTTACCACTTTGGTACTGCAACAAATTTGCAGTCAGGTCCAGGAGCTTTGTCATCTTTTTGTTGTGTCCACTGATGTGGGAAGCTGACCGTCTACTGCAGTTCTTCTTTCCAAATAAGAAATATATATCAAGAGGGCACGTGTACAACTCAATCAGAATGACTCTAAGTGTGATCGTCGGGAACAGAACACTGGGTTCTTGACTTCTACCTCGGTTTTCTTTCTACTGCTCTCCAAGAGAAAACGTATAGCTCAGCTGATTGTTTAGATTTCATCCTTTACTTTGCAAAGGAATTTATTTTAGGACAATTCAATGAAATCTTTGGGAGGATTAATAACTCTACAAAAATAAACTCAGATCATCAGGCAATTCGATAATAAGTTTCTTCTTCCTCAAAAAGATGAAATTAGTAACTAATTCCATATCCTTTAATTTTTTTCAGATGTTGCTTAGATCTAAAAATGCTTCCTATAGCTAACTGTGGGCCATATACTGCATTTGAGAATTCAGTGCTGTCACACTGATGATGTGGTTTTGAACACATTTTTTTCTTCATAAGAAATATGACAAAAATAGGCTCTTAGAATTTTGTTTGTTTCCAAGAGAATTATAATAGCTTAGGCAATAATGCTTTCATATATATGAGTCACATCAAACTATGTTGTATAGTTCATCATTTATTTATGGAATGAGAGTCAATTGTTCTGGAAACAACAGAGTATTTTAAATAGGCAGAATGTGTTTGATGATTGTAAAATAAATTGTTAAATTTTAGGACAATCTTGGTCCATACTCATTAGAATAGTATTCATGAGCAAATGAACTCTTTCTAGTATTTCAGGTTGTGCAGTTCTAAACCATGTTTCAAGTATTTAAGTATAGTCAGCTCTCATTACTTGGTGTCGTATGTTCTATTAAGTTGCTGCAAACACTGAATTCGTGAATACTGAACACTTGCTTGCAGAGGAAATACAGGAGTAAGAAGCCTCTGGTCAAAAATGTTTTTGTCAACCAATCAATACATAACCTTCTTTTCTGTGTGTTTCTATTTAAAGACACCTTGTTTGATATTTATTATTGATTCATTAACAGTGAACTCACAGCCAACCCCACTGTAACTTGTGCCTGAACAAAGCTTACCTCAAACACATGTTTTCTCCATAAGGCACATCACAAGCTTCTTGAGCTAAGGAACACAAGACAGGGCTTCATCACTGCGCTTGGGGGCCATTTTAAACAACGAAATCACCAACAAAAAGCACAAAAATGCAAAAAGCATAGAATTCAATTTTCCATGAAAAGGACACTTCTTTACAGTATGAGACCTAAAACAAGAAGGCAGAGCACTGCCTTGCTGGACCTCAGCTGGAAATGTGCACAGTTGGGCAAGTCAACTTTTTTGCCACTCTGCTCAGGTTCACCAATGGCCACAAAAGTGCTGCAAGTATTGCTTTTGTAGTTAAAAATAAATTCCGTGAAGAGGCAACTTCACAAAATATAGAATCTGTGAATAATAAAGATAGACTGTATTTCAACTTAAGTCTGGGAACAGTAAGAAAATATTACATCTGGGGGGAAAAGGCAAAGTTCTTGGAATTTTGTGGCCATCAAAAGATTTGTTTCATCAGTAAGCATATTGAGGAAGTTCTGCATATGGAACACTGCCAGGCAATATGTGAGCCAGAGAAAAAGAGATTTAGTTCTTTATCATCTTAATTGGCTGGAAAGCAAAACACACATGTATGAAATGACCTAACACGTACAAAGTTACATTCAGTAAATAAAATATTGCATAGTAAAAGCAGTGTACCTAGGTTATGATAAAGAAACAGAGCTTGAGGCAATCAGAAAAGTTCAGTATTAATTAGGAAAGACCATAGAGAAGTGTGGGTTTGAGTTGAGTGTTTCATTTTTTGTTTTGTTTTGCTTTGCTTTAAATCAGCTATAATATCAAAACCGAATGTGATTTGCAAGAGAGGAAGGAGCAATTAATGTGACCTTGTACACTGTATGTGTTTAATAAATAAAGACAGGGGCCAGCTTGTAGATTAGCTAAGCCAAAGTGTGTGGCCTTAGAAGTAGCCAGGAGGTTGCAGCAACATGAATGGACCTAGAAAGTATCAAACTAAGTGAAGTCAGTCAGACAGAGAAAGACAAATATGATATCACTTATATGTGGAATGTAAAAAAAAAAAAAAAGATACAAATGAATTTACTTACAAAACAGAAACAGACTCACAGAGATAGAAAACAAACTTATGGTTACCAAAGGGGAAAGGGAGGAGAGGGATAAACTGGGAATTTGGGATTAACAGATACACACTACTATACATAAAACAGATGAACAAGGACCTACTGTAGAGCACAGGGAACTATATTCAATATCTTATAATAACCTCTAATGGAGAAGAAACTGAAAAAGAATATATATATATTTTATTTATATATATGTATAACTAAATCACTTTGCTGTACACTTGAAACATTGTAAATCAACTATATTTCAATTTAAACAATTTAATTAAGTTAAAAAAAAAAAAGTAGCCAGGAGATAGGTGAAGTGGGGAGGCCAGTTGGGATTGAGGGGTAATGAACACGAGGAAAGGGTGAGGACGTGTCACTGTTAAAAAGTACAACATAGGCTGGTGGAAAAAACAAACAAACCTCTAGTTCTTTTTTCCCCTCATCTAAAGAGAGGTAGGGTGACCAGATGTCCTGATTTGCCAGAGCCAGTCCCAGGTTACTCCTGTCATGGATCAGTTGACACTGTTAATTATCCTTAGTGTCTCCTTTCATCTTCAAAAGTGCCTGGGTTTGGACAATAAATTATATGGTCACTCTAAGGACCTAAAATGAACTGAAAATCACAACTCTGTTTAACACCAACATAGTGTTTATAAAAGCTGAATAAAACATTAGTAAAGATCAATGCAAATAACAAAATCGGAAAATAGGAATGAATTGGACTGCTGTAAGTCATAACTTTACTCAGGGCAAGTGCTTCTGTTCTGTTATTGCCTCATGCATTTTATTTATTTATTTATTATAAATTTATTTATTAATTTATTTTTTGGCTTTGTTGGGTCTTCGTTGCTGTGCATGGGCTTTCTCTAGTTGCGGCGAGCAGGGGCTACTCTTCGTGGCGGTGTGCGGGCTTCTCCTTGCGGTGGCTTCTCTTTGTTGCGGTGCACAGGCTCTAGGCACGCGGGCTTCAGTAGTTGTGGCTCGTGGGCTCTAGAGTGCAGGCTCAGTAGTTGTGGCGCATGGGCTTAGTTGCTCCGCGGCACGTGGGATCTTCCTGGGCCAGGGCTCGAACCTGTGTCCCCTGCATTGGCAGGCGGAATCTTAACCACTGCGCCACCAGGGAAGTCCCTGCCTCATGCATTTTGGTGACGTATTATATTTTAGAAAGTTGATTAGGCACTGGAGACTTGGTTTGTTTAGTTGGTTGTTGATGAAGCTGGTTATTTGCATGAACTTTCCTTGGCTCTGTCTTCTCACACGTAATCACTTTAAAACTCATCCGCAAGAGCTACGGAAGAAGAACACAGTGCCGTGGCTACATTCTGCTTAAATGCTCCAGCCCGGCCACAGCTCCTTTAAATAGTGCAGAGCAGGGAAGACCCTACTCAAGGGCAGCTCACAATCTAAACCCACTGACATCTTTGAACACTTATTGGTTGAAGAGACTAAAACAACATAAATAATCAGCCATGAGCAGATAAAAGTTGCTAATGTCTTTTGACTAACGGTAACTACAATGTGAGACCAGAGTTTCACATTCAGAGAATGTTGAGGGGTCAAGGAAGAAACTGCCTTCGTTTTTTACTGCGTTCTCACATGTTTTCCCCCATCTTTTAAAAATATAAAAACAAAATACGGGACTTCCCTGCTGGTCCAGTGGTTAAGACTCCGCGCTCCCAATACAGGGAGCCTGGGCTCGATCCCTGGTCGGGGAACTAGATCCGGCATGCCGCAAATAAAGATCCCACACTCTGCTGCAAGATCGTGCATGCAGCAACAAAGACCCCGCATGCCGCAACTAAGAGCCGGCACAGCCAAACCAACAAACAAATAATAACATCTAATTTTTTTAAAAAACTTTATTTCCTGAGTATTCTGAGATTATGCTTTCCAAAGTGCTGTTTGGGGGCAAAGTGGTGCCAGGGTTCCTGGGAGAAATAGGAAGGACATTAGAAAACAGGCACCAGAATTCAGTTCCTATGTTTTTCAACCCTGAAAGAATCTTCACTTTCCTGCTGGGGATTCCAATTTCATAAAGGTTTTTAAAAAATAAATATTTGTGGACTGTGGTTTTCTAATGTAAATTTTATCAAAGGATAGCATTCTTGCCAACAAGTGCATAAAATGTGATCAGCTCACTGAATTTTTCACAAAGTGAAGGCAGCCACGTAAGCAGCACCCAGATCCTGAAGCAAAACATGCCCTCAGGGCCCCTCACAGTCCTTGCAAGCATTAACCCTTCCTTCCCCAAAGTCACATCAATTCTGACCTCCAACACCATCACTTGAAGATTTGTTGAAGAAAAACTATTGATTTGTCTTATTTTGTCCATAATAACTGGCCCAGTGCCTGGCACATAATACTTGTTTAATAACTTGTTTAATACTTGTTGAATGAATGAAAGAAAGCAAACAGTTGTCTAACTTTTATAAGACAGTGGATCACATTAACATACATAATATACTAGGGGGAAAGGGGCATTACATTGGGTGAGAACTGGGATCTGGGGATGCTAACTTGGATAAAAGTTGAAAACTCAAACTTCGAACAGAAGAGTACATTTCAGTTTTATCTTTTAACAAATATAAACAATTTGAATAAATCTAATCCTCTGCAATTTTCCTTGGGCTTTAATCAACTCCGCTCACATCACATCCACTGTAACTTGTGAGGCCAACCTCCGGAGAGCTTGTTTCTCTTTCTCACTTGTAAATGGACCCATGCAGCCAAGAAATGACTATTTTCAGCCCTTCTCCACCCCACTCTGAGGCCTGGTCAGTCAGAAAACAAAATTAGAGTCACCCTCTTCCTCGGCCAAAGCATGTGATCTCTGGCCAGAGCCCTTCCCGCCCTAATGAATGAGGTAATGAGGGGCCAAATAAGGTTTCATATGTATGTCGCCTCAGAATTACAGTTTATCTTCACTGTGCTTTTAAAAAGCTGGAATTAAGAACCTAGCGCTGCCAAATCACAGCTTAGAGAGATCTGTCAACTCTAGAGATAACAAATAAAAGGAAAATCCATTTCAAGCTTTGAACTGCTGCTCCTAAATGATTCCCAGGGAAACACAAATAAATGATGTCTTCAGAGGACAGATTCATTATGAAAAACCTCATTAAGTTGGGGTTTTAAATATTTCTTTAAGATACTTCCAACCTTTAAAGGAAGCAAGTCTGGAAATGGAAACTATTTTGCTCAGAGGATGAAACCCTCCAATTTACACCACCCCCCCGCCCCCGAGATATGTTATGCTTTATCATAGATGAACCTTCAAAGGCAAGGTGCAGAGATAAAGGCCAGACTGGAGAAACACACAAATCCACCAAATCCATTTAGTCTACATTAAAACTAGCCTTCTAAAACAGGAGTGTTCGATCCAGAAACAAATCTAATTTGCCTGAGGAGGAAGAGCAGGTCTTTTCCCTTTTTTACTTTTTTTCTAGTTATGTTTGATTGGAGGCCCGTAAGCAAGTATAATCTTTGCATAAACTGTTCTCTGTGTGGAATTTTCTCCACGCCTAGAGAACTTCAACTTCACCTATGAGACCTTGGCAGTCATTCGTTCTCTGAAGCTTTCCAGGTGCCTCCAAGCCCTCTCACATGTTGCAACACATAACTGATAAAGAATTGATAGAGGAATTGATTTAACAAATGAACAAATCAACAAGAAAAAGAATCCAGGGACTTCCCTGGTGGCGCAATGGTTGAGAATCCGCCAGCAACTGCAGGGGACACAGGTTCGAGCCCTGGTCCGGGAAGATCCCACGTGCTGTGGAGCAACTAAGCCCGTGCGCCACAACTACTGAGCTTGCGCTCTAGAGCCTGGAAGCGACAACTACTGAAGCCCATGCGCCTAGAGCCCGAGCTTCGCAACAAGAGAAGCCACCGCAATGAGAAGCCCACGCACCACAAGGAAGAGTAGCCCCCGCTCACCGTAACTAGAGAAAGTCCGCGCGCAGCAATGAAGACCCAACAACAAAGACCCAATGCAGCCAAAAATAAATAAATTAATTAATTAATAATAAAAAAAAAGTTCCCTCTGAGGAAGTGACATTAAAAAAAAAAAAAGAAAAAGAATCCAATAGAAAAATGGGCAATCTGCCCTTCACAGAAGAGGAAACGCAAACGGCCAATGAAAAATATGTTCAGCCTCATTAATAATCATGGATGTGCAGAGTAATACCTAATTAATTAATTAATATCTAATGCAAATAGATACCACTATGTACTACCAGATTAAAATTTAAAAGCCTGACAATACCAAGTGCTAGTGTGAATGCGGAGAGAAACTCTCCCTCACTGCTAATGGGAGTGTAAACTGGTACAGCTGCTTTGGAAAACAGTTCTGGCGCTTCCCTTGTGGCGCAGTGGTTAAGAATCCTCCTGCCAATGCAGCGGACACGGGTTTGAGCCCTGGTCCGGGAAGATGCCACATGCTGCGGAGCAACTAAGCCCGTGCGCCACAACTACTGAGCCTGCTCTCTAGAGCCTGTGAGCCACAACTACTGAAGCCCACACGCCACAGCTACTGAAGCCTGCGCGCCTAGAGGCCGTGCTCCACAACAAGAAAAGCCATCGCAATGAGAAGCCTGAGCACGCAATGAAGAGTAGCCCCTGCTCGCCGCAACTAGAGAAGGTCCATGCGCAGTGACAAAGACCCAATGCAGCCAAAAATCAATCAACCAATCAATTAAAAAAAAAAAAAAAGTTCTGCACTACTTTTTACATTTGAACAGTCACATACCCTAAAGCCCATCAACTGCACCCCTAGATGCATAACCTAGAGATGGATGAAAAAATTGGGGCTGCCAAGGGGAGAACCTCACCACTATTCTTTTCAACTCAACAAGCCCAGAGTAAGCAGCAAACCCTATGCCATAGTGATGGTTCTATCTCTGTGTACAATTACTATTGTTCTTTTCAACAAATTAAAACAGTTTCACAGAGTTGTGATTAGAAATAATGGAATATGTTTAGCACAGTTTCTAGGAATTTGTCTATTTCATCTAGGTTATCCAACTTTTTGGCATACAATTGTTCATAGCAGTCTCTTATAACCCCTTTTATTTCTCTAGAATCATTAGTAAAGTCCTCACTTTCATTTCTGATATTAGTAATTTGTGTCTTTCTTTTTTCTGTAGTCCATCTAGCTAAAGATTGTCAATTTTGAACCAATTTTTGATATCATTAATTTTCTCTTTTTTTATACTCTATTTGACTTGTCTCTACTCTGGTCTTTATCATTTCCTTCCTTCTACTAGCTTTGGGTTTCATTTGTTCTTTTTCTAGATCTTCAAGTTGTAAAGCAAGAGTGTTGATTTCAATCTTCTTGTTTTTTAATATGAGCATTTATAGCTATAAATTTCCCCCCTCAGCAGTGCTTTCATTGTGTTCCATGTGTTTTGGTATATTATGTTTTCATTTTCATTAGTCTCTAAGTATTTTCTGATTTCCCTTGTGATTTTTTCCTTGATTCATTGGTTGTTAAAAAATGTGTTGTTCAATTTACACAAATTTATGAATTTTTAGTCTTCTATTTCATTTATTTTTAAAATTGAAATATAATTCACATACTATACAACTGACCCATTTAAAGTTTACAATGCAGTGGGTTTAGTACATTTACAAACATGTGCAACCATTACCACAGTCATTTTTGGAACCTTTTTATCATCTCATGTAGAAACCCTATATTCCTTAGCTATCACCTCTGGTAGTAGTTTCCTAGGGTTGCCATTATAAAGTACCAAAAACCAGGTGGCTTGAAACAACATAAATTGTCTTGGTTTTGGAGGCTACAAGTCTGAAATAAAGGTTTTGGCAGTGCCGTGCTCTAAGAATCTTCTGTTTTAGTCTCCTTAGGCTGCTATAAGAGAATACCACAGACTGGGTGGCTCATAAATGAATTTATTTCTCACAGTTCTGGAAGCTGGGAAGTCCAAGATCAAGGTGCGGGCAGATTTGGCATCTGGTGAGAACCTGCTTCTTGGTTCACAGAAAGCCCTTTTTGTTATGTCCTCACATGGTAGAAGGGGTAAGGGATCGCTCTGATGTCCCTTTTATAAAGGCGCTAATCCCATTCATGTGGGCTCAACCCTCATGACCTAATCACTGTCCAAAAGTCCCACCTCCAAACACCCTCACGTTTGTGAATAGGTTTCAACATGTGAATTTGAGAAAGACACAAACATTCAGTCTGTAACACCTTCGTCGCCTCTTCTAGCTTCTAGTTCTTTGGTTTGTAGATGCATCATTCTCATCACATGGCCATCTTTTGCCCATGTGTCTCCACACGATCTTCTCTCTGTTAGTGTCTGTGTCCAAAGTTTCCCTTTTCATAAGAACATCAGTTACATTGGGTTAGAGCCCACCTTAATGATCTCATTTTCACTTGATTACCTCTGTAAAGACCCTATTTCCAAGCAAGACCAAATTCTGAGGTACTAGGGTTTGAACTTCAGGATCTTTGGGGGGCATACAATTCAATCCATAAAGTTAACTCTGTATCCTTTGGCTATCAGAACCCTACCCCTAGACACCCCCCACCCCACCACTAAGCAACCACTAATCTTTGTTTCTATAGATTTTCCTAAATTTTCATAGGAGTGGAATCATACAGTATGTGGTCTTTTGTGACTGACTTCTTTCACTTAATGTCTTTGTGGTTCATCCATGTTGTAACACGTATAGGTACTTTCTTCATTTTTATGGCCAAATAGTATTTCACTGTGTGGATGTTAAAAATTTTGTTAATTCCTTGATGGACACATTTTAGTTATTATGAGTAATGCTGTTATAACATTCATGTACAAGTTTCTGTGTGGGCAAATGATTTCATTGCTCTTGGGCGTATACCAGGAATGGAATTACTGGGTCATGTGGTAATACTATGATTAATCATTTGAGAAACCACCTGATTCAGATTGTTCTCCAAAGTGACTGGATCGTTTTACATTCCCACCAGCAATGCATGAGGCTTCTAATTTCTACACCTTCTTGACAAACTTTGCTGTTATCTGACTTTTTGATTATAGCCATCCTAGTGGATGTGAAGTGGTGTCTCATAGTGGTTTTGTGTTTCCCTGATGAATAATGAGGTTCCACATCTTTTCATGTGCTTGTTAGGCATTTGTGTATCTTCTTTGGAGAAATGTCTATTCATATCCTTTGCCATTTTAAAACTGGGTCATTTATATTTTTATTATTCAGTTATAAGGGTTCTTTATATATTCTAGGTATGTCCCTTATCAGGTATATGATTTGTAAATATTTTCTCCCATTCTGCTGTGTTGTCATTTCATGTTGATAGTATGCTTTGAAGCAAAATTGTCTAATCTTGATGAAATCCAATTTATCTCATTTGCTTTTGTTGCTCTTGATTTTGGTGTCATATGTAAGAATTCTTTGCCAAATCCAAGGTCATAAAGATTTACCTCTATGTTTTCTTCTAGGAGTTTAAAATTTTTGCTCTTCTATTTAGGTCTTTGATACTTTTTGAGGTAATTTTTGTACATGGTGTGACGTGGGATCCAACTTAATTTTTGCTTGTGACTGTCCAGTTGTCTCAGCACCATTTGTTAAAAAGACGATTGTTTTCCCTTTGGTTGATTCTTGACACCCTTGCTGAAAATCAATTGACCATAGAAGCATAGGTTTATTTCTGAACTCTCTTTGTCTGGATAACTGTTGCTTTCTAGTAAATTGTGAAACTGAAGAATACGTCTGCCTACTTCATTGTTGCACATTTCTCTTAGCCTCTGGTCATTTTTCTTCCTTCTTTTTTCTCTGTTCAACCTGCATAATCTCTATCAATCTATCTTCAAGTTCACTAATTCTCTCTTCTGCCAGTTTAAATCTACTGTTGAGTCACTCTAGTGAATTGCTTATTTCAGTTATTGTACTTTTCAACTCCAGAATTTCCATGTAGTTCTTTAACATTTTTCTTTTTATTGATATACTTAATTTGATAAGACATTGTCATTGCACCTTTAATTCCTTAATCAAGTTTTCCTTTAGTTCTGTGAACATATTGATAATGGCTAATTCAAAATATTTTTCTGTTAAATCTGACAACTAGTAGCTCTCACAGGCAGTTTCTGCTGCCTTCATTATTTCCAGTGTAGGAGTCATACTTTCCAATTTCTTTGCATCTCCTAATTTTTTTGTTGGAAATGGCACACTTTAGATAACATATTGTAGCAACTTTGGGTACTGGTTCACCATCCTCTGGGGCTTATTTCCTTACTTAGTGACTGGCTGGATTATTTTAGTGAAATCTGTGCCCCACCCCATCCCCCAGTGTTAAGTTGGATGCTCCTCTTCAGCGAGGCACAGCTCTAGGTGTGCCCCACAGTCACTCTGGGAGAACAGTGGTGGTGTTAGGGCTCTCTTCTCTTTCCTTGACCCTACAACCAGCTGTCAAACTCCATTAATAGCTGGTTGACTGCTCTATTATTTATATCAATGCCCAGAGCAAAAATTCCTGCACAAACTAATTTAATCAAAGTATGGCTTTTTTGATGGGGATGGAAGTTTCTGAGGTGTTTGATATTTGTTCTAACCCAAGGAGGGCTTCTTCCAGGTGTCTTATTGCTCCGTTCTCTCCTGAAAACTAGCCAGCCTATAGACTATATCTTCATTAGTTCCATGGACCTCTTCCCAATTCCCTATACAACCTCCACTGTTTTTGAGAATGCGCTTAGGTTTAGATTTCTCCATGTTGTGAACAAAGCCATTTCCTTTGCGAAGTGATTAGGAGCTATTTGTTTGACATGTTTATCTCCCCTCCTCCTTCCCAAACAAAATCTCAGAGCCAGGGCTCTGGAGCTGGGAACGATGGCAAATTTCTGAGTAACACCTGTGCCCTAGGAGCTAAACATGGTAGAGGCCGCAGTAGCCCAAGATCCTCTTGGCTTGCTTCTCCTGGGGTGGAACCACCACCTCATGAGGTAGAGGAAGGGCTAGCAAGGCTCCACTATTCTCAGCACGCCAGGTCCAAGGCGGAGCCTCCATCCCACAAGTGGGGCCGGGGAGGAAGGAGACAGCCCACACCTCTTGACCATACTGACCTGGGACTTAGCTTTCAGCAAAATGCAGTTGTGGGCACGGTAAGAAACCACTGAAGTCTTGTTCCTCCAGGAAAGCAAGCCCTCTGGCTGGGAGATGGAGGGGCAAGGGAGCACAGGGTCCTTGGCTGCAGCAGTCTGCACTGGGGTCTCCACCTTGCTGAGCTGGGAGGTGGGAGGCGGACAACGAGGTTTGGTTTAAAATGCCACAGATCCTAAACTTCCTTACAGAATTTTCATAGATTTTCTTGAATAGATGTTTCTTCATTTACTGTTTGTCCTTAGGACCATTCCAAGAGGTTTTAAATGGCTGCTTTTAATACTTCTCACCAGCTACTGGGGAGCAGGGTCAGCAGAGCTCCTCAGGCTATCTTAGCAAAAGTTGATCTCCCTCCACATTTTTTTTTTTAAACAAACATCATCATGGAATTAATTAATTTTCTTTTTTGACCACACCGTGCAGCATGCAGGATCTTAGTTCCCTGCAGGGATTGAACACCTGTGCCCTCTGCAGTGGAAGCACCAAGTCCTAACCACTGACCGCCAGGGAATTCCACTTTTTTAAAATTTATTTTTGGTCTTCGTTGCTGCGCGCAGGCTTTCTCTAGTTGTGGTGAGCGGGGGCTACTCTTCATTGCGGTGCGCGGGCCTCTCATTGCGGTGGCTTCTCTTGTTGCAGAGAACGGACTCCAGGCTCGAGGGCGCAGTACCTGTGACTTGCAGGGTCTAGAGCGCAGACTCAGTATTGTGGCGCACGGGCTCAGTTGCTCCGCGGCACGTGGGATCTTCCCGGACCAGGGCTCGAACCCGTGTCCCCTGCATTGGCAGGCGGATTCTCAACCACCAGGCCACCAGGGAACCCCCTCCCCCCTGGCCCCCACTTAATTCTTAAAGCATAGGTTTGATTAGGACTGCTGGAAAACTTGTAGTTACTTGTACTGATTATTTCCTTAAAAGCCCAAAGCTTTAGAGGTCTGCTCTCAAATTAGATCTAATTTTATTTCCCATTGCACTGGAGTCAGACTGAGCTCCTTCCAAAGACATGCTGTCTTTTGTCTCATTGTCTTCCCTTAGAGTGTCCTTTCAGCTCCTCCCTCCTTCCCCAAACTGCAGCATACATAAATCCTACATACCCATCAAGGCCCAGTTTCAGTGTCACATGCTCCGTCATCTCTCTGCAATTCACACTTACCTCTAGTCAGATTTAGTGATCATATCATCTGTCCATGTAATTGCCTAACAAAGGGAAGAAAGTGATATCCATTGGAAACTCACCAAATGCCAGACCCTATACTAATCATTCAACTAACCGTTTCATTTGATTATTAATCAACCTTACAAAATAGGTACAATTATCCTCATTTTAAAGATGAGAAAAACTGAGATACAGACAGGTTAAATAATTTGTCCTAGTCATAAAGCGGGTAAGTGTTAAAGCCTAGATTAGCATAGGCAGAGCTTACACAATGCTTCCTTAGCTCGGGGATCAAACATGTATGAAAAGAATATATGTAAATGTTTTACTCAGCATATAGAAGCTATTATCTCCTTCCACAGGTCAGATACACTGGTTTGCAAAAAGCACATATATGTATTTGCTAAATTAATGAATTTATGAATGTTCCAATAAAAACCATTCTGTATTTCAAACAACTAAGGCCAACTACTTTTTAATTTTACATTTTGAAACATCCCCAAAATCATATTTATAAATGTCTTATGAAATTGGCACTCCATTCTAACCAATAGGATAATCTATATTCTATTATAAAAACATCAGGCAATCAGCACATGAACATTTAACACAAATGTAGCCAAAGCTCAATATATTATTACTTTTTTAAATTTAATTTACTTTTGGCTGCGTTGGGTCTTCCTTGCTGCGCGCAGGCTTTCTCTAGTTGCGGCAAGCTGGGGCTACTCTTCGTTGCGGTGCATGGGCTTCTCATTGCGGTGGCTTCTCTTGTTGCAGAGAACGGGCTCTAGGCACGCGGGCTTCCGTAGTTGTGGCATGCGGGCTCTAGAGCGCAGGCTCAGTAGTTGTGGTGCACGGCCTTCGTTGCTCCGCGGCATGTGGGAACTTCCAGGACCGGGGCTTGAACCCTCGTCCCCTGCATTGGCAGGTGGATTCTTAACCACTGTGCCACCAGGGAAGCCCTATATTATTACTTTTAAGCACATATGATTGTTTTTTTTAAATGATTCTTTTGACTTTTCATTAATATTTGATACAGGGGTCACTGTTGAACTGTCAGCAGTTTCTTTTTCTTTTTCTTTTTTTTTTGGCCGCACCCCACAGCTTGCAGAATCTCAGTTCCCCAACCAGGGATTGAACCCAGGCCACAGCTGTGAAAGCCCAGAATCCTAACCACTAGGCCACCACGGAACTCCCAGCAATTCTTCGTACAAGAGATTCACTCTACAAAACTACTGAAGAAGAGAAATATGCAATATGCTTAACAAATCAAGACATAATTCTAGTCTATGAAAACATGGAAGTAAATTTTTTCACTAAATTTGATAGTCATTTATCAATATATCACAGAACTAGAGAAATCAGAAGAAATACAAAGTAAAAGATTCCTCTTTTAGACATCATCCTATAATTTCTAGCCCAACATAACGAATGGTCTTGTATAAAGTATAAAAGTGAATTCCAATTATGTTTAATTATACCTAATAAAAAATTCAAATCTTCACCAGTGGACTATCAAATAAATAGGTCAAGGTACATAATTTTTTATTCCCACTAAAATGAAAACATAGAAAAATGAAATGCTATGTTCCATTTCCACCAAGAATTTAACAAGAGGTTAAGAATAACTGAGGAGAAACACAAGTGAAAAAGATGTAAGCAAATTCTATTAGTAAGATTTAAATATGGTACTACACAAAGATATAAATATTTTCTAGTCCATGTTATTTGTTTTATTGGAGTGTGGTCTAAAGAATCAGAATACTAGGAATTTATATTATCAGACATTATTTTACTTTGAAATTAGGCTTCCTAACATTAAAAAAATATAACTAATGTCTCTTTATTGCTTGTCACTTGGGATAGTGATTCTTTAACACTAATTTGATCTCTCTCCAAAATACTTAAATAGTATTTTCAGATACTCAAGTTATTGATGAATTCATAAATGAAATAACTGCTTGCATAAGGTGAGATGTGGAGAAACTTTATCTTATATTTAAGATAATTAATATTTTAAGGCCAAGTGTCCTACCATGAATTTTAATGCTGCTAACCTATCCCTAAACATATACCTGCTAAAAAGAAGCAACCTCTTTTTGAAGTCAAAAGAGGTACTATGTGTTCAAAAAAAAATGAGAAATAATATGAAATTAACATGTATAAAAGTAAATTTATAAATATAATTACATAACCATGAAGAGATACCATGAAAATGTTTAGCAGATATAACTGAAAAGACATTATGACAGTAGAAAAATGATAGAAATTAAAACTTTACTAAAAAGTATTATGTGAAAGTTACATACTAAAAATATTAATCCTACCCATTTCATAATGACTGTAAGTAACCAAGTCATAACCTCAAAAAGTCAAAAAACTCAGAAGGTGAAACTTACCTTTTTGGCACTAATATTTAACACTTAATAAGTAGTAGTTTTACTTACAAGGAATCCAATCTTTCTTTTAGTTAATTCTTATTACCGCCATTTTGTTTCTTTCTTCAACAAAACAGTTAAATGACTTCCAATTATAAAGAGAGGTTAAATATCATAATATTTTACCAAGGTAACTTTTATGGGAGCTTTAAATTTTAAAAAAGGAAAACACACCTATTCAACAGGGAAGAAACAATCTTCTTTATTAACCTCACTGTATAGTCAGAAAGGATTAAAAAACACACATTTCCTGGGCCACAAAACTGTACCAAAAGTATTTCCTTATAAAATAACTTCACAATCCAATAGTCCTGGACTGACACAAAGACATATATTGACATACATTAGCATGAATTAATACACAATTCAAATGTTTTTGCAGCAACTTTCTAGTAGACCCTTATTCCCTTAATGAGGGAGTGTACAACTTCTTTAACCCCTTAAAAATAGTACTAAAAAATTACAAAATAACGTAAACATAGAATTAAGGCTGAGACTATATAATCTAGTATTAATAAAGTCAAACAATACTTATAAAATTGCTGCTGCTGCATATTATATATATATACACATATATATACAGGATAAGTCTTTAGAAATTTAAAATGCTACTGCTGTCACAAGTCCACCCATCACTTTAATGTTTTTCCATATATCTTAACATCTGAATTCCCAGATACCTGTGCTTGTCTACGTTTATTCTGAATTCTTAAAAGTTTCCTTGCATATTTACAATTAAATACCTAACCTCTAGAACTTTCCTTAAACACAACAGACATAACAGTTATGTTAAATAAATTCACACAAAAGTAATAAAAAGGTTTGCTTTCAAGAAATAGTTCTAGCATATTCATGATAAACATACTGAAAAATAGTACATACACTTTTCTTCAGGATTAATAAATGCTATGTGTCAGTTTTGCAGTCACTACCATAGTTGCATATCTCTGACACATCTGCAAGATAATGACAACCAAAGGGCATGATGACTGGAAGAATTCCAGTAAACCCATATTGTTCGGTGAGATTCACAAAACTGAATGGTTGCTTCCAGCGCCATCTGGCTAGACATGGAAATACATGTCTAGATACTTGTTATCATCCCCAGAAGTATTCGTCTGTAAGTCACCCTCTTGGTCTTCTGAAACAGAGCTGAAGGAGGCAGGGCATTCTTAGGGAGACCAATGGCCCCCTCTTCTGTCACCTCTCACACATCTGTTTTGGTTATAATCCTGATCAAAATGGAAAAAAAACACAGTAAATTTTATGTACCAAAGTTTTCCTTTCCTGTAACTCCCTCATCAGACCTGGATGGTTAAATATCCAGTGGAACTATGTTCTACTAATTATAATAATTCTTGGTATAAACAGACAATTAAATCCTTGTATATAACCACTTCTTTCACATGTATGCAACAAACTAACAAAAGCTTAACATAAAAACAGTAGTTAACATATACAGAGGAAGGGATAAGTAATTTGTAGCACAGTTCTCTGGAATGGTGTATCCCAGACCCAAATTCTGCAGATTTTTGCCTATTTTCCCCTTTCCTAAAATGAAATGACCATTTAAAAAATTAACAATTACAATGCTCATTAGAGAAAAGTCACAAAACAAAGACAAGCAAAAGGAAAAACACTTAAAAATATCCACAATTCCATTCACGTAGAGATGAACAGAATGAACATTTTAGTATGTATTTATGCAGATATTTTCTTATTCAGATATACTTTATTTTTTAATAATAGTTCCCTGAACTGCCATCTCCAAATAGAAGACACACAATTTTGATAAAGAGCTATTTTGTAATCTTTATTAGTAGAAAATCAATTAGAAAACTGAAGCCTCTACTGAAGAAAATGAGTCTATTGCATAGTATATATTGCTAAGTATATTTTGTTGATTCTAAAATCCACATTTTTCCACATTTAACATCTCTGAAATCTACCTTATAATGTCATGAGTTAATTTGCAGTGTTTTCTTTTAATGTTTCATGAAAAATCGTGTTTCTAATAATTACTGACATCCTACAGTTGATGAAATATGGTATATAATCCCTATAAAAGCTAACAATAAATATATAAATAGGTAATAGCCACATACTAATATAAATAATAACATATAAACACACACACATTATGTTACTATTTCCTACTACTGAATTTGTTTCCAATTGTATGGATGAAATATATCACTGTTTCAATACTGTTAAAGATACTTTAATTTCAAGTGCTCTAACATTTTTGATATGGTGTGATTTATGGAGAACAGGCAGAGACTGGGGCAGAGGCTGGGGATGAGGAAATTACTAATTAAACAGTGACTTAAATTTTAAACTGAAATTTAAAGTGATTTTAAATTTTCCAAAGGTAAGCAGGATGCAAAAGGGAAGCCATAGGCTAGAATACACCAAATTTGCAACCTAAATCTTCTCACCTGCCACCACAAAGCTAGACGTTTGTTTTCTGTGTGCCAAAAGCTGTACTGACAATATGGTCTCTCTCTCTCTATGAAAACATTTACACTCCTCCTCCTTTTCTTGATATTCTACAGTTTTGCTATGAATTATCTTGGTATATCTTTTGTCAGTCATTGTGCTGGGCGTTCAATGGACCCTTTCATCCCTGGGAATTCTCTTCCACATGATTTTTCTTCTCCATTTTCTTCTTTCTAGGATTCCTGATAGTCTCAGTTGGTTCTCTACATCTCCTCTCCTTTCTCTTCACATATTTTCCCTATTTTTCTGGGAAGTTTCCTTTACTTTAGTCCTTTGAATTTTTTTCCCCCTCCTCGCCTGGTTTCCCCCACCCTTAGTCCTTTGAATTTTTAAATTTCAGCAACAGTATTTGTAATCTGTAATCTTGTCCTGGCTGTTTTTTTCTCCTAATACCCTCTTAGTTTCATGAATATAACTCCTTCTGCAATCTAATCAGGAATTGCGTACAGTTTTTAAAAGAGTTCGGTTGAATCATCTTCCAGGGTTGGTTTTGCTATTTATCTTGGATCTCCCTTCACATGTGTTGACTCCCCTCATATGTGTGATGTCTCTTGGTTGTACGATTACATTTAAGAAAGAGGACTGTGCTGCTGGCCTGGATTTCTTCTGCTGTTATAAAAATAGAACTGTTTTCCCATTAAGGCTCCTCTCTGAGTGGGAATTTTAAGGGACAGTGGGAGCAGGGGCGTGGACAAACAGGCTTTGCTTTAAGGGTGCGGCTGGAGAGCCAACGAGTAGGTTGCGAGTCCCTAGATGCTGGCAATGGACAAGCCTCTAGGGTGCCACCAAGTACACCAGAAGCCAATATACCAACATTTAACTAACTAATTACCATCATTATGTAACTTCCTGGTGGGAGCTTTAATTCCTGGAACAAGAGAACAAAGCTCTCAAAGTTTGGGGTTGAAAATCTGGCATGTTCTAGGCTAGGTTTCCTCTCCTTTTCCATTCTGCTCCCATCCTTCCTGTTTTGGGCTGGACTTCTCTGACTGAGTCCAGGGTTCCACCAGGCACTGTGTCCCACTGTCTCTCGACTATTCCCAGTACCTTCTCCTTTAGTATATTCCAGCCTTGTTTCTATCCTGTAATTCCCAGAAAACCTCAATCAAATGTGAAGGCAGAAGGAAGACCGTTTCAGACATGCAAGGGCTCCAGTTTCTTTCTACACACTTTTCATAAGGAAGTTATGAGAGAAAGAAAGACAAGGAATCCAAGAAACAATGGATTCAACCCAAGAGAGCAGCCAAGGAGGACCCAGAAGGCCTACATGGTTACTAGTTACTAAAGCAGGTGGAAGAATACATGATCAAGTTACGTAGTGAAGGAAAAAAGAAAGAAAATTAGAAACTCCACACAAGTTAACAACATCCAAGAAACAGTCTAAATAAGAACCGGATTAAAATTTAACATGATTAAGAACTGATACAGTATAGAAGATTTATTTGACTTTCATGCTTGGAACACTGACTGGCGGCCTAAGTAAGGGTCATGACGTTAGAACCTTACAGAGAGGGAAATGTAATCCTAGCACACACTTTGCCTACACTAAATATTTACATAGCCATAATAATATATGTTGTTTATCACCTTCTACCTTTGAAAAAAGCATGGAGGACTGGGTTGATGGTTACAGGAGAGAATATAACTAAATAATCACGAGAAAGGGTAAGCTGTAAAATAATTCAGAACAATTTAGTCCAAAAGTCATGAGGTGGGCCAGGCAAGAGAGACCTCCACACCAAGGTGTTGGGTGGGCTGTGCTGTCTGAAAGCTGATAAAACAAGACCGACATAATGTATACAAAAAACGGAGGCAACAACAGAATAACCAGAACAGTTAAAACAAAGGTTGCCTCTGGGAAATGGGATGGGGTAAGGATACACAGGAGCAAGATTTCATCATCATGAGCTCTTTCAATACCTGTGCTGTCCAATCTGGTAGCCACTACCCTTGTGTGGCTCCAGAGCACTTGCAATGTAGCTAGTCCTAATAGAGATTTGCTGTCTTTTGAATTTTGAAGACTTTGTATGAAAAAAAGAATTTAAAATATCTCATTAATAACTTACTATTTGCAGTATGTTGCAATGATAATATTTTGTACACTGTGTTCAATAAAATATACTATTAAAATTAATCTCGCTGTTTCTTTTAAAATGGCTCCTAGAAAATTTTAAATTACATGTGTGGTTCACATTTTACAGTACAACACTAAATCTATACACCAATTCATTTATATACATGTACTACTTTAATGAAAATGATACTATTACTAACAACTTAAATATAAATTAAAACTAAAAAAGAAACTTTAGCCCATACCACCTCTGAATTGCTACAAAATCTTAATTAACAAGATCCAAATTAATGACATCATTTGTAGTTCTGTAGAACTGTAAGGTCCTAGGCTAATTCAGTGCTGAGGCTGCAGGGCAGCCTCAAGAATATGTACTTTAAAACTGCTTGACAGGAATTTCCTCACTTGGTCTTTTAAAAAACTGGAAAAATGTTTCCCATCTTCCATAAAAATTATGGCAAACCTACAGAAAAGCAGAAGAAATAATATAATAACATTTTGCCCACTCTTATTTTGATATGCTGTCACTTTTTTTTTCATCCTGAACTGGTAAATACCTCAGTATACATTTCTAACTGTATATTTATCTTACTATAAACTCTATGATGCTGTTATACAAAAAATTCACAATTTCTTAATATATCTAATATCCAGGTGATTTAAAAATTTCTCCAATTTCTTCAAAATTGCATTTTAAAGATTCAAATCCATATCCAAACAAGGTCTACAATTTACATTTGATTGTTATACCTTTCAGTTACTTTTATTCTATAACAAACAGTTCATCCTTCTCCCTATGCTTCTTTTATGTCATTAATTTATTAACAAAACCAGTCATTTGTCCTGTACAATGTTACATTCTTGACATTCTAGATTTGGCTAATTGCTTCCTGGTAGCATCACTTAACTTGTTCCTAAATTTCCCTTATTTCCTGTACACTTGGAGTTAAATTGAAGGCTCTTCTCAAATTCGTGAGAGATTTAAGCCTTAATACCTTAAGGTATCTATTGTATGCAATGAATTAACCTCCTCCTGCGCATCTAGAATGTTAGATGAACTATCCTGGGGAAAAGTCACCCAGTTTTCTGCAATGCTTATTTCCTGCACAGAACCCCAGCTGAGAAAGGCTGACTGGAAGCTTCATTAGATTCAGGTTATTTCTCTACTGAATCACATAATAGCAAATATCCTGCTTTTTAATCAGTGGGTTTAGGAATGTCCATCTGATCTTTCCATTATTATCATTACTATTATTTTTTTTCAGGCAAGCTTTATTGGGGCCCCTCCTACAGCAGGGGGGCCATTATTATTAAGTTTCCCCCTCAACCTTTTACCTAATCATTTGGGTATCCATTGATTATTATTCCCTAAATCTATTATTTTATTAGGAGTGGCCAAAATGTGATGTTTTAATTTTATCATGCTTCTTATACTTTATTCTTATATAAAGAACTTTATAAAGAAGAACTTCTATATAAAACTTTCTCCAATTATTTGGTTACCCTGAAAGTTCATATAAGAAAGAATGAACATGTCTTTTCTATATGAATATATCAATGAGTTGGTGTCATTATCTCACAATTTTTTTGCAAGATATTATTTTGGGGAGGGGCATACCATGGCTTCTGTCTACCTCTCCAACCACCTCTTGGGACTTTCTCCCTCTTACCCACTATATTTTAGACTCACAAGCATCTTTTCAGTTCCTCAAATATGCCAGGCTTGTTATTTTCTCAGAGCTTTCATACCTATTCTCCCTCTGACTGAAACCAATCCCTACATGGCTGGCTTCTCATCCTTCAGTTCTCTGTTAAAATGCATCTTTCTCAACAACCAACATCGTTTTCCCATTATTGTATATCACTTCATCCTTTGTTCTTTTTTTTTTAAAATTTATTTATTTTTGGCTGTGTTGGGGTCTTTGTTGCTGTGCACGGGCTTTCTCTAATTGCGATGAGCGGGGGCTACTCTTTGTTGCGGTGTGCGGGCTTCTCATTGAGGCTGCTTCTCTTGTTGCGGAGCACGGGCTCTAGGCATGCGGGCTTCAGTAGTTGTGGCACGCGGGCTCAGTAGTTGTGGCGCACTGGCCTAGTTGCTCCGCTGCATGTGGGATCTTCCTGGGCCGGGGCTCGAACCCGTGTCCCCTGCACTGGCAGGCGGATTCTTAACCACTGTGCCACCAGGGAAGTCCTATCCTTTGTTCTTTTGTAAAACTTAACATTATTCTATATTTTTACATATAGAAGAAGGTTTACTTTTTTGAATTGTCCTTCTTCTGCACAGGATTGCAGACCTCCCATGGGGGCAAGAACCATGTCACTTTTATTCACCCAGCAACATATAGCACAAAATAATCAAATAGTTACTGAATAAATGTAGAATATGTAGATGGATAGGGCACAGAATACCAATTCTAAATACCACGGTCTCAAAGGAACTCCTCAAAGGTCAATACGAGAAACTTATTCAGGCAGAGTCTATATTTGAACCTTTTGAAATAATGTATAATAAATCCCAGTACTATGGTATCTTTCTGTGGGATGGCCTTACTAGCATCTATTCTGAAACAGACAATTTTCTTCACTGAGTTAGGATGCAGATGGCTTTGTTGGCTTCTTGGTGAGCTATATAAATGGTACCTGATTTTCCAAAACACATATCATAAGGAACTTTTATATGAGTAATGTACAAATGATTCTGCATATTCTATATTCTATACTTAAGTTGCTGATCCTATGAAGCAGAATGCAGTGTATTTTGCAAATAATTTGCAAAAATCATTTAGAAAACTGGAGCATCCTAGGAGAAAATAATGATTACATCTTATCTTCATTATCCATCATCACTCAGTTCAGTTAAAAAGAAACAAAATAATTCTGGTTCAAGGTGGGTAAAATACCCTCATGCTATATTTAAAGTATAAAGAGCCAAAACCTTGACAAACTAAGCAATCGTAACTTTCGGGTCATAGTAGACTCACCTATTTTGTCTTGTAGCTTCTCTTCTCATTCTCTTAGGAGGAATTGGACAGTCTGTCATTGGATGACGCAGTGAGTCATTACACTTACGCGTGGGAGTCATACCTGTAAAGACAGAAAATGTAGAAAATTAACCTTTAAAAGATTGGAATTATTATAAGCAATAAAAGTGAATGTCTTAATTTATAGAAGAGTAATTAATAAATAATACTGAGAATGCTTCTTACTACTCCTGTTGACCGAACAGCTTACAAACATTTGTCAGTTCACTTGGAGGTCAAGAGTGTCTGTAATTTAAGTTCTGGATCATTCACATTCTTTCTTCTTGTAACTGAACTCTCTCTAATCATGAACACTATCTTCATGCAGAGAAAGATGTTAACAGAAAGTACAATACCTAGTTTTTGCTCTATCAGTTTGAGATTCTTCTCTTGTTCATCAAGTTCCTGTTTTTTCTTCTTCATATCCGGAGTGTGAAGGTATTCCAACTGCCCGTTAAGGTCCTTGTTCACACTGCCCAACCTGCAGACAGCAGTGCGGTACTGCTGAAGAAGATCTGCAAAGAAACCAAAGACATTCGATTAAATCATATCAAAGCAGTGTTTTAGGAAAGAAGAATCAGCAACACTGAGTGTTGTTACAGTAACATGTGGGAACTACTTTTAACGTTCGATGTAAACAAATAAAATAAAAAAGCACAGTTAAGACCCCAGCACAAGACTGGTGCTGTTAAATATTAATTTTCTTCAGCTGCTTGACTTTAATAAATTTCTGTGTCAGGAAAGAGTTTTCTACATAAAAGCACTCTGAATTAAATCACTCTCTCAGTCAGTGTTTACATCCTGTTTGATACTCAGTATTCAACCTAACTCCACACAAATTTGTGAGAAGGGGAAGAATGCACTAAATATAGCATTATTAGAAAATCCCTGCTTCCCAGTACTGATGAACCTAGTGGCAGGGCAGGAATAACGATGCAGACGTGGAGAACGTACTTGAGGGCACAGGGGGGGAAGGGGAAGCTGGGATGAAGTGAGAGAGTAGCTGACATATATACACTACCAAATGTAAAATGGATGGCTAGTAGGAAGCTGCTACATAGCACAAGGAGGTAAACTTGATGCTTTGTGACTATCTAGAGGGATGGGATAGGGAGGGTGGGAGGGAGGCTCAAGAGGGAGGAGATATGGGGATATATGTATACATATAGCTGATTCACTTTGTTGTACAGCAGAAACTAACATTGTAACAACACTGTAAAGCATTTATATTCCAATAAAGATGTGAAAGGAAAAAAAAAGAAAATCACTGCTTCCAACAGACATGATCATTACCTTAAACACAGCTTTCAAAAACACTCTTGGATACTTAATTTTCAGAAAGCTTAACTTCCATTACTTTGTTTAAAAACGTATTACATTGGTCAAGTTTGAGACTATTTATTGCCTGTTTGTATGATTTATTAGACACCAAAAATTAAATACATTGACTATACTTTAGTCCAGGGGTCAGCAAACTATGTAGTCCATGGGCCAAGAATGGTTTATACAGTTTTAAATGATTACATTCTAAATGGTTATATAAATATGTTCATAACACCCTCAATTTTGCCTCCTGGCTCACAGAGCCTAAAATATTTACTATCTGACCCTTTGAGACTCTAGTCACACAAAGATGATCAATATTCATGGGAATGGGCATACAAATACCCAAATGTTTAATAAATATATACAGTGGGTTTACATATAAAACTGTAGAAGAAATTATTTGAGTCAGGGTACACAAGATATGAGATATTCTATACTTTAAGGGTCAATAACAGTATTTTTAAAAAACTATCAAGCATTCTGGGAATGAGTGAACAAACACACACCTGTGAACACTTATGAGAATATTCATATATTTAAATATGAATTCCATATGTGTAACTGAGTGATGACAAGGTCCTTATGTTTCTTAATTCTTTATGATTTATTGGGAACTCAAAGGTAACTAAAAATGTCTGTTTTCTGGTTTGATAGTATTTCTAATTTCATGTTAAAGTTATGTTTTCTATATGCATAAAATTATATTTATTTTGTATGTGAATGAGTTACAAAATTATGTTCAGATCCATATGTCAGGGATGCTGCCTAATTCAGAAGACGATACATAAAAATTTCAAGTCGCTAACGGTTGAAATCCTACTTCTTAGCATAATAAGTTAGTTATGAGGTTCTTTTACCTTTTAAATACTCAAGAAATAGTATGTTCAAAAGCTTTAACAGAACATTAAGTCAACTTGTTATTTATAAACTGAAAGATGGATTGTTAAATACTTCCCATGAAATGGAGCACTAATATTAAGTTCATATTTTATGCATAAGGTGGACAGAAGCAACTTAATATGCCTTAGCAATTCCCAATTTTTTGTACATGAAATATAATTTCTATTTACCATAGTGTCTATAAAAGTCTTTTCCAAGTCATTTAATAAAATTTTGCCGAAGAGAAAAACTAAAAATTCATATTTAATTCTGTTTATAAATGATTTTAGAGCTCTAACATTATATGTTGTCTGAAAATTTTAATTATCTAGGAAAAAAACTAATGATGCTTTACTGTGAAAACAGCAAAATACTTTAAAATAAAAAATTAGGGACTTCCCTGGTGGTCCAGTGGGTAAGAATCCGCACTCCCAATACTGGGGGCTGGGGTGCAATCCCTGGTCAGGAAACTAGATCCCACATGCATGCCGCAACTACGAGTTCGCATGCCGCAACAAAGACCCTGCGTGCCACAACTAAACCACGGCGCAGCCTAAATAAATACATAAATATTTTTAAAAAAAAGTGTAGCTTAAAATTAAAAATAAAATAAAATTAAAAATTAGTTCATGTAAAGGGACAAAAGCTCAAATTACAGTGTGTTTATTTCTCTATGCTACATATTAAGAAAGATTATTTCAGTGTATCCAGGGGTAGACTCTTCGGGAACAAACCAGAGCAGAAGTTCTAGTAAATTTTGTCACCTAATTTTTAGGTGACACATTGTTCACTGAGGCAGATCTGGAAAAATATATAGAAAAGGATAATGGAGAAGTAAATTATCTCAATTATGTAATTCAGGAAAAAAACATTTTTCTTTCTACTCTTTTGTGTCACTGTGCAAATGAACACATACACTGTCCTGAACTTGGCAAAGTTATCTAACTTTTTTTTTTTTTAAACATCTTTATTGGAGTATAACTGCCTTACATATCTAACATTTCTGAGGCTCAAATTCCTCATCTGTAAAATGAGGAGAACAGCAGTAAATGAAATAATTCAAGTGACAAGCTTAACAATGTATGTGGGACATAATAAGCCCTCAAATAGTAACTATTATTATTCTCTTGAAAATTGCTTATTCATGTTATCCACCTATTTTTCTATTAGTCTTTGTCTTTTTTCTTGATTTTTAAAGGTTGCTTTTAATAATAAGACTATAACACCTTTGTCTACCATATATACAATTTTCCCCAGTTTGTCATTTGCCCTTCCATTTTCTTCAAGGTGCTTTAAAATTTTTATGTAAACTTTAAAAAAATTAACTATAAAATGTTTTCTCACGTGTGCCAGTACTTGTCTGTCAAAAAGCCCTTCTCTCCAAGGTGGGTGTTTCTATTTTAGATAGGCTGATCAGGGAAGTCCCTGAAGGTGTGACATTAAAGTATAGAACTGGAAAGAAAAGAATCAAGCCATGAACATATCTGGGGCAAAACCATTGTAGATAAGGGAACATTAAAATGAAGTGTTCCTTTCAAGATTAAACTTTCTTATTTCTATTCAACTGTGCTAAGAACTTCCTGAACACAGGTGAAGAATGGTGGTACTATAAGTTTTCTTTGCCTGTGCCATTTTGGGAAATAAGTTTGTTATTAGTTTCATAAGCTGCCCTGAGTGATCTCCATATTTATCTATATTCTGCAACAAATTATATTTGAAATTCACTTATGAAAAACCTATAGGATGGAGTTAACTTTTTGAACACTTCTTCAGGCAATGGTCTGTATAAGTTTTCTTCCTTATTTAAGTCAATTTTGTTCATTTGCAATTTTCTAGAATTTAGTCCACTTTATTTGGACATGCTAAATGTATTTATAATATTATGAAAACCTAAGAAATCTCTATATCTGAATGCATCCTTTGAGCCATTACTCCTATTGTATTTATTTTTGCCCAAAGACCATCTTTACGAATTATATATTCAATACAAAGGTTTCCTTTTTTTGCAATCCATTTGGTTGTACTTGTTTCTTGAGATGTATTTTTTCCCTCCTCTCATTTGAGTTGAATTATTAATTTGTTTTTCTCATTTAATAATAAAAGCGTTAAGCCTGTAGGTTTACATTTGATCTCAGCTGTCTTCATGCCTCCTATGTATAATGTGTAATATTCTCATTCTTTTTAATATTTAAACTTTTTTTGACAAAATAGTTGTTTCTAAATATCCACTATTTGAGCTTACTTTGAAAGGAAAGGAGTAAGTTATTTTTTAGTTCTGTTACTATCCTAAGTAAATTTTGCTTTTTGTAATTTGTAGTCTCATTGTAGCTGAGTAGCAGTTTGATCAACTGAATTTTTTTTTTTTTTAGATATTTACGTTCACACCTACTTTGTATTAACTCTGCATGATTCTTCTTTTTTTTTTTTGAACAATGGTTTCATGAGCAGTGATGGGGGGCCTCTTTGTGTTTTGTTTTTTTTTTAAATTTATTTATTTTTATTTATTTATGGCTGTGTTGGGTCTTTGTTTCTGTGCGAGGGCTTTCTCTAGTTGCAGCAAGCGGGGGCCGCTCTTCATCGCGGTGCACGGGCCTCTCACTATCGCGGCTTCTCTTGTTGCAGAGCACAGGCTCCAGACGCGCAGGCTCAGTAACTGTGGCTCACGGGCCCAGTTGCTCCGCGGCATGTGGGATCCTCCCAGACGAGGGCGTGAACCCGTGTCCCCTGCATTGGCAGGCGGATTCTCAACCACTGCGCCACCAGGGAAGCCCCAACTGAATTTTTTGTGACATATTACCTTCTTACCTAAGAAGGTACTGGTATTACAACTTATTAGGAGACAATTCCTTGTTTTTTGACTAACGACCTATCATGGATTAATGGTTTCTCATAACAATATTTCTGTCTCTGTATAATCAACAGTTTTAAGAAATTTGATTATGTAATTTATTGAATCAAGTTAATTAACTTTTGGACCTCTAGTATGGAATATATCTGTTATCAAAATGAATCTATCTTTGTCCTTTTAGTGCCATTGCCTTGAAGTTAACTTTGACACTAATACTGTTACTTGTGATTTCGTCTATTCAATGTTTACATTTCATCTTTGTTAATTCTTTAATTTTACACTGTATTGGTGTAGAAGGGAGTTTCTTATAAAAGATATAAAGCAGTGTCATGGAGAGAATAGGCTTCAGGTACAGCTGGCTCTGGGTTTGAGTTCTGTTCTATGGCTTACTGACCATGTGGCTTCTCATGTCATTTAAATTTCCACACTTCTCTCTTTACTCACTTTATTTAACTCTACTTCCTGGCACATGTTAAGCACTCAATAAATGGCAGCTATTTTTAATATATCCTGGTACTAGATTTTTTAAATCTGAATGTCTTTAAATGAAAGAACTTCATGTATTCACATGTTATTCAAGGTCTTATTTCTAATCATCTTATTTTACAACATGTAAATACTCGTTTTTTCTTCTGTTTTATGCTCTAAATTTATTTGCTCTTATTTCATTATCTCATATCAAATGCTATAATGCAAAACACGGTCTAAGCAAAATTAGAAGGCACTCTGCTTTTAATTGTGCTAGTAAGCAGGCAAGTTTTGTGGTGGTAGTCTAGTTCAAAATTGCTTTTTCTCTGCAAACAATCCCATGATACACAAGGAAGAGTTTCCTCAAAGCTCTGTTCTATCTGATCCTTACTATGGCTGGCTGATTCCAGAGGAAACTTCTCTCTCCTAGGGGTTGTGGGCTCTGAGTCATGTTAAGAGATGCCCTTCTAGGTGAAGATGCAAGGAGCTCAGGCTGCTGAATGTCCCAGAGCCATCCTTGTTTTTGTCTTGGCTGTTTCCAATCTCCTTTGAATGTGTGATTTCCTCCATTCTTTCCAATACATTCCTGTTTCACTTAAAAGTGGTCAGGCCTGGTTGCTATCGCTTAAAATCAAAAGTACTTTATACATATCCAGTAATCTTAAATTGTCTCATTGGATTTTTCAAACCGTTTGTCTAATATTTGAGTGCTTATTGTTGAATCATTAGTCTGTATGTGGAGTGTATCTTTGAAGATATTTATCAAGAAGAAAAAGTAACTTATATTTTTTAAGTCCTTGCATTATCTGTTAACTTTACATGTTTGACAAACCAATAGGGCACAGAAATCTTTAATTATAATCTTTTCATCCCGAAGATCTACAGATAAGGCCTTACTGTTATACTGACAGTCAGATGCCCAGGTAAACTGGAAATTCTGTCAAAAATACCTGTGCATTTTTAAAGTTCCACAGGTAATTCCTTTTAGTTTGGGATCCACTGCCATAAACTGTAGTGCTGGAGTGATAAGAGTTGAGGGTTGTTTTTTTTTTTTTTTTGAGTTGAGGGTTTTTATGCTGATTCACTGCCTCTGACTAAATTGTTTTCTCTTATTTCTTATCAGTTTCTTTAGATGTTCACTTATTTTCTATAGAGAAGATTTTTTTCATGCATTCACTGCCATCATTAACAGAAGTATGAAACTCTGTATTGTTTATAATTTAAACTTTCTGTATATTATGATGTTTTGACATCTTAAAAAGCCTTTCTGGCTGGCGAGAGATTGCCTCGCCTGGGACGAGCCAATTCTTAGAGATAGCTAAGGGTCTAGCATGCCTTTGATACACAAACTAACCAATCCAGAGCCAAGCTTCCTCTATCTGGCCCCTGCACCCCAAGGAGTAACATTCCTCTGCCTTAATCATCTCAGAGCCAGGTACCAGGCAACTAGCTAGAAACCACGCCTAGAGCCCAAAGACCAAATTATTCAAGGTAGTCAACCCTAAGCTGTTGACCTTGTCATCCCTTTGCTGCAGAGACCCCAGTAAAGGCTGTGGCTGAAGCACTCTCCTTGCTCCTGTCTTCTGCCTGCTGACCACCCTGGTGTTCTTCCATGTGGCCCCTGTGTGGCAGGCTGTGCCTCCTGTCCCTAGGACCTGTGAGTATAATAAACTTTGTTTTCCTGAGCCTCTCGTGTCTCCTCTTGCAGCTGCACCTGACTATCTCATAAAAGAAAATATGAGATATCCTACCATCTTTCTCAATTACTATTTTAAACATTGCTGGGGGTTGAAGTAATAACGCCAAACTGGATACTACCCAAATTCCTCAACAGCAGAATAATAAAGAAATAAACTGTGGTATATGTACACAGTGGGATACTATCCTGCAATTAAAATGAACTACAACTACATACACAGTGTTGAACAAAGCCAGACACACAAAAAAGCGTGGATTGCATAATTCCATCTACATAAGGTACAAAAATGGGAAAAACTAATCTATGTTCTTTTAAGTCAAGAAAGTTGTTATACTTTGGAGAGGGGGTCAGGCTGTGACTCGAAGAGCCCTGAGAAGCCTTTTGCGGGGCTGATAATGTTCTATTTCTTAATACAGAAGCAGTGTTCATTTTGTGAAAAACTTGTATATTTATGAAATGTGCACTTTTCTCTATGTATATTACACTTAAAAAAATTAACAACAAAATGTGGTGTATACATACAATAGAATATTATTCAGTCTTAAAAAGAAACTCTGCCACATACTACAACACTGAAGCGCCTGGAGGACATTATGCTAAGTGACGTAAGCCAGTCACAGAAGGGCTAAGACTCTGATTCCACATACATGAGGCGCCTACAGGAGTCAATTCACAGAGACAGAAACCTGGGCAGTTGCCAGGGGCGGGCAAAGATTTCTGAAGATTGGCGGCAGAAGGGTGTGAATGTACTTAACACTAGTGAACTGTACATGTAAAAATAATTAAGATGATAAACTTTGTTATATGTATTTTATTACAATTTACTATATATTTTTAAAGTTAACAACAAACTACTTTTTGCTGGAAAAGTAGATATCCAAGCGTATTAGAACTATATAAAATTAAGAGCAAACAGGCTCTTAGATGATGGCCTGCAGGGGACCCTCCTGTAAAGTATAAGCACTTCAGAGCACAGATGTACAGACAATTATACCAGCCAACTAGAAATAAGGGGACACAGCCTGCAGAAGGGAAAATGGGGGAGGGAGGTCACATGTCACACACACTAAAAAAGATATATCTAGATAGTTACCAACTTTGATACAAAAAGAAGTATTATGATTTGATGACATACTGGTTTCCTCAACAAGGAAATCTTTTATTTCAAGATAAGAATGAAAATATGAAGGAAAACCTACTTCCTATATATGTATTTCAAAACTATTTGGTGTAAGAAAGCTGGAAGTACTGGACAAAAACATCTTATTCATATCTGTTACTGGTTATGTTTTGATGTTAGAGTCTCGATAAACAAGGTCCAAATAAAGGGTTAAAATCAAATGAGAAATTATTAAGTACTTATTTAACCTACCTATTTGTTCCCCTAAGATCAGGCACTGTTTTGGTACTGGAGCTCCAAAGACCATTCCCCGAAGTTTATCCATTGGAGGAGCTTTATTCTGAAGGCCCCCAAACTTTCCATTACTTCGAATGCGATCTCCATCTCTGGTCAGCAGTGTAGGACAGTGTGTAAGTTTAACAACCTATTGTAAGTAAATGGATATTAATTAGCGAGTCTACAAAACTTATTTCCACTGCTCTAAGAAAAGAGAAATCACTTAAGGGTTCTGAGATAAGAAATGACATGATCATGATAGTATTTTCACAAAATTAATTACCTAGTGATGTGTAGGATGACTGGGGGAAAAAACCAGAGGCAGGGAGATGAATTAGACTATCTCTCAAGTGTTAGCCTAAACTAGAATAGTGACAACACAAATGGAAAAAAGTGAAATTGACGACCTGATTGATGGCTTGATTGATAAGAGGAAGGAAGAGAGAGGGACAAGCCAGAGACCTGTGTGCTTCTGAAATCCAAGGCAGTACCCAGCCTGTATCACTAGCTCAGTTTCCTTCTGTTAGACAGAAGTTTTCCAGATGACCAAAGGCTAGCAAAAAGGATATTATATTAGACTGAAGAGAATACAAACTCAAAAGCAAAGGGACAAATCTTCAGAGGACAATACTACGAGTTCAGTTGTAGGAGGAAAAAGAGCTAGTGAGTTGAGAATTGGGGGAACTAGAATTATATAGTAAAACCTAAGTCATGGAAAGGGAAGTAGAAAGTGTTAGTCAAGACCTAAATTCTTCAGAGAAGTCACAGAATAAAAGAAAAACACTAGATTTAGTATTTTATGATCTTCAAGAATATTCTTTCAAATAAAGGTCTAGGATATACAAAAATAAAACGTTCAACTTCACGGGTAACCAGAAGTGGAACTGAAACAACTTGAAGTGGAATTCAAATGAGATATTTTCACTACTCAAAAATGTTAAAATACACACACACACACATACATACACACACACCCCACACAATGTTGGAGAAAGGGTCTTCTTGTACTAATCTGCTCTGGGACAGCCCTTCTCAAAGCAAATGTGACAAGTGTTTAAAAGCTTAACAGTTAGGGACTTCCCTGGTGGCACAGTGCTTAAGAATCCGCCTGCCAATACAGGGGACACGGGTTCGAGCCCTGGTCCGGGAAGATCCCACATGCCTCGGAGCAACTAAGTCCGTGCGCCACAACTACTGAGCCTGCACTGTAGAGCCCGAGAGCCACAACTACTGAAGCCTGTGCGCCTAGAGCCCGTGCTCCCCAGCAAAGAGAAGCCACGTCAATGAGAAGCCCGTGCACCGCAACAAAGAGTAGCCCCCGTTCGCCACAACTAAAGAAAGCTCACGCACAGCAATGAAGACCCAACGCAGCCAAAAATAAATATATTTTTTTAAAAAAAGCTTAACATTTTGCATGACCCAGCAATTCCACTTCTAAGAATATTCTGAAAAAAATCATCACAGATGTGAACAATGTGCACTGAAACATTGTTTTAATAATGAAAAATATGAAACTTGCACGTTTCAATAAGTTACATAAATAAATTATGGCACATCCACATAATGAAACAGAATGCATACATTAAAAAAATGACTAAAGAAGAATAATTTAATAACATGTAAAAACACCTAATCCAATCTAATCCTGTGGATTAAGTAGTTTCTGAATTATAAAAGATTAAATAAAATACAATTTTTAAAAACGAAAAGCAATAGGACATGTAATAGAAAATCATGACTAGTATTTATTCTTTTAATATAATTCCAAGGTAATTTACAGATATTTTCCCATCAAACTGGCTACTTTCTATAACATTTAAATGCAACAGAATGTCTATTTCAAGAAAATCTGTGGTGAATTCTTTGGTGAAATGAATCTTTTAGTAAAACAAACTATCACACCTTACTTTCTTAGTTTTGGTTTGGATTTGTATGTTTCCTAAAAGTGAACATTAAAAATACAGACTGAATTAATGTACTATTATCATATTATTATTATTATTAAATTATATTATAGTAAAATTATTCTTATTAAATTATCAAATTTCAGGCAATGTTTTTACAGATTTAGTACCATCTTAAATAACAAACACACTCAAATTTCTTGTCTGTTTTCTTGTTAACACACTCACTGACAGTATGAGTTACAGGCCTCTGGTAGAAGGGACAGTTTTTCAATTCTCAAATGGCATGGAAGAAAGGGGAAATGACAAGTTGCTATTTAATGGGTACAGAGTTTCAGTTTTACAAAAAGAAGAGAGTTCTGCAGATTGGTTGTACAACAATGTGAATGCAATTAACACTACTGAACGGTACACTTAATGGTTTAGATGGTACATTTTGTTATATGTATTTTACTATAATTTACCATTAAAAGAAACTTCAGTCCTCACTAGGCACTATATTAGGACAAAAAAGATCATGACAGCTTTTACAAATTCAGTGAGTGAACAACAGTGCTACAGTTCTGGGCAATACTTATTCACAACTGCTGTAAGGATTAGCAAGAGATGGAATCAACAAGGAGTTGAAGTAGTATAAATGGCATGAAGAATTTAGGAAGAGAAAACGATAACAAAGACTACTGAAACCTAACAGTATCACCAAGAGATGTCACAAAAGCCTTTTCTTAGGAGAGCTTTAAAACAATATTTAATTGGTGGAGTGACCTCATTAAAAACTTTGGAAGCAAAAAATCGTATGTGCTATTCCAGGTGTCCCCAACCCCCGGGCAGCACAGCAGAAGGTGAGCAGCAGGCAAGTGAGCAAAGCTTCCTCTGCCGCTCCCCATCACTCGCATTACTGCCTGAACCATCCCCTCCCACCCCACCCCATCCTTGGAAAAACTGTCTTCCATAAAACCGGTCCCTGATGCCAAAAAGGTTGGGGACTGCTGTGCTATACCAATTATGAGGAACAAATGCTGTCCCCGCTTTTGTCACATATGCTGTTACTTAAAAAAAAATTTTTTTTTGATGTGGACCATTTTTAAAGTCTTTATTGAATTTGCTACAGTATTGCTTCTGTTTTTGGTGGGGTTTTTTTGGCCATGAGGCATGTGGGATCTTAGCTCCCCGACTAGGGACTGAACCCACACCCCTGCATTGGAAGGTGAAATCTCTTTTTTTTTTTTTTGGCTACATCAGGCAGGTCTTAGTTGCAGCACGTGGGCTTCTCTCTAGCTGTGGTGCGCGGGTTTCTCTCTGGTTGTGGCGTGCGGGTTTTCTCTCTCTAGTTGCGGCACACAGGCTCCAGAGCGTGTGGGCTCTGTAGTTTGCGGCACGCAGGCTCTCTAGTTGAGGCGTGCGGGCTCAGTAGTTGTGGCGCATGGGCTTAGCTGCCCCGCAGCATGTGGTATCTTAGTTCCCCGACCAGGGATTGAACAAGCGTCCTCTGCATTGGAAGGCATATTCTTTACCACTGGACCAGGCAGTCCCTGAAAGGTGAAATCTTAACCACTGGACTGCCAGGGAAGTCCCTCTTACTTTTTTTTGAAGCTATGGATTGGTGTCTTTCATCAGTTCTTAAAAGTTTTCAGCCATTAGTTCTTCAGATATTACCTGTGATCCTTTTATCCTCCTCTTCTTGGCACTCTGATAAGATTTTTAAAAAATATTTTCTCATTCTATCCTTAGTGACTACTCAGCCTCTTTCTCTTACATTCCTTCTCTCTGGGCTGCAGTCTGGATAATTTTTCTGACCTATCTTCCAATTCACTAAATTCTCTATTAACCTATTAAGTCTGCCCAGTATTTAATTTTTATTATATTTTTTATTTTTAGATGCTCTATTTGACTTTTTCAAGTCTACTTGCTCTTATCTTCTTTTCAACACTTTCATTTCTTAAAATATATTATAAAATATATTAATACATATTTCAATAAATATTTAATATTTCTTAAATATTAATATTTATATATTTAAAATATACTTTAAAATATTTGCTCTTATGTTTAATATGTTTTCTTTTCCACTTAGTGCTGAAGTTCAAGAAGGGCAATTTTCTTACAGTCTCTAGAAGCACTTAGGAGTTGAGATGGAGGGGGCAAGTTAATTTCTTTTGTTCAGTCTTGTACTAAGGGGTTTAGCCCTTTGGGGGGTTCCAGTTTATTGGGAAAGAGGTCTTTGATCAGATTCCCTACTTTGGTATGTCTTACCCTCTGAGCCTTTCAAAGGAGTGCAAATTGATGCTCAAGTTCCATTAGTTTGACAAATGTTCTTAAAGCAAAATCTGGCTTCACTGTTATGTTTATCTCTCTGGGTTCCCACCCTCACTTAGAATTCTTACTTTCTTGCCAGTTCATACAGTAAGATATATATCTTAATGATATATATAGCCAGAACTAGCTTTTTGAAATGGCCTTTTAGTTTACCTCTGCTAGAATTTCCTTTGGCTACCCTAGTTGTCTAGTCCATCTCTGCATAACCCTCAGTGCCTAGTGCTGTGCCTAGTGATATACTGGAGCCAGCATTTACTGGGTCATGAGAACCGGGTCTCCTGAACGCCTCATTCAATGACCACACGTAGGCAGCTGGAAGTCAGCTATGATATGAGTATTCACACTATGGGGGCTGGCAAAAGCTACAGATCAGGGTCCCACCACCCCACTCTCCAGAGCCAGCTGTTCAACATTTAATAGCACCCCACTGTGTCTCACACACACTAAGTGTCCAAATAACGGACTGAACTAACTAGAATCTTCCAGTTATTACCCAACTTGTTAATTCTATGCTCACTAGTAAGCTTCTCATCTTCTCCTAATAGATTCCATGTTATCATACCACTTAATGGGTATGCTTTCTAGCCTATAATTCAGGACATACAAGCATGCTAATCACCACCTGAATACAGCAGCTCCTCCACCCACAACTGTTTTCTGGTATAGTACAGTAGAGCCATTATTAGGCTCATAAGGAACCATTCGTGAAGATGCCACATACTTTTACACATTTAGTTGTTTAATTTTCAATAATCTCACTAATTTAGCTCTCCTAAATTCAAGACACTTTTTATTTCTTCTTAACTGGGCCCAAAGAAAAACTGTTCTGACTAGTTCTATTTCTGCCATGAATTAGGACTATGACTTGATAGAGAACCATTATTTGTTTTGAACTTAAGGTTTCTCATCTAGAAAGTGAGAGTATATGATTTTTAAGGTATCCATGACTTTAGAATATACTATTTACTGGTACTGGATCATATTTTAAACTGACCTCTGTTTTCTCTTAAGTAACTGCATCCTTACTCACTTTCAGCTATAATAATTTGCAAGCCTATAGTGTTCACATACATGTTTATCACCTGCTATTTCCAAGTCCCTAACACCATATTTATTAAATTTAATACTTCTTCTGTATCAAAGAATTCAAAGACCTCTGGATTTCAGATCCAAAGAGACCATTCCTCTACTGAAATTTTACTCTATTTCTTATTTTATTATTTTATTCAATCTTTACAACAGCCCTCTGAAAGGTGTTTCTTCACAGTAGATTGCCTTTCTTTTCTCATTAAGTAAAACTTAGAAGTAATATCGAAGGGATAATCTTTCTTAATATATACAACAGTATACAATATATTCTCCCATCTTGTTTAAATTACATAAGCTTATTTTTAAAAGGGCATCATCTTATACATTATCATTTGGCAACTTCTCAACAAAACAATATATTTTGTACGTCTTCCTTGTTAGGACATATCAATCTGCTTTATGTCTTTTTAATAGCTACATACTACTCTACTGTATAAATTACTGTAGTAGAGTTGTGCAATCCCAACTGATGGACTTCACACTGCTTCCAAAGTGTCTTAAAAATTCTTACAATGGAACAGGATAGAAAGCCCAGAGATAAGCCCACGCACATATGGTCACCTTATCTTTGATAAAGGAGGCAAGCATATACAGTGGAGAAAAGACAGCCTCTTCAATAAGTGGTGCTGGGAAAATTGGACAGGTACATGTAAAAGTATGAAATTAGAACACTCCCTGACACCATACACAAAAATAAACTCAAAATGGATTAAAGACCTAAGTGTAAGGCCGGACACTATCAAACTCTTAGAGGAAAAACATAGGCAGAACACTCTATGACATAAATCACAGCAAGATCCTTTTTGACCCACCTCCTAGAGAAATGGAAATAAAAACACAAATAAACAAATGGGACCTAATGAAACTTAAAAGCTTTTGCACAGCAAAGGAAACCATAAACAAGACCAAAAGACAACCCTCAGAATGGGAGAAAATATTTGCAAATGAAGCAACTGACAAAGGATTAATCTCCAAGATTTACAAGCAGCTCATGCAGCTCAATAACAAAAAAACAAACAACCCAATCCAAAAATGGGCAGAAGACCTAAATAGACATTTCTCCAAAGAAGATATACAGATTGCCAACAGACACATGAAAGAATGCTCAACATCATTAATCATTAGAGAAATGCAAATCAAAACTACAATGAGGTATCATCTCACACCGGTCAGAATGGCCATCATCAAAAAATCTAGAAACAATAAATGCTGGAGAGGGTGTGGAGAAAAGGGAACCCTCCTGCACTGTTGGTGGGAATGTAAATTGATACAGCCACTATGGAGAACAGTATGGACGGTCCTTAAAAAACTAAAAATAGAACTACCATACGACCCAGCAATCCCACTACTGGGCATATACCCTGAGAAAACCATAATTCAGAAAGAGTCATGTACCAAAATATTCATTGCAGCTCTGTTTACAATAGCCAGGACATGGAAGCAACCTAGGTGTCCATCATCGGATGAATGGATAAAGAAGATGTGGCACATATATACAATGGAATATTACTCAGCCATAAAAAGAAATGAAATGGAGGTGTTTGTAATGAGGTGGATGGAGTTAGAGTCTGTCATACAGAGTGAAGTAAGTCAGAAAGAGAAAAAGAAATACAGTATGCTAACACATATATATGGACTCTAAGGAAAAAAAAAAAAAGGTCATGAAGAACCTAGTGGCAAGACGGGAATAAAGACACAGACCTACTAGAGAATGGACTTGAGGATATGGGGAGGGGGAGGGGTGAGATGTGACAGGGTGAGAGAGTGTCATGGACATATATACACTACCAAATGTAAAATAGATAGCTAGTGGGAAGCAGCCGCATAGCACAGGGAGATCAGCTCGGTGCTTTGTGACCACCTAGAGGTGTGGGATAGGGAGGGTGGGAGGGAGGGAGATGCAAGAGGGAAGAGATATGGGAACATATGTATATGTATAACTGATTCACTTTGTTATAAAGCAGAAAGTAACACACCATTGTAAAGCAATTATACTTCAATAAAGATGTTTAAAAAAAAAAATACAGTCAAAAAAAAAATCTTAAATATTCTTTTTTTTTAAACATCTTTATTGGAATATAATTGCTTTACATCTAATGACTATTCTTGTACATATCTTTATATACTTGTGGGAGCATGTCTGTAAGATATATTATTTTAATACGTTGTGATGGTACCAAGATGGCGGCAACTTCTTTGCCCCTCCCATGGAGAGGAAAGAGTCTATTTCAAACTCCCCACTCCTCGATGTGGGTCTGGGCTGGCCAGATTCTGAACCGAATGTACTTCCCAACGCTGGGACTTAAGAGACCTGCAACTTCTGCCATCACTGCTCTAACTTCCCTTCTTAGGTCCCAAATGCCATTTGAAAAAGCCCCAGCAGCCACAAGGAGAGGTTTGCATACAGAGATCTAAGTCTGCCAGCCTACCAAGTGCCTATCCAGTAGCCAGTATCAACTAGCCAGTACAGGTGGGAGATAAACTAAGTAGGAACTAATTCATTTTCAAAAATAATTTCAAGGAAATATTTCCAACCCAGAACTTGCTGGGTTGGACTGTTTTTCCTCCCCAGCCTGTTCAGCTAACAAAATGTTCTTGAAAAAGAAATGGAAAGCCTCAGGGCTAAGATCAAATCCAGGGTACAGCCAGTAAAATGTGGCCTCAAAGTCAAATATCAAGCAAAGGATGTCCCTATGTTAAGACCTCAGAAAGATTTAAGGCACTGCTTTCCAGATCCTCTTAGCTAGAAAAAGGTTTCTAAAAGCCTTAATGGCATTATCTCACACACCCGTGAGTGGGGGTGAGCACAATGACCCCAGCAGACAGCACCAGCTGAGCCTCTGGCCAACTCCAGCTGAATCCCAGATGGCTACCAGCATCAACTGCCAGCTATGTGAGTGAGGCATTTTGGAGCTTTCACCATCTCAGTGCAACTAGCTAACACTACTGGGAGAAACCCACAGAGAAATGAGAACTAGTATGTTGTTACTGTTTAAAGCCACTAACTTCTGAAGTGTTTGTTATGTAGCAATAGATAATGGAAACATTTATATTGCCAAACTGCTCTCCAAAAGTATTATGGGTTGAATTGTGTCCCTCAAAATTCCTATGTTGATGTCCTAACCCCCAGTTCCTCAAAAATGTGACCTTATTTGAAGACTGAGTCTCTACAGAGGTAATCAAGTTAAAATGAGGTCATAACAGTGGGCTCTAAGCCAATGAGTAGTTTCCTTATACAAAGCGGAAATTTGGACACAGATATGCATAGATGTGAACAGACACAGGGAGAAGATGACCATCTACAAACCAAGGAGAAAGGCATGGAACAGACCCTTCCCTCATAAGCCCTGGAAAGAACTGACCCTTCTCACACCTTGAATTTCGGTTTTAAGCCTGCAGAACTGTGAGACAATACATTTCTACTGTTTAAGCTACCCAGTCTGTGGTGCATTGTTACAGCAGCTCTAACAACTAATAAACAAGGGCTACTCCAAATTACATTTCCAACAACATTATCTGAGTGTACTCTTTTTCAATACCACCATCAATAACAGATATTGATTTTGAGTCTTAGGACAATTTCATAAACATCTCATTTTAATTTGCATCTTGGCAAATTCATTCCTATATTTTGCCCAATTTTATGCTGCTTATCAATCTGTAGGATTTAAATTGGTTTTGACAAGGTTACTTAGTCATTTGCACATGTATCCTAAAATAAAATTATTTCTATACAGAGATATATATTAAATTTTTAAAGTACACATTAAAATTGGAGCTACAAATTAAAAAATAATTCAAATACATACCTCTTTTCTATAATGATTGGCAGCATCCAAATTATCCAAAATAATGGTGTCTCCTAACAGCATACCAAATACTAAAACATTCAATTAACAAATTATTAAAATTATGACATCTTTTTTGGTCATATTAAAATATTAACACAAACTTCTGGTGGTGAGCATGCTGTTGTATACTCAGAAATTGAAATATAATGATTGTGCACATGAAACTTTTATTTTTAAAAAACTGAGATATTTTTAAAAATCTTAACATATATTACAAAGTTTTATTAGAAATAATGTTAATAACGTAAGAATTTTATTCAATATTTTCCTCTAACAGGAAAAATGAGAGAAGTAAATATTAATAAAACTATCACTTATAAACTAAATAAGAACATAATTTTCCATAGTCAGTAATTTATGTATCTGGATCACAAATGTAACATCTGTATAAAAAAAGCCATCATAATTTCCTTTACCTGTTTCACAATGTTCTACGTTATCTGGAAATGTTAACAAATCTCGGGCAAAGACGGGATCTCCAATGGGTTTAAAATACAATTTTCCATTTCGGTAATGAGGCAGAGGTCTGAATTTTAAAAAATTTTAAACAAAACATGTAACTTTTCATCAAAAAATATATATATACTATGAAAAACATATGAATATACTGATTATTTTTGTGATCATTTAGTCAACTCCCTATGCAGAGGTAATACTCCTAAATTATTAACCGTTATGCCTTTAGAAATGAAAATGATATTTACCATTTAAAATATCTTAGTTTTATCTGTACTATCGTCATATTAGTTTGTAAAATCAATATAAACTAACCTTTGTTTAGTTTGACAAGGAAAGGAGAGAAGCAGCCTCTCAAGCTGGCCCTAAACGAGGATGCCAATGATATGACTGTCTCCTGTGGAGAGTGGCCCTAGAATAGACGGGGGGAAGGGGCAAGGCCCAAGACTGAGCATACGAGAGGGAAACAGCCCAGTACTCTGGCCGCCTGTCCTCTGACACACTGTACAGAATGAGCAACTGAAGTCCAGGGATAACAATGAGATTCAAGAGATGGAGGCTGACTGGGGTGTCAGGGCTTTCCCCTTCCACATACGGTAGCTTTTCCCAAATCTTGTAGGTAGGAGTAGAGGTTGGGGTGGCTTTAAGAGCTAGTTAACTCAATCCCAATAACAGGCACAATACCAGAAAGAGAGAATAACTAGCTTTTAGAGCAAGCATTAGCCTTAAATACCAGATTCATACTTTCCCTAAATCAAGAATTCTTAACTTGGTCCTCAGGGATTATGAAAAAAAAAGAGAGGACCTCCTGGAGGTAAAATTACTTTTACAAAAATTATTACCCTTATAAACACAGTCATTATGATTTGACAGGATTTCCCATGTTGTTTAAAATGGGTGCTGACTGGTAGCAGAGTAGATTTTAGAAGCAGATTTGAGTTCAAATTCCAGCTGTTTCCTGAATCTATTTTTAGATTACAAAGTGAAATAAAATGTTAGTTTAATGACACAGTAAGCGCTTAATATTAGTTTCCATTCTCCTTCAAGTCCCCATACCTACCCAACTGTACACCTTGCAAAGCTTTGTTTAGGAATCTGAGAAAATTATTGGTCAATACTCTGTTGCACATTTTAATTTTTTTGTTTTGTTACCACCATTTCGTTTTAGTCTTTTAAGGTAGATTTTTAAAAATAGCCAAAAATTAGAGAACACATAAAATATTTTAAATTTTAGATTAAAAATGCCTAATTGGTTTGCACGGTTATTTCCTAAAAACATATTTTGAAAAGTAAATGGGAAAACACTTAAAGAAACCAGATTTATATTAAAACAAAGATGTAACATCTTTAAAAAAAAAAAAAAAAAAGGTGTAACATCCTAAGTAGATGGTCTCTTACATTTCAACTTTGCTAATGGCAGTTCCAATAGAGAAACCTTCTCTACCTAAATGATGGCTGCTTATTTTCATACGACATAAACAGGACAAAAGACATGTATCTATACTCTTACTCCAAATAAAGGTGTTCCATATTCTGTTAAGGATAATGACATCTTACCATCCTTCCTGTTGCAAAGGCCAAAAATTCGCTTTGGGTTTGTGTATTTGTGTGCTTGTATGTGTATCTCTCATACATACAAATAACATTTAATTGGCAAATTAAACTTGACCAGCATATATGATCAAATACACTGCAATACTGATCTTAACAAAGATCATATTTGTGATGAAGACAAAAATAATGCAGATACTTTGAGTCACTTCTCTTTTTTAAGTGTCTTTTAGAGAAATTTTAAAATTCGGCGATTTGATAAAAAATAGAAAAGAAATTTCTGAAAAAAATCATTACTTTCACTTTTTTCTAACCTTTTCCAATCTGGAAGAGTCTTCTTATAAATAGAGTCAAGGGGCAACACCTGCTGACGACCTTGGGTTTCGTCATAGATACGACGTGCAGCATCAGTGGTCAGGGTGACCACACAGTCCATGTCACTTGCCAGATGCCAAGAAATAACCATTGCGGCTCTATCATCTTCAATTTGTGCCAGGTGTGCAATCTATAACCCATTTTACAAATCAAGTAAAAAAGTTTTAAATATATATAAATTTGACATTAAATATTTTAAAAGCCCAAGTCTAAAGCAAAAACACTTTTTTTGAAACACTCACATAAATTAACAAAAAAATCTCAAACTGTAAAAGCTTACTGGCTTAAACATATTAAACTGTCTCTTCTATTAAATTTTAAAAAACTGTTCCACAGATTAAACTACAGTAAATTTTGCAAGTAACCAAATAAAAATATTTGGAATATTATCAGCTAGGTGATGTACTTTTTCCCCCACATTTAATATCTCTACTATTGGGGTGTGTCAACTGATAAAGTAATCATAAAATACACTTACACCTAAATATAGTTATATACTATACCCTTCTAAGTAGATCTTTTACTCAGATGATTTTTCAGAAAACAAATCTAAACATCACAGATAAGAATTATTTCTTCTGCTTATATAAACACTTCAGAGTTTAGAATTAACAGTCATCTCCTATTTACAAATACAGCTGACCCTTGAACAATGTGCAGGTTAGGGCCACTGACCCTCCAAGCAGTCGAAAATCTGCATATAACTTCACAGTCGGTCCTCCATACCCACAGTTTCACATCCAAGGATTCAACCGTTAGGCAGTACTATAGTCGGTGTTCAGTTAAAAAAAAAAAACTGTGTATAAGTGGACCCTCACAGTTCAAACCCATGTTGTTTAAGGGTCAACTGTATAGCAGTCCATCAGTATCCATAGGGGACTGGTTCCAGGAACCCCCTCAAATACTAAAATCTGTGGATACTTAAACCCTTTATATAAAATGTCATAGTATCTGCATATACCATCTGGTACACTTTAAATCATTTCTAAATTACTTATAATACCTAATACAATGTAAACGTTATGTAAATAGTTGCCAGCATATGACAAACTCAAGTTTTAGTTTTTGGAACTTTCTGGAATTTTCCCCCCAAATATTTTCCATCTGCAGTTGGTTGAATCGAAGGATGCAGAACCTGTGGATAGAGAGGACCCACTGTATTTTAGTCACAAGCTTGCTCAAAGTCCAACAAGGTTGAAATTTTGTGGCAGATTTCAAAACCTCATTTATTGCACTGATATGGTCACATCTACCCTTTATTCTTACCTGATCTGGTAGCAAAAACCTGCCCTAGCAATGAGAACGCTGTGTCACTGTTAAAAACATCACAATGTCTACTCTTGTACAGTAGTCCCCCCTTATCTGTGGTTCCTCTTTCCCCAGTTTCAGTTACCCACAGTCAATGGCAGTCTGAAAATATTAAATGAAAATTTCAGAAATAAACAATTCATAGGTTTTAAACTGCACACCATCTCAGTAGTGTGATGAAATCCCACTCTGTCCTGCCTGGGATCCCCAATTATCGATATCATCATAGCTCCATGATCTAGGATCACCCAAAGCAGATAGAAAACAAGATAACAAAATGTAATGCCTCTTAAAAGGCTTAAACACAAACCTTTCCCAAAACATCTCCACTGCCTTTAGTATAGTTAGGAAGAGTACATGATCTTCTGGGTTTTTTCTTTAGTTCTTCCTGTTCTGATATCTTTCTCTTCAAAAGTGCTTCAATGTGTGGCATCTGTACTTTAAAAAGAAAAATTAACTGCAAGGCCAATTACAGTTACTCTTGTACCAGGCAGAGAAAATAGCAGAGAAAAACCAACAATTTAGACAACTCGAGAACATAAAGTTACAACTCAAGAACATAAAAGTTACTAAGCAGCCATTCCTTTCTTATAAGAGTATGATCATAGTAATGTAAAGAGTCAACCTCACTGATTCTTTTTTTTCTTAGTTAAGAAATATATAACATATAATAGGACTTATGAGTTATACACATAAAAAATATAAGCTTTAAAAAAATCTATTGTCTTTTGTTACTTTCTCTCATTTTCTTTGCCAGCACATATACTGATTATCACTTAGGCCTCTTCAATGCAAGTTCTCAAGTTGGTGTATTATTAATTTAATTTACTGGTGTCATTAGATTAGAAACACAAACTGCAATTTCTTTGAAAAGAGAACTCCGTCATTGTTAGCCCATTTTAATGTCTAGTAAGTGACTAGATTATAATCCACATATGGCTTAGTACCCCAAAACAACAGTGTACATAACATTCCTAATAAAATATGAATGGTAAAAAAAAAAAATTATAGGTTAGAATTTAATTAAAAAGAAAAAACTTTCACATATACTTGGAAACTGTACCTGTTGTGTTGTAGGAATGTCAATATTGTGTGTTTTTAGTTCATTTCGCAACTGGGCCTCTTTTAATTTTGCTTCTTCAACTTGGCCTAAAATTAAAAACAAACAAACAAAAACTATCAATTTGTGATAGCCCCCAAAATACAGTTGTTGAAGAATGTTTTCAATCCCTTGTTTATTTCCTTTTAATGATTGATGCTAAAATGAAAAATGAAGACTATTATAGAAATTTTAAATTAAACTAAAATCTAAAATTAAAGTTCATTTCTAATACACAAAAATAAAAAACAAAATTAATGCAGCTAAGGGAGGTATTATGTTGCAAACCACAAGTAATCTTGGAAAAGCTATTTAATTCTAATCCACGTGACTATACATAATTTATACATAATTGCATAAGGTTATTCTAAGAAACAAATAGGACTTTTTAAAAACAAATTTTCAGTGCTACATATTGTGTATTATTTCATTACTCTACTTAGTTCCTATTATCCTCTAAATATCCTTGACCTGTGAAAAAATCCGACAAATAGAGCACAACTCAGCAAATGCCTTGCCTTAAACAGTATACAAACATTATTAAAAACTGTAGCAAATATTCCATGTATTTATTAAAAAATAAATTACATATTTCTCTGCTGCAGATATTTTTAAATTGAACTACACACAGTCGCATGGCTCAAACTAAAACTTAAATTACATATCACTCTTTCAGTGATATTGTCATCCAATGTCTTTTGCCAAGTGCTAGAGCTAGATATAAACCTTATTACTGTTATGTCAAAACCTTTAAATTTCTATAGATTCCGATTTCTAGTAAAAGTTTCAAATTTTTGTAGGTAAACAAGATATACATTTATTTAAAATGCAGGAATACTTCATCTTAAGAAGATCGAATGATGAGTAATATAAACCATCACTACCACCTTTCTGCCATGTCCTGCAGTTTACTTCTAATTCTAAGTTCAGGAAATTAGACAATGTTTGTGTCTCATGGCCTCAACCTTCTACCTCACCATTCCCCAAAGCATCATTTTCTATTACCTTTGAACACAAAATGACTTACACTTCATCTCATCAAGAAGCTGTTTGCTGGCATCAAATAAACTTCTATACATTATAATAGACTTAGATAATTGGTCCTTTTCTTTTGTAAGTGCTGCCATTTGTTGCTGCTTCTTAACATCTAAGAAAAAATATTCAGATAATTTACTTCAATTTTTAAATTGTGACTTTTCCAAAATGTCATAACATGATTAGATAACTAGTAAGCACCATGTTAATGGAAAGCAAAACAAAGTTATATAAAGTACCACAAACTTAAGAGTTTATCCTCTATCTTCCTAGAAACTTACCATTGTAAAACATAAATGGTAGGATATATGATTCTAATGTTCTTGATAAGCCTGGTAGCCGAGGCTCAAACACAATAAAATACTCAGTGCTATCCCTTCCAGGACTATTTTCTGCCAGAACTAGACTCTGTATAAAGAAAAAAGCAGTAAGGAAAAGAGATTTGAAAAGGTATTTGTAAATGTATAAATGTTATATATCTCATTGTACTCTGTTTTCAAGTAAGTGGTAAATTTTAAAGGCAAAAGGCAAAATTGACTGACCTGTGAGATTCATTAAGCATTCATTAAAACATCAGCAGCACCATCCAAGACACAGAACTCTTTACCTTTTGTTATTGGTTTGAAAGTCAAATTATCTTATCAATAAATAGCTTATGCAAAAATTATATACAATGGAAAACTATAAGAAAAAGTATCTTTCCAGGCCAGAAATATCAATGGCCACTTATATCCTGACTAGAAATATCTTCCTGATTCCAACCTTTAAGTTGAAGCAGTGTGAAACAGCTGATGGTGTGAAAGTTATAAAAATAATCACAAAGAAATGCACAAAGCCCAATGCTGAGTTTAAGTTACAGCTGTTACCATGGAAGTAGACCCACCAGTCCCAGGTGACCAAACAAAAGGTCCTGAAAAGCTCTAAAGATTTGTTTTTTGTTTTTTTAAATGTATTTTTCTTCATTAATGAGCACACACACACACACACACACAAACTTCTGATATACTTTGAGACCATAACATGTAACTAGTAAATAATGCAATATAAATATTTATATCCTAAATAACTTCTTCAGTCTTACAAGGAAACAATAGGTACTAGTTGTTTTGTTTGTTTAGACCACAATAAAATTCAGATGTAAAAGTTCTAAAAATCTAAATTGATAGAACACTGTAAAACAATCCACGAAATAATAAAATTATAAGTCCATCATTAAACCAATCCCCAATCCCACCACTTAGTTTCTGAAAGCTGTTTTCAATGTATTTACATGAATATAAACACAAAAATAAAACTGTTTGCACTTTAAAAATAACATACTTTATACTGTAGCAATTTGCTTTCAGCACTCATTTTGATCTGTCAATCAATTCAAGTGAATGTTTAAATACCGATTTTTTACATTTATGCATAGTATAGATACAATACACTATAATATCCTTTCACTGGGTGATGAACATTTCATTTAAAATTTTTTAGCTATTATTTATAATACAGGAAAGAAAGTAGCTTTCAGTACTTCTTGGTGTATTCTCTAGAATAGAGAAATATAATGACTTTTTCCCCCATAAATTTATCTGTCTATCTATCTATGGCTGTGTTGGTTCTTCATTGCTGTATGCGGGCTTTCTCTAGTTGAGGTGAGTGGGGACTACTCTTCTTTGCGGTGTGTGGGCTTCTCATCGCGGTGGCTTCTCTTGTTGCGGAGCACGGGCTCTAGGTGCGTGGGCTTCAGTAGTTGTGGCACACGTGCTCCGTAGTTCTGGCTCTCGGACTCCAGAGCGCAGGCTCAGTAGTTGTGGCGCACGGGCTTAGTTGCTCGGCGGCATGTGGGATCTTCCCAGACCAGGGATCGAACCTGTGTCCTCTGCATTGGCAGGTGGATTCTTAACCACTGAACCATCAGGGAAGTCCCTATAGTGACTTATTAAAAGTTTATTTTAATAGGTAGTATCAAATTTCCCTTCAAAAAGGCTACATCAATTTATCCTCTCACTATTAGTGTATAAGAATATCCAGTTCCCCTGATGCTTGGCCAACACTATCAATCAAGTACTTCTTTTTTCTAAAAAGATGTATTAAAAACAACCAGTCATTATTGTTTTAACTAGCATTTCCCTGATTAGTACTGAGGTCATGCTTCCTGTTTATTAGTCATTTATACCTTCTCTTCCATTAACTGCCTGCTTCTGTTCTTTGGTCATTTATTTTTCTACTAGATTGTCTTTTTTCTCACTGATTTGCAGGAAGTTCTTTAGGATGTTTTAAAAATATGTTCAACATACTGTACTAATATATTGTTATACCAATATATTAATATTATTAATCCTCTATTTATATATATAGTTAAATATAAAATCTTTTCCTTTATGTCTTGTTTAAGGAGGCATTTCCTATCTCAAAGATTTATAGTTTGTAATCTGTGATGTACAGTTTACCAAGATACATGGAATAACAGAACTGAAGAGAACTGAGGAGTCCAAAACTGCGTCCATACACAAATGGCAATTTGGAATATGAGAAAAGGATAAATACACAGCAGAATAAAACTTAGACACCTCTTTCAGAAATTTCCAGATCAAGTAGGCAAATAATATAAAGAATTTGAATAACACAATTAACAAACTTGAATAATTATAAATTTAGATTAAAACTTTAAAGAAAGCAGTACAAGTTCTTTTCAAGCAAACAGGGAACATTTACAAATGACTGTTTTATACCAGTGTTTCCTAAACGTCCCTAATGATAAGAATCACCTGCACAAATCAGATTCCTCAGCCCTGCCCCAGACCTACTAATTTGATATATGGGTCACGAGCCAAGTAGGACCTGAGAGATTTCTGCTTATTCAGTGTGATATTAGGAACCTCTAGTGGAAATTCATATGCATGACATGAAGCTGAGATTCCATATGCAGCTGTGGGGGAATAGCTTAAGTCACCGTCTTAGCCTCAGAAATGTGTACAGCAGGGTAAGTAATTAATTTAAATGTTGAGAGTAATTTAAAATGTTGAGAACTAATTAAAATGGAAATGCTGTAATGTTCGATTACTGCCAGACCAACCAACAAGTCGAACTTTAGGCCAGGTACAAGCTGGCAGTCTCCCCAACTGTAAGCCTAATATTGCTAAAACAATGTGATTTTAGCACTGGATTAGATAAAAAGATAAACACCGACAACAAAAAAATACAGAAAAGGTGAAATTTCATATTTATTGGTACAGGAAGAATTATTCAATAAACGATACCCAAAACTTTAGTTAATAAATTTGAAAAAAAGATAAAAATAAAATCAAGACCAATAAAAAAATTAAAGGCCTAAGAATACAAGAGCTATCACTGTGAATACAACCCTTCCTCCTGCCCTAATATAAACAAAGCTAAAATCTAAAAGACAAACTCAGGAAAAAGCTACTTATACACAAAAGAGAATTAACATCTTTAATATAAAATTAAGAAGAAAATGATGAATCTCCCAGAAGAAAAAGAGTCAAGGGACTTAAAGCAATTATACTCCAATAAAAATGTTAAAAAAAAAAAAGAGTTAAGGGACAATCCTACAAAGGTCAAAACCATGAAAAATGTTCAAACCTTCCTAGTAACAAAGAAAATATTTAACAATAGGAAGAGTGGTTGAATTTTAAAAACCATTCTATTCAGGGTTGGTAATATGAGAATGTACACATATTTCTGGTGGGAATATAAACTGAAAGGCAATTGGCAATAACTACCAAAAGGCTAAAAATGTACACTCCCTATCTCCAATTCTACTTCTAGCAATTTCTTAAGGAAACAGATTTGTGCAAAGGATATACATAGAAGAAAGCTGATGGAAGCACTGTTGATAAAACTTTGGAAAGAAACTAAATTTTCACTAAGGATTGATCAAATAAATTATGATCATCAATACAATGATGTAGGTTTATACTTGCTGGTAAAGAAATGTATCAAGGATGTGTTAAATAAGAAAAGAAGATTTTCATGAAAGCAGAGTTCTATTACATTAATGAAATTTTACACCCTCCTCCATGTCTATATAAATCATACTCACACAGGACATCCATGCAGTGTTAGTGTATACACAGAAAAGTGTGGAAGGTTATACACTGAATTGCTAATCAATATCTCTGAAGGGTGATAATATAGTGATTATTTTTGATGTTCTTGCACTGTGTATTTTTTATATAAGTAAAGCTATTTCCATTTTGGAAAAAAAATGAATAACAAAGGTAAGCTGGTTTTACTAAACTTTCCCAGATATATGTACATTTTACCTGGGCTATGTTTGATTCTATTTCTATCCACAGAATGGTAGCTTTTCAATGAAACATGAATATCAAATTGTCACTGAAGTTAAAATCACTCCAGTTACAGAAAACAGTCATTCACAGAGGAAAAGAGGGTCTTTCTAACAGTAACAATGATCATGGGTTCACTGTGTAATAGCTTAGAGCAAAATCTCAAAATATTTTAGGTGACTTTCCAATTTAATGCTATAATTAGAACATCTTCATAGCTATACATACAAAAGTACAGGTATTGTAATACTGTGGTTTAAAATATTAAATATAGAAACCTTATCTACCGGAAGACAAAAATATTACCGTGATTTCAGCTGAACCTTTCACAAAGGGAAATTCAAGTGTTCTAACTTTCCCAATAAAGAGTGGGGTGTCATCTTCCTCATTAGAACCTTTGATGGTAGCCATTACAGTGCCAACCAAATCAATTCCAGTATGATTGTTGTAGTCATCCTTAAAGCAAACAACAAAACGTAACTAATTAGAAGTAGAAAAAGATTAAACCCAGAGAAGGGCATGGACAAATCAGAAATATGACCTATTTATAAAGCCCCAAATATTAAATCATCCTGATCCTTCTTACTCCAAACACAAAATTCACTTCTCAGAGTAAGTGCTCCACAGGCAGGAAATAATCCCAGAAACCATAAAAGAACCATCTAATACAATGGCTTCCATCTAATACAATGGCTCCCAACTCTATTAAAAGGACTCCCATTTAAAAATTAGTTATGTACTATACCTTCAGCATCTATATATGATCTAGGGAAGACCAGTTTAAGAACGACTCATGTGGCTAAAACAAGAAAATACACTGAAGGAGTTAAGTACTCTATCAGCCAAACTTTTCATAAAAATGACGTGCCACTAGTGTGTCTTACATGTTTTTGTTAATATTCTTAGCAGCACTATTGCTGCTTACCCTCTGGATAACTGGAAGCTTTGAGGAGCTCATTATGATCAGCCATGAGCAGATCTCTTCAAAATAAATACTTTAACTACTTCCTGCCCCTCAGTAAAATGGACATTGAAGAATCAACTTACTTCACACATTCATAATGCATACATAAAATAGTGGATTAAAGATATATTAGGAAAGGTAGGCAGATTTCTGCATTTTTGAGTAATTTCTACTTAGTATATCTGGATTTTATGTATAATGTTAAACATTATTTGTATTCAAGTATAAAGATATTGGTAAGTATTTCATTCATCTGCACAAAGTTTTCCTATAAACTTAAACTGAATAATCCAGACATGATTCTATAATAACTATCTTGCACCCTAGAACCAGGAATAATTTTTCTTGTTAACCTTTGTAATTTGGAAGTAAATAAACATTACCGTGATACGAAGATACAAATCTTTGACCAAGGTCCTACTGGCAACTGAGCGAACATTTGAAACAGCTGGTGTAGCTGGCTGAATTTCAGGAACTAACTTCACAGGTTGATTAGGTAGAACATCCACTATAATCTAACAAAAGAAGCATTCTGATTAACAATACGTTAATGGTTTAGTATTAAAGATGAAGAGAAGAAATAGAGAGCATATACTAAATGAAATGAAATATTACCTTCTAAAATGTATTTCCATTAAATTCTTAAAACTAATCAACTTGTAAAAATTGAGGATAAAAGGCATATCAGATTAATTTTTGAATGTTAACCATCTAAAAACAAATTTAGAAACACTTAAAAATATATGTAATTTAAAAAAATTTAGTGCAGTAACAATAATGAAGATAATGTATGTTAAACTACCTTAAACTTCATTATCTAGAATCCTAGTACCTGAAATGTTATTAATTGAAACATGTTCATGTGCAATTGATAGGAGCAACCTTACCATGATATAGATTAAAATGTTTACTAACTGAGTCCTCAATATAAAGAGGGATGGAAAAGTAACTTCTGCATCAGGTCAAATTTAATCAACATAATTTAAGTATGTACTATGCTAAGATTCCTGAAGATGGCATTATTTACACCTTTCAACCAATAATTAACCCACTTGTAAACAAAACAACACACTCAACCAAGCAAGAACATGTGAAGCTAACTAAAGCTAACTGCCATGCATAAAAAGAATAAACAAACCTGCTCGCTGTTAAGGATATTTGCTTTATCCATCATAAAACCAAACTGGATACAATATGTCCCCACTTTGTTAGGAATTGCTTTATCCCTAAGTTAAAAAGAAAGAGGCAAGATCACTGAAACCTTTTAAATAAAAGGGGAAGAAATTCAAAACATTAACATTTCTTTTCCTTCCACAAAAAGTAAATGAGTAAGAGGAGAGTTACTATTACTACATTCACCTTCATTCACCAAATATTTCCTGCAATATCAGGCTTAATTCCAGATCCCCCTTACCTGGACATTCCATCACAAAACATCTAGAACACAAACTCTGGGTGTGGCAAAAATTGAAAGAATAGGAATACAAAGTTGACAAAGTAAACACAAAAAATGCTGAATTATATATCAAGTGAATTTTGCTTCATTTCTACACAAATTTCCTACTCAGTTTTATATTGTGAATTTATAGATTATCCAGCTCATCTTTTTATGTTGCTTTGTTTTCCATTTATATAGTCTAAATATATAACTATATAACTATATATATATATATAAGATATTTATTGTGATTTAATTATCAATAAAGAACTCAGTACCTAATAAGAGGTAGACTTACTAGACTATTTTGGTCACAAACACAATGAATATATAAACGACAGTCTACAGTATACCTTGCCTGATACGTGCAATGTGGTTCATGACCTCTAAGTTGGCTCTGCCATGTCACTCATATTCTCAAAATATTGGCATAATGTAGTAAACAAAGGCTGTGAACACACATCTGAATTGAAATTCTGCACTATAACATACACACAACCTTGGAGAAAATTATGTAACCTTTCTCTAGGTTGTGTTTTCTCTGAGGATAATTCCTAATAGAGTTCCAGTAAGAATGAAACAAGACTTCTGCTCCCAAATGGCAGACCAACACTTCCTGATGAAGGTAACCATATTAAAAAAGACATCTGCTTGAAAATGTTTGAGAGATAATAAGCAAAAGTGAAAAAAATGACTCAGCAGGATACAAGATAGCATGGAGACCCTGGGAAGTGAGTTTCATATTTAAGGTTGCTTGACTCCTGGGAGAATATCCTAGGAGTAGAGGTGGACCTAAAGCAGACAGGCTCCCAAAGGAAAAGCAACTGAGCTTAGAATTATCTCAATCTCTGAAAATGGACCAAAATGATAATAGACTGCTAGTGTCTATCCCAGACAACGGACAGAAGCAAATGTAAACTCCACCTGGAGAAAGAGAACATCTTAGACTTCAAATTATTTCTATAAATATGCATAAATAAAAAGTATGGTTTAAAAAAAACCCAAATAAATAGGTACGTGAAGAGGCAAGAGAATCAGAATGAAAGCCAACAGAAACAAGAGACAATCAAAACAGACCAAAATGAACTCCAGACAGATTTCAGTAAACTCTGATTACTGCTCGAGGTAATAAAAGACAAGACTGAAAATTCCAACAGAGAACTGGACCTTTAAAAAAAAACTAAAAATACCAAACAGAAATTGACAATTCGAAGATGAATTTAATAGCAATTAGATACCACTGAACAAAGAGAGATTAGTTAATTGAAGGTAGCTGAGAAGAAAGTATCTCGAATGAAGAAAGACAAAAATATGGCAAATAGAGAAAAGAGGGTAAGAGAGAATACTATAAGGACTAAGTGCATGTAAATAAGAGTGTAAGGAGGAGAAGAGGGAAAGAATGAGGCAGAAGCAGTATTTGATGAAATAATGGCTGACAATTTTAGAAAACTAAACAAAGACCACAAAATCAAAGCCTATGAAAACAAAAAGGATAAATTTCAAAAAAATCCAAACATAGGCACATCACAGTAAAACTGCTGAAAACAAAATTCAAAGCAACCAAAAAGGAGGGTAAATGATGACTTTTCAAAGTAACAACAGTTAAGACTGATCGTTAACTTCTCAACAGAAATGATGGGACAGTGAAAGATGGCTTGAAAGTACTGCAAGAAAGAAATGGCCAACCTAGAAAATCATGTCCAGAAAAATATTTTTCAAGCATGAAAATGGAATATATTTTTAGGTAAAAATTAGATAATTTGTCACCAGCAGCTGTGCACTCGAAAATATTAAAGGAACTTCCTCAGATGAAAAATGATCTCAGATGGAAGCCCTGAGTTGAAGATTAACAGAAAGGATAAATGAATTAGTTAAAGTCTAAATGAACACTGACTATATAAAATAATAATGCCATGACAGATTTAATATACACAACAACAAAGGCATGTTAAGTTGGGAGGGAGAAAATGGAACTTAAGTGTTCTAAGATTCATGCACTGACCAAAAAGAGGGTACAAAATGTAAATTGCCATTTAGACACTGATATGTCAATTATGCATGTTGTAATCCCTAAATTAATTAATTTAAAAAATAAACAGAATCACTTAGAAAATAGTAAAAAATTGAATAACTACCAAGTTAATGAGAAATAGAAAATGAAAATAAAAACAATAAATTTTTTAAAAAAGAGAAAGGAAAAAAGAATAGGTGGATCAATAAAAAACAGTAAGATGTAGACTCAAAAAGCAAGCATTGGATCGTTCTCAATGGTGAAAAACTGAAACCATTTCCAATAAGATCAGGAACAAGACAAGGTTGCCCACTCTCACCACTATTATTCAACATAGTTTTGGAAGTTTTAGCCACAGCAATCAGAGAAGAAAAAGAAATAAAAGGAATCCATATCGGAAAAGAAGAAGTAAAACTGTCACTATTTGCAGATGACATGACACTATACATAGAGAATCCTAAAGACGCTACCAGAAAACTACTAGAGCTAATCAATGAATTTGGTAAAGTAGCAGGATACAAAATGAATGCACAGAAATCTCTTGCATTCCTATACACTAATGATGAAAAATCTGAAAGAGAAATTAAGGAAATGATCTAGCTTAAGGAACTAAAAAGGGTTGTCTATAGATGTTGATTTCAATATTATTTATAATAATGAAAATGGAAATAATCTATTTAGCCCAAAATATGTGAATAGTTAAGTAAATTATGATGTATTTTCAAAATAAAATAATCTATTAAAAAAAAAAAAAGCAAGCGTTGGACTTCCCTGGTGGTGTAGTGGTTAAGAATCCGCCTGCCAATGCAGGGGACACGGTTTCGATCCCTGGTCCGGGAAGATCCCACGTGCTGCGGATCAACTAAGCCTGTGTGCCGCAACTACTGAGCCTGTGCTCTAGAGCCCATGAGCCACAACTACTGAGCCCATGAGCCACAACTACTGAAGCCCATGCACCTAGAGCCCGTACTCCACAACAAGAGAAGCCACCGCAATGAGAAGCCCGCGCCCCGTGACGAAGAGTAGCCCCCGCTCGCCGCAACTAGAGAAAGCCTGCACACGGCAACGAAGACCCAAAAAAATAAATTAACTAATTTTAAAAAAGGCAAGCATTTTTGAAATATGTAATATCTAAACTTTTCAATTAAAAATTATCATTATTATTATTTTTTGGCTGCATTGGGTCTTTGTTGCTGCGCGCAGGCTTTATCAATAAAGAGAGAGAAATATCAATAAAGAGAGAGAAAACTTAAAAGGAAACCAAAAACAAATTCTGCAGCTGAAAATACAGTAACTGAAGTGAAAATTTCACTACAGGTATTCAAAGGCAGATTTGAGTAGGTAGAAGAATTAGCAAACTTGAAGATAAGACAGTGGAAATGACAGGGTCTGAGGAACAGAAAGAAAAATGATTGAAGGAAAGTGAACAGAGCCTAAGGGACCTGAGATGCCATCAAGTGGACCAACATACACATTGTGGGAGTTCAAGGAGAAAAGAGGGAAAAGGGGGCAGAGACCATGTTTGAAGAATGGCTGAAAACTTCCCTAGTTTGATGAAAGACATGAGTATAAATATCCAAGATGCCCAAGGAATTCCAAGTAAGATAAACTCAGAGACCCACACCAAGACACATTATTACAAACTTTCAAAGGACAAAGAAAAAGAGAATATTAAGAGCAGCGAGAGAAGGGCAAATCATTACATACAAGGGATCCTCAATAAGATGATGAGATTTCTCATCAGTAAATTTGGAAGCCAGAAGGCAGTGGGCCAATGTTTTCAAAGTGCTAAAAGAAAGAAACTGTCAACCAAGAATCCTACATCCAGCAACTGTTCCTCAAAAGTGAGGGAGAAATTAAAACATTCTCAGATAGGAATTCCCTGCAGTCCAGTGGTTAGGACTCTGCACCTCCACTGCAGGGGGCACGGGTTCAATTCCTGGTCAGGGAACTAATAAGATCCTGCATGCCACACAGTGCAGTGACATTCTCAGATAGACAAAAGCTAAGGGAGTTCATTACCACTACACCTGGCCAGGAAGAAATGTTCATGGGAGTCCTACAAGGTAAAATGAAAGAACAATAGACAGTAACTTGAAGCCACACGGCAAAATAAATACCTCAACAAAGGTAAATACACAGGTAATTATAAATGCTGGTATTATTGTAACAATGATTTCTATCTATACTTGTACCTTTTGCTTTCTATATGGCTTAATAAACTATACACTTAAAGAAATAAAACAAAGCAATTATTAGTCTAAAAGGAAAGAAACATTTCTAATAAATAAAAGAAACCTTAGACACCATCTCTCCAAAACCATTTTCAGATTTCAAAGTACAGGTCCAGACTAAAGAAGCAACACTCAAAGTCACATAGTTAAACAATAAAAACCTAGTTCAGCTTTTTTACTTCATAAGATCTTAAGTTTAGAATTATAGAAATGTCCTATATAATAAAATATGAAGTGCTCTGACAACAGAATTCTTCTGATGTTTTTGATAGTTTTAAAAACAAATATATCTATCACAACAATCTTTCCCCAAACCGTTTCACAAAGTTTGCAAACAAAATATTTTCTCAAAAAACTTCCTGACCAAAAAATTAAGAAAATAACATTTTCTATTCAATCATAAATTATTTCTCCCTAGCTGAGCAGGCAAATGTTGCCAAGGCTGATTAACTTCATAACAAAATATGCATTAAAATATGAAACAATTTGAGAAATACCTGAAGTAGAAGCAGCCATCTTCCTTGTCATTATCCTTTATTTTATTACAACTAAATGTTTCTGCCTAGAAGGAAAAGTAGGAAAGAAGAGGGAGAGGGAGAAATCACAAACTTTTAACACAGTGTATTTACGATGAAAATTTATTTTTCCTTTCACCAAGTGTGAACCCAGATCACATCCGGATTGATAAATACACACAAACACACCCCTACATGTATATATCTTTACCATGCATGTATGACACAAAAGTGAGATTAGTCACAATGGAAAGATATACCATTAATTATTAAAGGGCACAAAACAGATCTTAGAGGTGGTGACATAATTTTAAGGTAATAGCAGCTTGATAGGACTGATGGTATAAATTAAGGAAGCTAGTTTCCTAAACAGATGACTAAACTGAACCATAAATCCTGAAAGATGTCATTAAATCAGGACCCCTGATATAGCTTGGTTTAGTTTCCAATTTGAGATTTATTTTAGATTGGCACTGTCTGGTATGGTAGCCAATAACTACATATGACTACTGAGCACTTGAAATGTGACTGGTCCAAATTGAGGTGTTGTAAGCATAAAATACATACCAAATTTCAAAGACTTGGAAAGATACAAGAATGTAAAATATCATTATTAAATTTTAAAATATTGAGTTCATGGTGAAATGGTAATTTTTTGTATATTAGTTTAAAACTATATTAAAATTAATTTTACTTACTTCTTTTTATTTTTTAATGTGGCTACTAGCAGAATTCAGAATTTGAGTATCACGTGGCTGGTATTATATTTCTATTGGACTGTGTGGCTTCAGACTCTCAAACTGTTCTCTCCACTCTACCCACTTCTTTAATTTACTCTGTAGTCTATCAATCACATCTCCTTCTCTCACTTTCTATATTATCTCTTAGTGATATTTAGTTTTTTGCCTTGTGCTACTGTTCTTTAGACTTAATTCTGAAACATACTCTGATGCATCTTTTAGAAATCCTAAGTGATGGAATTGGTTACTTTCTAGTTCTCCAGGATATATACACACTGCATTTTTATATTAAATTACATTTAATTTTATGTTAAATGTAAGAGCTACTTTTAATTTCTAAAATGCTTTCTATGACTCACATTTGCTGGTGGTCGGTTCCCACTGTTTGACAGTTTCCACATTTTCATGGAAATACGTGCTGGATTAATATTTTTAATGATACTGTCATCTTCAGAAATAACAGTAATCATAAAATCTGTAATGACGAACATTAAAAAATTATTTTCTTTCTAGTTCAATTAGTGGATTTGGCTAAATAACTGTATGTCTTAAAGCATACATCTTGTTTAAGTGTTAATAATAAAATTCTGATGAAGAAATAAAACTATTCTTTAATTAGTCTACAGAACTTATTCAATCATAACAGGTAACTCTCCAGTGCTAAATCTCCCACAGAAATCTAATAAATACATCTTTGCTATTAATAATCCTTTGTCTTATTTTCACAGTCTGCCAAGCAAGACCAAAAAGGTTAGACTGTGTTATTTGTAGCACAAGGAACTATATTCAATATCCTGTGATACTATTGGGCATATACCCTGAGAAAACCATAATTCAAAAAGAGACATGTATCACAACGTTCATTGCAGCAGTATTTACAATAGCCAGGACGTGGAAGCAACCTAAGTGTCCATCGACAGATGAATGGATAAAGAAGATGTGGCACATATATACAATGGAATATTACTCAGCCATAAAAAGAAACGAAATTGAGTTATTTGTAGTGAGGTAGATGGACCTAGAGTCTGCCATACAGAGTGAAGTAAGTCAGAAAGAGAAAAACAAATACCGTATGCTAACACATATATATGGAATCTAAAAAAAAAAAAAAAAGGTTCTCATGAACCTAGGGGCAGGACAGGCATAAAGACGCAGACAAAGAGAATGGACTTGAGGACATGGGGAGGGGGAAGGGTAAGCTGGGATGAAGTGAGAGAGCAGCACTGACATATACACTACCAAATGTAAAATAGATAGCTAGTGGGAAGCAGCTGCATAGCACAGGGAGGTCAGCTCCGTGCTTTGTGACCACCTAGAGGGGTGGGATAGGGAGGGTGGGAGGGAGGCACAAGAGGGAGGGGATATAGGGATATATGTATACGTATAGCTGATTCACTTTGTTATACAGCAGAAACTAACACAACATTGTAAAGCAATTATACTCCAATAAAGACGTTAAAAAAATATATCCTGTGATAAACCATAATGGAAAAGAACATGAAAAAGAATGTATTTATATGTTTAACTGAGTCACTCTGCTGTACAGCAGTAATTATCACAACATTGTAATTCAACTATACTTCAATTAAAAAATAAATTTAAAAAAAAGGTTAGACTACAGATACTCAGCAATCTAGAATAGGCCAAATGGTTACAAATCTATATGCTTTATGTAGTCTGAGAATACAATGTTTACTTTCTTTTATGATTTTCAATAGCATACAGTAGCTAAACTATTATTACTTGTAATATTCCCTTATATTTATCAGCTGTAATATTCACTTGTCACCTATTAGTTTTTAATCACAGGAAATAGGTCTTATCTCCCCTAACAGATTTCAAAGGCTATAATTATTTAAAATTATTGTTAATATTTCAATCTAAATATTTCTGGTCTGCTTCTTTCACTGCTTGTAACTATGAACAGGAATTCATCCTCTCAAGAAAACCAAAGTCTTCAAGAAAATTACCTATACAAAGCAAATACAATTTCCTACTGACTTGGCTCCTGCCATATTACACTGAAATCATTTGCTTACTTGATTGTCTCCTACATTAGACTGAACTCATTGAAAACTGTCATGTTCATTACTGGAATTAGGAGTCTAGCATAGTGGATGGACATAGCAGGTGTTCAGTAAATGTTTGTTGTTCTGAAATATCTTTAATCATAAATTATGATGTGATGCATTTCCATCCAAATTAAGTTGAACAGTCCTGGTTCTGTCTGGTTTAACAGTGCAACATATTTAGTAGAACATACCCCCACAGTTTTGCCATTTAGCAGTTCATACTTCTTTTGCAGAATCTCACAATTCAGTGAATGAACAAACACAAACTGATTATCTTAAGCTATCAGTTTATCTATGAACTTTTAGTTCATTCTTGACCATTAAAGGAATGTAGGATATAGGGGAGAGGGAAGACATAGCTAAGTCAAATGTACTTTCTTTACCATTTGAAAGGCCACAACATGCTTGCTTTTTTATCATGCTGAACACCCAGGATAAATAATTTATTCCACTAATGTAAGAGGCAAATTAATACTACAAATTTATTTTAAAACTGTGAATTACTCACCAGTGAAAATACCCCCTGCTAAAAAGGAAGCATCTTTGTCATATTTAACATTGAGACGAATGGGTTTTTCAGGGTCTGGAAGAATCATTAACTTAATTATGGGTCCTTCTATGGTATTCTTGTTATAAATGGCTTTAACCTGCATAATATGTTCTCCTCTAAAAAGAAAAAAGGGGAAGGGGGGAAGGGGGTTCAAACTTCATTAGTTATAACTCAAAATTCTGAGACAATTTATACAAAGTTTAACTCATTTAGGAAACCTCTCTACTCCTGTTCCATTCCAACTCCTGACTATCACTAAATAGAAGGCTAGTTATTACTCTTAACGTGATTCAGTAATAACAAAAATCAATCTCTATAATACCAATAACTATCAAACTTTCAGTTCTTACCTAGGGGCATAAACACTGAACACTCCCAAATTAGCCCTGCCCCTTTCATCGGTTTTATGCTGTTGGTTTGAAGGAGTGAGCTAAAAACAAAACAAAACGGTTAATTAGAAAATTCTAGGAATCAAATTCTTTTCCTCTATTACTATTTAAAAAGCTACATTTGCACACAGTCTAAAATCTAAAATTGTCTAATTTGAACTAGCTGAAATGATATAATATGTAATCACATAATCCAAAGGATAAAAATCACACTGATCAATTAAACTAGAATTTTGTGTATTTCAATTATTAAGTTGCAGAATTCAATGTTCAGTTTCAATAACGCTGATATATCAAGTGAAGTTTGGTCACACAAACACTGAAGGTATATTCCAAAACAGGGGGGTTGTGAGAGTTGGCGCAGGAAAAATAAACATAAATACACATACATAATTTCAAGTCAAGGCATAATACAATGTCCATCGTTAGTTACTTCATCTTTCTCTTAATATTTACTCAGATGTGCTTCTTAAATCTTTGTTGCAATACTACTTTTGCATTGATAACCAAGCTTTTACTTTTAAGTGATTAAGAATCAGTGGCCACATTTCCTAATCATTGGTTAGAAGAGTCTTTCAGTCTTTTGCAGATGCTTCTCTAAAAAACTAGGATCATACTCTTATTACCAGTAGAAAATAATCACTATTTAACTCTCTTGGAAGCAAACATTAAGAACAAAAGTAAATGTGAAGACTGTAGAAGCAGGAAAATCAGACTCTCTCCTAAATCCTAATACCTAATTTCTGTTTAACGGAACCTGAAGATTAGGTAATTATGGTACATGCAGACAAAAAAAAAAAAAAAGGCAATAGTTGGTGAGACAAAAGTGAGAAAGAGTAATTGAACTGCTAGAATAAAACCTATATTTGTACCTGTCTCATTTAACCTCCAATCCATCTTCTCTCAACCTATCTTTCTCAAAGTCTTTCTTCCATCTGGGTCCTAAATCTTTGTTGCTAAGCCAGAGAAGTAAGTCTTCTATTTCAGGCTATATAGCAGCAATACTGTAGTCTTTTTTGACAGGCTAAGACCTCTGACCCTTTTCACTTTACTTTGAAAATAAGTTCATGTGGATCACAAGTCATTCTTGGCACTTTAATCTCCTGTATAGCTTTTATTTATTTACTTATTTTCATTTATTGTCTTTTGGCCGCGCACATGGCATGCAAGATCTTAGTTCCCCAACAAGGGATCGAACCCGGCCCACTACAGTGGAAGCACACAATCCCAACCACTGGACCGCCAGGGAATTCCCTCCTGTATAGCTTTTAAGATAAACTTGTTGAGTCCTGCAAAATCCCTACTGGGATTCTTAATGAACTAATGGATTAATTTCAAGTGAACTGTGTATTTACATAATACCAACTTTTTGCATCCACTAAAATTATAAAATTTGTGGAGGGATACTCAAGCCTGGCTAAATATAACTCCAAGAACTCGCTTCTGTGTTGCCTGGCAACAACCTGGCTGGGACAAATGAATTCCCTTCAACCAACAGGAGAGACTTGTGAAAATATAACTTTGCAAGGGACTGGCAGCTTCTTCCCTTCCCCCTTGCAGGAGGGCATAAACTTTGTGCCAGGCATCCAAAGTCCCCCCTACATCCTGGTTACCCCAATACTAATGTAAACACTTGGTACCTAATCTTGGACTTCCTGGTTTCCAAGCACTATGTTTGTGCCCAAACATTACGAGGCCATTTTCATGCTTGCCGAATTCCCTAGAACACAAGCCAGTATAGATCCAACAGCTATGCCCAGGCCCTGGTAGCTCTCCAAAACGTAGGTGGAGTACAGTTACTCGCATGACTCTTTTCCTTCACCCTTAGGGCTTGTAAGTTTCCCCAATAATACCTGTTTCATAACCCATATTGCAGGTCATTGTATCTGCCATCATTCACCTTTGTCAGCATTATCTATTCTTAATCTGAAATCCAAATATTATTAATATTGTGTAATAAACACTCAGACATAACTGTAGAATGTCACCCCTTGTTATACTGTTTGCAAGATATAAACTATACTTCCTCAAAATAACTATTAAAAATTTTAGGTTACCTTAAACTAAGCAATAATGAAGACTATATAAGACTATTTTCTTTTAAAAAAAGAAATGTGACACCTAAAGACATGATCCTGAGGATGAAAGCCAGAATTTTAAGTAAGTGAAAATATTTAAGAATGTTTAAAACTTACCTTTAAATTGTTAGCTTTTATAAGGCTTATTTTAACCTGTGGCACAAGTGCTGGATTATCCCACTGATCACAAAGTTGAACAATGAGAGGATTCTGTAATTCTCTTCCATTAATCACTGGAATGGACTAAAACAGATATAATAATTTTAAGAAGCACTAAAACATATATGCCAAACAATATGATTACTATTTAAATGAAACAATCACTTAATGTATCTGTTTTAGTCACAAATAGCTCCTTTCATCAATTAAAATAAACTTCTGAAAGTCAATTATGTTGTCACAAATGATCCTCTTCTTATAGAAATGATTGAAAATTTGATAAACGGGAAAATATCATTTGACATTACTGGCTTCTAGAGCCAGTCAAGAATTCTAAAAATTACATATTAGAAGGACTTCCTTGGAAACAGAAGCTTATCTTAGGTTCTCATCTTTAGCACTGTCATCTACAGTTTAACTCCTCCATCAATTGTCAGCACTCTGCCAGTCTACACGAAGCAATAATGCACAGCTTTCCAGCTCTTGGTTAAACAGGACTAGTCACTGATAATCTACACTGTCTTGTTGGCTTAAGATGTTTCTTGCTTTTCCATTACTTCATGTAAGGCCTGTGTAACTCTGCGAATTTGTGTGCCGACCTATTAATACTGGATATATCAAAGGAAAACACATTGTCAAGCAAGAAACCTGTGAAAGTCTAATCCTCTGTGTCAGATCTTAAAAGTTAAAAAAAAAAGAAGATAGGAAAGATATAACTAGCAAAAAAGGAAAGCTGATTTATCATCTCTCTCCTACTAATAATGTTCCTCCGCTTCCTCCACCCCTCACCTTACTTGAGGAAGTTGTTTACCAAATTACGTTAGGAGGTTGCTAAAAGTGGGAGAAAAATTAATAATGTTTTAGGGCTAGAAATTTTTTTTTTTTAAAGATACCCTTGAAGCTGGTTTAGTTTAAATGCTTGACTACCAAAAGATTTTCATGGATAGACTGTATTTTATCTGCAAAAGTTTATAAAAAGCTTGAATATATAAAAAGTGCTGATGTTTCCAAATGTAAACACTACAGGGTCTTTATTCCTAATTACATAATTGTCTATCCATCAAATAGTAACTACTTTTAAAGAATATCTTTCAGTAAATGACTTGTAGCAAAAGCTTTTAGTTGAACATTTTTCTGGGTAGTAGTGGGGAAAGTACATATCCAAAATCAAATGTTCATGAATACAAATCTGCCCTTTGCCACTTTTTAATATTGTCATGTAATGTAATATTTCAGAATTTGTTTCCTATTTATAAAGAATGATAATACATCATAATGTTGCTGAAGATTAAATGAGAGAATATATGTGTATATTTATATATTTTTTCTATTTATCATGCTTAGGTGTTAAATCAGTTCCCCTTTTCTATTAAAGATCCTGTAGGGGGACAGTAGGTCAAAAATTAGATTAGGAAATTCTAGGAAAACCACATATTCAATGACTACGTTTGCAAGCTTACCTACATATAATGTATCTCTTAACAGAATGAGAAATTCGTTTTAGGTTTTATTTTTAAAACTTTTGGATTTCAATGGTATCTGCAAATAAATCTTGTAATAAGTTTTTGAGTTAACAAGCTGTCATTATTTTTTATATTCCCCTCCTACAAAATCATATAAAAACAGGAACATGTAAAGATTTTTTCCACCTCAAATGTACACAATTATTCCATGTGTACACTATTCCACAGTCAGTCAACAAATCCTTTATTGACATCATTAGGCACAAAGAATGTATTGACTTATGCAATATATGTGCTTCCAGATAAAAATAAGTACACTCGCTTTTCAGTGAAATCCTTCAGTCAACACAGTATTACAAAAAAGACTGTTTTTAAAGCACATTCATACACTAGTTTATCTGTTTTTTTAAACTCACAAATCAAAAAAGGGCAATCTCAAACTAGGGCGCAGATATGTAAGCTTTTCTTAGATGATCAGTTCCTTTACAGGATAATTTCATTTACTACCACGGTCATGTTAGATCATTTCCCATTAGAAAAAAATAAGCTTTCATACCAACAGATAAGGCCTTGCCACATTATAACTGAACACCAGAATGTGAACATTTTAAAATTAGAATTCTAAAAATTGAATGAAAACTGAAAGGTAACAGATTTGACAGACATTTGCAAAATTAGTATTTAAGTATTAGTAATTAGTATTTAATTCAAAAAGAGTCATGTACCACAATGTTCGTTCCAGCTCTATTTACAATAGCCAGGACATGGAAGCAACCTAAGTGTCCATCGACAGATGAATGGATAAAGAAGATGTGGCACATATATACAATGGAATATTACTCAGCCATAAAAAGAAACGAAACTGAGTTATTTGTAGCAAGGTGGATGGACCTAGAGTCTGTCATACAGAATGAAGTCAGAAAGAGAAAAACAAATACTGTATGCTAATACATATATATGGAATCTTAAAAAAAAAAAAAAAGGTTCTGAAGAAGCTAGGGGTGGGACAGGAATAAAGAAGCAGACGTAGAGAGTGGACCTGAAGACACGGGGAGGGGGAAGTGTAAGCTGGGATGAAGTGAGAGAGTGGCATGGACTTATACATACTACCAAATGTAAAACAGATAGCTAGTGGGAAGCAGCCACATAGCACAGGGAGATCAGCTCAGTGCTTTGTGACCATCTAAGGGGCGGGATAGGGAGGGTGGGAGGGAGACGCAAGAGGGAGGAGATATGGGGATACATGTATATGTATAGCTGATTCACTTTGTTATAAAGCAGAAACTAACACACCATTGTAAAGCAATTATACTCCAATAAAGATGTTAAAAAAAAAAAGATTTAACTATTTGCATAGGAAGGCAAACTGAAGCTTTTATGGATATAATGAATGACTTGATATCTGGTATGCTTTTAAAAATTCCAGCAAAAACATTTTTTTAATAAGTCAGTGAGAGAGAACAATGAAATAAAATTGGGCAAAAATCAGTAACTGGGCTTCCCTGGTGGCGCAGTGGTTGAGAGTCTGCCTGCTAATGCAGGGGACACGGGTTCGAGCCTTGGTCTGGGAGGATCCCACATGCCGCGGAGCGATTAGGCCCGTGAGCCACAACTACTGAGCTTGCGCGTCTGGAGCCTGTGCTCCGCAACAAGAGAGGCCGCGATAGTGAGAGGCCCGCGCACCGCGATGAAGAGTGGCCCCTGCTTGCTGCAACTAGAGAAAGCCCTCGCACAGAAACGAAGACCCAACACAGCCAAAAATACATAAATAAATAAATTTAAACTGGAAGGAAAATTAAAGTGTTAAGAAAACCCAAATGTATATGGCTAGGTTTAAAAAAAAGAAAAAAAAAAAGTCTACTTTAAAAAAAAAAAAATCAGTAACTGTTGAAACTGGGGGTTCATTATACTTTTTTTACTTTTATGCATATTTTAAAATTTCTATTATAATAAAGTGCTTAGAATTTGAAGTATTACACTTTTTTAAACAAATGAGGGCACAGAGATGAATTAAATAATGAAGTATTAAAATTCATATTACTTTGTCCTTGTGTTATTGTTACTATTGCTACTGTTATTACTTCAATAACAAAATGTAACTATTCTGATCTACTGACATTTTGAAGCAATAAGTCATGTGATATTAAATTCTGTCAATCAAGGCAGGAAGGTACTTACCTCCTTTAACTCTGGCCAGTCTACAAGGAGAAGTTTAGCTGGTGGCCCAGAAATTAGCTGCACTCGAATAAAGTCAGAAAACTCACGCCAAGTAAAACAAAGATCCTTATTTCCAGGGGGACCTGGAATAAATTTGATGCCTCTCACACTTATACTTTGTGTATTTTCCTAGTGAGGAAAAGCACATTGAAAAGAAACAGGGAGATAATGTTTCGTTTTCAGAAAAATGAAAGAAAATGTTGTCACCACCCATGTGCATACAGATGTGTTTCTGGTATAACAACAGCAAGTAACTTACACATATGCCAATACTGGAGTTCCCTGAATTGCATCTCCTTGAGAGGAGAAACTGAAATTCTTTTTTGTGAGGGAGAAATCTAAAAGGTTCAAGCTATGTCCTTTTTCCTGATACTTTCCTAATTTCCCTTATTTACACTTGCATTGTCTCCTTTCTGTTCCCCAAATAGCCATGCACGTGCTTGCCCAACACCCTTTGCACCCGCTCCTTCCCTCTGATTGCAACATTTTTTTTACCTACGTGGCTTTTCTTCAGGTTTTTGCTCATAGAATACCTTAACCAGAGAGGTTTTCTGTAACTAGCCTATATGATGGTGCCCTATTCCCACAGCCCACTTTAATTTTCTTCCTGTCACTCATTTCCTATCTGTTATATGCTCTCCCATTACAAGGTAATCTCCGAGAAGGTAGGGGCTTTGACTTGTCACAACCCCATCGCTGGTACTTAGAATGCCTAACATCTGTTAATGGGAATCAATGACACTAGCCTATAATCTTTGCCAAGTGACTGAAGTAGATAAAACTGATTCCGTACTGGCATGAGCACTGTAGTATTTGCATTTTAATAGTGACCCTTAATGATTTCATCATCTTAAATTTCCATTAAGTACAAATATATTCCAGCAGATTTTAAAACTCAGAGTTAAAATGTCATGTTTTATGATCTGAAACAACTGTTTGTAGAACATTTCTGTAAAAAGACATTGCAAAACAATAGAAATTAATCTCTCCCAAAAGCCCATTGAGTGCAGGGGAGTTTTTTCATTATTTGGAAAACAAATTAAGCATTCATTAGTACAACATACTGAAAAGTTCAAAATACATGAAGTCTATAGAATCCCTCATTTAATAGTGAAACACCAAATGCCCTTTTGAAGAGGTGATGTCTTAAGTAATCTTGAAAGTTATTCTGGTTTTACCTCATATCTTGAAAATAAAATTTGCATGCACATTAACAAATTGTAGATGAGTATAAATAGAATTAAACACAAAATTCTGAAAGGTACTCTCTAAGGTATAATGTTGATATTATCAAGGGAATGTACTTCAGAAGAGCAGAACATTTTATGAAGATGTGGAAATGATTTTAAGAAACAATGGCATATTAAAACCAGTTGTTTTTTTTTTTTAAACTTTAAAAATAATGTTTTTTTAAAACAACTTTGGTTTAAAAAAAAAACCCAGAGGCTCCCTTTTTTTCTGTAGAGACTAGGGGTAGACTCCTCCTATTGTTTGTTTGAAAGTGAGTCAAGATGGTATACATCAGTTGTAAAATGACAGCAGAAAGAAAGAAAGTCAATCTGACTGGACAATGAGCCATGGGAGGAGACAGGTGTGCTGCAGTGGAATGCTATGGAGCACTTTCGGCCTCCCTAAGGAGATGGAGTCTAACTTTATAGTATACAATGCTGATAGGTGGCATAAGATGGGAACTGAAAAGTGACACTAGATTTGGTCAGGTGGCACAGGGCAGAAAAAGAGCGACAGTGGCTTGCCTGGGAATGATGGTCAAGAATGTGAAAACAGAGAGTATATACAACTCTTCCAAGGAGCTGTACTGTAAAAAGGAGGAGAGAAAGAGGGCCGTACAAGGAAGCTGTGAGGGTTTTTTTATTATAGCATGTCTATATGCTGATGGGAATCTAATAGATTATAGCATGTCTATACGCTGATGGGAATCTAATAGATTATAGCATGTCTATACGCTGATGGGAATCTAACAGACCGGGAAAACAAGATGTAGGAAGATTGGTTACAATTTAGGAATAATTAGTGAAAGAGGATGGGAGTCTGTGCGTAAGGCGACAGGAAGCAGAGGTAGTTCATGTACAACAGCAGTTATTATCTGACTTCATCTACACAGAGGGTGAAGCTAGACAAGAGAAGAACCTGAAAGTCAAAGATCAAACCTTATTTTTACAGTAAACAAAACACCATTAAAAGTTCCTCAGCAGTGCTAAGATATAGTGAAAGTGGTGTTCTGAAAACTAGAAAATAATAGCCCAGCACATTAGTGGAAACAGAAATTCTAGGTGGGAGGGGCAACAAGGAGGCTATTATGATCATTCTGTCGGGTAAAAGGTATAATGGAGGCTCCAAAAGGAAGAAGAGTTTTAAAAACCATTAAATGCCCTAAATGGATTCAACTTTACTTGGGCCTTAGCATTCCTTCTTTTTGACCTACTCGAGCCTGGTAGGTTCCTTGAAGGCTCAACTCCAACATCCTTTCTCGAAAACTGTCTTTCATCTCTCCAAGAATACATTGTGTTCCCTTGCTTGTTTTAAACTGAAATAATTCCACCAGGGTTCTTATTTTTCAAGCTAATCTCAATTAACTGCACAGCTGCAAACTTTCACCACTAGTTTTCTCCCAGGCATTCTATTTAATGCAGGGACTGAGCACCAAGAAATTTTACTCAAATAGCTACATGAAAAACTATCTTTATATATATATCAAAATATTTAAGGATGAAATGATATGATGTATGGAATTTGCTTCAAAGTGATAGATAAGGGGGAACTGATGAATGTTGAAGCTGACTGATGGGATCATGGGAATTACTTATACCACTTATTCTATTTTTGCATATGTTCAAAATTTTTCATTATGAAACTTATTTTAATGCCTTTTATAATTTTTCACTGTAAACACTGAAATCAAGTCTCTCTTATTTTTGTTTTTCCCAAACTTTTTGTTATATATAAACTGAATGGAATAAGCCAACTGTTATGCAAAACAGCCATACCTGAAAAGTAGTTTTCAAATGTGAGCTATCAAGTCCAATCCCAGCAATTCCCAAGGCAGATAGAGAAGTTGGTGAAAATGCTTGAATCTGATTTCCATACTGATCTGTAACTATTATAACTATAAAAGGGGGAGGAAGTTTAATTTTAAAGTATCTTAATAAAATATACAAATATCCATAAACACACTTATACAATTAAAATTATACTTAGAAACTCATTCTAACTTTGTTCTTGTGTATCTTTTTGGTAAAAAGTAATTATAATCACTTCTTTTATAATCACTATAAAAATAATAAGAATATACATAAGTACACTTATATTTACATATTTAACATGATGCTGATGTTAATCAAGTTTTTTACCATGAACATTTGAAGGAAATAATTTAGTATTATGTAATATTCTAGATATAAGAAAAATACAGGATACATATGAACCCACTAATATACTTACTTTTCACTCTTAATATTAACTATGAACATTTCTAACAAAAGTCAACATTCTTTTCAACAAACTATTTTTGCCAAACTGATTTCACAGTTAGGTCAGCATAGGCAAAGACAGGGAAAATGCTTCAATCTTTCCAACAATGGAATTTAAACCATAAACCGTATATAAATCCCAAGTTTTCCTTTCAGATTATGTATGCCAAAACATGAACGTAAGGACATATTATAGAAGTGTTTTAAAGAAAGAAAGCAGGCCATACTAACCTATTTCTCCTTGAAGCTCTTGGCCCATCTGTACTGTTTTTCCTCCTTTTAATTCACATTTTAGATGTTTAGGTTCATCAGGAAGTGGTCTGCAATTGATTAACAAGTTAAACGCCTTACTTGCACCATTAATTGTAGAAAAAAATTAGTTTAAATATGCTAAAGAGTAACAAATACAACATTCATTTTCTAAAACTTAAAGTAACACCCCTCTAAATACCTCTATTTATATAACATAACTATTAACCCAAAAGGAAATAGAGAAAAGATAGCTTGCAAAGAGAGTAGAGAATACTGACAAAAAAAAAAACACACACACACACACGTGTTAGATTACAGTTATCTATGCTGGATTAAAAGGAACTTATGCCATGAGAGCACTGAGAAAGAAAACAGATGGGTCTGTAAGAATGACTCATCAAGAGATCTGTCTCTGGCTGAAGAGTTGTACATCTTACAATTTTATCTCAAACATGGAGCTATTCTAAGTGTTGGAATAGTATGGAAATGTGTAGAGGAATTAAAGTGAAAAAGGTTATTAAAAAAGAGGCAGCCGAGGAACTGACAGGCCAGGGTGAAGGACAGGTTTTCAATATAGTTACTTAAATCTTCCCCTTTTCTATCAGGTGGACTCAGCTTTGCAAATCATCACTAACCAATGAAAGCATTCTTCCTTCTGAACAACACACTGACTGATCACACTGTATCTTTTGGACTTTTCATGTCTGTCATTCTGCAGGAGTTTTCACTGTTGCTTGTCTTAGGAGGGCTTTCCTTTATCAAAAGTTCTATTTCTGACAGATACTAGAGGGTCAATTAAGCAGAAGCTTGTAACGATATTAAGAATTAATCACTATCTTCAGTGAAGCTTTATTCCGAAGACAACCTATTTCCAAAAAATTGTGAAAATTTCTATATTAAAAAACAACTTTGGCATGTGTGCTTTGGAGAAAAGCACTTTTGTCGCCATATGCTGAATTTTGAAATACCTCAAAATATAATATGCCCACAAACCTTACTGTAAATGCACTTTCCAAAGACACATGATCATCTTGGAATGAAACCTGGCAATAGCGCATATCTTTTACAGATGTTGGTACTTGTACATCAGGAAGCAGACCCTGTAGTAAGTGCTCTTTGTTAATCTCAGGAGTCCAATTAACCTAGAAGAAAAATTATATATTTAAGAATAATATAAAGCTTAATCTAATGCCTTCCAACTGCCACTTATCTCACCAAAGACTCTTAAAATTATAACCCATCCTCCCCACCCCTAAGGAAAAAGAAAAGCCCCTTATGACCAGAAATGATGGTCGTTCATATATTACTGTAATAAAAAAGTATCTTCCTCATTGTCTTTCCTGATAATGTTGCCATATCTTTCAATGCAATAAAATAAATATTCCTAAGTCATTTCTTTAGCTTTTGCCACAAGATTATCACTGTGATCATTACAGTTTTAAAAAAACCATGTCAATCAAATCATGTGATCAATTCTCAGAAGTAATAGTCAATCTTTTTTTTTGAAAAGAATCTTATTAATACAGGTTTTAAATGAGATCTAAGTGGACCTGATTCAGCAAGGTGAGAAAACAAGTTAAATCCACTAATGTAATTACCATCCTGGCCACATCTTGATCTTAATCTACTCTGGAATGTTTTCAGCTCTAATTTTAACTTTACATCTCTTAAATTCCATATTTTGTTACCTGATCCATTTTTTAAGTTGATTACCCTACGCTATCCTTTTAAACTTCCAATCCTTTCTATTTAAGAATTTTTAGCTCAACTTTATGCTTTTAGCCTTCTATAGCTGTGATTCTTAAATCATTGATATTCTAATATTTTAATCCTAGTTTATGCTGTTCTTAGTTACCTTTTTTTTTAAATAAATTTATTTATTTATTTTTGGCTGCGTTGGGTCTTCATTGCTGCACGTGGGCTTTCTCTAGTTGCGGCTAGCGGGGGCTACTCTTCGTTGTGGTGCACAGGCTTCTCATTGTGGTGGCTTCTCTTGTTGCGGAGCACGGGCGCTAGGCGCGCGGGCTTCAGTAGTTGTCACTTGCGGGCTCTAGAGTGCAGGCTCAGCAGTTGTGGCGCACAGGCTTAGCTGCTCCGCGGCATATGGGATCTTCCAGGACCAAGGCTCGAACCCATGTCCCCTGCATTGGCAGGCGGATTCTTAACCACTGCCCCACCAGGGAAGTCCTCTTAGTTACCTTTTTATCTTTTTAAACCGTCTTTTTATTCTTTATCATACCTTTTTTTCCTTTTTTTTAAATAATGGAAGCAGCAAGCAGGAGTTACACAAAAAGGCTTTCTTCTCTCACCCTAGCTGTGCTCTCTCTTCAATGAATTCCTAGGTCAGTTTGGGTTGACTTTCCTCAATACTGGAGAATTCTCTAAAGACTACAAAACCACTTTAAGCATATACATTTAATAAAAGTATTTAATATACTTTATTATCAATAAAGGTGCATGTTTTAAAATCTTTGGAACCCAAGAAATATATAACTACTAGAATTGAGGCAAAATGTGTCAAAAGCTGGCCATGAGCTTAGAGAATGGCAAAAGGAAGGTTATATACAGAAAAAGGCTCTGAAGTCAATGTTTCTCCTTACCCTTAACATGAAACTAAACTGTGGAAACATTATGAGAAAGCAAGGAATCAGTTCAGAAGCCAGGTTGCTGGTACCACTTTTAAACTACTTGCCTTCAAATCTGCTGACAGAGATAAAAATGGCTTGCCTCCCTTCCAAGCAGGATAAGGATTATTTATCTCGAAATCCTCCCTTCCCTCATTATGGAGAGGAAAATAAACTGGCTGGAGCAAGGGTTATTCCAAATAAGATTTTAAAAATAATGTCAGCTGAATCCTGGTAAACAATTCTTTAAAAATATCAGATCCTGTATTTGGAGACTCAGGATGGCTACAGAATACAGCAGTGCAAAAGAGCGGAATTCCCTGGTGGTCCAGTGGTTAGGACTCCACACTTTCACTGCCAAGGGCCTAGGTTCGATCCCTGGTCGAGGAACTAAGATCCCACGAGACACACGGCATGGCCAAAAATAAATGAATAAATAAATAAAATAAATTTTTAAAAAAATCTAACCATTTTGATTTGGTTCTCTGTTAAGTGAGCTGTTAAAGTTTCAACATATAGATTTACCCTATCAAGGTACAAATGATACATTTAGATGGCAGGTCTATGAGGACCATCTGAAGCTACTGAGAACTGACAAAAGCATTGTCTAAGGATCACACTTTCAGAGACTGCTATACCAATTTCAAATGGCCAAATCAGGGGTCTGTAGTTAACAGTACTGTTTTACCATTTTCCTTTAACAGACTTTTTATTTAGTGCCTTCAGAATAGCTACAAAAACACTGCTTTGGTTGGGGACTTCCCTGGTGGCACAGTAGTTAAGAATCTACCTGCCAATGTAGGGGACACAGGTTCGATCCCTGGTCCAGGAAGATCCCACATGACACAGAGCAACTAAGCCCGTGCACCACAACTACTGAGCCTGCAAGCCACGACTACTGAAGCCCGTGCTCCACAACAAAGACAAGCCACCACAATGAGAAGCCCATGCACTGCAACAAAGAGTAGCCCCTGCTCACCACAACCAGAGAAAGCCCGTGTGCAGCAGCAAAGACCCAACGCAGCCATAAATAAATAAATAAAATTTAAAAAACAGACAAACACTGCTTTGGTCAAGTGGTGATCTTCATTGTGAGTATAGAAATACAGTTCATCAGGACTGGAATTTTGTTTAGGTGTCAAAATCATTTTTCTAAGCATGAATTTGTCACACATGTATCATTCAACATTTCAATCTAGTGCATGAAAAAATATCTTACTTAGCCCAGGATTTTATATAACAGTACTATTTTTCTGTGATAAGCTTCTTCTTAGAGGATAGCCTATAAAACTTGTGCAGAGTCTTCCAAGCAAAAAAATGAACAGAATTCTTGCAAATAAACAATCTGTTTGAGATACTTACTTTAATTTTCTCTGCTAAAGCTGATGTTATATGGATTTCTCTTTCTCCTTCATCATACATTTGAAAAATAAGGTTATGCATAATATCTCCTGCTATCCAATTAACCTCATCCTGATGTTTGATCTGGATTGCCTTTTGTCCTTCTACACTGAATATCTGTAATCTTGCAACATGGCTACTGGGAAGCAACTTAATAGTCTTTTCCACAGGTGCCACATCTTTACAACTCTAGGAAGAGAGGAAAACACAAATATATACTGAATGACATCTGTACTGAAAACACAGTTTTTGGCTTTAATGGTGAATCTTCCATATTGCTTAAGAATTTATTTCCAATATTATGGGAGATCATCTTACATACTGTTAACATTCATAGATTTTCTCATTAAGAGGATACTATAGTATTAATAATTCCATATTTTATACCATCAAGTTATAAATAATGACAGTGGCCACATTCTTAAAACCAAAAACTAGCATATTTGGACTTAAAAGAACTTCCTTCCCCTTTATTTGTAAATTTACTTAAAAGTGCTGCAAACCTGTGAAATTTTAATCATATGACACAGATTTGGTGACCAGCATTTATTAATAAAAATAAAGGTGTAATAAATTAAGAATTTTCCATAAATTAAAGATAAATATTGCCATAAAATATGTTATTTAATGAGCTTCTAGAGCTTTTTCAATTCATTTTACATTGGGGTGAGTGGACAGAGTTGCTTGTAGCTAGATGAGGACTCTAGATGCCCCTAAAGGTTGAGCTGGCATATTTTAATTTGTTATGGGCACATCAGTGTTCCAAAGATCAGTAAAGATGAGCTGGTGTGCTACATAAATTGATTTTAGGCACACAAAGTTAAAACATTACATAATTATTTCAGAATCTAGGTATAGTGCATTCCACAGGATACAAATACTTCATATAAGTCTAAGCTTAAAATACCTCTACAATCCTACTTCACTCATGTCTCCTTCCTCACCCAGTTGCAGTTATTTTACTGAAGCCCATTCACATGAACAATGACATATTCAAAATTCCTACCTCACAGAGTATCAGGCAAATAATCCATCCCCTATTATAAGCACATTTTATTTGCCTGGCTCAAACTTAAGAGTCACTGCTTTTGGATAATATGTTCTAACTGCAGGTTACAAGATATACCTTGGTCTTTGTGTTAACTGACCAGGACTCTTGGTGTTCTGCCTGTTGCTGCTCTGCAGTATTTACATAATTATATGTAAATGCTCTCTTGCTCTCAAGCCCAGATTTCTCCCTAACTCCAAGTCTTTTTCCTGAATCTCCTGATCTTTTGCAAGATGGTATGCTCAAAAATATGTTGCCCACATTATTGAAAAAAGGAAATGCATAACAAATATTTGAAGATTATCAAATATAACCAGCTTCAAAAGAAAAGAATTAGAATAAAGTCAAATCATTTCATTCTAATGTAAAAAAATAAAAGCTTTTACCCTTTTGAGGCTCAAGATATGTTAGCTGATATATACTTAGTAGAAAAAACATTGGTTAATCAACCGATCAGGTAATTTATCATCTACTAACCATATCAATTATGAAGAAATCACATTTAGGTATTTTACTTGTATAAGTATTTGTTATCCCATTTAGCAATCTTAGGAAACCAAATGCTTGTATCAACTGCCTGCCCTTCTCTAGGCTGGTTTCACCTTCAGCCATGATGTATATCCAATAACAAGTGTCCTACTGGCACATTAACACAGCAATCTCTTTATAGGAAAATACTAATGAAAAACCATGTATTTATTTTGTTAATTATACACACATATTAAATATTCATATATCCTTCAGTGGTGGTTCCATAGGGACATTTACCAACCTTTCTAACAATCAAGTGTAAACTATAAGAAACGAGAATAAAAACTGATAATTGTCACATTTTAATATAGGAAAAAATTAATTTTAGGAACATGTAATCAATAATAGCTATAGATATTATAAAAGGTTTGATCAAGAAAATTACTAATATTTGATACAAAATGTTATTTACTATACTATTTTATTTTTGCCTTTTCTTCCCTCTGGCTAAAAGAATCACAAATATCTCATTTTAAAAAGTCAAACAACTTTACATAAAATATTATAAAGCTGCTAAAGAATATTTGTATAAAGACTCAATATAATACCAATGAATAAGAGTAACAACTTACAGGTATTTCAATTTTTGCTTTAAGTGTCTGGTCTTTTTTGATATTCTGAACTTGAATTGCTGGTCCTGACAAAATACTGGTTCCAGAACTACTGCAATCCACAACGTAGAGTGGAAGGTTTGGAGCACCTGAAAACTATTGGAAGCATACAAAATAATTTAAGACCCCAATCAAATGTAACTTACTATTCAATAACTGTTATTTAAATTTTCAAACAATTTAGTACAGCTACTATTTCCGGCTATAAATTAGAAAACTGTAAATATAATTCACTAATATTCTAGACAATTTCTGAATGAAAAGAGTAAGTTTCTACAATTCTAGGTAAAATTTGTTGATTTTGGAAGAAAAACCAACTTCCTCAACCATTATTCTTTCTTTTTTTAACTCCACCTATTTGGGTTTTCCTTTCCTTTTTGTGCTCTTTTACTCGTATTCATTTATCCATCCATCCCCAATCCTAAAGGATATTTCCATCATCCTACTCATAAATTAAATACTTCATCTGAAATGAGGAGGATGGACTAAGGAAGGAGAGGGGAGGAATCTGCAGTCCAATACTTGGCACAGCTGGCATCATTACTGGCTTAGGGATGCTGAAAACTATTGACAATGAGACAGCCCACAAATTTCTCCATGGAATAATCATTACACAATCTAGATACAACATAAGGCTTACTATAAAGGAGCCAAAAGATATAGTGATTTAGTGATTTCCATTTAGTACCACGGGACTCAAAATCTACATATTCTTATCTTATAACAGCTTACCTTACAATGAACAATCAATTTTGGTTGTGCTGTTATATTGTCTGATTCATCCAAAACTTCTACCTGAAATGGGAAAGCTGTTCCATTTTCTATAACTAAAATTTCAGAATCAGGTTTCACTTTCAATCGATGAGGGGGACCTACCAGAAAATTATATAATAAAATAGAGATTCAAGTTTCTAAAACTGAAATGTTAAAATAGCAAAAGAAACAGCTTTTAACATTTCAAGTTTTAATATCTTTTAAATAATGCCAAGAGAGAAAAAATATCCATGTTTAATCATTTCTATCCCCCAAAAGCATATATTCTATACATCACGAGAGTGGTCTCAATTATATTAAAATGTTTGATGTCTAGACTTAGTTTTATGTAACAAGCTAAGACACGGTGATAACTCATGTTAGAAATCCCCCAAACATGTGAAATACTAAAAAGATCCTGGAAAAAAGTATTCAAGAATAAAAGTAAAAGTTTATTAAACTACTTTTTTATTTACTACTTTTAACTTTACACAATGAGACTCATTTCTCAGGCACATTACATACCTGTCTCAGGTAATTTTGTTCAAAGGATCAGTTCATATAATGACATAACCAGATAACTTACTTGTTAGACTCCCCACAACACTTTGATATCCTAAGCAAGCTGCACCACAGGTTTCCTCTAAACTAATAAAAGAGGGTTTATACTTCTGCAGCAAGATGACCTGATGTGCCCTATAAACACTGATATTTTAAAATACAATTTATGCTAAACACTGGGAACACAAGTTTATAAAGAACAGTTTTATCAGTTAATATTTGTGTTTTCACCATATGCCAACTCTGTTCTCAGAATCCTTACAATGATCTTGATCAAGAAGGTAATATTATTATCCCCATTTTATGGATGAGGAAACCGGGACCCAGAGAGATTAAGTATTCTGTCCAGGTCACATGGCTACTAAATGGCAGACTCAGGTTAGATCCTAGTTTTGTAATTTGAAACCTCTTGACCATTATCACTACACAGTGCCACTTCCTACTTTACCACCTTCACTCTCAAATTCTAAAAAAATATCAGAACTATCTGGTTAATAAGAATTTCCTTTGAGTAGATTTGAGTAATCCATACGTTTTAGCTAACCTCTTAAAATAAAAGCATTGTAAGTAAGTATTAACACGTAACAATTTTTTTCTTATACTTCTACCAATGGGCCAATCTTTACTTCTAAATCAATTCATGCCTCAGGGAAAGCTCAAACTACACAAATTTGTGAAAGGAAATAGCTATTTTGTTTCTTTTCATTAAAACCAGTACAAAGGGTCATATATGGACAAAGATATGATCACGGTATTGTTAATATCAGAGCTAAAACTTCCATAACAAGTCCTGTTCTAGGTGTTGTGCAGCATATGCACTTCTCACTCTGCACAGTACTGTGTTAATGAGAACTCATGCATATTGGAAGTGTATCCTCCACTCAGTTACCACCGAAACCATGCAAAGTAAGGGCTGCCCACATTAACTCATCTAATCCTCACAAAAACCCTGTGAATTACATATTATCTCATTTTACACATGAGAAAACCGAGGCACAGAACAAGTGTACCTCACTGCTAAGTGTCAGAGCTTAGATTCAAACGCAGAAGGGCCGATGCCAGAATATATTCTTTGAACCTCCACAATAGACTGATTCTCAAATTAGCTGGCTTTTTCTACCCTAACTTTACTGCAACTTCATTTTCGAGTTGATAAATCATTATTCAAATTAACAACATAAAAGCATAAGAAACTTTTCTTCTTAAAATATTAAATATTTAGTTATATAAGAAAAAGTAAAGGACAGATCCAGTTCTAATGTAAGTCTAATTAGTATATCCTTAAGAATAGTTCCCCAATATAGTTTCAATATTCACATTTTTCTCCCAAGATTATTTTTAGAACTTCACTCAAGTCTTTCTAAATGTTTTCCTGTCTTTTATTTTTAACTGGTCATTTCTGTTAGCGCTATGTTTGTCATTCAAATGTATTTTCAAGACTTGTACCATAACCAAACCAAAAAACACTTCACCTTTATAAGTGTCATTATATTTTATCATAAGAATATTATTTAAAAGCTAAATATTAGGAATATTTCTTAAAGTAATATTACCTGGCAGTAATCTAATTTTCAAAATCTGTGAGTCTTCTTTTAAACCCGGAAGAATAACCTTCAGATTAAAATTCTGTTGAAAAAATTATTTTAATTAAATTCAAGTCCTAAATAAATACTTAAGTAATTTACTACCTCAATTCTGATTTACTTTTTGCTTTTCATTTTCATACCATTATAGAAATCTACTCAGCAAATTTATATTGACTAAAATTTTCATATATATGTATGAAAGAGATGCAGGTGAAAAAACTGATTTATATTGCTTCTTTATAGACAATACTATCTTTGAATTCAAAAGGCATAACCTCTGAATAATTATCAGAGTTAGGATGGGCACTATAAAAAATGTGGAAAGTAGTGAAATGGAAAGAACCCAATATCTAGACATATCTAAATACAATGTGGTGTTCTAGATTAGATCCTGGAATAGAAAAATAATAGTGGAAAAACTGGGGAAATGTTAACGCCCAGAGTTTTGTTAATAGTATTATATCAATGTTAACTTCTTAGTTTGGATAAATATATAATAGTTGTATAAGATGTTAGTAGAGGACGCTGGGTGAAGAGTATATGTGAACTCTCTATACCATCTCTGAAACTCTTCTGTAAAACATAATTATTTCAAAATAAGAAGGTTTTTAAAATCTAGAAATCTTTTTAGCAAGTTTATCTTACTAAAGTCAAATTTTCCATGCATTTCAAGTTCTTTTTCCAGAAAAAGCTTAATTCAGAAAGATGTACAGAACCTGCTCTTTAATTTGATTTGGTTATACAATGCAGTATAGTATACAGTACTTAAACTCACATGCTCTATTTTAAACATTATTTTGATAGGGAAAATTTTTAAAATATATATTGAAGGTAATGATACAATGGAAAAAAAGTAACATAATACCTAAGTTATTACCACAGTGTTCACATTAGTCATATTAATCTATTAGCTACTTTATATACTTAACTGAAAAATTACCTTATTGGAGTTTGTCTTTACTATCTCTAACCTTATTCCTCCCAAAACACTTCCCTTATCCAAATACCAAACCCAATACTTTTATAGAAGTGAGCTAAAGTTTCTCATATTTTTGTTCCTATTCTAAGAAAAATATTGAAAAATGGAAAAACTTACAGAGAAAAAAGAAGCAACATAGTACTAGATAACTGTTGTAAATGGCTTTGAATGCAAAAAGACTGGAATGAAAATGAAGACAGTTTAAAATATTTAATTCATAAACGTTTAACAAACAATAGCAGCAAATATGCTGGTCTTTCTCAGAGATGTAAATGGTAATGGTATGTCGGGTGACATGATCCTGATTAATCCCTAAGAACCTGACATTACTGTCATCTTGTCACAAAAATAGGTTATTCAATTTTAAATTTCCAATTTCATTTTTACCATATAAGAAATAACATGCATTATAACATGTATGTACAATGCTTACCTTGCCTTGACAAGAGTTTACAGGGCCCTTAGCTGTAACACCTCGAATGACACAATTTGGTCCATTGGTTATTTCTTCATAATGTAAAGATAAACCACTGGAAAAAATAAATTATTTTTTAACTTTCCCTCCATTACCTAAATAAGCTGCAAATGTTCTTTTCTCTTTTCTTTCTTTTTTTTTTTCGAGCTGTGCCACATGGCTTGCAGGATCTTAGTTCCCTGACCAGGGACTGAACCCGGGCCCTCAGCAGTGAGAGCATGGAGTCCTAACCACTGGACCGCCAGGGAATTCCTGCTGCAAATGTGTTTGTCTTCTCATATGACATTCTCATTTTTAATTCATTTTTCTAATAAAATTGTATTTTTTTAAAAGAGAAATAAATGAACAGAAGCAAATTCCCATGAGATTTTTACAAAGAAAAATGATCCAACAAGTATTAATGAGTGATACCATTCGTGCAGTGAGTAAAGATACAAGGTAGGAAACAATCAAATGTTAGACCATGTATACAGGCCAAAGAAAATGAAACATCCAAATCGGTCAGGCTTAAGGATGTCTTCAGACTTTGCCCTGGATTCTTTCAAATCCTTCACCCACAGGGATTTTAGAGACTTTCTGGCACCTATTAAACTGAATGGCAATTTTAGACAAAGTCCAAATAATTAAGTACAGCCTTGTGCTAACGTAACCTTGCTAGAATGTATACTGAGACCCTCTAATCTACTACCATGAGCAATGTGATTCCTAAACCACCTTTGACCACCTGTAGATCCTTACAGTGTCAACATTTTACTCTGTAAGGGGTAAGGTGATAAAAAAGGAGGAAAGATATACCATGATGGAGAAAAGACCTAATTTTTCTGAAGAATGAAATTAAATATTTACAGATATTATCTGAATAAGTTGTAAAAATTAAATAACATGGCTTGTTTGAAAAAAGCTGTAAAGAGGCATATAAGGTAAAATAAACTCCCTGAGAAAGATGGACATTAACCACAGACATCTACTTTCACTATCTCTTAAAGCATCACTAATATAAGAACGAAGGGATTCCTTTTATTTACTTTTAAAGGCAAAGATATGGGAGGTATGGAAGAAGAGACAAGGACAATAGAACTTATCTGCTAGAAAAAAGGATAGACAAGTGGCAAATGACCTAGTATAGTCCCAAGAAAACTGAACTGTGAAACAGCAATGGAAGAAGCTCGAAACCAATATATAACACAGAATTCCCAGGTACCATTAAGGAACTGGTGTTACTAGGTACCCCTAGAAGCAGGGCCAAAAAAGAAAGGCCAAAAAAAAAAAGGGGGGGGTGATTAAAATTTCGATCCCCAGATCTCCCCTCTCCACCTCTGGCAGATGACTAGAAAATTATTCTCTGAAAAGGTTTAAGCAGAGAATCTGTGAACCTGGGCACAAAAAGTAAGTTGCAGGAAAGGGTAAAATACTAAAAAGAATACAAGGGTAATCCTGAACGGACTGCAAATGGATACTGAGACCTTCTCATGCCCATTCCTACCCTAGTCTTGCTCCTGGACTGGCTAGGAACCTGGACAGCCAAATTATTCCCCTCCAGGCAAGAGGCTAAAGATTGTTCTTTGAGCAAACTACCCAGCCCAAGAAAAAGACCTCAAGATACAACAGGATTTCCCCCAACAAAATGTTACAGACAGATCATCCTGTAGTGGAGTTCACACTCAACAGCCTCTCCCAAACTCTCAGGATCTCCTATGTGCATTTTAGTTCTCCATCGGATATAAAAGCAGATGACCAAAGATTAACCAGATATATGAAGAAAGAGATCAAAATCCAACAAACAAAAAGCAACTAACTTGGAGACAATAAAGATTATCAGTGTAGGTAACTTTTTTTTAAAAAACTACCATTTATTTATCAGCAAAAAAAAAAAAATGTATTACATTCATAAAACAAGAACAGAATCTACAAAAGAACATTCGGAGAACCAGGAAGAACACTTGGAAATTAAAAATACAGCAAAAGGAAAAACTCAATGGAAAGATATAAACATAAAATTGAGGAAGTCTGTCCAAAAGTAAAACAAAAACACAGAAAGATTAAGAAAAATGGAAAAATCAGGAAAATCAGAGAACCAGTCCCAAAGGTACATCATCAAATAAATAAGGATCCCCCCCCGCCAAAAAAGAGAAAACCGTGATGATGGAAGGTAGAAAATGAAGTACTTCAAATAATGAAGAGACCTATACAAAGATGTACCATTATAAAATTTTGCCCTGTTGAGAATTAAAAGTGGGTCCTATAAGCTTCCAGACAGAATACGTAGGAAACATAAAAAGGAAAATTAATCAGAACAAGTTTAAATTTATCAGCAACAGTAAAAGCTAAAAGGCAAAAATGGAGCAATGTTTTTATAATTTCGATGGGAAGTAGTGTCCAACTTTCAATTCAATCAATCAAGTAGAATAGAGACATTTTCAGAGCAATAATTTTCTCTTACATGTAAATCCTTTCTTAGGAAACTAGTGAATAATGTGCTCCAGCAGAAGGTGAGGGACAAGGGATTCTTCCAAAATTGGAGAGCTAGGGAAGGTTAAATGCTAAATAAAATAAGCTACTTAATAATCTCACAAATTCAGGAATGTTTCCTCAAGGACCTGAGAGCCAACTCTATGAAATTTAATCATCAATAAGGTAAACCCCTATCTCCCAGTTTCCTGGGTCTAACTTCTGATCAATTGACTCCAAATTGCAAACTCTACTCCCAGTCATAAAGATACTTAGCAATTTTTCTTGAAAACATGAATGTGATAGGTTATATTCACTTACCCATGTAACAGAGTAAGATTTCCTTCCTTGCAATCTCTATCAGATTGTGATGAGAATCACATTCTGGTTTACTGATTATTCAATCATAAAATTGTTTTCTTTCTCTTCTACCTTTGTGAAGAAGTTTTCTAGCTTGACAATAGGTTTTGTTTTTACTATATTTCCCCAACACAAAAGACAAAGGGAATTCCCAGGATGAAGGTGAAGGAAGATCACAGAAGGACAAATGTAACAAGCGTAAGAACAACTGATCCAGACCAGAGCACATGGCAAAGTTCCAAGAAAGATGTCTACAAGAATATGAAACTGAGGGACTTCGCTGGTGGCGCAGTGGTTAAGAATCCGCCTGCCAATGCAGGGGACATGGGTTTGAGCCCTGGTCTGGGAAGATACCACGTGTCGCGGAGCAACTAGGCCCATGTGCCACAACTCTGAGCCTGCACTCTAGAGCCCGTGAGCCACAACTACTGAGCCTGTGTACCACAACTACTGAAGCCCGTGCGCCTAGAGCCCATACTCCACAACAAGAGAAGCCACCACAATAAGAAGTCCATGCACCGCAACGAAGAGTAGCCCCCACTCACCGCAACTAGAGAAAGCCCGCGCGTAGCAACGAAGACCCAATGCAGCCAAAAATAAATAAACAGAAAAAAATATGAAACTGATAGGTTATCTACGTACCAAGCATCTTGAGAAGAGACCAGACAACTGGCAGAGAGTTACTTAGCAAAGAAAAAAAGAACAACAGTTGTGCAATAAAGAAAATAATTAGCACTTACATAATTATAATAAAGCAAGCACTAAATACTGATCAAGCCAGAATACAACTTTATTGAAGAATGTGGGAATAGGAAGGGGGTTTATTTGTAACGTAAGTGGCAACAAGAGAGTGTGTCCTCATCTTCCATAAGTCAAGAGATAATGCTTAAAACTGAAGAATCAAGGAGTAACAATATAAAAGTTACTTAGATATGTGGCAATAGGTACCAAAACATTCAAGTAAGAAAGCTGAAAGTGGTTCTGAGAAGTCGACTGTGGGTGGGGTGGAGAGGGCAGAGGAACTACTCTTTTTTTATATAAGCCTCATCCAACTATTTGATTCTTTAGGTTATATGTGTGAATGATTTTTAGTTTAATTTAGTAACACTGAGAAAAAAACAAACAAATAAACCCACTCAGACAATGATCTTACTTTACTGAAGGTAAATTCACATAGCCAGGCCACCAAGATTTTTTTTTAAGCCCCAAATCTTAATTACCAGTATGTATGTGTGATAGAGACTTTGTGTGTAAGAATGTCCTATCAAGGATAAGAAGGAAGTTATAATCGAAAACAGGGGTCAACTAATGCACAAATATTTTCCATTTGTGACTAGACATTACTTTTAGTGTTTTTTATTAAGCACATAGATGCTTAAGTATTCAACTCTTCCATTATGGTTTAATATTCAAATGAATATAATATGTCAAAATCACTTTATGCACAAGAACCACTTTTTGCAACTTAAGAGAACATTAAGAAAAACTCATTTTCAATATTTTTTGTAACTCTGTTTTGCTTTTCAGGAACTTAACCATGGTATAAATCTGGACACTAAACTAGTTTGTGAGCTTCTAGAAGGCAAATACTATGCTCTTATTCACTTCTATATCTCCAGCTGGTAAATGCCTGGAATACAGTACATAGTCAAATAATTAAAAGAGTAAACGATTACACCAACAGGGAAAAAAAGTACACGGCGATAGCAAAAGAAAGCATACATTAAAACGTGGGCCCAGGGACTTCCCCAGCAGTCTAGTGGTTAAGACTGCGCTCCCGCTGCAGGGGGCACGGGGTTCAATCCCTGGTTAGCATATGATCCTGCATGACTTGCAGCGCGGCCAAAAAAAAAAAAGTGTCTCCAAAAAGACAAATTTGGCAGAAATTTGAAAAACAAGAATTTCTTCCTAGGCACCTCAAAAAAAAGGTAATGGAAAACAATGAACATCCTTAATTATATAACTGGACACATTGTTTTTCACGGCTATTTTTTAATATAAGCCAATCGTATCACTCTATAGAGCTATTAAGTAAAGACAAATTCTAAGGAAGGACCAAATTTCCATGGAAAGTGTAAACTTTATTGCTATGGTTTTAAAAGCAAACCAAAATGAATTTTATTAGCAGGTTAAAAACCTACCAGTATGGGCTTCCCTGGTGGCGCAGTGGCTGAGAATCTGCCTGACAATGCAGGGGACACGGGTTCGAGCCCTGGTCTGGGAAGATCCCATGTGCCGCGGAGCAGCTGGGCCCGTGAGCCACAATTACTGAGCCTGCGCGTCTGGAGCTTGTGCTCCACAACAAGAGAGGCCGCGATAGTAAGAGGCCCGCGCACCGCGATGAAGAGTGGCCCCCGCTTGCCACAACTAGAGAAAGCCCTCGCACAGAAACGAAGACCCAACACAGCCATAAATAAATAAATAAACAAATACTTTAAAAAACAAAAAACAAAACCTACCAGTAGGTAACCACTAAGTTTAAATGGCCATAATTTCTAAGCAAACAACAAAATAAACATGGTATGGTTTATAGAATTGCCAGGAGAAGTCATATCATACTTGCAAAAAGAAATGGACTAAGACAGAACTGTATCAGTCTCACCCAAACAACTGTAACAGTAAATTCAGCCAAAACAAACTTTATTGAGGTAATGTACGTATGACACTACAGCCACAGAATAGCTTGGGACTAAACAAATCCCCCAGATATCATAAAATATCCACTAAGCATTTTAAATAATAAATCTGAAGTTAACTGAACATAAATAATTTAAGCTAAAAAAAGAAAAAAGTGAATACTTAGCAAATATGAAAATTAAGATTACCTTGCTTCAAAAACTGGCTGAATATCAGTTGATAGTTGACTAGTATGACCAAATTCATCCTGAAACTCCAGAGGGATATTGAATGGGACTCCAACACGAAAAGGAGGATCCAAAAGACCAAATGAAAATTTCTCTGGTTTACCCTCTTAATTAAAAAAAAATAAACATGAAAAGAAAATCCATCGGTCAGAAGATTCATTGTAGGTAGACATCCATTATATATATGGAAGATTAGACTACAATAAAGACGGCACTTCAAATCAGTGCAAAGTTTATATAAATTATATCTATAATCCACCTGTGAAAATAATAAAGTTAGAACTTTATCTCACACCATGTATAAAAGTCCAGAGATAGAGATAAATGTGTTTTTAAACTATGAAATTTTCGAATATAATAAAGGAATATGTTTATAATTCTATCGTAGGAAAAACTAAGGCAAAACACAATACTCAATAGCTATACAAGGATGTATTTGATAAAGTTTAAAATATTTTATTAGATACAAAGTTAATAGAGAAGCTCTATATGAGAAAATACTTGCAACGTATGCAATAAAGGATTAAAATCCACAATACATTAAAACTTCCTATAAAGACAATATTTTCAAGTCATCCCCCGGGGAAATTATTAAAAATGCAAATTCAAGGGCTCACATCATCCTACTGAGTCAGAAACTCCAGAACTGGTGAGGCCCACCAGTCTGCATTTTAATCAGCCCAGCAGGTGATTCAGGTAAAACTTAAATTTGAGAACTACAGCTTTACACTATTAAAATAGGCATAGTAGGCACTTCCCTGGTGGCACAGTGGTTAAGACTCCGCCTGCCAATGCAGGGGACACGGGTTTGATCCCTAGTCTGGGAAGATCCCACATGCCGCAGAGCAACTAAGCCCGTGCGCCACAACTACTGAGCCTGCGCTCTAGAGCCCGTGAGCCACGACTGCTGAGTCCAAGTGCCACAACTACTGAAGCCGGCACGCCTAGAGCCCGTGCTCCACAACAAGAGAAGCAACTGCAATGAGAAGCCCACGCACCACAATGAAGAGCAGCCCTCGCTCACTGCAACTAGAGAAAGCCCATGCGCAGCAGCAGCAAAGACCCAGCACAGCCAAAAATAAATAAATAAAATAAATTTTAAAAAATTAAAAATAAAATGAAATAGGCATAGTAAAGGAACAGACTTTCACAGATGACAATGTCCACTAAAGGCTAGAAGAGGTACACAACCTAATAATTTAATAATTTAACCACCAACTAGGCTAAATATTACAACATAGGTTAGCCAGGAATGAGCATAGGGAAACAGGAACCCTCAGTCTGTTGGTGAGGGTACAAAACCTTTTGGGAAGGCAACTTGACAGTAAATATATATAAAATGTTAAAGCACACACATTTCAGCTTGGCAATTCTACTTCTTGGTATCCACTCTAGAGATATTCAAGCACTTGTACACAAAGCATCATAATTTTTTTCTGTACAGAAATGTGATTTGTAACAGCCAAAACCTTGGAAACACCTGAAATGTTCATCAAAGAAAACTGCTAAACTACAGCATGTCCATACTGTAGAATGTTCCACACGTGTATTTAAAGAACATGACAGATCTGTATGTACAAAAAGGAACACTCCCCAAGGTGGCCGTCTGATTAGAGAAGGCAAGATAATCACAGGCACTTAAATCAGCTCTCTAAAACCCCATAAAAATGTGGCACTACAAAGATTTTTTTAAAGAGGCCTAAACCTACAAAAACAATGAACAAGAAAAAAGACAACAGTAACAGAATTTGAAAGCTGGAGAATATATGGGCAAGTATAACTGACTTAGCAGAAAGACTCAAGAAATCAAATCCTCAATCATCAACAAAGCAAGCAGGGGAGCCAATTTAATTCACACTATATAACACTCAAAAGTCTCAAGAATGGCTCTATCAAGTAGGAGTGAAATTGAAATAAAAAAGGAAGACTTGTTCAAGTTTGTTTGAGAACAGTTCCTCAGATCTCCATCCCTCAACACACAGAGCCAGTCAACTGCCTTCCTCATCTTCAGCAACATCTGGAAGGTTTCTTCTCCAGGGAAGGTTAAGAGTAGGTCCAAGGAGTAAGGAACACAGCACTACTGAAAGCATTACAGTTTACTGAAAATAGGAAAATCAAGTGAAAGATCAATACTGAATATGAGCAATCCCACTACTGGGCATATACCCTAAGAAAACCATAACTCAAAAAGAGTCATGTACCACAATGTTCACTGCAGCTCTATTTACAATAGCCAGGACATGGAAGCAACCTAAGTGTCCATTGACAGATGAATGGATAAAGAAGATGTGGCACATATATACAATGGAATATTACTCAGCCATAAAAAGAAACGAAATTGAGTTATTTGTAGTGAGGTGGATGGACCTAGAGTCTGTCATACAGAGTGAAATAAGTCAGAAAGAGAAAAACAAATACCGTATGCTAACACATATATATGGGATCTTAAAAAAAAAAAAAAAGTTTCTGAAGAAGCTAGGGGCAGGACAGGAATAAAGACGCAGACATAGAGAATGGACTTGAGGACACGGGGAGGGGGAAGGGTAAGCTGGGACGAAGTGAGAGAATGGCATGGACATATATACACTACCAAATGTAAAACAGATAGCTAGTGGGAAGCAGCCACATAGCACAGAGAGATCAGCTCAGTGCTTTGTGTCCACCTAGACGGGTAGGATAGGGAGGGTGGGAGGGAGACGCAAGAGGGAGGATATATGAGGATATATGTATACGTACAGCTGATTCACTTTGTTATACAGCAGAAACTAACACACCACTGTAAAGCAATTATACTCCAATAAACATGTTAAAAAAAAAATACTGAACATGAAACCTCTAACAGTCTTCCCCAGCTTGGCTCCCCAAATGCTGGCACCCAGGTGTTTACACTCCACTCTGGGGAATCTGAACAGCCAAAGAGAAAAAAACCTAAAATTCTCTTATCATAATCTCCCCAAATGAAATAAACACTCTCGAATGTTCTATTCTTAAATGTGTGCAAACAACTAGTAATGTAAGAGAGCATCTAATAGGAAGGACCCAGAGCAGATGTGAAAAAAAGCAACATGGAGGAAACAGGCTATGAATAAAGTTTGAAAGCATCAAGAAAAAATGCCACTGTTATTAATAGCCTCAGAGAATTAACAAAGATACTGAATCCATGAAGTCGGAGAAAATACTTTGAAAAGGGAATAACCAGAGAATATTTCAGAAACTAAAAAAATTATAGCAGAAAGGAAAAATTCAACAGAAAGTATCGAACATCATGTTAAAGAAGTCTCTTGTAAAGTACAGAAATAAAACCAAGAGATGTAAAGCAGAAAAATCAGTATTAGTACACCAGTCAAGAGGTCCAACATCTTAACACTAGATGTTGTAGAACGAAAAAACAGAGCAGGAAATCAAAGTAACTCAAGAAAAATCCCTAGAATTCAAAATTTCAGAAATTGGGACCCCCCCCCACAAAAAAAATTATCCAAACTTCTGAGGATTGCAGAAGAGGGAGGATAGGGGCGGTTGGATTGGGAGTGGAGGGTGTTTAACATGCAAAAGTTAGGAATCAGAATAACTTTCGACCCTACCAGTAACAAGGGAAGCTAGAAAACAATGATGCTTTCAAAAGTTTATAAGGAATATGATTATCAAGCAGAATTATAAAGCCATTCTAAGACCAAGATGGTTATACAATTGGTCAAACATCTTTTATTAAATTATCTATTTTCCTCTTGATTTAAAATGCCACCTTTAGCATACAGAGTTACATATTGGTGTTTTGCTTACCTTTGACAGAAAATTTAATTGCTTTAGATGGTAGTGGTCTTCCTGCATAAGTGTCTGCATTACTTTCATTCAGTACAACTTGTAATTTCAATGTATAATTCCCCAACTTTTGAATATTTTCTGGACAAATTAAGAAGAAATTAAAATTCAAGTAAACGTAATACTGATATAATTTTTAACATTCAGAATAATAACTCACCCATTTTTTTAAACCAGTAAGGCCATTTTCCTCCATGTTGACTAATATGTGAAATGATTTCTTTATTTCCACTTGGAGCTTAATAAAAGAAAAAATTTTATATTTTGAGAAATTAAATATAGAACATGAATATGAAATGTCACACTGGCATCAAATGTCTACCTGCTATACATTTTTTAAGGTAGTTTTGAAACCTCGAAAAATCTAAAGCTATCCTATTCAAGTCAATAGCATAATGAAAATTTACTCATTCAGCTGATTAAAATTCCTTTATTTCAATTCTTAAAAATGTATCTGTAAATAAGCTTAACTGGCACAAACAAAAGAATATAGAAATAATTTTCTTTTGATATTGAAAATCATTTCTTTAAAAGTTTTCTTCAAGAGGAAAATAGCATACTTTATTTACATAGAGTAATCTCTAAGACCTAGTGATCTATTAAGAGAAAAAAGCAAGACCTAAAGTAGAAGAAAGAAAACAAATAGAAGGATGATATCACTTCTCTGAAATATTCCTTGTTATTTATTTTTGACTTTGGAATTACATGACTTAAAATATTCACAAAATAGAATTAAAATAAAGCAATTCATAAGCAAAACCAAAATGTAGGTAGGCGATATGACCACATTAAAAAATTTTTTTAAATTATTTCAACTGACTTCAACTTCAGAATATATAAAAACTTTAAGGACAAATAGTGCTTCAAAGAAGTCAAATTTAATCTAATAGTACTATTAGTAATTTTATAAGTATCTCTATTTTGAAACTATATTATAGGATAAAGCAGTAAGTAACTGTTAATGTTGTTAAGAATCAAGATTTTCAACATAAGGGGCTTCCCTGGTGGCGCAGTGGTTGAGAATCTGCCTGCCAATGCAGGGGACACAGGTTCGAGCCCTGGTCTGGGAAGATCCCACATGCCGCGGAGCAGCTGGGCCCGTGAGCCACAATTACTGAGCCTGCGTGTCTGGAGCCTGTGCTCCGCGATAGTGAGAGGCCCGCGCACCGCGATGAAGAGTGGCCCCCGCTTGCCACAACTAGAGAAAGCCCTTGCACAGAAACGAAGACCCAACACAGCCATAAATAAATAAATAAACAAATACTTAAAAAAAAAAAAGGTTGGGAAAAAAAAAAGATTTTCAACATAAAAGAAATGAAATAAAAGGATAAAATCAAAGTGGTTAAATAAAAACTCAGAATATCGATATGAATTCATTTTTTTTCATTTCCAAAAATATTTATGTTTAGCTATCAATTGAAAAAGCTTAGAAACAATTTCACCCAGTGGCCATGAGCAATCCTAACACTCAGGCCTCTAAATGCCATTCCCCACTGAAAGGAGCTGGGACAAAGTTAGAGAGTGGCATGTACATATATACACTACCAAATGTAAAACCGATAGCTAGTGGGAAGCAGCCGCACAGCACAGGGAGATCAGCTCAGTGCTTTGTGACCACTTAGAGGTGTGGGATAAGGAGGGTGGGAGGGAGACACAAGAGGGAGGAGATATGGGGATATATGTATATGTATAGCTGATTTACTTTGTTATAAAGCAGAAACTAACACACCACTGTAAAGCAATTATACTCCAATAAAGATGTTAAAAAAAAAAAAAAAAAAGAGTAATGGGTGAATCGAGGTTTAGGGTAAACATGTACAAGAAGATTCTAGGATGTCTTGAGCCAGAAAGGAAGAAAGCTCAAATCAAAGACAAAAAGGGTGTTATCAAGAGGACAGAGGAGCAAACTGAAGGCACATCAAAATCAAGGAAGCATGTCAAATCTATAAAACCCCATACATTCACAAAAACACATTTATGAAAATCAAAAAAACCAGTCTCTGAGCACCACAGTACTGTACCAATTCCTGACTGGTCATCTGCAATTAAAGAAAAAGGATTAAGCCTTTATACTGCCTTTCCTATAAAAGCTGTGTTTCAGAGTAAACCAATGACCCTAACTGAAATTTATTACTAATAAATAAACTAGGAAGGATAATAAACTGGGATAATAAATTAGGAAGAAATAAAAGAAGGGGGGATCACCATTTTGCATACCAAATAACTATGCAAAAATCATTAATGGATGAAACCATTACATCATGGATGAAAGGAGAACTTTATAATCATATTAGCCAAGTGAATTCAATAATCCACTTTGGCAGCACTAAAAGTAGGACAATTAATTACAGTCATCAAATGCCTCTTGATGTAATACCCTAAGAAACACAGATTCGCTATGGAGTATGGATTCTTGCTTTAGGGGGGAAAAATGGTGAACCTAAATCTGTTTAAGCTTTTGGGATAATTTCCAGTCTTCAGGAAATAGAACAAACAATGGAACAAGTTAAATGACATTCCAAAGAAACAAATATGTGAAACACTCTAAAGTAAAGTGTACATTTAAAAAATAATTGGGGCTTCCCTGGTGGCGCAGTGGTTGAGAATCTGCCTGAAAATGCAGGGGACACGGGTTCGAGCCCTGGTCTGGGAAGATCCCACATGCCGCGGAGCAACTGGGCCTGTGAGCCACAATTACTGAGCCTGCGCATCTGGAGCCTGTGCTCCGCAACAAGAGAGGCCACGATAATGAGAGGCCCGCGCACCGCGATGAAGAGTGGCCCCCACTTGCCGCAACTAGAGAAAGCCCTCGCACAGAAACGAAGACCCAACACAGCCATAAATAAATAAATAAATAAATAAAATAAAAGATCTCTGGACTTTAAAAAAATAATAATAATAATTGAAATGGTAAACCTATTATATATACTTTAACAAAAAAAAATCTTCTAATTAAAAAAAATATATATATACAGGCAGACCTTAGAGATATTGCAGGTTTGGCTTCAGACCACCACAACAAAACAAGTATCGCAATAAAGCAAATCACATAAATTTTTTCGTTTCCCAGTGCATGTAAAAGTTATGTTTATACTATACTGTAGTCTACTGAGTGTGCAATAGCATTATTTCTTTTAAAAAATAAAATGTTCATATCTTAATTAAAAAGTACTTTATTGCTAAAAAATGCTAACCTTCATCTGAACCTTCAGCAAATTGTAGTAATAACATCAAAGATCACTAATCACAGATCACCATAACAAATGTAACAATGAAAAAGTTTGAAATGTTGCCAGAATGACCAAAATGTGACACAGAGACATTAAGTGAGCAAATACCGTTGGGAAAATGGCATTAATAGACTTGCTCAACACAGAGTTTCCAAAAACCTTCAATCTGTAAAAAATGCAGTATCTGCAAATGGCAATAAAGCAAAGCACAATTAAACGAGGTATGCCTAGTGTGTATTTTTGTTTTTGTTTTTAAATAAGACAGAGGCAGGAGGGTCAGAGTCACAGAGAGGTTGGAAGATGCTACACTGCTGGCTTTGAAGATGGAAGAAGGGGCCACAAGCCAAGGAATGTGGATGGCTTCTAGAAGTGGAAAAGGCGAGCCTTCCCTAGAACATCCAGAAGGAACACTATCCTGATGACACTTTGATTTTAGCACAGTGAAGTCCACCTGGGACGGATGACCTAGAGAACTGTAAGATAATAAACGTATGTTGTTTTAAGCCATCAAAAAAAGTTGGAGAAATATAAAATAGAGTGTCACAGAGGCCAAAAATAAGAGTACTGCAGTAAAATTAGTCAAACTGTTCAATGCTGCCAAGGCTAATAAGACATTTATACAATGAAAGTATACATTACCATTGACTAGTTTATAAATGTTGGAAATAAACGCATAGTGAATAAAACACATCTTTAAATTCCATGGACCAGACATGCAATATATAGTGATAGAATAGATTATTGAAAATATAAATTGAAAATACTTTCAGGCAGTCAAAACAAAAACAACGGACAAAGAAAACCATAATTCAAAAAGAGTCATGTACCACAATGTTCATTGCAGCTGTATTTACAATAGCCAGGACATGGAAGCAACCTAAGTGTCCATTGACAGATGAACGGATAAAGAAGATGTGGCACATATATACAATGGAATATTACTCAGCCATAAAAAAAAAAAAGAAATTGAGTTATTTGTAGTGAGGTGGATGGACCCAGAGTCTGTCATACTGAGTGAAGTAATAAGTCAGAAAGAGAAAAACAAATACCGTATGCTAACACATATATATGGAATCTTAAAAAAAAAAACAAAAACGTTTTGAAGAAGCTAGGGGCAGGACAGGAATAAAGACACAGACATAGAGAATGGACTTGAGTTCCCGGGGAGGGGGAAGGGTAAGCTGGGACAAAGTGAGAGTGGCATGGACATATATACACTACCAAATGTAAAATAGATAGCTAGTGGGAAGAAGGGGCATAGCAAAGGGAGATCAGCTCAGTGCTTTGTGACCACCTAGAGGGTGGGATAGGGAGGAGAAATGGGGATATATGTTATATGTATAGCTGATTCACTTTGTTATAAAGCAGAAACTAACACACCATTGTAAAGCAATTATATGCCAATAAAGATGTTAAAAAAAAACAAAAAACAACAGACAAGAAAGTTAACAAACAAGGTGATTCAAGTTAGGAAAATACAAGATGAGCAATAATATGCAGTTCTTTTCCTTTACCAAAGAGTGGGCCAGGATTCTCATCTGAAACAAGTACTTCTGGCCCATAGGTTCAGAGACACAGTATTTTTGATTTAGAAGGGATCTTAAGGATTATCCAATCTAAATTCCTATTCAGTACAAACTACTATATGTATGCACATCATATCTTTATTTTAGCCCATAGCTACCTACATAGGAAAATTCAGAATAAAATGTTAAAAAAAAACCCTCAGAAAACAATTGATTTTTTTTAATATGAATTAGTCACACTTTTGAAACTAACTTTAAACAAATGCACTATCAGATTGCTAGCTCATAATTACACAAAGATATTAAAACATATGTTATATATTTAAGAACAACAATAAAGATCCAAATTAGTTTGTATACTTACAGTGTAGTATAACTTTGAGCTCAACCAGGAGTTTCTTTGACCCTCCATGACTTGTTCCTGGAAGCTTTTGCATTGCTTCCCCCTTTTTATTCAATATTTCAATTCTTAATGCACCTATCAGTCCAAAATTAAAAATAAGAATGTCTGAGTTACACCCAAAGAATCTGATGAATCTGTTAGGTCTTCACACAGCATTTTAATTTTTCATGGTCTTTTACTATGAAATGTAAGATGTAAGAAAAGCATTTTTTCAGTATTTAAAAACAAACAAACAAACACAAAAAACCCAAAAACATACCAATGGGGGTTCCAGCAGGCCTAATCTCATTTGGCAATAATTCATCTCCTTCAGGCCAAGTTACTGACAATCTATCAGGGAGCCTATTATGAAACCAGCATATTAATGATTCATGAACTGTGTTTAATTATGGTCTTATTTTTAAAAATAAAAGTTACTAGAAATTTTAATATTTATTTCTAATTTTTTTTGACAGGTTAAATCTGAAATCCTGTATGATTAATACTGTAAACATTTCCACCTCCTCAACCACTGTTGTGGCTACAGAGTAAGACAAAATCTCCTGGTGTTAACAGCCAGGAACTGTGCTTTTTTTGAGATTTTTCTATTCATTTATAGTACAAGCTACCTTTGGGAGACAGGATAAACTCTACAAATAAAAGAATTACCAGTGAGATTCAGTAGGAATCAAAATGACTGCATCATAAGCTATACAAGAGCCACACTGTTTTGTTTTTCGACTTCCTTTTACTTCTTTTGTACTAATCTTTACCTCTCAGCAGTTACTACCATTTTCTTCTAGCTATAGGCCAAAGTTGTTTTTTTTTTCTTTAACAAACTTAATCATAGTGCTGATAACAGTGACACTGTAGATATAAGATTTCCTCATTTTTCTATAAAATACAGGATTCTGTTTTTGTAACACAGAGCTCTCAGGTTTTTTTTTAACAGCAAGAAGTTTGTCACAATACACACATCTAAGACTACAAGTGCCCAAATAGAAGAGCATAACGACATACTCAATAACTGCTAAAAGAACAATTCTTCTTGATTTTTCTTGTTATTTTTTACCATGCATCTTGAAATGTAAATTACCTTGCCATTTCATCTTCTACATATTTTTTCACAGCTTTCTCAGCAACTGTCCTATCCAGCTTTGCAATTGGCACAGTTTTTATTTCATCATACAGTGCTTGAGGTTCCTGAATAAATAAAATTTATACCAACATTTCAAAAAAACTATTTAAATTTAGCTGCAACTGCCGCCACCAAGACGCCTGTATGCAAGCACAGGTCATGCTCCACACCTCCCCTCCTGGGAGCCTGTGCAGCCCGCCACTGCCAGGGTCCCGTGATCCAGGGACAACTTCCCCGGGAGAACGCACAGCGCGCCTCAGGCTCCTGCAACGTCATGCTGGCCTCTGCCGCCGCAGGCTCGCCACGCATCCATACCCCTCCCTCCCCGCCGGCCTGAGTGAGCCAGAGACCCCGAATCAGCTGCTCCTTTAACCTCGTCCTGTCTGAGCGAAGAACAGACGCCCTCAGGCGACCTACACGCAGAGGTGGGGCCAAATCCAAAGCTGAACCCCGGGAGCTGTGCGAACAAAGAAGAGAAAGGGAAATCTCTCCCAGCAGCCTCAGGAGCAGCGGATTAAATCCCCACAATCAACTTGATGTACCTGCATCTGTGGAATACTTGAACAGACAACGAATCATCCCAAATTGAAGAGGTGGACTTTGGGAGCAAGATATATAATTTTTTCCCCTTTTCCTCTTTTTGTGACTATGTATGTGTATGCTTCTGTGTGAGATTTTGTCTGTATAGCTTTGCTTTCACCATTTGTCCTAGGGTTCTGTCCGTCCGTTTTTTTTTTTTTTTACTTAAAAAAAATTTTTTTTTCTTAATAATTATTTTTTATTTTAAAAACTTTATTTTATTTTATCTTTATTTTATTTTATCCTCTTTCTTTCTTTCTTTCTTTCTATTTTTTCTCCCTTTTGTTCTGAGCCGTGGGGATGAAAGGCTCTTGGTGCTCCAGCCAGGCATCAGGGCTGTGCCTCTGAGGTGGGAGAACCAACTTCAGGACACTGGTCCACAAGAGACCTCCCAGCTCCATGTAATACCAAATGGCGAAAATCTCTCAGAGATCTCCATCTCAACATCAAGACCCAGCTTCACTCAACAACCAGCAAGCTACAGTGCTGGACACCCTATGCCAAACAACTAGCAAGACAGGAACACAGCTCCATCCATTAGCAGAGAGGCTGCCTAAAATCATAATAAGGCCACAGACACCCCAAAACACACCACCAGACGTGGACCTGCCCACCAGAAAGACAAGATCCAGCCTAATCCACCAGAACACAGGCACTAGTCCCCTCCACCAGGAAGCCTACACAACCCACTGAACCAAACTTAGCCACTGGGGACAGATACCAAAAACAACAGGAACTACGAACCTGCAGCCTGTGAAAAGGAGACCCCAAACACAGTAAGATAAGCAAAATGAGAAGACAAAAAAACACACAGCAGATGAAGGAGCAGGGTCAAAACACACCAGACCTAACAAATGAAGAGGAAATAGGCAGTCTACCTGAAAAAGAATTCAGAATAATGATAGTAAAGATGATCCAAAATCTTGGAAATAGAATAGACAAAATGCAAGAAACATTTAACAAGGACCTAGAAGAACTAAAGAGGAAACAAGCAACGATGAAAAGCACAATAAATGAAATTAAAAATACTCTAGAAGGGATCAATAGCAGAATAACTGAGGCAGAAGAACGGATAAGTGACCTGGAAGACAAAATAGTGGAAATAACTACTGCAGAGCAGAATAAAGAAAAAAGAATGAAAAGAACTGAGGACAGTCTCAGAGACCTCTGGGACAACATTAAAGGCACCAACATTCGAATTATAGGGGTCCCAGAAGAAGAGAAAAAGAAAGGGACTGAGAAAATTTTTGAAGAGATTATAGTTGAAAACTTCCCTAATAAGGGAAAGGAAATAGTTAATCAAGTCCAGGGAGCACAGAGAGTCCCATACAGGATAAATCCAAGGAGAAACACACCAAGACACATATTAATCAAACTATCCAAAATTAAGTACAAACAAAACATATTAAAAGCAGCAAGGAAAAAACTACAAATAACACACAAGGGAATCCCCATAAGGTTAACAGCTGATCTTTCAGCAGAAACTCTGTAAGCCAGAAGGGAGTGGCAGGACATATTTAAAGCGATGAAGGAGAAAAACCTACAACCAAGATTAATCTACCCAGCAAGGATCTCATTCAGATTTGATGGAGAAATTAAAACCTTTACAGACAAGCAAAAGCTGAGAGAGTTCAGCACCACCAAACCAGCTTTACAACAAATGCTAAAGGAACTTCTCTAGGCAAGAAACACAAGAGAAGGAAAACACCTACAATAACAAACCCAAAACAATTAAGAAAATGGGAATAGGAACATACATATTGATAATTACCTTAAATGTAAATGGATTAAATGCTCCCACCAAAAGACACAGAGTGGCTGAAGGTATACAAAAACAAGACCCATAAATATGCTGTCTACAAGAGACCCACTTCAGACCTAGGGACACACTCAGATGGAAAGTGAGGGGATGGAAAAAGATATTCCATGAAAATGGAAATCAAAGGAAAGCTGGAGTAGCAATTCTCATATCAGACAAAATAGACTTTAAAATAAAGACTATTACAAGAGACAAAGAAGGACACTACATAATGATCAAGGGATCAATCCAAGAAGAAGATGTAACAATTGTAAATATTTATGCACCCAACATAGGAGCACCTCAATACATAAGGCAAATACTAACAGCCATAAAAGGGGAAATCGACAGCAACACAATCATAGTAGAGGACTTTAACACCCCACTTTCACCAATGGACAGATCATCCAAAATGAAAATACATAAGGAAACACAAGCTTTAAATGATACGTTAAACAAGATGGACTTAATTGATATTTATAGGACATTCCACCCAAAAACAACAGAATACACATTTTTCTCAAGTGCTCATGGAACATTCTCCAGGATAGATCATATCTTGGGTCACAAATCAAGCCTTGGTAAATTTAAGAAAACTGAAATCGTATCAAGTATCTTTTCCGACCACAACGCTATGAGACTAGATATCAATTATAGGAAAAGATCTGTAAAAAATACAAACACATGGAGGCTACACAATACACTACTTAATAACCAAGTGATCACTGAAGAAATCAAAGAGGAAATCAAAAAATACCTAGAAACAAATGACAATGGAGACACGACGAACCAAAACCTATGGGATGCAGCAAAAGCAGTTCTAAGAGTGAAGTTTATAGCAATACAATCCTACCTTAAGAAACAGGAAACAACTCAAATAAACAACCTAACCTTGCACCTAAAGCAATTAAAGGAAGAAGAACAAAAAAACCCCAAAGTTAGCAGAAGGAAAGAAATCATAAAGATCAGATCAGAAATAAATGAAAAAGAAATGAAGGAAACGATAGCAAAGATCAATAAAACTAAAAGCTGGTTCTTTGAGAAGATAAACAAAATTGATAAACCATTAGCCAGACTCATCAGGAAAAAAAGGGAGAAGACTCAAATCAATAGAACTAGAAATGAAAAAGGAGAAGTAACAACTGACACTGCAGAAATACAAAGGATCATGAGAGATTACTACAAGCAACTATATGCCAATAAAATGGACAACCTGGAAGAAATGGACAAATTCTTAGAAATGCACAACCTGCCGAGACTGAACCAGGAAGAAATAGAAAATATGAACAGACCAATCACAAGCACTGAAATTGAAACTGTGATTAAAAATCTTCCAACAAACAAAAGCCCAGGACCAGATGGCTTCACAGGTGAATTCTATCAAACATTTAGAGAAGAGTTAACACCTATCCTTCTCAAACTCTTCCAAAATATAGCAGAGGGAGGAACACTCCCAAACTCATTCTATGAGGCCACCATCACCCTGATACCAAAACCAGACAAAGATGTCACAAAGAAAGAAAACTACAGGCCAATATCACTGATGAACATAGATGCAAAAATCCTAACAAAATTCTAGCAAACAGAATCCAACAGCACATTAAAAGGATCATACATCATTATCAAGTGGGGTTTATTCCAGAAATGCAAGGATTTTTCAATATACGCAAATCAATCAACGTGATACACCATATTAACAAATTGAAGGAGAAAAACCATATGATCATCTCAATAGATGCAGAGAAAGCTTTTGACAAAATTCAACACCCATTTATGATAAAAGCCCTGCAGAAAGTAGGCATAGAGGGAACTTTCCTCAACATAATAAAGGCCATATATGACAAACCCACAGCCAACATCGTCCTCAATGGTGAAAAACTGAAACCATTTCCACTAAGATCAGGAACAAGACAAGGTTGCCCACTCTCACCACTATTATTCAACATAGTTTTGGAAGTTTTAGCCACAGCAATCAGAGAAGAAAAAGAAATAAAAGGAATCCAAATCGGAAAAGAATAAAGCTGTCACTGTTTGCAGATGACATGATACTATACATAGAGAATCCTAAAGATGCTACCAGAAAACTACTAGAGCTAATCAATGAATTTGGTAAAGTGGCAGGATACAAAATTAATGCACAGAAATCTCTGGCATTCCTATACACTAATGATGAAAAATCTGAAAGAGAAATTAAGAAGACACTGCCATTTACCATTGCAACAAAAAGAATAAAATATCTAGGAATAAACCTACCTAAGGAGACAAAAGACCTGTATGCAGAAAATTATAGGACACTGATGAAAGAAATTAAAGATGATACAAATAGACGGAGAGATATACCATGTTCTTGGATTGGAAGAATCAACATTGTGTAAATGACTCTACTACCCAAAGCAATCTACAGATTCAATGCAATCCCTATCAAACTACCACTGCCATATTTCACAGAACTAGAACAAAAAATTTCACAATTTGTATGGAAACACAAAAGACCCCGAATAGCCAAAGCAATCTTCAGAAAGAAAAATGGAGCTGGAGGAATCAGGTTCCCTGACTTCAGACTATACTACAAAGCTACAGTAATCAAGACAGTATGGTACTGGCACAAAAACAGAAATATAGATCAATGGAACAGGATAGAAAGCCTAGCGATAAACCCACGCACATATGGTCACCTTATCTTTGATAAAGGAGGCAAGCATATACAGTGGAGAAAAGACCGCCTCTTCAATAAGTGGTGCTGGGAAAACTGGACAGCTACATGTAAAAGTATGAAATTAGAACACTCCCTGACACCATACACAAAAATAAACTCAAAATGGATTAAAGACCTAAATGTAAGGCCAGACACTATAAAACTCTTAGAGGAAAACATAGGCAGAACACTCTATAACATAAATCACAGCAAGATCCTTTTTGACCCACCTCCTAGAGAAATGGAAATAAAAACACAAATAAACAAATGGGACCTAATGAAACTTAAAAGCTTTTGCACAGCAAAGGAAACCATAAACAAGACCAAAAGACAACCCTCAGAATGGGAGAAAATATTTGCAAATGAAGCAACTGACAAAGGATTAATCTCCAAGATTTACAAGCAGCTCACGCAGCTCAATAACAAAAAAACAAACAACCCAATCCAAAAATGGGCAGAAGACCTAAATAGACATTTCTCCAAAGAAGATATACAGATTGCCAACAGACACATGAAAGAATGCTCAACATCATTAATCATTAGAGAAATGCAAATCAAAACTACAATGAGATATCATCTCACACCGGTCAGAATGGCCATCAGCAAAAAATCTAGAAACAATAAATGCTGGAGAGGGTGTGGAGAAAAGGGAACCCTCTTGCAATGTTGGTGGGAATGTAAATTGATACAGCCACTATGGAGAACAGTATGGAGGTTCCTTAAAAAACTAAAAATAGAACTACCATACAACCCAGCAATCCCACTACTGGGCATATACCCTGAGAAAACCATAATTCAAAAAGAGTCATGTACCAAAATGTTCATTGCAGCTCTGTTTACAATAGCCAGGACATGGAAGCAACCTAAGTGTGTATCATCGGATGAATGGATAAAGAAGATGTGGCACATATATACAATGGAATATTACTCAGCCATAAAAAGAAACGAAATTGAGATATTTGTAGTGAGGTGGATGGACCCAGAGTCTGTCATACAGAGTGAAGTAAGTCAGAAAGAGAAAAACAAATACCGTATGCTAACACATATATATGGAATCTAAGGAAAAAAAAAAAAGGTCATGAAGAACCTAGGGGTAAGATGGGAATAAAGACACAGACCTACTAGAGAATGGACTTGAGGATATGGGGAGGGGGAAGGGTAAGCTGTGACAAAGTGAGAGAGTGGCATGGACATATATACACTACCAAACGTAAAAAAGATAGCTAGTGGGAAGCAGCCGCATAGCACATGGAGAGCAGCTCAGTGGTTTGTGACCACCTAGAGGGGTGGGATAGGGAGGGTAGGAGGGAGGGAGATGCAAGAGGGAAGAGATATGGGAACATATGTATAACTGATTCACTTTGTTATAAAACAGAAACTAACACACCACTGTAAAGCAATTATACTCCAATAAAAATGTTAAAAAATAAAATAAATTTAGCTGCAACAAAAACATTTCTTCCAAAGAAACATATTTTTACCCTAATTAAGTATATAAATCATAATAGCTATTATTACATTATACCACAGTGTTTACTTCCATTTTTCATGTAAACTCCTTAGGCCTAATTAAATAGGCCTAATTAAATAGGCCTTAGGCCATTCAAATTTTAACAGGAGCATAGTATAAGGATAAAACCAGCTCTAGTTTTGAAGTTTTTCATTCTTGAGATAGAAGTCTGGCTCCAGTGTTTATGTTTGTGGGCATTGGATGAAATGTGCACTTTACAAAATTACTGTGTTAACTAGCAATAATATATGTAACATTTATTAAACACTGGGCACACAGATGTTAAGTTCTACAGATTATTAAAAACATCAAATATGAAACATAAAAATTCATGCTACCACTACTTTAACCAATGGAAAAGCCAAATACAAGGCAAAATAGAATACTGTATCTTTGTTTTAACAATTAAGCAAAAGAAAGGAGTAGTACCAAGAGACTTTGAAGAATATTTTTTGTTATTTGGGGGTCTTACCATTGCAATTTGAACCTCTCCTCCTGTAGCATATACTTCTCCATCATGATCACCATAAAGAAAAAATTTTACAATGCTTCCATAAAAGAGAGGAAGTGTCTTGATTGTCTTGACCTAATATTTAGTTTTAAAACAAGGATTTAGTATTAATATTTACTTTTAGAAAAACAGGTTTAACAATTACTTAACAGAACTACTTTATGCAAGGAGAAAACTCAGCATCTATCATTAGAAAAATTAACAAAAAAAGCATTCTAATATTCTAATAAAGTTATATTTGTGAAGTTCTCCACTTATTTGTAACATCTTTGAAAAGACACAGTGGCTTCTTCATACAAAAATGTCATAGCTATGCATGTGTCTAAAATGCCCAAAGCCTTCAAAGTCAATTATTATTAATGCAAGTTATCTCAAACCCCCATAAATGTTGCTTGCAGACTGTGAACAGTGACTTACAAAGTTATCATTTCTTTCAAATAAATTAGCTCAAAACTTGCCTATAATGTATTTCTTCTCCTTACTTGGCTTGAAAAATTTAAGGGTAATTTCCATTAGTCCAATTCAAAACTTCCCAACTACAAGGACAACAAAAATTTACACCCAACCTACCTTCCAGCCTCATTTCATTTCTGAACTATTTCTCCTCACACACACAATAGGTTGCAGCAACCCAACTCTGTTGCTTGCGGTTTCCCTGCATTTACCTGTCTTTGTCTGTGCTCAGATTATCTTCTCTGAGAAAGCGTTTCACTTGACTACCACACAGAATTTGACAAAACTGATCACTCCCTCCTTGTAACTCTTCACAAATACCTTATTCTCCTGGTTTCCTTCTATCTCACTATCTTATCCCTTTCAATTCTCCTTTGTCAGCTCCTCCTCTTCCTTTTCCTAACCTCTAAATGTTGGAAAAGCAAGCTGTAGCTACACACACTACTTGGAGGTGACCGCATCTGATTCCAAAGCTTTCGATATACGATGATGAGAGTGTCACATTTGTGCATTTATTACCTTCATAATTACCTCTGAAAACCTGAGCCTTTACCTCTTTCAAGTTCCATACAAATGCCACTTCATGCACAAAGAATTGCATGATTTTACCCTCTTCTCCCAGGGCAATCCGAGGTCAGAAAATTCTCTCCTTCTAAACTATGAGCACTATTCATTCTCTCTTTTCATAGCACTTACCCCCTTCTTACCTATGATTATTCTGCTTAGGTTATCTCTGTTTTCAGGCTGTAATAGCCTGAAGGACAAAGGACATCCCCTAGATCTCTGCATTCTCTACAATGCAGTCAATAGCACAGTAACTCACGAGCAGCACTCAATAAGAATTTGCTGAAAAATAATTTCTCCATATCACAATTAAAAAAACAAAATGGAATTCTCCATTTGAGTAAAGTTTAGTGCAAGAAACAATAAAAACCTTGTTAATTGAGCCTTTGGCAAAAATCAAGTTTTTTATAAAATGTCCTGTTAAATTACGTAATTAAAATCCGTTTGGCCTTTTCGTTCTTTTCTGGCTCCTGAGGAGCCAAGAGTAAATATATTATTTTTGGTTGTTGATAAATTCTAACACATCTAATTTAGTTTCAAATTCTACTAAAAATTAAATCTAAAAATAAGTTAAACTTACCAGCTGTCCTGCTTTGTATATTTTTCCATCCCATTCTATTGCTGAATAAGTCGCCCAGGGGCCCTGCTTTTTAGAAGGAAGATCAGGACGTGTAATTATTCCTTTAAAAAGTGTAAATTTTATTTGTTTGTCATACTTTTCATGACAGTCCTTCAGCCATAAAGCAAATTCTCTGTCAATTTTCATTCGCTGCTCCTGTAAAATTTTAAAATGGTCTATGAAATATAGCTACTAGTAAACAAATACAACCACAGACACTTCTCATTCATTTCATTTTTCCTTCCACATACCTGCCCACCCCAGAAAACCTAATAAAAAACTAAAATATTTTGCTGGATCCTTCTCCCATACAAATTTAGATTTCTATCAAACACATTACTAAAGAAAGAAAAATCTTTGCTACATCCTTGGGTCCAAGGTCTCAATGGTCAATATCAACAAAGATTTGCCTCCTTGTTTTAAATCCTAGGATATACCAAAAAATGACAAACACTGGCTGCCTAGGATAAGGAGAACTAACTGATTAGGGGAAAAGGGTAAGTGGAAGCTTTCTTACTGTGAACGATGCACATTCTCAATAGGGCAATAAAAATATCTTTTTATGTATCAGGCACAGATTTAAATACATATAGTACTTAAACATATATATGGTATATCTATGGTACTAAAATGTCATTGGGGGGAGTGATTAGGGGGAGAAAAGGTCAAGAAAGCTTTTATAAAGTGATAGTGAAAAAAAGGTAGAGAAATATTGCTATGCAAAACATCTTTTCTTTTAATTATGTATTATATATCTATATTTATTCAGAAAATAAATCATAAAATAAAAATTGTTTTCTAATAATACATAAGAAGAAGATGTGCTACTGCTTATCATTCTTCACCCTGATGGAAGACAGTATAGAGATTTACATTCCAGCATAAGGTGCTATATACTTGTTTAATGCCTATCTTTAGGAGAATGAGTAGGGAAGATAATCTCTACATCACATGCTTTCACAGAAGACTTTGCATAAAGTTATAGAAGTTCATTTCCCCTTATATACCTTATTCCACAATATACCATTTCCAAATGAAAATGGGGCAAAACTAAAACTTATTTCAGCTTAAGTTTTTGCAGCTTATAGTCAAAGGGCCAGTATGTTAATCATCAAAAAAAAAAAAACTTTTGGTTTTAAAAAGTTATTTGAATAAGAAGTAACATGTACACGGTAAACACTCAAAAATGGCATATATCTTCAAGGAACTCTTCCCCCTAATCTGTTCCCAGGTACCAACTCCTTCCTGAATCAGCAAATTACTGTTGTCACTTTGTCAACTTGACAAGAATATAAAATTATTAACTAGGAATGGGACAGTCCGCCTACCAAATTTTTATGCTGTATTTCAATGTACAGCCCTTGTATTCGATAAAATTATATAAGATTCAGTATCTTTTTATTAAGAGCAAAATGAATTTCAACATGTTGTAGGGATGACTGACTATAAATACTGTGTGTCATGTATTGTGCTTATTGCTTAAGCAATTTTAAGTTCAGAATAAATGCATCCATCTCTTGGCAACTTAATATTAAACTACTGAAAGAGTAGTATCAAGTAAAAGTTTCTGAGGTGCTTAGGTAGAATAAAAGTACACTAGTTCTGTCCTACTTTTTAAAAAATTTATCATTTTTTCTATTGATTAATGCAGATTTTAATACTGATCAATCTCACAGCACCTTTTAGCCCAAAGTATTTCATAGTTCTACCTCAATTTTATCCCCAAGATTAGATTAAAATTGCATATTTAGGTTATTAATATATAAACACAGCTTTTGTATTAGATAAAATTGTTCTTATATGCTCTTATCAAATGGACATGGTTCTGCAGCTTCTATTTACTATGTCAAGGTACTGAGGAAGATCTGATAAAAGATCTGTAAATTTTATCTGAACAAGGTCTAATCAGTTTGAAATTTTTGAGTGAACACATAAATGCTCATGAATGAAAATTTATACTCCTGATTAAATAAAATGAAAAGTATGCAAATTGTCAGTACAAATCTACACTAGTGACTTTTGTTGTACTTAAAACAGAACACTTGCAAATATTCAAAACTTGATACTTAAAACCATACCTGTCCATTTAAAATCCTTGTAAAAAGGGTGTTCTTATCTTTCAATTTTAGCTCAAGATCCATAAAGGTCAGTTTATTTGTGCTGACCTGGAATTTGTCATTAGTGAATAATGCACCAGATATCCTATTGTAGCACTCAATCGGTGCAAGCCCTCTCTTCTTAGGAGGAGTACACCAGTCAAAGCTTGAACAGAACAAAGTATTAGTTAGTAAAAAGATTAGATCACAAAACAATATAATTTCAGCAAAAATCAGAACTTACTCTTCAACAGATGTATATGGTATTAGTCGTCCATTCCAAAAACATTCAAAAATAGGTCTTTTCCCTCTTGCTGCTTTCTCAAGTATGAAACAGTCATCATCATCGTCTTCATCTTTTAATTCTAGAACAAAGGAATATGGGAACAAAATGTTTATTGCTATAAAGTATATGTAATTTTTACCACTGAGAAATCAATTTCTGTAAGTGAAATGTTAAAGCTACTTCAGAGAAATGGTAACAAAAATTCTTATGATCTTTAACATTGCATTCTATAAAACCTAAAGGTGGCTTTATTCTGTTTGCCCTCAAAAAGGCAGATTTTCAAAGTGGTTCCACATTACCAATAGTGTTTCTCATTACAAAGTCAATAATTACTTACATACTAATCAATCTGTGTTAGGAGTACTATACTAGCTACTGAGCCTGCAATCTTTAAAACCTATTTATAAATATGGGAGCTTGAATCCTGTACCTAAACCACAAGCTTCACAACTCTGTCAGAACCAGTTTACTTACATAAAAATCATCTGGAAAATCTACAGTATCTAGCAACAGCAAGTTTGCCTAGCTTGGACAAATTAATAATACTGAATGTAAGTTTACTTTATGATACAGCTAGAATTATAACCTATGTTATAAAGCACAACTGTCTACATTTTTATGTTTGTTAGTAATACATTTTCATATATTCAGATAAATTAGATTCAAACATTCTGATCCTGACATGGTAATACCTCAGTTATTCTGGCATTAAGTCATTCCCCCCACCCCAAATAAAGCCTTCTTCTCCCAATAAAACTCTCACAAGTCCATCACAAGTAAATATTCCTTTCAATCACACCATTTCACTTGCTCTTAGAGAACCCCTCTGATCTCATTCAACTTACTGGCCATTATTTTAAGACATCATTTAAAGAACTTTATCTTTTTGTCTATAAGCATGCAAAAATTACAAATGGCAAATGAAAAACATGCTAGAGACTTCACGGGAGGGAAGGTCACTGAGTAATAACATGTATGAGCACTTACTAAACAAAGTCGGGCACTATTCTGAGGACTTGAAGCAGTTTCTTATTCAACCCTCACAACACGTCTATGAGGCAAGAATTATTACCCCCCCATTTCACAGATACTGAGGCAGGCAGTACTTTGTCAAAGTTTACACAAAGTAGCCAAGATAGGATTCAAATCAGGAAATCTGGTTCCAAAACCCACAATACTAAGGCTATACTAAAGAATTACTCTGAACGAGAAAATTTAATACTGTTAATCTATGAAAATTCAATGCAATCCCAATAATACCACTAGGATTTTTTTAAAGTGAAAGTACAGTACAAAGTGATTCCAAAGCTTATCCAGAAGAGCAAAAGATAGAGCATTAAGAATTTTCTCAAAAAAGAACAATAGTGTGTTGCCCTATAGATATCAATATACAGTATAAAGGACAAGAGAGTATCATTACTCATGTATAAAAACACAAAATAGGGACTTCCCTGGTGGCACAGTGGTTAAGAATCCGCCTGCCAATGCAGGGGACACAGGTTCGAGCCCTGGTCCGGGAAGATCCCACATGCCGCGGAGCAACTAAGCCCGTGCGCCACAACTACTGAGCCTGCGCTCTAGAGCCCGCGAGCCACAACTACTGAGCCCACATGCCACAACTACTGAAGCCCGCGCACCTAGAGCCTGTGCTCCACAACAAGAGAAGCCACTTCAATGAGAAGCCTGCACACCACGACAAAGAGTAGCCCCCGCTCACAGCAACAAAGACCCAACACAGCCATAAATAAATAAATAAATAAATTTATAATAAATTAATAAATAAAAACACAAACTAGATCAATTCCTTACAGTAAAAAATCCAGATCTATGCACTTATGGGAACTTTATATTATTATGAAAGTGATATTTAAATTATTACAAAAATCATAACGTTCAATAACTGGTGTTAGGAAACTGGAAACCCACATGAAAAATATTAAGTTAACCCACACACAAAAAAGATTAGAGATGTGTCAAAGATGTAAACATAAAATGATTAAGAAAAAAAACCACAGGATCTTTTTTATAATCTTGAGGTATAAGAAGCCTTTCTATAGCAAGGCAAAAATCAGAAAGCATAAAGAAAAAACTAGTATGACTAAGTAAAGTTTAAAACTACTTTATAAATACCTACAAAGATAACAGGAAGACAACATGGAGAATATATAAAGGATTACTATGCAGTACATAGCTAAAAGTTCAGTTCAGGAAGAGATCTATGATAAAAGAATATATAATCTTTCTTAAAGCCACTGCTTTATTCATCTGGAAATGAATATACACAAAAATTAAGAATTATAAAAATTATAAATACTTTAATAACTTAACATTTGCACGAGGGAAAAAAGTTTTTAAATTTATCTAACCTCAACAGCCCAACTAATAATTATTATTAAGAAAACAAATCACTATCCTAAATCACAACTTCACATTTTGTAGCTAAGATAACAGATTAACATACTTGATGGAAAGCATGGATCATCAGGGTACGTTTCTCTATCATATAAAAAAGGGTGATATCGGATAATCCCTTCCACTACACCATCTCCTTCAACATGAGCCTTGAACTCAAAACTATCGGCTGCTGTATTTATATACAACGTCTGCATGTCATCTTGTATTTCCCTTAGGTTGATAATCTTAGGTGTCTTCCCCTTTTCAAACATAGAAATCTAAAATAAAAATAAAACAAAAACAATTAAATTCTATAGTGACTTTACTTTTGTTCTCAGCTATGATCCAACAACAGAACAGGCAAAAACTACTTTTATTTGTACAAGTAATCATCTAGCTTATTGAAATACATATATATTTTTATTTGGATTAAATAGCTCTAAGTAGCATCTCAAAAAAAATATACTACAAAAAACTGAAAGTAAGCAAAGAAAGAGCAAAGCAGAGCTGAAGGATATATTAAGTGATGAGTACATTTAATTCAAGGTTTCCTGCTAGAGGTAGGAAGTGGGATAAAGATGTACATGAAATTCTTCCTGATGTGTGGGCAAGGATACTAAGAACTCAACACTCAAATATTCTTTTCTTCTGAATCTTACTTTACCGTTATAAGACTTCTGTGAACAAAAGAGAAACTATTTATTTCTTTTCTTCCCTGCTTTCGAGACATGATATTCAGTAACAGCTCATATCTCTAGAGAAGACAGAGAAAGGAGAAACCATATACTATAGTAAACAAAGGTTCCACAAAATTATATCTAGGAATAATCTCTTTACTTGGATATCAAGTTAGGAAGTGTTTTGGTAAAAGACAAGGACAGAGAAGTTGCCTATTTACTGACTGATTTTTCTTGTCCAGAGTAACTTGAAACTAGAACAGATACCTAATAATTCACAATACTTGAAGAAAGAATTTTATCTTACTTCAATATCAATGTTGTTGAAAGGTCCAACTTCTTTTGATGTACGTTTTTCATTTCCTTTTGGGCCATGAACATAGTAATGATAAATATGCCTAAAACATAGAAAAATAACTTTATACTTTTAATTCACATAAAATTACAGTTCATCTCATCTTCTACCAAAAAAAATTCTATAACTACTATTTGGTAGTACCTACTAGGTGCCAAGCACTATATTAAGCATTTTTAAACAGAGTACACCATTTAATGGTAAAAACAATCCTGAGATTCAGGTATTATTACCCTTCATTTTATATAGAAATCGGAATGCAAGAAAGATATATAATTTAATTTACTTAAGGTCACAGAATTATAGAGTTGGGGGGGCTTCAATCCAAGTCTTTCCAACTTCAAGGCCCAAATACTTTAAGTATAGTTTATCAAAAAAACTAAAACTAGAAGTTAAGAAGCTATAATTCTACTTGTTAGGGATGTTCTACAAAGGACTCAAATATCAGGGAGTATACAGGATTGGGTATCTTTAACTTATGTCCCCAACATGAGAGTATCATTCTGTAACTCTCATCTTTCTTCTCCTATGACACTGAAACAATCTTATGCCAATACTCCTAAAACTAATAAATTCAACATTATCCCATCAAAAACCACCACTTCAGAAATCTTTGTTATTTTATTTTGGCAAATGTTTCAAAAGATTATATTTGGGGGAGATTATTCACCTCTCCCCATATCCCGTATCACATGTGTAATTATTCCTCAAGCAGGAATTCAAAATATTCCTTCGTATGAATTTTAACTTTTTAAAATTACATTAATTGTCCTAGTTTAAAACACTACTAAGATAAAAGGAAATCACTGAAAATCATGAGATCTTTCTTCAGACATCTCAAAAGTGTTAACATCATAGTCAACAATAAGTTTACAACCATACATTAAGAAAGAGTGCTATAAATAGCTTAGCAAGTGTCTATTTCAAAGAATGGTTAAAGTTATACGTCATTCTTTTTAAAAGCAACAGTTAAGTTATAATTATGTCATTAATGTACACTGAATTCCTTCGGTTAAGAGAAATAATAAAATAACTAATAAAAGATGTTCTTAGAGAAGAAACATTCCAAAGTCCTATTTAAAACTCTTGTGTTACAGAGCCAATAAACATCAGTATTCAAGAAAAAAGGCATTCCTAAAATCAAATTTATTTCCCCATAAAAAATTTTAATTGTTAATATATATGTATAAAATAGAGAATCGCGAAGTACAACAGCCCTTTGAATAAATAAGAAAAGATACTTTCTTTAAAAACATGAATTTTGTACAGTATACCCATTTTTGCAAGACTAATTAATTCAGGCTAATACAAATTATGGAAACAATCCAGTCAAAGGTCTACACTGTGTAACTACAGAGGAAAAAACTTAAGAGCCATTAAATATATATACTTCTGATTTGATCTAATGGAATATATGCTCTCTAAAAGTTTTCCTGGAATAGATACACAAAGATTTATTTTCAGTATTACTTATGTCATACAGGCACATATAGATATTTTTTTTTATTTTAATAGACTCAATACATTCATTCAGTAAACTTTTATTGAGCATCTACTATGTACAGGAAACACTGGGATACAGCAGTGCATAAAAAATGACAGACATTCCAAGGTAGAAGGCAGACAAAAAAATAAGTAAACTGTGTGGTATGGAAGATTATAATACATGCTACACAGGAAAGGAAAAAGGGGGGATCTGGGAGTGACGAGCTGAATTGGATGAACTCAAGTTTATTTTAAATGTTATCACAGTTGTCAAAAAGCATGGGCCTCATATTTGTATTTGTAATGACCAATACATTACCGGTGACTGGTGCATTATTTACAGAATACAGAGACATTTTAACGTTAACATCAGAGTAATGGTTCCTGTACTGAAGGGAAGGAAATGGGATATGAGTAAAGCAGACAGCCAAGAGGCTTCAATATGTCTGTAATATTTTCTATCTTAAAAAAGATAAGAAGAAACATGTCCTGAATCAAATGTAAATACTTACGCTAACTGTCTTGTCCAAAGAAGGAAATAATTTTTCAAGTACTGTATGTGTTCTGGTTGTACCCCTGTGATAACCACGGCAGTAAAGCTATCTTTTTCCTTCTCCTCTGAGATAAGATGTTGTAGAAATCTTTCATCATCATTTGTAATGTGAACAGAATCAGACGGCTACAAGAGTGAACATAAAGTACAACACATTACATGCACCTTAATTGTAATTAACAAAGAAAGTTTACATCAACCTTTAATGTGATTCACTTGGATAATTTCAAATACAGGCTTCAAAAATCTTTTGGAGGAAAATGGTCAACTGCAAATCAGCTGAGTGTGTGACAACAATGCTGTGAGGAGAGGGAAACTTTTACTAAACTGGCATACATCAAGGAGAATGCTACACCATAATGCTACACGAATTGGAGAATCATAAAGAAAAGGGTAAAGAAAAATAAATACGGAGTTTAAAAATGCACCCCAAAATTGAGAACACTTACCCTAAGGTGGAATGAGTCCTCGCTTGGGGTACCTACCACTTAACTTGGTCAGGACCAATGCCTAGCCAGCCCTCCAAGTTCAGGAAAACTAGGATGCAGCCTGAACCCAGCTGGCTTAGCCCAAAGGCACTCTGTTTAAAAGGGAGTAAAATCATCCTGGGCCCCAGTACACTTTCAGAGAATATCTACAGTTTGCACAGGGAAGTGGGGAGGGGGGAGTGGGGGAGTGTTTGAGGATAAGAATTACAAACTTCTCAGTTTTTACTATGAGCCTGTATGTTAAAAATTGCATGCATATATGTACTATATAAGTTGTACACATAAAAACTTATAAGGCTAAAGATACACACTGAACTATTATGTCTAGGAAACTGGTTTTCTTTTTTTAGTAAGTGTGTATTATTACTTTCTTAATAAAAAATAAAAACCAACCCTCCAATACGATTCCAATGCATCCCTACACACTAAATTACTAATATTATAGCTACAATACATAATATATAAGTAACATTTTATACAGTTTGAGAGTTAGTAGATTAGCTTGGGTTTACTGATGATGCAGGTTCATTATCCAAATATTTGGATAGCACCTTCTAAGCCCTATGACTCAACCTGGGCATGAGGAAAATAGGGTTCAAGATAAAAGAAAGACAGCATCCTTCCTCCCTACAAATTCCATCTAATAGATGAGAAACAAATGATTATAAAACAATGTGCCATTAGAAAGCTATAAGCCAAGAACTACAGAGTTAAAAAAATAAAAATGGGGTGACATTCACCCAGCAGATGACTTAATAAAAACATCCCAGACAATGAGAACATGAAGGATTTGAGACTATAAGGGATACAAGGTAGTTTAGAATATATGTTAAACATATGATGAAGGCCGCGGCTGGAAAGGCTGAATCAAGCAGTGGAAATGAGTGGGAGAGAGGATAAATGAAAGGAACTATTTTAAAAGAATTAAATGTGGTGAATGATTAACAACAAGGATTACAATTACTACTATACTGTTAATGGTTGGAGGAAAGGGGAAGAAAATAAGAAACGCTTATAGATATTTGATTTCAGATGTACCAAAAGGGAGTTATTTACAGAACCCCTGGAGAGGGACATCTAACTGAAACTGGAAATGCGTGTGCTAGATAGGATCAATTGGTATTCAGCTGCCATTTGTACCACCTTATGTTGTCCCCTCCCGGGCTGCAGAGGATGGAAAGAAATCCAAAAACGTCTATTTCTCAGACTCTTAAATTTTTGCTTGTGGATGCAAATTAGGTTTCACCAATTAGATGTACTAGCCAAAGATTTAGAAGGGAAAAATGAGGCAAAGGCCATCTCCTGAGGTTTCTTAAAAGTTTTCTGTTACCATGCAAGGTACTGAAAGACCAGTATCCAGGTTCCAGCTTAAGCATCAGCACTGATACAGCACTAGTAATGGCCAGAAATTCTGTGTCCATTGTTGGAGCAATTGTGGCAGCAAGACTTTTCCAACTCCTGGATCAGAGATAAGGTACTGTGTTTCTGAATTCCAGATCCAGCTGTGGTCCTCCAGCTACATGATTACAGCAGATGTTGCAGCATCCCTAGAAGGTCAGTTTGGAATATCCTGGCATCATTCTACAAGACTCAGCCTAAAGATCATTCCTTCAGCCCTTCCAATAATCATCTAAGCATCTAATTCCCTTTATGAAATCCTTTTCTGTTTAAAATGGCCAGAATGGTTTCTTCCCTTTAAGGAGTCCAGCCTGATTCAATGTTTCAATCTTAAGAAGAAAGTCTTGACAAGAAATACATATTTGAGAACTGTTGGTATTAAGTGGTATATATAAAGAATGAATATATATATATGGGGGGGGCGCGTGCGTGCTAGCCCCCATAGATCAAGAACCATCAACCCCCCCACACACAGTAGTAACTGATAACAGCTTAGGAATAGAGGAGGAGCCCCCAAAAAGTAGGCTGGAAAGGACAGGTCAGAAAAAGAAAAGGACTAGGGACCTACTGGTACCCATGAAATGTTTGCTGGGATGAACTAAGCACAAAACACAGGAAAAGCTGGAAGAAATGATGACCCAAGAGACCTCAGTACTATCCAAGCTTTATCATATGTATACAGTTCTGAAAAAAGTCACTTAAATTCTCTATTTCTGTTTTTCACCAGTTTTAACGCGGCAAATAATATTTCCACCAATATACTTTATAGGGCTTTGTGATTTTAAGATAACATAGAAAAGATAAGACAGAATACTGTTACATAAACAATGTATTAAGGTATGTAAATTGTTAAATAAATGCAATAAATTTAAAGAGGAAAAGGTGGAATGAGCAAAATGAAGAAATTTCTCGGACAGAGGATAATGTTCAGTTATAAAGAAAATAAAAGTAGCTAATAAACATGAAAAAAATTCAGCCCACTAGTATGAAAGAAAAGGTATTATTTTCACTTATCAAACCACTAACATTCTGCTATCATTCTTCCCTCCCCGCTTTGTTCTTTTGAGAAATAAGGACATGATCCAACAGGCACTTCCAATATACCTTTGTTGGGAGTGTATATGATTTGGGTTCAACCTTTCAGAAAAGTGACTTTGTAATATACACCATAAATATTTCTAAGTTCAAATTCCTTATAACGGTTATAAAAATTCTAACAATTTATACGAAGAAAAAACTGCAATTCAGGCAAAATGTTATGCAAAGATACTAATGGCAGTGTCTTTATAATTATAATAAAATCCTTCAAGTAAGCTAAATGCTTAACAGAATAGTCAAATTACTGTACATTTAGCCAAAGATACTATGAAGCTATTAAAAGTGTGTTGTGTACCAAAATACTTTCTAAAATGAAGAAATACTCAAAATATTAATAAATCAGAGCTCAAACCATAAGTATATGACAAAGTTAAACTAGAAGAAAATTCAACTAAATATGTCATAAGTACTTTTTTCTGGTATTTGAGACTATTTTTATTTTCTTTATAAAATTTTTTACAATTTGCTTTATAAGCAGAAAAGAATTTTTTTCAATCTTACTTTTAAAAAAGGTTTTAAAAAATTTAAAAATTCTAAAATGTTTCAAACAGAGAAAAGTTGAATGAGTAATACAACAAATACCATGTGCTCACCACCAAGATTCAAATTTGTGAACACTCTGCTTATTAAAATGAGCGTTTGAATGCAAATTTATAACAGAAATAAGTTTCTCGTTTACTTATTTCTCTGGAGCTCAGATTTCTTAAAAGTCTATTACCCTATCACTGTTTTCTACTTTGCTTCTATGATTATTATACAACAAATATTTAAAAACTCAAACTCAGTGCAAGGAAAAAGGTTTACAATCTTATGAACAATTTCCAGAAAGTTTACTTGGCTTTATGAGAAAATCTGTTTTCTGAAGACTTTAGCCTGAGAAAGCACATAAATGATCACTTTTGCTATTCACATAATTAAAAGAAAAATAATAAAAATTTAATTTGAAAATTCCATATCTTCAAGTTTTTAAAATGACATTAGTATCTTAGAAAATGAAAAAAATGTTCTTGTCCTATCATCCATCCAAAGTAATGAATCTACAATTACTGAGTTAAAATGTATTGTACCTTTCTGTTTCTAATATATCCACTATATATTGCCTCTTTATTTTTCTCCTTCTTCTCAAAATCTTCTTTAGAAAGTACAAGTTCATGAACATCCTGGGAATCTGCAGGTTTGCTTATCATCTGTTAAATATTAAAAAGAGTACTTTATAAATTCCCACAATTTAAACTGGATAACACATTTAGAAAGTCAACCTCAAAATATTTTGATCAACTTTCACTTTTAAGAAATATTTTTACTTACTCTGGCTGATTGTCCAACAAAGAAAACAGCCTGCTTGCCCCCAACACCAAAATAGGAAATATCACTATTTAAACTGCGTGGCACTGGTAGTGGTCGAACATATCCTGAATGATCACTAAAATAAAACATTACATTAATGCAGTGATGTTAAACAAACTACTCAGGTGCTAAAGGAAATTGTTATAGCAGTTTTATTAAGTGTTAATAAAATGATCCCCGAGCCAGATAACACCCCTATTCAAATGTAAAAGAATCAGAGCCAAAAGCCAAAACATCATCTAGTCCAATGGCTCTCAAAGTTTATTACCCAGACCAGCTGCATCAGCAACACCTGGAAACGCTAAGAAATGCAAATTCTTGGGCCCACCCTGATAAATCAGAAAATCTCAAATATCTGTATAACTCTACAATCTTCCCTTCAAAATTGTTTACTCCTTCAAAACTCATTAAAATATTGCCTCAATACTAATGGGAATTACAGCAAAGAGATTCTTATTTCCATGTATCATGACAAACGAAAAGCTCTGATTGAACCTCCTACTGCACCATAACAACACTCCGGAGAGTAGGCATCCCTGGTCTCTCGAAATATAAGCAAGATCGCTAGGGACACCATTTCCCAGTATCAGAAATAAACAGAATTGGGGATGAGGCTGGAACCACTATTATGCCAAATGGAAAGGTTAGAGAGCAGATGTGGCATAGCTGGAAAGATTTAGAGAACACAAAGATACATTCAAAAACACTTACCCATAAGAAACAAAGAAAAAAAGGAATGAAAAATATCAAAGTGGGACTAAAAACATGAACGACTGAAGGATAATATCTCACACAAGTTTAAATGTACTTGGAGAAAGAGAGGAGAGAATAGATAAAAGCTGCAAATATTCTCAAACCACTAAAAGGCATAGATCCACAGATTCAGACCAAAAGAGCCCAAACAGGATACATAAAAAGAAATCCACATCACAGTGAACACTAAAAACAAAACAGAAGAACTAATAAACAGACTGAGAGAGAAATGGCTTTGCAGGCTTTGACAGCAACAGTATAAGACAGTGGAATATTATCTCCAAAGGGCCAAGAGAAAAGGTCAATGTAGAACTGCGAACTAGGACTAAATAAAGAATTTACAGACAAAATCCAAGGGAATTTACCATTAAGAGATTTGTTCTAAAGGAATGTTCCTACAAGCACAATCTGACATACAAGGTTATCATAATATGGTAAGTACAAAGGTAATTTTTAAAATATGTGTTAAAAAATTTTTAATGTGTTGTTAGAAAAAATGGTGAATATAATTTGTGGGATTTCCGAAGTCAGACTTGAAATACTAGACAACAAAAGTATAACTTTGGGAAGGAAGTGATCAGAGATAAAGTGTTCCAAATTTTTTAATATGGGAGAAGGGAGGTGTTTTTTTAAATTTTGAAGTATGATATTAATATGCATTTTTAAATTTCAAAGACAACCAGGAAACCAAACAGATAAATTCTAAAATATTAAAAGAGAAAAAAATGTAGAACAACATTTTCAAAAGCAACAACAAAAAGATGCAATGAATTTAAAAACAAAGAAAACAAAACAGAGAAATAATGGGATAAATAAAAATATTTTAATTGGTATAAAAAGTTCTCACCCATATATCAATAAGCAAAATAAAGACAACAATGACCAGGTAAAACACCGTAATACCAGACCTACAAAACAAAGCACACAAAAAATAGCCCCTGACAACATACAAAGCAACCGCCATACACAAACTCATCTCCACACAACAAAGACACAAACCTGCCCCCATGCAAAAAAGCATGCATATACACGAACACCCCACACAATACACAAACCACACAACATGCATGCACACTTACAGTGCTCCCCCAACACAAACACACAATGTATACAACACCAACTATAAAAAGAACATCTTAAAAGAGCCAGAGAAACCATACATTCTGAGAAACAAAGATAAGAATGACAATGGATTTTTCATTGTAAACTGTGCAAGTCAGTAGAAATGGAGTAGCATTTTTAATGTACTGAAATGTTTAACAAAGTCAACCTAAAATTCTATACTCAACAAAAATATGTTTAAAGGGGGAAGGAGGGTAAGAATAGACCCAAACTTTATCAGACATACAAAAGCTGAAAAAATTCACTGAGAGCAAACATGAATTATAAAAACTGTTAAAAGACCTTTAGGAATGAAAATGATACTATGGATTTAAACAAAGGAATGAAGACCACCAGAAATGGTAAATACGTGGGTAAACATAAACTGACTCAGGAACTCAAACTAATACTTGTATATGAATGTTCATAGCAGCATTATTCACAATATACAAAAAAGGTAGAAACAAGACAACCGTCCATTAACCTATGAATGGAAAAATGTAGTATAGCTGCATAATTCAGCCATAAAAAGGGGTGAAGTTCTGATACAATCTACAACATGGATGAACCCTGAAAACATTACGCTAAGTGAAATAAACCAGAAACAAAATGACAAATATTGTATGATTCCTCTTAAATGAAGTACCTAGAATAGGCAAATGCATTGAAACAGAAAGTAGAACTGTGGTTACCAGCAGCTGGAGGTGCGGGGAATACAGAGTTATCTTTTAATGGTTACGAAGTTTCAGTTTGGGAAAGACAAAAATCTTTGAAAATACATAATGGTAATGGTTGTAAAACACTGTGAATATAATTAATGCTACCAAATTACACACTTTAATTTAATGTTATACTTTTTTTTAACCACATTTTTAAGAAAATAACTGTTAAAAAGAGAAACTCATAGAAACAGACAGTAGAAAAGTGGTTGACAGGGACTGGGGAGTGTGGGAAATAGGTAGAGGTTGGTAAAAGGGTACAAACTTTCATCAATAAGATGAATAAGGTCTGAGGAGCTAATGTATAACATCGTTAAGTACAGTCAATAACACTACTGTGTAACTGAAATCTGCTAAGAGAGTAGAACTGTGATAAATTAAAGATGTATACTATGAACCCTAGTTGCCAGTAAAACAAAAGAACAGAGTAGCAGCTAATAAGTCAATGAAGGAAACAGTGGAAGCACACATACACACACACACACACACTCTATTTGAAATAAGGCAGAAAAAAGGGAAATGTGGGGAAAAATGGAAAAATAAACAACAAAGATGGTAACCAAGCATACTGATAATCACATTAAATGTAATTGGTCTAAACATCCCAATTAAAAGGCAGAGATCGTCAATTTTAATACATAACCAAATGCTGCCTAAAAGAAACACTCTTTAAATATAACGAGACAGTAGGTTAAAAGGTTGGAAAACGAGTTACCATTTCAATACTAATGAAAACAGAGCTGGAGGAGATATATTAATATCGGACAAAGTTAATAAAAAATATTACCTGGGAATAAAGAACAATGAAACAAATATGCACATAAATAAAACAGACTACCTTTCTCTGCTTGAGTTTTTAAAATTACATTAGACTGTTGAAATAAAAATAACACAGTGTGATATGGTTCTCAATATATGTAGAGGTAACACTTAAAACTAAATTATAAATGGAAGAGAGTTAAAATACCTAAATAATTTGGTGAGATTTCTGTAATTCACTTTAATTGGCAAAATGTCCATACTAAGAGACTGTAATACAGTATTCCCTGGAGCAGCCATTACAAAATAAATAAATAAATAAAAGATATACTTGAAAACCACTATAAAGAAAACAGTGTAGTAAAATATGTTCAAGTAAACCACAAAAAGGCCAGAAAACACAAATGTAAAACAAAGGGAACAAATAGAAAAGTTAAAATAGGACATATTTGAGTCCTAATGTATCAATAATTAAAAATAAGTAAATGTAATAGTACAAATACACTAAATAAACCTGACAGAGTGAATTAAAAACTGACCAAACCAGGGACTTCACTGGTGGTCCAGTGTTTAAGAATCCACCTTCCAATGCAGGGGATGGGGGTTTGATCCCTGATCAGGGAACTAGGATCCCATGCGCCGCAGGGCAACTAAGCCTGTAAGCCGCAACTACTGAGCCCACGAGCTCTGGAGCCTGCATGCCACAACTAGAGAGAAACCCGTGCACCGCAACTACTGAGCCTGCGTGCCACAACGAAGATCCCGCGTGCCACAACTAAGACCTGACACAGCCAAAAAAAATAAATATTCTAAAAAGACTATAGTCAAAAAAATTTTTTAAATAAATTAAAAAATTAAAAAAAATAAAAAATGACCCAACCATATGCTGTCTACAAGAAACTCATTTTAAATATAATGATATAGGTATTTTAAAAGAAAATGGATAAGAAAAGATATACCATACAAACATAAACAAAAAGAAAGCTGGAGTGGCTACAGTATCAAATAAAATACATTTCAGAGCAAGAAATTATGAGGGACAGAAGCATTATGGGAACTTCCTTGGTAGCTCAGTGGTTAAGAATCCGCCTGCCAATACAGGGGACACGGGTTTGAGCCCTGGTCTGGGAAGATCTCACGTGCTGCGGAGCAACTAAGCCTGTGAGCCACACTACTGAGCCTGCGTGCTGCAACTACTGAAGCCCATGCGCCTAGAGCCTGTGTTCAGCAACAAGAGAAGCCACTGCAATGAGAAGCCCATGCACCGCAATGAGAACCCCACGCACCGCAATGAAGGGTAGCCCCCGCTCGCCGCAACCAGAGAAAGCCTGTGCGCAGCAACAAAGACCCAATGCAGACAAAAAATAAATTAATTAAATTTTTTTTAAAAAGGCATTATGATGAAAGGGTCAGTTCACTGAAAAGTCCTAACAATCTCAATTATGCATACAAAAAATAACACAAGTTAAAAATACACAAAGCAAAAATTCAGAGAACTGGAGCTCTTCAATACTCCTCTCTTAGTTACTGCTACACAGAAAATCAGCAAGGATAAGAAAGAACTGAAAAATATTATCAACAGATGGAATCTAATTGAGATTTACAGAACACTCTTCCCAGCAACAGCAAAATACACATTCTTTTCAAGGACACAGAAAATTCACCAAAATGTAGATCATATCCTAGGTCATAAAACAAATTTCAACAAATTTAAAAGAACTGAAACCATACAGAGTATGTTCTCTGAATATAATAAAGTCAAACTAGAAATCAACATAAAGACAAGAAAATCTATTGGGAGCATTTGGAAATTGAACAACACATTCCAAAAAAGATCCATGGATCAAAAAGCAAGTTGCAAGGGAAATAAAAGTTACACTGAACTGAATGAAAGTGAAATTACAGCATATTAAAACTTGTGGGATACAGCAAAAGTTGTCCTGAGAAGAAAATTTATAACACAAAATATTCATGTTAGAAAAGAAGTAAAAAAAAACCTGTAAGATTCCACATCAAGATACTACAAAAAGAGCAAATAAACCCAAAGTAAGAAGGGCATAAATAATAAAGAGCAGAAATCAAAGAATTTGAAAACAGGAAAACGGAAAATTTATCAAAGCAAGCACTAGTTCTTTACAAACATTACCAACAACTATATGCCAATAAAATTGAAAATTTAATGAAATGGACTAATTCCTAGTAAAATATAACTTACCAAAGCTAAATCAGTAAGAAATAGAAAGCCAAAATATTCTTATAACTCTATAAAGAAACCAAAGCAATAGTTAAAAATTCCTCCTGCAAAAAACATACCACATCCAAATGGTTTCCCAAGTGAGTTTTATCAAACTTTCATAAGTGGTTAAAGTATAAATTAATACGATCACTTTGGAAAATAATTCGCCATTACCTTGTAAGTTGGAACATTCATTTTTATATCCTACAAATTCCCTCCTAGGCATATACCTAAAACTTACGTAGATTTGGACCAGGAAACATATATAACAGAATACTACACACACACCCCATATATAAGATAGTACTGCTAACAATTGCTAAAACTTGGGGGAGAAAGCCAAATGCCCACTGACTGGAGACTAGATAAATACAGTGGGATTCCTTTTTGGTATATACTAAAGATTACATGGTTATGAAAATGAATGTACTACAGACCCACACAAATATGCAATCTTAGTAACCTAATATTAAATGAAAATGCAAGTCCCTTATAGATCACCATATAGTATAATTACACTTTTTCATATTATCAAAAACAAGTAAAATTAGATATATACATTTAAAAAAAGGAAATAGCTAACACGTATATATGGAATCTAAAAAAAAAATGGTTCTGAAGAACCTAGGGGCAGGACAGGAATAAAGATGCAGACGTAGAGAATGGACTTGAGGACACAGGGAGGGGGAAGGGTAAGCTGGGTCAAAGTGAGAGAATGGCACTGAAATATATACACTACCAAACGTAAAATAGCTAGCTAGTGGGAAGCAGCCACATAGCACAGGGATATCAGCTTGGTGCTTTGTGACCACTTAGAGGGGTGGTATAGGGAGGGTGGAAGGGAGACGCAAGAGGGAGGGGATATGGGGATATATGTATACGTACAGCTGATTCACTCTGTTATACAGCAGAAACTAACACACAATGTAAAGCAATTATACTCTAATAAAGATGTTTAAAAGAAAAAAAGTAAACAGAAAAACAATTCAAGATACTTGTTAACTTTGGTGGCAGGGATGAGGAGGACACAGATATAAGTTACAGTATATTCTACTTACTGGATTGGGTGGCAAATTCTGGTTATTCAGCTTATTAAATTTTTCAATAAATAAACTTTAAAAGGGCATGTCCTACACCATTGTAAAGCAATTATACTCCAATAAAGATGTTAAAAAAAAAAAAGGGCCTGTCCTGCATTGATACATTGTCATAAACCAAGAATTAATTAAATTCTATGAACAAAATATTAAGAAAAATAAAGAGTAAATAGGTTCTAAGACTTTAATTACTATGACAATACTTCTAGGAAATATGCTGAAAATACCCTCCCCTAAATATTCTCCTTAAAACACATACGGGGAAGTATATTAAAAGTTTGGGAGGGCAGAACTCAGAGGTAAAACAATATATACATACTTAATCTGATTCAAAACTAAGGAATTCTGTTCACTGATTAGGAATGGACACACTTAATGACCAGGCAGTAAGTTTCCTTTTTCAACCTTTTTCCTAAGTTTCTTTTTCCATTCATGAAAGCCTAACCTAAGCAAAAACCCTATTACAGCAAATAAGGCTGAAAATACTAATTTCCAGTAGGTTTTAGACTTGTGTAAATGAGTTCAGAAAATTCCTATATCCACACTCACGGGCTATATAGATCTCCCTTCATGAAGATAAATATAATCTAAGATCTTAAGAAACAATTTTGCATCACAGAAGGAGTCCTCTGGAGAATTTAGAAAGTCGCCTCCCTCAAAATAAATTTTTATCACAGTCTAAAAAAGTTTCAGAAACTATCTCATTCTTATTCTTCATACAATATAAGAGGGCACTATATCTTTGTGAAACAATAGTATTTATTAGAAAAGAGAAGCAAAATCTGCATGAAAATGTATGATAAAAGGTGTAGAAGGTAAGAAAAAGGAATAGGAGAGACGATCAAATTAGTAAAAAGAAGCAATGTAAGTGATTCAGGAAATATAGTAGAGAGACTAAGTATATATATTTAGATCTCACTATCTCCAATCTACCACAGGGAAAAAAAATCAGCCACAATGAAGAAAGTGACAAATGGCCATAGGTAACTAACTGAGCTTCTGGAATACATGTGTCTCATCTCGATACAGATGTGTCTCATCTGTGAGACACAATGGAAATAACCAAATTAAAGTAGGATGCCTAAATGTTACATTCTCTAAATTCAAGTAAGTACAAATATCTACTTGAAAGTTCATCTTAATTGCAGAAAAATACTAAAGACAATTGAGCTTTTTCTTTAGGAAAATTAGGGAAAATCCTGTTGGGAGTCCATTTCTACAACCTAAAAGTGGCATGGGAAACGGGCCATGTGGCATGCTATTTTTATTTTCCAAAAAACGGCTGACTGAGTTGAGAGCTTTTTAATTGCTGAGCAAGTTTAAAGTGCAGAAAGTAGCACTGATCCAACACACATCTGAATTATGGCCACCCAGCTGGCCTAACTGATGTCACCCTTCTTTCTTCCACAAAATAATTAAATGAACACATAGTATTACAAGGTTCTAGGTACCTAATTTAACTTATGATTGTAACAGTGCCTCAGTCATGAGCAAATTTCCTAGGTCCAGGTAATGTTCTTTATCTTAGGGGTTTGGATTAGACCAGTGTATGCACTTGTCAAAAATCAGTTAATTTAGTGATCACTTCCAGAATGGCAAAGTAAGAACATATGAAAGTCCACTTGTTGATAAACACAAAAACAACACCTGAAAAAATTGTCAAAATCAACTTTTTCAGAACTGCAAAAATTAACTTAAGTCTTGCAACAATCCAAGGAGTGTTTATTTAAGACACATTGATGAGTTTTGGTAAAAACTGCGAGCTCTGTTACGTTTTAACATACCCTCTCCCATTCCCCTCTCATCAGCTCCACAGAAGCCCTGAAAACCAACAGTCCTGCAATCATGTTGAAAACTAACAGCTTAGGAGTCACTGGAATGTGTTTGGAGTTCCCCAAAAGCTCCTTCCGCATAGAATTGCCATTATTGGATCTGACAGTTCCATAGAAACTTCCACTTGCAGGGTTTGTCTTTATTTGACCTAACTCAGAACTTGCTCACTGTGAAAAGCATTTTCCTTGGGTCATTTGTCAAAAACAATCAGTGGCAGATGTTTACCATCAAAGCTGACTAAGGCAATGAAAACAGTAGGGAGAAAACAAGAATCTGGGCAAAAACTCAGAAGAAAAAGCTGGGGAATGAGAGGTCCATAGTGGTTTTTAAAAGCTCCAACATAGTCATGAGAATCAAGGTCACACTCATGTGCAGGATTGTATACATACTCAAGAAAGAACTGAGAAGGCTCTAATCTCTTATTTCTGGTTGACTTTGAGGTTTGGTGCAACCAAGAGTTAAAGGCTAAGGCAGAGCTGTAAACTTCCTGCTGGAACAATAAAAACAGCCCAGTATGCACACAGAACCCCTTGGCAAAAGCTGTAAGACTTAGTGGTTCCAGACATTCAAGGAAATGTCTGATCATTAGTTGACCACCAAATTAACTGAGCAGAGACTTAAGGGGCAACACAAGATAAAGAATACAGGTTTTACAGAATTAGTTTAGGGAAGTCACTACACAAACAACAAAAAGACAAAAGCAACAGTAAGCCCTGGGGAGAAAGATAAATCTGATTTCCAGATTTGCCACACTATATAATTTAAAATGTCCTATTCTAGGGACTTCCCTGGTGGTCCAGTGGTTAAGACTCCACGCTTCCAATGCAAGGGGCACGGGTTTGATCCCTGGTAGAGGAACTAAGATCCCACATGCCAGGCGTGGACAAAAAATAAATAAATAAAATAAAATGTCCTGTTCTAAACAAAAAAACTATGTGCCACACCAAGAAATATTAAAGTCTGGCCTACACACAGGGAAAATAGCACTCAGTAGAAACTGTCCCAGAGAAAGCCCAGGGATTAATTAGACTTAGCAGACAAAGATTTAAGTCAGCTTTTTTATAACAAATGCTGGAGAGGGTGTGGAGGAAAGGAAACCCTCCTATACTGTTGGTGGGAACGTAAGTTGGTGCAGCCACTATGGAAAACAGTATGGAGGTTCCTCAAAAAACTAAAACTAGAGTTGCCATATGATCCAGCCATCCCACTCCTGGGCATATATCTGGATAAAAATATAATTCAAAAAGATACATGCACCCCTATGTTCACAGCAGCGCTACTCACAATAGCCAAGATGTGGAAACAACCTAAATGTCCATCAACAGATGAACAGATGATGAAGATGTATACACACACACACACACACACACACACACACACACACACGCGCGCAATGGAATACTACACAGCCATAAAAAGGAATGAAATAATGCCATTTGCAGTAACATGGATGGAACTAGAGATTATCATACTAATTGAAGTCAGAAAGAGACAATTACCATACGATATCACTTATATGTGGAATCTAAAATATGACACAAATGAACTCATCAACAAAACAGAAAGAGATTCACAGACATAGAGAACAGACTTGTGATTGCCAAGGGTGGGGGTGGGAGAGGGATGGAGTGAGAGTTTGGGGTTAGCAGGTGCAAACTAGTATATATAGGACAGATAAACAACAAGGTCCTACAGTATAGCACAGGGAGCTATATTCAATATTCTGTGATAAACCATAATGGAAAAGAATTTTTTAAAAAAGGAATGTTATATATATGTATAACTGAATCACTTTGCTATGCAGCAGAAATTAACACATTATAAATCAATTATATTTCAATTAAAAAAATTTTTTTAAATAAATCAGCTATTTTAAATACATTCAGTGAACTAATAGAAATTATATCTAATGAAGTAAAGGAAAGTATGAGAACAGTATTTTACCAAACAGAGAATATCAGTAGAAACAGAAACTACAAACAAAGAACCAAACAAATTCTGGAATTGAAAAAAAAAAAACAACTGAAATGAAAAATTCAGTTAGGTGGCTCATGAGCAGATATGAATTGGCAGAAGAAATAACCAGTGAACTTTAAGGCAGGTTGATTGAGATTATTCAGTCTGAGAAACAAACCGAAGAAAAAAACCCCATCAATGGAGGGGATAAGATGAGCCACAGAAGGACAGGAGAGGAAGAATATTTGAATAATGGCCAAAAACTTCCCAAATTTGATGAAAACATTAATCTAGACATCCAAGAAGCTCAACAAACACCAAACAGTATGAACTCAAAAACTAGACACGCCACAAACCATTAAAAGCCAGAGAATCTTGAAAGCAGAAAGAGAGAAGTGACTAGTCACATACAAGGGATACTCAAGATTAACAGCTGATTCCTCATCAGAAACTATGGAGTCAGAAGACAGTAGACTAATGTATTCAAAGTGCTGACAGAAAAAGACAGTCAACCAAGAATTCTTCATTCAGCACAAGTAGCTTTCAAAAGTAAAGGAAAGAGATTAAGACATTCACAGATAAACAAAACCTGAGGGAATCTGTCATCAGCAGATCTGCCGCAAAGTAGCTACTAAAGAAGAGTCCCTTGGACTAAACTGAAGAGACACTAGAAAGTAACCTGAATACAAGAAAAAATAAAGAGTAAAGCAGAGGTAACTACATAAATAGAAAAAGACAGTATAAGTGTATTTTTTACAACTCTCCTCCTGATTTAAAAGACAGGTATATAAAGCACTAACTATAAAACTGTGTTGACAGGGTTATAATGTATAATCATGTCCTTTATATGAAAATAATAATACAAAGGAGTGGGAGGGGAATGGAGCTATATAGAAGCAAAGTTTGTATGTATTATTGACATTAAATTGGTGTTAATCCAAAGTGGACTGTTATAAATTAAAATGTTAATTGTAATCCCTAAAAAAACAACTGAAGAAGTAGATTAACAACTATTCAAAGTATATCAGTGATTGCAACGAGAGACAAGATTGACTACAAGTGGTTACAGGGTTTCTTCTGGAGTGATGAAAATGTTCTGGAATTATTGGTGATGGCTGCACAACTTTGTGACTATATGAATTATATTACCATAAAAAAATTTAATGAAGATACACTTAAGACAGATGTGAGCATTTCAATGTAAATTTTACCTCAAAAAAACTCCCTGAATTCTACATAATGATACCAATACTTAAAGCAGCAGGAGAAAGTTGACTGATATCTGTAATTTATTTTGAACTGAATCAAAAAATGAGATGACCTGAAGGTTAGTTGGATAAAAAGATACGTGGTAACGCAACTGTCAGTGGTAGAAACTTAGTATGAGTATCTTGGGTACTGACTGTAGAATTTCAACTTTTCTGTATAATTGAAAATATTCATAAAATTTTGAGGAAAAGAATAGTGTTCAGTAAACATTCAGATCCAGCTTGTGGACTGTTCTACAACTAGCCTGAACTCTACCAAAAAAAATGACAATTTCATGAAAGACACAAATGTGGGGAATTATAGAATAAAGGAGAAAAGAAAGACATGACAAAGGGGAAAAATCTGAATATGGACATTAGATATTTTGAATCACTGAGAAATGTTTTGGGTATAAAGGTATTATGGCTATTTATGAGAACATCACTGTGAAGGAAATAGATGCTACAGTATTAAGTAGTGAAATATCATAAAGTTTGCAACTTACCTTCAAATGATTTAGGGAGAGAAAGTGTGTGTGCTGTGTGTGCACGCATGTGCACACCCACACATACATAAACAGATAGACAGAAGATAACAAATGTGGCAAAATGTTAACATAAATCTAGGTGAAGAATATATGAGTGCTAATACTGCTCTTTCAACTTATTTGCTGGCTTTTTATTTGAAGTTTTTTCAACTTATTTGTTGGTTTATTTGAAATTTTCAAAATAAAAAAGTGGAGGGAAAGGTAGTACCAAGGTGGGTGAGAGTTATAAAGAATATTGCCAAATTAGAACTCTCACCTCATCTCCCTCTACCCTCCCCTTCATATGCACTTAACCACACTGGTCTCCTTTCCGTCTCTCAAACGAAACAAGCTGATCACAGTTTCAGGGTCTTTGTATTTGCTGATGTTCCTTCTACTTGGAATACTCTTCACCCAGATTTTCGCTTGGGTGTTTTTTTCTAATCATTCAAGCCTCAACTCAAATGTAACCTCAAAGAGGCTGCCCTCTTTTCTAGTCACCTTACCTAAAGGAGATGGCCATCAGGCTCTAACATATTACTCAATATTTTCTTAACAATCCGTAACTGAAGTGCTTATACATTTTTTGGTTTACTTTTGGCTTTTCCTCTACTACAACATAAGCTACAGTCAAGATAGTCAGCTGTTTTGTATTTGTAGGCTGTCCTTCCTTTTCTTCCACAGCCTGTCTCCTACGATACCCATCCTTATATCCAATAAAAAACTAAATTGGAAGCAGTAAAACAACTGATAATTTTTTCTATAGGAGTAGAAGATAGAGGAGTGAGGGGGGTACAACTGATGCTAACAGAAACTGGAGTGGGTTAAGGGACTGATACTGGACTCAAAGACAGTATGAGTACATAACAGCTATAACAACAACTGACTGTTTACTGATACAACACCTATAAAAAGCTAGGACCAGAACATGCAATAGGTAGATTTCTACCAAAAATTAAAATTTCCCTAACATTTGAATTAAGTTTAAAAGTCTGTGTTGTGCTAAAATCTAGAGAAATCTTAATAAACTGTAGCCTCTACTTCTTTCTACTCTTCCACTTGATTTAACTAACATTTTTCTGACCTTTTTGCCCCAATCTACCATCTGTTCTCCTTTCATTTCCACCTAATATTTCTATCTTATGCTAAATTCTATCTTTAGACTATGAAAGACGTGATCTTTGCCTTCTTTATGGCTATTTTATAAATCCCTGAAGTGGCACGTGTTCAAGAAAATACTGAAAAAGAATACTTGCAGAAAAATCTGAAGCCACAAATGAGAAGTAGTAACTACAATGATAGCTTGTATTTATTGACTGCTTATCATTTGCCAGGCTCTAAGGATTTCACATGTACTAACTCACTTGGTTTTCACAAAACCTTATGAGGTATTATCCCCATTTTACAGACATGTAAACTGAGATAAAGAGAAGTAAACTACCTTGACCAGTGTCATACAACTAGTAAGGCTAGAATTCAAATGAGACCAAATGATTCCAGAGCCCTTGTTCTTCACTTATTGCTGCCTCTCACCATGGCATTGTAAGTCTTTACAAATTTGATGAAAATTCTGAGAGTGCTGAAATTTCAGAAGTGAGAAGGCAAATGTGTTAACTATATTAATTTTACACATTATTGAGACTGTTCCTTAAATTCGGGTGACTTTCCTTGACACAGCAGAAAGAAAAACAGGACATGAACAAATACTAACTACTTAATAAGAATGCCAACTGATTCTTCCTAAATGTGTTTCCCGAAGTACACAACGTAGCTGCCATAACTACTGTATTTAGAGCCATGAGGTTGGATGGAATCACCAAGTGAGGAATTAGGAGAAGATAAGGGACCAAGGACTAAGCCCTGAGGCACTGAAACATTAAGAAGGTGGAGAGACTTCCCTGGTGGCGCGGTGGTTAAGAATCCGCCTGCCAATGCAGGGGACATGGGTTCGAGCCCTGGTCCAGGAAGATCCCACATGCCACGGAGCAACTAAGACTGCATGCCACAACTACTGAGCCTGCGCTCTAGAGCCCACAAGCCACAACTACTGAGCCCACGTGCCACAACTACTGAACCCGTGTGCCACAACTACTGAAGCCCACGCGCCTAGAGCCCATGCTCCGCAACAAAGCTAAGCCACCACAATGAGAAGCCCGCACACCTCAACAAAGAGTAGCTCCCGCTCACCGCAACTAGAGAAAGCCTGCATGCAGCAACGAAGACCCAATGCAGTCAAAAATAAATAAATAAATAAAACTAATTAAAAAGAAAAAAAACTCCTATATACCTCAGGAAATGCAAAAAGAATCATTCAAGGGAAGGGCGCAATATGATTTATGCAGTTTTGACTATTTCTAAGTACTGGTCATAAAAACTTTATTATAAAAATCTAAATAAATATGCTGATAACATCAAAACCTCCAATGTATCACATATAACTAAAGAAATATAAGAGTTCTTGTCCTTATTAAAATACCCAGCTGCCCATAAAAAAAGTGAGTAAGGTTTTCTAACCTTTCAAAGTCACCTTGCCTTGTAAATTTTGACAACCTATACACGGCCCAGTTGTTAAGCTGTTTAGAGGTCATTCCTCTTCCATTATCTATCACTGCAACGGCAGGTTTTCCTTGTGTTTCATCAAAATGCTATGAAATAAAATAAGTTCAAAAAGATAGGAAAAGTCAAATCAATATGAAAAACACGAAAAGTTAATATAAAGAAAGTGATTCATTGGGCTCACTCATACATTGCTGGAGGAAGTGTACACTAATACAACTTTCTGAAAGGCACTTCAGCAGTATGAATCAAAGGTCTTAGAATTCTTCATGTCCTTTAACCCAGAAATTCCATTTCTCAGAATTTAGCTTGAGAAACTAATCAGAGATATGTACAAAAATCTATAAGGATACTCATCACGCCAGCACTGCTTACAATGGCAAAAATATAGGAAAAAAATCTAAAAGTTCAACAACAGTAGACTGATTACATAATTTATATTATAGTCAATAAACCAAACTGCAGCAGTGGTATATTATATTGCAGAATATTCATGATATGGCAATGTTTACAATGTACTATTAAGGGAAAATAAAAGATCACAAATAACAAAATGTACAATATGATCACACATACATGTATACATATATGCATAGAAAAAGGGCACGTGAAAAAATTTTAATGACTTAAGAGACATCAGATAATTATTTCTACTTTTAGTTTATCTTTATTTTCTAATTTTTCTCCAATGAACCTGTAGTACTTCTATAAAAGGACAAGTTAAATTGCTTTAGAGTATTATTTCCTTACCAATTTGATCTGTATTCTTCTAACACCAGTGTTACGAGAAGTGGCAGACAATGAATTATCAATTAATTCTGCAAGAGCAAATGCTGGAAGAGAATGAGAAAACGTTATTGCTTAAGTTTTCCCTCCTAAATACTTCATATAAAAGTTCAAAGTAGAAGAAACTCTGAAGTACCTTAAGCCATCACTTTTATTTTCCAAAGAGCTAGAATTAAAGTATTATCCTGATCCTAATGACACAAACATAATAAAGGCATCAACAATCACCACCAGCATAAAAAAGCAGTCACCAACCAGTACTTGCACGGCACTACACAGCATGAGTCAGCCAGCCATGATTCCTGGCTTCAAGGAGTTTATAATCTAAAGACAGACATACACACATAAGAGACAAACAGAAGACCATAACCATAAAATCAAATAGTAGTCTGTGGTACGTAATTACATCATGCACAAGTCAAACATAAGCACATTTTGAGATATAAGGACAACTATAAAGCAACTATAAAAGTGTCTATTGAGAGCTAATTTAAATACAGATATCTCACAACAGCAACTTGTGAAATGGCAGAATGTATCTGCTTAACTGACACAAAACTGCTCTTAATTTCCTACTACACAACCAGCTTGACCTTCAGTTTATCACTGGCTCAGCATTGTTCCTAACATTCTCCTTTCTCCAAGGTCAGTACCCAAACTATTTCTCACTTTTATTCCCCTAATTAAAAGGGGGAACATACTAAATTAATGTCTCTTCCCCTGAAGCTTAACCCAACTTAAGTGTAATTAACCCATAGAGTAGCACTCCAGCAAGCACTTCCACACTCTCAACACTCAGGGGATGTCTATGTTTATAAGCTAGTTAGAAAGAAGTTACCACAAATCAGATATCTATAAAGACCTGGCGAAGGGTATTAACTAGGAAATGGAGAAGTAGGGACACTGAAGGAAATGCAAGGAAAAAGAGTTAAAAGAAATCTCAAAGAAAGAAATGAGTAGAATTTAGTATATGATTAGATATAAAGAGAGAAAGAAAAAGAAATCCAAGGTGGTTTTGAGTACTTGCTCCAGAAGACTGGATAAATGGTCGTATTTTCCATAAAATTTAGGAGGAGAAAAATTTAGAAGGGAGGAAAGAAAAATTCAGTTTTAGATGCGATACCCTATCACTATATCAAGCTCAATGAGTAGAGGTGTTCCACAGAGAGCTGGAACAGACTATGCTTAATGGAGAGAGTAAAGACAGCCAGAGATAAATGCTTCATTGACACAGAATAGTTTAGGCTTGGGTAAGTTCACTTCAAGTATAAAAAGATCAACATAACTTAAAGAATTATCCACCATACAGTCAACAATAACCAGAAGTAGCATCAAAGGCACAGGAAACAGAGGCAGGGAAAGACCCAGGAATTTAATGCGAAGTCACAGAAATCAAAGCAGGAGTTTAAACAGTGATATTCTCTGCCTATTCATGTAATGACAGTAGGAATGAAAACCCATATAACCAATCTGGAAGGTAATTAATCTATATCAAAAGTCTTAAAAATGAATGTATCTACTGACTCCATGATTATACATTTAAAAACTTATCCTCAGAGAATTAAAAGATTCATTCAATATGCAGATATATAAACCCTTCCACCTAGATTCACATGTTGTTAACATTTTGCCACATGGCTCCTATGCATTTTTTAAATTTATTTTTTTTTTATATTAAAGTATAGTTGATTTACAATGGTGTGTTAGTTTCAGGTGTATAGCAAAGTGATTCAGTTATACATATATATAAATATATATATTCTTTTTTTACATTCTCTTCCATTATAGGTTATTATAAGATATTGAGTATAGTTCCCTGTGCTATATAGTACGTCCTTGTTGGTTATCTATTTTATATATAGTAGGGTGTGTATTTTAATCCCAAAGTTGTAATTTACCCCCCACCAAATGCATTTTTGACTTAGAATATTTCCAACTTACATGGGTTTATCTGGCATAGAGGCGTAGAGGAAACATAGTTTGCAATTTTAAATAGGGTGAACAAGATAAGTTTTGTTGAGAAGGTAATAGATAAACAAGACTTGAATGAGGTGAGGGACTGAGAAAGGGGCTATCCAGGCAGAGGGCCCTAAGCTGAGAATAAAGCTGGCAGTGAAGAGGAATGAACAAGCAAGAAGAGCTGTGGAAACAAAGTCAGAGAGGTACAAAGCACAGCTTCTAAGACCATGCATGCAATTGTAAAGACTTCGGCGTTTACCCTTAGTGAAACAATCTGACTTCTCAAACTTTACGTGTACAGGCATGAAAAGAGAGAGACGAGGCCACTGTATAATCTCGGTAATCTATGATGGTGCCTCAGACCTAGTGTTACCAACAGAAGTAAAGAGAAATGCTCATTTTAAGATAAACACTGAAGATAGTGCCAGAAGGATTTTCTGAAAGATTGAATGAGACAAAGAAGAATCAATTGGATTTTTGGCTTAAGCAACTAGAAAGAACCAAAATTAATTTGGATGGAAAACTATGTGTAGTATATTCCCATCTTAGATATCCTAGTAGAGATGCCACATGGGCAAGTGGATAGACAAAACTGGGATTCAGGAGGTAAGTCTGGCATTATTTTCAATATTTAACTAAAAATGACCATTTCTCACTACCTCCATTTGGTAGTCGCTGCCATAACTATGGTATTTAGAGCCATGAGATTGGATGGAATCACCAGTTGAGGAATTAGGGGAAGATAAGGGACCAAGGACTAAGCTCTGAAGCACTGACACATTAAGAAGATGGGGGGACTTCCCTGGTGGCGCAGTGGTTAAGAATCCGCCTGCCAATGCAGGGGACACGGGTTCAAGCCCTGGTCTGGGAAGATCCCACATGCCGCGGATCAACTAAGCCCGTGCGCCACAACTACTGAGCCTGCGCTCTAGAGTCCGCGAGCCACAACTACTGAAGCCTGCATGCCTAGAGCCCGTGCTCCACAACGAAGAGTAGCCCCTGATCGCCGCAACTAGAGAAAGCCCATGCGCAGCAACAAAGACCCAATGCAGGCAAAAATAATATATAAATAAAATAAATAAATTTATTAAAAAAAAAAGAATTAGTCACAAGAACATTCAGTCATTTGTAACAATTAAAAAAAAAACTGGGGGCTTCTCTGGTGGTGCAGTGGTTGAGAATCTGCCTGCCAATGCAGGGGACACGGGTTCGAGCCCTGGTCTGGGAAGATGCCACATGCCGCGGAGCAACTAGGCCCGTGAGCCACAACTACTGAGCCTGCGTGTCTGGAGCCTGTGCTCCGCAACAAGAGAGGCCACGATAGTGAGAGGCCCGTGCACCGCGATGAAGAGTGGCCCCCGCTTGCCGCAACTAGAGAAAGCCCTCGCACAGAAACGAAGACCCAACACAGCCAAAAATAAATAAATTAATTAATTATTTAAAAAAAAAAAAAAAAACTGAAATAACCTGAATGTCTAATAACAACAGTACACTGTTCAAATAAATTACGTTATTTAAATACTGTGTCACCCCTAAAACAAACATATATTGACATGCATAAAGTATGCATTGGGAATTCCCTGGTGGTCCAGTGGTTAGGACTCTGTGCTTTCACTGCTGAGGGCCCGAGTTCAATCCATGGTCAGGGAACTAACTAAGATCCCACAAGCCATGTGGCACGGCCAAAAAAAAAACCAAAAAAGCATGCATCATACAAAAACATTAAAAAAGAAAAAAAAAAGTCAAACAATATGAAGAGGTCTGAAATGATAAACACCGAAGTGTTGGTGGTAGTTACATCTGGGTGGTAGAGATAGGGATGTTCTTTATGCTCTTTTTGCTTATCTATGTTTTCTAATTTTCTACCAACTCTAACGCATATACAATGAAAAAAAATTTTAATAAGAATGTTTACAGGGAGTTCCCTGGTGGCCTAGTGGCTAGGATTCCTGGCTTTCACTGCCAAGGCCCAGGTTCAATTCCTGGTTCCTGGTTGGGGAACTGAGATCCCACAAGCCACAGCACAGCCAAAAAATAAAGAAAAAGAAAGTTTATAATGAACATCTAAATACTATTAAACACTTTGGCAGGGTCCAGACAGAAAAGATTCTCTAAATCAACTAGCAAACAATCCAAAGGTAGGATTAAAACTGGCAAGTAGTAAAGGTGGAAGGAAATGATAAAGAAATGATAAAGAACACAAACCACTTACTTGTGCTGTTCAGCTATAAAAAATGTGCAAGGTAAAACAAATATTTTCTCAACTGGGAGAGGTATATAGGAGGCCAGGAAGAATAAATCAGGAAAGGAGAGTGTACAGGAGATAGATGTGTAAGTACAGACCTCTTATGAGTTGAAAAGGAATGAATTCTCATTCTACATTAGTTTTAAAGGAGAGCTATCTTTATTCTGAAGTAAGATGGCTTAGGTAGAAAAAGAAATACACTGTGATGAAGAGACGAAGTAAGGACACTCACAAAAACTGATCATAGTCTGCGAATAAAGTAGAATGAGAGACCTTTTTTAAAGTGAAGGACTAGGACGTGTGATCAGGGGATAAAGGTGAGTGATAGTTTATCAAAATTAGTATAAATAGAATACTTACGTAAAGGATTTTGTCCTTCACTTGCATAATATTCATACATGCCACTTTTAACCAATGTGTCATAGTGAGGTAGGAAGTCAATTCGTTCTTTTGTAGCTGTTAGTAGTAACTGATTGACTGACTGTAGCAGGTACAGAGTGACTCCATCTTTAACAGTTTCATCTGTAATCAAGAGGTAACATCTTAAGTGCTAAGCTAGCATCCGAAACACAATGAATTTATAATTTTAAATACACAAACTGTACCTATGAAACGACTTTAAAAATTATACAGGCAAATCCCCAAACAATGGATCCATCTATAAATTCAGTTGTGTTGTGTTTTGTTAAGAATATCAGTGGAATAGGTTCAAATACTTCCACTCATCTGAAACACTCAATTCTTAAGTTAAGCTGTCACAGAAAATCAGATGAGGAACTATATTAAAGTGGTATCAATATGAATGGAGAAGAATGATTAAATCCAAAAAGGAATCAGGCATGAAAAATTGGCAAGTCTTAGAACATAACTGAGTAAAAAAAGATAATGGAAGAATCCAAGTTGGTCAGAAGAATTAGCTTCTTAAGGGCCCAAGTAGAAGATCTGCGGCTAGGTGTTGTGCTGAGCAAGGTCTCATCTTCTGTAGCCATAGATGATAACAACTCTTTTCCTATAATCTTGCTGGAAAAATACGACCTCTGCACAAACTGGATGCATATAGCTAGTTTCCTCCCCCATCCCCAAAACATCACAGTTTTTTGATGCTTATCTATCTCATAAAATAGTCATTGCTCTATGATATACTAGAACACATTAAATATAAAAGCATAAACATAACATTGCTTACCAAAATTATCACAGGTAATTTCTTTCCTACTTGTTGTTGTAATAACAAATTTTTCTTCAGGTGAAATGCCAAGTGTCTATCCAAAATAATAGAATAAAATCAATTACTATACAAAGGAAATAAATGCACAATTCAAGTTTACAAAAATATGAAAATATTGATAAGGATATTATAATCTTCTAACAGTGCTACATTTATTTGAGAAATATGTCTTAATGTTTTTAAATTTTGCCTTTGCATACTTAACCACAAATCTATCTACAAATTACCTAGATTTTTCTGCTATTATACGTCACCTAGGAACACAAGTGATTAATTGAACATTTTGAAAGGGTTTAACATCAGCAGGGCTCTCTTAGACAAAAAACATATAATTTTATGTCAATGTATAAGTAAACTTATTTGGAGCAAAGTATTAACATAACACTTATGTTCATATATATTAAATATTTAAATATGCAAAAACAAAAGTACTAGAAGAAAATAGAGGTTAATATTTTATAACACTGAGGTAAGTATAGCCACACTATGCAGGGTATCTGCATAAAGAATCTTTATATCTATTATAACCCCTTCCAAAAGTATAACTTTAAAAAATTAAGGCAACATAAATTATGGAGGAAAACTACAACAGGAAACAAAGTGTTAGCATCCTTACTTCTGTTTCAGGTAATGATGAACTAGTTAATCTAGACCAACCTTACACAGAAGATTACTAAAAAAATCTAGACTAATGATATTCAAGTCTTCAATACTGATACTAAAAACCCTATTGGTCACTACTGAAACTAACTGAGGCACTAACTCCTTACTCTGAACACTGACAAATTAAAGGGAAAGAATAAAGCATTTATCCTGCTTTCTTGTACCAATTAGATTTCAGGGTAACCATATATCTCTAATTGATGAGGCGAAGTTGTTCTTTTGCCTCATCGATTAGAGAGGCAAAGAATTCCTGCTAATAAATACAGGAGGAATGGCAATCAGAATAGCACCATCAATGAATGAACCTTAAATTAAAACTTGTTTATGAAGGAATCCTGCTGAAACCACCTGAATCCCACTAATTCAACCTTAGCATTTCTAAGAGTGGGTGAAATAGCCTTACATTATGTGCCTCCTGATGTGATGTAATATGAAGTACCAGCACCACCTATGAAGTATTTTTTGCTTCCCTACCCCAAAGAAGCTGAACCTAAATCTTAATTATAAGCCTTTAAAAATAACTTCTAGTTTATAGGATATGTTGAGTTAGAACAAGCTAAATTACACCATAAAGGAGCACAGACAAATCCAGAATGTGGAATACGAGAGACAAACCAACTTGATTTCTTCAACAAGTCAATGTCAGGAAAAACAAAAAAGACTGGGGGAAGGTACTTTGCTCAAATGCTCTAAATTTTAGAAGAATTAAGAAACATAAAAAAACAAGTTCAATATAAGGACCCTGATTTAAACAAACCAACTATAAAAAAAATTTCTGAGATAAACAAATCTGAATATGGACTGAACAATACTATTAAAAATGTTAATTTTGATGGTGTGATAATAGAAGTGCATGTTGAGTATACAGGAGTGAAGTAAACTAAGGCCTGGAATATGCTTCAAAAGGCAAAAATGAAGCTAGCATGGTAAATACTTGGAAACTGTTGAATGTGGATGATGATTATACGTGGGTTCATTATACTACTATCTCTCTGTGTATGTTTGAAGCTTTTAATGAGAAGAATTTCTAACTTAAAATATACTATTATAGACCAGTGGAAGAGAATAGAGAACCCTGAAACAGACCCACACATACATACACAGGGAGCTTGGCAAATAGGGGAATGACATTACAGATTGATGAGAAAAGAATAAACTATTCAATGAATATTACTGAGACAACTACTTAATTGTACAGAAATAGATTTTAAAAATCCCCATCTCAACATACACAAAAATAAGTTCCAAGAGAACTAAAGCAGTTACATTTTAATCCAAAATTGTAGAGGAAAAATAGGGAAATCATTCTGAGAGGAGAGAGAAAGGATTTCTGAAAATACACAAGAAGTGCAAGCCATAAAGAAAAAAACTGGAAAACATGAAAAGATGCTCATCCTAGTTATCAGAGAAAATTAAAACTTTGATTATCATTCCCACAAGGCTGGCAAAAAATTTAAGTCCTGATAATATAAAGTATAGGCCTCCATTAAAAGAATCACACATGATGAAGTGGAATTTAACCCAAGGATGAAAGAATTTTTCAGTATCGACAAATCAATGTGATACACCACATCAACAAACTGAAGAATAAAAACCATATGATCATCTCAATAGATGCAGAAAAAGCTTTTCATAAAATTCAAAATCCATTTATGATAAAAACTCTCCAGAAAGTGGGCACAGAGGGAACATACCTCAACACAATAAAATCCGTATATGACAAACTCACAGCTAACATCATACTCAACGGCGAAGAGTTGAAACCATTTCCTCTCAGATCAGGAACAAGACAAGGATGCCCACTCACACCACTTTTATTCAACATAGTTTTGAAAGTCCTAGCCACAGCAATCAGTGAAGAAAAAGAAATGAAAGGAATCCAAATTGGAAAAGAACAAGTAAAATTGTCACTGTTTGCAGATAACATGATACTATACATAGAAAATACTAAAGATGCCACCAGAAAACTACTAGAGCTCATCAATTAATTCAGTAAAGTTGCAGGATACAAAATTAATATACAGGAATCTGTTGCATTTCTATACACTAACAACAAACTATCAGAAAGACAAATTAAGGAGACAATCCCATTTACCATCGCATCAAAAAAAAAAAACCTAGGAATAAACCTACCTAAGGAGGCAAAACACCTGTACTCTGAAAACTATATGACACTGATGAAAGAAACTGAAGATGAACAAACAGATGGAAAGGTATACCTTGTTCTTGGATTGGAAGAATCAATTTTGTTAAAATGATCATACTACCCAAAGCAATCTACAGGCTCAGTGAAATCCCTATCAAATTACCAATGGGATTCTTCACAGTACTAGAACAAATAATTTTAAAAATTGTATGCAAACACAAAAGATCCTAAATAGCCAAAACAATCTTGAGAAAGAAGAACAGAGTGGAAGATTCACACTTCCTGACTTCAGACTATACTACAAAGCTACAGTAATCAAAACAGTATGGTACTGGCACAAAAACAGACACATAGCTCAATGGAACAGGATGAAAGCCCAGAAATAAATCCACACACTTATGGTCAATTAACCTGAGACAAAGGAGGCAAGAATATACAGTGGACAAAAGACAGTCTCCTCAATAAGTGGTGCTGGGAAAACTGGACAGCTACATGTAAAAGAATGAAATTAGAAGATTCTCTAACACCATATACAAAAATAAACTCAAAATGGTTTAAAGACCTAAATGTAAGACCGGATACTATAAAACTCCTAGAGGAAAACATATGCAGAACACTCTGACATAAATCACAGCAATACTTTTTTTGGCTCTGTCTCCTAAAGTAATGGAAACAAAAGCAAAAATAAACAAATGGGGCCTAATTAAACTTAAAAGCCTTTGCACTGCAAAGGAAACCATAAACAAACCAAAAAGACAACCTACGGAATGGGAGAAGATATTTGCAAATGAAGCAACCAACAAGGGCTTAATTTCCAAAATACACAAATAGCTCGTACAGCTCAATATAAAAAAAAAAAAACTTAAAAATGGACAGAAGACCTAAATAGACATTTCTCCAAAGACAGACAGACAGACAGTCAACAGGCACCTGAAAAAATGCTCAATGGCACTAATCACCAGAGAAATGCAAATCAAAACTAGAATGAGGGACTTCCCTGGTGGTGCAGTGGTTAAGAATCCACCTGCCAATGCAGGGGACACGGGTTCGAGCCCTGGTCTGGGAAGACCCCACATGCCGCGGAGCAACTAAGCCCATGCGCCACAACTACTGAGCCTGCGTGCCACAACTACTGAAGCCCACGTGCCTAGAGCCCGTGCTCCACAACAAGAGAAGCCACTGCAATGAGCCCACACACTGCAATGAAGAGTAGCCCCCGCTCGCCACAACTAGAGAAAGCCCGCATGCAACAACGAAGACCCAATGCAGCCCAAAAAATAATAATAATAATAAATAAATTTTAAAAAAACAAAACAAAACTAGAATGAGGTATCCTCTCACACTGGTCAGAATGGCCATCATCAAAAAGTCTACAAATATTGATGCTGGAGAGGGTGTGAAGAGAAGGGAACCCTCCTACACTGTTGGTGGGAATGTAAACTGGTACAGCCCCTATGGAGAAGAGTATGGAGGTTCCTTTAAAAATCAAAGAGTTACCATAAGATCCAGCAATCCCAATCCCACTCCCGGGAATATACCTGGAAAAGACAAACTCTCTAATTCGAAAAGATAACACACACCCCAATGTTCATTCCAGCACTATTTACCATAGCCAAGACATGGAAGCAACCTAAATGTCCATCAACAGATGAATGGATAAAGAAGATGTGGGGTGTGTGTGTGTGTGTGTGTGTGTGTGTGTGTACACACACGTACACACACACACACACCCCCACACAAAATGGAACAGTACTCAGACATAAAAAAGAATGAAATAATGCTGTTTGCAGCAACATGGATGGACCTAGAGATTATCATACGAAGTGAAGTAAGACAGTGAAAGACAAATATCATATATCACTTACATGTGGAATCTAAAAAAAATGATACAAATGAACTTATTTACAAAACAGAAACAGACTCACAAACATAGGAAACAAACTTGGGGTTACCAAAGGGGAAAGCAGGGCAGGGGGGATAAATAAGGAGTTTGGGATTAACAGATACACACTACTAGGGAATTCCCTGGCGGTCCAGTGGTTAGGATTCGGCACTTTCACTGTGGTGGCCCAGGTTCAATCCCTGGTTAGGGAACTACCCGCAAGACGCATAGTCCAAAAAAAAGAAAAAAAAAATACAGATACACACTACTGTATATAAAATAGAAAAACAACAAGAACCTACTGTATAGCACAGGGAACTATATTCAATATCTTGTAATAACCTACAACGGAAAAGAATCTAAAAAAGTGTGTGTGTGTGTGTGTATATATATCTGAGTCAGTTTGCTCTACACCTGAAACTAACATTGTAAATCAACTATACTTCAATTTTTTTAAAAGTTCTACTAAAAAGACAGCTATATTTTGAAGGATAAAAAAATAAAGTATAGGCTTCCATATAGGAAAGGTGGACCTTACACATTTCGGATAGGCCCGAAAGTCAGTACAACCATATTGAAAAGCAATTTGGTATACTTTAGTAAAACTAAAAATACTCATATCCTATGCAATTCCACCCAAGAGAAATGAAGCTATAGACATAAACTGATGGGGAAAAGATTCTATTTGTTTACAGAAATAAAAATTGTCTTCACAGATCTTAGGCTTTTGTATAATCAAGACAGTCTTTATTTCTCAGTTCTTTACTACTTTATTTCTACAATGTCCCAACTGTTAGATCATGTGGTTACATATCCTGTAGAAAAAAATACATATTTTTATAACTAAATTGAATTTTTAAGATCTATGTACATCTGAAAAGTATTTATATATATTTCACACAATCTCTCCATAATTTTATTATTAAGATACATAAGCTATCTTTTTTCTCTGCTTTATCTATAATCCTTTATAAAAATTATTTCTCAAACTCATAACTTCTCTAAATATTTTATAGCTCTGGTATTTGACAAACATAAATTAAATATTTTTACATTATTCATTATGCTTTTATTCAAGATGTCATACTCTTCTCTCTCCATATTTTTGGTCTAAAAATCTATCTTATCAGACGTAAACTAAAGTCTTTCGTGTATCTGTACTCACCTGGCCTTGAATACAGATACATTTCCTCTGCCTTTCTCTATATGAAAGCAGGATGACATTCTATTTGGACAAGAGTTGTGACTGGGCTTTTTCATTTTTATAAGAGCACTTCAATTACACCTTTTTCTGGGTTAATGTTAAAGCATATGGATCTTCCAAAGTACCAGCCCTACATGTCTTTAGGTTAGCTTCAAACTATCTGCTGCCCAACTTCTCTCAAAAGCCAATTTTAAGAAATATTTGTGAAGAGCTAATTAACTTGTAGTCCATAAAATCCTGAATACTTTAAACTTCATCAATGGATTAGGTCACTCAGAAGTTATATAGTTCAATGCATCTCTCTGAACAAAAAACTAGCCTTTAACGATGTGCTTTGGTATTATATCCAATCGCTCTGTCCCTGAACCACACCAAAACCAGGAACACCCATATTGCACTTGAGCGAGAAAGCTCTACAAAAATTTGGGTGGTAACTGCTTAAAGCAGGCTGCAGTACCCTAAACAACACACAGCGTACCTTGCATTAAAAGACAAGACAAGAAGAGCCTCTCCTATCTCTAAGAATGTTGCCCATTTTATCAGGATTTGTGAGGAATCTAGGGAGAAATTTTTCTCAAATCAAAGGTTTGCATCGTTAGCAGCTGGAATGTTTTTATTTTATAGACATTGTGGATTTTGTATCAATTACCTTTCCTTCTTTGTTTTGACCCCTAAGAAACTCAAAGCTGATTTCATGGCTCAGCACTGGTATATGCTTTAATCAAATGAACTTCTATTTATTAGTTCTCCTCAGGTTACTATTCTACTCTTTCCTACATCTACCTTCTTTCTTTTCATCTTTTGGAATTTTTAACATAATATACCTTACGTACAAATTTTTTTTGAAGGAACAGATTGATTCATTTAACTAAACAGCTATAAACCAACTATTAGGTAAGGCTCCTACCCTCAAGAAGCAGAGACTATTTTTTAAGTATGATGGTATAACAAGTGCTATAGAAGGGTGACAAGGAATAGTGGAACCACACAAGAGAAGAAGTAGGCATTTCCTCAAAATTAGGGGTGGAGAGGAGGGTTTGCACATATGGGACTTAATGCTTGGGCATATTAAGAACTAGCCAAATAAGTTATTTTCTAATCTTTGATTCTGCAAGGTCACAAGGGCTCAAGTGAGTCAATAACTGCTTATCACAAGTGTAAGGGCTTCTGCCAAATCCACCTTTTCCTCTTCCTTCCTCTTGATTGCTCCTCTTTTCTACAAAGTGCGCTTTCCCCAAATAACAGTTTAGGACCCATAATACTTTCTAGCACTACAAACACTTATTAGTTTGTTTTCAGTTTTAATGAAAAACTTTAATTTAGTGCACTATCTGCCTCTTCCCCTAAAAAGGAAAATGAAGGCTTTAGTAAATAGTGTGGACATTGTGGAGATTGTTTTAAAAAAATACAAGCTTTAGAATCAAACAGACCTAGATTCCAATCCCAGTTTCATTACTCATGAACTGTATAAACTCAGACTTCATTCAGTAACTTATTTCAGTTCTTCATGTCTGTAATGGGGACAAAGTTATGGGATTAGGTGGCATAATCTAATGATGTTTTAAACTCTCAAAAAAAAAAAAAAAGTTAGCCTTCCTTTTTTTTTTTTTTACTAGTTCTTCCCTCCCACTTCTAATCAAATTTAACCTTCTCTGTTCCAGCAGGAAAAAGTGGAAAGGAGAGGAAAAGAATCAGTCAAAGAAAATATTTTCCTTGTTAAAATATTGAAGGAATGGAATGAATATATCTGTTCCCTATAACACAGAACATCATTTGAGGCTGAGTGGAATAACAAAAAGAACTTGGCTTCTGGGTTTGAATTCTAATTTTTGTACTATCTGTTTGACTTAAGTGAGTCACCATCTCCAAAAGTGAGTTTCCACTTCCGTAATAAGAGGTTAATACACTTCCCCTATATATGTAGCAGACTTACTGACACTTCTCACATGGGAGAATTATTTCTACAGGGAGGGTAAATTAGTACAACCTTTCTGAAAAACAATTTAAAAATACGTATCAAGAGCTTTAAAAATATTCCTGACCTTTGATCCAGGAATTTCACTTCTAAGATTCTAAACCAAAGAAAAATAAAGACATAAAAGACTATGCATATAAGGGGAAAGAATTTTAAAAAGAATATATATATATGTAACTTAATCACTGTGCTGTACACCTGAAACTAACATGACATTGTAAATCAACTATACTTCAATGTTTTAAAAAAAGGAGGAAAAAAAAGTTTAAACTAAAAAATAAAAACAAAATAAAATAAATCTCCAAAAAAAAAAGACCATGCATTCAAGCATGTTTATCATGGCATTGCTTAAAATTGAAAGTAATGTAAATGTCAACAAAAAAGAGAGATCTGGTTATGTAAACAGTGGTACAAAACAGACCACTTCGATTATGAAGACTTGCGTTAAAACAGAAAAATACTGACAATATTAAGTGAAAAAAATGGAATATAGACATGTATTACGGTTATTTAAAAATGGGGGGTGAGGGTAAGGATACAAAGAAATAACTCCAAGTGCTAACAGTGGTTACAAATTTCACAGTGAGTAAAAGGGTTTACTTTTTTCCCTCTGGTTCCTTATTTTCTTTAATGTGCTGATAGTTTAAAATCATTTTTATATGTCATGACTTTAAATCATTTACATATAAGCAATATAAATATTTTATATAATCAACTACAAAAATAATAAACATGAGTTTCCTTTCCCTGATGAATATAAAACATTCATCAAAAAAAAAAAGAGCATTCATTCATTCACTTTTCAAAGACATGGGAATCTGCTATATCCATACACAGAATGAACTTTTGAGTTTATAAAATTTTGTCTCCATTCTAATTTGGCCATTTACTACGTGCCAGGCACAATTCCAGACGCTGGGAATACAGAACAAATCAAAGTCCTTCCTCTCAAGTCGTTTTTTCCCCTGAGTCTTGATTTCAATTATTTCAGCAACTAGTATACAGAGTTAACAGCACTAAAAACATCAGCCTGCTCAAGTTAAAACAGTGCTTCACACCAAGTCCTTTTTCCTTGGAAGCTAAGTGTTCTCTATCGCTTAAAAAGAGCCCCAAGTGGTTAATGCAGCTCACGACAATACGCCTTCTTTGAAGCTCGAGCACCAGCAACACCTCAGATCTAGAAAAGACTTCCCAGTTTAAAGTAGGACTTTGCCTACATAGTCATTAACTTTTAAAGCAAACTAGTACAGGGAGTATACAGGTCCTGTGGTGTTCCGCAGATACCCTCGGACACCCTTTGAGTGGTTCAGGAACTCCCAGGGGGCTGGGGGGGGGGTGCAGGAAACCAGAAGGGGAGCTCCACCTGCGAAGCTCTCTAGGTCAAGTGTTTCCACTACGGAAGGACCCCGCCAGGGCGGGCCTGCAAGCCTTCTTGACAGAACGACCCGGGAAATTACTGCATCACTGAACGAACCTGAGGAAAATCGACTCCAGGAATTTCACAACTTCTAACTATCACAACACTCCTAACAGAGCCATCGGGGAGAACTCCGCTCTCTTCTTTAAAAAAAAACAAAAACAAAAAACAAAAGTTCCACCCGAAAGAGACACAAGTGGCTTTCCCGACTGGAAGAAGAGCTGCACGGCCTCAGAGTGCTAAGGTCGCCCCGGGCCCATGAAACCCGCGGTACCAAAGCCTGGGCGGCGCGACCCCCGAAACAGGGCCGGGGCAGAGGGAGGCCCACCGACCCGCCGGCTCCGCACTCCGAGGCCGGCGCCCGGACCGGCCCCAGGCTTCCCCGCCCGCCTCGGGCACGGCGGGCACCCGGGAGGGAGAAGCCAAGGCCGCAGGACCGGGGCCGGGTGACAGGTTTATTGCCCCCGGTGAGCAACTTGGGCTTCTCGTCACCCTCCCAACCTCAACTCTACCCGCGCATCCCTCCTTAGCGTACCTGACACACTGAGGCGCGGAACGCCGCGAAGTCCGAGCGCTCCGTGACCTGCAGCGCCCGGTCCCCGAGCTCCGACTCCTTCTCCCGCCGGTCAAACAAGTACACCGTCCTGTAGCCGTCGCCTCCGCCGCCCTCTCCGGTCCCCACCGAGGGCCCGCCGCCGCCCGCCGCTGCCATATTGGGGAAGAGGAGAGAAAACAGCAACGCCGACTCCTGCGGCCGTCGCGCTAAAGGCCGAGGTACGGGCTCCGCGCGGCGCCTTCAGCTCCAGCCCCCGGGGCGGCGCAAGGCCTCTACCCCGGCGCACTCAGCTCCTCCCTCGGCGACGGCGGCGGTGGCCGACCAGCCGCAGTCGCGAGGATCACCCGGGAACCGATTCGAACGAGCTCCTACCCGTGCACCACGTCACTTCCGCGGCCCGCCGCTCCCGCAGAGGAGGGGGCGCGCGGCGCGCTCCTCGCAGGGCCGGGACCCGCGCCCGCTGTCGCCCAGGCGAGGTCGCAGCGCTACCCGCAACCAGGCCCGCCGCCTGTAGCTGTGGCGCAGGAAGAAGAGGGGCCGCCGGCGGCGCGCAGGAGGCGGGGCGAATCCGGCAGGCCGCGCGGGCCGGGGTGGGGCTTCGGAGCCCGCTGACCGGGGCCTGCCCCTTTCGCCCTCGCGAAGTTGGAGGGAAGCGCGGTCCCTAGCGGGCGGTGGCGCTCTGAGGGAAAGACCCGGTATCCGAGGCGGGAGAGCCTATCCCGCGAGCGGCGGGGGGGAGTCTTCCGAGGGACTGTTTTCTCCCGTCCCAGAGGGTCCTGGTACCTTCCCGCCTCTCCATAACCCCGACCGAGCCTATCCGGCTTCGAGCTCCTGGCGCCGCGGCCACGGTTGCGACCGCAGGACCAGGTCGCGTGAACGCGGCGGTGGGAAGCGCCAGGCCCGCGGGCCTCGCGGTGTGGACCTGCCCCCGCCACGAGCACGTGGGTCCCCACGCGAAAAAAAACGACGCCGAGAGACCCTGAGCCACTTTTTCAGTCCCATTTCCTAGTGGTTATGTGTGGGCCGCGGCGTGGACCTCCGAGACAAAGCGGGTCCCGGAGAACCTCCCCACCGAGGTTCTGTGACGTCACCGCGGCCTCCAAGGGTCCCGGCGACCATATCTGCCCGGTGTACACGCCTACCCAACGCCGCCGCCACCACGCGTCTGGGAATCGTGCACAAGCACCCCTATGCCACAGAGTTGTTAGGAATAAGTTAAATAATGTTTGCAAAAGGCTTTTTTTTTTTTAATACAGGAGGTTCTATTGATCTATTTTATACATATTAGTGTATACATGTCAATCCCAATCTCCCAATTCATCACACCACCACCCCCACCCCCTGCCGCTTTCCCCCCTTGGTGTCCATATGTTTGTTCTCTACATCTGTGTCTCTATTTCTCCTTTGCAAACCGGCTCATCTGTACCATTTTTCTAGATTCCACATATATGCGTTAATATACGATATTTTTCTCTTGACTTACTTCACTTTGTATGACAGTCTCTAGGTCTATCCACGTCTCTACAAATCACCCAATTTTGTTCCTTTTTATGGCTGATTAATATTCCATTGTATATATATGCCACATCTTTATCCATTCATCTTTCGATGGACACTTAGGTTGCTTCCATGACCTGGTTATTGTAAATAGTGCTGCAATGAACATTGGGGTGCATGTCTCTTTTTGAATGATGGTTTTCTCCGGGTGTATGCCCAATAGTGGGATTGCTGGGTGTATGGTAGTTCTATTTTTAGTTTTTTAAGGAACCTCCATACTGTTCTCCATAGTGGCTGTATCAATTTACATTCCCACCAACAGTGCAAGAGGGTTCCCTTTTCTCCACACCCTCTCCAGCATTTGTTGTTTGTAGATTTTCTGATGATGCCCATTCTGACCAGTGGGAGGTGATACCTCATTATAGTTCTGATTTGCATTTCTCTAATAATTAGTGATGTTGAGCAGCTTTTCATGTGATGCACATGCCTCCCCTCCACCACCGCCAACACGCGGCTGAGAACCGTGCACAAGCATGCCTATGCCACAGAGTTGTTAGGAATAAGTTAAATGATGTTCGCAAAGGGCTTAACATGCACTACGCTTTCGGTAACAGCCTTTATTGCGCTTCATTAAATATCCTTATCCTGGCCTGTAGTGCCCTAACTCAACAACAAATAATGTCATTGTTAGACGACTAGGTTTAGTCATTTACTCTCCAGGTCTTAAATTATTTAGTGAATATTTTGTGCTTGAGAGTGACACGTAAATTCACTAAGACTGGGGGATTTTTTTGATTCTTCAAAAGTTTGGGTGATAAAGTATATTTTCCATTTTACTAGGTTTACCAAAACCTTCATGGTTAATTACATGGATAAACTAATCATTGGTGTATGTTAGAAACCTAGATTTGCTTGTCCAAATAAAGATGCTCCAGAATCGTAGGGGGTGTGTGTGTGTGTGTGTGTGTGTGTGCGTGTTTGGCTAGACATATAAGGTATTAAAGGTGGAACACACAGTTGGAACAAAAGTGTGAAGGCATGTGTTTGGGAGGAGCATAAATAATAAGGGCTGGAAGTGGGGAGAATGGAACAGTAGATGGTGGAAGATAAAACTGGGAAGAGGCCAGATGTGGCCAAATGCCATTCATGTTCCTGAAGGGAGATATGAGGGAAAGCTGAGACCAAAGTAACCCCGACTCCTATGGGATTTCTTTGACCTCTCACATTTTACCTTTCAAATTCAAGTGAACTTTTTGTTATAGTCCATTATATAATGGTGTTTGATTTAAATGACAAAAAAAAAAAAAGGTTTTCGTATCTTAATGAGTGAAATGAATTGCCTATTTCATCAAATTGGGACTAGAGCTAGAAGTTCATCATCAGGACAATTTCTCATTTCTCTATAATACTAAATTATGTAAATGCATGGGTACAAACAGAAACTCTTTGTATGTCTTTAGAAGAGATTTAAAGATAATCTCACTGAGAAGAGATCCAAAATGCTGCCAGAGAAGTGTACTACAATATTACAGGCAATGATTGGTGGAAACACAGATATGTATCTTGTTGAGAGGTCAACTCTGAATCACTATCTTCTGTGGCAGTTTGGCAGTCTGAAACGTTTGCCAGTCAGCTTTTGTTCTCAGAGAGAAACTCCCCAGATAACTTTTTCAGCAAAGAAAGATGATGTTTGTTTTTTGTTTTTTTCTAATTAAAGTATAGTTGATTTACAATGTTGTGTTAGTTTCAGGTGTACAGCAAAGTGATTCAGTTATACATATTGATATATATATATATTCTTTTTCACATTGTTTTCCATTATAGGTTATTTCAAGATATTGAATATAGTTCTCCGTGCTATACGGTAGGTCCTTGGTTTTTTTAATCGATGTTCTTTCATTTTCATCACAAATAAATAAGAGTTTGAAATGACCCAGTGCCACAAGTTCTCTTTAATTGACTAATAATTTTTCTTTTCATTAGCCATCTTATCGTATAGAGTATAAATATTTAAGTATCCCTGTATCAGTTATCTCTTGCTGCAAAACAACATACCCCCAAACTTAGTGGCCTCTTGTACAACTCCTCACGGCCCTCCTCCTGGGAGAGAGTGAATAAAAGCCCTTCAACTCCACAATTTAAAAACTCCTCCAATAAAACTGTGTTGCAAAAAATGGGAAAGAAACAGAATAGAAAAGAGTAAAATGAGTCAAAGAGGTAGAGCCTGAAGGTTTTGTGATGGAAAGAAATATTGGACTGATGTGTAATGAATGGGAAGGTGGTGTATATCCTTCAGCGGAAGAGATTGACAGGTGCTAACAATACTTGAAAACTGGAAGAAAATTCAGATCATCCAAAGTTAAAGTATTTCTTAATTCTGAAAAAGCTGGTAAAGAAAAAGATGGCACAAAAGTAAAATCTTTATCTGACAGTGAATCTGATGATGGCAAATCAAAGAAGAAGAGAGATTCTGCTTTGCCAAGATACTTTGCCAGTGGTCTTGATCCTGAGCAAATAACTGGTGTTACATACAGCAGTGGATAATTAATATTTCTCGTGAAATGGAAAGATGCAGATGAGGCAGACTCGGTGCTGTAGAAGAGGCAAACATGAAGTGTTGTCAAATTTTAATTGCTTTTTACAAAGGGAGACAAACTTCGCATTCTCGTCCGGAAGATGATCAATAATTGTTTACATACATACAAAAATCTGGTCTTGGTTTATGACTTATTAGTATGAAAAATAACTACATTCTAATGAAAATCAAGTTTGGTGTGTTCATTTTGAGTAGTATTAAGGGAATTGTTGAGTTGTTCTTGTTTTAATTTTTTTTCTATCAAAAGCACTGGTTACTTTGAATAAATAAAACTTTCTGTAGTTGCTTCATTTATCAGAACAGAACATTTGATACCATGGTTTATTATTTTCTCTGCATTAGAGAACAGCTTTTCTAAAATGTTAGAAAAAATTTCCATAGTCGTTACTCAATCAGAATTTACATTTATTATTTTTAACCTATAATGCCCAAGGACCATGCTGGGTTTATTTGTTTTTGTCTGTATGCGTAAATACATACGTAAATGCTTGTTGTTGGGTTTTGGGGTTTTTTTTTTTTACATTCACCAAAACAAAAAAGGCATTTTTTCAAAACCATGAGTAAGTCTGTGTTGTTTCTGGGATGCTATCATTCTGAGCAACCTAGGAAATAGATCACCTCAAGCTAAACTGAAAATTTTCCTGAAGCCATAACCTTTCAAATCAAATAGATGTCCCTAACACCATACACAAAAATAAACTCAAAATGGATTCGAGACCTAAATGTAAGACCGGACACTATAAAACTCTTAGAGGAAAACATAGGAAGAACACTCTTTGACATAAATCACAGCAAGATCTTTTTTGATCCACCTCCTATAGTAATGGAAATAAAAACAAAAATAAACAAATGGGACCTAATGAAACTTCAAAGCTTTTGCACAGCAAAGGAAACCATAAACAAGACGAAAAGACAACCCTCAGAATGGGAGAAAATATTTGCAAACGAATCAACAGACAAAGGATTAATCTCCAAAATATATAGACAGCTCATGCAGCTCAATATTAAAGAAACAAACAACCCAACCCAAAAATGGGCAGAAGACCTAAATAGACATTTTTCCAAAGAAGACATACAGATGGCCAAGAAGCACATGAAAAGCTGCTCAACATCACTAATTATTAGAGAAATGCAAATCAAAACTACAATGAGGTATCACCTCACACCAGTTAGAATGGGCATCATCAGAAAATCTACAAACAACAAATGCTGGAGAGGGTGTGGAGAAAAGGGAACACTCTTGCACTGTTGGTGGGAATGTAAATTGATGCAGCCACTATGGAGAACAGTATGGAGGTTCCTTAAAAAACTAAAAATAGAATTACCATATGATCCAGCAATCCCACTACTGGGCATATACCCAGAGAAAACCATAATTCAAAAAGACACACGCACCCCAATGTTCATTGCAGCACTATTTACAATAGCCAGGTCATGGAAGCAACCTAAATGCCCATCGACAGACGAATGAATAAAGAAGATGTGGTACATATATACAATGGAATATTACTCAGCCATAAAAAGGAACGAAATTGAGTCATTTGTTGAGACGTGGATGGATCTAGAGACTGTCATACAGAGTGAAGTAAGTCAGAAAGAGAAAAACAAATATTGTATATTAACGCATGTGTGTGGAACCTAGAAAAATGGTACAGATGAACCAGTTTGCAGGGCAGAAGTTGAGACACAGATGTAGAGAACAAACGTATGGACGCCAAGGGGCGAAAACCGCGGTGGGGTGGGGATGGTGGTGTGCTGAATTGGGCGATTGGGATTGACATGTATACACTAATGTGTATAAAATTGATGACTAATAAGAACCTGCAGTATAAACAAACAAAAAAACAACTAATACTAAACTTTCTTTGGGTTATTTGTATGGAAATATGTTAATATAAATGTTTCAGACATTACATGAAATTTCTAAAAATCTTATATGTTCTGGTATAATGTTATAAGTCATAATTCTAGTTATTACTTTAAAATGTATATCTCAGAAATAACTAAATTTCCTTGTCAATTGCATTATTATGAACTTTCATCAAATCTTTAACCATGGTCATTTTTAAGTCTTTTGTCATTTGCAGACAGTTCTGGGTGTACTCTGATGCTTTTGCAAATATATTCCTATAAAAGGGTTTCATCTTCAAGGAATTCATGGAAAAGACTCTGACAAGTACAGGTTTCTGGTAACTGACTATACTGCTGAACTGAATGAATAAGCATTTTCAGAACTCTAATGGAAAACTGATGAATTCATAAAAGTGCTAACAAAAGATCAAAATAAAAAAATTAATTACATGGGACTGAGTGAACTGATGAGGATGATTATAATTTTTGTGACTTTCTGTTTGAAAAAAAAAAAAATCCCACAAGGACTCAGAGGCAAAAAATATACAAATCAATTTTCACTGCAAAGTAAAGGAGCTGTTGCAGTGGAGGATTACTGGACTGAATGTCAATATTATGACATAGTATGAGTGTGTTTCGTGTTTGGTAATTGCAGTCATTGTTGCTTTTGTTGTGGTCATCCATTTACAATGCTTGGTGTCAGTTTATTTATCTCTTGTAAAAATAAAATACAGTGTGTGTGTGTGAAAAAAAAAATTAATGCGTACTTATGGAAAGGAAACAAGCCTTTCCTAAAAGAATATGTTGGTTGAAATGAGGGTCCACCAAAGGTGATGAAACAAACAAACAAAAAAGGTCAAATAGATGATTCTGTAATTAGTTGGTCAATCTAAATATAAACAATTTAAATTGGATAATTTAAATATAATGTAAGCAATTTAAATTGGACAATTTAAAGCAGTCTTATCAGAATTCCTATCTATAGCTATAGTCATATAAATGCAACAGTTTATGTGCAAAACTCCCTGAAAGGAAAAATTTTATCACTACCAACAACCTCCCCACTGCTTAGGAAACTAAACAAATACTGGTGTGTTTAATTAGCCAAACAAGGCTTTAATGGGCATTTAAAGTTCCTTCTAGAGAACCATTCCTATATGAAAATTTGAAATCCTTATGTTACATTAACTAAAAGATCATGAGTCATGGACTGTCTGTTTGCTCATGAAACTAATCAGATGATTAGAGATGTTGGACCCAGTAGCATAAATGAGTGACAAACTTTTGCAGTCTCAACTAGTCATCTGCATGTTTTTTCTTTACCCAACCATTCCTTACATATAGGCTCGTTCTTTTCAGTATATGTGTTATTGGTTCAGCAGAAATCAGGAAAAACTAACTTTGTAGTAATCAGAATGTTATCCAACTGTATATTGCTTATTATATTGTAAATATTGGTGGACAGTGGTCAGTAAATAGTTTCACATAAAAAAAAAAACTAGTACAATAGCTTCAAATAGGAACCATTTATTTGCTCAGGTTTCTGTAACTTGGGCTGAGCAAGAACTTGGGCAGTTCTGCTGTGCTCACTTAAGATCACAAGCAGCAGTCACCTGGCAGCTTGACTGGGGCTGCATGGTCCGTGATGGTCTCACTCACATGGCTGGCAGTTAGCTGAGGCTGTTGAGAAGTGAAGCTCATGTTCCTCTATTAGGCATCTCTAATAGGATTGCTTGGTTTCCTACTTAGCTGTCACAGAACTTCAATAGAAAAAGCTCCAATATGCAAGTGCCTATCAAAGTTCCACTTGCATCACGTTTACTGATCTCATTGGCCAAAACTAGTCACATGGTCAAGCCCCTGAGTGGTTCCCTCCCATAACAGAGGGAAGCTTACAGAAATCCCTGCTGATCTGGAGGATAGCATTGCTATATGTGTACTGTGATGAAATCAGTTTGAAAAAGAATTACAGATATAACATAGTTGGCAGAAGGTAGAGGGTGGGGGGAAGAAATCTAGTTAAGATTTGCTGATGAGACTAAATTCCCCCCAAATAAAAATAAAGGGCATGGAAAGTGAGTTTTTAAATACTCCTATTTTCTCAAATTTATTTTTTAAGTATATTTCTTTCTGAAAATGTAAGGACAATTTTAGTGACATGAGTTCAGACTTTGCAAGCTAAAACACTTACTTTCTGTAATACAGTTTATGACTCTGAGCCCCAATCTACCAGACTGGTAGAGAACATTTAGGGGCTCCTTCTGTTTCCAGTTTTTTTTGTTTGTTTGGCCGCTCCACAGGGCATGCGGGATCTTAGTTCCCCAACCAGGGGTCAAACCCGTGCCCCTGCAGTGGAAGCGCAGAGTCTTAACCACTAGACTGCCAGGGAAGTCCCTGTTTCCAGTTTTAACAAGTTCCAAGCTCTGGGTGGTGGCGGAAGAGGCTCACCCTTGTCTATATACCCTCTTTAGATCTGGTGGCTTCCTGTTGCTTTTGTGCCACTTGGGATGGGGGAATCACTTGCAAGCCTTCTTTTGATCCTAACTCCCTAAATGTACTGTATAGCTATTTAGGGGAGTAGGGAGGACCATCTCTTCTTACCAGCCTAAAGGAATCTTTTTTAATCTGGAGAAAATTCTTCTCTCTTCATCATTCTTCAAGGTACTTTATCAATGCCTCTAAGTCCTTTTCTCATCTCCAAAGTCCTTTTCTCTATCCCCTCTCCAAAACCCTCTACATTCTCCTAAGAATTTAAGTTTTTAGGGAAAAAAAAAATTCCCAGGGGAAAGTATCTTTTCTACCCTGCATCCTGTTTCAGTTATCCATTGCTGTATAACAAATTACCTGAAAACCCAGTGGCTTAAAACAGTCATTCTCTTTATTTGCTCACGATTTGGGCAGGGCTTGGTGGAACCTGGTCCACATGGTATCAGCCTGGGCAGTTTTTAGAGGAGTCACTTCCCAGACGCCTTACTCACAGGGCTGGCAGTTTGGTGCTGGTTGCTGGCCAGGAGCTCTGCTGGGGCTGTTGCCTCTGTCCCATGCCTCTCCTCATGGCTAGGTTGGGATTCTCACAGAGGGGTAGTCAGACTTCTTACGTGGGGGCTGGCTTCCCCTAGAGCACAAACAAAAGTGGAAGCTTGTAGACCTTAAGTTTTAGGACTTGAATTGGAACAGCATTCCTTCTGCCATACTCTGTTGGTTAAGGCAGGTCACAGGGCCATCCTGGATTGAAGGGGAGGGACTATGGCACAAGCTGGAATATGGGAAACTTGGTCCTTTGGGGTCTACCAGAGTAATAGTCTGTATCAAAGTTCTCCTGGGGCAAGAAAGCACAGAGCCTGCTATTTTCTTGAATTAATGTAGGGAGTTGGTTGTGGTTGGTTAAAGGAAAATCAAAGAAGAAAAAAAAAAAGTTAAAATATGTTAATATCTCAAGATATACCTCTAGCCATATAGGCCTTTACCAACTTTCTCCTGATGCATTAACTTTAATTTCCATGTCATCTAAGGAACTAACTTTGAAAAAAACATCTTAAATTTTAAAAATTAACTGTTTGTGTTTTCACTTTTTGGTTATAAAACACTGATTATTTTTCCTTCAAAAATCCATGCAGTTGAATTTTTTCTTTATATACAAAAAATAATACTTAGCACTTATCGAGCTCTTCAACTGCCAGTACTTCTACAAGGACTTTACATTTTCTTGTTCCATCTGGCGGCATGTGGGATCTTCCCAGACCAGGGATCAAACTTGTGTCCGCTGCATTGGCAGGCAGATTCTTATCCACTGCGCCACCAGGGAAGTTTTTACATTTTTATACTTACTTCATATATATAAAAGAGTATATATAATCTAGATGTCTGTTAAAAGACAAACACACGTGTAGCCACCACCCAACTTAAGAAAAAGAGTATTCCTGCTACTTTGAAGGCCCCAGTGTACCCCTCCCAAAATGTCCTCTCTCTACTACTGAGGTAATCTCTATTCTGAAATGTGTAGGTATTTTTTTCCTTCTGTTTATAACAGATTCTTTGGTTTTTTAATGTTTTTGAATTTATATACCATAAAAGAAAAACAATATACTCCTGCTGTGTGTGTCCTCTGCTCTCAATATTCTTTTTTATTTTATTTTATTTATTTATTTTTGGCCGAGCCACACAACAAGTGGGATCTTAGTTCCCTGACCAGGGATTGAACCCGCTCCCCCTGCATTGGAAGCACAGAGCCTTAACCACTGGACCTCCAGGGAAGTCCCTGCTCTCAATATTCTACCACAACACTATCTCACTTCTGACCCCAGATGTGTAGGTTTTCCACACATCAAACAATCTGTGACACCAGGTGGGCATCCTACAGTTTAATTCAATTCTGACACTATCTACCTAGAGAAAGTGTCAGATCCCACAGGTTAAGGGTTCAGTCCTACAGGACTGCTCCCTTCCCTACTTCAGATGCCCAATCACAAGTCCAGGTTGTTACCTGTGCTTCTAACCCAATGGCTATAAGTCAGAGGGTCCCATGACCCTCTTTGCAGTTTCAATTAATCCTTTAGATAAGCTCATAGAACTCAGGAACACAATTTACTTACTAGTGTACAGGTTTATTAGAAAAGGTACAAATCAGGAAGAGTTAGATGGAAGAGATGCATCGTGCGAGGTATGGGGAATGGCTGTGGAGCTTCCCTGCTCTCTTTGGGCTTCCGCTCTCCCAGAACCTCTATGTGTTCATCAACACAGAAGCTCTCCAAATCCTGCCTTCTGGGGTTTTTTTGGAGGCTTCACTATGTAGGCAAGATTGATTAAATAAATCTCTGGCCATTGGTGACTGATTCAACATCCAGCTCCTCTGCCCTCCTGGGAGGTACAGTGGAGGACTGAAAGTTCCAACCTTCTAATCCCAGTTGGTTCCCTTGGCAACGAGCCCCCATCCTTTGAGGCTTTCCAAAAATCCCCTCGTTAACATAAACTCAGATGTATCCCTCATTAACATAAACTCAGATGTAGTTGAAAGGGGCTTGTTATAAATAACAAAAAACACCCTTATCATTCTTATCACTTAAGAAAATCCAGGGTTTTGGGGACTATGTGCCAGGAACAGTGGACAAAGACTAAATAATATATATTCCATATTACAAATCAAAATATTGCATATACATTTATACATTCTTCTGCAACTCTTTTTTTGCTCAACGTATTTGTGAGATTCAGTCATGTTGATATGTGTAGCTGTGTTTCATTCTTTTTTTTACTGCTATATGGCATTTCTTTATATGAATACACCACAATTTTTCCATTTTCCTACCAATGGATATTTTAATTATTTCCAGGATTTGGGTTTCTTGTTTGCTTGTTTTTGCCTCTTTTTTTTTTAATTTTGTTTTTGTTTTTGTTTTGGCCTTTTAAAAATCAGGCTCCTATGAATATTTGTGTGTGTATTCTGATGTTCTTATGCAACGGATATACTGCACAGCATATATGTCAAGTGTCATAGAGTATGTGTATTTACAAATTTACCCGATAATGCCGAATTATTTCCCAGTAGGATAGAAGAGTTACTGCTTCTCCATTTTCTTGTCAACACTTAGGAGTGTTTTTTACTTTAAAAAATTTGTCAGTCTGGTGGATGTAAATTAGTATTTCATTGTGGTCGTAATTCGCAGTTCCCTCCTTATAAATGTGATTGAGCATCCTTCCATATGTTTACTTCCTAATTGTGTTTCCTCTTCTGTGAAATGCCTGTTCATGCTCTGTACTTATTTTTCTATGCGTTTATTTTTTTCCTATTGATTACTAGGAGTTCTTTATATATCATGGCTACTAAACTTCGGTTGGTTATATGTCTTATTAACAACTTTCCCTAGTTTGTGGCTTGTATTTACTCTTTCTTTCTGTGATCTTTCAATGAGCAGTAGTACTTGATCTTAATGTGATTAACTTTATCAATCATTTCCATTATCGTTTGTCTGTTTTTAAGAATTCCTGGGAATTCCCTGGCGGTCCCGTGGTTAGGACTCTGCACTTTCACTGCAGGAGGCACGGGTTTGATCCCTTCTGGTTGGGGAACTAAGATCCTGCATGCCACATGGAAAAAAAAAAAAAAAAAAAAAAGAATTCCTCTACTACCAAGGTTTTCTCAAATTTTATTCTTCAAGTTTAAATTTTTTCCATTAAAAAAATTTGTCTTTATTTCGTATGGAGTTGATTTCTATGCATGATACTGAAAGGGGATCCAATTTCTTTTTTTAATGAATAATTGTCCGAGCATCATTTATTGAACAGGTAGTCCATCTTTTCCCTGCTATAAGCTGTGTAACTTTCATCACATACCAAGTTTCCATAAATGCATGCTTCTGTTCTTGGATTTTCTAGTCTGTTCTATTGGTTAATTCCCCCCCGCCTCTCTGCTAATATTGCACTGTCTTAATTATCTAGCTTTATTATGTTTTGAGATCCTATTGGGCAAACCACACCACCTTATTCTTCTTCAGGAGTGTCATGCAGTTGGTTCTTAAGTGTCACTGCAAGAATGATGACTTCCTCCTCTTCTTACTCAGTGTTTTCTCACTTTAGAGACACTTGAGATTGTGGTCGACTGCATTTCCATGGTAGCAAAACCCATGGTTCAATAAGGAACTGAGTACATTATAAGCTTTTTAAACTGACTGTATTGCTTACTGTTAAGGACTTAGCTGTGCTCATTATGAGATGCCACAAACCCTTTTTCATCTTGTTCTTAAGTACCCTGTGCATTTTGATTCAATTACAGCACTAACACCAGGTTCCGTAACAGCACAGAAGGATCAAGTTTTCTAATCACTCACTGCTTATATAAAAATTTCTCCTTCTTGGGTTTTCATGATTTTCACCCAACTGAACTAAATGGGAAAACATGATTCTGCTGATTTTGTTTGTATATATACATGCATGTGGCAGTACTTTTAAGAGGAATAAAGTTGGAAATGTTCTCCCCCAAATTCTAAAAGCAAGATTGACCCTCTGGACGAGAATGATGTGCTGCTTTATCCTGTGACTTCTCCATCCCCTCATGCCCCAAACTGAGAAGGACGGCTATCAGCAGTCAGAAGCAATAGAAAAATTTTCTACATGTGAGTGGCATAATATGATCTGTTCTAAAAAATATAACTTTGGCAACAGTGTTACATTCTGTGCAGACACCATTTTGTACAGACTATACCTTATTCACATGATCAGTAAAGTGACAGTTATTAAAGATCTATTATCATTTGTTCACTCATCAGATACTTATTGTGTGCCAACTAGATGGTGAAGTTACAAATCAAAGTTCCCATCTTCCCTATGCTCATATTCTACAGGGGTAGATGGAAACAATCTAACAATTAAATATACAGAATGTCAAGTGGCGATCAATGTGCTATGGAGAAGAATTTCAAAGTATGTGGAGTCCCAGGGGCTGGAGGGTCACAATTTTATATAGTGGTCAGAGAACATTTTCTGATAAGGTGACATTTGAGCAGAAAGCGGAAGGAAGTGAAGGAGCAAGTTGTAAAGGTCTATAAGACAAATGGTCCTGGCAGAGGGAAAAACAAGTACAAAGATCCTAAGTTCTGAGCATGGGTGGCATTATGACAGTAATAGAGGATGCAAACAGACAGATAAATGGGGGAGAGAAGGAATAATGGGAAGGGCCTTATAGGTCACCATGATAACTCTGGCATTCATGCTGAAGGAAATGGGAAGTACTGGGGGACTTTGAGCAGAGGTGTGATAGGGTCTGACATATTTTTATTTTATTTTATTTTTGGGGGTGTCTGACATAATTTTTAAAAATATTTGTTTATTTATTTGGCTGCACCAGGTCTTAGTTGTGGCATGTGGGTCTAGTTCCCTGACCAGGGATCGAACCCAGGCCCCCTGCATTGGGAGCGCAGAGTCTTAACCACTGGACCACCAGGGAAGTCCCCTGACATATTTTTAAAGAGAACTTCTTTGACTGCTATGTTGAAAACAGACTGTAAGGGGCCAAATGTAGAAACCAACAGACCAGTCAGGAGGCTGATTCAATAACCCAGACAAGAGATAAGAGGGCTTGATCTATGCTGGTAATGGTGGAGCTGAAGTGAGGTGGTCAGATTCTGGATATATTTTGAAGGGAAGCTAAAAAATTTGCTAATGATTTGGATGTGTGGCATGTGAAAGAGAGAGGCATCAAACCATTCTCCAAAACATGTGGCTCCCTGGGAAGTGCGGTGCATACTTGCATATTTTTGGCTACCCAGCCTCTCTATCCCTTCTTATGTTTGGAGAATTCCCCATCATATAAATCTAGGCGTCAGACAGAGCACAACACCAACTGAAGGTGTGGCTACCAGTGCCAGAAACAACTTGTTCCAGTCTCCCAGGCTGCTGAGGAACACCCATGTGACCAATCAGACATTAATGGGGCGTCCAGCTCGTGAAGGCAACAGAGATATCCTTAGCCCAGTGTGGAGTGGTGTTCCCTGTGCAAGGGGCAGTGGTGTCCTCATGGGACCTGTTCATGAAGTTAACTATGCTCTGGCCAAGTAATTTTCTAGTAGGGTTTGCCAGCCTCCCAGCAAATCTACAAGCTACACAGTTGCCTAGTCAAAAATACTGTTTCTGCTTTTATTTTTTTTTAATTATTTTTTAACATCTTTATTGGAGTATAATTGCGTTACAATGGTGTGTTAGTTTCTGCTTTATAACAAAGTGAATCTATACATATACATATATCCCCATATCTCCTCCCTCTTGCGTCTCCCTCCCACCCTCCGTATCCCACCCCTCTAGGTGGTCACAAAGCACCGAGCTGATCTCCCTGTGCTATGCGGCTGCTTCCCACTAGCTATCTGTTTTACATTTGGTAGGGTATATATGTCCATGCCACTCTCTCACTTCGTCCCAGCTTGCCCTTTTTAATTTTTAAAAAAAATTTTGGCCATGCCAGGCAGCATGTGGGATTTTTAGTTCCTCAACCAGGGATCGAACCAGGCCCCCTGCATTAGAAGCATGGGGTTTTAACCACTGGACCACCAGGGAAGTTCCTGTTTCTGCTTTTAAAAGAGCCAGAGATAGTTTCTTTTCCTTGTAAATAAAAACCCCAGTTGATATATTAGGGATTAATATTCCTACTATGAATGTTATCGTATTAATAGCTGCCATTCATTAAGTGATTGAGGCACTTATATCAATTAATTCTGCTAGATAAATATTATTCCTATATTAGAATTGAGGAAACTGAGACATAAAGGATAAATCACTTGCCCAAGGTCATATGGCTAGTAATTGACAGAGCCAGGACTAAAATCCAAATTTATCTGACTCCAAAGCTTGAACACTTATACACTACAGATAAGCTCATTTGGGGTTCATATAATATTGTGAACTATCATTTTTCCATTCATTGAGCCCTCTGTATAACCTCTATGTATATTCACAAGTGTTAAATTTCCTTGAAATCCTGAAGTGCTGAAATAGTAAGATGTGTCATTGTTTTGAAAACTCATCATAGTCTGGTGAAAACCATAAATCCAATTCAAAATAAACACTAATGTTTGTTAGCTTTGTTTGAAATTTGGGCAAACTTTTCTGAAAGTTTCAGTTTTAATAGATCTTGTTTTGATCAGTAAGAATTTGGAGGTAAAGTTCTATATTGGCAAATACACCAAGCTCTTTTCCGGATGGCATCTATTACCACTGAGACATTGTAGTATGAGAGCTGACATTAAGTACTACAGCAGACTCAAAAGCACACACTTTTTGTGCTCTTTTAAATAACTTAGCTAAAATATCTATAGTTACCTAAAATACAGGGTTGGCTGATGGTTTTGAATATTTGAAACTCGCTGCTTAAAAAAAAATGTTGCTTACTAATAAGAGGAGTGACTAAAAAGGAACGAAACTGGATTGTCAGAAAAGAAATTGCGGTTTGTGAGCCTCTGAGAAGCTCTCCGAGGAGGAGCACGTTATAATAAACACCTTGTTTTAATGGTACAGCATTAGAGAGGTGATGTGGTGTTAGGGGTATGAAAACTGAGCTAGAAGTGAGAACACCTACTCCCAAGCGCCAAACCTACCCCCTCTCTAAGCTATGCAACTCAGGGCAATTCCACAAATACTGAGCACAAGATTAACAAGGCAGAGATGAATAAAACAGACAAGGAACATAGAAAACTGTGATGCCTTATTAGAAGTGTTCATTCATTTATTCATTAATCCATTCAGCATTTGTTGCCAGTTACACGCCTATCGTGTGTCAGGTGCTGGGGTTTCAAAGATGAACAAGAAAAAGCCCTCCCTGCCCCCCACCTCTGTCCTCCCAAGGAGCCAGTGGCCCAGGAAATAATGACCAGCCTTGCTGTGGCACTGACATTCTACTCCGCCCTCCCACAGATTTCCGTGGCCCTTCCCAGCTCTTCCTTTCGCTACCAGCCACCTCCCCACACCCTTAGTTTAGCTCACTGGACTCAATTTAGACCTTATCCCCCCAAGTAAGACTTTCCTGCCCCGGGGGGGCTGCCTCTCCCTCCCCAACACCTCCTGGGCCAAAATGATCTTTAGACACCTCAAGCTCTGAAAATATGACTGTTTCCCACTCCATAGATAAAAATACAAACAATACAAAACTATAAAATAAGGAAAACTATATATAATTAATCTGCTCTTTCAGATATTCTAAACCTTTGAAAGTCGAATGCAATTTATCATTACACTGGACATGTCCGAGAACATACCAACTTTTGCATACACATTCATGGGGTTCATTGATTTTCTGAGGTCCATCATGGTCCCCAGATGATACTAAAATACTGTTTATTCCAGAATTACGAAAGGAGTCAGATCCTTAAAGGCCTGGACTCACCAGAAGATTCTGTACTCTGTCAGGATGACAATGGGAGCAAGGAGCTGTTGAAGGTTTTTAATCTCAGATGGGGCGTGCTTACATTTGCACTTCAGCAAGTTCTCTCGAGCTGTAGTATAGAGAATGGATTACAAGGGCTTACCTAATAACTTGTTGGAGGCTGTTATAGAAACCCAGGCAAGAGATTATGGTTAACTGCTAAAGGGTACTGGTTTCTTTTGTGGGGAAGGTGATAAAAAAATATCTAAAATTAGATGGTGGCAGTGGTTGTGCAACTCCAGGAATATGCATAAAATCATCGCTTGTATCCATTAAAGGAGTGAATTTTATGGTATGGGAATTATAGCTCAATAAAGATGTTTTCAAAAAAGCAACAGATTAAAAAAATAAAAACTCTCACACCTAAACAAATAAATGAATAAATAAGTAAATAAAAGAAGTCATGGTTGGGTTATAGACCTATATGAAAGACTTTAAGAAGATAAGAGAAGGGAGTGAGGAGAGGTAGGAGTCAAGGATGACTCCAGGTTTTGGGTTTAGGCCACTGGGTAGATGAGGAGGAGGAGACATGTAAGTGATCTTGATGCAATGGAAGGGATTCTGGAGGGAACAATACAAAAGACTGGAATTGCCCCAGGAAGACTCCAGAGACTCTTTTTTTAAAAAAATAATAAATTTATTTATTTATTTATTTATTTATGGCTGTGTTAGGTCTTTGCTGCTGTGCGTGGGCTTTCTCTAGTTATGGCAAGGGAGGGCTACTCTTCATTGCGGTGCACAGGCTTCTCACTGCAGTGGCTTCTCTTGATGCAGAGCATGTGCTTTAGGCACGCAGGCTTCCATAGTTGTGGCATGTGGGCTCAGTAGTTGTGGCTCGAGGGCTCTAGAGTGCAGGCTCAGTAGTTGTGGTGCACCGGCTTAATTGCTCCACGGCATGTGGGATCTTCCCGGATCAGGGCTCAAACCCATGTCCCCTGCATTGGCAGGCGGATTCTTAACCACCGCACCACCAGGGAAGTCCCTAGAGACTGTTGCCTTGAAGAAAGGAAGGACAAATTTACTTGCCCTCAGTGCAAGAGTGTCAGACTTCTTTCTGAAGAAGCCAGAAAGACTGGCTCACCAAATTCAAAACACAAATATTTAAAGGGGAAAAAAAGGCAAAACCATCAAGGGTACCAAGTTTTCATTAGTCTGTTCATGGTGGGGAAAAAAAAAACACACCAACTCTCTCACACAACCACCATATTTACAAAAGTCACCTATGCTTTCAGACACCAGCATAACAAAGATCAGGGATAACATTGTCTCAAGAGTCCAGGTTTGTAGGAAAATTTTCAGGGTTTATTATTCTGGAGACCAGAACCGGTCAGGATGACCCTACTATTTTCAGTTTATCTAGGAGTGCAAATGGTTTTATCATGTTCCTAACTGTAGTATATGACGTGCTTAATCATTTTGGAAGCAGAACAAAGTGCCAGTTTTGCTTCTATAGGAGATTAGTAACAGGATAAAGCATGCAGAAGAAAAGAAAGGATGCAGCAAGGATAGGACTGATAGCACGTAAGCATGGAGTTAGTGGGTTGGGCATGGCAGGTGTCTGAGGCAAGGAGGAAGTGTTATAGGGGGAAGTAGTCACTGTTACTGGGGCTCCTGTCAGCCCTGTGTGGTCACTCAGGTGCATCATAGGGCCTGTGAAGACACATAGCAGTCAGGTCAAGTAGTTTCTAACCTTTGACTTGGGCTCCAAATAAAATGTTGGATACTTGGAAGTATCCAACATTGTAGATACCTGGAAGTATCCAAGATTGTAGTACTTGGGGAAAATGGAACTGAACACCCAAGGGGGATCCTACTCAAATGGTTGCAGAAAGATGTTGCCTGCCTCAAAGAGGGTTACCTTCTTAACGATTTAACAGCAGCCCAACTTGGACGCCTCAGGCTTCATCTGGTGGCAAATAATAAATAAGGTATTTCTAGGCTTCTTTAGAAAGAAAGACTGAAAGCTTACAGGAACTCATCACCTCCTGCAATAACAAACTAAAGGCTCCATATTTGGCAACAGAAGGCAAACTTATACACAGGCTCTACAGGATAGAAGACTTCAAAGCTCCAAACTTCCCCTGGGGAATCTTTTTCTGCTGCTGCCACCACTAGCTCCTCTTTAAGACTCTAACACCTTCATCAACATAGATCCCCTCTTTAATTCCTGGCAGCACAGCTGAGATTCTGCTGGGGTATTCAGACTGTAGTATGCATAAGAAAAACCTGTAAGGGGTGTTTAAGACACAGATTCGTAGCTTCCATACCTAGATATTTTATTTTATTTTTTAAAATAAATTTATTTATTAATTTATTTATTTTTGGCTGCGTTGGGTCTTAGTTGCTGCGCATGGGCTTTCTCTAGTTGCAGCGAGCAGGGGCTACTCTTCGTTGCAGTGCGTGGGCTTCTCATTGGGGTGGCTTGTCTTTGTTGAGGAGCACGGGCTCTAGGCATGCAGGCTTCAGCAGTTGTGGCACGTGGGCTCAGTAGTTGTGGCTTGCAGGCTCTAGAGCACAGGCTCAGTAGTTGTGGTGCATGGGCTTAGTTGCTCTGCAGCATGTGGGATCTTCCCAGACCAGGGCTTGAACCCGTGTCCCCTGCATTGGCAGGCAGATTCTTAACCACGGCGCCACCAGGGAAGTCCCTTATTTTACTTTTTAATATTTATTTATTTATTTGGCTGTGCTGCGTCTTAGTTGCGGCATGCGGGACCTTTAGTTGCAGCATACAAACTCTTAGTTGCTGCATGTGGGATCTAGTTCCCCACTGGCGATGGAACCCAGGCCCCCTGCATTGGGACGGTGGAGTCTCAGCCACTGGACCACCAGGGAAGTCCTCATACCCAGATATTTTAAATCAATCAAGTATGGGATAGGACTTTTTATTTTTGACAACTTCCAAGTGATTCTAACAGTGGTAGTCCAAATACGACATTTTGAGAAATATTGGACCAAAGAAGAAAAAAAGGGTGATGAATATATAAAAGGCTATATAGTCTGATTTACAAAATGCAGCTGAATCATTTGCAGCGTATAGCACTTGCTTTCAAATGGGCAGAGAAATCTTCTTCTAACAATTGGTAGTTCCCGGAACACGTCTACATACATATAGCTGATTCACTTCATTGTACAGCAGAAACTAACACAACATTGTAAAGCAATTTTACTTCAATTAAAAAAAAAATATATAGGGGATTCCCTGGTAGCGCAGTGGTTAAGAATCCTTCTGCTAATGCAGGAGACACAGGTTCGAGCCCTGGTCCAGGAAGATCCCACATGCCGCGGAGCAACTAAGCCAGTGAGCCACAACTACTGAAGCCCGTGTGCCTAGTCCATGCTCCGCAACAAGAGAAGCCACCGCAATGAGAAGACTGCGCACCGCAACGAAGAGTAGCCCCCGCTCGCCGCAACTAGAGAAAACACGTGCACAGCAGCGAAGACCCAACACAGCCAAAAATAAATAAATTAATTAATTTTAAAAAATGTAGTCCCCAAACTAAGCCCAGAGAGAAAACACAGGTTTCCCCCACGGACAGTTTCTATTTTCTATCTAGGTTTCACTTTCCTGAAAGAGATCTAAGCTCTTTCCTAAAAACTGGATATTTCTCATCCTCCCCCTACAGGGCAGTTGGCCTGTTACAGAGTTAGAATATAGCATCCCCACAAGAGATACATAAGTACTATAGCAAGTAGCTCATTTACTTTTACATAACCATATAAATTATGAAGAACAAGGATGGCTTGTACTTTTCACATTCCTCAAGTCTTTTTTTTTTTCCTTTAGTTCTAAACACTCTTAGCAATAGTTCAATTCAAGTTGACCTTTGCCAAGCCCAGGCCAGTTCCTCTTTATAGACCCTCCCCCAGCTTGAAGTGAACATCACTCCCATAATTGCCCCACTGCTCTTCCATGGGACTTAGCTCCTAATACTTCTGGAATGTAATCTAGAGAAGAAATACTCTCCAAAGCAAACAGTAAGTCTGTAGAAATAAAACTGCATAAATCACACTGGATTCATTGCACATCGCATCTCCATTCCCAATCATACATAGATGAAGCCTGGACTTTTTCAAAGAAGTTTAGTTGGAGCAAAATACGCAAAAAATTCTCTCAGTTTTTATGTTTTTGTTCTTCAGTTTTAGAGTAGATGTTTCCTGCTTCTACAGCTGTTGGGTGTGTCCTTCCTCCTGTTCCTGTGCTCTAAATCTAAAAAAAAATAAGGCTTCTCAAAAAAGAAGAAAGAGCTCGAGCAGAATCACAAGTATACACACACACACACACGTGCACGTGCACATATACACACAGGGTCCCATGAATGTTTTAGACTTTCAGATTCATAGCATCTCAACCCTTTCCATTTTCGAGAACGTTTTTGCCTTACGTTGCAAAACTAAATCTGTTCAACCCTGTTGCTTTTTCAGAACAAAGGGAAGTTTATACCAAATAGTGTATTGTCTCCAGCTTTGCTAGCCTGAGACAGAAACTGCTTGCTACTCAAAGCCAAATTCCTCAAGGTGTTCTAACTCAAAGCCAACCACAACAGGAAGGGGAAGTACAGTACATGCTTAGTATAATTTTGCTGTTCTTTCCCCATGTGCCTAAGTCTTCTCACAGAGTAGAACACCCATGAAAGTGCAGGAAACAGCTTCTGGGTATCCGAGGTGAGGTTCACCTTAGATATTCCAACAACTGCTGAGTGGCCTCTTATCTCCACGTAAGCTAATTCCCCATTTTCCTCTGCTCAGCTGAATTTTTCCTCGAGTGCTCTTCTAGAACCACAAGCCTACCGAGGCTTTTCCATGGCTTTCTGGTCAGCCAAACTACTTTCCCCAACCAGGACCTCTAACTCTAATTAGGACCTGAGAAAGAGCAAAGCCACTCTGCTAGCAGTCAGACTGTGATAGACAATGTTTTCAACAGGACGCAGTCAGGCCAACAAGACCGTGTCTGTTACCAAACATAACTAAGGGTATGCTGCAGTTGCAAAAATGACTAACAAGCCATCCTTTCTTAGAATCAACCGGCACGAGCCCGAACCCCACTCTGTCTTACTGAGACATCCCATGATTAGTTCTTCCTCACTGCAGTGAGTTCAATAAACCCAACTTTTTTCTATAGGTGTGGCCTGGTGGTCTTTTCTTTGGTTGGTGGCTTTAACTGGCTTTTGCTGGCTCTGGTGGCTTCTTCAGCTCTGAGTGCTGTCTCATAGAACTGGAGTTCCCCAACTCTCCCTCCCCCTAGAAGCCCCCTTACTACCTTCCTGCTCAAAGTGTCAGAGCCACTTCAGCCTCGCCCCCTTCTCCACGGCCAACTTCATTTCTGGCCTGACTCATTGCCACAGCTTTCCTTGCTTGGCTGAGAATGGACAATTTCAAATAATCAGCTGTTTCACCTCTCTAAATTCCTCTTCCAAGAGGTGAGGCATGAGGGTGTAGGTATAAGAGCACATCTGGGATTCCTTTTCCAGGGTCCAAATAACTTGAACCTTGACCCTCCTGGTGCCTTGAAATCCAAGTCTCTCAAACAGACCTAACCTCATCTCCCCTACTGCAAAGCTGGCAGGTACCTAGGGAATCAGTTTGACAACCATTCCACTTCTCTCCCAGCATGCTGGTGGAGTTTTGCATTCTCTACTCTCATGAGCAAAGGACATAAGGGCCTTCTCTTAAGACCACTGGATAACTACATTATTCTCTAATTTGCAGAGAACAGACACTCTACTTCTGAGGCTGGAAGATAAGCAGGGAGTAATTTTTCCCTATAATGACATTGCTCTGTTTGTATCCTCTTTTAGACATAATTCCCAAAGGCTTCCCTAAGACAGACCCATTTCTACCCGTGAACAGACTAGCTTCTTGAGCACAGATATCTTTCTCCTTTCTTAGTTGAAAGACCTGCCAGTGGAGAGCAATTCATCACCCCGCCCTCCACCACAGTGGCGCTGTCACCTCCCTTTCACGGGCAAGCAACTCAGGACCTTCCCTCCTTGTATCTTAACCCTGCACTTGTCTGGTGGGTGGACTCTCCTGCTCCAGAACTGATAATCGTCCTCCCAGTGGGAGGTTGGAAGGTCTGCAAGGGATAAAATATCCCACTCTCATAACCCTCTTACAGACTGTTGGTGGAGCTTGTCCCCGACTTGCTCAGTTGCTTGATATTAGCCACTTACCATCCCCAGTTTGACCGCATGCACCCTGCCCCTAACATTTACACGTAACATTTACATGTAACATTTACATTTACATCCCCGAAATGTAATGTTACATTTTGTACAATTACTCAGCTTCCCAGAGAATAACCTGACTTCCCGGATACTTTTCTAAATTGCTTCACAAACTTCTGTGCCTTTTTCATTGGTTTCATGTTGTTCCCCTGGGAGATCTCTCTTCCTCCTACTAAATGGTTTAACCCCCAAGTGATAACACACAGAGAAAAATGTAATGAATGCTCACAGAAGTCAGGTGGTATAATAGCTCAGAGCTGAGGTTCTGAAATCGTACTGCCTGAATTCTGTTTTGCCATTGACTAAAGAACTTTTCCATTTACTATTGAGAACTTGGCAAAATCACTTAACCTGTCTTTTTCTCAATCTGTGAGAGATCAAGTAAATAAAAATAAGTAAATTATGGAAACCTTAGTAATATAATTGATAATGTATAATATATAATTATATATAATTGATAAGGTAGATCTGATTAATGATATATCAAATAATACATCCTAAAAAAGAGAATATGCTTTCCTTTCAATTGCCCGTGAATGTTCACAAAAACTGCTAGGCCACAAAGAAAAACCTCAGCAAAGTGCATACAATAAATAGTAAAGATAGCATTCTCTGGTCACCATGCAATATAAAAAGAAATTAATACAAGTTAGGGCAACAAAGTTCCTTTTACGTGGAAATTTCAACCCATTTTAAACAATTCTTTGAACGAAAAGAAACCACCAACTGAAACTGTAGATGATGAAAACACAGCATCTAAGAACCTAGGGGACTTCCCTGCTGGTCCAGTGGTTAAGACTCCATGCTCTCAATGCAGGGGGCCTGGGTTCCATCCCTGGTCAGGGAACTAGATCCCACATGCTGCAACTAAAGATCCCACATGCTGCAACAAAAGATCCCGCATGCTGCAACTAAGACCCCGCACAGTCAAATAAATAACCAAATTAAAAAAAAAAAAGAACCCGGGGAGGACTTGCTTCAGCCAGTTCAGCTCCGAGGGCTCCTGCGCTCAGGCTCTCCCTCCTTCGCTCCCAACCTTGGAGGATCCAAGGCAGGAGGAAATCGCTGTGCTTGTCATCCACCATGGCTTTGGCATGTGCAACGCTGGCTTTGCTGGAGATAATGCCCCCTAGCTGTGTTCCCATCCATCCTCGGGCGCCTCAACACCAGGGTTTCATGGTGGGTGTGGGCCAGAAGGACAGCTACCTGGAGGACAGGACGCAAAGCAGGCACAGCGTCCAGATCCTGAAGTACCTCGGAGAGCAGGGCATCATCACCGACCAGGACGACGTGGGGAAGATCTGGCACCACCACACCTTCTACAAGGAGAATGTGTCTCTTATAGGAGCAGGAGCTTCAACCTTGCAGCTCGGGGCATGGGACACACACATGGGGGTCCTCAATGGGTGACTGGGAGGGACGGCAGGTGGAACAACGTTGGCTTCCACCCCTTGATTCCCGGTCCCATGGAGCCTTCCTACTGGGGACACGGCACACAGAGCTCTCTGATTTAATAGGTATGTTGTATCTTTTTTTTTTTTGGCTGTGCTCCACGGCTTGCGGGATCTTAGTTCCCCCACCAGGGATCAAACCCCAGCTGCCGCAGTGGAAGCGCTGAGTCCTAAACACTGGACCACCAGGGAATTCCCATAAATATGTCGTATCTTAAAGGATGGGGACCTATCCCTTCAGAGTGTTTCCTCTTGCATCTCAGTTGTACCTTTAGAAGAATAGTCCCCTGGATTGTCCAGTACAAGATAGACCATTGTGTCCCGTGGTCATGAGCTCAATCCTCTATTTCCTTCATTGATCAGATGTTAAGTGTATGGAACTCCATGCCTATGAGTCAAGCATTCCAAAAGCCCCAGATAGTCGTATGGTTGATGCTCCACAGGCAGGAAAGGCAAACTCTATTTTTCTTTTTTAAATAAATTTATTTATTTATTTTTGGCTGCGTCGGGTACTTCGTTGCGGTGAGCAGGGGCTACTCTTTGTTGAGGTGCCTGGGGTTCTCATTGCGGTGGCTTCTCTTGTTGCAGAGCACGGGCTCTAGGCGCGTGGGCTTCAGTAGTAGCTCGTGGGCTCTAGAGCGCAGGCTCAGTAGTTGTGGCGCACGGGCTTTGTTGCTCCACGGCATGTGGGATCTTCCCGGACCAGGGCTCGAACCCGTGTACCCTGGATTGGCAGGCGGATTCTTAACCACTGCGCCACCAGGGAAGTCCCAGGAAAGGGGAATTCTTACTCAGAATAGGTATTGATCCTGGTGAGGATGAAGTGCTGCCCTTCCAGGATGGACAGGGCTTCATGTGGTCAATTTGCCACCTAGTGGCCAGTTGGTCTCCTCCAAGGATAGTGCTGTATCAGGGGCTCAGTGTTGGTCTCTGTGGCTGAAAGGTGGACGTTCAGAGGGAGCAGTAACTAGATCAGTCTTGGTAAGTGGGAGTCTCCGCGACTGGACCTACACAGAACTTCCATCTCTGACAGCATGACCATTTCCCTCAGGTATCCATCACACCACTTCTGTTTAACAACTGGCCGAGTGATTTTGTCTGTGCCTATTCTTTGTGTGTGTGTGGTTTATTATTAATTGATTTATTTTTATTGAAGCTTAATTGATTTACAGTATCTCAGGTGTACAGCAAAGTGATTCAATAATATATATAATATATATAAAAGAATCTGGGGGGAGGAGTCAAGATGGCAGTGCGGGAAGACCCGGAGTTAGTGTCTCCCTACAACTAGGGCACCTGCCAGCCGCTGGTGGGGGACTCTGACCCCCAAGGAGACGGGAGGAAACCCAGAGTGAACCGGTAGGACGCAGGGGGACTGAGGGGGGAGGAGAAGTGGAGGCCAGACAAGATTGGCGCCCCTGAGGCCAGGGAGATCAGGAGAGGCAGGTGGGAGGGAGTCTCCGGGAAGAGTGGGAGAGGAGCAGAGGGTGATCTGCTGGGGCCGGGAAGCCTGCTGAGCTCCCAAGCTGGTTCCCCGTCCCCCCCACATGGTGGTTATAGTTTATAATACTATATTGTATATTTGAAAGTTTCTAAGACTAGATATTAAAAGTTCTCATCACAAGGAAAAAAATTGTAACTACTTGTGGTGACGGATGTTAACTAGACTCGTGATGGTCATTTTGCAATATATACAAATATCCAGTCATTATGTTGTACACCTGAAACATCATATGTCAATTATATCTCTAAAAAAATCACTCTTTGGCAACAGAGTAATAATTCATTCAAGATACATAGATGTTGAAACTAGTAAGTGAAAACTTGATGAAAAACATTATATTTACATAGTCCTCCCCAATTCCTTTTTTTTGGCTGTGCAGCATGTGGGATCTTAGTTCCCTGACCAGGGATCAAACCCAGGCCCCCCTGCATTGCAAGCACAGAGTCTCAACCACCGGACCACCAGGGAAGTCCCATATCCTTAATTACAAAGGGGAAAAGAGTAATCTTGCGGACCACCCAAACCAAGTGATTAAAAGTTAACATTAATGGAACCATAAATATCACGTACCTTTTGATGCAATGTACTGAAAGGAATGTAACATCAGTTCTGTTGTGTCCTTCAAGGAATACGTATCTTATCTAATCATGAGAACACGTTAAGCAAAAATTGAAGGACAGTCTATAAATCACTGGACTCTTCAAAAATGTCTAGGTCATGAAAGTCAAAGACAGAATAAGGAACTCTTTCAGTGTAAAAAAGATTAAATAGATTTGACAACTAAATGCAATGTGTGATTCTGAATTGGATCCTGGACCAGGAGGAAAAAAATCCTAATAAAGGACATTATTGGGACAACTGGCAAAATTTGAGTAAGTTCTGTAGATTAGGTAATAACGTACCAATATTAATTTCCAGATTTTGAAATTGTCTTATGGTTATACGAGATGGTCATTGTTTTTAGGAAATATACACTGAAGTATTTAGAGATAAAGGGGTATCATGTCTGCAACTTACAAGTGAGTCAAGATACAGAGCTAGCTAGCTAGTTAAATAAATAATTAAAAAAATAGGGAGGGCGGGGGAGAGAATGATAAATAAATGTAGTAAAATATTAGCTAGGGGATTTGTGTGAAGGGGATTATTTGTATTGGTCTTACAACTTTTTAAAAGTCAAATTATTTCAAAATTAAAAAAGAAAAGAAAAAATATTTCTATAGAGGAAAGGCTTAAAATAGTAACACTGAAAGCAAGGTAAAATAACAGAGATCAAAGCAATTCGGGAAAGACTGACTTAATTAAACACAGGATCAAACATAAGATAAACAATAATAGGCAATTGATGTCCTTAAGTGGAACTGGAAACTATGACAACCCTACTGTTCTATGACTAAAAGTTGTGACTGGAGGAAGTTACATGAAGGCAGATTTTGGTCCAATATGAGACAGAACTTTCTGGCAAGTAGTGATGCTTAGCCATCAAGTGCTTCGAAGTAACGAGCCATTTGGAAGCAGTCCTACCACCGAAGTATTCAGAAGAGGGCCAGGTAACCATCTACAAAAATGCTGTGGGAAGTGTTCCACATTGATTGGAAGGTTGAACTGTATGATATCTAAAGGCTTTTCTGACTCTAGGATTCTTGGAACTTGTAACTGGAACAACATCTATTGTACTTTAATGGTGTTAGTTCTGGAGATAAGCGTGTGCTTAGGAATTCAGAAGAAAGCGTGTAGAGTGAGGTAAAAAACGTGAAGTGAAAAGTGCAAGTACACTGATCACTTGTCTCTTGAGCACGTCTCAAGTTGTGCTGAGGTTATCACTTTGCTTAAACTTAGTATAATTTTTCTGTCATTCCTAGAGTCGTTATTAAATAGTATCACATTATGGATAATATTTAACTAGTGGTGACTTTTTCTTTTAAAGAAGTGCACCTCAAATTTTAACGTACATACGGCAACTCGGGGACCTTTTTTTAATAGTAATTTAAAAAAAAAATTATTTATTTTATTTTTGGCTGCGTTGGGTCTTCGTTGCTGCACGCAGGCTTTCTCTAGTTGTGATGCGCCAGCTTCTCATCGCGGTGGCTTCCCTTGTTGCGAAGCACGGGCTCTAGGCGCGCGGGCTTCAGTGGTTGCAGCATGTGGGCTCAGTAGTTGTGGCTCATGGGCTCTAGAGCGCAGGCTCAGTAGTTGTGGCGCACGGGCTTAGCTGCTCCGCGGCATGTGGGATCTTCCCAGACCAGGGCTCGAACCCGTGTCCCCTGCATTGGCAGGCGGATTCTTGACCACTGTGCCACCAGGGAAGCCCCCTCGGGGACCTTTTTAAAATGCACATTTGACTTCTGATTTTGATTTAGTAGTCAAAACTATAAGACTTCTAGAATAAAACATAGGTGTAAATCACAGTGATGTTGGCAAAGATTCCTTAAACACTACACAAAATGCAGAAAGTATTTTTAAAAAAAGTGATAAATTGGGTCTCATCAAAATTTAAAACTTTTGTTCTTCAAAAGACACTATTAAGAAAATGAGAAGGCAAGTCACAGACTGGGAGAATATATATATATATAAAACATATATGGTTGAAAAAAAAGCACATGAAAAGATGTGTAACACCTTTGGTCATTAGGGAAATGCAAATTAATATCACAGTAGATAGAACCACACACCCTTAGGATGGCTAAACTAAAACCATACAAGTGTGGTTAAGGACGTGAGCAACTCATACGCTGCAGATAGGAACATATGATACAACGACTTTAGGAAACATTTTCTAAGTTTCATGAAAGTTAAATATGCATCTACCATACGTGAACTAGCCATTCCACTCCTAGGTGTTTACCCAAGAGAAATCAAAGGATATGTCCATGCAAACATCTGTACATGAACGTTCATAATGACTTTATTTATAATAGCCCCTAACTGTAAATAAACCCAAATGTCCATCAACAGTTACATGGATAAACAAACTCGATATATACATACAATGGAACACTACTCAGCAATGAAAAGGTATGAACTACTGATATACAGTGTAACATGGACCTCACAATTTTCTGAAAGAAGCGATACAAATGTACATACTATATGATTCTATTTATAGAAAATTCTAGAAAATGCAAACTAATCTGTAGTAACAGAAGGGAGATCAGTGCTTGCCTGGGGATGGGTGTCAGGCAGGTATCAGGTAGGGGCAAGACAGTATTGCAAAGGGCAACGAGGAAACTTTTAGAGGTGATAGATATATTCATTAGCTTGACTGTGATGATGATTTTATGGGAGTATATGTATGTCGGAACTTAATAAAAAGTTTAAATACATACAGTCTATGTCAATACACTGTAAAAGGTGCAGATTCTGATTCAGTAGGTTTGGGGTGGGGCCAAGGGTCTGCATTTTTAACGAGCTCCAAGGTGATGCTGATGCTATTTCCATACCATGTTCTGAGTGGCAAAGCTCTGAGTCTTTGTCATATATATATATCATTTGAGTACACAATAGATTCATATAGCAAGTATCATACAGGATAGTGCAGACAGAATATCTCCAACACTGAAGAAAGTTCTATTGGATGTTGGAGTCAAGATTGTTGAATATATTGGTAACCATTAATCTTGCCATACCTATTAATTATCTCCCAGCAACGACCTGTCTTTGTTTCCACGCTGTCAGGCTGAATGCCCTCTCTTCATAAAATGTTGCTGGAATCCCGTTCTGTATATTGCTTACGTTTCATTTTATCACGTTCTTCATTCTGACTTATATTAGGGCTGGAATAAAGTTAAAAGAATAGAAAATTCAACTGGAGGCAGATTTTAGTTCAATTTAAGGAGGAGCTTCCTAACAACTTAGACCTGTCTAAAAATCCCACTTTCTAACATGACTCCCTCACCATCCAGAACATTCATGATTCAGGGCTCCTGTGGCTGTGTACTCAGGATTGCACGCAGGTTCAAGAAGCTCAGGGTGGCCTCTACCACTAAGACGCATGACATGAGTATATCAGAACTTCTCTAGGAATACACTTTCATCTCTAAAATGAGGGGGTTAAACGAGATTATTTCTTCTGATTCTCGCATTCCATATTCTTCTACGTACTTCAGAGTAAAGATGGCATGAAGCCAGAAAGAACTTTAGCTTCTTAGCTCTGGATAAGGAGTGGGTCTCTGTGTCCAAAGTGATTAGGAAAGTTTTTTAGTCAGTCAGTGCCAACCTCTGTATGGTTTATCCCAGGGATTGGCAAACTTTCTGTAAAGGGCCAGATAGTACACATTTTTGGCTTTTCAGGCCACATGATCTGTCACACATACTTAACCCTGCTCTTGTAATGGGAAAGCAGTCATAGATGATATGTAAGTGAATGGGTGTGATTAGATTTGGCCCACAGTTAGTTTGCTGACTCCTGGTTTAATTCAAAATACCTATTTTTCTAACCATCTCAAGTTAGGCAGAGAGATCATGGGAAAAACACACTTTATTGATGTAAGTTTATTAACTCCAAGTACATAATATAATTGGTCTTTCATATCTAAAGATAACAATCCAACCAGTTATCATAATTTCAGGTTATACATACCTTAAGTTAATGAACTAGATTTATAAAAGATATAAAAATATTTCACGGGCTTGGGAAGATGTGGTCATGAGACTTCATTGTAAGGAGGGATAAAGGATATGCTAGAGATTTTTCAAACCTACAAAGGACATTTCAAAATTTACACTGTTAATAAAGTTCTCGCTTAATCAACATTTTATCTTCAGTCATCAGAAGCCTTAAGTAGAGCAGCTTTCTTCTTATACTTGTCTCCAATCTCTCTAATATTGTCCAAGAGATCTTCAGACGTGTATTCTTCATACTCTCTATCAGCTTTAGCAATCTGCTCCTCAAGATGTTTCTAGTGGAAACAATTAACAATTGTTAATGTAAAAACATTAATTCCTTTTAAAGTGTTCAATTGTGAAATCTACAAATAAGAGCATAACATTTGTAAGAACAGGAATAAAAAGAATACTCTTGCATCCACCTGGCAGGCTCCTTTTGTGCCCCTTCCTAATCTTATACCCTCTTTTCTCCCAGACACAACCATTCTCCTGCAAGGTACTTTTCTTTATACTTTTACTACACACACACAGATTAAATATATAAACGATATACTAGTTTAGTGGTACCTGGTTTTAACCTTCATGTTTATTGAACGATATTAAATGTAATGTGTTATGACTTGGTTTTTTTTCCACACAGAATTTTGAGATTCATTCATGTTAATACATATAGCTATAGTTTATTCATATAGTGCTATATAACATTCTGTTGAATGAATATACCAACATTTACTTATCCATTTTACTGTTAATGAATTTTTGTTTGTTCCCAGGTGTGGTAGGCTGACTCCTCAAAGGTGTCCATGTCCTGATCACCAGACCTGTGAATATGCTGTCTTACATGGTAAATGGAACTTTGAAGATGTGACTGAGTAAAGGATTTTGAGAAAAGGAGATTATTCTGCATTATCCTGGTGGGTCCAATGTACAACGGTCTTTGTAAGAGGGAATCAGCAGTGTGGGAGTCAGAGAGAGAAGACATAAGGATAAAAGAGAGCTCAGAAAGGACAGACGATGCTGTGTTGCTGGCTTTGAAGATGGAGGAAGAGGCTGTAACCCAAGGACTGCAGGTGACCTCTGGAAGGTGGAAAAGGCAAGGAACTGGATTCCTCCCTCTAGAAGGAGTGCAGCCCGGAGGGACCATTTTAGACTTCTGACCTCCAGAAATGTAATCACTCAAATCATTTTCTGGTCTGTGGTTCAGATGAACAATACTTGTTAAAAAAGGATCCATGAAAGGTTATAGAGCCACTAAGTGGTTGAACTAGGAAGAAGTGGGTAGAACCTAGGTTTTCTGATGTAGTATTTATTCCAGGATGCTTTTCTTAGTTCTTACCACTAAGCAGAGAAAAGTACTGGCAAGCAAGCAGCAGTTCATGTCATTCAGGAGAGATGAGGGGATATAAGATCACATGTTCTGTTTTCAAATAAATGAAAGCCTATTAATGTGATATTATGAACTTTTTTTCCCCTTAAACAATTCACAACTGGGAATACATTATCTCCTAATAAATTACCAAGGAATTTTAGATTTAGCAATTTATTTTAGTTTTTGGGCTCTGTACAGCAGGTTGGAGGAATAGTTTTATTGTTAAACTTTCAAGCTATGTGAAAGGTGGAGCTAAGGTAAACTTCATGTTTCTGAAATACTTTTTTCTGTGTTTATATGAAATTAACAGAAAGGAATGTTTAAAAGAAACAACCGGGACTTCCCTGGTGGCGCAGTGGTTAAGAATCCGCCTGCCAATGCAGGGGACACAGGTTCATTCCCTGGTCCGGGAAGATCCCACGTGCTGCGGAGCAACTAAGCCTGTGCACCATGAATACTGAGCCTGTGCTCCGCAACAAGAGAAGCCACTGCAACGAGAAGCCCGTGCCCCGCAATGAAGAGTAGCCCCTGCTCACCACAACTAGAGAAAGCCCGCACAGCAACGAAGACCCAACACAGCCAAAAATAAATAAATCAATAAATAAAAAGTCCATAAATATATTAAAAAAACTTATAAAAAAACAAACAAACAACAGGCTCTAAATGGAGTCACTTGAGCTAAGCCTATGTCACTAAAAGGGACTTAATACCTAACCTAATTACAGTTTCAACCTTCCCCAGGAATGTAATCTTTACTGGTCCTTTTGGAATTTCCTGGTCAGCGTCAGTGAAGTAATCTGCCTAATAAAAACCTTGTATCCCATAAAGGGAGGTGACCTTGCCACCTTGCCTGAAATAATCCTTTTTAAATTTATGACTTCTTTGTCCCCCGCCACCCCCTACCCTGCCTTTAAAAACCTTTTCTTTTCTGTAGCTCCTTGGAGCTCCTTTCTATTTGCTAGATAGGATGCTGCCCGAAACATGAATCACTGAATAAAGCCAATTTGATCTTCAGATTTACTCAGTTGAATTTTTCTAACAGTTTTTGTTGCAGCAACGGGATCCGAAGTGAACTTCTGATAGGGTCTCAGGGACAATGAGAAATGCAGGTGTGGTACCCGTGAAGCCTTTGGTTCACTGTCTTTCTCACTGTTTCTGAGGGCCGTGGGTAAGTTCCTCTCAGTTCTGAACTCTGCTCTCTTTGTGTCAAGGCTCCAGATATAATTGGCTTTCCACACGTTTCCTATTTGACTGGAAACTCCAGCCCTTGATTCTACCCCAAGAATCTGTTCACGTGGGAACTGTTAGTGGCAGTTCCAAGTTCCCATTTATGTGGAGCCCCTGTCTGCAATCCCATTTGTTGAGGTTTGCTGGCTCAATCCTTTTCCCACCCCCCAGGTGACACACTGGAAACTGTCAGTGTTACCAGCTGGAGTAGGACACGGTCCAACTTAAGAACCAACTGGGTCTGGAATCGGACTGGGTCTGATTTACGTGGACTGGGTCCAGTGTGAGGCCTCAGATGAATTAAATTTTGTTTTAAGTAAAGGCTACTACTTATAATGGTGATCTTGGAAGAACTGTCCCCCCCCCAAAAAAACCCCTACAAAAACAAATAAAAAACCCAAACAAAATACCCCTCAAAACTTTAACAAACAAATAAAAAACAAAATAAATAGAAAGAAAAATAAGATCCTTAAAATCAAAAGAGTTAAGTATACTACCTTCAGGCATACCTGCTTATGGTCTCAGAAGCTATAAATATCTACAAAGATGGCCAAAATTTTACTAAAGACAACCTGGAATTTTGTGTCTTGAGGACTTGGCTTGGTAACCATCAGATTGCGAGCCCCAAAATATGGCCTGCCTGACAGAAATGTGGGCTGAACTGCATTTGTGGCCAGGGTCCTACCAAACTGCCACCAGCCCTCAGGGAAAGTACAGTGGCCATCACGAGGAAAGTTCCAATTAGATAGATAATTTAAGAAGGGCACTTAAAAAGTATGCAAAAGCCTCCAAAAAGCTTCAAAATTGCAAAATAGTTCATTGAAAGATTTGTTACAAAAGGCTAATGAAAAAGACATAAGAGGCACCTAAAACAAAAGACTAGAAGACTGACATAACTCCTGCTGCTGCCCTTTATCCTCCTTTATTTGAGTATTCATTTAGTAATCCTCTCTCTTTCTACTCTGAAGAGACTTACAAAACCATAAACAAGTCTGCCAAGTGAATGGCCCTACAGATGCAACCATGTCTGCCTTCAAGAGAGGGCCCCCATATGGGGTCCTCCTAGAGCTGACAGAAGTCAGGGATTTTTCTGGTAAACTGCTACATTATTTCCTTGAACAGCCAAGGGAAATGAAAATACTTTAAAACCCCACTCAGAGTCTGCAGATGAGATCCTGGGAAAATCGGCAGAAGCTTCCTAAGGGTAAGAATTCTTACTATAGTCAGATCTCCTGGACCTCTGTCTGTAGTACCCAGCAGAGAGAGGAATATAAAATATCTTTTGCACCATTTTGGGGGATGCCTCTTAATTACAAAATTAATATACAGAAATCTATTGCATTTCTATACACTAATAATGAACTATCAGAAAGAGAAATTTGGGAAATAATCCCATTTACCATTGCATCAAAAAGAATAAAATAGCTAGGGATAAACCTACCTAAGGAGGTAAAAGACCTATACTCAGAAAACTATTAGACACTGATGAAAGAAACTGAAGATGACACAAATAGTTGGAAAGATATACCATTTTCTTGGATTAGAAGAATATTGTTAAAATGACCATATTACCCAAGGCAATCTACAGATTCAATGCAATCCCTATTAGACTATCAATGGCATTTTTCATAGAACTAGAACAAATAATTTAAAAATTTGTATAGAAACACAAAAGACCTCAAATAGCCAAAAAAAATCTTGAGAAAGAACAGAGCTGTATCATGTTCCTTGACATCAGATTACACTACAAAGATACAGTAATCAAAACAGTATGGTACTAGCACAAGCACAGACACATAGATCAATGGAACAGATAGAGAGCCCAGAAATAAAGCCATGTACTTATGGTCAATTAATCTATGACAAAGGAAGTAAGAATATAGACTGGAGAAAAGATGGTCTCTTCATTAAGTGGTGCTGGGAAAACTGGGCAGCTACATGTAAAAGAATGATATTAGAACATTTTAACACCATATATTCAATACAAAAATAAACTCAAAATGGAATTAAAGACCTAAATGGATGACTGGAAACCATAAAACTCCTAGAAGAAAACATAACCAGTACACTCTTTGACATTGGTCTTAGTAATATTTTTTTGGATCTGTCTTCTCAGGCAAGGAAAACAAAAGTAAAAATAAACAAATGGGGCCCAATTAAACTTAAAAGATTTTGCACAGCAATGGAAACCATTAACAAAACAAAAAGACAACCTACTGAATGGGAGAAAATATTTCCAAATGATATGGCCAATAAGGGGTTAATACCCAACACAGATAAACAGCTCATACAACCCAACATTCAAAAAAAAAAAAACAAACCTGATTTAAAAATGGGCAGAATATTGGGATAGACATATTTCCAAAGAAGACATGCAGATGGCCAACAGGCACATGAAAAGATCCTCAACGTTACTAATTATCAGATAAATGCAAATCAAAACCAGAATGAGATATCATCTCACACCTGTCAGAATGGCTATCATCAAAAAGACCACAAATAATAAATGTTGGTGAGGATGTGGAGAAAAGAGAACCCTTGAACACTGTTGGTGAGAATGAAAATTGGTACAGCTACTGTGGAAACAGTATGGAGGTTCCTCAAAAAACTAAAACTAAAACTACCCTGCAATGCAGCAATTCCATTACTGGGTATATATGTGAAGAAAACAAAAACACTGATTTGAAAAGATACATGCAACCCAATTTTTGTAGCAGCATTATCTAAAATAGCCAAGATATGCATACAACCTAAGTGTCCATCAACAGATGAATGGATAAAAAAGACATTTACACACACACACACACGCACACACAACAGAATACTACTCATTCATAAAAAGAAATGAAATTCTGCCATTTGCAACAACATGGATGGACTTGGATGGTATTATGCTTAGTGAAATGTCAGACAGAAAAAGACAAATACTGTATGATACCACTTATATGTGGAACCTAAAAAATAAAACAAACTGGTGAATCTAACAAAAAAAGAAACAGACTCACAGATATAGAGAACAAACTACTGGTTACCAGTGGGGAGAGGGGCAAGATGGGGTAGGGGATTTAGAGGTACATACTACTCTATATAAATTAAATAAGCTGCAAGGATATATTATACAGTACAGGGAATACAGCCAATATTTTATAATAACTATAAGTGGAGTACAACCTTTAAAAATTGTGAATCACTATGTTGTACACCTGAAACATATTCAACTATATGTCAATTAAAAAAAGAAAAAGAAAAACCTTGTTAAAGAATTTATCAGTGGATCCTTTGATGTCGTTTAAGTTGCAACCCAATTCCTTGAGGAATTGAGAGCAACTGTCCTAATCATACAAATCTTTGCAAAAGTAGAAATGCAGCTCTAGGGGCAGTTCAAAGTTCACCTGTTCCTTTTTACCAATTCCCTAACCTCCCTTATTTATCTTAAAAGGCTTGTTAGTTGCATTCTTTCCTTGTGCCTTTGAGATGTAAATGTTAAAACACAAAGTTCAGGGAGGTAATTCTTTTTTAATTAAAAAATAAAAAAAAATTTTTTTTGGCTGCGCTGCGCAGCATGCGGGATTTTAGTTCCTGGACCAGGGATGGAACCCGTGCTCCCTGCACTGGAAGCAAGGAGTACTAACCATTGGACTGCCAGGGAATTCCCAGGGAGGTAATTCTTGTCATTAAACAAACAAACAAACAAACAAACAAGGGGGAAAGGTCATTTCAAACATGGGCAAATGAGAAATCTTAATGTACGGAAGTTATGAGGTCTCTGTGTCTGTATGTTCATGTGTATCTACATATGTGCCATAGATGCGTGGTGTTTCCTACCTTCAGATGGTATTACCCAAAATAATTTGTAAAAGAGCTGTATTTAATTGGCCTAAAGAAAATTAAGCCCTTATATGAGTTATATATTCATAAAATTCCTAAAAATTAACCCAAATGCTTTTCATAATCTTTATGATCTAAATAGTCTTTAGTAAATAAAAGCTAGTTTAAATTTGTTAGTTTAATTAAAAGAGGCATGTCCTTGGAGTTATCAGCATTAAGTATAAAACATTTTCCCACCTGGGTTTACCAATCAAATAAGTTCATGCTATCTCTGTTACAAAATTTGTTAGCCAGAGAAACAACTTAGGATGATGACTGACATTGTCTAATGACGCTTTTACTTTTTTACTTTTTATTTATTATTTTGGCTGTGCCGCGTGGCATGCGGGATCTTAGTTCCCCGACCAGGGATCCAACCCATGCCCCTGCAGTGGAAGCTCGGAGTCTTAACCACTGGACCGCCAGGGAAGTCCCCTCTAATGACGTTTTTGGATGAAATTTTTAAATAGTTTCCCCAAATCTTTCTGGTAACCTGAAATTTTAAAATTTTGCTAAGTTAAGTTAAATGATGAATTAAGTTAAACTTATTGAATATTCAGATCATTTCCAAATAGGATAAAATACTGGAACATTAATTACTGAACATAGTTTTATCCACTGTTGGCTTCATTTTGTAAGCAGATAAAGTAGGGGGTCCCCAGAGAAAGAAAATCAGGCATGGCTTTCTTGACATAAGAGAAACCATTTTTGGCCTAAGTCATTTTGTGATCTAAGCCTGGCCACAATGCTTACCCTTGAACAGGTCTCAGTAATTAATGATCTTAAGGGAACAAAAGAATGCAGGAACAAATTGTTATCAGACAAGAGAAATAACAATAGCAAAGGTATTTTATCTGTTGTAAAGACTTCCAGTTCTGTTTCAATGTGGAACATTAGCCTGAAGTGCTCAACCTCCAGATCAACTGGAACCTAAGGGACGATGATGTTGACCTTTTCTGACACTTGTGGCTTGAAGCCAGTAAAGCCTGGACTCTGTGGACTGCCCAAGCCCCTTCATGAGTATGTATGTACCCTTAGCTTAAAACTTCCCCGATTTTGCTGTTTGGGGAGACACTGCTTTGGGAAAGATCCCTGGTGTTCTCCTTACTTGTTGCAAGTAATCATAAATCCTTCCTTCCCCCAGTCTTGGGCTTGGCTGTGTCTTTTGGCTCGACACCCACCAAGAGGCAAACCCAATTTTGAGGTAACACTTTTACAGAAAAACTAAAGATATTTGGGTCTATTGGTAAACATGTCCAGTGCCACACATAGAGAAATTTACTATGAGAAAATATGAATTTTTAGAAATTATAACAAGCATTTATAAATTTGCCAAGCCACAGAATACCAGTGTAAGGGTCCACAATTGCTTACTTCTTAGTTTCCACCAGCAATTAAGGTTTTTAAGGGTTAAAAATTCTAATACATATGTAATTATAAAAAGATAGCTGTAGAAGGTTTATAGAAAAGGAATCTCGTGAAAGGAATTTATGCATGATCAAACTGGGAAAGACTGAATGAATTTATTATAAGGATTTAAGAAATAAGCTTTAAAATCAGTAGTGTACTTATGTAAAATTAAAACTTAAATTTCTGGGGCTTCCCTGCTGGTGCAGTGGTTAAGAGTCCGCCTGCCAATGCAGGGGACACGGGTTCAAGCCCTGGTCCAGGAAGATTCCACATGCCGTGGAGCAACTAAGCCCATGTACCACAACTACTGAGCCCGCGTGCCACAACTACTGAAGCCCATGCGCCTAGAGCCTGTGCTCTGCAACAAAAGAAGCCACTGCGATGAGAAGCCCACGCACCACAACAAAGAGTAGCCCCTGCTCACTGCAACCAGAGAAAGCCCATGCGCAGCAGCGAAGACCCAACGCAGCCAAAAATGAAATAAATAAATAATTAAAAAAAAACCCCCCAAAAACCCCCTTAAATTTCTTTCATCTGTTAAAAGAACAAAAATTTCTTGGACTATTGGTCTGCTTCTAGTAAGTGATTCAAAGGTTTTTCTTGATCTTTTAAGCAATCTGCCAAGAAAAGAAAGATTTTGTGTCTTGTCAAAATAATTTCCTGTGTTTCATGTTTTTTAAATCAGTTCTTTGATTACTCAAGAAAACTGAGTCTTCCTTATTAAAACAGCTATGGTTTTGTTTGTTTGTTTTGGCAACTATTTAACTTTCCGCATTTGCCTTCTAAGACTCTGTCACTATGGTTAGATAAATAGCTTAAGTATTGTTTCACAGTGACCTATCTGACCAAGTATTTTAAAACCTTTTGATAAGGAAATTTCCTTCTCAATTCCATTATAATAAACTCTTATTAAATCTTTAACAATGGGCATTTTAAAAAAGTCTTCTGTCATTTCAGACACTTATTGTTTTCCTCAGATGTTTTTGTAAAAGTGTTCCTACAAAAGTGCTTCATCTTCAAGAAGATCATGGAAAGGACTTTTGAGAAGTACAGGTTTCTGATAACTTTAAGATCATAAAAATGAACTGTGTAAGAATTTCCAGAATTAATGGAAATATAGGATTTAAGCAGAACAAGAATTAATGACATGGGACTGAATGAACTGAGGAGGATGATTAAAATTTTTATGACTTTTTGTTTTAAAACATTGCTGGTTTCTTAATTTTTTTGTTTTTCCAGATTTAAAGAAACCTTTTCTCTTAAGCCATTTATGACTTACAGCAATTGGTAAAGTATACCTTTGTAAACTAAGATGAAACATTTACTTTTTCTCCCTACCTGAACACTCCAGAATTCAGAAACTCTTAAATATTCTTTTCATGGCAATATAATTAAGTTATTTGCATAAGTTCAATATGAATCTGTTCTTCTTGTAACAGGATACGACTGGAAACATTGGCTATATTACCAAGGCTTTAACTGGATTGTCATATTTGACAGAGATGTACATAGACTCAGATGGGACGAGACAGTTTTAAGGAATTAAGTTTGACTTTATGGAGCCAATAAAGGCCCTTGAAAACTTGACCTGGTACCTTGCTTACAAGGTTCCAGCAAAGCAGTCTTAAAAAGAACTTACATGGTCAATCACTATTCTTGCTGCGCTTCTGTAAATAACCAAGCCAAATTTCATGCAGACAAATTAGTTTTACTGTGATTACCCATGGAAAAAATAAACAGGGATAATTGTAGAGAGAAAAGTTATGCCTGCACCTTTGTGGATATTAGATTCCAGTCCTGTTAATTGTCTTTGAGGTTTTGTCACATATCTGTAAATTGGACTGGATCCTAAATTCTTCTAGCTCCTCAAATATCTGGCTACAACCCTCCAAACTAACATTTCCAAATTTCTCCTACACTTCTAATTTAGAATCAGTAATAACAAAGAATGCCTTGAATTTCCTTGGACGAGAATTATAACAGATCGTCCTCACTACCCAGATGGCAGCCAAATTTCAGGGACGTGAATCTCAGATATACATCTCACAGCTGAAGAAGGCTCCACCTGACATCTGGTCCTATATAAATGCTGGAGACCTCCAAATAAAATTGATAGGAAGAGAAGCAGCTGACACTGAGGTAGAATGCTTCCTCCCAAGATGCTGGATCAAGATTCATGCTTTAACTAAACATGAAACCCTTTCTTCTCTTTCTTTCCTTTATTCTGGCATTGGCCTGAAAAGATAATGCCATTATCCGTATCTCCCAGGTCACTGCTCAGGGGGGTAACATTTCAAACTGCTGGATCGGTCATTAAAAAAACAAAACACTCTGATAGGTTCATGATGCAACAGATCCTTGGTCTGTTTCTTCATTTCTGGTTAACAACCCCAAACTTGGGGAATTTGGCGTCCAGGCTCTATACAAAGTGACACAAGGCGAGGGTAACCAGAATAAAGCTGCCTGTGTGTTCTACAGATCCTTAAAATTTTACTGGTCTCAATGGCTGTCACATTTCCAGTACTGAGCCACAGATTCAAACGGGAATTACCAGGAGGGATTCATGACTCTGGATCTGATTCCTTTGAGAGAACCCTACCTTCCCTGGGTAGGAGTAACTGCAATTGAGGCTATGATCAGGAACCTCTCGCTAACTCTAGAAAGCATTACGGAATTTGCCGCTAAAGCAACAGCTGCCCAACAAAAATCCTTAGACTCTTTGGCTGAAGTTGTTCTTGATAACAGGATAGTCCTTGATTATATTTTAGCTGAGCCAGGAACTGTTTGTGCTGTGGCCAACGCCACCTGCTACATCTGGATTACCACTTCCGCGGAAGTTGAAACTCAGTTAACGTAAGATCACTGAGCAAGCCACTTGGCTTAAAAGGGCGACTCCTTCAGTGGGGTCTTTCTTTGACTTATTTGGTTTCGATTGGTTTGGGTTTTGGGGACCACGGCTCCAAAGTGCACTTCAAACACTGGGGGTTATCTTGCTTATTATAATCATAATGGTCTCCCCAGTGCGTTGCATTCTCTTAAAAGCTTTAAATGCATGTTTGCAGCTGCTAACCAACAAGCAAATGATTTCCCTAAGACTGGAAAATCAGTAAAGAAGCAAAGAGAATGACCAAATCAAGAATTGTGAACTTGGAGCTGGGATCTGTGAATATTACATGGATTAAGCAAGAACATCATGACCTATGAATACCACACAAAGCATCAACAAAAACTGCAAACAATAGTTGAGAGTGGTGCTAACGCCTTATATTTTGATCACGTCTCTCTCAGACAAGCTGAGAGTGTGATCAAAAGGGAGGCACTGTTAAAAAGAAACAACAGGCCCCAAATGGAGTCACTCGTGCTAAGTCCATGTCACCAAACTAGGACTCGATACCTAACCTAATTGTAGTTTCAACCTACCCCAGGACTGTAATCTTAACTGGTCCTTCTGGAATTTCCTGGTCAGCACCAGTGAGGTAATCTGTCTAATAGAATCTTTGTCCCACAAAGGGAGGTGACCTTGCCACCTTGCCTGAAATAATCCTTTTTAAATTTATGTCTTCTTTTGTCCCACCCCCCCTCTGCCTTTAAAAACCTTTTCCTTTCTGTACTCCTTGGAGCTCCTTTCTATTTGCTAGATGGGTTGCTGCCCGACACATGAATCACTGAATAGAGCCAATTCGATCTTCAAATTTATTCACTTGAATTTTGCTTTGTAACAGGAAAAATATTTGTTATTAACACATGCTCTTTCATCTTAATCATAATTAAATCTTAAACGTACTAATATGTTTTCAGTATGTAGAATATGGCCTGGCACAACATCATTCTATACTGTTGATGTAATAAATACCATTATATGTTGTTTATGCAAATAAAACAGATTATTTTTTATTAAGGGCTGGGCTTGTACCTTAAGCAACAAGAAGAGTAACTTAATAAAGTGACAGAGTTGCACAACCCTCACCACAATCTTTGTGCCCATCTGCCCTTATTCCCACCCCAGCTCCTGGCAACCACAAATCTACTTTCCACCTCTGTGGGTTTGTCTTTTCGGAACATTTTATATTAGTTAGTCATAAATATGTAGAGACTTTCACATCTTTCACTGAGCATAATGTTTTTGACGTTTGTTCATGTTGTAGCATGCATAAGTGCTTCTTTCCTTTTATTGCTGAATCATATTCCAATATATGGGTATATCATTCACCAGTTAATAAATATTTGGGTTGTTTCCACTTTTTGGCTATTATGAATAATGTTGCTATGAACATTTGTCTACAAGTCTTTGTACGGACATATATTTTCATTCCTTTTGGTGGGTAGATACCTAGGAGTGGAACTGCTGGGTTGTAGAGCAAACCTATGTAAAACAGATCACTTTACAAAATGCACACTACTATACAAAATTCTTCTGATAAATTTTTACTAGATCATATTTTCCATAGAAATAAAATTTATCATTTAATTTCTGTAGAAACAAAACAGAAATACATAAAAGTTTTAAAAAGCTTTCTTAGAATGTAGGAAAGACCTTCACACACTTACCTCTACAGACCCTACGTGTGTAGCAACCATCTCTAAAAGACGCTGCAAGTTATTTCCCACTTTTCGTCTTTCTTCAGTTGTGGTCTGCACAACTAGTTGGCATCTGTAGGATAAAAACTCTTGTTTGAATTGTCTAGGACAAAACCTAATATATCAGTTCTAGCTAGCTCACTTCTTTTTATATTCAATAAAACCAGGCTGTGACTGGTATAGGTGCTGCTTGCCCTGTGTATCATTCACAAAGGTCCAGTTCACAATCATTAAAACAGAAATAAAAACATTTTCAAAGATGTCATGCAAGCAACAGCACAAAACAGCACCAAAACCTCATGCTTTAATATACAAAGCTTGGGAGCAAATTGTTTACCTCAGTCTCTAAAAGGATTGTAAACTTAATCAGGGACAAGACCTTAAATACATATGAATGAGGAAATAGGAGTCTTAGGCATTCAAATTTAAATTAAAAACAAAGACTATATGCCAAAGATACCTTCAACAGAGTTTTCTGTCCCTAGGCTACAAATAAGGTAACAAAGAGGTGTGATTTTCTTAAGGATTATACTTCCAACCTCAAAGAAAGATTATTTTGTAGTTTTTTTGAGGGCCCCTTAACACTTAAAAAAAAAAAAGTGTATTTTAATATAAATTAACATAGAGCCTATGGGTTAACTATTCAGTCCTCTTCTGACTGAAAAGATAGTAGGGGGGCAATAGCTATAACGGTAGCAGAATGTATTTATCTAGGGAAAGTATCTCAAGGGTCTCAAGCTGTTCTGCTTAAGTTCTACTCATCACTCCCTCTCCCCCAAATAGCTCTATAATATAAATTAAAGCAAATAAACTTAGGCCTAGTTTTATATAAATGTTAAGTAATTAAACTGAAAATAAACATTACAAATCTTGGCGAGATGAACTTACTCCCGCTGAATAGCATCTAACTCATTCATAGCTTCACTGAGGCCCTCGTTAACTGCACTCTCCAGCAGGTGCTTGTGTTTCTCCAAGGACTCCAGCTCATTGGCACATTTTTTGTCCTCTTCCTCAGCTTCCTATCAGGATAAAGTCATGGTTAATTTTTTTCAGTATTCACATTCTATACACTCTGGGAGGATTTAAAAAAATTTATGTAAAGCATTTTAAAAAATCAGGTTGCACCATCATTTGTATTCGCAGGATGCTTACTGCTTTACATGTAAGAGACTTTTAAAATGGTCTTTTGGAAATTTTATACTATAAACATAAATGTGACCTTTTCAATAGGCCTATACAGAATTCATTTAGCAGTAATTTCAAGTCTGTACTACAGGAAATATACTGAGTCACAAATGCAAGTATAAAATATTAATGGAATACTGAACATGTTCTATGGTAAAATAGCTGAATTCCAGAAAAAAGTCCTTTAGAAAAACAAAATAAAATAACTCCTTAAAATAAACTTTGGATGAGAAGATTAAACTAAAGACAAGTTATAGGATATAGCTTAAAAATTTCAGTTTGATGTCAGAATAGATGCCTAGTCCGTCAACCATGACATGGCTTTGGATAATGTAAACAAACTGGCAAAGTTCTTACCTTAACTTTTTGTTGGTGAAGATCATCCAGCTTTTGGACTTCTTCTTTCAGAGTTCGTACACTTCTGCTGCTTTCGGTGATCATTGTATTTAACTTGAGGAATAAAACTTTGGTTGAGAAATCATAACTACACATCAAAAATTTTTTAATAAGTTATAAAACTTTTATGTTATCAATCAACTAACTGATCCACGTTATTTCTTCTAGTTCTCGTGGACTCTTACCTTTTATTTGTCCTATAAATTTATTATTTCCCAAAGAGAAGTTAATTTCAAGAAGACATGTTTTTTAATACATAATATTTAAATGCAGAGTGGTATAGTAGTGCATTAGTTAGGAATAAAAAATCTGGCCTAATTCTCACTAAAATAAAGATACCAATATCTGTTTTTCCACTAGTAGCTGTGGGAGTACTTTTTAAGATCTCATATATATTATACAAGTATTACATATAATTAATATTCTTATATTAACTTAATAAATATAAATTGTTTTGCTCTCTAGTTTTGAAGTCTCACTTTATTTAGATTTTATCTACTTGAGTTAGTTATCTAGCTTTCACTTGTGTGTTCACTTTCTGGGATGTTAAAGAGAACTATTTATATTGATTTTGTTTGATAATATTTGCTAATTGGTTATAGTCAATGCATTCTTCCAAAGAGTAATAAAGTAACTACATTTAATCTTGTTCAAGCTTGAGCTTTAAGATCTGCTGAAACCAAAACTGGGAAAAAAAAAAGTGCTTCTAAAAAAAAAAAGAAAAAAAGTGTTTCTGAAGTTCATTTCCTGTTGACAAGTGCTGATACCAGTTGATACTGGTAATTAATAGAGAATGTTTTTCAGCTAGATCAAGATGATAATATTTCCAACAGGAAACAGAAAATAGTTGACATCTTTCTTTAAAAGGATGATTCTACACATACATAAATTAAAAAAATATATACGTTTTGGGAAAACTTTAGTGAAACTACTGTTATTTGGCAAAAGATAGGATGGTAAAATGACCAAACTTATTAAAGAAACCTGCACATAGTACTTTTCTTTTCCCTTTTCTTTTCTTGCATATAGTACTTCTCATTCAGTCATCCAAAGTCCTTTGTAAGGGACATTCCTTTTTTATTTACAAGAAGAGAAGAGTGGGCTGGAAAGAATGCTGTTTACTCAGGATCACACAATTAGCATACGCCCAGAACTCAAAACTAACTCCAAGGTCTTTTTCTATACCACTTGTCTTTCACATTTTAAAGACCAGAGCTACTGAAGCTATAAACTTTACTTCCAGTCTAAAGATATGCTACTTCTGAAGTGAACAAAAATGTTTCATTATACTCATCTGCAATAAGACCAATCAACACCCAAATAATCAGAACTTCCACTAGGCCCTCCTGGTTGATCAAATGTGTTTACTTTTATCTGAGCAGCTCTACTTTCCATGTCAGCTTTACTAAAGTTACATCAATTAACTGAACATTTTTTTTCCCGACTACAAAAGTACACATTTCCACTGTGGTAAACAGGGGAAGCATTAAAGAAAATAACAATCACCAATAATTCTGCAATCCCTAAGACATATTAAGATTTGGCTTCCTCCCTCCCTCCCTTCCTTCTTCCCTTCCTCTCCTTCCAAATTTCCTTCCCTCTTTCCCTCCCTCCCTTCTTTCTTAGCTCTCAAGTTGCTTATAAGCAAAGAAGATACCATTAATTAATTAGATGATTTTTTTCTTCTATAATTGAGATGACAGAAGCCACTAGACTGCCTCCAATCAACCAACCAACCAGCATGAGACCTTTCCTTCTTCCTTCCAGTCAGTTTCAGGATGCAGAGCACACATTTTCTTCATGAAGAGAAGTAACCCCTCCAGCTCTTCTCTGGATCTCCTGTCTTTTTATTTCTTCACAACCAGACTCAAATCCATCAATGCCTTTCGTTCCTAATTTTTTAAACTTTACCCTCTTTCCATGAACTCCCCCTCATCATTAAAACCAAACAAACCCCTCCCATAAACAAACAAACTACACACAAAAAACCAAAAATCTTTCCCACACACCACTTTCCAGCTACTGTTCCATCTCCCTTCCTTAGATTCAAACATTTGCAATAGATTTGTAGTAGTCCCTGAAGAATTACCTTTTCGGATTATAGTATCTTCCTCTTTTACCATTCAAACTCCACCAGTAATATGCTTTCTGGCTCTTCTGGTTCATGAAGTTGCTCTTGCAAATGTCATGAGGAACATCTTTATGGCTAAAGCCAACACGCACCTTTCAGACTTAATCTGAGTAACATTTTTAGTTACTGATCACTCCCTACTGAAACCTTCTTCCTTGGTTTCTAAGACCATGGAAACTCCTGGTTTCCTCTTTAAGTCTTGGGAGGTCCTTCTAATTATTTCTTACAGATTTCTCTTTCTCTGCTTGTACTTTGGATGTGGATGTTCTCCTAGTAGTCTCACCTTGGCTGTATTCTCATTTGCTCACTTAGGAGCGCTCTCTCTCATTCTCACACCTGGGGAATCTCCTGGCTGTAATTACATGCATGCTAAAAATATCTGTCTTTATCTATATTATTTCCAAACCCCAACTGCTTACTGGACATTCTCTACTTTGATGTCCCAGAGACCTGAAACAGCATATCCCAGCCTGAAATTCTCTGTTCTACAACCTTCTTTGTATTCTTTATCAAGGTTTTAGGACATCACCACTGACAAAGAATCTCTCTTTGACCAAACTACTCAGGATCTTCTGAACTCTCTTCTCAGTTAGGCTGACTTTCAGGCTTTCATGTTTGTCTCTGTATTATCCAATTTTAAGCAAGAATCCTGCTAAGTCACTTTAACCAGAATCTCCCATCCCGAATAACTGATCAGGTTCCTCATCCTCTACCACGCCCCAGGTGATGGCTGATCACCTTGGCCCGCCTTCAGCAAGAAACCTGTTAGGTTGGTTTAGCCAGAATCCCCCCTTACCCTGATATTTCCTCTAAGTAATTTTCCATCCACTGATCCCCACTCTGCTCCTTGGCTGTGAATTCCCACTTTTTTTTGCTGTATTTGGAATGAGCCTAGACTACTACAAAACCCCACGGTAATAGCCCCCTTGAATAAAGTCTGCCTTACCACCACCACCAAGTGTCATAAATAATTTTTCTTTAATACCATATACCAAAGCTGGACACCTGGACATTCTTAATTTCTCACTCTTCCTTAATCTTCACATCCAGTGGACCACTAAATTATGCTGTTTCTATTTTTTTTTTTGGCTGCGCTGTGCAGCTTGTGGGATTTTTAGTTCCCCGACCAGGGATCGAACCCCGGGCCCTCAGCAGTGAGAGTGAGGAGTCCTAACCACTGGACCACCAGGGAATTCCCTGTTGTTTCAATCTTTAAATCTCTTTTCTCCATCCTCACTGCAATAGCATTGGTTTGAATCCTTACGGCTCAGGATACTGTTAGATCTCTTAATTGTGTGTCTCTAGTCTCATGTACCCCTAACCTGTTCTTCAAAATGTCAACACTGTGAGCTTACTAAGATATACAGCTTTTATTCCCTTGCTTAAAAACCTTCAATGGTCCCTGCTACCTATAGAATAAAAATTCAACCAGTAAGCAAGAACAAGTAAGTCTCTTCAGAATTAGGTTTTTGTTTCTCCAGGCTTCTCCTCTATCCTATTGATACTCAAACTCATGGTAATTCTTTTTTTTTTTTCATGGTAATTCTTTAACATGCCATGCTCTTTGGTCTCTGGGCCTTCAGCAGTAGGGATGTGTGTGTATCCTTTCACGTATCCACTGGCCAACTCCTTCTAGTTATTCATCACTCAGCTCACCTACCACTTCCTTCAGAAAGAACCTTGTGCTTATCTTTGGTGTATTATAAGAATCCACAGCATGCTGTATTTACACTCCAAAAGTATTATGATGAAAGTGATTGTTTTCATGTCTACCTTTCCACACAAAATAAGAATTCACAAAGGCAGATATTATATCACCAACACTGATTACAGTACAGGCATGTATAGCAGACCCTTAAAAAAGTTTGCTAAACAAATTTCAATTGCTAATATTTAATTTAAACTTTACACTTTATTCCTAAGTATGATTGGTTTAATTTTCTTCTTTTGTGATAATCTTCGTCAGGTTGCGGTATGAGGGTTACACTAGCCTTATAAATTCCCTCCGTATTTATAGTGTATCTATTTTTCATTTTCTTTTTTCCTGCTTTTTCTTGAATGGTTTTGGCAATTATTTTAAAGTACTTATCAGATTGATTAGTTTTGTTATTTTAATCTATTAATTTCTGTTTAACCTTTACTATTTCAAATGCTATTTTACCTTATGCCATCTTAACTTGGTTAAACTACTTGTCAAATTAAAAAGATAGTTTTAGTTTTTAGTCTCAAGCATATGACGTCACTGATCACTCCTTTTTTTCCCAGTTTTATTGAGATATAATTGATATATAACATTGCATAGGTTTAAGATGTACAGCAAGATGATTTGATATATGTATATACTGTGAAATATTTACCACAAAGAGATTAGTTAGGATCACTCCTTTCTTGAAAAGTCTTCCCTACTTTGCCTTTTATAGCATATCCTCTTCTGATTATTCTTCAACTATTCTGTCTACTTCTTCTAAGTGCTTTTCCTACAATTTCCTTCTTTGGCCAATCCTTTGCCACTTTCTTCTACAATTCTCCCTAAGAAATATCACCCACATCCCTGGCTTCAACAATCACATATATACTAGAGACCGTAAAATCTGTACTTTCAGACCCAATATCTCTTTGATGTTCTGAATCTATTACTTCAACTTCCTTTTGGTTTTCTGCGGCCAATGGACAGCAAGCTCATCTCCCAAGCTGTCCCGGCTACTCCCAGCACTAGGTTTTCCTCCTCTAGGTTGCCCACCCCAGAAAAATGGAAGTCACTGTTGATCCTTCTTTCTCTCCTAGCTTTCATTTTTTTTTTTTTTTAACTTTTTGGCCTGGCTGCACGGCATATGGGATGTTAATTCCCTGACCAGGGATCGAACCTGCGCCCCTTGCAGTGGAAGCACAGAGTCTTAACCGCTGGACCGCCAGGGAAGTCCCCTCTCCTAGCTTTCATTCGGCCACGAAATGCTTGGGTCCTACCTCCTTAACATTTCTTAAACCTGTCCCCTTCTTCATTTTCTACTCTAATACTATGGTTTAACCTCTTAATTTCAGTTCCCCTCTACTAAGTCATTTTTTTTCTATGCCCAAAGGAGTTTTGCAAAAAAAAATGCAACTCTGATTAGCATAATTGCATATATTGGTCTTTGTCTCCAAATGGGTTTTTATTTCATATAAACTTTAGTTGTATTTATCTTTGGAACATTAATATGCGGCCTAGCCTATTGTAGGCATTTCATAATCGCCTTCCCACCCTCCCCAAATTTTCCTGCCTATAGCCTTTAAAAAGTTTCAAGTCAGGGACTTCCCTGGTGGCGCAGTGTTTAAGAATCCACCTGTTGAGGCTTCCCTGGTGGCGCAGTGGTTAAGAATCCGCCTCCCAATGCAAGGGCCACGGTTTTGAGCCCTGGTCCAGGAAGATCCCACATGCCGCGGAGCAACTAAGCCCATGTGCCACAACTACTGAGCCCACGTGCCACAACTACCGAAGCCCATGCACCTAGAGCCTGTGCTCCGCAACAAGAGAAGCCACCGCAATGAGAAGCCCGCACACTGCAACTAAGAGTAGCCCTCACTCGCCGCAACTAGAGAAAGCCCACACGCAGCAACGAAGACCCAACGCAGCCAAAAATAATTTAAAAATAAATTAAAAAAAAAAAAAAGAAAAGAGGAAGCCATACAAGGCTAAATTACTTTAAAAAAAGAATCCACCTGCCAATGCAGGGGACACGGGTTCGATCCCTGGATCCCTGGTCTGGGAAGATCCCATATGCTGTGGAGCAACTAAGCCTGTGTGCCACAACTACTGAGCCTGTGCTCTACAGCCCACGAGTCACAACTACTGAGCCCACGTGCCACAACTACTGAAGCCCATGCACCTAGAGCCCATGTGCCACAACTACTGAGCCCATGCACCTAGAGCCTGTGCTCCTCAACAAGAGAAGCCACCTCAATGAGAAGCCCGCGCACTGCAACGAAGAGTAGCCCCTGCTCGCCACAACTAGAGAAAGCCCGCGCACAGCAACGAAGACCCAATGCAGCCAAAAAATAAAAAAATCAATAAAAAAGTTTCAAGTCAGTTGAAAATATGTTTCAGTCAAGAGGCTCCTATTGCTTGAAATTCACACCTTTTTCAGAGTCTTCAGGTTTATTGCCCATTCCAACCAGAGAGAAACTGAACTGAAGCAGGCTAAAGGAAGACTTTACCTCAAATAACGATCACCCCTGGAGAACACCTGTTAAAGCAGTCCGAATTCCTATCTTCTTTTCATACTGTGATGTTACAAAACGCACTGATTTGTAGAAACCCCAAATTATAGTAACAATAGTATCATGAAACTCTTCACTTATCTAACAACATTTTCTGTTTGTGGGAGGTGTGAAAAAATTCTTTCTAATACAAAATTATTTTAAAAGTTATCTGTGAAACGCATAGATTTTATTTCCAGATGAGAGAAAATAAACGTTTCTATTCTCAAAAAAGACAGGATTTCTTTTATATCTTGAAATTTGTTAGCCAGAACACAATAGTTCTCGAAAAGTTTAATTAGCTAGGGGTTTCCTTTAACTGTTTGGTGTTATACAAATAATACCTTTTGTTTGCATTTGAGAATTTTTTTTAAACTTTTCTTAATCAACTATAACAATGTTTATCTAAAGGTTATTGAATATAATAGTATTCTTTCTCAGGTATATTGGTGATATTATGTTGCAAGTATCTCAGAAGCAGGAATTTTCTGAAACTACTTTTGGAACTAGACTTTTATAGGCATTTAAAGTTGAATCTCCCTGAATTCTATGGTCCTGAAAAATCTGGCAAATGGAAGTCTCAATGTATCATAGTTAGTTAGCTTCTAAGAGCAAATGATAACATACTTACTTTTTAGGTAGCCTCCTCAATTCCCTTTTACTATAAAAAGGAATATTACTAAATTATCTTAAGTTAAAGGAGGCAATTCTCCGTTAGAAAAAAAGCGAGCTTTACTCAGTTTCATATCACTTTATCATCAATGATATGTGAAGCTTAGAATGTTTAAGTAACTTAAAAAGTTACTTCAAGTGTTTCTAGGTCAAGGGTATACCTGACTCTCATTTTTCATAATATTTTATTAAAAATTCATTCCTCAGCAATCAGAAAACACAAAATGTTATGTTTATAATGACTCTGTTTCATTACTTACTTGTTCTAAAGTATCCTCTAACCCCATCTTCTTATTTAGAGCTTTATTAATTTCTTCTTCAGTTTGGTTCAAGAGTTCTTTGAGCGGTACCTATAAAATACATAGGAATGTGGGTTACATATGACATATGTAATTACAAAATTTCTCTCATGAGGCATCTTTTGGAGAAAAAAAGTGAAGCCATGGTATCTTTAATCTAATACACCATCAGTAAGAAAATAAAACAAAAAAATTTTTAATGCAATTTCTATAACTATAGAATGTAACTTGCTTTTGGTTTTGAGTAATTGCAAAATTCTAGATTTGCTTCTCTACTCTGGAAATTCACTGCCATTATTTAAACACTCTATAAGTACACTTAGTTTAATTCAAGTACACTTGAGAACAACTTATATGTAGGTTTTATTTTTACGCTATGCTCTCTAGATGCATCATTTTTCTTTTAATCCTTTTCAATTATTTAGTCTTAACAATTATCTGCTTATATTTCTTCTTTATTTTTACTTATTTATTCTTTTGGCTGCGCCACATGGCATGCGGGATCTTAGTTCCCTGGATTGAACCCGTGCCCCCCGCAGTGGAAGTATGGAGTCTTAACCACTGGACTGCCAGGTAAGTCCCTCTTCTTTATTTTTTTGCTCCTCATTCTAACTCTGTTGTAATAGCAGAAGACTTGAAACATGGCAAATGTCCATCAGCAAGGACTGGTTGAATAAGCCACACAATGTAGGACTGAGGCTACAAAAGGAACGAGGAAGATCTCGACACTGTCAGGGAGAGGGAAATTCCCCCTCTACCCTTCTTGAGTTCTTGTGGCAGGACTTATAACAAAACTGAGAGAAAAGGGACTCTTACCACTTTCCCTTCCACCAGATCCTGCAGTCAGAGACCCTGGAGGCTGACATGGCAAGAAATCTTACTTTCTGCCTGCTTTGGCAGATGTCCCAGGATCTCTCAGTGGCAGCAGTTTTCCAGCTGGTGATTTCTCCAGGCTCGCTTGCCAAAACTGCCTGGGAGAGGGAAACTTCCCCCTCCCCAACAACATACTACTATGAGAGATCTGGGGTGGGTTGATCCGTGAATAATGCAAGGTGGGTGTCCAGATATAACTCAGGGACAGCCAGATGGAAGAGATGCGTAGGGCAAGGTATGTGGGAAGAGGTGCAGCGCTTCTATGCTCTCTGGGCATGCCACTCTCCCTGCATCTCCACATGTACACCAACAAGCTCTTATCTGCCTGCATTTCTTATATTTATCCTCTATTCTACTGATTTTGTTTGAACACAGTACTTCATTCCTTCCCCTTTTTTTAATTGAGATGAAACTCACATTTTATAATGGTTAAACTGAAATAATTAAGTTAAAATATTAATTTAACATAAAATTAACTCTTTTAAAGTGCACAACTTAGTGGCATTTAGTACATTCACAATGTACTCCCATTCTAGAATAATTTCATCACTCCAAAAGAAAACCCTGTATATTACTATGTTTTCAGTAGGTCTTTTGAAGTCACTGCTGAGTTTTAATTTTGGCTGTTCTTTTTTGAAAGATGCAATTGCCTCTTCAATCTCTTTAAGAACTTTTCTCCAAATACTACTTATAACAGTTGGGACTGCATCTTCTTGATGCTATTTCTATTTTTATTGTCCTATTATTATGTAAAACTATTTCCAGGGAGCAAAAAAAAAACATTTCCCTCTTTTCTGAGCATATGCATTCTTTTTGAACCAGGTAATCTTTTTTACAGCAATTTAATTCAGGAAATTGTTTTCTTGAACTAGCATGAAAAACTACTCAAAATGGAGGTGAGTAAACTCTATCTGCCTGCCTGCCTATCTATCTACCTACCTAGCTATTGCTTGAGAAACAATACAGTAAAAGATTAAATGTTTACTGGATGCATTTTTTTCTATTAAAAATGAGTTTAGCTTTATTTAATCAAAGTCTGTCCACCAACAAACTGTAATCTGGGAAAGTAGGAACTGTATCTTTCTAGGTTTTTTTTTTTTTTTTTTTTTTGGCCACGCTGCACAGCTTGTGGGATCTTAGTTCCCTGACCAGGGACTGAACCTGGGCCCAGCAGTAAAAGTGCCAAGTCCTAACCACTAGACCGCCAGCAAATTCCTCTTTCTGGGTATTTTATCTCCAGCATCTAGCGGGTATGGAACGTAGTATGTAATCAATAAATAATTTATGGGATAAATGAGTGATTCTAAAGGGAAAAAAAATGTATGGCTTTAGACTTTGATTGACATGCTTCTATTAAAAACTATTTTGAAAACTGACATATTTTGGGGGGCCACTAAAATACTAAAATCTGTGAATAACTGAGAAGTTGAAATTAAAATTTTTCTTCCCCAAATTACACCTTTGACCATATTTGAAAATTATGTGCAGTTTTCTCATTATTGACTCTCGGTGTTACTTAGTGCTCTATTATATCTCATGCCTTCATGTGTGTCCTTGTGCCTGAAACTTTTCCACAGACCACCCTCATAAACATCTCATCTTTGAAGATTTCATTCCAGGTTCACCAACTCTGTGTGGACTTTTCTCTCAATTCTGAGAACTGATCTTGTTACCATACCTTGTAAAGGCTTCTAATAAAGCACGTATATAGCATTTATTTTTATGTCTTTCTCCCCTGAGGGGACTAGTAGCAACTTGAGAGCAAGTATCAGGTCATTTTTGTCTTTATAATCCTGGCATCTACTTTATACGTAATCGTATCTTTTATTGGATAGTTGAATAGGTAAAGTATGTAGAGAGGAAGACAAGGCTTCATAATTTGGAGAGTAAGGTACAATAGAGAGCAGATGTCTACTACCAAGAGGAAAGAAGATAAAAAGTTTCAGTGCTGTATTTCTATGTTCAGTCCTGAGTTATGGACATGCTAAAGTTTAAACTCTTACTTATAAATATTATGAGCCAGACATCAACCATATCATTTAAAAACCTTGTGAAGTACTCACGATTACGTACATAAACTTGAGCTCTGTATTTGACAAGGCAGTTGGCACCAGCTTCAGGATTAAACTTAATTTCAAAGTCATAACCTTTGGAATTTTCAGCACCCTTAGGGATAAGTTTTAATTTTCTAGCCAACTTATGATACTCTGCTAATTGCGTTTCAATCTGTAAGAAGAGAACACAAAAACAAACATTAAAAAAACCCAGAGCCCCATTCCATATGGTTTACAATTGGCATTTTTTGGCAGTTTTACACAAAATTATGTGTTTTTTAGTAGTTTATAATTTAGTATTTTTATAGTAGTTTATAATTTATTTTTTTAGTAGTTTATAATTTAGCATTTTTAGTAGTAAGAATAGCAGTTTTAAAATATAAAGAATGAAAGATTTTTTTCACATTAAATTGTAGGATAGTTTTAACACCATAATTAATTAGTAAGTAATATACTACTGTTCCTCCATTTATCTGACAAAGAGTTTGGAATAAAAGTCCATGTTTAGGTATTAATTAAAATTTACTTTTTAAAGTACCAGAGAAATTATGAAACGAAAACAAACTTAGTTTTGTCAATGTACAAAATATTTCCTTTATCCAAAATTAGAGAAATGTAGTCACTTAAGTCTCAAAATATTATTTCAACTGTTTTGATAAAAATATTTTACTAATATGTTCCACGTTTCCTGGTCTCCTTCCCTTTGTTCAGGGCTCTGTTCAAATTACATCATCAGAAAGGCTTTCCCTCTAATATAACACCCCCAATTTCTCTACCCTCTTACTTTACTCTTCTTCATAGCACTTATTACTACCTGACATATATTATTTATTTATTCATCTCCATTACTTGAAAGTATGCGCCATGAAAGCAGTTGCATCCCCAACACCGAGAACAGTACTTGGCATACACTACCTAGTTTTTGATTAAATAAATGAATTTGCAGAGTCTAGGCAATTTATTTTCATACTGCTTCCTCCATTTAATACATACTTAGTTTCTCATTGCTGTTATCCACCCATAAAATTGAATACTTTGAAAGAATGAAATGGCAAAAGTACCTATTGGAATCTGATTAAATAATTTGCAATTTCCAAAAATTTATCAGCTCTCAAAAGCAATAGTACTTATATGTTAAATTTAAGATTCCTTGCTAATAAGTCAGGAAATCATTTCAACTACTATAGTAGCTCTCTAGGGACAACTAAAGTATGTAGGTCTATTTGTCTTTACAGTAAATGATCCCAGGGATAGTTTCTTCTCTTTTTCACTAGGATTTTATTTCTGTAATAAAACATCTTTCTCAAGCCCATGCACTTTATCACGCCTAACTGCAGGGAGAGCAAACATGTGGCACATTTCTCCTTCCCACAGCTAATTCAGACAGTGAAAACTCATCACACTCGTTCCTGATGAGTCTAGATGCAGCCTCAATGTCTATCTCAACAAAGAGCTCCAGAAGGACACTACCAGTCAGAGGTGGCATGTGGAATAAAAATCACATGGTCTAGAAATAAAGGTAATGGGTGGAATGTTTATGTTGGCCTTTTGCTTTCTGCTACCATTCTTTAATATCTCTCCTACTCAGTACCCTAAGGCTTTCTTCTTACTGTCCATGGCCCTACTCTTGCCCCTCATAGGCCGCTGCTTACCCACTTCCCAGATAACTTTCTCCTTTCAGCCTGATCCTCCAAATCAAACATAGCATTCATACAGCTAGATTTAGCTAGTTAAACAGAGTTTGCTTAAGTCCAGAGACTCGTAACTTCCCCTTTCCCACACAGTGCTTGAGAGAGAAGATATATTAATAACTGTTGAAGTGACATTTCAGGTTCCCGACCTAGTCTAACCACACTTTATTTTATAAATAAGGAAACTGAGGCTATGAGAAGTCAGAGGACACGCTGAGGTCACAGAAACATGTGGAGGCAAATCCAGGGCTAACACAGGTTTACCAAATTCTAGGTTCAAAGACTTGGGAACACCACCACAGCCTATTTCTTATAAATGTATATTTTTCTCCTTAATACACGGGGACAGAGATTACCAGGTCAGGAGTATGAGGGAGCACAGATGAAACTCCAATAGCATTACCTACAATTCAGCTTGTTATTTCTACCACCTTACTGCCACAGATCCTTATCTGACTGGTTTGCTCCCTTCTACCCATTTTTCACATTACCAAAAATGAGATCTTTCTGAAATGTGATCTTATCTGTTTAAAAATTTTAAAGGCTTCCTGGAGCTTTCAGGATAAAGTTCAAACTTCTAAACGTGAAAAGGATCTTCACCACTTGGTCTCTGCTTATCCTTGAGTCTCATCTTTTGCACATGCTCCCATCCCCTGCTATTAAGCTCCAGCCATACGAAAACCTTAGGGTACCAGAGTGCACCATGCTATTTTCTCCCTGAGCTTTCCCATAGACTTCTTTGTTTGCTGGCTCCCCTAGCCTTGCCATGTTAACTCTCCCTTACACTTCCCAATTCAGCTCAGGTGTACATCTTCAAGGAAGCCTTTCTAAAATCTACCTCCATCCATCTCCCCACACCATGCACACCAAAATCTTGGTTAGGTGTACTATATGCTCCCTCAGTACACTGTGCAAACATCTATTGGAGGTCTGATCTCATGGTAGAAAAATATTTACTAGAATGGAAGTTTCTTAAGCTTCTATGTCTTTTTATCTCCCCTCTACACCCAGCATGGTAAGTGGCACACAGCAGATGTTAAATAAATGTTTAAGTAGTGAGGAGGTAAATGAAGAATTGACTCATATCCACTTCTGGAATAAAAGGCTTGGGATTTATGAAAATTATTTTCATGGCCTTAGAGACTTTTTTGCTCACTTCTTGGTTCATTATTGGAAAATACAGGCTACCTTAAAATCGACAGAGAAATTGGGCTGTTACTGAATTGACATAAAGGGATGAGCGTGTTTTTAGTAAAATGTCAATGCTGAAAAATTTTACCTTTTTAGCCAATTTATTCTACCCACTCAGTTGTTCTTAACTGGGATAGACTTTTACAAACGTTAAGTTTGAATGAGGTGCCATTCTGGGAATGGTATGACATACCGCCTCTTTGCCTCGGGCATATTTCAGTTCCTCATTCCACAACTGCTGTTGTTCAGCCTCCAGGTCCTTGGTTAATTTATTAATGGTCTGCTGCAATTCATTTCTTTCATGATTTATTCTCTCAATGTCTGCAACTGAGTACTTCTGGTTATCAACAATATTCTGTAGTCGAGAATTCTCCTGTTTCATTGTTTCACATTCTAGTTCTGCATTGAAAAAAAAAATTTGTTAAGTTCCTTCAATTCCTACAAATAAAGTGATGCCGTTATTTAATAGAGTTGACTCCCACACATAATGATTACGATTAAGAATTGTTAGACTTAACAGATAGTCTGCTGTTGTTCAGTTAAAATGCTTTTAATACTCCAACATGATTCTCTGCAAAAAGTCAGAAAACCCACAAGTTCTTCACAAACAAAAAATATTTAAATAAACATATATCAGTTTATTCTTATTTCACTGATATTTTCAGTGGTTTCATAAGATATTAAGCAACCATAGTGGTTAGGTTCTTGCTTTACCAAAATTTGTAATCATGAACGATGATATTGTACCAAGAGAAGATGGTGCATACAAACAGCAAATGATCATGAAAGGGGAAGAAAAGTTATCAAATTTAAAATATTTGGTGTTCTATAGAACAGTGATGCCAACATTTTATGACTCATAGCTTATAAAAAATATGACAGTATTTTTAAGCAGGCTGGGATAAATGGATGAGGATGCTCATGACCAAAGGGGTCATGGAAATCATCCTGAGGGCTGAGAGGATCAAAATCTTGGCTTTGTTATAACTCAGTCGTATTGTAGTACTGTAGTTGGGAAGCTCCACACCTGAGCTCAAAATGAATTAAACGGCTGGTTTAAGTAAAACTTCATTTATTACAGGAATCGGCACAAAAAATCCACAATATGCAATATCTATAGAGTTATATATGTCTCATTCACACTCTTGGCCATGAATGACTTTAAATAATCAAGAAAGTTAAAAAAATTCAGAATAAAATATTTTAGGTTAACAGTTATCAAATTGCTGTCTCAAACTAAATCACTGTGCAATGGCAAATGACTGCTGAAGTATTTCTCTCTCTCTTACCCAGTTTGCAATTACTGGGAAAAAAGTCTCACAAGAAAAGTGGGAAGGATAAAAATTCTCTAGATTAAATACCAATAAGGAAGATAAATTATTAATATTATAAAGTATTGATTTAATTGCATTACAAACATTGCTATAATAAAAAATTAGTTTATGGCTCCTTGTCGTCATGGAGAACAAACATTAGTGGTCAAGTTTAAACTATTTAAAGAGTTGGTTTACAGCAAAGCTAATATATGTAATCAGACTTATTTGGAAAAAAATAAAACAATTTAGCAAATACTCCAGATAATTATTGTCCTTGATTTTAGACAGATGATCAATATTCCACAGACTAAGAACTAAATCAAATATCCTAAGGACTATCTATATAAATCCTACATGACACAGACACAGCCTGTAAAACCCTAAATGAATAAAACTGAAGCAGGCAGAGGCCTGGGAAAATAGTATAGTAGGTCCATATAGTTATTTATTAATTTTGTAAACTGCCAGCCAATGGCTCTGTGATGTGTAGATATCTTTCTTCGATCTCCTTTTGGCACCATAGAAGCATCAATCAATTCATGTGTCACAGTATTTTCAAGGTTTTATGATTAAGATCCATATGTGTTTATGAAAACAAGGTTAGCAGCATACCAGATATAAACATGCTTTTTTTAGTTGGGCTTTTATAGTACTAGCATCTTTCCATCTTATTTTCAATCAACTTAAGCTGTTGAGTAGCTTAGGAGCTGGTGATAGAGGATAAGGAAAATATAGCAGACTGAGGCCAGCAGAGATTTAAAAATCTGGCTTATTAATTACAAGGTGGAATAGAAAATATATTTATATTCAGGCAGCTTGTGTTCTTAGATAAGGTCGCTCTTGGCTTTAAAAAGCCAGGTGTCTGAAAACATGTTAGAAGGTGTAGTAGGTTGAATAATGACCACCCAAAGATAGGAAATCCTAATCCCTGGAATTTGTAAACATTATCATATTTAGTAAAGGGGTCTTCACAGATATGATTAAGTATTTTGAGATGAGGAGATTACCCTGGATTATCGAGGTGGGCCCTAAATGCCATCATAAATGTCCTTAAAAGATAAAGGCAGAGAGAAATTAACATAGGCAGAAGAGAGAGAGACACACACACACACAGAAGGCAATGTGAGGATGGAGGCAGAGACTGGAGTGACAGGGCCACAATCTCAGGAATGGCATCAGATACCAGAAGCTGGAAGAAGCAAGGAATGGATTCTCCCACAGAGTCCTGGGAGGAAGTGTGGCCCTGCCGGATTTCCAACCTCTAGCCTTCTGTGAGTGAATAAATTTCCATTGTTTTAAGCCACCAAGTTTGTGGTATTTCGTTACAGCAGCCTCAGAAAACTAATACATGTCACTAAAAACTTGGTTGCCTGATACATTACCATTAGAGGTAAAAAGATACAGATGACAAAGCTGTCTCTACATGTGATAAATCCCACACAGGTCCCCATCCCAGTCTGAATGACCTCTTTCAGCATTAGTTGTGCTTACCTACTCTAGAAATTTCTTCATCGAGGCCATTCAATTTCTGGTCAAGAATGGCTGAATGGGACTCCAAATTGCTCATGTATGCCTGATATTTTTGAACATCTGCTTGTAAGGAAGCTTTCAGTTTTCTCAATGACTCTAGGCGATTCTTTAAAAGAAGAGAAAGTGCGATTATTCTCGTCAATAATGATGCCATACGTTACTTAAAAGTTAAAGCAATATTATTTAAATTCATCTTAAAGAAAGGTAAATTAGTTTCTTTTTCACTTTTAGAGGGAGTCAAAAGAACTAAAATGGTAGCTTACTGTTATTACCTAATCAAGAAGATGTACGTACTTTTCGGAAGTCAGTTTGGGACCGAAAAAGTCCAGGGCCAGAATGAAAAAGAACAAACATTTAAAATCTGTTATTTTTCAGAACAGTCTAGGGGCTTCCGTGATATAAAACACAAAATAAAATTAGATATCTGGATATTATCATTTAGCTTTTAGAAAGCCCTCTGGATACAATATATTATATAAACCCATTTATTACCATTCTCTTTCCACTAACTACAAAACTCAGGGCCTCTTGTAAGTAGTGCTCCCTAGAGGTATATAACATGCGGACCTTGTTCTAAAGATCTTTTTGGTCTTATGTAAATAGGTAAGACTCTTTCATCATATTCTGAACACTGTTAGTCCAAGACTGATCGATCACAAGGGAAAACAAAACTCTAAGGATACCAAACACGTTTTCATTAGTTCTGTCCTATGTAAAAAAAATTAACTTTTAACAAGCTTATTTTGTTAATGTATTTTTAAAAAAAATAAAGAAACAGCTGGTGTTGTCCAAGGAGACCCAAGAGTATAAGTAAGTGTATAAGCCTGTTGAAGATAAGCATGTTTACTAACCGGTTCTTTTTCTCTTTCTTGTTCCAATCTTGCAATCTGTTCATTCAATGCTCTGTTTTTTGCTGCTAATGATTCCAGCTTGGAAGCATCTACATTAAATAAATCCTCTGGAGAAAAAAACCCAGAAACTTCATAAGGTCTCAAATCTGCCTAAAAAATTCTCCCCCAGGTTTTTACCATTGCTCTCTTCCTCACTTCCTCTAGTCTCTACTCAAAACATCCCACTGAAGGACATCCTACCGTCTGTAAAACTGCAACCCTTCCCTTTGGTCCACCGCACTCTCTACCTCCCTATCCTACTTCATTTTCCTCCGGAGCACTTATCACCATTTGACTTATAGTTGTTCATTTGATTATTGTCTCTAATAGCAGGTAAGCTCATAAAGGCAGAGATTTTTACCTCTTATCCATTATTGTATCCTTGGTGCCTACATGGTGGCTGGCATACAGTATGTATATAATAAATATTGTTTGAATAAATGAATATAATTTATATGCTTAATTAATTATAACACAATATCAAAGCAAAGATGCTTTCAGTGTTAGATCACTATGAATTTTCCTCTTTAAAAAAAAGACAACATCATTTTCTTTGCTCCCTTTCTCATGTGGACAAGCTGAAATTGTCCCGCTTCTTCTTTTTTAAAAAATATTTATTTACTTATTTATTTGGTTGCGCTGGGTCTTAGTTGTGGCTCATGGGCTCCTTACTTGTGGCATGTGAACTCTTAGTTGCGGCATACATGTGGGATCTAGTTCCCTGGCCAGGGATTGAACCCGGGCCCCCTGCATTGGGAGCGCAGAGTCTTAACCACTGTGCCACCAGGGAAGTCCCTGTCCCGCTTATTCTTCAGGAAAGTATATCCCATGGAAACAAAAGAGAATGCTTTCACTTTTTGTGCTAAGAGTGGCAGGGTGATCTCCTATTTTGATTGATTCCATAGTCTTTGGAGGATCGCTTTACACATCTTAAACTTATCTATTTTACCTACCACTCTGGCATTTTATATACAAGACTATTACAAAAAAGGAACAACAATGTAAAATAATACTCTGGAATATTTTAAAGTAAGCCAGTAAATACCGAATGTCACTAGATTAGCTAAGTGGAAAAATAATTTCTTTCTTAGGAAATATCATGGCCCATTAACTATATGACATACATTTTGAAAGAGACCATAGATCTTTTGACTAACTGGTACTTTAATTTCTAAAATAATAAAGCAAGGATATCACAGGGGTATCATCCCCCAAGAGGAATACCATTTGCTGATTATATTGTGTGCTCCGGGTAGCACGTTTGACATTTATAAACATGGCCATCTAATCCTGCAAAACTTTGTTAGACAGGTTAAGTAGTTTGTTAACGTCACACAGGCAGTAAGGGGTCCTGCCTCAGGTCTGACTCCAACACCAGTATTCTTTCTGCTTAACCTTTACTCCTCTCCACCAAAGAAACAGTTATGATAAAAATCAGGAGGCATCTAAACGCATTTACATTAGGCATAGTAAGATAGGCTACAACTCCTTGAGCGGAGTTAAATGACCCAAAGCAAGCCCTCTAGGAATGAGAACACTTACTCAGCTTGGACTGCAACTCTGCATTCATCTCTTCAAAGCTGTCGGCACCAGTCATGAAACTCTCATAGCATTTTATGGTGTAGTCCAAAAACAACTGATTGGGTTAAGCAGATTTAAAAACAAAGCCATGATTCTCTATTTAGTTTATTTCACTTTTCTAAGTAGAAATTTAAATTTGAATTTAAAAAATAAAAGTCAGGAACACTAAGTGGTTACATGAACTCCTGTAAATGAGATACAAACCTAGGGAATATCATTAATTATGCTGCACAGATTTACTCACTCTGCTACTTCTATAGTGAATAATAAGGATGAAAAGAATACTTCAATTTGGATAAAGGTGATACTTAGTAAATGGTAAAAAAAAAACCCATATCTTCAGAATTTTGAGAAGGTTAGACAAGGAAGCTTATTAATAAATATAATTCAACATAAAATGCAAACTTGAGCATCTTTAGGGATAATCTAACTAATTAAAAATTTAAATGAATTGCTGATCATTTAAGTCTAATTAAACTGACAAGATCTAGTTGTGAAAACCAGAACATAATTAATAAAGGCTATAATTTACATTGTAACTTCACGCTAAAACATGGTATGGTTAGTAGAGACCTAAACAGTAGACTATTAGTACTCTTAATATTTATCCAAGAGAAAATAATACTCTATTTTGCAATTCTGAGGTGTTTTGCTTACTGAAGATGTGTACTTTGTTAGGAGGCAAGGATGGCTGATCAGAATTTTCCACAGCCAGATGAAGTACACATCCCTCAAGATAAACCAATTCCCTTTGTGCTGATTCTCTGCTTACTAAGCAATCTTCTTATTACTTGGTTGATACTGAAGGGGTGCCCTGAATAGGGAGTATGAGTATTTCTGTAACTGGAAAGATGTGTCACTGGTGGTAAATTAATACATTTTTATTCTTCTTCAGATGTGAATTTGGTAAGAGTGAACGTTTCCTTAAGTTTGGTCAATTTTGATTTTGCAGGTTAAAAAAAAAATGAATTTCTAGATCTACAAAGCTGAGGCTCAGAATCTGATGAAGTTGGATACTTCGGTAACTCTTTTTAATTAAATTTAAAATTAAAATTAAAAAATAAAAATAGCACTTTATAATTTCCCAAGTGCTTCTTTATATATCGTCATCTGAAATAACAGCTAAAATAGCAAGAATAACTTTTACTGTTTTAACATTTAGGATGAATATCAATAAATTTAATATTTAGTCATTTAGTAGGTATTATAATTTTATTTGGGTGAGAACTGAGGCACAAATAAATCTAGTCTAGTACACATATTGCAACATGGGAAGAGAATTCTCTCAAGAGGATCAAAGGCTTTCTAGCTGCTTCTCCAGCAAGGATCACTAATGAAGTAGTAATGGGGTATGATATTCTTTGTTTGAAAAAAAAAAAAAAGGAACACTACCATGCCAGTCAGTTGATACATCTATTTGAACTATTTCCCAGGTAGTAATAAAAGATGAAGCTGAGGTTATTTCCACTTTCTTTTTATGACAAATGCTCCAAAGAGTGAAGAACAGAGAATTTTTATTTTTTTAAATCTTTAGGGACCTGCATAGTACCTGGTCTTTTATATAGGCTAGGGGACACTGATGTTTAATCTCAATACTATAAATTTATTCCTTGGAGTCGGTGTTTGCTCCCTTTGGATATATAAATTTATGTATTTTAGGAAATAGGGTAGGGTTAGTTACATAGTTAAGGCTCCAATACAGGATGGTTTGGGAACCAATTTAGACCATCTATTTACTTTTATCTCAATCACTTTTGGAAGTGGCAACTCTTAAGTGCAATATGCCTAACTAAAAAGCCAAAACAAGCAAAAAACCCACATGCCATCTAATTAAAGACCCAGTCTTTCAGGCTTTGTGTTGACAAAATACTATATTACAATAATGATGCCAGTATTGATGGCTTCATTATAAAAGATAGGGGAGAAAGACAAATATTACATCTGTACATATAACAATAATGTTATGACATAATTCTAATTGCATTGCTTTTTTAATTTACTTAAAATTTACAAATTTCCGTTCCTAGTTACTTCTAGGAAACTACAATGTGATTTCAAGAGTAATTCCATTGACTAATATTTCCAAAAATCAGTTTTAGCAGATTTTTCAGGAAGCAAAAAGACAAGTTCTACAAAAGAATATATCAATTTCAATAATAACACATTTAGTTAATATTAAGATAACTCTAATGTTTACAGTCATGTAAGGTACCTTATTATGCATAATTCCATCTTCAGTTTCTTCTCCCCAAGGCTGTCCATCATCAAATAAAGGTGAGCTTTCTTTCATGGCATTATGTAACTATTTAGTACACAGCAAAATATTAAGTTGATTAAGTTTCTGAGGAAAACACATAGCTTTCATGTTTTGTCAAATTTGTTTTCAGTGTCATTTTTAGGAGCATTCACATTACTGCCTGACAAAGTCTCATGAGAGGTTATTCTTTTAAACCTTAAAATATAATCCTTTTGATATTTTAGTAACTAAATCCCTTAGGATTAAAAAAGGATGGGTTCCACGTTTAGTTCTATTCTATAGCGAAAAATATGCTGATCTTTTTTATACAATTATTGAGAACATATACACACATTTTAAAAAAATTTTATTTATTTATTTATTTATTTATGGCTGTGTTGGGTCTTCGTTGCTGCGCACGGGCTTTCTCTAGTTGTGGCGAGCAGGGGCTACTCTTCGTTGAGGTGCACAGGTTTCTCATGGTGGTGGCTTCTCTTGTTGTGGAGCACAGGCTCTAGGCACGTGGGCTTCAGTAGTTGCGGCACGTGGGCTCAGTAGCTGTGGCTCGTGGGCTCTAGAGCACAGGCTCAGTAGCTGTGGCACACGGGCTTAGCTGCTCCATGGCATGTGGGATCTTCCCGGATCAGGGCTCAAACCTGTGTCCCCTGTGTTGGCAGGCAGATTCTTAACCACTGCACCACCAGAGAAGCCCTACACACGTTTTAACGCAGTTCTGAGAATCCAGAACAGAACTGCCACAAAAGGTAAGCCAAAAGTAATTATTTCTCTTTTATATAAACTCAATTTTGGTGCGCAAATGTTATCCACTGACTCCTTCAGACTGTATAAGCATGCACTTTAGATTGAATTTTACAATATAAAATCTTCAGAAATACAAATATTTAACCTTGAAAGTGATAACAGATAATAAATTATAGCAAACATTCAGATGTTATAATTAACAAGCTAAAAGGAAAATGCCTAAAGGTTTTTAAGGCACATAAATTGCATTTTGGAACACTTGTTTTCATAACTTGTTTTAGAAATATAACCTTTTAAAAATAAAAGAAAATTAGAAAATTTAAATGAAATTGCTATAAAATGTAAAGATATCAATGTATACCTAGTATAACGAAGACTAAACTCTAAAAAAATGGACTATGCATTAGGAGTGTAAAAGAAGAATGTGGTTTCTGTTGAAAATATTTCATTACATTTTCTTATCCTAGTATTCATATATAGATAGGATTGCTGAGTGAGGATACTGTCCTTAGTCTAGACTAGCTTGTCCTATCTGCTCCTTTCCTATTCCAAAGGCGCTCATAAGACCTTTTGTATATCTAGGGTGGATGCAGGCAAGCTCTATCAACTTATCCTTTACCTCTTCCTCCCTTGACAAAGCCTCGGGTGACAATCAGATTTAATTAAGTCTTAAAGACATGTAAGGCAGAGTCCAAGATGAAGAAAAGAATCTCCTATCTTATCATCAGGGTAGATAAAGACAGAGTTTCTGTTGCCTTGTCAAAGGTCCTTGTGAAAACTCTTGCTACTCTGCAAGGTTCAAGGAGAGCCTTACAAGGGACAAACAGATCCCCAGGAACTATAGGAAAGACTCTTACTACAATAACTAGAAGTTCTTCTGTACTGAGAAGATTTGGTTGAAAAAGTTTCAACCTGAAATTGGATAGAGATAACCAGAAATATGGACTTGAGTAATCTTTTTTTACCCAGAGGTGGCATTTACCAATAAAATACTACTCCTCCATATTATAAAAGGATATTATGTTATAAGAAAAGAAAAGGACTCAGAGGGATCTGGATGAGTAATGCCCTAGCCCACTTTGGTTATTAACCAAAAGGCTAATCACAGAGCTAGTGGAGCATATGCACCCTCCTACTCATGCTCCTTGGTAGAGGGGAGACAGGGCAACTTTGGCAAAACTCCTATCACTCAAACACCGTAATAAGGATGTGCTTATGAGCTCTGCGCTAAGAGGCATAATGAGAGTGAGAGCAGAAATAAAACTTTACTTATAAAACATTAACAAACTGAATTCAGGAGTATAGCAAAGGAATAACCAACAATTAACAAACAGAGACTATTAGGGAACCAATACCCTATCATGTCATACCAACAGGTTAAGAGAAAAACAATCATCTCAATAGATCCTGTAAAAGCATATGATAAGGTTCAATGATTATTCTTGATAAAAATTAGAAAGAGGCAGATAAGCTTCAACATGAAAAACATTATCTTCTATCTGGAAACATCACAACTAAATGATAAAACAGAAAAATTTTTGTTTGAAAACAGTGGTACCAACAGAAATCAATCAAGAACAGTAGTAATTAGGCAATTCAGTAAGAGCAGACAACTACAGGCCAATATCCCTGATGAAAATATAGAGGTAAACATTTTCAATAAAATATTAGCAAACCAAATTCAGTAGCACTTTGAAAAGGTCATTCAACATGATTAAGTGGGATTTATTGTGGGATGCAAGGATGGCTCAATGCATGCAAATCAATAAATGTGATACATCACATTAATAGAATAAAAAAACCAAAATCATACAATAACTCAACAGAGAGAAAGTATTTGACAAAATTCAACATCACTTCATAATAAAAACTCTCAAACTGTGTATACAGGAAATGTACCTCTACATAATAAAGCCCATATATGACAAGCCCATCGCTAACACTATACTCAGTGGTAAAGAACTGAAAGCTGTTGCTCTAAGATCAGGAAAAAGTTAAGGATGCCCACTGTTGCCACTTTTATCCAACATAGTACTGGAAATCCTAGCCAGAGCAATCAGGCAAGAAAAATAAAAGGCATCAGAATTGAAAAGGAATAAGTAGAATTATCTTTATTTGCAGATGACATGGTTTTATATACAGAAAATCCTAAAGCCCCCTCAAAAAAAAAAACAAACAAAAAAACCTGTTACATCTAATCAACAAATTCAGTAAATTTGCAGGATACAAAATTAAAATACAAAAATCTGTAGTGTTTCTATATACTAATGACAAATTATCTGAAAAAAGAAAAAAGGAAAATGATAACATTTACAATAGCATCAAAGCAATAAAGGAACAAGTTTAACCAAAGAGATGAAAGATCTCTACACTGAAAAGTACAAGACACTGATGAAAGAAACTGAAGACACAAATAAATGGAAAGATATCCCGTGTTCATTGCTTGGAAGAATTAGTATTGTTAAAATGTCCATACTATGCAAAACCATCTATAGATCAATACAATGCCTATCAAGATTCCAATGGCATTTTTTTAAGCTGACTAGAGAAAACAATTTAAAAATCTATATGGAACCACAGAAGACCACGAGTGGCCAAAGCAATCCTGAGAAAGAACAACAAAGTAGGAGGCATCACACTTCCTGAATTCAAGCTATATTATAAAGATATAGTAACCAAAACAGTTATGGTACTAGCATAAAAACAGACATATGGACCAATGGAATAGAATAGAGAGCCCAGAAATAAACCCATGTATATACATCAATGAATATTTGACAAGGGAGCCAAGAATACTCAATGGTGAAAAGACAGTCTCTTCAATAAATGGTGATGGGAAAACTGGATATTCACATGTAAAAAAGAATGAAGCCAGAACACTGTCTTACACCATTCAAAATAATTAACTTGAATTGGACTTGACTTAAATGTAAGACCCAAAACTATAAAACTCCTAGAAGAGGAGGTGTCAGTGCAGCCGTTTCTCCCTAGGCACTCTGATCTGAAGTGCAAGGTGCGAGGCCTCTGCATGAAGCACCCTGTGAACAAGTGAAACTAGATGAAGCACAGAGGAAAAGAAAAAAAAAAAGCAAGCTGCTAACCCTCTGAAAAAAACGCCTCTGTGACCAGCCCATCCCATCGGGAAACTTGCAGAATCCTCTTAGATAGCCTCAACCACCAGAGGGCAGACAGCAGAAGCAAGAAGAACAATAATGCTGCAGCCTGTGGAACAAAAACCACATTCACAGGAAGATAGACAAGATGAAAAGGCAGAGGGCTATGTACCAGATGAAGGAACAAGATAAAACCCAAGAAAAACAACTAAAAGAAGTGGAGATAGGCAACCTTCCAGAAAAAGAATTCAGAATAATTATAGTGAAGATGATCAAGGACCTCGGAAGAAGAATGGAGGCAAAGATCGAGAAGATGCAAGCAATGTTTAACAAAGATCTAGAAGAATTAAAGAACAAACAAACAGATGAACAATACAATAACTGAAATGAAAACTACACTAGAAGGAATCAATAGCAGAATAACTGAGGCAGAAGAACAGATAAGTGACCTGGAAGACGGAATGGTGAAATTCACTGCTGCAGAACAGAATAAACAAAAAAGAATGAAAAGAAATGAAGACAGTTTAAGAGACCTCTGGGACAACATTAAACACAACAACATTTGCATTATAGGTGTCCCAGAAGGAGAAGAGAGAGAGAAAGGACCTGAGAAAATATTTGAAGAGATTATAGTCGAAAATTTCCCTAACATGGGAAAGGAAATAGCCACCCAAGTCCAGGAAGCACAGAGAGCCCCATACAGGATAAACCAAGGAGAAACACGCCGAGACACATAGTAATCAAATTGGCAAAAATTAAAGACAAAGAAAAATTACTGAAAGCAGCAAGGGAAAAATGACAAATAACATACAAGGGAACTCCCATAAGGTTAACAGTTGATTTCTCAGCAGAAACTCTACAAGCCAGAAGGGAGTGGCATGATATACTTAAAGTGATGAAAGGGAAGAACCTACAACCAAGATTACTCTACACGGCAAGGATCTCATTCAGATTCGATGGAGAAATCAAAAGCTTTAGAGACAAGCAAAAGCTAAGAGAATTCAGCACCACCAAACCAGCTTTACAACAAATGCTAAAGGAACTTCTTTCTCTAGGCAGGAAACACAAGAGAAGGATAAGACTTACAAACACAAACCCAAAACAATTAAGAAAATGGTAATAGGAACATACATATCGATAATTACCTTAAACGTGAAAGGATTTAATGCTCCAACCAAAAGACACAGGTTTGCTGAATGGATACAAAAACAAGACCCATATATATGCTGTCTACAAGAGACCCATTTCAGATCTAGGGACACACTCAGATGGAAAGTGAGGGGATGGAAAAAGATATTCCATGCAAATGGAAATCAAAAGAAAGCTGGAGTAGCAATTCTCATATCAGATAAAATAGACTTTAAAATAAAGAATGTTACAAGAGACAAGGAAGGACACTACAAAATGATCAAGGGATCAAATCCAAGAAGAAGATGTAACAATTATAAATATAAATGCACCCAACATAGGAGCACCTCAATACATAAGGCAACTGCTAGCAGCTATAAAAGAGGAAATCGACAGTAACACAATAATAGTGAGGGACTTTTAAAACCTCACTTACACCAATGGACAGATCATCCAAACAGAAAATTAATAAGGAAACACAAGCTTTAAATGACAAAATAGACCAGACAGATTTAACTGATATCTATAGGACATTCCATCCAAAAACAGCAGATTCCACGTTCTTCTCAAGTGCACACGGAACATTCTCCAGGATAGGTCACATCTTGGGTCACAAATCAAACCTCAGTAAACTTGAGAAAACTGAAATCATATCAAGCATCTTTTCTGACCACAACGCTATGAGATTAGAAATCAATTACAGGGGAAAAAACGTAAAAAAACACAAACACATGGAGGCTAAACAATACGTTACTAAATAACCAAGAGATCACTGAAGAAATCAAAGAGGAAATAAAAAACTACCTAGAGACAAATGACAATGAAAACACGATGATCCAAAACCTATGGGATGCAGCAAAAGTAGTTCTAAGAGGGAAGTTTATAGCTATACAAGCCTACCTCAAGAAACAAGAAAAATCTCAAATAAACAATCTAACCTTACACCTAAAGGAACTAGAGAAAGAACAAACAAAACCCAAAGTCAGCAGAAGGAAAGAAACCATAAAGATCAGAGGAGAAATAAATGAAATAGAAACAAAGAAAACAATAGCAAAGATCAATAAAACTAAAAGCTGGCTCTTAGAAGATAAACAAAATTGATAAACCATTAGCCAGACTCATCAAGAAAAAGAGGGAGAGGACTCAAACCAATACAATTAGAAATGAAAAAGGAGAAGTTACAACAGACACCGCAGAAATACAAAGCATCCTAAGAGACTTCTACAATCAACTCTATGCCAATAAAATGGACAACCTGGAAGAAATGGACAAATTCTTAGAATGGTATAACCTTCCAAGACTGAACCAGGAAGAAATAGAAAATATGAACAGACCAATCACAAGTAATGAAATTGAAACTATGATTAAAAATCTTCCAACAAACGAAAGTCCAGGACCAGATGGCTTCACAGGTGAATTCTATCAAACATTTAGAGAAGAGTTAACACCCATCCTTCTCAAACTCTTCCAAAAAATTGCAGAGAAAGAAACACTCCGAAACTCATTCTATGAGGCCACCATCACCCTGATACCAAAATCAGACAAAGACACTACAAAAAAAGAAAATTACAGACCAATATCACTGATGAATATAGATGCAAAAATCCTCAACAAAATACTAGCAAACAGAATCCAACAACACATTAAAAGGATCATATACCATGATCAAGTGGGATTTATCCCAGGGATGCAAGGATTCTTCAATATACACAAATCAATCAATGTGATACACCATATTAACAAACTGAAGAATAAAAACCGTATGATCATCTCAATAGATGGAGAAAAAGCTTTGGACAAAATTCAACACCCATTTATGATAATAACTCTCCAGAAAGTAGGCATAGAGGGAACCTACCTCAACATAATTAAGACCATATACAACAAACCCACAGCAAACATCATTCTCAACGGTGAAAAAGTGAAAGCATTTCCTCTAAGATCAGGAACGAGACAAGGATGTCCACTCTCACCACTATTATTCAACATAGTTCTGGAAGTCCTAGCCACAGCAATCACAGAAGAAAAAGAAATAAAAGGAATACAAATTGGAAAAGAAGAAGTAAAAATGTCCCTGTTTGCAGATGACTTGATACTATACATAGAGAATCCTAAAGATGCCACCAGAAAACTAGTAGAGCTAATCAATGAATCTGGTAAAGTTTCAGGATACAAAATTAATGCACAGAAATATCTTGCATTCCTACACACTAATGATGAAAAACCTGAAAGAGAAATTAAGGAAACACTCCCATTTACCACTGCAACAAAAAGAATAAAATACCTAGGAATAAACCTACATAGGGAGACAAAAGACCTGTATGCAGAAAACTATAAGACACCGATGAAAGAAATTAAAGATGATACCAACAGATGGAGAGATATACCATGTTCTTGGATTGGAAGAATCAATACTGTGAAAATGACTATACTACCCAAAGCAATCTACAGATTCAATGCAGTCTCTGTCAAATTACCAATGGCATTTTTTACAGAACTAGAACTAAAAATCTTAAAATCTGTATGGAGACACAAAAGACCCTGAATAGCCAAAGCAGTCTTGAGGGAAAAAAACGGAGCTGGAGGAATCAGACTCCCTGACTTCAGACTATATTACAAAGCTACAGTAATCAAGACAATTAGGTACTGGAACAAAAACAGAAATATAGATCAATGGAACAGGACAGAAAGCCCAGAGATAAACCCACGCACCTATGGTCAACTAATCTATGACAAAGGAGGCAAGGATATACAATGGAGAAAAGACAGTCTCTTCAATAAGTGGTGCTGGGAAAACAGGACAGCTACATGTAAAAGAATGAAATTAGAACACTCCCTAACACCATACACAAAAATAAACTCAAAATGGATTAGAGACCTAAATGTAAGACCAGACACTATAAAACTTTTAGAGGAAAACCTAGGAAGAACACTCTTTGACATAAATCATAGCAAGATCTTTTTTGATCCACCTCCTAGAGTCATGGAAATAAAAACAAAAATAAAGAAATGGTGGGCTTCCCTGGTGGCGCAGTGGTTGAGAATCTGCCTACCAATGCAGGGGACATGGGTTTGAGCCCTGGTCTGGGAATATCCCACATGCCGTGGAGCAACTAGACCCGTGAGCCACAACTACTGAGCCTGCGCGTCTGGAGCTTGTGCTCCGCAACAAGAGAGGCCACGACAGTGAGAGGCCCGTGCACCATGATGAAGAGTGGCCCCCGCTCGCCGCAACTAGAGAAAGCCCTCGCACAGAAACGAAGACCCAACACAGCCAAAAATAAATATAAATAAATAAATAAGTTAAAAAAAAAAATAAACAAATGGGACCTAATGAAACTTAACAGCTTTTGCAAAGCAAAGGAAACTACAAACAAGACGAAAAGACAACCCTCAGAATGGGAGAAAATATTTGCAAATGAATCAATGGACAAAGGATTAAAATCCAAAATATATAAACAGCTCATACAACTCAATATTAAAATGAAAAAATGGGCAGAAGACCTAAATAGACATTTCTCCAAAGAAGACATACAGATGGCCAAGAAGCACATGAAAAGCTGCTCAACATCACTAATTATTAGAGAAATGCAAATCAAAACTACAATGAGGTATCATCTCACACCAGTTAGAATGGGCATCATCAGAAAATCTACAAACAACAAATGCTGGAGAGAGTGTGGAGAAAAGGGAACCCTCTCGCACTGTTGGTGGGAATGTAAATTGATACAGCCACTATGGAGAACAGTATGGAGGTTCCTTAAAAAACTAAAGATAGAATTACCATATGACCCAGCAATCCCACTCCTGGGCATATACCCAGAGAAAACCATAATTCAAAAAGACACACGCACCCCAATGTTCTGTGCAGCACTATTTACAATAGCCAGGTCATGGAAGCAACCTAAGTGCCCATCGACAGACGAATGAATAAAGAAGATGTGGTACATATATACAATGGAATATTACTTGGCCATAAAAAGGAATGAAATTGGGTCATTTGTAGAGACGTGGATGAATCTAGAGACTGTAACACAGAGTGAAGTAAGTCAGAAAGAGAAAAACAAATACTGTATATTAACGCACATATGTGGAACCTAGACAAATGGTACAGATGAACCGGTTTGCAGGGTCGAAATTGAGACACAGATGTAGAGAACAAACGTATGGACACCAAGGGGGGAAAGTGGCAGCAGGTGGGGGTGGTGGTGTGATGAATTGGGAGATTGGGATTGACATGTATACACTAATGTGTATAAAATGGATGACTAATAAGAACATGCTGTATAAAAAAATAAATTAAAAAAAAATGCCTCTGCACCTCTAGCTCTTGCAGAGGTTGGCATCTTCAGTGAAGTCTCCTATTGTAGGAGGACCTTCAAGATGGCAGAGGAGTAAGATGTAGAGATCACCTTCCTCCCCATAAATACATCAGAAATACATCTACAGGGCTTCCCTGGTGGCGCAGTGGTTAAGAATCTGCCTGCCAATGTAGGGGACACGGGTTCAAGCCCTGGTCTGGGAAGTTCCCACATGCCGCAGAGCAACGATGCCCGTGCACAACAACTACTGAGCATGCGCTCTAGAGCCCACAAGCCACAACTACTGAGCCCATGAGCCACAACTACTGAAGCCCACGCACCTAGAGCCCGTGCTCTGCAGCAAGAGAAGACACTGCGATGAGAAGCCTGCGCACCACAACGAAGAGTAGCCCTTGCTTTCCGAAACTAGAGAAAGCCCGCGCGCAGCAACGAAGACCCTACACAGCCAAAAATAAAAATAAATTAAATAAATAAATTTATAAAAAGAAAAAAATACATCTACATGTGGAACAACTCCTACAGAACACCTACTGAATGCTGGCAGAAGACCTCATACTTCCCAAAAGGCAAGAAAATCCCTACGTACATGGCCGTGTGGCTGACAGGGTCCTGGTGCTCCAGCCTGGAGTCAGGCCTGAACCCCTGAGGTGGAAGAGCCGAGTTCAGGACACTGGACCATCAGAGACCTCCTGGCCCCAAGTAATATCAATCGGCGAGAGCTCTCCCAGAGACATCCGTCTCAACGCTAAGACCCAGCTCCACCCAACGGCAAGCAAGCTCCAGTGCTGGGCACCCCATGAGAAACAACTAGCCAGACAGGAATACAACCCCACCCATTAGCAGAGAGGCTGCCTAAAATCATAATAAGGTCACAGACACCCCAAAACACACCACCAGACACGGTCCTGCCCACCAGAAAGACAATGTCCAGCGTCATCCACCAGAACACAGGCACCAGTCCCCTCCACCAGGAAGCCTACAAAACCCACTGAACCAACGTCACCCACTGGGGGAACACACCAAAAACAACGGAAACTATGAACCTGCAGCCTGCGAAAAGGAGACCCCAAACACAGTAAGTTAAGCAAAATGAGAAGACAGAGAAATACACAGCAGATGAAGGAGCAAGGTAAAAACCCACCAGACTAAACAATAAAAGAGGAAATAGGCAGCCTACCTGAAAAAGAATTCAGAGTAATGATAGTAAAGATATCCAAACTCTTGGAGATAGAATGGAGAAAATACAAGAACCGTTTAACAAAGGCCTGGAAGAACTAAAGAGCAAACAATGATGAACAACACAATAAATAAAATTAAAAATTCTCTAGAAGGAATCAATAGCAGAATAACTGAAGCAGAACGGATAAGTGACCTGGAAGATAAAATAGTGGAAATAACTACTGCAGAGCAGAATAAAGAAAAAAGAATGAAAAGAATTGAGGACAGTCTCACAGACGTCTGGGACATTAAATGCACCAACATTCGAATATAGGGGTCCCAGAAGAAAAAGAGGAAAAGAAAGGGACTGTGAAAGTATCTGAAGAGATTATAGTTGAAAACTTCCCTAATATGGGAAAGGAAATAGTCAATCAAGTCCAGGAAGCACAGACAGTTTCATACAGTATAAATCTAAGGAGAAACAAGCCAAGACACATATTAATCAAAGTATCAAAAATTAAATACAAAGAAAAAAATCTTAAAAGCAGCAAGGGAAAAGCAACAAATAACATACAAGGGAATCCCCATAAAGTTAACAGCTGATCTTTCAGCAGAAACTCTGCAAGCCAGAAGGGAGTGGCAGGACATATTTAAAGCGATGAAAAGGAAAAACCTACAACCAAGATTACTATACCCAAGAAGGATCTCATTCAGATTTTTTTTTTTTTATAAAAGAGATTTCCGTTTTTATTTTTTAAAATTAATTAATTAATTAATTAATTTAAGTCTATGTTGGGTCTTCATTGCTGTGCGCGGGCTTCTCATTGCGGTGGCTTCTCTTGTTGCGGAGCACGGGCTCTAGGCACACGGGCTTCAGAAGCTGTGGCTCGAAGGCTCTAGAGCTCAGGCTCAGTAGTTGTGGCGCACAGGCTTAGTTGCTCCACGGCATGTGGGATCTTCCCAGACCAGGGCTCAAACCCGTGTCCCTTGCATTGGCAGGCGGATTCTTAACCACTGCACCACCAAGGAAGCCCCTCATTCAGATTTGAATGGAGAAATTAAAACGTTTACAGACAAGCAAAAGTTAATAGAATTCAGCACCACCAAACCAGCTTTACAACAAATGTTAAAGGAACTTCTCTAGGCAGGAAACACAAGAGAAGAAAAAGACCTACAAAAACAAACCCAAAACAATAAAGAAAATGGTAATAGAAACATACATATCAATAATTACCTTAAATGTAAATAGATTAAATGCTCCAATCAGAATACACAGTCAAGCTGAATGGATACAAAAACAAGACCTGTATATATGCTGTCTACAAGAGACCCACTTCAGACCTAGAGACACATACAGACTGAAAGTGAGGGGATGCAAAAAGATATTCCATGCAAATGGAAATCAAAAGAAAGCTGGGGTAGCAATTCTCGTATCAGATAAAATAGACTTTAAAATAAAGACTGTTACAAGAGACAAGGAAGGACACTGCATAATGATACAGGGATCAATCCAAGAAGATATAACAATTGTAAATATTTATGCACCCAACATAGGAGCACCTCAATACATAAGGCAAATGCTAACAGCCAAAAAAAGCAGAAATTGACAGTAACACAATCATAGTAGGGGACTTTAACACCCCACTTTCACCAAAGGACAGATCATCCAAAATGAAAATAAATAAGGAAACACAAGCTTTAAATGACAGATTAGACAAGATGGACTTAATAGATATTTATAGGACATTCCATCCAAGAACAACAGAATACACTTTCTTCTCAAGTACTCATGGAACATTCTCCAGGATAGATCATATCTTGGGTCACAAATCAAGCCTTGGTAAATTAAAAGAAAAATGAAATCATATCAAGTATCTTTTCCGACCACAACACTATGAGACTAGATATCAATTACAGGAAAAAAACTGTAAAAAATAAAAACACATGGAGGCTAAACAATACCCTACTACATAACCAAGAGATCACTGAAGAAATCAAAGAGGAAATCAAAAAATACCTAGAAACAAATGACAAGGAAAACACGACAACCTCAAACTTATGGGATGCAACAAAAGCAGATCTAAGAGGGAAGTTTACAGCAATACAATCCTATCTCAAGAAACAAGAAACATCTCAAATAAACAACCTAACCTTACACCTAAAGCAATTAGAGAAAGAAGAACAAAAAACCTCCAAAGTTAGCAGAAGGAAAGAAATCATAAAGATCAGATCAGAAATAAATGAAAAAGAAATGAATGAAACAATAGCAAAGATCAATAAAACTAAAAGCTGGTTCTTTGAGAAGATAAAGAAAATTGATAAATCATTAGCCAGACTCATCAAGAAAAAAAGGGAGAAGACTCAAATCAACAGAATTAGAAATGAAAAAGGAGAAGTAACAACTGACACTGCAGAAATACAAAGGATCGTGAGAGATTACTACAAGCAACTGTATACCAATAAAATGGACAAACTGGAAGAAATGGAAAAATTCTTAGAAAAGCACAACCTTCCGAGACTGAATCAGGAAGAAACAGAAAATATAAAACAGACCAATCACAAGCACTGAAATTGAAACTGTGATTAAAAATCTTCCAACAAACAAAAGCCCAGGACCAGATGGCTGCACAGGTGAATTCTGTCAAACATTTAGAGAAGAGCTAACACCTATCCTTCTCAAACTCTTCCAAAATACAGCAGAGAGAGGAACACTCCCAAACTCCTTCTATGAGGCCACCATCACACTGATGCCAAAACCAGACAAAGATGTCATAAAAAAAGAAAACTACAGGCCAATATCATTGATGAACATAGATGGAAAAATCCTCAACAAAATACTAGCAAACAGAATCCAACAGCACATTAAAAGGATCATACACCATGATCAAGTGGGGTTTATCCCAGGCATGTGAATATTCTTCAATATATGCAAATCAGTCAATGTGATAAACCATATTAACAAATTGAAGGATAAAAACCATATGATAATCTGAATAGATGCAGAAAATGCTTTTGACAAAATTTAACACCGATTTAAGATAAAAGCTCTCCAGAAAGTAGGCAGAGAGGAAACCTACCTTAACATAATAAAGGCCATATATGAGAAACCCACAGACAACATCGTTCTCTATGGTGAAAAACTGAAACCATTTCCTCTAAGATCAGTAACAAGACAAGGTTGCCCACTCTCACCACTATCATTCAACATAGTTTTGGAAGTTTTCGTCACGGCAATCAGAGAAGAAAAAGAAATAAAAGGAATCCAAATTGGGAAAGAAGAAGTAAAAATGTCACTGTTTACAGATGACTTGATACTATACATAGAGAATCCTAAAGATGCTAACAGAAAACTACTAGAGCTAATCAATGAATTTCGTAAAGTAGTAGGATACAAAATTAATGCAAAGAAATCTCTCACATTCCTATACACTAATGATAAAAAATCTGAAAGAGAAATTAAGGAAACACTCCCATTTACCATTGCAACCTAGGAATAAACCTACCTAAGGAGACAAAAGATCTGTATGTAGAAAACTATAGGACACTGATGAAAGAAATTAAAGATGATACAAACAGATGGAGAGATATACCATGTTCTTGGATTGGCAAAGCAATCTACAGATTCAATGCAATCCCTATGAAACTACCAATGGCATTTTTTACAGAACTAGAACAAAAAGTTTCACAATTTGTATGGAAACATGAAAGACCTCGAATAGCCAAAGCAATCTTGAGAACGAAAAATGGAGCTGGAGGAATCAGGCTCCCTGACTTCAGACTACATTACAAAGCTACAGTAATCAAGACAGTATGGTACTGGTACAAAAACAGAAGTATAGGTCAATGGTATAGGATAGAAAGCCTAGACATAAACCCATGCACATATGGTCACCTTATCTTTGATAAAGGAGGCAAGAATATACAATGGAGAAAAGACAGCCTCTTCAATAAGTGGTGCTGGGAAAACTGGACAGGTACATGTAAAAGAATGAATTTAGAACACTTTCTAACACCATACACAAAAATAAACTCAAAATGGATTAAAGACCTAAATGTAAGGCCAGACAGTATAAAACTCTTAGAGAAAAACATAGGCAGAACACTCTATGACATAAATCACAGCAAGATCCTTTTTGACCCACCTCCCAGAGAAATGGTAATAAAAACAAAAATAAACAAATGGGACCTAATGAAACTTAAAAGCTTTTGCACAGCAAAGGAAACCATATACAAGATGAAAAGACAACCCTCATAAAGGGAGAAAATATTTGCAAACGAAGCAACTGACAAAGGATTAATCGCCAAAATATACAAGCAGCTCATGCAGCTCAATACCCAAAAACAAACAACCCAATCGAAAAATGGGCAGAAGAGCTAAATAGACATTTCTCCAAAGAAGATATACAAATTGCCAACAAACACATGAAAGGATGTTCAACATCACTAATCATGAGAGAAATGTAAATCAAAACTACAATGAGGTATCACCTCACACCGGCCAGAATGGCCTTCATGAAAAAAATCTACAAACAATAAATGCTGGAAAGGGTGTGGAGAAAACCCTCTTGCACTGTTGGTGGGAATGTAAATTGATACAGCCACTATGGAGAACAGTATGGAGGTTCCTTAAAAAACTAAAAATAGAACTACCGTATGACCCAGTAATCCCACTACTGGGCATATACCCTCAGAAAACGATAATTTAAAAGCAGACATGTACCACAATGTTCATTGCAGCAGTATTTGCAATAGCCAGGACATGAAAGCAACGTAAGGGTCCATCAACAGATGAATGGATAAAGAAGATGTGGCACATACATACAATGAAATGTTACTCAGCCATAAAAAGAAATGAAATTGAACTATTTGTAGTGAGGTGGATGGACTTAGAGTCTGTCATACAGAGTGACGTAAGTCAGAAAGAGAAAAATACTGTATGCTAACACATATATATGGAATCTAAAAAAAAAAAAAAGGTTCTGATGAACCTAGGGGCAGGACAGGAATGAAGATGCAGACGTAGGGAATGGACTTGAGGACACAGGGAGGGGGGAAGGGTATGCTGAGACGAAGTGAGAGAGTAGCACTGACATATATATACTACCAAATGTAAAGTAGATAGCTAGTGGGAAGCAGTTGCATAGCACAAGGAGATCAGGTTGGTGCTTTGATACCACCTAGAGGGGTGGGATAGGGAGGGTGGAGGGAGATGCAAGAGGGAGGGGATATGGGGATATATGTATACATATAGCTAATTCACTTTGTTATACAGCAGAAACTAACACACCATTGTAAAGCAATTATATTCCAATAAAGATGTTAAAAACAAAACAAAACAAAACAAAGTCCTAGAAGAAAACATAGGCAGTAAGCTCCATGACAGTGGTCTTGGCAATGATTTTTTGGGATTTGAGACCAAAAGCAAAGGCAACAAAAGCAAAAATAAACACGTGGGACTATATCAAACTAAAAGGCTTCTGCACAGCAAAAAAATGATCAACAACATGAAAGGGTACCCTATGGAATGGGAAAAAATATTTGCAAAGCATTTATCTGATAAGGTGTCACTATCCAATATCCATAAAGAAGTCATACAACAATAGCCGAGAAATAAATAATGAAATTAAAAAAATGGGCAAAGGACCTGAGTATACATTTTTACTAAGATATTCAAATGGACAACAGGTATTCAACATCACGAATCATTAGGGAAATGCAAATCAAAACCACAGTGAAAACCTCATGCCTTTGAGAATGTCTTACATGGAAAAGACAAGAGATAAATGCTGGTAAGAATGTGGAGAAAAGGGACCCCTTGTACAACCACCACAGAAAACACTGGTTTCCATGGAGGTTCCTAAAGAAATTAAAACTAGAACTACCACATGATGCAACAATTCCACTCTAGGTATGTATCTGAAGGAAACAAAATCACTATGCTGAAGAGATTCCTGTACCCGTATGTTCACTGCAGCATTATTTACAACATGGAAACAGCCTAAGCATCTACTGACAGATAAATGGATAAAGAAAATGTGGTATATGTGTATATATATACACACATACACATAGGTACACACAATGGAATACTATCCAGCCATAAAAAGAAGGAAATCCTGCCATTTGTGACAACATGGATGGACCTTGAGGGCAGTACTCTAAATGAAACAAGTCAGACAGAGAAAGACAAATATTACCTGATCTCACTTACAGGTGGAATTTTGAAAAAACAAGCCAACAAAAAGAGATCATATTTGTGGTTACCAGAGGCAGGGGGTTAGGGAGTGGGAGAACTGGATAGAGGTCAAAAGGTACAAACTTATAGCTATAAGGTAAATAAGTCCTGGGAATGTAATATACAACATGTGTATATACCAAACACTACTGTTTGGTATATTTGAAAGTTGCTAAGAGAGTAGATCCTAAAAGATCTCATCATGCGGAAAAAACCCATTTTTTTTCCTTTTTCTTTTTGGCATCTATATGAGATATGGATTTTAACTAAAGTTACTGTGGTAATCATTTGGCAATGTAAGTCAAGTCATTACGCTGTACACCTAAAATTTACAGTTCTGTATGTCAATTATATCTCAACAAAATTAAAGAAAAAAAAAAAACCAAGGGGAAAAGATGGGTTATCCAATAAAAGGTATTGAGGTATACGAGTGAGCCATTTAAAAAATAAAATTTCCTTTTCTTTAATGTTAAAATAAATTGCAGATGGTTTAAGATTTAAACACAATACAAACAAGCCATAAAAATACTAGGGAAAAAAGCGAAAGCACTTTTTAAAAAACATGGGAGTAAAGGAGACCATCCTAAGTGTGGCTAATTACCTAGGATTCCGTTAAGTGGGAAAGAAAGCATAAGAAACCTATGAATGCTCTCTCATTGATTCTTACATTGCTATAGTGTTCAGCTGCACTACCTCAAGCAAATTAAGATAGGAAGGAGGGGATTTCAACCTATGCCTCCAAGTCTATGTAACGGACTTGGAGGCATCTCAAGAGGTCCTTCCCCGACAGAAGCCAAAGCAGGTACTCCATACAGAAGCTCCTGTATCACTGTGGAAATGCTATCTCCCAAAAACATAACAATGACCTAAGCTGTTTAGGCAAACAAGGGTAAGGTGTTCTAATGACAATAGGGGTATTTGGAGGGAAGAGCAGAGAGGTGGTTACCCAATGTCCACGTGTATCACTGAGGAGAGGCAAACTGAACGCATAAAAGTTATACATAAAGTTCAATAAAACTTAAGTTGTATTAATGGACTATGGTAGTGGATTTCTACTTCTCTCTTGAAAATTGGTGGTGCTGAATGTACCAGTATATTCCTGGGTCAAAATCCATCTCCAATGCCTGCCTACATTTAGTTATGGGCTTGCTGACGGCCAAGACAATGTCAGGGGACAGTATTAGTTCTAAGGATTCCAGCACTAAGTAGGACAGGAATCTCAGAAGCTATAGAAGGAAGAGACTGCATTAGACTAGGTAAACATGTACATATTTACATTTGCAACCAATTAAAATACAGCTCATAAATCAAAAGGATAATGAGGGAAAAACATTTGCACCACATACATAAGAGCTTATTTACCCAATTCAACTCTTTTTGACATACAAAATGGCGATCTTGCAAATAAACAAGATAAAAAAGTCAAAAGACATGAATATGCAGTTATAATGTGTGAATATTCAAGTTTAAAAACAAAAATTGAGGGCTTCCCTGGTGGCGCAGTGGTTGAGAATCTGCCTGCCAATGCAGGGCACACGGGTTCCAGCCCTGGTCTGGGAAGATCCCACATGCCGCGGAGCGGCTGGGCCCGTGAGCCACAATTACTGAGCCTGCGCGTCTGGAGCCTGTGCTCCGCAACAAGAGAGGCCGCGATAGTGAGACGCCCGCGCACCGTGATGAAGAGTGGCCCCCGCTTGCCACAACTAGAGAAAGCCCTCGCACAGAAACGAAGACCCAACACAGCCATAAATAAATAAATAAATAAATAAAAATTTAAAACAAACAAAACAAAACAAAACAAAAACCAAAAATTGCAAACAAAAAAAATTATCTTTGCTTGTCATGTTGTCAATTATTAAAAACATCGATAAGCTTAATATGTAAGGGGTTCAATATATAAAGGCTTATAGTAATACCAGAAAAAAATAAAGAAATATAAAATAGGCCAAAAAAGCACATATAAGCAAGTTATAAGAAATAGCAGTGATAATGATAAATCATACAAAAACATAATCACTTTAATAATATATTAAAACAAGCTACATTTCCACCTCCCAAATGGATAAAGATTTTAAAACAATAATGCCTATCATGTGGGAAAATGGGTATTCTCAGACATTGTTGAGGATCTTTTAACTGGTGCAATTTTTCTGGAGGGAAATTTGTCAATATGTATCAAAAGTTGAAAAAATACACGTAATTTGCATAGCAAAAATGCACCTTTAAAACTATATCCTAAGGAAATGTTTTAAGTTGTTGCCTCTGAGTTGTGGGATTATGAGTATACCAATTTCTGTGTACGCGTTTATGTATTTTCCAGAACTTTCGCAATGAATATGGATTTTAAATAAAAAGGGGAAGAAAACCAAATTAATGTTATGGGGGAAATTCCTACTGACTTATTTTGCTGTGTTTTTTTTTTCTGTTTGTTTGTTTGTTTGTTTTTGAGCTGTAAAACCTCATGAAGGCAAATGATCTCCTTGCCATTATATTTCCTTTCCTCACCTCTGGAATCATATATTAACATTTTGAAGAACTTAAAATCAAACATGCTTTGAAAACTGAAAACTGTGCAGATTTTGAGATAATTGGTAAAAGCAAGATTGGGAGAGAAATATAAATATCCTGAGAGAAAAAAAAATCTTTCCTATATATATAATTAAAACGAGAAATCAAATACCTTGATGCAGTCTATTAGCCAAACCAAGGCTGCCACAATGTGAGGCCACGTATGAGGGGCCCCCACTGTATACATGGAACTTTTCGATAATGCAAAAGGATACCTATGAAAAATCAGAAAACATAAGCCAGTATGTTAATTTTGTAAAAATAATGGCTAAATTAAGCAAGAAGTTACATTAAAAAAAATTCCACGTTATCAGTGTCGACTTGTTTAGAAGCAAGATACTTGTTGAGATTCTCTCCTTCGTCTTCTTACCCTCAAACGGTTTTGTGTATTTTTTGTTTTTTTTTCTCTGCAGATTACTTTGTACATATATCCCCTAAGCTGCAAAACCTGATTTACAACCAACATGCTGGACTTCTCTCCTGAAAGATTGTTCCCTCAAATCCAATGTACCCCAAATAAACCACATGTATGTATTTCTCCTCCTCAAATCCATTTCTCCCCCTGCGTTTATTCTACACAGGCTTTTCTGGAATTTCTTACTCCATTTTCACCAGGCCTTCAATCCTATCTTTTCTGTTTCTATAAAATCTGCAGTATCTAGCCTATTCTATCTATTCCTCGTCACATCAGTAGTTGAGGGCTTTATGATCTATCATCTGTAGTTCAGTAATAATCTCCAAAAAGTTGTTTTTTTTGCCTTTTCAATTTATCTTGCATATGTGGCCCATAGTGACCATCTTAAAATATATTATTTCTCTAACTCAAAATCTTTACACACTTATTGAGTTTCATTCTCTTCTGTGTTCCAACAATCTCTCTAGGCTAATGAGAAATATAACATACAAACCCAAGATCTTTAAAGATTCTTGGAACCTCTTCTTCAAACTTTGTGTCAGGAAGTTCATACGAAGGGCACAGGAAGCCATAAAGAAAAGTGAAGATCTTTAGGAAGTCTTTAACAGAAGGAGCTTGTAGAGATTTCATGGATACGCTATATGCATAACCGTTTTCTGAAAGAAACTACAATAATTTTTATGAAACATCAAACATTTTACAATAGGAAAATTATTGAAAAATACTTAAGAAAACACTCACAATTTCGAATATTTAAGATTATAAAATACCTCACAGAGCTGTCGAATACATTGCTGAATGAATGCTTTGTCATTAAGTGGTCTTGGCTCCTTGATTTTTTCAGAAGTGGAGAATATACCAAATTGACTATTCCGGGATCCAGGTCCACTAGTTCTGTAAACATATTTTTAAAAAGTCAGTCAAAATTATTTCCTTCTGTGGTCAAGCCTAAATTATTTCAAGGCAATTTTATATTTTAACATCAGCATCAAACATGAAAGTTCAATTCTTTGGTTTTTATTTAACTAAGATTTCTTACTCAAAGCAGAGAAAAAAAGAGCAAATAATGAAGATTAAAGTAGAAAATGAGGTGGGAAGAAAAATACACTTCTGGTGCTCTGCATTGCTAACACATACATCATCCTCTAAAACTGTGCATTTTGAGTCCACTAGGTCTTCTGCACCAACTGTTCTCCAGATCTACTCAATAACCCAGATTCTTTCAACATCTTACTTGCCCCTCCATGATTGCTCCTTCACTTCCAACCCCTTTATTTGCCATTATTTATTGCGGGAAAATTTGAGATGTTGAAACAGATTGTGCTTTTTTTCATGAACGTTATTGTGTCGTGCAATATTATGTATCTGATTGTTATTTACCATAAATATGTTGCTACTTTTTAGTCATTAATAGCTATAGCATATATGCTCCATCTTAAGCCCCTCCTCTCAAAACAAAACATCATTTGTTTAAATCTTTATAATGGTTTCTTTTGCTTCTCTTTGTGGCCCAATTTACCTAACCATTGTAGTTTATTAAATATCCTTGGGACAATAATTTTCCTTTTTGGACAGATGCCACAAAACTGAGTTACAATGAACACTGCTGTAATGTCTGAACTCTGTTCATCAAAACAATTTCTCCCTGCATGTTTGCTTGCTGCTTTCAAGTTCTCTCCTGACCAGGTTCTAAAAGTTCTTTAGCTTGGGCTCTCTGATGCCACTGCTCTGATTAACTAGCTAATTAGCTAATTCTTCCCCTGAGAATTTGCTATTTGAGATCCATTTTTCTACATACTGCTATTACTTAATCTTTAATATATTTTTTTTACTAGGAAAGAATACATGTATAGACTCAGCTCTTATTCTACACAAAACTGCACTAATAGATAGCTTTTTAAATTATAAAAAAATTTCCCAACCAGTCAAAATACTGTATCATTCAACTTATAGTTTAAGAGAATAGGGTCTAGAACCAGAGTCTGGTTAAAAATTCTGTCTCTGTTACTAGTTGTATGACCTTGGGTAAACTATTTAACCTCTGTGCTTTAATTTCCTAATGTCTAAAATGAAGACAATAACAGTATCTACACATAGGGCAGTTCTGAGGATTGATTAAAAGAGATATAAAATAGCACTTTTCTGGCTTACAAAAATGCTCAGCAAAAGTTAGATTTTATAATCATTATCATCATTATCTCTGACATTCAGCTCTGAGATGAAAGTTACATTACAAAACATGCCTTAAGATTTTTTATCAACTAGAATAAACACCAGAAACAGTTTAACTTGGGTTCATGACAAAGACTTTTCATAAGGTAACAAATATGTCATCTCTAAATATTTTCAAAATAATTAAATAAACATTTGTTTTAAAACAAAGTTATATTTTGTTTTTGGTGAGATGAACAGTTTCTCTATTTTGGAGTTGGAAATTCCTTTAAAAAATTAACTTTATTGAGGTATAATTGCTTAGAATAAAATGCACCTGTTTAAAGCACACAATTTGATGAGGTTTGACAATATTTACACCTGTGTAATCTCTACCATGATCAAGATATTAAACATTTCCATCATCCCAAATCTCATCCCCCTTACCAGTCAATCCTTACCCTACCCCCAGCCTAGGCAACTACTGATCTACCCTAGACAGTGGCTCTCAAAGTGTGCCCTAGGGGATCGAGAAGTCAAAACTATTTTCACAATAAAATTAAGATTTTTTTCACACTTTTCATTCTCATTCTTTCGTTGAGTGTACAGTAGAGTTCTCCAGAGGCTGGCTACATGATGTCAGATATTATAACAGACTGAATTCAGAAGCAGATATGAGAATTTAGCTATCTTCTATTAAGCCAGACATTAAAGAGATTTGCAAAAATATAAATGTCACTCTTCTTACTGAAATAGTTTTGTTTTTAAAAAATTAAAGCATGTTATTTATATTAACATGTAATGGGTTACTGTTATTTTACTTTATTTTTTTAATATTTACTTATTTAATTAATTAATTTATTTGGCTGCTTCAGGTCTTAGTTGCGGCACGCAGGATCTTCGTTGAAGCATGTGGGATCTTTCGTTGCGACGTGCGGGCTCTTCATTGCAGCATGTAGGCTTCTCTCTAGTTGTGGCGTGCGGGTTTTCCCTTCTCTAGTGGAGGTGCGCGAGCTCAGTGGTTGTGGCGTGTGGGCTTAGTTGCCCCGCCGCATGTGGGATCTTAGTTCCCCGACCAGGGATAGAACCCGTGTCCCCTGCATTGGAAGATGGATTCTTTATCACTGGATCACAAGCGCAGTCCTGGGTTATTGTTATTTTAAACTGAATTAATACATACTAATTTTTTTTTCTCAGTTTCATTTTCTAATATAGTTAATATCAATAGATACAGCCCACAAGATAAAAGCTCTTTGGAGTCTTTAATATTTGAGTATAAAAAAGTCTTTGGCTAAAATGTTGGACTAGATGATGGTTCCTAATTTTAAAATGCTATGATTCCATAGTATGTGAAAGCTATGTGTAGAATTTTCAACCAAGTATTCACTTGTAACAATGAAATAGTGGTCTAAATGTGCTGATATATCTCAGCATAACCTAAAGCAAATATAACCATTTTAACCATTTAAAACAGAGGAAAACTAGATTATAACTTTCTCTTGAAAGGGACCATGCCATTTAATTTTTTGTACTTTGACAGCATCTAGCTCAATCCATGGCTATAAGAATCCCTTCCATTAGAATTAATTTAAAAAACATTACCTTTTACCAAATACAGAGGCTTTTCTTTCAGATGTGGGTTTGTTTATATTCAATTTTCCAAAGGTTGATTTCTCTTTGCTTTAAGAAAAGGAGAAAAACAAACTCTTTAAATAAGTGGAAAAATATTAGTTCCAGAAACTTTTGTAAATACATTGGAACCAACCCCTCTTCCTCATTACCTATAAGAATAATTCAAAATCATGAAAATTTTTAGCAGCAATCATAGCTACCAAAAATAGGATAGGCTTACAACATAGTATGAGTTTTAACACTAAAATGTTAAGAAAAAAGGAGGAAAAACCCCCATATCTACACTGTAATTTTAATTATCCTAAAATATGTACATTTATGGATAACAACTTCAAAGGAAAAGAAATGACTTAAAAATAGATATTTTCAATCACAGAATGATAGCCACATTTAAAATTTTTTCTTTTGAGGCTCACTCTTTATTAGACTGCAGCTACACTTAAGAACATACATTACGTCAACTACAGACCAGAAACATTGACAAAGGCAGCCTTTTAGCTTTGAATGCAATTCAAGGCACAAATCTTTTGGAGTAGTAATGTGCAACAGTACAAAACATTTCTCTGATTTCAGAAGAAAAAAATGTACAAATATTTCAAATTTCTAAAAGTAGCAGAGGCTCATACTATGTAAACCCAAGTAACTTAAGGACAATTAGCAAGTAACTTGTACCTTGGTAATAGAGAAGGACTGACAGAACTCAACATGGTTACAAATAGCCTTCTCTCAATTGTAAGAAATTCATTCATAGGGAAAAATTAGTTTATGATTTTAAGTTCTTTTTTTCCCTCATTTTATTTTTTATTAAAAAAATTAAAAAAGAATTGAAGTCCAGTTGATTTACAATGTTTCAGGTGTATAGCAAAGTGACTGAGATGTATACACACACACACACACACACACACACACACACACACACATACTTTTTCGGATTCTTTTCAATTACAGATCATTACAGGATATTGACTATAGTGATAGCAAGTTCTTTTGGGCACCTTTTTTTTTTCCAGTGAATCCTGAGGAAATAGTTTGGAGAAGTGGTATTCTATAGGCTGCTACTAAACTGCAGCTAATTGTCAGGGCAAATAATACCCTTGAGAACTGTGCTAGTTGGATACACCTCAGTAAATAGAAGTTACAGCAGAGAACCTGCTCAAACAAGCAGCTCTACAGTAAAGGAGGAAAATAAAAGAGTGAAAGAGTGCTGAAAAGGAATTAGCAGTCCCTCAGGGATTGCCTAGCAAAAGACGTGGCTTTGGAGATTTAAGTATCAAATGAGATAAAACACAACACCTAGTAACATGCCCACTTTTAGCCTTCACTGACTCCAAATTAGGTACCACTGAGAACAGATAAGATTCATCACAATATCACTCATACTACATCATTGTATTAATCTCCTTTACAGATTTCTTTGCCAAAGACAATAAGACATAGGTACTCACGTTTGAGGGGTATGGAGGCCTGGTTTATTTAAGTCCTGGGATCTTAATTCTTGCATAGAGAGGCGGCCAGCACCACCGGTGGAAAATGAACTGCGTTTCATGCTTATGACCTGCATTCACGAATTTGGTAATGAACAAGTCTTTCCAGACATAGATGGTACATTAAGCAACAACTATTATCTTTACCCTCAAACAAAAGGCAGCCAAGTTTCACTGTTTTTTCAAGATAATCTTTCCCGGGCTATCTTTGCTTGTTCATGTAAGGTGAAGTCCTCATTTGCAGGGAACATCTATCTAACTCCATTTAAAAATATTCAACACACATAAACACTTACTAACTGCCTACCATGTACGAGGGAGTGTGCAAGCAATGCAAACAATACAAAGGTGAATAAGGTATGATTCCTACCTTCACAGGGTATTTATGGTAGTTAAACTCCTAAATCCTAACTCAGACCACATCACCACTGTTGGCTGTGCCTATTTCAATGGGAAGTCAGAGGCTACTGACAAGAACTACCTCTGATGTTTCCTTTTCTTTGGTCTTGGAACAGAGCTATTCAGTTTTCTTTTCCTAATGTCCATCTCTCCTGCTCTGTCCTTAACTTACTGTTTCCCATTTACATTATTCAATTACTGCCCCTCGTGCTTCAATCTCCCTTTCATCAAGGACAAATTATCTGGTCTACAGACTGCTTCCATTTTCTCAGACCACATTCACATCTCATTCCCTTCCCATCTACTGAAACGGTTTCCTCCTGAGATACTCATGACTGACACATCTTTTGATCCTATCTTAACTCTGACGCATTAGACACTATACACCTAGCCCTTCCAGGTCCTGCCCCTTCCAAGAAAGTGGACATCTGTGGTTATCCTTTTACTTCTTGGGGCTCTCCTTTGTCTTTTAAACTGATTACACTCTTTCCTTCTTTGTTTGGCTATTTCTTCTTCAGTATACGCTTCTGATCTATTAAACTTTTCCACTCTCACCTATCTGTCCACTCCCAATCTCCACTTAAAATGTACTCTTAAAATCTGAGGTTAAGACTTTAAGATGTACTCCTTAAACGGCCACCAGGATGTTACACTAGTATCTCAAACGCACCACAGCAAACAGTTCTTCATCTCGCTCTTCCTCTCCCTGCTACCATCCATTCTTCCCCTTTTCCTCTCTCCATGTCCTCTTTACCCTATCAGTGTCACCTTGGCCTTCCCCTTCTCCCTTGGAAAATCACTGCCATAAGAAATTTACCGGACTCCGGGAAACCAGCGCCTCGCACAGATGGGGCCCGGGGGCCGGTTACAACAGCAAACACCAAAACGTCGCTCCTCAGGGCCCGTGAATCTAACTTGTTGGCGCCCTGGCGTTCTCCCTCTAGCCCAGTGCTGCCGGAACAAAATTAACCCAAAGTCATTAGTCACCTTTCTTCCAGCTTCCCGACACGACGCAGGGACCGAACTGCTGTAAACCGTGCTATTGCCCGCTAGACAGGACGTCAGCCGCCAAAACACAAACTCCTTCCTCCACCCGCCGGCGCCGTTCGAATTTTAAAATCTCCGGCGGCGCTGACGTCATCGCGCACAACATGCGCGCGCGTGCGCAACTCTCGCGCGCCGTTCGTCGCCGGAACTCTGCGTGTTGGTGAAGCGCCGCCGCCTCACGGCGGCGCTCGGGCGTCTCCCGGCAGCTGTAAGCGTCCTGTGCGAAGTCTGGTCCGTCCCTTAAATTTAGCTGTGAACACCCGAGCGCTTTATGTCCCTGAGTAGCGAGCAGAGCGCTCCAGGCAGCCCTGGAAACGTTTTTTCCGTACAGCAACATGGCGGCTCCCGTTGACTGTTAGAAAAGGAGATTTTTTTTTTCCTGTGCCCTGAAAGGAGTGTCTTTCAGGACCACTGTTTAGATGGGTGCTGTTTCATGAAGCAAGTCTGGGAAGGCGGTGTGCACTTTTCTGACAAGGGAGGCGGCGAGGTAGGAGATAGTGACGGCCGAGTGTGGGCGCAGTCGGCCCCAGGGTCGCGCTGCTGAGGCCGCCGCCAGGGTTCGGGCTCAGAGCTTGAGTGCTCTCTGGGGTTCCAGGTGCTCTAGCGGTGGCCTGCGGAAAGCTGGAGGATCTAGTGTGGAGCCGAGAATTAGGAGAGAAAAGGGACCTGAGAACAGTAGGTTACTTTGCTAAAATATGACATCCCCGCTTCCCTGCGTTTGAACTCAGAGGCAAACACAGCCCCAAACTTGGAGAGTGGTGGGTGGCGGGAGGGGAGCTCAGAGCTGAAGTCTGGATACCAGGGTCTTGTAGCAATTGTACCATCAACCAGTTGTAATTTTGGGCACGTCACCTTTCCTGTCTGAGTTTAGAACTTAATTTGGAAAGTTGGGTTTTACTTCTAGTGTCTAATTCTCAGAGGTGTTTGTTTGTTTTAAAGGAAGAGTATGTCTGTGGTGCGTGAGCTATCACCAGGATGGTTACTGGATCATCTTTCTTTCATTAACAAGATAAGTTATGAACTTCACCAGCATCATGAGCCTTGTTACAGTAAAAATGAGCCTACTTCTTCTGTTCATCCTGATACTCTTCACATGGATTCTATGTCCTCTTTTGAAGCCTCTGCTACCTGTATTGCCTCTACCACTAAGCCAGAAAATGATGATGGAGGAAATTGTGAAATGTTCATACAAAAATATGTTTTTCGATCTGAACTGTTTGATGTCACCAAACCTTATATAACTTCTGCTATTCACAAAGAATGCCAACAAAGTAATGAAAAGGAAGATCTAGTAAATGATGTTAAGAAAGAAATCTCCATTTCTGTTAATGGGAAGGTAATAAGTTTTAAGAAATTTAAATTTTTCTACAGAGAACACAAATTTATTATTCCAGCATCTCAAATATCTTGTGATTTACTAAGTATAAAGAATAGTCAATAAAGCATAATAAGACTTTAGCATATCCAGAGTGATTTTTAACTTTTTGCTAACATTCTGCCATTCTTAGAAGACCAAATTTGCGTATTTCAGAAGCAAAGTTGATTCAAAAGTGAATGCTCTGTAAATTAAACAAACAAAACTAAGTAACAAAAAAAGAAACCCTGTCTGCCTAGGTTTTCGTATTAATTGCATGTTTTTACACCTATTTTTGCTCAAAAATATGTTTCTTTCTCTGTAAAATTCTAAAGCAGTATATAGCAGTATGAAGGGGGAATTTTAGAGATTTATCCTTTGGGGATAAGCTTGTATAATAAATTTGGAAGAAGGGTGATATTTTTGAAAAGTTTCTAGTGATAAAACTAGACAGCTACTATGGAAAATATATATTCTTAAAGTATATATATTTGTATACACATTGGTGCAATCAAAAGTTTTGAGAGTGTCATATAGAGTCAAATTAATTATGCTTGAATACTTTTTATGTATTTGAAGAGCTCAGAGGTGCTTATACAAAGTCCATTTCAGATAGATTATATTAACATTTTCTTTGTTAGAGATAGGAATTACATTCATTATTCACCCAATAAATGTTTGAGATCTTTCTGTGTGCTGTTGTACAAAGAGTGATGAGACAAGATAAATATAATCTCTGCCTTTTTCGATCTTACAATTGAGTGGGGAAGAAAGATACTAAATAAGAAAGCATGTTGAGAATTAGAATAAGGAAAGTAATAGAGAGTCCATGTATTTATTCAGCCAACGAGCTTTTGTTGTTAGCCCGCTAGGAGTTTGCCACCATGTAGGCACTGAGATTTCAGCAATGAAAAGTACAAAGTCCCTGCTTTGTACAAAGTACAAAAAAGTACAAAGACTGCTCTATATTGCAGTCTTACATGTTCTTTGCTATGGAGTTGTTAGATGTAGAACAGTGTTAATATATCTTATTTATACCTAATCCTCAGATTACACATAAAGATCTATTAAAAGTACATTGCAATTTTTTTTTGTTGTAGAAATTAAGAAAAGTTCAGAATAATTATACCATATATCAACTGATAGATGACACTGGTGACTCTTATACAGTGTCACAGTTTCCTTGTGTTCTGTGGATGTCAGTGCCATTTTATGTCGTACTAGTTCTTACTAATAGTAGATAACGCCTACGTGGCCTTTTATCACCCATTAAGTTTGTAGTAATAGTAATAATAATAATTATTATTATTTGGGAAATCTTACCTCCTTAGTCCATACTCTTTGCACTTATTTCGACCTCAGTAGTTAATTATTACCTCTTAAAGAATGAGATACACAATATGGAAAATGTGATAAAGAAAAAAGAAGTACTAATATATTTCAAAATATCATTATTTTGATGGATGGCCACATAATTTTTTTCCCTGTAATTTACTCTTTAGAAGCGTAAGAGATGTGTTGATTTCAATCAAGGTGAATTGGATGCTATGGAATACCATACAAAGGTACGGTGTAAAATATTCATTGATGACTTGAGAAGGTTAATGTGAACTAGTATAAATACATGGACAACGTAAATAAGGATGTTCTTAAAAATCAAGCAGTCATTTTTTAAAAATTATGATTTATTTATTTATATTTATTTTTGGCTGCGTTGGGTCTTAATTGCTGCTGCCGGGCTTTCTCTAGTTGTGGCGAGCGGGAGCTACTCTTCATTATGGTGCGCAGGCTTCTCATTGCGGTGGCTTCTCTTGTTGCGGAGCACGGGTTCTAGGCGTGCGGGCTTCAGTAGTTGTGGCTCGTGGGCTCACAGTTGTGGCTTGCGAGCTCAGTAGTTGTGGCTCACGGGCTCTAGAGCGCTGGCTCAGTAGTTGTGGCGCACAGGCTTAGTTGCTCTGCAGCATGTGGGATCTTCCTGGACCAGGGCTTGAACCCGTGTCCCCTGCATTGGCAGGTGAATTCTTAAGCATTGCGCCACCAGGGAAGTCCCTCAAGCAATCATTTTGATCAAGGTTAGAATTTAACAGTGGAGTGATTTATCATTACTTTTATTGTAATGAACAATTTAAACCAATTTTTATTAAAACCTCATATACTTCTCATTTACATATTTAACATAAGTAAACTTATGCTATATTGGTTAAATCCAGAAAATTTCTGAGTTATAAAAGCCTATTGTCAGTAGGTAAAACAACGTACGATAGTGGCAGAAGAAAGTGAATAATATGAAGGATGTATTTCTAGAACTTAGAGGTTACTGAGATCTGGGAGTTAAAGAAATGAGAGGAAACAGAGGGTACAAATTGTTTTAGATCTCCTTGTCTTTCCTACTTATATTTACTTAATCTTTAATTGCTGACATTTAGGTATAGTATGCACATGTCATTTTCTATATTTATGTGTGCTATCTGCAGGATAAATTTCGACAAGTCAAATTTCTGGGTCAGAGGGTTTGAACATTTTGATAAATACTGCCAAATTGCTGCTATGGAGATTGTATCATCTTATTAGCACACTAGAAATGTATAATTTTGCCTGTTTTCCCACATCCTCACCATTACAGTATATTATCATTTTTGATGTTTGCCAATCTAATAGTTGAAAAATAGTATTTTAGTATGGCTTTAATTTGCATTTCTTATTATGAATGTAGTTAAGTGTTGTATGTTTAAAATTCATTTGTATTTCTTTATGTGAACTGTTTGTTTCCTTTGCATACTTAAAAAAATTGGATTGCTCTTTTTCTTACTGATTTATAGGAGCTCTTTATATGCTAGGGAAATTAGGTCTTTGTCTATCATGTAAATTACAAGCATATTTTTCCCAGTTTGTCATTTTAATTTTAATTATGATTTTTTTTGGTTTTGGTTTTGCCATGCAGACAATATTATATTTTCATTTAGTTGAATTTATTCATGTTTTTCTTTTATGACTTCTGAATTTTGGAATCATAATTAGAGAAGTATTCCTTCTTCAAGGTTTTAAAATAATTTCCTGTGTTTTATTCTAGAACATTTATGATTTTATTTCAAATTTATATCTTGATCCATTTAGACTTTATCCTGGTATACAGTGTGAGGTATGGATCCAATTGACTACCTATATGTCCTACCATTATTCATGCAGTTTTCCCCTCCTTATATGAGATGCTTGATATACTAAATTCGCATAAGTATTTGAGTTTATTTCTGGACTTTAAGTCTTACTTGTTTGTCTCACTATTTATTTGCCAATCTCTTTTGAGATTTTATAATGTGAATATGTTTTAATATCTTATCTGGTAGTACTTATTCCCCACCCTCCACCCCCCACCCCCCACCCTGGGCCATCTTCTCATTGCTACTTTTTACAGAATTTTCCTGGGCTTTTTGTTTATTTTCCCATATGAATTTTAGGATCAATTTTGGTGTCTGGTTAGAAAAAACAACCTATTGGAATTTTTATGGCAATCAAATTTATAAACATTTACTATTAGCATCTTTAAGATGTTGTGATCCTACTCCAAAACATAAATGTGTCTTTTCATTTGTTTAAGTTTCTATAAAATTTTCTTTATATAGATCTTGCATTAATTAAAAAAAATTGAATGTCTTGATTTTTCAGGTAATAATTATAACTCTTGCAAATATTAATAGTTTTACTTACACCTCTCTAATTATTATATCTGTAATTTATTTATCTTCTCTAATTGTATAGGCTGGAAAATATGATACAATATTAAGTTACATTTGTGAGAGTACCTATCCTTGTCCCTGACTTTGTAGGAGATGATTTCCTCTCCACTGGGTTTTGGGCTGAGTTGGAAATAGCATGTTAAAGAAGTTTCCTTGTATTCTTATTTATTGAGTGTTATTATCAATGTAGTTACTGAATTTTATCAAATGTTTTTTAAGCATCTATGGAGATTGAATGGATGATTTTTCTCCTAATATTTTCCTTTGATTTTTAATCATATGTAACCACCTTACATTTGTAGTATATATTCCAAATGACCATGATGTATTATTTTTTAAATGTTCTGCTGGATTTTGTTTGCTAATGTTTTATTTGGGACAGTCGTGAGATTGGTCTGATGTATTTAATTTTTTTGTTTTATATATATAATTATATACAGATATTTACATATTTCAGTGTTGGAAGTTGGAAGTTTTTCTTTTTTTCTCCCCAATTCTCTGGAGTAATCTGTTCTTTAAAAGTTTGGTAGAGCTCCCCTTTGCATTCATCTCAGTATGTTGCTTTTTTGTGGGGATGCTTCTTTGACAGCTTTTCCTTTTTCCTCTTTGGAAATGAATTTTAGATTAAAAAAAATTCTTTTGTAGTCAATTTTGGTAAATTATGTTATCTTAGAATATTATCCATTTCATCTAATTTTTCAAATTTGTTTATGCATAGTCTGTTTCTGTGGTTATTTTGCCTTCACTATTTATGTTGTATATTTACTCCCTTTTCCTTGATAGATTAGCTAATGGTTTGCCTAATTTATTAGTTGTTTTTGAAATTAATTTACCTTAAAAATGTCTAACTTATTTCTGCTTTAATCCATTTTAATTTATTCCTTCTGTTTTTTTCTTTTTTTGACTTTTTGAGTTGTCTTAGTTCATTTTTTTTCTTCTTTTTTTTTTTGGATGGAAGTATTCAATGTTATGATTTTTTTTCTCAGGGCACTGCAGCATACCGTAGGTTCTGATATGTTGTGTTGTAATTGTCATGATGTGAAATTTCATTGAAATATCATGGTTTTCTAGAGATTTGCTTAAGAGTTGTTTGTAATAGAGTTTTAAATTTCCATGTTGGAATGGTATTTTTGGTTTGATGGTTAATGTTATATTTATCTCCATAAAAAAATGCCAAATTGCTTTCCAAAGTAGTTGTACTGTTTTGCATTTCCCACCAGCAAAGTATGAGAGCTCTGTTTGCTTCATATCCTCACTAGCATTGATATCATCAGATTTTTGATTTTAGGAATTCTTTTAAGTGTGTAGTGGTATTTTATTGAGGTTTTAACTTGCATTTCCTTAATGACTAATAATGTTGAGAATCTTTTCATTTGCTATACATCCGTATACATCCATCTGCTACACATTCTTTGTTGAAGTTTTCATAGGATCAGTGTTTTTTCATCCTTGAATATTTGAAGTAATTCACCAGTGAAATTATGTAAGCCTGGAGTTTCCTTTTGGGGAAGGTTTTTAGGAACAATATAAGGTTCTTTAATAGATAACAGGGATTTTCACATTTTGTGCTTTTGCTTATGTCAATTTTGGCAAGTTGTATTTTCTAAGAAATTTGTCTGTTTCATCCAACTTGTCAAATTTATTGGCATGAAGTTGTTCATAGTATTCTCTTATCATGCTTTTAATGTCCGTAGGATTTGTGATGATAAGTGATACCCCTTTTCATTCCTGATGTTGGTGATTTGTATTCTTTCCTTTTCTTGCTAAGGGCTTGTTATTTTGTTGTTGTTGTTTTTTCAAAGAACCAGCTTTTTTTTTGTAGCTTTTTTTTTTTACTGTGGCAAAATATACGTAAAATAAAATTTACCACTTTAACCAGTTTTAGGTGTACAATTCAGTTGTACTGAGTACATTCACATTGTTTTGTAACCATCACCATTATTTATCTCCTGAATGATTTTTTTTTCCCCCAACAAGGAAGTGCCTATTTATCTATTTTTCTGTTAATGGACATTTGGGATGTTTCCACTTTTTAGCTATTGTGAATAATGCTGCTATGAACATGAGTGTACAAATATCAGTTCTAGTCCCTGCTTTCAATTTTTTGGGGAATATACCCAGAAATGGAATTATTGGATCATATGATAATTCTAATTTTTTGAGGAACTGCCTTATTGTCTTCCACAGTGGTTGTACCATTTTTACATTCCCACCAGCAATGCATAAGGGTTTCTAGTTTCTCCATATCCATGTCAGCACTTATTTTCTGTTTTTGTTTTTTTAACAGCCATCCTAATGGGTGTGAGTGGTGTTTCACTGTGGTTTTGATTTGCATTTTTCTGATGATTTATGATGTTGAGAATATTTTTATGTACTGTTGACCGTTTGTATGTCTTTTTTGGAGAAATGTCTGTTCATGTCCCTATTCGTGTCCTTTGCTCATTTTTAAATTGGGTTTTTGTTGTTATTGAGTTTTAGGAGTTTTGTTCTTTTTTTTGGCCATGCTGCACGGCCTTTGGGATCTTAGTTCCCTGACCAGGGATTGAACCTGCCCCCTTGGCAGCGAAAGCCAGGAGTCCTAACCACTGGACCGCCAGGGAATTCCTAGGAGTTCTTTTATATTCTGGATATCAATCCCTTATCAGACACATGAATTGATGTCAAGTATATTCAAAGAACCAGCTTTTAACTTAGTTAATTTTCTTTACTGTCTATCTATTTTCTATTTTGTTGATATTTGTTCTCTATTATTTTCTTCCTTTTGGTTTACTTTGCTGTTTTTCTGCGTTCTTAAAGTGGAAGGTTTTGTCAGTGAATTTAGATTTTTTTTAATATAAGCACTTAAAGCTATAAGTTTGCCTTGAATCATTGCTTTAGTTGCATTCCACATATTTTGATATTTTGTATTTTCACTTTCATTCACTTCAAAATATTTTCTAATTTCCTCTGTGATTTTATCTTTGACCTATATGAATTATTTAGAAGTCTGCTGTTTCATTCCCAGATATTTGGGGTTTATCTTGATATCTTCTTGTTATTGATTTCTAACTTAAATCCGTTGGGGTATAAGAATATACTCTGATGATTTCAATCCTTTTAAGTTTATTGAGCCTTGCTTTATAGTCCAGCATATGAATTATCTTTGTGACTGTATTGTGTGCTATTTTTAATGTATTTTTGAATATGTATTCTATAGTTGTTGGATGCAGTGTTCTATGAATATCAGGTTAAGTTGGTAGTGTTGTTCAGAACTTCGTCTTTAGAGATTTTTGGTTTAATTGGTCTATCAATTGCTGGGTAGATTTTTCTTAGGTGAGTTTAGAATGATGTTTTTAGACTAAGGCTGATTATTCCTTTTTACTGACACGAAATCTGTTATCTACCCAATACCCCTGTCAAGAACTGGGATGAACTGTCTGAGATTTTACTCTATTTGGAAACTAACAAGTTAGCAAGTTTAGATCTCAGATTTTATTAAAGTAGATTTAGACCTAAGATTTTATTAAAATAAGGAGTTTATTGCTCCCTGCATAGCAGGAAGCATTTGCTTTTTGTTCACAGACTTCCCTTGTACTGCATGGGGACGATGCCAAGGAGCCTCGGTGTATGCTCTGCATGCAGTAGATTTGGTTCATAGCTAAAGAACCCCAAGGTTAGGGAACCCCAGTTTTTTAAAATGGGTTGCAAACAAACCTGTCCAACTTTTTGTCCCAGAGTCAGCCTTTATTAACCTGGACAGCAAACAGATCTGCCTTCTGGCTTGGAGGGAGACATGATCTCCGTCTTCCATGCTGTATGAATATCCTTGTGTTGGAGGAACTGATCGAGAGGATATGACCACTGGTTGACCTGGACACTTGGAGGCTCCTCACCCCTCCTTTGTCTTTGGACTGTACAATCTGCCCACCGTTCCCACAGTGGGAGCTGTTTTCAAGGACATAGCCTTGAGAGAGTAAGCTGTTGTTGAGACGATCTGGACTGTGTATGTGACTGAACCCAGTTAAGAACTCTATATAAGCTTTTAGGATTCTGGGTGACAGGTACAGAGATCTACTTGTCTTGCAGCCTCCCAAGACAAGCCTCGTTTGTAAGTTCTCTTGTTGTTAAACCTGCCGTCTTCCCATCTAGAGTGGTCTGCGTCTTTTCTTTGGTCTCTCCTTGCCCTCTGTGTACGGGGGCCAGTTTCAGATTTCACCTGGGAAGCTCTTGAGGTTACAAACCAACACCTTGAAAATTTATTCTGGAACAAAAGCTATCAGTGCCTCTGCTCACACAGAGAGACCCATGGTGAAATGTCCTCCAATTGCCCTGTGAATCATGATGTTTTCTGGTCTGAGTGTTGGAAACAGGTACTATTCTTGGCCCTGTGAGAGCTCAAGACACTGTTTCTTTTAGTCCTCATGGGTGGTTCTTTTCTTGGCCTTGGATAGTTCCCCCACACACTTGGAGTGATCAGTATTTAGGGGAATTTCTCCAGTGTGACTACCTGCAGATCTACAGAGTTCTCTCTGTACAGCTCTTTCCTCTCTGATACTCTCCTGTGTACTCTGTCTTGGCCTCCCCATATTCTCAGCTCTGTCTCCTCAACTCTGGATTTCTTCTAGACTCTGCCCAGATTCTTCCTGTGGCTTGGAAAATCTCCAGGCAGTTAGCTGGGGCAGTCATATGATTTCTTTCACTCTCCTTTGTTGCCTGATGTCCAGTGTCTTGAAAGCTGTTGTCCCTGTTACTCCATCTTGGTTGGAAGTGGAAGTCTCTGGCTGCTTTGAGCGTTTTCAGCAATTTAATTGTGATGTTCCTTAATGTAGTTTTCTCCTCCTCGTCTTCCTCCTCCTCCTCCATTTGTTGATCTTCTTGGATCTGTGAATACATAGTCTTCAGCAAATTTAGAAATTTTTGGCTGTTATCTCCTCAAATATTTTTTCTGTCGCCTTCATTTTGGGCGCTTTTATTTCATTGTTTTCAAGTGCATTAACCTTTTCTTCTTCAGTGTCTAATCTGCTGTAATTCCAATGTAGTGTATTTTTCACTTGTGCATTGTAGTTTTTAATCTCTAGACACTCAATTTGGTCTTTTCTTATAGTTTCCCTATCTCTTCTTAACAGGTTCATTTTTTTCTTTACATTTTTGAACATATGAATATGGTTATAATGAGTGCCTTAATACCCCTTTCTACTTTTTTTTCCTAATCTTTAAAAATGGGCTGCACAAGCCCTGTGTGAACTCTGGGGATTTCTCCCTCTGATCATTTTATCTGGTTCTTTCCCTGACCTTGGGTATTTCATCACATACATGTGCTGATCACTACTCAGCTGGAGACTTGACCCTCTGCAGCTCTCAACAGCTCTCTGTCCGTGCAGCTCTCTCCTCTCTGGTATCCTGCCCTACAAACTCTAGCTGCCTTGGCCTTTCCAGACTCCCAGCTCTATCTCCTTAACTCAGAGAGACTGTTGGACTCTGAATGGGTCTCTTTCCTGTACTGCTACCTAGAAACTTTCTCAAGGCAGTAAGCTGGAGCAGCTGGTTTCTCCTTTTTTAGGGACTACTGTTCTACACTGCTTGACATCCATCCAAGGTCTGAAAACCGTTTTTTAAAAATAATTTTTTAAAAGTAATTTCAGATTAAAGGTACTCCATCTTGTCCAGAAGCAGAACTTGGCTTTTAATTTTATAATTATTTTGTTTGTATTATTGAAAACCTTTGTTTATATATTCATTTTATAGAGTTAATTTTTTTCTTTTTTTTTTTTTTACAATTCAAGCTATATTTTATAAAATCAAAGGTATATTTATTTTAAAATTAAATTACTAGGGGGACTTCCCTGGTGGTCCAGTGTCTAAGACTCCATGCTCCCAATGCAGGGGGCCTGGGTTCAATCCCTGGTCAGGGAACTAGATCCCACATGCTGCAACTAAAGATCTCGCATGCTGCAATGAAGATCCTGCGTGCTGCAACTAAGACCCGGTGCAGCCAAATAAGTAAGTAAATAAATAAATAAATATGTAAAAAATTAAGTTACTAGAAAAATTTAAGATTAAATGTGATTTAAACTGAATTCTTTTTTTTTTTTGGCCACACTGCGCAGCTTGCGGGATCTTAGTTCCCCAACCAGGGATTGAACCCGTGCCCTTGGCAGTGAAAGCGTGGAGACCTAACCACTGGACTGCCAGGGAATTCCCTTAATTCTTTTTATAAATTAGAAATTCCACTTTCTTTTAGAAACATTATCAAATTTATCTTATAAAGTTTTAAGGATACATTTTCTACGTATTCAATATATTGTTTGGTTAGTTAATTTTCAGTGAGTTTATGAGATTTGTTTCATTCCACAGTTAAGAAATAGCATTTCAAAGGTATATTCACACTTTCTAACTTCTTTTGTAGTATAAAGTTATTTTCCTGTAAGCATTAAGAATGTTGATTTTAATCCAAGAATTGAAGTATTCAAAGCATAGTAGGAACTTTATTATTTAGAAAATTGTTTTAATGTCAGTGACCTTTTAATGTACTTAAAAAAAATTCTCTTACAGATCAGGGGGCTGATTTTGGATGGATCTTCACAGTTAATCCAAGAAGGTCTCAAAAGTGGCTTTCTTCATCCACTTTATGAAAAACGGGACAAGTATAGTGAGCCCGTTACCTTACCACTTGATACCTGCAATTTGTCAGAATTATGTGAAATGGCAAAGCATTTGCCTTCTCTGAATGAAATGGAACTTCAGACATTACAATTGATGGAAGATGATATATCTGTTACAGAGCAGTATTTATTTTCACGGATTGTTGATAACAACTCTAGCTTTACAAAAATGATTACTTTAATGGGACAGAAATACCTGCTGCCACCAAAAAGCAGTTTTCTTTTGTCTGACATTTCTTGTATACACCTGCTTCTGAACTGTAAGTAATTATTATGTTTATTATTAGAAAAAGATAATTTTTTTGTGGCCTCAGAAGTCAAGAACAAGTCTGAATGTTGAATGAGCACCAGCATTTTGTGATAGGGTAAACACTTAATTTTCTCAGTGTATTTTTCCTTTTAAATTCAATTTTAAAGTGCTTATTTCTGTCTTAAAAATTAAAAAAATTCTTATTACAAACAAAGGGTCAAAAACTTAACTAGTCCCCAAGAGAGTAAACATAGTTACTGTTCTGTACTTATGAATTCAGGGTACAGTTGGGGTTGACCAAATAACTTTATTTAGCTTTTATTCATAGCAAAGTAGAAACACTTCATATATGAATGTTAATTCCCAAACCATTCCTAGCCTTTAGGTTACATTTTAAGCTACTGTTCAAGTTTATTGTCTAAAGTTTCTCAAAATATTTTCCTGTATAAAGTTAAAAATTTAGATATTTAAGTCCAGAGTCATATACACCTGAATTTGAATTTAGATTCTAAAGCCTAACTATGAGTCTTTAGGCACTTCACAAAACTGAGCCTCAGATTCCTAGTCTATAAAATGGATATGATAATACCTACTTCCAAGGGTAATTTTGGGGATTAGATGAGATAATCTGCATCATGAGCTTAGCTCAGTGATTTATATATTTCTAACAAATTATAACTATTATAATATTCTAAGGGATGATGTAGATGAGAGGTGTATTGATCAAATTGAATTTAATCTGCTATTTAATGTTATTTGGACATTTTTTAGCAAAATTTTACATTATTAACATAACATAGCTTATTAATGAAAAGCTTCTTTTAATTACTTTCAAACCGTCTTATAAATGATTGGTTATTCATGTCACAGTGTCATAAATTCTTCAGGGTAAATGACAAGATAACAAATTAATGAGAAAATCATGCTATATTTGAACATTTTTTTCCCCATTCTTTTTGATCTTTGTTACTCTAATAGTTTAAAAACCATCACTTCCTTATTTTAATTTGCATTCTTTTGATCACTTATGAGATTGTACATTTACAAAAACATACCTCTGTTTATAAAAGGAAAAGGGACAGCTCTTCCTCGCAGTAAAACTCCAATTAATAAATGTAGGTAGAATGATGTAACTAGAAAATTTCCATTTGGCACATATCATAGTATTTGGGTGTCAAAATAGTGGATGAAAAGATGAGATGCAGGATATTTGCACAGTCTTAAAATATCTCCCTGCAAAATACTTATTAATTACAAAAGTAAAACTAGAGAAACCTGGCTGACAGCATTTTAACCAAATGATCAAAGGTAGTATCACTAATAATGAGACATTTTGACACTGTGTTTCCTGATAATGTTGCTCTGATAAGGGCGTGGTGGTACTCTTGCCAAAAATAAAGAACCTAAATTTAATCACGAGGAAATACCAAACCCAAACTTGAGGGACATTTTATAAAATGACTAGCCAGTAGTCTTCAAAAGTATCAAGGTCATAAAAGACAAAGAAAGACGGAGGAACTTTTCCAGATTGGAGGAAATTTAGGAGACATGGGAACTGAATGCAATGTGTGATCCTGGTCCAGAGAAAAGGACACTAGTAGACAATTGGGGACATTTTGTTGTAGTCAGTATATCAGTTAAAAGGCAAGTTTTATTTCATGTAAAAAGTTGAAAAACAAAAGTAAAAAAACCACACCTACCCTATCTAGGCTTGAAAGGACCATGTTAATATGGCTACCAAGACTTATAGGACATTTATAAATCATTGATGTCTAGGTAAGGGAGCTGTAGTTATTTTTAGGAAGTCTCTGCAATAGGTGAAATTATGTTGAAATCCAAGAGGTACTAAATTATAAGGGGAATCTCTTAATTTTTTTAGGTAAATTATTTGAATAAATGCCACAAATCCTTTTCTTGCATTCCAGTATATTTGTGTCTGTAGTGAATGCACTTCATTGTTGAAGAACATGTTTAGTTTTTTTTTTTTTTTCTTTTGGCCATGTGGCATGTGGGATCTTAGTTCCCCAACTAAGGATGGAACCCATTCCCCCTTTAGTGGAAGTGCAGAGTCCCAACCACTGTACCGCCAGGGAAGTCTCAGAACATGTTTAGTTTTTAAAGTGATGCATATAGAAGATATTTTCTGAAATTGTCTCTTTGTTTTCAGGTAAGAAAACATATGATGTAATTGTGATAGATCCACCATGGCAGAACAAATCAGTTAAAAGAAGTAACAGGTAAGTATAAATAATTTATCTATTAGATATGCTTTCTCAAAGCTATTGTCCTTTGTACATTCTAGTTACATATGCTAAAAGCATTACTTTATGATAATAGATTGTCTGAAACTACTAAAACACTTCCGTTTTAAGGTTTTAATTCCCTTAAATAGATAATTCTCTTGAACTAGAACTATATGTAGGTGTAGGGTAAGAATGTTAAAAGTAATATATTTATTAATGATTAAGGTTACTCACTGTCCAGTTCAGGGATGTTTCTATAACACCAAAAGGCAACATTTTTGCCTTCTTTGATATCAAATTCTAAAGTTTAGAAATATGTGCCAAAATATAGTATTCCTTAATACTGCTATGAATGAATTGGTCTACTTCATTCTGAAATTTGTTTTTATTTATGCCACCATTTAGTTTATGTAACCTTTTAGAGTGATAAGTTCAATTAGTTAGTAAGATGACATTTCCTTTTAATAGCTTTTTAAAAAACTAAATTTTTCCCTCTAGTTCTAGTGAATGTCTTCAGTTGTATTTCCTCTCACTCTTTGATTTTCTAGACTGAACAGTTCCTATTACCTTGACTTAAACTTCATATGAAATTTCTTCTCCACAATTATCTTGTTTTCTTATGCTTTTTGTTTATGAGCTGTACCAATAATTGGACTTTTTTCTCTTAAAGTTTCAAGGATCATACAAAGAATTCCTGTAGCTATTCTCTATATGTGTGTATTTGTGCATGTGTGTAGATATCTATGTATATATAATTTTTTTCTGAACTGTTTGAGAATAAATTATTTAGGAAGAAGTAAGTTACTCTGGAATATTTTATTCTGTATTTCTTGAAAACAAAGATATTAATATTTTCTTATATAATCATAATGTAATTATCAAAATAGGTAATTAATTTTCCTTTTTAATTTTCTATTTTTCTTTTATTAGTCATATAGGGAGATACTGTGATATATGTAAATATCTTGTTAACCAGTTTTTAGCATCTGTGGTAGATAGAATACTATTGTCCCCCCTGCCCCCACACCCACCTCCATGTCCTTGTCCTAATCCCTGGAACTTGTGAATATGTTAGGTTACATGGAAAAGGGGAATTAAAATTCCAAATGGAATTAAGGCTGCTAAGAAAAGGAGATTACTATGCATTATCTGCATAGGCCAGTCCTTAGCTTAGCTGTAGACAGGAGACCTAACTGAGGGTATTTCTCCCTTTTTTCTTTTCTGTTATTTTTTCTTCTCTTCTTTTCTTTCTCCCTCTTCTCCACCCTCCCCCCACCCAAGTCTTCTCTCCTCTTTTTTCCTTTAAAAGTATATAGTATATAGAAAAACTAACCAAAAAAAAAGAAAGTAAAAGTGTATAGTATAAGCATATTTATAGGCTGATGGTAAGGAACTACTAGAGAGGTTGAAAATACAGAAGGAGGGGAGTAAATAGCATCACTAATAGACTAGAAGATGGGAATAAGAGAACACAGCTGGAGGGATAAGCTTTAAATATATGAAGCCATGCTATCCTTTAAGAGGAAATGTATAGCAATGGGTAAGTGAAAGCGTATAACCAGGCGGGAGAGGGTTACGTAGTTGAAGCAATCTGATGGCTTTTTTTTTTTTAATTGATACATGAGTTAACTTCATCTGCCAAGAGTGAGTTTGGGCAAGAGACTTGAAAAGAGATGAAGGTTTGTAGTAGTTGACCAAGGATAAGTAAAAGAATTGATGAATAGTTTTGAGAACCTGAGAATGGACTTAATTGAGCCAATTCTTCAGTTTAGCATTTTTCTCCACCTGATTTTTTCCATATGAAGAAGTTGAATTGAATTGTGTTGAAATTGAATTGAATTTAAGATTGGAGGTTTGCAAGAGTTATGGGGTGAAGGAGTAAAGGGGAGATTGGAGTTAAGGGTGCTAGTGAGAAGGCAGTGAAGTGATTGGTGGTTGGTAGTATGTGAGGAAGAGGAGAAAGTGTGGGCAGGAAGAAACTGATAGACTCAGTAAAGTGGAGGAATGGGGCACTGACTGAATGCTTTGATAAAGTCAAAGAATTGGTGACGGAGAAGAGGTAATGGCCAATCATCAGAAAATCTAGAAACAATAAATGCTGGAGAGGGTGTGGAGAAAAGGGAACCCTCCTGCACTGTTGGTGGGAATGTAAATTGGTACAGCCACTATGGAGAACAGTATGGAGGTTCCTTAAAAAACTAAAAATAGAACTGCCGTATGACCCAGCAATCTCACTACTGGGCATATACCCTGAGAAAACCCTAATTCAAAAAGATACATGTACCACAATGTTCACTGCAGCACTATTTACAATTGCCAGGACATGGAAGCAACTGAAATGTCCATCGACAGATGAATGGATAAAGAAGATATGGTACATATATACAATGGAATATTACTCAGCCATAAAAAGGAACAAAATTGAGTTATTTGTAATGAGGTGGATGGACCTAGAGTCTGTCAAACAGAGTGAAGTAAGTCAGAAAGAGAAAAACAAATACTGTATGCTAATGCATGTATATGGAATCTAGAAAAACGGTACTGATGAACCTAGTGGCAGGGCAGGAATAAAGACGCAGCATAGAGAATGGACTTGAGGACACGGGGGTGGGGGGGAAGGGGAAGCTGGGATGAAGTGAGAGAGTAGCATTGACATACACATACACTACCAAATGTAAAATAGATAGCTAGTGGGAAGCAGCTGCATAGCACAGGGAGATCAGCTCGATGCTTTGTGACGACCTAGAGGGGTGGGATAAGGAGGATGGGAGGGAGGCTCAAGAGGGAGGGGATATGGGGATATATGTATACATATAGCTGATTCACTTTGTTGTACAGCAGAAACTAACAGAACATTATAAAGCAATTATACTCCAATAAAGATGAAAAAAAAAAAAAAGTAATGGCCAGAGATCAGTGTCAGTGTATATGGTTTCAGAAATGGAGCAAGTTTGAGTGATGCCAAGGTCCAGGTTTTGGCCACTCGAATGGATTATTATTATTATTATTTTTTTTAAACATCTTTATTGAAGTATAATTGCTTTACAATGGTGTGTTAGTTTCTGCTTTATAACAAAGTGAATCAGTTATACATACACATATGTTCCCATATCTCTTCCCTCTTGCATCTCCCTCCCTCCCACCCTCCCCATCCCACCCCTCTAGGTGGTCACAAAGCACCGAGCTGATCTCCCTGTGCTATGCGGCTGCTTCCCACTAGCTATCTATTTTACATTTGGTAGTGTATATATGTCCATGATACTCTCTCACCCTGTCACATCTCACCCTTCCCCCTCCCCATATCCTCAAGTCCATTCTCTAGTAGGTCTGTGTCTTTATTCCCGTCTTGCCACTAGGTTCTTCATGGCCTTTTTTTTTTTTTTTTCCCCTTAGATTCCATATATATGTGTTAGCATACTGTATTTGTTTTTCTCTTTCTGACTTACTTCACTCTGTATGACAGACTCTAACTCCATCCACCTCATTACAAATACCTCCATTTCATTTCTTTTTATGGCTGAGTAATATTCCATTGTATATATGTGCCACATCTTCTTTATCCATTCATCCGATGATGGACACTTAGGTTGCTTCCATGTCCTGGCCATTGTAAATAGAGCTGCAATGAACATTTTGGTACATGACTCTTTTTGAACTATGGTTTTCTCAGGGTATATGCCCAGTAGTGGGATTGCTGGGTCGTATGGTAGTTCTATTTGTAGTTTTTTAAGGAACCTCCATACTGTTCTCCATAGTGGCTGTATCAATTTACATTCCCACTAACAGTGCAAGAGTGTTCCCTTTCCTCCACACCCTCTCCAGCATTTATTGTTTCTAGATTTTTTGATGATGGCCAATCTGACCGGTGTGAGATGATATCTCATTGTAGTTTTGATTTGCATTTCTCTAATGATTAATGATGTTGAGCATTCTTTCATGTGTCTGTTGGCAATCTGTATATCTTCTTTGGAGAAATGTCTATTTAGGTCTTCTGCCCATTTTTGGATTGGGTTCTTTGTTTTTTTGTTATTGAGCTGCATGAGCTGCTTGTAAATCTTGGAGATTAATCCTTTGTCAGTTGCTTCATCTGCAAATATTTTCTCCCATTCTGAGGGTTGTCTTTTCATCTTGTTTATGGTTTCCTTTGCTGTGCAAAAGCTTTTAAGTTTCATTAGGTCCCATTTGTTTATTTGTGTTTTTATTTCCATTTCTCTAGGAGCTGGGTCAAAAAGGATCCTGCTGTGATTTATGTCATAGAGTGTTCTGCCTATGTTTTCCTCTAAGAGTTTGATAGTGTCTGGCCTTACACTTAGGTCTTTAATCCATTTTGAGTTTATTTTTGTGTATGGTGTCAGGGAGTGTTCTAATTTCATACTTTTACATGTACCTGTCCAATTTTCCCAGCACCACTTATTGAAGAGGCTGTCTTTTCTCCACTGTATATGCTTGCCTCCTTTATCAAAGATAAGGTGACCATATGTGCGTGGGCTTATCTCTGGGCTTTCTATCCTGTTCCATTGATCTATATTTCTGTTTTTGTGCCAGTACCAAACTGTCTTGATTACTGTAGCTTTGTAGTATAGTCTGAAGTCAGGGAGCCTGATTCCTCCAGCTCCATTTTTCGTTCTCAAGATTGCTTTGGCTATTCGGGGTCTTTTGTGTTTCCATACAAATTGTGAATTTTTTTGTTCTAGTTCTGTGAAAAATGCCAGTGGTAGTTTGATAGGGATTGCATTGAATCTGTAGATTGCTTTGGGTAGTAGAGTCATTTTCACAATGTTGATTCTTCCAATCCAAGAACATGGTATATCTCTCCATCTATTTGTATCATCTTTAATTTCTTTCATCAGTGTCTTATAATTTTCTGCATACAGGTCTTTTGTCTCCTTAGGTAGGTTTATTCCTAGATATTTTATTCTTTTTGTTGCAATGGTAAACAGGAGTGTTTTCTTAATTTCACTTTCAGATTTTTCGTCACTAGTGTATAGAAATGCAAGAGATTTCTGTGCATTAATTTTGTATCCTGCTACTTTACCAAATTCATTGATTAGCTCTAGTAGTTTTCTGGTAGCATCTTTAGGATTCTCTATGTATAGTATCATGTCATCTGCAAACAGTGAGAGCTTTACTTCTTCTTTTCCGATTTGGATTCCTTTTATTTCTTTTTCTTCTCCGATTATTGTGGCTAACACTTCCAAAACTATGTTGAATAATAGTGGTGAGAGTGGGCAACCTTGTCTTGTTCCTGATCTTAGTGGAAATGGTTTCAGTTTTTCACCATTGAGGACAATGTTGGCTGTGGGTTTGTCATATATGGCCTTTATTATGTTGAGGAAAGTTCCCTCTATGCCTACTTTCTGCAGGACTTTTATCATAAATGGGTGTTGAATTTTGTCGAAAGCTTTCTCTGCATCTATTGAGATGATCATATGGTTTTTCTCCTTCAATTTGTTAATATGGTGTATCACGTTGATTGATTTGCGTATATTGAAGAATCCTTGCATTCCTGGAATAAACCCCACTTGATCATGGTGTATGATCCTTTTAATGTGCTGTTAGATTCTGTTTGCTAGTATTTTGTTGAGGATTTTTGCATCTATGTTCATCAGTGATATTGGCCTGTAGTTTTCTTTCTTTGTGACATCTTTGTCTGGTTTTGGTATTAGGGTGATGGTGGCCTCGTAGAATGAGTTGGGAAGTGTTCCTCCCTCTACAATATTTTGGAAGAGTTTGAGAAGGATAGGTGTTAGCTCTTCTCTAAATGTTTGATAGAATTCACCTGTGAAGCCATCTGGTCCTGGGCTTTAGTGTGTTGGAAGATTTTTAATCACAGTTTCAATTTCAGTGCTTGTGATTGGTCTGTTCATATTTTCTATTTCTTCCTGGTTCAGTCTCGGCAGGTTGTGCATTTCTAAGAATCTGTCCATTTCTTCCAGGTTGTCCATTTTATTGGCATAGAGTTGCTTGTAGTAATCTCTCATGATCGTTTGTATTTCTGCAGTGTCAGTGGTTACTTCTCCTTTTTCATTTCTAATTCTATTGATTTGAGTCTTCTCCCTTTTTTTCTTGATGAGTCTGGCTAATGGTTTATCAATTTTGTTTATCTTCTCAAAGAACCAGCTTTTAGTTTCATTGATTTTTGCTATTGTTTCCTTCATTTCTTTTTCATTTATTTCTGATCTGATCTTTATGATTTCCTTCCTTCTGCTAGCTTTGGGGTTTTTTTGTTCTTCTTTCTCTAATTGCTTCAGGTGCAAGGTTAGGTTGTTTATTCGAGATGTTTCCTGTTTCTTGAGGTAGGCTTGTATTGCTATAAACTTCCCTCTTAGCACTGCTTTTGCTGTGTCCCATAGGTTTTGGGTTGTCGTGTCTCCATTGTCATTTGTTTCTAGGTATTTTTTGATTTCCTCTTTGATTTCTTCAGTGATCACTTCGTTATTAAGTAGTGTATTGTGTAGCCTCCATGTGTTTGTATTTTTTACAGATCTTTTCCTGTAATTGATATCTAGTCTCATAGCGTTGTGGTCGGAAAAGATACTTGATACGATTTCAATTTTCTTAAATTTACCAAGGCTTGATTTGTGACCCAAGATATGATCTATCCTGGAGAATGTTCCATGATCACTTGAGAAAAATGTGTATTCTGTTGTTTTTGGGTGGAATGTCCTATAAATATCAATTAAGTCCATCTTGTTTAATGTATCATTTAAAGCTTGTGTTTCCTTATTTATTTTCGTTTTGGATGATCTGTCCATTGGTGAAAGTGGGGTGTTAAAGTCCCCTACTATGATTGTGTTGCTGTCGATTTCCCCTTTTATGGCTGTTAGTATTTGCCTTATGTATTGAGGTGCTCCTATGTTGGGTGCATAAATATTTACAACTGTTATACCTTCCTCTTGGCTCGATCCCTTGATCATTATATAGTGTCCTTCTTTGTCTCTTGTAATAGTCTTTATTTTAAAGTCTATTTTGTCTGATGTGAGAATTGCTACTCCAGCTTTCTTTTGATTTCCATTTGCATGGAATATCTTTTTCCATCCCCTCACTTTCAGTCTGTATGTGTCTCTAGGTCTGAAGTGGGTCTCTTGTAGACAGCATATATATGGGTCTTGTTTTTGTATCCATTCAGCCAGTCTGTGTCTTTTGGTGGGAGCAATTAATCCATTTACATTTAAGGTAATTATCGATATGTATGTTCCTATTCCCATTTTCTTAAATGTTTTGGGTTTGTTATTGTAGGTGTTGTCCTTCTCTTGTGTTTCTTGCCTAGAGAAGTTCCTTTAGCATTTGTTGTAAAGCTGGTTTGGTGGTGCTGAACTCTCTCAGCTTTTGCTTGTCTGTAAAGGTTTTAATTTCTCCATCAAATCTGAATGAGATCCTTGCTGGGTAGATTAATCTTGGTTGTAGGTTTTTCTCCTTCATCACTTTAAGTATATCCTGCCACTCCATTCTGGCTTGCAGAGTTTCTGCTGAAAGATCAGCTGTTAACCTTATGGGGATTCCCTTGTGTGTTATTTGTTGTTTTTCCCTTGCTGCTTTTAATATGTTTTCTTTATATTTAATTTTTGACAGTTTGATTAATATGTGTCTTCGCGTGTTTCTCCTTGGATTTATCCTGTATGGGACTCTCTGTGCTTCTAGGACTTGATTAACTATTTCCTTTCCCATATTAGGGAAGTTTTCAACTATAATCTCTTCAAATATTTTCTCAGTCCCTTTCTTTTTCTCTTCTTCTTCTGGGACCCCTATAATTCGAATGTTGGTGCGTTTAATGTTGTCCCAGAGGTCTCTGAGACTGTCCTCAGTTCTTTTCATTCTTTTTTCTTTATCCTGCTCTGCAGTAGTTATTTCCACCATTTTATCTTCCAGGTCACTTATCCGTTCTTCTGCCTCAGTTATTCTGCTATTGATCCCTTCTAGAGTATTTTTAATTTCATTTATTGTGTTTTTCATCGTTGCTTGGTTCCTCTTTAGTTCTTCTACGTCCTTGTTAAATGTTTCTTGCATTTTGTCTATTCTATTTCCAAGATTTTGGATCATCCTTACTATCATTATTCTGAATTCTTTTTCAGGTAGACTGCCTATTTCCTCTTCATTTGTTAGGTCTGGTGTGTTTTGACCCTGCTTCTTCATCTGCTGTGTGTTTTTCTGTCTTCTCATTTTGCTTACCTTACTGTGTTTGGGGTCTCCTTTTCACAGGCTGCAGGTTCGTAGTTCCCGTTGTTTTTGGTATCTGTCTCCAGTGGGTAAGGTTGGTTCAGTGGGTTGTGTAGGCTTCCTGGTGGAGGGAACTAGTGCCTGTGTTCTGGTGGATGAGGCTGGATCTTGTCTTTCTGGTGGGCAGGTCCACGTCTGGTGGTGTGTTTTGGGGTGTCTGTGGCCTTATTATGATTTTAGGCAGCCTCTCTGCTAATGGATGGGGCTGTGTTCCTGTTTTGCTAGTTGTTTGGCATAGGGTGTCCAGCACTGGAGCTTGCTGGTCGTTGAGTGAAGCTGGGTCTTGATGTTGAGATGGAGATCTCTGAGAGATTTTCGCCGTTTGGTATTACGTGGAGCTGGGAGGTCTCTTGTGGACCAGTGTCCTGAAGTTGGCTCTCCCACCTCAGAGGCACAGCCCTGATGCCTGGCTGGAGCACCAAGAGCCTTTCATCCACACGGCTCAGAGTAAAAGGGAGAAAAAATAGAAAGAAAGAAAGAAAGAGGATAAAATATAGTGAAGTAAAATAAAGCTATTATAAAGCAAAGCTATACAGACAAAATCTCACCCAGAAGCATATACATATACACTCACAAAAAAAGGAAAAGGGGAAAAATTAATATATCCTGCTCCCAAAGTCCACCTCCTGAATTTGGGATGATTCGTTGTCTATTCAGGTATTCAACAGATGCAGGTACATCAAGTTGTTTGTGGAGTTTTAATCCGCTGCTTCTGAGGCTGCTGGGAGAGATTTCCCTTTCTCTTCTTTGTTCGCACAGCTCCCGGGGTTCAGCTTTGGATTTGGACCCGCCTCTGCATGTAGGTCGCCTGAGGGCGTCTGTTCCCCGCCCAGATAGAACGGGGTTAAAGGAGCAGCTGCTTCGGGGGCTCTGGCTCAGTCAGGCCGGGGGGAGGGAGCGGTACGGAGGAGGCGGGGCGAGCCTGCGGCGGCAGAAGCCGGCGTGACGTTGCAGCAGCCTGAGGCGCGCTGTGAGTTCTCGCGGGGAAGTTGTCCCCGGATCACGGGAGCCTGGCTGTGGCGGGCTGCACCGGCTCCCGGGAGGGGCGGTGTGGAGAGTGACCTGTGGTCGCACACAGGCTTCTTGGTGGCGGCAGCAGCAGCCTTAGCGTGTCATGGCCGTCTCTGTGGTCTGCGCTGATCGCCGCGGCTCGCGCCCGTCTCTGGAGCTCGTTTAGGCGGCGCTCTGAATCCCCTCTCCTTGCGCGCCGCGAAACAAAGAGGCAAGAAAAAGTCTCTTGCCTCTTCGGCAGCTGCAGACTTTTTCCCGGACTCCCTCCCAGCCAGCTGTGGTGCGCTAACCCCTTCAGGCTGTGTTCACGCCGCCAACCCCAGTCCTCTCCCTGCCATCCGACCGAAGCCGGAGCCTCAGCTCCCAGCCCCCGCCCGCCCCGGCGGGTGAGCAGACAAGCCTCTCGGGCTGGTGAGTGCTGCTCAGCGCCGAGCCTCTGTGCGGGAGTCTCTCCGCTTTGCCCTCCGCACCCCTGTGGCTGTGCTCTCCTCCGTGGCTCCGAAGCTTCCCCCCTCTGCCACCCGCAGTCTCTGCCCGCGAAGAGGCTTCCTAGTGTGTGGAAACCTTTCTTCCTTCACGGCTCCCTCCCACAGGTGCAGGTCCCGTCCCTATTCTTTTGTTTCTGTTATTTCTTTTTTCTTTTGCCCTACCCAAGTACGTGGGGAGTTTCTTGCCTTTTGGGAGGTCTGACGTTTTCTGCCAGCGTTCAGTGGGTGTTCTGTAGGAGCAGTTCCACGTGTAGATGTATTTCTAATGTATCTGTGGGAAGGAAGGTGATCTCCGCGTCTTACTCTTCCGCCATCTTCCTAACTTCTCCCCTCGAATGGATTATTGAAGTGGGGTGAATGCAACTGTATTTATTTAGGGGAAGAATAGGTGAGTGTGTACATTATTTAGCTTGTGCTTTGAAATTGCCCAGGGTACTGGCAAGATTTATGTTGGTGAGGTAGAAGGATCTCAGAACTTAAATCCTCATTGAATATGGAGAATGAGGATGTAATAGGTTCGATAAGGAACATTGGAGGCTAGATAGCGTACTTCTCAAAGAGAAGGGGATTTTACACAGAGGTAGATGACTGATAGCCTGGAACTGGCAATAGGGGAGCTAGGAGAATACTGACCTCTCCTCTTTCTGTTGTGTGTGTTGGGTGCTGGAGAAAGGGCCACATTGGTTTAATGGGTTATTGTAGAGCAAGTAGTGTTTTAGCAAGAGAAACTAGACTTCATACTACTAATGACCAGGAGGTGCAAGACTGTAGAATTTTTTTTTGTAATGAAAGCATGAGAGTTTCAGAGAGCCCAGTAGAACTGATTGGGAAGGATGAAAGAAACAGGATGATAGATTGAAGATGTTGGTGGGATATTGAGACAGTAGTTTCAAGACTGTTAATGGGGTCCCTTTGTAATGTACAGATTATCAAACCATAATATTTGCTTAATTTTGAACGTTAGAAAAGCATATAGAAAATATTAGTAAAATTACTGAAATGTAATACATTTAGAAATGATAAAGAAATATGGCTTCATCATTTTAAATTAGTAAAAACTAAAAATATTATTTCTGACTTGCGTGTAATAATGTGTCCACTGGGTGTCAGTGTGGCTTCATATTTAGTTGCACAAATAAATATAGGAGCTTTGTGTTTGTGGAGTCAATGTTATACAGGTCTTCTCCCTGCTTATTTTTCTTTTTGCAGCAAATTTTGCTAATATTTTTTTCTGTTTATTTTTAGATATAGTTATTTATCACCACTGCAAATAAAGCAGATACCTATCCCTAAGCTGGCTGCTCCAAACTGTCTTGTTGTTACTTGGGTGACGAATAGACAGAAGCACCTACGTTTTGTTAAGGAAGAGCTTTACCCTTCTTGGTCTGTGGAGATAGTTGCTGAATGGCACTGGGTAAAAGTAAGTTTAGAAGTTAACGTATTTGTTAACTTTATTTGTTAATAAGGTGTGACATACGAGTCACATAAAGGTAGCATCTACTTTTTAATGCGTAACATGTCACTGCTCTACTCCTTCAACATGGTCTAATTAAAATGTTTACTTTGCTGCTAAATACCTTTGTCTTCTTATTCTCAAGACTTTTTACCTATTTGTTCTGTATATTTTTGTAGTAGAATCCCAAACTGCTGGCCTTCAGAAATCACTCGGAGATATCAGGATGACATTTTAAAAAGCTCTGATGTCTGTAGTTTAAGAAACAACAAACAAAAACTTTGGGGGATTTGTCCATCACTAAACATAGAAATTGTCTTACTGTTCATCTTCTTCCTCTTTACTCATCCAAAATTTCAGCTGCCCTTTGTGACTTCTGTCCTTCTTTCTTTTTTCTTCTCCTTCCTCCCTCCCTCCCTCCCTTCCTTCCTTCTTTCTTTCTTTTTTTCTTATGTTTCTGGGGATGAGAGGGAGATAGCAAAGAAACCTACCGTGGAAGAGTTGGGAAAATGCTAGAAGCAAGGACCTTTTATACTTTAAATCTTAACTTAGGTCCTCAGTGCCTGTTTTTGAAAGAAATGATTCCAACTCTTGTATTGGTTGAATGATCTTTAATATCTTTGCTTGCATCAGTTCAGAGTGCATTGGACATCCTTTTAAAGATACATTGTCTACCAGGTGAATTCCACAAAAGCCCTCCTAAATTTAAAAAAGGTAAACCAGGTTATTATGGGTTGAATGTTTAACATTTATATAATATTTATATAACTGTATATTCATTTAGACACAGGTTCTATTTTTATGTGCTTTGTGTACTTTGTAGTGTACTGGAATATCTTCTAAAAGCTGTGTACATTATTTATTTGCACCTATTTTGTGAGACTTGGCAAACAAACACTTATAGTTGTGTCTTTGCTTTTACAGCTGTGCTTTGGGCTTAGCTTTGGTTGATTTGCTGTAGGACCATAACAGGAATATAAAACTCCATTCCACTCTGTCTATTATGGCAGTTCTTTTATAATCAGAGACTGGGGCCAAAGTCACGAAAAGGTTACCTTCTGAAATCAAAACCAGTAAAATGTTAATACATGAAAACTAACACTGTTCATTTCTGGTAGTAATCAGTTCTATGAGACGGTATGATATGACTATAGCTTAAAACAAAAATATGTTTTATGAAATACTTATTAGGTAATTGAACATATTGTTATATCAGAAGGAGTAATCTGCATTGAGTATAAAGGATGTCCAAAGAATAAGAATTTGCCAGTGTTTATACAGTGCTGTGTGGAATAGATGCTGTTTCTCATGGGCCCTAGAGGTGATAAAAGGACTTTACTGATTTGGTTTTTTAGGTACCTCGACATAGCGTAAAGGGTTCCACAGAGAATAGATATGAATATTCTGATAGTGAAAATATTTTCTTCCATGCTTAATTAATGAATTGATATTATTATTATAAATTGTGTTTTGAGTTTGATTAGCTAAAGTGAGTCTTTGGGAGTCTGATTACTCCAGGATGAAATGATAAGATCGAATTTCTGGATTTATAATGCCAAGAAATTGGACCACATATTGTCTATCTCATCAATCCCTGAGCTTCTTTCATTATTAATTTTAGCTCTGACAGTATTTAATGACATTGTTTCCTATAAGTAAAGGAAAATACTTTATTGTAATCGACTTAGTCACATTGCCAGTAATAGGTAAATGTTATTTGAACAAATAAATGAATTAATGATGGCATGGTTTCCATAATAAATTTTAATGAAAAATAGAGATTTTTGTGTGCAAGATGATAAAATGATATTTAAAATTTTTTAGTCCTTCATAGCTGCCTTGTCCATTATGGTAGTCACTAGCAGTATGTAGCTCTTCAGCACTTGAAATGTGACTAGTCCAAATTGAGATGTGCTAAATGTAAAATATAAGTGTTTTGGATTTAAAAGACTTAGTATGAAAGAAAGAATATAACATACCTCAATAATTTTTTGAATTGATTACATATTGAAATGGTAATATTTTAGATATGTTAGGTTGAATTAAAAATAATTAAAAATTATTTAAAACTTAAAATACAATTAAAATTAATTTTGCCTCATTCTTTTTGCTTTTTTAAATGTTGGTACTAGAAAATCTAAATTACATGTGTGGCTTAAATTTGTGGCCCACATTATATTTTTATTGGACTGCAGTAGCCTTGAGGTTTAATACTTCTTTTTCTTTAGTGGAAATTGTATAGTGGTAGGAAAAAAAACCCAATCCTTTTCCTGGATATTTACACATGTATGGGTTGTTTTTGTTTTTGACTCCTTTTTATCAGATCACCAGTTCAGGAGAGTTTGTGTTCCCATTAGATTCTCCACACAAAAAACCTTACGAAGGTCTTATACTGGGAAGAGTTCGAGAAAAAGCTGCTTTACCATTAAGGTAGGAAAGGTGATTTTTCAAAATTGTATAAATGTATTAATTTTAAGGCTTTTAAAAGTTTAACACAGTGATCATTAGTTTTTGTTAATTTTTACATTTTTGAAAATCTGGAAATGGCCGAGATGAGAAAAGTGTGAATGGTATGGCACATGAAATTTTATATTATCTTTTGCTTTATCTAATGTGTAAGAGTCATTATTGTAGAAAAGGAAACTATCTGAAATTTCTTAATACTTAGGTTGTTGATTTCCATTATTTCTATTCTTAAATTTATTATAAATTCAGATACTATTGGAAAGGTGAAAAAAAATCAAGGCAACTGTGGCTTATATGTAAAAAATTGTCCTTTAAAATATAATTTACGTTGTTGTTCTGTTTTAATAGGAATGCAGATGTAAAAGAGCTCCCCATTCCAGATCACAAGTTAATTGTCAGTGTGCCCTGTACGCTTCACTCACATAAGCCACCTCTTGCTGGTATGTTTTTATAAAATAGTTACGACGTCTGTGAAATTGACAAAAGGGTTGAATGTATTGATAGTATTTGAATAGTCTAGAAATTTGGAAATTAAATCAGATATATGTTATTTTAATTAATATTCTAAAATCATATAGCAGAATTTATGAAATAGAGAATAGATTTTTTTTTTTTGCTACAGAAAGCTTTATTGTTTCCAATTGGTCCGTAGCTTGGGAGAGGGCTCCAGGCGGTTACATAGCTGCCTAGTGGCAGCAGGGAGAGGCTCAGGCAGAGACCCTGAGACCAGGAGGTGGAGACAGGCCCTCAAGGGCCGCTGGGCTCGAAGGCTACTGGTCCTAAGTACTTGCCCAGCCCTGGCTGGGGGCCGGCCAGCCTGCGGAGGTTGGTCAGGTGGTCACCCATCTTCTTGAGTCTCACCTCCTCATCCAGGAGGTGGCTCCACAGGAAGGCACAGAGATGGTCTGTGTGGGCAGAACCCAGGGCATGCAAATCCAAAAGGGCCTGGTTCAGGTTCTTCTCCAGGCCCATGGCAGCTTCTGTGGCGTCCAGGGCTTTGCCCCACTCATCTTGGGGCGGCTTCGGCATGTCCCGGAAGAGGGCGCTGCTGCCACGCTGGTTTTGCATCTTGGAGAGGTGCTGGGCCAACCCGCTGAAGGAGGCAGGGCCCTGGCCCTCCAGAGCCGCGTTGTGGCGCTCGGAGCAGAAGCCCAGAGAGAGGTAGGTGTAGCAGGCCCGCGGATGCAGGTCCACCAGGTGGGTGACTGCACCCTCCACTTGGGTGGAATAATTCTCACGAATCTGGGAGGTCATCGTGGGTGGCACTAAGGAGCTGACCGCAAAAGCGGTGTTGCCTGGTTCCGGAGGTCGCAACTGGAAAGGAGTCTGGAGGGTGGTTGGTGGTTGGAAAGGGTCTGTTATGTTAAAACGCTGTTGAAGTGGAGACGGAGCCGCGTGACCACCCAGCGCACCCGTGCAGATTAGTCTTACATTACCTCAGCCTTTCCTCATCGCCATTTTTTAGGTTCCCCTTACTAACCGGGTTGTTATCCCATCACTGCCCTCAGCAGAATGAAGACTAATGGTGCATGTAAGGACTAGTTCTGCTAGGTGCTTTATTGTCCTGTCGGGGTTCTATCCCTTGCTGGCTCTAAAGCCAAGAGCGCAGAAAGCAGTCAGAGAGATGGTTAGAATTCCCTTGATAGTTGGTAGACACTCTCAGTTTTATGTTGAGGTAGTGTTGCTTTTCTGACCCATTGGAAAGATAATTGCTGCAGCCTGCAATTCTTACTAGTCTTAATGCTTTAGTATAATGTCCATCATTTAATGAAACTAAGCAGCAAGGAATAACGGAAAGCTTTAGCTTTTCAGATTGACTAACATGAGTTTGAATCCTGGTTCTGCTGCTTGAGCAAGTTACTCTAATAATTTTCTAATAATTTTCCTCACCTCAAAGTCGACATTTGAAGGGCGAATAATGATATTTAATCTTTCAGAGTTGTGAGGATTGGTTATATTTGAAATTCTGTAGCATATAGTAGATCAGTAAATGCTAAATTTTTCAAGTGAAAGAATTAAAAAATAGGAATGTAATAGGGATAGGAATATGAGAGATACTGAATTTGACATTCAAAGTTTACTATTAAAATTTTTTCTTTAGAAATATATATTTTATTAATTTGGTGGTCCTGGCTTAAATAAACCATAACTTTCAAGCTGCCACTCAGGAAGACTACAGGCTATCAGCTTATCACCTGATTTTGCAGGATGTGGGATAGTTCATGAGCTAGGATACATAGGAAGGTGAATTCAGATTCCGAAGAGAATGTTTATTGGTAGCATTTAAGATTTCTGTTATCTTAAATTGCTTATACAGAGAGTCTTTAGTGTTAATTCATTTGAGAAATGTTCAGATGTCTACCTGTTGATCCATTCTTTGACTTAGAGGGATTCTCAGTGAATAATTGCCTGTGAACTTTGGACTGTTATAGATTCTTTAATGCATTAAACATTTGACTTAAATGAAAAGTGAAGCTGTACTGTTCTTTGAGAAAAAAATTATGTTTGCCACCAGTTATACTCATTGGAGGAAATCTAATTTGTATTCTTCTCATTTGAATTTTCTTTATCATTTGGTGAGTACCAAAGCTTAATTTAGGGTTTGTCTTAGGGCTTATTTTTTTACTTTTAAAAATCCAAGCGCCAGACCCAAAAAACCTTTCATTCCCAAATGATAGTTAAACTATTTCTTAATTCATTTTACATAGATTATGTTTAAAGAGTAGTCTTAAGATATAAGGTTTTATAAAATAGTGATTAAAATTAGTCTTTTATTAATACTAATAAAAATTAGTACATATTACGGCCTGTACTTATGAAGTGCAGTTCTGCTGTATTCCCAGTAGAGAGCAGCACAAACACATTTTTAGCATTGAGAATATTTAAAAAGAAAAGTTAGATCTTGGGGGGGGAAAATTTTGTGTGACTCAATATATGTTATTCTTATGTTTCGGTTAAGTACTGGTAGACAAGAAGTATTTATAATCCTTTATTTTTGAGTTCATGTTACTGGATAGCAAGTGCCTGTATTTTGGATATAGAGCCACACAAAGCCATCAGAAAGCAACCTTAAGATTTCTGCAGTATATTTTACTCTGAAGTGAGAGAGTGGCATGGACATATATACACTACCAAATGTAAAATAGCTAGCTAGTGGGAAGCAGCTGCATAGCACAGAGAGATCAGCTCAGTGCTTTGTGTCCGCCTAGAGGGGTGGGATAGGGAGGGTGGGAGGGAGGTGCAAGAGGGAGGGGATATTAAGATATATGTATACATGTAGCTGATTCACTTTGTGATACAGCAGAAACTAACACAACGTTGTAAAGCAATTATACTCCAATAAAGATGTTAAAAAATAAATAAATAAAAATAAATAGAATAGTATTTTACTCTGAATCATAACCCTAGGATTTGGGATAATACATGTTCTCTATATAATGCTTAGAACTTTTACATGTAAATGTTCTTAAACTGCTTTATGCCAATTCACAAAATGAAATGTTCTCTCTTTTGCTTCTAGAAACACCAAGTTTTTTTTTCTTTTAAAAAGTTTTAATTTGTTATTTCTACTGCAAAATGTAAAAAACACCAAATTGGAAGCATATTCTGTTTCAAAATGAGACATTTACTCTTTTTAAGTTTTGAAATTTCTTCCTATAGACTGAAACATAAGCCAACAATAGCTATGGCTTATAACCTAACATAAATGTATAATATTTTAAGTTTAAAGATTGAAGGTAGGAAAATCATGAAATAAAAGTATTTGAATGAAAATTTTGTTTTTCATATTGTACCTTAGAGGAATTTCTACTCCTTTTTACTACTTTACTCGCAACAATTTGTATCTGAACAGTTAAATATAGTTTGATGAGATTCTATGCACTGACGTTTGAGCCACTTTTCCCCCAGCCATGCCCTTTGCTCCCAAGCAGAAGGGGAATGACGGGCTATGTATGAATTACTTCCTCTCCATTGGTTACAAGTATGTTCTACTAATGCCAGATGTTATATAATTATTTATATATATGTCATACTCATATTTAAATTTATACATTTGAATTTGTTTTTTTAAAATTGAGATAATTGACATATAACATTGTATTAGTTTCAGGTGTACAACATAATGATTCAAGAAATATATACATATTCACTGATCACAATAAGCCTATACATAGTTACAAAATTTTTTTCCTGTGATGAGAACTTTTAAGATCTTGCATTTTCTTTTAAATTGATATTTAAAATTAGTAAGAATAAAATATTTCCATTAATTTGCCTCTATTTCTTTTGCTTTGTTTTGAAATTAAACATATGTGGTTAACATTACAAAAACATTACTCCTTGATTTTCTGTGTTTCTCAACTAGAAAGGAAAAAAGCCATGCAGAAATGTGTTCCATTGATAAAGTAGAAGGTGATAAATGGGTTTAGGTTTTATGTATTTTTCCACTCCAAGTACCTGGCCATCTTTTTCTATTAGCTTGTGAACTCTTAGAAGACATGGATATCTATTTCTTTTGTTAAGTCCCATAGCACTTATAATGGGTGCTCAGAAATAGTAAACATTTTTTTAAAAATTATTTATTTATTTATTTATCTAGGCTGTGCCAGGTCTTAGTTGTGGCATGCAGGCTTCTTAGTTGCGGCATGCATGCAGGGTTTAGTTCCCCGACCAGGGATCAAACCTGGGCTCCCTGCATTGGGAGCACAGAGTCTTACCCACTGGACCACCAGGGAAGTCCCTCAGAAATAGTAAACATTATTGACTGGCTGATTCCAGTTTAACTCCAGTTTAAAATTCCAAAATAGAGTTGCTAACATCTTTGTACCAAAGAACTGAACAAGCAGAAACAAGAAAACAAAACCTTGCCTTCAGTATAACCTTAGACCACATTAAAAGTGAATTGAGGCCAGTAAGGCATTGAATTCATGGGGCAAAAATGGAAAAGTGATACAAAAGTTTATTGTTCTAAGACTCTGGGGTAATTTTTCTCACTCAAGTTTAATAGCATTTAATTATATACTTATGAAAGGACTAGAAGTCTCATGTAAGCATCACCTAGAAGCTATCAAAGCCCAGATTTGAGTGAGTTATAGACAATGAATACTTTAAATTCTTTGATTTTTGATAATCAGGACCAGTGCTTTCAGACAAATAAACAATTATTTTGCTGTGAGAGCATCTGAAGAACATGAAATATACATTTTAAAATATATTATCTTTTACATCTAACCTATATCAAGTATTTCTAAGGAAGCCTTATCATTGCTAAAGGGAATTTGATGGGTTTCTTCCAAGCTCAATCTTATATAGCAATTAAGAACTATATTTTGCCAGTTCCAGTGACTTTTCATCCCTGAATCGTTATTTTCATACTCAGTTCCTGTCGTAGAATATACATATATGAAAAAAATATAGCTAAGCAGCAATGTGATCAAGGTTAAATTGATTTAAATATTTGTCATTCAAATGAGCATGTGCTTTAAAGAAAAGCTTCTACGGTATTCTCTTTTTTTCTGTTAGTGTAGATCACAGCTATTTAGCCAAGGTATAGATGAGATGTCATTTTCCTAACAAAATATAATTTTCAGTAGTTATGAATACATTGAATAAGGAATACTTAACTGTGGAAATAATATGGTGAAATTTGAGGTAAAGAAAGATCTGTAATTTGGAAGTGAAGGAGTGTTCTCAGTACTACCAAGTTATAGCTGAGGAGGTAGAGTTATTTGTTAGATATATGTTCTGAATATTTCTCTGTGTTTCCAACTCTTACACTAAAGTATGTTTTTGCAGAGACTTATGTTTTATCTTAGTTTTTAAAGTGGGTTGTCTTTGTATTGTTCCTATAGACTTTTTTTCATGCATGGATTACATTTATTAAAAAATAAATTAAGTTAGTACTCAGGAGCTATGTCAGCATTATTGGAAGACTGAAAAGTCACTGGTGTGGGTGTTAAAATCCTCATTTCTTATCTACAAATGAAAACTGATAAATCAGGACTATTGAAAGTTCTGATGGTATTGTTCCCAATCTCAAGGGTGTTTATTTCAAATTACTTTCTAACTATAAATAGTAAAGCCTGTGATGAAATCCTTGAAATTAACTTGCCTTTTTTTTTTTTTAAGGAAACATCCCTGCTTTTCTACTCTTTACTGCTAAAGGAAATTGATTCCTTCCTTAATAATAATTTTTGTGTTGTTTTCTCTTTTTTTTTCTGGACAGAGGTTCTAAAAGACTATATCAAGCCAGAGGGGGAATGTTTGGAATTGTTTGCTCGAAATTTACAGCCAGGTTGGACTAGTTGGGGCAATGAAGTTCTCAAATTTCAACATGTGGATTATTTTGTTGCCCTGGAGTCTAAAAGTTGACTATGTTCTTAAAATTGTGTTTTTCTTCAGTTTTTCCTCCTTCTCCCTTCATTCTAATAGATTTTTCCTTTTTATTACCAACCAATATGCTTAGAGATGTAAACAGGACTTGGTTTTTCAGCAAAATGATTAGAAGTGACTAGCTGTCATATAATTTTGAGATGAATTTTACTTCAGTTGCACTAGTATTTCACATTATTCTGGGCTCTACGAATAAAGAGGTAAGCAGTTAGAATGATGGCAAGACTTTGTTACTGAAAAAGTTCAGAAAGCATGCACTGTGGACCTGAAGTCACAATTCTATGTATGGGTGTGTTTTGTTTGGCCCATATGGTGTTGTAAAAAAAATTGGAGCCATCATTCTAAAAAATCAGGAAATTTCACATAATAAGTCCATATTTCTGCCTTTCTTTAAACATCAGAAACTCTGGCTACACTGCGGCCTGTGTTCTTTCCTGGCATCAGTCTATGGGACCCAGTGGTGGCAGCTCATTTGGGAAGGGCCATGTACTCTCCAGTTTACCACAGTAACCCTTGTCCCATGCCACTCACTTATATTGTCTACCTGACCCCTGTACAACCTGAATTTAGAACGTCTAGTATACTGCTACATTCTGGAAAATGTATTCAAAGACCTGCTAAGTACTGCATCATTGTACTGAGTTCATGAAACATTTTTTGGAGGGTTTTAAATTTCATTCAGGGTCACTTTTCAATTTTTAGTTTTGCTTGTTTTTCTAGAAGAAAAATAAATTCTTAATAATGTCAGAAAGTAAACACTGCTTGGACTTAATTGATACTTATAGAACATTCCATCCAAAACCAGCAGAATACACATTCTTCTCAAGCACGCATGGAACATTCTCCAGGATAGATCACATGCTGGGCCACAAAGCAAACCTTGGTAAATTTAAGAAAATTGAAATCATATCAAGCATCTTTTCCAACCACACCACTATGAGATTAGAAATCAACTACAAGGAAAAAACTGTAGAAAACACAAACATGGGACTTCCCTGGTGGTGCAGTGGTTAAGAATCCGCCTGCCAATGCAGGGGACATGGGTTCGAGCCCTGGTCCGGGAAGATCCCACATGCTGTGGAGCAACTAAGCCCATGTGCCACAACTACTGAGCCTGCATTCTAGAGCCCATGAGCTGCAACTACTGAGCCTGTGTGCCACAACTACTGAAGCCCGATCGCCTAGAGCCAGTGCTCCGCAACAAGAGAAGCCACCACAATGAGAAGCCTGTGCGCTGCAACGAAGAGTAGCCCCTGCTCACTGCAACTAGAGAAAGCCTGCATGAAGCAACGAGGACCCAACACAGCCAAAAATAAATAAATAAATATTTGAAAAATAAAAAACCCCCACAAACATGTGGAGGTTGAACAATGTTACTAAACAACCAATGGATCACCGAAGAGGAAATAAAAAAATACTTAGAGACAAATGAAAACAAAAACACTACAATACAAAACCTTCGGGATACAGCAAAAGCAATTCTAAGAGGGAAGTTTATAGCAATACAGTCTTACCTCAGGAAACGAAAAATCTCAATTAAACAACATAACCTTACACCTAAAGCAACTAGAGAAAAAAGAACAAACAAAACCCAAAGTTAGTAGAAGGAAAGAAATCATAAAGATCAGAGCAGAAATAAATAGAGATGAACAAAACAATAGAAAAGATAAGTGAAACTGAAAGCTTGTTCTTTGAAAAGATAAACAAAATTGATGAACCTTTAGATTCATCAAGAAAAAAGGGAAAGGGCTCAAATCAAAAAATTAGAAGTGAAAAAGGAGAAGTTACAACTGACACCACAGAAATACAAAGGAATCATAAGAGACTTCTACAAGCAACTATATGCCAATGAAATGGACAACCTGGAAGAAATGGACAAATTCTTAGAAAGGTACAATCTTTCAAGACTAAACCACCGAAGAACAGACCAATCACAGACCAATATGAACAGACCAATCACATGTACTGAAATTGAAACTGTGATTAAAAAACTTCCAACAAACAAAAGTGCAGGACCAGATGAATTCTATCACAGGTGAATTCTGTCAAACATTTAGAAAAGAGTTAACACTTATCCTTCTGAAACTATTCCAAAAAATTACAGAGGCAGGAAAACTCCCAAACTCATTCTGTGAGGCCACCATCACCCTGATACCAAAACCATACAAAGATACTACAAAAAAGAAAATTACAGGTCAATATCATTGATGAACATAGATACAAAAATCCTCAAGAAAATACTGGCAAACCTAATCCAACAATACGTTAAAGGGTTCATACACCATGGTCAAGTGGGATTTATCCTAGGGATGCAAGGATTTTTCAATATCCTCAAATCAATTAGTGTGGTACACCACATCAACAAATTGCAGAATAAAAACTACGTGATCATCTCAATAGATGCAGAAAAAGCTTTCGACAAAATTCAACACCCATTTATGATAAAAACTCTCCAGAAAGTGGGCATAGAGGGAACCTACCTCAACATAATACAGGCCATATATGACAAACCCACAGCTAACATCATACTTAGTGGTGATAAGCTGGCAGCATTTCCTCTAAGATCAGTGAGATCAGGCTGACAGCATTTCCTCTAAGATCAGGAACAAGGCAAGGATGTTCACTCTCACCACTTTTATTCAACATAGTTTTGGAAGTCCTAGCCATGGCAATCAGAGAAGAAAAAAAAAACAACCAAAGAAATCCAAATTGGAAAAGAAGTGAAACTGTCACTGTTTGCAGAAAATCCTAAAGATGCTACCAGAAAACTACTAGAGTTCCTCAATGAATTTGGTAAGGTTGCAGGATACAAAATTAATACACAGAAATCTCTTGCATCTCTATACACTAACAATGAAAGATTGGAAAGAGAAATTAAGGAAACAATCCCATTTGCCATTGCATCAAAATAACAAAATACCTAGGAGACAAAAGGCCTGTACTCTGAAAACTATAAGATGCTGATGAAAGAAATGGAATATGATACAAACAGATGGAAAGATATACTGTGTTCTTGGATTGGAAAAATCAGTATTGTCAAAATGGCTATACTACCCAAGGCAACTACAGGTTCAATGCAATCCCTATCAAATTACCAATGGACTTTTTCACGGAACTAGAACAAAAATTTTAAAATTTGTATGGAAACACAAAAGACCCCTAATAGCCGAAGTAATTCTGAGAAAGAAAAATGGAGCTGGAGGAACCAGGCTCCCTGACTTCAAACTATACTACAAAGCTGCAGTAATCAAAACAGTATGGTGCTGGCACAAAAACAGAAATATAGATTAATGGAACAAGATAGAATGCCTAGAAATAAACCCATGCACCTATGGTCAATTGATCTACGACAAAGGAGGCAAGAATATACAATGGAGAAAAGACAGTCTCTTCAATAACGTGCTGGGAAAACAGCTACATGTAAAAGAATGAAATAACATTCTCTAACACTATACACAAAAATAAACTCAAAATGGATTAAAGGCCTAAATGTAAGACCAGATACTATAAAACTCTTAGAGGAAAACATAGGCAGAACACTCTGACATAAATTATAGAAATATCTTTTTGTATCCACCTCCTAGAGTAATGAAAATAAAAACAAAAATACACAAATGGGGCATAATTAAACTTAAAAGCTTTTTCACAGCAAAGGAAACCATAAACAAAATGAAAAGACAACCCACAGAAAGGGAGAACATATTTGCAAACGAAGTGACCGACAAGGGATTAATCTCCAGAATATACAAACAGCTCATGCAGCTCAATATCAAAAAAACAAAAACAACCCAATCAAAAAATTGGCAGAAGATCTAAATAGACATTTCTCCAAAGAAGACATACAGATGGCCAAAAAACACATGAAAAGATGCCCAACTTTGCTAATTATTAGAGAAACGCAAATAAAAGCTACAATGAGGTGTCACCTCACACCGGTCAGAATGGCCATCATCAAAAAGTCTACAAACAATAAATGCTAGAGAGGGTGTGGAGAAAAGGGAACCCTCCTACGCTGTTGGTGGGAATGTAAATTGGTACAACCACTATGGAGGACAGTGTGGAAGTTTCCTTAAAAAACTAAAAAAATTAATAGAACTACCATATGATCCAGCAATCCCACTCCTGGGCATATATCTGGAGAAAACCGTAATTCAAAAAGATACGTGCACCCCAGTGTTCATTGCAGCACTGTTTACCATAGCCAAGACATGGAAGCGGCCTAAGTGTCCATCGACAGAGGAATGGATAAAGATGTGGTACATATATACAGTGGAATGTTCCTCAGCCATAAAAAAGAATGAGATAATGCCATTTGCAGCAACATGGATGGACCTAGAGATTATCATACTAAGTGAAGTAAATTGGACAGAGAAAGACAAATATCATATGATATCACTTATATGTGGACTCTAAAACGATGATACAAATGAACTTATTTACAAAACAGAAAGACTCATTGTTTTCAAAAACAAATTTATGGTTACCAAAGGAGAAAGGTGGGGGGAGGGATAAATTAGGAATTTGGGATTAAGAGATACACACTACTATATATAAAATAGATAATCAACAAGGACCTACTGTCTAGTACAGGGGACTATACTCAGTGTTCTGTAATAATCTATATGGGAAAAGAATCTGAAAAAGAATGGATATATGTACATATATAACTGAACAACTTTGCTATACACCTGAAAGTAATACAGCATTGTAAATCAACTATACCCCAATATAAAATAAAAATTAAATTAGAAAATAAAAATTACAAAAAAGAAAGTAACTACTGCTTATGATTGTGAAAAATTTTTTTATATTATTTCCAGATTTTCTACAAATAATTTGTTTACTAGGTAAAATATTTTTACTGAAATGGTTCTTTGAAAAACATGCTGATTTATTATATATAAGCTTTAAAATTTTTTTGAGGTATACTATTCACATAATAAAATTCTCCAATTATCAGTGTCGAATTCAATGAGTTTTGAAGGCATACATATATATCTACCACCATAATCATGATCTAGAACATTTCCTTCATCCCCCAAAATTGATGTGTCCCTTTACAGTCAATCCCATCCTCCCACCCTTGGCCCTTGACAAATGATTTGTTTTGTATCATTAGTTTTGCTTTCTTAGAATTTCATATAAATGGAATCATAGAATATGTAATCTATTGTGTTTGGCCTTTCACTTAGCGTTTTGAGAAAAGAGTTTATTTACAGATTTTCTACAAATATTTATCTACTAAGTAAAATGTTAGATTGAAATGATTATCTGTCAAGTTTGCCAATTTGTTTACTGATTTTGCCAAATAAAATTGTTATTTTTGAAGTTTGTTCATTCTTTGAGTATGTGAATATCAGAGGCTTAACTTTGAGCCTTGCTCTAGTTGCTGCCTTTGCTCTATCCTCGCTGTAGGCTCTATCTACCTTGTCCTGTTCTAGTCATCCAAATTCTATGGCTCAAACTCACTCTTACCAGAAAACTGTAGGCCCCCAAATCTTACCTTTTCAGGCTTAGTACTCTAGAGACATATATTTAGCGAATTTGTGTTTTCAGCTTCAGTGAGACATTGGATTTTGTACTGATTGTGATTCAGAGGAGGATTATAATCACCTTCAATGGCTTTCCCTTCCTTGAAGATGCTGCTCTATTCACCTCATTTGACATATCATGTACCGTTGGCTTACCACATGCTGGGAAGCACCACAGCACTGTTGGCATAGTTTTCTGGTTATCAGAGTTCTTTTACTTCAATTATATCACTTTATTCTCAAAGTAGTCATATGAAGTTGTAGTTCTAATGAGAGAACACGTTCATAGAGGCGAGCTGACATGGCTAATAAGGGAACCAAGACTTGAATTCTATTCTGTTTCCTAAATTAAAACACTTTATGTTGTACCATGTTTGCTAATGAACCTGAGATCTTAATAGGCTCATCAGCTACTAATCAGAGGATCCACTGTTTGGCCTGAAGCAAATTTAGAATGGTTCATATGTAGTCATCCAAACATACCTTTCTCAATATGTGATATCATCAGTCTTGGATTATTAACTCAATATTTTTTGTTAGAGATTTTAGTGACATTAGTTGAACTGATAGCCTGAGTGCAACTCAGAATCACTCAGAATCAGATAGCCTGCTAAACCCTTTGACATAAGCTGTTAGCACATTTACCATGCAATTGTATTTTCCTCAATCAGATTAGCCATTTTAAATTTACATTTTTAAGGAAGCCCTTCTGCAAGATACAGACTTGGACTTGAAGGTGGTTGTTCAAATTGTTAGATTAAGTAATGTAAGTACAGGTGCAAATTATTTAATGCACCATGGTTATCTGCTATCAGGGTATAGACCAACCCAAAACTCCATTGAGGGTCTTAATTAAATTCATGGCTCTATTTTTAAAAACGTTTTATTTATTTATTTATTTATTTTTAGCTGCGTTGGGTCTTGTTTCTGTGCGCGGGTTTTCTCTCTAGTTGCCACGAGTGGGGACTGCTGTTCGTTGCGGTGCACGGGCTTCTCATTGCGGTGGCTTCTCTTTGTTGCAGAGCACAGGCTCTAGGCACGTGGGCTTCAGTAGTTGTGGCACACGGCTCAGTAGTTGTGGCTTGCGGGCTCTAGAGCGCAGACTCAGTAGTTGTGGCTCACGGGCTTAGTCGCTGTGTGGCATGTCGGATCTTCCTGGACCAGGGCTCGAACCTGTGTCCCCTGCATTGGCAGGCAGATTCCTAGCCACTGTGCCACCAAGGAAATCCAAATTCATGGATCTATTGACCAGTCTGCTCCAGCTTGAAAGCAAGTCAGAATACCAGAATACCATGATAATTACACTAAATATTTTCCTCTAAATATTCCTAGGAGTTAACCTCGGTTTTCTAGGGCTTCTGTGAACTTGAGTGAACTTGTTGGACTTTTTCAGTATCAGTCCAAATTCTTGGGACTATATAAAAACAAATTGATCTCTAGGAGTGGAGACCATGAGGAAAATTTTTTTTCACCAACTTTTTCTTATTAGACTTTGTACTAATTATCAGGTAACTGTGACACAACAATGGGATAACTTTGGATGACTAAGGCAAATGAATGGTCATTTGCAGTGTTAACATCATTTTTGGTCAATATCTTTAAGGAAAAACATATGGTACTTAGCTTGATTTTTAGCTGCTTCTCCCAACATTCCCATATATGCCTTAAATGTTAGTCTAACTGGATATTTGCTATTATCTGAATTTAGGACTCTGCTTTTGCTCATGGACCTTCCTCTGTCAGGAAAAAACTAGGCTTTGGGATCAGCTGGATCTATATATTGAGTCTTAATATTTAGCTTCTGAGTGAATTTGAATAATTATTTAAACTATGTTTTCCTGTTTTGTTTCCTTTTTTGAGGTTAAGAGGCCTAATCTTTGGACCTTGTAGGATTATTATGAGGATGAAGTGAAATAACATATGTGAAGTGCCTAGTGTAGGGCCTGGTACCTAGAAGGTATTCAATATATATGCTTATTTCTCTTTATTCACAGTCTTCCTGGCAGCACCTCTTATTTTGTGATCCACCTTTTTTTTGTCTCCTAAAGAAAAGCCTTTATTCTTGCTTTTAGAGCCACTTTTCACATACATGGATTATCTAGCTAGGTTTTTCCTCACATTTATCATGAAATCAGAAAGTGGTTTATTCTGTAGGTGGCTCTCTTTTTTTTTTTTTTTTTTTAAAAGATTTTACATCTTCTCTCTCAGTAGATTATGGGAGGTAGGACAATTTTTAATTTATGTTTCTCTTATCAGCATATCTAGAACTGCCAATATTTAATGAATGAATGAATGGACTCTTGGCCTTCAGGTATTTTTGAATTCAATGGAATAGACAAGACTCCTGCAAGAAACCATGAGAGCTTAACAAACCACAGTATACAGTAAACACTAAGCTGGGGAACAGATGGAAAGTGATGCAGAAGTTTAGAGAAGCACATCACTTAGAGATCGCTGAGCAATGTGAGAAATGGAGAACAGGAACCACATGCTGGTTAAATTTTGGTTTATTTTCTAACTCTAGGTAGTGGCTGTAATGATGTTACTAGACAGTAGGCAGCTAAAATGTGCAAGTTCAGAAGAGTTACAAAGGAAGCATTTTGTTCTTTGTAGATTGTAAGCTTTAAAAATTCTTTTTATAGAAATATAGAAGATAGTGCACACAATTTATTTTTTAACTGGAGGCTAAATTAACAGGATTAAAAAAATCTGCTTCTCTGCATTTTCTACCTTTTGAATGAAAATGTTATTTGGACATCTTTTCTACAGTTGTCTAGGAGGCTTACTTTTAACATTTTTACAGCTGTATTGAGGTATAATTATATAAATTGCACATTTTATAACATACAGTTTTATGAGCTTTGATTTATGTGTACACTTGTGAATCCACCATCAGAAACAAGATAATAAACACAGTCATCATCTCCTAAGATTTTCTCATGGCCCCTTGTAATCCACCTTCCTTAACCACCCTTCCCCATCCTATCCCCAGGCAATCACTGATCTGTTTTCTGCATCATAGAGTTGTGTGCATTTTCTAGAATTGTACATAGATGAAATCATACAGCATGTACTCTTATTTATTTTTACCTAGCTTCCTTCACTCAGCGTCATTATTTTGAGAGTCTTCCATTTTTTGTGTGTGTATCGATAACTCATTCTTTTTTATTACTGAGTTGTATTCAGTTGTATGGACATACCACGTGTTACCTACTCATGTACTAGTTTTCTATTGCTGCCATAACAAATTACCACAATCATAATGGCTTGAAACAACACCGAGTATTAGCTTATAGTTTTGTAGGTCAGAAGTCTGAGCAGTCTCAGCTGGGTTCACGGCTCAGGATCTCAGAAGGCCAAAAACAAGGTGTTGGCTGGGCTCAGCTCTTATCTGGAAGCTCTAGGGGAAAATCCATTTTCTTTCTTTCTTTCTTTCTTTCTTTTTTTTTTTTAACTTTTGGCCACTCCGTGTGGTTTGCAAGATCTCAGTTCCCCCACCAGGGATTGAACCCGGGTCATGGCAGTGAAAGCACTGAATCCTAACCACTAGACCACCAGGGAACTCCCGGGAAGGATCCATTTTGAAGTTCGTTCAGTTTGATAGCAGAATTCAGTTCTGTTTCCTTGCTGGCTGTTGGCTAGGAGTCAAATCAACTGCTAGAGGCTGCTCTCTGGTCCTTGCCCATGATTCCCTCCATCTTCAAGGTCACAGTAGCACATTGAGTGCTTCTTACCCTTTGACTCTCTCTGACTTTGCCTTGTGCTGCCATCTAGAGAAAATTCTCTGCTTTTAAAGGGCTTTTGTGATTAGATTGGACCGACCTGGATAATCTCCCTTTTGTCATATAATGTAACATAATCATGGGAGTGATAGTTCATCATGTCACAGGTTCCCACCAAACTCAAAGTGGAGGTTATACAAGTGAGAAGGTCATTGGGAGTCATTCTTAGAATTTTGCCTAATATGACCCAACCTCTGGCCCACAACGATCCATGCCTGTCCCACAAGTGAAATACATTCAACCTATCCTAAGGTTCGAAATGGTATCATTCCATCATATAAATTCTACTGGCTTAAAAGTCCCAAATCTCATCATCTAAATCTAAATCAGGTTAGAACAGGCTCTGGTGTTAAGTACAGCTCCTGGGCAAAATTCTCTCTGTCTGTGGACCTGTGGAACTAAAGAAAAAAGTGATCTGCCTCCAACACTCCCACAGTAGTTGGATGGGCATAGCATAAGAGTTATAGCTATTCCAGTTGAAAAATAGGGGAGGATGGAAAAAGATAACAATTTTCCTTGTCCAAAGCAGTTAAAAAATCCAGCCAGGTAAACTCCAGACAGAGTTCTTTGATTAAAGCTTCAAGGCCTGGCAATAATGGGTGGTTCCGAGCTCTGCACTTTGGGTTCTTGGCTCCATCCTCTGAGCTCTGATTCTGCTCTCTAGGCTTTTGTTTTCATCTTTTGATTCATTCTTTTCTTTCTTTTTTAAAAAAGTTGAAGTATAGTTGATGTACAGTAATATTATATAAGTTACAGGTGTACAACACAGTGATTCACAATTTTTAAAGGTTATACCACATTTATAGTTATTATAAAATATTGGCTATATTCCCCATGTTGTACAATAGATCCTTGTAGCTTATTTTATACCGAATAGTTTGAACCATCCTTTTCTATGAAAGGTAGCATGTGTTTACAGCTGAATTATTTTATCAGCCTCCTCCTGTCAGTAGAATTTGGGGGACTTGACAGCCTTTTTTTTCACTTTATACTCTCTGCCGTTCAATCCACACTGGTATTGTGTCTGCTGATATAAAATTCTCAAAAACCTATGGATCTTGTTTGGAATTCAAGGGGATTCACTCCCATCAGACAAGAGCCAAATCCACAAATCTTTTAAAGATCTCTGTGTTTTGGCTGAGGGGCAGTTCTCTTAAACTTTCTCAAGGCCCTCTTGATTGACTGAGAAGATCTGTTAGGAACACGCTTAATCACTTGGAAGGATCTTTTGTGTGCCTGAATACTCTGACCCTTTGATCTTTCCAGGGTTTTGGCAAAGGGTTGTATGGTTACATGCCCAGCCTGTTCTTAATGCCATGATTTCAGAAGCAATCTCTTACTTTTAGCATCTCTTTCCATCTGGATAGGCCGAGAATTTCCCAAATCAGCAAGTCCTGATTCCTTAGCAGTTCTTTCCTCAATTTATCTCCCCTTATATTTTACTATAAGCAGCAAGAAGAAAACAGGGAACACCTTCAACACTTGGCTTGGAATCTCCTAAGTATTCAAGTTCATCACTTTTGAATTTTCCTTTCTCCTATATAACTGCAGGATATAATTTTGCTAAGTGTTCTGTCTCTACAACACAAGGATTTCCTTTCTTCTAGTTTCCAATTGCATGTTCCTCTGAGTTCCACTCAGTTCTTTCTGGGTCCTCACCAGCAGTATCTTTAAAGTCCATATTTCTACTAACCGTCTGTTCAAGATTTCCACCATGCTCCTCAAAATCTTCCAGTCTCTCTCTGCCCATTGCCCAATTTCAAAGTCACATTTTAGGTGTTTATCATCATGACACCCCACTTCCAGGTACCAAAATATGTATCAGTTTTCTATTGTTGTGTAATAAATTACCACACAGTAGTTTAAAACAACACTATTTTTTTAAAAAATTAATTTCACAAATCTGTAGGTAAGAATTCCAGGCAGGCTAAACTGGATTCTTTGCATAGAGTCTCAGGAGGCCAAAGCAAGGAATTGTTGGTCAATCTGGACTCTTATCTGGGGGCTCTAGGGAATAGACTGCTTCCAAGCTCATTCAGATTGTTGACAAAATTCAGTTCCATGTGGTTGTAGGACTGAGGTCTCTGTTTCCTTGCTGGCTGATAGCAGAGGTGGCTCTCAGCTCCTAGAGGCTGTACCCCCTCCATCTTCAGAGCCAGCAACAGTGTGTCAAATCCTTCCTGTGTTTCCAGTCTCACTGACTTCACCTTCTGCCATCAGCCAGAGAAAACACTCAGCTTTTAAAGGGTTTTGTGATTAATTGGTTCACCTGGATAATCTCCATTTTGCCACATAATCATATTCATAGGTTCAGCTCATAATCAGAGAAGAGAGTATATTAGGATGTGGGTTATTGGGGGTCATTCTTAGAATTTTCCTACTATAATTCTTCTGTCGATGGACATTTGTGTTGTTTTTAGTCTGGGGCTATTATAAATAAAGTTTATATGAACATTCCTGTGTGAGTTTTTGTATAGAGGTAAAGGTCAATGTTCATTTTTTCCCAAATGTATAACCAGTTAATTACAGCACTAATTGCTGATAAATACTTCTTTTCCACTATTGAGTTGCCTTGGCATCTTTGTTGAAAACAATTGGCAAAGATATATGTGTCTATTTCTGGATTCTCAGTTTTGTTCCATTGAATTTTGTCTTCATTTATGTCAGTTCCACACTATCATGATTACTGTAGGCTTGAAATCAAATAAGATCAGTTCACAACCTTTATTCTTCTTTCTTACTTTTGGTCATCACTTAAGAGATATTATCTTTGTATGTAAATTTACATTTAAAAATTAGTGAAATCAAACAGTTAAGAATGTTTGGCCATTTATATTTCTTTCATGGATCATCAGTAGTTCCTTCTGATTATCCATTTTTCTGATGAGGCATTCATATTTTAAAATTAATTTTTCTAAGGTTTATATTATAGAAATTTCAAATACATGCAAAATAGAGACAATGATATAATTAATCTCTGTGTATCCATCATCCAACTTCAGTAATTATCAACCTATGGCCAGTTTTGATTAATTCATACCCCTGCCCACTCCTACCTGGATTGTTAAAAAGAAAATCTCAGACATCATATTATTCCTCCTGTGGTATCCTCATTTTACACATGAACAAAGTGAGATTCAGAGAGTTTAAATGATTTGGCCAAGGTCACATGGCTAATAAGTGGCAAAACTGGGACCTGAACCCCAGTCTGTTTCACTCCAAAATCAATCAATCTTTCCTCCCTCCCTCCTTCCCTCCCTCCCTCTCTCTCTCCCTTTCTTTCTTTCTTCCTTTCTTTCTTTCTTTCTTTCTTTCTTTCTTTCTTTCTTTCTTTTTCTTCTTTCTTTTTCTTCTTTCTTTTTCTTTCTTTTTCTTTCTTTCTTTCTTTCTTTCTTTCTTTCTTTCTTTCTTTCTTTCTTTCTTTCTTTCTTTCTTTCTTTCTTTCTTCCTTTCTTTCTTTCTTTCTTCCTTTCTTTCTTTCTTTCTTCCTTTCTTTCTTTCTTTCTTCTTTCTATTTTTAAACCACTTCATTGAGGTATGAGTGACATGTACAAAGCTGTACATATTTAATGAATACAACTTGATGAGTTTGGGGATAAGCATATACCCATTAAACCATCACTATCATCAAGGCCATAAACATGTCCATCACCTTCCCAAAATTTTCTCCCACTTCTATTATTGTTATTATTTTGTGTGTGCCTTTGTGTGTGTATTAAGAACACCTAAGATCTACCTACTTAGCAAATTTTAAGTATACAATACAGTATTGTTAGCTCTAGGCACTATGCTGTATAGCAGATCTCAAGAACTTACTTATCTTGCACAACTGAAATTTTGTGCACTTTGACCATCACCTTCCCATTTCCCCCTCCCTTTTCTGGTAATTGCCAGTCTACTCTCTGCTTCTATGAGTTTGATTATTTTAGATTTCACATATAAGTAAGATCATACAGTATTTATCTTTCTGTCTGGCTTATTTCACCTAGCATGATGTTGTTTTGGCTACTGTAGGTACTTTGAATTACCGTATAAATTCTAGAATCAGGATAACAGTTTCTAGAAAAATACCTACTGGGTTTTGGTTGGAGATAAGTTGAAGCTATTAATCAATCTGGAGGCACTTGCCAATATTTCTTTGTGCAGGTGGGGCCCCTCCCCCACCTTCTGCAGCACCCCTGCATTCTTGGGCATGGTTGAGAAAGCTGAAGTTATGCCTCCATGTGGCTCCCTCCCTCACTCCTTCACATCCCACATCCTGGACACCAGTAGGTGTGCTGCCAAGATGCTTCACATGTCCTCTTCTCACCTCCATACTTCTGCCTGCCATTAATTCTTCTACCCCAGGAAAGGAAAATGGAAAGGGAAAATGGGAAAAGATGGGAAGATGGCAAAGGAAGGGGATCTGGGAAAGGAAACAAGACTGAAATTTCTGAAACCAAGTAAAGAAAATGCTTAAACAAGCAGTTGGTAATCAACTGCATCAATGATGCATACGTTTGGAATAACATGAATGCGCACCAGATTGGTCATCTTAACACAGGTGATTTTAATGGAGTAGCAGGATAAAAGTCTAACTGGAGTGAATTAAAGAGATAACGGAGGGGAGGAAGATGGTGAGAATTAATATAAATCATTCTGTTAAGGAATTTTGTTATATAGAATGAGCAGAAAAATGGGCAGTAACTGGAAGCAGCTTTTAATTTAAATGTCTTACTATTTCATTACCAAAAAAACATTGTTGTTCCCAGGACTTACAGGAATGAGTATTTCTTCTAGCTGGGTTTAGGTCATCTGGGGATAGTATAATCTTGTCCAGTAGAGCGCTATACTTTTTTTTTTAACTAACTTTTAAAAAATTTTCTATCTATTTATGTATTTTTTATTATTATTATTATTTTGGATGGTGTGGCATGTGGGATCCCTGTTCCCCGACCAGGGATCAAATCCGTGCCCCCTGCATTGGGAGTGCGGCGTCTCAACCACTGGACTGCCAGGGAAGTCCCTAGAGTGCTATACTTGAAAGAATCAGCACTTACATTTTCACAGAGAATATAGGAAGAACTGTATTAAGAATCAGAAGAACTGGACTGAAGCTGACACAACTTGTTATTGATCCTGGTAAAATCTACTGACATCTCTGGCCTCACCAGTTCACCTCATGTGGTGGTTTTGAGTATCAAAATGAGACTATGTATGTGAAGATATACTGTCTACTTAAACAATAATTTGTTTTTTGCTGTATCCTTAGTGCCTAGAACAGTGGTGGCACCTAGTAGGTGTTCAATAAATATTTGTTGAACAAATAAATGAATATATTTTATTGTATGTTACTTGTACATTACAGTGAATAAAGCACTATTGCATATTAAATGATTAATGGAAATTAACACAAATCTCTTAATTTCAAGTGAGATACTCTTGCCATTACTAAAAATTGCATTGCTAAATTTACTTTGCTAGAAAAGCAATGTACCATTGCTATTATTATCTTCATAAGAGTGAATTGGACAATGTAAGTGTTTCACTAAATAGTCTGAATATTTTCTCAATGTATTCACTAAATATTTTCCAGATATGGAAAAGTTGATGCTTTTATTGATTAAAAAGAACCATTCCATAAATTGTGCATTTTTTCCTTATATTTCCTTGAGATAGACCAGCTTAGGGGTTATTATATGGACTATGTAGTTGAGAAGATTAGAATTTGGAGAAGTTAAGTCATTGACCATAGCTTATGGAGCTAACAAGTAATGAAGCCTGAATTACAGACTTTCAATCCTTTGATTACTTCACTTTCAGCTACATCATCAAACTTCTCTTGAAAGGAAGGGGCATCTAATGGTAGAAGTGAAAGGAGATGCACTAAACATTTTAGGGACAAATTTGCTTTGAAACGACACAACTGAGATTATCTTAGCCTAAAACAGAAGTAACCTATTTCAACATGAACAAGTATGAATGCCATTTTGTCCTCCTAAGTACTGTTCAACTGTCTTCCTGCCATGAGAATATTTTATGTTGATAAAGAAAGCTAGTTTAAAAATAAGAGATACACTACCTACATAATTATTTCTAGGTCTCACAACAATCCTGAAAGGCAGCTATTGTTATTGCTGTTTTACAGATGATGAAAGGGAGATCCAAGGTCTCACAGCTAGTAAATGGCAGAACTAGGACTCAAGGCCAATTAGGCAAGTTTATAAACCCTTTAATGTCCACTGTGCACAGGCATTCCCACCAGGCATTATGCCAGCTGCTCTAAGTAATGCCAGAATATGCTGCTTTTAGCACAAAGGTTTCTTCTTTCTGGTTCAAATATGGAAATTAATCAGCATGTACCCATTTTTTCTGGTCTCTAGAGTGAGATGGTATATGCTGTCATTGAAATGCCAACCTACAGATACCATAAACTTAGAATGTTGAGAAATATGGCATATTTCTTGAGACCAATGAGAGCTGGAAGTATCATCTGTCCTGATGAAAGAGACAGGTGGATAAAATGATTCAGTTAGTTTTCTTTTAAGCTACAGTAAAAAACATTATTTAAGGATCAATAAAATGACAACTCTGAATATCCAGAATATACCTCTAATTGCATTACATGAAATCCCCCAAATGTAGCTTTCATTATAAAGTTTTACCTTATCTCTATGACATCTGTAAGTAATTTTCAACTTTATTCATTTTCTCATTCTCTGTACTTGAACTGTTGCATTTTGTATTGATAGTTGCTTATTATTCTTCCTCATTTGCCATATAATCTGAATGGCTCTTTTTTTTTTTTTTTTGAGTGCCTTAGATTGATGGAAACATTAAAGGCAAATTTCAATTATGCAATACGGTATTATCAACTACAGTCACCATTTATACATTAGATCCTCAGACCTTATTTATTTTATAGCTGAAAATTTGTATCCTTTACCAGACTTTCCCTATTTTCCTCACCCCCCTCAATCCCCAGACCCTGGCCATCACTGTTCTGTTTTGTTTCTATAAGTTGACTTTTTTTTTTAAAAGGTTCTACATATAAGTGATACCATGCAGTGTTTGTCTTTCTCTGATACATATATCACATATGTTATATATATAACATTTTCTTTATCCATTCATTTGTCAGTGGACATTTAGGTTGTTTCTGTACCTTGGCCATTGTGAATAATGCTACAATGAACATGGGAATACAGATGTTTCTTCAAGATAGTGATTTCACTTCCTTTGTATATATACCTAGAGTGGGATTGCTGGATCATATGGTAGTTCTAGTTTTAATTTCTAGAGGAAACTCCATGCTGTTGTCCATAGTGGTTGTACCAGTTTACATTCCCACCGACAGTGCACAAGGGTTCCTTTTTATCCACATCCTTGCCAACATTTGTTATCTTTTAGCTTTTTGGTAATAAGCATCCTAACAGGTGTGATGTGATACCTCGCTGTGGGCTTTTTTTTTTTTTGGCTGCGCCACGTGGCTTACAGGATCTTAGTTCCCCAACCAGGGATCGAACCTGGGCTCCTGACAGTGAAAGCCCGGAATCCTAATCACTGGACCGCCACAGGATTCTCTCATTGTGGTTTTGATTTGCATTTCCCTGATGATTAGTGATGTTGAGCATCTTTTCATATACCTATGCCCATTTGTAGGCCTTCTTTGGAAGAAGGTCAATTCAGGTTCTTTGCCTGTTTTTAAATTTGGTTGCTTTTCGGCTCTTGAATTGTATGAGTTCCTTGTATATTTTAGTTATTAAACCCTTATTAGACATGTGGTTTGCAAGTATTTTCTCCCATTCCATAGGTTGCCTTTTCTTTTTTCTTTTTCTTTTTTTTTTGATATTAGATGGATATTTTATTTTAAGTTTATTTTTTAAATTGGAGTATAATTGCTTTGCAATATTGTGTTAGAACAATACAAGGTGAATCAGCTATATGTATACATATATCCCCTCCCTCTTGAGCCTCCTTCCCACTGCCCCCCCCCCCCACCAATCCACCCCTCTAGGTCATCACAGAGCACGAGCTGAGCTCCCTGTGCTATACAGCAGCTTCCCACTAGCTATCTATTTTACACATGGTAGTGTATATTTGTCAATGCTACTCTCTCAATTCTTCCCACCCTCCCCTTCTCCCCGTGTCCACAAGTCCATTCTCTACGCCTGCGTCTGTTTTCCTGCCTTGCAAGTAGGTTCATCAGTACCGTTTTTCTAGAGTCCATATATATGCGTTAATATACGATATTTGTTTTTCTTTTTCTGACTTACTTCACTAACCTTTTCATTTTGTTGATGGTTTCCTTTGCTGTGCAGAAGTTCTTTAGTTTAATGTAGTCCCTCTGTTTATTTTTGCTTTTGTTGCCTTTGCTTTTGGTGTCAAGTTAAAAAAAATCATTGCCAAGACCATTGTCAAGGAGGTTACCCCCTCTGTTTTCTTCTAGGAGTTTTATTGTTTTAGGTCTTACATTCAAGTCTTTGATCCATTTTGAGTTGATTTTTGTGTATGGTATAAGATAGGGGTCCAGTTTCATTCTTTTGCATGTGGCTTTCTAGTTTTCCCAACAACATTTATTAAAGAGACTGTATTTTCCCATTGTATATTCTTTGTTTTTTTGTCATAAATTAGTTAACCATGTATGTATGAGTTTATTTCTGGGCTCTCTATTCTGTTCTGTTTATTTGTCTGTTTTTGTGCCAATACCATACTGTTTTGATTACTCTAGCTTTGAAATAATATACTTTGAAATCAGGAAATCAGCTTTGTTCTTCCTTCTCAAGATTACTTTGGCTATTCAGAGTCTTTTGTGGTTCCATATACATTTTAAGATTGTCCTTCTATTTCTGTGAAAAAAGCCATTGGAATTTTGATAGGGATTTCAGTGAATCTGTAGATTGCTTTAGGTAATATGGACTATTTAACAGTATTAATTCTTCTAATCCATTAGCATGGGATATCTTTCCATTTGTGTATTCTTAAATTTCTTTCATCAATGTCTTATAGTTTTCAGCATACAAAATTTTTACCTTCTTAGTGAAATTTATTCCTAAGTATTTTATTCTTCTTGATGCTATTATAAATGGGACTGTTTTCTTAATTTTCCTTTCCAATAGTTTATTATTATTGTATAAAAATGCAAATGATCTTTGTGTGTTGATTGTGCATCCTGCAACTCTACTGAATTCGTTTATTAGTTCTAACAGTTTTTTTTGATGGAGTCTTTATGGTTATATATATAATCTTATAACCACTAAGGTGCATAGGAAATCTGCCCTACATACTTTAATAAAAACATTACCTAGAATGGGCATTTCCATATTGTAATATCAGATCATAATTCTGACTGGTTTTTTTTTTCATAAATTTATTTATTTATTTGTTTTTATTTTTGGCTGTGTTGGCTCTTCATTGCTGCGTATGGGCTTTCTCTAGTTGAGGCAAGCGGGGGCTACTCTTCGTTGCAGTGCACGGGCTTCTCATTGTCGTGGCTTCACTTGTTGCAGAGCATGGGCTCTAGAGCGCAGTCTCAGTAGTTGTGGCACATGGGCTTAGTTGCTCCGCGGCATGGCACGTGAGATCTTCCCAGACCAGGGATCGAACCTGTGTCCCCTGCATTGGCAGGCAGATTCTTAACCACTGTGCCACCAGGGAAGCCCCTGACTGTGTTTTAAAAAAAAGTATTAAATAATGGCTACTTCCTTGTTTAGTAAGAAAGGTAACTGTGATATTTGTTAAGAGTTCCAGCAAGAAAAGCAAAGGTGCTAAGCTTTATGTTTACCTTTAAGTAATACTTAGTAATGTCAGGAAATGAGGACTTGCTGTAAAATTCCCAGGTCCCCTTCTTTCTGTCTTTAATATCATTTTTATCTTAGAGTCCTTCTTTTTCATTTTAAGATGCTCTTGATGCTAAAAGAACTAATTTATCTTTTACTATGCTCCCAAAGAATTTCTGAAGCAATTTGACTTATCTTGGGACCAAGCCCAACATTAAACTGAAATCTTTTTAATGGTAATATTATTATTATTATTTTTTAACATCTTTATTGGAGTATAATTGCTTTACAATGGTAATATTATTTTCTCAAATGTTTTATGGTCCTTTGGAGTATTGTCAAAAAGGTGTGTAACCTTTGAATAAATCTTACTCTAGGAATTTCCTCTTAAATTATAAAAAACCAACTCTACTTTGTGGATTGATTTTGTGGAGAATGCTTAATAATAAAGTATCAATATAGAGTTCCTAGATTCCTCACCTAACCCTATTAAAAAAAAACTTGACAATGTTATTTCCATTTTTTATTTGCTTCATATGAAAATTATATTTAGGAAAGATATTAGCAATGAGTTGAATAATCATTTTTCCCATATATAAACTTTCTCCTTGAACATGACTGACTCTGTGTTCCATTGTGACAGGATAAATTCCAACGTTTATGTATGACGTACAATTGAACTCTTAGCTAAATAGAAGAAAATGGGGAGTGAAATGTGCATCTTGCCCTATTCTTCTTTGAAAGGGATTATAATACTGAATTGAGGTGATTAGCATCTCTTGGTGGCATTTGTGACACACGAATCAAGTGCTGTTTTGTTTAGGCGTGCTGAGATATTGTCGACACCATTCTTTTCCAATAGAACTTTCTGCAGCAGTGGCACTGGAACTGTTCTATATCTGTGCTGTCAACAGTGTAGTCATGTGGAGCCCTCGAGTGCTTGAAATATGGCTAGTAGACTGAGGAACTGGAATTTTCCTTTTAATTAATTAAAATTTAAATTTAAGTAGCCACATGTGACTAATGGTTACTTTATCAACTCAGACTCTCAATTTGATTTTTTTCATAAGTAGTATTTTGTAAACAACAACAAAAAAGGAATTTGAGTTACCAAAAAAATATGTTAAGTGTGCACAGCTTCTCTCTGTCTCTGTGTAGTGGATTCTGTTAAGCTGTTTTTGGAGAGGAGGCAGTATAGTATCATGGAATGGGAAGACCTGTGTTCTGAACTGGCTATGCCATTAAGCAGCTTGGACAAATTATCTCCCTGGACTGTTACTTACTTATAAAATGAGGGGTCTTTTGTTTTTCAAATTTATGTTTAACAATGGAAACATATCTTTCTCAAAAGAAAGATAGAGGTGAAAGTTAGGGGTGGGATGAGAAGGGGCAGCAGAGTCCTGTGCATTAAACTATCCCTTTATCTCTCAGTAATTCCCAAGCTCCTCCACTACAGTACAGAACCCATTTCACAAAGCACTCGAGTCGATGAAATCCAGGGTTCCTTTCAGCTCTGATAAAGTATGGTTTCAGTAGGATTACATGTGGAGTTTTCTTTCTATTGATATCATCTTGGTAGCAATTATTCTCCAAAGGCCAATCTTTACATGTATTTTGACCCAATTCAGCTCATTAAAGTTGAGTTTGAGAGGTACTCAGGCCATTCGATGGGGAGAGGTTTGTGTTCTCTTAGCTCACCAAAAATGAAGCTAAAAATAAGAGCTTAATAGACATAGCAGATATGGGCAGGTCCAAATAAAATTTGCATGCAAATTAAAAAAAAAAACACTTAAATTTCCTCCATTGGGAATGGTTTTTTATCATTTTGACAAATTCAGGACTGAGTTTCATAAAAGAAAACATGATTGAAGTGGTTAAATTGATAATGTAGAGACTTACTCTTTACTCTGTGTGGGCTCAAGGAACCACGCTTGCTCGTCCCTGCCTTCTAGGGAAAAGTAACTGAGATATTTAATGGAGTCCTCAGGTGCATACAGCTAGACTGTGGGGTGGAAATTGGCATAAAGGGGAAAGTTTCAGAGGGGAGTATAAGGAGGTTAAAAGTGCTTTTTTCTGCATGATTTTTTGGGGGAGTGGGCATCTATTTTGGATCTCTTCCTCTCCCTTTTCCTTCCCTTCCTTTTCATTGCCCTTCTTTTCTCTCCAATATGATGGTAAGAAGGGCCCAGGTCTACCTCCCCTTTCACTTTCATCCTTTGAAAGCCTAGCAGGCACTAGAGTAAAGTACAGAGGATGAGTGGAGAGTACAATTCTAGCCTTGGAAGGAGTCTTTGCATTACTCATGGTCTGTCCAAGCTCACCTGGGTAGGAGAGGTCTCAGGGGCTTAGGACCAGGAACATGCTCCCAAGGATCTCTGATGAGGTTAGGCAGTCAGTGGAGGGATCAGGAACTTGAGAGATTTTGTCAACCTTTCCATTTGTTAAGACTAAGAAATATAGTATTTTTGTTATTACATCATGCTATGATTTTAATCGTATTGATGGGAAGGATGGTTCATTGTCTCCAAGGGTACAGTGTTCTATAGTAAGTTCAGCTCTGAAAGCTTTTAATTAAAAAAATATATTTTTCCTTTCTTGGCATTCTTGAAATTTAGCAAGTGAACGAACGTAAAGAAAGGAAAACGAGAAAAAAAGCTGAGGTTAAAAAAATGTCAAGCATTTTGATTACGCTTGTATACAACATGTCTCAAGGTTGTTCTCTTCTATTAAATACAATGGGACAGCTGAGCCCATACAATTTTCTCCTTCCTCTTGACTATTCCTTTTTGGATCTTTAGTTCTTCTCACAGTGCTTTATTACGTGGTAGGAACTCAATAAGTATATGTTTAATGCTGGATTGGAGATGTTGGCATTAAAGTTGAAGGTGAATGGAGGGAAGAGAGAGCTTTGACAGAGTGAGCAGAAATTTTACTTGCCAAATATAATACATTATTGTGTCTCTATAACTTTACAGTTTACCAAGGACTGCTACCTACAGGGTCTTACTTTTCCTCACAACAATCCTATAGGATATCGGTATTCCTCTTTTACTTATGCGGCACAGAGAGGTTAAGTGACTTGTTACACCTACAGGCAGAGTTAGGTCTCAAACCCAGTTCTCCTTTCTCCCCAAATGGAAGAGAGAAAGTTTTCCAGAAGGAGGGGATTAGCAGAGGTTTCAGAGCTGCAGAAATATTAAGGAAAATATAATTTTTCAATAACCTTCATGGCTTTCCTGAGAAAAGACATTTCAGTGGGACAGAAAGATTGGAAGACCTAAGGATGGGCAGATTACTGTAAGAGTGGACGCTCTTACTTTCTTCATGGGGGAAAATCCTTTCCAAGTAAAATTGTTTTCTTACATATTTACTAACTGGGGAAAGTTAATGATTTGAATAACTCCACAAGCTGTTCTATAATATTAGCTCAATTGTAAATGTATAGTTTACAAACAATTTAAAGTTGCTAAAGTAAGTAACTTACAATAGTAGGGGAGTATTAGTCAATTTGTTTTGTACTTAGAAGTAATTATTTTCTGAAATATTTAAAGGCTACAAATCTGTACCCCATTTCTCTAAGGTATTCATAAACATTTGCTAAAAGACATATATTGGTAAGAATTGTTATTATGCAAAATATACTTTACGATTTTACTGAATTTCTTATGTCACCATTCAAATTTTTCATGTCATTTTTTTTAATGTTTCATAGTTTATTGCTGAAATATCTGTGGAACTTAATATTTTAGAAAACTTTCTTCTATAAATGTCAAGACATTTCTGTGTAAAATTATACAACTGCTGCTGTTTTGATAGTCATGTACCACCCACTTCCCACTACTACCCCCTATCTAAATATAGCAGAGCATGCATTCACCTGATGGAGGTGAAGTGTCCATAGGGAAATGAATATCCGGAACTTGTGCCCACCTCAGTGAAACCTAGAAGATTTCATGTATTGATATACTTTATTTTTATAATATTCTAAGTATCCTACTTGTAATTTCGAGTGTTAAAATTTGCTTTAAGTCCTTAATCTGTGACATAATAGTTTTGCTCATACCCAAGAAAAAGGGCCTAAAAAATGACATGAGAATATTCTAGATGTTTTCTCTTGACTTTTTTCAGTACATCTTGAAAAAGTGGGAGATATGATGATAGAGTGCTTGGCACTTGGGTCAACGATGTAATTAATTTATTAGTTCAAATATTTATTATATACCTACCTGTCAGGGACTGTGCTGGGGTTATGGTATGGAACAAGCAGACCCAGTCCTTGGCCTCCTGGGCTTACAGTTTATAAGTGCCAGATTTATAGAGTATAGAATAGAAGCAAATTGATTGAAAAATTATGTGTAAAGATAAAAGTAGAACCGGAGTCCTGTGAGTTTGAGTGTGAGGACAGAGCATCGCCTTGATGTCATTTTACTCTGCTTCCCTAAAAGGTCACCAGAATTCTGGTTACTTCCATTGTGATATGGGCCTCACCCTCACCTGGCAACTCAGTCTACTAGCAGCTATAATTTGCTAAAGCATAAAACTTTTTTTTTTTTTTAAACCAGTGTTCAGTTCAGAGCCCAGATCAGATCAATCCTCTGTAGGTTAGAGATTTCTGCCTTTAGTAAAGGCAACACACAATACTCTTCTGTCTCAGCGCAGTAACTTGTGATGCATCCCAGTGAGAACGATGACTAGTTAATCTCACTTTGCCTCTCAGCTCTGTCATCTTTTATGTCCCTGAAATGTCAGCCCCTTTAGGCCTGTGCCCTTTCCAGTGTGGTTATTCCAGCCTGGCTCCATGCTGCAACTCTTTCCTCTCAAACTATCCCTTCACTGCTCTCTTTGCCAGCTTTTCCACTTGCCATTTGGACCTCCTACATGCTGGATCATCCAGATTAACAGGGCTGCCTATCATGGAAAAGGATTCCATAGTTTCAAAACTGAGTTTGTTGAAGTTCAACGTATTAATTATCATAATCAGTCAGATGTAATTTTACTGCTGTGGGAGTGAAGCTGAATCCAAGATGTGAGAGTCCAAGGTGTAGAGACAAAGTGATTTTATATGGATTGCAAGAACCTCAGGACAGTTTCCTCCATGAGACCTGATGCCTGTGAAATAATTTTTCCTTCTCATGGGAAGCAGATGGGAGACTAGAGTGTGACCATGCCTTCTGTGTGTAGGTGAGGTGACCCTTGTCTTTGTGCCCTTCCCAGAGATGGGCTATGTAATCATCACAAGAAAACATGGAAGTTCTACTCATCTGCTAAAATCCCTTCAGTTAGCAGTCATGGTTGTTTGCCTTATGTATGTTTCTTTCGGCAGCCCATGTAAGGTGAAGGAAAATTATAACTAGATATGCAGTTGGAATTGTAACTTCTTGCCTGAGTGAAACAATTAATGGGATGGGAGCATTGTCCTCTCCCTACTTCTCCCTCCATCCTCTGCCCTGCCTTGATAAGACTGTAGACACACCCATGGAAGCTTAACTGTCAAGGTCAAGGACCATCCCTCTGTCACTGGACCAAGAAACTCATTGCCAAGGGAGTTTCACCATCTCTAAAACCCAGGAATGTCTACCTGGTTGTGGAATCTCACCTTCAGGCAGAGGGTAGGAACTGTGCAGGCTGCAGTACTACAAGACTCTGCATTTAATAAGAAATAGAGACTAAAATCTTTTGCCAAGTTTTGTCTCATATAATTTCTTTCTTATGGGGATCAAAACAACCAACACACGGTCTTGGCCAGAGAAGGGAGATATTCCTAATTTTGGAAAGCCCAGGACACCTTGACATTTTCTTATGTACTCTTTTAGTTTGCCTTTTAATTTTAGCTGTGGTATATGCTGACATAGAAATATTTTAATTTTCATTTTGTTACATCACTTTTCTCCTTTGAACTTTTGCTTTTATGTCTAGAAACTCTGTGACACTTCTAATATTACAATTTAGGGGTCTTAAGAGAGCCAGGGACTTTAGCATAGTACAGCCTTCATTCTGCGTCTGAAAGTACTTGTTACCCTTACCATTAGAGTTGCTTGGTTGCAAACAACAGAAACCAACTTCGGTTAACTTAAGAAGAAAAGGAATTCATTGCAAAGATATCCAGTAATGGGAAGGATTGAGAACCAGTCTCAGAAAATGGGCATGTATGCAGATAGGGTGGTGGGTCCCTGGAGGAAACGAATCAGACGTAACTTTCTTGACAAGAAAAGCCATTTTAGGCCTAAGCCATTTTATGATCTAAGCCTGGCCATAGTGCTTGCCCTTGCAGAAGAATAAGTCTCAGTAGTTAATGATTTTAAGGGAACAAATCAATGTAAGAACAAACAGCCATTACCAGGCCAGGGAAATAACTTAACCATATTGGAGACAATAAATCAGTTGTAAAGACTTCCAGTCCTCTTTAAAAGGTAAAGATTAGCCTGAAGCATATTCTTGAGCTTTTTTTGTAGGATCTAAACCTCCTCTTGCACTCAACCACCAGACTAATTGGAACCTAAGGAATGATGATGTTGACCTTTGCTAACCCTCGTGACTTCAGTCAACTAGAGCCTGGACTCTGTCAACCTTTGCCCCAATACTATGCTGAATTCTACTCTGCTCAAGCCCCTTCATGGATATGCATGTACCCTTAGCTTAAAATTTCCCCAGTTTTGCTGTTTGGGGAGACACTACTTGGGAAATATCCCTGATGTTCTCCTTACTTGCTGCAAGTGATAAATCCTTCCTTCTCCCACTCTTTGTCTTGGTTGTGTCTTTTGGCTCTACACCCACCAAGAGGCAAACCCAGTTTTCAGGTAACAGGCAGGAGCCAAGGGAAACTGGGCATCTACAGCTGGAATCACAGGCACTGGGTCAGTTTGTTTAGGGGGCTGCCACTGGGTCACACCCTCCATCACTGTTACCACTGGACTCTCAGCCATCCATACTGTCAAGCTAATAATAAAATATATGTGGAAATTAATATTTTAGAGTTAAAAAATACCAAGACATTTTATGTTTACAGTTATACCAGCTGTTGTTTTTCAAATTATCATACCTCTCCATTCCCCACCACCCCCCTCACCCAAATTGTCAAATTAGAGCAGACAACAGAATACATTCACATGATAGAAAATGGTGCCTTTAGGCATGAAGTGAGTATTGGAAATCATTTTCTACCCTATTGATGCTTAGGGGATATCATATGTTAGAATACTTAATGTTTACAATATGCCTCACATCCTACTTGTTATTTAAACTGCTATCTGTGTCTCCCTGATTTCAGACTATATACAAAGCCACAGTCATCAAAACAGTATGGTACTGGCACAAAAATAGACACATAGATCAATGGAACAGAATGTAAACTGGTATAGCCACTGCGGAAAACAGTATGGAGGTTTCTTAAAAAACAAAAAATAGAACTACCCTATGACTCAGCAATTCCACTCTTGGGTGTATATCTGAAAAAAACAAAAACACTAATTCAGAAAGACACATGCACCCCAATGTTCATAGCAACATTATTTACAATTGCCAAGATGTGGAAACAACCTAAGTATCTATCAACAGATGAATGGATAAAGAAAGATGTGGTATATATATATAAAATACTACTCAGGCATTTTGCCATTTGCATCAACAGGAATGTACTTGGAGGGCATTATGCTAAGTGAAATAAGTCAGACAGAGAAAGACAAATACTGTGATGATATCACTTATATGTGGAACCTGAAAAATATAACAAATTAGTGAATATAATGAAAAAGAAGCATACTCATAGATATAGAGAACAAATTAGTGTTTACCAGTGGGGAGGAGGGAAGGGGCAATATAGGGTAGGGGATTAAGATGTACAAACTATTAGATATAAAATAAGCTACAAGGATGTATTGTACAACATGGGGAATGTAGCCAATATTTTATAATAACTATAAATGGAGTATAACCTTTAAAAAAAAGTTAGGACTTTCCTAGACAAAACAAAACAAAACAGAAAAACCCCACCACCAACAAAAAACCCCTGCTACCTGTGCCGTGAAGAATTTCTCAGGTTGGCTGCACGCTTACGTGACCGCCTCCAGGGGGAGTGTGGGCCATGGAATTGGCTGAACCTGGGTTACAAACCCTCTTTTCAGGGGCCGGGGGAAGGAGAGACTGCTCCTTCTTTGGCTTCTTTTCTTTTTTCCTCCCAAGGCCAAGCCCTGGTTTGGATACTGGAGAGCCAAAAAGAAAGAAATCTAAACTAGATCACCTGGCTTTCCACCAGAGTTCCCACTCCCTTAGCATCTTGGCCAAGTGACCACACTCCTCTTCAGTGCTACAAACCACAGATCTGGGAAGGGGTGAGGTGGGGTCAGTATCCATTTGTCCTCACTAACCACTTCAAAAATCTTTGTTTCTCCTCTCACGCTGGACCTCCTTTGGGGCTCATGCCATGAGGTAGAATACCTTTTACACCATTCTGGTTGGGATTACATACTAAACCCCCCTCAACTCCATATTTATTAAAAATATATGGCTCCCCATCTGCTCACTGCTCTTAGTTCTGCCTTTGTCCTGAGAAGTGACTTTAATGTAGTTATGCACTAATTATCTAACACAATTGACTTCACAATTAAAGTTGATCTTTCAGCTGAACGTATAGTATGAATTGATTTCCATTTTGATCCTATAGATAACTCTAATTTAATATGTTAAACTGAATTTATAATCTACTCCTTCCAAATCTACCTCTATTCCTGAATTCTCTTAATGAATAGCATCACTTTCTTCCAAGTTTCCCAAGCTAGAAATCACTGAGTCATTCTGTATCCTCTCCCTTTCTGAATACTCCATATACAATTTAGTTTGATGTTGATATCACCGCCTTAAAATCTCGAGTCCATTTCCTGTTTTTGTTTTACTATTGCCTTAGTATAAGTTTAGATGTCTTTTCATGTGGATAGCTGCAATATCTTTCTAACTGGTTTCTATTTTAAAAATGCATTCTGTTCAATCTATTCCCACATGCCAAAGTAATTTTCCTAAAACAAATCTGATCATCTCATTCTTCTGCTGAAATCCTTTTGTGGCCCTCTTAGCTCTCAGAACAAAAATCAGGTTCATCCCTTTAGGATAAAAGTCTACTCTTGATATGACCTTTGACTATTTCTGTAATTCAACTACAGTATCTCCTGTAACTTGTATTTTGTTCCAGACAAACATAGAGTTCTCCAGATTGGTCTTTTAATCTCTCTAGTTCTTTCCTATGTCCATTCCTGTTAATGTTTTAAAACACAGTTTGGTTGTCAAGTGATATACTTGTATATAGATAATATTTTGAGATTTTTAGCATGGGCTTGTGATCCAATTCAGGTCAATCAGAGTCATTGTCTGGTACTTTTCTTCTGGAGGAGCAGGAAAGACCATCTTTTGCCTTTTGGGTAAGGTTTCTGCAAAGATGTGAAGTGGGGCTCCTGTCACTTGGAGGATACTCATTGACAGAGAGGAGGAGACCAACATCTAGAGGGAAGCAGAGCTAAGAATGGGAGCAAGGGAGTATGAGACAGAATGAGAAAGCAGGTCTTGGTGACATTGTTTGGGCCCTGGATCTAGTGTGGGTAATGCTGGATCTATTACCGTCCTTTGCAGTTATTAGCTGATAAATCCACTCTCCCTTTTTCTTTCACTTAAATTAGATTGATTTAGCTTTTATCACTTCAGACCAAAAGTGTCCATGGAGTTGCAATAGAATTAAAGAGTTAATTAACATTATTTATAAACTTAGTCTTTACGATTTTGGCTCTAGCTACACATAGCATAATTTTGACAGATGGTTTTCATGAGAAACCTACAGGTTTATGTGTGCGTGTATGTTGACGTTTAATTCCATATAAAGCAGGCTCTACTTAAAGGGCAGTTCAAACTTACCTGAATTAGCACTGGAAGTAGACAGAGGGAAAATGTAAGAATTTTTTTTTTTTTTAAGAAATCTTATTTGTAATCTTGTATCATTTAACCTAATGGTTCTCAACTCTGGCTGTACATTAAAATCATCTGAGGAACTTTTAAAGTTACAGATGCCTGGGACTCTCCCAGACAAAGTAAATTGGAATCTCTGGGGCTGGGGCCCAAGCATTGGTATTTTTTAGAAGCTTGTGGGGTTTCAACTTTCAGCGAGGGGTGAGAACCAGTGATCTGACCTGATATTTGTCCTCTGTTCCTTGAGGAATTCAAATTACTTACACATGACTTTTTGTTGATCTCTTTTCCTCATTGTAATTTTCTCTGTAATGAACAAAACATGAGAAATCAAGTTGCTGGCTTTTGTGCTGTCCTCTAGCTTGGGATTTCTGCAAAACTGGCCAGGGACTTAAGAGTAGGCACTGCTCATCTTTAATTCTGAATTTAATAATGTGGCTGTAAATGCAGGTCTCTATAAATTAAGTTATAAGTTGTCTTGCTTAGATTTATATTTTCTCAGACTTATTGAAATAAAAGATTTCTTTAAGGAAGTGACTCTAGATGTAAGAAGATAACTTTCAATAGTAAAATTAATATAAAAGGAAACCATTAGAATGATATATTAAAATAAACACAACTTGTGTTATTAGGAGTTTAATATGTAGGACAAAAAATTTCCTTATATTCAGATGTGCATTTTGGTTTATTTATTCTAAGAGCTCACCAACATTCCCATGCTAAAAGCAGTTGCTGTTCAAGATTAAAAGTATATTTAGTTTTTGATGATGTATCTGATTAAAGGTAGACATATTTTCCTTAATTTTATGACATCTGCCAGTTGCCTTTAGGTATTATATACACTCACACACATATTTATTTTGTTTTACTTTAATTGTAATTACATTTAAATAAAACAACAAAAAATAATAGATGGCAAGAAGACAATGTTAGAGAAATGTAGGGATTAATTAAATTTGCTTAATTAATTAATCATATAAGAATTTAGCAGAATGGCTTCTTGGTGCCTAGTGTTGCCCGAAGGGCTGAGAAGAGTACAGTCCTGATCATCTGGAATTTGCAATCTAATTGGAGAGATAAGACAAAGCAGAAAAATTAAATAAACTTGCTGGGAATATGTGAGTCAATGCCAGTCTGAAGAGGGATGACAATAAGTACTGCATCTCAGGAAGGGAGAGATGTACGTGAAATAAGCTTCCTAAAAGATGAGAAAGATTTTTTTGATTTTTCTCTGTAAATTTCAATACCCTGTGGTGGGTTTTTAGTTTCATATTTTTATTTTTTTAAAAATTTAATTAATTTATTTATTTTTTGGCTGTGCCGTGCAGCGTGTGGGATCTTAGTTCCCCGACCAGGGATTGAACTGGGCTCTGGTGGTGAAATTGCTGGGTCCTAACCACTGGACCGCCAGGGAATTCCCTAGTTTCATACTTTTTAACCAGATCCAAATCACAAGCAAGTTCCCTGGGTGGCCAACTTTTTGTTTTCACAATCTATTCTTTATAGAGTATTTTAAAGAAAATTCTATGTTGGTTGGTAGAGTGGGGGGTAGTTGTGAGCTTATAGGTTCTCAAAGGTTTCCAAAATTTAAAATTCATAGGCTGTAATTTTAAAAATTTGGATTGGATTTTATTCATTCTAATTTCCTACCCTCAAAATAGAAGGCAGTGTGACTTCTGTAGAGATGTCTTGACTCCTGGTGTGGAGGACTGGTCGTGAGTGACGGGGCTCAGATCCAGAGAGTCTTTTAACCTGTGGGCTCCCATGAGCTTGTTGACAAGTGGACAGATACTTTAGCCTTCTCTAGGAATTTCCAGTTGCCCTTCCTAATTTGTCTTACTCTCTGCTCAGGTATGGTAACAGCCTGAAGTGTCTAAATCATAAGGTATATTCCAAGTAATGAATAATTTAACTTTCCCCACACATTAGAGTACTTATCCCCAAAAGATGGTACAGTCGCACATTAACAATTCTAGAGTTGAAGAGAGAAGGATGAAATATGGTGAAAAATTGCATGTCTAATATCCTAGGTTTTTTTTTTTTTTTTTTTGTGCTTGTGGGGGATATGTCTTAAATGGAAACATCATTTGATCATCTGTCAAGTGTCTTGGAAAAAAGGATACAAAACAATTGCTCTGGTATAAGGGCAGAGCTATTTCTCTCTGGTCTCATCTTTCCTTATTGGGAGAGAAAGTTTTTTTGTTTTTCTTTTATCTGGGTCTCAAAACCACTTTTTGGTGGCTGGTCAAAATTGCTTTCCTTTCAGCCACTTGAATGCCAATTCAATTAGACCCTCTCTCCTCAGGGCACCTAACCCTTATTATAAAAAATCACCTACGATGTCCTCAGTGTTTAACACCACCATCCAATTCTAACAAGTTCTTACTTTTGTTTTTCTCCTGAAGTTCTCTAGCTTTCTTTACTAGTTTGCCTCTTTATTTTCACAATCTATGGCTTTTTATTTTAGGCTCCTCATCTGAGAATCAACTTCGGGTCCATTGTCTCAAATAAATATTAGTGTTTCTACCAACTAATTACAATTCAGTCTCTCTAGCCTCAGGTAGCTTGGGATTTCTTGAATCTCTTTTGATTTGGGAAAAGGTTTTTTTTTAATGTTTCCACTGCAATTATTTAATGATTCAATATTCATAGAAACTCAGACTTCAGAAGAGCAAATAACCTCAACATAATCTAATTAAGCTCATGTTACGCTAGTGAAGTAGGGAGAATAAGTAAGCAGCGAGGCTGTAATCATTTCCTCTGAAGCCCGCTTAAAAACAAAGTTTTAAAAAATGTTAAACTGGTGCTAATCTGCATGCTTGCTTCAGGTTTCATTTGAGAAAGAATTGTGGCTGCTAATATTATCACTAAAATATGTGAATCTATTTCCATAATCAGAGCCCTGTGGGATGGCGCATAGATTTAATGTGGCTTTGGTGCCTGTGTGTTTTCCAGTGCATTGATTAATACTGTCCTCTCAAGTGGAACCCAATCAGGAACCCAAACCTGCCAGAGGACTGTTTTCTATAAATTTCAGCTGAACTAATATCTGCAGAAATCTTAAGACTAAAGGAGAGTTGATGAGTATACCACAATTAAACTTGCCTTGTGAATTGAAGAATGGGGCAGAGGATAATGAACATGTTGAAATGATTCCACATGTATTATGCATGATGCATTTGTAATTAAAACAGATCCTGAAGGTAAGTTTGTATATACTAATATAATGATTTCAAGAAAGCAGAATGTGTTATTAAATATCTACAGGGCATATTTCCCAAGCAGAGAATGTGAAAATTTGGCTCCTTTTGCTTCCTCAACAGTTGTTTATCAGAAACTAGAGATGGAGTGCACCAGCAAACCACACTTGTTAGGAAATTTGTTTATATTAATTAAATATATGCTGATTGTATAAATCTGTCAGTTCACCCTCAATATATAGTTTTCTAAACAATATTTTATTAATAACTTTAATTTCAGTTACTCAACTAAACATTAACGTTTGTCAAAATTCCTTGGTCTTCCAGGAGCCTTTGAGACCTTTAACAATTCAACAGTGATTGTCCATAGCAGCTCAAGGGCGCATGGCTATTGCAGCCAGGGCCATTTTAGGATTTAATAATAATAAGTTATGTCTGCAAACTATATCAACCCCATTGCAGTTTATAAAATATTATTACGACCTTTTTTTATCATTTGATCCTCAAAGTAATCTTGTGAGGTAGAATAAATATTGTTACTGTTTTACAAATGAGGAAAATGGAGGCAAGTGATATGTTCTGTAGACTTTCATTTTTAGGTTATGAGTAAGAGTTAATTACCAATAATCTATTAAATGAGTTATTAAAGTTGACTAAAATTTGGCTTTCATAAAGGAGAATTACCAGGTAACTAGAGGGCTCTCATTCAGTACATTTGTGGCTAAAGAGTCTGGCTACTATGTAGTTCTTGGCAAGTTTACAAAATTCCTGTTGCACTTACTCACCTGTGGATAGTTGCAGTTCCCATGGTATCAAGGAGAAAGTTATCCCTATGTCATCCCTGTATGATATCATCTTGAGTATGGTATGGTTTTTAGTTGGTGCTGTTTTGTTTTGCAATTATAAATGACTGTTAGAGTGTTGTGAGTTGTTTGGTTAACCTTACAGTGTAGAGTGTTGCTTATCTGCAACAAATTTATTCTTGGTCCTTACTTTTCATCTTAAGCAGACTTTAAGGTAAATTACTATCTTAAGGTAATATATATATATATATATATATATATATATATATATAAAATATACATATACATGTATATGTATATATATACACACACATATGTTAGTATATATGAGCTTACCTTAAGGTAAATACATATAATATGTATTATTACATAAATATATGTATTATATATACATTATATATATATTTGTGTATGCCAACCACTAAGTTGTATATGCAACACTGAGCTGTGTATGCACAGATATAAACCAGCATACTTCTAAATTGAATGAAGCAGATGTACATTATAGTGAGAATGGGTGAGGTGGATAGGTCTAGAGGTCTTTGACATTCCTTAACTGGGCTGTGTTAAAAAGTGAGAACTACCTGCCTTCAGCAGTCCTGAGTTGGACAGTCCAGGCACCTGCTGGCTTGACATGTGGTTACAGGGGCTCTGCATGGATACTTCCAGTTTCCATAAAGACCATGTTGATGCCATGTGTTTGTAGAAGAGATTGGGACTGTTTGCATAGAATCTGGGCTTTTGCTATGTGATTATGAAGAAATGAATCACAATTGTGTTGGCCAGAGCCATCATTAAGCTTTATATGTGAAATGCAGAAAAGTATTATTCTATTTTTTCCGTGAGGCTATGATTTCTTACACATGCCTAAAAGTCTACAATTAGAGGGAACCTTAGAGATTTGCCACTCTAACTTCCTTAGTCTTTGAAGGGAAAAATGAGCCACAGAGGAGATGACTTAAGACCACAGGGACTGAGATGGAACCAGTGATCAGAGCTCCGGATGCTCAGCGTAGGGTGTTTTTTTTTAATCTAAATTTTACTTATTTATTTGTATAGGAAATACATCCACATGATTAAAAAATTCAAAAATTACAAAAGGGCTTCCATTCCATTCCTCCACCATCCAGTTCTTTGTTTTGGAAGCAAACAATACTATCAGTGTTTAAATATACTCCCAGAAGTATTTTATGCATATGTAAATAAATATATATGTAGGTATTCCCCTCCCCTGATATACATGATAGTATACACTTCACACGATTTTGCACCTTGTGTGGTTTTTTTAGACTCAACATTTGAAAGCATTCCATATTGTTACAGAAAGAGAATCCTCATTAATTTTTATAGCTGCAGCATATTTCATTGGATGGATATACCACAATTTATTTAACCAGTCATCTATTGATGAACGTGTGGGTTGTTTCCAGTCTTTGCTATATCAAACAATGTTGTCATAGAATCTCTTGTATATATGTTATTTTGCACATGTTTGAATATGTCTATAGGATAAATTCTTTGTAATTTATTTCAAAGAAATTTCAAAGGAATTTTTTTGTTTAAGAGTAGATTACCTGATTGGTTGCATCATTTGCAAATATTTTTTCCCATTCTGTAGGTTGTCTTTTCATTTTGTTTATGGTTTCCTTTACTGTGCAAAAGCTTATATGTTTGATTAGGTCCTATTTGTTTATTTTTGCTTTTATTTCTTTTGCCTTGGGAGACTGACCTAAGAAAACATTGCTACACTTTATGTCAGAAAATGTTTGCCTATGTTCTCTTCCAGGAGTTTTATGGTGTCAAGTCTTATATTTAAATCTTTAAGCCATTTTGAGTTGATTTTTGTGTAGATGTGAGGGAGTGTTCTAACTAATCGATTTACACATGGCTGTCCAGCTTCCCCAACACCACTTGCTGAAGAGATTGTCTTTTCTCCATTGCATATTCTTACCTCCTTTGTCAAAGATTAATTGACCGTAGGTGTGTGGGTTTATTTCTGGGCTCTCTATCTGTTCCATTGATCCATATGTCTGTTTTTGTGCCAATACCATGCTGTTTTGATTACTGTAGCTTTGTAGTATAGTCTGAAGTCTGGGAGGGTTATGCCTCCAGCTTTGTTCCTTTTCCTCAGGATCGCTTTGGCAATTCTGGGTATTTCTTGGTTCAGTATAAAATTTAGGTTTATTTGTTCTAGTTCTGTGAAAAATGTCATGGGTAATTTGATGGGGATCACATTAAATCTATTGATTGCTTTAGGTAGTATGGCTATTTTAACTATATTAATTCTTCCAATCCAAGAGCATGGGATATCTTTCCGTATCTTTGAATTATCTTAAATTTCCTTTATCAATGTTTTATAGTTCTCAGCATATAAATCTTTCACTTCCTTGGTCAGGTTTATTCCTAGGGGCTTGATTTCCAAAAATCCAAACAGCTGATACAGCTCTCTCTCTCTCTCTCTCTCTCTCTCTCTCTCTCTCTCTATATATATATATATATATATATATATATATATACACACACAAAACAAAACAAAAGCAGACAACCCAATCAAAAAATGGGCAGAAGACCTAAATAGACATTTTTCCAAAGAGGAAATGCAGATGGCCAACAGGCATATGAAAAGATGCTTAACATTGCTAATCATCGGGGAAATGCAAATCAATACCACAATGAGATATCACCTCACATCTGTCAGAATGGCTATCATCAAAAAGAACACAAATAACAGATATTGTTGAGGATGTGGGGAAAAGGGAATGTAAATTGGTGCAGCCACTGTGGAAAACAGTATGGAAATTTCTCAAAAAAATAAAACTAGAATTACCATATGACCCAGCAATTCCACTCCTGAGTATATATCAGAAAAAAACAAAAACACTAATTCAAAAAGATACATGCACCCCAGTGTTCACAGCAGCACTATTTACAGTAGCCAAGACATGGAAGTAACCTAAATGTCCATCGACAGATGAATGGATAAAGAAGATGTGATATATTGATATATAAACACACAATGGAATATTACTCAGCCATAAAAAAGAATGAACTAATGCCATTTGCAGCAATATGAATGGACTTAGAGATTATCATGCTAAGTGAAGCAAGTCAGACAAAGACAAATATCATATGATATCACTTATATGTGGAATCTAAAAAAAATACTACAAATGAACTTATTTACAAAACAGAAACAGGCTCACAGACATAGAAAACAAACTTGTGGCTACCAAAGGGGAAAGGGGGTGGGAGGGGTAATTAGGAGTTGGGGATTAACAAATGCATACCACTACATATAAAATAGATAAACAACAAGGACCTAATGTATAGCACAAGGAACTATATTGACTATCTTGTAATAACCTAGAATGGAAAAGGATCTGAAAGAGAATATGTATATATATAACTGAATTGCTTTATTGTACACGTGAAACTAACATAACATTGTAAATCAACTGTACTTCAATTAAAAAAAAAAAAAAGGAACCTGCTCTAGGGACTCAAAAAAAAAGAGTAGATTACCTGATATATGTTGCAAAATTGCACTTCATAGAAGTTGAATCAATTTTCATTCCCACCAGCTATATATGATACTGCCTATTTCCCCACACACTTACCAACACAGTGTGTTAAACTTTTTGGTCATTGCCTATCTAATAGTTGAAAAATGGTGGCTGAGTGTTGTTTTAATTTGCACTTCTCTTATTTTGAGGAAGGTTGTACATTACTTCATATGCTCCAGAGCCATTCCGTCTTTCATATTCTGTAAACTGTTCATATGTTTTGGCCATTTTCCTACTAGTTTTTTGGTCTTTTCCTTATCAATTTTTTTTGAAATTCTTTCTAAATTAGTGAACTTGATACACTGTGTTTTTTTTTTTTTTTCCTCAGTTAATCCTATTATGTGCCTAACTCTGGACTTGGACATGCTGCTTACTTTTGAGAGAGATAGTAGAAACTTAGTTTTGAATATTTATATGCCGAGGTTAAGAATCTTTTTTCCTTGGCTACATCTGATAGAGTTGAAGAATCATGGAAAGGAAATCTGTATAACAGCACACTATATTAAGAGCCTGTTTCTGGTTGGTTTATTCATTGAAATGGCTGTGAGTCCTCAAGAGGAGAAGCCTTCAATTGTGCTACAATGAATGGAGACAAATGAGTGCTGAAAAATTTGCAGCTTCCTGGAAAAATAAACTCCTTTCTTCTAGGAAACTGCTAATTTCTTAAAGGTCCTCATTTGCATTTAGTTCTGGGAATTCATATTAATTAAAAATTATGATTTGGTTTGGGCTTTTTTCTGTGGTACATCCTTATCTATCTGAATCAGTAAGCTCACTTAAACACACCAGGAATTCTTCATTTGTTAAGAATGTAAAGTAGACATTACTCTCCCCATTTGACCAGTAAGGAAACCTAAACCGAGGCATGGAGAGGTTACGTAAAATAAAAACCGAAAAAGGTGTCATTCTGTAGTGTATAGATCTGAGTGATTTAGATTTTAGCCAAACCTAATTCTTTATTTGAAAATAAGCTAGATAATCCTCATGTTCAGCTTTTTAGCTAACTCTTCAAACCCTCTGTGGTTGTGGATTTCAGTGGTAAACTCACAGAATGAGAGCAACAAGATTTTCTGAGGATATCTCAGAAACTGAAAATAACAAAAGCATATACAAGGAAGAAATTAAATTTGGTATTAGTGTTATTTTAAATATACTGCAATGAGACAAAAGATCAATCATTATCATTGTTTAAGAGGTATTGATGAAAAAATTATTCAAACTATTATCCACAAATGCCACAAGATATGAATGAGGAAGAGGGAAGAAAAAGAGTCCAGGAGCAAATAAGTTTGGCATTAAATAAATGACTCTAAAATTTGATGAATTATGTTACTGAAGTTGTACATCTGCCTATAGTTAATAAGGCATATTAGCTCTAGTTAATAGTTTGTGTAAGAAAAAGCACGGCACTTCTTTAAGTAACATCAGTTAAACAGTTATGATTAGGTTGTAAAGAGGGAAGGAAAGACTTTTCCTTGGTGACAACTGGTTGAAGATCACCAAGGGACTGTATCAGTGGCATCAGTGTATTGATGCCTCAGTAGTGCATCCATCCCAGCAGTGGAGCAGCCACACCAGGAAGGAAAGTTTTAAGTTAATTTATATAAAGCAAGTTTTATTCACATTAAGGAATACGAAGCATTTAAAATCTTCGGATTATATGGTCCTATGAAACTTATTTCAGTCCCTCAAAGAGTATATATTGCTCTCTTGCTTCTAGGCCTTTGAACATATGGCTTCTCTGACTTAAATTTTCTCCATCTCTGTGCTTCTCCTGTGTTTGGCCAACCCCTACTCCTCATTTTACAAGTCTCAGCTTAATTGTCCCTTCCTCCTGGAAGCTTCTGTGACCCCTCAAGTATGGGTTAAGTACTCCTCTTAGGCACTGCTAAAGTAGGTTGGACTTCTCCCATCATGACACATGTTGCTCTGTATTCTAATTGCTTGTTATTTGTCTGTTTTCCTGACTAGACTATAAATTCCCAAAGGCTGGGATACATTTCTTTTTTATGTATTATTTTATCCCCAGACACATAATTGTCTTCAAGAAATATTTATTGAATGAATAAATGTGTGAATAAGTTCACTGAAGTTACAGTTACTCTAAATAGTGTGTTATAATTTTGGTGAAAAAAGAAACTATGGTTTAAGTTATAAATATGGTAATTTTTAAAAGTTTATGTAAATATTATTTAGTGTAGATACTATGCATCCTAATCTCCTGCAATGAATTATCTTATATACTAATGTAAGTACCCTGTGAAAAATCAAACTAATATTTATGCCATTTATAATATTTATAGGTATTGATTTACTAGTGTATTGATAGTCCATTGTTTTCAGTGGTTTCTAGAATATGCTCTTCTATTATGTTGGCTACTTATAGTACCATACTTTCATAATAAAATATCAAAGTGTTGTATTGGAGATTTGATGATGAAAACTGAGATATATTTTGGTATCTATGGTATCAGTAGTGCAATACTCTGTAGTACAGAAAAATCCAATACTCATACTGGTAAAGTATCAATTTGGATCCTATTGGATTATTGGGCTTTTACTGAAATTACCTAATGGTGGGCATCTAGCAGGTGACAGAACCCAGATTGGAGGGTCAATCAATCTGGTCAGCCAAGGTTATTTTACTATTTTGTACAGTTTTCCTGTTTGAATATGGCTCCTTAGGTTATTGAATAACTGTGCTGATGAATAAAAGGTATGAAAGAAGGGATACTATTTTGGGAGAACAAAGTACAATACTGTAACATATGATATAAAGCAAGTAAAATATATAATTTTTTATAGTTATCAGAATGTGGTTCTTATAGCCAAGAGTCCAATTGTCCTTTATTCTTTTAAAGTGGTGTTTTGAGAGTACTTTATTTCCTTTAAATTAGTTTATTGTATTATTGGTAAAATAATGAATTTTGTTCTTCTTCCTCATTCAGAGCCTGAGTCATGATCATGTTTTCTCTTCCAGTGTGATTATTGCAGGACCAAGGCCAGATGAATGTCAGAAAAAACAGGGCTTCAATAAATAGAATCTCTAGAATCTTACATCAAGGAGTTACTGGATGGGTTTTAAAGAAAATACGAGTATATGGGTTGAGGTACAGAAGGGTGGATGGTTGGAGAGAGGAGTGAACTGAGAAGATGGAAAGGTGGGATGAGCATAAAGTCCTCTTTCTGCTTTCTTCTTTTGGACTCTGGTCAGAATTTGATCGTCACTGCTCTTTTCTGGTCACTGACTCTTGCAAGGCAGAAGGGGAGAGGGAGAGATTTCATGAGCCACGTCTTTATAAAGTGCTTTACCAAAAGTGTGTCTTTGTCTAAGCCTGTGAGCAGAGTCTGAGATAAGAATTTGTGTGTGGGTGAGGGAAGGAGGGAAAGCTGATCCATCATCTGGCTGTTTACCACTGTGAGAGCTAAAGCTGCATCCTACTGGAGTCTCCTAGGAGCCATGTAGATTGCACCTATTAATTGTCCACCTGAGTGACAGAGGAGGGTGGCACTTATTCATGGGCTCCCATCCTCAGGAAATACTGAGATATTCATTTCAAATACAAAATTCAATAAAACAGCTTTAATTATTACATGATCATACACACAAAATCTTGTTTAAGACTGTGGCTTTGTGTATGCATAAAAAGTAGAAGACAGGAGAAGACAGTAGAAGACAAGGAGTCTGGACTCCTTGGTTCTGTATTTCAGAAACCTAACTTGCACAAATTTTATCAAAAATAGGGAATTAATTGGTTCAGTTAACTGACTATGAAGAGGGTAGGAGAGAGCTATCTCAAGGATGACTGGACTAAGATAATCAAAAATTTCAAAGCTCTCTTTCCATCCTTTGGTCTTGATTCCCTCTAATTGTTTACTTCATTTTCTCCTACTTCGCACCAGCTTTTCCCATTTATGAGGGCACAGAGCCTTGGCTAACTCTGGGCTTGAAGCCTTACAGCATCCCAGCTCAAGAGGAAGGAGAATCTTCTAGCCTGAATTCAGTTAGAAATTTCCAGGTGACAGTGGGAACCTGTCATGGGCCACATGCCTGTTCCTTAGACCAGTCACTGAGGCCAGGTAGTGGTTGATCCAGCACAAGTCACAAGCTCCTGGGGGTGAGGAGGGCAGAGTCGTTAACACAGTAGGAGTGCCACACAGGCATGTGGAGCCTGCAGTGACAACCTGCCAGGGGATCAGTGAGGTCTGGCTGTGTGTGAGGTGCATACCAGACAAGGAACGCCAGACCTCTCAGCCGACGTTTCTGATATGGGCCTCTGCTTTCATATGAGCCTTGGGAAGACTTTCTTAAGGAAGGAATTCAGCTCTGTCACCCTTTCTACTATGTGAGGACAAAGCGAGAAGGCACTGGCTATGAACCACGAAGAGGACCCTCACCAAAGACCATGCTGGGGCCTTGATCTTGGACTTCCAGTCTCCAGAACTGTGAGAGATAAATTTCTGTTGTTCATAAGCCACCCAGTCTGAGGTGTTTTGTTACAGCAACCCGAACAGACTAAGATAATAAACTTTGAGGGGATTACTTTCAAAATGACTAAACACAAATTCTTCAGCACTCTCCAGAGGAAAGATTCTGGCAGGAGGGGCAGTGACATCAGGGATTCCGGCCCATGTCTCTGAGTTTTGGTCACCTCCTTGGTGTTTCTTACAGACATCCAATCCTAAAGTCATAGCTGAAGGAAACTCGGTAGAATGATGGAGTAAAATTTATGATAAGAAAGCAGGAAGTCTAGCCTTGAAGACAGTACAGAGAAGTGGAAGCAGAGTTGTGTCTGGAACCACTCAGGTTTATGATAAACATGTTCATGAATAAAACTTTATTTTCTTCAACTTATAGACATTTTTTGTATTTAAAGAGGTGTCTTAAGGAGGAAGCCGGTAGTAGGTTATATGCAAGGAAAGCTGCCTAAAGCTGCTCCTTCAACAAAGTTTAGGGAAAAGTTGAGTGGTATGGAATTAAAAGGCAATATTTGCCTTTATTGCTGTTCCGAACAGAGGTGAACTAAATTTTGATGGACATTTAGTGTTACATGGTCAACATAACTGGACAGTGGACTACATCTAGATGTCCTGGTGTTTTTTAGCCACAAGTTGTATATTTGAGTGAGTGAGTGAGTGAATGGGAAAAAGCAATAAAGCCTCAGTGAAGAGAAGTAAACAAGTCTTCTCATGATTGATACAAAGCTAGAAATAAAAACCATGCCTTGTTTATACATATAGTGGAACACATTTCTTTTGGAGAGGAAGAGTCCCAAAGCCTTCTGAAAGTGTAATTTTTTATTTAGAGAAAAAAGTAGATGTTCTTATATATTTCTCTGCTGTTAAAAAATATTTATGATAAAAGCATTGCTTCCAAATGTGTTTTCTTTCAAAGATGTTCTTTTCATTTTGAAATCTAGGTCTTTAAAGCTTTTCTGGTTTAACTGTTCTTAGAAATAATGGGTGTAAGTGACACCCATGGTACCCCACTAGGTAAATCACTACAAGACATGAGAAGTAGGAATACTGAGGCTTACATTTTCCTACCTGAGTATCAATGCTGCTGAACCACTATACTGACTTTTACAGAGACATTTAATGGGATCTTTAAAGGAGGGTCATAAACAAATGGCCCCCAAATAAAAAATGAACAAGCAGTACACATTATAGATTGCTTATTGTAATCCTTTAGCATTTCCATTATTCACAACACTGAGGAATCAGACAACTAATTTTCTGGAGTTGCCCTAGAGCCTGTGATTTTGGGGGAATGAACAGAACAGAATACTTCTGAGAGTCAGAACACTAATCCAATCATACTTTGTCTAACTCAGTAGACATCTTCCTGAAAAAATTGTATTTAAGTCAAATCACATAAAATGTGCTAAATTTAGTCCATTACAGGTGTTAGGTACGTAAGTGTTTATTATGTTATTTTCAGTACTTTTCTGAAGTTAAAAAAATTTCAAACTAAAAAAGGAGAAAAATGCTCTAAGGGAATTCATTATTTAATGGAATTATTTTGTTAAGCAAATAATCACTTCCTAATTTATACTTTTTGTATAAAAATTAGTGTGTTAATCCAGGTCCTCCCAGAGGCAGGCACCAAGATGGGATTAACTGTGCAGGGATTTCATAGGAAAGTGCCTGTGTGGAAGGAAGCAGACAGGGAGCAGGGGAGGGCTGGAAGCATGGTCAGGCCATGATGCAAGGCTGGCCCGAGCAAAGATGTAAGAAAACCTGGTCTAATCTTGAGGATGAAGGTCACATGGAGGAGGTCCAGCACCCAGGCTCCAGACCTCTGAGTGAGATCATCTTGAATCTTCCAGCTGTTCCTGCTGCCATTTGATGGCAACTGCAAGAATGACTTAGGTTAGAAAATAGTAATCATCGTTGCTTTAAGCCACAAAGTTCTGGGTAGTTGTTTTGATACAGTGGTAGATAACGGATGCACAGAGTCAAGGTAAGAGGGACAAGAGTTCTTACTTTCTTTGTTATGAGCAGAAATTTTCCTAGTGCACCTGTCACTGAGGGTGTTGACCTTTGAGACTTCTGGCTTGATGTGAAGGTCTCAGTTTCAATATCTTGCCTTGTCTGAGCCCAGGATCTTACTTTCTGTCTCCATATGGTCGTTAAAACTCGTGACCTTAATTTATTGAAACATACTCACATGTCCACTCCAGAGTATAGCTAAAACTCAGCATACTTGAACTACCTTGATATTTTTTTAGCTTTGGGGGATTCTCTTACTGTCTTGTTCTCTCAGGAATACGTTTAAGAGGGTATGAGTATATTGAAGTTAACATTTATAGTTTTTCAGGTTGTCCAGTCTGCCACCTTGTTTGATATGGGAGTTTCCATCTGGCATTTTTGAGTCTTCCCTAGAGATAGTATTTTAATTTTTTTCCCCACAAGTCACTTGACTGTCCTGTCAGGGATTTGGAGAAGGAACTTTACACTTGACCTTGTTGTGGAAGGAGTGGGTTGTAGTAGTGGGCTCCACTGCTTTGTTCCAGCTTTTAATGTACTGGAACCACATAGACAATGCATATTTGTAAATGACTATATGGCAATGAATATTTGTACATTAATAAAAGTATATGTTAGAAAGAATAGCAAACCAATTTTGCTTAGTAATAGTGTGATCCTAAAATGTGGCATGTAAATTGCATAATTTCAAAATTCTTTTTTTTTTAACATCTTTATTGGAGTATAATTGCTTTACAATGGTGTATTAGTTTCTGCTTTATAACAAAGGGAATCAGTTATACATATACATATGTCCCCATATCTCTTCCCTCTTGTGTATCCCTCCCTCCCACCCTCCCTATCCCACCCCTCTAGGTTGTCACAAAGCACCGAGCCGATCTCCCTGTGCTATGCAGCTGCTTCCCACTAGCTATCTATTTTACGTTTGGTAGTGTATATATGTCCATGCCACTCTCTCACTTTGTCCCAGCTTACCCTTCCCCCTCCCCGTATCCTCAAGTCCATTATCTAGTAGGTCTGTGTCTTTATTCCCGTCTTGCCCCTAGGTTCTTCATGACCATTTTTTTTTTCAGATTCCATATATATGTGTTAGCATATGGTATTTGTTTTTCTCTTTCTGACTTACTTCACTCTGTATAACAGACTCTAGGTCCATCCACCTCACTACAAATAACTCAATTTCGTTTCTTTTTATGGCTGAGTAATATTCCATTGTATATATGTGCCACATCTTCTTTATCCATTCATCTGTTGATGGACAATTAGGTTGCTTCCATGTCCTGGCTATTGTAAATAGAGCTGCAGTGAATTCACAGAAGCTAGAAGAATGTGTTAAGTGAATTTTACAGTGAACACATTTGTAAAATAAACAAGGTTTCCATAATTTATAGATTTTGTAATGTATTTTTTAATGCCTTCATTAGTGGGCCAGAAATTGTTCAACAATAAATGTGAAGGGTGGGGGTGTTTGAAAGAAAGAAATCCTAAAGTGATTTTTATTTTGAGTAAGAAGAAAAGAGACCTTGAGGTAGCACTTAGCCCAGAAGTTGTTTAATTCTCACCAGTGGTGGAAGGAGTAGTGGTCCTTTACATCACCTGCATGAGGGATGAGTTAGAAACAAGCCATGTTGTTACGGGCTGTTGAATACAGACTGTAATAGTTTAGAAGTTTATGAATCTGAACTTTGGGCAATTTCAGACAGAGAAAATTCATCAGCTTTGGTGAAAGGAAGTGACCAAAGCACATAGAACATGTTTCTATGTGGCCATAAAACAGAATTAACAAATTATATGCATTGGGCAGTGAAAGAAAAAAGGATCAGAACAGAACCAGAACAGGCATGGTTCCCTCAGCTGCCCCCGGCTAGCACTTTTACCAGTGCCTCAGTAGAGAGGTGCAGGGGTGAACACCAGAATGATTCTGCTATATTTGTGATGTGGGGTCTGTGTATGCTGGGTTTATGTCTCTCTGTATTCCTGTATTCTTTTTCTTTCTTTCTTTCTTTCTTTCTTCCTTCCTTCCTTCCTTCCATCCTTCCTTCCTTCCTTCCTTCCTTCCTTCCTTCCTTCCTTCCTTCCTTCCTTCCTTCCTTCCTTCCTTCCTTCCTTCCTTCCTTCCTTCCTTCTTTCTTTCTTTCTTTCTTTCTTTCTTTCTTTCTTTCTTTCTTTCTTTCTTTCTTTCTTTCTTTCTTTCTTTCTTTCTTCTTTAAATATCTTTATTGGCATATAATTGCTTTACAATGTTGTGTTAGTTTCTGCTGTACAACAAAGTGAATCAGCTATAAGTATACATATATCCCCATATCCCCTCCCTCTTGAGCCTCCCTCCCATCCTCCCTATCCCACCCCTCTAGGTTGTCACAAAGCACCGAGCTGATTTGCCTGTGCTATGCAGCAGTTTCCCACTAGCCATCCATTTTACATTTGGTAGTGTATATATGTCAGTGCTACTCTCTCACTTCGTCCCAGCTTCCCTGTCCCCCACTGTGTCCTCAAGTCCGTTTTCCATGTCTGCGTCTTTATTCCTGCCCTGCCACTAGGTTCATCAGTACCATTTTTTAGATTCCGTATATGTGCATTAGCATACGGTATTTGTTTTTCTCTTCTGACTTAACTTCACTCTGTATGACAGACTCTAGGTCCATTCACCTCATTACAAATAACTCAATTTCATTCCTTTTTATGGCTGAGTAATATTCCACTGTATATACGTGCCACATCTTCTTTATCCATTCATCTGTTGATGGACATTTAGGTTGCTTTCATGTCCTGGCAACTGTAAATAGTGCTGCAGTGAACATTGTGGTACATGTATCTTTTTGAATTAGGGTTTTCTCAGGGTATATGCCCAGTAGTGGGATTGCTAGGTCGTATGGCAGTTCTATTTTTAGTTTTATAAGAAACCTCCATACTGTTCCTCATAGTGGCTGTATCAATTTACATTTCCACCAACAGTGCAGGAGGGTTCCCTTTTCTCCACACCCTCTCCAGTATTTATTGTTTGTAGATTTTTTGATGATGGCCATTCTGACTGGTGTGAGGTGATACCTCATTGTGGTTTTGATTTGCATTTCTCTAATGATTAGTGATGTTGAGCATCTTTTCATGTGTTTGTTGGCAATCTGTATGTCTTTGGAGAAATGTCTATTTAGGTCTTCCACCCATTTTTGATTGGGTTGTTTGATTTTTTGATATTGAGCTGCATGAGCTGCTTGTATATTTTGGAGATTAATCCTTTGTCCGTTGCTTCATTTGCAAATATTTTCTCCCATTCTGAGGGTTGTCTTTTCGTCTTGTTTATGGTTTCCTTTGCTGTGCAAAAGCTTTTAAGTTTCATTAGGTCCCATTTGTTTATTTTTGTTTTTATTTCCATTACTCTAGAAGGTGGGTCAAAAAAGATCTTGCTGTGATTTATGTCATAGAGTGTTCTGCCTATGTTTTCCTCTTAGAGTTTTATAGTGTCTGGCCTTACATTTAGGTCTTTAATCCATTTTGAGTTTATTTTTGTGTATGGTGTTAGGAAGTGTTCTAAATTCATTCTTTTACATGTAGCTGTCCAGTTTTCCCAGCTCCACTTATTGAAGAAGCTGTCTTTTCTCCATTGTATATTCTTGCCTCCTTTATCAAAGAAAAGGTGACCATATGTGCAGGGGTTTATCTCTGGGCTTTCTATCCTGTACCATTGATCTGTATTTCTGTTTTTGTGCCAGTACCATACTGTCTTGATTACTGTAGCTTTGTAGTATAGTCTGAAGTCAGGGAGCCTGATTCCTCCAGCTCCATTTTTCTTTCTCAAGATTGCTTTGGCTATTCGGGGTCTTTTGTGTTTCCATACTAATTGTAAAATTTTGTGTTCTAGTTCTGTGAAAAATGCCATTGGTAGTTTGATAGGGATTGCATTGAATCTTTAGATTGCTTTGGGTAATATAGTCACAATGTTGATTCTTCCCATCCAGGAACATGGTATATCTTTCCATCTGTTTGTATAGTCTTTGATTTCTTTCATCAGTGTCTTATAGTTTTCTGCACACAGGTCTTTTGCCTCCTTAGGTAGGTTTATTCTTAGGTATTTTATTCTCTTTGTTGCAATGGTAAATGGGAGTGTTTCCTTGATTTCTCTTTCTGAAATTTCGTTGTTAGTGTATAGGAATGCAAGATTTCTGTGCATTAATTTTGTATCCTGCTAATTTACCAAATTCATTGATTAGCTCTAGTAGTTTTCTGGTGGCATCTTTAGGATTTTCTATGTATAGTATCATGTCATCTGCAAACAGTGACAGTTTTACTTCTTCTTTTCCAATTTGGATTCCTTTTATTTCTTTTTCTTCTCTGATTGCCATGGCTAAAACTTCCAAAACTCTGTTGAATACTAGTGTTGAGAGTGTGCAACCTTGTCTTGTTCCTGATCGTAGAGGAACTGCTTTCAGTTTTTCACCATTGAGAATGATGTTGACTGTGAGTTCATCATATATAGCTTTTATTATGTTGAGGTAGGTTCCCTGTATGCCCACTTTCTGGAGATTTTATCATAAATGGGTGTTGAATTTTGTCAAAAAGCTTTTTCTGCATCTATTGAGATTATCGTATAGTTTCTATCCTTCAGTTTGTTAATATGGTGTATCACATTGATTGATTTGCATATATTGAAGAATCCTTGCATTCCTGGGATAAACTCCACTTGATCATGGTGTATGATCCTTTAATGTGCTGTTGGATTCTGTTTGCTAGTATTTTGTTGAAGATTTTTGCATCTATGTTCATCAGTGATATTGGCCTGTAATTTTCTTTTTTTGTGACGTCTTTGTCTGGTTTTGGTATCAAGATGATGGTGGCCTCATAGAATGAGTTTGGGAGTGTTCTTCCCTCTGCTATATTTTGGAAGAGTTTGAGAAAGATAGTGTTAGCTCTTCTCTAAATGTTTTATAGAATTCACCTGTGAAGCCATCTGGCCCTGGGCTTTTGTTTTTTGGGAGATTTTTAACCACAGTTTCAATTTCAGTACTTGTGATTGGTCTGTTCATGTTTTCTTCTTCTTCCTGGTTCAGTCTTGGAAGGTTGTGCTTTTCTAAGAATTTGTCCATTTCTTCTGTCCATTTTTTTGGCATATAGTTGCTTGTAGTAGTCTCTCATGATCCTTTGTATTTCTGCAGTGTCAGTGGTTACTTCTCCTTTTTCATTTCTAATTCTGTTGATTTGAGTCTTCTCCCTTTTTTTCTTGGTGAGTCTGGCTAATGGTTTATCAATTTTGTTTATCTTCTCAAAGAACCAGCTTTTAGTTTTATTGATCTTTGCTATCGTTTCCTTCATTTCTTTTTCATTTATTTCTGATCTGATCTTTATGATTTCTTTCCTTTTGCTAACTTTGGGTTTTTTTTGTTCTTCTTTCTTTACTTGCTTTAGGTGTAAGGGTAGGTTGTTTGAGATGTTTCTTGTATCTTGAGGTAGGATTGTATTGCTATAAACATCCCTCTTAGAACTGCTTTTGCTGCATCTCATAGGTTTTGGGTCGTTGTGTTTTCATTGTCATTTGTTTCTAGGTTTTTTTGATTTCGTCTTTGATTTTTCAGTGATCTCTTGGTTATTTAGTAGTGTATTGTTTAGCCTCCATGTGTTTGTATTTTTTACATTTTTTTCCCTGTAATTGATATCTAGTCTCATAGCGTGTGGTTGGAAAAGATACTTCATACAATTTCAATTTTTTTAAATTTATGAAGGCTTGATTTGTGACCCAAGATAGAATCTATCCTGGAGACTGTTCCATGAACACTTGAGAAGAAAGTGTATTCTGTTGTTTTTGGATGGAATGTCCTATAAATATCAATTAAATCCATCTTATTTAATGTGTCATTTAAAGCTTTTGTTTCCTTATTTATTTTCACATTGGATGATCTGTCCATTGGTGAAAGTGGGGTGTTAAAGTCCCCTACTATGATTGTGTTACTGTCGGTTTCCCGTTGTATGGCTTTTAGCATTTGCCTTATGTATTGAGGTGCTCCTATACTGGGTGCATAGATATTTACGATTGTTATATCTTCTTCTTGGATTGATCTCTTGTTCATTATATAGTGTCCTTCCTTGTCTCTTGTAATAGTCTTTATTTTAACGTTTATTTTGTCTGATATGAGTATTGCTACTCCAGCTTTCTTTTGATTTCCATTTGCATGGAATATCTTTTTCCATCCCCTCACTTTCAGTCTGTATGTGTCCCTAAGTCTGAAGTGGGTTTCTTGTAGAAAGCATATACCTGGGTCTTGTTTTTGTATCCATTCAGCCAGTCTGTGTCTTTTGGTTGGGACACTTAATCCATTTACATTTAAGGTAATTATGGATATGTATGTTCCTATTACCATTTTATTAATTGTTTTGGGTTTGTGTTTGTAAGTCTTATCCTTCCTTTGTGTTTCCTGCCTAGAGAAATTCCTTTAGCATTTGTTGTAAAGCTGGTTTGGTGGTGCTGAATTCTCTTCACTTTTGCTTGTCTGTAAAGCTTTTGATTTCCCCATTGAATCTGAATGGGATCCTTGCTGGGTAAAGTAACCTTGGTTCTAAGTTTTTCCCTTTCATCACTTTAAATATATCTTGCCACTCCCTTCTGACCTGTAGAGTTTCTGCTGAAAGATCAGCTGTTAACCTTATGGGGATTCCCTTGTATGTTATTTGTTGCTTTTCCTTGCTACTTTTAATATTTTTTCTTTGTGTTTAATTTTGTTAGTTTGATTAATATGTGTCTCAGCGTGTTTCTTCTTGGGTTTATCCTTATGGGACTCTCTGCGCCTGGGCTTGATTGACCATTTCCTTTCCCATGTTGGGGAAGCTTTCAACTATAATCTCTTCAAATATTTTCTCAGACCCTTTCTTTTGTTCCTCTTTTTCTTGGATGCCTATAATTTGAATGTTGGTGTGCTTAATGTTGTCCCAGACGTCTGTGAGACTGTCCTCCATTCTTTCCACCATTCTGTCTTCCAGCTCACGTATCCGTTCTTCTGCTCAGTTATTCTGCTATTGATTCCTTCTAGAGTATTTTTAATTTCAGTTATTGTGTTGTTCATTACTGTTTGTTTGCTCTTTAGTTGTTCTAGGTCCTTGTTAGATGTTTCTTGTATTTTCTGTATTCTATTTCCAAGATTTTGGATCATCTTTACTCTCATTACTCTGAATTCTTTTTCAGGTAGTTTGCCTATTTCCTCTTCATTTATTTGCTCTTGTGGGTTTTTATCTTGCTCCTTTGCCTGTAAGATATTTCTCTGTCTACTCATTTTGTCTAATTTACAGTATTTGAGGTCTCCTTTTCCTAGGCTGCAGGGTCGTAGTTCCTCTTCCTTCTGTTCTGTGCCCCCAGTGGTGGGGTTGGTCCAGTGTCTTGTGTAGACTTCCTGATGCGAGTGACTAGTGCCTGTGTTCTAGTTGGTGGAGCTGAGTCGTTTCCCTCTGATGAGCAGGGCCATGTCAGGTGGTATGTTTTGGGGTGAATGTGAGCTGAGTATGACTTTAGGCAGTCTGTGTGCTGATGGGTGGGTTTGTGTTTCTGTCTTGTTTTTTGTTTGCTGTGAGGTGTCCAGCACTGGGAGCTGCTGGCAGTTGGGTGGAACTGGGTCTTGGATTCAGATAGAGACCTCCTTGAGAGCTCTCGGTGATTAAGCTTCCCTGGGGCCAGGAATTCTCCAGTGGTGCAGCATCCTGGACTCAGAGCTCCCACTCCAGAACCTCAGGCCTGACTTCTGGTCGAGGGACAAAGACCACAGAAGTCGCTCATCCCGGCAATAAAGGGGATTTAAAAAAAAAAAAAAAAGAGTAACAAAACACCATACAAATGGTAAAAGGTAACATCAAAGAAACAGAAACAGAAACAAGGAAACATGCACACACACAAAAGAAACAAAAACAGAACCAAATAAATCAACTAGCAAGAGAACAACCAGACAAACAAAAGAACCCAAGAATGAAATCAAGCAATTAAGAAGAAAGCTGACAAAAACCCCAAACCAAAAAAGAAAACCAAAGCAGAGTGCCAACTGAAGAATGAAGCAAAGAAACAAAACAAGCTGACAAAAATGTTAAAAAAAAAAGGAAAGAAAAAGAGAAAGTGGAAAGAAGAGAGAACAACAGAAAAGCAATGTAGAAACAGAAATATATAAAAAAAAATAGAAAGTATATTAAAGAAAAAAAAAAAAAAAGACAAACGAAACCCTGGGGAAATGGTAAAAACAAAATCAAACAAAAAAACAGAAATAAGGAAACAGACACACATGTGAAAGAAACAAAAACCGAGCCAAATAAAACAAAAAGCAAGAGAACAACCAGACAGATAGAACTCAAAAATGAAATCAATTAGGATTAAAACTAACAAAAACACATAATGTAAAAACAAAACGAAAGCAATGTGCCAACTGAAGAATAAAGCAAAGAAACAGAACAAACCGATAAAAATGATTAAAAATATAATAAAAATAAAATAAAATAAAAAGGGAAAAAGCACAGGACAACAGAAAAGCAAAGTCGAAATGGAAATATATATATATATGTATGTATATATACATATATATAAAGAAAAATATATTAAAGAAAAAGAGGAAGAAAAAATAAAGGAAAAGAACACAGAACAATAGAAAAAAAAGTAAAAATAGAAATGTATAAAAAAATAAAAAATAAAAATATGCTATAAAACACGGAGATCCAAAAAGACTAAAAAAAAAAAAAAAACTAAAACAACAAACAAACAAAAAGAAACAAACAAAAAAAGCTAGAACCAACAACAATGATTCAAAACACAATAAAATTAATAGTCATAATTATGTTTCCCTGGGGTGTCTGCTATAAGTGTCCTTGCACACGCCGTGAGCCACAGCTCACCTCCGCCTCCCCAGGAGGGTCTCCTCTGCCTCTGGGCTGGCCTCTGGGCTGGTCTCTGGACCTGCTGTGGGCCCTGTGGGGACAGCTCAGACTCTGATCTGGCCCAATTCCTGTGTGTGCTGCCCCCAAAGTCCACAGCTGCCAGAGCTAGACCGTTTTCACTTGTGGGAACACTCATTGTCTACTCAGATATTCCATAGATGCAGGGTCTACCTAGCTGATCATGGGGATTTAATCTGCAGCTTGTACAGCTGATGGAAATATTTTCAATCTTCTTCCTTAGTCACCCCATTCCTGGGGTTCAGCCTTGATTTTATCCCCAGCTTTGTGTGTGGTCCACCCACAGGAGTCTGGTCCTGAGGCTGCCTTGGAGCTCTTGGGTCTGCCCCTGTGAGGACCGGGCACAGAGGTGGTCTGACTGCTTGGATTGCTGGAGCCCTGGTGGCTCCAAATGCACAGGGAAGCCAGTGGCCATGGGCGCAAGAGAGATGTGGTCCTAGTGAGGGCCTTTTCTGGCACCTGGTGTAAGGTACATGAGGGCCAGCCCTGGCCAGGGTTTTTCTGGCACCTGGCAGTAGGTATGTGAGGGCCATCCCTGAGAGGGCCTTTTTTTTTTTTTTTTTTTTTGCCCTGCAGCTGGCACGTGAGGAGAGAGGTTACAATAGTGGCTCCTCCCCCTACATGTGACTCAGCAGTAGCACCTGCATCCATGGCAGTCCAGTCTTCCTCCATAGGCATTCCCTGCTGCAGATTTCCTCTCTCCCGTCCCTTCAGTCCGTCTCCCCACAGCCCACAGCAGTTCTCACTCTGGGCCTGTTCTCCAATCCCCACGCTCCCAGCCCCCTTGCACACCTGTGAACACATGTCCAGTCCGGGGCATGTAGGGCTGTGGTACAGACGGACCATCTGTGTATTTCGCACTTTGTCCTGTCTGCCACAGATTGGTGGCTTCACCCTGTTCTGACAGCCTCAAATGCTTCCCTTATGTCCCAATCAATTTCCCCATAGGAGAGGGGGTTTCTGCATCGGAGAGAGGGTTTCCCTGAATTCGGGAATCTCTCCTCTGCTTCAGCTCCTTCGCTCCAGGGTTCAGGTCCCTTCCTGCTTCCTCTCCTCCTCCTTCTCCCCTCTTTTTTCAGTCCTACCCAGTTATGCAGGGATCTTTGTAGTCCTTTCCGGTGTCCAAGGTCTTCTGCTAGTTTTCAGCTAGTGTTCTGTGAGAACTTTTGCATCTATAGATGTATTCCTGATGCATCCATGGGAAGAGATGAGCTCCATGTCCACCTACTCCTCCGCCATCTTGAATCTTCCCTGTATTCTTTATAATACATTCCAATAGGCATGTTCAGTCAACATTGCTTATACTTGTATTTTTAAGATGCTGAGCCAACAAACTGATCAATTAGCCAACCAACAAATAATCAAACAAAAACTCCTAAGCCTTCTGAGATTATTCAGGAGAAATACCTGAATTGGGTCAATTCCTCTGGCTGACATTTGCATTTATCCAGGTGGGCAGAATAGGTATGCAGCCCCCTCCAGGGAGGACTCTGCTTAGGCCTATTTCTACCTCATGTGCCATGTAGTTTTGCTTGGATCAGCAATGTGAGTTTTTTTTTATAACAAGTAGAATACAAGTGACTAGGGTACAAAGCTCCTTTAACTGCTGATAGGACTCTATTTTAGGCAGTACACCTTCTGTTTAAAATCAACTCCGGACAACTACTACTTGATCGCCCGGTGTGAAAAGAGTGGCAGGCTTATCTGAAGCAATCATCCCCTTGAAAAAGATAAGAAAATATGAGCCTGGGTGTGATTACTCCAGCTCAAAACATATCTAAACAGTCTCTCTTTCTCTGCTGTAAGCTTATTTCCTCTTTGGTCTCCTGTGTTATCTTCCTGCACAGACATCTAACAAGGCATGGAAAAGAGGGCCTTTTTTGACAGGGAGAGTATATAAGAAAGTAGCTGCACGCTTTCTCTCCTTCCTGGTAATTTACCAGCAATGAAAACCCCAGCAGTGGCCCTGGTGCTTCCTATTCTAAGCAATGAGATCTTTATGGTCACAAACTACCCAGAAGTCATAGCTGACTCTTTCTTCCCTTCCTGGAAAATATGGTTTGTGGTAGTGAAGCTGCTTCCTGACAGAAGTGAATGCCCTGAGGTATGTAGCATGTATAGCGAGAAGATGGACAGTTACCTTTATAACATGACAGTTATTGTTATATATAAAGTTCACCATCTAAAGATGGATATTGATTGGTTTTGCTTCCTTTTCATATTTAGCTGCCCCAAAGTATTACTGCTTTCTATTTTAAGATCAAAATAAGCAAGAAAGACTTGGAGACAGTAACTTAGATAAAACCTAAAGGGTTTGATTTCATACCACATATGAGAGAAATTTGCTAATAGGCAAAACAGCTATATTTCAGTTCCAATTTATTTAATTGCATAACAGATACAAGGTTTCTGCCCTTTTGTGTTTCATGTATGTGTAATTAAAATTTTCTTTAATATTTCCTTTGAACATTTGTATGTATGAATGATATCACAGAAATATATGTATGCATTTATATATTAAGGCCTGATGGGACTAGAAAAAAGTTAATGTGAGAAATTGTCTTTTGATTTACTGTGTTTAACATATGCTAACCCTAGTCTGTTACCACCTGCTAAGGACCTCTTCTTGAAAAAACAGAAAGCAGAAATGACACAATATTCTACTTGATGACTAAGGAAAAAATGATTAGTATATGGTTTAAACTGTTTCTCACATTAAAAGTAATTCAGTATTTGGCTTTGTAGCACCAAATGTTGGTGACTATATCTCACTCATGAACCAGCTGGCATGTAGACCTAGACCCTTCAGTATTTTCCACGTAAAGTCTGGACTAGACATTTACTGTTTTGTGTGTCAAAACCCGTCCCTTTTTTTGGAACAGCACCTCCACTGTCATGCAATGGAAGCTGCGATCTTTTTGGCCACAGTGATGGTCTAGGGGTGGACATCGGACGCATGCTGGGCCCGTGATAGGATCGCCTCTGGCCTCAGTGGAGTGGTGAAGCTGTGGGATGTGGGGCTTGGAGCAGCTGAGACTCATAGTCCCTGACGCTGGCAGGGAGACGGGGTGAGGCTGGCATCCAGAGACGGTGAGATGAGAGATGGAGAGAGTTAGTGTGCTCCAGTCCCTGGTTCCAGCCCCATACCCTTTCTCCCACCCCTCCCCCCTTGTCTAAACTAGTTAGGATTAGGATTTTTTTTTCCACTTGCAACCTAAAGAGTCTGTAAAGGAAGAAAATTCAGGCACATGCAGCATTTTATGGATTTTGGTAGACTTTGCTGTTTTTTGGGGGGAGGAGGTTGTTACACTCAACATTTCCCATACAATATCTCCCTCCAGCATTTTATTGCCCCAGAGTCTCTCCTTCCCTTGAACCCAGGGTCTTTCTCTAGACTCCCCTCCCCTATCAGCATTGGGCAACCTTGGATTTTCCTCTCTTCCACTCACTCAAGCAAAACATTTGCCTCTCTCTCTTTTTTAATGCTAACTGCCTTCTCTCTTCCTCAAGAAACCAAAGCCCAGCTAATTTGTTTCTATTGCAAAAGGGCTTCTTCTTAATAAAGGTGATGCTCTCCCTACAAAGGAATTTTTGTATTGACTGCTAAGAGAATACAATTTTCTCCGTATTAGAACACACACAATGTTTTTAGATTGTTCTCCTCATTAACTAAGCTCCCTATGGTAATTTTCAAGGCCCGGTATCAGCACATTTTATTCTAAATAGCTAATGTATATCTATTACTCTTCTTTTTCCACCCAATATTCCATGCAAACTTATATATACCTATCATCAGAATCTATCATTTACTTCCCAAGTTGACTGATATAGTCTAAATATTCAGTTTTTTCCATTGAAGACCTTTTGAAATTCTACCATCTCCTAATATTTTATGATTTAATTGAGTGAAATTTTGAAATGACTTGTTCTTTAACTCAAAATAAATGCATATACTATATATAGCAATCCCTCCCTCACTCTCACCTTTCTCTACTTCCCCCAACTGTTCTTGGCAACCACTTTGCTGTAAAATGGGGGTGTGTCTGAGAGGGCAGGATGTTAAACATCCTGGAAGGAAGAAAGAACAATTTTATGAAGTTATTTCCAATGTTACTGAGAAGGGGAATTCTGGGAGAATATGATTAATGTAGCTCCAGCCTGGGGCATGATTCTCTCTCTGAAAGTTTAATAAGAACATTTGAAGATGTCGGGATAGTGTTTAAGGAGGCTTCTTTTTGCTTTCAACAAGTGAGGCGTTGATAGTTCCTCAGTTACCTTGATTGTGTTGGATTAAAATATGGCCGTAAATTATCTGCAGCCCCTCATAACAAGAGATGGAGTCTCTTCGCCTCTCTTTCAATCTGGACTGGCTTTGTAGCTTGCTTTGGGCACTACAATGAAGTGATAGTGATGTGTGACTTCTCAGCAAGGTCTTAAGATGTCTTGCAGTTTCTGCTAACTCCCTCTTGGAATGCTCCACTGTTTTACTAGAAATTGGAGCCATCCTGCTGGAAAGGCCATGTGGAAGAGAACTGAGACACCCCGGTCAACTGTCTGAGCTAACTACTAGACAGAGGAGTTTGGTCATGCTAGACCTCAGCTCTAGGTGACCTGCCAGGTGACTGCAGCCACATGAGTGAACTCATAAGTGGACACATAAGAGGAACTGCCCACCTGAACCCAGCCTAAATTGCAGAATCATGAACAAATGCACATGTATCTCCAATAGAAAGGGAACATGGATGAATCAAGGCAGAGATAGACAATTGCAAAAGTGATGTTCTGGAGTAGGAAAGAAGTAAGGAACTAGAAGCATGGGAAAGTTCACCCTCCAGAACAGAAGGGAAGGCAGGATACATGGGTACACCTGAAGACAAGAGGGCAGTTTTGGTGGGGAGTGCTTCAACATTCTCTTGTGATTGCTTCAGTTTTCTTAGTGTGAAGATATGAAGGTGGTAGGGAGTCACAGAGTTTGAGGCTAAAGGAGAACGTGTGATTTGAAGAGTGGGAGGGAAATTGACTATGGAAATTCACTAGGATCACAGGGAAATACCAGAAGCCCCTTGAGGTTAGTGTTTCTACACTTAACTGAGACCTGTCAGCTGTGTGCTTTTCTCCAGACATTTTCAGATGCTGAGGTACAAGTGTGGAGTAGCTAAAAGGTGGATTTAATCATGCTTGGGGCTTAGAGTATGACAGTGAGTGAGGGTCAAGATAATTGAGCATATGTGGAAGGGAGTGGTTATAGTGATGCCTGTGGAATATAAGCTAATAAAGCAGGGAAATGAGGGCATGAGATAGGTTAGGGTTTTGGGAAAGGGATAAAATAAATGGACTGAGTACAGACTTGTGAGGGAAGGTACCAACTGTGTTATTGTTTAGCACCTGATTCTGGTATGCATTGTGATCTCGGGAAAATTACTTAAATTTACTGATTTATACAATCAGGGGTTGTATTAAGATAAACTCTAAGATTTCTTTGCAGTTCTAACAACCTGCCATTCTATGATTCCACATAAAAGTAGCACATAACATAGACACTAATGCAGAATAGATTCAGTTTTCTAAATAAGATAATGGCAAACCTCTGCTAAAGTTTCTCCTGACATCTGAAGGTTAATTAGCTACTTAATTATTTCCATCACTTATTTGTTGCATTCTTTTTGGATGGCTGCTGCACAGATGAGGATTTTTGGAATATATATTAAGACAGATAATGGAACATATTTGGAATCACTGGAGGTATGGGCTAGTGGACAGAAGTACACATTGGGAGGTGAGAATGCTTGTGTCTGCCTGGGTTCTGACTCTGTTCTGTTTTGTGTAAGTCATGTTTACCGCTTTTACTTTGGGTTATTAAATGTTGTGAGAGACTGTGATTTGTGCTTCACTTAAGTATTTGACCAAATGAGAGCTGGACACAGAGTCCTGGAATAGAAGAGGTTTGATTGTATTTTTTCACTTGTCCATCAGAATCTGGACTAGATAATAGAGGTCATGATGGCATTTGGGGAGATGTGAAAGTGAATGAAACTTTCTAACATCCTAGTCAAAGGCTTTTCATTTTAATTGAAAAGAAGCTTCTGACACCCATGCTGTTGCCCTTGTTGGCAATTACTACCACCAATGTACCTGACTTTGACTATTGAAATTTCCTCAAATTTGTCTCCTTTCTTCCCTTGTCTCCTGCTCCAGTTTATTCTCTATGTAGAAGCCAGGAGTGATCTTTTTAAAATGTAATTCAGGTAATTTTATTCCCCTTTTTGAAGTCTTCCATTGACTTCCCATTAGATTTAGAATAACATCTAGACTCTTCATTATTGTCTCTAAGATCTTATAGGAACTGGCCTGTACTTTTCTCTCTGACCTCATCCTGAACAAATTTCCTCTTCATACATTGTGCTCCAGACCCACTGGCCTTTTCCTGTTCCAAAAACATGTAGAATTCTTCCCTATCTCAGGACTTGGCATCAGTGGGTCCCTTTACTTGGAAAGCTGTTTTGGACCTGAATTTATGTTTTTTGTTTACTTTTTGGTTTTCTGTCTCCCCTTGAACTAGATAGAAATATTTGATATGCACTTATCTGTCTCATTGGCTGGGTGTGCCTAGGAGAGCACTGGGTAGGTGCTCAAGAAACATTTTTTTCATGGAAAAAAGAGGGACCTCAAAATTAGATGGCATAGAAGGTAGTTTGTCTAGGGTTAGTTGAAAGGGCATCAGGCTGGCTGCTCTATTCCAAATGACTGACCCAGGACTATTAAAGCTTTACTTCTTTGAATCTTGAAAGATTCATGGCCTTCAAGATTCCTCTCTTAAAATGCAGATAACCTTGTGAGTTTATTTCTCAAATCAGTATCTACTAATATTTTTGTTCTTAGTGACCACCTAGGGAGAAATAGGATATAGGATGTGCAAATGACAGAGTGTCAGGAGTGGGGGAATTAAAAAACAGAGCCAAAAGGCAAAGGGCCAACAGAGAGGAAAAATAGGGATAAAGAGATGAAGGGTTGTGGGAGGAGAATTACATCAGAATTTTGCCTAGAGTGGAAACATTTTTGTTTCCCAATATACAAGACAGTGGCACAGTTGACAACTGGTACTATATATTTCCAAGTATTATAAAATTTTTTAAAAAGCAGATTCTTGATAGGTTTTCATGGTTACAAATAAATTGAGGAAGAAGGGAAAGCTATGCGTTCTCAGTTAAAAAATTAAAACGTGGAAGCAACTATTACATAAGACAATGTATGCTGCTCAGCATGAGAATTTCAGAGAGAGATCTGGTGTCTTGTAATGTTGCAGTTACTATGGTGACAATGCATTTTTAATGGTACCATTAAATGGTAGTATAACTACTTGTAACTAAGGAGTGCTGAATAGTCACAGCTGTGATGATTGGAGTTTATGTTTCTTTTCTCCAGGATGGTTTTTAGTGACTTCAGAATAAAAGTGTTGTATAACAGAACATTTTGGTATAAAATATATGTTCTTTTTAGAATTAAAAAAGACTTTATAGAGTAATTCTCCCCACTACACCTTACAGACACACATGTGAGCGAACACACATATATGTGCATACTATATGGATGAAGATCTGGAGACAAAGATTAAGTAGCTTTTACCAGCTCATTTAGCTAGTGACAGAATTAGGATGAAAGCTCAGGTTTTCTGACCCCTAAGACAGTTTCTTCCTACCATTGCACACTGCCTTTCCCCAAGACAAAGTACACACAACGAATTCTACATTCTTTTCACACAGCAAAATTGGTAAGAGGTTGCAATGAGTTTATATCACTCTGGAGGGTCTGTAAGGTGGTTAAGACCAGATGAAAGAGTAATGAATGAATATTGTAATTAAAAGAGTCTATAGATGGAATTCCAGAGATCCATAAGCCCTTTAAAATTGTTTGCAGATGTGTGTGCATATGTTCATTTTTCTAATGAGAGACTTCATCAGATTCTTGAGTTGGTGACCTCTTCCCAAATAAATGATGAATTATGGCTCTTTCCCCATTTAGGTTATCAAAATATGATAAACAAAATGAAAAAATAAATGGCATACTGAGAAAAATATTTGTTATGATATGATAAAAGATTAATACCCTTAATTTACAAAGAGCACATACACATCAAGCAAAACATCAAGACCCAGTTGAAATTAGAGTGAAGGAAATGAATGCAAATATTCACACAGGAAGTACAAATAGCTAATAGAAATGAAAATTATTCATCCTCATTAGTCATCAATGAAATGCAAATTAAAACAATAAAAATTTTACTTGTTTCACCCAACAAATTAGCACAGATTAAAAGCAACCATGATAATATTCTATGTGGTGAAGAGGTAGTGGGATAAGAAGATTTCTCTGCTGTTACTAGGAATATAAATTGGGACAAAGATTTTGGAAATCAAATTAATAATTTAAGGGCCTTAAAAATGTTCATAACTAGTAATTCAAATTCTAAGGACATAGTTCTATTCTAAGGCAATAATAAGTGCTCACTATGATTTGAGTATAAAAGTATTTCTCCCAGTGTTATTTAAAATAGTAAAAAAATATGAAAGAGTACACATATCCAATATAGGGAAAAACTAAATAAGTTACAGTATTTCTATGAATTTGGTAAATTATCTTAAAAATTTTGTTAATAATATGGAAAACTCTTATATAAGAGTGATAGAATATAAACACCCAGACTTCTAAAATGGTTGTAGAATGTAATTCCAATCTTGCAAACAAACTACAAAATACTAGAAGGAAATACACTAACATGTAAAATGGCTATCTTTTGGGTTATAGGATTAGTAATTTTTTTTTCTTTTTTGTACTGTTGTGTATTTTCTTAGATTTCTATAGTGAATTTATATATTACCAGAAATGAAATAAAAGTTATTTAAAAAGTTTTGCTGAGCTTATTTCCGATATCACTTCATTTGTTCTGACATGGCAAAAATCTGTTGTCCTAAAGAATGATAGAAACTAGAAAGTATCTTTTGAAAAAAAATCTTACTAAAATGAAATAAAATTTAACTTTTTTCTTTCATTTAAAAATTATCTATGTAATCTATTTGGGTCAGATGCTGGGGAAACACATATGAATAAGAAGGTGTTCCTGTCACCTAAAGTTTATGATCTACTAGGAAAGACAGGCATGTAATAACCATACTAAAACAGCTCATGGGTACCTTGTAATATGGCAACATGAAGGAGGAATGATGAAGTCTTCTTGAGGAAGTGGAGGTGTGTGACATTTGACTCCGTTCTCTAGTGATGGGTCATGAGGTGGGCAAAAGTGAAGACCTTCTCCATAAAGGGAAGGGAATGTGTTAACATGGGGGCATGAAAGGGCAGTACAATTTAGAGAACAGGTCCCTTCGATTTGGCTAGAAAGGTTGAGCAAGGTCAGCCGCTGAAAGACCTTTGTAAGATGCCTGGACCATATCTTGTAGGTAAAAGGAGTCATGAAAGTTATTCAAAGAGTCGTATAAGTAAATGATCAGATTTGATCAGCTGATGAACATGTGAAAGAATAATGTCTACCACAGTAACAGAAATTATAATTCAATAATGGTTGAGATATTTTTATGGAAACAATGCTCAATATGGTAGAACTTTAAGAATTTTTTTTTTAACTTTAAGATGTATTTTGCACTGCATTATGCCACAGAGAATGTTTGACATCTGATATTGGGGATGCATTGGTTGGACATACCTTGGTATTAATGAGGCTAAAACCACAGTCTCCTTGTTAATTTAGTTGGCACAAAAAACTTTGTTTTGTGGCTGACAGATCAATAAGGAAGTTTGTAACTGCCTCTGCTATTTAAAAAGGGTCTTTACATGGTAGAAGAGTTGGGCTGCATCTGTACCAAATCTTAACTTTAAATTGATCAAAGTGCAACAGATCTCTACATGTATTTCATTTCAGCAGTCCAATGAAGCCCAGTGGTGATCCTTATGATAAGAAGGTTATCAGGTGGTCTCAGAACACTCTGGCCATCTTTGCTTGGCCCAAGTATTATTCTTGAACTTTCTTTTTTTAAATAAAAGGGTTTAGGGCTGTTGTTTTGCTGTTTATTTATTTTAAAAATTGAGATAAAATTGACAAATAATAAAGTATTGTTTTAGGTGTACAACATGATAATTTGATATGTGTGTACATTGTGAAGTGATTACCACAATAAGTTTAGTTAACATCCATTACCACACATAGTTGAACATTTTTTTCTTATAATGAGAACTTTTAAGATCTCCTTCCTTAGCCACTTTCAATTATACAATATAGTATTATTAACTATAGTCACCATGCTGTACATTACAGCCCCAGGGCTTATTTATCTTATTATTGGATGTTTGTGCCATTTGACTACCTTCACCCGTTTTGCCACCTCCCTATTCCTTGCCTCTGGCAACCAAGAATCTGTTTTCTGTATCTATGATATCTATATCTATATATTTTTTAGATTCCACATATGAGTGATTTCATGCACATTTATCTTTCTCTGTCTGACATTTTACTTAGCATAATGCCCTCAAGGTCCATCCATGTTGTCTCAAATAGCAGGATTTCCTTTTTTTTATGATGGAATATATGTCACATTTTCTTTATCCATTCATCCATGGATGGACATTTAGGTTATTTCTGTATCTGGGCTATTGCAAATAATGCTGCTATGGACACTGTGATGTGGATATCATTTTGAGACGGTGATTTTGTTTCCTTTGGATAAAAATCCAGAGTGGAATTGCTGGATCATATGATAGTTCTGTTTTTAATTTTTTGAGGAAACTCCATATTGTTTTCCATAGTGGCTGCATCAAGTCACGTTCCCACCAGCAGTGCACAAGAGTTCCCTTTGCTCCACATCCTCACCAACACTTGTTACTTGTTGTCTTTTTGATAGTAGCCATTCTAACAGGTGTGAGGTGGCCTGAACTTCCTATATTCATGAATTACAACATGAATGTACCTGTCCTTCACAGTTTTAGATTCCAGTGTTTTTCAGAAGGATTGCTTTTTTTGGGGGACTGTTACTGAATTATTTCTGAATAGTGATGTTCTCCTGCCTCTTAGTTGTAATAGTAAATGAGTAATAATAGTAGTAGAGATAAATAAACAACCTCCAAATTAGCCTACCCATATACCCACATTCTTGGTTATCTTTTTAAACCATTTACAATAGTCCCCTCTTGTCCATGGTTTCACTCTCCATGGTTTCACTTACTCGAGGTCAACTGCTGTCTGAAAATATTAAATAAAAAATTCCAAAAATAAATAACTCACATGTCTTAAACTGTGTGCCATTCTGAGTAGTGCAATGAAATCTTGTGCCCTCCTCCGTCTCTCCTGGGATGTGACTCATCCCTTTATCCAGTGTATCCCACCCTTTAGTCACTTAGTAGTCATCTCAGTTATCAGATTGACTGTCACAGTATTGCAGTGCTTGTGTTCAAGTAACCCTTATTTTACTTAATAATGGTCCCAAAGTGCAAGAGTAGTGATGCTGGAAATTCAGATATGCCAAAGAGAAGATGTAAAGGGCTTCCTTTAAGTGAAAAGGTGAAAGTCCTAAACTTAATAAGGAAAGAAAAAAACCGTATGCTGAGGTTGCTAAGATCTATGGTAAGAACAAATCTTCTCTCCGTGAAATTGTGAAGAAAGAAAAGAAATTCATGTTAGTTTTGCTGTCACACCTCAAACTGCAAAAGTTATGGTCATAGTGCATGATAAGTGCTTAGTTAAGATGGAAAAGGCATTAAATTTGTACTGTAAGATATTTTGAGAGACCACATTCCCATAACTTACACTGTGAACAGTATATTGTTATAATTGTTCTGTTTTATTATTAGTTATTATTGTTAATCTCTTACTGTGCTTAATTTATAAATTAAACTTTACCATAGGTTTGTATGTGTAGGAATAAACATAGTGAATATAGGATTTGGTGGTATCTGTGGTTTCAGGCATCCACTGGGGGCCTTGGAAATTATTCCCTACAGATAAGGTGGGACTACTGTATTAATTTAATTTATATTTAAGATATGTAGCACCAGACAAGAAGGTGTAGTTTTGGCTCCTGGATACTAGTGGTGATTATATATAAGTATTATTTAAGCATTTCTTGATATCCATCTTTCTCCTCTCTGCTGAGTGGTGGGAGAGCAAATGCATTAGATTCTTCTCCTTCTTTAAGATGATAATGTTGTCCAGTGGAAGAGAATTAGATTGAAATGCAGAAAACATAGTCTAATTTCAACTTCAAAGTTTATTCACTCTGATCTTCAGCCAAGAATCACTTAATCTTACTGTACTTTACTTTCCCTATATTTTTAAAATTTATTATTCCTGTGTTAACCCAAGTCAGTTCTCTGAGACTTGCTTGATGACTGACTCTTTTAGAGAAATCTTGAAATAGAGGAAGAGTTCAGGAAAGGATTTGAAAAATAGAAGTAATTTATGGAAGATAGGATAGAAAGATTGTAAAGAAGATAATGAGGCATGAAACTCAGGGAATCTCTGTGAGAGGTCGAGATGTACAAGAAAATCCTGGGACTAAGAGAATATGAGCTTGATTTTGTTGAAGGAAAGTAGAGGGATGATATAAAACAATAACAACAACAACAATAATACTAAAAGAATAAATGTCAGATAGGAAAGGGCTTTAAAATATCTGATGTAGAAGGCTCTGGAGAATGAGACATACAGAAGTAATTCAGTGAAGTAACTGATGGGGAATATTTTTCTGTTTTGTAGAAAATAGGCCAGGATGAATCACAAGCTATAGACCAAACTTGGCTTGTTTACTTGGAGTCTGAGAAAACAGCTTAGGGCTATTTACTGAAAAACACCCTTGTAAAATTACATACAGATACCACTTTGTTTGGTAAAATATACTCTACTTTTGCTTTGAGATTTTCAACATTAGAGCAGAACTGTTTGTTCAGAGATTAAAAAAATTTTTTAATAGACTTTACTTTTTAGAGCAGTTTTAGGTTTACAGAAAAACTGCAGAAATGACAGAGTTCTCATATATCCTCTTTTCTGCTGCACACAGTTTCCCCTATTATTTACACAGTTTCTTTTATTATTTACATCTTGTTTTAGTGTGGTATATTTGTTATAATTAATGAACCAATATTGATGAATTATTGTTAACTGAAGACTGTAGTTTACATAAGAATTCACTCTTTGTGTTGTACATTTTATGGATTTTGACAAATGCAAAATGTCATATATTCACCATTGTGGTATCATAAAGAATAGTTTCACTACCCTAAAAATCCCCTGTGCTCCCTCTATCAACCTCCCTCTTTCTCCCTCCTTACCTCCCTTCCTCCCTCCCTCCCCCGAACCCCTGGCAACCATGGATCATTTTACTTTCTCCCTAGTTTTGCCTTTTCTAGAATGTCATATAATTGGAATCATCAGTACATAGCCTTTCAGATTGACCTCTTTAACTTAGCATTATGCATTCAAGTTTCCTCCATGTCTTTTTGTAGTTTGATTGCTAATTTCTTTTTATTGCTGAATAAGTTTCATTGTAAGGATGTAGCAGAGTTTGCTCATCCATTCACTTATTTAAGGACATCTTTTTTGCTTCCAAGTTTTGGAAATTATGGATAAAACTTCTATAAACATTTTTGGTCAGGTGTGGTTATTAGTTTTCAACTCACTTAAGTAAATACTAAGTGGTGCAATTGCTGGATCACATGATAAAGGTATGTTTAGTTTTGTAAGAAGTTGTCAAACTGTCTTCCAAAGTGGCTATGCCATTTTGCATTCCCAGCAATAAAAGAGAGTTCCTATTGCTCCACATCCTCACTAGTGTTTGGTGGTATCATTGTTTGGATTTTAGTTTGGATAAATAGTTAGTGGTATCTCAATGCTGTTTTAATTTGCAGTTCCCTAATGACATATGATGTTGACCATCTTTTCATTTACTTATTTGCCATCTGGATATCTTCTTTGGTAAGACATCGGTTCAGACCTTTTGCCAATTTAAAAATTGGGCAAGTTGTTTTCTTACTGTTGAGTTTTATGAGTTCTTTGTATATTTTGAATACAAGTCCTTTATCAGATACGTGTTTTGCAAAAACTTTCTCCCAGCCTTTGGCTTGTCTTTTTAGTCTCTTTGGCTTTTGCAGAGCAGAAGTTTTAAGTTTCAAGGAAGTCCAATTTATAATTTTTTTCTTGTGTTGATTGTGCTTTTATAGTTGTATCAAAAAATTCATTATCAAAGTCAAGGTCACTTTACTTTTCTGCTATGATATCTTCTAAAAGTTTTAAAATATTTCATTTGCATTATGTCTTTGATCCATTTAGCTTTATTTTGTGAGAGTGTAAGGTATGTGTCTAGTTTTTTTTTTTTTTTTTTGCATGTAGTTGTCTAGTTGTTCCAGCGTCATTTATTGAAAAGATAATCCTTTCTTGATTGAATTGCCTTTGCTCCTTTGTCAAAGATCAGTTGACTATATTTGTGTGGATCTATATCTGGACTCTATATTCTCTTCCACTGATCTTTTTTCCTATTTTTGTTTGGCCAATACCACACTGTTCTGTAGCTTTATAGTAAGATTTGAAATTGGGTAGTATCAGTCCTCCAACTTTTTTCTTCTTCAGTATTGTGTTGGCTATTCTGGGTCTTTTGCCTTTCCATGTAAACTTCAAAATCAGTTTGTTGATGTCTAGTTTATCTGAAGAGACAAGGCAAGCATCAGAACCAGATTCAGATATGCCAGAGATTTTGTAATTATTAGACTTGGAACTTAAATTCACTGTAATTAGTATCCTAAGAGCTCTAATGGAAAAAATGGGCAACATGCAAGAACAGATGCATAATATAAGTAGAGAGATGGAAACTCTAGGGAAGAATAAATAAGAAATATTAGAAATAAGAAACACCACAACAGAAATGAAGAATGCCTTTGTTGGGATCGTCAGTAGACAACACGGCCATAGAAAGACTCAGTGAGGCTGAACATATGTTAATAGAAATGTCCCAAATTAAAAAGCAAAGAGAAAAGGATGAAAAAAATGGTACAGAGTATCCAAGAACTATGGGACAATTACAAAATGTGTAACATATATGTAATGAGAATTGTAGAAGGAGAAGAAAGAGAGGAACAGAATAAATGTTTGAAGTGTTATAATTATAGTTGAGAATTTTCCAAAATTAATGACAGACACCAAATCACAGATCCTGGAAGCTCAGAGAGTACCAAGCAGGATAAATACCAAAAAATTTACACCTGGGTGTATCATATTCAATCTGCAGAAAATCAAAGACAAAGAAAAAATCTTGAAAGATGCCAGAGGAGGGAAAACACATTCTCTATAGAGGAGCAAGGATAAGAATTACATCGGGCTTCTCTTTACAAACCATGCAAGCAAGAAGATAGTGAAGTGAAATATATTAAGTGTTGAAAGAAAAATCTCACTAACCTAGAATTCTGTATCCAGCAAAATTATCCTTCCAAAGTAAATGAGATATAGAGACTTTATAAAATAAACAAAAGTTGAGGGAACTTGTTGCCAGTAGACCTGCTATACAAGAAATGTTAAAAAAAATTCTTCAGAAAGAGGGGAAATGATATAGACCAGAGAGTCAGATCTACATGCAGAAAGGTAGTGTTAGAGAAGGAATAAATCAAGGTAAAATAAAATCTTTTATTTTCTTATTCTTTATTGATATAACATAATAGCTTATTCAAAATAATAATAGCAACATATAGTGGATGATAATATCTTATGGATAAGTAAAATGAATAACAGCAATGTTATTAGGGTCAGGTGGGAGGAACTGGGAATATTCTGTTATCAGGCACCTGCACTATCCATGAAGTGGTATAGTGTAATTTGTCCTATATTAGTTGAAAATGTGTATTGCAAAGTCAAGGGTAAGCACTAAAAATGAAAAAAAAAAAAAAAGAAATATAAATGGTATGCTAAGAGAGGAGAGAAAATGGAATCTTATAAAATGGAATCTTATAAATGTTCAATTAAAACCAAAGAAAACAAAAAAGAGTGAAGGGTAATGAATAGAAAATAGTTACAAATATGGTAGATATTACTACAACTATATCAAGATTCACCTTAAATGTGAATGGTCTAAATTCACCAATTAAAAGACAGAGTGGATTTAAAAAGAATATCCAATTATATGTTGTCTACAAAAAACTCACTTTATTTTTTAATTATTTTATTTTATTTTATTTTATTTATTTTTTTAATAGTAATCTTTTATTTATTTATTTATTTATTTTTATATTTATTTTTGGCTGTGTTGGGTCTTCGTTTCTGTGCGAGGGCTCTCTCCAGTTGCAGCGAGCAGGGGCCACTCTTCATCGCGGTGCGCGGGCCTCTTCACTATTGCGGCCTCTCCTGTTGCGGAGCACAGGCTCCAGATGCACAGGCTCAGCAACCGTGGCTCACGGGCCCAGCCGCTCTGCAGCATATGGGATCCTCCCAGACCAGGGCTCGAACCTGTGTCCCTTGCATTAGCAGGCAGATTCTCAACCACTGCGCCACCAGGGAAGCCCAAACTCACTTTAAATATAAAGACAGAGATAGATGACAATTAAACAAATGGAGAAAGATATACCATGCTAACACTAATATATTGAAACTGGAGTAGCTATAGCAATTTTAGGCAAAGCAGGTTTCAGAACAAGGAAAATTATCAGGGATAAAGAGGGACATTACATATGGTAAAGGGATCATTTCTCTAAGAAGAAATAACAATCCTTTACATGTATGTTCAGAGATTTTTATATGTATTTTATATTTTGTTAAAGGCTGATCAATGTAGTAGAATTAGCATGGGAATCAGAAAACTAGGGTTTTAATCTGGGCTCTGCCAGCAAGTATCAAGTGGTTTATGAGCAAGCACCTTATTTATTTGGATCTCAATTTTCTCATATTTAAAATAATTGATTTAGAAAGTTCCTTCTAGTTTTAATATTCTGTGATTCTTATATCAAGATTCTATTCGGGTATGTTTTACTGAAATAATCGGGAATAAATATAATTATGTTGGATGACATTCAGAGAGAGTCTTTAGAGATGAATTTGTAGTAAATGTGCATTTTCTGTACATTTACTATTTGGAAAATGTTAAATAGCAAGCTACCTGCGTTATTTTTCCTATACATTTCCCCCCATAGGTCTGATTTTGAAGTGAGTATACATGACTGGTAGGAGTGACAAATATCTTAAACCATATACTGTCTACCCATTATTATTTGTTGTGTGTCTCCCATCTCATGCATAGTGGAACATAAATGTCTATTTATTCTTTTTTGGAGGGCTTGCCGTACTATATCATGTTTCTAGTTTTCTGAGTTGCTGTAGTCAAAGGTTTTAAGTACTTTTCTAGCTGAAGAAAAATCAGTCTTTGTTTCCCTATCTATGTATCTAGCTCATTTGCTAAATTTTTGCCAAAGAGAGAAAGTGCTAGTAGGTAACACTTATATAGCATTTAACTATTAATATGTGCCAGGCACTGTTATTCTAAGAGCTTTAGATCTATTAGCTGATTCAGTCCTTATGGCAGCCTTATGATGTAAAAACTACCACTATCTCCATTTTACAGATGGGGAAACTGAATTAAGTAATTTGTTCAAGGTTTTACAAGTAATAAATGGTGGACCGGAATCAGAGCCTAGGCAGAATGGCTCCAGAGCTCACTAAGGTATCTCTAGTAGAGTTACATATTTTGTTGTTGTTGTTGTTGAGTTTCTTTTTTTTAAAACATCTGTTTTGGAGTATAATTGCTTCACAATGGTGTGTTAGTTTCTGCTTTATAACAAAGTGAATCAGCTATACATATACAAATATCCGCATATCTCCTCCCTCTTGCATCTCCCACCCCCCCTTCCTATCCCACCCCTCTATGTCATCACAAAGCACCGTGCTGATCTCCCTGTGCTATGCGGCTGCTTCCCACTAGCTATCGATTTTACATTTTGTAGTATATATAAGTCCATGCCAGTCTCTCACTTCATCCCAGCTTACCCTTCCCCCCACCCTGTGTCCTCAAGTCCATTCTCTACATCTGCATCTTTATTCCTGTCCTGACCCTAGGTTTCTCATAACCATTTTTTTTTTTTTTAGATTCCATATATATGTGATAGCATACGGTATTTGTTTTTCTCTTTCTGACTTACTTCACTCTGTATGACAGACTCTAGGTCCATCCACCTCACTACAAATAATTTTGTTTCTTTTTATGGCTGAGTAATATTCCATTATATATACGTGCCACATCTTCTTTATCCATTCATCTGTCGATGGACACTTAGGTTGCTTCCAGTTACATATATTTTTGTTTATTTTTAGTGTTCAGGCTTGAAATGTAAAGAACAGAAAGGGTACTGTGGTAGGCAGGGTTCTAGGATGGCTCTCAGATTTCTGCCCCCTGATGTACATGCCCTGTATCATCCCCTTTACCTGAGTGCAGGCAGGACCTGTGAATATGATGGGATATCACGACCATGGTTGTGTGTTACCTTATAGAGTTAAAGGAGTTCTGCAGATTTAAATTAAAGTCCCTAATTGGTTGACTTTGAGTGAGTCAAGAGGAAGATTATTCTGGTTGTGCTTGACCTAATCAGCCAAGCCCTTAAAAGAGACAATAAGTAGCTACAGATTCTTCTGCTGGCCTCAAAAAAGACATAAGTTACCATGAAGTCTCCAGCTGCAAAGAAACGAATTCTGCCACACGAGCAGGAAAGAGGACTCTGAACTTCAGAAGAGACTGAAGTTGCAGCTGACACCTTGACTACAGCCTTGTGAGACGCTGAGCGGAGGACCCAGTTAAGCAGTGACTAGACTACTGACCCATGGAATCTGTGAGGTAATAAGTGTGTGTTGTTTTAAGCTGCTGAGTTTGTGGTAACTTGTCACACACCAATAGAAAATTAATACAAGGACATACTGTATGTGGGTTTTAAAAATGCTCTGGGCAGTATCTATGTATTTTTCAAAATGTGTGTGAGGCCACACATACCTTCATAGCCTCCTTTTCTCTCCTCTCACCTTGTAAACGTAATAAAAGTACGATTTACACTCATTATTACCAAAGGAATGCCTCCATTTATGACTCAACCCACTGCATGCCCACTGGACTTGTTCCTTTAAAATCACTCATATTCTCCTAATTGTTAAAATCAATAAGCATTTTCAGTCCTTTTAAAAAAAACTCATATTTTATGCTACATGTGACAAGCAAATCACATCTAGCACTGATCTTTTTCTGGAGTTTTAGAGTCTTATCCCACTATCTGTTAGACATCACCACTAGGATGTCCAATAGGCCCTTTAAACTCAACATCTGTATTAGTTTCCTAGGGCTGCTATAACAAAGTACCACAAACCGGGTGGCTTTAAATAACAGCCATTTATTGTCTCATAGTCCTGAACGCTAGAAGTCCCGGATCAGTTGTTGACAGGGCCATGCTCCCTTCGAGACTCTGCATGGTATTCTTTGCTTCTTCTTCCTTGTAGTTCTTCCTTGCCTCTTCATAGCTTCTGGTGGTGGTGGCAATCCTTGGCATTCCTTGCCTTACAGCTGTATCACTCCAGTCTGCCCTCATTGTTACATGATGGTCTCCCTGTTTTCTTCTTATCATCGTCCCTTTGAGTGTGTGTTCAAATTTCCCCTTTTATAAGGACACCAGTCATATAGCATTGGAGCCTACCCTCATGACTTCATCTTAACCTGGATAAACCTGCAGAGACCCAGCTTCTAAATAAACTCACATTTTGAGGTCCTGGGAGTTAGGACTTCAACATATTTTTTGGGAGGGAGACACAATTCATCCAATAACAGCGTTCCCAGTAAAATGAATTATCTTCCCCCACTGCTCCTTTTTTTACATATGCTTTTATACTTATCTCTTCAGGAGGGGCTAGTGTAGTGGATAAGAATGAGGGCTCTGAAACCAGACACTAATGATGTGTAATATAATTATTCTAAGCCCCAGTTCATGTAAATTTGGAAAATAATAGTTTAAAAAATTTAAAAATTTTTATTAAAATTTATTTTTAAATTGAGATATATAAAGTGAGATATAACATTATATTAGTTTCAGGTGTACAACATAATGACTTGATATTTGTATATATTGTGAAATGATCACAATAAGTCTAGTTAACATCTATCCATGTATAGTTACAAATTTTTTTTCTTGTGATGAGAACTTTTAAGGTCTACTCTTTTAGCAACTTTCAAATATACAATACAGTATTATTATTTTTTTTAAATTTTATTTATTTTATTTTTTTTAACATCTTTATTGGAGTATAATTGCTTTACAATGTTGTGTTAGTTTCTGCTTTATAACAAAGTGAATCAGCTATACATATACATATATCCCTATATCTCCTCCCTCTTGCGTCTCCCTCCCACCCTCCCTATCCCACCCCTCTAGGTGGTCACAAAGCACCGAGCTGATCTCCCTGTGCTATGTGGCTGCTTCCCACTAGCTATCTATTTTACATTTGATAGCAATACAGTATTATTAACTATAGTCACCATGCTGTGCATTACATCCCCATGACTTATTTTATAACTGGAAGTTTGTATTTTTTGATAACCTTCAGTCATTTTGCCCATCCCCCAAACCTTGCCTCTGGTAAGCATCAATCTGTTCTCTGAATCTATGAGCTCTATTTTTTTTTTTTTTTTTTTTAGATTTCACATATAAATGATATCATGCAATTTTTGTCTTTCTCTGTCTGACTTATTTCAGTTAGCATAATGCTCTCAAAGTCCATCTGTGTTGTTGCAAATGGCAGGATTTCCTTCTTTCTCATGGCTGAATAATATTCCATTGTAAATATATCCCACATTTTCTTTATCCATTCATCCACTGCTTCCATGGCTTGGCTGTTGTAAAAATTGCTGCAGTGAATATGGGGTACAGGTGTCTTTTTTTGTTTGTTTGTTTTGGGATTTATTAAAAATAAAAATAGTTTCATAATAAACTTGCATTCTATGACGGTTTTTCAATATGCCTATAGTGTTACAAATTCTGTCTTTTAGACTCCCATCTTAGCTTTTTTTTTTTTTTTTTAAACATCTTTATTGGAGTATAATTGCTTTACAATGGTGTGTTAGTTTCTGCTTTATAAAAAGTGAATCAGTTATACATATACATATGTTCCCATATCTCTTCCCTCTTGCATCTCCCTCCCTCCCACCCTCCCTATCCCACCCCTCTAGGTGGTCACAAAGCACCGAGCTTATCTCCCTGTGCTATGCGGCTGCTTCCCACTACCTATCTATTTTACATTTGGTAGTGTATATATGTCCATGCCACTCTCTCACCCCGTCACATCTCACCCCTCCCCCTCCCCATATCCTCAAGTCCATTCTCTAGTAGGTCTGTGTCTTTATTCCCGTCTTGCCACTAGGTTCTTCATGACCGTTTTTTCCCCCTTAGATTCCATATATATGTGTTAGCATACTGTATTTCTTTTTCTCTTTCTGACTTACTTCACTCTGTATGACAGACTCTAACTCCATCCACCTCATTACAAATACCTCCATTTCATTTCTTTTTATGGCTGAGTAATATTCCATTGTATATATGTGCCACATCTTCTTTATCCATTCATCCGATGATGGACACCTAGGTTGCTTCCAAGTCCTGGCTATTGTAAACAGAGCTGCAATGAATATTTTGGTACATGACTCTTTCTGAATTATGGTTTTCTCAGGGTATATGCCCAGTAGTGGGATTGCTGGGTCGTATGGTAGTTCTATTTTTAGTTTTTTAAGGAAACTCCATACTGTTCTCCATAGTGGCTGTATCAATTTACATTCCCACCAACAGTGCAAGAGTGTTCCCTTTTCTCCACACCCTCTCCAGCATTTATTGTTTCTAGATTTTTTGATGATGGCCATTCTGACCGGTGTGAGATGATACCTCATTGTAGTTTTGATTTGCATTTCTCTAATGATTAATGATGTTGAGCATTCTTTCATGTGTCTGTTGGCAATCTGTATATCTTCTTTGGAGAAATGTCTGTTTAGGTCTTCTGCCCATTTTTGGATTGGGTTGTTTGTTTTTTTGTTATTGAGCTGCATGAGCTGCTTGTAAATCTTGGAGATTAATCCTTTGTCAGTTGCTTCATTTGCAAATATTTTCTCCCATTCTGAGGGTTGTCTTTTGGTCTTGTTTATGGTTTCCTTTGCTGTGCAAAAGCTTTTAAGTTTCATTAGGTCCCATTTGTTTATTTGTGTTTTTATTTCCATTTCTCTAGGAGCTGGGTCAAAAAGGATCCTGCTGTGATTTATGTCATAGAGTGTTCTGCCTATGTTTTCCTCTAAGAGTTTGATAGTGTCTGGCCTTACACTTAGGTCTTTAATCCATTTTGAGTTTATTTTTGTGTATGGTGTCAGGGAGTGTTCTAATTTCATACTTTTACATGTACCTGTCCAATTTTCCCAGCACCACTTATTGAAGAGGCTGTCTTTTCTCCACTGTATATGCTTGCCTCCTTTATCAAAGATAAGGTGACCATATGTGCATGGGCTTATCTCTGGGCTTTCTATCCTGTTCCATTGATCTATATACTGTACCAAACTGTCTTGATTACTGTAGCTTTGTAATATAGTCTGAAGTCAGGGAGCCTGATTCCTCCAGCTCCATTTTTCGTTCTCAAGATTGCTTTGGCTATTCGGGGTCTTTTGTGTTTCCATACAAATTGTGAAATTTTTTGTTCTAGTTCTGTGAAAAATGCCAGTGGTAGTTTGATAGGGATTGCATTGAATCTGTAGATTGCTTTGGGTAGTAGAGTCATTTTCACAATGTTGATTCTTCCAATCCAAGAACATGGTATATCTCTCCATCTATTTGTATCATCTTTAATTTCTTTCATCAGTGTCCTATAATTTTCTGCATACAGGTCTTTTGTTTCCTTAGGTAAGTTTATTCCTAGATATTTTATTCTTTTTGTTGCAATGGTAAACGGGAGTGTTTTCTTACTTTCACTTTCAGATTTTTCATCACTAGTATATAGGAATGCAAGAGATTTCTGTGCATTAATTTTGTATCCTGCTACTTTACCAAATTCATTGATTAGCTCTAGTAGTTTTCTAGTAGCCTCTTTAGGATTCTCTATGTATAGTATCATGTCATCTGCAAACAGTGACAGCTTTACTTCTTCTTTTCCGATTTGGATTCCTTTTATTTCTTTTCCTTCTCTGATTGCTGTGGCTAACACTTCCAAAACTATGTTGAATAATAGTGGTGAGAGTGGGCAACCTTGTCTTGTTCCTGATCTTAGTGGAAATGGTTTCAGTTTTTCACCATTGAGGACAATGTTGGCTGTGGGTTTGTCATATATGGCCTTTATTATGTTGAGGAAAGTTCCCTCTATGCCTACTTTCTGCAGGGCTTTTATCATAAATGGGTGTTGAATTTTGTCGAAAGCTTTCTCTGCATCTATTGAGATGATCATATGGTTTTTCTCCTTCAATTTGTTAATATGATGTATCACGTTGATTGATTTGCGTATGTTGAAGAATCCTTGCATTCCTGGGATAAACTGCACTTGATCATGGTGTATAATCTTTTTAATGTGCTGTTGGATTCTGTTTGCTAGTATTTTGTTGAGGATTTTTGCATCTATGTTCATCAGTGATATTGGCCTGTAGTTTTCTTTCTTTGTGACATCTTTGTCTGGTTTTGGTATCAGGGTGATGGTGGCCTCGTAGAATGAGTTTGGGAGTGTTCCTCCCTCTGTTATATTTTGGAAGAGTTTGAGAAGGATAGGTGTTAGCTCTTCTCTAAATGTTTGATAGAATTCGCCTGTGAAGCCATCTGGTCCTGGGCTTTTGTGTGTTGGAAGATTTTTAATCACAGTTTCAATTTCAGTGCTTGTGATTGGTCTGTTCATATTTTCTATTTCTTCCTGGTTCAGTCTCGGCACGTTGTGCATTTCTAAGAATCTGTCCATTTCTTCCAGGTTGTCCATTTTATTGGCATAGAGTTGCTTGTAGTAATCTCTCATGATCGTTTGTATTTCTGCAGTGTCAGTGGTTACTTCTCCTTTTTCATTTCTAATTCTATTGATTTGAGTCTTCTCCCTTTTTCTCTTGATGAGTCTGGCTAATGGTTTATCAATTTTTTTATCTTCTCAAAGAACCAGCTTTTAGTTTCATTGATTTTTGCTATTGTTTCCTTCATTTCTTTTTCATTTATTTCTGATCTGATCTTTATAATTTCTTTCCTTCTGCTAGCCTTGGGGTTTTTTTGTTCTTCTTTCTCTAATTGCTTTAGGTGCAAGGTTAGGTTGTTTATTCGAGATGTTTCCTGTTTCTTGAGGTAGGCTTGTATTGCTATAAACTTCCCTTTTAGAACTGCTTTTGCTGCATCCCATAGGATTTGGGTCGTCGTGTCTCCATTGTCATTTGTTTCTAGGTATTTTTTGATTTCCCCTTTGATTTCTTCAGTGATCACTTCGTTATTAAGTAGTGTATTGTGTAGCCTCCATGTGTTTGTATTGCTTACAGATCTTTTCCTGTAATTGATATCTAGTCTCATAGCGTTGTGGTCGGAAAAGATACTTGATACGATTTCAATTTTCTTAAATTTACCAAGGCTTGATTTGTGACCCAAGATATGATCTATCCTGGAGAATGTTCCATGAGCACTTGAGAAAAATGTGTATTCTGTTGTTTTTGGGTGGAATGTCCTATAAATATCAATTAAGTCCATCTTGTTTAACGTATCATTTAAAGCTTGTGTTTCCTTATGTATTTTCATTTTGGATGATCTGTCCATTGGTGAAAGTGGGGTGTTAAAGTCCCCTACTATGATTGTGTTACTGTCGATTTCCCCTTTTATGGCTGTTAGTATTTGCCTTATGTATTGAGGTGCTCCTATGCTGGGTGCATAAATATTTACAATTGTTATACCTTCCTCTTGGATCGATCCCTTGATCATTATATAGTGTCCTTCTTTGTCTCTTGTAATAGTCTTTATTTTAAAGTCTATTTTGTCTGATATGAGAATTGCTACTCCAGCTTTCTTTTGATTTCCATTTGCATGGAATATCCTTTTCCATCCCCTCACTTTCAGTCTGTATGTGTCTCTAGGTCTGAAGTGAGTCTCTTGTAGACAGCATATACATGGGTCTTGTTTTTGTATCCATTCAGCCAGTCTGTGTCTTTTGGTGGGAGCATTTAATCCATTTACATTTAAGGTAATTATCGATATGTATGTTCCTATTCCCATTTTCTTAAATGTTGTGGGTTTGTTATTGTAGGTGTTTTCCTTCTCTTGTGTTTCTTGCCTAGAGAAGTTCCTTTAGCATTTGTTGTAAAGCTGGTTTGGTGGTGCTGAACTCTCTCAGCTTTTGCTTGTCTGTGAAGGTTTTAATTTCTCCATCAAATCTGAATGAGATCCTTGCTGGGTAGAGTAACCTTGGTTGTAGGTTTTTCTCCTTCATCACTTTAAGTATATCCTGCCACTCCCTTCTGGCTTGCAGAGTTTCTGCTGAAAGATCAGCTGTTAACCTTATGGGGATGCCCTTGTGTGTTATGTGTTGTTTTTTCCTTGCTGCTTTTAATATGTTTTCTTTATATTTAATTTTTGATAGTTTGATTAATATGTGTCTTGGCGTGTTTCTCCTTGGATTTATCCTGTATGGGACTCTCTGTGCTTCCAGGACTTGATTAACTATTTCCTTTCCCATATTAGGGAAGTTTTCAACTATAATCTCTTCAAATATTTTCTCAGTCCCTTTCTTTTTCTCTTCTTCTTCTGGGACCCCTATAATTCGAATGTTGGTGCGTTTAATGTTGTCCCAGAGGTCTCTGAGACTGTCCTCAGTTCTTTTCATTCTTTTTTCTTTATTCTGCTCTGCAGTAGTTATTTCCACTATTTTATCTTCCAGGTCACTTATCCGTTCTTCTGCCTCAGTTTTTCTGCTATTGATCCCATCTAGAGTATTTTTAATTTCATTTATTGTGTTGTTCATCATTGCTTGGTTCCTCTTTAGTTCTTCTACGTCCTTGTTAAATGTTTCTTGCATTTTGTCTATTCTATTTCCAAGATTTTTGGATCATCTTTACTATCATTATTCTGAATTCTTTTTCAGGTAGACTGCCTATTTCCTCTTCATTTGTTAGGTCTGGTGTGTTTTGACCCTGCTCCTTCATCTGCTGTGTGTTTTTCTGTCTTCTCATTTTGCTTATCTTACTGTGTTTGGGGTCTCCTTTTCACAGGCTGCAGGTTCGTAGTTCCCGTTGTTTTTGGTATCTGTCCCCAGTGGCTAAGTTTCGTTCAGTGGGTTGTGTAGGCTTCCTGGTGGAGGGGACTAGTGCTTGTGTTTTGGTGGATTAAGCTGGATCTTGTCTTTCTGGTGGGCCCGTCCACGTCTGGTGGTGTGTTTTGGGGTGTCTGTGGCCTTATTATGATTTTATGCAGCCTCTCTGCTAATGGATGGGGCTGTGTTCCTGTCTTGCTAGTTGTTTGGCATAGGGTGTCCAGCACTGTAGCTTGCTGGTCGTTGAGTGAAGCTGGGTCTTGATGTTGAGATGGAGATCTCTGAGAGATTTTCGCCATTTGGTATTACGTGGAGCTGGGAGGTCTCTTGTGGACCAGTGTCCTGAAGTTGGCTCTCCCACCTCAGAGGCACAGTCCTGATGCCTGGCTGGAGCACCAAGAGCCTTTCATCCACATGGCTCAGAATAAAAGGGAGAAAAAATAGAAAGAAAGAAAGAAAGAGGATCAAATAAAATGAAATGAAATAAAATAAATTAAAATAAAGCTATTATAATAAAAAGAAGAAAAAAATTATTAAGAATAAATTTATTAAGAAAAAAGTTTTTTAATTTTTAAAAATAGATTTATTAATGTTTTATAATAAATAAGAAAAAAATTTTTAATTTTTTAAAATAAAAAATATGAAAAAACTTATTAAGAAAAAAAAATTTTAAATTTTTTCAAAATAGGAAATATGGAAAAAATTATTAAGAAAACATTTATTAAGAAAAAAAATTTTTAAAGTAAAACAAAGAAACAAACAAAAAAAAACACAAAAATTAACGGACGGAGCGAACCCTAGGACTAATGGTGAAAGCAAAGCTATACAGACAAAATCTCACCCAGAAGCATACACATATACACTCCCAAAAAAAGGAAAAGGGGAAAAATTAATATATCCTGCTCCCAAAGTCCACCTCCTGAATTTGGGATGATTCGTTGTCTATTCAGGTATTCAACAGATGCAGGCACATCAAGTTGTTTGTGGAGTTTTAATCCGCTGCTTCTGAGGCTGCTGGGAGAGATTTCCCTTTCTCTTCTTTGTTCGTACAGCTCCCGGGGTTCAGCTTTGGATTTGGACTCGCCTCTGCGTGTAGGTCGCCTGAGGGCGTCTGTTCCCCGCCCAGACAGAACGGGGTTAAAGGAGCAGCTGCTTCGGGAGCTCTGACTCACTCAGGTGGGGGGAGGGAGGGGTACGGATGCGAGGCGAGCCTGCGGCGGCAGAGGCCGGTGGGAAGTTGCAGCAGCCTGAGGCGCGCCGTGCGTTCTTCCGGGGAAGTTGTCCCTGGATCACGGGAGCCTGGCAGTGGCGGGCTGCACAGGCTCCCGGGAGGGGCGGTGTGGAGAGTGACCTGTGCTCGCACACAGGCTTCTTGGTGGTGGCAGCAGCAGCCTTAGCGTCTCATGCCCGTCTCTGGGGTCCGCGCTGATAGCCGCGGCTCGCGCCCGTCTCTGGAGTTCCTTTAGGTGGTGCTGTGAATCCCCTCTCCTCGCGCACCAGGAAACAAAGAGGCAAGAAAAAGTCTCTTGCCTCTTCTGCAGCTGCAGACTTTTTCCCGGACTCCCTCCCGGCTAGCTGTGGTGCGCTAACCCCTTCAGGCTGTGTTCACGCCGCCAACCCCAGTCCTCTCCCTGTGATCCCACCGAAGCCCGAACCTCAGCTCCCAGCCCCCGCCCGCCCCGGCGGGTGAGCAGACAAGCCTTTCGGGCTGGTGATTGCTACTCGACACCCATCCTCCGTGCGGGAATCTCTCCGCTTTGCCCTCCACACCCCTGTGGCTGCGCTCTCCTCCGTGGCTCCGAAGCTTCCCCCCTCTGCCACCCGCAGTCTCCGCCCACGAAGGGGCTTCCTAGTGTGTGGAAACCTTTCCTCCTTCACAGCTCCCTCCCACAGGTGCAGGTCCCGTCCCTATTCTTTTGTCTCTGTTATTTCTTTTTTCTTTTGCCCTACCCAGGTACGTGGGGAGTTTCTTGCCTTTTGGGAGGTCTGACGTCTTTTGCCAGCATTCAGTGGGTGTTCTGTAGGAGCAGTTCCACGTGTAGATGTATTCCTAATGTATCTGTGGGAAGGAAGGTGATCTCCGCGTCTTACTCTTCCGCCATCTTGCCCCGCACCCCATCTTAACTTTGACATTATATTTCTTTAAAAAATATTTTTTAATAATCAATACTTTTTATTGAAGTATAGTTGATTTACAATGTTGTGTTAATTTCTGCTGTACAGCAAAGTGATTCAGTTATACATATATATTCTTTTTTTATATTCTTTTCCATTACAGTTTATCATAGGATATTGGATACAGTTCTCTGTGTTATACAGTAGGACCTTGTTGTTTACCCATTCTATATATAAAAGCTTACACCTGATAACCCCAACCTCCCACTCCATCCGTCCTCCAACCCTCTCCCCCTTGGCAACCACCAGTCTGTTCTCTATGTCCGTGATTCTGTTTTAATTTCATAGATGTGTTCATATGTGTCATATTTTAGGTGTAGGTATCTTTTTGACACAGTGATTTCATTTCTTTTAGATGAATGCGCAGAAGTGGAATTGCTGGCTCATATGGTAGTTCTATCTTTAATTTTTTGTGGAACTTCCATACTGTTTTCCACAGTGGCTGTACCAATTTACATTTTCACCAACAGTACACAAGGGTTCCCTTTTCTCACATCCTTACCAATATTTGTTATTTCTTGTCTTTTTGGTAATACACATTCTAACATGTGAGGTGATATCTCATTGTGGTTTTGATTTGCATTTCCCTGATGGTTAATGATGTTGAACATCTTTTCATGTACCTGTTGGCCATCTATACATCTTCTTTGATAAAATATCTATTCAGATCCTCTGCCCATCTTTTAATCAGATTGTTTGTTTGTTTTTGCTATTGAGTTGTAGAGTTCTTTATGTATTTTGGATATTAAGTCTTTATCAGATATATGATTTGCAAATATTTTCTTCCATTTGGTAGGTTGCCTTTTCATTTTACTGATGGTTTCTTTTGCTGTGCAAAAGATTTTTAGTTTGATGTAGTCCCACTTATTTATTTTGGCTTTTATTACCTTTGCTTTTGGTGTCAAATCCAAAAAAATCATTGCCAACACCAAGTCAAAGAGATTACCTCCTATGTTTTCTTCTAGTTTTATAGTTTCAGGTCTTGATATGATCAAGTCTTTAATCCATTTTGAGTTAATTTTTGTGTATGGCATAAGATAGTGGTCCAGTTTCATTCTTTTGCCTCTTAATGTCCAGTTTTCCCAACTCCATTTATTGAACAGACCATCTTATTCCCACTGTATATTCTTGGCTCCTTTGTTATAAATTAATTGACCATATATAAACGGGTTTATTTCTGGGCTCTCTATTCTGTTCCATTGATCTATGTGTCTGTTTTCTATGCCAGTACCATACTGTTTTAATTATTATAGATTCATGATATAGTTTGAAATAAGGAAGTAAGATGCCTCCAGCTTTGTTTTTCTTTCTCAAGATTGCTGTGGCTATACCAGGTCTTTTGTGGTTCCATACAAATTTTAAGATTGTTTGTTCCGTTTCTGTGAAAAATGCCATTGGAATTTTGATAGGGATCACACTGAATCTGTAGACTGCTTTGGATAGTATGGATATTTTAACAATATTAGTTATTCTAATCCATGAGCATGGAATATCTTTCCATTTGTTTGTGTCTTCAGTTCTTTCATCAGTGTTTTATAGTTTTGAGTGTACAGGTCTTTTCACCTAATAGTTGTTTTTTTTTTGGTATCAATATTGTGAAAATGACTATACTACCCAAAGCAATCTACAGATTCAATGCAATCCCTATCAAATTACCAATGGCATTTTTTACGGAACTAGAACAAAAAATCTTAAAATTTGTATGGAGACACAAAAGACCCCGAATAGCCAAAGCAATCTTGAGGGGAAAAAACGGAGCTGGAGGAATCAGACTCTCTGACTTCAGACTATACTATAAAGCTACAGTAATCAAGACAATATGGTACTGGCACAAAAACAGAAACATAGATCAATGGAACAAGATAGAAAGCCCAGAGAGAAACCCATGCACCTATGGTCAACTAATCTATGACAAAGGAGGCAAAGATATACAATGGAGAAAAGACAGTCTCTTCAATAAGTGGTGCTGGGAAAACTGGACAGCTACATGTAAAAGAATAAAATTAGAACACTCCCTAACACCATACACAAAAATAAACTCAAAATGGATTAGAGACCTAAATGTAAGACCGGACACTATAAAACTCTTAGAGGAAAACATAGGAAGAACACTGTTTGACATAAATCACAGTAAGATCTTTTTTGATCCACCTCCCAGAGTAATGGAAATAAAAACAAAAATAAACAAATGGGACCTAATGAAACTTCAAAGCTTTTGCACAGCAAAGGAAACCATTAGCAAGACGAAGAGACAACCCTCAGAATGGGAGAAAATAGTTGCAAATGAATCAACGGACAAAGGATTAATCTCCGAAATATATAAACAGCTCATGCAGCTCAATATTAAAAAAACAAACAACCCAATCAAAAAATGGGCAGAAGACCTAAATAGACATTTCTCCAAAGAAGACATACAGGTGGCCAAGAAGCACATGAAAAGCTGCTCAACATCATTAATCATTAGAGAAATGCAAATCAAAACTACAATGAGATATCATCTCACACCGGTCAGAATGGCCATCATCAGAAAATCTACAAACAATAAATGCTGGAGAGGGTGTGGAGAAAAGGGAACACTCTTGCACTGTTGGTGGGAATGTAAATTGATACAGCCACTATGGAGAACAGTATGGAGGTTCCTTAAAAAACTAAAAATAGAACTACCATACGACCCAGCAATCCCACTACTGGGCATATACCCTGAGAAAACCATAGTTCAAAAAGAGTCATGTACCACAATGTTCATTGCAGCTCTATTTACAATAGCCAGCACATGGAAGCAACCTAAATGCCCATCGACAGACGAATGGATAAAGAAGATGTGGTACATATATACAATGGAATATTACTCAACCATAAAAAGGAATGAAATTGGGTAATTTGTTGAGATGTGGATGGATCTAGAGACTGTCATACAGAGTGAAGTTAGTCAGAAAGAGAAAATCAAATATCGTATATTAACGCATGTATGTGGAACCTAGAAAAATGGTACAGATGAAGTGGTTTGCAGGGCAGAAATTGAGACACAGATGTAGAGAACAAACGTATGGACAGCAAGGGGGGAAAGTGGTGGGGTGGTGGTGGGGGTGGGGTGATGAATTGGGCGATTGGGATTGACGTGTATACACTGATGTGTATAAAATTGATGACTAATAAGAACCTGCTGTATAAAAAAATAAATAAAATTCAAAAATTAAAAAAAAGAAAAAAAATTAAATGAGATATCAGTGCCTTGAACATTGTGTATGTTGCACTAAATAAATGTCAGCTACGGCTATAGTTGCTGTTATAATCATTGTTACTCTCTCAGTTAGTGGCATCAAATCTAGTATTTGTTTATAAAGAGATCAATAACCTGATTACATTTTGATCCTGACAATAGTCTGAAAGGAAGATAGAGTAGGTTAAGATCCCTATTCTATCAGATAAGAATAGTCACATTAATTAAGGTTATTTTCCCTGATCACCTAGATGGTTACCTGTAGAACTAGTGTAGAAAGTCAGTGTATATTTGAGCTCTTAAATCCAATATTTTTTCCACCACATAATTCTACCAAAATATATTTTTATAAGACAACTGCCAAACCAGCTGAACACCGTACTTTGTACATTTTCCTTACAGATATTGATTAGGATATTCTTTTCTTTTTAAACCTTTTTTTAAAAAAAATAAATTTATTTTATTTATTTATTTTTGGCTGCGTTGGGTCTTCATTGCTGCACACGGGCTTTCTCTAGTTGCAGTGAGTGGGGGCTACTCTTCCTTGAGGTGCGCGGGCTTCTCATTGAGGTGGCTTCTCTTGTTGCAAAGCATGGGCTCTAGGCGCGCAGGCTTCAGTAGTTGTGGCATGCGGGCTCTAGAGTGCAGGCTCAGTAGTTGTGGCGCACAGGCTTAGTTGCTCCGCGGCATGTGGGATCTTCCCGGACCAGGGCACGAACCTGTGTCCCTTGCATTGTCAGGCGGATTCTTAACAACTGCATCACCAGGGAAGCCCGATTAGGATATTCTTCTTTGAATATCTGTTTAGGGCATAGTCAACATTTCCTCCTCCTCTATATAAATGATCATAGCCTTTAAGTTACATCCCAAATCATTAGCATTGAGTCTAATACCCTGTCTGCTCCATTTTCCTCTCCCCTCTTCTCTTGACCTTTTCAAGGCCAAAGGTGCTGACAGGGAGAGCTGATGAATGTTAGTGAAGAACGGGCTGCAAAATTAAGTTCATTTTTTCTTATACATTTTATGTCTTTGAAGGGACTCATGCAATTAAAGAAATACACAAGATGAATTCTTGTTGAGATCTGTGTATTTTCTAGGTAGTAATAATAGCAAATGACAGTAGCCACACAGTTCACTTTGTTGAGTGCATGGTGATGTGACGAGTACTGTGAGGGACAGATATCAGGGGTCTTGTCTTTATTTTAATAGTTTTTGTTTCGGTCAAAGCCCTTATTTCCAGACAACAGGGTCTGACTAACAGATTGGAAAAGAAAAATGATTTGGTGGCTTACGAATCATCAAGATGACTGGAGAAGTTGACTTGGGGTCTCTGCCATAGAACTGGTTCAGCAAAGATGCCTCTGCCTGTCCCTTCCCCCTTTCCTACCCCCACCACCATGCTGTTGTACTTCCAACACTGATGACTCGGGAAGGTGGATGCCACCAGTACCTTGCTGCCCTTGGAGCTCCAGGATCTTGGACCTGCCACAAATCCCTTCTGTCACCGAGAGAATTTTTTTCAATCTCTCCTTTGCACTGGTAGCACCCAGTCCAAGGCCTGAGGCAGGTTCTCAACAGATTCGGGGTAATTGTCAATTTACTTGAAAGTGTAGTCCGAATACTAGCAGCATTAGCATCAGTTGAGAGCAAGAATTGCAAATTATGTGACTGCATTATCCTACTTAGTTAGAATCTCGGGGCGGTGGGGTGGGTGGGTGGGTGGGTATTTTAACAAGCTTTCTTGATTTGGACATCCTTAAAGTATCAGTAGTACACTAGGCCCACTAAAGTCTGAGAAGGGCTCCTCTAGGTAACATATCCTTACCTGCCAAGCAGGCTGGGAAACAAAGTTGCAGGCATTTTCAGCCTTTATAGCTGAAGGTGGCTCAGCTTTGTCTCAATATTGAAAAGGTGGGGGAGTCCCAAGACCTAAGAAGGGGGTTCAGCTGTCTAGTAGCCAAAAGGAATGACACTTGTCCAGGGCAGCTGTTGTTCTTGGAATGTTGTGGCTGGACTTCCTGCAGGCTGTAGTGATTAACCAGAGGAGCTTAATCTGCTTTGTTAAGGGGTATCTCAGAGTTAGCTACCCTCCCCCTCCCCCAAACCCTGATTGTGATTGCCGGCCTGATCCTCCTCTTCATGCTCGCCTCCCTTTACCTCCTTCTTTATCCTCTTCCCTCTTCCCCTCTCCTCTTGGCCTTTCTCCTGCCCCTTCCCATTTCTTCTCCTCCAGGCATTTCTAAAGTTGATTTGAGTTGTCTTCCCTTGAGGTTTCTGTGAAAAGGGAAGTCATTCTTCCTCTATTAAAGGCTGCTGTAATCACTGGCTTACGGAGTTAATGAGGCTTTCAGGGGAAGTTCTTTTTCATTTTTTTAGGCAGGCTAAGAAACCAAACACCCAGGGCTTGCTCTAGGCAAAATGTTGAAGCTGAGAAATTGGTTTTTAGTGCCTCCAGGCTCTCTTCATTTCTCCACTCCCCCACCCACAGCTTCCCTTCTTACTTCACTTTCACCTCTGTACCAGCTGCCCTCCCCCTCCCCCAATTAAAACATGCTCTTAGGGAAAAGTGATATCCTTAATGATGCTATCAGTCAATACACAGAATCACCTCTCTGAGAGTGTTTACATTTAAAGTTTTTTTTTCTGGTAGAGGAATCAAAGGTTTTGTTCTCACTAAAAAAAAATTTCAAAGACATCAGTCAATTGGAGAAGTTATGATTTGTATCTGCTCATTTGGTGAATTAAGGGGTCTTGCTCAAAAACTTCTCCCACTGTTTTCTCTACTGATTTTAATTTTCTACTGTCCACTGTTACAGTTGGAGAATGTATCAGAGCTTTCCCATCTCTACCTATGTCTCATGACAGGTGAAAGACCCCAGAAATGATGGGTTGCAGGAATGCTCTGGCCCTCATGAGCCAACACAGGAATGAGGTATTCCCCCCACCCCTGCCCCCACGCGTGCACACACACACACACACACATTCAGATTCCTTTTCTAAGAATCAGAAAGAGCCCTTGTCAGGTTTGCCAGCTGTTGTGCACTCTCTTTGCAGAAGCCAATCTCCCCCATGGTTTTGACTTCCTGACTCTATATCATTCGGGATCAAGAGCCGAAATAAATCATTTATTTACAGCACATTGAAAAATCTTTTGAGAAAAAAGAAATGTCACCTTTCTACTTTTTTTTTTTTTTTTTTGCTTTTTCGCCCTTCTACTTTTCATAACTAATAATGTAAGGGACTGGCATCTAGGTTGATTGGACTACCTTATCTTGGTGGAAAAAGGCACTCTCTTCCCTGATACATAAATGAGGATAGGGAGCTCTGTTTTACAATAGTGATCTTGAATTTGACCCCAGACACTTGTATAAGATAAACAGCAGACTAATGTGAAAGATCAAAGCAGAAACTGAATGGGGAGAGTGGAAAATGACCAACATCTCACAGTGCCATAAATGTTATAATGCCAGTGTTTGGTTTGGTTTTCTCTGTGGTTGGAATTAACTTTTAATAACAACTCAATTGTTAGTACAAACAATGGCATTTATGTGATGTAGTTACCAGGGGTGAATAATAATAAAAAAGTTTAAAAATTTGTATGAAACAAAATAAACTGGGAAAAATATAATAAACTTATATCATGGACAAAAGGTTAATATATCCAATATATAAGAGCTTTTAAAAATAGAGAAGAAAAATACCAAAACTCTATAGAAAAATTAGCACAAGATTTGAACATGCAGTTAGTAAAAAGAGAAGTAAAAATTTCCTACAACTTGTAAATAGATATTCAACCTTGCTCACCTTGAGAGACAAATCAAAATTATACTGAAACCTTTTCTTACCTATCAAAAGTAACTGCCCTTGTACATATTGTTTGATACTCATATTCTATTGGGGAGTCTAGGTAGAAATAGGCACTCTCATATATTGCTGGTAGAATGCAAAGTTGTATAACTCCTGTGGGAGTGGTTATGATAATATCCAGCAAAATTACATATGCATTGCTTTTTGACCCAGCAATTCTACTTCTAGAATTTATTAAGATTCACTGGCAAAAACAGTGAATGTACAAGGTAATTTATTGTGGCACCTTCTGTAATAGAAAAGATTGGAAACAACTCAATAGTTCATCAATAGAGGACTGGTGAATAAATATTGATGCAGTTACATGAGGGACTACTATGTAGATGTAGACAGAAATGAGGATGTCTGTACACTGCTGCAGAAAAGTCTCCAGGATACAGTAAGGTACAGGAAGCTGCCTTTTTTTTAATAAATGAGGAGGTGATAAGAATGTAATATATGTATAATATTCACATATTATAAACAATATATAGTATGAAATAATTAATATATAATGTATAATACATAATAATAAATACAGCTGTATTAGTCAGGGTCCTCCAGACATATAGAACAAATAGGATGTTATATATATAGAAAGAGACTTATTTTAAGGAATGGGTTCATGCAGTTATGGAGACTGGCAAGTCCAAAATCTGCAAGATGAGCCAGCAGGCTAGGGACCCAGGAATAGTCAATGCTGCAGTTCAAGTCTCAGTTTGCTGGCAGAATTCCTTCTTGCTTGAGGGAGGTCAGTCTTTTGTTCTATTCAGGCCTTCATCTAAATGGATGAAGCCAACCCACATTATGGAAGGAAGTCTGCTTTACTCAATGTCTACAAATCTAAATGTAAATCTCATCCAAAAACACCCTCACAGAAACATCCAGAATGGTGTTTGCAAAAATCTGGGCACCGTGGCCCAACCAAGTTGACACATTAAATTAACCATCACAACTATAAAGAATATTATATGGAATACACTTGCTTATATTAAAAAAATCAATGAATAAAAAACCCACAAAAGTGATTCTAAATAAAGTGGTTTTCTATAGAGGAATGGAAGGAACAGATATAGAAACTTGAATTCTCTGAATGTACTTTGATTTAGTTTTGACTTTGGAATTAGGTAAGTTTTTTGGTGATTCTAAAACAAAATTAAGTCAACATTAAAAAGCAATTTTCAATAACTGAAAGGAAAATGAAACAAATGAACTTGTGTATACAGTTGGTGCCTTACCTACATTGAGAACAAATATTTCAAATGAATTTATGACGCATCAGTTTGAAACTTTGGTGAGACGTATCCTAAAGACAAATAGAAATCAAACTTTTTTTCAGGAGTCATACTGTTAGTAATAATACTGGTATTCTTATTTTGAAAATATACTATACATAGAGTTGGCTAAAATGAGTATTTTGATAATGTCATGAAGAACCTTGTTTTTTTCAGTGTGAGGGAAAAGAGGTACAAATATAAAATCAAATAGTTATGTAAATCTCCTAAATTTGAGTTGGAAATTTCAGTATGAACTCATCATGTGTTTTCACATCTGCCCACAAAAAAGTCTAGAAACAATGATCAACCCGGTAGCTAGGAGGAGTACCTTGTTGCCTAGATTGTGGTCTATGAATATCTTCTAAAAGTCCATGTCTCCTAAAAGGAACCAAGATTCCCTGGATGAAGAGCTAATTTCAGGTCTTAGGGAGAAAATGTGCAAGATGACCTGAAACATTTTGTATTAAAAAGCAAGGCGGCTAGCATAGACAACTGGGGTCATGTCAAAACGACTCAAGAGCTCATTTGGAGGGCTTTCCACTAACTAATGATGGACAATTTGAATATCAGAAAGAATAATTACTACAATCAACTGAAACACATAAAATATGTTTAAAAACCCATGAGTACATAAGGATAATTATTAAAAAAAAAACACTTATTGGTCATCATATTGTTATTCTGAAAACAGGTGAATAAAGAGGAAGACTCAAACTTCTGCAAACTATTGCCTGAGCAACACTATTTCAGGGTAATGGAATAGTTCATGTGGGAAATAATTTTTTTTTTTTTTAATTTAGGGAAGGCTCTGTTATTTATTTATTTATTTATTTATTTTATATTTATTTTTGGCTGTGTTGGGTCTTCGTTTCTGTGCGAGGGCTTCCTCTAGTTGCGGCAAGCGGGGGCCACTCTTCATCGCGGTGCGCGGGCCTCTTCACTACCGCGGCCTCTCTTGTTGCGGAGCACAGGCTCCAGACGTGCAGGCTCAGTAGTTGTGGCTCACAGACCTAGCTGCTCCGCGGCATGTGGGATCTTCCCAGACCAGGGCTCGAACCCGTGTCCCCTGCATTAGCAGGCAGATTCTCAACCACTGCGCCACCAGGGAAGCCCGGAAATAATTTTTTAAAAAGAATATTGGATAACAAAATGAAATATTGGCTGACAAATGAAAAAAAAAGAATATTGGCTAAAAAAGGAGTAACACAATTAAACTATCTTCATTTTGCACCCCTAATTTAATTATATGATGGATCTAGGCAATGCTCACTACTGGCTGCTAAAATCATTAGCTTTAGAGAAAGTCTGATCGGGACTGCGGCAGGTGTCTCTGAAGCTCATGCAGCATCCTCTTGGACCACCTCTGATTTTAGCCTCAGCTATGGTGGACAGATCTGTTGCACTCAGACTCCTCTCCCACTATCAGCATCCCTCAATGCACATGGAGTTTTTTTATTAATACTTCCTGCTCCAGGGCCTTGTCTGTTACCCCTCAAGCTTCCCTGGCTTCAGCTTTCAGGCGGCCCTGAGTGTGGAAGAGTTAATGTCTCTAGAAGCAACCCTCATCCAAGAGATGGGAGCTAAAGGACAAATGCTCTTGCCTTCTGTTTTCCAGATGGACCATCCTTGGAGGTCTTCAGCCTGTGCCTCAGTGGAATTGCTAATGCACACTTTCATTGCTTTTTCCTTCCTTTCCTGTGTCACTGGTCCTGCTTGCTCCCTGCTGCTTCCTGAGATCACCTCCCAAATAAACCTACTGCATCCAAGTTCTCACTCCAAACTCTACTTGGGGGAAGAAATAGCAGGGCAGAAACTCTATCATGGATAGATCAGGCTGACAACATATGAGCTCACTGGTTCATGTCATTGTCACAGAAAGACAATCAGACGGTGTGTTTCCAGCACCATTTATAAAGTATTCCTTTCAAGTATTGAGCTTGAATCTAATCATGCCTTTATATTTAACTGCCAGTTCACAGGAACATGTTAAACTATTCCTTAGGGTTGTAATCAGTAATCCGGAATGTGGGAAATTCTGCAAAACAAATGGCCCAATTTCTGCCACAACTAAATGATATGAGAAAAAAGTGGGAGGAGAAAACTGTGAATTAAAAGACACTTAAGAGAGCTATTAAACAAATCTAATGGTTTAGTTAAAAATGATAAACTATACAAGTTATAAGTTGGGGAGTTTGTTGATATTAAGGAGCTGCTATTAATTTTAAGTGTGGTATTTGATTAAGTGTCCTGTCTTGTAGAGATACTGAAGTACTGAAGTATGTGTGAATGAAATGATATGTTTGGGATTTGTTTTAAAATAATCTAGTGGGTGGGGTATAGATGAAATGAGATAATCTCATGAAAGTGACATGGAGGTGGGTGCTGGATACATGGGGGGTGGGGGGGTTTGCTATACCCTTCTCTTTACTATTGAATATGTTTGAAAATGTGTGTAATGTTTTTTTTGAGACGATATTTCTCAGGATACAGAAATGAGAAACTAATGTACGAGAACTTCCAAAACAGACATATGCCGCGACCTTATGCTGAGCCATTTGGCTTCTTTGTCCCTCTGGGATTGTTATTTGTGAAGCATGAGCACACGCAGATTAACACCGTGCTGTCTTGTAGGAAGTGCTGGGCTCCTATCATGCAGGGAATGCTCTTTGAGTAATCTTTTTGGTGACTCCTGGCAGTTGAGAGTGATGTTTTGGTGAAGTATGTGCACATGCTCAATGTACGATAATGAACCTACGGATTCATTCCCCCAGATGGTCTCTAGTTTGATGATATCTCTGAACCTGTTCTCTTTGAAGCAAGGAATTTATTTTGTTAATTTTGTTTATCCCATAATATCCATCCCAGTATCTTCATTATGTGATGTTTCATTATACCTGATGGTGTAAACCGAAGGTCTTAGGTATTTTCTCATCTGATAGGAGAGGCTTAATCGGTGGTCTGTGAAGTCTGTCCTGGACCCTTTGTCTAGGTAGGTGACCCTGTCACTCACCTCGCAGGGCAATAAGAATGGAGTGTGTGTCCTCTGATTCCTGGAATTGTGCTGAGAGCCAGCATATTTTGTATGTCAGCACTACGCTGTATGCTTTGTACACGTGATCTCATTTCTTTATCTTCCACTGGGGGTGGAATGTTCCAGATGGCCCACCTGCCCCTGGAACCCTGCCTTCTTATCCTCTCTCCTAGATGTGATTTCAGATGTCTCTATATTAGTTTGTTACAGCTGTGATGACAAACTCCCGCCGATTGAGTGGCTTAAACAACAGACATTTATTGTTTCACAGCCTGGAGGCTAGAAGTCTAAGATCAAGGCGTTGGCAGGTTCCTTCCGAGGGCTGTGAGGGAAGATTGGTCTGAGGCTTCCCTCCTTGGTGTGTGGATGGCTGTTTTTACCCTATGCCTCCTCACATTGTTTTCCCTCTATGCCCATCTCTGTGTCTAAATTTCCCATTTTTATTTATTTTATGTTTTAAAATTTTTATTTGTGGTTTAAAAAGACACTGCATAAAATTTCCCAACTTCACTGTTTTTTTTAGTGTACACTTCAGTAGTACTAACTATATTCACTTTGCTGTGCAACAGATCTCCAGACCTCGTTCCCCAGTGACCAACTCCCTGCTCCTCCCTCCCACAGCCCCCAACAACTTGCTCCTTTTATGAATTTGACTACTTTAGATATCTCAAACAAGTGTAATCATGCAGTCAAATTTCCCATTTTTATTTTATTTTATTTTATTCTTTTAACAACTTTATTAGAGTATACTTGCTTTACAATGGTGTGTTAGTTTCTGCTTTATAACAAAGTGAATCAGTTATATATATACATATGTCCCCATAACTCTTACCCCTTGCATCTCCCTCCCTCCCACCCTCCCTATCCCACCACTCTAGGTGGTCACAGAGCACCGAGCTGATCTCCCTGTGCTATGCGGCTGCTTCCCACTAGCTATCTATTTTACATTTGGTAGTGTATATATGTCCATGCCACTCTCTCACTTTGTCCCAGCTTACCCTTCCCCCTCCCCGTATCCTCAAGTCCATTCTCTAGTAGGTCTGCATCATTATTCTTGTCTTGCCCCTAGGTTCTTCTGACCATTTTTTTTTCTTTCTTTCTTTTTTTTTTTTGTTTTCAGATTCCACATATATGTGTTAGCATACGGTATTTGTTTTTCTCTTTCTGACTTACTTCACTCTGTATGACAGTCTCTAGGTCCATCCACCTCACTACAAATAACTCAGTTTCGTTCCTTTTTATGGCTGAGTAATATTCCATTGTATATATGTGCCACATCTTTATCCATTCATCTGTTGATGGACACTTAGGTTGCTTCCATGTGCTGACTATTGTAAATAGAGCTGCAATGAACATTGTGGTACATGACTCTTTTTGAATTATGGTTTTCTCAGGGTATTTGCCCAGTAGTGGGATTGCTGGGTCGTATGGTAGTTCTATTTTTAGTTTTTTAAGGAACCTCCATACTGTTCTCCATAGTGGCTGTATCAATTTACATTCCCACCAACAGTGCAAGAGGGTTCCCTTTTCTCCCCACCCTCTCCAGCATTTATTGTTTGTAGATATTTTGATGATGGCCATTCTGATGGGTGTGAGATGATATCTCATTGTAGTTTTGATTTGCATTTCTCTAATGATTAATGATGTTGAGCATTCTTTCATGTGTTTGTTGGCAATCTGTATATCTTCTTTGGAGAAATGTCTATTTAGGTCTTCTGCTCATTTTTGGATTGGGTTGTTTGTCTTTTTGATATTGAGCAGCATGAGTTGCTTGTATGTTTTGGAGATTAATCCTTTGTCAGTTGCTTCATTTGCAAATATTTTCTCCCATTCTGAGGGTTGTCTTTTGGTCTTGTTTATGGTTTCCTTTGCTGTGCAAAAGCTTTTAAGTTTCATTAGGTACCATTTGTTTATTTTTGTTTTTATTTCCATTTCTCTAGGAGGTGGGTCAAAAAGGATCTTGCTGTGATTTATGTCATAGAGTGTTCTGCCTATGTTTTCCTCTAAGAGCTTTATAGTGTCTGGCCTTACATTTAGGTCTTTAATCCATTTTGAGTTTATTTTTGTGTATGGTGTTAAGGAGTGTTCTAATTTCATTCTTTTACATGGAGCTGTCCAGTTTTCCCAGCACCACTTATTGAAGAGGCTGTCTTCTCCACTGTATATTCTTGCCTCCTTTATCAAAGGTAAGGTGACGATATGTACATGGGTTTATCTCTGGGCTTTCTATCCTGTTCCATTGATCTATATTTCTGTTTTTGTGCCAGCACCATACTGTCTTGATTACTGTAGCTTTGTAGTATAGTCTGAAGTCAGGGAGCCTGATTCCTCCAGCTCCATTTTTCTTTCTCAAGATTGCTTTGGCTATTCGGGGTCTTTTGTGTTTCCATACAAATTGTGAAATTTTTTGTTCTAGTTCTGTGAAAAAATGCCAGTGGTAGTTTGATAGGGATTGCATTGAATCTGTAGATTGCTTTGGGTAGTAGAGTCATTTTCACAATGTTGATTCTTCCAATCCAAGAACATGGTATATCTCTCCATCTATTTGTGTCATCTTTAATTTCTTTCATCAGTGTCTTATAATTTTCTGCATACAGGTCTTTTGTCTCCTTAGATAGGTTTATTCCTAGGTATTTTATTCTTTGTGTTGCAATGATAAATGGGAGTGTTTTCTTAATTTCACTCACAGATTTTTCATCATTAGTGTATAGGAATGCAAGAGATTTCTGTGCATTAATTTTTTATCCTGCTACTTTACCAAATTCATTGATTAGCTTTAGCAGTTTTCTGGTAGCATCTTTAGGATCCTCTATGTATAGTATCATGTCATCTGCAAACAGTGACAGCTGTACTTCTTCTTTTCCAATTTGGATTCCTTTTATTTCTTTTTCTTCTCTGATTGCTGTGGCTGAAACTTCCAAAACTATGTTGAATAATAGTGGTGAGAGTGGGCAACCTTGTCTTGTTCCTGATCTTAGTGGAAATGGTTTCAGTTTTTCACCATTGAGGACAATGTTGGCTGTGGGTTTGTCATATATGGCCTTTATTATGTTGAGGAAAGTTCCCTCTATGCCTACATTCTGGAGGGTTTTTATCATAAATTGGTGTTGAATTTTGTCAAAAGCTTTCTCTGCATCTATTGAGATCATATGGTTTTTCTCCTTCAATTTGTTAATATGGTATATCACGTTGATTGATTTGCATATATTGAAGAATCCCTGCATTCCTGGGATAAACTGCACTTGATCATAGTGTATGATCCTTTTAATGTGCTGTTGGATTCTGTTTGCTAGTATTTTGTTGAGGATTTTTGCATCTATGTTCATCAGTGATATTGGCCTGTAGTTTTTTTATTTGTGACATCTTTGTCTGGTTTTGGTATCAGAGTGATGGTGGCCTCGTAGAATGAGTTTGGGAGTGTTCCTCCCTCTGTTATATTTTGGAAGAGTTTGAGAAGGATAGGTGTTAGCTCTTCTCTAAATGTTTGATAGAATTCGCCTGTGAAGCCATCTGGTCCTGGGCTTTTGTTTGTTGGAAGATTTTTAATCACAGTTTCAATTTCAGTGCTTGTGATTGGTCTGTTCATGATTTCTATTTCTTCCTGGTTCAGTCTCGGAATGTTGTGCATTTCTAAGAATTTGTCCATTTCTTCCAGGTTGTCCATTTTACTGGCATATAGTTGCTTGTAGTAATCTCTCATGATCCTTTGTATCTCTGCAGTGTCAGTTGTTACTTCTCCTTTTTCATTTCTAATTCTATTGATTTGAGTCTTCTCCCTTTTTTCTTGATAAGTCTGGCTAATGGTTTATCAATTTTGTTTATCTTCTCAAAGAACCAGCTTTTAGTTTTATTGATCTTTGCTATCGTTTCCTTCATTTCTTTTTCATTTATTTCTGATCTGATCTTTATGATTTCTTTCCTTCTGCTAACTTTGGGGTTTTTTTTGTTCTTCTTTCTCTAATTGCTTTAGGTGTAAGGTTAGGTTGTTTATTTGAGATGTTTCTTGTTTCTTAAGGTAGGATTGTATTGATATAAACTTCCCTGTTAGAATTCCTTTTGCTGCATCCCATAGGTTTTGGGTCGTTGTGTTTTCATTGTCATTTGTTTCTAGGTATTTTTTGATTTCCTCTTTGATTTCTTCAGTGATCTCTTGGTTATTAATTAGTGTGTTGTTTAGCCTCCATGTGTTTGTATTGCTTATAGATTTTTTCCTGTAATTGATATCTAGTCTCATAGCATTGTGGTCAGAAAAGATACTTGATAAGATTTCAATTTTCTTAAATTTACCAAGGCTTAATTTATGACCCAAGATATGATCTATCCTGGAGAATGTTCCATGAACACTTGAGAAGAATGTGTATTCTGTTGTGTTTGGATGGAATGTCCTATAAATATCAATTAAGTCCATCTTGTTTAATGTATCATTTAAAGCTTGTGTTTCCTTATTGATTTTCATTTTGGATGATCTGTCCATTGGTGAAAGTGGGGTGTTAAAGTCCCCTACTATGATTGTGTTACTGTCGATTTCCCCTTTTATGGCTGTTATTATTTTCCTTATGTATTGAGGTACTCCTATGTTGGGTGCATAAATATTTACAATTGTTTTATCTTCTTCTTGGATTGATCCCTTGATCATTATGTAGTGTCCTTGTCTCTTGTAATAGTCTTTATTTTAAAGTCTATTTTGTCTGATATGAGAATTGCTACTCCAGCTTTCTTTGATTTCCATATGCATGGAATATCTTTTTCCGTCCCCTCACTTTCAGTCTGTATGTGTCCCTGGGTCTGAAGTGAGTCTCTTGTAGACAGCATATATACGGGTCTTTTTTCTGTATCCATTCAGCCAGTCTGTGTCTTTTGGTGGGAGCATTTAATCCATTTACATTTAAGGTAATTATTGATATGTATGTTCCTATTACCATTTTCTTAATTGTTTGGGGTTTATTATTGTAGGTCTTTTCTTTCTCTTGTGTTTCCTGCCTAGAGAAGTTCCTTTAGCATTTGTTGTAAAGCTGGTTTGGTGGTGCTGAATTCTCTTAGGTTTTGCTTGTGTAAAGCTTTTAATTTCTCCATCAAATCTGAATGAGATCCTTGCTGGGTAGAGTAATCTTGGTTGTAGGTTTTTCCCCCTCATCACTTTAAGTATGTCCTGCCACTCCCTTCTGGCTTGCAGAGTTTCTGCTGAAAGATCAGCTGTTAACCTTATTGGGATTCCCTTATGTGTTATTTGTTGTTTTTCCCTTACTGCTTTTAATATTTGTTCTTTGTATTTAATTTTTGATAGTTTGATTAATATGTGTCTTGGCATGTTTCTCCTTGGATTTATCCTGTATGGGTCTCTCTGTGCTTCCTGGATTTGATTAACTATTTCCTTTCCCATATTAGGGAAGTTTTCAACTATAATCTCTTCAAATATTTTCTCAGTCCCTGTCTTTTTCTCTTCTTCTTCTGGGACCGCTATAATTCGAATGTTGGTGCATTTAATGTTGTCCCAGAGGTCTCTGAGACTGTCCTCAATTCTTTTCATTCTTTTTTCTTTATTCTCCTCTGCAGTAGTTATTTCCACTATTTTATCTTCCAGATTACTTATCCGTTCTTCTGACTCAGTTATTCTGCTATTGATCCCTTCTAGAGGATTTTTACTTTCATTTATTGTGTTGTTCATCACGGTTTGTTAGCTCTTCAGTTCTTCTAGGTCCTTGTTAAACGTTTCTTGTATTTTCTCCATTCTACTTCCAAGATTTTGGATCATGTTTACTATCATTATTCTGAATTCTTTTTCAGGTAGATTGCCTATTTCCTCTGCATTTGTTACGTCTGGTGGGTTTTTGCCTTGCTCCTTCATCTGCTGTGTGTTTCTCTGTCTTCTCATTTTGCTTAACTTACTGTGTTTGGGGTCTCCTTTTCGCAGGCTGCAGGTTCGTAATTTCCATTGTTTTTGGTGTCTGTCTCCAGGGGCTAAGGTTGGTTCAGTGGGTTGTTCAGGCTTCCTGGTGGAGGGGACTAGTACCTGTGTTCTGGGTGATAAGGCTGGATCTTGTCTTTCTGGTGGACAGGTCCACGTCTGGTGGTGTGTTTTGGGGTGTCTGTGACCTTATTATGATTTTAGGCAGCCTCTGTGCTAATGGATGGGGTTGTGTTCCTGTCTTGCTAGTTGTTTGGCATAGGGTGTCCTGCACTGTAGCTTGCTGGTCGTTGAGTGGAGCTGGGTCTTGGCGTTGAGATGAAGAGCTCTGGGAGATTTTCACCGTTTGATATTACATGGAGGTGGGAGGTCTCTTGTGAACCAGTGTCCTGAACTTGGCTCTCCCACCGCAGTGGCACAGTCCTGACGCCTGGCTGGAGCACCAAGAGCCTGTCCTCCACACGGCTCAGAATAAAAGGGAGAAAAAAAAAGAAAGAAAGAAAGAAGAAGATAAAATAAAATAAAATAAAGTAAAATAAAATAAAGTTTTTAAAATAAAAAATAATTATTAAGAAAAAAAATTTTTTTAAGTAATAAAAAAACACAAAAAAACAGACAGAATCCTAGGACAAAGGATAAAAGCAAAGCTGTACAGAGAAAATCACACACAGAAGCATACACATCCACACTCAGAAAAAGCGAAAAAGGGAACAAATATATATATATTGTTGCTCCCAAAGTCCACTTCTTCCTCAATTTGGGATGATTCGTTGTCTATTCAGGTATTCCACAGATGCAGGGTACATGAAGTTGATTGTGGAGATTTAATCTGCTGCTCCTGAGGCTGCTGGGAGAGATTTTTCCTTTCTCTTCTTTGTTCGCACAGCTCCCAGGGTTCATCTTTGGATTTGGCCCCGCCTCTGCATGTAGGTCGCCTGAGGGCATCTGTTTCCGCCCAAACAGGACGGGGTTAAAGGAGCAGCTGATTCGGTGGCTCTGGCTCACTCAGGCCGGGGGGAGGGAGGGGTATGGAATGCGGGGTGAGCCTGTGGCGGCAGAGGCCAGCGTGACGTTGCAACAGCCTGAGGCGCACCTTGTGTTCTCCCGGGTAAGTTCTTCCTGGATCATGGGACCCTGGCAGTGGCGGGCTGCACAGGCTCCCGGGACGGGAGGTGTGGAGAGTGACCTGTGCTCGCACACAGGCTTCTTGGTGGCTGCAGCAGCAGCCTTAGCGTCTTGTGCCCGTCTCTGGGGTCCGCACTGATAGCCGTGGCTCGCGCCCGTCTCTGGAGCTCCTTTAAGCGGCGCTCTTAATCCCCTCTCCTCGCGCACCAGGAAACAAAGAGGCAAGAAAAAGACTCTTGCCTCTTTGACAGCTCCAAACCTTTTCCGGGACTCCTTCCCGGCTAGCTGTGGCGCACTAGCCCCTTCAGGCTGTGTTCACGCCGCCAACCCCAGTCCTCTCCCTGCGATCCGACCGAAGCCCGAGCCTCAGCTCCCAGCCCCCGCCCGCCCCGGCGGGTGAGCAGACAAGCCTCTAGGGCTGGTGAATGCTGGTCGGCACTGATCCTCTGTGAGGGAATCTCTCCACTTTGCCCTCCGCACCCCTGTTGCTGCGCTCTCCTCCGTGGCTCCGAAGCTCCCCCACTCCGCCACCCGCAGTCTCCGCCCGTGAAGGGGCTTTCTAGTGTGTGGAAACCTTTCCTCCTTCACAGCTCCCTTCCACTGGTTCAGGTCCCGTCCCTATTCTTTTGTCTCTGTTTTTCCTTTTCTCTTTTGCCCTACCCAGGTACGTAGGGAGTTTCTTGCCTTTTGGGAGGTCTGAGGTCTTCTGCCAGCGTTTGGTAGGTGTTCTGTAGGAGTTGTTCCACATGTAGATGTATTTTTGATGTATTTGTGGGGAGGAAGGTGATCTCCGCGTCTTACTCTTCCGCCATCTTGAAGCTCCTCCCAAATTTCCCATTTTTAAAAGGACATCAGTTGTACTGGATTATGACCCACCCTTATGACTGCATTTTAACTTGATTATCTCTGTAAAGAACGTATTTCCAAATACAATCACAACATATAAATTTGGGGTTGGGGCACAATTTAACTCGTAAGTCTCCAAAAGGGACAATTCCTTGTGCTTCTAGAATAGCTTATTGCTTTTCTGAAGATTTGGTTTGTTCCTTGCTCTAAAGTGGGCACAAGTACGGAAATTTTAGGGATGGAAAAGGGTGAGAATATTGGAGTGGATGTTTTGGGAATTCTCAGACATAGACAAGCATGAGACTGCTGGCAAACTGTGAAGTACTTGATGTTCCATGTGAATTACCATGCTTAAGATTCAGCTTAAGATTGATATGACAGTTCACAAGTAATTTGACCTCCTGGGTAGCTTTTCATGAGCTTTATCTCTGGCTCTGATCTTTCAGTAACAGACAATAAAAGGGTTGAAAGAGGCAGAGGCTCTGTACGTGGCAGAACCCTGGGACTTGCTGTGAGGGACGTGGTAAATGGAAAGGAGACAAAACCCTGTTGTACCCTTATTCTGGCCACAAGAGTGTACCCTATTCTGCTTACAAAAATCTAGCTGCGGAGAGAAATGGGGAAATAATTCCTTTAACAATAATTAGAACCAGAAAGGAAATAGCAGAGAGGGTGTAAGTAGAGATATTTCTGTTTACAAATCTCAGTGAAATCTTAGGAAAATGGTGAGGAAAAAAAGGCGAGAGAGTAGTTCTTGTATAGCTATGGGAAGGAAATAGTGAAAGGAGCATTTCTGGAAGTGATTGCGCTGTAGGGTGTGGGATAGCCAGCTGCAGAAAGTTGCCCCATCCTGACATTCCTGTAGGGCCTGGCTCAGCTCCAGCCCCATGTGCTCGTTCCATTCAGTTCTGTGCACCCAGCTGCACATCCACCCCAGTGATCTGGGCTCCCTTGCTCTCTGATTCCCTTGCTCTAAATGTGGGCTGTCTGTTTGTGCTTCCCCATTTTACCACCCATGCAGTCCTCACTCCAATTGCTGTGCGAGTCTTTGCTGAGCAGGCTCCCTTGCTCTTAGAGATGCTGTCAGCATTGGAGAAGAGAAGATCCCTCTGCTAGTTCAGTAGTGCCACGGAACCCCAACCACAGGTTCTTGCTTCTCCTTCTTTTCTGGCTGAAGGAATGAATTTGTAGCTAGATTAATCAACCCCTCTTCTGCTTCCTAACTGCTTGGGGAGAATCAAGTCAGAAAGCTGCTTATGAAAACTTCCTAGAGATGTAAAAATATGTATATTTTATAGTTTTAAGGACTATGCAGCTTAGGTGTATTTGCTCTGGGGATGAAAAGCAAATTCAGTGTGAAGTGGGGTGACTCACTAGTTGCTTTTATACTTGGATGCTTCAGCCTGCCATGCCTTCTGGCTGGGATTTGACATATAAATTTCATTAGAAAATATTTCTTTGGGTTGTCAGAGGTTGGAAAGAGGAATGCTGAGACTGGAGGATCACAAAGACAGGATCTGAAGTGGGCAGTATGCTAAGAGGATGCTAAGGGAAAAGAGAAATGAGAAGGGTTTTTGGTGTTATATATAAGCACTGAATTTGCTTCTTGCAGAGAGCATAATGGTTGTGGTTTCTCTGATTTGTAGAGACTGGTTTGCAGAAGCAGGGGCTGGAGCCTCCTGGAAGGCATTCTTTTTTCCCTTGACTTCCAAACTCCTTGTTCTTCTCTTCTCCTTGCCTGAAACCTCAATTTCTTTGCCTCTCCTTGCTCTCTACTCCCTCCTTACTGTCCCATGTCATTTTTGTAGTTGTCTCAACACTCCCACAGTTGCCAGACTACTTGTCTTTCTTTAGAAGGCCCCAGTACACAGAGTATAAAGCTTTTTTGGAGAGGGAAGGAGGAAAGGCAGGCTCTTAATGAAAAATAAGGACAACAGGCCTTGAAATTCTAGTGGAATTCATTGAACTTCTAGACATAATATTAGTGGAATGGTGTTTCTGTTTTGATTCTCAAACTAGTGTTAAATGTCAGGTCAGGACCCAAGCTTTCAGTATAATTCTTAACAGTTTCTCATCTCAAAATAAGGGAATAACATTGACTTCTCATGGTGGATGACAACAGTAACTCCTCTGGAGGAGGCTTTTCTTGGCACTTTGGTTAGAAAAGGCTCTTATATGATTACATCATTTGGTGATAGAAGCTAACAATTTCTGCCTCTTCCTTCCTTCCTTCCTTTCTTTCTCTTTCGTTCTCTATCAAGAGTCAATCATGTGGTCTTATCTCCCTTGCTAGTTGACTTGGAGGTGGGCAGATGACCCAATCCTGGCCAGTGGAACCCAAAGGTCAATCTGCTCTGGAGCTTCTGGGAAAGGTTTCTATAACTCAAAAAGAAAACAACAACAAACAAGCAAAAACAGATACTCAGTATGGAATGTCCCTCTTCTTCACTGCATGTTGTCTGTCACCTGTGATGCTTAGAATTGCAGCCTCCTGGGACCATGAAGGCAGGCAATACTGATACATCAGAGTGGAAGAGTGAAAGAACTTAGGTTCTAGCGATCATCCTACCAGTGGGTTTTTGGTTATGTTTGTTGTTTGTTTTGTCATGCTTCTTATTGGTTAAGCTATTTTTCAGTACAGCTTGATCTGAGAAGTTGGTTTATCGTTTACTAATATAATTCTTTCAAATATATCTTGGACAAATATGAGGTAAGTCTATAGACATAGAATGAAATACGAGCAGCTACAAAGAAGAAATACAGGGAGGGAGTTAAGAACATAGGCTCTGCAACCAGTTGCCTCAGTGTGCCTCTCTCTTGCATCTCTTAGTACCTTAGTACCTTAGGCTGAAGCTGGGGAAATTATTTAGCCTTTCTGTCTCTCAGTTGCCTGGTATGTAAAATGGGGATAATAATGGTACTTGCCTAGGGCTAAATGATTAATGGAGGCAAAGCGCTGAGCACAATGGCTGGCACAGATTACATACCCGATAAATATTAGCTATTGTAGTTGTTGTATTTGAAATATCAACAAGAGTTCCAGAGAAGGTTTAAAAATTGTCAGATTTTGGTGAAAAAAAAGTTTCTCAAAGATAAAAAATGTTATGACTGTACATGATTTTCACTGCTAAATTACAAAAATAAAAAAAAGATCTGGTAATAAAGATGCATAGAATATAGAATATTTTCAAAAACGAATATATAGAATGTTTTGCTTTCACAGAAAATTTTAAGGTGATATAAAAAAGTCAAAGAGACATAATAGCACTATGCTGCACTAAATTGAATATTATCATACAGAAAAGAGTGAATTGTGATTTAACAGCTAATCTGAGAGTGGTAGGAAATAGAAGAAAGTTTAGGGACGGATTACCCAACATTTGTGTTTACCCCAAAGGTAATGCTTCCTTCAAGTAGCAGTGGATGGTTGGGATTTAACTATTGACTAATATAAATTTGGGCTTTATCTGTGAATCCTAATTACTCATATCAAATCATTAGGGATAGTTGGGAGTTAGTTGCATTGCAGGATGGAATAACATGACGACTGGTTTAGATTGTTTTCAAGTGAAACAAAGTGTCACATCCATCCCCAAGCTGAATACTTATTACCTCTTCAAACACACCATGAAATATTTACTCCCAATACATGTTTGTGTTGACCTTATGATGTGGAAGTGTTCAGTTGTAAAGTGTTTTGCTGGAAATAAATAGTGTGAGAGATCAGTTGACTTAAGAATGTGAAACTGACTTTTAGCTATAGCTGCTTATCAGAAAATCTTGGTAGTATCCTAACATTCCCTGTGGAATTCTGTAATAGTTTAAGTGTCATGCAAAACATTTTGCCATTTATCATTATAATGTAATAGAGAGGTACCTTATGGGGATGAGGCTAGAAAAGGCATTTTTATGATTACATCATATGGCGATAAATGCTAACAATTTGCGCTTATTATGAGAACAGTTTTCTGAAGAGAATTCTTAATAAATTTTGCAATTGCTCTTCCCTAGATGTATATAGATATAACATATTATATCATAAATATAGATAACAAAGTTAGAAATAGGCAAGAGGAATTTAGAATTTGTCTGGATAGAACAGATAAGAATTTGTGCATGCTTGCTCCGGTTTCGTTTTGATTAAAGGATGACTGGGAAGAATGGGAAAAAAGAACAATTCTAAGAAAATATTTACTGGAATTATAATCCATGCCTTTGTAATCCATGACTTCTGGAATAAATTATTGAAGGGCACATAAGCAGAGGTCAGAAAGAATATTCCTTAGATATTTGAGTTGGAACAATACGTGGACTGAGAATTATTCGATATCCAGAGATCAGTATATCTGTATTCTTAAAGGTCAGATCACAAGATAAGTAAGAGACCTTGTACTGCCCCTAGGAGTTTATTTTGGAGCTGCTGAGCTGAGGACATGTGTACTTCAGAAATGAAGGTGTCTTTCTGTCTCCAGTAACTTTAGGGCTAATGTTACCAGGCTATGAAGAGTTCAAAGGCTCTGCTAGTACCCACCTGTTACTATATATCTGGAGGAAGGTAAAGTGTCCCTGTATTTTACTTGACTGGCTAATAAGTCAATGTCAGTCAACCAAAATTTCATGAATGTTTACTATAGACTTAGCATTGTGAAATATACTATGAGATGTCAGGAAAGCGTAATCCATCGCTCCTACTCACTAAATGCTATAATCAGGATTTATAACCAGGTCTACCTGACTCTAAATCCTATATATTTTAGTATGCTATACCATTGGCTAGGCATTTCTCTGACATTATTTTATTTAATATTTACAGTAAGCTTGCAAAGAAATTATTATTATTTATAATTTATGCAAGAAACCTCAGCCATTACAGCAGAAGGAACCCAGTTAGGGATATAAGAAATGGAAAAGCATTTTTCAAAATCAAAGGAACTAAGCCGATTGCACCCTATATACAGGCTCTTGCTTATGCAGCTGCGAAAGCATTATCATTCTCATTTTATATGAGGAAACAGAGGTCCAGAAGAGGTAAATAAACTTCCTAAGTTTTTATTGTTGGAGCAGTATATGCAGAGCTCATATATAAATCCAAGCCTGTTGAATTTTCCCTATCTCATGCTGCCTTCCTTGAGACTGGGGATTTCAGCCTGGCCATGACAGACAGGATTTTTATGGACAGACAGGAAGAGTATATGTAGGAATGAAAGCCACCCATCTCTTAAGGTGATTAGAGAGATGCCCATGTGACTCTAAACAAGGCCAACCCTCCTTGGAGGACTTTGCTTATAATAGGTACTTAATACCCGTTAGTTGAATGAGTGAAGATCTGAAGATTTTGATCCAGATTCTTAAACATGCCCTTAAGGGACTTTTTCATGAACCAAAACATTTGTCTTCAAAGGGTGTTCAACACACTATATTAGCCCAGTTTTCTTTTGACAAATGCTTGGTGATCACTAATTTTAAAACTACGGAGATGAAGAAGACAATCTGAATTGGAACCCACCCTAGAACATTCAATGCATATGGGAATAGGTGCCCTTATCCCGTCTGCTTCTGGAGGATGTAGAAGCCACAGGCCAACAGTAAGCATTTTCATATTACCATTTATCAGGGCTCAGTGGCGCTCACCAGATGGGCTTTTATGAGCCAGTAGAGTTGTTTCTCTTTCTACGGTAGCTTACCTACATCCTTTTTTTAAAATTGTAATTCGACTCTGAAGTACCAGAAAATGAACTGCTTGGTGTAATCATTAATTTGAAAAGTTTAAATATCACCCATTTTGTGCATGTTGTATTTCAAGTTTTAAAAAAAGTTCATTTAAAGGGTGAAAAAAAGTAGCGACAGCAGTCTTTTCCAAGAAACATCAGGGTTTCCATCGTTAATTAGTTAATATAGTACTTGTAAAGTGCTTAGAAGATGAAAAGCACCATGTAATTAAGTGTCGCCTTTCTTATCAGTACCAGTAGACTTTAATCACATTATAAGGTCATAGCCTATCTATTTTGCTCCACTGGAGAGTTTTTTTTTTTTCCTTTCTTATATTGTAGGTATTTCTTTAGAAGAAAATAAGGAAAGAAATTATTCTCCCTGGGTTTCTGTCAATGTTTTCTGCCCTTAAACCAATAGAGACTTCTGTGGTTTTTGTGGGTTTTGTAATCCAGTCATGGGTTCATAATGCCTGGGGTGTGGGGCTGGGGGACTGGAGGGGGTCTGGAGTGGCAATGAAATGTAAAACCTCTCTAATCCTGACCTCCATCCTCTTTTGTGTATTCAACTTCTTGCAGCCTATGGGACAGCTGTCCTCAGATGTTTACTGACCCCCTAAAAACAAAACATGATTTGAACCAAGCTTTCCACTCAGACTGTTACCCCTAACTTTATTCTGATTTAAGCACTGCCATCCTTCTTTACTCTCAGGATTGTAAATTTGTAGTTACCATTTATCACTCTTCTCTTCAATCTTAGTTGTCTAGGCAGTTATTAAGTCCCAGACTTATTGGATTTGTCTCCTCTTTGGTTTAGGTCTTCTGGCCACTTGTCACTTTTCTGCTTCCCGTTGTTTATAATATAAGCACATTCTTAGATTTTGAAAGGGTCCTTGAGCATCCCAGATGAAAGTTTTTTTTCCTTTAAGCAAGGAATTCTATTTAAACTGTGAAAAATAGCCTCATACACTGTGAATAGCATTTGTTATTATTACCTTGTGAGGTTAATACCTTACAATTCTACCATAAGCAGAGGTCCTACCTAGGAAAGTCCTAACAGTTTGTTGGGGGAGATAACGAAGTAGATTTTTTTTTCCATTAGTGAATTGTTTATTTTGCAATTAATCAAGGTTGTCATATTCTTTAAACTTTTACATTGAAGACATAATTTAAACAAATTATTTGTTTATAATGCCAACACCCAACTATGTAGGGAGAAACAAAGCAATGAATTCATAATCACATAGAGTTACTTATGTAGGGGAGGAAGAATTCTCCTCTACCCTCCTGGGTGTCTGGCTGGGCCTAAGAATTACACTGACATAAGACAGATGAACAGGAGCAAAGCATACATATTTTATGGAAATTTTACATGTAAATGGGAGGCTTCACAAGAGAATGAAGACCTGAAGAAGTGACCAGAGAAGGAAGCTTTTATATCTTTTAGACAAAGGAATGAAAAATTTGTGAAGAATTCACAAGACAAAGGGGTTGGGGCTATGGGTAGTAAATAGTGAAGAAGTAACTAGAAAGATAAGGGTTAGCTTAACAGGTTTGTTTATATAGCCTCCTTGGCCCTAAATTCCCAGTGGTGATAAGGATGTCTTCTACCCTCCTGGTAGAGGGAGAATGTCTTTTCACATGTAGCCATAATCCCTATGGTTGTTTCAGCCTTTGGTCTGTATTTACTTAAATAATTTCAAAGCTTCCCACTATCATCATTTTACCATAGCATCTCTGTTTTGGAGTTCTTTGTTCTGATTCACCTTGTCTTTGATTGGAATTACTATTCAGTAGTTTTTTTAAGAAGGATTGTGTTCATGTGCTTTCATTTAAGTAATGTTTTATTTGCTCTTTTTTTCCTGAGCTCATTAAATATACTTTTAAATCTCCTTTTGAACAAAAAACCAGAATGTTTCACAAATTTGTCATCCTTTCTCAAGGCCCATGCTCATACAACCTCAATCTTTAAAATTATAGGACATGTACTGTAGCCTATAGGCTGTATGATATTACTATCATTTAGCTTATCAGTAATAGCCTTGCTTTGAGTAACGCTGTTGTAAAGCTATGGGGCAAAGCCTGGACATTTTCCCGTTTATAAATTTTACATTTTATTTTATTTTATTTTTTAAAGTTTATTTATTTATTTATTTTATTTTGGCTGCATCAGGTCTTCGTTGTTGCGTGCGGGCTTTCTCTACTTGTGGCAAGCGGGGGCTACTCTTCGTTGTGATTTGAGGGCTTCTCATTGTGGTGCCTTCTTTTGTTGTGGAGCACAGACTCTAGGTGCGTGGGCTTCAGTAGTTGTGGCAAGTGGGCTCAGTAGTTGTGGCTCGTGGGCTCTAGAGCACAGGCTCAGTAGTTGTGGCGACGGGCTTAGTTGCTCTGCAACATGTGGGATCTTCCCAGACCAGGGCTTGAAGCCGTGTCCCCTGAATTGGCAGGCGGATTCTTAACCACTGCGCCACCAGGGAAGTCCCTTACATTTTAAAAGTTTTTTTTTTAACATCTTTACCAGAGTATAATTGCTTTACAGTGGTGTGTTAGTTTCTGCTTTATAACATAGTGAATCAGCTATACATTTACATATATCCCCATATCTCCGCCCTCTTGCGTCTCCCTCCCACCCTCCCTATCCCACCCCTCTAGGTGGTCACAAAGCACAGAGCTGATGTCCCAGTGCTATGCGGCTGCTTCCCACTAGCTATCTATTCTACACTTGGTAGTATATATAAGTCCGTGCCACTCTCTCACTTCGTCCCAGGTTACCCTTCCCCCTCCCCCTGTCCTCAAGTGCAATTTCTACATCTGCATCTTTATTCCTGTCCTGCCCCTAGGTTCTTCATAACCATTTCTTTTTCTTAGATTCTGTATGTATATGTGTTAGCATATGGTATTTGTTTTTCTCTTTCTGATTTACTTCACTCTGTATGACAGACTCTAGGTCCATCCACCTCACTGCAAATAACTCAATTTTGTTTCTTTTTATGGCTGAGTAATATTCCATTGTATATATGTGCCACATCTTCTTTATCCATTCATCTGTCGATGGACACTTAGGTTGCTTGCATGTCCTGGCTATTGTAAATGGAGCTGCAATGAACATTGTGGTGCATGTCTCTTTTTGAATTATGGTTTTCTCAAGGTATATGCCCAGTAGTGGGATTGGTTTTTAGTAGTTTAGTAGTTCTGTTTTTAGTATTTGGTTTTCTCAAGGTATATGCCCAGTAGTGGGATTGGTTTTTAGTAGTTTAGTAGTTCTGTTTTTAGTATTTAAGGAACCTCCTTAAATACTAGTAGTATTACTAGTATTTAAGTAGTATTACTAGTATTACTAAATACTTAGTAGTTCCTTTTAGTATTTAAGGAACCTCCATACTGTTCTCCATAGTGGCTGTATCAATTTACATTCCCATCAACAGTGCAAGAGAGTTCCCTTTTCTCCACACCCTCTCCAGCATTTATTGTTTGTAGATTTTTTGATGATGGCCATTCTGACTGGTGTGAGGAGATACCTCATTGTAGTTTTGATTTGCATTTCTCTAATGATTAATGATGTTGAGCATTCTTTCATGTGTTTGTTGAAAATCTGGATATCGTCTTTGGAGAAATGTCTATTTAGGTCTTCTGCCCATTTTTGGATTGGTTTGTTTGTTTTTTTGATATTGAGCTGCATGAGCTGCTTGTAAATTTTGGAGATTAATCCTCTGTCAGTTACTTCATTTGCAAATATTTTCTCCCATTCTGAGGGTTGTCTTTTCATCTTCTTTATGGTTTCCTTTGCTGTGCAAAAGCTTTTAAGTTTCATTAGGTCCCATTTGTTTATTTTTGTTTTTATTTCCATTTCTCTAGGAGGTGGGTCAAAACGGATCTTGCTGTGATTTATGTCATAGAGTGTTCTGCCTATGTTTTCCTCTAAGAGCTTTATAGTGTCTGGCCTTACATTTAGGTCTTTAATCCATTTTGAGTTTATTTTTGTGTATGGTGTTAAGGAGTGTTCTAATTTCATTCTTTTACATGGAGCTGTCCAGTTTTCCCAGCACCACTTATTGAAGAGGCTGTCTTTTCTCCACTGTATATTCTTGCCTCCTTTATCAAAGATAAGGTGACGATATGTGCATGGGTTTATCTCTGGGCTTTCTATCCTGTTCCATTGATCTATATTTCTGTTTTTGTGCCAGTACCATACTGTCTTGATGACTGTTGCTTTGTAGTATAGTCTGAAGTCAGGGAGCCTGATTCCTCCAGCTCCGTTTTTTGTTCTCAAGATTGCTTTGGCTATTCGGGGTCTTTTGTGTTTCCATACAAATTGTGAAATTTTTTGTTCTAGTTCTGTGAAAAATGCCAGTGGTAGTTTGATAAGGATTGCATTGAATCTGTAGATTGCTTTGGGTAGTAGAGTCATTTTCACAATGTTGATTCTTCCAATCCAAGAACATGGTATATCTCTCCATCTATTTGTATCATCTTTAATTTCTTTCATCAGTGTCTTATAATTTTCTGCATACAGGTCTTTTGTCTCCTTAGGCAGGTTTATTCCTAGATATTTTATTCTTTTTGTTGCAGTGGTAAATGGGGGTGTTTCCTTAATTTCTGTTTCAGATTTTACATCATTAGTGTAGAGGAATGCAAGAGATTTCTGTGCATTAATTTTGTATCCTGCCACTTTGCCAAATTCATTTATTAGCTCTAGTAGTTTTCTGGTTTCATTTTTAGGATTCTCTATGTATAGTATCATGTCATCTGCAAACAGTGACAGCTTTATTCTTCTTTTCTGATTTGGATTCCTTTTATTTCTTTTTCTTCTCTGATTGCTGTGGCTAAAAATTCCCAAACTATGTTGAATAGTAGTGGTGAGAGTGGGCAACCTTGTCATGTTCCTGATCTTAGTGGAAATGGTTTCAGTTTTTCACCATTGAGAACGTTGATGGTTGTGGGTTTGGCATATATGGCCTTTATTATGTTGAGGCAAGTTCCCTCTATGCCTACTTTCTGCAGGGTTTTTATCATAAATGGGTGTTGAATTTTGTCGAAAGCTTTTTCTGCATCTATTGAGATGATCATATGGTTTTTATCCTTCAATTTGTTAATATGGTGTATCACATTGATTGATTTGCATATATTGAAGAATCCTTGCATTCCTGGGATAAACCCCACTTGATCATGGTGTATGATCCTCTTAATGTGCTGTTGGATTCTGTTTGCTAGTATTTTGTTGAGGATTTTTGCATCTATGTTCATCAGTGATATTGGCCTGTAGTTTTCTTCTTCTGCAACATCTTTGTCTGGTTTTGGTATGAGGGTGATGGTGGCCTCATAGAATGAGTTTGGGAGTGTTCATCCCTCTGTTATATTTTGGAAAAGTTTGAGAAGGATAGGTGTTAACTCTTCTCTAAATGTTTGATAGAATTCACCTGTGAAGCCATCTGGTCCTGGGCTTTTGTTTGTTGGAAGATTTTAAATCACAGCCTCAATTTCAGTGCTTGTGATTGGTCTGTTCATATTTTCTATTTCTTCCTAGTTTAGTCTCGGGAGGTTGTGCTTTTCTAAAAATTTGTCCATTTCTTCCAGGTTGTCCATTTTATTGTCATAGAGTTGCTTGTTGTAATCTCTAATGATCCTTTGTATTTCTGCAGTGTCAGTTGTTGCGTCTCCTTTTTCATTTCTAATTCTGTTGATTTGAGTCTTCTCCCTTTTTTTCTTGGTGAGTCTGGCTAATGGTTTATCAATTTTGTTTATCTTCTCAAAGAACCAGCTTTTAGTTTTATTGATCTTTGCTATTGTTTCCTTCATTTTTTTCATTTATTTCTGATCTGATCTTTATTATTTCTTTTCTTCTGCTAACTTTGGGATCTTTTTGTTCTTCTTTCTCTAATTGCTTTAGGTGTATGTTTAGATTGTTTATTTGAGAGTTTTCTTGTTTCTTTAGGTAGGATTGTATTGCTATAAACTTACCTCTCAGAACTGCTTTTGTTGCATCCCATAGGTTTTGGGTAATCGTGTTTTCATTGTGATTTTTTTCTAGGTAATTTTTGATTTACTCTTTGATTTCTTCAGTGATCTCTTGATTATTTAGTAGCATATTGTTTAGCCTCCATGTGTTTTTGTTTTTTATAGTTTTTTTCCCTGTAATTGATATCTAGTCTCATAGCATTGTGGTTGGAAATGATACTGGATATGAGTTCAATTTTCTTAAGTTTACCAAGGCTTGATTTGTGACCCAAGATAGGCTCTATCCTGGAGACTGTTCCATGAACACTTGAGAAGAAAGTGTATTCTGTTGTTTTTGGATGGAATGTCCTATAAATATCAATTAAGTCCGTCTTGTTTAATGTATCATTGAAAGCTGTGTTTCCTTATTTATTTTCACTTTGGATGATCTGTCCATTGGTGAAAGTGAGGTATTAAAGTCCCCTATTATGATTGTGTTACTGTTGATTTCCCCTTTTATGGTTGTTAGCATTTGCCTTATGTATTGAGATGCTCCTATGTTGGGTGCATAAATATTTACAATTGTTATATCTTCTTCTTGGATTGATTGCTTGATCATTATGCAGTGTCTTTCTTTGTCTCTTTTGATAGTCTTTATTTTAAAGTCTATTTTGTCTGATATGAGAACTGCTACTCCAGCTTTCTTTTGATTTCCGTTTGCATGGAATACCTTTTTCCATCCCTTCACTTTCAGTCTGTATGTCTCCCTAGGTCTGAAGTGCGTCTCTTGTAGACAGCATATATATGGGTCTTGTTTTTGTATCCATTCAGCCAGTCTATGTCTTTTGGTTGGAGCATTTAATCCATTTACGTTTAAGGTACTTATCTATATGTATGTTCCTATTACCATTTTCTTATTTGTTTTGGGTTTGTTATTTTAGGTCTTTTCCTTCTCTTGTGTTTCCTGCCTAGAGAATTTCCTTTAGCATTTGTCTTAAAGCTGGTTTGGTGGTGCTGAATTCTCTTAGCTTTTGCTTGTCTGTAAAGGTTTTAATTTCTCCATCAAATCTGAATGAGATCCTTGCTGGGTAGAGTAATCTTGGTTGTAGGTTTTTCCTTTCATCACTTTAAATATGTCCTGCCACTCCCTTCTGGCTTGCAGAGTTTCTGCTGAAAGATCAGCTGTTAACCTTATGGGGATTCCCTTGTGTGTTATTTGTTGCTTTTCCCTTGCTGCTTTTACTATTTTTTCTTTGTATTTAATTTTTGATAGTTTGATTAATATGTGTCTTGGCATGTTTCTCCTTGGATTTATCCTGTATGGGTCTCTCTGTGCTTCCTGGATTTGATTAACTATTTCCTTTCCCATATTAGGGAAGTTTTCAACTATAATCTCCTCAAATATTTTCTCAGTCTCTTTCTTTTTCTCTTCTCCTTCTGGGACGCCTATAATTCGAATGTTGGTGCATTTAATGTTGTCCCAGATGTCTCTGAGACTGTCCTCAATGCTTTTCATACTTTTTTGTTTATTCTGCTCTGCAGTAGTTATTCCACTATTTTATCTTCCAGGTCACTTATCCGTTCTTCTGCCTCAGTTATTCTGCTATTGATTCCTTCTAGAGAATTTTTAATTTTATTTATTGTGTTGTTCATCACTGTTTGTTTGCTCCTTAGTTCTTCTAGGTCCTTGTTAAACTTTTCTTGTATTTTCTCCATTCTATTTCCAAGATTTAGGATCATCTTTACTATTATTACTCTGACTTCTCTTTCAGGTACACTGCCTATTTCCTCTTTATTTGTTGGGTATAGTGGGTTTTTACTTTGCTCCTTCATCTGCTGTGCATTTCTCTGTCTTCTCATTTCGCTTAACTTACTGTGTTTGGGGTCTCCTTTTTGCAGGCTGAATGTTCGTAGTTCCTGTTGTTTTTGGTGTCTGCCCCCAGTGGCTGAGGTTGGTTCAGTGGGTTGTGTAGGCTTCCTGGTGGAGGGGACTAATGCCTGTGTTCTGTTGATGAGGCTGGATCTTGTCTTTCTGGTGAGCAGCTCTGCATCTGGTGGTTTGTTTTGGGGTGTCTGTGACCTTATTATGAATATAAGCAGCCTCTCTGCTAATGGGTGTGGTTGTGTTCCTGTCTTGCTAGTTGTTTGGCATAGGGTGTGCAGCACTGTAGGTTGCTGGTCGTTGAGTGGAGCTGGGTCTTAGCGTTGAGATGGTGATCTCTGGGAGAACTTTCACCGTTTGATATTACATGGAGCCAGGAGGTCTCTTGTGTACCAATGTCCTGAACTCAGCTCTTCTACCTCAGAGGCACAGGCCTGACACCCGGCCGGACTGCCAAGACCCCGTCAGCCACATGGCTGAGAAAAAAAGGGAGCAAAAAAGAAAGAAAGAAAGAAAAAAAATTATTAAAATAAAAAATAATTTTTAAAAACAAAAAAAAGTAATAAAAAAAGGAAAAAAAAAGAATGAAAGAAAGAAGAGAGCAACCAAACCAAAAAACAAATCCACCAATGATAGCAAGCACTAAAAAGTATACTTAAAAAAAACAAAAAAAACCTGACAGACAGAACCCTAGGACAAATGGTAAAATTGTCCATTTGTGACAAAATCACACAAAGAAGCATACAGATACAGACTCACAAAAAGAGAAAAAGGGAAAAAAAATATATATCGTTTCTCCCAAAGTCCACCACCTGAATTTTCGGATGATTTGTTGTCTCTTCAGGTATTCCACAGATGCAGGGTACATCAAGTTGATTGTGGAGATTTAATCCTCTGCTCCTGAGGCTGCTGGGAGAGATTTCCCTTTCTGTTCTTTGTTTGCACAGCTCCTGGGGTTCAGGTTTGGATTTTGCCCCTCCTCTCCCTGTAGGTCGCCTGAGGGCCACCGTTTCCTGCTGAGACAGGATGGGGTTAAAGGAGCAGCTGATTCAGGGACTCTGGCTCACTCAGGCCGCGGGGAGGGAGGGGTACGGAATGCAGGGTGAGTCTGTGGTGGCAGAGGCCGGCATGAGGTTGCAACAGCATGAGGCGCGCCTTGTGTTCTCCCGGGTAAGTTGTCCCTGGATCATGGGACCCTGGCAGTGGCGGGCTGCACAGGCTCCCGGGAGGGGAGGTGTGGATAGTGACCTGTGCTTGCACACAGGCTTCTTGGTGGCTGAAGCAGCAGCCTTAGCGTTTCATGCCCATATCTGGTGCCCACACTGATAGCCACGGCTCGCCCCCATCTCTGGAGCTCATTTAGGCAGTGCTCTGAATCCCCTCTCCTTGGGCACCCCGAAACAATGGTTTCTTGCCTCTTAGGCAGGTCCAGAGGTTTCCCCGGACTCCCTTCAGGCTAGCTGTGGCACACTAATCCCCTTCAGACTGTATTCACGCAACCAACCCCAGTCCTCTCCCTGGAGTCTGATCTCCGATGCCCGAGCCTCAACTCCCAGCCCCAACCCGCCCCGGCAGCTGAGCAGACAAGCCTCTCGGGCTGGTGAGTGCTGGTCGGCACTGATCCTCTGTGTGGAAATCTCTCCACTTTGCCCTCTGCACCCCTGTTGCTGCGCTCTCCTCTGTGGCTCCGAAGCTTCCCCCCCAACCCCGCCACCCCCTGTCTCTGCCCGCGAAGGGGCTTCCTATTGTGTGGAAACTTTTCCTTCTTCACAGCTCCCTCCCAGTAGTGCAGGTCACTTCCCTATTCTTTTGTCTCTGTTTTTTCTTTTTGCTTTTCCCCTACCTAGGTACATGGGGAGTTTCTTGCCTTTTGGGAAGTCTGAGGTCTTCTGCCAGCGTTTGGTAGGTGTTCTGTAGGAGTTGTTTCACATGTAGATGTCTGTCTGATGTATTTGTGGGGAGGAAGGTGATCTCCACATCTTACTCCTCTGCCATCTTGAAGGTCTCCCCCATTTTAAAAGGTTTTATTGTGCTTTATCATATACACATATAACAGACACTTAAGTGTTGGAATTTCGTTAGAGATCCTCTAGTCAACCTTGAACTCCATGAATTTTTTGTCTTCTTACAATACCATTGAAAAATTTCCAACTCCTGCTTGAACTCTTCCACTGACATGGTGCTCGCTATTTTAGCTGAAGTTCTTTTGATCGTTGAAAATTCTTATATTGAAAAGAAATCTCTGTCATTGTCATTCCTGCTCATTAGCTGGTATAATGAAAGTGTGCCTATCTCCTCTTCCTTGAGATTCTTTCAACAATTTGAAGAATATGTCTAACCTAATTCTTCTCCACTCACACTTTCCTCCTTTGTTATCTCTATTTTGAAGAAAGGTCTTCTGGGAAAATTTACCTGTAATCTTCCCTTCTTTTTAATTAACCCGATACCTTTTTAAATTACTTTACTTCCTTTTTGAGAATTCTGTGCAAATATAGTTTATGAGTATGGATTGTTTTGTGAGTAAAATTATAAAGTAGCAAGTCATTTGTGTTAAGAATATACATGATATCTGTATAGTATAAATTCATATCTACTAAGAGGATGACATCAATGCTTGTTAAATAAAAATATCAGACACATATCGAGGACTGATTTGTGTTCCCAAAACCCCCAAAAAATCTATGAGACCACATAAAAACTGTCCATTTAGGCAGGGAGCGTACAGTACAAGACATCGGGAATAGAGGTTCCCTCCACTGGGTGAGGGAAAGACAGCACAGGCTGCTTACTCCATGCAACGTAGGAGCTAAAATCCTCTAAAAAGCCATTCCAGGATGGAGAAGCTTTGAAGATGGTTTTCATCTCCAATTTCTGTGGAATGTCTGACCTTTAATATTATTAAGTAAGTTAAGAACTAGAGGAAACATCAGTGCCCTTTCTCTCCCTCTTCTCCATTTCTTTCTCTCTTTTTTTTCAGAATAAATAGAAGATGGAGGAGAGACAGACTGCTGTTGTTGGTTTCTCAGCAGGACTGGGGAAAAACTCTCAGTGGCAGAGTAAGTGATAAAAAACCTTAAAACTTTTTTTGAAATGTAAATCTAAATATGCTTAGTGGTCAGTATTCCTCTTAATGACCTAGTGATAATTATCCAGAATGAAACCCAAACTATAGCACCATGAGCACACAGTATTTTCAAATTCTTGATCTGGACCACTTCTTTGACTAATGCATCTCATTTTCATCATCCTATTTAGGCTGCTTTATACTGTTGGCTCATACTGATTTTATCCTTAAAGAAATTAGCAGGTAATTTTCATAAAAAATGTAGTTAAAGCAGATCTCCTTATGCTATATTTGTGCAATTAAAAAAAATCCCCAAATTTAAGTGTAGGATTTTACATTTATTCTTGTCTAATTTTTTTGATGTAGTTTCAAACACCAAGATAATTTTGAATATTAGGTCCATCAGTCATCACACCAGTGCTTTATTTAGCTTTTTATGAGACCCTGATAAGGATATCTTCATGTGTCTTCATTTAGATAAAAAATTACAAGGAGTTGAATAAGACAGGAGCAAGGTCGGGGTCCTGTGGCACGGCACAAATATTCTAGGTGGATATTTGGCCATTAATCAATGTTCTGGATACTTCATGCAGATCAGCTGGCCTTGAATCCATGCAACTCTTTTCCATGCAGCCAAAATTTCAGTGTTTTAGCCATGTGAACCAATAAGCTCACATTTTAATGCAGAAGATGTCTAAAATTAAGATATATGGTATAGACAGCATTCTCCAATATAATATGCCATTCTTAAATATTTGATTTTCCCCCCAATTTCTTCTTTATTATTGATATTTTCATTTATGTTTAATTAAGCTATTTGGTCATTTTTTCCCCCCAAAGTACTTCTTTAGCCATTCTCATTATTCTGCTCTGTTATCACTTTGAGGCATTCTTAATGGAACACATAATTGCAGTTGTGCTGATACATAGATATATACCCAAAGGAAATGATATGCTTGGTTACTTACTGATTATTTATATGAGAATTAAGAATCATGTCTCTTTAGCATTAAGCTTGAGTGGTTCTTAACATTTGAATGTTAGCTTTCTAAAGAAACCAAAACAAAGCATTTTATCTTCAAAATATTGAGCTATAGAAATGGGGAAATTGTTTAATTTTCTCCCATCCAGATGTAACTTGTGGGATCTAGCCTACAGGTGAAATAATAAGAAAAGATCAGAGGCAAAGAGATGGCAGGATGCTAGAAATTTTAAATGATTTCAATAAAATCTTATGATCTATCACATCAAGTGCTTTGAACCAGTTCCACACAGAAAAAAAGATGAGTGAAAGGCAAACACATAGGATATTTAATAATGAAGGATGAGTTTGGCAGATGGTAGGTTCCCTTCTCTGTTCCCAAGCAGGGTAGGATAAAGTAGACTTTCCTTTGTAGAAAAGAGAAAATAGCTCTTTTGCACCTTGATAGACACCTGCAGATCTGGGTATGTCCTCAATCTTTGTCTGATATCTCTGTAATATGATTCTGAAATAGAGCCTGTCTGGGATATATTGGCAGAGATTCTTTCTTCATACTTCAAATAACAATTGTGAAAAACCAGTTCTGAATCACTACATTAGAATTCTCTCATGATCACTTGCAATGAGTTGTCAGTATCAGAGAAATTAAAGGAATATATAAGAACATCACAACAGTTAGGCTACATAGTTAGAACTCTTTTATCTGTCAAGAGGCCAGTTATATAATTATAACATTTCTGAGTTGTAAGAGTCTTTGAGATTGTTTAGTCCAACCCCCATATTTTTGGAGCTCAATGATTTATTTGCTTTTGGGAAAGGATTTTCAAATTTAGAGATAATTAGGATTACATTAAGGCTCTTTGTGCCAAGATAAAACAATTAGTAAAGAGCGTCCACTAGTTCCAGTATAATAACAGCAATAAAAGTGAAATTTATTGAGTGCCAGGTACCGTTCTAAACACTTTGCATGTAGTAGCACATTTAATCCTTACAATCACCTTAGGAGATTGGCGTAATTTTTATACCTCATTTTTCTGTTGGAGAAGCAGAAGCACACAAAGGTAATTTGCCTAAGAACTGAGATGTGGCAGAGCCCTGGATTTGAGCCCAAGAAATCTAGTTCTATAGCTTACAACACTTAACCACAATGCTGTCCTGCCTGTCAGGATTATGGAGATATAAAGCAACTACAAGTTTGAAGTATGAACTACCGTATTTGCTCAACGTCAATTAATCAGTGGAATAGATAATCAAGGATGCTATGTTGGTGGCAGTTCTAGATTGATAACATAAAAATGCTGGATTTGTCAAATTTAAGTACTGTCCCCAGTAGGTTTGGCGCTGTTTATAATAATTTTTCTGGTCTTTGTCCCGGGTTCTTTGCTTGGAGATTCTGAAACGCTTGGAACTTCTCGAGTGCTAGAAGTGTCTTTGTTATTCATGAGCCCCTTGGGTCACATCTGAGTTTATGCTAATGAAGGACTCATGGTGGGCCCCTAGATAGCTTCAGGTTGGGGGCTCGTTATCAGAAAGACCAACCGTATGATTACAGAATTGGAACTTTGAGGCAGCCTGACCTCTGAGGAGGGACAGAATGAGTTAAATCATGTGGCCAATGATTCAATCAGTCGTGCTTATGTAATGAAACCCAAATAAAAATTCTGGACACCTAACCTTAGTGATGCTTACTGGTTGGTGACCACGTTGATGTGCCAGGAGGGTGATGTGCCCCAATTCCATGAAAACAGGGCACAGAAGCTCTGAGTTTGGGACCCTCTTAGACCTCACCCTGTGTGTCTCTTTATTTGTCTGTTCTTGAGTTGTATCATTTTAATAGAACTGTTATCATAAGGATAGAGTTTTCCTGAGTTCTATGGTTCATTCTAGTGAATTATCAAACATTAGGGGGCTTGTGGGAACCCCCCAAGTTTGTAGCTAGTTGGTCTGAAGTGAGGCAGTCTTTTTGTAGACTGGGCCCTTTAACTGGTGGGGTCTATTAACCCCAGGTGGTTCATACCAGAATTGAATTGAAGTACACCAGTTGGCATTGAAACATATTGGGGTGGATAAAGATAAACACTAATCATTACTTCCTCATATTTGGTAAAAAAGCTAAGACTTCATTTCATTAAATACTGAAGTCAAGGTTGTAGAGGGGTGCAGAAGATGACTGGTTTTGAGCTCCTCTTGAAGGATGTTTGTGTATATATAAATGCATGGTGTGAGTATGTATATGAAATTGGAACTTTAAAAAAAAAATTGAAGTATAGTTGATTTACAGTGTTATGTTATTTTCGGGTGTACAGCAAAGTGATTCAGTTTTTTATATACATATATATTCTTTTTCAGATTCTTTTCTATTATTGAATATAGGCCCTGTGCTATACAGTAGATCCTTGTTGTTTATTTTATATGTAGCAGTGTGTATCTGTTAATCCCAAACTCCTAATTTATCCCTTCCCCCTCACTTTCCCCTTTGGTAATCATAAGTTTGTTTACTATGTCTGTGAGTCTGTATCAGTTTTGAAAATAAGTTCATTTGTATTATTTTTTTTAGATTCTACATATAAGTGATATCATATGATATTTGTCTTTCTCTTTCTAACTTACTTCACTTAGTATGATAATCTTTAGGTCCATCCATGTTGCTGCAAATGGCATTATTTCATTCTTTTCAATGCCTGAGTAATATTCCATTGCATATGTATACCATATCTTCTTTATCCATTCATCTGTTGATGGACACTTAGGTTACTTCCATATCTTGGCTATTGTAAAGAGTGCTGCTGCTATGAACATTGGGGTGCATGTATCTTTTCAAACTAGAGTTTTCATCTTTTCCAAACATATGCCTAGGAGTGGGATTGCTGGATCATATGATAACTCTAATTTTAGCTTTTTATGGAACCTCCATACTGTTCTCCATAGTGGCTGTACCAATTTACATTCCCACCAACAGTGTAGGAGTGTTCCCTTTTCTCAACACCCTCTCCAGCATTTATTATTTGTAGATTTTTTGATGATGGCCATTCTGACTGGTGTGTGGTGATACCTCATTGTAGTTTTGATTTGCATTTTTCTAATAATTAGTAATGTTGTGCATCTTTTCACGTGCCTGTTGGACATCTGTATGTCTTCTTTGGAGAAATGTATATTTAGGTCTTCTGCCCATTTTTTTGACTGGGTATTTTTTTTTTTTTGATATTGAGATGCATGAGTTGTTTGTATATTTTGGAGATTAAGCCCTTGTTGGTTGCATCATTTGCAAATATTTTCTCCCAGTCAGTAGGTTGTTGTTTTGTTTTGTTTATAGTTTCCTTTGCTGTGCAAAAGCTTTTAAGTTTAATTAGGTTCCATTTGTTTATTTTTGCTTTTGTTTCCATTACTCTAGGAGGCGGATCCAAAAAAATATTGCTGCAATTTATGTCAAAGTGTTCTACCTATGTTTTCCTCCAGGAGTTTTATAGTGTCTGGTCTTGCATTTAGGTCTTTAATCCATTTTGAGTTTATTTTTGTACATGGCATTAGAAAATGTTATAATTTCATTCCTTTACATGTAGCTGTCCAGTTTTCCCAGCACCACTTATTGAAGAGATAGACTGTGTTTTCTCCATTGTATATTCTTGCCTCCTTTGTTGTAGATTAATTGACCGTAGTGTGTGGGTTTTTTTCTGGGCTTTCCATCCTGTTCCATTGATCTATGTGTCTGTTTCTGTGCCAGTACCATACTGTTTTAATTACTGTAGCTTTGTAGTATAGTCTGAAGTCAGGAAACATGATTCCTCCAGCTCCATTCTTCTTTCACCAGATTGTTTTGGCTATTCGGGGTCTTTTGTATTTCCAACAAATTTTAAAATTATTTGTTCTAGTTCTGTGAAAAATGCCATTGGTAATTTGATAGGGATTGCATTGAATCTGTGGATTGCCTTGGGTAGTTTGGTCGTTTTGAAAAAATTGATTCTTCCAATCAATGAACACAATATATCTTTCCATCTGTTTGTATTGTCTTCAATTTCTTTTATCAGCGTCTTATTGTTTTTGGAGTACAGGTCTTTTGCCTCCTTAGGTAGGTTTATTCCTAGGTATTTTATTCTTTTTGATATGACAGTAAATGGGATTGTTTCCTTAATTTCTCTTTCTAATAGTTCATTGTTAGTGTATAGAAATGCAACAGATTTTTGTTTTAAAATTGGAACATTTTGAACTATATGTTATTAAAAGCTTTGATTAGAGAAAACAAAAAACTTACCAAGAAAACAAGCTGGAAGAGTTTCATTGACTTAGAATCTTCCTTTTCATTGTAAATCTATAAACACTTAGGCAGGAAGGGGCTTATGATATCATTGAATTCAATCCCCTTATTGTACTGATAAGTACGCTGAAGCCATCTCAGATTTCATAACTTGTCTAAGGTCACATGTCTAGTTAGGGTAGAGTTGGGACTAGATTCCAAATAGCTCTAAGGCTGGATTGCAATCTAGCTTTGATGTTTTCTAGCCTACAGCTCTATCCACTGAAGAAGAGGTTGTGCATAAACATCTATATTTTTGTACTCTTTATGTAAATTGGCAAGTAATATATAGATGTATTCTTACTGAAAGTTTCAACAATACAGAAATGCCTAGAATAAATATCAAAGTTCCTTTTTCCCACACCAATCACAATTCTCTCTCACAAGTTTTATCATTTGGTGAGTATTCCTCCAAACATTTCCCTATGCATTTACATACACATTGTGATATATTGGCTTGGTTAAAAGTGCTTTTCCGTAAAAGAGTTCATGAATACATATTGCTCTTTAGCTTTCTTTTCACACACAATGAGGTATTAGTTGTATTTCTGTCAGCATTATAGCTCTATTCCATTCTTCTAACGCCTGCATGGATTGTACATACTCAATTGTGTGTAAAAAAGTTAAAAAGAAACCACATTCACATCCCCTGACTGAAAGAAAACTAAAGGAGTTTCAGTTTTACTTTTTGGACTTCCAGTGCTTTCCCTGTATTATTTTTGCTTCCAGTGTTGTCCTTGTTCCCTGAAACTAAACTGTTTTATCTAAATGTCTGTCATCTTTCTCTTTCCTGAAAAAATATACTTACAATAGTTGCGTTTTACAGCATTTTTCTAACTTTAGCTTATTTCAATCCTTCATCATGTGATTAACTGTAAATCTAAGTCTAACTCTTTAGGTACTGTGATGAGAAGGATTTACCATCATTAGATCAGAAATTATTCATGAGTTGCAAATAAATGAAACAGAAGAAAATGGTGTATGCTTCAAGTATGTATAGTTACTTAAAATGTTTTTCTATGTGCTTGAGCTGGCATAGCATCAGACCTTCACTGCATTATTTATTAAATGTTCTTAGTACAAATTTACACTATTAAGTGGTTGTTCTCCCTAGGAAAGATTAGAAATTAAGGATGAGCTCAGTGACTGAAACACATTCACACACTTTCTTCTTGGTTTAATCATCTTTAAATTTTTTTGATGGAATGTGTCCCCTAATTCTTGTTTCCCATACTTGTTCAGTTCTGATGAAGACTGCCTAGAGCTCAATTTGGTTAAAAAAGGAAACTTGTTTTTACTGATTGTGATAGGTAGCTTATCACATAAATAATGGTCTCCGAAGTTCATATAGTAGATTGCATTAGTTCTTTTGTTTAGAATTGAGAGACAAGCAAGTTTCACGTGGCTTGTCAATAGGATCAAAATAGAAGCAGTGTTTCCAGTATATAAGTTTGACATGAAATACGAATAAGCAAACATAATAGCACACACACACACACACACTCATATGCTTTCTAATTAGAAAAATTTTAATGTAAATGTTTACGTTATATAGGCCCTTGCATTTAGTCAGTTTGCCAGTGACTAAGTAAATATGATTCATGTTGTTGAAGAAAAGTTTTGATGTGTATGAATCATCACCATATTTTCTCCATTCTTCATCACTGTCTATTTGAATATAGTATTATGCCAAGTTCACCAATGCCCACATGTGAAATGGTCTGCCATGCCTGACAAGAACATAAAACAAAGTTTAAGAACAAAATTAATCAAATTAATTGCTGAGGTAATACAGGTTTTTCCTAAAAATCTCAAGTTGGAATATTTCACTCCTGCATTTCCTCCTTCCTCTGGTGTCTCCTTCACACACAGTTTACTAGTTCCTCCTCATATCCTTATCCTCCAAATTTTGGAATATCTCAGGTCTAAGTCCTTGGACTTCTTCATTTTTCTCTCCACGCTTTTCCCCTAAGTAATCTTACCCAGTCTCATGGCTTTAAATATGATCTATGTCCTGATGATTCTAAAAGGTACATCTCCAGCCTAGACTTCTTTCTCGAATTGTCTCCACTTGAATATCCAATAGATATCTCAGACTTAACATATCCGAGAATGAGTTCCTGATTTTTCCCTCCAAACTTGCTCACCCCATTTTGTCCATCTTTTTCTCTGTTCTCTAAATATTTACAATAGTTATTTAAAAATCCAAGTCTGTTAATGACATCATCTTGATCAACTGTGGATCTGCTTCTGTGGCCTTTTTTCTCCCTTGATTATAGGTCACATTTTCTTTTCTTTTTAAAAAATATTTATTTATTTATTTATTTTGCTGCACCAGGTCTTAGTTGCGGCATGTGGGATCTTTAGTTGCAGCATGCAGGCTCTCAGTTGTGGCATGTGGGATCTAGTTCCCTGACCAGGGTTCAAACCTGGGCCCCCTGCATTGGGAGCATGGAATCTTAACCACTGGACCACCAGGGAAGTCCCTAGGTCACATTTTCATACTTTGGCCTATGTCTCATAATTTTTGATTGTATGCTGGATATTGTATGCAAAAAACAGAAAAAGTTGAACTAGATTTTTTTTAAATAGAGGACATGCCTTTTCCTTTGTGAGGAAGCTAGGGTGAAGAGTTGATATTTTTTGTTTTATTAGAGTTGAGCTGGGTCAGTACTAGGTTGAAACTTTAATTAATTTCAGGTCATCTCTGTTTTTAAATATCTTATGAGTGAGTTCAGTCCCATTTCTCGGGCAGGACTTTGTGACTCGGGAACTCAAAGTCTATATCTCTCTCTGCTTTTGACCCCTGGCCTCAGTTGCTACTTGAGTAATAAGATTGGGGAAGAACTCTGGATCAGGATGATTAGCATTACATTTAGGGCTCCTTCTAAATTTTACACTATCTTTCCAGATCATACAGTCATACAATTTTGTTTGATTTTCTTCTTGTCCCAACAAGTCATGCTTACGGCAGACCAGCTCCTGCACCTGTTTCTATCTCCAGATGTGACATATCCCCAGGTATGAAAGCAGTCACCAGTCTTTAAGCACCTAGAAAGGGCTCATGCTCCTCTGTAAATCTGACTTCTTTGTAGCTACTGTTCTTTGATGATTTTAAAGAAAAACATACTTTTTAGTTTATCTGGTGTTTTCTTGTTACGGCAGGAGCAATATTATTTACAATTTTCTACACTCTAAGTATAAGTGGAGTTGTAGAATTTAATTTGATACCTTTAGTAATAAAAGAGGTTGATAAAAATCCTTCCTTAAAGGTACTTTGAGAATACTTACACTCAGGGTGCTATTCAAATCAGTGTAGTAGAGGACCAATTAAGATACACATTGGCTAGTACAGCCACTGGTGAGGGGATTGGCATATTTTAAAGAAGCACTGTTATGATAAAGAACATGAGTATAAGTAGGTTGATACGAAAGTCTTGTGAAATAGTGAATGAAATGAGCATTTAAAATTTTGCATTTCAAGTGAAAGTTTAACCAATACAACTCTCATTCTGAATGGTGTTTGCAATATCTGGTTCTAAGTAACAATTTTTTTCCCGTACCTATTACCTGTCTAGTATTTGAGAGAGGTCACACCATGAATCTACATTTCCTATCTTTTGACTAGTTATAGTCTAAACCAGTTAGAGGGACCTTCTTGTTTAACCGGCTAAAATTCTGCTTTTGAAAATCCTGTCAGTTGGCACTGTGTAAAATGAATGCCCTGGTGGAAAAAAGAGGCTCAGCTTCCTTTATAGATCTTGTTCACAATGGGAGGCAAGGGCTGTGATCCTTATCCTGCTGGCAGCGCAGTGATATAAATCAGGCTCTTTCACTTCAGTCAACTTTACTCACAATGAATGAAATCCAGGTCTTTAAATAACATACGGCTGGGCTGTCGTTTCATTGCTCTGACAGAACGTGATCTAAGCTGTCAGTTTCTAATCTAAGGAAAGATAGGGAAAATGAGGAGGAAATGACAATGAAGCATTTCATTTCTTTTGGAAAGAAGGCAAGATGTAATGCTCCAGTAGATACATGAATAAATAAAATAACTACATTTGGGGGTTGATTTTAGAGTTCTTGCCCATCTGGCCCTACCTAGAATCTCTGTGGTCCACTGGATTTTACTGTCTTTACCCTAAACTTTAAGATATTCAAGAGGAGAATGCAGTGCCCCCCCTTTTTTTAAACATTTTACATTCATGACAGTACATATTGTAAGACAGAACTTTGATCCTAATCTCACACTTGAGTGCATTTCTGAATCCATACTTTGAAAAGACATACTATATCTTCAAAAGAGGAACAAATAAGAGCAACAACTATCTACTACCATTATATTAACTTTATCTATGCACTTACTAAGTGCCATGCTCTGCCATAAACATACCAAGTAGTTCAAGAAAATGCTGGATGGAAATCTAACACCTTTGGACATATTGTAATAAATGGTTGTATAAAACAAGAAAAAAATTTTGTACTATTGGTAATCAGTAGAAATCAATAACAAAAATGATATTTTTTGAGTTGAAACAGTACTTTTTGAGGAAATATCTAAGCACTTAGATAAAAAGGACTGTTGAAGTATGGTCCCACAGGTAGGCAGATTTTAAATCTCCAAAAAGAGATAAAAGAAAGATGCTTTTAGCTCCAGTCTAACGATCCTGATGTGTGTGTTTTTGGCCATCTGACACAAACTGTGAAGCCATCCCTAAATTCTAAAGACTTTCTAATGAATTCTAAATATTTTTTTCTGGCATAATTCCTGAAATGTTCACTTACAGTTTTACTGGGTGTTTCACTTTGTCTGTACTTTCTCTGTACTTGTTTCCCCAATGTTCTACAATTGCACTCATCATCTAGATTTTCTGCTTGCTATGCTGGAGAAACACGGGGTTTTTAATAATCACTGTTTACTTAGAAATTTAAATGTAAACACAGGAAAATTTCCAGTGTCTAAAATGAAACATTTTAGACACTGGAAAATGGACAAAGGTAGTCTTTTCTAGGTGAAAAGCTCAAATGAGTAACTCTGAGCTGATATTTTCTATTTGCCCCTCCAGATCCACTGTTCACCTTTCTTCACCTTGTTCTCCACCCCAGCAGGTTGATCAGTATGGATCCCATTTCCTTGGTCTTCAGATGAGTCTTCAGGGTGGGGAGGCCTAGTAAAAGATCAGAGGGAGGGAGGAGAGTTCTGACTGGGTATTCATTTCCCTGGATTCCTTACTGTGAGGTTGATTCCGTGCCTTTCAACAGAAGTCTCTGGCCCTCTCAAGCGGTTCTACTTGACTTGACTCTCTCCCTCCAGATTCAGTAGCTACTGAACCCCTTATTCATTCCGGTACAGGAGTGGTCAGTCAGGCTACTCCCAGCCCTGGGTGATTCTCCTGTATATTGTGGTTCCCCAAATAACATTGCCTTTATAATTAATCCCTTCATAAATAAGTTCTCAGATTAGCCTATTTCAAGTGTGCCACCTGTTTCCTGTTGGGATTCTGACTGGCAAAAGTTCTATTAATCCTCAAGAAAGCAAAGTTATTAAGGATCTGTATATTAAGCACAGAATGTTGTTAGATTTACATTGGATCAGTATTTAATACTTAACCTCACAAAAAAGAAAAACAATATTATTTTCTATTACCTAGAAGAATATTAAATCAAGACTGTTAGGATTTCAAAGACCATGTGACTATTATGCTTTTATGAATTTGTTCTTAAGGAAAATAAAATTTTGTGTATGCAGCCAGCAGCTTGGTTCTTGAGTACTAGCTTTTATTTGTTTCTCCTGGAGGTAAGTGTGCTTTCAAACCTTTCTTGATTCCTGTGAAGAGACAGCTTAAAAAAAAGCTAACCTATTTATTTCATGAAATATAATTTTGATTTAAATGGAAACACATTGATTTTGTACCATATTCTAGGAAGACTTTTTTGACATTGAGTTCTGCTTAACCATGGAAGTGTTAAGTTAGAGAGACTGTGGAATTTTATTCATGAAGGGAATGATAGTGAAAACAATGCATTTTTTTACTCCTGAAGTTGACTTGGGTAGGCTTAGAGCTAGGAAAGGATGAAGTCAGTGGCTTTTTTTCAAACAATCTTCTTCCTAGATATACAGGAGTCACCTCAAATCAATATGTCAATTTTAATTCAAGGGGTATTTAGTAAGCATCTAGAATGTGCTGGAGCCTGTGCGTGGTGATAGAGACAGTGGTAAATGTGACAGCATGGTCCGGGACCTCTTACAGATTGTAGGCTGGTAGTAAAGACATATGTGGCATTTCCAGGGTGATGCATGTTATGAAAAAAGCATGAGAATATCTAGAGCTCTTATCAGAAGGGAAGGCAACTGTATCTTACTAAACCATTACCACCTAGTTACCCAAGTTAGAGATCTGACTGTCATTCTTGAATTTTGACCTCCAAAAGTCACCAAATTGTACTTATTTTGTATCTTACACCTGTTCCCATTTCTACGTCCTTACAACTATTGCTCTAGTTGAAGTCCTCATCATATCTCTCCTGATGTCCTATACCTTACCCTGCTTCCAGTCCTGCCCTTCAAATCCATCTTTCACGTTATCATCAGAATGTTCTATCTATAAACCAAAACTGACCATTTTATAGTGTGCATAAAATTCCTCAGTGACCTTCCAACGTCTGAAAGATAAGGTACGAGGGTCTCTATGACCATGTACCGTGATAAGGTACATGACTCTGCTTGTACCTTCCATTGCACCCCTCCCTTTGAAGGGCAGGCACTAAACATTGAATGAATGAATTAAAAACATTCAAAATGGTTTCATTGACCAAAGATGAACATATAAAGGTGTTTTACTAAACTGCACAGAGATGTTGGGAATGGTTCTGTGCTAGTTAAGAGCCACCCCAATAAAAAACTTGATTCATTCATTTGATATTGATTTAATGCATGCATGTGTTGGGCTTCAAAGGGATATATAAGAAATTATCTGCTGATGTGGAAGGAGTTCACAATTTCTCTGACAAGATATTGCTCAGTTAGGCATTAATGCAAGGCAGGTTTTAATAAGGGCCAACATTTGCAATTTGAAATCACTTGCTGTAGGAATTCATAGAAGGAGAAAATCCCTTGTGGGGCAGAGGTTGAGCTGCACTGGATGTGTAAGTGAGTTCTGCCCTGAGGACATATCTGTTTTTTGGGGAATTGGCCACACTCTTCTTGGAAATCAGGGAGTTTTCAAGCAGAACTTTACCACCCTGACTCTGTAGATCTCAGACCTCTCACCGCTGAGGACTTTATCACAGAAAAGTGACTGATAAAACGATCCTGCTTCTGCTGGGATCCTTTTGAGATGGAATGGGGCCCAGGATCCTGTCTCTCCTTGGGTTCTTTCAAGTGACCATTATCTCTGGGCGGTCATGTCCAGGACCTGATGGATGCTGGGGGAAATGACGAGGCACCCACTGTTCAGTGGATCCCAGACGCCTGAGGGAGAGGTTAAGATGAGTTACTGAACATGAAGGGAACAGAACCAAGTCTGCTTTGTTTTTTGTGTTCTGGCAGTTGAAAATGTGAATTCAAATCTGCCCTGTTCTCTGACCTGGGAATTATGCTACAGGATACTCTTTTTATATAAGAAGGCTTCATGATGGCTTTTTATTGTCTCCCACTTTAAGAAAGAGATCCAGGACATCTCTGATAATGTCTTTTCCCTTTGTCCCTTCTTTCCAAATGTGGTGTATCCTTAAAGAGCCAAGGAGAACAATAATCCGTATAAAGTTTTGTTTTGTTATACTATATAAACCCAAATGCTGATGCATTTATTGTATAAAGAGCCTACCTCTGGAATTCTTGTGGTTAACATTCTAGGGTTTGACCAAAATGTTTTTTTTTTTATAACTGCATGTTTTATTGATACCCATTTACTGAAATATGCTTTTAACAGCAGGATATGAAAAGGTAAGCTTCTGGTTCTGGAGAGAGTAACCTACCTGGAATATAGCAAAAACTCAATTTCTCTCAATGTTAATTTCTGGTCTGAAAGGAAAGGAACTTTTGTACTGAAATTTCTTGGTGATTTCAATAAAAAATAAGTTCCTAGGGTGGCCCAATGATTGCCATCAATAAAATATAATTAGGATTTCATTAGAAGCATACATTGAGGACTCAACTCGTCTGAAAGATCTCGTTAGGCCTATTTCATAGCCATTTAAAGTGTCACAAATATCCCATAAGAAGTAATGAATGGAACCTGACTACTTTTGCACCTTCCCTTCTTTCTAGACCCTATGACCTATTCCTAATTTGTCAATTTTTTTTCTAGTGGTATTATACATGTTATAAGTAACTGATAGGCCTTATATCTTTATTCAAAAGGCTATTAATTTCATAAAATAGTATTATATTCCTAGAGATACATTTGTAAGCATTTTAAGGGTCAACTTGCTGCAGTAATAACAGCTAAAACTTGGGAAGTGCTTATTATGTGTAAAGTACCATTCAAAGTGTTTTATATGCAGCAACTCACTCATTCCTTGGAACTATCTCATGAAGTAGGTACGATTACTATTCATTTTACAGCTTAGGAAACCAAGGCTGAGAGAGTTTAATTAACTTGCCTAAATTCTTATAGGTAGTAAACGATGTTTCTGAAATTTGATTCCAAATAATCTGACTTCAGAATCAAGTTGCACTATACTGCCCCTTCATAGAATATTTAAACTGATGTGTCATAGTAGAATGACCAGGTGATTTGGAAGGTCATGGAAAATCTTAAATCCACAGAAAATGCTTGAGGTTTTCATTTTATACTTCCTTATGTCATCACTTTGGAACTTTCTTTTAACATTTGAAATGAACTTATCAAACACTTACTGAGAACCCACTGTTCATGTGTGTATGTGTGTGTGTGTAATTTAAGAGGAGAGAACCAAATGTTCTTGCTTTTTCAGAGTGCTGGGTGTGGCAGTGGGTGGTTAGGTCTCTCTCAGTAGTAAGATGCCATAAGAAATTGCATAAGATGGCAGGCAACAGAGAGGAAGAATGAGGAAGATGTCGCATTGGAAGATAAGTCACACACTTAGAACATCTTGACAATGAGTTTGGCTCATTGTGTGTTCCATGGCCACCCCATGCCATGTGAAACCTTCAGGAATTCTTGCAATGCCAGAGTGAGATAGTGTTTATAAGGAGTGAATGATGTTTAGATGTTGGCGTTTGAGAGAGATTGTTCCAGAAGCTTTTTATAGAGTACATTGCAGCTGGAGATACAAGGTAGTGGTCCAGCTAAGAGGCTGTCATTTTTTTCCAGACTGGATATAAAGCAAAGCAAAAATTCAAGAGATGCTGCAGAAAAGATATGTAAGATGGATATGGTGCTAAAATTAGAGATGCTAGTTTGTTGTAGGAGAATGAGGGTGATTCTAAAATTTAATTTGAGGATTGAAATATTCCACATATCACCAGCATATTAAGATAGAGATATCCAGTCGGCATCCAGACACAGAGCAGACTAACTGGAGATTTGGTTGTCAGGTGCACGAATGCAGCATGTTTTAGTCAGATCACTGCATGGCCTCCTGGCCAGTCTTGCTGCTCCCATTCTTCTCCTTCACTGGTTCATTCTCTGCTCAATAGCCAGAGTGATCTTTTAAGGGAGTAATTGGAACATATTGCTTCCTACTTAAATTTCTTTAATACACTAATTCTAAATGGGGAAGAAAGGGATGCTTAGAAGGCATTTTCAAAAGGAGAGGAGGTGTCTTGAGTTGTCACATTGAAGGTGGAGCTACTATTTATTGGGCATGAGTAAGGAATTCTCCATATCCTGAAATACTGCAATGTTTAAGCATCTATATGTGGAAATTCACATTGTTCCATTATAAATTATTATTTCCCCTTTATGATACTGTTAGGATATTATATTGATTTTTAAAAAAATATTATGTATATGCAAATAAGTTATATATTATCTATGGAATTCATTTCAGGGAAAGAAGGGAGTTTTATAAAATATTTCTTATAAAGTATTACTTTCTAATTTTATTCATCACTGAAGGAAATTAAGTAAGAAATAATAAGTATTAGTTTAAAAGAATATATTGGGATTTGGAGAGACATTCTAAATGTAGATGAGTCTAAATTTAAACAGAATTATTTTTAAGCCTTGAGTTCATCTCATTATTGCTAACAAGAATGAATGGTGCCACCCTGAAGTAAATTGAAGTTAAGAACACAAGAGCTGTCATCCTGGGTCAGGCCTGGGCCCTACATCCTGGAACACTACCTCGGAGAGTGGCACAGAGGGGTAGGTTGGAAAACTGCTAAGTGACAACTCTGACGTCTGCCTGGATGTTAGGTTGTACCATTCCTAGTCTCCCTTGGTAAGCTATGGTAAATATGCCATTCATAAATTTGTTCTGAGCTGCTTCTGAATCTATTTATATTTTCATTCTATACCAAATTTTGGAAGAGAGCAAATTCTGTAAGTTTACTTCCAGCTGTCCTGCACAGAGTGTTTTTGAGCTATGAGAGATGCTCCCTAGGACAAATTTTCCAAAATTTAGTAAGTTGCAGTGATTCACAAGAACAGTGGCTCCCCAAGAGGATCCATGCTGCACGAATCTGTCCTGTTACTCTATAAAATGGGTTCTGTGGTAACATATACTTGGAAAACACTTTGTGTTATACCCTTTTCTAGGAGAATCATGGCGCACATTAGCACACTGAAGATCCTGGAAGGAAAGGAAATGTGATCACAAAACTTCTCTGTGTGCAACACTCCGCAGAGCTAGAGCCCCATGGGGAAAGCTGTACTAGCAGTTTAGGAACAAACTGTTAGAGCTTTTTATGTTTTTATACTGACTAAGGGAAAGTTGTCAGATGGTGGCAAGCAGATCATTTTTCGCTCTCCTCACCCATTTCTAATGCAAATTATTGACTCAGAGTGGTGAGACAGTGGGCCACCTGTCTAACGAGTCCGTTACCAATATCAGGGCAGCCAAACAACAAGGACAGCAAACTCATGGAAAGAACATGAGCTTTGGAATGATAAGGCATGAATTGGAGTCCCTGCTCAGTTATCACTTGCAGCCGTGTGATCTTGGGAGGGTCATTTTGTTCTCTGAGTTTCCTCATGTATGAAATGGGGATAATAGTAATAGCTATTTATTACTAGAATTACTTTGTGAATTGTATTTGCTAATATGTGTGCAAACTTGACAGAATGTATTGGTTATTTTTTATATATTTAAAGTATTTAATAAATTCTAAATGAGAATGAATCCTGGTGTTCTAATTAGTGAATTGAATAATTAAACATGTAGAAGGTGACGTTTTAGGTTTAAGGCTAAAATCATCTCTTGTGTACAAATGTGTAAAGGGAAGAGAAATCCAACCCTTCCTCTGCCAAAAAGAAAAAAAACTCAGAGAGGTTAATAACTGTGCTCTTCCACTGTCCCGGTGCAGACATCAGCCTCTTAGGTGGGAAAGGCAGCTGACCCCAGTTAGTGCTCAGCTCCCGTCTTTAGCTTTGCTCCGTTGCAACTCGAAACGCAAAGAGTAGCTTCTGAAAAACTGGTTTTAATACCTTGTTAAGATAATATCCCCAAGAGTTTAGCTCCACAAATAAATAGAATCTTTCATTATTTGCTTTTATAGCAAAAAGGATTTCAATCTGGATTTGTTAAAATGTCTTCTTACTTTCTGTAAAGGAAGCAAAAAAAAAAAAAAAAGCTACACATAGAACTCAGATTTTTCCCCTCCAAATCTGAAAAGGAGACAGAATCACAGAGCCCTGTTATACTCAAGAACCAGAAACAGTTGAAGAAATATGTTAGCTTCCTGATATAGGTAATTTAAGGAAATATTCTTATGTCTTGAATGTATAATGGATGTGCAGTTAAGAATGAGTTCATAAGGCAACACTTATCAGCAGTGGTTTGGCCATTTCAAAACAAAAATTATTTGAATCCACTCTCACTTAGAACACACATATAAGTCATAGGCTACTGCTCAGAGATGAGTTATGACAACATCATCAAATGATGAGATGATGCATCTCTTGGAGGTTGAGTCCCTCCTGTTATAGAACATGCTCAGGGTACAGCTCTGTGCTTCCAGGCAAGAAACAAGTTACCCCTACATTGTAGAAGTTGGATTTGAATTAGGTTTGGAGAGGTAAATTTTGGAGATAATCTTAGGCATTATGAATGACCACCACAAGGAAAAGTATGAAGGATGGAAAGAAAGGACAGCCTTATTTTGTTTTATTTTTCCTGATGGCAGTGTTGGTGGTGTTGGTGTTGGTGGTGTGTGTGTGCAAGAAATCAAATGTGTGTTCTGTACCCTAAAGTCATGCCGAGCCTGTTAAAGATTGAAGAAAAACGTATAGTACAGTAAGTGTCAACAACTCAAATGCACTTGGTGCAGCAGGTAAATTACAGGATGAAGAGGGAAGGATGAAGGCTATAAGGACTGGTGTGAGCTGTGATGTAATAAACATACATACCTCCTAAAGGCATTTAAAGTACATTTCTTTTTTGAAAGCACCATGCAGCCCAAACCCAAACAGCTATATGGGCTCAAATCCATCTCCTGGTGGCCAGTTTGCAAACTCTGGGCAAAAGTTTAGAGTAGGGGTTCTGAAGTCAAACTGTCCAGGTTTAGTTCCTCTTAACCAGGCTAGCTAAGTTTGGCAAGTTATTTAACATCTGAAAGCCTAATTTTCCTTATATCTAAAATGCGAATAATAATAGTGCTTATCTCATGTGATTATTGTGAGAATATTGTGATAATATATATACATACATACTTAGAATGACTAGCACTAGTAAGCACTTAATAAATATTAACTGTGTTCACATACACACACACACACGAAATAGTTATCTGGGAAAGGTATACACTTTTAAATGATGTCTTGTGGCATGTTCTTTTGAGTGTAATTGATGGCAGCAAATACTTTCAGAGAGTGGGCAGGGATTTGAGTTTTGGAAAGTATCATAAGTCCCTTGAAGTAAAGGCTGATGAATAAGATAAATAATCAAATTGGGTCATACAATTTTTTTTTTAGCAAAAGTAAGCTAATGAAAGGAAACAAGAATTTAGGCATAAAAGGGTGTGTAGAGTGGAGATAGGGATTCAGAGAGAATGCATCTTAATTATTTTGTTGGGTTTCTACCTCCCTGATATTCTTTTCTAGCACATCATCTAGATGTGTACATGTGGGAGAAACCTGGGGCTCAGTAATTGAGCCTCTCCTCCATCTATCCTCACTTTCCCTAGGTGATCTGATCCAGTCTCATGACTTTAAATACCTTCTTTTTACTTAACTCCTAAATTTGTATCTTCAGCTAGGCTCTGTCCTCTGGACTCTAAACTTATATATCCAACCACCCAGTTGACACCTCCACACAGATGTCAAATGAGCTCCTCAAACTTATGTCAGGAATGGAGCTCCTGATATTCGCTACTTCCTTTCCAAACCAGTGTCTCTTGTATTTTTCCTTGTCTCTGCTCATGGCAACTCTGTTATTCCAGTTGTCAGTGTGAAAACTTTGGCGTCATGCTTGACACCTCTCTTTTTCTCATCCTGCACGTCTGGTCCATCAGCAAATTCTGTCCACTCTACCACTTTCAGTTCTACCATCCTGGCCCAAACCACCCTCATCTCTCCCCTGGATTATTACAATAATCCTTTCTGCTGCTATTCTTGTTCTCTTCCTGAACACATCACCATGGTGATTCTGTTAAAATGAAAATATGGTCATGATACTGCTCCACGGCTTCCCATCTGACTCCTTGCTGTCCTTACCATGACCTACAAAGCTTTCCATAAACTTGTCCCCTGTTGAACCTCTTGGACTTCGTTGACTTTCTCATCATTCACTCACACCTGCCACACCAGCCTTCTTTCTGTTCCTTGCACACACCAGGAGCCACTACCTCAAAACCTTCACTCTTGCTCTTCCCTCTGTCTGGAATGCTTTTCTGGTATATATTTGCTTGGCTAATTTTCTCACTTCCTTCAGGTCTTTACTTAAAAGTCACCTTCCCTGGCTACCTCACGTAGAAATTTTATTTCCTCTGCCATACTTTCCTTTGTTTATTTTCTCCTAGCAATTGTTTTTCTATCTCTTACTATAGAAGGTAAACTCCATGAAGACAGTGGCTTTTTAAAAAATTTTAAAATTTTATATTGAAGTGTAGTTGATTTACAATGTTCTGTTAGTTTCAGGTGTACAGCAAAGTGATTCAGTTATATTGATACATATACACATATTTATTCTTTTTCAGATTCTTTTCCCGTATAGGTTATTACAGAATATTGAGTAGAGTTCCCTGTGTTATAGAGTCCTTGTTGATCATCTATTTTATATATAGTAGTGTGTATATGTTAATCCCAAACTCCTAATTTATCCCTTCCCCCTCACTTTCCCCTTTGGTAACCATAAGTTTGTTTTCTAAGTCTGTGAGTCTGTTTCTGTTTTGTAAATAAGTTTATTTGTATCACTTTTTTATATTCCACATATAAGTGATATCATATGATATTTGTCTTTCTCTGTCTGACTTACTTCACTTAGTGTGATAATCTCTAGGTACATCCATGTTGCTCCAAATGGCATTATTTCATTCTTTTTTATGGCTGAGTAATATTCCATTGTATATATGTACCACATCTTCTTTATCCATTCCTCTGTTGATGGACATTTGGGTTGCTTCCATGTCTTGGCTATTATAAACAGGCTGCAATGAACATTGGGGTACATGTATATTTTTGAAATATGGTTTTCTCCAGATAAATACCTAGGAGTAGGATTGCTGGATCTTATGGTAGCTCTATTTTTAGTTTTTTAAGGAATCTCCATACTCTTCTCCATAATAGCTGTACAAATTCACATTCCCACCAACAGTGTAGGAGAGCTCCCTTTTCTATACACCCTCTCCAGCATTTATAGTTTGTAGATTTTTTGATGATGGCCATTCTGACTGGTGTGAGGTGATACCTCATTGTAGTTTTGATTTGCATTTCTCTAATAATTAGTGATGTTGCTCATCTTTTCATGTACTTTTTGACCATCTGTATGTCTTTTTTGGAGAAATGTCTATTTAGATCTTCTGCCCATTCTTTGATTGGGTTGTTTTTGTTTTTTTGATATTGAGCTGCTTGAGGTGTTTGTATATTTTGGAGATTAATCCCTTGTTGGTTGCATCGTTTGCAAATATTTTCTCCCATTCTGTAGGTTGTCTTTTTGGTGTGTTTATGGTTTCCTTTGCTGTGCAAAAGGTTTTAAGTTTCATTAGGTCCCATTTGTTTATTTTTGTTTTTATTTTCATTACTCTAAGAGGTGGATCCGAAACAATATTGCTGTGATTTATGTCAAAGAGTGTTCTGCCTATGTTTTCCTCTAAGAGTTTTATAGTGTCTGGCCTTACATTTAGGTCTTTAATCCATTTTGATTTTATTTTTATGTATGGCGTTAGAGAATGTTCTAATTTCATTCTTTTACATGTAGCTGTCCAGTTTTCCCAGCACCACATACTGAAGAGACGAAGACAGTGACTCTTGACTGTTTTATTTACTGTTGTATCCCCAGTGCCTTCAATATGCCTGGTCCAAAATAAGGACTCAATACATTTTTGTTGAATAAGTGAATAAATGAATTCATTGCCCTTTCTGCTACTTAATTCAAAATGATGCAGGCACCATGGAAGAGGTAGGCCATGAGGTATAGTGGAGAAAGCATTGGATCCAGGCACTTGGATTCTACTTCTATGTGTGCCACTAAGTAGCCATGTAGTTTTGGGCCTGTTGCTTTACTTCCATAAGGCTTGATATCCTCATCTGCAAAATGAGGCAGTTAAATGAGATAGACAGACAGTTACTTGAATCTCTGGGGTTATGTGACTCAGCTCTAACTAAGAAGATGCTTATAGCAACAAAGATCTGTGCTCTATTTCAGACCAACTTAGAACTTTCTGTGATAGCCAGAAAGAGTGCATTTCTGTGTCTCTCCTTTCAAAGGTTACCATTAATAATCTCTGTCTTTGAGGGAGGACCAAAGCCAGACAGTGGGTAGAGGAAGCGGTAATTCCCCAGTGTTGGTCCTCAGCTCACTTATTGGCTTAACACATTCCCTTACCAGGCTGGCAACTTATTTTGCACTACTTGCTGTAATGCTGATGCTATAATATCAAGTTATACTTTTTTCCTAACTATTTCTATGTGTACTAATTGTCATCACAACATCACCCTGCAGAATATGGATCAGGTTTTATTAATCTTTGTATACAGAAGCTAAAAGCAGAGAACCAGAGGGTAATTAATTGACATTGTCATAGAGAAAGTTTGTAGCAAGTCAAGGCCAGAACCCCATAACAAGAAGTGTTCTTTTTTAGGAACAGAGTGCCATCATAAGAAGCTGAAGTCAGAACTGGTAGCATACTTGCCAGTGTCTCCAAGTCTGGAGTGGTAAGTTATTTAGAAACACATATATAAATGTTTCTGCAACTCATGGAGTGCCAGGAACGCCACAACATTTTGTTGGAGACTTGAAGATTTTCAGTGCCCTGTGGAGTTGAAAGAACAGATCCTCTTGACCCTGGGCTTTGTAGGATAAGTGCCCCTTCCCTTCTTGCCTCTCAAATTAGATGAAGATAATGGTGCTACCTAGGCATTTTACCAGAGCAGCAATAGAATTCTGACCCCTGAATTTCTGGTTAAAAAAAGGAGAGTATGTGCAGCAAGATGTGCTAAATTATTGAGCAACCCAATATGTCTCTCAGTTGAAAGCAGAAGTGAGCAATGGCAGATATACCTATTCAGATAATTTTTAACCAGTGCAGAATTTTTAAAGACCTTAATTCAAAATCAAAGTTGGGATAACTAGAAAGTTTATCACAGTTTAGAAAGCATAAAAAATTACAAAGACTTAGATATCCAGGCTCAGTATTTAGAATACAATTGAGTTCATATATGTGGAACCTAGAAAAATGGTACAGATGAACCGGTTTGCAGGGCAGAAATAGAGACACAGATGTAGAGAACAAACGTATGGACACCAAGGGGGGAAAGTGGTGGTGGGGTGGTGGTGGTGGTGGTGGTGGTGGTGGTGGTGGTGTGATGAATTGGGAGATTGGGATTGACATATATACACTAATATGTATAAAATAGATAACTAATAAGAAAATTCAAAAATTCACAAAAACAATAGAATACAGTTGCGTTCAAGATCAGATATCTTACTGAGACCAATTTGAATTAAGCCCGTCCTGGGTAGATTTGGCTTCTGGTAAGATGGGACTTAGAGACTGAGGCAAGATTGCACAGGGTTCCAAGATTGAGTATGTAGAAACTATAGGGTTGAACCTTACCTCTTTTCCTGGAAAAGCTGGAGAGTGGTTTCTAAAAGCTGGATTCCTTAGTTATACTTTTGAAATACAGTAACTTTTGATAACAAGGTCAAATATGTCACATTGAGGAGAAAATTGGGAAAACAGTGTAGTAAGTATAGTGTATACAGTATTGTCTTTGAGTTTTTACTCTTGGAGACAGAATGCTTAAGGCAGCAAGTGTCAAGGGCGTATGCATTTTAGGTCTGTTTATAGCTGAAGCCCCAATACCCCAGAAACTCTTCCTGGCAAGGGAACAGATTAAACCTTCCTCTTGGCTCCAGTACCCCAGAGAGAATGCACCCGTTAGAGTAGAGACTTCAACACATGAAGTTTATGTTAGAGCTGCCTAAGCCAGCAGGCAAATAAAAGCTATTCCAAGAGAAAACGAGTAAAGCAGACTGAAAGCATTTTGCAAAGCATATTAGTATGAAACGATATAAATCAACAGGTAAAGAAGAACTTTGAATATTTTCATATACCAATACTGATCATACTGAACAGAAGTAACATTAGTCCTAGGGCAGCATAGCACAGAGATATTCAGCAGATCTGGGGCCACCCAGGAAGATGATGGTCCCAGCTGAACCATCTGATGCTGTACTCTTAACCATACTAGCTACGTGTGCTTGCCATTGTCTTCAGACGACCTGAAAGTCAATTTCAGAACCTATTGCTTTATATATATATATATATTTATATATATATTTGTCTTTAAGTGTGGGTTGAGTCATTCCCAGTGAGTACTTTTGGCCGACTCATGTTCCTCAGCTAAAAGAACCCCTATAGGGATTGTTATATTTAGATACCTGGATTGCGTGGACCCTGAATGTCACTGATAATTGTGGGGATTCTGACATTCAATGAATGCCGTATTAGTAGGTCTGATTTCTGTTTCAGTAGCAATTTATAACTCACTATTCTCTGAGAGATACTGGTTAGCATCCTTTCCATACATTGCTTCTGGAATCATATGCTCTCAGAATTATAATATAAGCTTAGGTTTCACTGTAATCTTTGTCACATAACTCACAAAAGTATTTATGAACATTCTTATAGAGGTGGTTTTCCAGAAGCTGTTAGATATAGATTAATCTGTCTCTCTAGCACACACACAGAGGAAAGAAAATGAACTCTTTTGGACAGGAGACCACAGTAACACACAAGCTCATGTTCTGGAGAGTATATCTACAGACCTTCTTTTCTCTTTATTAAGACCTAACTAAAATTGTCACTGAGGCAGTTCTTCTACCCAGGTGACTCACTGTTCAGTGGGTAACAAATCTGACTATGCTGCTTATCGGCATAAAGCCTTCATTGACTCCACATCACCTATGGGATCTAGCTCAAAGTCCATCATGGACCATACGACACTTCATCTTCTGCTGTCCCTGCTGTCCCTGTCACATTTCATGCTCTAGTGGCAGCACACTGCTTCCAGCTCCTTGAACACATCACACTGTTCATTGCTTTTTTTCCCTCGGTTTGTGCTCTTCCCTCTGGAATATCTTCATCTCATTTCCTTCTGACTATTCATACTAAAGATTTTCAACTGTTTCCTCTTTTAGGAAGCCTTTTAAGATAATGTCTTTTCCTGTTCTTTTCCACCTCCATCAGGCCTTCTGTTCTCAGCTGGTTGGGTGAGGTGCCCCTCTGAGTTACCACTGACCTCAGTGCAGATCACTGTGAAACACATTTTATTTGTTTATTTGTCTGTCTCCTCCAATAGACTCCAAGTTCCTTGAGGGCAGAGGGTTTATTTTTTATTAATCTTTGAGTTTCCAAAGATTAATATCTAATTATTTTAGATAATCATTGGGATTATCTAGCTTACTGCTTGATATATAGCAGCTGAAGTAAATATTTATTTATTTAATTGAAATGATATTATCATTGAAAAAATAGCAAACAATATTGAGAAGCCCAACAGAACTTGTTGTGACAGAACACATATTAAAGTCCAATTTTGAAGTCTAGCAAGAATGATAACTTAGATCTGGTTTCATCTCCACTTATGTGGTTTTACTACCAAATTGGCAAACAAGCAGTGCAAAGAAAGCAAGAAATAAGGAGTCAGGTGAATGAATGGTTCTGATATACTTTCTCAGGTTCTCAATACCTCTTCAGATTCTGAATACCCCAATAATCTCTTCAGTTCTTCAAAGAATTGTGCTCAAAGTTCACTGGTCAGGCTAGAAGCTAGAAGCTAATGGGATCCTTGCCTTGGACACCAGGAGGCTGAGGAAGAGGCCACATCAGCACACAGGGGTCTCTCTACCACCACAAATGGCAATTCTTTCTTTGCCACAGACATACATTTTGGGGTTTTATTTGTCAGTGTGGCCAAGGCCCAACCATCAACATATCTTTTCACATGCCGGCAGAAAGTAGCCTCAGTGTGTCATCAAGTTCCAGACCAAATAATATCTGAAAAGCAGTAATTATGTGCAAAGTCCTCTGTGGCTGTAGGTCTGCCACAAACCACACAGATACTTTACTAAAGATTTTCATAGCATTATTCATGAGATTTACCATGTATATAAAATTTGCTAAGATCATGTTCAAGTTACAAAAACCTAGAATTAAAATCACCTTCTAGATCCTAGCAACTAAGCGAACACTATAAAGGAAAATAAAAATCCCAAGAAAAAAATGAAAGTTCAGGTTGAGGTTACAGAAAGTTTGTTTGGATGCTTTGTTAATAAAAGCTGTAGAAATATGAAGAAGGGCTGATAGATGGAATTTTCCACATGCTGCGAGAGAGGGAACATTTTACATTTAAGGAAATGGTATTGTGCTTTTGTTTTTGTTTTTTTTCTCAAAAGACATGTGTATGTGTGTGTTTGGGGAGGAGAAGTGGTGACCTCTGTTTAAAAATCTATGCTTTTTGAATATATAAATCATCCTTTCTTGGGCTACTTAAAATACACTGGAGTGCCTATTCTAGATGATGCAGAGTGATTCATGCTGTCTCATTAGAATGATATAGGCTTTTCCTGTTTTCAGGCATTTAGTTCTGGTCTAGCCACTCACTAGACCATTCGTAACTCTAGTTTGGACTTCTGGAAGGTTAGCAAGGTTGAACAGAGTTAGCTGCAGAATTAGGCTATAGGATTTAATGTATATTTAAAAATCTATGTCATGGTGTCTTGGAAGTTCAGATTTTCCCATCTGCCATCCTACCAGTTTTATTTCCTGTTCCTCCCCAACCAGTACCCTCTGCTCTACTGGGCTTCTTATTTTTTCCCCTCATTGTCCTGAGGACTTGCTGTGCTCATTTCTACCAATGTTCCTTTGCTCCTGCTCCTTCCCTGTAACTGGGATGTTGTTTTCCTTTCTGCTGTATATATTTAAGGTCTGGGAATTCTTCTGGGAAGTTGCAACTCATCTACTACCTCCTCTATCAGTCTTCAAGTTCTCAAACATATTTGTTTCTCTCTTTTTGAACTATTACAAAAACTGTTTTGTTTATTTTATCTGAGGTAGTTATCATTATTGTTTCAGGCATAGGTGTTGGCCTTAACAAATCTCCATAGTAACTTCCATCCTTGAGATTCTGACTCTAGATTGTCTCCTTAACCAAATAGCAAGCTCTATAAAGGGATTGATTTATTTTTTGGAATCACTTATAATGTCTAGAACAGTACAAAGCACATAGATGCCTAATAAGTATAGTATTAACTGCTGAAAAGAAATAAAATTGAGATTTAAAAAATGGAATAAGACATCTATTTTCAGGGAGAAGACGTAGATAGATGTGCAGAATGAAACCACTTGTGCTCAATTGATAAAACTGACATTGATTATCTAAATTTTTTGCTGATCTACTTATACTTTTTAAAAAAATTAATTAATTTGTTTATTTTACTTTTTTGACTGTTGGGTCTTCATTGCTGCACGCGGGCTTTCTCTAGTTGCGGGGAGCGGGGGCTACTCTTCATTGTGGTGTGCGGGCTTCTCACTTCGCTGGCTTCTCTCGTGGAGCACGGGATCTAGGCGCGCGGGCTTCAGTAGTTGTGGCATGTGGGCTCAGTAGTTGTGACTCACGGGCTCTAGAGTGCAGGCTCAGTAGTTGTGGCGCACGGGCTTAGTTGCTCCACGGCATGTGGGCTCTTCCCGGACCAGGGATCGAACCCGTGTCCCCTGCATTGGCAGGCGGATTCTCAACCACTGCGCCACCAGGGAAGCCCAAGTATACCCTTTTAACTTTTATTTTCAGCTTTGCTTTAAAGTATTTGTTTATGTGTATTGAAGGAGGGTTCCAGACCGAGAGAGCCAATAGTAATATTACACTTAAAGAAAAAATAGCACTTAAAGAATGTGTATGGAAAACGTTTTAAATTTTAGAATCTCAAGTTTAAACATTTCAGGAAATCTGACTTTTTAAATGAAAAATGGAAGTAAGAGACGTCTACATGGGAAATAGGAGGAAATAAAGATATTAATTTTTATCGAGCTAGAAGCTTTGCCTGTATCATCTCACTGAATTTTGATAACAATCAGTCTTCTGGGGGTAGGTGTGATTATTCCTATTGCATAGCTGACAAACTGAGGTTCAATTTCACTTGCAGGGCCAGCCAGTCAGTGAGTGGTCGAGCTAGAATACAAACACAGGCCAGCTGATGCCAGAGCCCCTGATCTATTGGCTATGTCATGCTGTCTATCACTAACCATTGGCAGAATTTAAGATTCTTATTTTTTCTTATTAGATGTCCTATTCTCATCACAAGGCAGCTGTGAATTTGCCAGCCTTTTACTTTCTATCATCGGGTCTTGGTTTTAGCATAAACTGGACTGGCTTGGAGAATTGGCATGAAAGAGTGAGAAGCAGGGCTTGGATACTGTAGTATTCAGGGTTCTCCAGAGAAACAGAACAAAATGAACCATCATAGATACTGTGGTCTCTGCCATTACTGGATGTTGGTTAGTAAACTAATGATGTCTTCATTGTGACCCTGAGTTTACTAATAAAGATAAGGGTAATACTTGAGGTCATGCCTTCAAATTCTGGCTCTTGTTTTTCCTTTTGGTTTTAGGTTTGGTAGGAATATTCATGTAATTTTTGTTTTGATACAGTATAATATAAAGAACCATAGACCCATAACTCAATGAAAAAGCCACAGAGATATTTTGCCTGGAAAATCTATTCAATTATTCTGCTTTCTGGATGCTTGTTTTGTAAATGTATTGTTATCAAAATATTCTTTACTGATGGAATATCCAGTGACCACTGGTAAGCAAAGTGCTTTGTTTTCTAGGATGAGAGATGTCTCATATATTGGAAATGGTCTATATTTTGTAAAATCTCACAAGCAAACTAACACTGAGGTGCTGTTATTAAGAGTGTGTGTGTATGTAAATGTCTTGACATTGGGACAAAAATCAAGATATTCTTTTTTCCATTTTATTTTAACATACGTTTTTTACTCTTTTCGTATCTTTCTGTAGAAACTGCAAATATCATCATGCAGAAATTTCACTTCTTCAGTTTCCTGAGCTCATAGGTCACATTGCTTTTTTACTGGAATCTCTACCTGGCTTAGTAACCAAGGCAACAAATCCCTGGTTAATGATTCACTAGAAATTCACTGTGGAGGTGGCTTATTAGTTTTTTTCCCCAAGAGCTGGGATAAAAAGCTTGCTCATGGTTTTTTTCATCTAGTTCTCCTTTCTCTCTTACTTGTGATCCTGACACCTTAAAGTGAATTTAATTAAAATCAATAGATAAAAATATTCAGTCTTTAAATTAGTATTTTGGGACTTACAGTGTTTGTATATGTAAATACAAAATATTAATAAGTTTAAGAGTATTTTATTTTATGACTCTTCTTTCAGTTTTCATTTTTGACATGTGGATAAAAGAACAGAAATAATTTTAAGATGGTGGTTTTCAGTTTAAGCATTACGTATCCTAGTCCTTTGAAGAGTTGTTGGAGAAGGCATCTTTAAGAAGGTACTAACGTGCCTTAAGGGAAAGCAGACAAGACAGGTAAAAATCTGACAGAAGTTTGAACGGAAAAAAAGTCAGCTTTATGAAAAGCAGTAAGTGTGGGATGAAATTGACAAGAAGCAAACAACAACAACAACAACAACAAAACCCAACAAAAACTAAACTCAAAAAACACTTGGCATTGCTTAAAAATATTCCACAGTATGCAAAGATATGGTTTTAATGGATGAATAAATCCAAATACATTTCTGGAAAAATTTTTTTTTTCTACCAAATTATTTAAAGGGAAGTAAGAGGGAGAGGAAATGATAGAATGACATTTGACATGTTTCTCAAGTGTTTACGAAAGAGAAAAAGGCAGTGACACTGGTGAACACGGTTACCTGGCTTGAAAGTGCTAAAAGGAATGGACCTCTTAAGGAAGGCATCAAGGAACAGGGGAGAGACATTAACCACAGACTTTTAACACATTCCCTCTTGCCACAGGGAGCTTTTAGTGCCATGTTAAAAGGGTAAAAATAGCTAAAATCATGAGTCAAGACCTGTTAACTCAGGGAAATCTTTTAGGACCCTATTAAGAATTGGAGATGATTAATACAAAAAAATTAGACTTCATAAATTAATAGAAAGTATTTGTTTATGGTATTATAGTTGTTCATATGCCAAAAAACAGACAATGAAAAAAAACACATGTGATTTTGTTATATTGAGATCTTGAGAAGAGCACACTAAAGGACAGTGGAAGTCCAAGTACACTGTTAGTATCTGTTATTTTATGTTATACAAATTTAGAAATTGTTTCTGGGAGAACACATAAGAATTGCATTTGATAGTTCTGTAGAATGTGTTTGCCATTAGGGAACATCATGGTAGCGTTATAAAGATCCCACAGAGGGCTACTATTCTGATGAAATTTATTGCTAAGAAAAATAATAACAAATTACCTGAAAATCAGAAGTGGATGCAGTACTGCAAGTGGCTATGGATTGGTTTTGTTCCGCTTTGTCCATGTTCCCTCTACCACAGTTTTGCCTGGAGGCCACTCTGCCTCCCCTCTTGGCCCACAGGTTTTGGGTTGGAGCTGCCTCTACCCCTGGGCTCCAGAGCTGGAGTCCTTACCTAAGCTAAGCCAGTCAGTACCACCAACCTGGCCAATCTCAACCAAGAAGACTTAATCCAGACTTTTGTTAGAGCTTTTGTTCGACTCTCCCTCTGGTTTGGGATTGCTGGTAATAGGAGCCTGAAGTTGCAGGAACCACTGCATGGAGCCTGAGAAGGGAGTCACCTCAGAGGAAGCAAAGAACACTGGTGATATCATCTGAGTCCTGAATAAAGCCATCTCTGTAGTCCCTACTGGTATGACCTTTCATTTAAATGAACAGTATGTACATTTTTGTTTAAGCCAGTTTGAGATTTTTTTTTTCCTACTTCCAACTAAAAGATTTCTAACAGAAGCAGAAGTCTTGAAGCTATCCACAGGTGCAGAACTTCCAGACTAGAACAGTAGGGGCTGAGTAAAGTAATTCTGTAAAAAAGGCAAGTGTCGCTCATGCAGGGGATCTTCTTTTGGTTAATGACTGGAGTATCAGAAAAGAATTTAAAGGCAGGTACTATTCTTTCAAGAATGCTGTATCGTAGTTAAGGAAAAAGAACAGTAGCAAAAAACCAAAGAACTATTAGGCACTATGCTCTGCTATTCTGATTTAGTAAATGCACCAAGAATACACAGGAGGGAGGAGATGATTAATCATGAGAAAGCTTTCAGAAGGAGATGGGCAGCATGGCAAATAAAGAGAATAACTGAGTTAAATGTCTATGATTCATGGGCCAAAATTTAAGTGTTTATTATGGCAGATAGTCTGGAAATTTTGAAAATATCTTATAGTTTATTCCACTGAGATTGTTGTCTATACCAGTCAACATTTTAGTAGAAAGTAAATCACCAGGTCACTTTATGGTATGTGAACAAATACTGAGAAGAAATATATCAGTTTTTGGAACATAAATTAGGAACCAGGGTACCAAACTGAGAGAATATTTTAAATGCTTTTGTAGCAGACGTGAGCAACGTTTTTCATTAATAATGTGATTCTCCTTGAAAAAATGAATGCTCTAGTTTTAGCCACTCGGAAGTGGTTCTATGCTTTCTAGACTTTTTTTTTCTTTGCCTTGTGAGAACATACTGCAGATCTACTGTTCAGTTATAAGAAATGTTTATTTTCCAACTACTTGTTTCCTATTCTCAAAAGGTAACATTGAAATAAATTGAAGATCAGTCAGAAATGATGTTTTGATATTTTCACGCATTAGTACAGTTTCAGTACTTCTTTGTTTTAAATTTAATAGGTGGGACCATAGGGCACTTGGGTGACAAAGAGAAGTCAACAAGTTAGTTAGAAAGGAGTATAGTGTCTTCGTACTGAAATATTGAGAGTATAAGAAATCCTAACATCATCACTGACCACCAGTGAAGAAAGGGTGGATGGATTTTTCAGGGTTGATAATAAAAAATAAGTGAAACATACACTGAGAGACTGCTGGGGACAGTAAAAGAAGTATAACTACGGGGATTAAGTCTGAAATGCTGAATCTGTTGTGAGAAAGGGTGGAATTCAATTTGTAAATTAAAAGAATAAAGAGAAGAGGTAAGAGAAAATATAGTGAGCAGAGTAGCATTTTTGTCAGAAATACTGATTTATTGTGTGTCTATTTTATTCATTTCTCTTATAAAAAAGAACTCAGAACATCTTGGATATTTAGAGTTCTTTAGAATAGAGCAGACAACTCTGTAAATCAAGTCTGTGTTTGAACTTGCGAATTAAGTTCAATGGAAATATGACATAGTGGCAAAGTTCACAGGGTAGGATATTGAAGTCTGTTTTTTTGCAGCTGTCAAAAACGGTGAAATATCTTCCCTTTTCTCGTAAAATAATTGATTCTCAGAAAATAAACAAAAATGAAATTGATGTCATCCTGCTGGTTTGTGTTACAGAGCATAAATCAGTGGTTCTTATAGATACGGTATGTCACAGCTGAAGAACAGACTTAACAGACTCAAATTACCTCAATCTCATGGTATCATACATCTCTAAGAACTTTGCCAGAAATTTCTTCCCTAAGTCTTGAAATGGAAACAAAGAAGCAAACAAAGCCCTGTAAAGTAGCCCAACTCCCAGTCTAAGAAAAGAGAGGACTGGAATAGACTAGAGGCCAGTCTGGCCTTTCTGAGGTAGATTAGATGTTTCTTTTGATTATTGTTATGACCCATTTCTGATAATTAAACCTAAGTGGTTAAATACCCACTGGGTAATAAATATTTTAATAAAAACAACAAGAAAATCTCTTAATGGGTTTAGGAGTTAAATGCCTTTCAAAGATATTGTGTCTTAAGGTAACATGAAAATCCTGACTGTGAAAGACTTTTAATCAGGGGTAATGAAAACACTATGAAATATTTAAAGTACTTGTTTCTTTGCATATACTCAGTCTGTAATCTGTTTTTATCTTTGGCCTATTACATGGTCTGCTTGCATCTACCATTGTCCCCCTCCAATTCATTTTCCATGTTGCAGCCTGGGTCGTCTTTATAAAATGAAGCTCTGCTGTGCTCTTTTCTCCCTCCCCAGTACCTTCTCCAAGACTGTGGTGGCCCTGTGAACACACCTCACAGATCTCCAACTACAGGGTGTGTAGTTGAGCAGGGCCCAGCTGCTGCACTCTGAACTCCATTACCGCTTTTTCACCAAGGCCAGGTTTCCCAGAGCTGGTCCCTGCTGATGACTGACAGCAGCAGGATTCTACTAAGGCGGGTCCTTCTGGGGCACGTGGGAGTCCTTGAAGGGCCACTTTGGCTTGAAGCCTCACTGATGGCCTTGCCAAACCCTTCTTAGACTGCATGGAAGTCTAGGGCACCTCCACCCAGCATGTGACCAACCTTTCCCATGTGCCTGGAACTGTCCCACTTTTAATCTCATGTCCCAGGCAAGCCCTTCTCCCACCCAACCTTCCTTACCTCTCTCCTTCACTGTGGATCAGATTTAATCATGGTCTGACTGCTCTCCTAGCCTCCCTCCTGCCCCATTTTCTCTCATAGGAGTTTCTCCTAATAAAATCCTTGCATGTTTAACCCCAATGTAATGTCTGTTCTCAGAGCACCTGGGCTTCCTCAAAGACTCTGCAAAGCCTTGCTATTTGTTTTCTCAGAGGAAAGACAGAAGTGTTGATCACTGTATATAAGATCTTGCCAACCTATGTGGTCAGAATCTGATTTTGCAACCCACCTGCATTAACCTCCTCCAGTGCTCTTTAATATTGGCTTGGCCAAAAAGTTCGTTCGGATTTTTCATACCATCTTACAGAAAAAGCCGAACGAACTTTATGGCCAGCCCAATATATCCACTTTCTTCTCATGGTTTGGAAATACAACAACTCAGGAAGGTTCACAGCAAAATATGGGCATCTGTCAATAAAACGCAGGACAAAGCCCCAAACCAAACCAAACCAAGCCAAGCCAAACCAAGCCAAAAACAACAGAGGTGCAATTGGGAATGCGATTTACTTTTCCCTTCCCTCACCTTCCCTTGCCTTCCCTCACCTTCCCTCCCCTCGCCTCCCCTCCCCTCCCCTCTCCACAACTTCCCTCTCTTCTTTTCCTCAACTCCAACGGGATTTATCTAGTGAACACCCACTCATCATTGAGATCTTTGTTCGAATGTTCTTTCTGGAGGAAACTTTCCCATTCTCCTCACTGGTCAGGTTTACTTGTTCTATACACTCTTAGCACCAAGAACTTTGCTTCTTAGAACATATCAGAGTTGATATTTTTATTCTTTGAATGAATATTTCATTCAATAATATCCCTTGGACTGGACATTGAGCCCTGTAAAGGCAGAAAACATGTCTTTTAAAAATCTTTGTTTCACTTCTGTACCCCAACTTCTAGCACGTCTGTCACATAGATGTTCAGTAAATAACTGTTGAGTAAATTAATTCAAACATGTAATGCCCCTAAAAACCTAAAAGGATGTTAATTAATCTGAAATGTTTTCCAGTCACCAATGTTCATACTACATATTAAATGTTAATATTCTTCCCTAAACCTCTGCCTCTTACATTTTTGTTATTCTGAAAGAATCAGGTTAATGAAAAGCTTCCCAGAGCGCATATTAAGGTAGAATTGGTTCGATACATTCGAAAAATTATTCTTTGCACTGTATCCTTTTTTATTTTTTAGTATCAATGTTAATATGTGTATAGTTGTCAAATAGTTCCACAATGCTTATAATGAGGAATAACACTCACTATAACTCTGTTCTCCCTCATTTTCTGTTTCCTAGAGCTCAATGCTTTTTAGCTATTTCCTTTTTCATTTCCTTCATATCTGTAAATAACATGATTGTGCTGCAACTTCTAGGTTTTTCACTTTTATGCCTATCTATTGACTTCCCACTCTAAAAGGTTAGACTTTACCTTTCTTTAATCCTTTTCCACTTGTTCTTATACCAAGCACTGCGCTGCATGTTTCCTATCCTTCTCATCCTCCTGAAAATTTTGTACATTAACATTTTAATATTAATATTATTTCTGTTACTATGATTATATAAATGCTACTTTTAACTGAGCCCAGTACTATTCTTAGACACTTGCAAAGGGGCCCCTTTCTTGCTTGCCCTTCTTCCTGGGAGAGGAATTCATGGTGCCAAGACAGCTCCCTTTTCAGATCTTACTCTGAATCCAGAGACCCCAGAACTCCCTGCCCAAATGACCCTGAAGGTGCTTCTAAGACCCATGCAGGTCCCATCCCCATGTGTCTTATTGAGAGTGGATAGTGCTACCACTGTGCACACCCAAGGGGCAAGTGTTTGTGACTTGTGGTCAGAGCTTGGACACGTGGGTGGGTGTCCAGACACTTGCCCACAAGGCTCCTCAGTGTGTGGGATGGACCTTGAGGCTGGAAGAGATGGAGTTGGGCTCTTGGTCTGAGGCCAGCTGGCTGCCACTCCTTCTACTGCCAAGTTCTGGGGTGGATCTCTGAGGAGTATGAGGATTTTAAATTCAATCCTGGCCTTCTAGGTCATTTACTTAGGTAGGAGGGTAGAATACATTTTATTTAATCCTTTTTTAGTTTGATGTATATTTTTAAAATGTATAGTCATATGATACCTGGGCCTTCATTTATCTTAACCCCTCTCCTCCACCCTCCTAAATGTTAGAAGTGGGCCCAGTTTAGCCATGTATTTAGTATACTGTGATTATTTTCCTTACCTGCACAGATTTAAAAATTTCTTTTGCTGACATTTATAATTATCTTGTTTTGCATATGCTTTGTTTTCTTTGTACTTATCTCTTATCCTTAGTTTATCCCTCAAAAGTTTAAATTTCTTCTTAATTCATTAACAAGTCAAGTAATGTATCCATTTCATCTTTTGGAGAAATCCCTACTGTAGATTTTGTTTCTTCAATTTTAAAAAGTGTGGTAAAATACACATAAAATTTACCATCTTAAGCATTTTTGGTGCACAGTTCAGTAGTATTAAGTACATTTATATTGTGCACCCATTACTACCATCCATCTCTAGAAATCTTTTCATTTTGAAAAGCTGAAACTGTATACCCATTAAACAATAACTCCCTGTTCCTCCCTGCCTCCAGTCCCTGGCAATCACCATTATACTTTCTGTCTCTGTGATTTTGACTACACTAAGTACCCCGTATAAGTGGAATCATATAGTATTTGGTTTTTTGTGACTGGCTTATTTCACTTAGCATAATGTCCTTAAGGTTCATCCATGTTGTACCATGAATTTCCTTCCTTTTTAAGGCTGAATAATATTCCATTGTATGCATATATCATATCTTGCTTATCTATTCATCTATCAATGGACACATGGGTTGCTTCCACATTTTAGTTATTGCAAATAATGCTGCTATGAACATGGAGGTACAAATACCTCATTGAAAATCTACTTTCAGTTCTTTTGGGTATATACCATAAAGTGGAATTGCTGGATCATACAGTGATGATGTATTTGGGAACTGCTGTACTATTTTCACAGTGGCTGTACCATTTTAAATTCCCACCAACTGTGTTCAAGGGTTCCAATTTCTCCACATCCTTTCTAACACTTGTTTGTTTGTTTGTTTCTCTCTTTCTTCCTCCCTCCCTCCCTTCCTTCCTTCCTTCCTTCCTTCCTTCCTTCCTTCCTTCCTTCCTCCCTTCCTTCCTTTCTTTCTTTCATGGTGGTCATCCTAATGGGTGTGAGGTGGTATATAATTTTGCTTTTGATTTTCATTTCCCTAAAGATTAATGATGTTGAGCATCTTTTCATGCACTTATTGGCCATCTGTATATCTTACTTGGAGAAATGTCTATTCAAGTCTTTTGCCCATCTTGGAAATGGGTTGTTTGTTTTTTGCTGTTGAGTTTTAGGATATATATATATATATTTTTTTTTTCTATATATATTCTTGATATTAACCCCTTATCAGATATATGATTTGCAAATATTTTCTCCCATTCTGTGGGTCGCCTTTTTACTCTGTTGGTAGGTCTACTCTGTTGTCTTTGATGCATAAAATTTTAAAATTTTTACAAAGTATAATTTGCTTATATTTTCTTCTGTTGCCTGTGTCTTTGGTGTCATATCCAAGAAATCATTGTCAAATACAATATTGTGAAGGTTTTGCCCTTTGTTTTCTTCTAAGAGTTTTATACTTTTAGACTTACCTTTAGGCCTTTGATCCATTTTGAGTTAATTTTTATATATGGTGTTAGGTAGGGTCCAACTTCATTCTTTTGCATATGGATATCTATTATACTTTTCCCAGCACTATTTGCTGAAAAGATTGTCCTTTTCCCATTGAATTGTCTTGGCACTTTTGTTAAATGCCATTTAACTATATAATGGTGGGATTTATTTCCAGAGTGTCTATTCTATTCCATTGGCTATATGTCTGTTTTTATGCCAGGAGCACACTGCATCAATTACTGTAACTTTGTGTTCAGTTTTGAATCAGGAAGTGTGAGTCCTCCAGTTTTGTTCTTTTTCAAGATTATTTTGGCTATTTGGGTCCCCTGAGGTTTGATATGAATTTTATGACAGATTTTTCTATTTTTGCCAAAAAACATCATTGGGATTTTGATAGGGGTTGCATTAAATCTGTAGTTTGCTTTGAGTACTATTGACATCTTAACAATATTAAGTCTTCCAATCCATGAACATAGGATGTATTTCTATTTACTTATGTCTTTAATATCTTTCTGCAGTGTTTTGTAGTTTTTATAGTAAAAGTCTTTTAGCTGCTTGCTTAATTTCTAAGTATCTTATTCTCTTTGATGCTATTGTAAATAGATTGTTTTCTTAATTTTTTTCCTTACTGTTCATTTGTCATTGTATAGAAATGCAACTAATTTTGTGTGTTGACTTTGTATCCTGATGCTTTGCTCAATTTATTTATTAGTTCTAACAGTTTTCTTGTGTGGAATCTTTAGGGTTTTCTAAACGTAAGGTCATATCATCTGTAAACAGAGATATGTTAACTTCTTCCTTTCCAATTTGGATGCCTTTAATTTTCTTGCCTAACTGCTGTGACTAGAATTACTTATACTGTGTTGAATAGAAGTGGTGAAAGCAGGCATCCTCGCCTTATTCTTAATCTTAGAGGAAAAGCTTTCAGTCTTTTAGCATTGAGTATGATTTTTCTGAGGGTTTCTCATATATGGCTTTTATTATGTTGAGGTAGTTTACTTCTTTTCCTAGTTTGTTGAGTGTTTTTTTCATGAAAGCATGTTGAATTTTGTCAAATGCTTTTTCTTCATCAGTTGAGGTGATCATGTGTTTTTTCCTTCATTTCATATGTTGAACTCTCCTTGCATTCCAGGAATAAACTCCATTTGGCCATGGTATATAATCCTTCTAATATGCCACTGAACTCAGTTTGCTAGTATTTTGTTGACGAGTTTTGCATCAACGTTTATAAGGGATATTGGTCTGTAGTTTTCTTTTCTTATAGTGTATTTGTCTGACTTTGGTATCAGAGTAATGCTGGCCTCATAAAATGAGTTAGGAAGTGTTCCCCCCCTCTTCACTTTTTTTCTAGCAGTTCAAGAAGGATTAGTGTTAGTTCTTCTTTTAAAGTTTGGTAGAATTCACCACTGACTCCATTAGGTCCAGGTGTTTTTTTGGTCAGGAAATTTTTGATTACTGATTCAATTTCCTACTACTTACAGGTCTATTTGGTTTTTCTATTTTTTTGTGAGTTAGTCTTGGTAGATTTTGTGTTTCTAGGAAATTGTTCATTTAATCTTGGTATCCAATTTGTTGACATACAATTTTTCATAGTACTCATAATTCTTTTCATTTTTGTAGAATCAATAGTATTGAACACAGATTCTTGATATTTGGAGGACAGCATCCTTATTGCTCACCTTGTCTCCCATAAGCTGTGTGCAAGCTGTTCCAGTAGCACATGCACAGCTGCCTGCCATGAGACTGGAGGATGGGCGCTGGGTAGTTGCTGCAGAGCTAAGAGCTGAAATTGACTGAAATTAACTGCAATTTACTGTCCAAGTCTTTCCCTGAAGTGGTAAGCCTTCAATAAACTCCAGAGGTCCAAAATAGTCACATCATACAGATTCTGCCAGTGCAATTTTTATATGGGTGGAGAGGGGGATTCCTGGTGCTTTCTACTCCACCATCTTCCCCAGATCCTCCCCAGCTAGAGCTTTTGACTTGCTCTTATCTAGACTGGTTGCTTGGTAGGATTTCTGAAAAGCTGATATCTTAGCTGTCTCCTCTTATAATAGGGAAGAACAAATATGACTCCATGTTGGATCTGTTTCTTTTACTTTATCCTTTGTTCTCTCTTGCCTATGCTTAGTCATGCTGGCTCTGCACCTTTTGTAAAGGAGTGTTGTTTATAGCCTGAAATAAACAGGATAACCCATTCTCAAGGCTCTGACCTTTAAAGGTATAACAGTCTTCTGTTCATATAGAAATAAAAAGTTGCAGAACAGAGAATAACATTTGTCTTGTTAGAGGTTTACAGGAACATCATGAACTATGTGGACAGCTGCAAGAACAAAGGATTCTGACACCAAGAAGTTTGCAACAACCAACCACACCTCCTCCCCTTTTAGTAAAAAAGAAGCCTGATTCTAACGCGGGTAAGAGACACTAGTCTGCCATCTTCTCGGTCTGCTGGCTTTCTGAATAAAGTCACTGTTCCTTGCCCCAACAACTCGTCTCCTGATTTATTGGCCTGTCGTGTGGTGAGCAGAATGGTTTGGACTCGGTAGCACTCTCCTTCATTATGGGAATTCTTTCCAAGTCTGTTGATTGGATCACTTTTCCCAGGGTCTCATGTCTTCATCTTTCTTAGTTTACTTATCCAGTGGCTTCTTGAGTAGAGGTAACTGGGAGACAATTTTTTGAGATATGTTTGAAAATGCCTTTATTCTCAATTCACAATTCATAATTGATATTTTGGTTAAATGTAGAATTCTAGATTGCAAAAAATTTTATTTCATAATTTTGAAGACATTGTCTTCCAGATTCCAGTATTTCTATTGAGAAGTGTGATTCAATTTGGTTGTTGATTCTTTGTGTGTAAACTGATTTTTCTTTTACTCTCTGAAAGTTTTAAGAGCAATCTCTCTGTCTCAGAATTCTGATATTTCTTGGTGAAGTGCCTTAGATTAGGTCATTTTTATCCACTGTTCTGGGTTCTCATGGATCCTTTCAATGTGAGAATATTTTCTTCAGTTTTGGAAAATTTTCTATTTTCTGCATTCTTTTTTTCCTGAAACTCTTTCATTATGATCTTGGACCTCTTGAACTTAGCCTCTAATTTTCTATCTTTTCTTTCTTATTTTTCATATCTTTGTCTTTTTTGTTCTACTTTGTGAGAGATATCCTCATCTTTATCCTTCAGTCATTCTATTGAGATTTTCATTTCTACTACCATTTAAAACAATTCTCAAAGCTCTTTTTTGAAATTTTCTTTTCTGCAGTATTATATTCATGCTTCATTGATGCAAAATCTTATTTCTCTCTGAGAATACTGATGATACAATTAAAACTGTTTTTTTTTAATTGAATGGTCTCTATTTCCTTCAAGTTTCTTTATCTGTCTTTGGTTTGTCTCACTCCTAAAACTAAGTCTTTCTTCCAGTGTCTATTAGCCTTAGTCTGTGAATTAGTATTTGAATGTGGTCTGCTAAGAGGCTGATTGATTGTGTGTGTAGGGCATGCTGACCATGGTCTTCACAATAGGCTGAGCTGATTTAGTTGTTTCATTGAGGACACACTCAAATATCAATATTTTTAGTTTCTTTTTGTAAGTTGGTCAGATTCTGCAGATAAGGATCTTCTAGTCTCCTGCAAGTGTTCTGTGAGCCAAGTCAGGGAAGGGGCTGGGGTTTCAACATCCAATCTCCTTCAGTATTGTAGCCCTTTAATCCTCCTTCAGTATAGTACCCCTGGCTTCAACTGTGTGGGGTGTCCCAGTCAAGAGGACCTCTATTTTCCCACTCCTTGGGGTGAACAAGTGGCAGTCCCTCAGCTGAATAAATTAGGGAAGTTCATTTGGGTCTTCTTAATCAAACTTTGAACTTTCTTCATAGTTTTAGCTGCAACTTCACTTCCAATACCAGAATTTCCTAGACATGCTGATTTCTGAGGTCTTTGAAGATATTGGTTTGTAATTTAGATTTCTGCTTAGCTGTTCCCATTGACAACTTAAGATTCAGCCTTTTCTATTCTGCAAAGTAAATATCCATTCATCCTTTTGCTTTGTATCTCCCCACACATTCCTGCCATTTAAAAAAATAGGCTTTAATTTTTAGAGCAGTTTTAGGTTCACAGCAACACTGAGTGGGAAGTACAGAGAGTTCCCATATACTCCATGCCCCACATATGTACAGCCTTCCCCATTACTAATGTTCCCTCACTGGAGTGGTACATTTGTTACAGGTTATGAACCTACACTGACACATCATTATCACCCAAAGTCCATAATTTACATTAGGGTTACTCTTGGTATTGTACATTATATGGTTTGAACAAATGTGTAATGACATGTATGCACCATTATAGTATCATACAGGATAGTTTCACTGCCCTAAAAATCCTCTGTGTTCTGCTTATTCATTCTTCACTCCCCCAATCCCTGCCATTGTTTTTTCAAAGTCTCCTTGTGCTTATGTTTGTACTTTCTTTTAAAGATATCTCATAAGTTTAAGGCAAATGTTCTCCTTTACAGTTTTGTTAGTGGGGATTTACAATATAGAAGAGGCAAATGTGTGTGTTTAATCTGCCACATGATAACCAGCCTGAAAAAAATATGTTTAAAAACAGAGCGGTGTACAATAATTTCATTTCCAGAAATTCACTCTAAGGAAATAATTGGAAATGGAAACAATACAAAAAATTAAGAAACAGAAACCTCATTAAATAGAGTTGGGAGATGATCAGGGGAAGCTCTTATGCTCTGCTATGATAGCAGAGCCCAACAGAAGAAGGAAGTCGCCTCTTCTTTCCTGGCAAGGACTCAGCCAATGAAAAGCCATAGACCCTTTGTTTACTATAGCCCTCCCAACTTCCTTTTCCCCTCTATAAAAGAGTTCCCCTGTTGCTGGGCAAGGACTTACACATGGCTCACCATGGTTGCAGACCTGGAATTGCAATTCTCTGCTGATCCTAAATAAACCCATCTTTGCAGGAGAAAAAAAACCCAAAAAACCCCCCAAAAACAAACAAAAAAACCCCAGAGTGATGTACATTTTATTTATTTTCTCAAATTTGATGGTCAAAAAATAACAAATCAATATATCATAGTTAAAAGTCAGGTTTCAGGATGTTTCATTTTTGCTTTGGATTAGACAGTGAAACACTTAAGTAGTTTATTTTTGTCCTAAAGAAAATGTCTTAAAATTTGGACATTATGCCTTTCAGTAAAATAAATATAGTTGGTAGAACGTTTCATCCTTTCCCCTCAAAAACACTATTAAAACCTCAACACTTATACAACTTCAAAATGATCATTTTGCTCAATATTTAATTTCTAAGTAATTGAAGCCTGGGAATTAGGTGGCATCTTGAAGCTGTACCTTCTTTTTCTGGAAGAAACGAAACTAGAGCCCAGATGTTTTGAGGGAAGAGTGATGATGATGGAAAAGGCGAGGAGAGGGAGGTTATGGGTTAGGAAAAAAAAAATCAGTAAAATACCAGCCTGAGGAAGAATTGTCTCTTAACTGAAGTATGACTGGTTTTGGTGTCATTTATGCTTCTTTAAACTCCCTCTTCATTAGAGAGCTAATGCTTCCAACATGTTCAATTTTTCTCATGAGAAGGAAGGCAGCTCTTATAAATCATACACTGACTTTAATTATATGTGTTCCCTGGACGGGGGTGGGACAGTGGGTGAAATAGGTGAAGGGGATTAAGAGGCAAACAAGCCTCCAGTTATAAAATAAATAACCCACGGGGATGTAATATACTACAACATAAGGAATACGGTCAATAATATTGTAATAACTTTGTATGGGGACAGATGGTTACTAGACTTATCATGGTGATCAATTTCATAATGTGTACAAATGTCAAATCACTCTGTAATATACCTGAGACTAAGATAATGTTGAACATCAACTATATTTCAGTAAAAAAATTTATATATGTTACTTCTCCAGGAATATTTACATTTTCAAAGAGGGTATGAGAAGAGGCATTCTTAGGTTACTCTAATGATGAAATTTTAGATGTCTTGATTACTTTATGTAGGCTGATTATTTTGCAACAATAGTTCTTTGCAGAGGCACCTCAGTTAATCTTCTATTTTTGGCTACTTTGTGAGACCACCCTGGACATCCTTCCTCACTTCTCCCAAAGGGGACATTTCTGGAAATCTTTCTTCTGATGAAGTATTTAGCTCTAGTTTGAACCTCATTCTATCTGTGATAACTGTTGGGTTTTTCATCAAATTCTGTATTATTTAGCTAGCAATATTTGCAAATCCTTTATATAATTGATGTAATCTCGTTTTCCTTCTCATTGCAGTGGTAAAAACCAGGATAAAAAAAAGAATAAGAAATAATGCTACTGGAAATGATTTAACTATTATCAATTTTTTAATGTACAAACTGCTTGTATAGTTAGAAAGCTTAAGAGTACAAATTAAACAATGATTATAATTAATTAAAGTTTAGAAGACTAGATATTATCAAATCCAAAATAAAGACTTTTCCTTTATGCTAATGATAATTAATTATAAAAATATATTAATAAAATGATTTCCTTCATAATAAAAACCATGAGTAAACTTAGAAAAAAACGTGTGAGAAGTATATCAACAAAGTATATGTAACCTTAGTTGTATTTGATTGAAACAGAATTAAATCTATCTATACATAAATTTGGGAAGAATTGATATCCATAGAAAGATTGACATTATAGAGGTATTAATTTTTTCCCAATTTAATATTTAGATTAATACAGTTCTAATTAAATACATTAAGATTTGTTTTTTAAGTAGGACACTATTTTTCTGAAATTTGCATGGAAGAATAAGCAGGCAAGATATGCAAAGACTTTTAAAAAGAAGAATTATGAATACTTACCATAATTGCCATATAATAGGATATATTATTAAATAATAGTACTTAAAATGTGTTTCTGATACAAAAATAGACAAAAAGTAATGGAAAAGATTAGGCCAGAAACAGACTCTAAAATATAAACTTAATAGATGATTAAGTAGGCATCATGATAAATATCAAATTTATAAGTTTTGAATAACCAATTAAGGAAAATTGGCTAGAAAAGTTTTAAAATCTAGTTCAGATTCTTATAATTTTAAAAAGAAATTTAGGTGTCCTGATGAGTTAAATTAAAACTATCAGACTAAAAAATGTTAGATGAATATGTACAGAAATAGCTGATATCTCTATGTATAAGAATTCTCTAGGCTTAAGTTGATAGAAGAAATTACACAGAAAATTTAATAGGTTTTATCTAAAAAAGAAAACCTTTTATGTAGGAAAAATTAAAATCCTAAAATATTTCAAAGGCAAATAAAAACTATATAAAACAATGGGCTTTTTATATATATGTATATATGACAAAGAATGAATATCTTCACTATATATATAAAAAAACAATAGATATCAATAAAGAACAACAAATCTGTTAAAATATATTGGCAAAGAAAAAGACCATTTACAAAGTACTGGAAGAGACTGGGTGAGAAAATACTACTGTAGAGAAAATGTTTATTCTCTCTGGTAGAGAAATGTAAAGTGAAATAAGAAAGAAAAGTTGTATTTTTATTAAGTTTTCAAAAAATTGATAATTGGTGCTAGAATGAGGACTTGTTATTGCCTCTGATAGTATAAACTAGAAACTTATGCAGTTTAGCAATATGCAACAAGAGCTTTAACAAAGAAGGCCTTTGAAGCAGTAATATGGCTTAAGGAAATCCAGCCTGAAGAAATAACCCTGACACCAAAAGTACAAGGAACAAAAGCAAATGTAGACAAGTAGGATTACATCAAACTAAAAAGCTTCTGCACAGCAAAGGAAACAGTCAACACGATGAAAAGGAAACCTACAGAATGGGAGAAAATATTTACAAGTCCTATATATGATAAGGGGTTAATATATCCAAAAAACATAAGGAACTCTTACAACTCAATCAAAAAAACCCCAACAAATAACCAGATTAAATAAAGGTCAAAGGACTTGAATAGACATTTCTTTAAAGACAACATACAAATGGCCAACAGGTATATGAAAAGATGCTCAACGTCATTAATCATCAGGGAAATACAAATCAAAACCACAATGAAATGGCCATCATCAAAAAATCTAGAAACAATAAATGCTGGAGAGGGTGTGGAGAAAAGGGAACACTCTTGCACTGTTGGTGGGAATGTAAATTGATACAGCCACTATGGAGAACAGTATGGAGGTTCCTTAAAAAACTAAAAATAGAACTACCATATGACCCAGCAATCCCACTACTGGGCATATACCCTGAGAAAACCATAATTCAGAAAGAGTCATGTACCAAAATATTCATTGCAGCTCTGTTTACAATAGCCAGGACATGGAAGCAACCTAGGTGTCCATCATCGGATGAATGGATAAAGAAGATGTGGCACATATATACAATGGAATATTACTCAGCCATAAAAAGAAATGAAATGGAGGTGTTTGTAATGAGGTGGATGGAGTTAGAGTCTGTCATACAGAGTGAAGTAAGTCAGAAAGAGAAAAACAAATACAGTATGCTAACACATATATATGGAATCTAAGGGAAAAAAAAAAAAAAAAAAAAGAGGTCATGAAGAACCTAGTGGCAAGATGGGAATAAAGACACAGACCTACTAGAGAATGGACTTGAGGATATGGGGAGGGGGAGGGGTGAGATGTGACAGGGTGAGAGAGTGTCATGGACATATATACACTACCAAATGTAAAATAGATAACTAGTGGGAAGCAGCCACATAGCACAGGGAGATCAGCTCGGTGCTTTGTGACCACCTAGAGGGGTGGGATAGGGAGGGTGGGAGGGAGGGAGATGCAAGAGGGAAGAGATATGGCAACATATGTATATGTGTAACTGATTCACTTTGTTGTAAAGCAGAAGCTAGCACACCATTGTAAAGCAATTATACTTCAATAAAGATGTTTAAAAAAAAAAAAAAAAACAAAAAACCACAATGAAATATCACATCATGCCTTTTAGGATGTATATAGTAGCAAAAAAGCAAAAGACAGTACATGTTGGCAAGGATGTGAAGAAATTGGAATCCTTGTACAATGTTGGTGGGAATGTAAATTGGTGCAGTCACTATGGAAAACAGGATGGAGGTTTCTCTGAAAATTAAAAATAGAACTCCATATGATCCATCAATCTCACTTCTGGGTATTTATCCCAAAGAATTGAAACCAGTATCTTGAAGAGATATATGCAGTCTCATGTTCACTGCAGAATTATTCACAGTAGCCAAGATATAGAAAACACTTAAATGTCCCTCGACAGATGAATAAAGAAAATGTGGTATATACGTATGATGGAGTATTATTCAGCCTTAAAAATAAGGAAATCTTGCCATATGCAACAACATGGATGAACCTGGGGACATTTTGCTATGTGGAATAAACCAGTCACAGAAGGACATATACTGCCTGATACCACTTATATGAGGTACCTGAAATAGTCAAGCCCATAGAAACCCATAGTGGAATGGTGGTTGCCAGGGACTGAGGGGAGGAGGAAATGAGGAGTTGCTGATCAACAGGTATCAAGTTTCAGTCATGTAACATGAATAAGTTCTAGACATCTGCTGTACAACATCGCACCTATAGTTAACAATACTATAGTGTGCATTTAAAGATTTGTTAAGAGAGCAGAACAGTAAGTCCCCTGCACACAAACGAGTTCTGTTCCGAGAGCGCGTTCATTAAGTCCAAATTATTCATAAGTCCAACAAAGTTAGCCTAGGTACCCAATTAACGCAATCGGCTATACAGTACTGTACTGTAATAGGTTTATAATACTTTTCACACAAATAATACATAACAAACACAAAAAATAAAGAAAACATTTTTAATCTTATAGTACAGTACCTTGAAAAGTACAGAAGTACAGTACAACAGCTGTGATACAGGGGCTGGCATCGAGTGAACAGATAAGAAGAGTTACTGACTGGAGGAGGGAGAGGAGGTGGGAGATGGTAGAGCTGAAGGATTGTCAGCAATAGGGACGGAGGGCAAGCTGCAATTTCACTCATGCCTGACGTTGATGGGCACAGGTTCTAGTTCCTTGCTGCATTCAATTCTATCTACCCTCTTGCTTCTGGACATCCTGGGCTTGAAATAAAGATACTGTACTACTGTACTCTATACAGTACAGTAGTGTACAGTAAAGTACACAAAAGCACAACCACTTGTAGAGGATGCATGCACGTGGCAGTGTGCGCCAGACATGTGAACTAACTTATGTGATTAGACATGTGAACACACATTCGTATCTTTGAAAGCTTTCAACTTGAAGATTTGTATGTAGGGGACTTACTGTACTCACGTTGAATGTTCTTACTACAATAAAAAAGAAGAAATCTAAATAAAGATTAAAAAACTGATGTGTAAATGCCTTCTGAAGTACAGTTTATAGTGCTGAAAAACTGGAAACTAAGTACCCCAAAATAAAAAAAAGGTAATAAAACTGTGGTATATCTATACAATAAATATTATATTACAATTAAAAACATTTGCATAGCATTTCTAATAACATGTTAAGGAATAAAAGTAGAATCCAAATTTAAATGTAGTAGTTTCACAACTATAGAAAATGCATTTAAGAAATAGAAGGAAATGCACTAGAATATTTGAAACATTTGGTTTTGGATTGTGGGATAATGAATATTATTTTTTCTTCTATTAACTTTGATGCATTTTCTAAATTTTTTCAAGAGGGATCTTACATTGTAATTAGGAAAAATAAACCATAAAAACAATCACAACCCTTTTTCCATGTAAAATTTGACTTGCTTACATTTTTAGTTTCTCTTTGACTTTTTCTGTAACATCCTACCTTTCTTTTTCTCCTTTTGAATAAAGATTATTTTTCAAATATTTTTACTTTTTCATTTCTTCATCAACTTCAGTTTTCTTTCCCCTTTTCTTCTTCATCATCTACCTACTTTTTTGTTCTTTTTTGTAATTCTGCATCTTTCTGTCATCTTTGTTATGTTCCAGCTGGTCCTTTATTCCCTTTCTTATCTCAGTAAAGTCTCTTCTGGAAGATTCCAATTTTATTGCCTCAAAACTGACTTTGTCACATTAGAAGTCCTTTTCTCTAGTTCATATCTGTTAAAGGCTCCACATTATATTAACAGTAAAAAAAAGTCAAAGGCAGTGACACATGCCTCTGTGTAATCAATTTTCTAGCAGCTTTAAAAAATTCACAGTTATGTTTCCTATTTTCAGTTATAATAAGGTATGAATGTAATTAATCCATATAGTATGAGAATTGTGAAATATAAATCCTTCCTCAAATGTTGCATATTAGCATTGAGCTTATGGAGGGTGCTAAACAAACATTAAATATTAAACAGTAAGAGGTCTTGGTATTCACTTTTTTCTGGGTTTAGTAATCTTTTATAGATGTATCTGAAAAGATGATTACAAATATATTTTCTTTTAGACATAACCTTCTTCTCTCTTCCCCTGCTCACTCTCATTTCCAGTAAAATCTTCTTTGTTATTGCTTCCTCAACTCTACCTCATTCTTGGTGGTCATACTTTGAAGGCTGAGGAAACAAAATGAGTTTTCGAATTCTGCAAGTTTCCCCTTTTGTATTTTCCCCCTTTTGTATTTTGTCTCCATAAGGAAATAACAAGTGGACCTAAGTAATCATTGATCAGGCAGTCAGGGCTTTTGAAAAAGGAGATTCAGGCCTGTGGGTTTGAGAAGAGTGGCAAAGGCCACCCTGCAGCCTGGCTGGTGACGGGAGTGTGGACATGTGCTACTTGGAGTGGAAACTTCCTGACACTTGACCCACATGCGTACACTTCAGCTCAAAGATAGAAACTCACCCTCATGGTCCCCCTGGGGGTCCTTCAGGGCAGGTCCCTGGGATAGTGCAGGGCTAAGCACTGGTGAAATTAGTTTTTTTTCCTTCTCTGTTTGGATTTGTTAATTGGAGGCTGATGAAACAATGGGACATTTTCTAGCTTGGAATTTACTGAAACATAGGCTATTTTCTTAGAAGGATATATATATAGGTTAGGGAAAAAATAATCTGAATTGAATTTATTTTGCTTCACATCTGCCAGTTTATAGCTACTGTTGTAAAATAAAGCTTTGATAGATAATAGCCAGGGAAATTTCCTGTATCTTTGGGTCCTGCTTCCAGCTGGTCTCTTAAGGGAGAGCTGTTAATAAATCCTCATATGGGGTGGGGAGGAGAGGACACTTTCCTGCCACATAAAATATTAATTTAAAAGTGGATCAAGGCAGTTCAGCAGCAAACCTGCTTTTTGTCTCCTGGAAAGTATGCCTCTGCTGCTGATTTCTTTCAGTCACAGAGAACTACAATGGGACTGCAGAATTCTTTTTGTTTCTATTCAGCAGGGGTTCAAGCTTTAAAAAACCTGGAAATTCTATCACCTGTACCTTCTCATATACACATCACCACAAAATTAAATTAAAAAAATCAAACCATTAAAAATAACCTGTGACCATCCAGCCTTAACGGGGATATGAAGGCTGCCTGGATTGGGGTTCCTGAGCTTTCTTCATTGTCAGAACGTTCCTTAGGCTGACATGGCTGGTTGTGAAATGTTTATTTTCCACACCTTCCAGCCTCAAAAGCTCCCTGATCCCATGGGAGACATCAGCTCTGAAAGAAGGAAAATGGTCTTTGGCTTTCTACCATTCATCTTCTTTTCTTTTTTCTCTCATTTCTCTTTCTTTGTCCTCCTGCACATCTCTCCTCTACACAGATACACACACACATACAGACACACAGACATCACACATGCACACAGACATACACACATTCACACACACACAGACACTGCACACACAATATGATGCACACACACACATACACTTGTAGACATCACACACACATGGACACAAACACCATGTACATACACACAGATACCATACACAGACATCATGCACATAGACGGACATTCCCCCTCCCAACATACACATGGGTAAACCTTAGATTTAGATTTCTGCTATATATTAATGGTTTTTAATGATATTTTTGTTGTTGTGTCTTTAACACAGTAATACTATTTGGCAATATTTGATATCATCTGAGAACCCCTATAGAGTTGTATCACACTGTTTTCTTAAGACCTCTCTGGTTCTATATGACCTAATGCAAATTTCCCTTCTTTATTAGGCTCTTGTAATTAATCATGAGGTAGGATTAAAAACAGACAGGCATGTGGAAATATGGAAAGAATGAGTAAGGAAGGCCTGACTATATGGAGACTCTGACTAATGTCCAATAATCAGGGTTCTAGTGAATTTGCTATTTCTTTTTAGTTTACTTCAGTAGAGGAAAATATATGCTGACCCTGAATCTTTACTGAAAAATGCAAGATATGTGAGTATACAATTATTTGTGAAATTCAAATTGAGTGTTAACTGATTATCACAAATGACATTAATAAAGGAGGATCAGTTCACTTCTAATGTTGTTATTTTTCTTTGTTAAGAAAGGCTAAAAGGGAACTTGAGAAATGAATGTGCTGCTTGCAGATTATAAAAAGAGGTGGTTTGAAAAAAACCCAGCTTCTTCTAATAATAATAATAATTATAGATTCCTAAACTGTAGGAAAAGGGTAAAATGCAATGTAAAAATGAGATCGGTATAAATATCAATATCAGAGAAGAAAAACAATATGTGAAATCAAGTATAAACCTTAGAAGAGTGAGAACTTGCTTGGGATTATTGTTAATTTGTATAAATAAAAGCAAACACAGCTTTGTAAGTCATTATTTCTTTTTAATTGAATGGTAGTGGAATGAAGAGTACTTTCCAATCGGAATTAGGAAGATTTTCCTGGATTTTATGAAAAAACAGGAAGTAATCCTTTCATATAATATAAAATCCTCAAAGAAATGTGATGAATTATTTTTAAGAAAGAACTGGATATTTCAAATTCATTGAATTTTTACAGTCTATAAACGTACAGTTTTCTAAACTTAAAAGCATGTTACAGGAAGTCTTTTAAATTTTCTCTCTAAAATACTGAAATGTTGGGGTTTTATTTTTAGTCTCGGACTGTGCAAAGAGGCTGTTGACCTTCACTGTCAATCCACAGAAATTTATGTAATTTTCCAAGTAGAATAATGATTGTCATTCAGATGATAATGTTGAGATTCTTCTATTTGATCACAGAATTTTCAGAGTGAAAGAAACATTCAACAATTGGAGGTTCAAAGTTCTAAATGTGACCTTCAGTGAGATGGGTCTCATTTGCCTTCAGTGCATAAAGTCTTTCGCTTGCTGGGTTTAGGTAGGTTTGAAAAAAGTAAAAAGAGAGTTTTAATTATGAAGTAAATTGAAAGCAGGATTTTTTTTATTATTAATGCACAAAGCTCTTTAAATCATACAATGGCAAAAACCATGAAGAAATGCCTATTCCATATTGAACAGATTTGTCTGTATGAGTACAAAGGAGGAAATATTTCTTTGTTGTTGTATTCTTTTATTTTCAGGCTCTGACTCCGTATTTAGGACTTTGAATTACAATTGATTCTATACTAAATTGAGGGAAGCGTGTGTAAGAATGATGAATAAATTTTGTTATATGATGTCCAAAGCTGCTTTCACAGAACCTAGAAAATGTACTCCCACTTCTTTGAGAGTTTTCTTTCAAAAAGGATTGGAAAAAAAAAAAAAAAGATAAAAACTTTCTGAAAGGGCTTTCACTGATTGAAGAGAAGTTTGAGGACTGAGGAGGAGGATAGTAAGTAGAACGTGTGAATCACATACTGAATTGTGCATTAATGCAAAGGCATACAAAGCAGCTAGCGCAGATGTAGGCTATTCTTCAAGAAACTAGGAATGCTGTATCCAAATCTTAAATCCTTCCTTGAGCTTCTGGGGATATTTAAGAAGTAATCTAACCTTTCACAATCTGAGTTGGGGATAATAGTGTGGGTGTTGGAGTGAGGGTGATTTAACTGTGACATTTACTGCTTCATTGATCACCAGGGTTTATTTGGAAGATGTGACAGACTTGGCAGCTGTTCACAGTGTACTATGTGCGAGTCCCTCAGAACAGGTTAACTTGCAAGAAGAATATGTATGTAGTCTCTTCACAGAGAGAGCGAATCAGTTTAGGTCATGTTCTGGTAGCAAACAATCCCAAATCACAGCATCCTAAAATGGCTCTAACACTGCTACTTGGGTTGAGAGTGATGAACTGTTAAGTTCAGACAGAGGGGTAATAGGATAAATCAGTGGCTGCAGGAATTAAAGCAGCAAAGTGATATTGTTTAGTGGGTACAGTTTTCTCCTAGTGTCATTGGGATGACATTTTGCTTCTTGCTGGTACTCACTAGTAGGATAAAAGAAATAATCCCAAGCTTCATTATCGTTTCCCCAAAATATTTTAGGGGGACAATGGAAATATAATAGTGATGGCTAGGGAAACTTGTTTATGACCTTTCATTTTCTATCTTTAAATTCCGAGACAAGGTGAATTACGTCAGCTATCTTGTAGGAGTTGGGTATTCTCTACCGTGAAGTGAAGGAGCTTTCTCAGTCATTTTGAGGTTCTAGTCAGAGGTAAATGATTTCATCCAAAGAAGCCAGTGAAAGCCAGATTTTAATTCTACCTCTCTTTCGCTTTTGTCTTTCTATTCTATGAAATAAATCCCTTTGTGATAATGTGAACTAAGCACAGATTACAGATATCTCAGACTGTCAAGGTTGTGAAATATCAAAAACCAAACTCTACATATTGAATAAAACAAAGTAGAAAGATGAGTATATTGCAAGGCTTTTGACTTGCAAGCTGGGAAACTCCAGGCTACGGGAGCAGTGAGTTCTGAGCTGCTCACAGACTAAGGGGTCTTTATGGAGTAAATGGGGAAGTTATTTGGCTTTTTCAGCTGATTGGTTGTCTAGTGGTCTTCTTCCCTGTTTGGATCAAGGTAGCAAAGTCAGAGGAACAAGCAAGTCCAGAGATGGCGTGAATGTACTTGGCATTTGGGAACTGGCTTGTGTCCTTTGCTGATTTCTGAGAAGAGCTGTACATTCCTGTAAGGTTAGGTTAAGTTTCCCTTATGCACCTGTGCTGACTCTCTCCATTTTGTCCGTGCCATAAGTGACTCCATTTTAGTTTGGTTCTGCAAATGTGACTAAGATCTTTACCAGAACATGTTATGCATAGAGCCCCAAATTAGTTTATAACACACATAATAAGAATATAGTTGACTTATCTGGATTTTCTTGAATTAAAAAAACCACATTGCTAACATCCCAGCGAATTCCTCCTTCCCCATGCATTTTTATGTTGGTACTCATCTGGCTCTAAGGTCTGTGACAGAGAATTTGAACAGGCTTGGAAAACTGCATCCCACGTTTTCTACTTAAGTGACATCTCTGTGCAGTCGTCTGTCTGAGCTGCAGCAATTTCTCCTTTGCATTCTAGAGGAGAAATAAATTTGAAGCATAAAAATAGTTCTTGGATGCCTAGCACATACTAGGCAATTTAATCAGAGTGAGGAAATTCCATTTTCTAGTTGCTAGGAAATGGCATTTCTGTACATTTGACAAGAAGGATCAGGAGTTGTGTCTGATACAAAGACATATTTGAGTCAAATTAATTTGATTCTGACTACCATCAATAAAAGGTGAAATATTTGTCATATGGAGGCAGCTTTACACATATAATTTCCAAAGTTGTTTCTTAGATTTCAATTGTTTTTAATCATCTATTAAACTGTACAATTTTTTTTACTACAATTCATTTCAGTGTATAAAAACTTCAAAAATGGGCAGTCTGTTTCAGTAAGAGAAAATGATATATCATTTTAATGGTTGAATACACCAATTAATTAGTTTAGTTCTTACAAAAGGAGAAAAATGAGGAAAACCATGTAATAGCCAACATACTACTTAGAGTAACTAGTAAAGTACATATCTGGTTAATAATGGTCTTCAAAGAGTATTGAATGTTATTTTGTGATAATATTAAACACGTTCATAGAAACAGTTTTTCTTCTTTATTCTACTGACAGTAGATTTTTTCCAGTAGGCAAAAATTTTTTTAAAGAGCTCTATTGAAGTATAATTTCTATACCATAAAATTCAGTCATTGTAAATGTACAAATCACATTCAAATCTGGTCTTAAGATGACTACTATCCTCTCAGAAAGCTCCCTTGTGCCCATTTGCAATCAATCACTGCTCCTATCTCTAACCACAAAAAAGTGCTGATGTGCTTTTGGTCTCTCTAATTTTTTAAAAAATGAAACTATTAAATTTATGCTACAAATAGAATCGTACAACATGTAGTTTTTAGGGTCTGGTTTCTTTCAAAAAAGCATAATATTTTCAAGGTTCATCTGTATTGCAGCACACACAGTAGTTTGTTACTTTTTATTGCTGAGTACTATTCCATTTTATTTATCCATGGGCTAGTTGATAGACATTTGGTTTGTTTCCATTTTTTGGCTATTATGAATAATGATGCTGCGACTATTCATGTAAAAGTTTTTGTGGGGACAACTGGTTTTATTTCTTTTGAGTAGATACCTAGGAGTGGAATTTTTGGGTTATTTGGCATGCTTATGCTTAAAACTTTTTGAAGACACCACCAAACTGTTTTCTTAAGAGGTTGTGCCATTTTGCATTCTCACCAGTGATACATGAGGGTTCCAGCTTATCCACCTCATTACCAACACTTGATATTGCCAGTTTTTCTGATCATAGCTATTCTAGTGTGTATATAGTGGTATTTCCTTTGTGATTTTAATTTACATTTTTCTATGCAGTGACTAATGATGTTGAGCATTTTTTCATGTTTATTAGCTATCCATATGTCTTCTTTGGTGAATGTCTATTCAAATCTTTTGCCCGTTAAAAGAAATTAGGTTATTTTCTTGTAATTGAGTTGTAAGATTTTAAAAAAATCTATATGTTCTGGATGTAAGTACTCTGTTGATATATGATTTGTAGTTATTTTCTCCTAGTCTGTAAATTGTGTTTTCATTTTCATAATGATGTCATTTGACGAATGAGAGTTTTAAATTTGGATGAGGTACAATTTTTCAGTTTTCAATTTTTTCTTTCATAGATCATGTTTTTAGTGTTATACCTAAGAAATTTTTGCTTAACTCAACTGTGTTCTTCTAGTAGTTTTATAATTTAGTTCTACATTTAGGTCTATGGTTTATTTTAAGTTACTTTGGTCCATGGTGTGTGGGAGTGTGTGAGAAAAGGATATAGCATGAGGTAACAGTCTGAGTTCATTTATTTTGCATATAAATATCTTTTGTTCTTTTGAGTATTGCCATATTAACACTCGAGTCTTCAATCCATGCATATGGAACATTTCTCCATTTATTTAGGTCTTTTAAGATTTTTCTCAACAATGTTTTATAGTTTTCAGAGCTCAGCCTTTTAAATTTATCCCTAAATATTTCATTTTTTGATGCTTTGATAAATGTAATTTTTTCAGTTACAACATAATAATTTAATATCTGTATATATTGTGAAATGATCACCCCAATAAGTTTAGTTAGCATCCTTTACCACACATAGTTACTATAGTTTTTCTTGTGATGAGACCTTTTAAAACCTATTCTCTTAGCAGCTTTCAAATATACAGTACAGTTAATTGTATTCTCTTAGCAGCTTTCAAATATACAGTACAGTTAATTGTAGCCACCATGCTGTACCTTACATTTCCAGGACTTATTTATCTTATAACTGAAAGTTTGTAGCTTTTGACCACCTTAACCTATTTTCCAACTCTCAACCCCAGACTCTGACAGCTATCAATCTGTTCTGTGTGTTTGTGAGTTCCGTTCTTTTTTTAAATAAATGTTTTACATATAAGTGACATCATACATTATTTGTCTTTCTCTGGCTTATTTCACTTAGCATAATGCCCTCAAAGTTCATCCGTGTCATTGCAAATGGCAGGATTTCCTTCTTTCTCATGGCTGAATAATATTCCATTGTGTATATATCCCACATTTTCTTTATCTACTCCTCCAATGATGGATATTTAGGTTGCTTCCATGGCTTGGCTATTGTAAATAATGCTGCAACAAACATGGGGGTGCAGATATCTTTTCTACTTAGTGATTTTGTTTCCCTCAGGTAAATACCCAGAAGTGGAGTTGCTGGGTCATATGATAGTTCTATTTTTAATTCTTTGAGGAAACTCCATAATGTTTTCCACAGTGTTTGCACCAATTTACAGTACCACCAACAGTGCACAAGGGTTCCTTTTTCTCCACATCCTCATCAACACCATATTTCTTGTCTTTTTGATAATAGCCATTCTAATAGTTGTGATGTGATTTCTCATTGTGGTTTTGATTTGCATTTCCCTGATGTTTAATGATGTTGAACATCTTTTCATGTACCCGTTGTCCATTTGTATGTCTTCTTTGGAAAACGTCTATTCAGATCCTCTGTCCATTTTTAAATTGGATTATTATTATTTTTCTATTGAGTTGCATGAGGTCTTTATATATTTTTGTTATTAACCCCTTATCATATATATGATTTGAAATATTTTTCTCCCATTCAGTAGTTTTCTTTTTCATTTTGTAGATGGCTTACTTTGTTGTATAGAAGCTTTTTAGATTGTAGTCCCACTTGTTTATTTTTGCTTTTGTTGCCTTTTCTTTTGGTGTCAAATATAAAAAAATCATTGCCAAGACCAGTGTCAGGGAGCTTCCCCTATGTTTTCTTCTAGAAGTTTTATGATTTTAGGTCTTACATTCAAGTCTTTAATCATATTGCGTTGATTTTTGTGTATGGTGTAAGATACAGGCCCAGTTTCATTCTTTTCATGTGGATATCTGTTTTTCTCAACACCATTTATTGAAGAGACTATCCTTCCCACATTTATTATTCTTGTCTTCTTTGTTTTAAATTAATTGATCATATACGTGTGGGTTTATTTCTGGGCTCTCTATTCTTTTTCATTGATGTATGTGTCTATTTTATATGCAAGTACCATACTGTTTTGATTACTACAGCTTTGTAATATAGTTTGAAATCCAGAAGTGCGATGCCTTCAGTTTTATTCTTCTTTCTCAAGATTGTTTTGGCTATGTGGAGTCTTTGTGGTTCATATAAAATTTGGGATTGTTCTATATCTGTGAAAAATGCCACTGAAATTTTGATAGGAATTGTATTGAATCTATAGATTGCTTTGGTTAGTATGGACATTTTAGCAATATTAATTCTTCTAATCCATGACAAGGAATATCCATTTATTTGTGTCTTCTTCAATTTCATTCAACAATATCTTATAGTTTTCAGTGTACAGATCTTTCACCTCCTTAGTTAAATTTATTCCTAGGTATTTTATTCTTATTGATACAATTGTAAATGGGATTAAAAATATTTTTTCTGATAGTCTGTTATTAGTCTACAGAAATGTTACTGATTCTTGTTGATTGATCTTGTATCCTGCAACTTTACTGAATTCCTTTATTAGTTCTAACAGTTTTTTGATGGAATCTTTAGGGTTTTCTATATATAATATCATGTCACCTGAAAATAGAGACAGTTTTACTTCTTTTGTTCTGACTTGGATGCCTTATTTCTTTTTCTTGCCTAATTGCTCTGACTAGGACTTCCTGCACTGTGTTGAATAAAATGGTGAGTTAGCATCCTTGTATTATTTCTGATTGTAGAGAGAAAGGTTTCAGCTTCTTATCATTGAGTATAGTATTAGCTATGGGTTTGTTATATATGGCCTTTATTGTGTTGAGGCAAGTTCTTCTATACCCACCTTGCTGAGATTTTTTTAATCATCAATGGATGTTGAAATTTGTCAAATGCTTTTTCTGTATCTGTTGGGATGATCATATGATTTTTATCCTTAATTTTTAATGTGATATATCATATTGATTGATTTTGTGGATATTGAACCATCCTTGCATCCCTTGACTAAATCACATCTTATCATGGTGTATGATCCTTTTAATGTATTGTTGAATTTGGTTTGCTAACATTTTGTTGAGGATTTTGACATCTATGTTTATCAGAGATATTAGCCTATAATTTTCTTTTCTTGTAGTATCCTTGTCTGGTTTTAGTATCAGGTTAATGCTGGTCTTGTAAAATGAGTTTGGATGTGTTTCATCCTTTGCTATTTGTGTTAAATAAATGCATTTTTGTGTTAAATAAAGGATTTTGGGTATTCCATTATATTTTATCAGTTGATTTTTAGCTATATATTTTCAATTAAAAATATTTGTTTAGAGTTTACCTTATGCAGTTTTATTTAGTACAATTTCTTTTAGGTATACACTGATTTATTCAAGTAAAATATATTAACTCTTCTATACAATAGCTCCATTTCCTCCCCTTTCCTTTGTGCTACTACTTTCGTATATGTTATATTGATATGTGTTTAAAAAACCCAACGAAACATTGTTATAATCTTTCCTCTAAATACTTTAATGACTTTTAAAGAAGTCAAGATAATTAAATATAAAAAGGTACTTTATTTTATATTTATGCATAGATACCATTTCTGGTGCTCTTCATTCCTTTTTCTGCATTCAAGTTACTATATGGTATCATTTTTCTTTCAATATGAAAGAATTTGTTTAGAATTTTTTGTCACTTTTTTTTTTACCAACAAAATCATCATTTTTTGTTCAGTTGGTTGTTTTTTAAAGAAACAGAGATTGGAACCCTCCTTAGCATACATGATACGAAGAGAGGTGGCACATTCTTTTTCTTGATTATTCCCATTCATATTTTAGGAGAAATTTATCTAAATTCAGCTTAGAAATCTTAAAATTGAATGAACAGAAAACATAAGGGGGTATAAGAAGCTGCTGAGGAAGAGATGGCAGTAATTTCCTTGTACCCTAACTAAAAAATAAAAATAAATGATGTGTATACACATTAAATTTAAGCCTAATTGCTAATGGTCCAAACTATTAACATTTTCCCAAACTAGGCTACATGATTTATGAGTCAGTGTTAAAAAGGTAAAACACTTGTGAAAGTGAACCAGACAATAAAAAAGTCTGTCTAGTCATTTAAAAATAGATAAATAAAATACACATCTTATTTACTCAGCTATAGAAATATAGTACAATGAATGTCATTTGTAATAGGAATCAAATTGTCCTGAAGTGTCTTGAGATGAATGTGTGCATGTGTGTGTATGTGCACAGGACAAGATAAGACAGAGATGAATAATGGGGCAATTGCTCATACACACACCCACATATCCTTGTGGGAAAAGGGAGAGATTTAAAAATAAAAAGTATAATTTTATCTCTTGTCCTCATTAGATTAGTATTAATTAATATTAATTAATTAATATTTTAAGTGATCCCTAGTGAGGTTTAATTGAGAACTTTATGTTACCCAAAGGATAGCCTAATAATTTCTATTTTTCCTGAACTTAAACATCACTTACTACCTTATTATTACATGTCTAATTTTTCTGTAAGAAATGTATCAGCTCTTATGATTTGGGCAGTGATTTTTTTACTTTTAGAGAAGTACCTAATTTACAAATGATTGATGGGAAGACTTTATATCATTTTCCAATATTGATTTTAGAAACATTATCTTCACAGAAACTTATTGCTCAACTCTCTTTAGGGTTGGCATAACCTTTTTATATGACTTTATCAATTCAACTGTTGAATTCTTTCACCAGTATTCTCTGTCCATTGGTAGATGCTCAATCTTGCTTATTGAATAATTGATGAGTATTTGATTATATTTATTAGAAATAACTATATAAAATTGCCAGTATTTGACCATTTGACCTACAAAAATGTCAATTTTGTAAAGTTAAACCTAGAACATATTAATTATGAACAAGCTCCAATCCTATTTGGGTCTTTAAGCTTTTCCCAGGACTCAGTCAAAGACTGGAATGTCCTTCATTATCTTTGCTTACTTTTCATTGTCTCTTTCTCTCAAACTCCTATCTTTAACATGTAACTTATCTTAGACCTGCTACAAATACTCTTTGTCTCCTTAGGTATACATAACCATAAATTAAATAATTTATCTACAATCTCAATAGGAAGTTCAAACCTTTACTTGAACATAATATTAATTTTTAAAAATAAATCTCCTGTGTACATTTGTAAAGCATCTTATCTACTGAATTTCTTTTATAATTAAAAAAAATCAGTGCTGTCTTAGATTTTACATTCTTTGAAAAGAGGTCCTCTTCTATTAACTCAAACTGCAATATGACTAGTGCAATCCACCAATATCCTTAAGTGCTTGTGCATTATCCAGGAAGGTACTAGGGGAGTGTATGTAAAGTTGGCTGAGGCAGCTTAGTGGGGGCAGAGAAGGGACAAGCCTGGTCCTGTCTCAGTCCCTAGAGTTTAAACTTTGTATAATCTAGATGAGATAAAGTACACACACATGCAATGACATGAGAATATAGAAGTCTTGACACCCATATAGGAGTCTTTTTGGATGAAAAACATTTTTGGAAATTTCTTAAGGGCTGAAAGTACTAGGAATATGAGTTAATTGGAAGGTCTAGAAAAAAAGAGGCAGTGTTTCTTTTATGAAAAACTCAGATTTCATGGAAAAGGAAGCTCCTTTTGTCTGGCAAACTCACTGGCCACCATCTGGCTCTGTTCATTAAAGGAATAATACAAGCAGAGGAACCTGCTGCGTTGTGGCAAAGGTTGTAGCCCAGTGGGTTTCAGGTACTTAGCAGGAGATAAGCAGTCACATTCCATGTTCCCAGACACTTGAGGTCAAAGATGGATGTGTTCTGTCGATATGCTCTGGAAGATGCCCGCAGCCATGGGGTCAGACTAATACCCTTGGACATCTTTGGTTTTCTTATAGAGAATCAAAATTTAAAAGAAGTTTGTAAAACAACAGCTTTGACTGTGAGAGGCAGAAGATCAATATGAAGCTTGATCTGATCTGAGGAAGTTAGGGTGTTCTCATTTTTATTATTTTAAAATTTGTAGGAGGGAACTTCATTCTGTATCTTGGTAGAAGAAATCATATCTATGTCTATATCTCTATATCTGTCTGTCTGTTTATCTATCTATCTATCTGTCTATTTACCATCAATCTGTCATCTATCTATCTAGATGTGTGTGATGTACTAGAAACAATAAATTTTGATTTGAATGATGAGCTTGAATTCTGGTTTCATTTTTTAGTAACTCTGCACTTTAGGTGCCAGTAAATATCTCTGAACTTGAGCTTTCTACACCTTTGAAAGGCCTTATTTACTTCACAGAGTTGAGTGAGATCAAGTGAGATATTTATGTAAAAAGATTCTGTAAGCAATGAGAGGCACAAATGTTAGTTATCCTTAATACAATCTAGAGAATTTTACTAAAGGTTTGTAGAAAGTAGAATAAATCATCTGTTACTGTGCTCAAAAGTGGATGGCAATATTTTTCAAGTGTATTACTATAATTCTTGGTGATATGAAAATGAAACTTTAGTTATCATAGGTCTGCTTAATTGGTTCATACTTTGATACTCCCCACTTCCCCAACAATACCCACTGGAAAATTATAGTGATAGCATAAGATATTTTCATATTGGTAATTGGAGAAGCACATAACATTAATTTAGTCTGGTTCAAATCAATGTTTTTTGTTTCTAATATAGTGTCACAAGCTACACCATTAGTGAGTTAGCACCTTGAATTGAGGCATTGTATATACAGGAGTCCAGTATTAAAATTCAAATAATGCATCTTTAGAAGGAATAACAAAATAACCTGTGATTTGTTGATAATTAACATTGTATAGAAAAGAAGTAAGATTCAAGATGATACTGTCCTTATAATTTAGAGGCATGTTTGTCATCCTGTTTAGCATTTAGTAATCTAAGTCCTAGTTTTGAGTTTCAGGTTCATTAAAATAGAATGATAATTTGATATGATTCTAATATGATCACTTTGGGTACCAAGGAATAATACATAACATCTTAATATAATTGTATCTTAACAGGTATTAGAGAAAAGTGGATCAATAGCAGCAGTATCTAGAAAATATTTTATTAACTATAAAGAAAGGACGTTTCATTAAAGTCTTCAATCCAAAGGTCTAGTTCATAAACATTTTGTTGTACTTTTCTCATATATACTCTTAAAGTTTGTGATAAGATTTTATAAGACCAGTAAGCCTCAGAGCAGTAATAAGTAAGAATCTGAAGGTGCTAGGAAAACAACCAAAATTAAATTTGGTATGATATTGACTGAATGTGATAAAACAAATTTTTGTCCACAATCTTAATAGAATATCACAAGAAGAGAATTTCCACTTAAAACTTTCTTATTCCAAATCTCCTTCTGTCAGCTTTACCTTCCTTCTCTCTCTTGATAGCAAAAATACTTGAAAAATTACCCATACCTATTTCTATCCTCACCTTTCATTTTCTCTTCAACCCTCTGCAATCTGGTTACTGTCTGCATTACACTTACATTTTTTGAATGACTAATATTTGGTAGACATGGAGCTAACTATTTTATATATTATCATTCTTTTCTTAACAGCAATATTGTGGATAGGCATTAGGAATTTCTTTTTTTTTAACATCTTTATTGGAGTATAATTGCTTTACAATGGTGTGTTAGTTTCTGCTGTATAACAAAGTGAATCAGCTATAGATATACATATATCCCCATATCTCCTCCCTCTTGCGTCTCCTGCCCACCCTCCCTATCCCACCCCTCTAGGTGGACACAAAACACCGAGCTGATCTCCCTGTGCTATGTGGCTGATTCCCACTATCTATCTGTTTTACATTTGGTAGTGTATATATGTCCATGTCACTCTCTTACTTCATCCCAGCTTACCCTTTCCCCTCCCTGTGTCCTCAAGTCCATTCTCTACATCTGTGTCTTTATTCCTGTCCTGCCCCTAGGTTCTTCAGAACCATTTTTTTTTCCTTTTTTAGATTCCATATATGTGCGTTAGCATACGGTATTTGTTTTTCTCTTTCTGACTTACTTCTGTATGACAGAACCTAGGTCCCTCCACTTCACTACAAATAACTCAATTTCGTTTCTTTTTATGGCTGAGTAATATTCCATTGTATATATGTGCCACATCTTCTTTATCCATTCATCTGTCAATGGACACTTAGGTAGCTTCCATATCCTGGCTATTGTAAATAGAGCTACAATGAACATTTTGGTACATGACTCTTTTTGAATTATGGGTTTTCTCAGGGTATATGCCCAGTAGTGGGATAGCTGGATCGTATGGTAGTTCTATTTTTAGTTTTTTAAGTAACCTCCATACAGTTCTCCATAAGGGCTGTATCAATTTACATTCCCACCAACAGTGCAAGAGTGTTCCCTTTTCTCCACACCCTCTCCAGCATTTATTGTTTGTAGATTTTTTGTTGATGGCCATTCTGACTGGTGTGAGGTGACAGCTCATTGTAGATTTGATGTGCGTTTCCCTAATGATTAGTAATGTTGAACATCCTTTCATGTGTTTGTTGGCAATCTGTGTATCTTCTTTGGAGAAATGTCTATTTAGGTCTTCTGCCCATTTTTGGATTGGGTTGTTTGTTTTTTTAATATTAAGCTGCATGAGCTGCTTGTATAATTTGGAGATTAATCCTTTCTCAGTTGCTTCGTTTGCAAATATTTTCTCCCATTCTGAGGGTTGTCTTTTTGTCTTGTTTATGGTTTCCTTTGCTGTGAAAAAGTTTTTAAATTTCATTAGGTCCCATTTGTTTATTTTTGTTTTTATTTCCATTTCTCTAGGAGGTGGGTCAAAACGGATCTTGCTGTGATTTATGTCATAGAGTGTTCTGCCTATGTTTTCCTCTAAGAGTTTGATAGTGTCTGGTCTTACATTTAGGTCTTTAATCCATTTTGAGTTTATTTTTGTGTATGGTGTAAGGGAATATTCTAATTTCATTCTTTCACATGTAGCTGTCCAGTTTTCCCAGCACCACTTATTGGAGAGGCTGTCTTTTCTCCATTGCGTATTCTTGCCTCCTTTATCAAAGGTAAGGTGACCATATGTGCATGGGTTTATCTCTGGGCTTTCTATCCTGTTCCATTCATCTATACTTCTGTTTTTGTGCCAGTACCATACTGTATTGATTACTGTAGCTTTGTAGTGTAGTCTGAAGTCAGGGAGCCTGATTCCTCCAGCTCCATTTTTCTTTCTCAAGATTGCTTTGGCTATTCGGGGTCTTTTGTGTTTCCATACAAATTGAGAAATTTTTTGTTCTAGTTCTGTGAAAAATGCCATTGGTAGTTTGATAGAGATTGCATTGAATCTGTAGATTGCTTTGCCAATCCAAGTCCATGGTATATCTCTCCATCTGTTTGTATCATCTTTAATTTCTTTCATCAGTGTCTTATAGTTTTCTGCATACAGGTCTTTTGTCTCCTTAGGTAGGTTTATTCCTAGGTATTTTATTCTTTTTTTGCAGTGGTAAATGGGAGTGTTTCCTTAATTTCCCTTTCAGATTTTTCATCATTAGTGTAGAGGAATGCAAGAGATTTCTGTGCATTAATTTTGTATCCTGCTACTTTATCAAATCCATTGATTAGCTCTAGTAGTTTTCTGGTAGCATCTTTAGGATTCTGTATATATAGTATTATGTCTACTGCAAACAGTGACAGCTTTACTTCTTCTTTTCCGATTTGGATTCCTTTTATTTTGTTTTCGTCTCTTGATTGCTATGGCTAAACTTCCAAAACTATGATGAATAATAGTGGTGAGAGTGGGCAACCCTGTCTTGTTCCTGATCTTAGTGGAAATGCTTTCAGTTTTTCACCATTGAGAACGACGTTGGCTGTGGATTTGTCATATATGGCCTTTATTATGTTGAGGTAAGTTCCCTCTATGCCTACTTTCTGGAGAGTTTTTTTTTTTTACCATAAATGGGTGTTGAATTTTGTCAAAACGTTTTTCTGCATCTATTGAGATGATCATGTGGGTTTTCTCCTTCAATTTGTTAATATGGTGTATCACATTGATTGATCTGCGTATATTGTAGAATCCTTGCATTACTGGGAAAAACCCCACTTGATCATGGTATATGAGCCTTTGAATGTGCTGCTGGATTCTGTTTAATCATATTTAGTTGAGGATTTTTGCATCTATGTTCATCTGTGATATTGGCCTGTAGTTTTCTTCTTTTGCAACATCTTTGTCTGGTTTTAGTATCAGGGTGATGGTGGCCTCGTAGAAGGAGTTTAGGAGTGTTCCTCCCTCTGCTATATTTTGGAAGAGTTTGAGAAGGATAGGTGTTAGCTCTTCTCTAAACGTTTGATAGAATTCTCCTGTGAATCCATCTGGTCCTGGGCTTTTGTTTGTTGGAAGATTTTTAATCACAGTTTCAATTTCAGTGTTTGTGATGTGCTTCAGTTTACATTTTCTATTTCTTCCTGGTTCAGTCTCGGGAGGTTGTGCTTTTGTAAGAATTTGTCCATTTCTTCCAGGTTGTCCATTTTATTGGCATAGAGTTGCTTGTAGTAATCCCTCATGATCCTTTGTATTTCTGCAGTGTCAGTTGTTACTTCTCCTTTTTCATTTCTAATTCTATTGATTTGAGTCTTCTCCCTTTTTTTCTTGGTGAGTCTGGCTAATGGTTTATCAATTTTGTTTATCTTCTCAAAGAACCAGCTTTTAGTTTTATTGATCTTTCCTATTGTTTCCTTCATTTCTTTTTCATTTATTTCTGATCTGATCTTTATGATTTCTTTCCTTCTGCTGACTTTGGGATCTTTTTGTTCTTCTTTCTCTAATTGCTTCAGTTGTAAGGTTAGGTTGTTTATTTGAGATGTTTCTTGTTTCCTGAGGTAGGATTGTATTGCTATAAACTTCCCTCTTAGAACTGCTTTTGCTGCATCCGATAGGTTTTGGGTAGTCGTGTTTTCATTGTCATTTGTTTCTAGGTATTTTTTAATTTCCCCTTTGATTTCTTCAGTGATCTCTTGGTTATTTAGTAGTGTATTGTTTAGCCTCCATGTGTTTGTGTTTTTTACAGATTTTTTTCCTATAATTGATATCTAGTCTCATAGCATTGTGGTCGGAAAAGATACTTGATGCAGTTTCAATTTTCTTAAATTTACCAAGGCTTGATTTGTGACCCAAGATATGATCTATCCTGGAGAATGTTCCATGAGCACTTGAGAAGAAAGTGTATTCTGTTGTTTTTGGATGGAATATCCTATAAATATCAATTAAGTCCATCTTGTTTAATGTATTATTTAAAGCTTGTGTTTCCTTATTGATTTTCATTTTGGATGATCTGTGCATTGGTGCAAGTGGGGTGTTGAAGTCCCCTACTATGATTGTGTTACTGTCGATTTCCCCTTTTATGGCTTTTAGCATTTGCCTTATGTATTGAGGTGCTCCTATGTTGGGTGCATAAATATTTACCATTGTTATATCTTCTTCTTGGATTGATCCCTTGATCGTTATGTAGTGTCCTTCTTTGTCTCATGTAATAGTCTTTATTTTAAAGTCTATTTTGTCTGATATGATTTGCTACTCCAGCTTTCTTTTGATTTCCATTTGCATGGAATATCTCTTTCCATCCCCTCACTTTCAGTCTGTTTGTGTCCTTAGGTCTGGTGAGGGTCTCTTGTAGACAGCATATATACAGGTCTTGTTCTTTTTTAAATTATTTATTTATTTATTTATTTATTTTTGGCTGTGTTGGGTCTTTGTTTCTGTGCAAGGGCTTTCTCTAGTTGCGGCAAGCGGGGGCCACTCTTCATCACGGTGCGTGGGCCTCTCACTATTGCGGCCTTTCATGTTGTGGAGCACAAGCTCTAGATGTGCAGGCTCAGTAGTTGTGGCTCACGGGCCTAGTTGCTCCGCGGCATGTGGGATCTTCCCAGACTGGGGCTCAAACCCATGTCCCCTGCATTGGCAGGCAGATTCTCAACCACTGCGCCACCAGGGAAGCCCCAGGTCTTGTTTTTGTATCCATTCAGCCAGTCTATGCCTTTTGTTTGGGGCATTTAATCCATTTACATTTAAGGATCGAAATGTATGTTCCTATTACCATTTTCTTAATTGTTTTGTGTTTGTTATTGTAGGTCTTTTCCATCTCTTGTGTTTCCTGCCTAGAGAAGTTCCTTTAGCGTTTGTTGTAAAGCTGGTTTGATGGTGCTTAATTCTCTTAGCTTTTGCTTGTCTGTAAAAGTTTTAATTTCTCGATCGAATCTGAATGAGATCCTTGCTGGGTAGAGTAATCTTGGTTGTAGGTTTTTCCCTTTCATCACTTTAAATATGTCCTGCCACTGCCTTCTGGCTTGCAGGGTTTCTGCTGAAAGATCAGCTGATAACCTTATGGGGATTCCCTTGTATATTATTTGTTGCTTTTCCCTTGCTGCTTTTAATATTTTTTCTTTGTATTTAATTTTTGATAGTTTGATTAATATGTGTCCTGGCCTGTTTCTCCTTGGATTTATCCTGTATGGGACTCTCTGCGATTCTTGGACTTGATTGACTATTTCCTTTCCCGTTTTAGGGAAGTTTTCAACTATAATCTCTTCAAATATTTTCACAGTCCCTTTCTTTTTTTCTTTTTCTTCTGGGACCCCTATAATTCGAATGTTGGTGCATTTAATGTTGTCCCAGAGGTCTCTGAGACTGTCCTCAATTCTTTTCATTCTTTTTTCTTTTTTATGCTCTGTAGTAGTTATTTCCACTATTTTATCTTTCACGTCACTTATCCATTTGTCTGCCTCACTTATTCTGCTATTGATTCCTTGTAGAGAATTTTAAATTTCATTTATTGTGTTGTTCATCATTGTTTGTTTGCTATTTGGTTCTTCAAAGTCTTTGTTAAACATTTCTTGTATTTCCTTCATTCTATTTCCAAGCATTTGGATCATGTTTACTATCATTACTCTGAATTCTTTTTAAGGTAGACTGCCTATTTCCTATTCATTTGTTTAGTCTGGTTTGTTTTTACCTTGCTCCTTCATCTGCTGTGTATTTCTCTGTCTTCTCATTTTGCTTGACTTACTGTGTTTGGGGTCTCCTTTTCACAGGCTGCAGGTTTGTAATTCCCATTGTTTTTGGTGTCTGCCCCCAGTGGCTAAGGTTGGTTCAGTGAGTTGTGTAGGCTTCCTGGTGAAGGGGACTGGTGCCTGTTTTCTGGTAGATGAGTCTGGATCTTGTCTTTCTGGTGGGCAGGACTGTGTCTGGTGGTGTGTTTTGGGGTGTCTGTGACCTTATGATTTTAGGCAGCCTCTCCGCTAATGGGTGGGGTTGTGTTCCTGTCTTGCTAGTTGTTTGGCATGGGGTATCCAGTACTGGAGCTTGCTGGTTGTTGAGTGTAGCTGGGTCTTAGCGTTGAGATGGAGATCTGTGGGAGAGCTCTCACCGATTGATATTACGTGTGGCCAGGAGGTTTCTGGTGGTCCAATGTCCTGAACTTGGCTGTCCCACCTCAGAGCCTCAGGCCTGACACCCGGCCGGAGCACCAATACCCTGTCAGCCACACAGCTCAACTTGGTAGGGTGGATGCTTGCTAGTGAATTAATGTGCGAAAAAGACACAAGGCATAAATACTATGTTCCAGGCACTTTCCTCTGCTTTGATTTCCTTGTCCTCAAGGAGCACACAGTCCTCAAAGGTGTTGCATGTGGTGCCAGCTCTGGTTCCAAGGAGTCCTGTAATGTTTCTTAAAGGAAGCAAAAGTTTAGGTCCACGTATTTCAAAATTGTCTTTATCATGTTATAGTATATTAATATTAATATTAATTTTGACTTCTGAATTATAAAGGTAAGTTGTTCCCTTTTGTTGTTACCATTAATGTCAACTGCCTCCATTCGTTATGACACTTCTAGCATGTTGACATTATATAGCTTCTAATTTGGAGTAGAGACTACATCTCTTTTAAGTGAGATCTATCTTTCAATTATAAAGAAGGCTATATATAGGAAGTCCCTGACGGTCCAGTGGTTGGGAATCTGTGCTTCCGCTGCAGGGGTCATGGGTTCAATCCCTGGTCGGGGAACTAAGATCCTGCATGCCATGTGGCCAAAAAAAAAAAAAAAATAATAGAAGGCTATATAAGAAATGCTTATCCTTGGACATGTGCTTTATATGGAAGGAAGTAGACAGTAAGACAGTAACAGCCTTGTACCATATTAACATACACTGTGTATGTATCTTGAGATCGTTTTCTACTTTTTCCTTTAATAGTTCTCAGCACTAGAATGAAAACTCTTTATGGGCAAAGGTTGTGCATTTTTCTTGTACTTCATACTTAAAAAAAATTTTAAATCACACTAGACAGTTATTTACGAGACATTTGATAAGTGCTTCTTGTATAGATGGTGTTATCGATACATCATTTTTTTTTAACATCTTTATTGGAGTATAACTGCTTTACAATATTGTGTTAGTTTCTGCTGTATTAAAAAGTGAATCAGCTATATGTATACATACATCTCCATATCCCCTCCCTCTTGTGTCTCCCTCCCACCCTCCCTATCGATGCATCATTGATACAGCAGCAAGAGCCCTGGGGCACAGCTTAGGTTTCCAGACTCAACATTACCAGTTGCTAGTAATGTGACCTTGGGCAGTATTTAACCTCATCTTTGATTTTCTCATTTATAAAAAGATATGACAATTTCTGCCCTGCTTAATAAAGGATTGCTTGAAGAGTCAAATTGCTTGATATTGAATTGTAAAATATTATAAAGTATTAAGGAATAAAAGCATGGGCAGGTGATTTTTCATAATTTCATAATATCCCTTGAAACAATTAAGTTTAACCAGCTAAAATTGCATGTAACTGATAAAAAAGAAATACAAACCAAAGCAACAAATGACTTAAACTTTGTTAAGCTTCTTTATTTTTAAATTTTTAATTTCTTTGAGATAATTAGGGATCTTACAGCAGGATGCTTCATCCTCTGATTTGTTCTTTAAACCTTTCAGCATGAAAGTAATGAGAAGAACTCTTATCTTGGGTCATGATGGGATTAAATATAATGAAACCCTCTTCAGTAGGAAAGCACTGAAATAGAGATAAATAAATATATATTTTTTGACAGCCTGGAATAAAATTCTTCCTAGTGTAAATATAGCCTCTACTGCAAAAGATAGTTAGGAGATTAAAAGATTAACTTTAATCTTTATGAACTAGTCTGAGTTCCTCTAGGAAAAGACACTTTATTTAGCAAGTTTACAATAATACATAACTTTTTATGGAGTAATTTTGGCTAAGAATTTGAACTTTGATATAGTTTACTAAGAAACCAATATAAATTATGAAGGCAGTTTTAAAAATGTCTATTTCCACTCCTAATCTTGTAAAACTCTAGCACTTCAAGGTAAGAGAGATATATTTACATATGCTTAAAATTAGTTTGATGTTATTAATCAAATATAAAAGCAGAACTTTACACTTCACTAGAGAACATCCAGAAGAAATGCTACCTTCTAAATGTAACTTTATATTTTTCTGTCCAAAGGTAAGGCACTGCACCTTCTGTGGAAATAAGATGGTTTGTCTAAAAAATGAAAACCCATACAAAGAAGTATAAAAATTATATGGCAGTGAAATTATTACAGGAAGTGGGAATACTTTTATTTCTCTCACTATCTGTAACACTAAAATGAACTCATTTTGATCATGTTCTTAATTTAGTATCTGCAATAATGGAAAATGATAGTCTTTCCTACAACAAAAGCTCTAGCTATTAAGAAATTTATAAAAAGAAAGCTCCCACTCCAAGTGTTGAAAACAGGAACTATATTAATCCTTGGATTTGGGAATGGATATTCTTATTAGTTGAAGTTTTGGGTTAGCTAAATTTGAAATTTTGGGCAAGGAAAATTACTGTGCATTTTTGATAGAAGAAAAGAAGGAGGGAAGGAGGAGAGAGAGATTGATAAGACCTAACACTTAGCTGAGTATCCTGAGGTTAAATTTCCAGAGGTTTCTGTTTGATACTCAGGCTTATCCTTCAACAAACCTAAGTTCCTTGTGATATGACAAAGACACTGCTTTTCAGTTTGTTCTTATCCTGTTGCTTCAGAAAGTCTTGATGCCCTTTATTCTCTGTTTTTTTAAAAATATAGGGTATATGGGAAAAAATGTGGATGAGGTCAGAAATGTAGAATTAGACTGAAAAAGACTTTGGTGCTATATGGAACCTGGAAGCCTAGTGATAAATGAATTTATTTGAATGTGTCATAAAGTATTAATTTTCCATTTTATTTTTAGGTATAGCAGAACCCAATCATTAAACAAAACGGTGTCCAGCACACATTAAATTCCTCCTACAAAGATGTAGCAAGTTGATAAAAACTTGAACTCGAATGAGATTAATCAGGTATTAGGTCATGAAAACTGAAAATATCTCGAAAGTCTAAAATAAATCCTAAAACAAACAAACAAAACCAAATTAAGCTGTTGTTTTATCTCCTAGTACAAAGCATTCAGAATCTATGGACAACTAAAATAATAATTTTAAAAAAACTTTGAAGCTTAATGAAGGTAAAAGAACTGTGTATGAACCAGTGATGAAACAGTAGGGAAGGGTTAGAAGTATTTTAGAATAATCTCTTGAGATCTCATTAGTGTTTAAAGAGTCTGAAATTCCTCTGAGACTACAGAAATTATGTAACAGTTTGAAACAGCTTAACTGAGTCTAAAATATGTATTGTCAAAGCTTTAGGGGGATTGTTTTCACTTTTATAGAAATATATTAAGAATGTTATATGTATTTACCTGGATCCAAAGGAGCACTTGCTATCTAATTGATCTTATTTGCTGAAAGGATGACCCAGAGAAAGAACTTTACATTTCATCGTTTCAGAATAATGTCACATATCACAAATATTTTCTACATGGTATGTATCATTACTGGTTAGTGCCCAAAGGGATTGCCATAGCATATGCAAGTGTTTTGAGAAAGATTGCTAAGAATTCATCTGTAGGGTGGAGGTGAGAGCCACTCAATACCTGGGGTTAGAAACCTCAGGTGGCAAGGAAAGCGAGGCTTCATCTGGCATGTGTACATCAGTAGAAGTCATTCTTGAATTGAGAGGAGGTGATATTTCAGAGTTCAATAGAGGGACATCTGTAAACAGCACGCGCATGCACACACACACACACACACACACACACACACTTCTTTTGGCTAACGTTTTCCAGTATTTCTCCTTTTAAATTGTTGCACCATGGATTTCTTTGTTGCTTTCTGGAGGGAGAAAGAATTATTTTTCTCAAATACATGATTTTTGGTGTGAGCCAAGAGTATTTCCAGACCTTCTGGCAGTCAGGATGCAAAGGTGAAAACGGCTCTCCTGATAATTCTGGAAAGGCTAGTCGAGCTATTAAATAGCAGCTCTGGGTCCTTGAAAATAATGTCTATCTAAAGAGCTGTGTAAGACAAATGCATGTTTTTTTCCCCTTCCATAGTGTTTCTGTTCTGTATCATCTAACGTTACCATCAGAATCATGCAACATTAACTTATTATGCTGTATTGAAATAGTGCGGTGACTTTGTGAAACCACCAGCCCCTGTTTTACTTTACAAAACCATAGAGTCAGGAGAGACAACAGTGAAATTTTATTTTTTTGAGCAAGTCTATTTTGTTTTTAGGTTTTGTTATAATACATCCATTAAGATTTTTCAGGTTTTATTAATCTCTGCCTCAAGGCTTCTGCTGAATCTATTCTATCCTGGCTTAGATCCATATATGGAACACAAGGAAAGTTTGCTTCATTCTTTCTTTTTGCAGGCAGACAAATATTCAATGTGTCATGTAAGTACAATGAAAGAGGAAAACCACTTTTACACATTTGTTCAGTATGGTCATAACCCTGCTTATGAAATGTTTGATGACTCAACTGTCTCAATATTATTTACAGTCAAGAAAAGAATTATAAGCCCCCCTCTTTTTTGCTTTTCAATTTGATGTTGGTTTTCTTCCATTTCTGATTCAATTTCCTTTAGTGCTTTCTAGGCTTTTGTAGGAAATTGCTTTAAATGTTTCTATATGGGAATAAAATGTCTTTTAAATTACATTTATGTTCCAGTTGAAAAAGTAATACATTCTCATAAATTTGGAAAAACCAGAACTTTAAGAAGAAAATTATGATTGCACTCCTTCCACTAGCTAGAGATAATCTTTGTAGTATTTTACCCCCTAGTTTTAAAAATTCATATGTAAAAAGTAAATCTATGTGTAATATGCTTTTTTACTCACAGAACATGTGTAAATATGTAGGAATATGACATATCAGAGTTGAGTTTATATTGTTATATATATATATATATATATTTTTTTTTTAATCCTTTTTTGTTCACTTAATGTCATGTTGCTGGGGTTGATTAAAATGGTCACAGGTTCTTTGCTGCTTCTCCCACTGAGAGATGCAATCTATTTTCCCTTCCCTTGAATTGAAGACTGGCCCTGGGACATGTTTGACCAGTAAAACGCAGCAGAGGAGACACTGTAACTTCTGAGGCTAGGCCTTAGAGACCTGTAGCTTCCACTTATGATGCTTGGAACATTTCTTCTTAGATTCTAGTCCCCATTCTCTGAGGAAGTCCAAGGAACTCTACAGAGCGGGTCATGTGGAGGGCTAGGCTTATGAGAGAGGCTGCTTTGGCCCTTCCAGCTGTCCTAGGATCCCAGCCAGATTTAACTCATAGAACTGTGAGAATTATAAACTATTGTTTTAAGGCATTAAGTTTTGGGGTGGTTTGTTATATAGCAACCTAACTGAAATGATCATAAATATTTTCATGTCTTTAAAAACTTTATAAGCATAATTGTGATGGCTCCATAATATTGCATCATATATGCACCATAGTTTACCATTTCCCTATTGCTACACATTTAAGGGATTCTTATTCTTCTCTATTATAAGTGATGCTTTGAAATGATATTTTAATGCATAAATCTGAGGAAACAATTGGGATTATTTCCTTGAGCTGGATCTCTGGACAGGGAATTGTTTCTTCAAATACAGATCTTCCTCGATCTGTATTGGAACATATTGGAACATATGTTCCAATAACCCCATCATAAGTTGAAAATATCATAAGCCAAAAATGCATTTAATACACCTCACCTACCGAACATCGTTGCTTAGCCTAGCCTACCTTAAATGTGCTCAGAACACTTACATTAGCCTGTGATTGGGCAAAATCACCTAACACAAAGCCAATCTTATAATAAAGTGTTCAATATCTCACGTAATTTATTGAATAGTGTACTGAAAGTGAAAAAGAGAATGGTTTCATGGGTACAAATGGTTGTAAGCATATGAGTTTTTCACCCTTGTGATCAAGTGGCCAAGTGGGAGCTGCGCTCCTGCCGCGGTCCCACCTCACAAGAGAGTCCGTACTGCATATCAGTAGCCTGGGAAAGATCCAAATTCAAAATTCGGAGTACAGTTTCTACTGGACGTGTATCACTTTTAAACCACTGTAAAGTCGAAAAATCATAAGTTGAACCATCTTAAGTTGGAGACCGTCTATAATGTGAACATTTATAAAACCATCATTGAAGATTTCTAAGTTGTTTTCCCATAAACATTGAACAAATTGACACTGCTTTAAACAGAGTGCTTAGAGTATGTCTTTCATTATACCTTATCAGCGCTGAACACAAGCATTTAAGAAGCAAAACAATAAAAATAAAGCAATAAAAAAAAATCGAGGATTTTTGCTAGTTTGATAGGCAAAAATGATATTTTGTTTTAAAATTACAATTCCTTCTTGGTGAGGTTAAACCATTTAAATATTTAATAGTCCCTTTCAATTTACTTTATTGAATTGATATTAATATCATTTACCATTAAAATTGTAGTGAGTATTTCTCTCACCAATTTGTAACAGCTGTTTAAGGATGTTAGTTTTTTATGTTTCTGGCAAATATTTTTAAAGAGCTTATTGCTTGCCTTTTAATTTTGTTGCATTTTTTGATTTACGTAAGTTTAAAATTTTATTTACTCATATTTATGCACTTCCTTTTATGTGACTTGCATTGCCTTTAAACTTAAATGTTCCTTCTAGTACAGCATTTTAATCCTTTAGGAAAATATGATTATATTCCACGTGATTGGATATTTAACAATTTCTGCTATTTCTCTCATTCCTTTTTTCTTCTTTTTTGTTTTTGTATCTCTTTCAGGAACTTGGTCTATATCGTTTGTGCTGTGTGGGCTAAATTGAAGTTTTCTTTGTGGCCCAGTCATGATTTGCTTTAGTAAACGTTTGATTTATAGAAGCATTTTCCATTTCTGGGGCCCAAACTTCAGCATATATTAATGTAACCTTGTTATATAGTTCAATTCTTCTATGCCCTTATTTATTTTTTATTAAATTGACTTGTCATAGATTGATAGTGGTGGGTTAAAATATCTCATGATTGCATGACTGTCATTTCTACTTTCATTTATAAAAGTTTTTACATTATATATTTTGATGTCATTATTAGTGCAAAAGATTTGTGACTGTGTCTTATTCATTCAACATTTATCAAGAGCTGGAGATAAAAAGATAAATAAAATGTGGCCACTCTTCTCAAAGAACTCACAGAGTAGCGGATAAACACAGCAGGAGATACAACAATACAGTTAGAGTGGTCGCAAGAGAGCTGAGGGGGGTTGGGGAGAAAGCTAATCCAGACTGGATGGAGGGAGGATAGCTGGGCATCATTTAGTCAAATGAAGTGATCCTCTGCCTTGCTTAATGCTTTCATCTTGAATTCTCCTTCATTTCATAATTGTGCCACTCCTACATTTCCATTCTTTTGTAAGCTGCTGTAATAGGACTTTCTTCTAAAATTCAATCTGAAAGTCTGACTTTTAGAAAAAGAGATACTGAATCTCTTTAACAGACATATATTGAGTTCCTACTATGTGCCAGGTACTGGGCTAAGCCTGGGGATAAAATGGCAAAGGCAACCAATGCTTAAGGGGGCTTGCAGTTCACTGCAGGAGTGGCAAACATATAAACTGAAAAAGCACTAACAGAGCCCACAGGAGGGGTTCCCAATCTAGATATAGTCTTGAGTCCTGAAAGATAGCTAAGAGTTATCTATTAAGAGAGGGAAACAGGGATGGGCATCTCAGACAGAAAATAACATGTGTAAAGGCTAGGGTCTGAGAGAGAGCATGATCCATTCTAGAAAGTGCAAGTAGTTGAGTATAGAATCACTGAGGCTGTGGGGTGATGGAAGTGGTGGGAGTTGTGAGAGAGGGAGCTAGAGAGACAGATGGGGTAGTCACGACGGATCCTATAAAGAGGTTCATCTCCATTCAGAAGATTCTCAAGAGCCATATTAAGCTGTTGAGTGATATGACTGGATCTGCTTTTGAGTGATTCCTTTGGTGATAGCGTGGAGGAATGGATAGGATCCGGGCTAGCCTAGAAGCAAAGGGACCAATTAGAGGTTGTTACAATATTTCAGTAGGAGAGAATGATGGAGTAGCATTTAAGATGAAAAAAATTGGACTGATTCTAAAGATACCAATAAAGTAAAATCATCAGGACTTTATGATTGATTGGATACGGGAGACGAAGGAGACTGCATCCAGGCTAATACCAACTTCCTCTTTACTCACCCATTCCGTTTTCCCGAATTTCGGAAACTGGAAGGATGATGGGTTCCATTCATTGACATGATAAATACTGTAGGAGAAACTGATTTTGGAAATTTTGGAGAGGTTGCATTTGAAGCACTTGGAGGATATCTGGGTGGAGTTGTCTGACAGGCAATTAGCTATAGAGTCTGGAACACAGGATAGAACTCTGAGGAGGAACCATAGCGCTGCTGGTCAGTAACTCAGAACTTGGAGCTAAATTCTTGGAGGAGGAGGCACTCACCCAGGTGCAGAGAGAGAAAAGGGTCAAGAATTCTCAACCACTTCTGTTTTTGTCTTCTATCATCTTTATATTATGTTTCCTTCCTAATTTTTTTTTTTCATATTTTTATATGGATATTTAATTTAAGATACTTTGGTTGCAAAGAGTAGAAGACCCTTCAAGTTGTCTCAAGTACCGGGAGGTTATTATTGGAATGAGGAAAAATGGGATTCTTAGCTATGTAGACAGCTTCCTGGGAAACGAAGATCCAGCAAGGCCAGATGGAGTTTAGACCTGGATTCTAGGGCTTTTACAGACCCGAGCAGTAGAATATCTAGGATGGTCATTTGGACACAGTCGTTAATGGACTCAGCTACTATCATGGTTTCTGCATTTCCTTGTGTGTCTTCTTGCTTCTCTTCCTTCTGTTAATTGGCTTCCTCACTGTGTGTATTGTGTAACTTCTCTTCTACCTAACAGCTCTGATTACTACTAGTTTCTCTCACTGCATAACTCAACTTAGTTTTAATTTTTGTTTGTTCAAAGCCTCCTTCGGTGCAGCTTCTCCCTTTTAGTTACTGCTCCTAATTGCCTGAATGTTTCTGTAATTTCAATTTGCAATCCCAGATATCAAGAATCAGATTAATTCAAATTGTCTTCATTAAAACAGAGCTTTTATCATTAGGATATCTCACAGGGCACCAGACATTCTCATGCATTCATGATGGTTTATATGTACTGGTTCTCTGTTTCCAATAACTTGCAAAATCTGTTACTGGATGCTCACCCCTGTGTTCATGACTCCTTAGGGGATATAGGAGAGAGAACATTAGGACATGTGGAATCTCAGGACATTTAACTAAAAGCTTTTGGAAGGTTAGTGATATTATGGAAACAGTCTATACCCCAAATTAAGTCTGACTAAGGAAACTTCCAAAATTTTTAATATGTTACTCTAATTATGGCTGTTATATCTTATCTCATGTCCTCCTAATTATCCCCTCTGTCTTCCCTACAACAATTACATTCCATAATGAACAGTTATATTTGAAATCGTCAAAATCAAAAGGCATAGGACGGGAAGACTCTGATGCTTGCTTTTCAGATGTCTTAGATTTTTTTTTTCTTTCATCATCATATAAGCATTATTTCACCAATTTAAGCAGTTAAATTCATGATGTCACCAACTATCTTGGATGTTAATCCAGACAACCTAGGACCTACCAGAACATATTACTTCTTACGTTATATATTGAAGAGTTATAAAATTGCTGAAATTTTGTATATCAAACAGGGTTAAATTAAGCAATAATCAAGAGGGCCTCAAAACACTACAGAGAAGCTGGGATGAAGTGAGAGAGTAGCATTGACATATATACACTACCAAATGTAAAATAGATAGCTAGTGGGAAGCAGCCACATAGCACAGGGAGATCAGCTTGGTGCTTTGTGACTACCTAGAGCGGTGGGATAGGGAGGGTGGGAGGAAGATGCAAGAGGGAGGAGATATGGGTATATATGTATACATATAGCTGATTCACTTTCTTATACAGCAGAAACTAGCACAACATTGTAAAGTAATTATACTCCAGTAAAGATGGTAAAAAAAAAAACACTACAGAGGAAAAATGCAAAATCTAGTAAAGGGCATTATAAGACACTGAGCTTGAAAAATAAAAGGAGATCATTAGAGAAATTAAAGAAGACATCAACAAATAGAAATATATTCCATGTTTGTGGATTGGAAGACAATATTATTACTACCCAAAGTGATCTACAGATTCAATGCAATCCTTATTGAAATCTTAATGATTTTTTTTTGCAGAAGTAGAAAAATCCATCATAAAGTTCATATGGAGTCTCAAGGGACCCTAAGTAGCAGAAACAACCTTGAGAAAGAACAAAGTTGGAGATTTCACACTTCCTGATTTCAAAACTTACTGCAAATCTACAGTAATCAAAACAATATGACATATAGACATATAGACCAATGAACTAAAATAGAGAGCCCAGAAATAAACCCTTGAATATATGGTCAAATGATTTTTACAAAGATGCCAAAACTGTTCAATGGGGAAAATACAGTCTTTTCAACAACTGATATATGATATAACAATCCCACTTCTAGGTATATACACAAAGGAATTGAAATCAGGAATTCTAAGAGGTATTTGTACACCCATGTTCATAGCAGCATTATTCACAATAGCTAAAATGTGGAAGCCAAGTGTCCATCACAGATGAATGGATAACCAAATTGTGATAAGATACATACAATGGAATAGAACTCAACATTAAAGAGGAAGGAAATTCTGACCCGTGTTACAACATGGGTGAACCTTGAAGGCATTATGCTAAGTGAAATAGCTAGTCACAGAAGGATAAATACGAATGACTTCAATTACATGAGGTGCCTAGAGTGGTCAAATTCATAGAGACAGGAAGTAGGATGGTGGTTGCCAGGGGCTGGAAGGAGGGGGGAATTGGGGGTTATTGTTTAATGGGTATAGAGTTTTAGTTTTCCAAGATAAGAAGAGTTCTGTAGATGGATGGTAGTGATTGTTACACAATGGTGTGAAAATACTTAATGCCACTGAATTGTACACTTAAAAATGGCTAAGATGGTAAATTTTATATGTATTTTACCACAATTAAAAAAGTTATTAGACAAAGTTCAACATCTTTTAGGCTTAGGGAAGATTGTTTGACCCATAGTTATGACACAGAGAACAAGTAAGTGTTGGAAATTTTTTTTTTCCTGCCATTCTACATAGCTCACACTAAAGATCCATAGAATATTAAACTTTTCTATGGTTAAAATTAGCTCCTTTCAACAAATAACAGAGGATAACGAGGTCAACTAAATGGTAGGTTACATGTTCTGCTAAGGGCTCCTTCTCACAGGATCTTTGTCAGGATGTGTCACCTGAGAAAGGGAGATGTGTGTGTCAGATACCATGACAGGTGTGCTGTGGAGAGTAAGGTTTTTTGGGAAGGGGGAGGAGTGTAAGTTTAAAACATATATTTTAAAACAAAACATGTTAAATATGGGTATATTTAAAATACAGATAAATTAACATAGTAATAAAAAAGTCACTCTCATTCTCTCACAGAATGAGCGATTTCCCCTCCTATTTCTCATCTTTGTTTAATAAAAATATCTTACTGTACACTTTAAACTTTTAAAAAATGTAATAATGTACTTTGACTGTCTCTCTATGTTAGAAAAATTCTTTACCATCACCATAACTGGTCTGTAGAATTCCACACGATAGGGATGGCCCATAATTTATTTAATCACTCTCCATTTTGGACCTTTAACTTACCTAATATTTCACTGGTACCGTGATCTGCTTCACATTTTAGAAAGATCATGCCAGTGGCTTGCAGTCAAACTTAACTCTGCCACTTCCTAACATAGTAACCTTGGGCAAATCACTTAACTTCTCTCGGTCTCATTTTCCTTATTAAAAAATAATAATAGTAATAATAATAATAATCAGAAAGCTAATATTTACTGAAAGCTTATTATGCAGTAGGTACAAGGCTACGTGCTTCACATGCACCGTGTCATTAAAACCTCAAAGCACACGAAGTAGGTTCTATCTATTAACATGCTACAGATGGGGACAGGAGCATAAGTATCTTATCCAAGGTTATACATCTAGTAAGGGGTAGAGCCAGGATAATACCTGCTACACAGTTTTCCATGAAGACTAAATGGGAGAATGTATGCAAATGTACTTTTAAAATCAATTCTCTGCATACACACTAAAATGACTCCTGCATTTCTCACTGGGGAAATAAAATAGTGACCTGAAGGTTTAGATAGTTTTTTTGTTTTTGTTTTTGTTAGAATAAAAACTAAGTTTCTGAAGCACATTTTATTGGGTTGGCCAAAAAGTGCCTTCGGTTTTTAAGTAAAAATAAAGGACACATTTTTAATTTTCACCAAGAACTTTACTGGATAACGTATTCACCCTTTTGTTCCACTACATTCTGCCATTTTCCAGGCAACTTCATAATTCCATCTTCCCAAAGCTTTTTATCTTTTTGAGCAAAGAACTGTTCCAGGTGCCTTTTACAATCTTCCAGGGAATTGAAATTTTTTCCATTAAGAGAATTTTGTAAAGACATAAATAAAAAAAATTCTGAAATCCGAAGGTGCAACATCTGATGAATGTGGCAGATGAATCAGAACTTCCCAGCCAAGCTGTAACAGTTCTTGCCTGGTCATCAAAGAAACATGCGGTCTTGTGTTATCCTGCTGGAAGATTATGCATTTTCTGTTGACTAATTCCGGATGCTTTTCGTTGAGTGCTGCTTTCAGTTGGTCTAATTGGGAGCAGTACTTGTTGGAATTAATCGTTTGGTTTTCTGGAAGGAGCTCATAATAGAGGACTCCCTTCCAATTCCACCATATACACAACATCACCTTCTTTGGATGATGACTGGGCTTTGGTGTGGTTAGTGGTGGTTCATTTCGCTTGCCCCACGATCTCTTCCGTTCCACATTATTGTACAGTGTCCACTTTTCATTGCCCGTCACAATTTGTTTTAAAAACGGAATGTTTTCATTACGTTTCAGTAGAGAATTGCTTGAGGAAATCTTGTCGAGAAGGTTTTTTTCACTTAACTTATGTGGAACCCAAACATCAAAGCGATTAACATAACCAAGCTGGTGCAAATGATTTTCAGCGCTTGATTTCGACATTTTGAGTATGTCGACTATCTCCTGCGTGGTATAACGTTGATTGTTCTTAATTAATGTCTCGATTTGATCACTATCAACTTCAACTGGTCTACCTGACCATGGAGCATCGTCCAGCGAGAAATCTCCAGCACGAAACTTCACAAACCACTTTTGACACGTTCGATCAATCACAGCACCTTGTCCATATACTGCACAAATCTTTTTTTGTGTTTCAGTTGCGTTTTTACCTTTCTTGAAATAATAAAGCATAACATGCCGAAAATGTTGATTTTTTTCTTCCATCTTCAATATTAAGATAGCTACACAAAAATTCACCAATTTTGATAAGTTTTTTTTAAAATGAACACTGATATGACAGCTGTCACAATACAATCTAACAAAATTGTTTCAAATGAAGTTAAAGACAACTAAGAGCTACTAGAGTCATCTTACGGAAAACACTGAATGAACCTTTTGGCCAACCCAATACATCACTGCCTAACTTAAAAGGAGGCAATAGCTTCTTGTGGTTGATGGGATTAAATACAGACACCTCAATGAGAATTCATAGTTCACCACTGAATGGCTCTGACCATTTACCTTTTGAATCCAACTCACTCCTTCCCCATTTATGTCCCAGATACAGTGGATCCCCAACACTTCTTAAAATAAACCAAGCATTCCTTCATTGTCTTTGCACATGCTTTTCCCTGTGTCTGGAATATTCTCTTCCAGTCTCTAATTAATTGATATCCTTTAAAATTTCTTAAATGCCACAGTTGCTGTGAAAGCATTTCTGATACCTACAAATGAGTATAATAAACTCCCATTTTGTTGTTACAAATCAACGTTTACCTTACTGTGCTTTTCATTGTGAATGTTTGTGTCTTGATGTATGGGCCCCTAAAGGCCAGGTTTCATGTACCATTCATTTTTGTACCTCTTTTAGAGCCTGAGATTCACAAATTGGAGGAATGTCAGTGTGTAGGTATGTGTGTATGTGTGTGTGTTGAGAAGTGCTGGGGAAGGGGATGGCTCGTTTAGTTTTCTTTCAATCAGTACTTCAACTAATTATTTTGAAACCTATCTCATGAATGTTGACTTAGGAATATTATTTTTTTCCCCTATAGAAATCAAATGCAGAGAATACTGTCACATAGATGTAATTAAAATCTAGCCCAGTCCAGCCCATCTAACCCAACCCAGCCCATCCAGGCAATCTGACTTGGCTTTTCACTAATTATCTTACAATGTGTAACAACAGGGGCACTGTAAGAGAAAACTTTGCCAAGTTTGCCTGTGTCCTATTGCAAATGAATGGGCACAGATGGACTGGACTCATTAAAATAGCACCACTTACAGTAGCAAGCTTCCTAATCACTCACAGAGAATGCATGATGCTCCTTTCCTCTTTGGCCTGTAATTTTGCTCAGGTAAACACAAGTGTGCACATGGACACACACACACACACCCACACACACTGATCTGATCTTTCTTTTACTTGCTTGTCTCAGAATCCCCTTCTTCAGGGAGTATTTCTTTCTGAATTTCGATAATGTGTCATCATTTTTAAGGCCTGAGGAGGTCATTGTAAAACAGTTTTGTAGCTCTTAGATGGGAAAAGATAGAGGAAGATAGGTAAAGGAAGAAAAAAATTTCCCAAAGTGCACAGAATCAATGCAAGAAATAGCATCAAGGAAAATTTTTTAGTCTTGACTACCTCTTCCCCATGTGGATTTAAAAAACATATTTATTATATACATATACTAAAAATTATTTGTTATTTATCTGAAGTTCAAATTTAACTGGTAATTCTGTATTTTATCTGCCAACCCTATGCCTGAGTGTCCTCACAATGTGGCAGAGTGTGAGAGGGGGAGGGAGCGCACCCAAGACAGAAGCCGCAGTCTTTTTATGGCCTAATATCAGAAATGACATCCCATCACTTGAGCCACATTCTGTTCACTAGAAGTGAGTGACTAAGTCCAGCCCACAGAAAGGGGAAGGGGAATTAAATTCTTTCTTGTTAGAGGGGGAGTATGAAAGAATTTGTGGATGTGCGTTTAGGAGCACAGCAGTTGGAGAACACGTGAGAGGGAGTGTAAGCACAATTCCCATTTCACTGGACACAGTAACTGGCCCAGTGGTGAGCACATGACCTAAATTCTACCTCAACAAAGTATTCCCTGGGACAGACATTGAAAAGGAGAAGTTGTCTTTCCACTGGTTTGGTTAACTTGGATGGTAGAAGTCTGAGCTGCTGTTGGCCATTCTTTCCAACTATAAGGAGGAGGCCCATCTATAGTTGAAAGAGAACATGGCCTCTTTCAACAGGTGAACATGTTTACAAAGGTAAACACAGTGTCAAGGTGGAAAAAAAGAGCAAGATCTCAGTCAATATCATTTGAGCCCCTGGATCTAGTTGTCTCTGGCATTTGGATTTATATCTGTTGATAAATCCCCTTTTGGCAAAAGTCAGCCTGAGATAAGGTTTCTGTCAAGAATGTTGACTAGTATGGATACAGTCTCTGCTAGAGAAGTTTATAGACCCAATGAGAGAGCAGACATATAATTGCGGTTTGATAGGCTCTCTACAGCAAGTGGTCTAAGATATATAAACAAAGTATTATAGCAATGCAGAAGGTGGACACAGCAGTATGAACTGCAGGAGACAGTGAAGACTTCCTGGAGCAGAAGTATTTGATTTAGCCCTTAGTAGAACAGTAGAATTTCAAGAGAGAAACATAACTTAGGTAACTCCAAGTAGAAGAAAGAGAAAACATGAAGATATGAAAATTATTGCTCCATGTTTGAGTAATGGCAAATTGTTTCATGGTAACTGTAACATAGGGTGAGTTGAGGTACAAGAGTTGAAGAGGATGGGGCAGATCAGGGCCTAATATGCTAAGCTTTTAGATATTATCTCATAAGTGGTGGTGGTCTTTCAAAGGTTTTAAGGAGGGGTGTAAAATGATTAGAAATATGTTTGAGAAAGCTAACTCTGGTGTCTACGAGGATGGTTTGAGGGGTAGGAGATGGAGGCTGTGAGATTTGATAGGAAGCTACTGGAGTAGTCTAAGTAAGGGATGATCAAGGCACAGGCAACTGCTGTAAGTGGGTGTGGAGAGAAGTGAAGAGTGGTAAGTAGGGGGAAAAGATTTGGTGACTGAAAATATGAGGGTGAGAGTGAGGGAGAAGACAGATTTGGGGTGACGCTAATACATTCATTTTGGTTGTGATGAAATTGAGGTGCTTGGTGAGCATCCTGATACCAAAAAGTATTGGAAATTGAGCAAGTCCGTGGATAACAGATTTGGGGAATACCTAATGGCAAAGGGAGCTATTTCTAGTTCATTTTGTGGTCCAGAGTTTTAGCCAACATTTTATAATCTAAATTAGAACTGGTGTTTGGGAGTCTTCACACTGAAGAATAAATGGTGATATTTTAAATTTCTATTTTAAAAAATCTTATCTTGCGTCTTTATGTTGTTTTATGGATTTATAGAGTGTTTTCATGTGTGCTTTTAATTAAGGTGTACTACAACCTGGTAAAGTAGTTATTTTTCTATTTACAAATGAAGAAATAAAGTCTCCAACAGTACAAATACTTTTACCAGATGTCTCAGTTGGCAAGGGTTTTGACTGAAAACCAATGCTTTAAAACTATATAGAATATCAAGAATCACAAATATGTGAATGACTCCAATTTTTCACTGAAAATCACCATTTTTGCCATGCACTATTCTAAGCTATGGGTTCACAGAGGTAAATCAAACAGGTTATTCTTTGCTTTCAGACTACTACAAATCTGTCTTCAGCTGGGTAGTCTCTTCAGAGTCTTATGGCTTTATCTTAAACTGCCTACTTAATATCTCATGTTGGATAACTCTCTGACATCTCGAATTCAGTGTGTATAAAATTGAAGATCATCTACTAACCCCAACCCTATTTTCCCCATATCTCCTATCTGTTATCATCCACTTGACCATCTACTCCAGAAATCTGATAATCATCCTAGATTGTGTCCTCTCGATCACCTCCCTCCATATCTACCAGTGTTGTAGATTCCACCTCCTTATTATCTCTTGAATTTGACTATCTCTATTCTTCTGCCACGATCTTTGTTTAGGCCTTATTTACTTCTCATTGAGGTTATTAAAATAGCTTTCTAATGTATCTTTCTCTTTTCTCTGATGCCTCGCCTTTCCCATCACTCAAACCAACCTGCACACTGCTAAAATACGTCTGAAGATGACACTCTCCTTTTGAAATGATCCAAAAACATCCCATCATTTTAAAGATAAAGTGTCTGTTCAGTTTAGCATGTAAGCATCTTTATTCTCTGGCTCCTGGTTCCTGCTTTTCCCTCATCTTTACATGTCTGAGATGTAGTGTTGATATTGTCATGCTCTGTCATGCTTTCATGTCTTCCCAAATGCTTTCCCTTTTGCTTGGAATGTCTTCCCACAACCTGTTTTTCTAATTAATATCTACTCTGCCATCAAATCTCAGCTCAGTATCACCTCCCTTGAAAGGAGTCCTGGGGCTACTAATCTGACTTACATACCTTTTGCTACCCTAGCAAGTACTGAAATAATTACCTTACCATCTGCCTACCCCAATAGATTGTGAGATTCTTAAAGTCAGGGACTCTACCTTGTTCGAACTATGTAGTTGATGAATTATTAAGATTTAGTTATCAATGGCTTTGTACTTGATACTTAACTTGTATTTGATAATTAAAATAGAATTTTAAAATTTTATGATTAAAAATAATTAAATAAATTCATTAAAATATATGTCTTTTAATTTTTAAATGTAGTGCTTTGCTGTAAATAATTTACAGTTATATCTAAAGTGTTAATGCCTGGGAAGACATTCAAGATGGCAGAGGAGTAATGCATGGAGATCATCTTCCTCCCCACAAATACATCAAAAAGATATGTTCACGTGAAACAACTGCTACAGAACACCTACTGAATGCTGGCAGAAGACCTCAGACTTCCCAAAAGGCAAGAAACTCCCCACATACCTGGGTAGGGCAAAAGAAAAAAGAAAAAACAGAGACAAAATAATAGGGATGGGACCTCTACCTCTGGGAGGGAGCTGTGAAGGAGGAAAAGTTTCCACACACTAGGAAGCCCCCTCACTGGTGGAGACGGGAGGGGGGCAGTGGCTGGGGGGAAAGCTTCGGAGCCATGGAGGAGAGTGCAGCAACAGGGGTGCAGAGGGCAAAGTGGAGAGATTCCCACACAGAGGATCACTGCCGACCAGCACTCACCTGCCTGAGATGCTTGTCTGCTCACGCAACAGGGCGGGTGGGGGCTGGGAGCTGAGGCTCGGGCTTTGGAGGTCAGATCCCAGGGAGAGGACTGGGGTTGGCTGCATGAACACAGCCTGAATGGGGCTAGCGCACCACAGCTAGCCAGGAGGGAGTCTGGCAAAAAGTCTGGAACTGCCTAAGAGGCAAGAGATCATTGTTCTGGGGTGCATGAGGAAAGGGGATTCAGAGCACCGCCTAAATGAGCTCCAGAGATGGGCGCGAGCCATAGCTATCAGCGTGGACACCAGAGATGGGCATGAAATGCTAAAGCTGCTGGTGCAGCCACCAAGAAATCTGTGTGCAAGCACATGTCACTATCCACACCTCCCCTCCTGGGAGACTGTGCAGCCCGCCACTGCCAGGGTCCTGTGATCCAGGGACAAATTCCCCGGGAGAACACTCGGTGCACCTCAGGCTGTTGCAATGGTGTGCCAGCCTCTGCCGCTGCAGGCTTGCCCTGCATTCCATACTCCTCCCTCCCCCCAGCCTGAGTGAGCCAGAGCCCCCTAATCAGCTGCTCCTTTAAGCCCATCCTGTCTGGGTGGGGAACAGACACCCTCAGGTGACCTACATGCAGAGGTGAGGCCAAATCCAAAGCTGAACCCCAGGAGCTGTGCGAACAAAGAAGAGAAAGGGAAATTTCTCTCAGCAGCCTCAGGAGCAGCAGAATAAATCTCCACAATCAACTTGATGTACCCTGCATCTCTGGAATACCTGAATAGACAATGAATCATCCCCAAATTGAGGCAGTGGACTTTGGGAGCAACTGTAGACTTGGGGTTTGCTTTCTGCCTCTAATTTGTTTCTGGTTTTATGTTTATCTTAGTTTAGTATTTAGAGCTTATTATCTTTGGTAGGATTGTTTATTGATTTGGTTGCGCTCTTCCTTTTATATATATGTATATTTTCCTTTTTCTCTTTTTGTGAGTGGGTATGTGTATGCTTCTTTGTGTGATTTTGTCTGTATAGCTTTGCTTTTACCATTTATCCTAGGGTTCTCTCTGTCCGCTTTTTGTGTTTTGTTTTTTTGTATAGTTTTTAATGCTTGTTATCATTGGTGGATTTGTGTATTGGTTTGCTTGCTCTCTTCTTTCTTTCTTTCTTTTATTACGTTAAAAAAAGTTTTAAATAATACTTTTTGTTTTAATAAATTTATTTTATTTTATTTATTATTTTTTCTTCCTTTCTTTCTTTTTTTCTCCCTTTTCCTCTGAGCCATGTTGCTGACAGGGTCTTGGTGCTCTGGCCGAGTGTCAGGCCTGAGCCTCTTAGGTGGGAGAGTTGAGTTCAGGACATTGGTCCACAAGAGACCTCCCAGGTCCACATAATATCAAACGGAGAAAGATCTCCCAGACATCTGCATCTCAGTGCTAAGAACCAGCTTCACTCAACAACCAACAAGCTACAGTGCTGGACACCCCATGCCAAATGACTAGTAAGACAGGAATACAACCTGACCCATTAGCAGAGAGGCTGCCTAAAATCATAATAAGTTCACACACACCCCATAACACACCACCAGACACGGTCCTGCCCACCAGAAAGACAAGATCTAGCCTCATCCACCAGAACACAGGCACCGGACCGCTTCACCAGAAGCCCACACAACCCACTTAGGAACCAACCTTAGCCACAGGGGGCAGACACCAAAAAAACGGGAACTATGAACCTTCAGCCGGCAAAAAGGAGACCCCAAATGCAGTAAGTTAAGCAAAATGAGAAGACAGAGAAATACACAGCAGATGAAGGAGCAAGGTAAAATCCCACCAGACCAAATAAATGAAGAGGAATTAGGCAGTCTACCTGAAAAAGAATTCAGAGTAATGATAGTAAAGATGATCAAAAATCTTCAAAATAGAATGGTGAAAATACAAGAAACATTTAACAAAGACCTAGAGGAACTAAAGAGCAAACAAACAATGATGAACAACACAATAAATGAAATTAAAAATTCTCTAGAAGGAATCAATAGCAGAATAACTGAGGGAGAAGAATGGATAAGTGACCTGGAAGATAAAATAGTGGAAATAACTACCACAGAGCAGAATAAAGAAAAAAGAATGAAAAGAATTGAGGACAGTCTCAGAGACCTCTGGGAAAACATTAAATGCACCAACATTTCAATTATAGGGGACCCAGGAGAAAAAGAAAGGACTGAGAAAATATTTGAAGAGATTATAGTTGAAAACTTCCCTAATCAGGGAAAGGAAATAGTCAATCAAGTCCAAGAAGCGCAGAGAGTCCCATACAGGATAAATCCAAGGAGGAAGAGGCCAAGACACATATTAATCAAACTATCAAAAATTAAATACAAAGAAAAAATATTAAAAGCAGCAAGGGAAAAGCAACACATAACATACAAAGGAATCCTCATAAGGTTAACAGCTGATTTCTCAGCAGAAACTCTGCAAGCCAGAAAGGTGTGGCAGGACATATTTAAAGTGATGAAAGGGAAAAACCTACAACCAAGATTACTCTACCCAGCAAGGATCTCATTCAGATTCGATCAAGAAATTAAAACCTTTACAGACAAGCAAAAGCTAAGAGAATTCAGCAACACCAAACCAGCTTTACAACAAACGCTGAAGGAACTTCTCTAGGCAGTAAACACAAGAGAAGGAAAAGACCTACAATAACAAACCCAAAACAATTAAGAAAATGGTAATAGTAACATACATACCAATAATTACCTTAAATGTAAATGGATTAAATGTTCCAACAAGAGACGTAGACTGGCTGAATGGATACAAAAACAAGACCTGTATATGTGCCATCTACAAGAGACTCACTTCAGACCTAGGGACACATACAGACTGAAAGTGAGGGGATGGAAAAAGATTCCATGCAAATGGAAATCAAAAGAAAGCTGGAGTAGTAATTCTCATATCAGAAATAATAGACTTTAAAATAAAGACTATTACAAGAGACAAAGAAGGACACTACATAACGATCAAGGGATCAATCCACGAAGAAGATATAACAATGTAAATATTAATGCACCCAACATAGGAGAATATTTATGCACCCAACATAGGAGCACCTCAATATATAAGACAAATGCTAAAGCCATAAAAGGGGAAATTGACAGTCACACAGTCATAGTAGGGGCCTTTAACACCCCACTTTCAACAATGGACAGATCATTGAAAATGAAAATAAATAAGGAACCACAAGCTTTAAATAATACATTAAACAAGATGGACTTAATTGATATTTGTAGGACATTCCATCCAAAAACAACAGAATACACTTTCTTCTCAAGTGCTCATGGAACATTCTCTAGGATAGATATCTTGGGTTACAAATCAAGCCTTGGTAAATTTAAGAAAATTGAAATTGTATCAAATATCTTTTCCGACCACAACGCTATGAGACTAGATATCAATTACAGGAAAAAATCTGTAAAAAATACAAACACATGTAGGCTAAACAATACACTACCAAATAACCAAGAAATCACTGAAGAAATCAAAGAGGAAATTAAAAAATACCTAGAAACAAATGACAATGAAAACACGACTACCCAAAACCTATGGGATGCAGCAAAAGCAGTTCTAAGAGGGAAGTTTATAGCAATATAATCCTACCTGAAGAAACAAGAAACATCTCAAATAAACAACCTAACCTTACACCTAAAGCAATTAGAGAAAGAAGAACAAAAGAAACCCCAAAGTTAGCAGAAGGAAAGAAATCATAAAGATCAGATCAGAAATAAATGAAAAAGAAATGAAGGAAACAATAGGAAAGATCAATAAAACTAAAAGCTGGTTCTTTGAGAAGATAAACAAAATTGATAAACCATTAGCCAGACTCATCAAGAAAAAAAGGGAGAAGACTCAAATCAATAGAATTAGAAATGAAAAAGGAGAAGTAACAACTGACACTGCAGAAATACAAAGGATCATGAGGGATTACTACAAGCAACTATATGCCAATAAAATGGACAACCTGGAAGAAATGGACAAATTCTTCAAAGCACAACCTTCCGAGACTGAACCAGGATGAAACAGAAAATATAAACAGACCAATCACAAGCACTGAAATTGAAACTGTGATTAAAAATATTCCAACAAACAAAAGCCCAGGACCAGATGGATTCACAGGCAAATTCTGTCAAACATTTAGAGAAGAGCTAACACCTTTCCTTCTCAAACTCTTCCAAAATATAGCAGAGGGAGGAACACTCCCCAACTCATTCTATGAGGCCACAATCACCCTGATACCAACACCAGACAAAGATGTCGCAAAAAAAGAAAACTACAGGCCAATATCACTGATGAATAAAGATGCAAAAATCCTCAGCAAAATACTAACAAACAGAATCCAACAGCACATTAAAAGGATCATACACCATGATCAAGTGGGGTTTATCCCAGGAATGCAAGGATTCTTCATTATATGCAAATCAATCAATGTGATATACCATATTAATAAATTGAAGGAGAAAAACCATATGAACATCAATAGATGCAGAAAAAGCCTTCAACAAAGTTCAACACCCATTAATGTAAAAACCCTCCAGAAAGTAGGCATAGAGGGTACTTACCTCAACATAATAAAGGCCATACATGACAAACCCACAGCCAACATCGTCCTCAGGGGTGAAAAACTGAAAACATTTCCACTAAGAACAGGAACAAGACATGGTTGCCCACTCTCACCGCTGTTATTCAACAGAGTTTTGGAAGTTACAGCCACAGCAATCAGAGATGAAAAAGAAATAGAAGGAATCCAAATCAGAAAGAAGAAGTAAAACTGTTACTGTTTGCAGATGACATGATACTATACATAGAGAATCCTGAGGACGCTACCAGAAAACTACTAGAGCTAATCAATGAATTTGGTAAAGCAGCAGGATACAAAATTAATGCACAGAAATCTCTTGCATTTCTATACAGTGACGATGAAAAATCTTAAATAGAAATCAAGGAAACACTCCTATTTACCACTGCAACAAAAAGTATAAAATATCTAGGAATAAACCTACCTAAGGAGACAAAAGACCCTTATGCAGAAAACTATATGACACTGATGAAAGAAATTAAAGATGATACAAACAGATCGAGAGATATACCATGTTCTTGGATTGGAAGAATCAACATTGTGAAAATGAGTATACTAACCAAAGCAATCTACAGATTCAATGCAATCCCTATCAAACTGCAAATGGTATTTTTCACAGAACTAGAACAAAAAATTTCACAATTTGTATGGAAACACAAAAGACCCCGAATAGCCAAAGGAATCTTGAGAAAGAAAAATGGAGCTGGAGGAATCAGGCTCCTGGACTTCTGCCTATACTACAAAGCTACAGTAATCAAGACAGTATGGTACTGGTACAAAAACAGAAATATAGATCCATGGAACACGATACAAAGCCCAGAGATAAACCCACACACATATGGTCACCTTATCTTTGATAAAGGAAGCAAGGATATATAATTGAGAAAAACAGCCTCTTCAATAAGTGGTGCTGGGAAAACTGGACAGCTACATATAAAAGAATGAAATTAGAACACTCCCTAACACCATACACAAAAATAAACTCAAAATGGATTAAAGACCTAAATGTAAGGCCAGACATGTAAAACTCTTAGAGGAAAACATAGTGAGAACACTCTATGACATAAATCACAGCAAGATCCTTTTTGACCCACCTCCTAGAGAAATAGAAATAAAAACAAAAATGAACAAATGGGACCTAATGAAACTTAAAAGCTTTTGCACAGCAAAGGAAATCATAAACAAGATACAAAGACAATGCTTAGACTTGGAGAAAATATTTGCAAATGAAGCAATGGACAAAGGATTAATCTCCAAAATATACAAGCAGCTCATGCAGCTCAATATCAACAAAACAAAGAAGTCAATCTAAAAATGGGGAGAAAACCTAAATAGACATTTCTCCAAAGAAGACATACAGATTGCCAAAAAACACATGTAAGGATGCTCAAAATCACTAATCTTTAGAGAAATGCAAAATAAAACTACAATGAGGTATCACCTCACACCAGTCAGAATGGCCATCATCAAAAAATCTACAAACAATAAATGCTGGAGAGGGTGTGGAGAAAAGGGAACCCTCTTGCACTGTTGGTGTGAATGTAAATTAATACAGCCACTATGGAGAACAGCATGGAGGTTCCTTAAAAAACTAAAACTAGAACTACCATACGACCCAGCAATCCCACTACTGGGCATATACTCTGAGAAAACCATAATTCAAAAAGAGTCATGTACCACAATGTTCACTGCAGCTCTATTTACAATAGCCAGAACATGGAAGCAACCTAAGTGTCCATCAACAGATGATTGGATAAAGAAGATGTGGCACATATAAACAGTGGAATATTACTCAGCCATAAAAAAAATGAAATTGAGTTATTTGTAGTGAGGTAGATGGACCTAGAGAGTGTCATACAGAGTGAAGTAAGTCAGAAAGAGAAAAATAAATACCGTATGCTAACACATATATATGGAATCTAAAACAAAAAAAATGGTTCTGAAGAACCTAGGGGCAGGACAGGAATAAAGACAGACGTAGAGAATGGACTTGAGGACACGGGGAGGGGCAAGGGTATGCTGGGATGAAGTGAGAGTGTGGCATTGACATATATACACTACCAAATGTAAAATAGATGGCTAGTAGGAAGCAGCTGCATAGCACAGGGAGATCAGCTTGTTTCTTTGTGTCCACCTAGAGGGGTGGGATAGGGAGGGTGGGAGGGAGATGCAAGAGGGAGGAGATATGGGGATATTTGTATTCGTATAGCTGATTCACTTTGTTATACAGCAGAAACTAACACACCATTGTAAAGCAATTATACTCCAATAAACATGTTAAAAAAAAATGAAGTGTTAATTCCTTCCTGGCTTGCTGATATCCTGGATTCTCAATCCATTTTGTAGACATTGCCCCTTTGTTGACTGCTAACATCTTCTGACTGTCTCTTGGCACAAATGCTGTACATCTTGGAAACAGGAACTAATGCTGTAAAAACACAGGGTAAATGACCACAGTAATAAATCATCTTATTTGCCTCTAATGCTGTTGTGAAATTAGTACCAAGTGGGGATCTAAAGGGTTGCAAAATGAATCTTAAGCTCATTGAGCAAAAGGTAATATATTAAAAGTTGTTGTCTTTTATACTTTGACAACAGGAAGTTTCCGTTGTCATTTAGGGTTATAGTCATTATAGATATTTCTAATATTCTTTATTGTAAATTTTTAATCAAGTAATTTGCGCCAATTTGGAGATAAATCTGAATAGGCCCATTAGAGTCTTAGGATTATCAGTGGGGTTGCAAGAAGTTTATTTCTGAGTTATGACTTTTTTTGTGTGTGTGTGAGGTGAGCAAAATGAAATCTCGATCCATAGTCATCTTTACCAGAGTTGCAGTGAATGGCCTATAAATTATATATTTATAAAACCTAGTAGAAGAGCCAAGGAAATGAAAAGGGGAGGACAACTGAGGAATTGTAAAGTAAAAATGAAAAATTTTTGTTATACCAGAATCCCCCAATTTGCCAGATAAATGTACATACTGAATCTTCATGTAAAATAAACAAGACTCATTTTAAATGCATTCCTTCTGTTTATGTGAATAATTAACTTATCATTAGAAAAACTGTACGTAGATATCCTTTCCCATTTAAAAATGGAAAACTTACTGATACCAGTTTTAAAATGTCCTCTTGAGAGAAAAAAGACCAATACTATAACATTTATAATGCTTAGATTTCTGGAAAAATAATGGAATAAATTTTTAAAAGAATAAATATGATTTTACTTTAGAAAATGAGAAATTACTAATGTCTTGCTCAACCAGTGGAACCTGAACTCCATTCATATTGCTCTATAAGAGAGCAATGTATTGGAATACAGGTGGCTTACGATCCAAGGTGGATCACATTTGACCAAGCATTGATAAATGTCTTAAATATTAAAATAGAAACTAAATAATTACTTCTTTAAACTATAAAATTCCACCTATTTTTTTACAGTTTTGCAACCTGATTAACAAAAAATCATTTAGTTAGCATTCAAATCAGAGCTTTTAAATATAAATGTACATATATATTTTGTGGGATATATATATATATATATATATATATATATATATATATATATATATCACATTTTAAAAAACTAGGCATAAAATATTTACTGTTGATATTAATAGCAAATTGTGTTCTGTGAAAGTGAATCCCAAATAAAAATTTCAGGAAAAAAACAGGGAAATTTAATGTTTTAAGGTAAGACACAAAATCATGTTATGAATTCAGGCCATGAGCATTCATATCCACTGGTACTTTCATTCAACACTTTTTTACAACTTTGCCCTAATTTTTCACTCACTTGGATAGTTAAATTCAACTGATCTTTTAAAAATTAAACACTGAATATATTTTTAAAATAATATGCAAGATGTTCTTAGTCATTTGCAAAAAATGTTGTACACTATAAAATAAATAATTAATGATGAGCTAAAGTATAGGAAAGTAAATACTCATTATTTTATCATTGAGAATACAGTACTACATTAGAATGTAGAGCATGGTGAATCAGATCATGTTTTATTAAAAATATTGAGGAGTCTTTATATTTAAATCATTTAGAGAGGGCAGACTGCTAATGTCCTCTTTCCAAAACTTCTCTCACTAATGACCTTGACAGACACCATGAACTGATCATAGCACTCTTCACTGGGCCTGTACTGAGTCTCACGTTTTTTCTCAGTACTCAAGGCACCATTACCGATCACCTGGATTTGGCACTTGAGATGAAACTTCTTTGCCATCCGAGATAGACAATCCTTTTTTGGAAAAGGGAATTGAAAGGCATAGAGATGATATGACTTGGCCCAAATCACATCATGGCTCTGTGACTACATCCCAGATTGGCTACCTGTTGGTCTACTGAGTCCTGCATTCCCTAGTTTATATTACATTCTTTTACTGTGTTTGCTTCTTAAGTGGATTTAGGATAGAGTTCTACATGTAGCATTAATTCATTAAATTTCTTGAATGGCAGTCTCAATAGTAGGCATAAAGTCATTTTTATTGGAAACTAAATGAAATATAATCACTAATGTAGAAATCATTAGATATTTCCCTTATACACTTCTGGCTGAGTACAGATTCTGAGACGCTGCTGCTTATGGAAAAAAGGAATGCTTTAGTGATGGAGAGAGTGCTTACCTTTTACTTTTAGAGAAAATGAAGCTGTGTAATTCTAGGAAGGTTTTCTGTGAAGGCAAGAATGTACAAAACGGACAGCCAAGATAACAAAATTTTAATTCGTTTATTCAACAGTGTGCCTATGGGAAAAAGTAGGGAATTGCTTCTGTTGAAAAGAAATATAATGGAAAGAGGAAAACAGCTTGGGGTCTATCCATGTTGCTGCAAATAGCATTATTTCATTCTTTTTTAATGGCTGAGTAGTATTCCATTGTATATATATACCACATCTTTATCCCTTCATCTGTCAATGGACATTTAGGTTGCTTCCATGTCTTGGCTATTGTAAATAGTGCTGCTGTGAACATTGGGGTGCATGTGTCTTTTTGAAATAGAGTTTTCTCTGGATATATGCATAAGAGTGGGATTGCTGGATCACATGGCAACTCTATTTTTAGTTTTTTAAGGAACCTCCATACTGTTTTCCATAGTGGCTGCACCAATTTACATTCCCACCAACAATGTAGGAGGGTTCTCTTTTCTCTGCACCCTCCCTAGCATTTATTATTTGCAGACTTTTTAATGATGGCCATTCTGACCAGTGTGAGGTGGTACCTCATTGTAGTTTTGATTTGAATTTCTTTAATAATTAGCAATGTTGAGCATCTTTTCATGTGCCTATTGGCCATCTGTTTGTCTTCTTTGGAGAAATGTCTGTTTAGGTCTTCTGCCCATTTTGTGATTGGGTTGTTTGTTTTTTTGTTACTGAGTTGTGTGGACTGTTTGTGTATTTTGGAATTTAATCCCTTGTCAGTCACATCATTTGCAAATATTTTCTCCCAGCCTGTAGGTTGCTTTTTGTTTTTTTTATGGTTTCCTTTGCAGTGCAAAAGGTTATAAGTTTGATTAGGTCCCATTTGTTTATTTTTGCTTTTATTTCTATTTTCTTGGGAAACTGACCTAAGAAAACGTTGCTACGATTTATGTCAGAGAATTTTTTGCTTATGTTCCCTTCTAGGAGTTTTATGGTGTCATGTCTCATATTTAAGTCTTTAAGCCACTTTGAGTTTATTTTTGTGTGTGGTGTGAGGGAGTGTTCTAGCTTCATTGATTTACATGCAGCTGTCCAGCTTTCCCAACATCACCTGCTGAAGAGACAGTCTTTTCTGCATTGTATATTCTTACCTTCTTTGTCTAAGATTAATTGACCATAGGTGTGTGGATTTATTTCTGGGCTGCCTATTCTGCTCCACTGATCTATATGTTTGTTTTTGTGACAATACCATGCTGTTTTGATTACTGTAGCTTTGTATATAGTCTGAAGTCAGGGAGGATTATGCCTCCAGTTTTGTTCTTTTTCCTCAGGATTGCTTTGACAATTCTGGGTCTTTTGTGGTTCCATATAAATTTTCAGACTATTTGTTCTAGTTCTGTGAAAAATGTCATGGGTAATTTGCCAGGGATCACATTAAATCTGTAGATTGCTTTTGGTAGTATGGCCATTTTAACAATTTTAATACCTCCAATCCAAGAGTGTGGTATATCTTTCCATTTCTTTGAATCATCTTCAATTTCCTTTATCAGTGTTTTATAGTTCTCAGCATATAGGTCTTTTACCTCCTTGGTTAGGTTTATTACTAAGTATTTTATTTTTTGTATTCAATTTTAAAAGAATTTTTTTACTTTCCCTTTTTGATATTTTATTGTTAGTGTAAAGAAATGCAACAGATTTTTGTATGTTAATCTTGTATTCTGCTACCTTGCTGAATTTATCAGTTCTAGTAGTTTTTGTGTGGAGTATCTAGGGTTTTCTCTATATAGTATCATGTAATCTGCATATAATGACAGTTTTATCTCTTCCCTTCCAATTTGTATAACTTTTATTTCTTTTTCTTATCTGATTGCTGTGTTTAGGACTTCCAATACAATATTGAAAAGAAGTGGTGAGAGTGAGCATCCTTGTCTTGTTCCAGATTTTAGTGGGAAGGCTTTCAGCTTTTCACCATTGAGTATTATGTTGACTGTGAGTTTGTCATAAATAGCTTTTATTATGTTGAGATATGTTTCTTCTATACCCATTTTGGTAAGAGTTTTTATCATAAATGGATGTTGAATTTTATCAAATGCTTTTTCTGCATCTGAGATGGTCATGTGGTTTTTGTCTTTTTGTTGTTGTGGTGGTGCATCACATTGGTTGATGAGTCTAGTTTTTTAATCTATCAACAGCAAAACAATTAGAGCCACTCCCAGCTGCTCTAGCTAACATGTTGAATCCAGGCTCTTCTTTATATTCACCTATATCAACAAGTTCAGCCCTATCTAAAATCATGTTCCTCCTCCCTTGATTCATCCTCACCCTAACTCTGTCTGCTGAGAGAAACCAACACACCAATTACTAAGGCTTTGAGTACTACCTTGGTGAGAGGTGCTCCTGCATCCTGACTTTGTCCCCAGGGGGTAAGGTGCAGAGCAGCAGCATCTTGGCCCTAGTTATGCTGGGCCAAATCCCTGACTAAGGGCCCAGGGGGTGGGGCCCAGGGCAATATCAGCACTCCCTGGTGATTATGGAGCAAAGCTGTGACTGAGGACTGGGGGTGGGGGTACTGAACAACAGTAGTGCAGCCCAGCTATAGTGGGTTGAAACCCCGACTTGGGACCCAGATGGTGCAGTGCAGAGCAGTGGCAGCTCAGCACCAGTAATGGCAGGTCAAAGCATGATTTGGGACCCAGGGGTGGGGCACAGTGCAGCAACCTTAACTTAAGACCCTGGCTGGGGAGGGGGGATGCAGAGCAGTGGCAGCTCCAGTGCCCTATATGGCAAGGTGCTGTGGCATCCTGATCTTGTAGCGCTTGGCACAGCAGTAGGGGCAGGTCTCAGTGCAGAGACAGCTCCATCCTTGAGGGGGAGATTCAGCAGTGGGGACTCTGGGCAGCTCTGTCATTCAGATTCAGTGTTGATAAAGACTGTGGGGGTCCTCAGTAGCACAGGCTTCAAACATCCACCGTGGCGAGGCTTGCTGGGGTCCTCCTGCTCTCCTTTTCCCTGTGGGGTAAAACCCCTCTGAGGGGATCCTTCTTGTTGCTGAGCTGCCCTGGACTGGGCTATGGGGCAATGCAGGTAAAATGCTCCCTATGCTCTTCTAGATGGCCATCCTTTGTTTTTGAGCTCCACAGGGTTTCTGCTGTTTCTTCGTTGTAGTTTAGAGCTCTCCCAGAGCTATTTTCATCAGTTTGTAGTTGTTTATTTATTGTTTTTGTTGTTTTTGTGGGAGTGATGAGTGTTGGGACCTCCTAGTCTACCATCTTTCTAATGTCACCTCCAGCAACCACTAATTTTTTTCCTTCATAATTTTGCCTTTTCAAGAATGTCATATAGTTGGAATCATACAGTGTGTAGCATTTTAATGTTGGCTTCTTTCACTTAATAATATGCATTTAAGGTTCTTCTGTGTCTTCCCATGTCTTGACATCTCATTTCTTTTTAGTACTTAATAAATTCCAGTGTCTGGGTGTATTAATCCATTCAGTTGATCAATCCATTCATTTACTGAAGAACATCTTGGTTGCTTCCAAGTTTAGGCAATTATGAATAAAGCTGCTATAAGCATCCCTGTTCAGGTCTCTGAGCAGATTTAAGATTTCAGCTTCTATGGGTAAATACCAAGGAGCACATTGCTGGATCATGTGGTAAAAAATGTTTAGTTTTGTTAAAAAAACTGCTAAAATGTCTTCTAAAATGCCTGTACCATTTTGCATTCCCACCGGCAATGAATGAAAGTTCTTGTCGCTCCACATCCTTACCAGCATTTAGTGTTATCAGTGTTTTGGATTTTGGAAATTCTAATAGGTGTGTAGTGATGTCTTGTTTTAATTTGCAATTCCCTAATGATATATAATGTAGAATATCTTTTAAAATGCTTATTTGACATATATATACATATATATATATATACATACTCCCCTTTGGCAAGGTGTCTATTCAGATCTTTTTTGTCCATTTTTAAATTGAGTTTTTAAACATTGTTGAGTTTTAAGAGTTGTTTGTATATTTTGGATCACAGTCCTTTATCAAATACATCTTTTGCAAATATTTTCTCCAAGTATGTGTTTTGTTTTCTCATTCCATCGACAGTTTCTTTTACAGTGTGTTTTGGAGCTCTACTTTAAGACAGCCACAAGATAGAGTAAGTTTTCTGCACATTTAGCCTTTCAAAGATTGATATTCTCTGTAAAGGATTAAGAGATGCCTGGTAGGTCTCCTCTGAGGAAGAGCTAAAGGAAGAGAGAATAGTGATGTGGACTTTTACCTTTATGTCATGTAAGTGACATATATCTGGCACATATCTTTTTAGTACTTAGGATTGAGAAAGGAGAAGGAACAGGTCGACAGAACAAGGCATGAGCCACTGGTATAGTTGGTTCAATCCCAGTATTTATTGTGTGACTTTACCGTGTGACCTTACTGTGTAACCTTGAGCAAGTCACTTATCCTTTTTGAGCCACAACTTCTTTATCTCTAAAATAGATGGAATATTGCCAACTTGTAGGGTTTCTGTGAGGACTCAGTGACACAGCATAGCACCTAGTACAGTGTCTTGTTTGTGATATGTGCTCCCTACATTAACCACTGCTCACCTTTCCTTCTTTCCTTAGCACTCCTTTTTTGTGGAGGGATTCAAGGCTACAAAATGAATAGCCATAAAAACAATTTATGAGTGATCCAATACCAATTTTAAACATATATAGTGACTCTCAGTGACCATATATATTATACATTTGTGTGTCTTTATAAAAGAAAAATTCTACCATATGTCACTTCTATTAAATAGTGAGTAAGCCAAAAGGCCCATTTGAAAACAACCACTGAGGATGCAGAACCTAGTTTTAATAAAATAAGATTCTGTAAGGTGAAAACCAAACTAATAGTTCCAAAGGTCATGATAAATGAATTAGGAGAGTAATCAAAATGGCTTAGCAAAGCAATGCTGTCATTCTTCATCTTAATGAATCTCTTAAAGAGTAAATAAAAGGAGAAAGATGAAAGTAATTATTGGCTGTGTACCTAGTTATTGGAGCTGCTGCTATCTCCAAGGGATACAGTTCATAAAGCTGAGGCTGTAGGTGAATATACATATATCACGTAGCTGCCTCAGAGCTTGGGAGCTATATATCATGCTTACATAGTGAAAGCACAAATACTTGTCTTAATGAACATGTTATGTTGACCTCTATCCCTCTGTCACACCCTGCTAAATGTATAGGGCCAGTGTCTTGGGAGTTAGAAGGGCTACAGAGAACATGGCCGTAGGAGGCAGAGGCTTGAGCCAGCTCCCATTTCTGCCATTTCTTGCTGAACAGAGAAGACATTAAATTTCCTGGCCTGCCATCGAACAGCAAAAGAGATGGAGGAAACAAATGAGGGGAAAAGGCTTTTAGAGTTTCAAAAAAGGAGGATGAATGATTCACAATGTTATTGCTATGAGAAATGTAATATACACTCTTTCCATGTATATTGTATTAGAGAACCTTTTACTGATGCACTTTTATTTGCACCAACTCAATTGGACAGTATTAAAGCTGGGACATTCCTGTTCATTTGAATGGTTGATGAAGAATATGCAGATTAGTCTTGCCATTTTGTCATTTTGACTGACAGATATTACATCATCTTTTTCAGTAAGTTTTTACTCATTATTTAAAAATTATATTACTTTACACTCTAAATTTAAAGGCACTTATAAATTTTGTCATGAAAATGTTATAAAGCCAGTATGGAAATGTTATTCCATATTTTATACAAGAAGTGATTTATATATTAATATATGTATAAAAAATAGATTATATAAAATAATTTTATATATATGATCTTTTAAAAACAAAAAGATATTATATATACTGTTTTGTTAATAGATTTATTTTACTTAGCAGTATACTATGAATAATTTCATGTTATTGCATATTCTTTCACATTATTCTTAAAGGTTGTATAGATTCTGGAATGTGGATATACCATAGTTTATTCAACCAAACTCTATAGTTGGCTGTTTAGGTCATTTCCATTCTTCTAATAACCCTGTTGTAAATGTATTTATAGCTGAATTTCTGTGCTCCTCTATGAGTCCTTCCTTAGAATGGAATCCTAGTAGTGAAATTGATGAGTGAAGAGTCACAGCAACTTTAGGGCAGAAAAGTTTTGAATACACCTGAAACTTTTAAAGAACTTGATTTTAGAAACAGCAAAGAATTAAGAAAAACAATGGAAACTCTCTTGAAGCAGGGAGAGCTCTAACGATCAGAGCTGGATATCACACCTCGGAGAAGGGCATTGTTAATACAACCCAGAGAATTACTCAATCAGGGTTATGGCTGTAAAGAGAGCTTTTAAAGAAATTCACTTCATATTAGGAGAGTGGATTTAAGACTAAAGAAAGGGTGTGCTTTTCCCGGTGATAAAGCAACTGAATGTAGTGTTCACGATGGACTGGAGGGCTAAAGAGGATGTGGTTTGGAAAGCTTCCTAAAAATCATGGGGCAATATTTTGCAGTTGTGGGTTATATGTTATCATAGTATAATGGTTCTGACTCATGTGGAAGCAATAGGAAGAGGCGGGTTTTCCTAGTAACTATGACTGTAAATTATTCCTTGGAGCAGAGATTTTAAGAGGCAAATATTTCAGACCTTGACCGCACAGTGTTATAGAATTGACCTTTTTCAGAATGATTCTTTTTGTTGTTGTTGTTGTAGGGGAGGATCATTTTAGGGTTGGTTTAGACTTAGTGTATCCTTCTGATTGCAGTTGATTCAATTCTGTTTTCAGAATGTTAAGTTTTGGATTGACTGTTTTTCAGGCATATTTTTCTGTGTAGAAATAACCTAAATGGCAGACAGGAAGGGGCGCTGTAAATATCAGCTATATCTGCAAACCAAAAGGCAACCTGGGGCCACATATATGTCATTTTTATCATACTTACACAGAGGGTGTGTCAATCTCAGCTTCCCTAAGTACTGCTCAGCATCAAGCCCTAAAGAATTTCAGCTGGAAAAAGTAGCCACATTCAGTGTTTGTATCAATACTAACCAAATCTGTAAGGATATTTAGCACCTTACGTTCTCTAGGGGGTGAGGTGAGGAATTAGTCTAATGTCTGCAGTTTGAATTCCTTGAGAAGCTATAGTCTCAGCACCCCCAGTATCCTCAACACCCCCGAGTATATCCACGCTGTATAACTGGGCTGGAACTTGAATTCTGTTTGACTGGGGGCCTAGGAACCTCCCCATGACAGACACTTCTCCTTATTCCACATTTTTAGCTGTGGGTTGTGTCTTGCATCATCCTGGGCACATTACCTTTTATCCAGAACTTACCCCTTACAACCTGCTTCTTAGGTGTTGTATGGTCTCCTGCTGCTCTGATCTTCATTCACCATATTAGTCTTTTTGAATATTGACTTTTGCCTATATTGGACCCAGAGCACCAAGTTGATTTGTATCTGCTGAGAGACCATAAAGATGTTTACAGTTTCCTCCTGGCCTTTGCCCCTCCCCTCCTAATATATTCTCATCTCTCCTGTTTGCTTTTAAGATCTTAACACACCTAATAGATGCAGAAAAAGCTTTTGACAAAATTCAACACCGATTTATGATAAAAAATCTCCAGAAAGTGGGCATAGAGGGAACCTACCTCAACGTAATAAAGGCCATATACGACAAACCCACAGCAAACATCATTCTCAATAGTGAAAAACTGAAAGCATTTCCTCTAATATCAGGAACAAGACAAGGATGTCAACTCTCGCCATTATTATTCAACATAGTTTTCAAAGTCCTAGCCATGGCAATCAGAGAAGAAAAAGAAATAAAAGGAATACAAATTGGAAAAGAAGAAGTAAAACTGTCACTGTTTGCAGATAACATGATACTATACACAGAGAATCCTAAAGATGCTACCAGAAAACTACTAGAGCTAATCAATGAATTTGGGAAAGTTGCAGGATACAAAATTAATGCACAGAAATCTCTTGCATTCCTATACACTAACAACAAAAGATCAGAAAGAGAAATTAAGGAAACACTCCCATTCACAATTGCAACAAAAATAATAAAATACCTAGGAATAAACCTACACAAGGAGGTAAAAGACCTGTACTCAGAAAACTATAAGACACTGATGAAAGAAATCAAAGATGACACAAACAGATGGAGAGATATACCATGTTCTTGGATTGGAAGAATCAATATTGCGAAAATGAGTATACTACCCAAAGCAATCTACAGATTCAATGCAATCCCTATCAAATAACCAGTGGCATTTTTTACAGAACTAGAACAAAACATCTTAAAATTTGTATGGAGACACAAAAGACCCCAAATAGCCAAAGCAGTCTTGAGGGAAAAAACCAGAGCTGGAGGAATCAGGCTCCCTGACTTCAGGCTATACTACAAAGCTACAGTAATCAAGACAATATGGTACTGGTACAAAAACAGAAATATAGATCAATGGAACAGAGTAGAAAGCCCAGAGCTAAACCCACGCACCTATGGTCAACTAATCTATGACAAAGGAGGCAAGGATATACAATGGAGAAAAGACAGTCTCTTCAATAAGTGGTGCTGGGAAAACTGGACAGCTACATGTAAAAGAATGAAATTAGAACACTCCCTAACACCATACACAAAAATAAACTCAAAATGGATTAGAGACCTAAATGTAAGACTGGACACTATAAAACGCTTAGAGGAAAACATAGGAAGAACACTCTTTGACATAAATCCCAGCAAGATTTTTTTGGATCCACCTCCTAGAGTAATGGAAATAAAAACAAAAATAAACAAATGGGACCTAATGAAACTTAAAAGCTTTTGCAAAGCAAAGGAAACTACAAACAAGACAAAAAGACAACCCTCAGAATGGGAGAAAATATTTGCAAATGAATCAACGGACAAAAGATTAATCTCCAAAATATATAAACAGCTCATGCAGTTCAATATTAAAAAGCAAACAACCCAAACAAAAAATGGGCAGAAGACCTAAACAGACATTTCTCCAAAGAAGACATACAGATGACCAAGCAGCACATGAAAAGATGCTCAATGTCACTAATTATTAGAGAAATGCAAATCAAAACTACAATGAGGTATCCCCTCACACCTGTTAGAATGGGCGTCATCAGAAAATCTACAAACAACAAATGCTGGAGAGGGTGTGGAGAAAAGGGAACCCTCTTGCACTGTTGGTGAGAATGTAAATTGATCCAGCCACTATGGAGAACAGTATGGAGGTTCCTTAAAAAACTAAAAATAGAATTACCATATGACCCAGCAATCCCACTCCTGGGCATATACCCAGAGAAAACCATAATTCAAAAAGACACATGCACCCCCATGTTCATTGCAGCACTATTTACAATAACCAGGTCATGGAAACAATCTAAATGCCCATCGACAGACGAATGGATAAAGAAGATGTGGTACATATATACAATGGAATATTTCTCAACCATAAAAAGGAACGCAATTGGGTCATTTGTAGAGACGTGGATGGATCTAGAGACTGTCATACAGAGTGAAATAAGTCAGAAAGAGAAAAACAAATATCATATATTAACACATACATGTGGAACCTAGAAAAATGGTACAGATGAACCGGTTTGCAGGGCAGAAATAGAGACACAGATGTAGAGAACAAACGTATGGACACTAAGGGGGGGAAAGTGGCAAGTGTGGTGGTGGTGGTGAGATGAATTGGGAGATTGGGATTGACACGTATACACTACTATGTATAAAATGGATAACTAATAAGAACCTGCTGTATAAAAAATAAATAAAATTAAATTAAAAATAAAAGAGAGATCTTAACACACCTAGAGGCTGAGCAAGTTGTACTAATGATGATGAGGGTGTACTGTAGGCAAAGTGCTGTATTTGTTGCCCCATCTTTAAGTATGAAAATGAGCTTATTTATTGCAAATAATGTAATTTTCAACTTAAATGACCACTTTTACTGCATTATTTTCTATCAACAGTTTCCCTATTGGTCAATTTTGGAAACACAATGCAAGAATTTTTTTTCCTGGGTTATAGTTCTTTACAACAACAGTCTGGAATCGCTAAAGGTATGGCAGTCTGGAAGCGCTAAAGGTATGGCAATAGAAAAAGCATGAACTGTTTTTAATTCTGTTTGCCGATATTTAGTGGAAGTGTTAATCAACATTTGTAATCTTTTAATAGATTTAGTCAGAAGGTCTGAACAGTTACCATTGCCTCACTGGAAGAGGCTTATATGAAAACAATTTATATTTCTTCGCTAAAATGATAGTTATGAAGATATATTAAAGGGAGGTATGCTATCCACTGGAGGTACCTTAATCTAGGAAGTGCTATTTAGACCAAGTTTGTTGGATTTGTACTTGTACATGTTTTGCTATTCTATTCTATTTTAGTGGTAAAATCTTTAAGATGAGGGGCAGAGGAGGAAAGAGAATATGATTATAGTCTGTAATAATACATTTATTGTTGTTAAGTAAATTAAATGCCGATACTCAATTAGCATTGAATGATGAAAAACATTCAGATATAGAGTTTTACATTTTTAACTCTCTAGTCAGTATTGTTAAATTTGTCCAGACATTCATATTTTGCAATTTGCAATTGAAATTGGTAATTTTAAGATAAACATAATGAAATTCTGACCATTTTCAATGAACCCGGTACACATTTGTGTACACTGACACTCTGTATAGTAAGAGCAAGTTTGGTTTAGTGGAAGGGGTGCTGGTATTGAAGTTGGAATATTTGGGTTTGAATCCAGATGGCTCCACCTATTAACTGTGTAAACTTACATGGGGTAGGTTATTTAATTTTTTCAGATCTCAGTATCCTCATCTGTAAAATAAGAACAATAATAGCTACCTCACCAGGTTATTATGGAGATGGCATTTGAAAGCCACTAGACTAGTGTTAATACATGGTAGGTACTCTGCAAACATTTCTTTCTTTTTTCGGTTTCTAGAAATGTTTAAGCATAGACAGGACAATTCAGACCACGGGTGTAGTGGATGACTTCCAGGTGACCTTGAAAGTCATATCTAACCTTAGTTTATCTGACCAATTGTTCATAAATGGACCTTTGTCATTACAATGTTTTTCATTCAATTCAATTTTATTGGTATTTACTATGTGTTAGATACTCTATCGTGTCTTTGTAAGTATACAGGGGGCGTGGGAGCATATGGGGAATGCATTTGCCTCTTTTCTTCCTTGCATTCTTGCCCCCACAGTGTACTAGCACCTCCTCATTATCTCATCTGGAGCTTGTACCTTGTGTCTGTCTGCTGTGGTGTATTCTCAGCATCCTGTGTATGCTTTTTCCATACTACGTATGGCTCACGCCATAGCCTCTGAGGTAATACCGAGCTCAGAGGCTGCTGTGAGGGTAAATGAATTAATACATTAAAGCACTTAGAACAGTGCTTGGCATTAAGTGCTCAATAGATTTTAGTTACTGTTATCTGCCCATTCCCCGTGGGCTGGGGCTTGTTCTACTGGGTCAATCACCTTCTGTTCAGGTGCTTTCTGGACAAGAAGATCCCTTGCTGTCTGTGAGGAGTATGAGAAAGATCAGAGCAAGGATAAAACTCTTGGTATTAGGATTAAAAACAACATTGCAAATGACCTTTATTAGGTAAGAAACTACAAAGTTCTCCATAGGACAAGCATATTTTATACAATAAAATATTGATAAATAAATGTTCTTACAATTTGTCAAAGGTTATATCTGTTTTCTCATACTTTTCATGCTTTTAAGTTTTGTGATCAATTTGTATATATGTATATAAGATATCAAAAACTGAGAAAAACTCCAGAGGAAAAGCATCCATGCACAATCACATCTTCATTCCCCAAACAACTCAGTTTATTTCTAACAAGAACGTCAGAAAGTTTCTTACCATGGGAGAGTGACCTTTAAAGAAAAGACCTGACAATCAGATAAACTATGCACCATTTACAGAAGGATTCAGGGGAATTTACTCCATCTATTTCCCTGGCCTCTGGAGGAAATTATTCATTCTCGAAGGGCAAAGCTGATTGAGGAAGGAAGAGTCAGGTTGAAAACAGACAATACTTTTAGCTGTGTTTATGAGAAAGAGTCTAGACCTCTGGGTTTTCACCTATAGAGCAAGGTGGTTGGACTAGATCATTTTAAAGGAGCTTTCCAGATCAAACAGGGTGAGCTCTACCACGCTAAGCTATGCCATGTCCGTGCTGTTTAGGTAAAAATCGTAAGCGTACTACCAGACTGCAAACACCTTGCTAGATAAGGAACTTCAGTTACTAGTCCTTGGATCCTCAGTATTAACCCAATGCCTGGCCAGTGTTCTAGGTTCTATCCATTGTACCTGCAGAAAGAATCTGTAGCAGAGTTGTGGTGAGGGACACGTAAGGTGATGTATTTACAAGTGCTTAGAGAGCTGCAAAGGTTTTTTTTTTGTTTTTTTGTGTGTGGGTTTTTTTTTTTTTTTTAATGTACAGTGAAGTTGTAAAATGAAGGAACTAAGGATAGATAGACTGAGAATATTTCTTTGGTTTTTGAGAACTTCAGAGGTGGAAGAAAATGTGACATCTAGTGCAACCAAGTCACTTACAATGGAGGAAGTGGGTTATACAGATAAAGTGAGTACTCAGTAAGGTTGCTGGTGTCTGAAAGATAACAGAAAGCAGTGTCATGATTCTGAATTTGTGAACCTACAGTTTTTGATTAGTTAATATTAAAATTTATAAAAGAGAATAAAGCAACATAAGGGAAAAAAGTTTACGTACACCAATATAACACTCTAATGGTGACCATTGCTATATTTGCCCTTCAAGATTTCAGTAAGTAATGGTCATTTTCCACAAGGACACTACACTGTAAATCAGGTGTCCCCCTAAACAGTAGAAATATGAGCCTAAATGTAGGAATAGCTTTACTCTTCTCATTTAGATGCTGACTTTTGCTTTCGCCTGGGAGACTTTGGGCAGAAGCTACATTTATTTACCCTCACTGAGTTAGTTTTCATATATGCAGAACATCTCTTGACTTGGTAGTAGTGGACCAGGCCCTCAATTTGCCTCACATACCAATGTATATTTTCAGCTTAATCACTGAGAAATTGAAATTGAAACATATTTACTTGTTATAAATGCAGCTTTTAAGTGAAATGCTTGCAAATTTCTTAGTTCATAGGGCCCAGGAGAGATTCTATGAGCTCAGGAACATGCTATAAAGGTGTTCATGTTGTGTGTGGATATGTCTTTAGGATGACATGAATTTTCAAAATTTACCATTTACCAACAGATGATTAGCACTGGTGTTCATTGTAACAAAGCAGTCTTTGCAGTGTGGATGGTGTGAGTGGGCACTGACCATCAGGTGAGTTAGCAGATGAGTGCTCAGAGAGATTGGATAGAAATAGAAAAAGAAAAAAGAAGAATTAAGGACACTCTTCACATATACCTTTTAAAATAATTGTCTTACAAGAAAAATATGCTCATTTTAGAACATTTAGAAGATACCAATAACCACACAGAAAAAAGGGGAAAACCCCCCCTGCAATCCTGTTATTCAGAGATTAAAAACTACCAATTTAGTATGTAGCACTCGCTAGGCTGTTTTCTATATATTTAAATAATATGTATAAACAAACATAAAGTCTTCCTGTTTTATAATCCGTCTTTTCCACCTATAATACCATGAATATATTTTCAAGTAATTAAGTACAGCATGTTCTTTAAATCTAGTTTAATCTTTAAACTAGATTACTTAGGGTCACTGGAACCAAATATCATATAAAAACTTGATTTGTAAAATGCCTTAAACTTTTTAGTTCCCATCAAGATCCTACTTTGGTGCCAGACACATAAGAGATTTTATGATGATGATATAACTGTAAAGTGGTTCTATGAGAGATATTTTTGAGGATAGTGGTCTGGATTTTTACTTGGGACTTGTGATTTAAAATTCATAGCACTTGTTCTCAGACATACTTACACTCACAACATAGAAGTAACAAACCTTTTACCCAGAAGCTTCTCCTATCTTGTCCTTCCTTCATAAGATGAGGAGAAATAAGGATTTGAGAACTTCTGGACAATGCATTATATAAGGTAGTTTTTTTTTTATATAAGGTAGTTTAATAAAGTTCTCTGGATTATGATATACACGGCATATTGATTAGGGCACCTAACTCAGGAACTCCTTTAAGATGTCCCCTTATTGCTTTGAGGAGCCATGAATGAGATGAACCAGCACTATACACACACCCTAAAACTTTCCTATATTCAAGATGCTGTGACTGAGATAAACCATCACATTTTTTTTACTGAAAGAACTAAATACCCCAAAGAAAGAAGATAAGCAATATGGCTTTAATTCTAATGCGTGACAAAGAACTATTTATATTGTTCTATGAGTTGGGAAAAATTTACTAGAATTCCTGCTAAATTAGTAATAGAAAGCAACAATGTAAAGATTCAAAATAATTTTTAACATAGTTGACTCATTCATGCATGTGTTCATTTATTTATCAAAAAATATTTATTCAATACTTAGCGTATGTCAGGCTCAGCTCAATCATTGGGTAACACACCTTGCAGGGAAATGGCCCTTCTGTTACTGTATTTTTATAACTCTTGTTAGAATATTGTGCTCATTGTATTTTGCTTTGGTATTTTGCTGATTGGTGTTGTGGAAACTGTTCTCATCAGAGGGATGAAATCTTTCATGGTGTCAGCTACCTGGGGAAGAAGTGGTCTCTGTTTGGTTGATCTAAAGTGATCTGAGAAGGACAGTCCTTAATCTTGAAGAAAGTTGTAAGATTTCTAGGAGGGAGGGGAGCCAGTGAGTTGCATTTGGGGATGTGGTACACCCGCTTTGGCAAAAGCTAGAACTGTCCATGGTGCTGAAGACCTGTGCAAAGGCTTCCGTTTAGCATTTCTCAGTTACATTTACTGCCTCAGTACTCACAACGTAAAATAAATCACCACTAATCATTACAATTGGCCTGCAAAATAAGAGGCATTTTATTTATTTTTACACGAGGAAACTGGATGTTAGAGACAGGAAACAACTTATGAAGGTTCATTTGCAAAGGACAGAAATCACTCGAGCTATTTTGAATGAAAAGGAATTTAATTCAAAAATTGTAGAGCTTACAAAATTATGGAAAGTGGTGAAGCAGCAACCCCTACCCTGGGCCTCCTGGAATGACTCCCAGAACGCCACCACAGAACTATCTGGCCAAAGGAACTTCTATCTCTACTGCATTTGGGTAACGGGGAATCATGAAGCTTCATGCCAGCTTCTGCTCCAAGACCACACTGTCTTGGCTATGATCTGGGGTTTAGATGCTGGCATCAGAACTAGGCACTCCAGAGCCAAGCTGAGACTACAACAAATATGTAACAAAATGGATAATCTGCTTGCCTCTCAACATTCACTAAGCCAGTTCCTGGACACTCCGATCTTTGCTGATGCCGTTTTGGGAAAACCATATCCCCATAATCCCTGTATCCTTGCACACCAGCAGAAATAATAGGAGCTGCAGAAGTGGCTTCTGGAGACTTCTGTTTTCCAGATCTCCCATGAGTACTTCATATTAGTGGAACCTAAAACACATCCTGAACCTTAGTTGCAAGGGAACCTGGGAGAAGTCAAACTGAAAGGAAGGTAGAACAAATGTGCATTAGATGACTTTACCTAACACCAGTGGGGAGCTATTATTTAGACTCAGAATTGTCTAAGTTTAAAGCCCTGGGTTCTTTCTGTACCACAGAAGTTGATTTGGAATCGATATAAAATTTACTCAGGTAACCCTGGGGATTATTTGTATTAATTTCTGGTATGTAAGAGGGAACTTTAAAAATAATTAATTAATTAATTAATTAATTTTTGGCTGCGTTGGGTCTTCGTTGCTGCATGCGGGCTTTCTCTAGTTGCAGTGAGGCGGGGGCTACTCTTGGTTGCGGTACACAGGCTTCTCATTTTGGTGGCTTCTCTTGTTGTGGAGCACGGGCTCTAGGCACGTGGGCTTCAATAGTTGTGGCTCGCGGGCTCTAGAGTGCAGGCTCAGTAGTTGTGGCACACGGGCTTAGTTGCTCTGCGGCATGTGGGATTTTCCTGGACCAGGGCTCAAACCCATGTCACCTGCATTGGCAGGTGGATTCTTAACCACTGTGCTGCCAGGGAAGTCCCCAAGAGGGAACTTTTCGATCAGGAAGGACTTGAGTCAGAGTCAGAAAAAACTGTTATAGCGGTCTTCGAGTTAGAAGCCTGTGGGACTCTTCAGTTGGAATAGACTGAAAAGCCATGATCATGGTCGGGCTGAATGAGAGAAATCATAACAAGAAGAGTTAGGATGTCTGTTTAGTCTCAAGGGGAAGTATTTTTTGAGCATAGACAATTTGTAAATACCTAAGGCCATTGGCAAATCACTTAATAGCATTCTCTGTACAAAATAATTCTATTTATAGAAAAGAGTCTCAAGAGATTATGGGCAATTTGGGTTGCCCCATGAAGAGCTATGAAGGGGATGAGATCCTAGAGAATTGGGATATTACATTTACACTTGAGGTTCAAATTTGACATAGTAGCCATTGCTGAGAATATCCAAAGTAAAAAAGAATGGGTACACGTTTACATGGATGGAGACAGAAGTTCTTCTAATCTCCTAATCCACTCCTTTCAAGAAAGGAGAACAGAAAGTGGGGAGAAGTGTTCTGTTGCTTCCCTAGTAAATCTTATTGATCAATTCCCATCTTTCCTGCCAAATTAAGGATGTTGCTTTTGGCTCTCATCCTTCTCCTTTATGGAATGCTAATCTTTTCACTAGTTCATATTTCAGACTTTTCAGAATGTAGCTCAAACTCATTGGATTATAAACTCCACGCAGGACCATGGAGTGGACAAACCACATATTCAGTGTCTGGCAGTTTGGAACATTTATCACACATTTAATATATCTGTTCCCTTCAAGAATTCTGACCAAGTTGAGAGATAAAGAGTAAATAAAAGAAGAAAACTTTATTACTAATAGAGTCTAAGTTGTAGGTTATAGTGCAGTGAGAGAAGCATATGGTCCTGCTAATTGCATTCTCGAAAGAAAAATAGGCAGAACTGAACCAAGTATGCTCATTTATTCTTCCCAAATTATTTAATCAGATAAGTCACTCTACTTCCCAGGGATGGAGTGAGTAAAGGACCAGAGGGAATCTAGGAATGTGCTTTGGGAAAATCTCTCTTCATGAGAACCAGGAGTGAGGAAGAAGAATTCTTCTTTGTAAGTGGGTGCTCAATAGAGAGTATTAGTGTGAACAAATGAATACATGCATTCATAATGAATTATGGATGTATGAATAGCTTCTTTCTTTTTTTAAAATTAATTAATTAATTAATTTATTTTTGGTGTGTTGGGTCTTCGTTTCTGTGCGAGGGCTTTCTCTAGTTGTGGCAAGTGGGGGCCACTCTTCATCGCGGTGCGCGGGCCTCTCACTATCGCGGCCTCTCTTGTTGCGGAGCACAGGCTCCAGACACACAGGCTCAGTAATTGTGGCTCACGGGTCTAGTTGCTCCGCGGCATGTGGGATCTTCCCAAACCAGGGCTTGAACCCGTGTCCCCTGCATTGGCAGGCAGATTCTCAACCACTGCGCCACCAGGGAAGCCCATGAATAGCTTCTTTCTTAACTCAAGTTTGCCTAGGAAATACTCAGCTAACCAGCATTCGGGTGATTGGTTGTTCCTGGGTTCACCCTGGAATTGGACCGTAGTCCCAAACCTAACTCGCTCTCGGTGTGACTGGTGTGTTCAAGTGACAGTTGTTGCCCAAATCCCACCTGTTAATAGTTACATGAAACCTGGAACCTGGCTCTGAATCTTAGTCCCCAGGTTGGGGAACTTGACCTCTTCACCTGGGTCATGCCAGCCTCTTTGTAGGAGACTGTTGTCCAGTTTCTAGATTCTATGAACTTTCTTTAAATTAATAGATTTCAAATCTAATGATCTATCTGAGGTTAAGAAACTCAGTCATCCTGAAATGTTGGTATTGTTTCCTTATCCATTTTTATCCAGTGAGTAAGGACTTCCGTTAGTGTTTTTGTACTTGATATGCCCCCCCCCTGCACACTTTTTGAATTTCAATACTGGCCTTAGACTCTGTCTCACACCCTGCCATTCCACATGCAGGACAACAAATTCTGTTGCTGCTTTTGTTCAGTTAGTTTGACTCTCCTAACTGCACTGTCCACTACAAACATTTTGGGTTTGAAACACTCATAATGGTTATTTTAAATTAGGTTTAAAGCTCCTGGAAAAGTAAGGACCATGTTTTATACTTTTGTAAACTCAGTGACTTAATGTTTGCTGTTATATGTAAAAAGTAATGTCTGAGGATTTCTGCTACAAGTAACACTAAACCCCTGAACAGCCTCCAAATAATATAAAGCTAAAAAGCCTCTAAGGTCAAGACATGATGGACACAGCCAAAAAGAGCCAAAGCTAAGATGACTGAAGTAACCGATAAGTCACTGACTAACAGAAAGGTGCAAAGGTTACTTATGCTATGTCTCCTTGGTGCAGAAGCCAAGGAACAGGTAAGAAGAGATTGGGGAGGAAAGAAAGTGGTAGTGAAGGCAGCACAATTATGGAGAGCCTTTACTCTGCCATGTTTTATTTAATCCTTGCAATAACTCATTGAAGTAGGCACTGTATTTTATATCTTTTCACTTAAAGACAAAGAAATTGAGGATTAGTGAGGCTTGGTAATTAGTCTAAGATCATCTTCACATAGTTTTGGTGGATTTGAGATTCCAGTCTTTGTCTATTTGGCTTTTTTTGGGGTGGAATTTCCTTCCCCATTGTTAATTGATCCATATGTGAGAATATCCACTGGTGTTATGTTCCTGGCCTCTCTACACTCTTCACTCCTCTAGAAGTTATTGGCTAATTCAGGAGCAGGATTTCAGATTCTTCCTTCCTTTTTCTTTTGGAAACTAACTGCTTACAGGAAGCAGAATTCTGGTCTGTGCCTCTATGCTACACCTTTTACAGAGCCAGCACCTAGAACACAGCCTGGTATTTATGAATAAGTCTGTCATATTTTGGGGTTTGGTTCAAGAATCCCTTGGTTTTCAGAATCTAAATCACATTCATGGATATTCGTGATAACAATAGTGAAAGTGATAATTGGTTGTTCATTTATCTATAGTTTTTCTAATCAGTTTAGTTCAGAAGTAAGTTGGGGCTTATATTTCAACTCCATACTATGTTCCTTTCCCTATATAAAGCTAAAAAAGAAAATTAAACATAAAATGGACAGAAGATAAAAAGAAGACTGTAAGTAGCAAACATGAAGCTGGAAAGAGAAAGAAAAAAAGATACAACAGCTCAGCTGTTGGGAAAAATTCATAGGAGGAATAATCAACTCCATATATCAAAATCCCAGAGTACACAGCATAGCACAATAATTAACACTCATGATGATAATCCTTGATCCATCAAGAAAAATTAAATTATGTTCAGCAGACTTACTTTTCTTTACCTAAGCTGGGGAAGAATGTGGAATATATTTTAGAAAGATTTATTCTTTTAATAAAGGAAATATCACTTATATTTGCTGGACTCTCTAAAGAATACTATTGTGAAAATACTTAAATATAGAAAAGCAGAAGGGATTGTTGAGGATAACTTCTTAAGCATACATTATCTTTAAAATTAAAGATTTTTACCACAGCATCTGCATTTTCCTATTCTCATTCAATATGCCTAATCAGGATTAATTTTTGAAGTTTTACATTAATTGGTAAAATCAGCTCTAAAGTGCCTGTTTTTAACATGGTAGATCTTGTTTTTTAAGCAAAAGATGTAAAGCATCCATTTGGATTTAAATTAAGCTGAATCTTGGGCTTCAGGCTCATCAGATTTATTTATTTATTTATTTATTTATTTATTTATTTTATAATTTTTTTAAACATCTTTATTGGAGTATAATTGCTTTACAATGTTGTGTTAGTTTCTGCTTTATAACAAAGTGAATCAGCTATACATATACATATATCCCCATATCTCCTCCCTCTTGCGTCTCCCTCCCACCCTCCCTATCCCACCCCTCTAGGTGGTCACAAAGCACCAAGCTGATCTCCCTGTGCTATGTGGCTGCTTCCTACTAGCTATCTGTTTTACATTTGGTAGTATTTTTTCTGAATACCAAAGCGCATAAAGATATTGCTGAATTGCTAAGGGTCAGTGAATGCCAATGGAATTATTCATCCCAATAATGTGATATCAGAAGAGCAATTTTGCAAGATTAAAATATATTATAATAAGGCAAAGAGTCATCATATTTAAATTGTAACTAAATAAACTCACAGTCATGGATGAACAATGTTGTATTCATTCCAGAGCATGGGTGTTCTAATTGACATTGCAAGTAGGAAAGGGGGAAGTTTGGCAGTCTGAATGTCTTCAGGAGACGGTGTGAAGATGTAAAATCCTCACTAAGAGACCCTGCATGGTGGCATTATGTTGGTTCCTTTTGTACAGCCCAGGACCTGGCTTTGTTGGAGCCCTGGAGTTGAGCAGACTGAGAAGGGCTGACCTCATGCAGTTCATTCCATAAGAGACTAAAATACACAAAGCAGACTGCCAATTTATCAAATCACAATGGAGTAGGGGAAGATGAGGAGGAATATTCATAACCTCATCCAGGACACTCTCTTTGTTGCATCAGCATACCTCAGAGACCAAATTAATAACGTAAAGGTTGTTTGGGAAGCATGTAATTAAAGCAAAGAGAGGTGGGTGATCTTGGTGATTTCAAGCAGCTGATGGTAGGGCCTATTGAATCATCCCTGAGCTGCAGTGGAGTTAGAGTAATATATGGTAATATTTATTAATCACCTTGTCAGGCACATTATAAATACCTTAACTTATATCAATTCATTAATACTCCCAGCAACCCCATGAGGTAACCTCCGAGAAGGTGTCCTCCCCAATAAGTAGATATGAAAGTGGAGGAACCAGAGTTTAAGTAACTCTCCTAAGGTTACAGGGCTGGCAAATTTTAGAGGTTGGAGTCCAAAGCCAACATTCTTAAGAGCTACACTATTTATCTCTCTAGGATTAGTTTTTTTTGTCCTGGATTCAGTGTTTCTTCTCTCAGGATAGTGCTGAAAATTCTCAATTTTTCCACTCTCCATTTCTATGTTCCAAGCTCTCCATTGCGATTTTGTTCTTAGGTTCCTCCAGACAAATTATGGGCATAGGGGCTATTACTGTTTACTAACTTACACTCACATTTTAGTCCTTTCACTCTGAGATTTCATCCAGTCCATTTGAATTGAGTGTTAGGTGTTCACAAATTCTCTGGTCATCCATTTACACTATGTTTGAATCACTATCAGAGGGGCTGAGAGTCTTGAAGCTCATTCCCACCTAATATTTAACTAGCTTTACAGCAACCTATTTCCTGTTACTTTTAAATTCTTAAGAATATGGTAAAACATGCTTCTCATTATTGCCTTCACATACCACCAACAATTAATGGATAAAATATTGGTAGAAAATAGTCTCAAGATGGATTATAAAACTATTTAACTTGTGACAAATGGGTACTTTCTTAAGAATTCCAAAATTCTCATTATTAGATGAATCCCAATCTTGTACAATTTTCTTTCTAACTTCATTGAATTTTAAGAACTGGGACTGGCAAAAAAGTCTTACTTTTGACAGCTTATTTATTTTTATCTGCATTTAGATATTGTCTAAGAATAACATGGAAGGGGATTTGACATTTGTCATTTCTAGTATGATCAATTTCCCATCATTAATCATATGAATCATGGCTATGAAATGAGGCTAAAATTCCCCCCAATTTATTTTATGTTCTCCTGCAAGTGAAGAGGTAATATCCGACCTGAATGCTAATGTTAGGATATATTTCAGATCCTCTGAGCAGTTCCTTGAGATCCTTGGAAGAAAAGTGCTTTATATAGCCTCTTACAAAGTATTTGAGACAGCCACTTATGAATTACTATGTGCTGACGACTTTATCTGACTGTAGCAAAAGATGAGTGGTGGATTATGAATGAGTTGTGGAGGAAACTCAATTTTCTGGGCTGTCAATCACCTTAAAGACAGGTGAGTTCGTATAACAAATAACCTTGCTCTTCCGAAATCCTATGTGGATGCTCAGACCTTCTGAAAGCTTTGAATGGATTTTCCTGCCTTGGCAGTAAACTGTCAAATGATCAGCAAAGTCAGAGTGTCACTTGGCAGAGAGGCAGGAGTGGCTGCTTGCATGCACCAACGGGAGGAACAGAAGGGGATGGGATTTTCTAACCTGCTGTACAGATGTGAGGCCAGGATTATACCCTGGGTTCCATTCAGTCGTTGGAGTTGTTTCAATTCATAAATCATAAATGTCATATATTGCTGCCCAGGTCATGAGAGAATAGTAGATGATCATTCCAAGACTGTTATTAGAGGAAAACAATCCTTTGGGAGATGGGGAGGTGGGATGCAGGACAAAGAGAAGGAATTAGAAATGCATGTAGTCCAGAGAGGCTGAAGTAATGCTATCATGACAATTAGAGTTTGGAAATGTCAGCAGCCATCTGACATGGGATCTGCCATCACTTGCCAATTGCAGACTGTTAAGGTCCCCATAACAAATGCATGATTCCCTTGGAGCAAAGGATATTACAAAACAATAGCAGAAATGTCTAAGGAGTTTGAAACTGTGGAACAGCTATTTAGCCATAAACATACCCTGTTGGGAGGGATGTTGTATGAGAGAGTAAAATACAAACAAGGAGAATACATACAGTATTCATACATACTTACAGCTAAAGTTTAAGAATTATGTGAGTCTTCACAGATATAGAGAACAAGCTAGTGGTTACCAGGGGGGAGACGGAAGGGGGAGGAGGGGCAAGGTAGGAGGAGGGGAGTAAGAGGTACAAGCCATTATTTACAAAATCAGCTACAAGATATATTGTACAACACAGGGAATATAGCCAATATTCTATAATAATTATAAGTGGAGTATAACCTTTAAAAATTGTGAATCACTACATTGTACACCTGTCACATATAATAGGGTATATATCAACTATACTTCAATTAAAAAATATGTTCTAGTATAAAAAAAGAATTAGGTGAGTGTTGTTCAAAACTTCATTTAGTCACAATCATACAAAACTTTCTTGGGTTGCCTATTTTTGAATGAAATAATCTCCCTTTTGCGTTTGGAAAAACCTGTTTTACAGGAATAGCTCATAAATTGATTTCAAAATTGAAAGTCAAAAAATAAAGTCATAGTAAAAAATGATGTTTTTCCAAGCTTAAAATATGTATTTTTCACATAACCTTTCTTCAGTTGGATGAGATATAATGCAGATCTAACCATTACCTACTTCATGCTCTCATTTTGTTAACTAACAGGCAAACAAGTTGGTCAGCAAGCAAACAAAATGCAGAAAAACGCAATAGAGAGAAGAACGTCACCTTAATACAAAAGCATTCTAAGTAAGAATACTGTATCTTTTGTCCTCTAGCAAATTTCACTAAAAAAGCACATTCTCTTTCACTAAGATGGTAAAGAAAAATCACTCTATTTCTTGTTTTGTTTCTCACTCTTTCTCCCTTTCTACATCAAGCCCAGGGTGAAGGAAGCATTGAGTGGTGTGGTGTACATTTCCAGTTGAGCTTTTGTTTCTTTTTAACTTTTGATAGAAAAGTTTGTTAATTGGGAAATGGGTAGGAATGACTAATTCACTATCAATATATTCTGACAATGGGACTGGTAACCTAGACCATAGTAAGCAATACAATTCAATTTTGTAGTTTGATTAGTTTCTAAGAGTGTACATTTTTCTTTTGGACCTAAGTTTGTTTGTAGAACTTTGGTTACTACTGAAACAATAAAATCACATTTCCAAACATGTGCGGAAAATGGCTTCAAAGCCTAAAAAATATCTCATTTTTGGTCAAGATTCAGAGTTTCTTTTAAAAGGTAGAAATCCTGAAGCTCAATTCAAACAAGTTAAAATTAATAAATTTATATATTTTTATTGATTGCTTTTCATATCAGGGAAGTGATAAATAATGCAACTGATTCCCAGATAGGCCTATTTCAACTTTCCTACTTATGTTTGTCAAAACTGAGGCAGACACTAGTGGGCACTCATTTTGCAGTTGTGTAGGGAACACATGACCTTCCTCACAGCAGACCAAATGGAACCACAGAATTTATCCTAATTTGTTCCATTAAGAATTTTGGGGGATTAAACAATAAGGACTTACTATATAGCATAGGGAACTATATTCAATATCTTGTAATAACCTATAATGGAAAAGAATTGAAAAAAGAATATATATATATATAAATATGTATTATATATATTATATATATATATGAATCATTTTGCTGTACACCTGAAACTACACAATATTGTAAATCGACTATAGTTCAATTAAAAAAAACTAGCATACTTAAAGAAAGGAATTTGGGGGAATTGGGACAAGTACATTGGCTGCAGAAGGTCGATAATGACATAGCAGAAGAATTTCTCGAACATGTGACCAAACTCCATGCAGAGGAGTGTGGAATGGGTCCCTGGTGGAGGCAGGTAGTTGGTAAAATAGGTCTTTCCTTGCAGAAGCAAAGTTCTTAGTCTCTTATCTGAGGTTCTGGGGTGGAACCGCACTTTCTGGGAAGAATGTTAGTGGTATTCCAGGTCCCAGGTCACACAGGGGTAGGGGCAAGATGACTACACAGATGGAGGGGACTGTAACTGAATAGCCCCAGTTTTTGTTTGGAGAAGTCCCACTCTCAGCCCGTGTGCTTTAGGTGGGTAGATCTCACTATTAGTTCCTGGGATGAGCCCTTACTGGCCAACATCAGGGACAACATGCTATCCCCTTGGTCATGGTTTAGGGATGAAAATAGGAGCCAAACTATGAGACTTTTACGAGGCTTCAGGAAGAAAGGTACTCTTTTCTGCTAGACTCGAAAAAGAGAATATGTGAAGAAGAGTTGCAGCCACCTTGCTCTAGTTTTGATCAGTGCATCAGTACTGAAGACTTTAGAGCCAAGAAATGGAAAGAGAGGACTCAGATCCTGGTGACATTGTTAGAGCTCCAGCATCAAGCTCTGCTGAGACAGGAGTAAAGAGCTGCTGAGGAATAATACTAGTGAGAGGAAAAGGGAAAAAGAAGGATTGAGCCAGAGAAAAATTGGAGTATTCCTAATGGAGTATTTCAGGCTCTCAGGCATGCAGTTGGCTTCACTACCTTACAAAGTGTGCTAGTTTTAAGCCTACCATTAAGAGGGCTGCTGCCCATTTGTCTTATTCATGAGGGCACATCTATTTCCATATCCTCTTTCATTCTGTCTAGCCCTTAATTTCATATCTCTCCAATGAGACAAATTCTTTGACAGAAGCATTTAATATCAACTAAAAAAAGCAGAACTGAGAAAAAGTAATGTAAGACTTGAGTCAAGTCACTTATTTTCTGTGGGTCTCAGTTTCATTTCCTGGCAAATGAGGGGTGGGTCCGGATGATGTCTAAGGTCCTTCCAGCCCTTAGATTCTAATATGTTGTGTAAACAATTTTGACTTAATGATTTCAATTTCAAGGTCACTTTGGAAGGATGCAATACAGTTTAGCAAGATGAGAGTTAATGAAACTAGTAAGGAATTAAAAGAAGAATCAATTAAAAGTGGATTCCAGGGCCCAAGAATATTACGGAATATACTTGCAAGAGAAAGCCAGAATTAGAGACAGCGTGGGAAAAATGAGGAATGAAGTGATAATATATTTGGAGAGAATCAGATATTACAATAGAAAAATAGAGGAAGTAAGAAAATTAATTCATTTATTCCATCAGATATGCACTGGGAATCCTTTGAATGCCATGCCAGTAGGCCTTAGGGATACACATATATAAAAGACATTATCCCTTTCTCTGAGTAGCCAGTAATCTAATTGTGGAGACATATTGACAAATAAATGCCAGAGTCTAACACGTGCTTCTTTGGAATAGAGAAGTCACAAATGCTGTGCCATTACATGGTCAAAATGATCTTATAATGTGGCAGATTTCTAGAGGAGTCTGTATCGAAGAAACTCTCTTTTTGAACTCTATAACTAGACTTCACAGTTTCTTTTTTTTTTTTTAACATATTTATTGGAGTATAATTGCTTTAAAATGGGGTGTTAGTTTCTGCTTTATAACAAAGAGAATCAGCTATATATATCCCCGCATCTCCTCCCTCTTGCGTCTCCATCCCACCCTCCCTATCCCACCCCTCTAGGTGGTCACAAAGCACCGAGCTGATCTCCCTGTGCTATGCGGCTGCTTCCCACTAGCTATCTATTTTACATTTGGTAGTGTATATATGTCCATGTCACTCTCCCACTTCGTCCCCGCTTACCCTTCCCCCTCCCCGTGTCTTCAAGTCCATTTTCTACGTCTGTGTCTTTATTCGTGTCCTACCCTTAGGTTCTTCAGAACCTCTTTTTTTTTTTTTTTGATTCTATATATGTGTTAGCATACGATATTTATTTTTTTCTCTTTCTGACTTACTTCACTCTGTATGACAGACTCTAGGTCCATCCACCTCACTACAAATAACTCAATTTCGTTTCTTTTTATGGCTGAGTAATATTCCATTGTATATATGTTCCACATATTCTTTATCCATTCGTCTGTTGATGGACACTTAGGTTGCTTCCATGTCCTGACTATTGTAAATAGAGCTGCAATGAACATTTGGGTACATGACTCTTTTTGAATTAAGGTTTTCTCTGGGTATATGCCCGGTAGTGGAATTGCTGGGTCGTATGGTAGTTCTATTTTTAGTTTTTTAAGGAACCTCCATACTGTTCTCCATAGTGGATGGATCAATTTACATTCCCACCAACAGTGCAAGAGGGTTCCCTTTTCTCCACACCCTCTCCAGCATTTATTGTTTCTAGATTTTTTGTTGATGGCCATTCTGACTGGTGTGAGGTGATACCTCATTGTAGTTTTGATTTGCATTTCTCTAGTGATTAATGATGTTGAGCATCCTTTCATGTGTTTGTTGGCAATCTGCATATCTTCTTTGGAGAAATGTCTATTTAGGTCTTCTGCCCATTCCTGGATTGGGTTGTTTGTTTTTTTAATATTGAGCTGCATGAGCTGCTTGTAAATCTTGGAGATTAATCTTTTGTCTGTTGCTTCATTTGCAAATACTTTCTCCCATTCTGAAGGTTATCATTTCATCTTGTTCATGGTTTCCTTTGCTGTGCAAGAGCTTTAAAGTTTCATTAGGTCCCGTTTGTTTATTTTTGTTTTTATTTCCATTTCTCTAGGAGGTGGGTCAAAAAGGATCTTGCTGTGATTTATATCATAGTGTGTTTGGCCTATGTTTTCCTCTAAGAGTTTTATAGTGTCTGGCCTTACATTTAGGTCTTTAATCCATTTTGAGTTTATTTTTGTGTATGGTGTTAGGGAGTGTTCTAATTTCATTCTTTTACATGTAGCTGTCCAGTTTTCCCAGCACCACTTATTGAAAAGGCTGTCTTTTCTCCATTGGATATTCTTGCCTCCTTTATCTAAAATAAGGTGACCATATGTGCGTGGGTTTATCTCTGGGCTTTCTATCCTGTTCCATTGATCTATATTTCTGTTTTTGTGCCAGTACCATACTGTCTTGATGACTGTTGCTTTGTAGTATAGTCTGAAGTCAGGGCGCCTGATTTCTCCAGCTCCATTTTTCTTTCTCAAGATTGCTTTGGTTATTCGGGGTCTTTTGTTTTTCCATACAAATTGTGAAATTTTTTGTTCTACTTCTCTGAAAAATGCCATTGGCAGGTTGATAGGGATTGCATTGAATCTGTAGATTGCTTTGGTTAGTATACTCATTTTCACAATGTTGATTCCTCCAATCCAAGAACATGGTATATCTCTCCATCTGTTTGTGTCATCTTTGATTTCTTTCATCAGTGTCTTTTAGTTTTCTGCATAGAGGTCTTCTGTCTCCTTAGGTAGGTTTATTCCTAGGTATTTTATTCTTTTTGTTGCAGTGGTAAATGGAAGTGTTTCCTTAATTTCTCTTTCAGATTTTTCATCATTAGTGTATAGGAATTCAAGAGATTTCTGTGCATTAATTTTTTATCCTGCTACTTTACGAAATTCATTGATTAGCTCTAGTAGTTTTATGGTAGTGTCTTTAGGATTCTGTATGTATAGTTTCATGTCACCTGCAAACAGTGACAGCTTTACTTCTTTTCCGATTTGGATTCCTTTGACTTCTTTTTCTTCTCTGATTGCTGTGGCTAAAACTTCCAAAACTATGTTGAATATTAGTGGTGAGAGTGGACAACCTTGCTTATTCCTGATCTTAGTGGAAATGCTTTCAGTTTTTCACCATTGAGAACGATGTTGGTTGTGGGTTTGTCATATATGGCCTTTATCATGTTGAGGTAAGTTCCCTCTATGCCTACTTTCTGGAGGGTTGTTGTCATAAATGGCTCTTGAATTTTGTTAAAAGCTTTCTCTGCATCTATTGAGATGATCATGTGGTTTTTCTCCTTCCATTTGTTAATATGGTGTATCACATTGATTGATTTGCATATATTGAAGAATCCTTGCATTCCTGGGATAAACCCCACTTGATCATGGTGTATGATCCTTTTAATGTGCTGTTGGATTCTGTTTGCTAGTATTCTGTTGAGGGTATTTGCATCTCTGTTCATCAGTGTAATTGGCCTGTAGTTTTCTTTCTGTGTGACACCTTTGTCTGGTTTTGGTATCAGGGTGATGGTGGCCTCATAGAATGAGTTTGGGAGTGTTGCTCCCTCTGCTATATTTTGGAAGAGTTTGAGAAGGATAGGTGTTAGCGCTTCTCTAAATGTTTAATAGAATTCACCTGTGAAGCCATCTGGTCCTGGGCTTTTGTTTATTGGAATATCTTAAATCACAGTTTCAATTTCAGTGCTTGTGACATGCTTGTTTATATTTTCTATTTCTTCCTGTTTCAGTCTCAGGAAGTTGTGCTTTTCTAAGAATTTGTCCATTTCTTCCAGGTTGTCCATTTTATTGGCATATAGTTGCTTGTAGTAATCCCTCATGATCCTTTGTATTTCTGCAGTGTCAGTGGTTACTTCTCCTTTTTCATTTCTAATTCTATTGATTTGAGTCTTCTCCCTTTTTCTCTTGATGAGTCTGGCTAATGGTTTATCAATTTTGTTTATCTTCTCAAAGAACCAGCTTTTAGTTTTATTGATCTTTCTTATTGTTTCCTTCATTTCTTTTTCATTTATTTCTGATCTGATCTTTATGATTTCTTTCCTTCTGCTAACATTGGGGTTTTTTTGTTTTTCTTTCTCTAATTGCTTTAGTTGTAAGGTTAGGTTGTGTTTTTGAGATGTTTCTTGTTTCTTGAGGTTGGACTGTATTGCTATGAACTTCCCTCTTAGAACTGCTTTTGCTGCATCCCATAGGTTTTGGGTCATTGTGTTTTCATTGTCATTTGTTTCTAGGTATTTTTTGATTTCCTCTTTGATTTCTTCAGTGATCTCTTGTTTATTAAGTAGTGTATTGTTTAGCCTCCATGTGTTTGAATTTTTTACAGGTTTTCTCCAGTAATTGATATCTAGTCTCATAGCATTGTGGTCGGAAAAGATACTTGATATGATTTCAATTTTTTAAAATTTACCAAGGCTTGGTTTGTGACCCAAGATATGATCTATCCTGGAGAATGTTCCATGAGCTCTTGAGAAGAAAGTGTATTCTGTTGTTTTTGGATGGAATGTCATATAAATATCAATTTAGTCCAACTTATTTAATATATCATTTAAAGCTTGTGTTTCCTTATTGATTTTCATTTTGGATGATTTGTCCATTGGTGAAAGTGGGGTGTTAAAGTCCCCTACTATGATTGTGTTACTGTCAAATTCCCCTTTTATTGCTGTTAGCATTTGCCTTATGTTTCGAGGTGCTCCTCTGTTGGGTGCATAAATATTTACAATTGTTATAGCTTCTTCTTGGATTAATCCCTTGATCATTATGTAGTGTCCTTCTTTGTCTCTTGTAATAGTCTTTATTTTGAAGTCTATTTTTTCTGATATAAGAATTGCTACTCCAGCTTTCTTTTGATTTCCATTTGCATGGAATATCTTTTTCCATCCCCTTACTTTCAGTCTGTATGTGTCCCTAGGTCTGAAGTGGGTCTCTTTTAGACAGCATATATACAGGTCTTGTTTTTGTACCCATTCAGACAGTCTATGTCTTTTGTTTGGAGCATTTAATCCACTTACATTTAAGGTAATTATGGATATGTATGTTCCTATTACCAATTTCTTAATTGTTTTTGGTTTTTTATTGTAGGTCTTTTCCTTCTCTTGTGTTTCCTGCCTAGAGAATTTCCTTTAGCATTTGTTGTAAAGCTGGTTTGGTGGTGCTTAATTCTCTTAGCCTTGCTTGTCTGTAAAAGCTTTAATTTCTCCGTCGAATCTGAATGAGATCCTTGCTGGGTAGAGCAATCTTGGTTGTAGGTTTTTCCCTTTCATCACTTTAAATATGTCCTGCCACTCCCTTCTGGCTTCCAGTTTCTGCTGAAAGACCAGCTGTTAACCTTATTGGGATTCCCTTGTATGTTATTTGTTGTGTTTCCCTTGCTGCTTTTAATGTTTTTTCTTTATTTTTATTTTTTGATAGTTTTATTAATATGTGTCTTGGCGTGTTTCTCCTTGGATTTATCCTGTATGGGACTCTCTGTGCTTCCTGGGCTTGACTATTCCTTTTCCATATTAGGGAAGTTTTCAACTATAATCTCTTCAAATATTTTCTCAGTCCCTTTCTTTTTCTCCTGGGACCCCTATAACTCGAATGTTGGTGCATTTAATGTTGTCCCAGAGGTCTCTAAGAGTGCCCTCAATTCTTTTCATTCTTTTTTCTTTATTCTGCTCTGCAGTAGTTATTTCCACTACTTTATCTTCCAGGTCACTTATCCGTTCTTCTGCTTTAGTTATTCTACTATTGATTCCTTCTAGAGAATTTTGAGTTTCATTTATTGTGTTGTTCATCTTTGTTTGTTTGCTCTTTAGTTCTTCTAGGTCCTTGTTAAACGATTGTTGTTTTTCCTCCATTCTGTTTCCAAGTTGTTGGATCATCTTTACTATCATTACTCTGAATTCTTTTTCAGGTAGACTGCCTATTTCCTCTTCATTTGTTTGATCTGGTGGGTTTTTACCTTGCTCCTTCATCTGCTGTGAGTTTCTCTGTCTTCTCATTTTGCTTAACGTACTGTGTTTGGTGTCTCCTTTTCACAGACTGCAGTTTTGTAGTTCCCATTGTTTTTGGTGTCTGCTCTCCGTGGCTAATCTTGGTTCAGTGGGTTGTGTAGGCTTCCTGGTGGAGGGGACTAGTGCCTGTGTTCTGGTGGATGAGGCTGGATCTTGTCTTTCTGGTGGGCAGGACCCTGTCCGGTGGTGTGTTTTGTGGTGTCTGTGACCTTATTATGATTTTAGACAGCCTCTCTGCTAATGGGTGGGGTTGTGTTCCTGTCCTGCTAATTGTTTGGCATAGGGTGTCCAGCACCGTAGCTTGCTGGTCGTTGAGTGGAGCTGGGTCTTAGCGTTGAGATGGAGATCTCTGGGAGAGCTTTCGCCATTTGATATTACGTGGAGCCGGGAGATCTCTGGTGGACCAATGTCCTGAACTCGGCTCTCCCACGTCAGAGGCACAGGCCTGACACCCGGCTGGAGCACCAAGACCCTGTCAGCCACACGCCTCAGAAGAGAAGGTGGAAAAACAGAAAGGAAAATATAAAATAAAAAGGAAAAGTTATTGAAATAAAAAATTATTAAAAAGAAAAAAATTAAAAAGTAATATAAAAAAAAGAGAAAGGAAAGAAAAAAAGAAGTGAGCAACCAAACCAAAAAACAAATCAACCCATTTTAACAAGCGCTAAAAACTATATTAAAAAAAAAATGGACAGACAGAACTCTAGGACAAATGGTAAAAGCAAAGCTATACAGAAAATAATCACACAAAGAAGCATACACATACACACTCACAAAAAGAGCAAAAGGAAAAAATATATATATCTTTTGGGAAGTCTGAGGTCTTCTGCCAGCATTCAGTAGGTGTTCTGTCAGAATTGTTCAACATGTAGATGTATTTCTGATGTATTTTTGGGGAGGAAGGTGATCTCTATGTCTTACTCCTCTGCCATCATGAAGGTCTCCCACTTCACAGTTTCTTTGATGAGTTATTTACATACCAAATTTATAATGCTGAAATAGAATTTCTATGATTAAATTTATTTACTAATTTAAAAAAATACATGCAATGCCAAATTTTAATTTTGGGACCAAATCTTACTTTGTTTGTGAGAAAGATGGGAAGAGAGACATAAAGCCCTTAAAAATTAAACCTAGTAATTGCTGGAACAATCTTTACCAAGCCCAATCAATAAATTGTTATACTCTAAATATAACTTGTCATCTTATGACAAAATCCAATTTTGAGAATAAGTGAAAATCCATTTTAATTTTCAATTGTTTAGTATACTTGGAAACCAAAAATTTGCGGTGGCACTTTCATATTTATTTTGTGTCAGGTGATAGGGAATTATATCCTCTGTGTCCATAGAAGATGGTGAGATTGATAAATTGCTTATGCAGGCAATCAGAATTCAGTTCAGATGCTGTTAAATAATGCATTGTCTCCACTTACTTTAGCTTAACATGATTTCACCCCTAAGTCATTTCTGAATATCACCCACACAGAAATTTAATTCATTGACCTTATGCCTCAAAGAGTGATTCTATATGGTAGTTGTCTGATAGTTAATATAATTCATGACTGGTAATTGTTCTTACTGACTTACAGAAATTCTCAAAATAATTTGTGTTTTAGAGATTAAAATGCAACATTTAATTTTCAATATAAGGAGTGAACAACATTTAAAGCCTGAGGTAGCGGACAAAAGTATAATGAAGAGAAAAATTAAAAGAACATAAAGAGGCCATAACAATTTGTAACTGTTTCAAAAACATTCTGTTACTAATGCTTAGCTACAGCCAGCCAAGCAAAAATAAATCGCCTTAATGTAGCCAAGTTAATGTAATCAAACTTTCAATTAAAAAAAAAACCTAGGTGAATTTAATTTGTCCTTGCCAGTTGCCAATTCTTTCTAGGCATGCTTCCTTTTATAGATTGCAGAAGAAAAAATGTTTTGAAAATTTAGTCTTTTTTAGACCTTAACTAAATAATTCTGTTTTTCACCAAATAAAATTAGTAGAATTTGATGGTGAGAGGTGGAAATATCTGCTTTTGTCGGAGAAAAAATATTTCAGTACAGACATTCATTTTCTTGAGGGGTTAAGGGAAAACATATTTGAAAACCAGGGACAGAGAAAATGAATCAGTTCTCAAACTGATCAGTTCTCAGAAGTCTATCCTCTTTTGTTTTTGCATTAAAAAAATTCAGGTATAATGTGCATGCTAGTAAAATGCTTGAATCTTAAGTATAACTACCAACCAGATCAAGATGAGATGAAGAGCATTTCCATTACTCCACAAGTTCCTTATTGCCCCTTTCTAATTAATATGGCTCTCTCCTAAGATGTAACTGTTTTTCTGACTTCTATCATGATAAATTAGCTTTACCTGTTCTTGAACTTGATATAAAGGTTTGTATAGTTCTGTGATTATTACTTTTTAAATCATGTCTATATCATCACTATAAATTTGTTTAGGTGTCACAATATACCAGACTTAGTGCTTCAAACTCATTACGTTCTCTCTCTCCAATATTGGGTTTCCTATCTGTATCATAATTAAAAGTGGATTGCGTTTGCTTGAGTTAAATGATTCTGAATTTAAATGGGATGGGTATGAAGCAGTTCATTTTGGTGGAATAGAGCACCCCGGGAGATCTGGGGCATGAAGTAGGCTAGTAGGTGGGCAGAGGGGCTTCCTGTGCTGGGGTGAGCAGAGTCACTGACACATTTCTGAGTCTAGATTGCTGGAACAGAGAATATATTAGGTTCTGTTTGCAGAAGTGGAGTACATGGTGAGACAGGGAGAATGTGATTCACCTCAGGATTGGGACCATACATCTGCCTGTATCCATTCCTTTTAGCAAATGTCAAGATTAATTCTTCTGCCTGTGATGGTTTATACCAGCCTGCAGACAGAAGTCAGGTGGCTCCATCCCCCAGTTCTGCGAGGTGACACATAGAAGTTAGGAAAAAGCAGGACCAGCCTTCTTACGGTATCTACAAGATAAAGGCCTGGCTCACTTTACCAGACCTGTGCTTTGGCTGGTTTCAGCTGCCAGCACTCTGCTAGAGGCACTCTTAAGTTTCAGGTGATCAGAGCTCTGTACGGACTGCTTCATCTGCCTGCATTGTCCTTCCCCCCTTACCAACTGGAATAAATAGCCATGTGCAGATAGGGAGAAAGCAAGCTCAGAGAACTGGCTTGTCTGGACTTTCATCTGAGCTCTATCTCTTACCAGCCTTGTGACTCTGGGCAAGTTACTTTACTTCTCCAAGTCTCAGTTTCTCTTTTCACCAAAGAGGGACGTAATAGTACTTACCTCATGGAGTTAAATTAGATAAACTCTAAGTGGCTGGTTGCCCAGTTGGTCACTATTTCCACTGGATGGGAAAGAACCTCTTTAAACTATAGGCCCTCAAAATTCAATGAAAACCACTCTCTATTCAGAAGACTTCTCTGATCCTACCAGGAAGAGTAAAGTTTTACATAGCACTCTGCTTCCCACACTTTAAAAAAAAATTTTCCTTTCTGACTCCTCCTCTGGACACTATACTATCTAAGGGTAGGGACAGTGTCTTTCATGCTTATAGTTCTGGTGCCTCCATGGGGTCAGACACACAGTGGCATTCAGGAAATATTTGTCACGTGCATGAATAAAGTCTGTTATTTGGCAATTGTATGTTGCACCACATTTGTTTTTGTTAGTTTTCCTTCAGTGCAGGGTTCATGTTCAAGACAATTTTGTAGGGAAGGTATGAGTTTCACTGAATCTTTCAAATATACCTGTCTAGCTACTCTAGCTATCTTAAATTGGCTTGACAATCAACACCAACACAAAATTACTGTTTATGAACTGATTCTCTGTTGGAAGGCTCTGCAGTGACACTGGAAATAGCTATAATTTAGCAATTCAGTAGCATTTGCCTCAGTGAAGGAGTTAGTATAAATAATAACTGTCAGCTTCAACTGAAACCACAAAACCTGTGTCAGACTTCTGGGATGAAGATTTACATAGGAGCCTCACTATTAATTTCACATTACACTTTCACTATTGTCATAATATATAAGTAAGTTTAGGTTCTGACTATAAGCCCCAAGACTTGAGAAATGAGACTAGCAAAACAGGAAACTTTCCCACCCACCAGAAATGTAACTACAAGATTCTTTTCATATTGGATTATTAATATTGTGACAAAATAGAGAAAGCTTCTCTGCCAGCCCACCAGCAAGGGAAGTAAGATGAAGGCCACAGGCAATTCCTGTGATGTTGCTAGCAGTCTGCGCTCTTCTCCCTGGCTCTTCCTAATGTTTTTTCTAGGAAGAAACACACAAATGTCCTCTATATGCTATAGAACAGTTTACATTTAACTACATTTAACTATAGGACAGTTTAAATTCTAAAGAAACAAACATCCCTAGTACTTATTTATCTTATAACTGGAAGACTAACTTTTGACCACCTTCATCTAATTCCCCCTCCCCTATCCCATGCATCTGGTTGCCACAAATCTGATCTCTTTTTTGTATGAGTTTGTTTGTTTGTTTCCTTCTGCTGACTTTGGGTTTATTTTGTTATTTTTCTGGTTACTTGAGGTGTAAAGTGAGGTTGTTGATTTGATATCTTTTTTCTTTTTTAATATTGGCATTTATTATTATATACTTCCTTCACAATACTGCTTTTGCTACATCCTATAAGTTTGGTATGTTGTGTTCTCATTTTCATTTCTCTGAAGATATTTTCTAATTTAATTTCCCTTGTGAATTATTCTTTGATGCATTGGTTGTTCATGAGTGTGTTTTTTAATCTACATGTTTGTGAATTTTCCTGCTTTCCCTTGCTATTGATTTCTAGTTTCATTCTATTGTGGTCAGAAAAGATTCTTGGTATGATTTCAATCTTTTAAAATTTGTTAAAACTTATTTTGTGGCCTAACTTGTGATTTGTCCTGGAGAAATATTTGTGTGCACTTGAAAACAATGTGTATTCTGCTGCAGTTAGAGGGAATGTTCTATATATGTTTGTTAGGTCCCCTGGGCTATGGTGTTGTTTATATCCTCTCCTTCCTACTGATCTTCTGTCTCATTATTCTATACACTATTGAAATTGGGATATTGAAGTTTCTTATTATTATTGTGTTACTGTCTATTTCTGCCTTCAGTTTTTGTCAGTTTGCTTCATGTAGTTGGGTGCTCTGCTGTTAGGTGCATATATATTTATAATTGTTATATCTTTCTGGTGAATTCATACTTTTGTCATTATATAATGTCCTTCTTTGTCTTTTGTTACTTAAGTTTTTGACTTAAAATACATTTTGCATGATAAAAGTATGACCACCACTTCTCTGTTTTGGTTGCCATTTGCATGCAATATCTTTTTTCATCCTGTCACTTTCAGTCCGTGTGTTACATTTAAAGTGAGACTCCTATAGACAACAATAGACAGCATATAGATGGATCTTGTTTTTGTTTGTTTTGTTTTTTAATCAACTCAGCCACTCTATGTCTTTTGAATGGGGAATTCAATCATTTATATTTTCAGTAATTATTGATAGGGAATGACATACTATTGCCATTAAAAATGTCTTCTGTATATCTTGTAATTATTTTGTCCTCCTTTTCTTTGTTTGCTGCCTCATTTGATTGATTTTTTTTGTAGTGGCATGCCTTGATTCCTTTCTTTCTTTTTTTTTCTTTAAATACATTTATTTATTTATTTATTTTTGTGTTGGGTCTTTGTTGCTGTGCGTGGGCTTTCTCTAGTTGTGGTGAGTGGGGGCTACTCTTCGTTGGGGTGCGTGGGCTTCTCATTGTGGTTGCTTGTCTTTGTTGTGGAGCATGGCCTTTAGCTGTGCAGCCTTCAGTAGTTGTGGCACACGAGCTCAGTAGTTGTGGCTCATGGGCTGTAGAGCACAGGCTCAGTAGTTGTGGTGCACGGGCTTAGTTGCTCTGCAGCATGTGGGATCTTCCTGGATCAGGGCTCGAACCCATGTCCTCTGCATTGGCAGGCAGATTCTTAACCACTGTGCCACCAGGGAAGTCCTCGATTCCTTTCTTATTTTCTTTTGTGTGTCTTCTATCAATATTTCCTATGTGGTTACCATAGAGGATTATTAAAACATCTTATAACAATTGATTTGAAACTGATAGCAAATTAACTTCAATTGCATAAAAAACTCTACTCCTTTACATCCCCCCTACTTATGCTATCAGTGTCACAAAATATACCTTTTGTATTTTGTGTACATTATCATAGTTTTATAGTTATTTTTATGCTTTTATATCTTAAGTTCTATATTAGAATTAAAATAGATTTACACACTACAATTACAGTATTTCCGAATTCTGTATTTTCCTATATATTTACCTGTACCAGAGAGCTTTATTTTCAGGTTCTATCATCCTTTCATTGCAGTTCTAAGGACTTTAGTATACCTCATAAGGCAGGTCTAGTGGTGATGAAATCTCTCAGCTTTTGTTTATATGGGAAGGTCTTTATTTCTCCATCATTTTTGAAGGATAGTTTTGTCAGATAAAGTATTCTTGGTTGGCATTATTTTTTTCTTTCAGCACTTTGAATATATCATTCCACTCCCTTCTGACTTGTAATGTTTCTGCTGAGAAATCCATTGATAATCTTATGGGAGTGCCCTTGAATGTGATGAGTTGTGTTCTTCTTGCTTCTTTCATAAATCCTCTCTTTGTCTTTGATTTTTGACAGTTTGATTATAATGTGTCTCAGTGTGGGTCGCTTTGCATTCATCCTAGTTGGAATCTTTTGAGTTTCTTAAATTTGGTTGTCCATTTTCTTCCTCAAATTTGGGAATATTTGGCCATCATTTCTTCAAGTACACTCTCTGCTTCTATCTCTCTCTCTTCTAGGACTTTCATAATGTGTATATTGGTCCACCTAATGGTGTCTCATTAGCCCCTTAGACTTTTTTTCCACTTATATTCATTCTTTTTCCTTTTTGTTTCACTGACTTGATAATTCCAAATGGCCTATCTTTGAGTTTGCAGATATTTCTTTGGTTTGATGAGAACTGTTGAACCCTGCTACTGTATTTTTCAATTTGGTTATTGTATTCTTCAATTCCAGAAATTCTATTTTTTAAAACACTATCTGTCTCTTTGTTGATATTCTCATTTTGTTCATGCATAATTTTCCTGATTTCATTTGGTTGTCAATTTTCTCTTAAAGTTCATTGAGCTTCTTTAAGATGATTATTTTGACTCTTTGTCATATAATTCTTAGGTCTCTATTTCATTGAGGTGTGTTTCTATGCTGGCTTGGGGGAAGAACCATTATGGGTGAAATGCAATGGCTTTTCTTATCCATTTCAATGAGGCTGGGCTTGGCTTTGCACTTGTCTGGGATACTGTGGTTTCTTAACTAGTGTCTGGAGTTCTCTTAAAGGCTTTTTAGATGGTGTATTGTTGTTAAGTTGGTGTTTCTATGGGGAACAAAGTCTGAGGCTTTTTATTTCACTATCTTGCTAAAGTCACCCTGTAGGAACATTTTAAAAGTACATCCATTTCCCTTATTTGTAATCTTTGCAATATGACTGGGTACTAATGTGCCTGAAGTAGCAATACTAGCTATACTATTTTAAACATCTTAAGGAAATTTACAGACATTATATTTATTCTTAGAAAGCCTTGCAAGAGAGACATTTTATTCTTATGTTCCAGTTTAGGAAACAGGTTTTCTAAGAAGTTAATCTTGCCCAAGGTTAACAATAAGTTGGGATTCAATCTCAGGCCTGCCTGGCTCCCAAGCCCCTGCTTTTCCTATTCCACCATTTTCTGCTGCGGAGTGGTCTATTGAGAAAGAACACACGTTATTGAAATATAGTAGTCATGGAGAGGCTTGTTGTATATATTACTTCTGAAATACTATTGAATGTAACTACCAGTATAAATTGCTGTGTTAGTAATGCTTTAGATGTGAAGAATATATTGGTTGGGTTATTCCTTGAACTTTGGACCTTTTTCTTAACAAGGTTAATTTTGTTTTTAAAAATTTGGGTTACTTTAGATTTTTCTAGTAATCACAACATTGCCATAGGGTATTAACTTCAGTCAACGCATCACTATTCTGTTACAGACTTCTCAGAAAAAAAGATTTTCTTTAAAAATTAGTTATCTGCAGGCAATAAGCTTGACACATATCCAAATTAGAGCAAATTCTGACGATTGTAAATGAACGATTACCATGTAACTCCTCCAGTTTTACATTAAAAGAAACTAGAAATGCTGTTACAGATTCACATCTATTCATAAGTAGTGATGGCAAAGAATTACCTAACACTCTAAAAGTGGAGTCTTTTCCATACCTATTTAATATTTTTCTCAAGGAATAAAATATCTTAGAGGCATCCTATAATTAATCTTCACATATCATGACATTTCTCTGTAATTCTGATTAATGTGAATTAACAGTGCATATTAATTATTCAGGCAAATGATGTAGGCTGTGTACCTAATGGTTAAGAATCATTATGAGTTCCCAGCCTGGTTCCACCACTTACCACTGTGTGACCTTAGGCAAGATCATTAACTTTTCTCCATCTGTAAGATGGGTCTGGGAAACAATAGAACATATTTCCTTGCTGAGTATCAAGGTTTAAATACAATAAGAAGTGTTTGGAACATAGAGATAAATCAATGAATGTTAGTTATTATATTTTAGGGAAACCTGGTACAGGTAGAAATGTTTCACCAGCTTATTTAGGGAGACAAATATATATTTGAATTCTTCTGAGGCATAGAATAAACTTTAAAGAGTCAGTAGGATATGTTACACAATAAAATCAAATATTTCTAAAATGTGAAAACACTGAAATGATTTTCAGCTTAGAAAGTATTGAACAAGTATATTTGAGCTATAAACATTTATCATGTATCCAGGTGTATTGGGGAAAACAAATCAAGCCTTTGCTCAGGCAATTATAATCTATCTAGTTAGGAAAGGCCAACATGTTTTGAGAAAGATAGAATATTAAGTATCAAAATGAGTGGAAACTTGCAGTAGGAATTCTACAAAAGAGAGAGCATGGTGAGGGAGAGTGGTACAAGGCAGCCTCATGGAGAACAGTTCTGAGCTTGGGGAGTTTGATTAGAGAAGAGAAGGCCCTTTAAATGAGGGGGCACTGTGGTACAAATAAGCAAAGAGCTTTACAGTGAACATACGGATCATCTTGCAGACTTGTTAAAATGTGGAGTCTGACTCAGATATAGAGAACAAACTACTGGTTACCAGTGGGGAAAAGGAAGAGGGAAGGGGCAATACAGGATTAAGAGGTACAAACTATTAGGGATAAAATAAGCTACAAAGATATATTGTACAACAGGGCAATATAGCCAATATTTTCTAATAACTATAAATAGAGTATAACCTTTAAAAATTGTGAAACACTATATTGTACACCTGTAACTTATATACTATTACTATATATCAACTATACTTCAATAAAAAAGTAGACTGCTTTTCTAAATATACCTTACCAAAAATTAAAATGTGGACAAAATACTGAACAAAAATTTTTAACATGTATGAAAGAAAAAGGGCCAATAACTCTAAAATGCAATCATCATTATAATCATCATCAATGACAAATGCTAACCTCCTTAGTATGTTGAGTTCTATTAACCAATTAAAAAAAGGCAATGACTACATAGAAAAATGAGATTAATAAAATTTTATAAGGGAGGAAATAAAAATTTAACAAAGAATAAGTTTGATAAATAAACCAAAAAATATTTTTACCCTCATAAACAATGAACTGTAAGCTAAAAAAACACCAGTTTTTAGCTACAATTTGAGGAAAAAAATTAAAGCTGTAAATTTATTACTTTAGCAGTATAAATGTGTACCATATTTCTGAAATTACTTGGCAATATGCACCAAATTTTTTTAAACGTATATATCCTCAGATAATAGCCAAATGGTTGAGAAACATGTAGAGACTAATGGAGAGCCTATCTCAGGCCTTACCAAGTGGTTAGAAAAATATTTGGGACCCATGCAGGAAAATACATGAAGCCATCTGGTTAGTTTACAGTAATTTCCTACTATTGTTTTAGTCCGGTTTTTCTAATTGGTTAGACTTAACTGGATGGGACAAACTAAATGAGTGACAAAGATGCATCATTACTCTGGGAACCCTGCCTATATTACTATTTAATAATTTAATCTGTGGATTGTTAAATGGTTTAAATCCCAGGAAGTGTAGAAGGTTCTGACTTTTGCTTCCACTGAGCTTTTTAACCCAAAGAATCAAATGAGAGTCTGTGAGACAAATGATAGTGACTTTGTGAGTTTTTCTGGCATTTCAGCAAGGTATTAAGAGGCCAGACATTTCCTCAGTTTGCAGAGATCAAATATTAATAATAACAAGAAGGCCCACATTCTCTGATGTGGAAATGGACAGGAAGCCTATAAATCTTTCTATCCTTGCTCCATTTCTATTTCCTGACAAGCCGACTACTTAGAGGGCAATCCCTCCAGAGCAGCTATACTGACAAAATGAAAAAAAAAAATTAGTTGCTTTCACTTACTTACTCATTTAGTCATGGAATTTCCTGCAAGCATGTATTATAATAACTTGATAAGCAAATTATTCTGTACATCTTATTTCACTTTTTTCTAAAGAGGAGCTTTCCTTGTTATCCTACACTCTAAAATTGTAAAATGGTAAAACATCCATTTCTGGTGGACTCCTTGCTTTTATTTTTTACAAGACAAAGACACTTTGTTCTGACAGATGTGACAAACCAACTAGTTGTAAACTAAATAGCCAGATGATATAATATGTTATTAAGTATTTATGAAGTAATCTGGGAGAATATGCAGCTGGTCCCCTGTTCCTTAACAGATGTAAGAATTCCCAGTATATTTCCCTGATTGATTACATGAATTTCCTTATTACAGTGGTATATTAGAAAATAAGTCTTTAATCATCTGATTAAAGACTGTATCTGTATCATCTGTACAGATCATTTGTAGTCTTTTCTCTACAAGACTGTCTTTCTGGAATAAAAGGGGCATCTGTTTTCATACTAACAGCAGAAACAGCATTTGTCCAGAGAAATTTTAGATAGAAGTATTGATAGATTAAAATATAGATTGTATACTAGAATTACTTAATTGGAGTTGCTTAATTGTTTATTTGAAATGAATCATGTTGGCAGTAAGTCACTGCATGTATGTTAAACATCCAGCTATTCCTGAATATGGGGAAACTATCTTTGGGTTTCCTCCCCAAAATATCAGGTTATTTCCCCTCACATACTATGTAAGCTCAAATGAATGAATAGAATCGCATAATGCTCTTCAGGTAAATTTGCTTTGAAGTTGAGAATATGTCCAAAACAGGTAAGTCCAAAACTAAACCATCTTGGAAAGTTCCAGTGACTATAAATAGAATTTCTAAATTCAAAATGTCATTTCAAGCTTCTCCACCTCACTGCTTGACTCTAATAATTGCTCTTGTTACCTTAATTTCCTTTAGTACACTGTGACCATTTCCTAAGATTATTGGGTACTATGTGATATTTTTCACTTACATTCAGTAGCATCATATGAAGATTATCTGTTAGGGAAAGAAGCATAGTCGTAATATAAACAACTTTGCATAGCTGACCTTTAAACCTGCTGGTTGTCTTTGTAAGATACCAACACTGCCAGCAGCAATTTTATTCTTTTTTTTTTTTTTTTTTAATATATTTTTTTTTGCTGTGTTGGGTCTTCGTTTCTATGCGAGGGCTTTCTCTAGTTGTGGCAAGTGGGGGCCACTCTTCATCGTGGTGCGCGGGCCTTTCACTATTGCGGCCTCTCTTGTTGCGGAGCACAGGCTCCAGACGCGCAGGCTCAGTAGTTGTGGCTCACGGGCCTAGTTGCTCCGCGGCATGTGGGATCCTCCCAGACCAGGGCTCGAACCCGTGTCCCCTGCATTGTCAGGCAGATTCTCAACCACTGCGCCACCAGGGAAGCCCGGCAATTTTATTCTTGAAGCCACTTAAGGGTTCATTTCAGTGGTTGTTTTCCATTACACCCACTGATGTAATCTACACAGCAGGGCAGTCTAAAACCATAATTATTAATGATTTTGATGTCCTGCTATGCAAATTTAAATATAGATATGGAATTCAGGACCTTGAATGGGACCATAAAAATAACCAAGTTAAATCATTTTATTTAGAAAGAGCAAGTAAAGACAAAAGACTTTCCCCAAACCACACAGCTGTGGAAGAACTGATTATAGAACAAGGGTCTCCTATTTCCAAGGTCAGCAGTGGATGGAGCATAATTGATGGCTTTGGCGACACTTATTGAATAAATTGTGCTGGAAACCTTCTGCTACCATGACTATAGAACTTGTTTTTATACTTTTGTTGAGTATATAACAAAAACAAACATACAAATTTTAAATCACAGAGAAACAAGAGTGGGAAATTCTCATTTTCATCATTTATTTCTTATCAGCTTATATTTTTATTATATAGATACAGAAATGTTTCACTAGTAATTTCTATGGACCAAGTAAACTGAAAAAAACAGATTAAATGGCTAGTATTTAAGTCTGTTGCTATGTAGTTTAGAAATAAGAAATTAGGACTTTTGAGTTGAATAACATAATTTCTTTGAAAAGTCTGAGCTTTATTACTCTACCTAGAGGTAAGAGGCCAGAGTGTCACACGTCTATGAAGAAAATAAAAATGCAAAGTTACACAAGGATGAGATACATTTATCTCTTCTTCCCCACAACCATACCAGCCAATAAAGGGTTCCTTTTGGTAGATTTTAAAGAGTATTTAACGAACCTGCAGTGTGAGAACAGAAGGACCACGCAGATTCAAATAATTTATTCGGATAAAATCTGTGTGGCCATTAGATCTCAGCAATATGTATGGAGTTATTTATATTTCCACGTGCTCTAAGTTCACGTTAAGTAATACAATATGCACCTATTTATGATGGCTTCATCTCCTTTTTAATTCCCTAGTCCTCTGCTGTCAGGAAAAATGCCAGCTTTCAACTGTCAGTTGAAATTAACTTCTCTTTTTCCTATATGTTAAAAGACACCTTTAGTTTACTGCAAATATCAAAGGCAGCCAGCAATCTCTTCATCATCTCCCCAACTATGCAACTCAAAGTACATCTGTTTCCATCTGAAAATATGCTTGCTGCTTCCCAAGGCTAAATCCCACTGTCCTATAACCTAACTCTCTCTGCCTTCTCCTCCCATATCCACCTTCAGTTCATTCAATAAATCGTCCTCTTCGGTCACCCGATGGAGTCTTTCTCCTTGACCCATAAACATGTTCTGCTTACTTCTAAATTGAACAAAATCTTTATTTGACCCTAATGCTTTTTCAGGTTCTTTTCCTTCATTTTTCAGGCAAGCTGAGTTTATCCATTAAAAGGCATATTATAATAGAATGCTTAATGTCATGGGGGAAATGTTTAAAATATATTTTAAAGGTAAATACAAAACAGAATGGAGAGCATGATTCCAATTTTGTGAAAAAATATGTATGTTTGCATAGAAAAAGGTGTACAAGGCTATACACACAGAGAGAGAGACACACATACACCCAGAGAGTTAGAGAGAGATACAGAGACAAAGACAGAGAGAGAGAGAGAGACAGATTTCTCTGGGTAATGAAGTTACATGTGATTTTTATTTTCTTCATGCTTTTCTCTTCTTTTTTCACTTTTTAAAATTGAAGTATAGTTGGTTTACTATATTATATTAATTTCAGGTGTACAACATAGTGATTCAATTGACAAAACAAAAACACAACCTACTGAATGGGAGAAAATATTTGCAAATGATATGACCAATAATAGGTTAATATTCAAAATATATAAACAGCTCATACAACTCAATTAAAAAAACAAACAAACAACCTGTTTGAAAAAGGCGCAGAAAACCTGAATAGACATTTTTCCAAGGAGGATATACAGATGACCAGCAGGCACATGAAAAGATGCTCAGCATCACTAATCATCAGAGAAATGCAAATCAAAACCACAGTGGTATATCACCTCACACATGTCAGAATGGCTATCATAAAAAAAGTCTATAAATAACAAATGTTGGCCAGGATGTGGAGAAAAGGGAACCCTAAAACACTGTTGGTGGGAATGTAAATTGGTGCAGACACTGTGGAAAACAGTATGGATGTTCCTTTAAAAAATAGAACCACCATATGATCTTTATGATTTTCTATATTTTCAAAATTTTCTTAAAAATGTTTAATTAATAAAATTTATTTCATTTGGAGAGTTTTAGGTTCTCAGCAAAATTGAACAAAAAGTACAGATACAAGGGATATATATATATCCCTTGTCCCTCCACAGCTTTGCCTACAATCAACCTCCCACACCAAAGTGGTATATTTTTTACAGTTGATGAACCTATATTGACACATCATTAACACCCAAAGTTTCTAGTTTATATTACTGTTCACTTTTGGGGTTATATATTTTATGGGTTTGGAGAAAGGTATAATGACATACAGCCATCATTACAATAATGTATAGAGCATTTACACTACCCTAAAAATCCTCTGTGCTCTGTCTATTCATCACCCTCTACTTCCCTAACCCCTGGCCAACACTGATCTTTTTTTTTTTTTTTTTTAACGTTTTTATTGGAGTAAAATTGCTTTACAATGGTGTGTTAGTTTCTGCTTTATAACAAAATGAATGAGTTATACATATACATATATCCCCATATCTCTTCCCTCTTGCATCTCCCTCCCTCTCCCCCTCCCTATCCCACCCTCCTAGCTGGTCAAAAAGCACCGAGCTGATCTCCCTGTGCTATGCGACTGCTTCCCACTAGCTATCTATTTTACATTTGGTAGTGTATATATATCCATATATACACTACCACTCTCACTTTTTCCCAGCTTACCCTTCCCCCTCCCCATGTCCTCAAGTCCATTTTCTAGTACGTCTGCGTCTTTATTCCCATCTTGCCCCTAGGTTCTTCATGACCATTTTTTTTTTTTTTAGATTCCACATATATGTGTTAGCATACGGTATTTGTTTTTCTCTTTCTGACTTACTTCACTCTGTATGACAGACTCTAGGTCCATCCACCTCACTACAAATAATTCAATTTCGTTTCTTTTTATGGCTGAGTAATATTCCATTGTATATATGCCACATCTTCTTTATCCATTCATCTGTCGATGGACACTTAGGTTGCTTCCATGTCCTGGCTATTGTAAATAGAGCTGCAATGAACATTTTGGTACATGAATCTTTTTGAATTATGGTTTTCTCAGGGTATATGCCCAGTCGTGGGATTGCTGGGTTGTATGGTAGTTCTATTTTTAGTTTTTTAAGGAACGTCCATACTGTTCTCCATAGTGGATGGATCAATTTAGATTCCCACCAACAGTGTATGAGGGTTCCCTTTTCTCCACACCTTCTCCAGCATTTATTGTTTGTAGATTTTTTGATGATGGCCATTCTGACCGGTGTGAGATGATATCACATTGTAGTTTTGATTTGCATTTCTCTAATGATTAATGATGTTGAGCATTCTTTCATGTGTTTGTTGGCAATCTGTATATCTTTTGGAGAAATGTCTATTTAAGTCTTCTGCCCATTTTTGGATTGGGTTGTTTGTTTTTCTGATATTGAGCTGCATGAGTTGCTTGTATGTTTTGGAGATTAATCCTTTGTCAATTGCTTCATTTGCAAATATTTTCTCCCATTCTGAGGGTTGTCTTTTTGTCTTGTTTATGGTTTCCTTTGCTGTGCAAAAGCTTTTAAGTTTCATTGGGTCCCATTTGTTTATTTTTGTTTTTATTTCCATTTCTCTAGGAGCTGGGTCAAAAAGGATCTTGCTGTGATTTATGTCATAGAGTGTTCGGCCTATGTTTTCCTCTAAGAGTTTGATGGTGTCTGGCCTTACATTTAGGTCTTTAATCCATTTTGAGTTTGTTTTTGTGTATGGTGTTAGGGAGTGTTCTAATTTCATTCTTTCACATGTAGCTGTCCAGTTTTCCCAGCACCACTTATTGAAGAGGCTGTCTTTTCTCCATTGTATATTCTTGCCTCCTTTATCAAAGATAAGGTGACCATATGGCCAACACAGATCTTTGATTGTCTCTATTGTTTCGCCTTTTCCAGAATTTCATGTAGTTGGAATCATGCAGTGAATAACCTTTCCTGATTGGCTTCTTTCACTTAGTAATATGCACTTAAGGTTTCACTGTGCTGTTCCATGTCTTGACACCTTATTTCTTTTTAGCACTAAAATAATGTTGCATTGTCTAGATGTACCACAGTTTATTTATTCATTCACCTATGGAAGGACATCATGGTTGCTCTCAAGTGGACATAAAATTTCGACTCTTTTGGATAAATACCAAGAAGTGTGATTGCTGGGTTGTATGGTAAGAGTATGTTTACTTTTTTTTTTTCCCTCTGCTGAACACTTCCTGGTGAATTTTATTTTATTTTTTAAAATTTTTTAATTTTTTAATTTTTTTAACATCTTTATTGGAGTATAAGTGCTTTACAATGGTGTGTTAGTTTCTGCTTTACAACAAAGTGAATCAGGTATACATATACATATATCCCCATATCTCTTCCCTCTTGCATCTCCCTCCCTCCCACCCTCCCTATCCCACCCCTCTACATGGTCACAAAGCACCAAGCAGATCTTCCTGTGCTATGCGGCTGCTTCTCACTAGCTATCGGTTTTACATTTGGTAGTGTATATATGTCCATGCCACTCTCTCACTTTGTCCCAGCTTACCCTTCCCCCTCCCTGTGTCCTCAGGAGTATGTTTACTTTTGTAAGAAACTACCAAACTACCTTCCAATGTGGCTATATTTCATTCCCACCAGCAATGAATGAGAGTTCTTGTTGTCTGCGAATCTCAACAGCATTTGGTGTTGTCAGTATTCCAAATTTTGAACATTTTAATAGATGTGTAGAAGTATTTCAGTTATTTTAATTTGCATTTCCCTGATTACATATGATGAAGAATTTCTTTTCATATGCTTATTTGCCATCTATATATCTTCTTTTGTAAGGGGTTTGTTCAGGTCTGTGGCCCATTTTTTAATGGGGTTGTTTGTTTGTTTTTAATTGTTGAATTTTAAGAGTTCTTTGTTTATTTTGGATAACAGTCCTTTATCAGACGTTTCTTTTGCAAGTATTTTCTCTCAGTTTGTGACTTGTCTTCTCATTCTCTCTCTTTTTTTTGCTCTCCCCTCTTTCTCTTGATATTATCTTTCACAGAAGTTTTTAATTTTAATGTAGTCCAGTTTATCCATTATTTCTTTAAGTATCATGCCTTGAGTGTTGTACCTAAAAAGTTGTCACTATGCACAAGGTCAACTAGGTTCTCTCCTATGTTCTAGAAATTTTATAATTTTGCATTTTACAGTTATGTCTATAATTTACTTTGAATTAATTTTTGTGAAGGGTTTAAGGTCTGTATGTAGATTCCTTTTTTTTTTTCTTGACATGTGGATGTCCAGTTTTTTGAGTACCATTTGTTGAAAAGACTATTTTTGCTTCATTGTATTGCCTTTGCTCCTTTGTCAAAAATCAGTTGACTATATTTCTTTGGGTCTAATTTTGGGCCATCTATTCTGTTCCATTGATCTATTTGCCTATTCTTTCACCAGTATCACTCTGCTTTGATTATTTAGTTTTGTAGTAAGTCTTGAATTTGGGTGGTGTTGATCAACTGACTTCATTCTTCTCCTTCAATATTGAATTGGCTATTATGGATTGTTTGCTTCTCCATACAGACTGAGAATTGTTTGTCAGTATCCACAAAATGCTAGGATTTTGATTTGGGTTGCATTGAATCTATAGATTAAGTTGGGAAGAACTAACATCTGGACAATATTGAGTATTCTTATCCATGAACATGGAACATCTCTCCATTTATTTAGTTGTTTCGATTTGCATGGATATCTTTATTCCTCTTGATTTATTTTGTCAAATGACTTTACTAAAGGGAGTGCTATAGCATCATCATGGTTAAAAGTACATTAGGTACATTAATTAACCTCACCTCAGTTTCCTCATCTGTATGATTTTATAGATTTGTGAGGATGAAGTGTGTTAGTATATGAAAAGTGCTTAGAAAAATTTTTATCCTGGCACCAGTAATGTATGAGGATATGAATTTCATTGAATTTTTACCAAACTGGGTTTTATTTGAAAAACCCATTTTTAAGGTTTATGAAAAAATTATACCTGTTTGATTAATATTAAAACTTTTTTTTCTATTAAAATTTTCCCCAAACATCACTTTGGAGAAAATGAAAATGGTTAGGTCCTTGACACTCGTTTCATTTAAATAAAGGGAGATCTTTCATTTTCATAATGAAGCCCTTTGCCAGCTGTTGAAGGTCAGTTTCTCAATAGGGAGTATGGAGTGCAAAGGAATTATTGAAATCTTATTTACAAGTAAATGGGAAGCAAACCATGTCTTTCTAATCAATCTTTGTGGATTAACATCCATGGGAACTTTTGGAAGATAGGACTTTAAATAAGTCTTTTAGATAGAAGGAAAACGTTTCAGGGATTTGGAAGAAAAGACTTGGAAACTTTGTGAGAAAATGAACAAAGTTGTTTTATTTTGATTTTTATATCCACCCTTAACTTCTTCCATGAATTTGTGCTTCTACTGCATTATCATGTTTTGTGTGCTTTTTTCCAGTAGGAGAATTTAAAATCAAAGATTCCATGGGGAGTAGAAGAATCACAGTATTTCGTAGTGGAATTTGATAGTTTAGGAATAATATGGGTTACCACATGACCTAGACAAGATAGAGGAAAGAATGTAGAATATTTTTTGCTAAAAATCTTATTGGGTATTGGTAAATAGAGAAAAGACATGCTACCATTTTCAAGTGAGTATTTGGAAGGTGAAAGCAGTCTATAGGGTAGTTGTCATGGAAACTGAACCAAAAACCAAAAAAAAAAAAAAAAAAAAAGTCAACAGTTGTCTCATAGTATGCATTCCAGATAAAGATGAGAAAGAATAAATAGAAAGTGTCACAGATTTGTAGAATGGTGTTGTCAAATTGCTGTCCTAAATCTTGTGGAAATTTTGTCTGAAATGTTCTGGTCTGTACCTTGAGGAATATATTATCAATCTGGGAAGAAACTCTTCCTGAGACTGTTTACAAAAGTTTTATATTACTGAGTATTCATTAAGGCAATTTTGCTGAACTTCTGTAGGTGAACTTGTTTGTTATTCGATGGCAATAAGTATCAACTTTAGGTATCGAAGGAGGGATGTTTCAGGTTTCCTGAGAGCCAAAGGGAAAATTAACTCTGTTTAAATGGGGGAAAAGCCTGAAGGAAACTCAGCTGCCCTTGCCAAGATATCTGCAGACTTGGTTCTTTCTTTTTGCTCTTCTGTTACATAGAAGAAAGAGCAGGAGTTGCTAGGAGCCAGGTGCCAGCATCTCTGCAGCCCTGGTAGAGATGCTGAGACTGAGAGAATGAGGAGTTAACGTGGGGGCTTAAAGTTGAGGAGCAAGTTAGGAAACAGAGCAGGAAATGCACATATTTAGGAGAAAGCATATCTTAAGGGACACAGGAGACAGCAGGGCAGCCATGAAAGAGATGACAAGTATCATCCACCAGAACAGACAGTAGATCACAAATTTAGGACAGGCAAGAGAGTAGCAGTCAGCAATGATGGTTCAGTTGTTCCAGGACACCCTGATCTTGAGTCAGGTTTCTGATCCAGCCAGAGGACTCTGCACATATTGTCCTGATTCGAGGGAGAGCTCAGGTTCTCCAGAATATAATTTGAGCATTATGAGGTGGCCATTGTAAACAGAAGAGCTAGTTCCTGAACTCTGTGCTGCTGTAGAGAGTCTAGCAGGGGCACTTGGAAAAGGAAGCATGGTGGGAAGTCGGGAAGCCTGGGTCTGGTCCTGTACCTGCTGCACACTAGCTGCGTGACTTGGAGAAGATGAACTCTAAGTCTCAGTTGTCCAGTTAACAAAACTGGGATACTAATATGTTATACCCACATAACATATTGGAAAGTAGTGTAGGTTGAAATGTTTTATACTAATGTGCTGTTAATGGCAGTGTGCAGTGCCTGCACTCTGAATTTTAGTGAACAGAGGCTTAATTTATTTGACATACATTTTTATTCAAGCTATATCCAATTGCATAATTAGGTTTAAATGAAGGAAAAGTGTACAGTGTTGGGGAGGTTGCCACTGTAAGGACAAGGTCCAAAGGTTTGGGGTCAAAGATCAGGGTTCAAGTTCTAATTCTGTCACTTACTAGATTAAGGGGTATGGTCTTCAGCAAGTTCCTTAACCTCTGGGATTCAATTTTCTTCATCTGATAATAAGGATAATTATAAATGCTTTATATACTTTGAAGGATTGGTGGTGGGCTTTTCCAAGAATGATTTACAAAGGAGTTATTATAATGGATGCTATTTACCCATCCCCAGCCGAATGATGTTCTATCCAAATTTCCCCAAACATAGGTGAGTGATCAGTTGCCAGAAGGCATAGGGCATCAGCAGCAGAAACTATAATAATTAAAAATTTCGGTACAAATAGCAGGTGATCGAATTCACTCTTTCTTGGTGGAGATTATACTCCATTCTGCTCTGGCCTCTGGGATGTCATTCTGCTTTAGGAAAACTCAAGTACTAAACTCAAGTGTGCTTTTGGATAAACTCTTAATTTTTACTTTATTAAAATCTAACCTCTATGTACTGAGTCATGTGTCTTAACGTCTCATAGAGTGGAATTTCTGAAGACCATATATTTTTGAGGGTCAGCCCAGGATACAGACTGCCCTTGATTTCAATAAGTGAGAAATAGGGCCAAAGTCAGAACAGAGAGGAGGAGGGCTTTGCTTCTGTAGGGTTTAGAGTATCCAATTCCAGTCTATTTGTTCATTCATTATTAACTTCCCTTGCTTATTATTTGGTTTCCTGGTGAGATTCATAGGGTTGTCCTAGCTCATTCTCTGAAGGTTTACATTCTCTCTTTTAGTTGAGTGCACTTTTATTTCTTTAGCAGCATCTCTTTTGTTTTATATAGCCTCAAATGATATTTCCAACTCTCTTCTGATCTGTTGCATTTTTAAAGGAAAGAAATATTGTGCCAAAGCTAAAGAGATTTTGAAGGAGCAGAGCATATATAATTTATGTCAAGGAAGGGTTGGTGAAACCGCCTCTGGGACCAGTTGATTTTAATGTGTTTGAAAGCTCAGATTTTTAGAATGCAACTGCATAAATGTTCTTTAGATTTGTAAGCTTGATCAATTTGCTTAGATGTTTTTAGATTGGAGAACTTTGCAAATGACTTCCATTTCAACAACACCATAACAGAATCACAAGTGGGAGCATGTTGCTTTGAATTTTTCCTCTTTTAGTGGAGATTAGAGAGGCAGCTGCAGTGTAGACAGGCCTGACTGCATCTCCTGGCAGGGTCTGTGCCTGACCCCGCACGCACACTTCCTGCATTGGGACTCTCCACAGAGAAAGGTGATTCAGAAACAGCCAAGGTGCTTTTCACATTCCTGCACCTGTGGTTCCAGTAGAAATGACTGCGAGCAGCACTGGGGGGGTTATTTAGAGACTCTCGGATAGAAACTGAGCTGGGGGTGAGTGTGTGGGGGTGTGTGTGTGTGCGTGTGTGTGTGTGTGTAGGGGGATGGGGAGCTAAACATTTGCTCTCAGAGGTCATTTGCACTGAAGATGGAAGAGGTAAGATGAGGAAGGAACAATTATTGAGCACCTACTAAGAGAAAGGGCACTGTGTTTACATGCACATTCTCATTTAATCCTCAGTATAACCCCGGGAGGTGCTATCTTGCTGTTTAAGAAGCTGAAGCCAGAGGGACTGAGTAGCTTGCTCATGGTCACCGAGCTAGTAAATGGCAACACTAGATTCTGATTCGTAAGTCCTGGTCTTTCTGGGACAGTACCCCAGGGAGCTTTAGAGCTGCCCTTCTCTAATCCTGTGATACTTTCCAGGTACAAAGACAGGAACTGTGTCTCCTTTAACGCAGAGGAATGGGTCTTCCACTTCCAGGTATTGTCACCAAGCACACAGTCTCCCTTATGATGGGGAAGGCACCTGTGGTGTGATACATGAGGATCTGAATTGCGATGATTGCTACAAGCAAACTTGCCATGCCACCTTCTTGCTCTTCCTCCTGGCTTTGTCCCTTCAAACCCGGAATATCATTTTTTATTTCCCCCTCTCTGGCAGACTAACCCTTCCTTCTTCTTCAGATCTCAGTTTAGAGAGAAGTTCCTTGATCACTCCCATCCCCTACCCCAGGCTGGTTTAGGTACCTCTTCTATTGGTCTACCATTGTCACAGTCCCTCCTCACATTCTATTGTAATTACTTGCTAATTTTCCCACATCTTCTGTTAGCTCATTGGAAGAGTAATAACGTCCTTGTTCACTGTTGTCGTCCCAGAAACTAGGATGGATAGTGCATGATGTGTGGCAGACGTGCAGGGTATCTGAATGCAGGCAGAGCAGTGTCAAGGCTAACTGGGAGAGGGGCGTTAAAACCCACTATGATCCCATCCATCCCAGTGATCATAAGACCTAAGGAGAAACAGTGTGTTTGCACTGTAAACACAGCTTCAAGACAATTCCCCTACTCCTCCTTCCCACCAGATGGCTGCCCTAAACTCAGGAAATGTTGACTGACACTGTGGTGTCACTGAGATGGGCAGAGAGACTAAAGTATGGACTTTATCAATGAAAATACCTGAATTACTTCTCTTCACTTCGTTCCCTTTCTTTCTCGTCTCTTCTCTTTTCTTCACTCCTTCTCCCCTCTCTCTTTTTTTTTTTTAACAGAACATACCAAAAAGACACAGGAAAGAATTATGGCCCCTGGCTTGTGATTTATGAAATTTAACCTAGATATTATTTAAAAATATTTGAAGACAATGGTAAAAAACAATATTAATTCCAATATCCTAAAATGGATACAAATACATTTTTATTTGATGCAAATGACAGTTTCACTTGAACAGGGATGATGATTATTATCAACAAACTTACCCTCCCACTGAACATTGATCACCACTAATGCTAACAAAATAACTATTAAGAACTTAATTGTTTGTGTATTAGAGCACATATCTTGGCTCTTGTTCTAAGTGGTTCCAGTCATATGGCTCAAGATTCTGGGCACAAGTGGGATTCTTGGTCTTGTTAGAGGTAACGGTCTTGTCTCCTGTGTACAAATAATAGTTTACAATAAAAATTTATTCAGTGATGAAATTGATAAACACAGTGTCTATGTAACCCAATTACACTCATTACCTTATGTTAATTGGTTTTCCCTCCATGTGTCTGGGATGTTATCTTTCTGCTTTCAACTTAAAACTTGTGAGATCCTTGTTACTTCCCGGCTCGGAGAGGTAGTTAACCTTCTGACAGTAACAGAAATGCAGGAGTTAGTGCAGGGAAGGAATAGAAAGAATAGGAGAATCTAGAAACACACACTCTTTAGGTATTAAGATGCTACCATTTTTGAATGACAATTGAATTTCTGGAGAAAAAACCTTTGGAGTATGAGGGACTGGATTTTATTACATCGCTAATACCGCCAATCAGAGTTTTATAACACAGCTTTAGGGTCCTGTTTAAAATTGTTATTCTCTTAATCTATAAAAGTATACCTATACTAGTGGGAAGCAGCGGCATAGCACAGGGAGATCAGCTCGGTGCTTTGTGACCACCTAGGGGGTTGGGATAGGGAGGGTGGGAGGGAGACAGAAGAGGGAAGGGATATGGGGATATATGTATACGTATAGCTGACTCACTTTGTTATACAGCAGAAACTAACACACTCTTGTAAAGCAATTATACTCCAATAAAGATGTTAAAAAAAGTATACCTATAATATACATATAGATAAATAATGTACATATATATCATATATAATATATATTGTATACATACAATTTATATACATATATATGAAATTAATGTAACATAACATAATACACAGTATTATATACTTATAAAAATAAATTTTGCATTAAAGAGAATCCCATGAATTGAGTAACCACAAACATTCTCTTGCACTATGTACTTGCCCTGAGGAAAGAATGCAGGCAGGGTGCACATATCCCAAGGATTCCTAGAGGGTTTGGAGAGTCACTGAGCCACATTGTTCACTTGGCCAGGTTTCTTTCCCTCCCACACCAGTGTCCCTTTCAGAGATGTCTGCAGGGACACTGATACTCAAAGGGTTAATACTCAGCAGGATATGGTAACTGGTGCATCTGTGGGTCTGGGTATTGAAATCTTTGACAATTGTTAATTGTTGATTAGGAAACCAACACAGACCTCATTTCCAGAGATGTGGGGAAATGACGTGAAGTTTTGCATGCAATCCAGAAATCCTCAGATTAAGGTTTCCCAAGACTTCCTCTTGGTCGACCACCAATCTTTCAGAACATGGTTTTCCTTCATTGATTTTGCCAACATATTGGCTTGAGTTTTATCTGGTAAAGATTTGGAACTGCAAAACAGGTGTTTTTTGTTTTTTTGTTTTACAATATGTTGACTTTCATTTTCTCAGTAATAATCTCATCCCCAATGGCGTGCTTTAAGATTCATTCTGAATGACACAGCTGACGAATGGCATTCTCCTAGTCTGCCCTGGCATGACACAGCAGGGCACCCTATAAAATCCTAGAGGTCAGTGCTTTCCTAATTCTCCACTCAACATGAGGCTGTCAGTTGAGGAACCTGGCCGCTACTTCACAGGCTGTGTGGTGTGGGGGTCAGCAACTGGTGCTTGGGGTTGATGTATGTACATGGGTGTGACATTTCTGCTCTGTGAGTCTCCTTCCATCTGCCAGGGTGGGCTATGCACTGGACTCTGGGACCAATCAGCTTAGGCTGTCCCCATGGTGGTAAATATCAGTGGCTTACAACATCCATGGTTTATTTCCCACTCTCATTTCATGTTCATTTATGATCGGCTGCAGCTTTGCTTTTGAAGTCACCATTCCAAGACCCCAGCTGACAGACAACTCCTATCTGGGATGTGGCAGGATCTTGGCGGAGGGGGAGAGGCTAGGGTAAAGCCATGTTGGCTTTCAAAGCATCTGCTCAGAAGTAGTTCATGTTACTTTCCCTCATTTCAGAGGCCAAACTTGACTTGGTCAATGTGGGAAGAATTATGATCCTTCTGTACAGAAAGGCTGATAGGGCAGCAAGTATTTGCACCATGAAACCAAGTACCACAGGCTTTCTCTAGCCTTACCTGCCACCTCACTCTCACGTGCTAGGGATTCCAGCCCCACATATCTACTTGCATTTTGTGAGCGCACTGCGTTCTCACGATGCTCCATCTGCTTCTTCACTGCCCAGAATCTCGCTTCCCTCATTCATCTGGTGACTTTCTTCTCCTTTAAGTATCATCCCTCCTGGAAGGTCTCTCCTAATCCTCGTAAGGAGCGGGAAGTACTCCTTCCGCTCTCTGCCATGGCTCCTGGTACACAATTCTGTCCTACTGCTTTGTAACCATAATGGATTTGTTTCCCTCAAGAGACTCTGAGACTCTTAAGAACTGGGTGTATGTCTTCATCTCTGATCCCCAGCACTAGCACAGGGCCTGCCGTACATTCGGCTCTCAACATTTTATTGGATATTAAATAAATGCAATAATGCGAAAACAGATGGAGAAAGCTGCTTTCTACCCTAGTCCTTGTTTAGACTAGCATTCTCAAACTATCTGTGATGAAGAACGATGTTTAAAATTTCTCATTTGATACAAATCAATAGTTTTGTAAAAGAGAATAAAGATAAAGTACTGGAAAAAGGATGAGCACGTGTTAGATTTCTATCAAAGTTTCTAAACGCTTACTCTCAATTTCTGTATTTTTTCATTGCAGACCAGTAACAAACACTTTGTGGTTGGTTGTGTACACTTTGGATAGCACTGTTTTAGATTCATTTAATTCATTCAAAGATATTTGCTGGGTTCCCTTGTATGCCAGGCAATGTTTGAGGTGCAGGGGACTCAGCAATGAACAAGAGAGACAAATGTCCTGCTCTCAAAAAGCCTACCTGCTCGTGGGAGAAATGGGCAATAAATGAGCAGACAACTTGATAAATGATGTGATTTTTAATAATGATTAGTTATTAGCTTTGAGGGAAGTGAAAGAAGGAAATGAGAGAGAGGATGATTGGGTGGGAGTGGTATTTATGAGGGTGCTCAGAGATGCTTTGTCCAAGAAGGTGACATTTGAGCAAAGACCTGAGCATTCTAGGCAAAGAGAGCAGGAAATGTTAGGGTCCTGAAGGAGGAGCAAGGTTGGAGCAGCCAAGGAACTCAGAGAAGGCCGGTGTGACTGATGTTTAGTAAACATGGAGGATCGTGTCAGAGATGCAGCCTGAGAGTCAGGCCAAGGGCAGATCCTACAGGACTTTGTAGGCATTAGTCAGATGTTCTGCTTTTATTAAACGTCATAAGGAAGACATTGAAAGATTTTGAGCAGAGATACTTCATGGTCTGATTTACATCTCAAGCAAATTACTCTGCTCAACATCTCTAGTCAGGCAAATGCAAATCAAAACCACAATGAGATATCACCTCACACCTGTTAGGATGGCTGTCATCAAGTGGGATAAGGAGGGTGGGAGGAAGGGAGATGCAAGAGGGAAGAGATATGGGGACATATGTATATGTATAACTCACTTTGTTATAAAGCAGAAACTGACACACTATTGTAAAGCAATTATGCTCTAATAAAGATGTTAAAAAAAAAAAAGACAAGAGAAAGCAAATGTTGTCAAGGGTGTGGAGAAAAGGGAACCTTTGTGACTGTTGGTGGAATGGAAATTGGTGCAGCCACTGTGGAGAACAGTATGGAGGCTCCTCAAAAAATTAAAAATACAGCTATCATACGGTCTAGCAATCTCACTTCTGGTATATATCCAAAGGAAATGAAAACAGGATTTCGAAAAGATATCTGTACCCCCATGTTCATTGCAGCATTATTCACCATAGCCAAGATATGGAAACAACCTAAGTGTCCATCAATGGATGAATCCAATAAAGATGTGAGACACACACACACACACACACACACACAAACCAACAGGAATATATCAGCCACATCTCAAGCAAATTTCTCTGCTCAACATCAGCCACAAGAAAGAAGAAAATCCTGCCATTTGTGACAACATGAAAGAACATTGAGGGCATTAGGCTAAGTGAAATAAGCCAGATATATACTGCATGGTATCACTTACATGTGGAATCTAAAAATAGTCTAACTCATAGAAAGAGAGAGTAGAAAAGTGGTTGCCAGGGGTTGGGGGTGGGTGGGGGAAATAGAGAGATGTTGGTAAAAAGGTAGAAACTTTCAGCAATAAGATGAATAAGGTCTGAGGATCTAATATATAATAGGATGACTATAGTTGATAACACTGTATTTTATAATTGAAATTTGCTAAGAGATAGAACTTAAATATTCTCACACACATAAAATAAAATAAATAAAATTAAGTATGTGAAGAAATGGATGTGTTAATTAACTAGGTGGGAGAAATCCTTTCACAATGTGTACGTATATCAAGACATCATGATGTACACTTTAAATATCTTCCAATTTTATTTGTCAGTAATACCTCTACAAAGCTGAAAAAAATAAAGCAAATTATTCTTGATCTACATGAAAAGTGAATTGCATGGAGAAAAACAGACCAGTTATGAGGTTATTCCAGAAGTTTATATGAGAGATGGAGAAGGCTTATCTTGGGCAGTAGGTGTGGAGGTAGATAGAAGTAAACAGATTCAGGATGTGTTTTGGAAAAATTCAGTTAAGACGATAGCAGACATTCTGCCTAAAAATAAAAGAAATTCATGTAATGTTTCTTCATTAAATATGTATGCAGTAGGTTTTTATAACATGACCTTTATCAAATTACAGAACTTTCATTTTATTTTTCTGAGTGATATTTTATGAACCATAAGTAGATGCTGAAGTTTGTTAAATGTTTCTTATGAACTTCCTAAACAAATTATTTTTATTTCTTTTCTTTAGACAAATTTTGGAGTAGCTTGAACAATTTTCTCATGTTAAACCAACACTGTATTCCATGATAAACCCTCTTGGTCATGATATATTATAGCATGCTGTGCAAATAATTGGTGGATACACATTTAAACACATATAGAACTAATTTATGAAATTGACCGTGTTTTAGATAATAATTTTAAAGAATTACTATTATACATTTTATGATGACAGTGCAATTGAATTTGAAATAAATAGTAAAATGATAATAAGAAACTTATGTTCACTTATGTTTGAAAATTAAGAAATGCTTACACACAATTTAAACAGAAATTAGGAAATAGTACAGAACAGAAATGAAAGTGCTACATATCAACATTTGTATGATGTTGTTAAATTGACACTTTTTGGAGAATGTATAGCCTTAAATGCTTTTATTACATTTATTAGCTTGTGGATTTTAGATTAAGTAGATATCAAAGATTTAGGCCTAAAAAATTTGTAACTGGTCTTACCATTTGCTATGGAGTCTAGGGGAAACCTTTAGTTTATTTATTTATGTGTTTGTTTATTTAAGCCTCTGTGGAGAGTTCGGCCTACATAGGTGAACTTACCTTGCTGTCTTCCTCTGGACTTTATTTTATCATATTAATTTTCCATCTTACCTTTTCTCTGAGAAAATATTCCATCCAAATATCAATTTTACCTGATATGGTCTCCAACCAGGTAGTAGGCCTTTATATAATTGGGGATCATACATATGTATGTGTGTATGTGTGCACGCACGTGTGTGTGTGTGTGTGTGTGTGTGTGTGTGTATATATATACTCTTAAGATAGCTGATGATTTCAATATTTATTTACTTCCCTGGACTGATGTTCTGCCTTTGTACTTGGCCTCATATTTTTTCTTTCATTTTTTGCAATCTCAGGCTTTTATTTAAAATGTTATTTTATTTTCAATATTTTCTTCCAAACATGTAAAAGTGTTTTGTAGCAGTAGGTGTCAATAATTCGCATCTGTCTCACTACCAGAAACTTCTGTCTATCCTACTATTCTTAACATATACTATCTTCCACTTCTAAATATTTTATTATTTCCATTATGATTTCTCCTTTAGTGTAGTTCACAGTGTGATGGCATTTTCAGCATGTGAGGATCTTCCCCCGCCTTTTAAAAATTGCATTTCATTTTTATTGCATGGTGACAACATAATTTGGTTCATGTCAAATAATCCATTCAGTATTCATGGAAATGGTTTAAGCTAGTATGCTGTCAATTCTTATTAAAAAATTAATTACTCACTTAAAAACATGTATTTTCAAATTGTTAGGTATGGAATTATGTATGCGCAAAGCTTGTTAATCACGTGCTCAAGTTTTTATATCTGTACTAATTTTTGTTGGCTTGATCTATCAGCGACATAGAGAGATGAATTAGTATTTCCCTATATGACTGTGGATGTGTTGATATCTTTCATTAATCTGCCATGTTTTCATTTGTATATGTGAGGCTTTCTTTTTAGGTGTCCTACTGGGTTTTTGATAATTTTACTTGAAGGCAACTGCTGTTCCATTTCCTCTTCATTTCTGGCGTTATCTCTTAGAACCTCAGTTCTTATATTTAAAGTGAATTTTTTACATTCTGTCCAGTATTTCTGGAGGTTTGAAGCGGGAGGGTTTTCAGATTCTATCTTGCCAGGGCCTGAAGTTGACAGATTTCATTTAACCTACGGAACTGGATGAGATCACCTGGGGAGAGAGTGTAAAATGAAAAGAAGCGAGTGGAGGGCTGATCCACAGGGAACTCCAATATTTAGAGGATGAATGAAAATGAGGAAAACCTGAGTATGGCTTCCTTCTATTATAGAATCTCTGCAAACTCTTCCCCTTAGAGGGTTTATGAATTTCCAAATACACCAAAAAACAAATTAAACATAGGTAATAAAACAGAGGTCAGTCTTCCACACATACTCATTCGTATCTTAACCAAATATATAATGTGATAATAGGATCATTGGAAGATATTATGTATTTTGTGCTCTAAGACAGTTTGTTTTTTCTTGTGTATAGAGTTGTACCAAAATCATTCTCCTTTTATTGAGTGTTAAATATAAGGAAAGCTTTTATTGCTGGCATTTTATAAAAGTAATGTGATGTCTACTTTTATTTGTTTTATATTGAGCCCTCTGGCAAAAGACAGCCTAGTCATTGTTTCCTGTCAGTCTTCAGATAGAGAGGGGAAAAAGCAGAAGGATTTCGAGCTGGTATACTCTGAAAGAAAAAGCAATAGAGAAAATGGCAAAGACAGATAAAAGAAGAGGAGATTTACAATGTCAACTGAACTTTAGGGATGAGAATACATGAAAAGACCCATAGTAGAGCAAGATTAGGGTAAATCCATAAAGTTCTGACAGATTTGAGAGACCTACCAAACTTCCTGGGCCAAAACAAATTGACTAGAAATGTTAAGATATTTTCTCTTACAATATCTCAAATGCTTCTGCAGTTTCCAAGATATAAAACCACGTTGTGCAGAGATAAAAAATGATCTAAGGATACAGAGCCAGAGAACAATGATGAGTAAGTATTTGAACTTTAGGAAGGGGTGAGGAGCTGTAATGCTGTCATCGATACTTTTTCTAAATGGGAAAATACCTACACGCTGCTTCAAAAAAAATGAAGGGAACTTCTTTACAGTGGCTGAGATTTCAGATGAACAAATCACTTCTTCAACATTCTTAAATATATTAGACCGAATTTCATATGATTAGTGTCAAATCAAATTATTGAATGATACTTAAAATGTTTAATTTGGAATGTGTGAAAAAAGCAAAGTTAGAAAGCAAATAAAAACTAAAAATACGTGTATTTTTACCCAGTTATTATGCTCTACTACAGTCTCTGCTGAAAAGCAGTATCCTAAACTGTCTATTTTTCTTAGCTTGACCTCTGAGTTGACAGTATTTTACTATTAAAATATTTGCAGAAAATGTGTAGAATTCTGCACTTAGAATTATCACCTGGTTAGAATGATGATTTTCCTGACTCATAACTCTTTGATAGCTTAGTGGACTGAAATGAGATTACTAAACCATCAGTGATGGAGGCCACTTAACAGTCAGGTTTTTAGATGCAAAGCCTTTGTACATCCTGATCCCTCTACTAGGTTGCTTTTCCAGCCACCTCTCCCACTAACACCAACTCTTCCTTTGGCTCTAAGCTCAAATTTCTCTTCCCTAGATACCCTCTCACCCAGACAAAGCTTAGTTCTCTTTTTCTTTTTTAAAAAATTTTTATTGAAGTAGAGTTGATTTACAATGTTGTGTTAATTTCTGCTGTACAACAAAGTGATTCAGTTATACAGATATATTCTTATTCTTTTCCATTATGGTTTTCCACAGGATATTCTTTTCCATTATGGTTTATCACAGGATATTGAATATAGTTCCTTGTGCTATACAGTTGAACCTTGTTGGTTATCCATCCTATGTATAATAGTTTGGGATTAGCAGATGCAAACTATTAGTTCTCTTTCTTATGCTATCACAGAAGCCTGTATTTTTCCTTCATAGATCTTATTCCCATTTATGGTGTACATTCCTTCAATTATTTGATGTATGCCTCTCTCCATCAGTAGACTGTGAGCTCCATAAAGCCAGTGATGAATGCGATCATATCCCCAATCGCTAGCACCAAGGCTGCCACATAGTAAATAGGTAAAAACATTAATTGAATGAAATGAATGAAATATGGCCATTTGCATTGGGTCATATAGGCTTGTACCTCTAATCTCCTATTTCTTCTCTGTGACCCCTAACTCATCTTCTTCCCTTTTTCATCATCAACTGCCCCATTTTTGGATGTCTCTGTAGGTCAGCTACTATACTACATCCTGAGTTAAATATTTCAAAAATTTGTGCTCAAAAGATGATCCATAATTTTCTCTTGCAAGCTTCTACTTAGTCTGTTACATTCATTTAGTCTCTTAAGGCTCTGCAGTATTTTTTCCCCATAGAGCAGATTCATCAAATTTTATTAGATTTGATTTTACAGGGGAAAACAGTTCTGTTTGGTTTGCAAGGAAGCCAGTAGACTCAGGTTGATTAAAAACCTCTTTTACAAAGTGCAGTAGCAAGAATGGAAAATGTAATAAAGCTGAAATCAGAGACATAACTTTATCCTTACTTTTTAGTATCACTGTAATTTCCCTCCTGAGATTGCTTCATTGAAGTATAGTTTAATCTACTTTCTATAACGACTGATTCAGGCCAAGATGGCTAACATGTTATTGCAACGATTTAGCAGAGTAGGAGCATGTTACTGACGGAAGCAAAATCACTCAGCCTCACTGGGTGGCAAAGGTAGTACCGGGACCCACAAGGCTGAGCACCAGCTTGACACTGAAGGCTGTAGGCACTGCTCAGGTGATTAGCTTCTTGGCTGACCACAAACCTCTGAAAAAGCTTTTGTTTTTTCTATTTGCATGTGGAAAAGAACCTTAGTTATATAAGCCATCCTGAGCTGCTGGGAGTTGTGTCTACGGTAGGCAGAATAATGGTCCTCCAAAGATGCTAATCACTGTGCTGAATGTTTGTGTCCCCTCTAAACTCATATGTTGAAATCCTAACTCCCAATATGATGGTATTAGGAGGTGGGGCTTTTGGGAAGTGATTAGGTCATGAGGGTGGAGCCCTCTTGAATGGGGTTACTGCCCTTACAAAAGAGACCTCAGAGAGCTCCCTCACCCTTCTGCCATATGACGACACAGTGAGAAGATGGCCATCTATGAACCAGGAAGCAGGCTGTCACCAGACAACAAATCTGCTGGCACCTTGATCTTGGACTTCCCAGCCTACAAAACTGTGAGAAATAAATATTTTTAAGTTTAAGCTGCCAAGTCTATGATATTTTTTTTATAACAGCCTGAATGGAATAAGATACCCTGCGAATGTTACTTTATATGGCAAACAGATTTTACAGATGTGATTAAATTAAGGACTTTAAGATGCTGAGTTACCCTGGATTGACCAAGTGTAATCACAAGAGTCATTAAATAAGGAACAGGGAGGCAGAAGGAGCATCACAATGATGTGATGTGAGAAGGACTCAACTGGAAATTTCTTGTTTTGAAGATGGAGGAAGGGGGCCATAAGCCAAGGAATGTGAACAGCCTCTAGAAGCAGGAAAAGGTGAGAAAACAGATTCTCCCCAGATCCTCCAGAAAGGAGCATAGCCATGCCAGGGCTTGATTTTAGCCCCATAAGATCCATTTTGGACTTCTGACCACCTAAACTGTAAACATAATGCATTCGTGTTGTTTTAAGTCCCTAAACTTGTGATTTGCAACAGCAGCAATAGGAAACAAATATTGTGGCCAATCATCATAATTAAAAACAATCTGCTGAAGGTCTTTATGATTGTGCCTCTCCTTCTTAGAGCCTCCATCTAAGACTTCCTGGACAGCTCAACCTTCACTCCCCAAATCTGAAGCTATAAACGTATTTATTAAAGACATTTGAAGAGCAAGCTAACTAATATCTTTTGAGCTCCTCAAGGTCATTTCTGCAATGACTTATTCTTCTAGACAAGGTTGTTGATTAAGGCTTACTTGAGCGACAGAGACAGTCTAGGCCTCTGACATTACATTATGTTGAGGGTGGAAAAAATCCTTGTAATCTTTGTTTCTTTCACTGGTTTGTTACAAGGTGAAATGTAGTCTATTATAAAACATTTTAAAGGCAGAGATTTATTCATACCTTTCTGTTTTAGATGAGGATAAGAAGGTAAGAATTTCTGGACTTATACGTGCAACATGTGTGCAGTGGCAATTTAGAAATCAAATCTTGGTGGCCTGAAATCTTATACCATTGTTTACAAAGCAGTAATTTATTAAATGGTAACAGCTTAAGAAAGTTAATGCAAGCTCATATGTAGCTTAACTAGCTACCAGGCAGCTTCTGGGATAATCTGAATTCAGTACTGAATCCAGCCTGGTATAATAGCATGCACAATGTTAGCTTAATTTATAAGCCAATTGAAAAACACCAAAAATAACCATAATGGGATTAGTACTAAAGAAGTTCCAATCCTAACCCATCAATTCTAAGGGATAATTAAATACTAATATAATAGCCCATTTTAAACATCTGCTTGTGTAATAAATCTTCTATATCTTATTCATTATTTGGTTCTCTTCCTCTGGGCTCACAGGAAGATGACAATTGCTCACCATCTCTTCCAGTTAGGCAGAGTCATATGACTGATTAAGGCTAATGGGTTGTGAGAAGAGGTGACACGGGTCCTTTCTGGGGAAAAGCACTTAATTGCCAGGGCATGACTGTTAATGGTTTCTTCCCCTGCTGTGGTCATCATGGAGACATGTGTTGATATGGAGGTGCCAAAAGACTGAGGTAGCCTGGATTTCTAAGCCTGCATGTGGAGGGCAGCTGCAGTTAGCTGTTGCTGAATAAAAAATGCCCGAAAATTTAGTGGCTTATAATAGAAATTATTTATTACTTTTCATGAATATGGCTGGCTGGGCGGTTCTTCTGGTCCAGGCCAGCTCAGCTGGGACTGGACCATCTAGTGTGGCCTTACTCCTTACTGGGGGCTTCAGCTAGAACAGCTGTGGGCCCTGAACCTCTCTTTCCATGTCATGTCTCCTCCAGGAGGCAAAGCTGAGCTTGTTCACATGGTGGCAGCATTCCAAGAGAGCAAGAACAGAAGCTCTATGGCTTCTAGAGGCTTAGCTCAGAACTCATACAGGTTTACTTCCACAGCCTGGTCAAAGCAAATCATGAGAACATCCTAGATTCAAGATTCAAGGGATGGGAAAGTAGATTCTGCTTCTTGATGGGAAGACCTATGAAAACTTTGTGGCCATTTTTAATCTATCACACTTGTTGATTTGTTCAGTCTTGCCACAGACTTTGAATATGTGAAAAATAATAAACCTTTGTTAGGTTAAGCCATTGAGATTTGGGAGCATTTGTTACCATAGCCTAACCTAGGTTATCCTAATACAGCTGGTAATCAGTTTGGTTAAATATGGAGGTAATAGTTCTTGCTCTACCTACTTATATGAAAAAGTTATTTTGAGGATTATCTGGTCAGAAGATGCCTTGAAAATTGCTTTACATACAACATACTGTATTTTAGAAAAAGACATTGTATTTAGTTATTGTCTAAAACCACAGTCTGAGCCATAAAAGAAAAGACCCTGATTATAAATGTTTTTGCTGTGCTGCCTATAAACTCATAGCTAGTGAATCTATGGAGCTTCCTAGTATGCTTGAACTGCTTTCAGAAAGTATCTGGAATAATCTGATTTAGTACTGAATTTGTCTTGGATTTTACAGTATGGGCAATAATGAGCACTAATTCAGCTGAATGTAAAAGGTATACAGTAATGAAGCAGATAAGTTTTGTTTCTGGAGACTCCAGCCACGCATTTTTTGCATTTTCTCCAGTCCCTAGATTCCTTTTCTCTCCTACTTTAAGTTTCCAGTGTCTTCCTATGACTTTCAGTTTTCAGATAAGAACTTGTTCAAACTAATATGTAACCTTTCACAAATATGAGTAGATTTTAAGCCTTATTTCCAAGGATAGAGTACAAACATTTTTTATCATATCTACCATGCTCAATATATAAAATTAACAAAAGAGGAAAATATCATACCTGAAACTAATATAATGTATGTCAATTATACCTCAATAAAAAAAGAAAAATATCATAATACCAATGTAACTGGATGCTGTGACTACCTAAAAACAAGACTTTTGAGACCTTGAGAAATCTTAAAACCATTTTTCTAAATTATCTAAATGCCTTCCTAGTATTTTATAATTAAGAAAAGATGAATGCTTAAAATCATTTTTTATCACAATCATTGATTTTAAATGTTATTTTTGTCATAAGCTTTATTTCATTATGACACTAAACTGTGTTTTCAGTCCTCACTATTTTGTGTGTAGCATGGTTATCTGCTCATAGTTAAAAAACATCACAGTTACTAGTTAATACGATAGGTTAATATTTATTTACTTTGGACGTAGTGCAGGAGGTTGGCTACTGACATCAGTCTCACCTGACCTGAGCATGATTGTGATTTATGGAGGGCACCTCCTGAAGAAGGAGGGGGATTTCATATTAAGGGGTCAGACTCTGGAATTGCATGGACCTAGGGTTAAATCCTATATTGCCATTTATATGTGCTATGTGACCTTGGGAAACTTGATTCACTTTCTTAAGCCTATTTTTTAAAAAATTCTCAAATGGGATTAAAAATTGTACCAGCTTTATGGTTTTGATGGGAGGATTAAATAAAACAATGTGTTTGAAGTACTTAGCACAGAAATAAAAATACATGCTGTCTATGATGTTGTGTGAAGATGACTGCATAGATAATGCTCATACAAAATAATGAGAGAAGCATGTGGCAGGAAGTGCTACATGCTTTCCAATATCCATTCCTCCCTTTAGACTAACAAGCCCTGGTTTTTAGCAGGCACATTGGCATTAAAAATTTCCCGACTTCCTTTGCACATAAGATAGGTTTTTTAAGTAGAGGGAAGTAGAAGAGTATCCTTTATTTTCTTCTTTGTGCTGATTTGAAACATGTGTGTGATGGCTGGAACCCCCCCCCCCCCACCTTCCGTATTGGGCCGTTAGGGCAAGGGCCACGCTTGGAGATAATGGCATGGGGATTTAGAAGCAACATGGACCTGGACCGCCTCAATCAGCTGCCACACCAACCCAAACCTAGAGAAGGAAATAAACTTCTAGATTATTTAAGCCGCTATTAATTTGCTTCCCCCCCACACACACTTTTTCTTATGTGCAGCTGAATGGAATTATAGAATATTATTATTCTTTAAACCAAAAGGCAGATTTTATTCCTTAAAGATTTTTTTCAAAGCTCCAGAAACATCTTTGTTTTAGAAACAGAAACCAACTATAGGAGGGCTAAAATCAGGTGTAGATGATTTTGAATGAGCTGGAAAGAATGAGTTTTCTAGGAAGGTAAATTCAATTTTAATGATGTGCTGGTGGAGTCCCTTTGCAGGTAACACTGGGGAGAGGAGGAAGGAGAGGGGAAAACCCATGCAGGAAGCCTGGAGAGTGAGGAGGTAGCTACAGGTCAGGTGAGTCTTGGCAGGAACCCTGTAGAGTGTATGTGTGGTTAAAGGCACAAGTATTAATGTGTGCATTTCTTTCCTTCTTGCCATGGTGGGTGGTGGGTTTGCCTTTATTTCTGGGGCTTAAGCGAAAGGCCTGGTGTCTATGTATTATTAGGCTCTAATAAAATAGGATGGCTCCTGTTTATTTTTCTTGCTGTTTATAGACTTATTGCGGCAACAGCTTATGGTATTGACAAAGGGCATATTTCCATTTTTTCAAGTATCTTTAAGGGATCAGGGTGGATGAGCTGTAGGCAGCATATGCAGGCAGTGCCACTAAGCATGAACTGGCTGTCAACTGGAGTCTGGTTATTTCGGAAATCAATTCCAGAGAAAGATCAGAAAAGCTTTAGAATTGAGAGACAATTGGAGGATTACTGTTATAAAATACTGGGCTTTATTTGGTTGGATATAGAGTGTAGGGACTGAGGGATGTGGAAAGTAGACCAGCTCTCTTGTTTCTATTTGTTTGTTTATTTTATTTTATTTTTTTAAATAATTAAGCTCAGCATTTAAACAAAGCAAAAGGAAAAACTAGCTGCAATACTGGGTTTCTCTGTCCTTTATTGACCATACGCAAATCCGTTGACCTCAGTTGCACTGGCTGAGTCATAGTTCGGGCTTGTTTTTGAGCTATTTTGTAGACAAATAGAGTTATTTCCAGCTTCTAGGAAACAATATATACAGTAAAAACAGGCCAATGTGTTTTCTCTCTTCAACATTCACTTCTTCCTCCCCCCTAAAACCCTGTACATATAAAAATGATGTCTCTTCCTGTTATAATAGCATGGACTCTAGGTCAGTCTATCTGTGCTTTCTTTCAGAAGTGACTCTCCAGGAAGCTAAAATCCAAATTTTTGCACACACACTTGAACAATATTGATGGAGAAATCTAAGCAAGAATACAAGGGTATGTGGTCTTACAAGCTCTCAATGATAGTGTATCTCATTCAGATTTTTTAAAACCCAAGGGCTAGTTCCTTAGTTCCTTTTTCTTTTAAATGTCCTTATGTTTCAGCTTTCCCCAAGATAATGTTTATGGTTCCAGTTTCTCATTTTCAATTTTCTCTATTGTTTTATATAGTGAGTGTCAAAGTCCAGGATGCTCTGTCAGCATGAACACATCTCAGAATCTCTGATTGTGTCTCCTTTTTTAAAAAATAGAACTTTTATTTGAGGATCAAAAGAAATCTTTTCATGTAGATATTGCACATATGGTTCTTTTGGTGCTTTGAAAAGCTGTACTTTGGGAAGTGGATTCAGGATGCATTATTTCTTTTGGAGAGTTCTGTTTGGAACCAAGAGTTAATGAACAAGAGGGATGACCAGCTTTGAGGAAAGTAGTCCCAGTCATTATTTCATGTGAGGATTATTGCAGTGATTTTATCATCTGTGCCTTTCAAAGTTTAGAACAATACATATTTTAAAGCATCTTTACAGAAAATGAAACTATGGAACTTCCCATACTGCATCTGAGAGCTGATATGACACTTTATAAATAGGCATATGATATCTAAATTACTTGTAATATAAACTGAAAACATCCTTGGCTTTTATGCTGGTTGTATATGATCCAGAATTACAATTATGAATAATGCATTGAGTTTTGTTGTTCTCTGTGATTGCCTACTTTGTTATGCAGGGAGGGCTTTCCACTATAGTGTCCCAGATTTGAATTGTATAGTTTCTTTTTGTAGCAGCTGCCCCAGAATTATATGAGCTCACTGAGAATATTCATAGAAAATAGAAATCCTCACTCCCTATGCTTCACAGAGATACAATCTCAGAACTTTCGCCAAGGATTGGCTCAACAAGTATAATTTAACATGTATTATGAACTGGATCTCCTGTTTTAGAGCTTGTCAAACCACAAATCCTTGTATCCTTGAGACATTTGAATAAAGAATAAAATATTTTACTCATGATCTGGATATGAACAATGGTTGAATTTTCATAAAGATAGATAAAGCATACAAAAGGACTAGGCCAACTATTTGTATAACCCAAACGTAAGTTGTACAATGTTTTAGCTTTCAGGGTCCTGCAAGAAACCTGTGTTGTCTTAGCTAGGTTCAGGGCAAAGGTTTTTTTCAAGAACTGTATAAAAATTCTTCGGACTTTGGAACCATAATTCTAGGTCAGGTGGTAGACTACATTAACGATGGCTAATGGCATAATGCTTTATATTTTCCTTTCTTTGTGGCTGAATATGCTCCAGTGCTAGGCCAGTGCTAGGGCTATAGGTAGAATTAAGTAGCTCTTGCCATGGAGATTGCAGAAACACAGGGCAGGAAAGTAGGCTGGTGGTGAAACTTGTTAGGATTTGGTATGGTTGTGGTGGTGGTGAAGAAATAAATGGCTTCTTTGGTCCCCCACCCCCACCCTGCCCCCACCCCAAGTTGGGACCAAGATGCAGGAATCAGGTACAAGTAAACCAAAGCATCAGATTTGTCAGTAACACTAAAAAGTACTTATATCAGGATCTATATACCAAACAACCCAGGTCATAATCTTAGCAACACTGGCTGAACTCAATGAGGCCTGCACCAATCTGAATCCAGGTTAAATGAACTATGTGCCTTCTAAGAATCTTTGCAAGTTCTGAAATTCAGTTATTCTCTGAACCTTGTGAATTCCCTCAACGACAGAGAACTAGCACAGGTTGCCAGATCAAAGATTAACTTTCTGCTTTACATTTCCACATAGAGGTCTCATGGGCATCTCAAAATTAACATAACCAAAACAGAATTCTTGATTTTTCCCATGTTCTCCAAAGCCCACTCCTTTCCCATCTTAATACACCACCAGCATCTATCTAATTTCTCAAGCTATTTCAGTCAGTCTTGGAAATACGAATATATGACATTTATCTTATTTGTTAACTGTACATTTGTAGTCATCATGAAATGGGTCTGCCCTATGAAACCTGTATATTTGAGCCATTCCTCTCTATATAAATAATTAGCCAAATGTTTAATTGCTACTTACTATTTGCAAGATATTAGACTAAACGTACTGCTCTTAAGAGCATTCAGACTTTAGTTCAATGCCTAAATAAGATTTGAGGACTGAGAAGAGAGATAAAGATTATGAATCAACTATGAATGAAGTGTTGTTGTTAAACCTGCTGGGAAGATGCTTGCCCCCAGAGGGCCCAGGTGCTCCCCATCTTGTGCTGTCTATTTTATAGGGAAAACAGGACAAGCTAGTTGAAGAGCAAAAAGGAGAGAACATTTTTTTTTTTGCAATAAAGAGAAAATTCTGAGACATTTTAGTGTCAGAATGATGGCTGAATTAGAGAGAGATGAGCAATTCAAATGCTCTCCCTCATAAATCTCATTCAGAAGGGAAATATAAGACAGATAGTTTCACTTAGACTACACCAATTCTAAGAGACAGGACACATTGATACCAAAGTGACAGATGTAATTTCAGCTATAAGAAAGCTCTGTCATCTGCCAGCTAAGCCAATGACTTGGCTAAAATGTAGGAAAGAGTAAAGAATTGAAATGAAAGCTCTACCAGAAAAAAAGAGGTTTGCATAACAAAATCTGAAGTTAGTTCAAGCAATAAAGTCTTGGACTAGCAGTTACTCCCTTAATTGTTTCTAACTTTGGTATAGCATATAATAGCATCTTGCCTTTTATACTGACTTATTGTCAAATAGCTATTTTCAGATTAAAATAAGAAATTTTAAAAAAAGGATGAAAAATATAGAAAAGTGTTGTAAAGTTATATTGTTTGCTTCTGAACAGGATTAATACATGACATTTAATCTCTATACTAGCTCAGTGTCACTGTAGGTCATTTATATCTGTCTTTATCAATAATACCTGTCTTAGGTTGAAAATTATATGTCAGAGATTTTGAGTCCTGGCAAATTGTGAAGCAGACAGTTTTTTGTTGTTGTCACCATTTCTTCCTCACCCTCTTTTGGGTGCCAAGTGCCTCATTCATTCACTTATTTATTCAGTCATAAAAATTTATTGATTATGACTATGTGAAAGGTACTGTGTTGATTGTAGAGGGAGATGCAAATTGAGTAAAGTAAATGGTATGATAGATGTTGTACAGCAAGTGCAGGAAAGCATGAAAGAGGAAGAAACTAACTTGCCTATAATTCTCACAAAGTTGGTTTTCATTTGCACTTTGGTGTAATTACATTCACTTCTCCTGACAATTGACAGAAAAATAGTCTAACAAAATGAGACAAAATGCAAATTGTCGGGGTTGCTGCTAATTGCCTTTCTCGTTGTACTTTGTATGAGAATCCCCAGAAGATATTCCCATCTGCTCTTAATACCAAGAACAGTTGCACTTCTCCTGAATAATTGGTAAAATTTTATCTTATGGACAATGAAAATATGGTAACTGACAGTGCTACCTTTTCTATTTAGCAAAAGCTGAGCACAGTGTATAGGTAATTTGTATATCTGTCCATCTATCTATCATCTATCAGCTATCATATATCTATATCTATGTTGGTCTTGGCTCACTGAATACATTCACATTTGTTTGTCTTTTACTTTCACCTAAAGAGAGAGAGAGAGAGACAATTAGAGGATTACTGTTATAAAATACTGGGTGGGAAGATTTTAATTACAAGTATAGTTTCTTTATTGGGTATGAAATTATTCAAATTTTCTTTTTCTTGTATCCATTATGTTGTGTTTTTCTAGGAATTTGTCCAGTATATCTACAATTTTATATATTGTCTTAGACTTTTCAGGCTGCTATGATAAAATACCAAAGACTGGGTAGCTTATAAACAACAGGAATTTATTTCTTGTGATTTTGGAGGCTGGAAGTCTGAGATCAGGGTGCCAGCATGTTGGTGATGGAGGGAGGGTTGGCTTTGTTCCAGCCTGGATCTTTATATCCTCACACGGCAGAAGGGGAGAGGGATCTCTTGTATAAGGCACTAATCCCATTCATGAGGGCTCTACCCTCATGACTTAAGCACCTCCCAAAGGCCCCACTTCCTAATACCATCATATTTGGGGGTTAGGATTTCAGCATATAGGTTTTTTGGGGTACACAGATATTCAGACCATAACTCATATATTGCATAATCCTTTTCTTATCTTTTCAATATATTTAGGTTTCCTTTCTCTTATTGGTTATTTATGTTTTTTCTAATCTTTACTTTTAACTAATATTAGGAACTTATAAATTGTTTTATTCTTTTCAAAGAAGCAAGTTTTTAGTTTGTTGATGTTCTCTGCTACAGAAAACCTCAAATATTTTCTGTAACAAAGTTAGATTATGGAAATGCAAAAGATCAAATCTAAAGTAAATAAGACAGTATAATATTGGCAGAAGGTTAGGCAAATAATACAATGGAACAAAATAGGGCACAGAAACAGATTCATACACAAAAATAGTTTGATTTCTGACAAAGGTGTCATGGAAGTACATTTGGGAAAGGATGATTTCTTCCATAAGAGATGCTGTGTTAATTGGATGAAATGAAAAAAGTTGATAGTTACTTCTCACCACACAAAAAATTCAATATGAGTTAGAGTGTAGACATAATTTTTATAGCTATAACTATAAAAATTCTTGAATAAAATGTGTAAAAATTTCTTCATCACCCTGGAGTAGGCAGTGATTTTTAAAGCAAAGCATCAAAAGCATTAATGATAAAGGGAAAACATGATAAAATAAATTACATTAAAATAAGGATCCTCTTATATTAAAATAAGGAACCTCAAAATACACCAAAAAGGAGATGGTGTTTGTAATGAATACATATGGATATTTGTAATCACAAAACTTCTTTCTTGAGTATAAAGAAATCTTACAACTCAATAAGAAAAAGAAAAAATTCAATGAATAAATTGACTTGAATGGGCACTTCACAAAAGAGAATATCCAATTGCAGATACACATATGAAAAGTGCTTTGCCTCACTAGTCAACCTTAAAAATCTAAATTAAAATTATGATGACATATCACTGTGTACCCAAGAATAAAAGAAAAAGATGGAAAACATCAAGTGTTGACAAAGATATGGAGCAACTGGAACTCTTGAACTCTGCTGGTTGGAATATAAACTGGTAAAATCATTTGGGAAAACTGGTAGTATCTCCTAAAGCTGGCTTCTATTTAAATAAAATTCAAAAATGGGCAAAGCTAACAATTGTGTTAGAAGTCAGTGATCTTTGGGCTGGTAGTGATTTGGAGGGGGTATAAGGAAGGCTTTGAGCTATTGATAATATTCTAAGTCTTGATCTGGGTGCTGGCTATGAGTATCTTCACTTTGTGAAAAATCACTAGGTGGTTAAATTTAAAATTAGGTACTTTTGTTATGCATGTTGTACTTCAAGAAAAATATATTTTAAAATAGGTTATAAATAAGTGCCATTTTAAAAAAAAAAAATTTATTTATTTATTTTTGGCTGTGTTGGGTCTTCGTTTCTGTGCGAGGGCTTTCTCTAGTTGCGGCGAGTGGGGGCCACTCTTCATCGCGGTGCGCGGGCCTCTCACCGTCGCGGCCTCTCTTGTTGCGGAGCACAGGCTCCAGACGCGCAGGCTCAGTAGTTGTGGCTCACGGGCCTAGTTGCTCCGCGGCATGTGGGATCTTCCCAGACCAGGGCCCGAACCCGTGTCCCCTGCATTGGCAGGCAGATTCTCAACCACTGCGCCACCAGGGAAGCCCTAAGTGCCGTTTTAACAGAGAGAAATGGTTTCAATAAAGATTTGACAGTTGTTACAATTTGAAGAATCGTCTTGAGTTCTCCAGGCAGATTCTTCCAGGCAAAACTCAACATCGTTTTGCTGCTGCCACACCATATTGCTCCTCTTTCTCTGCCCCATTTCTGCACTCCTTCCTCCCATTAAAACTTACCTGCCTTCCATATGTTTTCTTCAGAGACTGTCTACCACTAGATAGTTTAGTAAGTTTAATATGTTATCATTCACAGTTAGATTGAGTTATAGACTTAATACCTTATTCTAAAAAGTAATTGATATGGAAGTTTCTGATATCTAGGCAGGCAGGTGGGGAATTTTTTTTTTTTTTTTCTGACAAGAATCTCTTTAAAATCACACCATATGGGGTATGGCCAGTTTAGTTTACAACAAGGATGAATTCCTATAGTGCCAGGTATTTTTCCACACATAAACAGGCATTTCCAAATATTAAAATAGCATTTACCATCATTAGCTTTTTCTCCAGAAGGATTCCAACATATCCCTAATGAATAAATTTTACCATCAGCATCATCAAATGTTTACTTCACTTGCAATGACTTATTAATAAAATCCAGATTTCCCCAAGACAATTTAAAAAAGAAGTAAAGTAATAAAACATATAGCTCTGGTTTAAAAATTGCAGAGGAGGATTAACATCATGTAATAGGATAGATCCTATTATGGAACCTATTTATGGTTCTGAATTAACTTTATTTTATTAAGAATTAAAGAATTGATTCTGAGGAATGGAGAGAGAACAAATAGGATAGTTTTTTCCTCAGGTTGCTTTCTTTGGTTGGAAGTGAGGGTATAAGACAACTAGGTTCATGGTGTTAGAATTAAAGAATCAATGCTGACAAGTGAATATTTAAATAAGGATCTATTTAAAGAGTGATTCATTTAAAATAAGCTTCTTTAGAGGCAGGTTTCATTCAATGGAAATAACCTTAAGTGGGATACAGGGGTTTGCAATACGTCTGCTTTTCTGTGCATACCTGCTACACTCAGTTTATTATTTTTCTTCCAAAGAATCCAGTTTTGCAGGGTGATTTGACCTGATGAGGGCAGTGTGTGCCTTTCTGTCTCAGAAGGAGTCTCAGTCTTTAACACGGGAGAAAAGTAAGTTGAAGTGAGCAACACGGTACAGTGCTTAGGAAAGGCTGCCAAAGGCTGCTGGTGACTTTACTGGCTCTGAAATGGCAGCTTGCTTATGAACAAAACAGAGAAGGGATCAAAATGAAAAATCAAATTTTGTCAGGTTTTCCACAGTCCAGTACAAGAGCTGCTTGTCAAAAGATTATTTTGTAAAGCTCTCTAATAGGCTTTCCCAAGCTCTTTCTTAATGCAGTCAAAACAGAGATAATGAAGTCTCCCCAAAGATGTGCCTTAAGAACAGCTAATGGATTTTTAGGCATTCCCCATCATCATGATTTGCTTATTAGAAGTATACAGTTCTCTGCACATGTGCTTGTCTTTATCTCACTCCTTTGATTGGAATGTGAGCAGAAAACTCTCTGTTGCATTAACTGGGAAACTTTTGCTTTTCTGAGGAATATCACTGTCCAGCCAGGGCTATTCTGAGTATGTGTGGGAAGCTCTAATGATCAGTCTGGAAAGCTTGTTTTTTGGCCTTTGTCTGAGACAAATATATTTTCTCTTTCAGCCTCTTTGGCATGAGGCAGTAAGAAAAATGGACTTTGTATAGGCAGCCCCTCCAGATGCCTCTGTGTCCTTATATTCCCTTCTCACAATGCCTTATTACGCTGGCTCACATTGGCCGGAACTGCCCATTTGGAGTCCACTGATTCTATACTCTGTAGCAGAAAGGAGAAGCCATTTACTGAAATGGAATGCTGTCTCCTACTTCAATTTCTGTGTACTTTCTGAAGTGTTTCTGACTTCAAATGATTAACACTATCAGGGCTCATTTGTTTATACTTCAACAGTATTTTTTCAAAAACTTTTTTGGTGTGAAATATAACAAATGTGCAAACAAACACACAATAAAAAGATATAAAGCAATGGTTTATCACAAAGCAAACAACTAGGTTAAAAAAAAAGAGCACTATCCATATCCTGTAAGTCTTCCTCAAGAGTGCATCTTTTTTCTGTTCAGCTTGGGTGATTTCCACTACTGTCTTCCCGTTCACTGATTCATTCCTCTGTATCATCTAATTTACTGTTGATTCCGTTTAGTATATTTAAAATTTTCGGTTATTGTATTCTTCAGCTCTGTTTGGTGCTTTCTTATATTTTCTAACTCTTTATTAAATTTCTCACTGTGTTCATCCATTCTTCTGAGTTCGTTGAGCATCTTTATGATAATTACCTTGAAGTCTTTATTGGGTAGATTGCTTATCTCTGCTTAGTTCTTCTTCTAGGGTTTTTTCTTGTTCTTTCGTTTGGGACATATTCCTCTCTCTCCTCATTTTGCCTGATTCTCTGTGTTTATTTCTATTTATTAGGTAGATTGGTTACGTTTCCTGATCTTGGAGAAGTGGCCTTATGTAGGAGACATGCTATGGGGCCCAGCAGCATGCGGCCCTTGTGTTACCAAAGCTCTAGGCACACCCCGTATGTGGGGTGCATGGGCCCTTCTGTTGTGGTGGGACTGACTACCGTGGGCCTACTGGTAGGTGGGGCTGACCCCGGCCAGGTTGGCTGCCAGGCTCTGCCACGTGTAATAGCTGTCAGCCTGCTGGTGGGCGGGCCCAGGTCGTGGCATGGCTGTCTACAGGGCCCGGGGGTCCCAGGGCTGGTGCCGATATGCTGGTGGGTGTGGCTGGGTCCTGGTGTGGCTGACTGTTTGGCTCTAGGGGTCCCAGGACAGGTGGTAGCTCTCTGGTGGGCAGGTAAGCACCCCCCCGCCCCCGCTAATAGGCTGTAGGGAGGATTCCAAAATGGAACTTAGCACCAATGTCCTCGTTGTAGAAAAAGCCACCAGCATCTGTGTCCGCAGGGGTGTCTAAGTTGTCTCCTGCCTCTGTGGAGGCTCTCCAAGATCAGCAAGTAGGTCTGACCCAGGCTCTTTTCAAATTACTGCCTCTGCACTGGGACTCAGACCATGTGATTTTGCATGTGCCCTTTAAGAGTGAAGTCTCTGTTTCCTACAGGCCTTGGCTTTCCCTTACACAAGCCCTGATGGGGCTGGGGGCTAGTCTTCCGGTGGGTGCTGAACCTGCGGGCTGGGGAGCCAATGAGGGGTTTGGATCCTTTACTCCTTGGGGAGAACCTCTGCAATTATGATTATCTTCTTGCTTGTGGGTTGCTTATGCTGGGGTGTGGGTCTTAACTATACCACATCTCTACCCCTCCCCACCATCTGTTTTTGGTTCCTTCATTATATCGTCAATTGTGGAAAGTTTTTTTTTGCTGGTCTTCAGACCATTCTTATAGATGGTTGCTCTGTAAATAGTTGTAACTTTGTTGTGCCTGGGGGAGGAGGTGAGCTCAGGGACTTCCTACTCTGCCATCCTGGCCACACCTCCTCTTTCTTTTAATGATCAAGTAAAAGTATTGTTTATTTTTGTGGAAAATACGAATAAAAAAATTTCATAAGCATATCTGAAATATAGCTAGAATACTGAAACCAGAAACTGTGCTTTAAGTTCTAAAGTTGTTGGTATCAAGGTAATACTGGCCTTGTAAGATGAGTTTGGAAGTATTCTCTCGTCTTCATTTTTTGGGGAAGAATTTGAGAAAGTTGGTATTAATTCTTTGAATGTTTGGTAGGATTAACCAGTGAAGCTGTCTAGTCCTGGACTTTTGTCTGTTGGAGGGCTGGGTTTTTTTTATTACTGATTCAATCTTCTTACTAGTAATTGGTGTGTTCAGATTTTCTATTTCTATGGTTCAGTCTTGATAGGTTGTATGTTTCTAAGAATTTATCTTTTTCTTTTAGGTAATCCAATTTGTTGGTATATAATTTCTCATAGTAGTCTCTTCTGATCCTTTTAATTTATGTGGTATTAGTTGGAATGTCTCCTCTTTCATTTCTAATTTTATTTATTTGAGTCCTCTCACTTTTTTTCTTGGTAAGTTTAGCTAAGAGTTTGTCTATTTTGTTTTCTTTTCAAAAAGGCAGTTTTTAGTTTCATTGATCTTTTCTATTGTCTTTTTAATCTCTATTTCATTTATTTCAATTCTGATATTTATTTCTTTTCTTCTACTAACTTTAGGGTTAGTTTGTTCTTTTTCTAGTTCCTTGAGGTGTAAAGTTATGTTATTTATTTGAGATCTTCCTTATTAGGTTATTTATTTGAGATCTTCCTTGTTTCTTCCTTGTTTCTTGATGTAGGCATTTATTGCTATGAACTTCCTTCTTAGAACTGCTTTTGCTGCATCCTGCAAGTTTTGGTATGTTGTGTTTTCATTTTCATTTGTATCACAATATTTTTTTATTTCTCTTTTGATTTCTTCTTTGACTCAGTGGTTGTTCACTAGCATGTTGTTTAATCTTCATATATTTGTGAATTTCCAGTCTTCTTGTTATTGATTTCTTGACACGTAGTTGGAAATGATGCTTGATATGATTTCCATCTTCTTACATTTATTAAGACTTTTTTGTGGCCTAACATTTGATCTGTCCTGGAGAATGTTTCTTATGCACTTGAGAAGAATACATATTCTGTAGCTGTTGGATGGAATGTATATGTCTCTTTGGTACAGCTGGTCTATAGTGTTATTCATGTCTGCTGTTTCCTTATCGTTTTCCTCTATGGATGGTTTCTCCATTGATGAAAGTGGAATATTAAATTCCTCTACTATTATTGTATTGCTGTCAATTTCTACCTTTTTGTCTATTAATATTTGCCTTTTATATTTAGGAGTTCCAATGTTGGGTGCATGTATATTTACAATTATACCCTCTGGATGAATTGACACTTTTATCATGATATAATGACCTTATTTGTCTCTTGTTACAGTTTTTGACCTAAAGTCTATTTTTTTTCTAATATACGTATAATCACCACTGCTCTCTTTTAGTTACCATTTGCATGGAGTATCTTTTGCCGTCTTTTCTTTTTGGCCTACGTGTATCCTTAAAGCTAAAGTAAGTGTCCTGTAGGTAGCATGTTGTAGGAGCTTCTTTTAAAAAAATTATTCTATTAACTTCAATCACATACAAGAAGTCAACACTCTTACTCCCCTCCACATTTTATGTTATGTAGCAATTTACATTGTTTATTCATTAACAAATTATTATACCTATAGTTATTTTTAATACTTTTGTATTTTGACTTTTATATAAGAATTAAAAGTTATTTATACACCGTCAGTACAATATTAGAGTATTCTGAACTTGAGTATATGCTTATGTTTTCCATTGAGTTTTACACTATCATATGTTTTCATGTTACTAATTAGCATCATTTCACATCAACTTGAAGAACTCCCTTTAATATTTCTTTAAAGCAGTTCTAGTGATGATGAACTCCCTGAGATTTTGTTTGTCTGAGAAAATTTTTATTTCTCCGTTAATACTGAAGGATAGTTTTGCCAGGTATAGTATTCTTGGCCATTTTTTTTTTAACTTTTAGCACATTGAATATATCATCAGAATTGTGAGATATATCACTCCCTCTTGACCAGCAGGGTTTCTGTGAGAAATTTCTTCCTGGCCTTATGGGTGTTCCCTTGTATGTGATGAGTTGCTTTTGTTTTGTTGCTTTCAGAATTCTCTCTGTCTTTGACTTTTGAGAATTTGTTATAATGTGTCTTGGTGTAATCTTCTTTGGGTTGATCCTGTTTGGGGACCACTGACCTTCATGTATCTAGATGTCCATATACCTTTGAAGATTGGGTAGTTTTCAGCCATTATTTCTTTAAATAAGTTTTCTGCCCCCTTTGCTTGAGACCAAAATCCTTAGGTCTCTCCATATACAGTCATAGCTTTTGATGGCTTTTTGCTACTTATTTCTCTATTCCATATTATGATAATAGATTATATTGTTTTTAACATAATTATGGAACATTTGACCAAATAATGGGTTTTACATTTTTATCTATTAAATGGCATCCTTGTTGAGTATAGTTGAACATAGGTCTATGCATCTGCTTCAGAAACAAAATCAAAACCAAAAATGAAAAACTGCATAAATAAGGGATGGAGGTGATGTTGCTTAGCAGCAGCACATGGAGAAATGGCTTAATGACTTTACTAGGCTCCCAAAAGCTAGCATATCAAATATTTGCCAAAAATTTATGTCACCTTAGGATGTATTAACATCTAGTACAAGGATGGCAGTTTGATTTTCTCTTTAGTGCCAACTCTGATCAGGTGGTAGTGGTGGCCTAGAAGGTTGTATTGATATTATTTGCACATGACTCTCATTTAAGCAGAGAGAATTCTAGGAGTGATTCGTTATATCTGCTGTGGGGGTGGGAGAAGATAGTATTTGGCCATGTGTCTGTGTTTGCTTCTTTGATTGAGAGTATAAGGGGTGGTAGTGAAAATTTACATTGTGACAGTCCAAATGTCTAGAGATTAGGCTTAAAACATGCTCATAAGAGAGTGCTGATCATGGTGAGAGGTCTCTGAATTCTGCCTGAGGTGGAAAGATTGCATGAATTGGAACTGCTCAGTTTGGAGAAGCAAATGTTGAATGACTGTCATGTAAAAGAGAGATTAAATCTGTTGTTACATGTTGACTTATGGGGAAAGCTGTGTTCTGATGACATTCATGGATGGAAACAAAGAGTAGATAGAGTTCAGTTTAATATATAAATAGAGCTTTCCCACAATTGGAGCTGTTTTGAGATGAAATAAAGTACCTGAAGTGAGGCAAGTAACTGCCATTGGAGGTTTAAAGAAAAGCAATCCAGTGATCGCTTTTTGAAGGTAGGGGTAGGGGTTGTGTGTGGCCTAGATGACTTTTATGTCCCTTTAGTTCAGATAATCTGTTCATTCATTCATTGAAAAATACTTACTGAGTGCCTATTTGATGACAGACATTTTTTTCTAAGAAAAGGGGATACAGTGGGGGAATAATAGATAAAGTCCTGGTTCTCATAGGCTCCTAAAGTCTCATTGGGGTGGGGAGCCAGAAATGTAAACAAGTAAACAAACAAAGTAATTTTAGATAAATGCTATGTAGAAAATTAAACAGCATGAATGAAAATAGAATGCTGAGTGCAGGAAGGAAGGATGCTTTAGGTGGGTGGTCCATGAAAGCGTCTGTGAAGAAGCAGCAAGTGAATTGAGAATTGAATTATTAGAAGTAGGCATTTCTATAGACTTCTGAGGGAAAACTTTAATATCTTAAAAAAACTTTAGTATTTTTTGCACAAATGAATGAAATTAGTTCATTGATCTGCTCTTGAGGAAACTCATGCTGGCTCCTTTAGTCTACAGCTTTCCTCTGGTATAATAAACCATTCTAGAAATTTCTTGGAAGTTAATCACTATCTCACCAAATTATATTTCCACAATTAATTTTATTCTCATTTTGAAAATGGCAATGAGTTTTGCCAGTCTTTTTTTCACCTTTCTCATTTTCCATGGTATGCAGTCAAATCTGCATGTTCTTTGAGCATGTTGGAACATATTTCATTTGGGCTAGAGGCAGAAGCTCCTTGAAAATAGCTATATTCTCTTCTACTCAATTCATTGTCTACCTTGGCTTTAATTCCCTCAGATTTTCTTTCTGTTTCTCAGTTTTAAGGTAATTTTCCATGCTAGAAATAATGAGAGAAATAGAATTTAAAATTTTAGAAAAAAAAAATGGAGAGGAGACCTTCAAGATGGCGGAGGAGTAAGACGTAGAGATCACCTTCCTCCCCACAAATACATCAGAAATACATCTACATGTGGAACAACTCCCACAGAACACCTGCTGAACGCTGGCAGAAGACCTCAGACCTCCCAAAAGGCAAGAAACTCCCCACGTACCTGGGTAGGGCAAAAGAAAAAAGAAAAAACGGAGACAAAAGAATAGGGATGGGATCTGCCCCTCTGGGAGGGAGCTGTGAAGGAGGAAAAGCTTCCACACACTAGGAAGCCCCTTCACTGGCAGGGATGGGGGGTGGGTGGCAGGGAAGCTTCGGAGCCACAGAGGAGAGCACAGCAACAGGGGTGCAGAGGGCAAAGTGGAGAGATTCCTGCACAGAGGATGGGTGCCGACCAGCACTCACCAGCCTGAGAGGCTTGTCTGCTCACCCAACAGGGCGGGTGGGGGCTGGGAGCTGAGGCTCAGGCTTCGGAGGTCAGATCCCAGGGAGAGGACTGGGGTTGGCTGCATGAGCACAGCCTGAAGGGGGCTAGTGCACCACAGCTAGCTGGGAGGGAGTCTGGGAAAAAGTCTGGACCTGCCTAAGAGTCAAGAAACCATTGTTTCAGAGTGTGCGAGGAGAGGAGATTCAGAACACTGCCTAAACAAGCTTCAGAGATGGGCGCGAGCTGTGGCTATCATCATGGACACCAGAGACGGGCATGAAATGCTAAGACTGCTGCTGCAGCCACCAAGAAGCCTGCGTGCAAGCACAGGTCACTATCCACACCTCCCCTCCCGGGAGCCTGTGCAGCCCGCCACTACCAGGGTCCCGTGATCCAGGAACAACTTCCCCGGGAGAACACATGGTGCGTGCCTCAGGCTGTTGCACCGCGCCCCCCCAACCCCCGCCGCCGCCTGAGTGAGCCAGAGCCTCCGAATCAGCTGTTCCTTTAACCCTGTCCTGTCTGGGCGGGAACAGGCACCCTCAGGCAGCCTACACACAGAGGCGGGTCCAAATCCAAAGCTGAACCCCAGGAGCTGTGCGAACAAAGAAGAGAAAGGGAAATTTCTCCCAGCAGCCTCAGGAGCAGCGGATTAAATCTCCACAATCAACTTGATGTACCCTGCATCTGTGGAATACCTGAACAGACAGTGAATCATCCCAAAATTGAGGTGGTGGACTTTGGGAGCAACTGTAGACTTGGGGTTTGTGGTATGCCACTGACTGGTTTCTGGTTTTATGTTTATTTTAGTTTAATAATTAGAGTTTACTATCATTGGTAGATTTGTTTATTGATTTGGTTGCTCTCTTCCTTTTTTTTTAATATATATAGATATATATATATATATTTTTTTCCTTTTTCTCTTTTTGTGAGTGTGTATGTGTATACTTCTTTGTGTGATTTTGTCTGTATAGCTTTGATTTTACCATTTGTCCTAGGGTTCTGTCTGTCCTTTTTTTTTTTTTAGTATAGTTTTTAGCACTTGTTGTCATTGGTGGATTTGTTTTTTGGTATGATTGCTCTCTTCTTGCTTTCTTTTTATTACATTTTAATTTTTAAATTTTTAATAATTTTTCTTATTTTTTATTTTAATAACTATTTCTTTTTATTTTCTTTCTTTCTTTCTTTCTTTCTTTTTTCTTTCCTTCCTTCCTTCCTTCCTTCTTTCTTTCTTTCTTTCTTTCTTTCTTTCTTTCTTTCTTTCTTTCTTTCTTTCTTTCTTTCTTTCTTTCTTTCTTTCTTTCTTTCTTTCTTTCTTTCTTTCTTTCTTTCTTTCTTTCTTTCTTTTTCTTTCTTTTCTTTCTTTCTTTCTTTCTCCCTTTTCTTCTGAGCTGTGTGGCTGACAGGGTCTTGGTACTCCGGCTGGGTGTCAGGCCTGTGCCTCTGAGGTGGGAGAGCCAATTCAGGACATTGGTCCAGCAGAGACCTCCCAGCTCCATGTAATATCAAACGGTGAAAGCTCTCCCAGAGGTCTCCATCTCAACGCTAAGACCCAGCTCCACTCAACGACCAGCAAGCTACAGTGCTGGACACTCTATGCCAAACAACTAGCTAGACAGGAACACAGCCCCACCCATTAGCAGAGAGGCTGTTTAAAATCATAATAAGGTCACAGACACCCCAAAACACACAACCGGACGCAGTCCTGCCACCAGAAAGACAAGATCCAGCCTCATCCACCAGAACACAGGCAACTAGTCCCCTCCACCAGGAAGCCTACGCAACCCACTGAACCAACCTTAGCCACTGGGGGCAGACACCAAAAACAATGGGAACTACGAACCTGCAGCCTGCAAAAAGGAGACCTCAAACACAGTAAGTTAAGCAAAATAAGAAGACAGAGAAACACACAGCAGATGAAGGAGCAAGATAAAAACCCACCAGACCAAACAAATGAATAGGAAATAGGCAGTTTACCTGAAAAAGAATTCAGAGTAATGATAGTAAAGATGATCCAAAATCTTGGAAATAGAATGGAGAAAATACAAGAAACGTTTAACAAGGACCTAGAAGAACTAAAGAGCAAACAAACAATGATGAACAACACAATAAATGAAATCTTAAATTCTCTAGAAGGAATCAAAGCAGAATAACTGAGGCAGAAGGACGGATAAGTGACCTGGAAGATAAAATAGTGGAGAGAAGAGGGAGGAGATATGGGGATATATGTATACGTATAGCTGATTCACTTTGCTATACAGCAGAAACTAATACAACATTGTAAAGCGATTATACGCCAATAAAGATGTTAAAAAAAAAATGGAGAGTTTTGCCTTCTTTCTGCATCTGTTAACATTTTGCCATCTGCCCCAAGCACTGGTTCAATTCCTTCCTTGTTTTTCTTCAGTTTTGAACTTACTGCAAATGCATTCCCCCCCCTCTTATTTGTACCAGGTTTTTCAAGTCTTTGCTTATTCTACAGTTCCTCCTTCTTGAGTCATTTCAGAGATTTGTATTCTTCTTTTGTATTTTCCTTGGCTATGCAGACATCTTTCCATTAATTAGACAGTTTCCTTACAGACAAATTAATTTCACTGGTTGCTTTTGCCCTTTTCTTCTTCTCCAGGATCATTTGTAATTGTATTGTTAGATTTATAGTTATCAGATCTTCTTAATTCATTTACACCTTCCTTTCTTTTTTAGTCTGTGTACATGGGCTTATATTAATCTTTTCTGTGTTTTTGTTGTTGCTTTGTTGTTGTTGATAACTGCATAGATAGTGCATAGAGAGTCCTTCCCATTATTGCCTCCTTGGTTTTTATGAATTTGAAGAGAACATGGCCACTTTTCTTAAAGATTTCTGTTGCTTCTGGTGTTAGGGTTATGTAATGGTTCTTTCTTGCTGTCAGAATTCAATTCAGACTTTATATTTGATATTCACCACTTTCGTAATTAAATCTTGCTTTTGTTCCATTTTCGTGATCATTTTCTCCATTGCCAGAATAGATCTACAGGTATTTCTGAAGGATATATTAGAACATTAATAAAATGTCTCTGAACCCAATTTCAACCTGTGCGTGGGGTTTTTCCCACACCACGAACAAACACTGACCAGATACCAGCAGTGTGTCTGAAAATTCAATTCAATTCTGACACTATCTATGTGGAGATAGTATTAGATTCCCCAGGTTAAGGTCTCAGTCCTATAAGATGTTAATCACAAGCCCAGGTTGTTACCTGTACTTCTGACTGGCAATCCCCTCCTTGCTAGAGTGACTCACAAAAGTCAAGGAACATTTTACTTACTAGGTTAGCAGTTTGTTATAAGAGAATATAATTCAGGAACAGCCAGATGGAAGAGATGCATAAAATACAAGGTGTGGGAAAGGATGAGGAGTTTCCATGCCCTCTCCAGGTGCACCACTCTCCCCAAATTTCTATGTGTTCACCAGTCTAGAAGTTCTCCAAACACCATCCTTTTGGGTTTTTATGGAGGCTTAATTACATAGGCATGATTGAGTAAATCATTGGCCATTGGTGATTGAACTCAATCTCCAGCTTCTTTCTCCTCCCCAGGGGTCAGGGGTTGGAACTGGATGTTCCAACTAACCCTCTAATCACAAGGTTGGTTGTTCTGGCAATGAGCCCCCATCCTTAGGTGTTTTCCAAAAGTCTCTTCATTAGCATAAAAAATGAAAGCTTTATTGCTCTCATCAGTTAAATTCTGAGGGTTTTAGTAGCCCTGTGCCAGAAATGGGGATGAAGTCCAAATATATATTTATTATAAATCATAATATCACGAGATACAAAAATAGAATCCAAGATAATTTATATCAGTCATGTAGATTGTTCATAAACTTCAAATCATAAATGAGGCCAGTTGATTGTGCTTTTTCTACATGGCAGTGTTCAGCATAGACCCATTAGCAAAATAAACTAGTCAAGTTGTAAAGCAGGTTTGGTTGTCCCTAATGTACCTCCAGCTCCTGTTCTGACGGCTTTATTGTCTTTAAATTTTATATTGGGAAACCTCATGCTCATGTTTGATTCTTAGGGCATCCCATCATGGTATGGCCTGACTTAAAATGATCTTTTCTGTGTCTTACTTACTCAGAGTTCTCTTCTTTCTTTGCTTATCTGAAAAAGAGATGGTATTACATGAATTCCTGGGTAACATACTTGCATTTTAATAGGATAATTATGGACAAAATGTTTTAAATCATATAAATTTTACCAGTGTTTTTTGATAAATTATGGTAAGTCAATGGGATGAGAGGTATTATAGAGAAAGAAAAATCTTTGAGAATCTTTTAAATTATCCTGTAACTTTCTCCATGTCTTTGTAAAGGTCTGAAATAGCCAAAGTGAGTTGTTCCAGTTGAATAGGTGAACTTTGGCTAATGCTTGGTTTAAGTTTCCTGTCAAAATCCAGGGAAAAGTTTCTAACATGAAAAATTATTGACACAGGTAAACTCCATTCAGTACCCATATACCATATACCATGGAAACCAATCTTTCTAACATTTGCATCCTTGCCCTTTTCCTTGGAAGGCACATAGGTCCATGAAAAGACTAAAAATTAGTCTGATGTTCATTCAACAAATGGAACAGGAAATTACATTTCTGTGTGTAGTAATCATATTTTTCATTTTCATTTCCTTTATGATATTGGCAAATCCTGTTCTCTCTTTTTTTACTTTCATTCTTGCTAGAGGTTCATCAATCTTATTGACCGTTGCAAAGAACCAGCCTTTGGCCTCATTAATTTTTTCTATTGCTTTCCTCTTTTCAATTTCATTGATTTTTTTGCTCTTATCTTTATTATTTCCTTCAACTTAATTTGCTTTTATTTTGCTTTTCTTTTTCTTGTTTCTTAAGGTAGAATCTTATGCTGATTTGAGACATTTCTTCTTTTCTCTTATAAAGATATAATACTTTGTTCTGAAAGATATTTGCAGCATCTCACAAATTTTATTATGCTATTTTTCCATTTTCATTCAGTAAAAAATATTTTAAAATTTCCCTTGAGAATTCTTTTTTGACCCATGGATTATTTAGAAGTGCTGTTTAATTTCCATGTGTTAGTAGCTTTTTCTGTTATCTCTCTGTTTTTGATTTTCAGTTTAATTCTGTTATGGTCTGAGAATATATTTTCCATAATTTCAGTTCTTTTAAATATGTTTGTTTTATGATCCAGGACATAGCTTAGTGAAAGTTCTGTGTACACTGGAAAAGACTGTGTTGTTGGGTGGAATGTTCTATTAATTTCTATTACATCCAATTGGTCAATGGCATTGTTCAGTTCTTATTTATCCTTACTGAGTTCCTGTCTACTAGTTCTATTGTTACTGAGAGGAATGTCAAATTCTCTAAACATAATCGTGGATTTGCATGTATCTTTTTTCAGTTCTTTCAATTTTTGTTTCATGTAATATGAAACTCCAGTAATATGGATAAACACTTTGAATTGCTATGTCTTATTGTGAATTGATCCTTTTATCAAGAGGTGATATCCTTCTTTATCCCTGGGAACTTTCTTTGCTCTGAAGTTTACTTTGTTTGATATTAATGTGGCCACTACAACTTACTGTTGATTAGTGTTTGTAACCTACGTATATCATTACTACTATTATTATTATTTCTGGCCGTGCTGCGTGGCATGTGGGATCTTTGTTCCATGACCAGGGATCAAACCCGTGTCCCCTGCATTGGAAGCACAGAGTCTTAACCACTGGGCCACCAGGAAAGTCCCAGTATATCATTATATTTGAAGTGAGTTTACCATGGACAACCTAGAGTTGATTCATTATTTTTTGACCATGGTGACAATCTGTCTTTTAACTAGTGTGCTTAGACCATTTACATTTAATGCATTTATTGATATGTTTGGATTTAAGTTTACCATTTTGTTGTTCATTTTATGCTTGTTCCCTTTGTTTTTGTTTGTTGGCTTGTTTCCCTCTTTGCCCCTTTCTGGACTTCTTTGGGTTATTTCAATATTTTTTAGTGTTCTGTGTTAATTTATCTATTGTGACTTTTTAGTATATCATTTTGTATAATTTTTTTTGGTGGTAGGTCTAGGGCTTCCAAAATGCATAATTCACTTTTAACAGTATAATTCAATTGATATTTTGCCACTTCAATTGAAATGTAAAAATCTCACCCCTTTTAGTTCCCTTTGCCCTCACCCTTTATGCTTTATAGTTGTCATATATATTATATCTACACAAACCCCATCAATTTCAAATTAAAATTTTTGTTTTCAATTGTCAAACATATTTTAAAGAATTCAAGAAGAGAATGGTCTATTAAGTTTATCAAGGTATTTATCCTTTTTATCTAGTTATTCTTTTTTTCTTGTTCCAAGTTTCCTTCTAGTGTCATTTTCCTTCTGTATGAGAGCTTCCTTTAGCATTTTTTTAAGCAAGATTTTATTTTATTTTATTTACTTATTTTTTTAACATCTTTATTGGAGTATAATTGCTTTACAATGGTGTGTTAGTTTCTGCTGTATAACATAGTGAGTCAGCTATACATTTACATATATCCCCATATCTCCTCCCTCTTGCATCTCCCTTCCACCCTCCCTATCCCACCCATCTAGGTGGTCACAAAGCACCAAGCTGATCTCCTTGCGCTATGCAGCTGCTTTTTACTAGCTATCTATTTTACATTTGGTAGTATATATAAGTCCATGCCACTCCATTCTGCTTGATAAGAATTATCTCAGTATTTCTTCATCCGAGAATGTCTTTATATCACCTTCATTTCTGAAAAATATTTTCATTAAATATAAAATTCAGTGTTTACAGTCATTCAGTACTGTAAGAGTATTGTGCCTCTTCTTTCTGGCCTCTATGAGTCATTGTTTCTGTATAGTTAATCGGTTTTTTTTCCTCTGGCTGGTTTCAAGAATTTTTTCTTTACACCAGTTTGATTTTTCTGTGTGTGGGCATATATTTTTTGAACTTATCCTCCTTGGGATTTGCTCTTGTATCTGTAGATTTATGTCTGTACCAAACTTGGGGAAATTTCAGCCATTATTTTCTCAAATATTTTTTCATCACTGCAATTATTTTCCTGTCTCTGACACTGATGACATGACATGACATCTTTGGCTACTGTCCTACTGGTCCCTGAGGCTCCATTAGTTTTTTTCCTTAGTTCTTTCTGTTGTTCAGATTGGATAATTTCTCTTGCTCCATCTTTAAGTTCACTGACTGTTCACTCTATCATCTTGATTCTGCTATTGAGTCCATTCAATACATTTTTATATCAGTTAGCTTGTTTCTCAATTTGCTCTTCTTTATATCTTGTATTTATTTGCCTAGATTTTTTTCTTAAGAAATATTGCAAAATTACCTAATTCTCTCTCTCTTTTTTTTTTAACATCTTTATTAGAGTATAACTGCTTTACGGTGGTGTGTTAGTTTCTGCTTTATAACAAAGTGAATCAGCTATACATATACATATATCACTATATCTCCTCCCTCTTGCGTCTCCCTCCCACCCTCCCTACCCCACCCCTCTAGGTGGACACAAAGCACTGAGCTGATTTCCCTATGCTATGCGCTGCTTCTAACTAGCTATCTATTTTACATTTCGTAGTATATATAAGTCCATGCCACTCTCTCACTTCGTCCCAGCTTACCCTTCCCCCTCCCTGTGTCCTCAAGTCCATTCTCTATGTCTGCATCTTTATTCCTATCCTGCCCTTAGGTTTTCCATAACCTTTTTTTTTTTTAGATTCCATATGTATGTGTTAGCATACGGTATTTGTGTTTCTCTTTCTGACTTACTTCACTCTGTATGACAGACTCTGTGTCCAACCACCTCACTACAAATAACACAATTTTGTTTCTTTTTATGGTGGAGTAATATTCCATTGTATATATGTGCCACATCTTCTTTATCCGTTCATCTCACTATGGACACTTAGGTTACTTCCATGTCCTGGCTATTGTAAATAGTGCTGCAATGAACATTGTGGTACATGACTCTTTTTGAATTATGGTTTTCTCTGGGTATATGCCCAGTAGTGGGATTACTGGGTCATATGGTAGTTCTATTTTTAGTTTTTTAAGTAACCTCCATACTGTCCTCCATAGTGGCTGTATCAATTTACATTCCCACTAACAGTGCAAGAGGGTTCCCTTTTCTCTACACCCTCTCCAGCATTTATTGTTTGTAAATATTTTGATGTTGGCCATTCTGACAGGTGTGAGGTGATACCTCATTGTAGTTTTGATTTGCATTTCTCTAATGATTACTGATGTTGAACATCCTTTAATGTGTTTGCTGGCAATCTGTATATCTTCTTTGGAGAAATGTCTATTTAGATCTTCTGCCCATTTTTGGAATGGGTTGTTTGTTTTTTTGATATTGAGCTACATGAACTACTTGTAAATTTTGGAGATTAATCCTCTGTCCATTGCTTCATTTGCAAATATTTTCTCCCATTCTGAGGGTTGCCTTTTCATCTTGTTTATGGTTTCCTTTGCTGTGCAAAAGCTTTTAAGTTTCATTAGGTCCCATTTGTTTATTTTTGTTTTTATTTCCATTTCTCTAGGAGGTGAGTCAAAAAGGATCTTGCTGTGATTTATGTCATAGTGTGTTCTGCCTATGTTTTCCTCTAAGAGTTTTATAGTGTCTGGCCTTACATTTAGGGCTTTAATCCATTTTGACTTTATTTTCGTGTATGGTGTTAGGGAGTGTTCTAATTTCATTCTTTTACATGTAGCTGTCCAGTTTTCCCAGCACCACTTATTGAAGAGGCTGTCTTTTCTCCATTGGATATTCTTGCCTCCTTTATCAAAAATAAGGTGACCATATGTGCATGGGTTTATCTCTGGGCTTTCTATCCTGTTCCATTGATCTATATTTCTGTTTTTGTGCCAGTACCATACTGTCTTGATTACTGTAGCTTTTTAGTATAGTCTGAAGTCAGGGAGCCTGATTCTTCCAGCTCTGTTTTTCTTTCTCAAGATTGCTTTGGCTATTCGGGGTCTTTTGTGTTTCCATACAAATTGTGAAATTTTTTTGTTCTAGTTCTGTGAAAAATGCCATTGGTAGTTTGATAGGGATTGCATTGAATCTGTAGATTGCTTTGGGTAGTATCGTCGTTTTCACAATATTGATTCTTCTAATCCAAGAACATGGTATATCTCACCATCTGTTTGTCTTAACATCTGTAATATCTTTCATCAGTGTCTTATAGCTTTCTGCATACAGGTCTTTTGTCTCCTTAGGTTTATTCCTAGGTATTTTATTCTTTTTGTTGCAATGGTAGATGGGAGTGTTTCCTTGATTTCTCTTTAAGATTTTTCATCATCACTGTATAGAAATGCAAGAGATTTCTGTGCATTAATTTTGTATCCTTTACCAAATTCATTGATTAGCTCTAGTAGTTTTCTGGTAGCGTCTTTAGGATTCTCTATGTATAGTATCATGTCATCTGCTAACAGTGACAGTTTTATTTCTTCTTTTCCTATTTGGATTCCTTTTATTTCTTTTTCATCTCTGATTGCTGTGGCTAAAACTTCCAAAACTATGTTGAATAACAGGGGTGAGAGGGGGCAACGTTGTCTTGTTGGTGATCTTAGTAGAAATGGTTTCAGTTTTTCAGCATTGAAAAAGATGTTGGCTGTGGGTTTGTCATATATGGCTTTTATTTTGTTGAGGTAAGTTCCCTCAATGCCTACTTTCTGGTGGGTTTTTATCATAAATGGGTGTTGAATTTTGTCCAAAGCTTTTTTTGCACCTATTGAGATGATCATATGGTTTTTATCCTTCAGTTTGTTAATATGGTGTATCACATTGCTTGATTTGCATATACTGAAGAATCCTTGCATTCCTGGGATAAACCCCACTTGATCATGGTGTATGATCCTTTAATGTGCTGTTGGATTCTGTTTGCTAGTACTTTGTTGAGAATTTTGCATCAATGTTCATTAGTGATATTGGCATGTAGTTTTCTTTCTTTGTGACGTTTTTGTCTGGTTTTGGTATCAGGGTGATGGTGGCCTCGTAGAGTGAGTTTGGGAGTGTTCCTCCCTCTGCTATATTTTGGAAGAGTTTGAGGAGTATAAGTGTTAGCTCTTCTCTAAATGATTGTTAGAATTCGCCTGTGAAGCCATCTGGTCCTGGGCTTTTGTTTGTTGGAAGATTTTTAATCACAGTCTTAATTTCAGTGCTTGTGAATCGTCTGTTTATATTTTCTGTTTCTTCCTGGTTCAGTCTCGGGAGGTTGTGCTTTTCTTAGAATTTGTCCATTTCTTCCAGGTTGTCCATTTTATTGGCATATAGTTGCTTGTAGTAATCTCTCATGATCCTTTGTATTTCTGCAGTGTTAGTTGTTACTCCTCCTTTTCCATCTCTAATTCTGTTGATTTGAGTCTTCTCCATTTTTTTCTTGATGAGTCTGGCTAATGGTTTATCAATTTTTTTTATCTTCTCAAAGAACCAGCTTTTAGTTTTATTGATCTTTGCTATTGTTTCTTCATTTCTTTTTCATTTATTTCTGATCTGATCTTTATGATTTCTTTCCTTCTGGTAAATTTGGGGGTTTTTTGTTCTTCTTTCTCTAATTGCTTTAGGCGTAAGGTTAGGTTGTTTATTTGAGATGTTTTTTGTTTCTTCAGTTAAGATTGTATTGCTATAAACTTCCCTTTTAGAACTGCTTTTGCTGCATCCCTTAGGTTTTGGGTTGTTGTGTTTTCATTGTCATTTGTTTCTAGGTATTTTTTGATTTCCTCTTTGATTTCTTCAGTCATCTCTTGGTTATTAAGTAGTGTATTGTTTAACCTCCATGTGTTTGTATTTTTTACAGTTTTTTTCCTGTAATTGAAATCTAGTCTCATAGCGTTGTGGTCAGAAAAGATACTTGATATGATTTCAATTTTCTTAAGTTTACCAAGATTTGATTTGTGACTCAAGATATGATCTATCCTGGAGAATGTTCCATGAGCACTTGAGAAGAAGGTGTATTCTGTTGTATTTGGATGGAATGTCCTATAAATATCAATTAAGTCCATCTTGTTTAATGTATCATTTAAAGCTTGTGTTTCCTTATTGATTTTCATTTTGGGTGATCTGTCCATTGGTGAAAGTGGAGTGTTAAAATCCCCTACTATGATTGTGTTACTGTCAATTTCCCCTTTTATGGCTGTTAGCATTTGTCTTATGTATTGAGGTGCTCCTATGTTGGGTGCATAAATATTTACAATTGTTATATCTTCTTCTTGGATTGATCCCTTGATCATTATGCAGTGTCCTTCTTTGTCTCTTGTGATAGTTTTTATTTTAAAGTCTATTTTGTCTGATATGAAAATTGCTTCTCCAGCTTTCTTTTGATTTCCATTTGCATGGAATATCATTTTCCATCCCCTCACTTTCAGTCTGTATGTGTCCCTAGGTCTGAAGTGGGTCTCTTGTACACAGCATATATACGGGTCTTGTTTTTGTATCCATTCAGCCAGTCTATGTCTTTTGGTTGGAGCATTTAATCCATTTACATTTAAGGTACTTATCGATATGTATGTTCCTATTACCATTTTCTTAATTGTTTTGGGTTTGTTATTGTAGGTGTTTTCCTTCTCTTGTGTTTTTTGCCTAGAGAAGTTGCTTTAGCATTTGTTGTATAGCTTGTTTGGTGGTGCTGAATTCTCTTAGCTTTTGCTTGTCTGTAAAGATTTCAATTTCTCCGTCGAATGTGAATGAGATCCTTGCTGGGTAGAGTAATCTTGGTTGTAGGTTTTTCTCTTTCGTCACTTTAAATATGTCCTGCCACTCCCTTCTGGCTTGCAGAGTTTCTGCTGAAAGATCAGCTGTTATCCTTATGGGGATTCCCTTGTATGTTATTTGTTCCTTTTCCCTTGCTGCTTTTTATATTTTTTCTTTGTATTTAATTTTTGAGAGTTTGCTTAGTATGTGTCTTGTCGTGTTTCTCCTTGGATTTATCCTATATGGGACTCTCTGTGCTTCCTGCAGTTGATTAACTATTTCCTTTCCCATATTAGGTAAGTTTTCAACTATAATCTCTTCAAATATTTTCTCAGTCCCTTTCTTTTTCTCTTTTTCTTCTGAGACCCCTATAATTCGAATGCTGGTGCATTTAATGTTGTCCCAGATGTCTCTGAGACTGTCCTCAATGCTTTTCATTGTTTTTTGTTTATTCTGCTCTGCGATAGTTATTTCCACTACTTTATCTTCCAGGTCACTTTTCCATTCTTCTGCCTCAGTTATTCTGCTATTGATTCCTTCTATAGAATTTAAAATTTCATTTATTGTGTTGCTCATCATTGGTTCTTTTCTCTTTAGTTCTTCTAGGTCCTTGTTAACCGTTTCTTGTATTTTCTCCATTCTATTTCCAAGATTTTGGATCATCTTTACTATCATTACTCTGAATTCTTCAGGTAGACTCCCTATTTCCTCTTCATTTGTTTGGTCTGGTGGGTTTTTACCTTGCTCCTTCATCTGCTGTGTGTTTCTCTGTCTTCTTATTTTGCTTAACTTACTGTGGTTGCGGTCACCTTTTCACAGGCTGCAGGTTCGTAGTTCCCATTGTTTTTGGTGTCTGCCCCCAGTGGCTAAGGTTGGTTCAGTGGGTTGTGTAGGCTTCCTGGTGGAGGGGAATAGTGTTTGTTTTCTGGTGGATTAAGCTGGATCTTGTCTTTCTGGTGAGCAGGACCGTGTCCAGTAGTGTGTTTTTGGGTGTCTGTGACCGTCTTATGATTTTAGGCAGCTTGTCTGCTAATGGGTAGGGTTGTGTTCCTGTCTTGCTAGTTGTTTGGCATAAGTTGTCCAGCACTGTAGCTTGCTGGTTGTTGCATGAAGCTGTTTCTTAACATTGAGACCCAGATGTCTGGGAGAACTTTTTCCGTTTGATATTATGTGGAGCTGGGAGGTCTCTGATGGACCAGTGTCCTGAACTCGGCTCTCCCACCTCAGAGGCACAGGTCTGACACCCGGCTGTAGCACCAAGAGCCTGTCAGCCACATGGTCAGAAGAAAAGGGAGAAAAAAAGGAAGGAAGGAAGGACGGAAGGAAGGAAGGAAGGAAGGAAGGGGAAAGAAAGAAAGGAAGGAAGAGAGAGAGAGAGAAAGAAAGAAAGAGAGAGAGAAAGAAGGGAGGGAGGGAGGAAGGAAAGAAAGAAAGGAGGAAGGAAGGAAGGAAGGAAGGAAGGAATGGACATTTTGAATATTACATTATGAGAGTCTGAGTCTTATTTAAATTCTATAGAGGATGTAACTATTTTTATTTTAGCAAGCAATTAATCCATACAGTCCACAAATTCCTACCTACCTTCTATGGGTTATAATTTCAATATCTGTTCAGTTTTCAAAGCCTTTGTAATGCTCTTTGGATATATCCTGGGTGAGTACCACTCAGCGGTCAGTCTGAGGCCTAGGCAGTGGTTTGTAGTTAGTTCAGTTCGCAAAGTCTTTGGTATACTAATTAGGATCAGAATCACACAGATGCAGGTCCAGAGTGAGCCCAGGAGTTCATAAACAAGTTTATGGAGTTGCTTTCCCAAGCCCTTCCATCTCAGTCATTTCCTAGGTAAGAAACTCTTTGGTCCTCTGTCCAGACACTTGGGGCTTTAGTGATCCCTCTCTTGGCTTACATTCTAGAGAGAAAAAAAGCAATACAGTTTTGTCCTACCTTCTTTCAGCTGCAGCTTTGAGGATCAGGGAAGAGGGTTCCTTTCCCTAGGAATATTGGCTCTTGCAGGGTCTCATAACTATTACTCTCAATTCTGCCATGGGATTGCCTGGGGGCTGGGCCATGGCAGAAAAGAGAAAATAACCTTTTCCCCTTCCTGAACATTGAGTGTCCTTCCCTAGTCCTGAGGCAGGTCTAGAGTGCTCCTCCTGGAGTCTGTCTGAGCCACAGTGCTTACTTCTGGGTTTCGGGCTGCATTGGATTCAAGTCAGAGGCTACTGGTGATGAAGAATGGTAAATTCACTACTGATGCTGTGGTAATTCAAATTCTGGTGTCCTTCCTGATGTGCCTGCTGCTATTTAATTTTCAGAGATTTCAAATAGTTGCACCATGCATTCTTTCTGGGCTTTATAGTTGTGTTCAGTGTGAAAGAAAGGGTGAAGCATGCTTACTGCCTTTCACCTGGAAGGACAACCATGAGCTGAAGTTATAATTTTATTTATTTTTAATTAATTTAGATTTAAAGAGTCACTATGGCTAATGGCTATCATATTGGATGGCACAGTTTTAGAATGAATGATGTAAAAGCAACTGTGTGTTTCTCAAAGTCATTAGACTTTACGATATGAATTCTCTGGAAGGGTAGAATATGCTTAGTGGTTAAATTATTAATCAAATTCTACCAGGAGACGATGGAAATTATTTATAAAACAGATATAGAAGATCTAAAAGCATAAAACAAACTCCATGATTTTTATAGTATCATGTTTATAAATAGAGACACTAAAATCTCTGTTATTTTTAACTTTTAAGAGTATATAAACCATAGGAAAAAAGCAGGAAAGTTTGAATTATTCATTTACATTACCAGAGAATAATGTTCATTTGGAAATTTGCTAATAAGGCAGCCATCTAAATGACTAGATTTTGATGTAACTTGGAGCAGAAGAAACCATTCAGTATCTTAATGGATAAGATTTCAGTAGTTTCCTGGTTGTTTCATCTGTTGCACAAATCTGTAAGTAAAAAATAAAATAGGCAATGAGTTTTTATGTGCCCTAATTTTGAGCTTCAACTTTGTTTCACATAGAGACTTTACTTACAAAGGGAATTGGTGATCAAATGCAGATGCTGTCACAATTCTGGCTCCTAAACCCATATTTCTTATAAAATCATTATTTTCCCTAGCCAACTGTAAGATGACCAGAAAACATGATGGATGATGGAAATCATCTTTATTTTTAGGATATCACTAAAATGCTTTTTCCAATATTATGTGTTAGAACCTTGCTACCATGTTATGTTGAAGATTAAGACTGAAGGATAACTCTTTTATAATGACTGTGGTATATTCTCAGTAGTTAACCTCCTTGGGAATTGATGGTAAACCCAATTAAGCTGAATTTCAGGCTATAATTCCAGGCATGCTGGGAGAGCTTTAGTATTATATTTATGGCTATATGTATGTTCTTTAACTCTAGACATGTCTTATTGTCATATTTATTTTTCTGTTATCCAAATGGGATCAAATATGCATTTAAAGTTGGTGGTTTTCTTGCACTGTTGGTGGGAAAGTAAACTGATACAGCCACTATGGAGAACAGTATGGAGGTTCCTCAAAAAACTAAAAATAGAGCTACCGTACGACCCAGCAATCCCCCTACTGGGCATAAACCCTGAGAAAACCATAATTCAAAAAGAGTCATGTACCAAAATGTTCATTGCAGCTCTATTTACAATAGCCAGGACATGGTATCAATCTAAGTGTTTGTTGACAGAGGAATGGATAAAGATGATGTGGCACATATATACAATGGAATATTACTCAGCCATAAAAAGAAATGAAATTGAGTTATTTGTAGCAAGGTGGATGGACCTAGAGACTGTCATATAGAGTGAAGTAAGTCAGAAAGAGAAAAACAAATACTGTATGCTAACACATATATATGGAATCTAAAAAAAAAAAAAAAGGTTCTGAAGAACCTAGGGGCAGGATAGGAATAAAGACGCAGACATAGAGAATGGACTTGTGGACACGGGGAGGGGGAAGGGTAAGCTGGGACGAAGTGAGAGAGTGACATGGACATATATACACTACCAAATGTAAAATTGATAGCTAGTGGGAAGCAGCCACATAGCACAGGGAGATCAGCTCAGTACTTTGTGTCCACCTAGAGGGATGGGATAGAGAGGGTGGGAAGGAGACGCAAGAGGGAGGAGATATGGGGATATATGTATACGTATAGCTGATTCACTTTGTTATACAGCAGAAACTAACACACCATTGTAAAGCAATTATACTCCAATAAAGATGTTAAAAAAAATAAATAAAGTTGGTGGTTTTCAAATACAGTTTCCACTGTCAATGATTTAGGTAAATCTAGGAGGAATAAAAGTTGTCTCTTGGATATTCATTCATTTTGATATTGAAAACATGTTCCCATTTTCCTTTCCAGTTGTCTAATTTAATTTTGTATAGAGAGTTTGGTAGAAGTAATAAGAATGCAGAGAACCTCAGGTAAATGTTAATGTCTCTAGAAGTTTGGTTTCCTGGTAATTCTCTATTAATTAAAATTTATGTTGTAGTTATATAAGTGGTCTTGATGATTATGGAAACCAACATAATGCACACAAAGGAATGACTGTATTGAGACAAAGATGCTCCTGAGCAACATAAGTCACACTCAGAGACTTTTTTGGTAACGTTTGAAGAACTGTCCAAGGTTTGGAGCTTTGCAAACCTGAAATCACCTGTAACCAAAATATGCCTATCTACCAAGAGCAGTATTCTTCTGTTCTACAAGTATTTACTGAGCGACTACTCTCTTGTGGACACTGGAGATATGGCAGTAAACAAAACCTGACAAAATTTTGTTTTCATGAAACTCACACTCTACTTTCTCTGCAATTTATGCCTTTGGGCATTCTGAGATTGATTGTTGAACCTGATTGAACTGGGTACCGTCAATACTAAAGATCTGGGAAAAATTGCCACCCGTATTCGTTTATCACAGCTTTTGAAGATTAAGCACCTGTTCCTTAGTAAAATTTCTAGATCATCTTGATATAGATGTTGTAGAATATATTTTGTTTTATTTTATAACATATCACTTTACAAAATGACCCAATGTGATTCTTAGTCTAGCTAATAGCCAGTGAGCTTTCTGTTGGTGATGAAGCTCATGAAAACCCGTTCATAAGTTTTTTTTTTTTTTTTTTGCCTAATACTACACAAATACTGTGTATATAAATACACAGATGCAGGACAAGAGAGGTCCTATTAATCAATATAAAATACTCAAGAAAATGGTTCCCAGAAATAAGAAATCCAGAAGGATCAGAAAGAAGCATGAGATATTATACTATAATCATTTTGCTTTTTAATCCATCCAAAGGGTCATTCTGACCCCAGTGTCTAATGGGGAGGAGGTTTCACCACACATCCACTACTTCTCCAGACACCAGTTGGGTGTCCTATATCAACTCAGTTCTGACACCATATACTTGGAGATAGAATCAGATTCCACAGGTTAAGAGTTCAGTTTCACAAGGGGTTCCTCCTCCAACCCCACTTCAGATGCCAGTTGCAAGCCCAGGTTGTCACCTGTACTTCTGACCAACTGGCTATAAATCAGAGGTTCCCACAACCTCCTCCTCAGGCTTGATTAATTTACTGGAACAGCCCACAACCCAAAGAAACATTTTACTTACTAGATCACCAGTTTATTATAAAAGATATAACTCAAGAACTTTTTATGGAGGCTCCATTTAGGCATGATTGATTAAATCATTGACCATAGGCCATTGCTTCATCTTCCATCCCCTCCCCCATCCCCGGAGGTCAAGGGGTGGGTCGAAAGCTCCACCCTCCAATAACAGGGTTGGTTCCCCTTGCAACCAACCCCTATCCTTAGGTGACCTAGAGTCTTCCAAAAGTCACCTCCTTAACATAACAGAAATATTTATTTCTCTCACGACTTAGGAAATTCCAAGAGTTTTTAGAAGCTCTGTGCTAGAAACAGGGATGAAGATGAAACATACATGTCTTATTATAAATCACAAAATCACACCATCTAACGGTGATTGTCTTCAGGCTCTTAGGACAATAACAGTCCCTAAAAATGCAAGTGCAATATATTGTTCTGTCAGGATATCTATATTTTGGAGTCAGTTTATTCCTCTAGTATGAAAGTTGTGAATCATGTGAAGTTCAGAAGTTTGCCTCATCCACTAAATTCTGACATGGAAAGACAGCCTGCTGATATGTATACAGCCGTCCCTCCATATCCATGGGGGATTGGTTCTAGGACCACTGTGGATACCAAAACCTGTGGATGCTTAAGTCCCTTAAATAAAATGGTGTAGTGTTTGCATATCCTACACACATCCTCCTGCATACCTTAAATCATCTGTAGATTACTTACAATACCTAATACAGTGTAAATGCTATGTAAATAGTTGTTGCACACAGCAAATCAAGTCTTGTTTTTTGGAACTTTCTTGAATTTGGCAGGAATATATTTATCTGCAATTGGTTGAATCTGTGGATGTGGAACCCATGGGTATGGAGGGCTGACTGTACACAGAGAAGAGACTAGAAAGCTGGAGATGGTTTTACACCACGTGAGAGTGAAGATCTCTTCCACATTGCTATACTGCCTCTTTGATCTCAAGATTGAAAAGGCCCTGCAGTCCTCTTTTTATAATGGGGAAAAAATGAGCAGGTTAATATGGACGTTGACATTAGAGGGAGGTTCAAGAAGACAGGAAGATCAGATCTAGAAGCTTTGATGGCAAGTACCAGCAAGCTGCCTGTGTGGTTTTGAGGACACAGGGTAGGATGGACGTTTCTGGAAAATCTTTGGCCAGGGAAGGAAGGTAAGACCCTAGTGTTGGACTTGCAGAGGTATTGGGAAAGAAAAGGAGACATAGACCTAGCACAGAATAACAAGATAATAACTTCTAGTAATCCAGCTACTAGAATAAAGGCATGATATTCCAAAAACATATTTTTAAGTGTCTATCCAGCTTCAGTTACTGAATAAGATAGGCAAAAAGATTGCCCCCCTTGGAGCTGACCTTCTAGTGAAGAGAGTCAGAAATTAAAAAAGGTGAATTTGTATGGAGTGTCATGGGAGAGATATATGTGCAACTTTCAGTATTGTGGTTAGGGATGTCCTCACTGAGAAGTTGATGTTTGAGAAGGGTACAGTGTTAGAGAGTGACCAGCCTTTCAGCAATCAGGCTGAGCTTCTTTTGGGGTTCTTAAGTGGTTCCAGCTTTGAAGATTAGGAACTCTGGTTTATGGAGTTGAGAAGTCTTATTTATACCTAAGCAATAACCATAAAGAAGTCAAAGGACTTAGGAGTTCATTCGAGGCTCTGCACCTGGCCAGGTTGGGAGCTGACATCCCTCGGAACAGAAGGACCTGGAAAAAGGCTACACTAGGCAGATCAGTAAGGTTAAATCAGCTACTGGGATAAGGGGATGGCTAAATCAGGAGGCCAGAAGCAAAATGGGTAATAGGGCGTCTGCAGGGATAGCTTCCTGTGCTGAACTTCTGAAGTGCTATCCAGGCTGATCTGTTGGCTCTACTCACTAGGTAGGACTTGCTGGATGGTAAAATACTCACATATTTAAGGTAAATTTTGACATTCATGGGTTATATAATCTCCTCTCACGGCAGATCCACATGCTTGAGTCTGACCTGACTAGGGTTGCCAGATAAGAAACAGAGTGTTCTGATAAATTTGGATTTCAGATAAATAATGAAAAACCTTTTAGTGTAAGTATATCCCAAATATTACTTGGGGTATACTATAATAAGTATACTTATACTAAATATATTCATTATTTTCTGAAATTCAAATTTAACTGAGCATTCTATGTTTTTATTTGCTAAATCTGGCAACCCTAGATTTGAAGCTCATCTGGAGGGCCAAATCCTTGATAGGCCAGGCTTTGCGGTGTGTGATAGAAACTGAGACCTCCTTCCTCTTTAGCAGCATTTGTTGTTTAGAAATATTAGCATACTCTATATCTGGGGTCCTAAAATGGATATTATGTACTTTTTAGAAAACTCTACTCTTCACAGCAGTGTTGTGAATAATTGGCTAGTGATGAATTGTATGGCCCTAAAGCAGCATTTAACTCTTCACACCACAACATCGATGTAGGAAGTATAAAATCAGGGCAGTGCTAGGAGTCTTGAACCACACCCACAGGGTCTCTCTATCTTCTGTGGTGGGTTCTAAAGCATGTCTGTGGAAACCTGGGACTCCTTGCTACCCATTTGGAAAACTACTGCTTTAGTATCAAGAATTAGCTGAAAAGATCAGATGAGTCATTAAAAAAAAAAATCCCTCCCCACTGTGTTTGGGATCAAGCATTCTAAGTACTCGGTGGGTATGAGAGAATTTAAAGGTATGAGACAATTTTTTCTAAAGAAATGAATATTAATGGGATATATTTCTAACAGTGAGAATGTCTGGGAAAAGTATCTTAACTTGGCAAGGAGGGAGTCCTACATACCCCCTCCCTCACCCCCCCCACACTTTTATTTTGCTGTAACTCTCTCTATAATGCCCAAGTTATTTTTTTTTCCCATAGGGAATTAGATCCTATTTTATTCCCAGCACAAAAGATGTAGCATGCCTTTTTATTTGCTGTTTGATTAAATTCTCACCAGTCTTGAAGATCTGCAAATAATTACTCAAAGAGTCATAGGTCAGTTAAGAATACTGAAATACAACCAGACAATAAATATGGTATTTCAATTAATTTTCATGTGAATTTCTATCATTTCTTTTCGTTGCACTGTTGTCATTGTTGGATAATTTAACATCTGTATGAGCATACTTAATTATAGCTGGCTTCAGAGTGGGCAAGGTCACATGGAAAATGCCATCACAAGAGGCCAGATTTGTACTGTGATTCTCAGAATTCACTCTGAGAATCATCTGTTAAAATCAATTGTGCTCCCACATGAGGGATACCATTTTTATTTCTGACTTATTTTCAAGTTAAGATGCTATGTAGATTTGATGTGTAATGTATTATCACAGAATAGGTCTTGACAGTCCTGATTCAGGCAAAACTTGATGCTAGAGTCTCAAAGCTTTGTCCTAGGCTCCCCTCACCATCATCCCTTCCCCTATGTCTTTCCTTCCTGTCCTGTCCCTTTCTTTTCCTTTCCTTCTTCCCCTTTCTCACTTGCTCCCTAAATGATCTTATCCATTTCTATAGACTGTCCTCTTTCCCTCCACCCAAGATAAATATCCCCGGTACTTGACTTTATTCTCTTTGTTGGCAATTGGAGTGGGAATTGGAGTGGGCAGGTGGGCTTGGTGAATAAGATGCTGGTGCCTGGGTTTGAACTGAAGGTTGGTGACCCAAAGAATCAGGGACAGTAGAGAGTTCATCTGAGTGGGAACAAGCAGCATCCAAGTCCATATCCTGGGGGCAGCCTGAACCGTGGTACCAGTGGCCACGTTCAGTGTCTAGGGCCAGCCATGGTGGCTGCCATGGCCTCAGCAGAGGAACAATGGCATAATTTTCACTGTGTTCTTTGCTGACCAGTGTTCTGTGGTTTCTGCTTATTTTCTGAGTATGTTTCTCCAAACTTCTGGGAAATTCTATGAGCTATCCAACATCTTTCCAATACATTTCTTTTATACTTAAACTAGCAAGAGTTATTCCTATTATTTGTTGATTGTCATGATGATGGGGTTCATAAAATTAGCCCAGACTTCTTTTCTGAGCTTTAAAATCAAATGCTAACTTAAACTTTCAACTTGGATGTCTCGCATTAGAGTCATCTCAAAATAATGTGTCAAAACTGAACTTGTGTTCTTCTGCCAGGCCTGATACTTCCCCAGTCTTCCCTGCTCCATAACCTTGACTCAGTCCAGTCATCTGGCATCATGTTGGATGATGGATTGTTGACCTGGTCTGGCTGCACCAGGCTGGAGACCAGCAAATAGCCAGAACAATTGAGTAGGAGAATAAAGACCCTCTGAGAAGGCCTCAAGGTTAACTTCTCAAAGGAGGTGCTTCACTTAGGTCTGATGTTGTGTCTGCGTCCATCATTGTTACCTTGAGACGCCCATGCACACCCTTCCAGTCTGGCCTCATGCCACTCCTGTCCTTGATGACTGTGGTCCAGACTCACTGGTCATCTTTCAAGTCCTTGAACATGCCAGGCTCTTTCCATTCTCAGGCCCTTTGCACAGGCTGTTCACAGTGTTTGGAAAGCTCTTCCCTTCTCTTTACCTCGCTAATTCCTTCCTGTGCTTCAGCTTAAATAAAATTTCTTTGCCTTTTCTGACCCCCCAAGCTAAACTATATCTTCTTGTTTGTTTTTGCATTTTCCCCTATAGGTAGTAACTAGAACATTTGAAAGTCTATATTCCATTTGAAAGTCTATATTTATTTGCTTAACGTCTGCTAGGCTATATGCTTCCTCAAGGTACGGACATTGTTCACTCTATTCATTGTCTCCTCAGCGCTTGCACAGTGTGAGGCATATGGTAGATGTTCAACAGATATTTGTTGTAAAAATGAGTAAATGAAAGAAAATCGTAAATTTGGGGGAATGGAAGTGAGGAGGAGAGAATAATTACAAAGGAAGTACCATTGCTCCTGCCCTTTAGTTAATTTATCAAATTACATCCTTACCTCATGAAAAGAGTTCTTTTTAAGTGGCTGGCATTGCCAGCTCAAGGCAAATATGATCTGGTAGGTCTTTATGTAGAATATTCTAGGCCTCTTGCTCCTTTGGCCTTAGCCCCGCACATATGAGTACAACAAAGGAGCCTCCTCTTTAGTACCTGGGCAGGGTTCATGATCTTCATTACTTACTCAGGGTGGTACCGAGTTACCCATCTTTCTCACCATCTCTGCTGCTCTTCCTGGGTGCTTACCTGTCTAACGTTGCTGAAGGCAGGGCCTTGGTTAGATCAGCTGTGGGTTCCCCCTGCAGCATCACCTGTACACCACTTGGTCTACTGCCATTCATAGATGCCTTCCTTTCCAGGTTGCACTGGGGTTCATTTTCCACCATAATAAATGCTCCTCCTGATGTGGATCTTTCTAGAGATGCTAAGGACTCTTCTTATTTATTAGAAAAGAAAAAAAATTGTGTTCATGGTATATAGGCACCTGGGTTCTGCCAGCTGTCTCCCTTTCTCAGGTTTATAATGGACTTAGAAGACAACCCACGAGTGTCATGGTCTTCCTATTTCCCACACTGGGTTATTGCCTTTGTCCATCTACTCAGGCAGGTGACAGCTAAGAGGAGCCACCTACCTGTCTACAAAGACGTGCAGAGGACAGTGTCTCCTCAATTCCCTGGCTCCCAAGCCTTCTCTGTGGGGAAAGACATCAGCCAAATTGTCTTTGGGCAACTGCTCTCCAGAAAGCCACAGTGTATACCCATTTTCCCTGTCATCTTAACAGCCTCGCCATTAGAAATAGGGAAATCCTCATTTCTCCTATGTTTAGCCCTGTCCTATGCTCTCAGGCTCCCAGGCATGGGTCACCAGAGGCCATTTGTAACACAGCCCCCTCAATCCCTGAACAATGAGTTACAGGTATGGGATAGAGAGTTTAACTCATCAACTTCTTGGTAGCATTAATCCTTTTACAACATAACTCAATAACTCTTCTGATGTTTTTAATGTGAAGAAGTGAATTTTCTAATAAAGAACTTGTTAGGAATGGTCTGAAACCTTAGGAGAAGGTAAGGCTGAAGAGATAGGTTCTTCTGAATTTGTAAGTTTGCAAATTGCTGGGCCAGAGTTCTCCCCTGAGGATGACACAACTCTTGGAGTCTTGATCATGTCTGGCTCTTAAAAATTGTAGTGATATACCTTTTAATACTCAGAGTGATGATTTAAATAATTGTCTTGAACAGAAAGCACTTCTGAGGCATGACTGATTATGAATTCTAAGTCTTGAAGCTCTTAGAATTCAAAAAATATAATCAACACATTTTATTTTAACTAATATTAATATTTTTATGGATTGTATTATCCTTTACTCACTTGGAAGTGGGTTTAAGTCTATAATACCAACACTGGGGAGGATAGATAGTAATATGGACAACACAAAATATGAATTATTTTTAAGTCAATGAGATGCTTTCTATCTTGTAATGTAGCAGACCTAACCTATTTATTTATGTTTTGGTTGGGCTAACATTAAGAGCAATTTATAATCCTTGAACATATATTTATGAGTGCTAAGGTAAATGATGTGCAGGTGTTTTATATTCCTAATCCATGAGGTCCCCCTGCTTTTCCCCAAGTCTAGCCCCTTACCGTTTCCTCACCCTTCCCACAAGACCTTGACCATCAACCATCTTCTCATTGCTCTTGCATCTTCTTTGTCTACTTTCCATTGATTCTTTCTTCTAAGCCTATATTTTGGGGATATTGGGGGATATGTACACACACACACAAATTCTTTTGAAACTGTTTTCTCTTCAGGTTGTCTCAACACTCTTATTTGTTTAACTGACAACCTTTTTGAGATCATGATATATACTGTCTACCTTCACTTTATGTTTTACTCACTTTTCAAGCATTTAAAAATTGTTTTTACCCTCACTTCTATATTAGTTTCCTATGGCTGCTATAACAAATAACCACAAACTTGGTGATTTAAAACAATGTAATTTTATTCTCTTATAATTCTTGAGGCTGGCATTCAAATCAGGTTAACTGGGCTAAAACCAAGGGGTTGGCAGGACCGCACTCCCTCTGAGAATCCAAGGAATAATCCGTTTCCTTACCTTTTTCAGCTCCTAGTGGCCATCTGGCTCCTTCTTGCATCTTCAAAGCCCACATCGTAGCATCTTCTGCTGAGGTCATCGTGTCACTTTCTGTGCCAACTCTCCTTCTGCCTCCCTTCTCTAGAGATACTTGTGATTGCATTTAGGGCCCACCCAAATGATCCAGGAGAATCTTCTCACCCCCAGATCCCTAACATAATCACACCTGGACTCTCTGGGAGTCATTACTCAGCCTTCATCACATTTCTGATCACAAACCTGAAGTCATTATTCATCCCTTTCTCTGCCTTTGTGCAGCATTTACAGAGACTGGCTTCTTGAAACACCCCTCTGTCTAACTTCTGTGTCATTACTCCTGTTTCTCTCACAAGCATGTTATGTCCTTCTCTTCTTCCTCTCACTTCTAAATGTAGGCTTTCTTCAGTATACTCTCCTAAGTTTTATTTTTCTTGCTTTCTGGACTATCTTCCTTGACCGTCTCCTCCATATCCACACATTCTCAATCTTCATCTCCCGGGCAAACCCCCTTCAGGACTCTGGCTGTGGTTTCTAGCTGCTTGCTAGACATCTTTCACACGGACAACCCTGAGTAATGAGACTGAACTCATTACCCACTCTCTAGACCTCTTCTGTCTCCTTAAGCAGCATCACAGATAATGACCCAACATTCAGAAGAATAATATAAGCTCCTTCTCTTTCTTTGTCGTGGCCACTACCTTATTTCAAACCCTAAGTGCCTCTGATATAAACTATATCAGTAATTTCCTAACAGATTTTCCTCTCTGTGATTCTTAGCCATTCCCTACTTTGTTTCCAGAATCAGCTTTCTAAAGCCTAGCTGTAACTGGTATAAATTTTGCATTCAGAATCCTCAGCGCCACTGCCCCCCGCAACCTCGACCCGCCCCAGCATGTTCTGATTAAAATCAGATTTGTGGCCTTCAAGGCTCTCTCCAACTTGATTTCAGGTGTAACTTATAGATTTATCCCCCACCGCTATACTCACCGTAGACTCCTTCCACAATCTGCCAAATGTGAAGAGTTCATCTCTCTGTGCCACTGTGTATTCTATTACACCTATTTCCTCCTTTTTCTTTATGAAAATCTCACAATGCAGACCTCCAGGCAGAACATAATATGCAAAGACATGACAGCGAAATGTATTTTAAACTTAAATAATTATTCAATTTTATCCTTGCTTTGCCATTGAAAGTGGTAGTACTCTCTGCTGGGCCTTGTTAAGGAATGCCTTCATCAGACTTGGAGGTCCTGTCTGAATTTTCTATTAGTGAAGGGAAGGCTCTACTTAGTCAAAGGCCTAGTTTTAATATTAATTTCTTTTATCCTTCTTTCTTTATTTTATACATTAATTCTACAACTCTTTAATGAATACCTACTGTGTGCTGGATACTATTCTAGGCCCTGAAAGATAAAATAACAAGCAAAACTAACATGACCCCTGCCTTTTGGAGGTTATAGATTAGCGGGAAAACAGTATTAATCAAATACAATAAGATAAAAGTCAATGACATCTGTGTCAAGTGCTAAGAAGAGGTGCCCAGTTTTATCAATGGGGTGCTGACCTAGTTGGGGGGGTTCAAAACAGGCTTCCCTGAGTAAAGAATGAATGAATAGCAAAGGGGAGGGAGGCATTCTGAAAAGACCTTATCCACGTATTACACAGTGACTAATTTGGGGAAGAAAAAAAAACCCACCTAACATATACATTTAGCTACTAATTGGGAATGTGCAGATAGTTAAATGTAGAAATTATATCCTCTAAATGTACCTCTGAAGATATAAAGCTATGTTAGGGCCAAAATTGGCACCAAGAGCTAGCTCAGCACTTTTAATGGATGTGCTGGGGTATAAATATCTTTACAGTGCTACCTGGGGTCCCGTAAATAGCTTTGTGAGAAAGGTCGGTAAGTTTTGGTTTTCCAAAGTGTTTCAGAAATGTTCCATAGGAATAATTCTTACTTCCTTAGGAACACCTGTCTTGCTCATTGTTTGCTCAACAGCTGCAAAACAACTTGCTCTCTTATTGCAGTTTTTCTTTCCCCTTTAATGCCAGAAATCAGAGTTAAGTGTTAATCATGCTCCCCATTTATCAGCATTGTCATCATCAGAGCACAAAATGTCTCTTGTTTCATGTTTATATTTTCCCCCATCTTCCTTGGTTCTTCCTATTCCACTGCCCACACCACATATCTCTTTAAATATACATGTATTAGATTCAATGCATCCAAAATGAACTTGCTCTCCACCCCAAACTGCTGTTCTTCACTTCTAGTCTCACAGGTCAGAGCTCTGCTAATGGGTGTCAATGACCCCACCTCCCAGATATCTCTGGACTCCACCCTTCCATCCATCCATGCTGCCACTCCTAGATTCAGGTCCTTACTATTTATTTCCTGCACTACTGAAACTGATCTCCCTGATTGTCTTCCTAACTCTAGTCTTATTTGCTAAATGCAGACAAAATGACTTTTCTAAAACACATATCTGATCATACCACTCCTCTGCTTAAAAACCTTCCATGGCTCACAGTTTTCTGATGGAAGTCCTTAGAATGGTGTCAAGGCTCCTCACCTTTGACCCCTGTCTGCAATTCTGGCATCACTGTACCCTCTTTGTAAGCATCCACTTTGCTTGCATATTGAGCTACTTGGCAGCCCCCTACATGTACCTCTTGTTTCTTGCCTCTGTGCCTTAGCACATGGTGTTCAAAAGTCAGAGATGATTAGAAAAAGGTATTCCAAATAGAGAATCCAGCAAAAGAGCAAAGGCACAGTGGACAGTCAGGGTAAACAATGTTTAGGACAGCATTTATACAGAGTAAAAGAAATAAAGAATCAAAGAATTGTGCATTTAAAACTACTCTAAGGAACAGCCAGTAGACCAGTTAGGGTAGGACATAGTTTCTACATGAGAGGATTAGAAGAATGAGGGAACTGGGGAGGATAAAGGAAAACTATTGAAGGTTTTTGGAAAAGAGAGTGATATGAGCAGAGTTGTTGGCTGGTTGTGTCATATAGACTGAGCTGCACAGAGAAAGGATTGGAAACGAGTTAATAGGTTAGGAGCCAGTTGGGATAGTTTAGGGCCACTGGTTAGAGGATAGACAGGGGCTCATCCTTAAAGATGGTAATGAAGTGTGTTTTCATATTCCACTGAATAAACTAATTATTTGAATTTTTCCCTTTTAAAGTGCATCAGTTTGAAAACCTCCTACTGTTTATCCAGTATACATGTGTGGAAGTTATAAGTTGGATGGGAATTTATCACTTAATTTAAAATTGGTACATATTTAATCATATATTGTTTAATCTATACACATAATGTGCCCATTGGTTACAGTCATGAAGCATTAGGAATGTTGACATTGACATTTAAGAATCTAATGAAGAGGATGAAATTCTAATAAATCTCCAATTTAGTTTAAAACAATTTGTGACAAATCTGTAATTTGGCAACCATCTAATGAAAATTCTTATATAGCGAAGCAAGATCTTGTAAAAAGAAAAAAAAGATAGCAATGATCATATTCCTCTTATGATTTCCTTGGTTGGGAATGGAGCCTATTTCCAGCCAAAATGTGTTACTTGCCCATTGCATCCTGAGACTTTACCTTTCATCTTGTTATTTACAATCAAAACTCAAAAATATAAAAGTAATCCAGCTGAATTTTATAAAGGCAAGGAATTCAAATAGTGAAAGCATTTTAGAATCCATTGTTAATATTGAAACACATAGTCAAATTTCAATGCAATTTTAATATATGCTCCCAACCGAAATGTTAGCAGGACTCCTAGAGATGAATGAGAAACTAACTTTTGATTCAGTTCCCCTGAACTGAGTTCAGAAATGCCCTTGGATCAGCCCAAATTAGACTAGGTTGAGAGTACTTTATGTCCTGTGCTTTGTGGTCTTATGCGGTATGTTGATAACCTTGAGAGAGATGGGGTCACTGTGGGCCAGGTTCACACTCAGTGAGTCTACCTGTGGTAGACTATGCTGCCAGACTTGATCTTCCTGGAGGAAATAGTTATCTTCCAGAAGGTGTGAGATGACTCTCAATCAAATATTGGCAAACCTGAGCTCCCAGGTGGGGACCCTACCCTATGCTAGGCGGTGTTGGTGATTACTCTACTGTGTGTCTTGACTGTCCTGGCTTCCTTCAATATCCTTTGCTATAGAAACCCTGTTTGACTTACCCATGTCGTAGCTGGGTCAAACCTTTCTGTCCATCTTAGACTACTATCAACATAGCCAGTATAGCGGTTGAGCATTATAATGTCATTTAAAAACATTTGGGTTGAATCATGCTCTCTCCTAAAAAATTAGCTTAAAATAAATTTAGTGGTCATTTGTTAAATGGTAAGAAGTAAAGGTTTGTCTTCATATTTTGAAATTTTAAGTGCATTAAAATCAATATATTTATCTAAAATAAAAATATGCAAAGCAAAAGTGGTTATTTAAAGTTCTTATGGGGATAGACAGAAATTATTTAGAATGTAAAGTGTTTATAATTCAAAAAGTTGGGAAATGCTGGCCCAAGAGAAATGCAATCCTATCCTGAACTAGACTGTTCTTGATGGGAATTGAAAAGAGAACATGAGAGAAAGAGATCTTTCCATCACTTCCAAATGTCACAAGTACCTAATGGAACATCCAAGGGATGATTCCACACAGGTAATTAGCGAGACTCCAAAATTCTTCCATATATTTTTTGTACAGAAGCAGTGCTAATTGCAAAATTGTCATTGTGTACTCAGCCTGAAGCAGACAAAGCAAAATGCTGCTCTTACATATCTGATGTCCCTGCTGTCCTAAATATGATTTCAGTTTCAGGGTTTTGACAGGAATAACCAGCATTGATATAATATTATCGATGTGCATTATAATAAATTATTTGCACCAAGGCTAAATGTATATCCAACCTTCATGCTTTTATCCACTTTTAATACTTTATAAGAGTTTATGAAAAATTTGAAACTATCATTTTAAAGTAAGAAAAAAGTGAAGATACCAGTTAACAAAAGAATATCTTGCAAAGTTAAACTTTATATTTTTTAGGGTTGCATAAATTGGCCTTTCAGAGTAGAAAGATCAGAAATTGGTAGTTCCACCTCTGTGAGGACCTGAGAGTCTAATCAATAAATGTAAAAATTTCACACTTTTGCTTCACTTAGAACTAGCGATTCTATTTAAAATGCTCTTAGAAAAATTTTCTTTCTTTCTTTTTTTTCCTGGAAATAAGACCTAGGTTGTAGAAAACACTCCAGCTAATGTTCAGTCACTGAAAGCAAAAACCTCTCACTAAGGACAGTGATATGAGATATATCATGTCTCCTGATGAACAAAAAGCAGATTTTTACATTTAAGATGGGAGAATGGGCAATGGGTACTCATAATAGTGGAAAGAGGACAGCAGCTAATGACTAAGTATTTTAATGACAAAATATACCTGTTAGAGCTGGACTGAGAGCTGGACTCAGAAGTGACAAACCCTATAAAAGCCATTAGCCACTCAAAATTAACATCCCTTCTAAATCTTCAGAAGGGACTAGAAGAGTAAAAAGCCTGATTCCATCTTTCTAAATAGGATATTTCCCCTTAGAGGGGACTGCAAAATTCAGAATCAATCTGGGAACCAACCATGGCTTGTAGTTTCAGGGTGAGGGAGAGTAGAATGGAATGTTTGCAGTCCCTCCTGAAATTAAGTGGAATGAAACCCAGCCTTATCCTGTTGTGTCTGCACATATGCTTCACGAAACTTTGCCACTTTATCCAATGTTCCACCTTGGCTGGAGAAATGCTACATTATCTCAGTCATTCATTCATGTTTCCTATGTCTCTGTTTTCACTTAAAAAGGATGTCTGACCCATTGGTAATTTTCCTATCTGGTTTCACAATCCTTTGCCACTTTAGAGTCATTCAGAAATCTTTATACATCAGATTGCTATAGCACTAATTGGACTTTTGATCAGTATAGCAGATTGATCTTACCTGATTCTGATTGCCCACACTAAAAACAGAAATACTGGGTAAAATATTTTAGAACATGTATTTAAGCCATAAATGACATAGAGAGGTTTAAAAGCAAGATAGGGAGATTTCTAGGCACCAGAAATGAGATAGGACTCTAGTTTTGAAAGGAGTTGAATCTGCATGGTCCATGTATCAGGTGCGGGGATAGAATCTTTAAAGGAGACTGGAAATCATTGCTCACCAGCTTGGCATTATGACTGAAAGTGAGCCGTCCACTCTAGGCCAACAGAGTGAAAAAAAGACACTGAAACACCAGGACTTCCATGTGTGGATGTGAGGGCACATCTATGAATGTTTTATCATGGCCCTTCTCTGGGGACTCCAGAGAGATTTGATCTTACAGTCCCAATATCAGCTCCATAACAGCTTCCAGAAAATTTCATTTTCCCTCTATTCCCTGAGATGTGTCATTTCACGTGTACCTTTCTGACTGTCTTCAAACTTTTTTAAAAACCATGCAGCTCTAACCCTATCAAAACCTCTTCTTGGACAATCTGCGACCATTATAACTTCAAATGTTGTTTCTGCCCTGTTTTCCTCCCCTTCTGGGCCTTCAGTTATATATATGATGGATTTATTTTAGTTAAAAAAGTCCGTATATCACTTATACCCTTTCTGGTATTTTTCATTGTCTTTGCTCTTTTTGTTTCTGCTTATGTATTCTCAACTGACCTATTTTCTTTTTTTTTTTTTTTGAAGAAACTACAATTATTTTTATTGAAAAATGTGAAAGTGAAACATATTTATTGCATTATTATTTTAAACATCTTTATTGGAGTATAATTGCTTTACAATGTTGTGTTAGTTTCTGCTGTGTAACAAAGTGAATCAGCTATATGTATACCTTTATCCCCATATCCCCTCCCTCTTGCGTCTCCCTCCCACCCTCCCTGTCCCACCTCTTTAGGTGGTCACAAAGCGCCAAGCTGATCTCCCTATGCTACGCAGCTGCTTCCCACTAGCTATCTATTTTACATTTGGTAGTGTATATATGTCAATGCTACTCTCTCACTTTGTCCCAGCTTACCCTTCCCCCTCCCTGTGTCCTCAAGTCCATTCTCTATGTCCACGTCTTTATTCCTGTCCTGCCCCTAGGTTCATCAGAACCATTTTTTTTTTTTTGATTCCATATATATGTGTCAGCATACGGTATTTGTTTTTCTCTCTCTGACTTACTTCACTCTGTATGACAGACTCTAGGTACATCCACCTCACTACAAATAGTTCAGTTTCGTTTCTTCTTATGGCTGAGTAATATTCCATTGTATATATGTGACACATCGTCTTTATCCATTCATCGGTCGATGCATATTTAGGTTGATTCTATGTCGTGGCTATTGTAAATAGAGCTGCAATGAATATTGTGGTACATGGCTCTTTTTGAAATATGGTTTTCTCAGGGTATATGCCCAGTAGAGGGATTGCTGGGTCATATGGTAGTTCTATTTTTAGTTTTTTATGGAACCTCCATACTGTTCTCCAGTATCAGTTCCCATCAACAGTGCAAAAGAGTTCCCTTTTCTCCACACCCTCTCCAGCATTTATTGTTTGTAGAGTTTTTGATGGCCATTCTGACCAGTGTGAGGTAATACCTCATTGTAGTTTTGATTTGCATTTCTCTAATGATTAGTGATGTTGAGCATCCTTTCATGTGTTTGTTGGCAATCTGTATATCTTCTTTGGAGAAATGTCTATTTAGGTCTTCTGCCCATTTTTGGATTGGGTTGTTTGTTTTTTTTGATATTGAGCTGCATGAGCTACTTGTAAATTTCAGAGAGTAATCCTTTGTCAGTTGCTTCATTTGCAAATAGTTTCTCCATTCTGAAGGTTGTCTTTTCATCTTTTTTATGGTTTCCTTTGCTGTGCAAAAGCTTTAAGTTTCATTAGGTCCCATTTGTTTATTTTTGTTTTTATTTCCATTTCTCTAGGAGGTGGGTCAAAAAGGACCTTGCTGTGATTTATGTCATAAAGTGTTCCGCCTATGTTTTCCTCTAAGAGTTTGATAGTGTCTGGACTTACATTTAGGTCCTTAATCCATTTTGAGTTTATTTTTGTGTATGGTGTTAGGGAGTATTCTAATTTCATTCTTTGACATGTAGCTGTCCAGTTTTCCCAGCACCACTTATTGAAGAGGTTGTCTTTTCTCCATTGTATATTCTTGCCTCTTTTATCAAAGATAAGGTGACTCTGTGTGCATGGGTTTATCTCTGGGCTTTCTATCCTGTTGCATTGATCTATATTTCTGTTTTTGTGCCAGTACCATACAGTCTTGATTACTGTAGCTTTGTAGTGTAGTCTGAAGTCAGGAAGCCTGATTCCTCCAGCTCCATTTTTCTTTCTCAAGATTGCTTTGGCTATTTGGGGTCTTTTGTGTTTCCATACAACTTGTGAAATTTTTTGTTCTAGTTCTGTGAAAAATGCCAGTGGTAGTTTGATAGGGATTGCACTGAATCTGTAGGTTGCTTTGTCATCCAAGAACATGGTATATCTCACCATCTGTTTGTAACATCCTTAATGTCTCTCATCAGTGTCTTATAGTTTTCTGCATACAGGTCTTTTGTCTCCTTAGGTAGGTTTATTCCTACGTATTTTATTCTTTTTGTTGCAGTGGTAAATGGGAGTGTTTCCTTAATTTCTCTTTCAGATTTTTCATCATTAGTGTATAGGAATGCAAGAGATTTCTGTGCATTAATTTTGTATCCTGCTACTTTACCAAATTCATTGATTAGCTCTAGTAGTTTTCTGGTAGCATCTTTAGGATTCTCTATGTATATTATCATGTCATCTGCAAACAGTGACAGCTTTACTTCTTTTCCGATTTGGATTCCTTTTATTTCTTTTTCTTCTCTGATTGCTGTGGCTAACACTTCCAAAACTATGTTGAATAATAGTGGTGAGAGTGGGCAACGCTGTCTTGTTCCTGATCTTAGTGGAAAGGGTTTCAGTTTTTCACCGTTGAGAACAATATTGGCTGTGGGTTTGTCGTATATGGCCTTTATTATGTTGAGGAAAGTTCCCTCTATGCCTACTTTCTGGAGGGTTTTTATCATAAATGGTTGTTGAATTTTGTCCAAAGCTTTTTCTGCATCTATTGAGATGATCATATGGTTTTTATCCTTCAATTTGTTAATATGCTGTATCACATTGATTGATTTGCATATATTGAAGAATCCTTGCATTCTTGGGATAAACCCCACTTGATCATGGTGTATGATCCTTTTAGTGTGCTGTTGGATTCTGTTTGCTAGTATTTTGTTGAGGATTTTTGCATCTATGTTCATCAGTGATATTGGCCTATAGCTTTCTTATTTTGCGACATCTTTGTCTGGTTTTGGTATCAGGGTGATGGTGGTCTTGTAGAATGAGTTTGGGAGTGTTCCTCCCTCTGCTATATTTTAGAAGAGTTTGAGAAGGGTAGGTGTTAGCTGTTCTCTAAATGATTGTTAGAATTCGCCTGTGAAGCCATCTGGTCCTGGGCTTTTGTTTGTTGGAAGATTTTTAATCACATCTTAATTTCAGTGCTTGTGAATCGTCTGTTTATATTTTCTGTTTCTTCCTGGTTCAGTCTCGGGATGTTGTGCTTTTCTTAGAATTTGTCCATTTCTTCCAGGTTGTCCATTTTATTGGCATATAGTTGCTTGTAGTAATCTCTCATGAGCCTTTGTATTTCTGCAGTGTTAGTTGTTACTCCTCCTTTTCCATCTCTAATTCTGTTGATTTGAGTCTTCTCCCTTTTTTTCTTCATGAGTCTGGCTAATGGTTTATCAATTTTTTTTATCTTCTCAAAGAACCAGCTTTTAGTTTTATTGATCTTTGCTATTGTTTCTTCATTTCTTTTTCATTTATTTCTGATCTGATCTTTATGATTTCTTTCCTTCTGCTAAATTTGGAGGTTTTTTGTTCTTCTTTCTCTAATTGCTTTAGGCGTAAGGTTAGGTTGCTTATTTGAGATGTTTTTTGTTTCTTCAGTTAGGATTGTATTGCTATAAACTTCCCTTTTAGAACTGCTTTTGCTGCATCCCTTAGGTTTTGGGTCATCGTGTTTTCATTGTCATTTCTTTCTAGGTATTTTTTGATTTCCTCTTTGATTTCTTCAGTGATCTCTTGGTTATTAAGTAGTGTGTTGTTTAACCTCCATGTGTTTGTATTTTTTACAGTTTTTTTCCTGTAATTGATATCTAGTCTCATAGTGTTGTGGTCAGAAAAGATACTTGATACGATTTCAATTTTCTTAAATTTACCAAGGCTTGATTTGTGACCCAAGATATGATCTATCCTGGAGAATGTTCCATGAGCACTTGAGAAGAAAGTGTATTTTGTTGTTTTTGGATGGAATGTTGTATAAATATCAATTAAGTCCATCTTGTTTAATGTATCATTTAAAGCTTGTGTTTCCTTATTTATTTTCACTTTGGTTGATCCTTCCATTGGTGAAAGTGGAGTGTTAAAGTCCCCTACTATGATTGTGTTGCTGTCAATTTCCCCTTTTATGGCTGTTAGCATTTGCCTTATGTATTGAGGTGCTCCTATGTTGGGTGCATAAATATTTACAATTGTTATATCTTCTTCTTGGATTGATCCCTTGCTCATTATGTAGTGCCCTTCTTTGACTCTTGTAATAGTCTTTATTTTAAAGTCTATTTTGTCTGATATGACAATTGCTACTCCAGCTTCCTTTTGATTTCCATTTGCATGGAATATCTTTTTCCATCTACTCACTTTCAGTCTGTATGTGTTCCAAGGTCTGAAGTGGGTCTCTTGTAAACCACATATATATGGGTCTTGTTTTTTGTATCCATTCAGCCAGTCTATGTCTTTTGGTTGGATCATTTAATCCATTTACATTTAAGGTAATTATCAATATGTTTGTTCCTATTACCATTTTCATAATTGTTTTGGGTTTGTTTTTGTAGGTTTTTTCCTTCTCTTGTGTTTCCTGGCTAGAGAAGTTCCTTTAGCATTTGTTGTAAAGCTGGTTTGGTGGTGCTGAATTCTCTTAGCTTTTGCTTATCTGTAAAGTTTTAATTTCTCTGTCGAATCTGAATGAGATCCTTGCTGGGTAGAATAATCTTGGTTCTAAGTTTTTCCTTTTCATCACTTTAAATATGTCCTGCCACTCCCTTCTGGCTTGCGGAGTTTCTGCTGAAAAATCAGCTGTTAACCTTATGGGGATTCCCTTGTATGTTATTTGTTGTTTTCCCTTGCTGCTTTTAATATTTTTTCTTTGTGTTTAATTTTTAATAGTTTTATTAATATGTGTCTTGGTGTGTTTCTCGTAGGATTTATCCTGTATGGGACTCTCTGTGCTTCCTGGACTTGATTAAGTATTTCCTTTCCCATATTAGGGAAGTTTTCAACTATAATCTCTTCAAATATTTTCTCAGTCCATTTCTTTTTCTCTTCCTCTTCTGGGACCCCTATAATTCGAATGTTGGCCCGTTTAATGTTGTCCCAGAGGTTTCTGAGACTTTCCTCAATTCTTTTCATTCTTTTTTCTTTATTCTGCTCTGCAGTACTTATTTCCACTATTTTATCTTCCAGGTCACTTATCCGTCCTTTTGCCTCAGTTATTCTGCTTTGATCCCTTCTAGAGAATTTTTAATTTCATTTATTGTGTTGTTCATCATTGTTTGTTTGCTCTTTAGTTCCACTAGGTCCTTGTTAAATCTTTCTTGTATTTTCTCCATTCTATTTCCAAGATTTTGGATCATATTTACTATCATTACTCTGAATTCTTTTTCAGGTAGACTGTCTATTTCCTCTTCATTTGTTTGGTCTGGTGGGTTTCTACCTTCTCCTTCATCTGCTGTGTGTTTCTCTGTCTTCTCAGTTTGGTTAACTTACTGTGTTTGTGGTATCCTTTTTGCAGGCTGCATGTTTGTAGTTTCTGTTTTTTTTGGTGCCTGCCCCCAGTGGCTAAGTTTGGTTCAGTGGGTTGTGTAAGCTTCCTGGTAGTGCCAGTGTTCTGGTGGATGAGGCTGATTATTGTCTTTCTGGTGGGCAGGACCGCATCCGGTGGTGTGCTTTGAGGTGTCTGTGACCTTATTATGATTTTAGATAGCCTCTCTGCTAATGAGTGGGGTTGTGTTCCTGTCTTGCTAGTTTTTTGGCATAGGGTGTCCAGCACTGTAGCTTGCTCGTCCTTGTGTGAAGCTGGTTCTTAGCCTTGAGACACAGATTTCTGGGAGAGCTTTCTCCGTTTGATATTACATGGAGCTGGGAGGTCTCTGGTGGACGAATGTCGTGAACTCGGCTCTCCCATCTCAGAGGCACAGGTCTGACACCCAGCCGGAGCACCAAGACACTGTCGGCCACACAGCTCAGAAGAAAAGGGAGAAAAAAGAATGAAGGAAAGAAAAAGTAAAATAAAATAAAATAAAGTTATTAAAATAAAAAATAATTATTAAAAATAAAAAAATTAAAAAGTAATTAAAAAAAAAGAAAGGAAAGAAAGAAGAGAGCAACCATACCAAAAAACAAATCCACCAATGATAACAAGCACTAAAAACTATACTAAAAAAACCAAAAAAAAAAAAATGGACAGACAGAACGCTAGGACAAATGGTAAAAGCAAGACTATACAGACAAAATCACACAAAGAAGCATACACACACATACTCACAGAAAAGTGAAAAAGGAAAAATATATATATATTGTTGCTCCCAAAGTCCACTGCGTCAATTTTGGGAGGATTTATTGTCTATTCAGGTATTCCACAGATTCAGGGTACATCAAGTTGATTGTGGAGATTTAATCCTCTGCTCCTGAGGCTGCTGGGAGGGATTTCCCTTTCTCTTCTTTGTTTGCACAGCTCCTGGGGTTCAGCTTTGGATTTGGCCCCGCCTCTGCCTGTAGGTCACCCTCTGGTGTCTGTTCCCCGCCCAGACAGGATGGGGTTAAAGGAGCAGCTGATTCAGGGGCTCTGGCTCACTCAGGCCGGGGGGAGGGAGGGGTATGGAATGCAGGGCTAGCCTGTGGCGGCAGAGGCCAGCATGATGTTGCAGCAGCCTGAGGTGCTCCGTGTATTCTCCCGGGGAAGTTGTCCCTGGATCACGGGACCCTGGCAGTGGCGGGCTGCACAGGCTCCCGGGAGGGGAGGTGTGGATAGTGACCTGTGTTTGCTCACAGGCTTCTTGGTGGCTGCAGCAGCAGCCTTAGCGTCCCATGCCTGTCTCTGGGGTCTGTGCTGATAGCCACAGCTCATGCCCGTCTCTGGAGCTCGTTTAGGCGGTGCTCTGACTCCCCTCTCCTTGTGCACCCTGAAACAATGGTCTCTTGCCTCTTAGGCAGGTCCAGACTCCCTCCTGGCTAGCTGTGGCGCACTAGCCCCCTTCAGGCTGTGTTCACGCAGCCAACCCCAGTCCTCTCCCTGGGATCCAACTGAAGCCCGAGCCTCAGCTCCCAGCCCCCACCTGCCCTGGCAGGTGAGCAGACAAGCCTCTCAGGCTGGTGAGTGCTGGTCGGCACCGATCCTCTGTGCAGGAATCTCTCCGATTTGCCCTCTGCACCCCTGTTGCTGCGCTCTCCTCCGTGGCTCTGAAGCTTCCCCCCTCCGCCACCCGCAGTCTCCACCCGCGAAGGGGCTTCCTAGTGTGTGGAAACCTTTCCTCCTTCACAGCTTCCTCCCAGAGATGCAGGTCCCGTCCCTATTCTTTTGTCTCTGTTTTTTCTTTTGCCCTACCCAGGTACATAGGGAGTTTCTTGCCTTTTGGGAAGTCTGAGGTCTTCTGCCAGCGTTCAGCAGGTGTTCTGTAGGAGTTGTTCCACACGTAGATGTATTTCTGATGTATTTGTGGGGAGGAAGGTGATCTCCAAGTCTTACTCCTCCGCCATCTTGAAGGTCTCTCTGATTTGCCATTTAGATGCATGTTTTTATTTTAACCCGTGGCACCATCCTAGGTGCTTTGTCTTATTCACTTTGGTTGTTTGAAATGACTCCTAATTCATTGGTACACTAGAACCTGAGCATTTTCAATATGCTGGACGTATTTCTAGGTACTGGTGATACGGTGGGGACATAGCAGTGAACCAAACAGACAATAGTCCCCATACTCACAAAACTTATACTAATTAAAGATCATTCTTAACAACTTGTGGTCACTGACCTTAAAGTACAATTCTGGATCTCGCCATTAGGTTAAATTCCCAATCTGGTCCAGCATCTCTTGTCTTGGTTTTGCATTGCATATGTATGATCTTCTGCTATCTGTGTTCTTAATGAGAAAATCTTCCATGTGTTCTAAGTCAGCATGGAGGTAACATCCAGAGCCCTCACAGGGTCAGCAAACTACAGCCTAAGTAGCCACTTGTTTTTAAAAATAAAGTTTGTAGGTCCACGGCCATGCCCATTTGTTTAGATCTTATCTGTGACTGCTTTCAGGCTATAGCAGCAGAGTTGAGTAGTTGCAACAGAGACCATAAGAACCGCAAGCCTAAAATATTTACGATCTGTCCCTTTAAGAGAGTTTGTTAATCGCAATCTATTCTAGATCATTGACTGCAGGCTTTTGAGTTCTGAGTTCTCACTCTGTGAGCCTGTATCTCCCTATTGGTTGTCCTGCTGTTAGAAGAGAACACTATTCCCCCCTCCTGATGTTTCATGAGCATGGAAGAACTCCTAGATTTAATACCCCTGACTTCCCTGTCTCCTCTCTGCTCCTTCCCAGGGACAGTGAATGACCTCCCTGACTGGCAAGTGTGGAGGAAGCACCTGGACATGAGGGCTTAGCCCCTTCTCTTTGCTTCTTTTGGATCTGCCTGCCTGTGCAGAGGTCATTCTTGACTGGCTCTTCACCCTGTAGGAAGCTTAGTGGACAAGTCACCGTTGCTGCAGCAAAGGTCTGAAGTTTGGGGAGCAAGTTCAATCAAACTGGTGCATATGCATTCTCCAAAGGGCATTATGACTATGAATGGAGATACTTTAATCTTATCTGGCTGATCCCTTCATCTGTCTTTCAACTGGTTCCAAGCTTAGGTGGGGAAAAATCAAGCCTTAATAAAACCTCAAATTTTGATGCATCAGCTAGTAGCTTTGAGAACTAACACGGCAGCTTATGGAGGCTTTGTCAGGAAAGTGGCTGTTTCTTAATGGTGTGGAGTTTAGTAAACTCTTGTTACAGGGTCCCTAACAAATGCTCTCAATCAGACATTTCGGTAAGCATGCAAACCTGAAGTAACATTTCAACTAAGGGGCAAAAAGAATCTTTCTGTAAATAGGCTTTTCGAGTATTAGGATACAGAACAAATTTTACTGCTTTTACTGTTTTTCGGCCAGATTTACAGGCCAGGATATTAAACTGAAAAGCGTACTTTGCAGGTTGTGCTCAATCAGCTTCCAGGCTTGCAGCTGCCACCTTCCTTGGAGGACTGCCCTGGGACTGCTCGGGCTGCCTTACCTGGATGGGGAACTGGCAATGCCTGGGAGTTACAGAAGTCCACTGCCCGGTCCTCTTTTGCCAAACACCAAGGTGCAATTTATATTTGCAAACTGTCTGAGTGTTCAGGCTGAGGCTGGAACTCTATCTGAAACTTTATCATATCTTTTCTTGGCCTTTTCCCCCTTCTCTATCCTACTTTCCGTATCCTCTCTGTCCTGGGAGCACTTGATTCATAAATCACTTGTGTTCAAACACTTGACTCAGGATTTTTCTGGGATAACCTAACCTAAGACAATATTTAAAAAAAAACGAGGACAAAAACACATACACAAAAGACCAAATGCCTGGACATGAAAGAAAAGGGAAGGTAAGAGAAAGGAGGCTCTTGGATCCAGAGAACAGTACTAGCCCCACATGTAGTAGAGACAGAAAGGGATTATCTGAGCAGGAGGTGAAACTAAATCTACCTAAAAGAAGTTGCTGAATGAAGAAGACAAAACACTGGAGATATATCCCACTATTGTGGAAAATATATAGTAAAAAAGAAATGCGATGCACAACCCAGAACATTCAATCCTGAGGGAGGGTGTTGTCTTGATCACATTGCAGAATTGTGGATCCTCACAAGGCCCCTAGAAGCACTAGATTCAGAAACACCAATAGAGGTTTTGGTTCAGGAGTCTTCTAAGGGTGATTTTCCATTTGAAGTAAATGTGGGAATGAAAGTAAAACCTCCCCTAGGAGGTGTGTTTTGTAGGCCTGAACGTCTCCATCATAAGAAGCCGTGGAAGCAGCCTGAGTGGTGCAAAACTGAAAATACCTTTTCAAAAGACATGGTGAAGTCCATCGTAAATACAGTACTCAGGTGCCAGGAGCACCAGACTCAAAGGGGAACTGTGTTTTAAGAGGTTTTAAAAATGGCAGCTGGAAAGATGATCACAAATATGCCTGGGAGAGTGGTGCTGCTAATATTGTAAATTTGCATAGTTTGCAAAAAAAAGCAGAGATGGCTTAATGAAGTGATCTGACAGAGGAGATTGCAGGCATAGGTGCATGTTCCTCCCAAATAAAGAAATCATGGCATCATCATAACCTCCTGCTGGCACTTTCTTCTAAGTGAGTTTGCCCTCAGCTCATGGATTCTAGAAAAGTCTGGCATCCTGGTGAGACTGAAAGGAGAAATGTTCTCCATTTACCTTCCTGCCCTCAGGTCCAATGAGTGTCAGCAGTGGGTTTTGCAACATCAAAGGTCGGGTTCTGGGAACATAATTCTGCCTGGGTTAACTACTCTCAGAGGGTAGAGATTGCTGTATTTTCTAAATTTAGTGGATATTCTGTGTGGAGCATATAATCTTCTATGTCTATCAACTTTTTGGATTTTTTAAAAAGTGGGACACACAAGAAACTGATCTTAATTCTGAGGTCCTAAGAAACTACACACATTCTCAAGGAAGATAATAACCCAGGCAGTAGCTGCTGAAGAAACCCAAATATACTCAGGCTCAGAATAAGACATCTCTATCTGCGACGGAGAAGGAGAAAAGCTTTTGAAATAATGATAATAATGATTACAGGGCTTTAACTTTAGAATTTTGGATTTTAGTTTCTTTGAACTTTTACTAGCAAGGGCAAGAAAATTTTATTTTGTAATATAATGACTTTGGACATTAAACTCATAGACGCAAGGCAATTTGATTTTGGATTGAATTACTTTAGACTTTAAATCCTGTGGACTCGTAAGGGAATTTAATTTGGGGACATTAATGTCTCTTTAGAAAATTACAATGGAAGGTAATTTGTATTCAAATTTATGGCTCCTATATGTGTTGGCATTTTTTAAAATGGCATATCTTGATGTTGTTATTCAATTTCTTTGCAAAACCTTTAATGACCTATGTTGGATGTGGCCAGACATAACTCAGAATAAGAAATTTAGACATGGCCTTAGCGTTAATTTAATTGGTGACTATTTTCAGAACCTTTCAGGGACAAATTCAATGCTATTTGCCAGCATTATCTGGAGAATCCACAAAGCAACCATAGCTCGTATTAGGGGAGAGGGCTCATGAAGGTGGACCAGAACTGCCAAGACAGATTTCTGCTCTCCTGTCAGAAAGGAATAATACTCTCCTGGTTGACCATAAGCTTGATAGTTAAACCAAATGGGTTAATAGAATAAACAGCTGTGAATTATTAAGGGGAAAAACTGCTCAACTTCGTAGGTCTCATGTGGAGGGACTTCTCTAGGGTAACTCTCCTGATATTTTGCCCCATGGAACAGGAGGGAGGTTCCTGATAAGTGACTGACAATCATGGGTGTAACATTCTTGATTGGACATAGCTGATCTGTTACTGTGGATCCTGTTTTCTCTTCTGTTTTTTTTTTATTTATTTTATTTTATTTTATTTTATTTTTAGATGGGTTTTTTTTTTTTTTTTAAACATCTTTATTGAAGTATAATTGCTTTACAATGGTGTGTTAGCTTCTGCTTTATAACAAAGTGAATCAGTTATACATATACATATGTTCCCATATCTCATCCCTCTTGCATCTCCCTCCCTCCCACCCTCCCTATCCCACCCCTCTAGGTGGTCACAAAGCACCGAGCTGATCTCGCTGTGCTATGCGGCTGCTTCCCACTAGCTATCTATTTCACATTTGGTAGTGTATATATGTCCATGACACTCTCTCACCCTGTCACATCTCACCCCTCCCCCTCCCCATATCCTCAAGTCCATTCTCTAGTAGGTCTGTGTCTTTATTCCCATCTTGCCACTAGGTTCTTCATGACCTTTTTTTTTTTTTTTAATTTTTTTTTTTCCTTAGATTCCATATATATGTGTTAGCATACTGTATTTCTTTTTCTCTTTCTGACTTACTTCACTCTGTATGACAGACTCTAACTCCATCCACCTCATTACAAATACCTCCATTTCATTTCTTTTTATGGCTGAGTAATATTCCATTGTATATATGTGCCACATCTTCTTTATCCATTCATCCGATGATGGACACCTAGGTTGCTTCCATGTCCTGGCTATTGTGAACAGAGCTGCAATGAATATTTTGGTACATGACTCTTTCTGAATTATGGTTTTCTCAGGGTATATGCCCAGTAGTGGGATTGCTGGGTCATATGGTAGTTCTATTTTTAGTTTTTTAAGGAACCTCCATACTGTTCTCCATAGTGGCTGTATCAATTTACATTCCCACCAACAGTGCAAGAGTGTTCCCTTTTCTCCACACCCTCTCCAGCATTTATTGTTTCTAGATTTTTTGATGATGGCCATTCTGACCGGTGTGAGATGATATCTCATTGTAGTTTTGATTTGCATTTCTCTAATGATTAATGATGTTGAGCATTCTTTCATGTGTCTGTTTGCAATCTGTATATCTTCTTTGGAGAAATGTCTATTTAGGTCTTCTGCCCATTTTTGGATTGGGTTGTTCGTTTTTTTGTTATTGAGCTGCATGAGCTGCTTGTAAATCTTGGAGATTAATCCTTTGTCAGTTGCTTCATTTGCAAATATTTTCTCCCATTCTGAGGGTTGTCTTTTCGTCTTGTTTATGGTTTCCTTTGCTGTGCAAAAGCTTTTAAGTTTCATTAGGTCCCATTTGTTTATTGGTGTTTTTATTTCCATTTCTCTAGGAGCTGGGTCAAAAAGGATCTTGCTGTGATTTATGTCATAGAGTGTTCTGCCTATGTTTTCCTCTAAGAGTTTGATAGTGTCTGGCCTTACACTTAGGTCTTTAATCCATTTTGAGTTTATTTTTGTGTATGGTGTCAGGGAGTGTTCTAATTTCATACTTTTACATGTACCTGTCCAATTTTCCCAGCACCACTTATTGAAGAGGCTGTCTTTTCTCCACTGTATATGCTTGCCTCCTTTGTCAAAGATAAGGTGACCATATGTGCGTGGGCTTATCTCTGGGCTTTCTATCCTGTTCCATTGATCTATATTTCTGTTTTTGTGCCAGTACCAAACTGTCTTGATTACTGTAGCTTTGTAATATAGTCTGAAGTCAGGGAGCCTGATTCCTCCGGCTCCATTTTTCGTTCTCAAGATTGCTTTGGCTATTCGGGGTCTTTTGTGTTTCCATACAAATTGTGAAATTTTTTGTTCTAGTTCTGTGAAAAATGCCAGTGGTAGTTTGATAGGGATTGCATTGAATCTGTAGATTGCTTTGGGTAGCAGAGTCATTTTCACAATGTTGATTCTTCCAATCCAAGAACATGGTATATCTCTCCATCTATTTGTATCATCTTTAATTTCTTTCATCAGTGTCCTATAATTTTCTGCATACAGGTCTTTTGTCTCCTTAGGTAGGTTTATTCCTAGATATTTTATTCTTTTTGTTGCAATGGTAAATGGGAGTGTTTTCTTAATTTCACTTTCAGATTTTTCATCATTAGTATACAGGAATGCAAGAGATTTCTGTGCATTAATTTTGTATCCTGCTACTTTACCAAATTCATTGATTAGCTCTAGTAGTTTTCTGGTAGCATCTTTTGGATTCTCTATGTATAGTATCATGTCATCTGCAAACAGTGACAGCTTTACTTCTTCTTTTCCGATTTGGATTCCTTTAATTTCTTTTTCTTCTCTGATTGCTGTGGCTAACACTTCCAAAACTATGTTGAATAATAGTGGTGAGAGTGGGCAACCTTGTCTTGTTCCTGATCTTAGTGGAAATGGTTTCAGTTTTTCACCATTGAGGACAATGTTGGCTGTGGGTTTGTCATATATGGCCTTTATTATGTTGAGGAAAGTTCCTTCTATGCCTACTTTCTGCAGGACTTTTATCATAAATGGGTGTTGAATTTTGTCGAAAGCTTTCTCTGCATCTATTGAGATGATCATATGGTTTTTCTCCTTCAATTTGTTAATATGATGTATCACGTTGATTGATTTGCGTATATTGAAGAATCCTTGCATTCCTGGAATAAACCCCACTTGATCATGGTGTATAATCCTTTTAATGTGCTGTTGGATTCTGTTTGCTTCTCTTCTGTTTCTTCCCCAGTCTAGGCCTTTGTGGTCTGTGCACCCAAACTTTCCACTCTAGTGGCTTTCTCAAGTTTTAGATTTGCAGAGTGTTGGAGAGGCATTTTTGTTCTCAGCCCTAAACCACATTTTCCAAATATTTGTGTCTGTGATAAAAGTGATATTTTGATTTGCATTTGTTTACCTCTTAATGGGTTTAGAACTTGTGCAAGACAGAGAGAGGTGTTATATATTGGACACATTGAGATGCCAACTTTAAACCTTGACTTTACTGAGCCCTGGTCTTCTGGCTTGATTTTCTAACTTGATCTACTGCCTGCAACTTGATAATTTTTTTCTACAGTATATCATCTGCCAATTGTCCTTATAACCATCCTAGTATCAATAATGTAGACATGGCTGTACTCTTTTTATCTGAAATGCAATTTAGCAAAAATTACTTAGGAAATATTAACAGTAAGGTGGAACAACGTATTTGGCTCATGTAAATGGATGAAACAAATTTTGATAAGATGGATTTGCAACCATTCAGGTATTAGCCATTGTGTAGATAAAACATTTACCTGTTTGTTTCACTTTTTATCCAAAAGTTTTGTGTCATATAGATGGAGTAAAGGAACATTGGATTTAATTTCAGCAACCGTGTGGTTGTAAATTCTTGTATCTCTAATCTAAACCCATCCTAGGAATCTGCCCACATGCTGAGGTTATTGCTTTTTAGTTTGTTTTTGATCAACTTTTCTTACTTTAAAGGATGTCTGCATCCAAACTTTATACATAACAAATTCCACATAAAACATATATGACTATAGTTCTTAATGCTCTTTTGTAGCTTCTTGTTTCCTTTCAACAAGGAAACAAGAAAGCAGGTCATTTTTTTTCATATTGAAGAAAGATCACACCATTAGATTTTCATGTTCAAGAGAATTTAAAAAGTTGCTAAAAGGCACTTCTAATTCTCTCTCATTCACTACTCTTTGGGGGATACTGCAGTCTAAGATTGTATCTTCCCTCGAGCATATTTTTTAGGTATCACATTTCAATATATTTTATAATTACCTGTTTTCATGACCCGTAATTTATAATTTATTGCCTTAAAATGAAAGTGTAGGAATAGTCTTGTATTAATAAATAAAAACTCATGAATTTATTTGATCCAGGTGAAAATAATGAAAAATAAATTTAAGTAAAATCTAGTGACCAAATGTAAGTGGATATTTTTTTGTCTTTTTTTTCTATTGAAATTATGGACATCAGGTACCCAATTGCAGAAATATTTAATTTCTGAATTTTCTTCTTCAAATTTTTAGAAGTGTTTCTTTACATAGGGTGCAAGTAGTTTTTAAAAGAATGTGTTTCATTACTCAGTTAACCAGAGGCCTTTATCATTCTTGAAAGGGTGGCAAATAGACTTTACATCTTTTGAGGTATCTGTGCAGGATTTACTTTTAAAGATGGAAAAAATATTTCAAAGGCAAATATAATTCAAGAATTGATCAATCTAATTCCCTACCCAAGGGAAATTAAAGCTTGACAAATCCTTTGTTAGCTAGTTACATTTTCAACTGAAAATAAGAAAATACAGATGAAAGAACTTCGATTTCATGCAAGTCATGAACAAAGCTACCATTTATTTGGAAAACATACTGTCTTGTTCAGAGCATGAAACTTATTACTGTACATTTGTCTTTGTAAACATAGTGTCAGTATATCTAAGAGCAAGAAATGATTTTGTGTCCACAGTCTCAGATGAACATCACCCTTTTGATTTTCTTCATTTTAATGGATTTTGAAATAATCAGTGGAAAGTGGATCACAGCTGTAACTGCTAAGATGCAATTTGGTCAAAGGGGCTGTTCAGCTTTCATCCTGTAATCAGAGCTGACAATCTAAGAAACATAAAGATCTCGTGTTTGCTGGTTGGGTACTAATAAAAACCACCAACAGAGTTCAAACATCCATTTAATGCACGGGCCCATCTGGAGAACTATTCAAGACCAACTTATCAGGTGGTAGGTTAATAGTGAACATTATTACACACCCACACCCGTACACTAAGCATCTGTGTTTTTTCTCCTTGAAACAGTGACAATATTGCATCACTCTTTTACATTATTTTTGGAAATACTTGAAAACTGAAACACATTGGAGTGGCTTACTGACCTCCCAATCTGAACAAATCAGTATGAGCATGCCCTCTGAGCTCTGCATCAGTGTGCAGAGACATGAGCACTTTTGTTTTTAATCTACATGTTCATTTAAATATAACATAGTAACAAAGAAGAATATAAATAGTAGATAACATTTAGAGGGCTGCTGAGACTAGAGTGATAAGCTTCTGAAAACAAGCAATCCTTTTAAATATAAATTAAAAAAATAAATGCTTTAAGAAATTTAATTCAGTGTTGGGGTAATGATGGCAATTGTAACAGAAGTGACTAGTTGATACTTTTGGGTCAAACAAATCTGAGTTCAAATCTAGGCTTATCTGACTACTAGCTGTGTGATCCTTGAGTAAGCTACTTAACTTTCTTTCTTCATCTATAAAATAAAAATAGATTAAGTTTTTTTTTTTCTTCCATCATGGGTCAAGAACTAAGACAGTGCACATAAACTTTTTAGCACTGTGCTTGGCACACAGCAAGAATTCAATATTAGCTAAAATGATATGAACAACAGTAATAAAAATACTAGTAATCATAAGGAACATAAAAGGGTGGGAGGAGTACTTTGTTTTACGGTGCAGCAAGATTTATAGGGGTATCAAGATACCAAGGTAAGATGGCTATTAGTGATTCAGGGAAATGAAATCTGGTGGGGAATTTGGGACTGGGTGTCTTAGAACCTGGAATTTCACCCTTCATCACCATCCTGGGGATAGTGCATTTTGAGACAGAAAACAAGGTGGCTTGCTTCTGACAAATGGTGAAAGTGGCAAGGATGGGACATGTGCAAGAATTACAAGGACTTAAGTCGTTAACTGACAAGGGGAGAGTGTATTTTTATTTTTGTTATTATCATTTGTTTTTAGCTTTAAACTTCTCAGAGTGATTATTCAAAGAAAAATTGATAAAAATGGAAATAAGTTTCAGGCTAAAAAAAGGAATAAGAATAGATTTTATTTATTTATAAAAAATAAATAGGTTATGTGTTGGAGGTGCTTTTAATGTAATACATGATATTTTAAGAGCATTTGGAATATAGCCGTTAATTGCTTCAGCATTTCTACAGGCTTGTGGTGGAGCTCAGGAATATGGAATTTTACAAGCGCCGCAATAATTGTAACTCATATGTCCTTGGACCACACTCTGAGAAACACTGTCCTAGACTTTGCTACTTAAACTGTGGTCCGTGGACCAGCAGCCTCAGCCTCCCATGGCAGCTTGTTAGAAATGCAGAATCTCAGGCTCCATCTCAGACCTACTGAGCCAGAACCTGCGTTTTAAAAATATCTCCAGTGGTTTGTACACACAGTAAAAGTTGGGAAGCTCTGCTCCAGATACTTCTCCACTCCTCAGGGACATTCTGCTGACATAGGGGCTACAATCCCCCAGCTGCAGAGCGTCTGATGGCACCTGTGCAGGGAGAGCAGGCAGTTCATTTCCTTTCCTAGAAATGAAAGGTTTGATCAATGATCCGAGCCCTTCCAGCTCTGGAATTCTTAGATTTTAAAAGTTGTTCTAATATCAATTTCACCTAATATTGGTTCCTTTATCTTTCTTCAACTTACTTATTTTCCCAAGCACTTTTCATTGCTCTAGTCTCCTTCAGCTTATACCTACCTTCTTTTCAGAATAAAGCCTGAATTGCTGATTTGATACCTTTCTTTGCACACTGTGAGGACTAATTCCTTCATATTAACGCCATCCCTCTTGCAGTTCAGAGCTCATTTCTCCTTTTCTTTTCAAATGTTCTTTCTTCAAATGTTCTCTGTCTATTTTACGATTTTATTCCTGTTTTCAAAAACAAAAATGTTCATGAATATTTGAAAAACACTAAACAAATAAACCCCGATAATGACTAAACAAACATTTAACAAGTTTCTTTTTCATAAATAAGACATAAGAAGAAGCCTAACAGAAATTGTATGCACTTACCAATGAATCATCACTAATGAGCCCAAATGTCCCCTTGTGCACAGTGCCAAGGCTGGGCAAACACAGATAAGAAGACAGCCTCTGCCGGCAATCCAGTGGGGATTTCAGATGTATAAACTGTAAAATTCTTTTATTATATACAAGTAGAAATGCAAACCCTGAAAAATTAAAGTTCCAGGAAAATCTATCAAGCTATTTCACCAAAACAGTCTCTTCTCTTCTCTCTTTTTTGTTTTTGGTTTTATTTCCTTTCCTTTCCTCTTCTCTCTTTTTCTTTCTTTCCTTTCCTTTTCCATTTTCTCCTTTCCACTTCCTTTCTCTCTCTGCCTCTCTTTCCTTCCTTGTTTTTCATTTTTATCATGCTCAATTTTTCCTTTCTAAGTAAAAGCTGCAGAAAGCATAGCATAGGTACAACATAAAGCAACTAATGAATACTTCATCTTGGTTTTTAGGTGACTAATAATGATACTTTTATCGTTCAGCATACATAAAATCTGAATTGGGTGAAATCAATCCTGAGGACATTCCCAAAGAATGAATTTTGTGTTTTGCATTTTTAAGTTCTGTGTATGATATTTCTGAGGATTAAGAGAAGGCTCTAAGGAGCAACCCACATTTCTGATTTGTAGCTGGTTTATCACACTCAAGATTAATATTATCTCTGTACTCTTACTATTTGGCAGCCATTTAAAAAACTTTCCTCAAAAGTATTTAAATAAGTTAAAATATTTAACTTAAAATGACACACATGTTATTTACCTTGTTGTTTTTACATAGTAATCTCTTTGTTCAAAGAACACAGTATGATATCTGTAAGGGAGTTTAGAATAATTGGGAACATGGGGAACAACAACAAAAAAGGAGAGAATAAGTTTCTTCAGGGAAAAGCAATACAGAAAATTAACAATAGTGGTTTCATAGAAACAGATGTAGCTAAATCCTTGTTTTATGCAGACACTGGAAAGGCAAATAGAATTCCCAGCTCTTAGGAGGTGAGGTAGGGGACATGCTGGAACCTGGTAAACTGGGAAACTTACCATGTTTCATGATTCTAAAACACATTTCCCCTTCACATTTTATCATCTCTAAATTGGAATAGGTCTGAAAACAGATGGTCTGTTATTGTTTAACTGGCAATATTTTCCCCTCTTTTCTAGCAGGACATAAAATAATGGTGTGGTTTACAGACAATGGTTGCTGAGATTCAGCGAAGTACAGGTGTAGTGGTGATTTCAGTGGTACCTAGATGTATTCTAGCCCCCGTCCAAAGTATTTGAGGGTTGCAGCTGCTTAGGTTACTGATGCCTAAAATTTCATTAATAGAACTTATTTACTTTGTAGCCTTTAACCAGGGGTGAGCACACACCAGGTTGTATCACTCACCTACGTCTTTCTTTGAACAGGTTTAGCAGAATTTCTGACATCTTTCTTTGAACAGGTTTAGCAGAATTTCCGACCGTGGTGTTCTTTGCAGTTAGACTTGCTAGTAGCAGTCATTGATATGTGCTAGTGCAGGCTAGTCAGTGGCTTATGTCCTCCCCTGGAGGACATAAGTTGACCCTCATTTTTTAGGAACAGAACTGTGTTTAGCTGCAAGACTCCTCTTAGTTAACAACAAAGCCATCTGAAGAATGAAAAATGCCCTAACCAACAAATCTTTGCACTTATCAGAATCAAAGGATTCCACACCTGCTTCTTGACCACGGATTTAGTTTGTTCTCATCATAAGACTCTTGAGGAGTCCTCATCTCAGGTCAAGCCTGTACCTAAGTCACTCTCACCACATCTGAAACAGTAGAGACTGCTTGTCTCTTTAAGAGTGATGTTGAATATTGGCGAACCAAGTTGTTGCTTTAGAAGGTCCTCAACCTCAGTGCCCCTACCCTGGAAATTTTTATGTTAGAAGAACTCACTTTTATATCTTTGCAAGCAACCAGGAATATTGATGTAGTTTAAACTGGAATGCAGAAGATATGTATACCTAGGAGAGAAATTGCTGCATCTGGGTTATATGTACCTTCATCTTAGTAGATATCGTCAAGTTGTTTTCCGTCACGGTTTACCAGCAGTATATGCGAAATTCATCTGCTCCACATCCCCCCAGTCTTTGGAATTGCCTATCCTTTTCATTTTAGCCATTCTTTCGGGTTGTGGTAGTATCTCTTTGTGGTTTTAATTTCAATTTGGTTGATGACTAATGTACCTGTTTATATGCTTATTGGTCATTTGGATCTATCTGTCTATCTATCTATCTATCTATCTATCTATCTATCTATCTATCTATCTATCTATCGTTAATCTCCCATTCAAGTCTTTTGCTCATTTTTCATTTTTCTACTTGGCTGCTTGTTTTTTTTATTGACTTATGGAAACTATTTATAGAATTATTTTTATATTATATATGTTGCAAATATTTTCCCCCACCCTGTGGCTTGCCCTTTTACTCTCTTAGTGGCGCTTTTGATGTAACCCAATTTGTCAGTTTTCCCCTGTATGTTTAGTGATTTTTTTGGCGTTTGGTTTGATAGAGGCCCTGGGAAATTACCTTTATTGCAGGGATTTATTTTGATGGTGCCTCTGAATCATCATTGTCTGTGCTAGCTCTATCCAGGCACTTAGTGCCACATGGATAGAGGGTGATAGAATTGAATTTATGGGAATTACTCTATACAGATGACCTCATAAGCAATTGCCTCTAATTAGTCACTTGAAGTCAATAACACAGAGACATTTTGTAGCACTCAACCATTCTTGGGAATAAATTATAGGTGTCTGAAAAGGAATCTTGGCCCCTTTCATGGTGCTACCCATTCCATGAGCTCTGTAGACTCAACTTGTGATTTCATTTGATAGTGTGAGAAGAAAAATCAAAGATCTATTGATGTTTTCAACAGACTTTGCTATGTGAGAGCCATTTTTAAATTTTAGCAAATGTTAATTACCATATATTATGTGCCAGGAGCATTATTTAGCCTTGGGGAGAGAGAGATGTCTAAGACACATTCTCTTCACTCAAGAAGTTCATAGTGTAGTTTTACCCTTAGACAACTATAATAAGAGACAGGAGACCAAAAGCACACAGGGAGCACTTTGTGACATGGGGGTATACTGGCAGGCAAAGGTATATTAAGAAAAACTTTGGTAAGGTGTGCATCATTTGAAGGGACCCTAGAAAGGGTCTCTTGCTCACGACTGAATCTTTAATGGATGCTGTCTTCTTATAATGTTAAAAATGATTTCATTTGATATTGCATATTTCCTTAAGAGTATATATTCCTGTATACCCAGACCATTTTATGGAACTTTAAAAATCTCTGTCAAATCATGGGCTAAAGTCCCTTCAGCTCTTTGTATTCTGAGCTACCAATTTCTGCTTTAGAAGCTGTAAATTCTTTTGATTCTTTTTCTGAGCTGTTTTAAGACCAGTGAATAACTTCCTTCAAGCAACAGGCAGCTCTTTCTAAAAATCCACAGTTACAATATTGATATGTCTCTACCATTGCTCAGAGGGATGGTTGGAGCTATTGATGTATATGTCAGGGCCTATAGTCTGTCAGTTGACTGTGCTTTCATTTTTCTTTTACATACTTACTTCTGGGTACAGTTCTCTCAGAGGTACTTTTGTGGCGGCCATCTCAGCCATGGTACTACTGGCACAGGCTTATGTCTTTGAACTTCAGACATCTGACAGCAAGAAAGTTCTTGTGATGCTCAACCAATGGCTCAGGGATTCTCTTCTGTATTTGTCCAAAAATTTTGAAACTTTTTTTTTTGATAGTTAGCCTCTTCAAATGTCAGGGAACATCACTGCTTTTCTTGATGCTTTGCACTTTACAATGTATTTTAAAAAATAGCTTAAGATATGAGTTCTTAGATACTTGATGTATTATTCAGAACAAATTCGTTTGAAGGTGCATCAAGCCTTTACCATTAGAACCACTTTTTCATGTTGCCTTTGTTTCAGTTCACTCAGTATCTGGGTTTTAGTCTAGAATTCATGGTATGTGCTCATTCTGTTGGGGAAAAATGTCTTTTGAAACATCACGCAAAAAAGCTGAAAGCTTGCTCTCCCTTTTTGGTAGCATTCATATAAAGAACCTAGCTAATTGAGCCGTCCTGTAACTGTCACGTGACCTGAAAACTGTCTGAACCTGTTCACAAATCCCCATACACTCTGCATCATTTGACCATCGCCACGAGCCAGGGCAAAGTGGTACCTGAACGTGTTAATGGAATAGTGGCACCCATATCCCCAAAGGGTTAAAATAGTTCATGGGACTCTTATTCCTGGAAATTATTTCCTAATCTGTAAAAATTATACTCAATAACAATCTGGAATTTGGAATCTTCTTCAATTCTCTCTTTTGCAGATTTGACTAGTATCTTTGTCCAGGCTGCTGTCACAAAATACCACAGGCTGGGTGGCTTAAACAGCAGACATCTATTTCTCACTGTTCTGGAGGCTGGAAGTCCAAGATCAAGATGCCTGCAGATTCTGTGTCTGGTGAGAACCCCCTTCCTGTTGCAAATGGCTGCCTTCTTGCTGTGTCCTCACATGGCCTTTCCTCAGTGTGTGCTTGGGGCAGGGGGAGAGAGAGAGAGAGAGGGGCACTGTCATGTCTCATCCTCTTTTTATAAGGGCATTAATCCATGATGAGGGTCCCAACTTCATGACCGAATTTAACCCTAATCACCTTTAAAAGCCCCCACCTCCAAATACCATGCACTGGGGATTAGGGCTTTAAGATATGAATTTGGCAGTTGAGACACAAACATTCAATCCATAGCAACTAGAAACTAAAATGAAATGAAACAAAATGAGGTGGAGTGAGCACGTGCAAAGTTCCTGAAAAAGTTGAATTGGACATAGTAGAAGGATGGAGTATAGGCTTTGTGGATGTTGGCATTGAAATGTTAAGGAGTCAGACTCAAGCAACCTTCAAAATATGTTTTGTTATGGCCCACCCTGGAGACAAGGCTTTCTACCTCAGCTATTATTTGCAGAACGATGTATCCAGAGCAGTACAACAACCAAAAAAAAAAAAAAAACTTCCGTACTGGCCCCTAGCCCAAGAGCTCAACCTGAGAGTCACGTTGGCAAATTGAAGCTATCAGCATGACGTCAGAAAGCTTGTCTGCAAGAGGTGACCGTGGGAACAGTCACCAGGATTGTGACACTCGGTGAAGCCCCTTCTAGCTGACTTCCTGCGTGATAAAGGAAAGCTGGTGGAGGCTGGTTCTTTTCCCTTCAACAATGTGCCTGCCACCCTCTCAGAGCGCTGCTCCCTCACAATAGCACGTGTTCAAGATGAGACTATACTCTGGCTCTTTGCACCTCATTAGGCTTGTCCTCCTGTCTTCCAAGCAGGAGTTTATAAAAACTATGCTAACTGCCTGAAATTTCGTCACAGTCCACTGAATAAGTAAATGCAGGTTTTTAAAAAATAGTCATCACGGTACCATATGAGAAATTTTATAGCCAATTTTTGACTTTATTCACAAAGTTTCAGTGGCGTAACCTGGCAGTAGCAGAGTTCAGTTCTCCCCACATTGTGTGTGTGTGTGTGTGTGTGTGCGCGCACACGACAGAGAGAAAGAAAGAGAGGGAGAGAGAGAGGCAGACCTGAAGCCTCGGAGTCATGGAAACAGCATAGCTTGGCTTGCGAATGTGTGCCTTTATAGTAGAATTTTACTGAAGGAGGCAGAAGGATAATGTGGAAAGAATTCTAACCTTGGTTTTGTCCCTTCCTATTTTGTGAACTTGGATAAGTCACTTGGGTGTTCTGATCTGGAATTTAGTTTCCTCATCTATAAAAAGCAGCTTGGATCAGATGAGGTCTCAGCTTCCTTCCAACCCCAGACTTTAGCATACTGTGACTGTACCATTAATGTCACAGACTTTAGAACAAACATGGACTGGGGAGTCAGATTAACTTGGGTTTTAATCCCTGCTCTGTTCCTTATTTTCTGTGTAACACTGGGGCACCTTTACCTTTCTGATGGCCTATTTCTTCCTCTTTAAGATTGGAATTCTAGCTTCAGCTTGGTTGAGAGATCTAAAAATATGTCAGGTAGGTAGCATGGTACCCGGCACAGAGTAGGTGTTCAATGTTGAAGGTTACGATTATTAATGTTATGAGAAAGATGACTGTTCTTTCAGTTTGGCGATGAGAATTAGGTGGAGCTGAGCTTGGAGCATGTGGTTGAATAAGGAGGTGATTGTTGAACAGGTCAGACGATCCTAGTAACTTTGGTTTGTGATGACACCAGTGCTTGTAATGCATTTGGAATTGGAGACCCTTGTGTTTTATTTTGTTCTTCTTGATTCCTTAAGAAGGTGTTTCAAACAGGGCCCTTCTGTCTATCTGCTCTCCTGTTCCCCAGCTGTCACAAAGATAAACTCAATAATTGTATGAGAGCAATCAATCCCAGAAGCCACATAAATCTTATTTATTTACCTCTTTGAGTAGCTCCATTTCTCACAATACCAAAGCTTCAAATTTTGGATACCTTATTGTTGTTTTGTGATTTTGCTCCACTATGAACAAATACTAGTTTTCATTTGTTGGTCTGTAGCTGTGCCAGAAACTGGTGCTTTTATACAATGTACATATGTGTCTTCTGCTTCCATCTTCACAAAGTCCTCAGGTACTTTTGTTATTATGTTTCCCAGATGAAGAAACCAAGGCTTGAAAATGTTGAGTAGCTTTCCAAATGTTATTCAGCTTTGAAGTAGGAGGAAATTCATGACTGTTTCTAAAATTTGGGTTGTTCCTACTAAGATTTACTGTATCACATAGAATCAACCTTTCAAAAATTTTTATATTTTTTTAAAAAAATATTTATTTATTTATTTGGTTGCACTGGGTGTTAGTTGTGGCAGGCGGGCTCCTTAGTTGTGGCATGCGAACTTTTAGCTGTGGCATGCAAACTCTTAGTTGCGGCATGCATGTGGGATCTAGTTCCCTGACAGGGGATCGAACCTGGGCCCCCTGCATTGGGAGTGTGGAGTCTTATCTACTGTGCCACCAGGGAAGTCCCAAAAATTTTTATATGTTTTAATGCTTAAATCATAAATTAAATTGAACTAAAGATAGCTTTTTTTTTCAATATTTTGAGAGTTTTTCAACTACCTCTGAGATATCTAAAAGCTGGCTCTAAAATAGCTTAAACATTGCTGACTGGAATGTTTTGCCAAATCAACTCATTGTAGAGATGAAAGCAAAATTTTAAGTATGATACAGTAGCAGAAGCTGAATAAGGATTCCAATTTTGGACTCTGAGTTTCCCATCTGTTTCTTAATTCCCAGGCTACCTGAGTCCTAATTTTATGTGGAATGTGAACCTATATTTGGAATAAAAATAAGAAAGAAAAAAACAGCTTTAATGATGTCAGGGATTAGGACCTTAAGCTTTTCCTTTAACCTCAGAATGCTTTTAGTCAATTTTATACCTTCTTTGCCTAAAAATGTGGGTATTTTTCCATATTCAATTCATCACTATACATCATGTATTTTTAATGCCAATCATATTCTTTATGGCTCTTCACAAATCTTAAAAAGCCTTACTTCAACAGTGAAGATATAATGCAGCTGAAGTTTATGGGTACCATTTGAGCTGAGCATCCACATAAAAAAGGCTCTAATCATGACTATGACTAAATGCATTCAGGAAGAGAAAGATGGCAGATAGGACCTTAGCCATATCAATTAACAGAAGAGAATGATCAGTACCAACCCTGGTAAGTAGCAGGAACAATAACCAATCCAAAGCATCACAAAACTCCAGTGAATTGTAAAATATGGACCTCTCCTTTTTTGAGATATTTCTAATATCTTTATCAGATTGAACATGTGTTTTAAAAACAGGATTCTGCTCTTATACTGTAGTTCACTGGCTAAAGCCCAATGGTTTATAAATCAGAACATACCTCAAGCAAGGTGTATCAGTCTAGTTTAGCAGTAATGCAACCTAACAACCAAACCCAAAATCTCATTGGTTTAAAATAGCAGTGATTTATTTCTGGGTCATTGCTCTGCTGGTCAGCTAATGTGGTTCTGTCTCAGGCTGCGTGTTGAGCTCAAGTCGGCGGCAAAGGTCTTTTGTTTTGAGGTCAGTGGCTATCTGAAGCTTGTTCTTCTTGTGGAGGATGCCATAAATTCACAGGGAAAAACAGAAACACGTGATGCTTGTAGCTGAGAATTGACAGTTTTTTTTTTTTCACACACACACACTGTATTTTATTTTTAAAAGAGATAAATAGACTGACACCAAGCATTGTAAATGGATGACCACAACAAAAGCAACAATGATTGCAATTACCAAACACGAAACACACTCATACTATGTCATAATATTGACATTCAGTCCAGTAATCCTCCACTGTAACAGCTCCTTTACTTTGCAGTGAAAATAGATTTGTATAAGAGAATTGACATAGTTTTACTTCCACTCACATTCTCTCAGTGAAAGCAAGTCACATGGCCAAGCCCAACTGCACTGGGGCATTGTAGCATTTGCTATGGTTTACCCAACAGTGAACCATGATAAGGATATGGAGGCGTGAAAACTTGAGCAAATAATGCAATCCAGCACATGTAGTGACTGAGTGTTAAGCTTTCTGAAGACACAAAGAAAGTGAAGCCACAAAGTTTATAACTGTGCATCAGTGCTGTTTCTAGTGATACTGGGATTTGGCTGTTGTTTGCTTAGTTCCCTGGAAATCCCAAGGAAAACGGGTATAAGAAGTGAGAAGAAAGAATGGATATTCAATGAGAGAGTTCTAACTGGTGAAGAGACTTGCATTCATGGCAGCAGAGATGACTTACTGAGGTGTGATGCACAACCAGGGCAGCCCCAGACCTCTGGAGACTGTCTGTAAGCCTGATGCTATTCTGCTCATTAACATATGTACTTCCCAAGCGCCTCTTAAGTTCACGACACTGGGCCAGGTGCTTTGGAGAAGAAGGGATGTAGTGGAGAAAATTAAGAGAGGTTTGAATAAATCCAGGTAAGAAAAGGTGGTGTTTTGTAAAGGCAAAGTGATGAGGGAATGGGTGGAGTAAAGAGCATTGATATTCAGGTGCTCAAGTTCCTGAGGAAGGAGGGAAGTTGGAGAATGCCTGTGTGTATGTGTGGAAATACCTTTCCTTTACCCTTCTGAATTCTCGGCTGAGGCCCCTGATTAACAAGAGGAAAGCATACACATTTATTTAATATAAGTTTTATGTGACCTGGGAGCCTTCATAAGAAAATGAGGAACCAAATAAGTCGCTAAATCTGAGTGTTTTTGTGTGAGGTTTGATGAAGAGCTGTGGGAAAATGTGATGGGCTGAAAAAGGGTACGAGCTAAAGGCAGTGAACAGGGGGAACAGCAAGGCCTGTTTGTTCCGATTGCTCTTGGTGTCCCTCTGTCTCCAGAGATAAGGACACTCCTTTCCTCTGGGTATAGGGAGGGCACTTCTCACTTGAGGGTCTTATGACCTGCCTCAGGAGAAGGTCAGAGAATCCTTCCTGCACTGGTTGTTTCTCAAATTCTTTCAGCTTGAAATGTTCAGTATGCCAAGGTGCCATATTTTGGGGCAGTTTGTTCTGAACCCTATCACCTGTGATGAGAATGGGAAGACAGTGGTACAGGATTCAGTGACTCATTGATTTAGCAAATATTTATGAGTGTCTTCAATGTCCTAAGTCAGGAAATATATTATGTGTCAAGAATACAGAGGAGAAGAAGACACAGTCCTTACCTTCAGGTCATTGAGAGACTGAAGGGGGAGTCATACAGGTGAATAGACAATGATTAAGAGGTCTTTTAAGTGCAAAATAATGGTAAACATAAAGTCCTTCAAGAATCCAATAAAGGTGTCTAATTCAGGATGTGAGGAAAGATTTCTAGGGTCCACTGATTAAGCCAGGGTACAGAAGGACTCAAGATGACAATATAGGCTTCAAAACAAGAAAAATAACAGTGATAGCAGACGAACAGAGACTAGAAGTAGTGACAGTGAACAAGGAGGCTACAGTGTCCTGAATCTAAATTGGTGATCGTAGAAGCAGGGAGAACAGGATGTAAAAGTTGGGGTACCAGGTGTGGGGTCCAAACCCTCCGCTCCTCAGGGGGTAGCTGGTAGTGGGGAGTTCCCTCCCTGTTGTGTGTCGCTGTGCTGGGGTGAGGTTTGTGGCAAATTTGTGTTTCAGCCCCTCCTACGTGTTTCAGTGTGTGTTGTTTTCTCATTTGCCCCATGTGTAGATGACACTTAATGGGTTTTTCGATTTCTTTCAGAGGGAATTGTTCCATATGCAGCTGAAGATTCGGTGGGTCCATGGGAGGAGGTAAGTTCACAAGTCTCCTATGTCACTATCTGGAACCAGAACTCCTGTCACATTCCTTTTAAAGGTTTTCATTTGCTACTTTTTAATTCAGTAACTATCTCATTAATTTATGCCCTGCCTCTTCAGGTACTTTGTATATTCTTGAAGGACAGTGAGCTTGTGGTGCATTGCTTTTACTATTTTTTTTAAACATAATACATAGTGAAGTGGTATTGAAATATATTGGAAATAAATGTAAGTGAATGTAAATAGTGAAATGGGTGAAAAATGTGTAGGTTCTATTTGGTAAAATGTGGAATAGTGGGATGAGCAGAGATTTCTAAAGCAGAAAGAATTAAAAGGGAAGTTGAAACAGACATTTTTATGTTGATGGATGGTGAAGATTATATAAATGGAACTAAATAAAACGAATGCAATCGATACATAATATTGTACTACTAGTTGTAAGGAATAAGCTTCTTATAGCAGTGATTCACTATATGGAAATCTCTTTACTATTAAGGTTTTCAGGGATTGGTTTTATACCCACATTAAAACTTCCATAGACTTGAATGTAATTGTTTTCAGGGATAACATGAATGTAAAATAAATAAATTTATAGAATAATTTCATTACAGTATTGATTTTTGTGGGACACAATCTCAAAGATATTCCAAGGAAAATAAGGTCTTATAAAGTAGGTGAAACAAATACAGAAAAGTTTAGTACTTTAAGTTAATATCAATCACTATATTGAAAACTGAATTGACTGAGAACACATTAAACATATTAAAGAACTGGGCATTAATTTAATGCTGGCATACCAGGAGGAATTAAAGATCTCATCAAATGATAGCCTTTTCTTGTATCTTGAGCCCTCTATTATAATATTAGAGAAAAAGATTTCTATATATGAACAAACAACCCAAAACCTCCTACCTACCCACCCAATCAATCAAATAAATAAACAACAAAACAAACAAGTAACTTTGTTGACTTTTTCTGTTTTATTTTGCCATTGGGTTTTGAACATGGAAACTTAAAGGATATTTAGTAAATAAATAGGAAAAGGAGGAGGTAGTTAAAAAACAGGAAATAATGTGTGAAATTAGGGTTTGATAGAGATAATCTGTCTTAACATGGCTTTGACTTTCCTATGAACCGAGAAGAAAAATTTATCAGGTGAATTTTCAGACCTGTAATTTAAACCTCATCATATTAATATTTAACCATTTTCCTTCACATTTGGGCTGCTTTTACTTCCCTCTGACGGTGGATTGTTATGGCTTCGAGTTTGAAATATTGTAAATATTGCAGTTTTAGTGCTTTTAAGTTCCACAGCTACAAGTTTGTTCAGAGTGCTTTTTCATTATGGGATAAGTTTGTTGAGAATCTTCTAAATGCTTAATCATAGCTCAGGCAATTTAGGAGATTTTGAAAAAAAAAAGAAAGAAAGAAATACATATAAGTCTGGATAAAGAGGAAGCATGGGATTAAAAATTTTAGGGACCAAAAACTTAATGAAAGGAGACATTTAATCTCAGATGATTTGGGGGAGACTCTAGAACCTTTATATTTTCAAGAAACAGATATTTTGGTGCACAGTGTTGTGAACTGGGGCAATCTGACAACATGGCCCTAGAATTTTAGGATGTTTCATGCCACCAACTCATTTCATAAGTGAGGAAACGTAAAGAGCCTGTTCAAAGTCACAGAACTATTAGTGTCAGGGCTCTCAATTCTCAGCCCAGTGCTCCGTTTTTTTTGGTATAGAAATAATGTCCTTTCTCCTAGCATAACTAGTTGAGTGAGAGATATCTGACTTGAGATATCTGTTCACATTCATCAAATATTTTTGTGGGGCCTTTTGGTAAGTTATTTCTGTCTACTGGAAAAAAAGCATAATGTGAGAGTCATAAGTTAAATTTTCTTTGGGGCAAAATGAGCACTATAGCCTGGGGGACAGCATTTCAGATAGCTCTGAGAAACTGCTCTAAAGAGGTAGGGGGGAAGGTCAGTATATATGTGATTTTGGTGAAGGGGGAGTACATGCAATCAAGCACATATTTTTTTGCAGAAAGTTTCTGCTTGTCTTGTGAAGGTTACTGCTAGTCACGAGGAGCAGATGTCACCATGAAGGATTTTAATGCTTTTCTAGATATGAGAAGATGCAAGATTTGGGCTCATAAAATCGGCTCCTGAGAATATCTAACTATGTGGTGGCCTGTTCTGCCAGTTTTTCCCAGAGCACAGAGTGCCTCACTCCTGATCTCCACCCTGAACTCCTTTCAGGGAGTTTGAAGGTCAGCAGCCACAGTGGCTCATAATTTGATCCTTGTAGAGGTAGATGGCAAGTGGCAGTTTGTAGGTGACACTTCCTATACACTTACCTTAATATTCTTTTCTGTAAAAATTGACATAATGTTTGCCTTCTAACAGTCTCTAAAAAACATTGTAAAGACTAATGGCTCCCCAAAATACTGAATTTCTCATCTGCAAAATGAAGAGGTTGGTTGAACTAGATGAGATCAAATGTTATTTCCAGCTCTAAAAGGGACCCACAGTTACCAGATAAGATGAGACCCCCTCTTCTCCCTCACTTATCTTTACTGACTCAAGTTTGTCCTTTCAAACTCAGTGGGGTTGGCTCCTCTAATTACTCCCTGTTGGAGGTGGGTACAGCTGCTCGCTGCCCCTGTAGTCACCTATGCACACCACTATTATTTTCTTTACTAAGCATGTCTGTCTTCCTCCATTTGAAAGAGCTCTTTGATGTTGGGTTCTATGTTTAATTTATCTTGGTAAACCAAATACCTAGCACAGCATCTGGAACTGAGTGGAATCAAAGCAAATATTTGTCAAATCAATGAAAAACCTAAGATGCTCTCGGCTTCTGAGGATACTGGTGATGATGAGCTCACACTAAGGCATAAGTGGTCAGTGTTTGGGAGGCTCTGGATTATTTAGGTGCATTTTAAGTGTAGGAAAACCTCTCTAATCCTAGAATTATTGCCATATCATCCCCTGGCAAAAATGGTTTCTGTTTAAAATCACTCACCACACTAATCAACTGTTTACATCTGGAGGTAAATGGAGAACCATAAAGAGAAGGGAAACATGATTAAAGATAACAGAAGAAGAAAGGCAAGTGAACTCAGGGTAAGACTTTATATGAACTGAATCTGTAATCATCACTGCAGTGAACTTCACAGTAATTATTGTCATCAGAATATTACATTTTATATACATGTTATTGAGATATTCTTTTTTGTGGACACAAAGAAAACATTTATTCTTGAAAACATGTTAATGAAAGATCTGAATGGTGCATATTTTAATCAGTTCTCTAATAAACAAGGAAATAAAACACATGCTTATTTGACTTAATTGCATTTCAAGATATTAAAGACATTTTAAAAATAACCAGAAATTAATACCCAGTGGAGAAAGGAGTTGAAGGAATTCAAAGTGAAAATTATGAAGTTTTAAAAATACTATTTTCTAGGGTTTAAATAAAACAAAGGTGATAAAACCAATGCATAAAGTTGAAGATTTGATATAAATTGTAAAGACTTGGCTCTTCACTGATTATAAAAGTAATTTATTAGAATACAGATCAGACTGTACCACAGAAGAAGGAAAATTTTCGAGGCATCAGGTGGTAGTTGGACGCAATGACCTTTATTGCCCCTTCTGACCCAGAGATTCTGTAAATGGATGAAAACCCAATAATGAGGAATGTGCTAATGACACACCATAGTGCCCTCTGTTTTAAAAATGAATACTTTAAATGTCAATAGTTATTGGTTTTCAATGCCTCTAACTTTTATCATTAAAAATATCCATGTTACCATTTCTCAGTCAAGCTCCTAATGATAGACTGTGACCTTTTTCTGAGAAAAAAAGGCAGTCTGTCTGAATTCTTGTTACAAAGAAGCAATGCAAATGAAAGAGGTTCCAATTCCCCAGAGGCTGCTAAATGACACCCTCCAACTCTAACCCGCCATCTCCAGAGTGTAATTAAATTGCAGAAGGGGAATATATCTGTGATTTATTTTTAGGAGACCAGGTTGGAGAAAATAAAATACACCTGACCTTTAAGTTTTTGGGTTTGTAGAGGAATTATTAGGTAAGTTGGTTATGCCTTTAGATTTTCAGTGTGTGGTAAGAGATTTCAATCAGTGACAGTGCAGTTTACTCTAATGGATTCTTAATGGCAAATTAGAGAAATGTAGTAGAAACTATACTGAATTGCAACAATAGTTTGCTACACTAAGCACAGATGTTTTGGCCCATTTATGAGGTGTCCTTAAAAGTTTTAGTTGTGTGTGCACATTGGCAAATAGCAGTAGGAAACTGATCAGGATAGAGGAAGTCATCCCAAACTTTGAAAATGGTCAGAGGAGAGCAATCCTATGTGAACTAGTTTCTATTACACTACTTCTTTTTCAGTAATTTTACTAAGCTTGTGTTAGTGTAGAGATATTGCATACATTGGTCGATCTTTCAGAATAGTTTGAAATGTTTAAGAACTTGAAATTTTGGCATCTTCTCTCTTTTAGAGTATAGATGGGAAAGTATTTGGTTAAGATGCCAGCTTTAGCTCATCAAATATGAAACCTTTATTACTTTTATCTTAGATGTGTGGGAAGATAGAATGTAAATTTGGAAGCAAGTGTTTATTTTACTAAATCCCTTAAATTTTTTCTCTACAAGTTGCCTAGGGGATATGAGGAGGGGTGATTAAGAAAACAGGTGTTTACAATTTAAGGAAACAGCTTAAGGATAGCAGCTTGCAGAACTTTTAAGTGTGGGTGACTGCTTTGCAAGCTACAGGCTACCAACTCAAATATTGGCTTCAGGAAAGGGAATTGTGATTTTCCTTCCAGCAAATCTAAAAATGTTTAGATACATTTAGTCCGGGATAGATTTAAAAACTGAGCATTCTTCATTTTGAGTTTAAGAATAACAGAACTCTGCATGTGGAATTCTTTTTGTGGGAACCCTAAGTCAATTTGATAATTATGTGTGGAATGTGAAAGAGAGGAGAAAGTTAGGAAAATCTTAGTTTGTGAGTCTCGTTTTTTGTAAATAGATAATGGGGATGAGTGAGAATTAAAATTTAATATTTAGTTACAGTCAGCGCAAGACAACCCAACTTAGCAGACCTGCACATTTCTGACCTGAGGTTAGAATCAGGAGGAAAGGGTACATTATAGAAGATGGTGGCTCTAGGATGCTCCTAATTTAATGTCAAGTGTTCCTGATGGGGGAGAACTGAAATTGTCAGAATTGTGATAGATATATCAAAATATACAAACTAAGCTACCTAAATTGTGAAACATATCAACTTACTCTGTGGTATGGTAAAAATGACAACTTTTCCATCTAGCTAATTGAGAGATCTACCTCTATCAGATTAAATTATCTCTTCCTTCTCTTTCCCTTGCAATCATTTTTCATGCTACATCTGTGTTCTCCTAAGTGTGAATGTCCAAATTAAGCTACTTCTGTTGTCACCGCTGCTGTTGCTGCTCTAGCTCCTACAAGGAGTTCAGCACTTCCTGTGTCACAAGTGTGAACTAATGAATGCCTTGACATGAATTAAGTTCTTTGATTCTCGCAAAAATCCTGCAAAGTCAGTAGTTTCATTATTCTCCTTTCATAAATGAAGAAACCAAGGCTTAGAAGGATTTGAGGCAGTCAGTTCAACTGCTCAACCCACATCTTAATTACTGTTCTATAATATCTCAAATATTAATGACCCATTTGCTTTGAGGGTTTTAGAAGTTTAGAAGCCCCCTTCTCACCACCATTGTCAAGGCTTAGTCAGAACCTTCTTTCATAGGATGTCATTTTGCCTGGCTTGTTCCATACATCATCTTATACCTGAGCTCGGAGCCTGGCTATCATGAGCAGACTCTAACTTCATCTATGCTCTCCTCCTCCCAGGATGAACCCATAAATGTGTGTAGCCTAGCACTTATTGTTATACTTTTTTACTTTTTAACGTTGAAATATAATTGACTTGCAACATTATATCAGTTTCAGGTGTACAACATAATGATTTGCTTTAGTTTAACTATTAATTAAACAACTATTTGCATGTCTGCTATTTAGGTACTAATTTTGGGGACACAAAAAATGGGTAACACCCAGCCCTTGCCATAAAGAGAGGGAGGTGAGGGGACAGGCCTATAATCAATAACAAAAGTTATTGTCATTGTTTAACCTCTTGTCTTCAAGGAGGACTTTGTTGGCATGACATCAGGCTTCCTGTATTTTCCAGGTGTTCTGTGTTAAGCTGCTTGTGCTTTCCTAGCTTGACTTTTTTATTTTTCACCTATGGCTGTAGTATTGCATCAAGGTTCATTTATTTATTAAATGTACAAGGACTATTAGGAGTTTTAGGAGACTAATAAATAATACTCCTTTTCCCCACCTGTGTTTGGAACCAACTGATATGGACATGGGGGTCTGGGTCTGATAGTGGGAGATAAAATAATGTTTTATAACAACTATAAAGTTATATGGAGACTGTGGCCAAGGTCAGTCAAAGGAGTTTGCTAAGACACCAATGCAACAGGCATCCCCAGGAAACTAGGGCTGAGCATGGCTGGTTTATTCTAACTCACCTGCCAGTCGAGAGCAGAGGGGTGAGGAGTGGTGGAGGGGGGCCAAGAGTTGTCACTCTCATGGATGTCCCCCTGCATGGACACATAAGGAGCAAGGAACAAAGGTTCTTGGCAATGCATTAGACTAGATTACAAGATGTGGTTAAAAAATCTCAGTAAAATAGAAAGCTGCATACAGAAACATAGGGAGGATAGGTTTTTCCCCCAGTTTTATTGAGGTATAATTGGCAAAATTGTAAGATATTTAAAATGTACAATGTGATGATTTTATATTCATATACATTATGAAAGGATTTCCCCCATCAAGTTAACATGTGCCTCAGCTTATTTATTTATTTATTTAGTAAGAACCTTTATGTTCTACTTTCAGCAAATTTCAACTATACAGTACAGTGTTATCAACTATAGTCACCATGTTATACATTAGATCCTTAGAGCTTATTCACCTTATAGCTGAAAGTTTGTACCCTTTTACTAACTTCTCACCCCTGCCCAATCCCTTGGCAACCACTTTTCTACTCTCTGTTTCTGTGAGTTCTTTTTTTTTTTTTTTTTTCGATTCCACATGTAAGTGATACCATGTTACCATATGGCATTTGTCATTCTCTATCTGGCTTATTTCGACTTAGCATAATGCCCTTCGGGTTCATTCATGTTGTCAAAAATGACAGGATTTCCTTCTTTTTAAAGTCTAAGTAATATTCCATTGTGTATGCATACCACATCTTCTTTATCCATTCATCTGTTGATGAACACTTGGGTTGTTTCCATATCTTGGCAATTGTGAGTGATGCTGCAATGAATATGGGAGTGCAGATATCTTTTCAAGGTAACGATTTTGTTTCCTTTGGGTGTATACCCAGAGGTAGGATTGCTGGATCATGGGGGTAGTTCAATTTGTAACTTCTTGAGGAACCTCCATGCTGTTTTTCATATGTACTAGCTTGCATTTTAGGGAGGTTAGGTTTATAATGCAGGTCCGAGTGTTGTAGCTTGTGTCAGAGGTAGATTCCCAAAGGAGGTTACACTAGCTGACTCTTAAGGAAGGAGTAGGAGGTTGCCAGGGAAACAGCGCTGGGGGCAGTGCAAGCACATTCCAGCAGAAGATTAGCACATATACAGGTTCTGAGGCTTGATGTGCTTGGAGAATTACAACTGTTTTGATATTATCAGTGCAAACTGTCAAAGGTGAGATAATATGTCAGCATATGAAGCTGGATGGTAGATAAAATTGGTTGACTGCTTGTTCCCTGCGTCTGTATTTGGGGACTTTGAATTTGTTCGCTTGGAGCTCTGCCCATAGACCGAACATTGTGCTGCCTGGTGAGAGAATCTCAAGGCACCTTTATTTTAAGTGTAGGTGGACTTCATGCTTTCATTCTTCATTTATCTCAGCCTCACAGAGATTTCTTATACCCTTACCTTGTACTTCCAGGAAAGTCAGATGCAATTCTAAAAAAAAGGTTGAAAATAGGAAGCAATTTCTAGCCTTCCAATTTAGGCTCAGTTTTTATATTTTTATGGTAGGTTAGAAAATTCCAATGTTTTGACAATCAACAGTGGTCACAAGCCCTGGGTCCAGATGGCTGGCTGTTTACTGCCAATGCTACATTGATAAGCCTACTACCTAGGAGGATGCTAATACCGCAGCCTTTCGAATTCCAAGCCAGGCTGACTTCTGAGAGTAGGATGATAGTTTACTTCATCCCTTGAGTGTGCTCATGGAATATCATCCTGCTCTTGGAGGGGTTCATTCATCATGGTGCCTGTCAGATGGTTTGGTGTGCTTAGTGTTTCAAATTTATGTAAACTGAAAGAATTGAAAGGTTTGGAGGGCAAATCCACATTTCTTAGTTTTCTTTGGCACATGAAAATGCTATGCCAGAGTAGCTGCAACTTGTATTTACCACCTTTATTTAATATACAGCCTTTTTCATAAGGAATTGTTCTTCTTGATAGTCACTTATATTTATATAGTGTGTAATAGTTTACAAAAGGCTTTCCTATACATTAATTCTTTTATCGTGACAACAAATCAATGAGACAGGGCAATAGTTATTTTCTCCTTTTTACAGCAGTGGAAACTGAGGCTTAGAGAAGTTGAGTTGTGACTGTTAGACCAGTGCTGTCCCATAGAAATGTAATTCAAACCACATACATAATTTTAAATATTCTAGTTGCCACAGTAAACAAAGTAAAAAGAAACAGGTGAGATTAATTTTAACAACATATTTCATTTAACCCAATATGTCAAAATGTTAGCATTTCTGCATGTAATTAATTTTAAAATGATTAATGAGATATTTAACATTCTACTTTCTTACTAAGCCTTCAAAATCCAGTGTGTAATTTACAACTCAGACTATGCACGTTTCAGATGCTTAATAGCCGTTTGTGGTTAGTGACTACCATATTGGACAGTATAGACCTAAACCTGCACTGCCACCTTTTCTACTGTGCATTATATTGACCCACTATTTGGGTCAATAGGTTTGGGTAATAGAGTGGGGCTGTATTCTCAAGAGTTGTGATGAATCTAAACAACTTCATATGCACATGCTTTTCTTGTTTTCCCTGAGAACAACATCATATATCTTTGCAACACTTGATTATATCCCCACAGATGTGGTCTGTGATGCCTGGAGGAACATTCCCTAATGGAGGGACTGAGCATAAACCCACAAATAAAGAGCAAGGAGCTCTGACCAACATTCATTCCTTAAGTAAACAGTTAGTAATGAGTAAGTTCAGCTTTATATCTTAGGAATGAATGGGCATACCCAGTCATCTTAATTTTGTCTGAAAATGCTTATACAAATGCTTTTGCATAAGGAAAACTTTCTAAGTGAAATTAAGAGTTTACAGCTAATCCTTCTCTAGTATCTTTCTTTGCTTTGGCCCTATTTTCAGTCTGTGTAGGCCAAAATTTCATTCCTATCAATTGTTTAGTGTGGGTGGAATAAGTGGGTGGGCATTTTTATCGAATAAATGAAAGATATACTTCATGAGATTCATCATCTGTTTTTCTGAAATAGCAACTCTACATTTTCCAGGTAGCTAAAAGGAAAAATCTCAGTCCCTCTAGACAGCTGCTGCAGGATTTTATTTCCATAGCTGTTCAAAGGTCTAAAAATCTTCCCTCCATAATGGCAGAGAGCACATATACATGTACGCCTGATTCTAGGAGGCTCCACTCTTTCCCATCAAAAAAACCCCCAAAAAACAAAACCGAAACGAAAATAAAACAAACAAACCTCAAATACTTTTGTTGAAACAAACTTCCAGAGAGAGAGCTTTTGGAACTTCCAGATAAAATAAGAGCCTGTTGTTTTCCAGTCCTTCCAGACTAAGCTCCAAACTCTACTATCTCTAAGTGTTTACATGAGCTGGTCCTTTGTACTATCACGAACCATCTCTGGTCACCTGCTGAAACCAACCCATCAAGACAAGTTTTTAATCTTTCATGAATCTTCTCTAATTCCGCTAATTAGAATTAACATTTTCTTCTCCTGGTTCCTACAATACTTTGTTTGTCATTCTGTTATAAAAAAGAATTGCATTGTCCTCTAAGTTCTATTAGGTTGAACCAAATGTGATTGCTGTTTTTTTGTACATAAAAAAGTTCACTTTCAGATGCTTCAACTTACTATAATTAATTTATAAAATTCTGAATACACACACATTCATGTACATCTGCGAAGTAGAATCTGTATTGGGTTAACTTCTGAATCTCTCACAACTTGGCCACAGTAGCTCTTCAATAAGGATTTGTTGAATTGAACTGAATGAAATAAAAATGGAATGCATGTTGGAGAAACAGAATCATATAAGTCAACTCTCCTCCCCAGATAACTCACAGATTGCCTGTGTATTGCAGGTTTTGAATTTCAAAGAAACTGAGAGACTTTAATCTGGTGCTCTGATATGTTAAGTACAGGATGTCAAGGTAGTTTGAAATAATTAAATTCCAGATTTTAGATAATGCTAATTTTAAGCAGGGAAGCTATTGTATTGCCAGTGAGTGAGGGTTGTGTGTGTGTGTGTGTGTGTGTGTGTGTGCATGTACTATTTTAATTTCTGCTTTTTCAGTAGATACAATTTGGGGTGAAATATTTAAATAAACTGATAGGAAGACAAAATCTCCTTGGTGTCAAAACAATTGTTCTGATTGGTTTGGCAGACTAAGCTGACAATGAAATTTTTTTTTGTTTATTTGTTTATATGTGATAAGGACACAATAGGGAAACCGGTATATTATCCTTATACCCTATTTTTATGTTGCGATTTAATGAAATTATGATAAAAACCAGGCAGGCAGTTTCAAAATCAATAAACTATTCTTTGAATTTGTTAATTTTTCAGTATAGACCTGTTCAGTAGATGCAACTGGATGTGACAATGATATTTCTGTTACATATCTGTGTCAAGGACAATTGCATTATGAATTCAGAAGGAAGGAAGGAAGGAAGGAAAGAGCATCTTATGGATTGGTGAATCTGACATAAATTTTTGATATGAAGCAACCTAGTCAGTTTGAAATTCAAGGTCTCTGAATTCTCAATTAGACCTTGGTCTCAAACCATAGCTGAACAGAATATGAGTCAAACTGTGTAAGATAAAGTTCAAACTTTGTCTTGGGCAGCTAGGCATCACATCGTGTGGCCATGGAAAGAATATTGCATTAAATATAAAGAATGGGCTCTGGATAAGTTGCCCAAATTTTCCTTCAGGAATGAAGGACTTATTCCCCAGCTGCTGGAAGTGTTACCAGCAGATGCCTCTTAGCTCTCTTTGAGAAGTGCCTTGGCAGAGGAGATCTGCCTGCCCTTGTCACGTCTCTTTCTGGAGAAGCCTGCATCCTGTGAATGTCAAGGCAGGGGCATAAAGACCTGGCCTTCTCATTTCAACTCAGGACAAGGGTCATTCCAGCTTCCGAGTTCCCTGGGGGATCAGCTGAGTTGACTTTGGCTTTGTTGAAGCCAACTTTTGCCTTCACCAAATCCTGCTTTGTTCCCTCCTCTTCCCTTGAGCCGAATAATTTTCCCAATAAATTACTTATATGTTTATGTTTGTCTCAGAGTCCATTTTCATGGAGCCCAATTTATGACAATAGCAAATTAGAAGAGAGGAGAGATGTTCTGAACTGATAGAGACTTGAACAAGACTTGAGGCTAAAGACAACTTGCAGATTACCAAGTCCTTCCTTACCATTGATGAAGAGGCCCAGTTGCCATCAGTAAATTGCCCATAGTTGCTAATACCACAGCAGGGACTTGATTTCATGGGCAGGGCCTTACTGTTTTGGCTGTAGAGTGGATTAGAAGTTCTGCCTGTCCTTTGTGTTCCTGTTTCTCTGGTTTCAGTGTGAGGGTACCTAAATATCTGACCTGTAATTGCTCCGGCAAATCAATTTAATTGAGTGATTACCCAGATCCAGAAAGTTCTCAAGAAGTTATGTCCATATTTGAGTTTGAGGATATCCTGAGATATTCTGAGGTGGGCAGGAGTGGTTGTAGTTTGCTCCTTTGGAGTTTGTTACAAAAGACTTGAAATCTCAGTTATTCTAGAGTGTTCCTGGGAGGAATGTCTGAATAGGATCAGAATCATACTTAGACCATTTCTTGCAGGCTGGAGTCCTCTGGATCCATCACTAGAAAGTTCCAGTTCCCTAGGCTTGCTTTTGTGGTTTGCCTCAAGATAATATATGACCAACTGGACCATTGAAGGGTTCTTATATCCTGTAAAAAGGTGATTTGAATGACCTCCACATGATGTAGAGCAAGGGTTCAAGGCTAGTTTTGTTCTCAAACCTAAGTAAGGTAACAATGTACCTTTCATTGCCAACTTCCCATTTTGAGCTCCCTCTCTTTTTCCTTTTCTCTGTGTTTTAATTTGAGTCTTTTATAATTGTCTTGAAAGACTCTTATTAGTCGTTGCTTTAAAAATTAGTCCACCAGTTCTGAATGAGCTAGCATTCCTACTGTGAGAAATTTAAGAGAATATTCAAGTTTATCTTAAATAGATCTAATTGACCATTGTCATTGCGAATTTGACCAGACTGATAAAAAGGAACTGAGAATGCTGGGTCCAGAAAGGTAAAGATATGGGGACTTGGAAGAACTTGGAGAAACATGGTACCTTCTTTACATTCTTTTTTTAGGTGTTATCTTTAGAAAGAGCAAATGTGTTTTTTCTGTTTCTCAAGAGAGCAGGAATAGGATTAAAGGAAGTGGAAGTTAGAGGGAGGCAGAGGAAGCCTCTAATAAATATTAAATAAATAATTCTAATAAATATTGTCTCAAATTGAAATGGTCCATCTTGCTAGGTAATGAGTTCCACCTTATTAAAATGTTCAACGATAACTGAGGTATGTACTTAAGATACTTCCCCTTGGATGCAGAACTGGATGGGGTAGATTGCTACATTGGTGCTCCCCATCCAATGGGGGAAACACCACCCCTCCCGGTGTTTACACCCTGTGCAATCATCTTGCTTTTTTTTAAAATTAATTTTATTGGAGAATAGTTGCTTTATAATGTTGCATTAGCCTCTGCTGTACAGCAAAGTGAATCAGCCACATGTATACACACATATCCCCTCTTTCCTGGATTTCCCTCCCATCTAGCTCACTACAGAGCACTGAGCAGAGTTCCCTGTGCTACACAGCAGGTTCTCATTAACTATCTATTTTATACATAGTAGTGTATATATGTCAATCCCAATCTCCCAATTCATCCCACCCCCCCCCCCCACTGGTATCCATATGTTTGTTCTCTACGTCTGTGTCTTTATTTCTGCTTTGCAAATAAGTTCATCTATACCGTTTTTCTAGGTTCCACATATAAGAAATATTATGCAATATTTGTTTTTCTCTTTCTGACTTACATCACTCTGTATGACAGTCTCTAGGTCCCTCCACGTCGCTGCAAATGGCACTATTCCGTTCCTTTTTATGGCTGAGTAATATTCCATTGCACCGTATATATGTACCACATCTTCTTTATCCATTCCTCTGTTGATGGACATTTAGGTTGCTTCCATGTCCTGGCTACTGTAAATAGTGCTGCAATGAACATTGGGGTGCATGTATCTTTTTTTTTTTTTTTTCATGTATCTTTTTGAATTATGGTTTTCTCTGGGTATATGCCCAGTAGTTGGATTGCTGGGTCATATGGTAGTTCTATTTTTAGTTTTTTAAGGAACCTCCATACTGTTCTCCATAGTGGCTGTATCAATTTACATTCCCACCAACAGTGTAAGAGGGTTCTCTTTTCTCCACACCCTCTCGAGCATTTATTGTTTGTAGATTTTTTGATGATGGCCATTCTGACCCGTGTGAGGTGATACCTCATTGTAGTTTTGGCAATCATCTTGCTTTTTGACACTGAGCTCAACCATGTGACTTGCTGCAGCCAATGGTTCATTAGCAAGCATGACCCAAGTGGAGGCTTGATGAGTGCTTGTATGTTGGGAACTCTCCCTCTTGGAAGCAAGGTGTTTTGCTAAAAAGAAGCTTGGTCTAGACGACTCAGTGATGACAGGCTATTGGAGAGAGGCTAAGCTCCCAGTTGAATAAACCTTCTGAGTGACTTCAGCCATACCACAGAGAGCAGAGGAACTGCCCACATGAGCGCAGAATCAGGAGCATAATACATCGTTGTTGTAAGCCACTGAATTTGAGGTGGTTTATTATGCAGTAGCACATAATGGACATACTGAATGACATCATCTCTGGGATCCTCCCCAATCTTTTGTTCTCCAGTTAATTGTAAATAGTGGGGAGAAAGAACTTGAATAGGCGAGAAAGCATATGGCGACAAGCCACCCTCTGAAATAATGCTTTCACTTTGGGGAAAGGCACATTTAAGCTATCTCTATTTCATGACAATCTGACAAGTACATAACTACCTCCCACCAAAAGAACACCTCATCCATCCTTCTGTGCTGACTAATCCTGACCGTCTGGCAGATTGTGTGCACATCCTGGCTCCAAGTTGAGATGAGAATGAAGATAACAAAATCTCCCTCAAATCTTCACATTTCTGAATCTTCAGCAGATGTTAAATGTAATTTAATCAACATTGATTGATTCAACACACTGTTTTCTCATATATCAAATGAGGTTTCCACAGTCGGTGGGGGAAAAAAAGGCAAAGTTAAACAGAATATAAATCAATGTGTCCATTTAAAAACAAATTTGACTGGATTTTATACTTGTCTTACTTTTTGTTTTTAAATAACTTTTGTTTGCTCTTCCTTTTCAAGAAATTCTTGCTAATCAAAGTTCATTTTTTGTCCTTCTCACTAGAGTAACAAACCATCAGTATAAGAGGGAGACACAGATCTTGTGTTTGATTTATTTTCCATGTTGGCAAATTCACAGATCAGAGCAGCAGTTTTATTTTAGCTTAGTCTTTAAGAAGATTTTTATGATGCTGATATATAAGACCATGATAAATGTAAGATCCACACATTGCAATTCCCTTGTATAATGTACCTTCATTTATTTACTTTTGGGCTGTAGTGAGAAGATATATTTATTTTTGTTGTTATTTATTTGCCTAAGGTCAGGTGATTAGTACTTTCTCTAGCTCGGTTAGTCCGTGTTTTGGGGTTCCTCGAAGGTTATGCTACAAACTGGCCTTAAAAATACTGATAAAAGTAGTGCCTGTGTTCAGTTAACTCACAGCTGACATGGACAAGGTCCTGAGTTCAGCCCTATGAGCAAGTCAGTGTCCACTGGTTCCTGACTTTCAGCTGGACCCATAACTCTAATCTCACCTCACAATGGAGCACCTGTCATCTCAAAGGACACAAGATGAGTGACCAAGGATGTCTCAGACATAGTCGTCGCTGCTTCTATGGGTAACTAAATTCGTAGGCTCTGTTTCAAATTTGAAGGGCACTCCGTTGGGTAAACCGAAGAAGCACATTATAACACATTTCAAGGGGAAGTGTGAGGAGCAAATTGTTGAAATGAGACAAGAGGAAGCTGGCTTCTTTCCTCATATGTTAGTGAGGGACAGTGGTGACATTGTCCCATGCACTCAATATTGGCATCAAGAGACTCCAAGGGGTCACTAACAGAGCACAGGGGGTGGAGGTGTGGCCAAACTAGAAGGCTGCCGCTGAAGATGTGTAGGACTGATCTGACAAAGGAGCAAGTGGGAAGGAAAGTGGTCTTGGCTTAGGTCCCAGTCTGCTGTAGGTGAGAAGGCTTGAGCGCTGGTCTCCCAGCTTCCCTGGTGCTTGGGCTGTGTTCCGCTGCAGCCTGGCATTGTTTGGATGTTCTAACAGAATCACTCAGGACCATGTAAAACTAACTTTCCTATGGTACATCTATTCTTTCATAAGCTCACCTCCTGCAACCAAAGTGAGAACCCCATTACTAATAACAAAACACCTCGGTCCTCATTTTCTTTCCTCCAACCCCTCTCCAACTGACCAAGAACCTTTGTTTGCCAACTCATTCCTGGGGTAGAGAGTGAAAAAGTATGGGACTTGGTGTGTGTGTGTTTGGGGGAATGGGGAACTTGAGGGGGCAGTAGCCATTGTCATTCATTATAAAACTAGACAAAGTTTGAACATTTCCAAAAGAAATATCTGATGGCAGATTCTTTGCCATCACATATTTTTTAAAGTCCAGTTGATCTATGTCTAAGAGGAAAATGCTGTTTTAAATTCAGTGCCCATACTAAAGGAATATTAAAAATAGCTTGAAAACAATAAAACAGTGAATACTTATTGAATGCTAGTTGTTTTCCAGACTCTTTACTTTTATTAACTAATTAAGTTTTCTAACAAATCTATGAGGTAGATCCTGTTATTATCCATATTAACAGTTGAGGAAATGGAGGTGTGGAGAAATCATGGAGCTGGTCGAAGGACACTCTGGCAGAGTAAAAATGTCCACAGATTCTTTGACACTATCCCAGTGAAAGGAGTCATCTCCCAGTAGACCTGTCTACTTTGACTAATAGAATATGGCAGAAGTGATGCTTTGCCGGTGTTTGGATCCAGTCCTCAAGGGTTTGGCAACTTCCATTTCCTGTCTCTTAAAATGCTTGCTCTTAGAGCTCTGAGACACCTTGAGGTCATCATGCTGGGAGGAGGCTGAAGGGAGCCAGGTGGAGGGGCCACATGTAGAAGGACTGATGCTCAGCGAGCCCCAGTTGTCATGGCTATAGCTCCCAGCTGATCAGGTCACCCGGGCAAGGCCCCAGACATCATGTACACAGATGAGCGTTTTCTTCTGTACTGTCAGAATTCCCGACTCACAGATTCATGAGTGAAATAAATCATTATTGTTTTAAGCCACAGAGTGTTGGGGTAGTTTGTTATGCAGCAACAGATAAGCAGAACATTCACACAGCTATTACATGTACAATCCAAGTGGATTTGACCCAAGTGGCCTGGCTCTGGAGTGATGTGTTTAGCAAGTATTCTATACAATGTATATGTTACCCAGAACGTTGTGCTTAGTTCAAACAACAACTCTCCCACACCTGTGACACACTCTGCATGGACTTTTTCTTCACTCTGCTTTATTTTCCTCCCAAGCCCTATAACCACCTGATGTGTTTTGTGCTGTGTCCATGATTGTTTAGTGTCTATCTCCACCCCCCAACCTCACACACTCGAATGGACCATACATAGGACCATACATATGTACACAGCTTGAGCTGTTCACAGCTACATTCCCAGCACCTAGAATAGTGTTTGGCATGAAGTAGACATGCAGTAGTTTTGAGTGACTGAGTAAATGATAGAAATGTTTCATTTTAAAGCTAGTGAAAAGGGAAATGCTTTTGCTTCAGTTACTTGAGATATTCTGTGTAGCTATTCTGGTTTACTCTTCAGGGAGGAGAAAGACAATGGTCAGAGAGGGTAATGCAAATAAAATAGATGATATATTAACCTCATAAGACAATTACCTGAGTTTAACCCAGACCAGGAAAAGCCAGAATGGCAAATGGTAAAAAAGCAATTGTGATGAGCTGCATGTTATTGAACGATATTTTTCCTGGCTGCAAATCTGATAACGAAGTCTGCAGATAGGCAGAGGAGTGCCATCTCACAGAGGTGAGCTGGTCCCTGGGGGTGGCTCCAGTGTGATACGATACAACTTGGAAGAATTTGAGTAATGACTGGATGGCCTCCAAGAGTTACACTGGTTGAAATAACTAAATAGGTCAAAATAAATCATGAAAGAAAAGTTATTTTATTTAAAAAATTTTTTAAAAATTGAATTATTTTTTCAATAAGAAAAATTATTTTGTTGGTTATAGCAGAAAGGTAAGGTATCTAGACCTTTCTAGGAACCCTAGAGCAAAGATTGACCTCTTCAGATGCTGGTGAGGTATTAAGGAAAATAAATCTATACAATAATTAGCTATAGTACATAGTATGTTGAAAGTATGACATAAAATGAGGTCCTGCTGTTATAGCATGACACCCCAAGAGATTTTGGAAGTGACTTAGAGGAAATGAACTGTTCCATAGGGAGATGGTGACTAGTTGGGAGATGCCTCCAAATATAGCCTCCTTTAGTCAAGCATTTGATGTCTGTTTTTTATATTAGTCATTCTGACTTCCAAAAGAAAGAGTTAAGCCTGGATGATGTAACAGATTTAACACTTTAATGAACGGTACAAAGACTAAAAAGTGATATCACTGAGCAGTTATCAGCTTTGAAACCAGTTGAGGAGGCTGAAGTTAGACCCAAACGAAATCTATGCAGGTAGGTGTGCTGCGGTTGGGACTGGGAACTGCTCTCCAGATGGCGTGGGTGACTCTAAGCTCCCTCAGGAAATTTAAACAATTCTCTGTGGGCATATAACTCACGGTTCAGGATGTGACTTTTAGAATTGTTTTCCAAAATTGGCACATAGAACTAAAGCTGTAACATGAGCCTAAAATAAAGAGAAGAATCACTCCCTCTAAACACAATAGCCAGTTCAACATTCCTGAGAAAAGGGAAGTTAAGTGCTATTCAACGTCAAAAGGTTATGGTTAGCTTTACTTAATGAATTAAGTTAATTTTTTAAAAAAATATACAAGTTATGTCAGTTATGAAGCGTAGTTCATAAGAAGCTCCACGTGTGTCACTACTGCTGCAGTCTGGGTATGCACTGGTGAAATGTAAATGTCGGTGAATTGGGCCAATAATTGGGAATTGATTTACGACATGGCCACTTTAGACATATTTGTTTATTTACTGTCCTCAGAGTGTCTTAAAAACCTTGCTCTTCCTCCATTCATTGCATTTGTTTTATTTAACCTCCAAGAGACAGTGCAAATATTTAAAAAATGAAGATAGGAAAATCCTAACATAATTGTTATGCATATATTTCCATAAATCTTTTAATATATTGGTGACTTGTGGTCCTTTCTATTTTACCAGGAGAAAACGGGCATGTAAGTGAAATGACTTTTTCACAATCTTATATTCTATATTCCTTACTGATTACTGTCCAAAAAGGAAACAAAACGCCTATTTAAAAAGAAATCTGATGCATTTGTATTTCTATTATGAACAATCATAGCTCAATTCATTGTGGATGTTACTTATTAATCTATTAAATTCTATAGTTTTTGTGACTGAGTGATGATAGTAGTCAATATTGTGTGCTTCTAGGTGCTAGGCATCTTCCATTGCTTGCTTGTATTAATTCATTTGATCCTGTATCAGCTTACTCCCATTTCATAGATGAGAAAATAGAGGCACAGAGATGTTGGGTAACTTGGCTGAAGTCAGGACTAGTAAGTGGCAGAGCTGGGATTGGAATACAGGTGGTCTGACTCCCCAGTCTGTGCCTGTAACCACTAGGCTATACTGCTTCTCAGTCACTGCCTGGAATGTGGCAATTTTTCATTTTGTCTCATAGTCTTTTCAACTGAATTAGTATAGCAAAACTGAAATAGTATTGGTTCATCTATTAAAAAGTAAAGATGTTTTCCTTCTGTTATGCTTTTGATGCGAAGAACACCAGAATGAAAATTTTATGGCTGGTTTGGAAGCTGTCTTGTAAGAAATAGGTTTCATTAGGTTACTATGAAGTCAGAGCTGTGTTTGTGTGTGTGTGTGTGTGTGTGTGTGTGTGTGATGGGGAGGATGGCTGTGTGTGTGTGATGGGGAGGATGGCAGTGTGTGTGTGTGTGTGTGTGTGTGTGTGTGTGCGTGTGATGGGGAGGATGGCAGCCTGTCAGAAAGGAAGTGATGCAAAGTGATGTTCTAGAGCATTGCAGTACGATTCATATGTGCTCCTGGCACCTGTAATAAGTGTTATGGAAAAGTAAGTAGGTCTGTTTTAGAGACCATATTGTTTTATGCAGCTGTAAAGAATATGGATAAAATAAAATATGACTGCGATTTCACAGATGGGGAAATTGAGGAGTAGGATCTGCTTCAAGGCGTTCAGAGAAATCAGTGGCTGAGCCAGTTTGAGAAACCAAAATCTAGAATTACGTGCCATTAGCACTGGAGAGATCAGGAGAGACAGTACCTACTCATCTCATTTCACAGATGAGAAAAGGAGGCCAGGTGGTTTTATAAACTTTCTTTCTTTCTTTTGAATGTATGTATTTGTGTAGCTATATATACCTTACCTTGTTTCCTGAAACCCACAAACACAAGTACAGTATCATAGGGCTTTTATCAGTGAGGGAATTATGGTGAAGAAAAAATAAAGGATGGAATGATTGGCTATAAGGACAGGTGAAGTTAGAACACACAATGCACGTCTGAGTTCCCACACACCGTTAGAGGACCACAGATGTGGGTCTCAGATTTCTAGCAGCTGACACTAAGAGGGAAACATGAGCCACAGTACCCATGAGATGTAACACCGATTTTTCAAAACATGCACAATTACTCGTGGTTGTGAGCCCTGAGAAAATTTATTCTAAAGGACCTCATAGTGAAGGGTCTGTTAATAAAATAAACACTATCTTCAACAAATAAATACCACAAGCTTCATCTTTACCATCACTCTGTGCAGGCTGTTGGTAGAACATACCTCATCAGCACAGTTGAGTAGGAGAATTATATGAGCAGCTGAAGCAATGCAGGCCAGGTGTGAGGGTGTCCCGTGGTCTTCTTAACTTAAGGATGAATTAAATTTTATAGGAGTAAATAGACAACATATAATTCAGGCAATTCTGTAAAATGCGTTTTTCTCTCAATCAAGCTTTTAACTAAAAGTGTCGAGTAGCAGTGAGTTTGACATTATCCTCTCAAATAAGTGTTTGGGGAAGCAGGTAGTCTGTGCTCTGGTTAAATGCAGACCTACACACCCATACTCATTGAAGTTCTCTGAACTGGGGAAAGGCTTGCCACACTTTTTGTGGGAGCTCTTGTATTTTCCTTTGCACGTGTTTTCTCCAGTCTAATAGTTATACTTTGTCTTTTTTGATAATGTATTTTTCCATGTAGAATTATGTAGGAGGCCACTCCAGCTCCACAGAGTGATGGGCTGAGCAAGTACTGAGGAGTAAGCCAAGATTTTCCCTAAAAATAATTTCAAGTTTATTCCAGCACAGGAACAGATGGGTGACCGAGGCCCCCAAAGCATGGCCACAAGAATTTTAGTTTGGAACAATTTCAAAGTGGGTGTTAACAAATGCCCACCATGGCCATAAAAATAAACCTCAGGAAGGGGTCCACAGAACATTGAACTCTAAGCAATGTAATTTCCTACAGAATGCTCCAAGGTAAAATGATTACAAAATAGTTCCTTAATGCCTGAATGAGGTGTGACCATATATAACCATGTATAGATCCATACGGGATGTACCCATGATGACTGTATGTCCTGGTGGCTTGGATAGTCCTAGATAATACCTGTTGTCGTGGCATGATTGTTAATAGTACCTCCTTTATTGTCATAAGTGTTCAGCTCCTCTAATACCTTTTGGAAACATTTCTAATTGTAGAAGATGATTACTGAAAATGTTATGCTAATGTTAAGTAATTTTTCCAAGCATTTTGCTTTCATGCTTCTTATTGGTTCTGCCTCCTGCATTTGAGGACATGAAGAAACAAATATGAACATTAAAAAAAATCTTTAAAAATGATGCAAATTTTTTTTCTATTTTTTTAACATCTTTATTAGAGTATAATTGCTTTACAATAGTGTGTTAGTTTCTGCTTCATAACAAAGTGAATCAGTTATACATATACATATGTCCCCATATCTCTTCCCTCTTGCATCTCCCTCCCTCCCACCCTCCCCATCCCACCCCTCTAGGTGGTCACAAAGCACCGAGCTGATCTCCCTGTGCTATGCAGCTGATTCCCACTAGCTACCTACGATTGGTAGTGTATATATGTCCATGCCACTCTCTCACTTTATCCCAGCTTACCCTTCCCCCTCCCCGTATCCTCAAGTCCATTCTCTAGTAGGTCTGCATCTTTATTCCCGTCTTGCCCCTAGGTTCTTCTGACGATTTTTTTTCTTTTTTTAGATTCCATATATATGTGTTAGCATACACTATTTGTTTTTCTCTTTCTGACTTACTTCGCTCTGTATGACAGTCTCTAGGTCCATCCACCTCACTACAAATAACTCAGTTTCGTTCCTTTTTATGGCTGAAAAATATTCCATTGCATATATGTGCCACATCTTCTTTATCCATTCATCTGTTGATGGACACTTAGGTTGCTTCCATGTCCTGGCTATTGTAAATAGAGCTGCAATGAACATTTTGGCACATGACTCTTTTTGAATTATGGTTTTCTCTGGGTATATGCCCAGTAGTGGGATTGGTAGGTCATATGGTAGTTCTTTCGTTTTTAGTTTTTTAAGGAACCTCCATACTCTTCTCCATAGTGGCTGTATCAATTTACATTCCCACCAACAGTGCAAGAGGGTCCACTTTTCTCCACACCCTCTCCAGCATTTATTGTTTGTAGATTTTTTGATGATGGCCATTCTGACCAGTGTGAGATGATATCTCATTGTAGTTTTGATTTGCATTTCTCTAATGATTAATGATGTTGAGCATTCTTTCATGTGTTTGTTGGCAATCTGTATATCTTCTTTGGAGAAATGTCTATTTAGGTCTTCTGCCCATTTTTGAAATGGGTGGTTTTTTTTTTGATATTGAGCTGCATGAGTTGCTTGTATGTTTTGGAGATTAATCTTTTGTCAGTTACTTCATTTGCAAATATTTTCTCCCATTCTGAGGGTTGTCTTTTGGTCTTGTTTATGGTTTCCTTTGCTGTGCAAAAGCTTTTAAGTTTCATTAGGTCCCATTTGTTTATTTGTGTTTTTATTTCCATTTCTCTAGGAGGTGGGTTAAAAAGGATCTTGCTGTGATTTATGTCATAGAGTGTTCTGCCTATGTTTTCCTCCAAGGGTTTGATGGTGTCTGGCCTTACATTTAGGTCTTTAATCCATTTTGAGTTTATTTTTGTGTATGGTGTTAGGGAGTGTTCTAATTTCATTCTTTCACATGTAGCTGTCCAGTTTTCCCAGCACCACTTATTGAAGAGGCTGTCTTTTCTCCACTGTATATTCTTGCCTCCTTTACCAAAGATAAGGTGACTCTATGTGCATGGGTTTATCTCTGGGCTTTCTATCCTGTTGCATTGATCTATATTTCTGTTTTTGTGCCAGTACCATACTGTCTTGATTACTGTAGCTTTGTAGTATAGTCTGAAGTCAGGGAGCCTGATTCCTCCAGCTCCGTTTTTCTTTCTCAAGATTGCTTTTGCTATTCGGGGTCTTTTGTGTTTCCATACAAATTGTGAAATATTTTCTTCTAGTTCTGTGAAAAATGCCAGTGGTAGTTTGATAGGGATTGCACTGAATCGGTAGATTGCTTTGGGTAGTAGAGTCATTTTCACAATGTTGATTCTTCCAATCCAAGAACATGGTATATCTCTCCATCTATTTGTATCATCTTTAATTTCTTTCATCAGTGTCTTATAATTTTCTGCATACAGGTTTTTTTTCTCCTTAGGTAGGTTTATTCCTAGATATTTTATTCTTTTTGTTGCAATGGTAAATGGGAGTGTTTTCTTAATTTCACTTTCAGATTTTTCATCATTAGTGTATAGGAATGCAAGAGATTTCTGTGCATTAATTTTATATCCTGCTACTTTACCAAATTCATTGACTAGCTCTAGTAGTTTTCTGGTAGCATCTTTAGGATTCTCTATGTCATCATTCTCATGTCATCTGCAAACAGTGACAGCTTTACTTCTTCTTTTCCTATTTGGATTCCTTTTATTTCTTTTTCTTCTCTGATTGCTGTGGCTAAAACTTCCAAAACTATGTTGAATAATAGTGGTGAGAGTGGGCAACCTTGTCTTGTTCCTGATCTTAGTGGAAATGGTTTCAGTTTTTCACCATTGAGGACGATGTTGGCTGTGGGTTTGTCATATATGGCCTTTATTATATTGAGGAAAGTTCCCTCTATGCCTACTTTCTGGAGGGTTATTATCATAAATGGGTGTTGAATTTTGTCGAAAGCTTTCTCTGCATCTATTGAGATGATCATATGGTTTTTCTCCTTCAATTTTTTCATATGGTGTATCACGTTGATTGATTTGCATATATTGAAGAATCCTTGCATTCCTGGGATAAACCCCACTTGATCTTAGTGTATGATCCTTTTAATGTGCTGTTGGATTCTGTTTGCTAGTATTTTGTTGAGGATTTTTGCATCTATGTTCATCAGTGATATTGGCCTGTAGTTTTCTTTCTTTGTGACATGTTTGTCTGGTTTTGGTATCAGAGTGATGGTGACCTTGTAGAATGAGTTTGGGAGTGTTCCTCTCTCTGCTATATATTGGAAGAGTTTGAGAAGGATAGGTGTTAGCTCTTCTCTAAATGTTTGATAAAATTCGCCTGTGAAGCCATCTGGTCCTGGGCTTTTGTTTGTTTGAACAAACAAAAAATTTGTTTGAAGATTTTTAGTCAGTTTCAATTTCAGTGCTCGTGATTGGTCTCTTCATATTTTCTATTTCTTCCTGGTTCAGTTTCGGAAGGTTGTGCATGTCTAAGAATTTGTCCATTTCTTCCAGGTTGTCCATTTTATTGGCATATAGTTGCTTGTAGTAATCTCTCTTGATCCTTTGTATTTCTGCAGTGTCATTTGTTACTTCTCCTTTTTCATTTCTGATTCTATTGATTTGAGTCTTCTCCCTTTTTTTCTTGATAAGTCTGGCTAATGCTTTATCAATTTTTTTATCTTCTCAAAGAACCAGCTTTTTGTTTTATTGATCTTTGCTCTCATTTCCTTCATTTCTTTTTCATTTATTTCTGCTCTGATCTATATGATTTCTTTCCTTCTGCTAACTTTGGGGTTTTCTTGTTCTTCTTTCTCTAATTGCTTTACGTGTAAGGTTAGGTTGTTTATTTGAGATGTTTCTTGTTTCTTAAGGTAGGCTTGTATAGCTATAAACTTCCCTCTTAGAACTGCTTTTGCTGCATCCCATAGGTTTTGGGTCATTGTGTTTTCTTTGTCATTTGTTTCTAGGTATTTTTTGATTTCCTCTTTGATTTCTTCAGTGATCTCTTGGTTATTAAGTAGTGTGTTGTTTAGCCTCCCTGTGTTTGTATTTCTTACAGATTTTTTCCTGTAATTGATATCTAGTCTCATAGCGTTGTGGTCGGAAAAGATACTTGATACGATTTCAATTTTCTGAAATTTACCAAGGCTTGATTTGTGACCCAAGATATGATCTATCCTGGAGGATGTTCCATGAGGACTTGAGAAGAATGTGTATTCTGTTGGTTTTGGATGGAATGTCCTATAAATATCAATTAAGTCCATCTTGTTTAATGTATCATTTAAAGCTTGTGTTTCCTTATTGATTTTCATTTTGGATGATCTATCCATCGGTGAAAGTGGGGTGTTAAAGTCCCCTACTATGATTGTGTTACTGTCGATTTCCCCTTTTATGGCTGTTAGTATTTGCCTTATGTATTGAGGTGCTCCTATGTTGGGTGCATAAATATTTACAATTGTTATATCTTCTTCTTGGATTGATCCCTTGATCATTATGTAGTGTCCTTCATTGTCTCTTTTAATAATCTTTGTTTTAAAGTCTATTTTGTCTGATATGAGAATTGCTACCCCAGCTTTCTTTTGATTTCCATTTGCATGGAATATCTTTTTCCATCTCCTCACTTTCAGTCTGTATGTGTCCCTAGGTCTGAAGTGGGTCTCTTGTAGACAGCATATATATGGGTCTTGTTTTTGTATCCATTCAACCAGTCTATATCTTTTTATTGGAGCTTTTAATCCATTTACATTTAAGGTAATTATCGATATGTATGTTCCTATTCCATTTTCTCAATTGTTTTGGGTTTGTTATTGTAGGTGTTTTCCTTCTCTTGTGTTTCTTGCCTAGAGAAGTTCCTTTAGCATTTGTTGTAAAGCTGGTTTGTTGGTGCTGAATTCTCTTAGCTTTTGCTTGTCTGTAAAGCTTTCAATTTCTCTGTCACATCTGAATGAGATCCTTGCTTCGTAGAGTAATCTTGGTTGTAGGGTTTTCTCTTTCATCACTTTAAGTATGTCCTGCCACTCCCTTCTGGCTTGCAGAGTTTCTGCTGAAAGATCAGCTGTTAACCTTATTTGAATTCCCTTATGTGTTATTTGTTGTTTTTCCCTTGCTGCTTTTAATATTTGTTCTTTGTATTTAATTTTTGATAGTTTGATTAATATGTGTCTTGGTTTGTTTCTCCTTGGATTTATCCTGTATGGGACTCTCTGTGCTTCCTGGGCTTGATTAACTATTTCCTTTCCCATATCAGGGAAGTTTTCAACTATAATCTCTTCAAATATTTTCTCAGTCCCTGTCTTTTTCTCTTCTTCTTCTGGGACCCCTATAATTCGAATGTTGGTGCATTTAATGTTGTCCCAGAGGTCTCTGAGAGTGTCCTCAATTCTTTTCATTGTTTTTTCTTTATTCTGCTCTGCAGTAGTTATTTCCACTATTTTATCTTCCAGGTCACTTATCCGTTCTTCTGCCTCAGTTATTCTGCTATTGATCCCTTCTAGAGAATTTTTAATTTCATTTATTGTGTTGTTCATCACTGCTTGTTTGCTCTTTAGTTCCTCTAGGTCCTTGTTTAACGTTTCTTTTATTTTCTCCATTCTATTTCCAAGATTTTAGATCACATTTACTATCATTATTCTGAATTCTTTTTCAGGTAGACTGCCTATTTCTTCTTCATTTGTTAGGTCTGGTGGGTTTTTGCCTTGCTCCTTCATCTGCTGTGTGCTTCTCTGTCTTCTCATTTTGGATAAGTTACTGTGTTTGGGGTCTACTTTTTGCAGGCTGCAAGTTCGTAGTTTCCATTGTTTTTGGTGTCTGTCCCCAGTGGCTAAGGTTGGTTCAGTGGGTTGTGTAGGCTTCCTGGTGGAGGGGACTAGTGCCTGTGTTCTGGTGGATGAGGCTGGATCTTGTCTTTCTGGTGGGCAGGTCCACGTTTGGTGGTGTGTTTGGGGTGTCTGTGGCTGTATTATGATTTTAGGGAGCCTCTGTGCTAATGGATGGGTTTGTTTTCCTGTCTTGCTAGTTGTTTGGCATAGAGTGTCCAGCACTGTAGCTTGCTGGTCGTTGAGTGGAGCTGGGTTTTGGCGTTTAGATGGAGATCTCTGGGAGATTTTCTCCGTTTGATATTACGTGGAGCTGGGAGGTCTCTTGTGGACCAGTGTCCTGAACTTGGCTCTCCCACCTCAGTGATACAGCCCTGATGCCTCGCTGGAGCACCAAGAGCCTGTCCAAAGCACCTGAAGGATACCAAGAAATAGGTGAGGCTCAAAGGGTCCCTGCTTTTACCAAGCACTGGTTTGGTGTAGACTCCAGGTGTCCTCTTGTGGGTGTTTCTGATATCCTGCAGACTGAAAAGTAGGGAGTAAACCACCAGGGGAGCATCCAGAAAAGCAAGGCTCTGTGCTATTTAAGAAAAAACCATCCTGGACGAGCACCCCACAGCCCCTCCTCAGACGTTGGGGTGCAGACCGGGAGTGCTTGTCTCCGGCAGACGTGACCACACGCAGGCACTTGTGGTGCTTCCTCCGTTGGTCCCAAAGAAAAAAACCCCAAATTTTAATTTTAACATGATGTTGAACATTTTAATGTATGTGTGTGCATGTGTTGCATCAATTTTAAACTTTGATGGCATTTCAAAGTATTGTGTAGAGCCTTTGCCATTGTAAAAGTCCTGGAATTGTCCATTTATTTCTGAAGGTGGAATTAAACCAAATAAAATACTTCCATGGGAAGGCTTATATTGATAATTGTAGGTTAATCCTCTAAATGTTGAGTAAAAGTATAACTTCTGGCACACACACACACAACAAAGTGTCCTGGCTTGAATGATATATTATATGATCACACTACTCTTACCTGATTCTTAGGAGTCAATGCCAAGAAGTTGATACAAGCTGCAATCATATACTATTTTTAACAATGGCCATTGGTAAACAGTGACGTGCTTGTGCCTTGTGTCAAATACTAACCTGAGAGACCAAGCTCCCAATTTATTGATGACACTTGCCATACATTTGAAATAACCATTATGTCCTTAATTTGTGGACAAAAGGGGTGGCTCTTTAAAACAATAAATTACATCCTGGGTACTGCTAGATCATATATATATATGGGGAATATATGGGGAAAAATTTGAGCCTGTAGCTTGGAGTGTTCCTGGAACAATTATGAAGGAAAGAAATCTTCCTCCAGGAGCTTTATACAGATTGAACTTTTAAGAAATAATCAGTTATACAACACGAGAAAGTAGTGTCCTGATACAACCATAGAGTTGGCTGGGATTCTCAAAGTTCAGAGCAATTGACCTTGGTTTGTCCAGCTGGGACAAGTATGCAGCTTAAGTATCAACCTGAATCTGACTTTCCATGACCTCTTTCACCAATTTATACTCAAGTAACTCGTTTAGGTCCTATTGTTATATCTAGGGGGCCAGAGTCAGGCCCTTCCACAAGGATTTATTTACCCAAGTTTTTTCAAGGCACAGGGCTTTAAAATTACAGAGGCAGATCCTGACTCCAAGCATCATGGCTCAGTTTCCTTGTCCAGATGCTAATATAATTGTGGATGTGCTAAAATGTGAAACAATGCATTTGAGCTGAATTCTTTCCACTCATGGAGAAACCACTTGTAATCACTTTCCAAAGACCTTCAGAACTCCCCCAACCTTGGGTAGAATTGATCATCCCCCCTTTGTGTACTTGCTGACTCTTCTCTATGTGTCTATTATCTATATCTGCCACCAGCACACATTCAAGTATTTGTTTATTTATCCATCGCCCATCAACTTTGAATTCTGCAGTAGCAAGGACAGTGCCTTATTTACTTGTGCACAGGGTGTGTCTTGAATACAGGGGAAAATGTGTTTTATCCATTTATCTGATGATTTTTAAGTAGCAAACTTTCAAAAAGAAAAGTCCAAAAATGATATGACAGACATCTACTACTCATATTTACTAAATATTAGTTTCTCATATTTGCTTCAGGTGATTTTATTTTTAAAGAATCAAAACTTTACAGCTATAACTAAGGCTCTCCCCTGCATCCCAATTCCGCTTACTCACTCCACAGAGATAACCACTATCCTGAAGTAGGTTGTGCCATTCCTGACACATACTTTTACAACTTTACTCACATGCCTGGGTGTACCCATATAAATAATATTGTTCAAAGTGATTTAAAATTTTATGTGTGAAATTCTTTAAGTCCTTTCACAACTTACTTTATTAATATTTTGTTTTCAGTATTCATCTCTATTGATGCATGTGGATCTAATTCATTCATGTTAATTGCTGTATTCCATTGTGTGAGTCCCTCATGGCTCATCCATTCCATTACTGACAGACATATTAAGGTAGTTTTAAAATTTTCCCAGTTATGAACCAGGCAGCAGTAAACATCCTGGTACAAATCTTGTTGAGTACATATGTAAGTTTTTCTAGGATATATTAATATAAGTGGGAATTTCTGGATTGTTTACATCTAGTTATATCATTATTTCCCCAATGTGGTGTACAAGTTACACCACCACGAGGAGTGTATAACATTCCTATTTTTCCATCTCACCTATTTTTGGTGTTGTCAGACTAAATTTTTGTCAATGTGACAGGTGTGAAACATCTTCTTGATAACTAGTGAGACTGAAAATCTTTTCATTTGCTTATTATACATTCATGCTTCCTTCTCTGTGAATTGCCTGTTCATGACCTTTGTCCATTTTTCTATTGAGTTCTAGGTATTTATCTATTTATATATTCTTGATCCAAATCTATTGTCAGTTACATGAGTTGGAAACATATTTACCAGTCTGTAGTTTGTATTTTAGCTTTAATAGGTCCTTTGTCCGATAGAGATTTAATGTAGCTAAATTTCTCAGTGTTTTTCTTTACTCTGTAGGATTTTTGTGATTTAAGACATCCCTTGACACTTCAAACACAGAGACACTGCATATTGTCTTCCAGAACTTCTAAAATTTTGCTTTTCATACTTGTGCCTTTTATTAATCTGAAACTAATTTTCAGCATGGAATGAAGTAAAGATCTACTTTAATTTTTTCCCATACAGATAGCATTTTTTTTAAAACAATGCCATGCTCCTCTCACTAATTTGAAAGCCACATGTCATACACCAAGTTTCCATATAAATGTGGTTCTGATTTTCAGCTCTTGATTCAGTCCTGTTGGTTTATTTATAGATCTATCCACCAAAGCCTTTTTGTTTTTCAATAATTTTAACTTTTCAATGTGTTATGCTATCTGGTAAGGCAAATTTCCTTCCTTATAGTCTTTAAAATTATCTTGACTATTCTTGGCATCTTATTTTTAACATGAATTTCAGGATAATCTTTTCAAAATCAATGAAAAACCCTGCCATGGTCTGGATAGGGATTATACTAATTTTATTATTTAATTCTGGAGGAATTATTATATAGAATCTTCGTACCTAGGACCTTCGTTTATTTATCCATTTATTTATTTATTTGGTTTTTTCCCTTTAATAAAATTTTATAATATTTTTGTGTTCCATAAAGGTCTGGAATATCTTTTGTAGAATTTATTTATAATTGTCTGACAATATTTGTTAATAGTGAGTGGGAATTTTTAAAAATTATATTTTCTAATTACATGTCTCTAATATACAACAATTCTCTTTATTTTGGTGTGCTGATTTTTTTAAATTGGGATGCAAATCACCTGACATAAAATTAACCATTTAAAAGTGTACTTTCACAATGTTGTGCAAGTATTGCCTTTATTAAGTTCTAAAACATTTTCATTGCCCTGAAAGAAAACCCCATATCCATTAAGAAATCACCCTCCATTTACTCACCACCCCATGCCCTGGCAACCACATATCTGTTTTCTGTCTCTATGGGTTTACCTATTCTGGGTATTTCATGTAAATGGAATCATACAGTATGTGACTTTTGTGTTTTGCTGCTTTCACTTAGCATATTTTTAGGTTCATCCTTGTCGTAGCATGTATCAGCACTGTGTTTCTTTTTATGGCTGGATAATATTCCTTTTTATATATATATACCACATTTTGCTTGTCCACTCATCCCCTGATTGACATTTGGCATGTTTCCACCTTTTGGGTATTGTGAATAGTGATGTTACGAACATTTGTGTAAGAGCATTTTTTTGAGATCTGTTTTCAGTTCTTTTGAGTATATACCTAGGAGTGGAATTGCAGGGTCATATGATAATTCTATGTTTGACTTTTTGAGGAACTACCAAACTATTTTGAACAGTGGCTACACTATTGTACATTTCCGACAGCAATGTAGGCAGCTTCCAATTTTTTTACGTTCTCATTAACACTTGTTAGTTTCCAAAAAAAATACCACTGTACCTAGTGGATGTAAAATGATATCTCATTGTGGTTTTGATTTGCATTTCCCTAGTGGCTAATGATGTTGAGCATCTTTTCATGTGCTTGGCCATTTGTATGTCTTTGGAGAAATGTCTTTTCAAGTTCTTTGCCCAGTTTTCATTTGGGTTGTTTGTCTTGATATATTCTGGATACTAGACCCTAATCAGATATATGATTTGCAAATATTTTCTCCCATTCTGTAGGTTGTCTTTTCACTTCATTAACAGTGTCCTTTGATGCACAAAGTTTTAAAATTTTGATGAAATACAGTTTACTGATTTTTTTTCTTGCACTTTTGGTGTCATATCTAAGAATCTATTGTCAAATCCAAGATCGTAAAGATTTACCCTATATTTTCTTCTAAGAGGCTTATAGTTTTACCTCCTCTATGTAGGGCTTTCTTTAGGTACAGATTTATTAAATTTATTCTACCATGACTTGATGTGCTTTATCAATCTGATTCCTTTTAAGTAGTATCTGCTCTTTAACCACTCTATTTAGTTTTAATGACAAATTTTCTAAAATCTATATACCTTTTAAAGAGCATGCCTCTTTAATTATATTTTGATTCTATCTTTAATGTCATTATTTTATTTTAAACATAATTATTTTATAATGTTTCCAAGATTAGTATATGATGTCAGGTTCTTGGTTGTATTAATCCTCTTGTTTGTTGTATCTGCTAAGTCTCTCTCATAGTAAATCATTTTCTTGAGTAGTTTAGGCATTGTGAATTTTCCAACTGGGGTTATTATTTTAATCAGATCCTGAAGGTTGTGAAAGTGTTTCTCCAGAGCAATCTTGTGTTTGCCCAGAGTCTTGGAAGAGTTTCATTTCTTTGGGTGATAGGGTTTTCTAGTCTCCTCTGAGGGACTAGCTTTTCAGAAATACAGGCTTTTGGTGGAGGATATCAGTCACAGCTTATTTTATAGCTTCAAGGCAATTGTCTTCTTTTTTTAGTGTGGTGTTAAAAAGCCCACTAAGGCCTATGTCATGATCTGATATCCCTTCCAAGCTATCCAAGTTCTCTCTCAAAACTTTACAACTCTGACTTTAAGTTACTCTTCATTTCTGGTACTTGGGGATTTTATTCACTTATTTAACAGATTTTTATTGATCACCTACAATACATCAGGTACTGTTCTTGGGTTATATCTATGAATAAATAGACCGATATTTCCATCTTTAGCAGTTTATATTCCAGCAGCAGACAGATAAAAAGTAAATATATAATAAAAAAGTAAATTACGTAGAGTCCTAAAAAGCAATAAGTGATATGGCGTGGGGGGTGGGGAAGGAGAACCAAATAAAAGGATCGGGAATAGTGGAGGAAGGCAGGCAAGCTGGAGTATGAAGTAGTGTTTGTAGGGTAAGCTTCATGGAAAGGTGAAATTTGAGCAAAGGCTTAAAAGAAAGAAAGGTGTGAGCCAAGCAGCTTTCTAGGGGAAAAGTGTTGCAGACAGATAAAAAGCAAAGAAAAGACTCCTATATGTGAATGTGCTTCATGCATCCTAGAAGTAGCAGGGAGGCCAGTGTGGCTGGAGCTGATTACTTAAGGCCAGAGAGACAAAGGGAGAGGGTAGCTGTGAAGACTTTGGCTTTAGTCTGAGCTTTGAAGAGAGTAGTGACATTATCTGACCTATGTTCAAAAAGATCACTTTGGCCATGTGTTGAGAAGAGGCTGTAGGGAAATATGCTGGAAGGGTACTGTGGTAATCCAGGAACAGGATGATGGAACCCAGCCAGCATGGGGGTAGTGGAAGAGGCAAGAAGGCACAGGCAGTGTGGTTTCCTGATGGGTTCGATATGGGTTATGAGAAAAAAAATAATTAAAGACAAGTCCTGTCTTTCTTCCTTTCAGCTCAGCTATGTGTGTATAATATTCATTATCATTATTTTCTTAAATCTAGTGTTTCTCTCTGATCTTAGGAGGAGGATAGGTCTGTGTTAACTTCGGGTAACCATATTCCGAGACTGGAAGCCAATGAAATGAGTTTTAAAATGCTATCTTTTGTTAAAATGTATCTTTAAAAGTTGTGTTGTTGTGCATCCTTAGACGTTTTGGAAAGTCCAAGCTCTTTAAAGAAAGTCTCTCAGAGAGCTGAATTGTTCTATCCTTTTGAGGAGCTGCTAAGGATATACTCAGCACAAATGGGTCAGGACAACAGCGGGTAGGTATCTGGTGAGAGGGATTCTTAAGTCCTCAGGCACTTCCTGGCTAAAATGTAAGTATCTGGAAAAATATACAGGTGGGATTTTCATCTCAACTATTGGCATAACAGATATAGGTATTTTATTTTTCTTTTCTTTCAGCAGAAGGAAAAAATTCTGAGTATTTTAAAAGACTTTCTTTCATTAGATAGCAGAGTTCTTTCACATGAATCAGCAAAATGGCAACAAGGGCTTATTGTATTTATTGTGATGTAATTGCTTGGAAACCGTGTCTGAGGAGACCAAGTGGTTTGGGTCAATAGACCATAACGAAGGCACTACCCAATATGGAAATAAAACCTTCAAAATCTTTTGTAGCGTTTGTCTTGAAAAATTCAAGACAATTGATACTTACAACCTAAGGTGGATATAGCAAGAAGATTATTACTCCCATGATATTCACTTCCTCTCTGTTTGAGAAAGCCATTTCAGTTGTTGGCCAAAAATGTTAACCGAGGAAAACTGTGGGCATGGTAGCAGATAGACAACTTCTATTCATGAGATGTGTGCAGTGTCCACCCTTTTCTAAAGACATTCAGGAAACATTGATTCTCTTACCCACATTTTCCAGGGCTTGCCCTCCAGTACCCAACTTCTGCTTCCCTACTGCACTTGAAATGGAAAGGGATCAGGGCAGGGGGACTCCTCTTTCAGAGTGTTGCTTATTGCTAAGGGATAGCAAATAATATAATATTTACCACAAATAGTTACTCTTCTCCAATCCCTGAGATTCACTAAAACCTACTGTTTGTTTAAAGAAGTACTTTGATCCCTACAGTCTATAAATAACCTGTTACTATCCTCTTGTTTTCCCTTAAGGACAGTGCTTCCCAAACTTTACCTTGGGTCCACTCCCAGAGTTCTGCTACAATAAGTTTGGAGTAGGGACTCTGATTTATATTTTTGATAAGTTCCCAGTATGTGTGGGTCCAGGAACCATCCTTTGACTGTGTAGGCAATGGTTTTCAAGCTTGACTGCACCTTCAACCACTTGGAGAACTTTCAGAAATCCCAAATAACTGACTGCATCCCAGACTAGTTAAATCACAATTCTGGAGGGTGGGACCTGGCATCAGAATTTTTAAAGCTTCCCAGGAGATTCCATTAAAGAGCCAAATGCGAGAACCCCTGTCTTCAAAGTCTTCTGACTGGCGGCTGGATGCACTTGATACAATGATCTTGATAAGCTGCCTGGGCACTTGGGCTGGTTTCCACCAGATCTCCTTTAACCCTTTCCTGGAAGCAAACCCTTGCTTGTGTGAAATGAGAAATAAAGCACTGTGCACATATAGATCTCTCATCATCAAACTTTCAACAGACATTTTGATGCATGTGAATTTAACAAAGAGTAGAAATTTCTCCATGTGTCACTTAGTGCAAACCTAAAAATTAATTATTGGAGCTGAATTTGCACACTGGTATAACGAAGAAGTAAAAAAATACTCTTATTTTCAAAAATGTCTTTTTGGTTTATGTTGAAACATTATGATATGACCCAGGACCCCAAAATAAACTTCTGTGAATATTTAGACTATTTTATGGAGAACCGTGCTATCAATAGTATGGGCAAACTTGTTATAACTTGAATTTATTTAAGTATCAGCACTATGTTTCTATGTCTTTGTCATTGTTGAAGTGATTAGAAGCTTTGTCATTAAAAAAACCCTTTGACAGTTATAATTATTGGCAGATAATTTTAGTTTATAAAATTATAAAGAAAAAATATAGTTAGATGAAGCAATAGAAGCCTTAAAGACCATTCTGAATATAAGTTAGCCACGGGCTTATACGTTTTTTGATGACACAGGACTTGACTTTGAGAGAAGGCCTGAGTTTACACACTTGCTGTGTGACCTTGGATAATTCATTTAAACTTTTTAATGCTGAATTTTTTAAAATCTCCAAATTGGGGTTAATACCACCTATAAATGGGTATTACTGGGAGGATGAAGTGAGATACATGAAAATGCTTGCTAAGTTGCAAAATTCTATACAAAATAAGTGTATCATGTTCAGGACAAGCCATATTAGGAGGATCAGTATTTTTCAGTAATGGTAATAAATTTCAGTGACTATTGAGTAGACTGCAAAACTTTTGAGGATAGGAGTTATGGTTTATTTATATTTGTATCTCCCCTATGTAGCACTGAGCTTGGGACACAGAAGAAGCTCAATCATGATTGCTGAATAAATCACCATCTAGATGTTTTATCTTAGTCCCCTTTATGACAAGTACCACAGATTTATGTGAAAACAAGGTGGTAAGCTAGAGAACAAAGCTTTTCTTTGTGTGAGTATAACTGATCTCTGAGGATTAAAGTTCTGTATTTTCCCTCATTAGCACCAGAATCTAACCACTTCAGCTAACAGGATCAGACACAAATTTATATGTGTGTAAAGCTACATCTTTCCTTTTTATGCAGTGAGTACTCCTAATTTAAGAGCCAAATAACCAGTAGAGAAAAATAACTGTTTTATGTTATCAGAGGGGTTGGCAGTTGACATGTTTCACTTTTCCCATGGCTTAAATTGTTCTTCTGTAAAAATTAGGTCTTTGGGTAGTGAATTGCTAATCTTTTTAGGCCACTTGATGGAGTAAATGCACGAAATGAACATCTAAAAATTCAAATAGCTATTGATTCTTTGTAATGCTCTCATTTTCAATAGCACCTGGGAGATATTCTGGAGCCAGAGAGACCCTGGATTATTTTCACCTTGGGTGTTTATCTTTGTGATACTGAATGCACAAAATGCATTTAAGGAGGTAATTAAGGTTAAATGAGGTCATAAGGGTGGGACCCTAATCCCACAGGACTGGTATTCTTATAAGAGTGGTGCAAACAGAGATAAGGCCATGGGAGGATATAGTGAGGCGAGAGATCTCAACAGAGACCAACTCTGCTGGCACCTTGATCTTGGACTTCTAGACTCCAAAACTATGGAAAAATAAATTTCTGTTGTTCAAACCACCCAGTCTGAACATTTTATTTTGGCAGCCCCAGCAGACTAATAAAAGGCTGTCTTGGTCCATTCAGGCTGCTATAACAGAAGTATCACAGACTGGGTGGCTTAATTAGCAAGCATTTATTTCTCATAGATCTGGAGACTGGGAAGTCCAAAATCAAGGTATCAGTAGATTTGAAGTCTTACGAGGACTCGCTTCCTGGTTTATAGATGGCAGTCATCTTGCTGTGTCCTCATGTAACAGAAGGGATGAGAGGGCTCTCTGGGGTTTCTAATCCCATTCATGAGAACTCTACCCTCGTGATCTGATCACCTTCCAAGTGTCTCACTTCATAATACCATCACTTTGGGAGTTAGGATCTCAGCACATGAATTTTGGGGGGACACAAGCATTCAGTTCATAACAAAGGCTCTAACTGGTTTGTGATTAAACCCTAGCGAAAAAGGAGTTTTTGTAAAAGAAAAGAGCTATATTTACAGAAATCTCTAACATATGCTAACAGAGAGTAGCATGACAATTGGGATGTGAAGGATTACTCACCGTCTAGTCAGAGCAGCTTCGGAACCAAAAATGACCCCAAGGGTCAGTGGGGGGAGGGCACCAGGGGCAGCACCAGGGAATGGCACAGCATCATGTCTTGGTACATTGGAATCTCCTCCATGCACTTGAGCTTAGCACAGTGCATCTTCCGTTGGTACCAGCTGGAGATCAACCAGAACCAGTGGGATGGCTGCCACAGGGGAAGCCTTGGTTGTCACCATCAGAAACAGGGACCCAAACCCAAGAGAGAGAGGAGAACATGAGTAATGAAGAACTGATTACTCTTCCTGAACACATATGAGACACCTCCTGGAAACTCCCTAAAATAACTGGAAGATGAAGAATGTTTGAAATTATTTTGAAGCCCTGTAATAGTGGATATGAGTTTATTTCATTAGCTTAATGGAACAATCTCATGGCACATACAAAATGGCAATATTAACATAAACGATGTAGAAACTGGGATCAGGCAGAAACTAACCTCTGTAGGGCACCTACTAAATGCTAGGCAGTGGGCTATTATATGAATTATTTCTCATTTCCTGTATAAAAACTCTTGAAACTAATATCGTTGCCCCTAATTTTTCAAATGAGGAAACTGGGCCTCAGAGATGTTATGGAATTTGCCTGGGGTCGCATAACTAGTGTCTCTGGAAACAGGAATACTAAGTAGATGTGTTTGACTTCAAAGTCTGTATTTAACACCCTGCTATACACAACCTATTAAAATTTCTGAGCTTTTTTTTTTCTTGTCATGTATAGAGGAGAAAACATCAATAATTGTTTTAATGTAAACTGTTTTCATGTTCGTTAAACTATGGAAGTGATTTGGCTACTCCCAGTGTCACTGACCGTGTATCTAAACATCATTACTATTCCTTCATTCATGGCATAATTGAGCATCTACTGTGTTCTAGGTACTGAAGATATAGCAATAAACAAAATAGACATAGCCTCTGCCTCAGAGAGCTTAGAGATATTAAGCAAATTATCATAGCTATAAAACCTATAATTAAACATGGAGATAATTGTTCTAAAAAAAGTCAGGGAGGCATGAAAGGATAACAGAGATGACATTTGGGTGGAGAGGAGGGAAAGTCTTCTTTATAATGTTGATATCTGAGCAAAGATGTGATGGATGAAGGGGGTCATAACATAGAGGAAAGGTGAGGCTTCAGATGCAGGCAGGGACCATGTGATGCGGGGCCGTAGAAGCCCATGTTAAGGATTTTATATGTTATTGTAAATGTAATAGACATTGAAAGGACACTGTTGGCTTTTGAGCCAGGGGAGTAGATGTAGTATATAATCACTCTGGCTGTTGTGTGGAGAATGAGTTGGAATTGGGTAGCAAGCTAAAGAAGGAGAGATTGGCAGGGAAGATTGAGAAGGGGGTATCAGCAAGAGAAGAAGAAAATGCAGACTAAAGAAATCAACTTCTGAACAAGGCAGGAGGGGCCTACTGCTGAAACGATGGAGGAAAGGGCAAGAAGGTGAGAGACTGAAAGGATGCCTGCCATCCACGCTGAATAAGGAGAGAAAGGAAGGCTGGAGGGGCTGCTGAAAGAAAGTGAAGGTGTCCATGTGGCTGAGGACTGCTGAGGGAGAGGCAGGAAAAAAAGGAGGCGCTGGTCAGACTATTCATTGTGGATGGGGTGTGGCTGTGATGAGTTCCTGTTGGGATTTTGCTTGGAAGTGGGTTGCTGAGGTAAAGCAGAAGAACATGTAACTGGAAACAGAGGTTAAAGAATTGAGGTAAGAGTGTTAGGAATGTCATCTATGTGGACATGAAGTTGCCTAGGATGATGGAAAGAGCTGAAGCCTTCAGTGAATGAGGGAGCATGGTCAGGAGCTCAGTAAACTGCTTTGAAAACCAAGAGATGATGTTGCCAAATGGTGAGTTCAGTATTGCAGGGATTTTGCACTGGAGGGGGCGAGTAATGGTCTGGAAGAAGCGATGGGGAGACAAGGAGACACTGACTCCCCTCCCAATCATGAATGTGGTGAGAAAAAACAACCTCCGTTTCAGAAGGTCTAGGGGAAGCAGTGCACCCAGGGACAGCTAAGATTCGATTAAGCCAAGAGGGAAGTGGGGAGGAGGTGGAAGATGTGAGGGATCGTTGGTCACATAATGGATCTCAGAAGGGGAGAGAGTCTTGCACAGAGGAATAAAGAGGATGTACAGAGTTGCAGTCAGTGTAAAGCCAAGTGGTGACAAGGGTCAAGCAGGAAGCGTCCTTTGGTGAGCGAGTTTATGGGTGTAAGTGTGTGTGTGTGTGTGTGTGTGTATGTGAGAACTGTCCAGTGCTCTCCACTGAGTGCCAACCCCAAAGTTAGAGTGAATACACTTGTTGGCTTTAGTCATAACCCTAGTGTTCTTTAGCAGACCTGTCACTTGTTTGGGAGCTGGAGAAGTCAGCAAGAGTTGCTTCTGGTATGTGTCTGTTCTTTGAAAAATAACCTAAGTCCCTTCTCTTGGGCCCAAAGTGAAAGCTACATTTTATTAAATTTTTAGCATAAAGTAAGCAGAAAATCAAGGCAAAATAACACTATTCTATTCAGAGCACTTATAGAGAAAGGAAATTAACTTTTTTTTTTAACATCTTTATTGCAGTATAATTGCTTTACAATGGTGTGTTAGTTTCTGCTTTATAACAAAGTGAATCAGTTATACATATACATATGTTCCCATATCTCTTCCCTCTTGCATCTCCCTCCCTCCCACCCTCCCTATCCCACCCCTCTAGGTGGTCACAAAGCACAGAGCTGATCTCCCAGTGCTATGCGGTTGCTTCCCACTAGCTATCTATTTTATGTTTGGTAGTGTATATATGTCCATGCCACTCTCTCACTTTGTCACAGCTTACCCTTCCCCCTCCCCGTATCCTCAAGTCCATTCTCTAGTAGGTCTGTGAGATAGTGCACTAGATAACTGAGCACATAAGTAAAGGCATGGTGAGCCCTCCTTTACAGTTCTCAAGTTCATTCTACCAGTTCTTTTGTATCATAATTGTAAGAACATTTTGTTTCAGTGCAGGAGACAGCTATTATAGTCATCTCAGTAGCATAAAATGTAGATTCCGTACATTGCCATTTATACAAATATACACACTCCATTTAACTCAAAAGGAGTGTCATAGTTTAGGAAATAATTTTCAGGAATGATTAGAAAATAGTCCTAGGGATACATAAGAACATGTCTAAATAAACCTCAGAGTAATTCAGTGAACATTTCGCTGCTGTGAAATTTTCCCACAAGCTGTTCTTTTATTGCCTAAGATAAGGGAATTACATGGAAAAGACGAATTGCAGTTTTCAAGGCAAGAGAAAATTTACCTTATCTGTCACCACACCACCCTGCAGGAGGATTGGAACTCCAGATACTTTGGAATAATGGGCCAGAAAATGCATGGCATGTTCAGTAGGCTAGAAGTCATTTGGAGGATGAGAGCGGAAGTTCAGGCTGAGAGGAGGAGGTGGGTGAGGGATTAGGCTGGATAAGTCCCGGGGCGGGGTGGGGGAGGTGATGATGACTTTATATTTCTTGCTGGGAAGTTCAGACTTATTATAAGAACCACGAGGCATAACTGATGGATACTAGGCAGAGGAGCAGCATGACCAGAATACCTCTTTAAAAAGATCCGTTTAGTAGCTTTGTGGAAGGTGGATTGGAGAGAGAGAGACTACGAAAAAGACCAGTCAAGATGTCGTAACTGAGAAGAGAAACGATGAGGGTCTAAACAAAGCAAGGACAGTGGCTGATGGACAGAAATTTGAAAGGTCAAGTGCAGAAGAGGTTTGATCCCTGAGTCTTTCTTTTTATTACCTTTCTAAACCCCCTCTTCTTGTGCAGAACCCTGAGTATAATATCCTCATGCTTTTTGTATTTTTCCAGCAACTAGTTCCTTTGCTTTCTTTCCCCTAACACCTGTGAACACCATAGATATTCCCATTGACCCTGTGCAAGATTTGTGAGACCTAGAGGCCAATTCTTTTTTGAAGATGGGGTAAGATATTTCTAATTTTGCTGAAATTTTATGGGCAATAAAATTTTTCTGTAACATCCCTGGAAAAGTCTAAAAGTACTCAATCTATACCTTTCTACTGAGCTTGAAAACATGTCGGAAAGGATAATAATAACTTTTATTATTTATAGGGTTTTATTTTTTATAGGGTTTTATTTTTTATAGGGTTTTAAATATATTGACTTACTTGGTCTTGAGCTGTCCTAACAATCCTATGAAATAAGACTATGGCAAACCCCATTGTACAAATGAGGAAACTGAGGCACAGAGAGGTTATGTAAATTACATAAGGTCACACAGGTGGTAAGTGGCAACCTGCCTAAGGTGAGTTCACAGGTAGCAGAACCAAGATTTAAACCCAGGCTGTGTGACTATGGGCCCAGACTTAACTACTCCACTATGTCATCTCTCAATACTAGTAGCATACTGTAATAGCCAGGGAGGGTGAATTTCTAGTAGATAAACTAGTCAGAGATGAGAATAGCACTTGTAAGTCAGGGCCTTTGGAGACTGGTAATGTTCTACCTGCCATAACCAGCAGGGGGGAGGGAAGTGGTTTTCTATGGTTGCCTTTATTCCTCCTTGTTCCCAGCCTCAAATCTTATAAGGTTACTGGTATTGGGGACCTATTTCGGATAAAGTTATCCACGATTGTTGATGATGATAAACAACTGTGAGGATCTGATGGTGTTAACTTGTCACAAGAAGGTGGTTAATATAGGGAGGTTATCTATCTATCTATCTATATCTATCTATCCATCTGTCCATTATTTATCTTTTAACCATCCATCCAACCATCCCTCCGCTCCTATATATTCCCTGGCGTCTGTGTGCCATATACTTTATTTAACTCTTTCACATAATTAATTCTTAAAGGCTTGTAATACCACTACTTTACAGATGAAGAAACTGAGTCTAAGAAAGAGTTGGATTCAGGTTCTCAAACCTGAAGCCAAGATTTGCAGTCAAATTTATCTGATCCCAAAGTATATATCCTTTCCCTTTACCACATAGTTCTTATGCTAAGTCTTTTACTTTAGGGCTAGATATTCTACTTATTAAACTAGGTTATTGCTGGTTTAAGGTTTTTTCAGATCATCCCTGTAATTATCTCTCCAGAATACTTGCAAGTTAATCTTCATCTTTTCCAATACTGGTTATGAGAAATGTGATACACTAAGAAGAAAATCTACTCAGTACAGGCAAGTAAAGGTACATACCTTGCAGGAGATGCTAAAGATAAATTTTCCTCCTGTTTCAGATGGATTGTATAGTCGCATGCCCCTTTTCTTATTCTTATTCTGTGAGAGTTTTGAGAAAAGCAGTGCAGATAAGTCTGGAGTAGCAATGCCTATTTTTCCATATACAGCATAATTAGCACATTAAACTAATTTTAATGATAATATGCTTACTGTAAAATCAGTTAAAGCTCCATTTCAGTAACATCCTCTTAGAAGAGTACCCAGGTGCTTTAGAAAGTAGGAGTGAAAGACTTAGGTAAGGTGTTTCACCTTTTTTTCTTGTACATTTACCTTATGTATCACTCAGAATGTCTGGTTACTGTGGCAATGGAAAGTACCAAAATTTCATCTTGATAAATAGATGCAGAGGAGTTAAAATATTTTAAGATGCATAACTTTTTCGTTTGAGGTTTATTTTCTTCTCAGGCTGATGATCAAACTAATTTTGCCCATAGTAACCAAGCAGGTAGTATTGTCTTTATTCATGGCATCTATTAAGTATAAATTACCTTGCTAAAAATAAATAACAATGCAAAATGAATGAACCCAGTTACAATATACATCATACATAACAGGATCAAAATGAACCGCTAGTTTATTCCCAACCACGTTGCTTCCATAGATCTTAGCTGGGAAGACGCTGAGGTTTTAGAAGAATGCTCTTTCAAGGATTTCCCCCTGTTTTGGGCTAAAAAATAGGGTTCACATAAACAATGTTTTTTATTTTCTTTCTTTCCTTTTGAGGAGGGCAGAGAATGAATTTCCTATAAGTTCCATTTAGTACGTAGTAAGTTCCATCAAGTACCTACTCTTTAATAATAAAGGAACTTAATGTCATTAATAGCTATGACCTTTAAATTTTGTTCCAGAGTATGGCATTTACTGAATTTAGATTGTAAATTCCAAATGTGTAAACACGTCTGAGCTAGGGCTTTTATGTAACTGTATTCCTGCTCTGCTTGCTTATTGGTATTTATGTCTGTGAACTCCTGTTAATTGGTTAATGTTTGTAAAGTGCTCTTGAGATGAAAAGCTAAGGATCACCTTACCGTAGGAGGGCGTGGGTGACTGCCCTGACAGCCTGATGAGGTGTCTGCTGGGGTTTGACTGCGAGGGCGTGCCTGTGGCTCTGGGATAATGAGGAACCCCTGAAGAGTTCTATATCCCTGCTCCCCAAAGACTTTTCCATTCGATTCTGCTGGCTTTGCTAGTCAGTCTTTGGACATAATAAAAACCTGCAAAGCTATAAAAGGAAGATTCTTCAAAGACTTTTACCCACTTACCACTAGAGTTTACTCTAATGCATTTGGACAGCATCTGTATTTCATTACAAAAGAAACCATAATAATAATAGAAATACATAGAAAGTCCCAAAATATGTTGCTCTTAAAAATTAGGGGCCTGTGTTTTATTATTTTATCTTTATTTTCTGTACTATAAGCTTAAAGGGAGCCAGATTTTTATTTATATTCATGTATTGAATTGTAGGACATATATTTGTTAATAAGTTGGCTAAGAAAAATGTAATTGTGAACTGATAAAAATTTCCAGCCATATCTACAATAGAGAAGGGAAAAGAGGGAAAAGTTTTTTTAAATGTTATTTATTTATTTATTTAGCTAAAGTAGTTACTGAATTTTCTTTCAGTGCATAGGAACAACATTTAGAGTTTCAATGCATTATATGATTCTCATGCTGGAATTTTTTTTGTTTTTAAATACTACATACTAAATAATATTAAATGATAATACTGATTTTCTTCTCGTTGGCCTATGTGCCTGCTTTTTGTAAGATCTATTTCTTGCATTTCCTGGATCTCTTCTAATCTTTCATGTTAGCATTTCGTAGTCACAACATTGATTCACCTGCCTGGCATCACAGCTCCCCCGGGGGATCCCTCCTGGGGTATGTGCAGTTGGTCCTGCAGAGGGAAGTGGTGTCCAGGGGGACCCACGTCATTGCCAGATTCCCCTATGGAGACAAAAGATTTTCCAGCTGTTTATTTTTAATCAGCTGGTAATCACTGCACTACTAGAGCGAGTTTCAGAAGTGACAAAGCAGATGCAGGTCCTACAGCCCACAAATTGTTCCCTTTGCAAGGAGCTACTTTGATTTTTGTCCAGAATTGTACATTTCCATACTTGTTTAAATTAAGCTTTGTTTTGAAGCTCTGCCATGTTTACCAAGGTTAACTTCTAAGTTCTCACAGGTTTTAAAGCTTCTTGTAAAGTTAGAAAATCCTTCAGAGTAATCAGAAATACAGAAAAGCTACTACAAAGACATTTTTAACATTGATTTTTTTCATAATCAAGAGAAATTAGAGAAGTTAAAGCTCCAAAATATAGACTGACTGGTCAAATTACCGCACAACCATTGAGTGCAGGGTGTGCCACCATTACGACAGCATGCAGAATGCTTGTTCTATTGCATTATGTAAACAAAACACAGAATAGAAAAGTGATAATAAAATATATTCTTAACTGTGTAAAAGAGTCATAGAAATTGCCTGGAAGGAAATATAGCAAAACACCAAGTGATCATTTTCTTCTTAATGGTTATTTCATGTATTTCCAAGTTTTTACCACTAGCAAGTGTTTTTCTTTTTCACTCACTTTCTCTTTAAAATAAATATTTAAAACATACAAAAGTATAGAGAATGATACAAAATAACAGACATTTTTGTATCTGTATGACACTTTGCATGCTAACTTTTTGTCTCATTTGCTTAGATATTTTCAGTTATTCTTTGGAGATAAAGCATTTGATTTCTCTTTTCCTGGATTACACATTGGAGAATCTCTCTAGGATAAACCTAGAAGTGGCATCACTGGGTTGAAGATATCTACATCTTTCATTTTACCAAATTATTCTCCAATTTAGACTCCCAACAGCTGAATACATGAATTACTATTTCCCTACATTCTTGTTAACACTTGATATTAGACTTTTAAATATTTGCCAAATTGGATAAATATTTTAAAAATCTTTTATGTGTTTTTATTTGCTTTTCCCTGTTTATTAGAGTTTAAGATTTACTTTGATGTGAATTGTCACCTTGCCCATTATTCTGTTAGGTCATTTGCTCTTATCCTGTTGGTTTTTAAACTTCATGATATAGTCGGGATACCAATTCTTTGTCAGTTATGTGCATTGCAAATGTATTTTTTCAGTCTGTAGATTGTCTTTATATTTTAAAAGTTTCTTTTGATGAACAGAGTTTTAAAATTTAGTGCAGTAAAATGTATTAACATTTTCTTTATAAGTTTATGTCTTTTGTGTCTTGTTTAAAATATATTTCACTATCCTGAGGTAATAGCTATATTCAATATTTTCTTTTAAAAGAATTTATTTTTTCATGCTGTGATGTAGAAATCTAAGTTTATTTATTCCTTGTGTAGCTAACCATTATCCTGACATGATTTATTAAATGGTCCATTGCTTCCACACTATGCAATGCTGTCTCTATCTTAAGTCAACTTTTCAAATATGAGTGGGGTTTGTTTCTGGACCCTCTGTTTTATTTCTCTATTTGGTTATTCTTGTACTCCTACAACACTATCATAATGACTACAGCTTTATAATGTGTTGGTATTTGTTACAGCAGGTCTGTCTATCTTAGTTTCCTTCTTAATAACTTTCTTGCCTGTAATGGGCATTTTGTTCTTCCACATACATTTTATTATCACCATATAAAGTTCTTTAAACAATGATTTTAGAATTTTGATTGGAGTTTTATGGATTTTATAGATTAATTTTTGGGAGGACTGATATGTTTAAAATATTGAGTTTTTCCATCTAGGAATAGTTTACTTCATTATTTAATTAGGTCTTTTATGTCTTTAACATTTTATAATACTTTATACATCTTTTATTGGATTTTTCCTATTACTATGTGTGTGTATGTGCATAATACTGCTGTGAAACTACATTTTCTAGATGAAAGTGTCTGGTCTATAGGAACTCGTCATTTTTCTTTTGTCAATGTTCATCAACCTTGTTGATTTCTTTTACTAATTATAGGTTTACCTACAGATTCTCTTGGGTTTTCTTTGTAGAAAACCATGTCCTTGACAAATTATAACAAATATATTTCTTCTTTTCCACTTATACTTCTAATTTTCTTTTTGTTGTTGTTGTTGTTTATTGGTCTATTAGAAACTGCTATCTGCACAATGCATTCATCCCTTTTTTCTTAAAAATGAGGATAGAATATTCCTAGCTAAAACACTACATTTTGCAGCCTATCTTATATATAGGCATGACCATTGATATGTAAATAGAAGTAGTTAGGCTGGACTTCAAGAAAGCTCTTTAAGGGACAAAATGACTCCTGTTATAAGTGCATCCTTCTGCTTTTATCTTGTTTTCCTTTCTGATGCTTGGAAAATGGATATGATGTTTAGGGCTCCAGTCTCCATTTTGGGATCATGAAGTACCTCTGAGAATGCAAGCAAATGTTGAGAATGGTGGAACAGAATAAAAGACGGAACTTGGGCTCTGATGTATTCATGGAATTGCAATTTTAGGTCAGCACTGATGACATCAGGATTTCTTTTAAGCAAGGAAAAAAAAACTACTATCTTGTTTAAGACACTATTATTTATGTTTTCTGTAATACACAGTCAAATTTAATCATTTATATACATAGTACCATGTCTTCAGTAGCATTTTGATAGAAGAAATAATAGCAAGTATTGTCTTTTTCTTAAATTTAGGGGAAAATGCTTCCAGTTTTTACTATTAAATTTGTTGTTTGCTATACGTCTTTTGTAGACACCTTTTTAAACATATGTCTTCTTTTTATTCCTAGTTATCTGAGCATTTTTATCATGAATGTTTATTGAATTTTACTGACTGCTTTTTCTGTATTATATCAAATGATGAAATAGGTTATCCCTTTTTATCTACTAATGTGGTGATTTACACTAACAAGTTTTCCTCATGTCTTATCTTTCTAATATATTCTTTCACTTCTGGGATAAACTCTAGTTAGTTACTGTAAACTGCTTCTCACATATATTGCTTGATTTGCTTTGCTTATGTTTTATTTAAGATTTTTGCATTTATGTTTAAAAGTGGGTTTGGCCTATATTTTTTCTTTTTCATGATTGGGGTGTCTGTTTTTTGTTTTGGCTGAAGTCCAAATTACTTCAAGAATTGAGTTGCGAGTCATCTCTCAGTTTATATTTCCCAGAACAGTTTATGCATAGTATTAGCATTATCTTTTCCTGGATTATTCATACAATCTCCTCTGTCAAACTGCCTTGACCAGTGATCTTCTGGTGGGTAAAATTCAAATTCATTTTGAATTGTTTGGGAGAGCTTCAAATTCCTTAGTGGTCACAACCATTTTCACTTTCTATTTCTGTGTGAGATAATTTTGCTATTTTTATTTTTATTTTTTGGAAAAAATCTCTAGATTTCCGACTTTTCATATTTATTAGAATAAAATTGTTCCTTATAGTGTGTAATGAATTTTTATTTAAATTTTGTCTGTCCCCAGGTTCACTGCTAATATTATTTATTTGTTCCTCCTCTCCCTTTATGTTGGTAGACATCTTAAAAGTTTGTCTATTTTTCTTAGTCTTTTTATTTCAAAACTTAAAATTCCAAATCATTTTGTGATTTTCTATTTCATTAAAACCTGCTAATTTTCTTACTTCCATCTCCTTAAGGTTTATTTTGTTGTTATTATCTGGCTTTTTGGGTTGAATGCTTAGTTCATTTTTTCCCCTAATATATGCATTTAAGCAACACATCTTATTCTAAGTACTACTTTTGCTGCACTCCACAATTTTGATACATAGTGTTCTCATGGTTATTTAATTCTCAGTAGATTCTAGTTTATATTATGATTTTTTTCTTTGATCTACAAATTACTTCAAGATGTGTTTTTCATTTTTAAACATATGGAATTTTTGGCTACCTCTTATTATCATTCCATTTTTTGAAAAATTTTAATTAATTTATTTATTTTTGGCTGCATTGGGTCTTCATTGCTGCGCACGGGCTTTCTCTAGTTGCAGCGAGCGGGGGCTACTCTTCGTTGCGATGCGCAGGCTTCTCATTGCGATGGCTTCTCTTGTCGTGGAGCACGGGCTCTAGGCACCCGGGCTTCAGTAGTTGTGGCGCACGGGCTTAGTTGCTCCGTGGCATGTGGGATCTTCCTGGACCAGGGATCGAACCTGTGTCCCCTGCATTGGCAGGCAGATTCTTATCCACTGCGCCACCAGGGAAGCCCATATCATTCCTTTTTTTATGTTATTGTTTAATCAATTTTTTATAGTGTTGTTAATTTTTAAAACATTTTAAACTTTCAGACTGCCCTATTGTATCAAATTGTTGAGGATTATAATCTTTTTGTTGTTGTTGTGATATTCTCTTCATTGTTCATTTTCCTGTGTGTTTTATACCTTTTTTTTTTTTAATTGAAAACAGCTCTTTAGTGTCATTTTCTTAACTGTAGGACTCAGTGTGTCCTGGATTATGGAACTACTTCTCAAGAATAGTATGGCCTTTGCTTCTGCTAAGGTTTCAAGGAGTTCTCATTAAATTAGTAGCAGTATTTGTGTTAATATTTGAACTTGGGAATCTTATGCCACCTACATAGCTAAATATTCCCTGATACTTACATAAATTGCAGATTTGGAGTTCTGTTTCTGATAATAGAGTTGATACTCAGAGCCCCGAGGAGCAATTTTTGATCTTTCCCTGGAGAATGATGAGTAAGAGGGCTTCTAAGCCCTCTTCACAGAGTGGGTGACCCACTCCAGGGCCCTGACTATATGTGGGGGTCTAAGCGCCAGCTACCTGCCTCCCAAGGCCTCCGGGCCATGCGTTTTACCCAGGAGTCAAGGCCTGCACAGGATCAGGACACAAACTGATTGTTCTGTCTTTGAGTTCTCCTTTTATTTCTGGCACCTGGAGATTTCCTTTTCTTTCTTCCAAGTTTGCCTGTACATTAATCTTATTTGGTTCCATTTTAGCCAGCATTTACATTATAGCTGACAGTGTAAATCTGAAGGCTACCCTAGCTCAGGACACAGGGAAACTAGTTATTGGAGAAGGAGGAAATCCTCCATGAATATAGAGGACCTAGCAAGGCTCAGTGACGGATTGTTCTAGGGAGTGAGTAGCATCTTCTGGCGACCTCTGGGGTCCATCCTGACCTGTTTGCCTCTGTGACAGCAGCCTAAGAATGAAACTTGGTGGCCTGATAGAATGGCATTCACTGCGCTGGGTTCTGGAGGTCACCCAGTCCTAGTATTGCACTAAGTGCCACGATCCTTCGGTGGTGCAGGATTCCAGTAGAAAAGGAAGTCATGGTGTGGCTGCTTCACACGTTACTTCCACTGAATAAGAGTGCCGTCCTATATCTCATAGAACATTTTCAAAAGTGATCAAAATCAGAACTAGCTCCTCGGAATATGACTCTTGCTTAATGCAAGTCACATTCAAAAGTGCCTACCGTGTCCCACTGTGAGAGAGAGAGGGGTAGTTAGGTCTCTGCAGAGTTCTGCTTAGTAGAAGAGATGGGTATACATAGCAGACCCTAAAACAATGGGAGGCTTGTTGTAAAAGTGGTATGAACAGACACTGTGGGAGCAAAGACAAAGGAGTAGTAAAATAAGCTGATTCCAATGAGGGGGATGAAGCAGTAGGGAAGCCTTCCCAGAGGCTTTGCCATGAAGGATGATGAGAATGCTACCTGTGGACAGAGGTAACCTGAGTCGAAGAGTAAGCGCTCCTTCTGCAGAGGGTTCAGACCCCTGTTAAGGAACCTACTCAGCTGGAGTCTAGGGTGAAGTGGGAGGAGGTGAGGCTGAGCCCAGAGGATGAGAGACCGTGAATACAATATTTGCCTTCATTTGTTTGAGAGATGTTTTCCCCTCTGAAGTTAGAGAGAATGACTTTTTTTTTCCACTTTATCTTCTTTTAAATTTATTTTTAATTTTAAATTATACATAATATCTAAGGTAATTCAGCTAATCTAGGATGTTAATAATCAAGACCCATACTCCATAAATGCATAGAAGAGATACAGGATTTTGGTCCGGTTTCTGCTCTTAGAGAAGTAAAGGAAAAGGCAGTTCTATTTTTAATTTTTTAAGGGACCTATAATGTGTTCCATGGTGCCTGCATCAGTGTACATTCCCACCAGCAGTGCCCAAGGGTTCTCTTTCCTCCACATCCTCACCAACTCTTGTTGTCTCTTGTCTTTTTGATGCAACCATTCTGACAGGTGTGAGGTGATATCTCATTGTGGTTTTTTCATTTCATTTCCCTGATGGTTAGTGACATTAAGCACCTTTTTGTGTGCCCGTTGGCCATTTGCATGTCTTCTTCGGAAAAAATCTATTCAATTTCTCTGCCCATTTTAAATCAGATTGTTTGAATTTTGTTATTGAGTTGTATGAGTGCTTTATATATTTTGGATATATTTGGATATTAACCCCTTATCAATGATAGAGGTCAACTCAGTAGATGTCTACATTTGGATTATATTTTTGATTCCTTTTAAAGTCCTTGCTATGGACCTCCCCGGTGGCTCAGTGGTTAAGAATCTGCCTGCCAATGCAGGGGGACACAGGTTCGAGCCCTGGTCTGGGAAGATCACATATGCCGCAGAGCAACTAAGCCCGTGTGCCACAACTACTGAACCTGTGCTCTAGAGCCCACGAGCCACAACTACTGAGCCCACGTGCCACAACTACTGAAGCCCGCGAGCCTAGGTCCGGTGCTCCACAACAAGAGAAGCCACCACAATGAGAAAGCCGTGCACTGCCATGGAGAGTAGCCCCCGCTCGCCGCAACTAGAGAAAGCCGGTGCGCAGCAACGAAGACCCAACGCAGCCAAAAATAAATAAATAAATAAATAAATAATAAATTTTAAAAATATGCAGAGAATATATGAAAAAGCTAAACAGTGTAATTACATCTTAACCCAGGTCAAAATCTTCATGGTACAGACTACTATTGTTATTGTTCATATTATAGTGCTCTTATAAGTTATAGTAGTTGGAGCTTTACTGCTGTGAAAATTCCCTAGTGCAGATAGGTTAGTCCCTCAAGTCTTTCTGGAAGTCATCAGGAATAGAGAATATAGAAAAATATTGTTTAATCAAGTAAACAGATGAGCCTATATCAACTTATAGGACAGATTATTTCTATTTTAGCACGATAAATTATGTCCTTTATTATTTGTCACAATGAAAACTTACCTGATATCTAGAGCCCAAAATCTTTGACTTGAAAGCTACCCCCTGCGTTTGTATTGAGTCATTTGGAAACTATGTGTGTGTGTATGTATGTGTAGGTTTGTGTGTGCATGTGCAGGTTCAGTATGTTTTTAGCATCTGAGCTCAAAGTAAGGAAGAAGCAAACCAGCTGGGGAGTGGGCAAGAGAGAATCACAGTGAATTTATTTATTTATTTATTTATTTGGTTTTCAAGAAGATAGTATGAAGAGGTAAGTTTTACTCACTCTCTTTTATTTATTTATTTATTTATTTTTTACCTTTTTTTTTTTTAATCAGTCATCAATTTTATACACATCAGTGTATACATGTCAATCCCAATCACCCAATTCAGCACACCACCATCCCCACCCCACCACAGTTTTCCCCCCTTGGTGTCCATACGTTTGTTCTCTACATCTGTGTCTCAACTTCTGCCCTGAAAACCGGTTCATCTGTACCATTTTTCTAGGTTCCACATACATGCGTTAATATATGATATTTGTTTTTCTCTTTCTGACTTACTTCACTCTGTATGACAGTCTCTAGATCCATCCATGTCTCAACAAATGACTCAGTTTCGTTCCTTTTAATGGCTGAGTAATATTCCATTGTATACATGTACCACAACTTCTTTATCCATTCGTCTGTCGATGGGCATTTAGGTTGCTTCCATGACCTGGCTATTGTAAATAGTGCTGCAATGAACATTGGGGTGCATGTGTCTTTTTGAATTACAGTTTTCTCTGGGTATATGCCCAGTAGTGGGATTGCTGGATCATATGGTAATTCTATTTTTAGTTTTTTAAGGAACCTCCATATTGTTCTCCATAGTGGCTGTATCAATTTACATTCCCACCAACAGTGCAAGAGGGTTCCCTTTTCTCCACACCCTCTCCAGCATTTGTTGTTTGTAGATTTTCTTATGATGCCCATTCTAACTGGTGTGAGGTGATACCTCATTGTAGTTTTGATTTGCATTTCTCTCTTTCAAATATGTAATACAATTAGCTTTTAATTTTTTCTATAAATCTGCTCAGATTTGGATTAGAATTGTATTTTATCTCTAGATAAGTTAGGAGAGAATTGACATCTTAATTTTATTGAGTATATCACACCATGAACATGGTATATTTCACCATTTATTTAGATCTATTTTTATTTCTTTCATCAGCATTTTCTAGTTTTCAGAATACAGATCTTACACATATTTTGTCAGATTTATACCTAATTATTTCATGTTTTTGAAGCTATTATGAATAGTGTACTTTTTCAACTTCCAATTGTTTGTTGCTATATATGTTATTTTTTGTTAACTTTGAGATTTTCTAAGTAGACAATATTACAGTCCATGAAAAAGATGATTTTGTTTTGTTCTTTCCAATTTGTATGCCTTTAAATTCCTCTTTCTTTCCTAATTGCACTGACTAGGACCTCCAGTCCTATGTTGAATATAAATGGTTGGAACAGAATATCTTTGTCAGATATCCTTGTCTTATGCCTAACTTTGTACAAGGTGGGAGTATTCAGATTTATATCATTAAGTATTATGTTAGCTGTAGTTTATTCAAAGATGTCCTTATCAGGTGGAGGCAGTTCTCTTTTATTTCTAGCTTGCTAAGAGATTTTATCATGAATAAGTGTTGTAGTTTTTCAAAAGTTTTTTCTGCATCTACTGAGATGATCATATAGTTTTTAATTTTTTATTCTGTTGACATGGTGTACCACATTGATTGATTTTTTAATGTTGAACCTTGCATCTTAGGATAAAATTACCTGGTGACTATGTATTATACTTTTTGTATATTGTTGGATTATATGCAGTAATTAGTTGAGATGTTTGCATCTATTTTCATGACAGATGGTCTGTAGATTTCTTTTCTTTCTTTCTTTCTTTCCCTTCCTTCCTTCCTCCCTCCTTCCCTTCCTCTCTCCTTTCTTTCCTCTTTCTTTCTCTCTTTCTCCTTTCCTTCCTTCCTTCCTCCCTTCCTCCCTTCCTCCCTCCCTCCCTTTCTTTCTTTCATTTGTTCATTAGCAATGTATTTGTTTGGGTTTGGTGTCAGGTTATTGCTTACCTCAGTAGATAAGTTGGGAAGTATTTTGTCCTCTTCTTTTTTCTGAAACTATACATGTAGAATTAATATTTTGTCATGTCATCTTTAACTGTCTATTAGAATTCACCAGCAAAGCCATCTTAGTGTTTTCTTTGTGGAAAGATTTAAACTATGAAGTAAATTTTTTAACAGATATAGGAATATCGAGGTAATCTGTTTTTTGTTCGAGTTTTGGTAGTTTGCATATTTCAGTGAATTAGTCCATTTAATCTAATTTATAAAATTTATTGGCATGGAATATTATTTGTAAAATTCCTTATTATTCTTTTAATATCTGTTTTATCTGTAGTGTTATTCATTTTTCCACTACATATATTGGTAATTTGTGTCCTTTGTTTAACTTGAACAGTCTCACTATAGATTTATCAATTATATTTATATCAAAGAATCAGCTTTTATTTTCTTTGATTTTTCTCCGGAGTCCTCTATTTTCTATTTAAGTGACTTCTGATTTATTTTTATTTATTCTTCTTGCTTTAGGTTTAGTTTGCTCTTCTTTTTACAGTTTCTTAGGAAGCTTAGATCATTGATTTAAGACCTTTTTTTTTTATATAATATGAGCATTTCTTTCTAAGCACTAGCTTAGTTCGAGTCATCATATCTTGATATGCTATATTATCATTTAAAATTCTTTCAAAACATTTTATATTTTCCTTGTGATTGTTTTCTTAGATCCATGGGTTAGTTAAAAGCATGTTTCCAAACATTTATGGATTTTTGAGATATTATTCTGTTATTGATTTCAAGTTTTTTAATTCCATGTTTTCAGTGAGCCTACTTTGTATAACTTTAAATTTTTAAAATTTGTTGAAATTTGTTTTATGGCTCAAAGTATGGTTTATATTGGTGTGTGTGTACTTGCAAAAAATGTATACTCTGCTGTTGATTAGGAGATTGTTAGGTAAAGTTGGATGATAATATTGCTCAGATCTACATTCATACTGAGTGTTTCTCCTATTTGTTCTATCACTTACTGAAAGAGGAATAATGAATTCTCCTTTTATATGTGTGGATTTCTATGATTCCAGTTTATCTCCATTGCTAGCTTATTAGCCATCCCTTCTTTTTATTTTATTTAATGGTTGCTCTCGGGTTTTGATATACATCTTCAACTTTTAATAGTCTACCTTCAAATAATATTCTACTACCTCACAGTTAGTGTGGGAAACTTATAGTTGTATATTTCCATTTCCTTCCTTCTATCCTTTGTATTATCATTGTCATATACTTTACCTCCACATATGTTATTAATCCTGAAATGAACTTTTAGTTTTTTTGCTCTCAATGGTCAACTACCTTATAAAGAGATTTTTAAAAAAAGAAAAATAAATCTTTTCTGTTCACTCCCACTTTTACTATTCTGGCCCTCTTTATTTCTTTGTGTAGATCCAAATTTCCATCTAAGGTCATACTCCTGTCTGAAGAAATTCCTTTAAACTTCCTTTTATTGCAGATCTAAGCTTTTGCTGGTCTGTACATCTATTTTTAACCTTCATTTTTGAAATATAGTTTTGCTTGGTGTAGAATTCTAGGCTGAAAATCTTCTTTTAGTCTTTTAAGGTGTCAGTGATTTGTCTTTTAGCTTGTATAATTTCTGTAGAAAAGTATTTTCTAAAACTTGTGTTTGTTTCCTTGCATGTACTGTTGTCCCTCACCCCATGGCTCTTTTCAAGATTTTCTCTTTGTTTTCAACAGTTTGATTATGATGTGTCTTGGAAAGTGTGTTTGTGCTTGCTCATGTGTACATTATTATTTATCCAGCTTATCATCATTTGATAAGCTTATCCCAAATTTGTAGTTAATTTTCTCTGCTATTATCTTTCACTTATTTCTGCTGCTCTCTTTTCTCTTTTTTCTGTTTATGAGTTTTAAATTATAATATGTTAGAGTATTTGACAGTCTCATGGCAGTTGTATATTCTATTCTGCTTTCTTCATTCTTTTTCTCACTTAATGCTTCAGGTTTTTATTTTGTATTACTGTTTAAGTTAACTGAGTCTTGCTTCTGCTGTGTCTAGTCTACTGATAAGTCCATCCAACAAATTCTTCATCTCTATTATGATGGGTGTTTTTAGTTTTAAATTTGATTCTGTTTAATAATTCCTGTCTTTTCCCTCTGTTCATGCACATTGTCCATCTTTTCCACTAGATCCTTTGACATATTTATCATCACCATTTTAACGTTTCTGTCTTCCAGTTCCAACATAGAGGTCATCTCTATGTCCATTTCTGTTGACTACCTTATATCTTGACAGTGGGTCATTTTGTCTTCTTTTTTGTGTGTTCCTACATTTTGATTGGCTACTGGATATGGTGTGTGAGAAGAACAGCCTAAGGTGCTGGATGGATTTTCTCAGTGTTCTTTCAGCTCCATTGTTTCAGTAGTTCTTAAATTCCTGAGAAGCAGAGGAGGACTCTCCACACTCTTGCCCTTTGCCCAGCAGTATCCTGATTTGCATGCTGCTCAGTATTGGGCTTGTCATGGAAGCAAGTAGATGCTTTTGATTCCCTTGTTCCAGCATTATCCTTAGGCAGGCTATGTGCTCCTTTGCTTCACACGTGAAAGTTTCTCAGTATTTCTGTGCTTCCTCACCATGACAATGACACCCTGCTTGTATCTATGGGGTTGGAGGGGGTGGATCTTGGTCTTAGGCAGGAAAGAGCTCGAGCAGACCTCTGCAAGAACCTGGGCCCAAGCAGATTTCCCACCTCTTCCTTAGGAATAATGTGCTTTGCTTCTACTCTTCCCTCAGAAGCAATGTACCTTTGCTTGGGACAGGTGGCTAAAGAGTTTTCTGTTTCCCCACTGCTTTTGCTTGTGACCAGGTGCATGGCAGGTGGTGGGTGATGAGCTGGGGGATTTCCACCCTCTTTCCCCCACAAGAGGCAGATAGTTTTTGTTTCCATTCCTTGACTAATTGCAGTTTACCTTTGCGTGGGCCCTTGGAGTGGGAGAGTTTTCTGCCCTTCCTCCAGCAATTTAAAGCTATTAGCACCTAAGAAAGAGAGGTCTAGGAAAGAAGGTGGGGTTTTTTCTGTGCATCACCAGGAGATCCCTCTGCCTCTAGTTTTTCTTGTGAGCATCAGTGGAGGCCAGAGGAAAAGAGCTTGCAGTGAGGGTGGTCTCAACTTGTGCCTGAGGATATGAGTGATGCTAGCCTGTACTCAGTCTTTAAGAATTTGCTATAATTTTAGCTTTTTCTTCTAGCCTGCTCTGATGATGGCAGCTCTCCTCTTGTGCACCACTTCATAATCTCGTCTCTCCTCACAGAGGCTCTTCACTCTGGAACTCAGTTCACCTCGTTTGCCCTGCAACGTCAGCTCTCTAATGGGCTGCAGTAAAGTTAATGATTTTATAGATTATCCAGCTTTTCCTTATTGTTGGTGTGTGTGAGCAATGCTGTCTTGTGACTTTCTCTATCTGATTTGGCTTTCCATAGTCTCTTCACATACATTAGGGTTTCCTACCTTTCTATATAGTCTTAGAAGAAAGAAAGTCCTGTAGAAATTCACCATTGGATTTTCAACATGGTGTCATTGGTGACTCAAGAAGTGCAGTTTCATTGGAATAATGGTGGCCAATGCTTGACTGGGGAGTGGGTTCAAGAGAGAAAGAAGGGAGAAGAGAAGTTGGAGGCTGTGAGTTTAATAACTCTTGAGGACTTTTCCCAGTAAAGGGCCAAAGGGTTGGGATCTAGTGCTCATGTGAAGGGACTGGACTTTGCTTGGAGCATGGAGAATTTATCTCTAGAAACAGGAGGGAAAGCAGAGTGTAGAGGCACTGACACTGGAAGATGTGATGGTGGGAACTTGTGGAGGTTCTTTTGTGATTTGCTTTCATATTCTGAGTGCCTGAGGTAACCAGATATCATGTGAGAGTGAGAATGGGGGAAGAAATGTTGAAGGTTTGAGAACAGCTACAAAGGTGGAAATGAGTAATCTAAGATATTAAGAATGAGAATGGACTAAAATTTGAGAATAGATTATTTCCTACAATCAAAAGAGAAAACTAAGCAGAAACAACAACAGCAGCAAAACTTTTCCTTATTTCTTTGTGATCTTCCATGTGTTATCCTGGCACAGAAATATAGTTCATTACTTTGCAGTCACTTCTTTTTATACTATGAAATACTTACCCAAGCAATAGAAATGTTTAAGACAAAAGTAAATTATCTGCTTATTTGGCACCATAAAGAAAAAACTACAGAGATGTTCACGATTCTGGCTCATTTTATGTGGTGTAAGTGTTGTCCTACTATGACAAATTACTCTGGCACCACTGAGACATTTTATCTGATGAATAAAGAAGCAGGCAATGATTATGGTTCATTGGCTTAAACCTCTTCCTGCCACTTCCAAAAAATATACTTAACTACTGTTGCGGGAAATCCTGAGCAAATTCCTCAGATGGATTTGACACTTTCGGAACCACACTGTAGCAATTTTTTCCTCTTATAGGAACCCAAGATTACGATAGATTTTAACCAGTTTTCTTAAGCAAAGTATGACAAGATCAATGTGCCCTTTTCTAGTATACAAAAATGCACATCTACTTTGAAGGAGAAAGAGTAACATCTGCATATTCTTTACTCAAAGGCCTTCTGTTTAGAAATTCTACTTGCTTATTCTAATTAGTTTTTGGGAATCCAATGTCTCTAAGTAGATTGATCAGAAGAGTGGAATTTGTCCCTTTGATTCTTAGACAAGTGAATCCTATAATTGGATTTTACTATGGGCCCAAAACTTTGACCCAGAGAAAGTAATAAAAAAGATCAGAATACTCCCGGAACATTCACTTAGTGCTCCCTAAAGTTTTGAGCTGTGGGCTTGTGTGTAAGTGTGTGTGGGAACACTCCTCTGTCATTCTACTCCTAGGTATCAAGTGAACAATTCTGGCCATGGTTTGTACAGTTAAAGATAACCTTGTTCAAACAAATGCCTGGATATTGCTTAACATTTTATTTGGTAGGAGAAAAGGGACTGAGGAAACTTTTGATTATTTCTTCCTCTTATTGACCTGGAATTTTCATCTTATGGCTTTGAAAAAGAAATCAAAGTCAGGTCTTTTGCAGACAAGGGGAGTGGATAATACCAAGTTTGACAAACCTAGAACAACTGTACACAGCTCAACAGCTCAGTTCTTTTAACATGCAAACACTTTTGAAAAAATAATTTGTACAAAGAGTCAAAATTCTAAAACATCAGCAAACATTTGAATTATAGTGATCTTTGCATCATGACTGAGTTCCACCATGACTTAATCTCATGAGCCCCTCAGTGAGTAACACAGAACATCACTCTATAGACTGATCTCCACACCCCAACCTCATGCTAAATTTCTACATCTCATGCTCTGTTATTTCTTCACTGGTGGGCAGCTTAATTCAGCCACTTGTCTCCTAAAGCTACTTTTGGTGTTAGCAGTTTGTGTTCATACTTCATTATGCTTCAGGGTGGAGACTGTGGATTGAGTGTTTGAGTCTCTACAAAATTCATAGGTTTAAGCCCTAATATGATGGTATTTGGAGGTGGGGCCTTTGGGAGGCAATCAGGTCATGAGGGTAGAGCCCCCATGATGGAATAGTGTCTTACAAGAAGAGGAAGACAGCTCTCTGTCTCTCTCTCTCTGCCGTATGAGGATACAATGAGAAGACGGCTGCCTGTAAACCAGGAAGAGGGTCTTCGCCAAGAATCCTGAGCATGCTGGCACCCTGATCTTGGACTTCCAGCCTCCAGAACTGTGAGAAGTAAATTGCTGTTTAAGCCCCCTAGTCTGTGGTATTCTCTAATAGCAGCCCAAGCTAAGACAGTGGAGAGCTCTAAAACCTTTCCTTCTTGAAGCCCTTTCTACTTTTTAATATGATAATGCATATATCTCGCATGCACGGTGTTTTCCTTTCTAACTTTCACTTTTACTTGAGGCCCCTGCCCAGTAGCTATACCGAATGAAAGATCACATTATAAAATTGATTTCTAGATCTACTGGTACTTAATGCTCACAAGTATGTCCTTGTCTGGGATAGAAAGTATCTAAACTATGAAATTATTATTGTTTCTGCTAAAATGTACCAAAACCTTGTCCTTGGGCACCTCAAGTCTTACTTTCTACACATTATAGTTGACTCCTTTCTCTGGCTTGGTCTCTGTGCTCTGCCTGGCTCCTCTATGTCCCCGTGGATTAGTCTTTGTTCAGCTGTTCAAATGCACATGTTACAACTCACCTCATCCTCTCACTCAATCTTTGATAAACTTAAATCTCTTCATTTGTATTGGCCCAGCGTGGCTTTCTTTAGGTAGTACACCGACAACCTCTCCTAGAAGTTACATACCCAGAGGCATGACTACTAGGATTTTGAATGTGGGTACACAATTTCTTTCAGATTGGTATCCATAAATATTTAATCATATTAATTTCAAACTCTTTAGAGCCATACAGATCTGGGTAAAATTCTGAATCTGTCACTTACTAGCTATGTGACCTTAGGCAAGTTGCTAACATTCTCTGAGCCTCAATTTCATCTCCTGAAAACGTTTTATTTGTGCATAAGATTGTTATGAGGATTAAGTAAGCTATTTACATAAAGTGCTCATCACAGTGTCTGATACATAAGGCACACAGTAACGCTCAGTAAGTATGTTAGCAATTATTATTATTTTTGTTATGGTAGTTTTTAATAAAGGATGTTATGATGATGATATGATAATGGGAATTAATGATGTAAATGTTGTAACTATCAGAGTGTGGTAAACATTAGTACTATCCACTAATATTTGGTTCTCCTCTCATTCTGGATGTACTGGAGGATTAATGTCCTCAGACCCTTGGAGTTAAACGTGTCCATGATTTACTTTTGGTTAATGAAACATTTAAGTGCTGGTGTGTCACTCCTCATTATTCTCCCGTCCCTTTCTCTCCCTGCCTTGGTTATTGCAGAATCATTTACTGAAAAATGTGGGCCAACACACGGAAGACTGCAGTCCTGAAAAGTTTAAGCCATTAAGATTTTGGTATTATTACCAAAGCATAATTATCTTACTGTGACTGATTCACAAACTCAGTGAAGGAAAAATTGGTATCGTAGGTGATTGTTTCTTCCATGAGCTTGCCTGCAAGGAAAGTTAGAATCTCAGCAGTGACCAGAGGAACTAACTCTAGGGGTGGGCAGTGAGTGGTTTCAATGTAATACCCTAAGGGCTGTGGTAATCACATGCTTTGGCTGAGCTGGCTCTCATAGCAAAGAGTGGCATAGAGGAAGGTCAGGCAGAGCGACTGTCCCAGTTTTATCAAGAACACTATCCAGTCACTGGCGGTGTAAAGAAGAGGTCCAGCTCCTGGAAAGGACAAGCCTTCAAGATTTAACCACCTATAGAAAGGAATTTGACAAATAGGTTCATCCCCAGAGGGTGAACCAGAATGCATATTAGAAAAATGAGGCAGAAACCCAGCTATTTAACTTAATAAATATAGTAAGTGTGGGACAGAGGGGCAAAGTTTGATAGAGTGGAAATAGGAGAAAATGCTGAATTGTGCTATCATTTGGAATAAGATACTAAAAATGTTGCATTGTGTTTTAAAAACTTTAGACTCTAACTATCAGACAAATGAAACCCAAAGTCCCAGAGGAAGTAGTCATACAATTAAATAATCAAAAATTAAATCTAGTATAGATTTCACTTCTGAAATTTCATTAGGGCTTAATAAAATTTTAGTAATTTAAAAATACTCTAAAGCAGTAATTAAACATGAAATAGTATAGCTTGCAAGAAGGAAACTGAACTCTGCCAAGAAATGATCAGGTCACAAAAACTATTAATTTTATATTACAGTTATGCAGAAAGTTTGAAGGAAAAGAATCCTTAGGGATTTTTACTTGTCTGTCAGGAAGAATAAACTGATAGATGGAACCATGCCATTTAAAGGTTTAGTGAGCTGTAGCAAGAATATTACCAGTTAATAATGGCTACCTGCTAGGTGGGAATGCCAGCTGCCTTCAGATTTCTTACAAGTAGCTCCAGGTCTTGCTGCAATGCGGGGCCTGCTGCTTTTTTTCTTTTCTTCTCTAGTTCTTTATGGCCAAATAAGACATCGATTTTTCTGATGTTTGCTAAAGAAATTTTTACTGCTACTACTGCCCTTTGGTGTAATTGCTGATGTCTCCATGGGCCAGTGTTGGTGGGTGACTTTATAGCAGGTGCACAGAAGAGAAAAATCCCCAAATAAGAAAGCTGAAACAAGATACAGGTTTATTTCTCTCTCTCATAAAAGTAATCTAGGGCTGGTACAGTGGCTTCATGGCCAATAGGGATCTAGCTTTCCTCTGGGGCTAAGCTCTGTCATTTTAGTCCGCCTCCATCTTCAAGGTCATGTTGTTGTGGGCCATGAGCAGGAGGAAATGCAGAAAGACAAAAATAGGCTTCTCCCATCCCATTGGCTTCCATTAAAGAGGTTTCCAAGAGGCTGCATACAGCGTTTCTACTCACATTTCATTGGCGTAGACTTAGCCACATGGCTCTGCCCAGCAACAAGGGGAGCTAGGAGATGCAGAACTTAATTCCAGGCAGCAGGCAGGACCCTCTACTGCTCTGCTGCTAGCAAAGACAGAGAAAGGAGGTCAGGAGGCAAGTAGCTATTTTTATCATAACTACCAAAGCCACTGGCACAAGTGCTTCTGAGGATTTATGATTTCCATTTCCAATTGAGGGCTTTTTCTTAAATGAAACAATATTTTTGTATTAAAAGTATGCAGATTCATTGTACAGCTCATGGAATGTACAGTGACATAAAAAGAAGAACATTAAACATGTTCTCTAATTGCACTGTCCAGAAGTAACACTACTGACATTGGTATATATCCTTTTGGAATTTCACATGTATTTATGCACTTATATATTTATATACATAAACAAATAAATATATATATTGTATACTGTAGATATGTACAAATACACATTTACATAAAATATATATTTAATTTGGACCATACTATAATATTGTTATATATATATATATTACTTGTTATTAACATTTCCTTATATCAATAATATTTTTTGGAAACAGTATTTTAAAATTTTTATTGCTGTATAATATTCCATCATATCAAAGGTTTACCTTGACTAATTTAAATGATATGCATAAGTAAATATACCTGAGTTTTCAATATTATATTTTATGTGATGATGAACATTGTGTTTTTATTTGTTTGGGCTCAGTTTGGATTAATCCCTTAGTGTAATTGTTACAAAAAGAAATATTTGGTCAAAGGTTTTATATTTTGATGATTCAATATCATGTATCTCACATACATGTTTATATTTAGATAATTTTACAATTGAGAGTATTTAGTAAAACTAAATCTAAAGCAAACTCTAAATTAGGCAGTATGTTGTGAAACTAAAGGAGTTTATACAGGCAATTTTTAAAGGCTACTTTATTTTTTATTATTTTTTTATTGGAGTATAATTGCTTTACAATGTTGTGTTAGTTTCTGCTGTACAATGAAGTGAATCAGCTATATGTACACATATATAAAGGCTAGTTTAGAGTATTAGTGTTTATAAATTTGTCTTATAACACCACAATACCAACACTACCACCACACACACACACAGAAGAAAAGATGACATGCAACAGACACTTCTAGCATCACTACCTTTCATAACATGTGTATTGAGGCCTGAATGCTGTCTGCTAATATTCCTTTTCGATGTTAGCATTAAATCAGACATTTTCTTTCTTTCATGCGAAAGTAATTACAGAATGTATTTATGTGTGTGCGCAGGAGTAGGGAGGGTTCATTGGTAGGAAGACTTGAATACGTTCAATTCATGAGTCTTTGGTCCCATTGACCTAACTGGGAATGGTGGCTTACCAGTAATGCTGCAGAAAGCATGGGACACAAGTGTATGACTGCGTAGGGGAAAAAGACTCATTTGCTGGGCATCGTTTTTACCATGTGAGAAGACACCATTTTTCTGTCTTGAATTCAGACCTATAGGTGCCATTAGCTTCACGTTGATTGCGTGAAGAATCTCAAAGCCCAGAACACCTCATTTATAACAATTCAGACTCTCTCTCTTAAGATACTTGAAAGCAAGACCAAACTTAGAAAAATCAGATCTTTCACAGTAGTGTACTTAAATAGTTTTTGGTCTATCTTATACATTTTCTTAATTAACAACTTGGAGAAAGCTAATCACCCAGAGACCTTCAGAATAGTTTAACTGTTCATAGAAGGACTGAAGCCCTGAAGGTCTTTCTAAAAAGAGAATTCTGAACGTGTATGGTTGACTAGCAAGGGTTTGAGGGAATTTTTTAAGATGTGGTTGTTAGTATGGACAAGGGGAGAAAAAGACATGGTCAATAATTATGATGAGAGATCTGCTTTTGGGAAGAAATCGTTAAAATTTGCTTAATATTTCACTTTGCTCGATTTTATCCCAAATGAGCAATTTAACAAATCTCATTTTTGAAAAGTTTAACTCATTTTCATAGCTTGGAAAATAAAACCGTTACTCCAGGAATCATCTCCTAATTTTTTTCAAACTTTGGAAGAAGTACTTTATAGCAAAATTTCACTTAGGCAATTTGCATTTAAAGACAGCTTACACTTTCTTTTTCTTAAGACACTACTGAGATAGAAGTTCTATTTATTGGATGCATATTACGGATCAAATTCAGAAAATTCAAACTCTTCCATATTATCATCAAGCTGCTTCCTCATCCTTATCCCTATTTTCCAACCATATATTTTAGTATTTCATTATTTCTTGTCCTTATTTTGTTGGAAGCAACTCTCTTTAAAAATTGTAACAGTTAAGGGCTTCCCTGGTGGCACAGTGGTTAAGAATCCGCCTGCCAAGGCAGGGGACACAGGTTTAAGCCCTGGTCCGGGAAGATCCCACATGCCGCGGAGCACCTAAGCCCGTGCGCCACAACTACTGAGCCTGCGCTCTAGAGCCTGCGAGCCACGGCTACTGAGCCCACGTGCTGCAACTACTGGAGCCTGCACGCCTACAGCCTGTGCTCCGCAACAAGAGAAGCCACCGCAATGAGAAGCCCGCACGCCGCAATTAAGAGTAGCCCCAGCTCAGTGCAACTAGAGAAAGCCCGTGCACGGCAACGAAGACCCAACGCAGCTATAAATAAATAAATAAATAAAATAAATTTGTAATAATAATTTAATTTTAAAAAAAAGGTGCAACTGCATTGAATGACAGTGAAAGTGGACATGAAGATTTAAAAAGTGATACTTCAAAGTATTCCCTCGTTTAAGTTTGTTTTTCATTATTTAAAACAAAAATTCAGTAAAAAGGGGGAAGGTTCAGAATAAAATATTAATCAATCCATACACTATTATGATTGAAAAGGACACCCAGCATCTTGAATTTTTGGAAATTTTATAGTTTTGAGCATTTACACTTATTTGATCTATCTGTAAAACAGAGGGAGAGATGTTTTGAGTTAACTAATGAAATAAGTGGTTCGTTTTCTTCTGAGCGCCTCATTACTCTTCAAGGATTATAGCAGTGTCAGCAGCACAGCATCAACTTAACACTTACTGAAGGCTCCAAATGTATCGAATGGTAAGTAGGTAAGAACTTAGACAATTTAGGAAGGAACCGTTTGAGCGAGGTGGGAGTATAAACAGCATCACATTTTCCTGTAGGGCTCTTTATTCATCTGTAATGTTCAAATGCTAATTGTATATCCACAGTGCAAGGGAATGTTTAAGGAGTCTGACATGTTTCGCTCTTGAGAGGCAACATAGCTTAGTGCTCATGATCTCCCGAACAAGAGTTCCTGGGTGCAAATCCTGAAATCCTGAATCAACCACTTACCAGTTGTGTGTTCTTTATGGATAGTTTAATGCCTCTATGTCTCAGTCTTCTCATCTTTACAATGAAGATAATGATAGTACCGTTCTCACAGGCTTCTTATGAGGATCCCATGTGTGAATATTTGTAAAGCCTTTAGAACACTTTTTAATATATAGTGAGTGTTATGTTAAGTGTTTGATACTTGTTTTAGGAAACACCATATAAAGCCGGATACTTGGGTGAACAACAGTTTTGCTCACAACACATTATTTTGAGAATGAAATTCAGCAATATCTTGAATTTCTTTAGTGCCAAGGAGGTGCCATGATAAGTTTCTGTGATGGTATCATTGTGTAAATCAGAAGCTAACTCATTCTAATACAGTCTTGGAAAGGGGATTAGAAATTGTTAGGATTGTTTGAAGTTAGTTTTTCATCTCAGCTTGTGATTCTTATGCAAGGAGGAGGTAAGTAGAATTCTATGCCCAGTTAAATTTTAAATCAAGCTCTGTACAAGCAGACCTGTACCTTAGAGATACCGCAGGTTCCATTCCAGAGCACTACAATAAAGTGAATATTGCAATAAAGTGAAGTCACACAAATTTTTTGGTTCCCAGTGCATATCAAATTTGTTTACACTATAGTAGTTTATGGAGTGTGCACTAGCATGGTGTCTTAAAAAACAATGTACCTACCTTAATTAAAGAATGCTTTATTGGCAAAAAATGCTAACCATCATCTGAGCCTTTAGTGAGTCATAGTAGTAACATCAAAGATCCCCAACAAATATAATAATAATGAAAAAGTCTAAAATATTGTGAGAGTTACCAAAATGTGGCACAGGGATATGAAGTGAGCAAATGCTGTTGAAAAAATGGCGCCGACAGACTTGCTCAACGCAGGTTGCCACAAACCTTCAGTTTGTTAAAAATATTCAATATCTGCAAAGAACAATGAAGCAAAGCACAATAAAACGAGGTATGTCTGTAATAAGGTAACAACATTTTCAGGTAGTTAAAGACTTAGAAAGTTTACCTTCCATACATCCTAAGTTGTACTTAAGAAGTTATTTAAAGATGGATAAGAGCAAAATAAGGAGCAAATCAAGAACAACATATGGCAGCCAGTTGATCTCGCTCAGGAGGGTAATGAAGCACAGTCCCATGGTGACAGCGGGGCTGTAGACCCCGAGAGCCATCAGTTCAGGCTGAGCAAGAGGACAGAGGACCAGAAGGGAAGAAACTAAGAAAAAGAGTTTAGAGAAGTTTGGTAATGCTCTTGAGAGACTGGATGTGTTAAGGCAGATGATATAAGGAAAAAGGAAAGGCAATTAGGAAAAACTTGAAAAACATACTCAGTGCCCTGTTGGTCCAAGGCCAACACTGGGTCTTTTTCTTGTCTATCAGTTCTCTCTTGATTACGTTGTCAACTTCTCTCTGGCACATTCCCTGAAATAAAGCTCTCCAGCTCTTCACTTTTGTGCACTCTGAGAATGGGCTGGGGGTGCGTTGTTCATATCTACGTGCGTTGCCCCGCACTCAAACTGAGATGGGCCAAGGTCACTGTGTGCAGCTGCAGCAGCCGACAGCCTGAGAGGTAAGACGAAACAAAACTAACGGGATGGTGAAGAGAAATGCCAGTTAACAGGCATTTACCAGTGACAAACTGGTTAATGTTTGTTCAGGAAGGAGCAACTTTTCTAACCTACACCAGGCAACTGTTTGCATCGCAAAGGGCAGAATCTGTCATCATAACGAGGTGAGTCTTTTTTTAGACGAGTGTTTTTGCATGTGCTGTGTCTAGACAGGATACCATATCTCCTGCAACCAGCACACACTTCCACTATCACACTGTGATCTTGTTAGCCACATGCATTATTTTAAACCTGTAGTTTGATTAAATTTTCATTGAGCTAAAAATTTTGGACTATGTATGTGCCAGTGGATTTGGGCTCTAAATAATGATCAAGTATCTCTTCATAAATGGAAAGTGAATCATCATATCAAAGAACACATTCAATGTGGGATGCCAAAAGTGGAGCTCTCCACATGGGAACATCATAGGGTCTAATGATGACTCCTCCATTATCAGACAATCAATAATATATAACCTGTTTGAAGTCAGGAAGGTTCAGGAAAGATGGCTAGATATGCATACTCTGGGAACTTTAATTAGTATTTTCTTCATCATTGCCCCCTAAGTTATTTTGTCAGGTGATAACACCTTCTCTCAGATACTGGTTTCATTCTCTATATCTTAAACTTCCAAAGAAAAATGATATAATAATTCTTATGAAGTATATCAACTCTGACTTTGAGAAGGCTATTTTAAATCTGAAAGAAAAGGTTCAGGTGACTAGTTCATGAAGTATCGATTAGTTTTTCCATTTTTTCCCTTTAAAGGATTTGCATTACTTCTACTTGGTGCAGCCTAATAATTAATTTGGAATTATCTTTAAAGAATTGAGGAAAGATTAATGTTTCAAATCTAAGTTAAAATGAGTGAGAGATATTTTGTATGAGAGAAAGAACTCTCCTATATTACCTAATAGCCTCGTTACTAGAGAAACCTGATCGCTGGCATAAATAGTGATAATCTTATTTACTGAATGATTTTTCATTAACAGGAACAACACTAATAAAAAACAGAGAAATAAACACCATATAGAAATTGAAAGCACATAAGAACAAACACACTATTACCCTTGTACAAAAGAAAATTGATGGCAGTGATATATTTAGGCCGAATGTCTATCAGTTATAAAAGGATGAGGGATCATATTTAGTCATCATTTAGCCAGAGACAGAAAGAGTAAATTGTTCCATATATTTCTTTTTAGAAATACGACTTTTCTATGAGAGAAGAGTTTTCCTATTCAGATGACAATTCTGCACATGTATAATGTGGTGTTTTTTCACCTTCTTCAAATAACCTTCTTAAATGCAATTAATGTGACAGAGACCCAATTAGAAGCAAATGAAGTAAAGTGAAGGTCAGAATCTACAGGACCTAGGATACATGGTTGATGAGAAAATAGAAGAGATTTGTAAGGATGAGTTATGGCTTTTATAAGCACCAATTTAGAGTTATCACACTGAAAGAGAGAAAAATAGGCAAGATAAATCGCAAACTTTTGGGACTGACATCACCAACATTTATCTAATCTACTATTAATCTGGCTTTGTCTATACTCTGACTTCAACAGTAGCTCCATTAAATTACATTTTAAGAGTCAGGTGGTCACTGTTTTCTGGTATAAATCTAAAAAGTAATTTAGTAATAATTTATGGCCTGAAACCTATCAGATTGCTATCAGTTGAAACTTGATCTTACATTTACCTGGAATCAGCGGTGTAATGTTTAAAATAGTACTTCAATCAGCTTATGTCCTAAAATTATTACCATTAAATACTAAGATTTCTCTAAAGTAGAGCAGTTATATTTTATGGTGTTTTATAGCAATTCACAAGGTTTATTTTTTTTCTTTTATCAAAATAGTATTGAAGTGAAAATGTTAGTGCCAGAAGTGATTTTAAAAATCCAAATCAATCTTCCAGTCATTTCATATTTCATGAGGTTAGAACTTTTGGAATAAAATAGATGGCTGTTTAATTTTTGTAATTATACTTTCTTCTTTATATAATTCATTAATCCTTTTTTTGGCTTTAAATAGGGCTTTTTAATCCTTATCATATCAGATACTGTTGACTGCCTACCTAGCATCCAATTCTCTCCTTATTCCTGACAACCAAATATTGATTTTCTCAAACATTAGCTCCTCAGAGAGGCATCCTATCTCTAGATCATAAATAACCCTTATTAGTCTAATGATGATTTTACTATCTGTTTGCCATTGGTTGGTTTTGGAGTGGGCATAGGATCTAGTTTTGGCCTATGAAATAAGAAGGGATGTCTTATTGGAGCTTTCTAGGAAAGATCTCCTTATGGGATCCAGAAAATATGCGCAGGGGAATAATAAAGTACATTCCCATAATGGTAGCTGTGCAGTAGGCTCAGAAAATAATTGGTATAAATTTGAGAAAGCGATGGAAGTCCATAGGGAGGAAACTAAGGAAAAATATTTGAAGGAATTTGGTAATGTCCTTGAAAGATTGGTTGTATTAAGGCAAACAGTAGAAGAAAAAAGAAGGCAATTAGGAAGTACTTGAAAATTTTTCTTTGTTTAAGAGCTCAAGGGCATCACTGGACATCTCTTCTGAATCACTTCCTTCTTGATTGTGTTATCAATTTCTGTGTCACCCATTCACTGAAATAAATCTCTCTGGCTCCTCACTATTTTATATTCTGAGACACTAGAAGAGGTGATCTGTTTTTCTGTTCCTGGATATAGTCTGGCTGTGAGGTCAGGAGCAGCTGTGACCATCTTGGTAGTTTCCCAAAGTCTAAATCAATGCTGGGGAGAGAGAGCAGAGGAAAGAGAACCATAGGGAGGCTGCGGTGAGCCCTGTTCCCTGCCCTGGGTCTGTTCTTCCTGTAGGTTTATTGTCATATGAGATAGTCCTCTTACCATTTATTCCAGTTTGAATCTAGGCTTTCTGATACTTGTGGCTAATGGATCCATCCACAAAAATCAAAATCTCATTGAATCTTCACCCTGTGTTAAGATGCTCTATGGGTAGGAGAATTAAAGTCATAAAGACAATCATTTAGGCATGCGTCTGATCTCCTTTATCCCTGTTTCCCAGTCTTTGGGCTGGTTGGAAATCGGGATCCTTTCTTTGTTACAACAGCTTTTTCTAAGCTCCTCTTTTCTAATATACTTGTCATATCTTCTCAGGGCTCAGTTCCTGGATCTCTTATTTTTACAATCTACCACTACTCTCCAGATAATTTCATGACTTTAAGTACTAACTATACACTGACAATTTCTAAATTTACATCTCCAGGCTGGAGATGAATTCCAGATCCTGTCTCCTAGAATCAGCTGATTTCCTGACGTCTCCACTTGGGCTTCTAATAGGCAGCTCATATTCAGTAAGTCCCAAACCAACTCTGACTCCCCCACCCCTCCAGAGAAATTTGTTCTGCCATAATCTTCATCTCAGTTAATGCCACCTCTGTCCTTCTAGCTGCTCAGGCCAAAGACCTGAGAGCCATCTTTGACTCCTACTCACATCCAATCCATCAACTATCTTATTGGCTCTTCTAAATATACCTATAACCAGACTTCTCCTAACAACTTTCATATTACTGCTCTTGACCCTGGCTTAGACTCTTGCAAGTCCAAGTGGCCTCACGTTCCCTCTCTGATCTGCTTTCTCCCCTCCCCTCCTCACTGCAGCCTAGCCATGTTGCATTCCTTACTATTCCTGGAACACGGAAAGGCAGGAAGGTTTCCAACTCCAGGATTTTGTACACACTCTTTCCTTTGCTTTGTAGCTGTCTCCCTCCTCACCTCCCCTGGCCACCCTATTGCTCCCTTACTTCATTAGGTTTCTGTTCAAATGTTAATGAGAAGTGAGGTTTTCCCTACTTTCTTTTCAAAATTATAACATCTTTTCATCCTCAGACTCTATTTCTGTGCATGTATGATTTTACTTCTTAACACTTATCACCATCTGGCATACTACATATTTTACAAATGTATTGCTTTATCATTTGTTTCCCCCTCCAGAATATAAGCTCCATGAGTGCAGAGATTTTTGTCTGTGTGGTTCACTACTGTATCTCCATTGCCTGGAGTAGTATTGGCACACTGTAGGCACTCAATATATTTATGTTTAAGTAATGAAATTATCCCTTCCTCTAGGCGATAACTAACTAATCTGATAAGTGAGTTCTTGCTAGTAGGTGCCAATGATAACATACTAAGATTTTAGTCTAAGAGCTAGGCCTTAATATGCCTAAGTATTCAATTTAAACATGGGCTCTTTGAAGTCAATATTTTAACAAAAAGCAATGATTTTCATAGTGCGTATTTCAGTAGTTGTGAGAAAACGGACCTTGCCTTAGACTGTCATATCTGATAGCATTCTTTCAGTTGTAACAGAAACCCAACTCAAATTAAATAATACAAAAAGTATTAGCTCACTTAATGGGATGTCTGGGTATAGGGTATTGGTCAGGCTTCCCATAATCTTGGCTTCATTTCTGTTTCCTAGAAGTCTCTTTTCTCAATTCTCCTCTGTGCGTTCCTCCTCAGGCTGGTAAAATGTCTGTAGACATCATGGCTTCCCATCTATGCATAGCAGTGGTCAGGAAGAGAGAGCAGAGGTTGTTTTAGAAAATGTCTTGATGGGTCAGAATTTTCCTAGCAGATCCCTTTAAGCCACTCCTCAGGTACCACTTGTTCAATGTAAGTCACATCCCCATTCCTGACTAGATTATTGGCAAGAGGTCTGGGATTACCTGTAGCTATTAAACCCACTCTGGGTTTAAGAGCTGGGCTAGAGGAGGCTTCTCCAGGCATGTGGGGTTTCTGGGGAAAGAGGAGGGCTGAAGAGCTACAGGTGACTTTGGGTCTATGAGGAAGGAGGAAGCGGGAAGGCAACCAAGGTCGGCTGTTTCTTTATTTCCTATGAGCCAGTGATTTCTATTCAATCAGTTTTAGGAACAAGTTTATCATTGTTAAGTTAATAGCTATAAAGTGTTTTCTTCTTTAGATTCTAAATGCACCTAAATTGCTGCTGCTTATGTAGGCAAAGAATTTAACTCTTTTTCTCCTAAATGAACTCAATGTCACTTAGAGAGGAAAAAAACCTATTTTTATCTTCTCAGATGCTTTGAATTATGTAGCTAGTGCTATATGAAAGGTGAAATGAATTCATTAGTTCCTAAAATTATACTTGCATTGTCATATACACTGTTGATATATTTTAGCTTTATTATAATGATAAATATATTTATTAAGGCTACAGGGACTTCCCTGGTGGCTCAGTGGTTAAGAATCCATTTGCAATGCAGGGGACACGGGTTCAATCCCTGGTCTGGAAGATCCCACATGCCGCGGAGCAACTAAGCCCTTGCGCCACAACTACTGAGCCTGCGCTCTAGAGCCTGGGGGCCACAACTACTGAGGCTGCACTCTAAAGCCTGCGAGCCACAACTACTGAACCCCGCATGCCTAGAACCTGTGCTCTGCAACAAGAGAAGGCACCGCAATGAGAAGCCTGCTCACCACAACGAGGAGTAGCCCCCGCTCCCCACAACTAGAGAAAGCCTGCGCACAACAAGGAAGACCCAATGCAGCCATAAATAAATTTTTGTAAAAAAGGCTATAAAGTGAAAATGAGACAAATGTTGTATGTCTTCTCATCCTGAAAATTATGCTAGGTACTCTTTTTAAAAGAATATATTGAAAATATGTATCAGGATCAGTTGAAGGACAACTGAAGTAAAATAACACAAATCTGTTTTGTTTTGTTTTTTTGGCATCCTAAAATCTAGGACATAAAAAGAATTCCTAGAGAATTTGAAAGCATGTGATTTGGGTTTTCATTATAGATCCAAAACGAGACCTAGGTTTCATGGAAATGCTCCAGGTATTTATAAATCAGTTAACATCCCATGGGCATTCAGCATTACTCGATTATATCTGCACATAAATTTGACAAAATGTTTTCTTCTTGGTTTCACACAGAAAGTCCTAGAAAACTGGTCTGTGGGGAAAGACTTCTTCCTGACCACATTGTCTGTAGCTAAATCTGTGACAAGACCATTACCACACCAGGCGGTTGGGTCATTAGGACTAATTGTGAGGAACCCAGACTGTAGGAGGGCAGAAGGCTGTCACAATAGAGCAGAAGTGCATTCACCAGGCTCTCTCTGGAAGAGGGATTTGCATACCCCATGAATCCTACCTTCAGTTTATTGGTGAGCTAGCCTCTTCTGTGCTATTTAGATTTCACTACAAAGACTCAGGCCTTTACAGAAGGGAAGCAAGGATTAGCTATCTTCAGTACAGTAGAAAATTCCTTTGCTGGATTTCTCTCTGTAAAATCCAAGAATGAGGCTTTTGCCTTTTTTTCTTTCTTTCTTTTTTAAATTCAGCTCTGAAATGTTAGATAGACCAGAGCTAATGAATAAGGTTCTGCCATTCAACAAAAGAAGAGTAACTTCCAGTCTAAGACTCATTCTTGAAGTGAGCCCAGTCAACCTAAACTTGGTTATTATAGAAAAATAATTGGTTATTAGAAAAATAACCATAATAGATGGTTATTATCTGAGAAAAGAGATAGAAAGACCTGCCCTCTAAACAGAATGCTCCTAAAATCATGTCTTTACATTAAAAGGATTTTTTTTTTTTAGCAAATAGTCTGAGAAAATAGACTTCATTTGCCCAATTAAGGACCAGCCATGTGTCTCCTAAGAATTCTCACTGAGGGCGTTTGGAAAATTCATGAACAATTGTTAAAGTTAAATATTTGAAGGAGATCATCTTCTGTATCTTGTGGTGTAGGGGGCTGTTCACATAGCCTATGCAGTAGGCATTCAGTAATGTTTTGTTGAAAGAAGTGACTGACTTGGATATGATAAATAGATATAATTCATGAGGGATGAGATGATAGCATCATTCCAATAATTCAAATCGATTGATGCAAAAAGTGAATTTCCTGTTACTCTTCAGGAGAACTTTGGCCTGTGGTACCACTGGATCGTGTAAGTATCAGGAAATCATCTTCTGAGTAAATGGAGGATCTTTATAGAACAAATGGAGGGAAAATCCTTGCCTGATTAGGTCATGGCTTATCTTCCCAAGGGATGGCCAAACACTACATGTTCTGTTTGTGAAGGCAAATTAAAAAGGATGTATGTACTTCATAGATGGATAAATTGATGGCATAATAATATTTTACAGTTTGTCAATTCTTGAGTCTGCCGATCCTTTCAATCCCATGTTTTGGCTAGAACATATTTTGAATTTCTTAATTGCAAAGAGACTGATATTTTAGGATATTTAGAGACAGAAACAATTAAAAGAGTTTTTCATGGTACTGATGAACCTAGTGGCAGGGCAGGAATAAAGACGCAGACGTAGAGAACGGACTTGAGGACACGGTGGGGATGGGGAAGCTGGGACGAAGTGAGAGAGTAGCATTGACATATATACACTACCAAATATAAAATGGATGGCTAGTGGGAAGCAGCTGCATAACATGGGGAGATCAGCTCGATCCTTTGTGACCACCTAGAGGGGTGGGATAGGGAGGGTGGTAGGGAGGCTCAAGAGGGAGGGGATATGGGGATATATGTATACATACAGCTGATTCACTTTGTTGTACAGCAGAAACTAACACAACACTGTAAAGCAATTATACTCCAATAAAGATATAAAATAATAATAATAATAATAATAATAATAATAAAAAGAGTTTTGCAAAACTTATAGTTCCTGTTAAATGTAATATCCTTTCCACTCCCATTGTAGTTATTATCTCTAAAGCTTCTAGCCTTCCTTATGCCTGATATGGGCCCCAGAGCTGGTATTGTTTTTTTCATGGATTAAAAGGCAAATAGTGGAAGGGTTTTTTTCATACCCTTGAGCCAAACCTCTGTGAAGACTGTTGAGATACTTTTAAGACAAAAGATGGCGGATATTCCCCAAGGGAAAGCTGTGTATCAATAAGGAAATCTACTTATATCTTTCGTTTGCCTTATTTGGAATGCAAAAAGAAGCCACTTTCAAATATGTTTATATGGACTGTGTCTCAAAAGACCAAGCCAGTAGGATTCCTGAATAAAAGGTAATTTAAGTAGGTGATATGTATGTGATTCTGAATTTTTCCCAATTTAAACATTGACCTTGGCCTACCTTGCTTAAGCATGGTGATAAAAATCTATGAGTTTCATTTGTTCCTGTGATAAGAAAAAGGGCAAATAAAGTAAAAAAAAGGCAATAAAATTAGTAGGAAAAAGATAGGGGATAAGAAAAATTCTAATTAATGAAATTAAACATGACATGAAATTGCTAGAGGGAGAATATAATTAAATAAACCAAATACAGACAAAAGTCAGACAGGTAAGTACTAGGATGTAGTGCTGTGCAGCAGAAATTATATTCCTTTAAGTCACCATTGTATCCTTGATAGTTCAATAGAGATTTATGAACGTAAACAATGACATTAGTAAATAAAATCCAAATGGGCTAAAAGGGAAATATTAAATGTAGTGTCATTACGTAAATATAGCTCAGGCTCTTTTTTATTATTACCCTCCAACCCCAACCAAGGAGCCTTTTTAGACATTTTTTTCTGTTTGTCCCCACTCCCCGTGAAGTCGTAAAACCACAGATATACTATATTCTGTTCATGTACTGTGACCCTTTGCAGGGCCATGAACTACTGTAATAGCTAAGATATTTTTGCCTCCCAAACCAATTTTTGCCCCATTGGGGGAGATAATGATTTTGTTAAAAATGCATGCTTTATGGAAAGCAGCATTTTAGAGTGAATATGGCTTGAAAGCCACATAAGGCCTGAATCTGTTTCTGAACATATGGGGAGGTTACTCGACCTCTCTGAATCCCAGGATAATAATATCTACCTTTTAAGTTTATTGTCAATGTAAGTTTATTGTAAGTTTATTGTCACTGACTGGCATATGTATTGACATTTCATAAATCATAGTCTGTTACACACTGTGGTGTTTTCAAGGAAGTGGTGAAAATATTTAGCAGATATGCCAACCAGTAGTCTTCTCTGAAGGATGGATGGTACTCCCCTGAGAAGACCCTTAAAGCATACATTTTAATAACCATGAGCTGAAGAGCAAGACCAAAACCTTTGCCTTCCTGCCTTTTGCCTTAAGCTCTGACCAGTCTAAACTGATGCACGATGTAGGTCCAGAGTGAAATATCTGCAAAACACCTTTCTTTAATGAATGCACTGAAGCCTAATACGTAGCTCAGATTAGAGCTGAGAGATTGTGCCTGAATCTGGTTGAAATGTTTCACTTACCACTGCACACAGCAAAGGCAGTCCTCGAGACGCTTCTTTAGAATCCCTACTGCTCCTTGGACCAAACTGGAAAACCATTACCTTATGCAGTCCTTTCTAGTCTTCAGATTTAAGCATCAATTCATGGACAGTTCATGTGTTGGGTTGAATTTCTATTTGCTTTGATGTTCCTATACTTTAACGTGGTTGATACTTTTGAAAACAAATTAGAAATCAAAGTAGTTGACTTGCTTTATGAACACAGAAATTAACCTATTGGACTTGCCTTTACCCAGTTGCTTGGTAAGTAGGAGCTTCAGTTGATAAACTTCACAACCTAGCAGCCAGTATAAATATTGAATCCAATAGTATAGGAGAGCTTGGGCTCTAAGTCAGGAAATATTTATTTCAATGATATTTTCTTTCTAATAAAAAATTAGAAATGTTCATGATTAATTTTTCTATTCTCACATAGCTGCAACAAATCATATGATGTGAAAAAGAGTGAAAATTGCAGGACAATGTAGTGGAATAGATATTGAAGTTGCAGCTGTTGACAGGTGGGATAGACATGTACCACTATGATGCTATCTTACCACTCATTATTTTCCATTTCTCACTCTGCGTTTTGTATAGATTTGTGTGTGAAACTACTATACAGTGAGTACTATATAGGAAAGTACTTTTGTCATGATATATGGTGGAAAACAATCTTGATCACTAGTGATAAAATTATGCCATGGTCTTCATTAAGGATCATGTAATAAGTTAGAGGTCGCACAAATGAGTTTTTCTATCTTATTTCAAAGTACTATTCACTCCAAGGCTTCCATGGATCTTTTAGGAAATGAATTCTAATAATAGTTGACTGAGTTTCACAGGAGTGCCAAGTGGCAGTAAAAAATTTTATGTAGGTATGCAATTCCTTGAATGATTTGAAGGAACAAAAACATATCATAGGTAATAGATACATGGCTGAATTCAGAGCATTCTGAATAATTAGTAATTCTGAATAATTAGTGGTGCATGAGGAATGGCCTCGGATGCATAGACGTTACAGAGGTGAAGGGAGCTTGTTGTTGAAACATTTTTATTGGTATAAACAACAAATTGTCTCTTTCTTGTCCAAGGATGTACTAAGAATAAGCATGAACCAAAGCATTATTTACTGTCTTTCTTGAAGCAAAACTTGTTTTTGGCAATTGACAATTTCTATGCAGTTTCCAATTTGTGAAACACAATTTCTTGAATTCTGTAGAGCTTTTACCTTTCATGTTCAGAGTCTATGTGAATCCTTTAAGTATGCTGAGGTCTTTATAATCTGAAAAGCACAAAAAAGGTTTATTTATTTTAACATCATCAGGATGAAGAATTAGCTCCATTGTTCCAAAATGGCCTGCTTCTGTTCACAAGAATCATGATAAGAAGACATGCCCCATGACTTCTAGGGAAAATGGACATCAAAGGTAGATAAACTGGCAAAAATAACCCCAATTCTGCTTTCTCTTTACTCATTCTCTCTTGAATAGAAAGTGTGTTTTTTTTTAAGATGCTGATGCTCCTAGCTTCTTGCAAGCTAGGAGCTTTCTGTAAATCAAGTTGCCATGGGAGGGACAGTGTGAAAATCTAGCAATCTGACATTTGAGTAGACTGACCAGTAAAATAATCTAGAATCAGCATGGGCATCTAGACTTTTCTTCTGAGCTGTCTCTGCAGAAATGTTCAGAGCTTTATCTATACATTTTAAATACTAGATTTTAAATAAATGTTAATGGTGAAAGAGGATCAAGATCTAAGTAATAATGATGCTATGGCTCTAAATAGACTGGCAGTAAACTGAGACAGATGTTCTTGGGGTGGAAAAGGGAGCTGCTAATTACTGTTCATAAGCATATGGCATATGATCAGTTAGTAGAATACTTTTCCAATATTGCATGTGACATTGTAAATCCAGATTCCTGAACAAGAATGAGGAATAGAGAAATGGATAGTTTTTTTGTTTTGTTTTGTTTTGTTTAAAAGAAGAAGCTTTCCAAGAGAATATCTCAAAATTCAAGAAAAGTGAATTTCCACATAAGTGTGAATGGAGGCATAAGTTCCATTTAGTGGATACATTAGGTTGATGACCTTATATGTGGAATGACTATAAAAGTGGGAAAAGAAATACCTTACCCCAGGTGTCCTTGCTTTTTTCACATTGGCACTTCAGGATATTCACTGCAAATTCTCCAGGCTAGAAACTGGGATCTATTGAGGTAGAAAGTCCAGACATTGAAGGACACTTAAAACAATGAAGCCCTGGGAAATAGCCAGTATCCTACATGGAAATGAGTTGCTGTGGCACTAGTTTGAGCACATGCCAAAATGAATACCTGCAGGAGACAAGCAGCTGCTGTCTGGTGAGCTGGGATGGCAGGACTCTGAGAGGGCAGAGGAAGCAACATATGGACATAGTATAGCAGAACTCAAAACCAAATAAAACAGGGAAATAATAGCTTTGAACAGAAAAACAAGGTGTGTGCCCCTGGCACAAGCCAAGTAGCCTTTGGGGACTTCGGCTTCATCCAGAATAAAGAACCATGTTCTTTATAACCTCATCTTGAAAACAAGCTGTTGATAAATTTGTACATAATAATAGATCCATAGCAAGGAGAAATTATGAAGTCTGGTGACTTCATCCTGTGTACCTTCTGACAGTCTTAGAGAAGTTCATTTCTGGAGTCTTTGATGAGATTCATGTCTACTGATTTAAAAAGTAAACTGGTAGCAAGTTGTATTTATTGTTAAACTAGTGCAGGGAACACGGATTAGAGCATCAGACTAGAAGTCACAAACTTGCATTCATTTTCTTGTTTCTATTACCTTGCAGGTAGGCTTGGGGCAACCACATTATCATGATCATGATCATCACCATCGTCATTGTTGCCCCATGAGTCGAGAACTTAGGTTTGTCAGTCTCTGCTCTAACACTTGAAACATATTACTTCATTTAATTTTTGCAAATGACTATGCGGTAGTTATCGGTATTATAATCTCTGTTTTATAAATGAGGAAATTGAGACTCAGATTGAATAACTGGTTCAACTTCACTTAACCCCTAAGTAGCAGAGCCAGCATTTGATCATCTGACTTCAAAAGTCCATGGTCTTAATCACTATCCTGTACTGTCACTTGCCCTCTCTGAGCTTCATTTTATTCATCTGTTAAATGGAAAGCTGATCTAGACAATCTCTAAACAGCTTCTTTCAACTCCAAATTCTAATTCTTAAATTTCTTCCAACTTCCCCACCACTACCCCACAATAGCCCTTAGGATATCTCAAACCCTGAAAATGACCACCATCCTTCCTCCCCATCCCCGTTCTTTTTAACAGGAGACATTTTAATTTTCTTGATATTCTTTTTCATGCCAAATTACATAGGGCTCATTATAACTCATGTGACCACCTCCCCATCTCCAAGAAATTCACAATGAAATTAGGAGATAGAAATAGTGTTAGGGCAGATCCTGGGAGCAAGTTGGATTCCTTAGAGGCTGTGAAAGCTGATGTGCTAATCCAGCAAGTCCTCCAGAGGGCCAGACCTGGGAGATGGGTGTCACCTGCAGCTGCCTGATTTGCAACCAGAATATTTGTAATGAAACTAAAATATTGAAAGAGCAGGTAACTCAGGTACAATGAGCTGAAGTCAAGGAAAGAATTATATGTTAAAGTAGTAAATTTAGACATCAGGAAAATATATTAAAAATCTAGAATAAGGTATTGGTTTTACAGTTTTACCGGTTTAGATTAGCTGCGTTCACAGCAGAAATCTCCTGAACAACAGTTTGACTTAATGCCATTTTTGCTGTGTAGACTTTACTTGGGGAGTCTGGACAGTGTCATTTGCACAGTTAATAAATGATTATGCTAAGAAATTATGGCTTGGGAAATCTCTTCTGTGCATTTCAAATTACCAACTGTCCTTAAAACATACGGTACTATGTAATTTCCTGATATTAGAATTGAAAAATACAGCTGTGCTAGCCTATAAAATTTGCCTGGGAATAATGAACACAAATAATTGTAAAATAAGGTTTGTTAATTATTACACTAGACTCTAAATTGAAGATTGATTTCACCAGTGACTTTATAATGGTCTATACTAATCAGATAAGATTAGCTGGGAAGTGGTACCAGATACTCCAGTTTATAATCTGCAGTACTAGCCAAGAGAAACTTTTGTGGTGAAATGAATGTTCTATATCCATTAGTCGCATATGGCTATTCAGCACTTGATATGTGATCCGTGTGACTAGGAACAGAATTTTAAATTCATTTAATTTTAATTAATTTAAATTTAAGTAGCCACATTTAAATAGCTTACTGGCTACTGTATTGTACGGTGCAGAGCTAGAAAGATGCTCATCATAAATGTATTTCTGAACTATGTATTGTCTTCAAGTTGAGACAGCACTTCATTATTTTATTGCAGAGATTACTCCATGGATAATATAAATAACAATCCTTCAAACAAACGAAAAAGGAGCATAAGACCCTTTTGTGTCCAAGACTTAATTGCCTCTTGCCAAAATAGTGAGTCTATTTATTCACCTTCAAGTTGGTCTTAGAAAAGACCATCTGTTCTCTGGAAAAAGCATTCGGTTAAAATAGTTGGTTGACAGAACTTTTCATGCTTCCACTTCTTTTGTTATGTAGAACTTAGAAAGTTTTTTTTGGGAATTGTATTTATTTCAGACAGAGGTATAATAGTACTCTTGAAAATATTAGATACAGTCATCTCTTGGTATCTGAGGGAGATTTGTTCCAGGACCCCTGTGATACTAAAATCCATGGGTGCTCAAGTCCTTTATATAAAATGGTGTAGTATTTGCATATAAGCTACACACATCCTCCTGTATAATTTAAATCATCTCTAGATTACTTATAATACCTAATACAATGTAAATGCTATGTAAAGGGTTGTAAACATAAATGATATGTGGATAGCTGCCTGTGTACGGCAAATTCAAGTTTTGCTTTTGGAAACTTTCTGGAATTTTTTTCCCAAAAGTTTTCCATCTGAGGTTGGTCAAATCTGTGGATGCAGAACCCACAGATATGGAGGGCTGACTGTATTTAGGAAATCTAGCAAATGGCTAATATTTATTAAAGTTCTACCATTGTCTCAAGAACTGCAGTTTTCACAACCCTATGATGTAAGGTTCTCCCCATTTGACAGATGAGGATGCCAAGGCCCAGAAAGAATAAATAACTTATCAAAGGTCACAGGGCTATTAGTGGCAAAAACCAGGATTCTGAACTCAGGCAGTCTGGCTTCTGTGGCCAAGATCTCAAGCACTAGCCTGTGATGCTTTTCATTTCCCTGTGGCTGACTGCCCTCTTCCACCTCTGTTCTTATACCTCACCCATCCCTGAGCTCTTCGGGTAGAGAATGATGGCAATATGGCTGAATATTCTAGTTCTTACACTGACCATTCACAAGGTAGGTGACCTTGAAGAAGCCTATTTCTACCTTCTCTTATTTTTGTATATGACAATTACGATGTACTTGGGCCTATCCTGGATACCAAGAAGCCACTTAGGATGTGCTCAGGGCTGTTCAGTCTACATTGCTATAAGACAGGGGTATCACGTCTCCTTGAGGTGGATCTAGCTGAGCTGCTGTTAAGAGACACTGGGAGCAAGAGCTGCAGGGACCACAGGAGTGATGACCAGGCTGAGACAACCTTGGCTATGTTGAGTGTCCAGGTTTCAGAAGCCAGGAAGAGCACAGAACTATGGTTCTGCATAATGGCAACCTGCCCTTAGTGTCCAGGGAAGCTTCTGGAAAATCCCCATAAGAGTTTATGAGCACCAGCATCCTGAGACTGAAGATTATTCAATCAGCCATTTCACACACCGTGTTCTGGTGAGATATCATCCACCTTTTCTCATTCTAAACAAAGGAGAGTCGTGTTCATAGAGGTCTGAGCCCACAGGCAGTATTAGTTGAATGGTAAGCTAGAAGATGTGTACTCCCCCTGTTATTTCTTTAAAATACTTGTATTTTTAAAAATAATATATTAAAGCAAGTCTAGTAAAAAATTAAAATTCCACATTTATTAGAATGCACAAATTAGAATAAGGGAAGTAAGGCAACATTTTAAAGAACCTTTTAGTGTTATTAAATGGCTGGGATTCTGGAGGCATTGGGGGTTTGTTTCTTTACACATGTATTTGTAGTGTTTGTGATACGTCTCTTATCATTTCACATCACTAATACATCTAGACCAATAACCTTGGGATATTCAGGAACATTTTTATCATCCCATTGCTTTATTTATGTTACTGACTGTCCCACTAGACTGTGAACCTTGTGAAGGCAGGGGCTTCATCTTATTCATCGATGCTTTCCATGTTGTCTGTCACAGGGTTTGAATGAATGACTGAAAGGATAGAGGACTGAGCAGAATAACACCAATATTTCTGATGTTTATAGGGATTTTAGGAGGGGAGATCTGGGGACTCTGATAACAAAGGTAATGTTCCAGGAAAATTATTTGGAACATTTGTAGAAGAGTATATATACATGGGGACCATTACACTATTTAAAGAGATGAAACTAATATCCCCCAGTGCCTCCTCTGCTTTCATTGATTTGGTTAAATGACCAGGTTTTTGCATCCTGCAGCACTCTTTATAATGCCAAATGTGTCATAAATGTAAAAATTTGTGCATAACTGTTGTAATGATAATCTGTAGATCCTATTGGATAGTCTTTTGGATAGTAGACACTCTTGTTTCCTGCTAAAATCACAGCCTGATTTCTTCCTTTTAAATCCTTATACCTCGTTTCTTTTCTTGTTCTACTGCAGTGTAGAAATGTCAGTACACTATTGAAAGCAAATGGTGATGGTATGCATTCTTCGCTGGTTCTGCATTATAATGGAAATGCTTCCAGTGTCTCCGTTTAAGATAATGTTTGCTGAGGGTTTGTTATGCTAAGGAAGTTTCCTTCTATTCTTAATTCATTAGATTTGTTTAGTATCATGAATTGCTATTGAATTTTATAGGATGCATTTCTTGCATCTGTTGAGATTATAATTGACTTTCTAATCTGGAATTGACTATTGTGGTGACATTCATTACTTGATTTTTTCATGTTAAACCAACTTTGCATTTCTACACAAACTTAAGTTATTCATGCTTTATTGGATATTTTTTATACATTGTTTGTTTCAGTTTGCTAATAGTTATGGTATGTTTTGGCACATTAATTTATAAAAGTAAGCTTTGAAAATTCATATGTAAGAAAATTTTCTGGTTTTTTTTTCTTTTTTATTGATTTCTAATTTAATTGTATTGTGATGGTGCCTATCACTAATTTGTTGAGGCTTGTTTTCTGGCCTGGCATTTGGTAAATTTTAATAAATAATTGATGTGTGATTAGAAAAGAATTGTAGTCTCAGTGACTTCCCTGGTGGTCCAGTGGGTAAGGCTCTGCGCTCCCAATGCAGGGGGCCCGGGTTCGATCCCCGGTCAGGGAACTAGATCCCGCATGCATGCCACAACTAAGAAGTCCGCATGCTGCAACTGAAGATCCCGCATGCTGCAAATAAGACCCGGCACAGCCAAAATAAATAAATAAAATAAATTAAAAAGAAAAGAATTGTACTCTCTATTTGTTGGATGTAATGTACTATATATTTCTTAGAGTAACGTTAGAGTAACACTGTCTCTTGCTTGTAACTGTCAGTTATAGTGTTCAATTGTTACAGATTTTACTGCTATTTTTTTGTCAGCCTAATCTAGCAATTCCTGAGACGTGTGTAACCATTTTCCATTATGACATTGGAATTTGTCTCTCTCTTGCAGAGCTTTCACTTTGGAATGATATAATTTGAGGTTTTGTTATTAAATGCATAAAGATTTAGAATTGTTTTAAAATTTTTCCTAATGAATTGAACTTTAAGCAGTTATTTTTCTTAGATCTAGTAATACTTTATATCAAAATCTATTTTATACAATATTTATAATGCGACACCAGGTTCTTTTGGTTTGAACCTGGTACATATATTTTCCATCCTTTTTTATATAAACTTTCTGTGTCTATATATATGTGTTTAACAGGGTCCTTTGTAAATGACTGATAGCTAGATTTTTAAAAAACGTGGTGAAACATCTTTGTTTTTTAACAGAAAAGTTTATCTCTTTTATAATTACTATTGCTATATTTGGATCTTAAAGTACATCTTAATTTTTACTTGCCGTTTTTTGACTTTTTTGGTTTCATGTTTTGCTTCCTTTCTTGTCTTCATTTGGTTTGTTTTATTTGCTTTTTAAAAAATTTGTTGCATTTTTGTTGATTTACTTTTCTCATAGGCTCTTCATTATTATACCCTACTGTTGTGGAAATTACACTGTCTATTTTTTTTTTAAATGACTATCCTGGATAGTTTCAAAGGTATATTTAAACAATGTCTGAAGTTGATTAATATCTTTATCCACTACTTGAAATATATTGGACCTTAAAATGCTTTAACTCTAATTACAACTCCTCCAATAAATTAAAATCTATTTTTGGCTATTGTTTTTACCTACTCTATGTTTTAATGCTGTATATTAGACATTATCATTATTACTATTTTAAAAACAATGTTTTATAGATTTACCAAGACCACTGCCCACAATTTCTTATTTGCATCTCAAGCTCTATGATAGTTTTCTTTTTGAGAGAAGCAGAACTTTTAGAATTTTCTTTAGTGAAAGTCTGTAGTAAACTTTCAGTTTTTGTTTAGCTGAAAACAAAATTGGATTATTATACTTGAAATATAGCTTTGCTTGTTTAAAATTCTAGATTAATACTTATTTTTTTCTAACACTTATTAATACTTATTGAACAGAAGACATTCACTAATCTTCCATTGCTTCTGTTTTCTATTATAGCTTTCAGTTTAATTCAGGCTTCTTTATATATCACACTTGCATTTAGTGTTCTACAGTTTCATCAAAAATACTGATGACTAATTATATAAATATAGATTTTATATGTATTTGTTATTTAAGGTAACTAGTGAGTTTTGAGGATCTGAAGTTTTGTGTCTTTTTATAATTCAGTAAAATTATTTGTTTTTATTCCTTTAATTATTGCCTTATTCTGATTTTTGTATCAGTATCTTTTTGGTTCTCTGATTAGACACATGTTAGACCTTCTTACTCCTTCCTAACCTCTTTTCTATTTTCTGTATTTTGTATCTTTGGGCTGCTGTCAGGATAACATCTTTGTATCTGTCTTCTAGTTTACTAAATTTTTCTTCAGCTGCATCTAATTTTCCCTTCAGTCTATCAACCAATTTTAAAATTTTATTTTATTTTTCATTTGAAAATATATTTCATTTATTTCAATTCTTTCTGTTTAATTTATGTACTCTCTTGTCCTTTGCTTATAACTTTAAGAAATGCTTTATTTATTCAAACATATGAAAAGTACTCATTTCATATTCTCTTTCTGATAAATTCCAATGTCTGAAATATTTGCTAGTATCTTGTTTTTGCTGGCTGTCACTAATTTCACCTTATTTGTTCACATAGTTCATGACTGTTCATGATGAGTTCATAGCCCTTAGAACTTCAGCTGTGGGAATTCTTTGAAGCCTGGATATGATTGCATTCTTCTGGAGAGCATTTTTGTTGGCTTCTACTAGTTACCTGATATCATTGCCAATTTGGGACTACTTGAAAATCTTTGTTGACCATATAGATAACATGAATCCAGGCTGAAAAATGCAGATTTTTAGAGCAAAATTGTGCTTACAGATTATCAGGGAGCCTTAGAGAAGCAGGCTTACTTGCTGACCCTTCAGTTTGGTAGATTTATTCCCGGTTACCCTACAAAACTCAATTTTATGTGGGGATCTTCTGTTAGACTATTCACTTTGGATAGTCCTTGATTTTGTTACCTACTTCCCATGGTCTCTACTGCTGTCAAAACAGAAACTGAAATTATCATGGTTATGCAGATGCTTCCTGGAAAACACTGGCTTCAGGCCTCTATAAATTTCCCAAGTGTCTTCTTTCTCTGTTTTCAGCTTCTGAATATTCTTTACTTTGTTGTTCTCCCAGGAAGTCTCTTAAAAATATGTTTTCAATATACTATTAAGCATGTTAAGTTATTTTTATATTTTGGGTAAATGGGCTGTTTGTCACTGGAATTGAAATTTCTTTTCTGAAGTCTCTGAGAGAAGTATTCTTTGACTAAGTGCCTTAGATACCACTCTGATATCCCATGAGAGGGTGAAGACAAAACATTAACTTATTGGCTGATATTCTTGAAAATCAATTCAGTAGTGTTACAGATTTTTATTTAATTGGAGCAAAAATACCCTCAAGGAGGACATTAGAAGACTGCAAGAGTGAAATTCTGACATTGACAAGAAGATCATAGCTCAATACAAATTGCTCAATCTAGTTTGTGGAACTGCACCCTTTGCTGCTTTTAGTTTTGTTTTTTACATATGAGAAATTATTTGAGTTAAAATATTATTTGTATACACATTTGTTTATGGGTCATCAAAAAAAGATTTAACATGTAGCTTTCAGCCATGACTAGGCTTATATAATATTGCCCATGCAGTATTTTCACACGAAACTAATGCCCAAGAAAACTGGAGAGCTCACCCTACAAATTCCCAAACTCAAAGCTGTAACATTGTTTTGATACTATGGTTGTTGCTGTGGAGATTTCTGGGTTTTTTTTTTTTTTTCTTTCAAAACTAAATGGTGAATTTTGAATGGGGTTGGGAATTAAGCAGCAGGTGCATATGAGCTGCAAATATAAAAGATTTTCTTTCAATAGAGTTAGACTATTGCTACTACCTCGTTAGCATGAGTCAAATGTGAATGTTTGTGTCTGCCAAGGGAAATCTCCCTTTTCCTTGTTTACTCTCCTTAGGTTAATTATTTTCATACAGAGAATCTACAAGAGATTTTCTCTGGCAGCTCCAGGGGCCAGACCCAGCTACGGAGAGAAATATTCCCAGAAAACTGGTAAGCACTTTGGGAGGTTTGCTAGCTCTTTCATAATATCAGTGTTAGGACATTTTCTATGTTGACACATTGTTTTTCTCTTGTGATAGCCATAGAAATATTCATTAACCTTCAAATTTACATGTAGCATTGTTTGAGATTACATTATATAATCACTATTGTTATTGCGTTATTAATGCCTAACCCTTAAATCTGTTTTGAAACTGGTAGGATAAAATTGTAAGTGAATATGCGTGATTTCTGTGGAAATACAATTACTGTTTCATGGCAATGTCAAATAATGAAAGTTTTCTCTAACTGGAGATAGTAACTCCATTGATTCCATGACTCAGTTCCAAGACTGCCATTTTCTTTGGGTGAATGGGAAATCTAAGGTGTGAAAAAATGGGTAGGCAGTGTGGAAATACCAGTGGAGTATAAAATACACTGTAGTGTAGAAAATCTGGGTTGTAATCCTGGTTCTGCAGTATGTTAATGGTATGATTTTGAACAAATCAGTTTCTCTCTCTAAGCTAAGGTTTCTTATCTCTAAAAATGGGGATAAATGTGGCAATTAAGAGCAAGAATTTGGGGAAGGTAAACATAGATTTGAGTACTGAATCTACTCTTAACGAACTGTGTAAATATGAACAAGTTGCTTAGCCTCAGTAGGACTCAGTGTTCTCATCTATGAAATGGAAATAGTACAGTGTCTGGATTAGCACTTGAAGTAATAAGGGATTTGGTTTTTTTTTCCTGTGCAAATACAAATTCATTTTTTTAATCACATCATTCTTCCTCCTAGATATTAGGCTTCCAGTGCCTCAGAGTAGAGTTGTTACAGCAAAAATGCAAAGAAAGAGAGAAAAGAGTCCATTCAGGCAGTGGTCCTTGAATTTACAATAGCTTTGAAAGAAATTTTCTGAGCCAATATTCTCTACTCTTGTTCAGGATAGTTACCCATTTCCTGGCTTAGAAAAAAACAGAGGCAAGTCAGAGAGGTAGACTTTTAAGTGGATACTGGTCAGTGTCCCAGAGAAGAGGATCTGCTCTCACCCCACCTTGGGTGGAGTTGGAGAGAATGAGAGAACTCAAACATAGGTTTATTGATCTAAGATCACACAGGAGTCTTGTGTCACCTTCTAAGTGACAACTTGGAAATCAGGCTCCTTCACATATTAAAAACTCAGTAAGTGGTAACTTTCCTATCAGGTCATAAATTTGCTGAAGTCAGAGACGACGTCTTGCTTATTCACTCAATAAATAATTGTGGAATGCCTACTTTTCTGTCACTGGCATAGAGCAATGAAGAGAGCAGCCAAGGTCATTGCTCAAATGGAATCTATACTGTAGGTTCTTTACTTTTATGTTCTTTATATTTTTTATAGTCTTTCCAGCAATGCTGGCTCATAAAACATACAAGATAAATATTTGTTGACCGGATTGAATGACTTTTTCTTGTACCCAGATAGAGTTAGTAAGTCTGGAGACTTAATTACTCTTCTAGGCTAATAGAAAGAATGACTCTATTTACATGAAGGTTAATCTAAGACATAGCATGAAAAGCTTGAGAAGGAATTAACAAATTCTATTTACTATTTCACTTCTACCTTCTAAATTGACTGTTTACTCCTCATTGGCACAGTCTATGAATAGATATTCTACATGACTTTTTATGAATGACCAATCCTTACACCATGGAAGACTTATGGCTATAAATAAAGATTGACTTCAAAATTACATCAGCAATTCAAGCATCTTATGGTGTACTAAAAAATAGATTAAAGTAATTATCATCGGTGTGCCATTTTAAACTGTAAGAAAAATGGCCACACTGTCATTTTGATAAATAATGCTGGTGCAAGAGAATGTGCATGTTTTAATTTTATCCCTTGGAGTTGCAAACCCACATCCATTTAAAAGTAGTCCAGGATGATACAGCAGGCTTTTTTGTCAGGGGAAAAACCATTATCATCTCTTTTAATAAAAATGCTGATGGCCATTTCTAAGTAACCCTTCTTCTTAAGTAACAGATCTGTAGCTTCAACACAGGGTTATAATTGATTATTGCACTACACGGTCTAATTAGACAGAAAACAGTATTAAAAATAGTGCCAAGATGTAGGTTTAAGATATACGGGAGATGACCCCTGCCCACAATAAATAGTCCTCATACTGGGAAATAGCCCACGCAATTTTTTAGGACCTTAATGCATTCTTGATCAAGACTGAAATGGCATCTATTTCAAACTGTGCATCAATTTTAATATTGACATTAATTTTTGCGTGGAAAGAACTTTGAGATATCATCTTGTCTATTCTTTTACTTCTATAAAGGATCACAGTCACCACTTTGGTACCAGGAAATTAATTCTGTTTTTAAAGCATCAGAGAAAAAGAGATTTTACAGTTTTCTGAATCTATAAATTACTGGACTGGGTAAAACAAGATCATTCCATCTTAATCCTGGGGTCAGTGGTTCAGCAGAATGGAGAACCAGCAGACCTCCTCCTTGGCAGGCTCTCCTCTCTCCAGAACTGGGAGGATGAGCTGCCCTTACACAGGTCATGTCCTGTTTTTTGCAACATCTCCAGACATGATACTGCTCTTGGCATATTGGATGTGCCTAGTAGATCTTAATAATAAATAAAATTTCTTCAGAGCTCTCCTTCCGGAACGATGGTTGGCATTGAATAATGCTGTTGGTTGGATTCTCTGTGAAATAGCCTCTGAGATTCAGAGATTTGCATTCAGGAAGTTTATTTGGGAGTTTGTTTATTGGAGTTAATACCTGTGAGAGATTAGGAAAGCATAATTGGGCAGAAGGAGAAGGTGAACTGAGATGCAGTTGTAAAGTGCATCGTAACTGATTCTCCAGGCTGCTCTGGAGCTGGCATGGGTCTTCAGCCTTGTCCTGAGTGCAGACGAGCAGTGATGCCAGCTGCTCCTGGAAAGGAAGCAAATGTTGGGAAAGGCAGCTTCCTTCTGCAGAATTAGACTTCTGGACAGGTAAAAGTTGTGAGTCCTCAGCTGCCAGCATTTCTGGAAGCTAGGGGAATGGGTCCCTAGGTCCTAAAGGGAGATCTGGTGGCACTTTACACTATCTACCGCAACTGAACATTTGTACCACAGCATCCACTACAAATAAACATTTGTTGAACGTATTGACTGTTACAATTTTTAAAAATTAATTAATTAACTAATTTATGGCTGCAGTGGGTCTTCGTTGCTGTGTGTGGGCTTTCTCTAGTTGCGGCGATCGGAGGCTACTCTTTGTTCCGGTGCACGGGCTTCTCATTGTGGTGGCTTCTCTTGTTGCGGAGCACGGGCTCCAGGCTCACGGGTTTCAGTAGTTGTGGCGCGTGGGCTCAGTAGTTGTGGCTCACGGGCTCTAAAGCGCAGGCTCAGTACTTGTGGCACACGGGCTTAGTTGCTCCGCGGCATGTGGGATCTTCCCGGACCAGGGCTTAAACCCTTATCCCCTGCATTGGCAGGCGGATTTTTAACCACTGTGCCACCAGGGAAGCCTTTAACTGTTACAATTTTTAAAGAGAGTTGCTTCCAACAAAATAAGGACAAGAAATAATGAAATACTAAAATATATGGTTGGAAAATAGGGATAAGGATGAGGAAGCAGCTTGATGATAATATGGAAGAGTTTGAATTTTCTGATATCCACATAATTGACATCAGAAGAAGAAGCAAGAATTGTAGCAACAAGGAGGCAGGTAGGAGGGACTTGGGCAACCCTTCCAGTGCTCCAGACTCATTTTCTATTTATAAGACACAATGACATGATTTTTGTCCTTCCATCTCCATGTTGCACTGTGACTTTCTTTCTGACATTTGCTTTTCTGTATTCACACAACATGCTTCTTAACATCTACACTTTTGCTCCTGTAGCTTCTTTTGCCTACAGTGTCTTCTCCATCCCTATGAATTTTCAAACATTTATTTATCATTAAATAAAGATTTAGATGAAGTGTTTGCCCTTAAAGATATTCCTGCTTACTTTCTTCCTGATGCTGGGTAGACCTTTTGGTGGTCTCCCTATTGTATATGCTCCAATAATTTCTCTGCTTCATGTTTGACCCTCCCGCCCAGACTCTAAACTCGTTAAGAGCAAGCAGTTATGTATCTCTTTGAATAACTATCAACTGATATTGTGTCTAGCAAGTGGTGGTCACTCAAAACTGTCTTTTGGTTGCATTAATGAATTACATGATACTTAGGTAGTATTCCAATTGTTAGAAAGGATTCAGGGGATTATGTAATTTAGCAGAATGTAATACTCAAGGGCAAAGCAAAAGGAATATCTAAAGCAGTTTTAGAAAGTGGTTAGCAAGATTCCTAGCTGGGCCAGAGGGTTCACATAGGCTGAGGGGGAGTTAGATGATTGCCAGATTGGAAAGGATCTTGAACACCTGGAAAAGAAATCCACACTTAGTATTTTACTTAGTAATTTTATTATATGGGTAAATCCCCAAAGTTTCATTTAAAGACTAAAAAGGTGATTTATAGGGTATATTGAAGGGATGAGTGATCCAGGATATCAGACCAGTTAAGCAGTTATTACAATTACTTGGCATAAGGTGGAAGAGAACTCACCTCGAATAAGCAGTGTAACAGATAGTATCACAGACAGACAGTGTAGGGTTACGCTGATTATTTAGGTAGGTCAAACCCAGGGTGGGTCAGAAACGGAAGATGGCAGGGTGCAGCAGGCGATGTGGGAAGGTAACGAATAGGTGACATGTGATAGATGCATCATCTTGTGGTGATCCACCTACAGGCTATCCTACACGTCATCATCTGGGAGGTCTGCTTTCAAGTGGATGGAACAAGAATTCAGAGAACTTGGAAGCAGATAATAGGTAGAGTCCAGCAAGCCACTGGCAGTAGAAAAATCTGGCAAAAGTAATGAGAAGCCAGCCATAATATCAGGATTTAGGAGATAGAATTCGGTCCTTGGGATACTAGAGAGAACAAGATAGGGGTGTAGTACTCTAAGACTCTAATACTGTGTAAAGCACCAAGACAGGGGGTCAGTTACTGAAATCAGTTTACAAGGTGTGAGTGTGATCATAGTAATAGGCGACATTAGATTGGAAAGTTTGTTTTTATCCACTGCAAGGAAGGAGACACATTTGGTAACCTCTGGCAATGGGAGTCTTCTTTTAAAGATAGATAGAGAGGAAAACAGGAATACAGCCATACCTTTACTAGGCTGACAGCAATAGTAGGCACTCAATAAGAACTGTAATAGTTGTTGCCTCAGGAAGGGTTGCTTCTTAGCTCTTCTGAATGCCTATGAAAGACTCCAGTTCGCACAGTCAATATTATAGAAAGTTGGCAGGACTGTCTTGTAAATACACTCAATGGGTTGATAACCTAGCTGTTCTTAGGTCAGATGCCATCACTGGTCAAGCCAGCGGTGGTCTTGGTGATTGGATTGGATTACTTGGTGATTGGTGATTCCCCTTACCAAGGACAGTAAAGGTAGCAGACATTAAGAGTCATACTGGATTCCTCTAATACATTAAAAGAGGAGCAGAAGACAAGACAGTAGCAACTGGAAGGCTGACGGGATGTTGACCAAAGGTTCCAAAAATCCATACACGAGATGGCAGTGGCAGCCCACAGGCAAGTGGTTTCAAAGTGATATGTATGAGAAACATTATAAAGAAGACTTGATAGGGTTTGGTTGCTAAGTAATTTGGTTGAGTTTTCTCACATCTTTCTTTCTTCCAGAAAAATCTCTGAACAGAGCCTTTTAAAAAGTTTTATGCATTCTAGAAATAAGAACTAAAAGAAAACTCTGAGAATTGAAGTTTACATGCTCTTCTATTCTGTACTATGTGAAAGCCGTGATAAACAAAATTTTATGACAAAATAAATGTTCCTGGATAGACTGAGATGATGCTAAATTTGGGGAAAAAAGGACAACATCCATGATCAATTTATAAGATTCTAAACAGTATTTAGTACAAAGCCAAAAGTAAATACAAGTTTCATCTACATAAAATAAACCAAGAATATTCTGAAATGCAAATGTTCTATTTCAGAGTGAGCCAAGACAGGCAGATCTAAATCTACTTAATAGCACCTCATAAATCTTATATATAGAGAAAGAATAGATATAGTACTGAAGCAAATGGAATTTGTTAAATCTAAAAGGGCCAAACAAATGAACATTTTTGACAAGACCTTTAATAAAAGTGGCAAAGGTTTTTTCCATTGTCCGCAAAGAACAAAACACCTTATTTCTCTACATCACTCTGTAATTTACAAAACTCTTTCCATTCTTTATCTTATATGATCTTTACCAAAACGTTTTGTGTGTAAGGAAACTGTGGGTCCAGAAGAGTTCATATGGCTACTAAGTGGCTAAGCCAGAATTTGAACTCAGAACATCTTGAGTTTGATTCACTGTCCCCCCGCCCCCCCCATAAATCCTTTTTTTGTTCTCAGGAAGTGCTAGATAAAAAGAGAAATAAATGATAAATATCAATATTAGCAGTACATTAAATTGTTTCTACTTCATTAGTATGTATCCCATTTAATAGGATTCAGGGATTTACTGTAAGTGAAATTGCATTTCTGTGCGCTCCCTGTGCTGCACAGCAATCACATGGCTTCTTTGGATTCTTTCTCAAGAGGACCAGGAATTCCAGCAATATCACCTAGATGCCAGCCTTGGATTACACTCATAGCAGTCATGATATTTCCTTAAAATGTGTTTTGTAATTTACACAGACTTTCATACACACACCATTAAAACACAAACAAGCCCCTTCCTTATCCATACTCTCCTCCTACATGGTAGGTCTATTCATGCCAGTTTGAACAAATAAATAAGACTATACTATGTACACATTGTCATTTAATACACTTTAAACCTTTTCATGATTACATAAATATATTCCTTTCAGATTCAACCTCAGTACTTTCTGTCTTTGAAATTTTCATATAAAATACACACATTCAGACTATATTGAACTTTCAAAATGAGTTAGAATCACTGTGAATGTTAGAATGACCCAAGATTCAGTACACAGTTACTGAGTGACTCCTATGCACCAGGCTCTGTGCTGGGCAATGCGGATAGAAAATATTGAACAAGACAGACGTGCCACTGTCCTTGAGCTTATGTTCTACTGGGGAAGTCAGACACTAAATGAGCAAATAATTTAAAAAATAGATTTAGAGTTATGAATGAAATAAACTGGTTTCTGTAATAGAAAATAAGGAGTTTGATATTGGGTGTTCAGGGAACTTCCCCTTAAGTGGGTGGCAGTTAAGTTGGGGCCTGAAAGAAGGAATGTCAAAAGTTCTAGGAAAGAGATTCCAAGTGGAGAGAACTTGGAATTGTCTTACCCCTCTGAGCTGGGGTAAGACATTGGGTTTCAAGTGTGGTTGAATCTGTGGAAGCACTCGTAGGATATTTAGAATCGTGGTGTTGATTATAGCCTGAGGTGAGCTCCCAGAAGCCCAGCAAGTTCCAGGAACTGGCACTGGGCTGGCCCAGGCTCTCCTCAAGTGCCTGGGGCTTTCTGAGTTTGCAGAATCCTTAGCAGGGTTGCCTGGCCGAGTGAGGTCTCCAGTCCTCTGCCACCACAGAATTCTGTGAGCTTGAGTCCAGTGCCCTATGCTACTCCCTGCTGGGCATGGAGATCAAAGAAGGAACTTCATTCATTTGGTTCCAGCAAGGAATATATAAAAACTTTAACAATTAGCTGGCTTGTGGGATTTCTCCTTCAGAATCTGTAGTGTCACTATAAGCAAAGCAACATTGATAAAAGCTGGGTGCTGAGTCAAATGGTATTAAAAATTATTCTGGTGTTTGTGAAAAGTATTTCTTCTGTGTTAACATCTGATTCGCTACACATTTCTGTTGAGGTTTTTAATAAAAAATTACTCAGATATTAAAGGTGGTTTGGGAACAATGGCAGCAGCCACAACCTGCTAACCCTGAAGAAAGGCATTTCTTTTTCAGGTTGCCCATAATCATCCAGATTCCAGAATTGCTCACAATGTATACACCAGTGCAAAAACTCCCTTATGCATCAGTTTATTATAAACAGCTCAAGTAAAGATTTGTAACTATGGAAACCAAAATACAAAAATAATTAGTGGGCATTTAAAAAAAGTAACTCAGGTATTATTCATACTGACTTCAGGTGATTTACACGCACAGTCTAACTGGGCAGGACACTGTATGGCTTTTTGTAGTCTGCTGAAAGGTCAATCGAACAGAAAGATCATGAGTTACTGTTAATGACCAGGTATATTCAGGTTTATTTAGTACATGTCCAACTCTTAATAAGCTCTGTCAATAGACAAATGGAATGGCATGGATAAATGAATTAAAACCACATCTTCACTCATCATTCAAATTCCCTTCCCTCCTGTTATTTCTTCCCATCCTCAAAACAAAGAACATAAGCAAAACCTCCAAACCTTTTGCCTTCTGCACAAACCAATCCTAGACTGGCTGATTCAAGTTTTCTTTTTTTTTTTTAATTAATTTTAGTTGCTTTACAATGTTGTATTGGTTTCTACTGTACAGCAAAGTGAATCAGCTATACGTATACATATATTCCCTCTTTTTTTGGATTTCCTTCCCATTTAGGTCACCACAGAGCATTGAGTAGAGTTCCCTGAGCTATAAAGTAGGTTCTCAGTTATCTATTTCACACATAGTATCAATAGTGTATATATGTCAATCCCAATCTCCCAATCATATCCTGTCCCCCATTCCGGCCTTGGTGTCCATACATTTGTTATCTACGTCTGTGTCTCTATTTCTGCTTTGCAAGTAAGATCATCTATACCATTTTTCTAGATTCTACATATATGCTTTAATATACGATATTTGTTTTCCTCTTTCTGACTTACTTTACTCTGTATGACAGTCTCATCCACGTCTCTGCAAATGACCCAATTTCGTTCCTTTTCATGGCTGAGTAATATTCCATTGTATATATATACCAAATCTTCTTTATCCATTCATCTGTCAATGGACATTTAGGTTGCTTCCATGTCCTGGCTATTGTAAATAGTGCTGCAAGGAACATTGGGGTGTATGTGTCTTTTTGAATTATGGTTTTCTCAGGGTATATGCCCAGTAGTGGGATTGCTGGGTCATATGGTAGTTCTATTTTTAGTTTTTTAAGGAACCTCCATACTATTCTCCATGGTGGCTATATCAATTTACATTCCCACCAACAGTGCAGGAGGGTTCCCTTTTCTCCACACCCTCTCCAGCATTTACTGTCTGTAGATTTTTTAATGATAGCCATTCTGACCCATGTGAGGTGATACCTCATTGTAGTTTTGATTTGCATTTGTCTAATAATTAGTGCTGCTGAGCATCTTTTGATGTGTTTGTTGGCCATCTGTATGTCTTCTTTGGAGAAATGTTTATTTAGATCTTCTGCCCATTTTTGGATTGTGTTGTTTGTTTTTTAGATATTGAGCTGCATGAGCTGTTTGTATATTTTTGTGATAAATCCTTTGTCAGTTGCTTCGTTTGCAAATATTTTCTCCCATTCTGAGGGTTGTCTTTTGGTCGTGTTTATGGTTTCCTTTGCTGTGCAAAAGCTTTTAAGTTTCATTAGGTCCCATTTGTTTCCTTTTGTTTTTATTTCCATTTCTCTAGGAGGTGGGTCAAAAAGGACCTTGCTGTGATTTATGTCATAGAGTGTTCTGCCTATGTTTTCCTCTAAGAGTTTGATAGTGTCTGGTCTTACATTTAGGTCTTTAATCCATTTTGAGTTTATTTTTGTGTATGGTGTTAGAGAGTGTTCTAATTTCATTCTTTTACATGGAGCTGTCCAGTTTTCCCAGCACCAGTTATTGAAGAAGCTGTCTTTTCTCCATTGTATATTCTTGCCTCCTTTGTCATAGATTAGGTGACCATAGGTGCGTGGATTTATCTCTCAGCTTTCTATCCTGTTCCATTGGTCTATATTTCTGTTTTTGTGCCAGTACCATACAGTCTTGATTACTGAAGCTTTGTAGTATAGTCTGAAGTCAGGGAACCTGATTCCTCCAGCTCCATTTTTCTTTCTTAAGTTTGCTTTGGCTATTCGGAGTCTTTTGTGTTTCCATACAAATTGTAACATTTTCTGTTCTAGTTCTCTGAAAATGCCACTGGTAATTTGATAGGGACTGCATTGAATCTGTAGATTGCTTTGGGTAGTATAGTCATTTTCATAATATTGATTCTTCCAATCCAAGAACATGGTATATCTCTCCATCTGTTTGTGTCTTCTTTGATTTCTTTCATCAGTGTCTTATAGTTTTCTGCGTACAGGTATTCCCAAGTGGTTTCAATCAAGGTTTAAGCAGGCAATGAACCAGACTGTCATTTAGAAAGAAAAGAAACCAAAGATAAGGAAGGGGACCAGAAAGAGGGTCCTTGGGGGATGTGATAGACAGCTTCTGGTGTGGCTCACAGAGATTCCCACCTCCTGGTACCCACATCTCTGTGAACCCCTCCCCTTGGATGCGATCTGGACCATCCCTGGCTGGCACCTTAGTCACAGCCCTGAGAGAAACCCTGAAGCAGAGAACTCAGGTAAGCTGTGCCCCAATACATAACCTGCATAAATTATAGGATAATAAATGCATGTTTTTTTTAAGTAACTGAGTTATATAGCAATATGTAATGAATGCAGGGTCTCTTAAAATTACTCTCATAAACATACTCCCTGCCCACCCTCTATCCCAGTAACTTGGCATTGCGCCTTGGATTTTGAAACATTTGACCATATTCCTTAGGAGATCTTGATGTAATCACCTCTCTTGTTCCTATCCTCTGTCCAGTTGAAAGCCAGTGGCTCATCTTAACACTCAAAAATAAGAACTTAAATAATTGAGAATTTATGTAGAAGAAGACCTCCACATTTGCGAATTGAGTTTTGTGGTTTTAAAGGTTCTAGGTATGTGACATTCCTGTTTACCCTCTGTGAATTGTTCTAGGTACATGGCATGCCTACGTACTGTCTAACAAATACTAGGAGAGGTAGTGAAAGGGACCAGTAAGAAGTAGGGAAATGGGAAAAAAGATTGGTAAAATGATGAAAAATGGAAGTTTTGGAGTTTGGAAAATCAGGGTTTCAGCACACAATGTGCTATGTGTAAGGTCTGTAATTTAGGAGGAAATTATTTAGCCTTTGAAGCCCTCTATTTTCCTCATTTAAATGAACAGGGAATCAATCAGTTAATGTTGATTGCCCAGCACATGGGGGACACACAGTTTGTAGTGTCTATGTTTTTCTTTCTTGTAGTGATGCAGGGCAAACACGAAAGTAGGAGAAACTGTCTCTTCACCTACTGACATTCTTTCCTTTAGCAATCTTGTACTGTGCTCTTTTCCATGTGGATTCTGAAGCTCACTTCTAGTTTCTCACATCTCAGTTCAGCCTGATCTAGTAGTTAATGGATTTTGCATACATTGGAATCTCCAATGGATAGAAATTATAAACCATATTTGATTTTAGGAAGACAACTGTGTTCATCCCCTTAGCATATAAAATTTATATAATCTCCATCAGTTTTTTTTTTTTTTTTTGGCTATATTTGGCACCTTCCTCACCTGCTGTATCCTTGTATCTCAGAGGAAAGGTAGACATATAGAAAAGCTAATGTAGCTTTGTCTGTTTCAGCTATGCTGAACACTAACGCTATCTATCTGGAATAGAGCTATGATTAAGGGCAAGCAAGCTTTAATGTATTCAGATGGGAACAGTGTTTAGCTTGGATAAAGGAGCTTTCTCCCAGTTATGTCTTGCTAATATCATGCCAGCCCTAGTATTTATGAGTAGATTTGAAAATTGGGCTCTTCTGAGTAAAACTTTGCCCAACCCCGTCCTCCAGTGACATTCAGCATGTAAGTTGGTGGGGATGTATTTTAGAGCTTTTGTCAGACCTCTCTTTTCTATCAGTGAGTAAATCCTCTCACAAAATGGAACAAGCTGAAGAGCAGTAACACATCAGGGTTCTCAGAGTCAATCACTTCTAGTTAATTTGGGGAATTGCTTCGCTGCAATTCATGAATGAATTCATCCAAAGATCCTTGCACCTTTAAGGGCAACTACTCCTGAACCATGGGCTCATTAGTCTTCACTGAGGGGCTCCTTTGTCCTTGAATTTGTTCCAGGATCCCCTCAGAGCTAGTTCCTTGGGGGTAGCTTTCTGGTACCAATCCTTCCTTTTAATTTCTGGTTTTGTGTACATTTGTTCACAGAGACTTGATGTTCAGCTTCCCTCACCTCCTTCACCTAGCTGATCCCACCAGGTCCCTTTTGCCCTTCACTCCCATCCCTGTCCCCTGCCGGGCCCAGTCCTGGCCTGCCTTCCACCTACAGGGCAGAGCTGCTGTAAAGTGGAAAGTAAGACCTTTCCATTAACTAGCTGGCCAACTTGACCAATTCAGCAGGGAACAAGCATTTATTGCATGTCTTTAAGCCAAATGGTTTATTTGTCTTTTAAAAAGATGGTGTATATTTTTAACTTCCTCATTTGGTCTGTAAACTTCTTTCAATCACATCTTATTCACATTTGTATCTCTCAGGGTACCCACCACGGTGTTTTAACTGTATAGTGCTTAATATATGTATTTCTTGAATGTGAGTAAGAGAAGGAAAAGAAATTGGCATTAATAGGATACTGTGTATTAGTATTTTTACATATATTATTTAATCAATGCTAACAGATATCCTTTTCTCTCATTTTATAGAGGAAGGAAATTTATCCAAGGCCATGTAGCTGGTATGGAACAGAGCAGAGATCAGACCCAAGGCTGTCTAACATAAAACCTTTATACTTTTGTTTATAACGTGCTGCCTCATCATTGTGGCTTCACTGCTGTGATCATACAAGCTTCTTTCTGCAATTTTTTAAAATCATTAAACCCTGTATGGACATTGCTGATTGTGGGACAATGGCAGTCTGAAGAAAATTGCTGAAAGGTTAAAAAGTAGATTTGTAAAAATTCAATTGATAAAACAACACATGGGTTGTATTTTAAGTCATTCATTTTGCATCCTCTCAGTCTGTGATCCCTTGTTCACTTCATAAAGTATTCTCTGTCAAATTTTGGAAATAACACTGACCACATGTTAGTGTAAATAAGATGTAAGATATAATGATGCATCTGAGTAGAAGAATTTTGAGGATCTGGACAGATTCTCATCATTTTATTTAACATTCTCATGTAAAATAGTAGCATTTAAAATCTTATTACCCTTTTAGGAAAATCCAATAAAAATTTTCCTTACTACAAGTGTTAGCTTTTTTATGAGGAATGCTGTTTAGATATAAATGAAACATACTCAAAAATGGCAAAAACATTGCTAAATAGTTAAATTTGGCATTACTGGATGAACATGAATTTAAAATGAAAATGTAAAATAGAAAATAAACTACATTCTAAAAATGTTTTATAAATTATAAAAGCAATCCAAAGTCCAGAGAGTTACCAATACATTAACATTGACTAAAATGTGAAGAAAAAAATTAAAATTCATGAAGTCATTGCCAAATGAGTGGAGCATGCATAACTGTTGAAGAACAAGTTACAAATTTAAAAAACTGTCTGAAAAGTGAAAAAAAAAGAGTGCACAAATATTCAAATAACAAAGTAATAGAGGTTTTGAAAAAAAAAACATGAAAATTCTTAAAACTGTAAACAAAGTTCAGAGACCATTTTATGGCACATGAAATTTACCAAACATAAAAAATCACTGAGTGAAAAATATCCATTTGAAATCTATCAATTGTTTGGAACAGCTGGGGTGCATGGCTTTGTTCTTCTATGGGATCTTCGAGTTTATAGAAGTGTCCTTTTCAAGGTGGGCTCATCTAAATGCCCAGGATCTGGTATTGCAAGTCAGGTAGGAATTATCCCTCCCTGGTTTTGTTCCCAATAGTTTACTATTTATTCCTTTTATATGCTTAAACTCCATTTCACGGTAATTATGATGGCATTAATTGTTCCTTCTAATCTTCTTGTTAGGTACTTCTGTCTTCCCTGTTTTGTGCATTTGGTTGGAATAGATAGACCTGGTCTTAGAACCTTGTCTCCCCTCTCAGACATAATTCCATGTGACCAGTTCGTTTCAATCCTAGAAGGTTTCTTTCTGGTTGAATAACTCCTTGCTTTTTGCACCAATCCATTTTCTTTTTAAGGAGTTTTTCAAAATTCCTCACATCTTCTTCAGTAACACCTTACTTACAGACCAGGAAGCACAGAGAGGGGAAGAAATCATGGTGACTTTTATCAGATAACTGAATAAATTCCATTTGCAAACCATGATTTTCCTTCGTAACTCCCTGACAGCATGTGACTTCCATTGATAAAACTATTTTTGAAAAATTATGATTATTTTTACTGATGAATACTATAAAATGAATATTTTAAAGTGAAAGCTTAATTGTTCAACCTGATTTAAGCTGTATGGATTAAAATAAAGGTTATTGAGAGATGCGATGATGATACATACTTCTGGCATAAACAACTTAAAGATGTAAAGTGTAGTGAGTAATGTCCCAAACAGCTCTATTTTCCCACCCATTCATGATAATAATGGAGTGAGGAATTTTTAAAAGAACTCTTATAAGACTTCGCATTGCTAATATCCCCATGTAAATCTTATTGGAATAAGTATTGGAAACATTAGTAGAGGATGTGGAGAGTGGAGAAAGAATAATTTGTCTTCCCTGCTTAAGAGGGAGAATTCATAAATAAAGCCTAATCTGCCTGAGAGGGAAAATAGAACTTACTGATGGTGTATGACAATTACATTATACCCTTTTGGTTTAAGTAATTCATGAGTCAACTTCATTCTGCTATAAAGTTATTAAAATAAATAACAAAGGGATGAATAATTGGGCCACTAATTTTAAAACATAACTCTAACCTGGTTATCATGTGACTTAAAATAGACATTGCATTGACATGCTTGAAAGCAGTCATTCCAGATATTACATAAGCTGGGTTGTAGCAACTCTTGGTCATTGAATTTTCAGAATTTTTAGAAACAGTATTTAAGTAAATAAGTGGACATAGATAATTAGGTTAAATATCATACCCAAGTCTTTTTAAAACTCAATTAAAGCTTTGAGTAAAGCAAGTAAGATTATGCTTTGAGTTTATTATATAAGTACAATGTAAGTTCAGTTAGGTTAAAACTCCACTTTGTTTTATAGAGTACATATTTCTAGAACCTGGAAAACAGTATGCAAAAATATGTTATCTGCTGTTTTTCATGTAGTCTACCTTGTTACTGCTTTCTTGCAGTGATAACCACACTTTAAGTTAATTTTTTGGGTGAATGTCTAACAGTAAAGATTCATTAATAGCTTTAAAATATAATATACTTATCAGGTGTCTAAAAACAAAAAGTGCAATTTTACCTGGCAAGGAGAGAATGCACTACATTAAACTGTAGTTAATTGAATTTATTTTAAATGTATAATATTACATAATTTTTTTTACAGATTCTTTACCAAGGTTCAAAATAATCTTGGTCGGCACATCATTATTATTACTGAAGCTGGAAATTCAGACAACTCTTGGTTTCCTTTCACTGTAGACACCACCAAAGGAAAAAGTTATCTACTTAAATAAGAGATCTAGAAGCAGTATGTATTGGAGGTATCTCTTAAGGAGAGGCTTGATCAGCAATTAGATGATTATCTTGGAAGAGTTATGGAATTTATCTGAAGATTTAACAAGGAGTAAATCTTGGTCCCAATTTTGGTCCCAATTTTTCACTTCTGGGGTACAAACTCATAAAGGATATTATTATGTCATAAAATTCAGAATACTTAGCTCTATCGGCTAAGATAGATTAGGTTATGCTGATTTGGCTCCTGCTGGTCCCCTTACTGGTCACTGCCACCACCGCAGGAGGATTGCCTGTTTGGTGGTGGGGAGAGGGATGGACTGTGAAAGAATGGAAAAAGGGAGAGAGGAGTAAAAGGGGGATTTCTTTGTTGTCTCTGAGTTTTAGGAGTTCCCCCTTTTTGTTCTTCAAGCCAGAACTAGAGGGTTTCTCCTGGAGCTCCCTTTGTGACACAGTGCTTACTTCTGTCTTATCTAGGCTGGCTGGTATTGGAGGGCAAAAATGGTAGGTTCATTGCTAGTTTAATGGTACTTCAGATTCTTGTGTTTTACCCCAATGTGCCTGCTGCAGTTAACTTTGCCGAGACCTCAAATAGCTGCTCCATGATTTCTGTCTGGTTTTATAATTGTATGAGGTGTGGGAGCTGGGTGCAGCATGCTTACTCCATCTTACCTGCTACTGGATCTGATACTGGCTCTTAAAGCTTTTACCCAGAAAAATTCACGTTACTTCTATTCACATTTTATTGGACAGAGGAAGTCAAATGGCCACACCTATTTTCAAAGAGGAACACTACTATCTGCCTTGAAGGAGAATCAGAAGTATTTGGTAAATAGCACTCATGACTACCACACTGCAGTAGTTAATGGAAGTCTAGGATGAGCTTCATCTTGAACCAAACCCAGGCACCAATCGAAACTAGAGGAATTATGATACTCTTGAGGGCATAAGTTTGGGTTTCTATACCATCAAAATGTATGGCTATCTTGGTGGGACTATCTATATTTTAATCTACTTAAAAGAAGAATCAGTGATGATGTGCTCCACCCATATAATCTTGAACTCACGCATGGTACAAGGTAAAGATACAAGAATGTGTTTTAAAAAATCCAAAGTGGTACCAATAGGAAAAATATCTATATGACTGAATGTTAACTAGAAATAAGTATAACTGACATGAGAAAGCAGGGTTTAGTACAAAAAACGTTGAATTTGGAGTTATATAGATCTGTTGGTACTTTGTTAAATTGGTCACTATTACAGTCTCATTAAAATTGATTCCAGAAACCTCCACATGAGTCTCTGAGACAGCTTACCCATATTTCATATCAATCTTTACCTATCTCACTAAGATTCATTAACTTTCTCTATTTTTTTCCCTAAAATAAGTTATTTGCTCCCACAAAAGCAGAACTTTTATTGTATTTGACTTGAGGCACAGAGTTGAGTTCCAGAGTTCCCCACCACAGGAAAACAACTTAGCAAGTTGTTATAAAATCTCTCAACAGCCCGGGGAAGGTGCAGGACAAGGACTTGGATGTAATTGCCAAGTAACGCAAAGGAAATATGTAATTCAGCAAGTAATTCTCAGTGAACTTATAGTAACATGACTCACAACAAGAAAATCGTTTGATAAAATATGCTGAATGGGAAATGATTCAGTGAAAATATTATTCAGAACAAGCAATTACTGAGTGAAGGTATTACCCACAGCAGACAATTACTCAGTGAAAATATTACGGGGAGCAGGCAAATATTCAATCAAACTTTTGACAAGGAAAGCAATTATTCAATAAACAATCATATAATTGTACCCAATGGAGCATGCTTGCCATACGGCATACAAATCACTTGCAGACACTCAGGATGATGTTCTGACTGTTGGAAATGTCGATAATTTATGGTTCTCATTTGTCATTTTTGAGATAATTTCATTTCAGTTTTTCTTTCAAGTAAACAGCATTAAAAATGTGTACAACCATTCTAAAAATCAATTTTTCAAATAATCCTATCTCAGATTTTTTGTCTCCTCTCATATCATTTCCTTTTTCATCCTTTCTCCCCCTTTCCCTTATTTCCTCTTTCTCTGGTTGCATCTTCCTCTATCTCACTGTTTTCCTCTTTCTCTTAATATATTTTAAAGATAAGGCTGAATATTAAAAAGCCTATGTTTATTATTAAATCTGCTCTCTGTAAATCACTTATGAATGTGTTTTCCAAGAAGAAAACATCACCAGCAGTTATTTACTATACATTGATAGGTTATAGGTAGAGTCTGCAATGCTAGACTCAGGGAGAATGTAACTGTACCTTCACGAAGTTTATAGGCTAAAATGGCAACAGCAAATTAATCAATAAATACATATTTCAACCAGTGACACTAATGACTGCTTGCTCCCTGTCAGTCATTGTGCTAAGAGATACATTTGACAGTTCCTGTTCTCAAGGATTGTGTGGACCAGTAGTAGAGACTGACCTACGAACCAAAAATGTCAACAGAATAGGTAATTGCTGAGAGAGATTTGCATAAGGGGACAGGGAAGCAAAGAGATGAGTTCAAGATAAGCTACCTTGAGGTACTGGAACGTGAGCCAAGGGGAAGAAACAAGAACATTTAGCCAGGTAAAGAAAGGTGGGAGAGGAGTCCTTGGCCTCACCCCACACTTGGTGAGCATGGGGGCTCCAGGCAGTTCGGTGTTGCCGTGTGTGACACGGCGTGGGGTCAATGGCAGGAAAGGAGGCTGGAAAAATGGGCACATAGGAAGATCGACGCACCACAGATTAATACTCCTCCTGTACTTGTATTTAAAGGGCTCTTGGTATATATCATTTTCCTTTTCCTTGTTTTCTAGTCTAAAGGAGGATTTCGTATAGAGGATGCTGCTCATCAACATTTAGTCACAGCAGGCATTGAAGAGTGGTGAATATTCAGGAAGGAAAGTGCTTGCTTCAACAAATAAAGAAAAGCAGTTCAAGAATGCAAATAGCACTGAACATGTATAGAAGAGGATTGAAACATAAGACCCTAGGAGCTTAGAGAACTGAGGACAAAGGAAGGTGAGATAAAAACCAGATACAGGATACCCTTCAGGGGAAATATTGTCGGCAGGTACTATAGGAATCCTGAGACGTACTAGGCACTGCCATATTTTCTTAGGGTCCAACAAGGATGGCTATCATTAAACTTGCTTGATGAAACAAAAAGTTTGAAGAGGGCTCTGTCAGTGGTCACTGTTTTTGGCATCTAGTATTCACTTACCCTTCTCTTAGTAACTGCATCCCCAGCGCCCCGCTGGGGTATCAACTCTCCCGCAGGTTTATCCATGTGATTTGGGCGGCACTGACTCACATCCCCAGCTCTGGGGTCTTATGACAGTCAGCGTTTCTACTCTTCTGTCGTCTCAGTGACTTCTTTTCCCTATGGGAAACACACAACCCCATTAACGACCAGGAAGCTTTCACTTCTTCTGGATTGAGCGGAGTGAGGGAGTGAGGCTGGACGTGCTGAGCTGTCTTTCTACGATAGGGTGGCTAGACTGAGAGGAAAGCCTACATGGGGCTTCCATGCGCAGTCGGAGCACGTGGGTGCGAGGTATATTTTAATGCCTTGATTAAGCCATCAGAAAGCATCCCTCTGTCCCTTGAGCCTTTCAGACTATGCCAGCCGTTATGTTTTCTTTTTTTCTGCTTAAGCTTGAATTGGATTTTGTGTCTTTGAAAACCAGAACAGTCTTAACGTACGACCGAATATTTGAAATAGTTTGTTAGATGGCTGCTACGTATTTGTTTAGTTATGTAATAAACTAACTAAACTAAATAAATGAATAAGGTAAGCTATCAAGAATGGCAGTTCCTTATCTGTGAATGGCTGTTTATAGTTGCAAAACCTATTTGCATATACTATCTTGCTTAATCTTTATAATAAATATTGAAGTAGCTACTATTTAAACCCTTTATTTTTAAGGAATTAAGTGTTTTCAGAGTTATACAAAGCATGAGTGTCTTGGACACAAACTCAAGCTTTCTGACTCCAACTTGAAGGCTTTTGCCAAGATACTTTTACATTTTTAACTACTACCAGTACGCTTCAAAGACTCACAGTATATTTTACATTTTTGTAGTTTTTAAGAGATGAGCAATAAGCAGTGTGTTCTTTCAGGTTTCTTATGTATAAATGTGAAATTTAGAAATTAATGGAGTAGAATGATAGGAAAGAGAGGATTGCTTTAAAATGCTCCATGTTTTCTTTAAAGTAAAATTCTCAAAAATTGTCTTTTTAAAAGTGACTCTAGTCAATCTTAGATAAAAGATAGTTTATTAGAAATAGGAAATTCCTTTAGTAAATTTCAAATTTACTTTTTGGTCTCACATCAAGTGTACCATAAGCCTTGGTGCTATTATGGCCTTGAATAAAGGCCTTGTTTTCTAGGTCACTGATGTCATGACTTTCGGATAGTGCAATTTATTTTTATTTTTTTAAATCTGAATCTCTTTGTCTTTTTTTTTTTTTTTTAGAGAAAGAAAACATCAGAAATGCATTAAAAAAAAAAAAAACAAAGCAAAACAAATACATCCTTTTAGTGGAATTGCCAAAGAAGTATTTGGAATTGTTGCTTTTATTGTTGCTAAGTTTTTTAAATTGAGATATAATTGACATATAACATTGTATTAGTTTCAGGTCTACAACATAATGATTTGATATTTGTGTACCTTGCAAAATGATCACCACAATAAATCTAATTACCACCCATCTCCTATACATAGTTACCAAAATTTTTTTTCTTGTGATGAGAACGTTTAAGATCTACAATTTTAGATGATTTCAAATATGCAATACAGTATCACTAATTATAGTCACCATTCTGTACATTACATCCCCAGGACATATTTATTTTATACCTGGAAGTTTATATATTTAAGATCATTTTTTTCTATTGCAGTGTTTGATTTTTCAATTCTAAATGTTTTTGATACAGTTCAGCTCATCAGGGAATTGTCACCCTCATGAGCTCTATTTGCTGTTTATAGACCCGATTTTCTCCCAGGAAGATCTGGCTGGAGTCATGGCAAAGCTAGACAAGTCTGATTGGGATCTTCCCATGCTCAGTTCAAACTCTGGGTCTGTTTTTATTGAATTTGAAATCTTGGAGAAATAGTGCATGAGTCTTTGCAGTTAAAAAATAAATATTTCTCTTTTGAATAAAAGTGCAGTTGCTACACATTACTCTATGTTATTTAATTATACCCTTAGGGACTAGAGAGAGGTTCCTTGAAGCACCACTTCTGTCTTATGTCAGGAAATTAATAGCAGAATAAAATGCCCCTGTAGAAACAGAATAAGAAGAAGGACCTCTTTTCTCAGTTGAGCTTTATCTAAGTGTATCACATTACAACATACAATAGTTCAACTTGAACTTTAATAGTACCCTCTGTGAAATTTTTGATAATGTTTATTCACCCTTTGCCATGCCAGTTAGTTACTCATTTATGTGTCCCCTCTCTTCCGGATTAATTGTGACCTTGTTGAAGACAGAGATGATGCTTGTAAAAATATTATTATCTTATACCTCCCTTATGAATACATAGACTAATCCGTCATATTAGTAGATGCTCAGTATATGTCTGTTGACTATCTTGGAAGTAGATCTGTACCATATTGGTCCAAAGCATTGCATTTGCAATTTGTTTCAAAGAGAAGTAATACAGATTTAGTTCTGATGAGATGATGGTGAAACAGGTAAACTCATATTACTAGGGAAAATATAAGATAATGTGAACATTTTGTTCTCTCATTTACAGCAATATGGCTCTTTGTAAGGAATTTGGCTCTTATGCTGAGTGAAATGAAGATCTTTCAGGATCCATAAAAGTATTTAAGCTTTCTGGCCTTACCACTATACTAATAAAAGTTTTATTCTAAGAAAATAGTTTCTCAACAGAAAATGCCATCGGGTACTTTCTATATGCCGGGCACTGATGTAGACGCTTGACCTGTATCACTGAACAAAATGGAACTTATTTTCTAAAAGAGAATGACAGATTAATAATAAATATAGTAATTATAAATGATTAAATTATACAGGATATTAAGTGTATGAGTGCTTTGGGAAAAAAAAAGAAGAACAGAGTAAGGATTAAGAATATGGGATTTAAATGGGGCTTTGGGGTAGACCTTATTGAGAAAGTCCTGTATAAGCATTGAAGAGAGAGGGTTACCACATGATTATCTGTGGGAGGATGATAGAGCAGCATATGCAATAGTCCTAAGGTAGGGAAGTGCTTAGCGTGTTCTGGAAAGAGCTGAGAGACCAGTTGGAGGCAGTGGAGTGAGTAAAGAAGAAAAGAGTGGAAGGTGAAGTTTGGCAGAAATGGGAGGCCAGATCATGTAGAGCTGTGCTGACCTTGTAAGGAATTTGGCTCTTATGCTGAATGAAATGAAGATCCATTGCAAGGTTCTGAGAAAAAAATTATGGCATGATCTAACATTTAAAAGGATCATTCTTGTTGCTGTGTTGAGAATAGCCCATAAGGAGGAAATGATTGAGGTCAAGTGACCAGTTAGGAAGAGTGATGGGCTGAATAATGACTCCCGCAAAGATCCTAATCCCTGAAACCTGCAAATGTTGCCTTGTATGGCAAAAATATACTGCAGATGTGATGAAATTAAGCATCTTGTGATGGGGAGATTGTCTGGATTATTCTGGTAGGACCTTTAAATGCAACCACATATATTCTTCTGAGAGGCAGGCAGGGGGAGACTTGACCACAGACAAGAAGAAGTCCATGTGATGGAAACAGAGTCAGAGAAAGATGCTACAACACTGGCTTCAAAGATGGAAGAAGAAGCCATGGGCTAAGGAATATAAGGAGTGCAGCTCTAGTTGCTGGAAATGGCAAGGAAACAGGAAAGGTAAGGAAATGGGTTCTTCCTTACAGCCTCTGGAGAGAGTATGGCCCTGCCAATGCCTTGATTTTGGCTAAATGATACTGATTTTGGACGAATGGCCTCCAGAACTATAAGAGAATGTGATCTCGGGTGGCCTCAGCCTGCAGGGGCTTGAAGCAGGGTTTTGGTTCCCGGCCAGTGATTGAGGTTGGGTTGCGGCGGTGAGAGTTTTGAATCCTAGCCACTACACCAGTGGTCAGTGACAAGGTCCTGGCCCTACAGCTTTGCAGAAAAAAGAATTCCCACAAAGATGGAAAGTCATGAAGCAAGTAAAGTGTTTATTAGGAGGAAAAAGAGTACGTGTGGGTAGACACATGGGCGGGCTCAGAGAGAGTCGCGCCCTCGTGGCAGTTTAAATCACTTATATGGGGCATTTCTTCTGTGTTTCCTTTGACCAATCATTTTGATTTGCCTGGCTCAGAGTCCATATTTGGTGTATCTCAGGATTTTCCCATGTGTGCGCGCGTGTCTTAGCCAACATGGATTCTACCGAAGAGGCCTATGGGTAGGTTTGGCCACTTGGCGTCACTCCCTTTTTGACCTCCAAGAAGCCTTTCTGCACATGTGTAGTCGGGAAGGTCTCCTGACTTCGAGAATGAGGAATATGTTGTCTCTTATCTTCTACTGGGCAGGGCCCAACCTCCTCTCTCAACTGTCTCATTATTTTTGTCTCAGAGTATCAGTCCACAAGGAATGAACTCAAACCATTTGCCCTGGGGGCCCCATCTGTCTGCTGCCTCAAATACACTTCTGTTGTTCTAAGCTACCAAGTTTGTGGTAATTTGTTACAGCAGACAGAGGAAACTAGTATAGGAGGCTATTGCTGTTATCCAGGAAAGAGATGTTAGTTCACATAAGGATGATAAAATGGAGATGGTAAGGAGAACTGCATTTTTGAATAAGTTTTAAAATGTAGAATAAATAGGATTTTCCGTCAGATCAAAAGTGGGATGTGAAATAAAGGAAAGAGTCAAGGATAGCTCCAAAATTGTTGTCTGAAATGATTTTGCACCAGCTGAGATGAAAAAATTTGCATGTGGAGAAGTTTTTTCAAGCGGCAACCAGGAGTTCTGTTTTGGATACACTGGGTTTGAGACTTTTTTAGATATCTAAATGGAGACATGAATGGCAGTTGGGTATAAAAGCATGGAGTTTGGGAGTCGGATCTTTGGCTGGTGATGCAAATTTGGAAGTTATTGACACACATTTGGCATTAAAAGCCGTGAGATGAGATGAGCTCGTCAAGGGAGTAAATGTAAATAGAAAAGAGAAAACTAAAGACTGATCCTTTGGGAACTCTACCCTACAGGTTTGAGGGAAGCTCTGTACATGAAAATAAGCATCGGAAGAACATTTATACAAATATGTGAATAATTTTGATTCCAACAAAGGGAACTGCTAATGTCAATCTGGTACATCAATTCAATGGAGTTACCCATCCACTAAAAAGAATGATTATGATGACAGTGGAAGTAATTATGATAAATTGTTAAGTAAAATAAAGCAGAACTCAAAATACATAAATATTATAATTGTGAGACTGAACCTGAAAAGACATTATATACAATTAAAGTAATTGTGTTAATTTTTGGTTTCTTTTTTTTTTTTTTTTATGAACTCTGGAGTCAGCCAGAATTGACTTTTTTTTTTTTTTTTTTAATTTATTTATGGCTGTGTTGGGTCTTCGTTTCTGTGCGAGGGCTTTCTCTAGTTGTGGCAAGCGGGGGCCACTCTTCATCGCAGTGCGCGGGCCTCTCACTATCGCGGCCTCTCTTGTTGCGGAGCACAAGCTCCAGACGCTCAGGCTCAGTAGTTGTGGCTCACGGGCCTAGTTGCTCCGCGGCATGTGGGATCTTCCCAGACCAGGGCTCGAACCCGTGTCCCCTGCATTGGCAGGCAGATTCTCAACCACTGCGCCACCAGGGAAGCCCTAATTTTTGGTTTCTTATACTGAACAGGTTTCAAGTTATGTTTTTCAATAATGCACAGAATGCCCTGTGAGATAATATTGAATCATTTCATGGTCTCTGTTTAGCAGTAACACAATGGAAAACACCTTGAAAAGAAATTAGTGAAACATTTCAAAATCATGTTTCTTTTGATTCATAGTCATTTTAAAAGCATTTTAAAACATCATAAATATAACACAATTATTTATTCTAGTTACCAAAGATTTCTGTAGATGAAGCAATAGAGAGGATGGTAAGTTATATTAAAAACCAAAATTCAGTGGAGGAAATTTGAAGATCTAATTGGTTTATTGAAAGGTTCATGATTAAGGCAGTGTCTGATCTAGCTACTAGAAGGGCACTCTGAGGGGCTGTACAAAATGGAAGGGTTTTATAGGCAGTAAAAGGGTAGGGCAAGAAGGTATCAGCAAAAGAAAAGAAAGGGTTGTTTCAGGCCAGGCCATCTTTTGAGGGAAGGGGGGGGCGGTCTTTATCATACAAATTACCTCATTAGTGTGGATCAGGATATTTCTGATTGACTGTTTCAAAGGTCACATTTCTGGGAGAGGTTGAAACTGCAATTAAGTCTTGGTGTGCTGTTGTGGGGGACAGATGACTCCATTTGGGCTTGTTATTTCTTTTTTGATTACCCAGTGGTCATTTGGAATTAGAACTATTCTTTCTTATTACTGTCCCAGGGAATCTGACTGTATGATTGACTTAAAAGAACTACTTGTTTGTGCTAAACTGATGATAGGGCTGAGTGCCAAATTACACTAATAGAATAGCTGATTCGTGCTTTGTGCATATATTATTTGGTTGCAGAGTAGTAATTAACCTTGATGAGCACCCCTCTCAGATCTTTGGAGGTCTCACTAGAATCTCAGTGGGCAGGAACTTGTGTCCTTGAAGTCATGATGGAAAGGAAAATCTTTGCTGTTCTCCTTTTAGTTGGTGATTCATTTTCAGTTACTTGAAATGTGAAAATGATTCATTTTTACTAATCAGTTAAAAAATTATTGAAAGTAATAAAGAAACTAAAATCTTTTTTTCAAATACCAAGTCAATCTTTACCTGAACCCTTATTTTCTTCCTTATTTTTTAGTATTTGGGCTTTTTCTACACTCAGAAAACTTGTAAAATATACAGATTGCAGTATGAAAACCACAAATTGTGTCATAGATACTTAAACATTGTATTAACAGAGAAAATAAAATTGTATATATTAAGGTTTAGTTTAAATGCTCTAAGTCTGCCTTAAAAGAACTAATGTCAACTTCTTTGACATTTATGTCAGTTTTATATGGATTATTTTAAAAGTTGGAATGCTTTTGTTAAATGATCCTCTAAACTACTGCTTTTTATTCTTCCCTGTTGCTGCAGAGACTCTTATAGTTTAATAAAAGCTATCTTCTTTGTAAAAAGAATAAAAGGAAAGGAAAAGTATTAATGTAAGCATTAAAAAAGAAATATAACCTATTAGATATGGGTTTAACAATGGAGATTTTCAAGAAAAATGATCTCTTATTTCTGATTCTTAAGAAATATGAATTTAAGTTATTACATGGTAGAAATTTGATATTATATGAAGATATATTTAGTGTTCAGTTTTTATAGTGTTAGAATAACTCATCAAAGAGAGAAAAAGGAGTCCCCAAACTGATTAAATATTTTAATGCAAAACAACCACTTTGTTGATTTTTCACTGATATAATTTCATTTAAAACATTTTAAAATGCCATTGTTTGAATTTTACTTTTCCCACAAGCTGATTTGTGATTTGTGGACATAGACTTGAGTTGTCTTGAAAGAACAGCCAGAACAAAAATGCTTACCACTGACACAGAAGAAAATTATGTCATCTCTAAGGAAAAACATACCCATGATTTAAAATCTCTTTTAATATTATAAAGCATCATCCAAAACTCAGAAGACTTCTGTAAATTTGAAAAGCAATGTTGGGATTTTCATTTCTGGTTCTGATAGAGGTGTTTGTAGTAAGTCCTGCCAAGATCAACTAAGAAAGCTAAATAAATACAAAAAATAGCATTTCTTTGAAGGCATAAGAGAGCTTCTAGGAGCTCCCTCAAGACTTCAGGGGACAAAATTTTGGGAAAGTAGAATCCACGCAAAGAGATGAGTTGATATTCTGTAGTCACTTTTCTTTTTAGGATATTGCTGATATTCAGTGCAAGCCTAGGCTGAGCATCCAACTAAAGGGCTTATGCAGAGGACTACTAGTGAAAGGCAGAAAAACAAACAGAGATGCTGGCAGGATACAGAGGAAAAAAATAGAGTCTTGAGATTCTAGGATTTCAATGAGAAGAGACAGGTAAAGAACTGGCAACAACAATAACAATTTTTCCCTAAAGACATTCTGTGTAATTCTAAAGCTGTGTGTGGTAGCTAAGCAGAGTGAGAAGCTAATAAGCAGAAAGCCCTTGACATGCAGGGCAGAGTTGACAGCAGTTGTGGTAACAAGGGTTAGAGTTCAGGACATTCCAGAGAAAGAGACACTGTGAATACCCCAGACTCCATATGGCAAACATTAGAAGGCCACAACCTATGAGTAGGAAATGAACTCAAGGTAGTAGCAATCACACCTCAAGACAGCTAAATCCCCAACAGGATTAAGGTGATCGGCTTTACACTATTACCTACCAAAGGAAAAGTTAAACCTTCTCTAGAGGAAGATAACATGGTCCACAACTATAATTTTTCATACATATCATTTTTTATTTAGTTAAAAAATTGCCAGGTATGCAAAGTGACAGGATCACATGACCAGAAACTAAGAGAAAAAAACAACACATAGAAAGTACCCAAAGGTGATCCAGATATTGGCCAAGGATTTTAAAATTCTTATGATTAATTTGTGGGGAAACATGTAGGGAGGTAAGGATGAAGAATTCACCAAAGAATTGGTATTTTTTTTAAAAATCAGTTTGAAATTTTAGAAATGAGTAATGCGATAACTCAAGAACTCAATATATGGGTTTATGATCAGACTTTGACACAGAATAAGATGGGATAAGTGAACCCGAAGGCAGGTTAATAGAAATATGGAGAACAAAAAGGATGAACAATATAGAAAATGTGTAAGAGTCTTATGAGACACTGTAAAAAGATCTAACACAGTTAGTGGAGTCTCAGAAGAGAGGAAAAAAATGTTACAGAAGTAATATTAAAATGGCTGAGATTATAGATTCAAGAAGTGCTGCAAACCTCAAACAAGAGAAACACAAAGAATGCCATCACACTTAGACATATCATAGTCGAACTGCTGAAAACCAAAAACAAAGAAAAAAGTTTTATAAGTAGACAAGGCAGTTGGAGATTAAAAAAAAAAAACACTTTGATGAAACAAAAATAAGATTGATAGTTGATTTTTCAGCAGAAACTGTGGAAGCCAAAAGAAAATGGAATTAAATATTTAAAGTACTAAAGGAAAATTATGGCAACTAAGAATTTTCTACCCAGAAAAAAAATAGCCTTTAAAAATTTAGTTGAAATCTTTAGACAGACCAAAATTGAGAGAAATCATTGTAAAGAGACCTATACTAAAAGAAATACTAAAAGGAATCTTTCATTCAGGATGACTATAAGCTGATGAATCCACAGAAATGCAGGAAATAATGAAGAGCAACAGAAAATATAAATATTTAGGTAAATACAAGTGAATATTGATTTATAAAACAAAAACAATAAAGCCTCAGGATGGCTTGAGGATTGGCTGTCTGGAGAGTAGCAGCTATCTTGAGAGCATGAGGACAAAAGATACATGGTCAGGATGACAGAACAGAAAAACAAAAGGAGCCTGGGTCCTTACTGATATCTTTGAGAAGCTAGACATGAACTAACTGCACAAGACATGAACTAACTGCTTGAAGAATTCTTATCATAAGAAAAATAATACATTCCTATTTCTTTAATCCATTGTAGCCTCAGTCTTCTGTTGCTTAATGTCAAATGGCCTCATAATTCATGCATGTATGTCCATTACCAAGGCTAACTCTTTACTCTGACACTCAAGGCTAATCATAATCTGGTCTTAGTTTAGTTATCTCCTCCAGCACTTCCCTGCTTCTTCCAACTTCCCTCCCTTTTTTGTGGTTCTCTTCATTGAACCCCAGAGAGAAACATCTATTCCTCTTCTCACAAATTATATCTATTATTTTAGATTTCCTATATTCATCCAATGCTTTTCTATCTCTGCAGTTCAACTTAACCAATATTTAATTATTACTTATATAATGATTAGTATTATATTCCCTAAAATGAAAATAGCCTCTGTATCTGCTTTTGGGAGCAGTTAAGAAGAGGATGTCTTGGATAATAGTTTCTCACATTTCAAATGAAAAGCCCTGAATTAATTACAATAGGTTAGATTATGCTGGAATAACAAATAAATCTCAATATGCCACTCATCTAAAACATAAACATTTTTTTCTCACTTAGGCTGCATGCCCGTTGTGAGTTTGTTGGGGGCTCTGCTCTATGTAGTCACTTAGGAGCCCAGGCTGGTGGAGATTGTACCATCTGGAATGTAGCTGGCATCCACAGTGGAGGAATGGGAATGTAGGAGTCATGTACCATCAGTTCAGTGCTCTGAACTGGAAGTGACACGTGTCATCACCTCCCCTGAGCCAGTGATCAGAACTAGTCACATGACCTTACCCAGCCACAAGGCCTGGGAATGTAGGATAGTGGAGGAATCTTTGGTGAGCACTGCCATATCTTCCACAAGCTCCAAGGAGTAGAGTGAGTACTGGAAGCATGAAAGAGGAAAGGATTATTGGCTGAGTCTGAGGGACCTGTGGGAAAAAGGAAAACTTGGTGAGTCAGTCAGTCTGTGTTCAGAGGCGATTTGGGGTTTAGCTGTGGATAATCCCAAGTGGTTCTCCAGCACAGGTCGACAGAGCTGATTACTAGAAATATAGGCCTAATGTTCATAGACTTAGGAGCTCAGGTTGTCAGCAACAGAGATGACATTCAGCACATATCAGGCCTCAGCCAGGGGCCTGGGGCTTGGATAGAGGTAGCTGTTGCTGCCTTAACCTCTCTCTCTGAACTTCCTTCTCACAGGCAACAAAATGTCCAAAAGATGCAAAAGATGGACCTAAAAAAGCAAACAAACAAAAAACCCAAGAGTCTTGACAATACTGAGAATAAACAATGAACAATCTACCTTCTTCCTAGAACATTATGTTCTATCTAGAAGAGTTGTAATAAATGTAGTTTCCTGTTCATATGAAATGTTTTAACCATAGATCTATATTGAAGTTTCAGGTAAGCCTTCCTTATTTTAGAAACACATTATAAGATTTTATTTTATCCTCATAACTACTCTATTGGGTAGATACTAATATCCCAGTTTTACAGATTAAAAAAAAAAGACCTGAGGCCTAAGGAGACTAACTACTTGCTCAAGTTTGAAAGGCTCACACATTTCAATCCAAGACTCTGCTTTCTTCATTTTGAGGAAGTTTTCAAATTAGGCTATAAATCCAACTGTCTCTTTATGCTGATGAGCCAAAACATTTGAGTTTTTCAGCTAATTTTAAAAAAGAATGATTGCTCACATTTCTTTCATGGGACGTGACTTTTGGCCACCTTAACCTTCAGCAGGTTTTGCTGGCTAAGTGCTGGATGGCATTTGTGAAGTTCCCCAGGCTCTTGTCTTCAGGTGAGAAGATGATTATACCATTTGACAAATGTGATATCTGAACTTAGCACCCAGCAGAAATGAAATTTCACAATGTCAGGGCAATTTAACTATTACGTAGGTGTTCTTGTGGGTTTCAAACACTTTATTACCAACATCAAAATACTAACTTCCATATATGCCATGTAGTGGCATAAAGCTTGCACAGCGGTTGAAAAATGGAGCCTCCTCCATTGCTAACAAATCAAATGTAATGAAGAAAAATTGAGAAAATGGAAATGGAAATTACTTTCCCTTCAGTGAGCTTAGAAACTGAAAGTTTTCTTACTCCCTTATTGCTTTCTTAAACTTAATTTTATAGTGGTCTTTCTCTGCATTAACAAAATACTCTTCACTTCAAATGTAATGGTTTCCATTGAAAATGCTATTAGACACCAGATTACTTTCTTTTATAATCATGGTACGAAGAGACACTAAATAACCAGATCTCATGTATTTAACTTCATTCTTTATTTTTTTTCATTTTTATTTGCCTCATTGTATCAGGTAAGAAGTTTTTAGTTACAAATAAGAGAAAACCAAATACAAATACAAATACTACCTTAAATTATATGGAAATGTAATTGGAAGGACTCCACTGGAAGGACAGCCTTCAAGTATAGTTTGATAAGGACTTCAGTTCCATTTTTCTGCTGTAGTTTATCAATTACTTTCTCCATGTGATGGCTTTACCCTCTTGGTAGCAAAATGTTCCTACCTTATGTATACTAATCTATAAAAAGCAAGAGAAAAAAAAATATTTTCTTCTTCCAAACATGGGACAAGAGATTTTTGTGTCTGCTAACCTAGGATAATGCATTGTGCTAATTAACCCAGGCCTGGTTAAGTTCCTGTCTCTGATCCTATCACTGTGACAAGGAGGATTCGTTCACACCTGGAGAAAGGGGTAGGGTAAATATCCCGTCAGACCACATAGCCACAGCTCCTATGGAGAGAGATGGCTTTCCAAAGCAACAGTCTGGGGTTTGCTGGGAAGGGAGAGGAGGGGATAGATATTGCTTGTGCAATGAATATTACACCTATTGATAGTACTTTTTAGGGTCAAGAAATTTTCTTTCAGTTAGATGAAATACTATTGGGTTGGCCAAAAGTTTTGTTCGTTTTTTTCCGTAAGATGGCTCTAGGAGCACTCAGTTGTCTTTAACTTCATTCAAAACAATTTTGTTAGACTCTGTGTGACAGCTGTCATATCAGGGTACATTTTAAAAAAGACTTATCAAAATTGGTGAATTGTTGTGTAGCCCTTTTAGTATTGAAGATGGAAGAAGAAAAGCAACATTTTTGACATATTATACTTTATTATTTCAAGAAAGGTAAAAATGCAACTGAAACACACAACAAGATTTGTGCAGTGTATGGAGAAGGTGCTGTGACTGACTGAACGTGTCAAAATTTGTTTGCGAAGTTTCGTGCTGGAGATTTCTCGCTGGACAATGCTCCACAGTCAGGTAGACCAGTTGAAGTTGATAGTGATCAAATCAAGACATTAATTGAGAACAATCAATGTTATACCACGCGGGAGATAGCTTACATACTCAAAATATCCAAATCAAGCGTTGAAAATCATTTGCACCAGCTTGGTTATGTTCATCGCTTTGATGTTTGGGTTCCACATAAGTTAAGGGAAAAAAACCTTCTTGACCGTATTTCACATGTGATTCTCTACTTAAACGTAATGAAAAAGTTACATTTTTAAAACAAATTGTGATGCGCGATGAAAAGTGGATACTGTACAATAATGTGAAATGGAAGAGGTCATGGGGCAAGTGAAATGAACCACCACCAAACACACCAAAGGCCAGTCATCATCCAAAGAAGGTGATGTTGTGTATATAGTGGGATTGGAAGGGAGTCCTCTATTATGAGCTCCTTCTGGAAAACCAAACCATTAATTCCAGCAAGTACTGCTCCCAGTTAGACCAACTGAAAGCAGCACTCGACGAAAAGCGTCCAGAATTAGTCAACAGAAAATGCATCCTCTTCCATCAGGATAATGCAAGACCGCATGTTTCTTTGATGGCCAGGCAAAAACTGTTACAGCTTGGCTGGGAAGTTCTGATTCATCTGCCATATTCACCAGACATTGCATCTTCAGATTTCCATTTATTTCGGTCTTTACAAAATTCTCTTAATGGAAAAAATTTCAGTTCCTGGAAGACTGTAAAAGGCACCTGGAACAGTTCTTTGCTCAAAAAGATAAAAGGTTTTGGGAAGGTGGAATTACGAAGTTGCCTGAAAAATGGCAGAAGGTAGTGGAACAAAAGGGTGAATACGTTTTTCAATAAAGTTCTTGGTGAAAATGAAAAATGTGTCTTTTATTTTTACTTAAAAACTGAAGGCACTTTTTGGCCAACCCAATAACATGGAACATTTCACATGATGGGTTGGTTTCCAGAATAAAAGGCAAATACCTACATGTTTCATAAAATATTTGTCTGAGCCTAGGATAGTCAGGGCCTCTTTATCCCATGTTGTGTCACGCGTAAGCTATGGGCGCACCTGCAAACACAGAGCCAGGCATGGGGAAAGGCTTATTCTTGGCAACCATCGCAGCCTTCCATAGCTTCTGATTTTGGTCCCCTCCTTGGATCGCTCCTCTCAGAATGTCTCTGGTAGTTTCTCTTCAACTCACCCACTCATGAAATACTAGTGACAGCTCTTGCGACGTCCTGCAGATTCTGTTCTTGGAGCAAGATCACATCTACTTTGGCTCCTGAATATTCCTATTGAACTGACTCTTCATGTCTTCTGATTTAGTTTTCACCTCTGCCTAGATTTTATTGACTTCGGCAACTTGCTACCCAATAGTGATTAAATTCCAATATTTTACAAGATGTTGAATATATATGTTCTTGTGTAATATGGATATACTCCATGCCCTAATCCCTAGAACCTGTGAATATGATTCTGTTATAAACCTTGGATTCTATTATGTTATATGGCATGGTTGACCTTAAGATAGGGAGCTTATCTGGGTGGGCCTGATTTGATACATGAGCCCTTTGAAGCAGAACGCTTTCTCTGGCCTGTGGCAAGGGGGAAGGCAGAAGGGAAGTCAGAGGGATTTGAAGCATGGTAAGGACTCAGCACACTGTCATCTTGAGGGTGGAGGGGTCCACATATAAGGACCAGAGAGAGAATCTAGGAGCTGTGAACAAATTCCAACCAATAGCCAGTGACAGAACAGGGCCCTCAGTCCTACAACTACAAGGAGTTGAATTCTGCCAACAACCAGAATGAGCCTGGAAGTGGATTCTTCTCCAGAGCCTCCAGGTAAGAACTCAGCCCAGCTAACACCTTGATTTTGGTTTTGTGATACCCTGAGCACAGTTAGACTGACACCTCCATGAGAACAAAATCCATGCGTGGCCTCATGATTTTGAATAAGTAAATGGAGCTTTGCCTAAGTTGGGTTGTCTGGTTCCCATATACAGGATGACAAATTAGAGATGAGATGGTCAAATAACAGAAGGAGATGGTGCAAGTAAAAAATTGCCTTAGTCATGGAGAATGGCCAGTTTCTTGAGCAGTTAGACACATAGCATCTCTGGGCTTTGGTTTTTGAATCTTTGTCTTATTTTCCACATCCAATCCAAGGGCATTGTTCTTTCACCACCATATTTTTTTACCTGATTTAAGTGGCTCTCTGAATATGAAGGACCTGTTTTTGTCATTGCCAGTTGTCTGGCCCAGTGTGCCTGAGTGGTACTGACCCATTTGGTTTCATTTCCCAGCTTGAGGTAACTACAGCCCCAATAAATCAATCCAACAGCCTCTTTCCACGGTTGAAGCTAACATTTTTTATGACATACATTATTTTTATTCCATTTCATACTCTATTAGAACAGTCTAATCCCTCAAAAATGTGATTTCAAAACCCGACCTCAGAAACTACTGATATTTGTAGTTTTATTTCATTAGTAAGTTAATCATCTTATTAATTTACTCTAAACACAACAAAACGTTTCTTACCAGGAGATTGGAGTAGGTGTCAGTTAAAAGTAAGACATAAAGAGGAAGTTTGAATGAGAGTGAATCAGCTGGTACTAAATATGCCAGCAAACATCATGTTGCTGAAGCTGCCACAGTAAAAGAAAAGAGAAAGGACCCTTTGCATTTTCCTTCTTATGGCTCTGAGTTTAATGGGCCCTTGCGTTTCAACTAGCTGGTGGGAGGACATATTTTACCTTTGTATATTCTTACTCTTGCACTTGTGAGCTTTAAACTTATCTCGCAAAAGGGCAATAGAATTTTTTTCCAAATTATTATTGGACATATGCACTCTTGTCTCCATCCTCAAAGCTCAATGCATTCGTGGATGATAACTTAGGATCCATTATAAGAATATAGATAGTCACAAGGAAGCATCTTTTGGGAATTCATTCTGAATGCAGGGTAATTTACATTAAAATGAGGGGAGAAATAAAATATAAGGAGCAGAAATTTCATTCCATACCAGTCATGTCGAGACTGGTACCGGCCTTCAGGTTCTCATCTGAGAGGAAGGTTGGGGTAGAGGGTCTACACTTGATAGCTGGAAATCCTGAATCTTATCTGGGATAAACCAGGCAGGTGATACCATTAGAACCAGATGGTTTCCACGGTTAGGTTAGCTTGTCCTGCAAACAGAACCATTTTAGCACAAATTAGGTCTTTCAGTGTGAAATCAGAATTTAAGATTGAGCATGAAGAAGTTGAGAATTCAAACTACATAGAACAAATGCTAATTTTCCTTTTATGGGACTTATAGAGTGATTTAAGATCAAAAGAAAATATTAAATTAAAATTAGTATATATAATTGGATTTCAGCAAGTTGTTCTAATAAAAGTGACTCAAGGAGACCTGGGTTTTAGTTCTGACTTTGCCTTTAACTGGTTATGTGTAACCTTTGGAAAGGTTACTTAACCTCCTATATTTCTCATCTGTAGAATAACTTGAGAATAAAATACAAGGTGTTTTAGGCTTAAAAAGATACAAATAAACACTGGAAACCCTTATAACACAATGAAAAATGTATAGGAGTAGTCTTAGTGCCATAACTGATTGAGTTCTAGAAATTAATTTTTAACAGATCACGTAAAAGTTCTGGGAAAAAAGAATTCTTTCATTTCCAATACCTGAATTATTGAAATATATTAAGAGCAGGTACAGAGAATTACTTTAAATTTTTATATTTTCTTTATACTGTTTTTTAAAAATTTAAGTTCAAATTCTGCTTTTAAAGGCATATGGCAGTGCAGGCTTTTCCAACTTCCACTAAAATATCTCCAAATGAATAACCATAACAACAAAGTGAAAACACATAACCATACCTGGATCAAGGGCCCAAGTATAAGTTTATTGCAGAATATGGGCAAAATTCCTACTTGCTATGAAGCAGATAGATCTGAACTGAACTGACTTGAGAAAAAAATGAAAAAAAGCCAGCCTTCATCTGACAAGTCTGAGAACATCTGAGGAAAGGAAGAAAGGAAACTACTTTTAAAATCATAGAAGTGGGAAAGTTGGGAGAAGATAGACAGTTACAGCCTGCACAGTAAAACCTTCATACATGAGACAGAGATAGCAATATTTTTGGGAGCTGTAAATGTGAAAATACCAGTTTTTTAGTTATTCTATATGCGGGGAGTATCAGTCAAACCCAGGTAACGGGGAAGGAGGCGTACCCCCTTAGTGCAACACAGATGTAGAAGGTGAAAGCTTGTTAGAAAGAGAGAATTAGACTCATCCCTCTATCCATTTCATGCATGAGTGGGTCACACCAGGAGTAGGGGTGGTCAGCACAGGGTGCAGACACCTCTTATCACCTGCATATCTGGCGCAGTCTGCTCCAACAGTCCTGGCTTCGGTTGCTAGATAATAATAATAGCTAACATTTTTTGAGTACTTACTATGTGCCAGGCATGGTTCTAAGTGTTTAGCATACATTATCTCACATCATCCTGTAAACAACCTTAGGTGTAGGGCCAATTATTATCTTCCTTTTACAGTTGAGGAAAGTGAGGCACACGTGCATTATGGAACTTACCCAGGACACACTACAGCATTTAGGACTCAGATCCATGCAGTCTGATCCCAGACATGTTCTCAAAGCAGAGGTGTGAAACAATGATCCTACTATTCTGTAAGTGGGCAGAGGTCAAGGCCAAAGTGTTCCAAAACCCTCTGTGGAATAAGTGCCCTCTGTATCTAAATTAATCTTGCTTTGTTAGAGGCTAATTAAAGAAAACAATAGCAAAAACAAAGGAAGAAACATAGAGACTATGAAACAAAACAAAAGAGTGCAACCAAAGAATCTGGAAATACCATCTGGAAAACTCAAGAAGAATATACTCCTAAGAAGGATCTAATGAAGGATGAAGGGTTAAGGAAGCATTTCAGAAGACTGGTATCCTTCACGACGTGAAAGAAGAAAATGAATGAAGATTAAAAAATTGAAAATGAGTTGGATGAAATAAAGAAGTATCAAAATGAAAACTAAAACCTCAAACTGGAATTTAAACCCTTATTTCAGTCAATTAGGAACCTAATTGTTTCTGCAAAAAATTGAGTTAATGATGGAAGTTGACAATTTCTTACAGAATCTACAGTGCTAAAATGGAATCAACTTTCTTAACTAAATACTGTGCTTTCAAGCATTACTTCCAGTATGTATGATACATAAAAAATAAAATCAAAATTCCCTTTCTCTTATCAGTTCTTAAAATGGTTGAGACAGCTTAATTTTCTGGACAATTTTGATACTTTTTGGTAGTCAAATGTTTTGTTTTGTGGAACATTCATATTTCCAGATTGTACTTCATTGTACTGTTTACTGATGCTGGGAAACCTGCAATCCTAGAAAAAGTGAAATAAAGCTGTAAAATTTGCCAAACGATATGAAACCAATCATTCCATTTCCAGTTTCAGCTCCAACAGGTAGAGATCTTGGAGTTCATCACGCCCATCCTCACAACAAAGGAAAGCTGGAAAAATGGACAATCAATGCCTTTTCTTGGACGCATCAGAGAAGTGAATTTGCAGGACAAACCACCGCACTGATATCTGCAGGGACAGGCATATCCAGTGAGACACATCTGTTTCCCTTGAGCAGAAGGTGAACCTCCTTTTTATAAATGGTAGAACCACTAGTTATTTGGAGAACTACTGGAGGCTGAGTGTGAACCTCTTGGAAAGTGAGGCACCACTGAAGACAATCCTGGGGGGACCTCACACTTTGATGTGCTTTTTCACCATGAAGGCTACCAGGTTCTCAGGCTGAGGATTCAAGAAAAAATCTCCTCACGGTCTTGGCACAAGGAAAGGAAAAGTAGCCACTGTGTAATCTTCCCCGTTTCTTCTTCATAACCAAGGCTTATTCTATAGGGAAAACTAATTCACCAGAGGGCAATACCGGAACTTTATCCCAGCTGGGGGAGTGTATAAGGGGAGAGATTACAGCGCTGCTGGAGGTGGTTCCAGACTTCTTGCCTCACCTAAGTAGTTACAAACAACATCAACAGGGTACAGGATTTCAAAGAAATAGATTTGGAACAGTGGTAACCAGGGAATGGAGAAGCAGGTCAGCAGGAAAGAGGTATAGTTCTAGAGAGGGACAGAAACACTTGGAAAGGCCTCACTCCCAGACACAGGCCCACTTAAATACTGAGACTTAATCAGATTATAGAAAGCTTCCCTTCTGTTACACTCCACCACCATGCAAACCAGTCTCCAGTGTAATAACAGTGGAGTCTAGCTGAAAGACCTGCAAGACAAAGGCTCTCTCAGAGGAGTAGAATGAAGGGAAGCCTCACAGCCAATGTGGGAGAAAGAAACAAGGTCATTAGAGGAATTTCAAGCCTATAGTCAAACAAACATCAAACACAGCCCAATTCCTGACAAGATTAACTAAATCCTCACACAAAAGGCCTGTTTAACCTCAGTAGCTATTAAAGACACAAATGTCCTGCTTTCAACAAAAAATTACAAAGGATTTCAAAAGGCAAGAAAAAAATACAATCTGAAGAGAAAAAGAAATCAAACAGACCTAGATAGATGCTCGAATTATCAGTAGACTCAGGAAAGGATCGAAAATAGGTCAATAGAAACTTCTCGAGCTGTGAAATGCAAAGAGAAAAAGAGAAGGAAAAAAATCCCAGAACAAAACATTTAAGAATAGTGGGACATTATCAGATATATGTATATGAAATATACCTAATTGGGATACCAACAGGAGAAAAAAGAGAGAAACACAAAAGAAACACAAAAGAAAAATCCCCACCTTGGCATATCAGGTTCAAATTGTAGAGAATCAAAGATAAAGTCTTGAAGGAAGCAAAAGGGGAAAAATACCTTCTCTATAGAGAACAAGGGTAAGGATTACAGCAGGCTTCTCATCAGAAACCATGCAAGCGAGAGAAGAGTAGAGTAAAATCTTTAAAGTGTTGAAAGAAAAAAACAAAAAACTTGCCAACCTAGAAATCTATGCCCAGTGATACTGTCTTTAAAAAATAAAGGATAAATAAAGAGTTTCTCTGGCAAACAAATTCATTACTAGGAGACCAACCTTATGAGAAATGTTAAAAGAAGTTCTTCAGGCAGGAGATAAATAATATAGCTTGGAAACTTGACTATTTAAAAAAAGAGGAAGGGCATCAAAGAAGGAATTGATGAAGGTTAAAAATATTTTTATTCTTCTTAATTGGTCTAAAATATAGCAGTTTGTTTGCAATGACACTAGTAACAGTGCTTTAGGGGATTAAAGCATGTGGATGAGTGAAGCAAACAAAAGCAGTATCACAAGAGACAGGAGGGAAGATTCCAGAATACTCTGTTTTAAGGTAACCGTACCAAACAAGAAACTGTGGAGTGTACTTTGAAGGTACACTTAGATTATTTAATAATATATATTGTAAATCCTGTGGCAACCACTAAAAGAATTAAACAAAAAATTATACATGATATTCCAAGACAGGAAATTAATTAAATAGAACCATACAAAATGTGAAACCAGTCACAACTCTTAGAAAAGAAGGAAAAGGAAACTTGGAGTGGCTCTTCAGCTTGTATATGGCACACTGTCTTCCATTGTTGCTCTAGACTGCTACTGTTGTTGGGCTGGTTTTTTGTTTGTTTGTTTTTTTGTTTTGTTTTGTTTTCCTTTTATTTATTTTTCTCTTTAGCTGGAGGACATAAAGCATAAAAATATACTATTATTTTGAATATTGCCTGTGAGAATCTCTTTCACCCGTATCTGTTCTGTATCTAATAAGATGATTCAATAAAACTAGAAGAGATGAACCATGCTCAAGGATTTTGTTGAACGTCTCCCACACTCTCACCACCACAAAACAGAGGATAAAGAGAAGACATAATAATAACAGAAGATAAAGGAGAAGGTAAGGAGGACAAAGAGCAGAGGCCCAGGAATGAATAAACTATGTGTTCCTGCAAGAGAGCTCATAACAATTGAAATAGAGTCAATGTTCAAAGATATGTTGCAGTTCTTTGAATCTAAGACATTTTAATGTTTCTGGTATTCGGTTGCATCTTACAATCAGTTTCTACAGAAATTTTCTAGTCATAGAGAGGGGTGTGTTCCAACGTAATTGTCATTACCTTCACAAATGCCACGTGAACTGTGCAAAGTCCTGGTTAAATATCAGTTGGATTATCTGCACTGTTAGACCACATATGGTGGAATTTTTAATTAAATTTTATCTTTATTTTCAAAAAGTCTTAAAATTATACCAATGAGACTGCATAAAAATTAAAAAGTAATGCATTCCCAGAAAATTTTCTGTCACATGCCAAGGAAATCAATGAAGAGTCAGAGATATTGCAAAATCTCTTATAGAATCTTCAAAGGTAGAAGTTGATCTATTCATAACATGGAAGGATTATTAGACAGATTCATAACATTTATCTGTAAAAATTTCAAAGTGCCTCTTAATAATATCTGGTGTTTTATTTCCAGAAATTAAAAAGAAATAAACAACAGCAGCAACAACAAAACAAGCTGTGAGTTTTAACCAAATGACAAATGCAAGTGAAACTCTAATAATTTGTAATATGCTTAGGAATTTTGCTGTCTGTTCTAAGTGAGATGAAGAGGTAAAAATATGCACATGAGTTGTAATATTTTTCTGTCTCCATGCTGCTATGTGTAATTGTGTAGTATCAAAATGATTTAGGTCTGTAGACTGAATATCAAGAAATCTTGGATTCAAAATCTGACTGATTTACATCCAGCTGCTTCACTTGGATGGGTCTCTGCTTCTCTCTTAAGTCATCGGTCAGCTTCCCTGACTCCATAAGCAGCCGAGTCCAGGACTCCATCTCTTCTTGAACTTCTTTAGGTTTTGACATCTCTCCTTGCATCAGGGGCTAACTTTTCTGTTAGGGATATGACCCTTCCTTCCATGGGCAAATCACACAGAGTTTGGTTTATTTCCTTGCTTTTGAGTCAGTTAAGGTATTGGTGGAAAATCAAGTAAGAGAGAAAACTAGGTTCCACAAATTGGTACTATAAACTTGTCAATTATTTTTCTCCCCTAGTAGAGTGGATTAGATAGACTGCTTATGCTCACAGTGGCCAAAATTTAAGAATGATATTTAAAACATCTTTTAAATGACAAGTAAAACATCTTTATAAATTTATCCATAAACACCTCAAATTTTTATTTATTATCACACATGTGTATTAGAACCACATATAACAGCTAAAAAAACTTTCTCTAAAAACATGGAACTGTACATTTTCAATAGGAATAGTGTTATTCTCAGGGTGGTAACAATTTTTTTTCATGCAAAGGCAAAAAAAAAAACTTGCTCTTTTTATGTATAAAACACAGATATATGTACAGTACATAAATAGATATACAGCATACCTATGATATTAAAATTTCATTTCATGTTATGATTAGGGGAAGAAAATCAAAAAGTGCTCTATAGGGAGCCAATAATGAAGTAAAGGTTGGCAGAAGCTGTCTTACACCAAAGCCTCTTCTTCCTCTCCTACCCCCAAATGCATTGTATTCTTTGAATATGCAATAAGAAAAAAGAACCTAAAGTTAGTTTAGCTTATCTGTAATATAGTCAGTGCCAACATGTAAACACACCCAGATATTTGAGAAAGAAAAAATGTTAGTCAATCATCCAGATGTTTTATTTTGACAGTGTCAAGTAGCATCAAGAGAATGAGAAAGACAAGCCACAGACTGGAAGACAATATTTGCAAAAACATATCTGATAAAGGACTGTTATGAAATATATACAAAGAACTCTTAAAATTCAACATAAGAAAATGAACAATCTGACTAAAAAATGGGCAAAAGACCTGAACAGACACCTCACCAAAGAAGATAGAGATGGCAAAAAAAAAAAAAATGAAAAAATGGTCCACATCGTATGTAATTAGGGAAATACAAATTAAAACAATGAGATGCCACTACACACCTATTAGAATGGCTAAAATCCAGAACACTGACACCACCAAGTGCTGGTAAGGATGGGGAACAACAGGAACCCTCATTTATTGCTGGTGGGAATACAAAATGGTACGACCACTTCGGAAGACAATTTGGCAGTTTTGTACAAAACCAATCATATTCTTATCATACTATTCAGCATATTCCTTGGTATTTATTCAAATGAGTTGAAACTTAAGCCACTGAAGCCACTTAAAACCTGTACACGAATGTTTATAATTGCTTTATTCATAGTTCTTTATTCATAATGGCCCAAACTTGGAAGCAACAAAGATGTCCTTCAGTAGATGAATGGATATATAAACTGATATCTCCAAACCATGGAATTTTATTCAGCACACAAAAAAAGAGCTATCAATCCATGAAAAGACATGGAGGAAACTTAAATACATGTTACTAAGTGAAAGAAGCCAATCTGAAAAGGCTACATACTGTGTGATTCCAACTACATGACATTCTGAAAAAGGCAAAACTCTGGGGACAGTAAAAAGATCAGTGGTTTCCAGGGATTTCTCGGGAGGAAGGAGGAGGAATGAATAAGATGGAGCACAGAAGATTTTTGGGGGCAGTGAAACTATTCTGTATGATACCATAATGGTGAATACATGTCATTATACATTTGTCAAAACCCATAGAATGTATAGTACCCCAAGTAAACCCTCATGTAAACTATGGCCTTTGGATGATAATGATGTGTTAGTAGTGTAGGTTCATCATTTTCTGGTGGGTGATGTTGATAACGGGGAAGGCTGTGCATATATGGGCGCAGAGGGTGTATAGGGAATCGCTGTGCTCTCCTCTCAATGTTGCTGTGAACCTAAAACTGTTCTAAAAAATAAAACCTATTAAATACGGTTTATTAAGACAAAACAAAACAAAAAAATATCAAATAGCCAGATATTTGAGTACACTGTATAAAATAATTGAGTGGTTAGCTGAAATTTTATTCTGAGCGTTTTGGTGTGGTGCCCCAGAATCCTGTCCCTATAGCCTCACAGCTTGACTTGTTTCCGTGTGTGAGTATTTGAGCCCATGCACTGCTCCTTGGACTCCTGCTGGTGGTAAACAATGCATCGTTTCGTAGTTTTTATCCTTTATTCACACATTATTATTTCCTATCTCTTGGAAAAAAGAGATTATAAACATGTTTAGGACTATACCTAGTGGAGTTGGTATCTAACACTACCTTGCTCACTTCCAATTATAAATTATTTATGAAGCAAACCATTTTGGTATTTGAGAAACTATTTTACTTATTGATCACGGAAAGATTCAGGAGGACTAACGAACACTGATGAATTTTGTTTCTTTTAGCACTTCAAGTTTGCATTTCACTTAAAAATATTTCAATAATACATACAAAAATATAGTGTGATATAATGTAGAGAATCAGAGCTAAAGAATACAAGTGCTGATGTTCAGTCCTGGTTGCTCACTTTGGTACTGAGTGGTTTTGGTCAAATCACTGTAACATTTAAAGTTACCAGTATTATGATTTATGAGTGAAATGTTACGTGCTATGTATTTCTCTCTCTTTCTATGACCCGATATTTGTGTACAAAAAGTGAAGAATATTATATTTTTTACCAGGTGGTGTAAGAGTTTCTCACAGTGAGAAAATCACCCTTTTTAGGAAGATGACTTGATCAGTTCACTTGAAATAGCGTGGCTGTATGCCGGGGTCAAAGCTTTTGAGAAGGGCTTGAAAGAGTTGAGGTGGTAGGAGGTCGTGTGGTATTTGATGGGTTCCTACCCATAGTAATGTGTGTGAATAAATGGTAAAATTACTAAACCTTTAAAATGTTTTATCCAAGTTTGTTTGTTTGGTAGAGAACAGTGAAGATTTGGTTCCCCGTGCAAGTTGATACGGGCAAAATTGAGACAGCACACATACATGGAAGTTGGAGAGAGATGAGGAGAAAGAGAGTTCTGGGGACGTTGCAGAGAGTGTGTACAAGATGCAGCATATCCGTGGTATTGAAATTCCTTGAGGAGAGTTATGATTAGAGGAGTTACAATTAGGGGAGAATAATTCACAAGCTGTGTAATTGGGGGCTCAATGCAAGCAGGGGTTTGCTAATAATTGGGTTACATAAAAGGATACATATATACAAAAGTGATCATTTAAACATTTTGTATATGTGCATTTGTGTTTGTGTGTATATGTGTGTATTTTAACATAAACTCTGTAATTCCTAGGATTCTTGAAAAACCAAGTATAATATAGGCATAGCCTAAAATATTAGACCCTCTTTAAGAGAAAAAATTGACACCTTACTGGTTAACCTTGACAGGAAGTGTTGACATATCCTCTAGTTCTTGGATTACTTAATATAAAATGGAGACATGGAGGACAATTATTTCAAATGAGAAAAAAATTCTACTTTAGTCAAGCATGCCCAATAATTAGTTTTCTGAGACTTTTTAGTATTTCACATTAGTACTTTTGGGAGCTGGTGGTAGCTTTACAATTGGTTCTGGAAGCATGAATTTTGCCTTTTGTGATCTAGAAAAAATTTAGTTTTTCCAACACCCAAGAGAATAGAAAAGATTAACCAGATTGAATTCATGGTTCTGGTTTGATCCAGTTAGGCGGGCAAATGAAGCCACAAAACTACAAAAATATTTTTAGAATCTAGGAGAGGATTTATGCTCTTTATTTTTCTTATTCAAAATATTTGTGACTACTCTTTGCCCTCAGTCTACTATATGTATTTCAGCATCAGTTTTCATGTTCCACAAGCAACCTTTCTGACATGTTGATTAGAATTACATTAATGTGGAGAGTTGATAATTGATGCCTATAATTTCAAAGTAGTGAAAGCGGAAATGATTTTTTGATATGTAACAAGAGGTATTTGACATTAACATAGCTAACTTTCTATTGTTGAAAAAACTCACAGGCATTGCTAACTGTACTCTGGTTATAAATGATGGAAAGATTGTTAAGTTTTATTAGCAGTAAATTTTTCCCCTGTTCATGGACAACCCTGAATTCAAACCATGGACAACCCTGAATTCAAACCATGGACAACCTTAGGGTTAAGAGCCCGTGTTTGAACAGCCTGTCTGTCTCTGATTCCCTTCTTTTGCCTTGCATTTCCCCTTTGAGTTGAAGAAGAGACAACACAGAACTAAATCAGAGGTCTTTGACTTCAGAAATCCACATTAGCAATTTTCAAGTTGGGATTAATAACTTCTTCAAGAATTCAGAAGAAAATGATAAAGTAATGAAATCATGAATAAAAGGATAAAAGACTTGGAGAATAGAAAACTAAAATGCATATACAAATTTTTTATATACATACATTAAGATTTTTATATACATATAAAAAGAACAGGAGATCTAAAATACATGATATAAAGAGAAGATGATGAAATAATAAATGATGTGATGCAAAGAAGCAATGGTCAAATAAGTTATGCAAGAAAATTCTCAACAACTTAAGCTTTCACATTGAAGAGAATCCCCAAATATAAAGCTAAAAATCATTAAAATATATTCACTGATTGACAATTTTACCATCCATCCATCCCTTAGGATTAAAAAAACCCAAGAATATAAACAGAAATAAATAGCTTATTTACCATGGAAATATAAAAATTGGAGCATCATATTTCTCTGTTAAAATATATTTATATACATAATCAGATGAAGATGATGCAATGTCTATACAATTTTTTAGGGCAAAAAAGATTGTGAGAAAAATTTCTGCATATAGTAAAGCTATAAATTAGTGTGTAAAAATAGATAAATACATTTTTTTTTCCAGAACTTCTAGCAGGTAAAATCTTCAAGATTAATTAGCAGATCCAGATTTTTAAATTGAGATCTCTTGCTATATACTGGACCTCTATCTTTATTCTTACAGTGTGTCTTCTTAGGTCTCCAGTTACATTGTTTTCCCCAAATTTATCAACCAATTCAAGTGATTGATTGTCTGATTTTTCCCACTACACTAAATCAATACAGAGTCTAGACATTGTGAATTTCAGCTTACGTTCTCTCTGGAAAACTTATGGTAGTTTGAATTGGCTCTGCAGATAGAATCTTTTGAAATTATGTTTTTAATGAAAGATTTATGGCGGTGTATATCCCCTCATCCTTCCCACAAATGTTAACAACAGTTGCCACCTATATAGACTCTAGGCCATTTGTGTCAGTTTGGGTTCCCCAGAATCAACCCTTGAGACAAAAATTTAAATTAAAGCATTTATCTGGCAGATAATCCCAAGACAGCTGTAGGGGACTGGGAAGTGAGCCAAGGAAGCTAGGGCAGCCAAAAAAGGTGCACTGACAAGTGAGTTTTTTTTTAGACAAAGACTCAAACAGGTATTTTATTTTATTTTATTTTATTTGGCCATGCCATGTGGCATGCAGGATCTTAGTTCCCCAACCAGAGATGGAACCCATGCCCCTTGCAGTGGAAGCACAGAGTCCTAAATGGACAGCCAGGGAAGGCCCAGTACAACTGTTTTTTAATTGGAGCTTAATCCTATGGCAGAACTCTGGGATTCTGTGTGTAACATGTGCCTCAGTTTTTTCTCCCTCCATGAAGTAGGGAGTTGGGATTTTTATACACCCATCTCCATCAAGTATTGTTGAGGGTTGTTCCTGAGTGGTGGAGGAAGCTTAAATTTTCTGGCACTTCTGACTTACTCTGGAAAGGGGAAGAGAGCCCTCCTCTTCAAGGGAAAGCACTTACGCAGTTAAAAGACCTTTATGTAAGTCTCAAGGGGATGTAGGTAAGGCATCAACAATATTTACTGCAATGTATTTTGAGTGATTGGTGTGTGAACATATTAATTAAGTATATTAGGTGCCTCTAGCAAAATATGAATGTGAGTGTAAATTTAATCTTTCTATTAGCAGGGTACAATATTCAGGATACTGAAGATGGCGAGGGGAATAAAAACAATGGTATAACTACAGCCATGGTTTACAGCACCAAGGCCAGATAACATTTTGTTATAGTGGTGGAGAAGGCTATTCAAAAATATCATATTAATTAATAATCAGATTATAATAATACTATAATAATTAGTTGTCAAAAAGCCACCTCAGCTGAAACTGTATATTATATATACAATAATAATAATAATAATAATAATAATAAAACTTTATTTTGGAGGCTTAGAAAAGGGGAAAGCAATATTTTAAAATGAGTCATTTAAATTAATTTTCAGGTATACAGAGGAAGAACAGAAGTGTGAACAAAATTCTGCCTACGAAGTTTATCATACCATTCACAGAGATGCAAATGTGCATACAGTAGTGAGAACTGGATGAAAATTTATAATGTCAAGGTAGGACTGTCGGAAATGTCAGGTGACTTTTTATCCTTCTAACTTATTTTATTAAATTTATAGTCTTAATCATTGCAGACTGTAAGAATATATGACTTTTCATGGATCACTGACAGTGAAGGAAAAGGCTAGAAAATTCTTACAATGCATCAAAACTTGTGTATGGCAATTTAATTTAAGCAACTATTACTGTCAGTGCCTTTTTAGGGCCACATCTCTTAAGATATAGGGGTCCTGATTAGTAGTACTCACTTTATTATTGGCTGAAGAAAGAAGTAGCTTTCTACAACTCCTCGGTGTTTGGGTCATAGATGGTTAGAGCCAAGAACATCATTCTTGGACCCTATGAGTGGAGATAAACTTGGATTCACTTCACTTTAGATAATTTTATTCTGAAATTAAACATTCTTTTCTGGCAATAAGTTAAAAAGTTAATTAAAACTGGGGAGGCTGTAGCGTTGGAAATTTAACAAACAACCCCAAAGCAGAAATTGTATACAAATTAGTAACCTGTTGAAATACAACTTGTGAATGGTATTCTCTGAGCTGTTAGGGTGACGTACCATGGCTGAAAACTGGGATCTTTGTCATTTTCAAGCTGAATGTCATTATTTTACTGGGACTGTGATTTTTGTCAAACCGGATAGACAGTTGACTTGGTCAAATGCAGGAATTTAATGTAACCTGAAGACTACCGCAGCCACTGAGAGGAGGGACTGAGGTCGGGGGTGTGCCAGGTCTTTGGCTTTAGGTCTTTAATTTAACTAAAGCAAAGAATTAAAAGAATGAAATAGTCATCATTCTTTATATCTCCTACTGTATAGTGAGAATTTCTGTATACTTACTATTTCGTAGTAATTTTGAACTAGAGAACTGGTATAGATAGTTTTTCAGCATCCTAAATAGGAAGGGAAATTTGTAAGTGGGTGTCATTACCCTGAATGATTGAGGGCGTGGAAGAGGGAGAGAGGCCATTTTGTAAGGAAGAAACACAGTCCTGATTGTGACCTTGAGGCTGACGGCACGCAGACCTCTTCTGTTCTCCCTCCGCGTGGAGACACGTGCACTGGAGTGTGGGGAGGGCCTCCAGTTCTACCCAGATGTGCAGAATAATCAGGGAATGAAACCACATGAGCAGAGGGCTGAGGAAACAGTGTGGCCGATACCTGATTATTAGTCAATATTATCTTCAATTAAAAAAAACAACTTTGTCAAAAACCCTGTGACTCCTGCTTAACTCTTCGAGTTTTTTTTTTCATTCCCTGCTTTTCAAAATTAACCAATTAATCAATTTAGGGCCAGGAAGGAGAAGAACAACCCCTTTCCCTGATTTTTGGCCAAGAATTTCCCCTAAATGATGTGCAATGATAAAATTGTAGTCTTATCTGTAATGTATGTTTGTGCTTTCATTTTTCCTATCCTCCAATTTGCTGAGAACCTACTTAGGAAAACATTCTGCATGAATTATTTTATGCATGTTGTAAAAGCCATTTGAAATAACTTACATGAAATATGGGCGATATGCTTGAGAAAAATTGAATGATAAGTTTTCTAAAAATCCCACGTTGTTTTTGGGAAAAGCAATCGACTCTGCAGATACGTTGAAAACAATAGAAAAATATGAAACAAAGAGGAGTGTGTTTTCAGATAACAGCACATGCAAATGACGTGACAAATTTGCTTGAACCCAGTAAAAGACAGAGCAAAACAATGAGACTAAATGGATTACAAATAAAGAAACCATGACAAAACAAAAGTACTCTAAAATAGTACTTTCTTCTTAAAAATGAAGATTTTTATGCTGTATTAATCAGGGTTTTCCAGAGAAACAGAACCAACATATATGACTTATTATAGGAATATATATATATATGTGACTTATTATAGGAATTGGCTCACGTGGTTATGGTGGCTGAGAAGTCTCATGATCTGCTGTCTGCAGGAAAGTCAGTAGTGAAATTCAGTCTGAGTTGTAGGGCGTGAGAATGGGGGATGTGGGGAGACAGTTGTATAATCCTGAGTTGAGTCTGAAAGCCCGAGAGCCAGGAGCTCCCACGTATGAGGGCAGGGGAAGATTGATGTCCCAGTTCAAGCGAGAGAGCAAATTCGTCCTTCCTCTGCCTTGTTTGTTCTATTTGGACCCTCAATGGACTGGATGATGCCCACCCACACTGGGGAGGGTGAGCTCCTTGACACAGTCTACTCAGTCAAATGCTAATCCCTCTGGAAACACCCACAGAGACCCAACCAGAAATAACGTGTTACCAGCAATCTGGGCATCCCCTCGCCCAGTCAGGTAGACACATAAAATTCACCATCACATCTGCAAAATCATTCTGAGATGAGAGTTGTAAAATACTGGATATAGAGAGACAATAAAAGCTACTTTGGGAATCTTATGTTCATTACCTGTACTGGGAGCAGAAATACCCAATTCAAAGGTGTAACTAAAACATATCTGTTGTTATGGTGTTATTGGGCGGAAACATAAGCAAGCAGGGTTACAATACCGTGGTACTTAGGAGGTGAAGGTGGGTGTTTTAAGAGGACCGTCTGACCAAAGGGACATTAGAGAATGAAGGGGGGCATACCCTCACTCAGACAGTTTTGTTTTACCTGGGGTGACTGCCCAAATAAAGGTCTGGTTGATAAGAATAGTTCAGAGGCTGCTCCATCACCTGGAGCAGAAGCTTATACAGAATTCCAGACACTCTTCAGGACTTGGTTTCATTGGAAACTGCAGGGGGCTTATTTTTCCCTTGGACCTGGAGACACACCAATGACGTGGTGACTGGAGGGGGCCTTAGCCAGGCAGGCATTTGATTCTTCTCCCAGGAAGGGGAGACAATCGTGCCCATAGACCCCTCACAAGCTGACATGTCTTACTTCTGCTTTTGGTCAAGCTGGATCTTGTCTGCTTCTAAATTGAGTTTAGATCTTCAAGTCTCTGACATCCTTCATCCTCCTTAGAAACTTGCACAGGAATCCTGAAGCAATAGGACAACTCAGAGGTTGTATGCCAATGAAGAGTAGCAGAATATGCCACTCCCAAATATGCTTCCCCTGCACCCCAAACAGGCATACCAGCGTGGTCAGAATGCATGTTGGTTGCAGGAAAGGAGAATTTTCTAAAACCTCCAGTGCTTTCAAGATTACTTAGAAGTATTTTTGGTTGCCAATGACAGAAATTCAACTCAACCTAGCTTAAAAAACAAAGAGGAGTTTTTAGAGTTATAACAGGAGTATATTCTGTAATCCAGGTTCCAGGATGAGACCAAAAAAAGGAACTGAAGCAATGTGTGGGCCCAGGAATGGCTACTGCTGTCTACATCTTTTGCCTTAATGCCTCATTGGTTATCAGTGTATCAACTTCATTCAATATATATGTTTTAGCTTATATTAACATTTTGTGATACTTGTCTAAAGCCCTTCTGCATCTCTATGTTGAATAATAACTATTCTGAATTTTTTTTGAAAACTTGCAAAAGTTATTTATTCAGAGCTTGCTAGGGAGTCAGCCTCCATCACTTGTGTTTTGTCAGAGACTCAAATGCAGACAGAGCAGTAGACAAACTTTATAGTGGAAAATAAAAAGAAAGCTTCAGCCATGCTCTGATTGAAGGCTGTTGGCTGGGGAAGCTACATATATGCAGACTAACTAGAAGTGAGTATTCTATGTGATTAGTTAGGGGTGCAGAGTTGGCTCACTCTAGATGGTTCTAAGTTGGAAGCGAGATTGAATCCTTTCATATCATTTTTAATGTTCCTATCTGTATTTGGGGGCACTTAAATATTACATAAATTGTATCATAGAATGCACATATTTTCCAATTTTCTATTTTATCCCCACTTGTAATTATTTTTGAGTCGTTTGTCAACATGCACAGCTATAGTTGATTCATTTTAAGTAATCTGTAGTATCTGTTGCAAGAATAAGTTGTCATCCATATTCAGTTGTGTACTATTTTCTGTGATTACAAAGACTGAGGGAAACATCTTTGTGCACCTGAGTGAGCATGTTTTCTGGAAACATTCTAGAATTGGAACTGTAAACACCTAGATTTTGTGCCTCTCATCTTTGGCTTTACTAGGTATTTCAAAATTGTTCTTGAAAATGGTTGCATAAATTTACCTTTTCACCAGCTGTGTATGAATTTCTTCAGCTCCACATGCCACCCAAACTATTTTTTAGCCATTAGAAGGAAATTAGATGATATTTCATTTTTATTTTCTCCTTGATTTTGAGAGAAGTGGAACATCTTCATATATTTATGAAATAATTCATGGGTCAAAATGTACCACATTGTAAATTGGAAAATGTTAGAACTGATCACCAATGAAAGCATTAAAATATGTTGGACTCGGTGAAAGTACCAAAGAAAGATACCTTTTCTGCTTTAGCTCTGGGTGAACAAAGAGATTCTCCCCTGCGAATTCTACTTGCAGTTCTGTGCCTCACATGAATTCAAGTTCACAAGGATACCCACATGGTCCAGGAAGCCTGTAGTGTGCTGAATATGGGGCTGGAATGAGGTGGTCTCCAAGAGAGTTTGGGATATTGTTTTCCTGCTCCTTGTATATATTTTTGTTGGTGGTGGTAGTGGCTTCCAGCTTTATTGGGATATAATTGACATATAACATGGAATAAGTTTAAGGTGTATGATGTGTTGATCTGACACACTTGTACATTGCAAAATGAGTAGGACCTTAGCGTTAGCTAACACGTTTATCCCATCACATAATTACCATTTCTTTTTTGTGGTGAGAAATCCTAAACAGCACATTATAAATCCCATTGCTCTCATCTTGGCCAAGAATCAAACATCAGACATCTAGACACCCCTAGAGATGAAGCTCGAGCTTTTCCCTCCAGCGGTCAGTCAGCTCTAACCGAACCCCTGGAACGTCCCCTGTTGGTGGAGTGGGTGGCCCATGTGGGGGAAACAGAAGAGGAGGAGCCTCTGGGCACACACATTAGGTGAACATTGACTTCCCAAATTAGGTTTATTCCTTGGTTTTCTACACCCAGTCTTGGGTTTTAAGAAGATGGAATCCAAAGGCCTGAAAAGAACTTTATATATGTAATGAGAAGAAATTCCTGTCATTCTCTTTTTCTGTGCCAGAAAGACTAATAACTTCAAAAGGCAGCATCTGCATCCCCCTGCATGCCTGTGTCCTATCTGTAATGGTTGATCAGAGTCTATACAGAGGCTTACAGAAAATGTAAAAGGAGGACGGGATTCCTGTGATGTCATGATTACCATCAGAAATGCCCTGGGCCTGGAGTCCCTGGGCCTGTTTCTGTAGCCCTTGGTTTGCTCTCTAGCTACTGGAAATAGCTTGTTTACCTTCTCCCTGTCCTCACAGACTATTTCTGTTGAGGTCTTTATTTCCCACCTCAGGCTTATTTTTAAATCAGAACAAAACTCTTAGAACACTGGTTATAGCCTGCTGTGTCCTTCAAGCTATTATATAACTACCTTGGCTTTTCAAAGCTTTTAAAGTTAGCTAAAAAGGCAAGAAAACAAGCTGGTGTGACACAAGAAGGAGGAAGTGTAGAATTTTGAATAGTTCGCAAAAAAAGACAAAGAACAGAACTGATACAAGGCTTGAATTTTAGTACCAGAGTAGATCAATTGAAAATGACACCTGTAGCAGTGGAAAGAGCACAATTATTGATTAGCAGAGTGTAATAATTAATTGTTGGTAATGACCAGGGCAACAACAATAGCTGCCATCTATTATTTATTTAGTATGAGTCAGGCATGGTCCTGTTTTAATACACCACTTCATTCGATCTTCACAATAATCTTATGGTGTAGCTACTATTACAAGATGAGAAAACAGAGGCTGACTAAAGTTAACTTACTTGCTCAACATCATAGAGAAATTTTGCCATAAATATGGCAGCAAGGGATAGTAGCACATGTCATGCATTTGAGTTGATCTTTGAGTTTTAAATTTATTGCAAAAAGAGCTATATCTATTGCAGGGGTTGGCAAACTACAGCCAGTGAGCCAAATGTGGCCTGTTGCCTAGTTTTGTAAATAAAATTTTATTGGTCCACAGCCACACCCATTCACTTATATATTATCTGGAGTTGCTTTCCCACCACAATGGTGGAAGTGAGTAGTTGCGATAGAGATATTGTGGCTTGCAAACACTAAAATATTTACTATTTAGCCCTTCCAGAAAGTTTGCCTAGCCCTGCCCTCCTGTCCTCTTCCTTTAGAGCCTTTTGGAGAAACCGTGCTTTTATTTCTTCCTTTGCATTCTTTCATGTTGGATCCTAATATCCAGCCTATAGTTGGAGGTTGAATATTCTTCCTGGATGATTCTCCAGCTACTTTGAGAATCTCCATTCTGCTCAAGATAGTTCAAGTTTCACAGTTGCCCTCTTTCAATCTGCTTGGTAAAGTCCCTGATACAGTCCTATAGTTTTTCCCTAAGGCTGCAAACAGTATATTTTACTTTGCAGCCTCCCAACAGGGGATTCTTGTTGATTCCAGGGCCTCTGAAGGAGAAAATTTTTAAAAAATCTGAGTGTCCATGTTATTTTGCTTTTCACTCACATCGTTTTATAGCCCTTCCTCATTTTTTTTTTCGTGGTGGGGATTTCAGGAATCAGTACTCAGGTCATGAAATTCTGCTTTCATCACTGTATTTAATCTGCCTTTCTCGCGTGCATGTTTGGTGTCTACAGGGCATCTCTGTTTTGCTGTTTTGGCATGTGTATACAATTCCCAAGAAGAAAAGGGTGAGGAGAACATCCCTCCCAGAGAAAGGTGTCACACTAGCTCTATGGGACATGACTCGCAGCTCCTGGAGGTCAGAAACCTTAGCCATCTTATTCTTAGCTTATTCAGGCCCAGCACTTAGCAGCCTGGCTCACTAAGTGTTTGTTCAATGAATGAATAGAGGATGAGGAAATGAATGAATGAGTGTAAAGGAACACTCCGAGTACTGAGATGACTAAGTTGGTTTTTGCCTATGGTTCCACTAATTCCCAAACCTTCTGTTCAGCATCCCACCAGGTTTGGGGACCAATTGAATCTCTAGGTAGAAAAAATATATGGAGTGTTGGTTCTAGAGTTTGACCCATCATTAATTATTTTGTTGCTATCCATTGTTATTTTGACTTTATGTCATAACCTAAAAATATTTCAAAATCCTTGGAACTAATTAAAACAGAGAGAGTTTTGTTGAAGAAACTGAAGCTAATGACCTGAAGGCATGCACCAGGCTTTCTGGAAGAGTGTTTATTAGGAGAAACGCATGGGGAAGAAGTGTCTGCTTTTCTGCTGCTCATTGTTTCCCAGACGGTGCACAGGGATCTATCAGGGCCAGACGTCAGACCTTGGGAGAAGGATCTGACTAGGTGTGGATGATTGGAGAAGCAGCAGATCCTCCCTGGTCTGATCAGGGGCTGAGTCCAGGTCTTGTGGTCATAACCTCAGCAATCTGCCTTGACTGCTGGCCTGCACATGGCTGTCACAGATTTCTCTGGATCTCTGCCAGTTGCTGACTGCCTCTCTGGGATGTCCACGTTGGGAAATCAGAGAATCAAGTGGAACAAGTTGACCTTTACCTGTTAGTCCACGCCCCTAAGCTCAAGGAGCACATGGTGCAGGCTGGAAAATGTCCATCTGGCTGTGGGGCTGGCCAGGCGGTAGCAACAGAGTTCTGTGGACAAGTTTGGCTCTGCAGCTGCAGCATGAGGTCAGGAAAATGCACAACAGGGCAGACGAATTATATGAGACAGGGTGAAGGTAATATTTTCAGCTCTGGACTTTGGGGCAATCAATTGCTACCCAGAAAAGAAAAGCCTGAAGATTGGAGTCCATCTACAAGCTGATGGACGTTGTGTTAAGATTCCCCAACTGCTGAGAACATCATAGTAAGGAAATAAAGAAAAGTGTGGAAGGGATATCTAGAATGAAGAACATTTCATTGGTTAATTGGCTGATGGATGGATATCCCAATAGTAAGTTTCATCATCCCTTTAACTCTTGAATTGTGCATTTTCAGTCAAAATGTCTTCCTTAACTATCACCCCCCAGGAAGCAATCCTGTACTGCTTGACCACTTTGCGACCTTGGTATCATGTGAAGAATATACAATTTTGTAATCTGGGTCCTCCTCACCCTCATCTTCTGGATATTATTTATCTTACACACTATGAGGTTAGTCTGTTTCTGTTTCCTCACTGGTCACGGAAAGCACCTCTCATATCCCCTCATTTTATTTTTTAATAAAACTGGGCTGAGGACATCATCAATCATGTTACATCTGACTTTTCATTTTAAAACCTGTGACCACATAAGCCTACAAGAGGTGGTTCCTTGTGGAGGCTCACAGGATAGTTCTATCCGTTCTTTTTGTTCTCCTTGGCTACGATTTCTTTCCCAGGGAAGACGATTGTCACATGGAAAACATGTCTTAGCCTCCCACACTCTTTGCTGTACGTAACTGGGCAGGTAGTGGTTCTGTGCCATCCTGAACTCACCATTCTGTCTCAGGAAGAGAGTCAGGGAAATGGTCTTACTTGGATAAAATCATCTAATATTTCTCCTGTAAGGTGTTTGTTGTTCTGAGCTACTTTCTACTCTCCTGGGTGCTGGTTTATCTTCTCCCTTAGTGAAATCTGTCCCCTCCTGGGCAACTTCCTCCAAACTTGTTAATAACCAGAGATATTTTCTCAGGTGACAATCTCTTGTCCCATCTCCTTCCTGCAAGCCTCTTGTTCGTGGTGGATCCCTGAACAGCAGATCCTGAGGAATTTCATCAAGAATTCTCATTTTTTTCCTTTCTGTCAGAGAAGTTTTTCCCATCCTGGGGTATTCTTTCTAAGGCCACTGGTGACAGCCACAGAGCGTGAGTGATCATTAAGAGCAAGTGGAGAATTTTATTGTGGACTGGTGGCTGCGTGTGCCAACCCAACCATGGATGTGATCTTCCATTTGGAGCATCTTGGAAGTGAGGTGGAAGGCATCCAGCTTCACTGTCCTTTCATTTCAAATCCACTGTCAGCAAAGAAGATATCAGAAGTGACTCTGGTTCTTTGGAGGAGGGTTCTAGGTAATTGGAGGGCAAGTTAGTTTCCTTTTTCCTTTTTTTGTTCTTAAATGAAGTAGCTTTCAGTTTAGTCTCTTTTTTTTTCTTCTTTCTTCCTCCCTCCTTCCTTCTTTCTTCCTTCTTTCCTCCCTCCCTCTCTCTCTCTTTCTTTCTTCCTTTGTTTCTTTCTTTCTTTCTAGCATTCTTTCTTTCTCTCTCTTTCTCTCTCTCTCTTTCTTTCCCTCCCTCCCTCCCTCTCTTCCTTCCTTCCTTCCTTCCTTTCCTTCTTTCTTTAACTGAAACTGAAGTTGGTGTCTAGGGAGAAAAAATGACTTTCCTAAGATCACATACCTCACTAGGAACATAACTGAAGCTAAAATCCACATCTCTGACCTGTGACCTACTCTGCCTGGATAGTGACCAGTAAGGTGATTGCAGAATTGTACCCATGACTTTGTTATACATTCGCGTGGAAATTCGACTGTCCCTTCCTCATGCTGGCTCTACAACTTAGGAGTCATGGAAGCGTGGGCAAGCCACTTAGCCATTCTAGATTTCAACTTTTCACCAGTAAAATAAATATAATAATACCTTCCTGAAAAATAAATTCTAAAAATATTTGTGAAATGTTCCACATTTTTAAGGGCGCTATAAAATGTAAGTTGTTGTTTGGTGGGGGTACCAGGACCCAAAAGATACTTCTGTTGTCATAACTGGAGTTCCAGCCTAAATTTTATTTGAAAATACAAATTTAAGATCATCTCAGAAATTTTAACCAAGAGTCTTATAGCTCACCTTCATTGTTGTCTCTTCTGAGATTTATTTTTCTCTTTGTATAATTTTCCTAATAATGGCTCAAAAATGCAAATGATTCTCTAATGAATCTGTATTCCCTTGTGTCTCAGGGAAGATGGTAGCTCATTACCAAGCTGGAGCTAATTTCCTCACGCTAATAAAGCCACATCACATGGGTTTACACATTTGTACTCATGAGAAGAGAACAGTTGACGGAACCTCAGGGCCCCGATGGCCTTCAACGGGCATTCCCCAAGGACCAAAGAAACTCTATTGGTGAAGATTTAAAAACACAAGTGAGGTTGTCTAACCATAAGCCTTATTAAAAGGTGTGGATGAAATTCCTGAAAGAAATTCCATGCAACAGTCAAAGCTGACATAAAAAGAATAAGGTTCCGCCTGGTCTGCTAAACCCAAGCCTATGGAGTCTTTCCCCAATACCTGGAGACTTCACCCAAAACTCCAGCCAGAGGCTGAGAATCAGCTTTACTCAGCGCCTTTAAGCCCTGCCTGCTCCTGAGCTACTGGTCACAGAAAAAGAGCCCCTAACTTTCTGGAGGGCAATTTGTTTACACTCTAATCTTATGACTTCTTGAGTCAAACGCCTTTTTTTTTTTTTTTTTGATAAAATAAAACCACAGCATGTGACTATAAAAAGGAAAGCGCAAAAGAAAACCAAGTGGCAGCAGTCATGCAGATTACAGTTCAGACACAAGAGGGTCAAATGGCGAATCCAGAAGAATTAAACACTAAACGGGAGCAAACGCAGTGCTATTTCTGGGCTGTCAGGCATTGAGGGAAAAAACCAGTGTGCTTCTGGCTACATCCACTGAAATTCCTGCTACCTCACTTCACCTCATTTTATTCATCTCACATCACTTCTGTTTCCTGACAAGTTGTTCCTCATATTTACCATTCACCTCAAGCCAACAGTTCCATCCTGTCTCTTACTAATCTTAGCAGAAGTAAAATCCACTTCCACTGAGAAGCATAAGGCTACCTGAACTTCTTTTCCCTCAGCTTCAAAATTTTTGCTCCCACCTGCCTTCCCCACAAAGAACGCTCTGGTCAGTATTCTTTCTTTTTAATCCCTTTTCCTTTTCAAGGTGAGTTCTGCTCTCTGTGCTAGATCATAATCCATATTTTTTTTGACCTCATCTAAATTTTGCTTCAGAAATTAATTTCCTCTCTTGTTTGCATATATGATAATTTCCTTTCAACTAAATTTTCTCTCTTTTTAAAAGTAAAACCGTAATAAAAAAGATAGCTTTAAGACAATTCTTGGCCACTGCAAATCACTCACTCTCTCCCTTCCTGCACTCTAAAACTTCACAGAACTGTACCCTATACATGCTGCTTACGCTCCCTCATCCTCCACCCTAGATTCAGGTCAAACTCATATTCCAGAAGGAAAATGTTAAACCACATGCAAAAGGAGTAATGCAACTGCAATCTGGATTTTGCACAATTGATCTCTATCAACATCTCCTTTGGTCTCTGCTAGACGTCCACCTCTAGTCCCCATGGTCCATTTTCCATATTGCTGCCTATGCTTGGCTGCGTTTTAGCCTCTGAAATCCCAATTCTCTTCAGCATATTTCCCTTTCCTCTCACAGGACCTTGTCAGGTTACCTGTGCTGTAATCACTGGGCCAGTCTCAGAACCCACACCTGGCTTGACCAGTGTTGCCTGGAGTTCTGGGCTTTCCCCTCCCCCACAAAGCACAATTCATACAAAACTCTTTACTCAACAGTTAGCGATTATCTATTCATGAAATCTGATGGCTGTATTTTTCTCTATTCACCCTTCTTGTCTTCTCTGCCTTATTGGATGTTATTGACTACCTGCTTCTTGACTTTTGCCTTCTGTCAAACTCCATGACTGTGATGCTTCTATTTTTCTGACTTCCCCATCATTGACTTCATCTCTGCCTTCCCAACCTCCCCCAAAATTTCCCTCAACTTCCTTTTTCCAGTCTTACTACATGTTTTCTCTATAAGTTGTCATTGATCTGATTAGCTCCAACTATTACTCCAAAGAATTCAGGCCTCTGATTTTTTTTTTCATATTCTCTCATTTTTGGCCTATGATCCTCCTCAATCAGTTTCTTGTACCTCACTCCCCCATCCATTCTTGCTGCCCAAGTCTAGTTCCGACTTTCCTCACTCCTCTTTGTGGTCCTGTTCCTAGAGGGTCATGTGACTTCTAATTGCTCTCCACTTCCATTCATCATGAAATGCAAATTAACTTCCCTAGATCTTGATTTTGATTCCAGACCCTTTTCCTAAAAAAACAAAATAACGCACTGTTTTATATCAAACTCCTTAAACTTCCATTTAAAATCCCTCACACTCTAATACTGCCTACTCTACTATTTATTATTTCATAAATCCTTTGGCCAGTGGCCCTGCTCACTCCTGTTTCTTCACAGAAGAAATTTCATACATGTTGCCTAAATTAAATAGCTTCCCCTCATTTCTTGCTGTTGAAGTCCTATCCATTGTTTAAGTTCTAGGCCCAGTGCCATCTCTTTCATGACACCGTTTTTAAGCACTTTGACTAAAATTGGTGGCTTTCCCCTTTGAACTCCTATAGTTCTTTGAATTATTAAATGGTCATTTATCATAACAAATCTTGAATTACAACTTTAATGTACATATGAACTCTCTTTTATTCTTCCAAATCCCCTGCAAACTCTATCAAACTAACTTGGAAATTGTAGGGAATAATAAATACTTCTTAGAGGAATAGTAACTCCTTATTTTGGAATGTTTGGGTCATGTCTTCTCCAGAGATCAGATGCAGAAGGGAGAAAACGTAAAAACTTCGTTATTAATTTTTAAAAATCTCCATTTCTGTGAATCAGCATTAATTTATACTGGTTACTATACTTGCTTTGTATTTGATTGCAATTCAAGATGACAGTTAAGACTTGAAATGCCCACATGTCTCTGACACTTTTTACTTTCCTGGGGTAGTTCTATTTAATCACTGTTTCCACCTGAGTCCTTATTTAAGGCACATCCTTCCTTCTTTTTGTTTGGCAGACATGGAGCTGGTGAAGAGCTTTCCCCTTTGCAGTATGTTTAACTATGTCATTTACATTCTGAAAAATATCCTGGATGTTCTTTGGCCTGACTTTGGTTATGAACTCCGAACTTTGCTGTCTGCTCACACACTGTGTCTTTGGTTCTGGTAATGAATGGTATTGTGATGCCCTGAAAGAGCACCCAAAGCATTTTGTAATCATGTCAGTGTTTGTTTGGGGAGTATTTATTATTCTCACATTCTTTCAATATAAGCTTAAGAACCAGAATAAACCTAAGCAATCTTGTTCAAAAGTTCAAGTGTGACAAGTTAATAATTATAACTATATTGGGAATATGTGGAGCTAAGAGTTTTTGTTTATTTCTTTTTTGAACTTTAGTTTATTAATTTGTGCTGTTCTACAATTTGCTGCTTTGTATAGAACTCAGAACCAGTCTTGAGGAATTAGCATTCATAGAAATAGAAATTATTTTGGGTTCATCACATCTATAATCCTCATACAGTCTCCCACACAGGCAAGACTCCAGCGCGACTTAGTTACTACTTGTCCCTTCCTGTTTTGTATTGCTGTAGTTACACTTCTATGTGTATACAATAGCGGTTGACTCATAGCACGTTGTCAGGAAGTTACTGCATGCTCATGACAGCAAGTAGGTATTTGAGAGGGAATAAGACAGTGCATTTGGACATGGGCAAGGATAGCTTAGTGTCCTTATTAGCTGTTGCTTATTGTTGTTGTTCTTCTTCTAAAATAAAACGCCTTACTTCCAACTTTGTTTCAAAAGATTGTTTCTTCTGCACTGAGCAGAATCTTCAGGACTAAACCATTCTGCCTATTGGATAGGTAGATTGATAATGAAGCATGTAAAATAATGCAGCATGTGGGAATCCTACCATATTTTTGTAAGTCATATATTTCATTTTATGAGTATTTTTGTGATTAAAAAATCCTGCTGATTATAGGAAATTTTAAAAGGATATAGATAATAGATACATAAAATAAAAAATTACTCATTATTCACAATCTCAGTGCCCATAAATAGCCTTAGCCATAGTCATTGTTGGCGTTTTGGTTATACTAATCAAAAATACATATATAGATATATAGATATACATATCTATATCTATATATCTATAGATATAGATAGATAGATAGATAGATAGATAGATAGATAGATAGATAGATAGATAATGTGTATATCTCCAAACTTCCCCAAGTCCTCCCTGGCTAAGAGGTACAAGTAAGGTCATATTATCAGTTATGCTCAGTTTTTGTGGCATCTTTCCCACCTGTACAGCTTTAGGGACCAAGCCCTCTATCCAGCAAGTCTTCCCTTTCTAGTATGCTCTAGTATGCTTCCCTTTCTAGTATGCTCTAGTATGCTTCCCTTTCTAGTATGCTCTAGTATGCTTTCTAGTATGCTCTAGTATGCTTATAGAGGGCAGATTTCATGTGCTCTGAGTGATTCACTGCCCTCACTGCTCTGGATTATGTGTGGGAGTCTTTGGGTACATGTCCCCATGTCATTATGCTCAACACCTTCAACTGTTGAAGGTACCATCATTCTGGAGAGGTCTCACAGCAGAGTTCTTTGCATTGCAATGTATTACACAGGTGAGTCAACCCTCTTTATTTGTGGGAGAGGGCAGATTTGATAAATGACCTTTTCTTCCCCATGACAGTGAGGCCAGCAGGTTGTTCCACTGGGAACAGAATCAATTAACAGCCATCACTGGAAACTCAAAATTTCTTCAGCCCTCTTGTCTACATGTGATTTTTATTGATTTTATCTGAAATCTATTTGACATACTGTCTTCGTGGCCATAACCTTTACTTCCTGACATTTAGTTGCTTAGATATGCCTCTGTTTCCACAGCCTAGATGCTATCTGCTTTGATTAACATTATGAATTCCTACATGAAGAAGCTCCTATTATGAAAGAAATATTAAGAAATTAGTGACAAACAAAGGCATAAGGCAATGCTGGTTGAATGATAAAATTAACAAAATTGTATGTTTTCAGCAACTGGATAGAACTTTCTGTGCTTGTTTTAATTGCCACAATCCTGTATAAACACGTATATACATATTGGCTAGTAATAGTACTTGAGTAGGATTCAAAATTGATTGGATGACTAGGATGCTGTTGATGAGACCACTGCCAACTTAGAAGGAAATGTGTGCTGTGCTGAAGGACTCCATCACCTGCTGGTCCTGACTTTGTTCAAATTGAGAATAAAGATACCAGGGAACACTGGGCAAATTTGTACATGCCATGAAGCTTTGATGAGTGGTTGATCCATACCAAAAAGGATGCTGTCACTAATCAAATAAATAAACATAAATAATTGTCGAAGTCTAAGAGGATAACACTGGATAACACTAGGAATAAATTTCCTAGGCTATGCTCCAAAGGGCAATTACACAGACACAGGTCAGAAGAAGTATAGGTTACCAGCAGAGCTTGTGGAGAAAGCCTAGGGCTCTAGTTGGCTCAAATACCTGCGGAAATAAAATGCTGCACTCACTGTCATGACACAATCTCATGTCATCAGTGAAAGTATTTTCACTTTCAATCTCAAAGGAGATTACAACCAAGTTTGTGATGGAAGGGTTAGAATACTGTGTTCTGGTCTGGGCACTACACTTCAAGTGGGATGACGAAAGGCCAAAGAGACCAGGATGATGAACTAGCTTAAAACCAAGATATTAGAAAAACAACGGATGGCTCTGAGCTTGCAATAGTGAAAAAAAATTAGCGAAGACATTATAGCTGTCTTCAAACATCAATCCATGCTATGCTTATTCTGTATCGCTCCTGAGAGAAGAACAGGGAGAAAGAATTAACATGTATTTAGTACCTACCATGTGCCCAATGTGAGTTAGTTTAATGTACATGTATACAATTTCATTAAAATTTCACAGTAACTTTATGAAGTAGAGTATCTTACAATTGAGAATCCTGAGATGCAGAGAACTTTAGAAATTCTTCAAGGTAATATGCATAGTTAGGGAATACTAAATTAGAGTTGTAGAATTCGGGTTCTGTGTCAGACACCCATGATTCTCTGAGGAAACAACTTCCCACCCTCCTCAATCCATGGGGTTTGGAAGCCTCTGGATTTCCCTCCTAAATCCAGGGGTGAGCATGTAGTCCTGTCCGGCTCAGTCAGAACATAGGGTCTCTGGTTCTCAATGACTCAATCCATGCATGTGGGATCAATTCTAGGGCCTTTGATGAAGACATTCGGGAAGAATCGTTCCTATTTTTCAGTGGGATTTATAAAGACTAAGATGTAAAATGTAAGCTGCTGGCAGACATTTCACCACCACTCGGCAAAGAATGGTGCCTGACAGCGATCACCAACACAAAGAAAGCACAACTCACGGTGTCCTGCTAAGCACCTGAAATATATTTTTAAATTTAATCTTTACCATGTATGTGAGGCTGACTCCATTATTATCTTAATTTTGCAAGAGAAAAAAAAAACAGGGTTATTGACAATATTGAGTTCATAATGCTATTCCTAGCAGGCCCAGGATTCGCACCCCACTTTGTCACATTTCTTAGAAATCATTGAATACTGTTTCTATTTTCATTTGAATTTTAAAAATCAAAATAAAACTAAGTACATGATGATTCTGCAGCTCTTTACCTATCAAATCTGATGTTAATTATGGAATTTCATGTTTGTGGGGGTAGATTATGAACAAATTTAGGTGGGAATGCAAAGTTCAGTTACTCTTTAGAGGAGGTTTACATAAGAGTTCAAAGAGGCCATTTAAATCAACATTTTACTTTTTAATTTTACAGTCCTGCCTTCTTGTCTCTGTCGCTGAGAAAGCCAAAGAAAATTTCTTATTATTTGTGTGCTCTGCCTCTTGCAATGAAATGCATAACGGTTGGCTTTTTGATCATGACCTACTAGCAATTTATGAACACCTAAAGACTAACAACAGGTGCTTAACCATTGCGATTTGCTTGGGAATGAGAAAGAGTGCTAATTGTTCATAGATCAAAATGATTTCTGAAAGAAACTAACACAACATTGTAAAGCAACTCTACTCCAATAAAAATTGATTTGATAAAAAAGATTTCTGAGCTTCTTTTCTAAGTCATAGCTCTGTAGCTAAGATATTCCACATAGACATGAAGAATTGTGTAAAATCCGGGTGAACAGAGTTCAGGACTCTCTCCTCTTGTGCAAAACCATGTCTCTCTTCACATGCACCCGAATGTTCATTGCAGCACTATTTACAATAGCCAGGTCATGGAAGCAACCTAAATGCCCATCAACAGACAAATGGATAAAGAAGTTGTGGTACATATATACAATGGAATATTACTCAGCCATAAAAAGGAACGATATTGAGTCATTTGTTGAGACGTGGATGGATCTAGAGACTGTCATACAGAGTGAAGTAAGTCAGAAAGAGAAAAACAAATATTGTATATTAACGCATGTATGTGAAACCTAGAAAAATGGTACAGATGAACCGGTTTGCAGGGCAGAAGTTGAGACACAGATGTAGAGAACAAACGTATGGACACCAAGGGGGGGAAAACTGCAGTGGGGTGGGGATGGTGGTGTGCTGAATTGGGCGATTGGGATTGACATGTATAAAGTGATGTGTATAAAATTGATGACTGATTTAAAAAAAAAAAAAAAAAAAAGACCATGTCTCTCTAGATCAAGCTGAAACCCCTGCTTAATGCTTTTGAACCTTCAACTACTAACAAAAAAGTACCCGAGGTCATTATATAGTAAATGCAAAATATTATTGACTCTTTTTTTTCCACATGACACTAAAATCTAAATATCACTACTTTAGTAGCTTGTAATTTGTCACATTTTACCAAGTCTGGTGTCTTTCTCTTTTAAAAAAATCAATATATTTTAATATTAAGTGGTAGAGAGTTTCTGCATTGACAGTCCATTCATCTGTAAGACATTAACTTTCCCGGCTTCCTCAACAGAGCAGTTGAAGTTGAATTCATTAAAAAATACCAATAATGAGAGCATATGAACCTTAAAGATAGATGATATTTAAGTATATGACTTTATTATTCATATAGCTCTAGAAAAACTAGAAATATATTATGCACAGATAATTGATTTAGAGCAGAAATATGCTATGGTAATCTAGTTCTCATAATCATTACATTTACATTTCCTTCCCTCCTGCTCCTGCCGGATCCAATGCATAGGGGAGTATTGTCAATTGTCCAATCATATTTGAAGTATGACTACTTTTCCTAAATGCTTGTTGCCCTATTTCCAACACTCAACAGCTAGGCTACTATCATAGTCTTTGAACTAGTCTCCTGCCTTCTTCAATGGACCTCCGGTATTTCATTCTTCATACAGTAGCCAGAGAGATGTTAAAAAAATAAATTGGGTTATATTAAAACCCTGTTTAAAATCCTTTTGGGATCCCCATGGCACTTGTGATAAAATTCTAAGTCTGCTTACCCTGTCTCCAAGGTCCTATGTGGTCTTGGCTCTTTCTGACTCTTCAGCTACATGATGTATTTCTCTTCTCCTTGCTCAGCATGTTCCAGCCATAATAGCTTTCTTTCTTCTCCTCAAACAGACCAAGTTCATTAATGCCTTGGGGCACTTCCATCTGCTGCCTCCTCTTCCTGGGATTCTCTTTTCTTATATCTTTTCATGGTTGGCTCCTTATCATTCAGATCACAGCTTCTATAGCATCTCATAAATGACAGCTTTCCTGACTGTCCAGCCAAAGCAGCCAATTCCAGTCTCAGCACCCTGTTTAGTTTTACAGCAATCATCACTTCCTGTATTTTCTCATTAATTTGTTTGCTGTTTGTCTTCCATCACTAGAATATGAGTTTCCCAACAACCTAGAAGACTCTCTGAAATATGAGGCTCTCAACATATGTTTGATAAGTGAAAGAGTTTAATTGTATTTCAGTTAGGAGAAAAATGCTTAGAGATACTACAAAAAGAAGCACGATATAAATACTGTGTATTATTTCAATGAGGCATAATAGTATAAGTGTAGTAAAAAAAGGTTAAGAAGGAATATAATAAAATGTTATCCTTGATTATTTCTAAGGTAGGGTTTTTTTCTTTTACATTTATCATCAAAATTTTAACATTTATCTCTATAATAATAATAAAAAAAAACTTTAAAAAGAAACTAAAACACTGGCAGAAACTTTACAAACTATTAAGAGTGGCTTCCTCTGGATGGATTATGGTCAAATTTTTCTTCCTCTTCAATTTTTGCTATGCTTTTCAAATCTCCAACAGAATGCATGGCTAAATTTTATAATCAGTCAACAATTAACCTTTATTAAAAAGTAGTGGTGTCCAGATAGCTTATAAGGAAAAGCCATCTTAATTTAATGACTATGACAATGTTACATAATTACGGAGTTGTCTAGGAATACTAGTATCTATTGATATACATAGAGGTGCATTAGAAAGGGCTGCAAATTCTTTGACACTCCTAGAGTAATGGGGTCTGTTTCCCTTCTCCTTGAACCTGTGACTTTTTTGATGATGGAGTATGATAGAAGTGATACTATGCCAATTTCAAGCTTGCCTTTAACAGGACTGCAATGTCTTCCTTGTTATCTTGAGCCGCTGAGGCCATCATGTGCTAGTTATCTATAGAGAACACATGGAGGAAAAGGAAGACCCCCAGCTATCACCCAGCTATTGCAGCCCCCAGTCACTCAAGTCATCCCAGATGAAGCCCCAGAAATCATGGAACAGAGAGAAGCACTGAATGAATTCCTGACTTACGAAATCAAGAGATAAAATAATAATAAATTGTTATTTAAAGAACTAAGCTTTGAGTGATGTGTTACGTAGCATTAGCTAAAGAGGTTAAGGTCCAGCCATGAATAATGATAGAGATACGATATAAATCCAAGCAATCTAACTTCAGTATATACTTATAAAACTGATACAACAGAAGTCCAAGAAGTCTAAGGAGAAAGAGAAAAATGATAAAAGATGGGGAAGCATTGACAAAATTTATTCAAAATCATGAGAAAATCAACTTAAAGAAGTTTAAGGACCATCTAAGAAACAATATTAGGAAAGTGATCAAGAGGATTACCTTAAGTTTATTTATATCTTGATATAGACAAAGGAGAAATTTTAAAGGTTTTTTTTTTTTTTTTGAGAATTCTGGGTGATTGGATCATCTTTGTTACCTATTTATAGCATCCCCCTCATTAAGAAAACTCCTGGAAAATATTCAAAACTAGGGGAAAAAAAGTTTAAGTTATTTCCGGGTTAACCAGGAAGGGCAAATGTTGCATTCTTCTCTAAAGTCATTTTTGATGTTCAAGATATTTAATTAAATAAATGTATGCAAGTGAAACAAAGAGAGATGAGTACGTCAAACCTACAGAACTTCAGGAAAAAAAAAACAAAAATATATATCAAGGACCTCAACTTCTATCTGAAAAAGGGAGGAAGATAAGAGTCAATTAAGCCCAAGGCAAGCAGAAAGAAATAACAAAGATGAGAGAATAAATCAATGAAATATAAAATAGGGGGGAAAAAGCCAAAAAAGAGAAAACCAATGAAACCCAAAACTGGTTCTTTGAGAAGTTCGAATTGATAAACCTCTGCAAAGACCCCAGGCAGACAAGAGAGAGAGAGAGAGAAAGAAGAAGGAAGAAGAAGAAAAAGAAGAAGAAGAAGGAGGAGGAGGAGGAGGAGGGGGAGGGGAGGGGGAGGAGGAGGAAAAGGAGGAGGAGAAGAAGAAGAGACAGAGGACAGAAGATGGGGGAGGGGGAGATGGAGAGAAAGGGAGAGGGAGAAGGAGGAGACAAATTCCCAAAATCAGAAATGAGAGAGGTGACATTGGTACAGATTCTACAGGTATTAAAAGGATAATAAAGGAATATTATGAGCAACTGTTTGTTGATAAATGCAATTAAACAACTTAGATGAACTCTAGAAATTTACCAACATTAATTCAAGAAAAAATGAATAATCTTAGCTGCCCTGTACCTATTAATAGAATTGTTTATAGTTAAAATCCTTCCCACAAAAACAAACGATCTCTAGGCTCAGAAGACTTCGTTAGTAAATCAAACATTCAAGTGAAAATAATATTAATTCTGCCCTAAGTCTTGCAGAAAATTAAGGAAGATGAAATACTTCTCAACTCATTCCATGAGGACAGAATTACCCTGATACCCAAGCCATAAAGAGAGAGATTGGAAAAGAAAACTACAGAACCATTTTCCTCATGAATATAGATGAAAAATTTCCTAACAAACACTTAGCAAATCAAATGCAACATTATATAAAGAATACATCATGACCAAATGGGTTTTATCCAGGATTGCAAGGTTAGTTTAACATTTGAAAATAAATCAGTGTAACTCAGCATAATGAGAAACTACAAAAGAAAATTAATATGATTATTTCATGTTGTTTTCGAAAATAATTTAACAAAATCCAACATCTACTATACTATGATCAAAAACTGTCAGGAAACTAGGAATAGAAGGGAACTTTCTCAGCCTGATAAAGAACATCTATGAAAATTCACAACTAACATTTAATTTAATGGGTAAAGTCCAAATGTTTTCTATCTAAAATCAGAAAGAAGGTAAAGAAGTCCTCTCTCACCACTTTTATCCATCATTTTCCTGGAGGTTCTAGCTAGTGCAAAAACTCAGGAAAAAAAAATAAAAAGAATTCATATTGTTACTGAGTCCAAGCTAGTACTGCTCCCTGCACCACAGGCCAATAAATTGAAAGAAAAGTAGTTGGGAAAAGGAATAGTGACTTTATTTGGAAAGCCAGCAGACCAAGAAGATGGTGGACTAGTGTCTCAGAGAACCATCATACCCGAGTTAGAATTCAGGCACAGACAACAGAGCACAAAGGTCAGAAGTAAAGGAATGGATTCAATATGGAGTCAGGTTTGTTTTTCTCTGTTACAATATTGGAAGGAAGAGGGAAAACTCTTTTTTATTCACAGATGACATGATCATCCGTGTAGCAAATCCAATGGAATGTACAAAAACAAAAAAATCCCAAGTACTTCGACTAAAACTAAGTGAGTTAACAAAGTTGCAGGATAAAGGATTGCTATATGAAAATTAATTGTATTTTTACGTACAAGCAACAATCAAAAAAATAAAATAAAATATATGATTTACCATTAAAAGATATGTAATACTTATATACTGTAAAGTGCAAAGCATTGTTGAAAGAATCTGAAGAAGCCTAGATAAAAGGAAAGCTATAACATGATCATGGGTAGGAAGACTCAATTTTTTAAAAAAAGTCAAGTATCCCCCTGTTGATCTAAGGAATCAATACAATCCCAGTCAAAATCTTGGAAGCTTTTTCTTTTTTTACTAGAAATTGACTTATAAAAGTCATATGGAAATAAAAAGGACCACTAATAGCCCAAATAATTTTGAAAAAGGGCAAAGTTGGAAGACTAAAACTATCTGATTTCAAGACTTATTAAAAAGCTACAATAATAATATTTTTTAAACTGGGGCAAGTACCCCACACTAACTCCCTTCCTTCACCCTCCTGGGACCCTATTAGTTCCCAGCCCTTCGTTCCTGCTCTCAGTCCTAGGAATGAGTGAAGTAATGGTATAAAAATCAATCAATCAATCAATGAAATAGAAAATCCAGTAATAGATTCACACACATGGACAGATGATCTTTGAAATAGTTACAAAGGCAATTATAGAGAAAGGATACTCTTTCCAACAGATAGTGTTGGTACAATTGGATATCCATATGCAAATAGACAAACTTTGACCAGTCCCTCACATCATATTACAAAAAATTAATTAAAGATATGTTATAGAGTAAAAAACCACAAATTAACTTTTCAATTGATGCAGAAAAAGCATTTGAGAAAATTCAACACCCTTCATGATAAAAACACTCAACAAACTGGGAATAGATGGGAACTTTCTCAAAATAATAAAGGCTACGTGAATGACATAAGCATCATGGCTGCACAAGACGTCCCTCCTTTAATAATAAAGGACATATATAAAAATCCTATAGCTAACAGCATTATTATTTTTTTGGCCGCACTGCGTGGCATGAGGAACCAGGGATTGAACCCGTGCCCCCTGCAGTGGAAGTGCGGAGTCTTAACCACTGGACCGCCAAGGAAGTTCCACTAATATCATTCTTAGTGTTGAAACACTGAAAGCTTTTTCCCTAAGATCAGGAACAAGACAAACATGCCCAGTTTTACCACTTCCATTCAACACAGTATTGGAAGTTTTAGCCAGAGCACTTAGGTAAGAAAAAGAAACAAGAGACATCCAATTTGGAAAGAAAGTAGTAAAAATTTTTTTGTTTACGCGTGACGTACTCCTATACATAGAAAACCCTAAAGGTTCCACGAAAAATCCTGTGAAATTAATAACTGAATTAAGCAACATTAAAGGGCACAAAATCAACACTCAAACACAACCAGTTGTGTTTCTATGAAATAACTATGAATAATCCAAAAAAAATTTAAAAACCCGAAAATATCATGTATATGAATGTTCATAGCAGCTTTATTTTTAATGGCCAGAGACTAGAAATAATCCAAATATCCACTCCTGCATAAAAAAAAAAATCTTTCTGAAATAGAAGCTCAATCTAATGTTAAGGAATCTTATTCATGATTTTGTGACTGTTTTGTAGATGCTCTTATTGATACTTTTCGGATGCATGGGAAAGAAATGTATCCAAGAATCAATTTCTTACTTTGCTTTGGATAAAACTTCTTTCATTGCTTTGGATCCCAAGACAAATATCATATTTAGCTTCCAAGTTTTCCTTCCCAATTACACTTTTAGGTGTGTAATTTTTTTCTTTCCTCCCTGTAACAATATAATAAATTTATTCTCCTTAATAACATAATATTAATTAACTATAAATCAATTGTTCTACATCACTTCATTTTACAGTAATCACAACTATTCATATAATTCAGTGTTAAATACTTGTTTTGAATGTAATTTTATAGTTTTCTATTCTAAAACAATATATTTTTATAGAAACAGCTATACATTTGAGAGTACTAATATATCATGTACTAGTATACATGGGGCAGAGGGACCTTTCTTGCTTACTCTGTTCTCATTATGTGCCATAGTTAATGTTTTCTGATAAGACGAATATACAGTAAACAATGAGATTTTGATTAACTCATTCATTTTTAATCAGTTTCTTCTGCTTTTTGTTGAGTGCAGTATATCCCTAGCAAAACAGACCACCTTTCTGTTTTTTCTCTCTTTTCTCCCCTTCCTTTTCTAGATAGAATGAATGATGTAGAGACTTGTACAATTTTATGCTGTATTTTATATTTAAAAAATGACTTTTATATGACAAAAAGGTAGATGGCTGAACTTTACCAGCCAGTATGTTGGCTTTGAGGCTCATTAAAATCTGGTGGTTTCTGAATTAACTTGTGGGTCCCTACAGTGATGGAAATTGCTTCTTTCCAGTATTATTGACTGACAGAGCAGGTGAGAACTTGTTTGCATCCTTTGAACAAGTTCATTAGTTTCCTATAATGGCTGTTGCAGGTAAACACTCTACTATTTAATTAGTAGACTCTCTTTGGTGAGCTTATAACAATTACAGGACCTTTTTTCTTCCGTTTGTGTTCAGGACACAAATGTTTTTTATGGCCAATCTGACTCATCTTCAGTCATTAATTGTATGCCTGACAGCTACCATTAATAACTATTAAAAAATAAAGCAACTGCCTATATTTTTTTCATGATCTAAAAATAATATTCCATCAATCTTCAAGGTTAACTGCCTGGGCTGCAAAAGTTTTAAGCTTCTTCAATCCAAGTCTTCAAGTTGATACCACTTTCTCTGAATCTTCCATGCCATTGTCTAATAAATTGAAGCAATGTGTAAGTGTTGAAAATCTCTACTGAACACATACATGTGTTCCACTGGCAATAACCTGGTACTAGTGGACATTCAATTTTAACATATGTTGAGTACCTGCTATCAGCTTGTCCCAAGAGATACTAAAGACATAGTCTCTGACTTAAAATAATTCCCAGTGTAGTGGAGGAAATAGATAGGCATTCAACCATAGAACATTTTTTAAATTTCAAAATTAGTGTGATGAGACTCAGAGGAGTGAGTCTCAGAGTGATGTTGTACATTGGTTGGTGAGACTTTGAAGTAGTTTTTGTCTACTGCTTATAAAAGGAAGGATGTCAACGAAAGAGCCTCACAGCATTGAAAAGGGAGACTGAAGAAAGAAGATGGCAGTATTTAAAAGCAGTGCTTTGTATGAACCTCTAGTAAGATGGAGAGATATCTAAAGAGGATTTTAAGATAGTTTTACTTCATGATGCTTCCTCCTAAAAAAATACAATAAATATCTAAATTATTTTTTAAGGCTTCTTGTGTTGGACTTGTATTTCTTTTGAATGTTTCCTATGCTCAGATTGGCCACTTTAGACTTAGCTCTAATTGGTGTTCATTTTAGGGAACACCATATTGGATTTTAGACATAAGGTAAAGACTCAGTGACATTTTAAATAAAATCATTACCCTAGAAACTGAGCTCGAAGCACACCTTTGCAATGGCCACTCAAATGTTGGAATTACAGTGCAAGGGGTTGGGTATTAACAGGATAAGAGGTGTAGTTAGTATTTGAAATAACCCAAACCAATGGAAATGACATAGGATTCTCTGGGATTAGAATTATAACATTGGAAGAATTTTCTCTTCAAGACTTGGTTGTCCTAGAGGCAGAACTAAATTTATTCAGAATTGTATCAACTCACTAAATTAAGGGAGCCTAAGAAATTTATTTGTAGTTGAAAAGTGTTTTTTATCCAATAATATTAGACACATTTCCTAGGAAATCAAGTCTTCCTGAACAAAGAGTAAAGGGCAGTGTTTCAGTTGAAGAGTTTTACTTGCTCAGCCATCAGTGCGTGAATCCTCAGGAAATGGCAACTCCTGGGAAATTCTAAGGCAAGCATGATTTGGAATTACTGGTATGGGTTGTTTGCTTGTGGAGAAAAACAAGACTGTGCTAAAGACCTCTAAAGCAGGGATCTCAAACTCAACACCAACATTGGCCAATGTCAGTTAACGTAGCAGGCAGGTGTTTCAAAAGATGGAACTGGAGAGCACAGGCCCTGCCCCTCCAAAGTGTTCAGCCACTATTTGGGTCTAGTGGATTTTACTGCCATACTGGAGCTGGGACCTAATTGTTGCCACATCCTCCAAATTTTAAAGAGCAGCTAAAACCCATCATTTAAAAAGTATTAAATCTCCAATTTTAAAATATATAAAGAGGTTTATATATAAATACTTAAATATAAAAGTATTTAAACAAGCAAAGAATGTGATCTGTTTTTACCATATTGTAGATAATCATTATTAGGAACAACAAAGGACATCTGCAGACCAAATCTTGCAGACCGTTAGTATATACAGTCTATCCTCATTGTGGAAATATTCCATACATTTCATATTTGATAATTCATTTACTTGCTAAATGAATTATTTATTTGTAATTATATTTTTTAATTGTAATTTATTTAATTATTTAATTGTAATTTATTTGAATTATTTGTAATTTATTTGAATTATTTGTAACCTAAAATAAATACTGCAACACTTTCATGGTCATTTGTGAACATGCACAGAGTGGTGAAAAATTTGAGATGCCAGATGCATGCATCTGACAGGGCAATGCTCTGCTTTCACGCACACCTCTTCCCTCATTTGAGCTGAGTCCTCTTCAGAGCCCAGTTTTCCTGTCGTTTCACTGTCCATAGTGGCTACCTGTTTGGGAACATCTAAACAAGTGCTCCCACTGTTGGCCTTGTTATACTTCACACAACACATGGGATTTGCCTGTGACTATGAACTGGGTCAATTAACTCTGCAGTGCTTCTCAACTTGTCATGTTATACTAGCAATAATTATTATTATTTAAGGTCTGCAATGATTTCAGTTATAGTTGTCTTTATTTTTTCTATAAATTAAAAAAATACATTTTATTTTTTGGCACTGCGCAGCATGTGGGATCTTAGTTCCCCAGCCAGGGATCCAACTTATGCCCCCTGCAGTGGAAGCATGGAGTCTTAACCACTGGACCGCCAGGGAAGTCCCTATAGTTGTCTTTATACTATGTACTTCCTCCACTGCTATCTTCTTCCCATTTATATTTCCATTTTACTATGGCCTCTGTGATGAGCAAACCATTATAAATAAATACACTTATTTTCTTAGTCCTCCTCTGTCCTCTTTAACCCTTTGGCAGAAAGGAAATCCAATGCTCCCCCAAGGTACAATCTCCTAGGGAGCCAGCACTCCTGAGTTCTGGTTTATTATTTCTCTCCATACTCAATGTACCACAAAGAGGCAGCCATTCTCTTAGCACTCCATTGTTGCTCTTAGGTTCTATACCTCCTCCTGTGTGCAAAATCTTATCCTCTTATGAGGCCCATGCCATGCGCCATACTTCCATCTTCCACTCTATTTTTGTTGTCTTCGAATTTAATGGCTACTTTCATAAATCATAGAGGCTTTTGGCCTTTACTTCTTTGCTTTCCTTCTTCTAGCCACTGCTCTCTTTTTCTCTACTCCATGTCCTCCATATATCCTGGGATATTTGAAAGTCCACGTGGAAGATCCTTCTAATGCTATAACTTCAACGTTTTGTGACCTCCTCAATATATGCTATGGTGTCCTGTTTAAGAAATCCTTTTGTTTCCCAAGGTCATAGCATTTTTTCTTCTATTGTCTTATAATATTTTATAATTTTGCCTTTCATATTTAGATCTTCATTACACTGGAACTAAATTTTATCTATTTTGAGAGGTAGGAGTCTAATTTCATATTTCTCTATAGGTAGATTCCTAATCGCTGCTGATTCCTAATTTGTTCCTCTTTTTCAAAGTTTATTTAGCTATTTTATGTTCTTTGCATTTCAATTTAAATTTTAGAATTAGTTTGTTAATCTCTATGAAAAGCTTCATGAAGTTTTGATTGGAATTGTGTGAAATCTATAGATCAATTTGGGGAAAATTGTATAAGAGTGGAATTATTCATGACGCTTTTCCTATTATGCCTATTCCTTTAAATTATTAAATGTATTTAATATTACTGTTTTAAATTTCTGGTATTTGTTCTGTGTGCACAGATATACACAAATTCCTTGTATTTGGGCCTTGTGCTGTGTTTGCTACAGGGCTTGGTAAAAGCTACCGCGTTCGCTACTGGGCATTGTTAGAGAGTGAATGCTTAACTGTGGAGCACCATGCAGTTGACCATGCAGCCTAAGTTTTCTGTCATGAACTGGACGTTTTCTTACTCAGTAAGCCATACAGGTGGGTATAAGCAGTAGCAATTTATCACCAACTGGAAAGGCTGTATGAAAGGTAATGAACTCAGAACTACGTTATGTGATGGGTGCCTCAGACTCCTTCAGTACCATTCCTGTTACATTGCCTCCTCTCTCTCAGTCTGTCATAGGAAGTAGCTTATGACCAGGTAACAGAAGAAGAAAAAACTTGGTATAGTTTGAAAATAAGTAGGTCTGCAAGAAATGCTGATACCAACTGAAAGTGGGTGACTGCAGCATTATAGCTCGACTCAGACATGATGCTGAAGGATAGCAGTAAAGGAAACGTTTTCCCATTGGCCAAAATTTGTTTGGTTAGATTATCTGGAGTCAGTTGCCAGAATATATATCTACAATGTTTTGAGGGAAGTCGCTAAGAGTTTGACTGATGTCAACCAAAGGAAAAAAAAAAAAGAAACTGAAGGCTGCAAGTAAGAAAAGTGTTTATTTGGAGTCTTAAGAATTGCAATTTGGGAGACACAGATCCAGGTAAAAATGAAAAGGTGTTCCAGGGAAGAGAGAGAGTCAGGGCTTGTAAATTGCAAAAACCATGAGGCTCTACTCTGACACAAGAAAGGAAATATTTGTCCTTAAGGGATGCCTGTCCTGTGTTGTTTTGGGGTAAGGGTCTGATAAGTAGATAAGCTACCTTGAGTTATTTTAGTATAAGGGTCCGATGAGTATCTTGAGTTTCTGGAACATTGTGCAGATGTTCTGGATGCCTGCCATAAGAAGATAAGTGATCAGAAGGTCAGATTCCATCCTGCTGAGATGTGCATAAGTCACACTTCCTCAGTGGTCTCCAGGCTCCATTTCAGAGCACTCTCTTAGCATTTTGATTTTCCTTTTGCACTGGATGGTCGGGGACTTGGAAGGAACAGGATTGTAAGATGGGTAAAACGGAAGTCTGGGGGAGAAGCAGGTAGATGGGTCACTTGGAGTTGGCACAGTGTGAAGATATTTGTGCCTCATGTGAATACCAAAAAAAGGGCATCTTAAGGAGGCTGTTAATAATTAAAAGGACAAAATGAAGCACTCTGAGGATGTCAGTCAACCACTTTCATCAGCCAACCCAGTGTTTGCATAATAGGCTCATGAATGAAGTGTCATGGTGGCAGTGATGCATGAGATCTACAGCACGGTCTTCCTTTTCCTTTACCTGACCTGGCTACCACTACTGATGAGTGTCTAACTTGCTAACAGTAAATGCTGTTGAGCCCCTAATATGGCACTGTTCCCAGGGGCACCAGCCAGCCCCCTGGTGGGTGATTGATTACACTGATTCATCCTCACTGAGAGAGACACATATCCTGCAGATGGATCTGTCTTCCCTGCCGTAATGCTTCTGCTAGCACCACATCCATGTACGCACAGAAGGCCCTGGCCACCATCCGAGTGTTCCATAGAGTATTGCTGCTGACCAAGGGGTTTATATCACAGCAGAGAGAGTGCCAAGGCAATGTGTTACTACCTCAAATTACCTGGGCAAACAGACATAGGGAAAGACATTAAATTTTATGTCTAGAAAGAACTTTTTGTGACTCGCTATGTCTCCTTAAGCAATTCACTGAACCACTCTGGGGTCAATGTCAATTTATTTGTACTCAAAATTAGGTAAATAATGCCTACACTCATGATAAATGAAATGTCCCTAGCACATAGGTACACAGTAGTTGCTGGCTGAGTAGAGAATGTAAGCTTTTAAACCTTCAGTTTATGATATTGACTATAACAGAGTATCTCCTGTGGGATCAATACGTTACTGATGTCAGATGCCATCCAGCTTGCTGTCCAAGCCTAGGAAATGCCTCCATCTGAATCATCACTGCTCTGTATTGTTTTCAGCATGTTGTTCAGTTCAGGTGACAGAGGAAACAACATTAGTTCCAAAATTTTAATCCTCTGATTGGCATATATTTTTTTATCCTGGAAAGAATTTTTCATATAATTGGTGCTGGACTGTACTTTGCAACTGGGATGTTGTGATTTATAACAAGAAAAATTTATACTTGGACTTTGACCCCATTCTATTTTAGAGCATAGAGCTCTAAAACCTTGTAATCTCCTGTGATGGGAGCCATAAAGGTATCTTATGTTGTTAATGAGGTGACTTTTGGAAAGCCCTTAGGTAACCTAAGAATGCTGCCTTGTTGCCAGGGCAACCAACCCTGTAATCAGACAGCTGGAACTTTCAGAATTCCTTACCCACCCCACACCTAACCTCTGGGAGGGGGAGAGGGGCTGAGGTGCAATCAATCACCAATGGCCAATGATTTAGTTAGTCATGACTGTGTAATAAAGCCTCCATGAAAACCTAAAAGGATAGGGTTCAGAGATTCTGTGTTGGTGAACTCATGGAGGTGCCAGGAGAGTGATGAGCCCTGGCAAGACCGGGAAGCTCCACGTGCCTCCCCGCATACCTTGCCCTACACATGTCTTCCATCTGGATGTTCATCTGTGTCCTTTATCATATCCTTTTATTATAAACTGGTAAATGTAAGTAAATGCGTCCTTGAGTTTGAGTTGCTTTAGCTAATTAAATGAATCCAAAGTGGGAGGAGGTCATGGGAACCTCTGTTTTAGAGCCAGTTTGTCAGAAGTACAGTTTACAGCCTGGACTTGAAACTAGCAACTGAAATCCAAGGAGGGGGATCCTTGCAACCTTCAGCGTATAGCCTATTGGTCAGATGCACAGGTGTTAACTTAGGCTTGCGACTGACCCCTGAGATAGAGGGTGATCTTGTGAGACTGAGCCCATAACCTGTGGAACAGATGCTATTTCCTGGTAGATAGTGTCAGCACTGTGTTGAATTGTAGGAAACGCAGCTGGTGTCCTAAGCATTTCTTGGTGGTGTGGGGGGAAAGCCACCCCCCACGCACTTTGGAATTGGTCTCTGATCCATTTTAGCAACCAAAAGAATAATTAAACCACTCCTTTACAAGGTAAATTCAGATATTCTCTGCTAGAGTTCTCTCTGGACCTAGATGTAAATATTTCAAATAAATACTGAATACATATATGTGTGTGTAGGTGTATATGTATTCTTTATAATTAATACATATTTGATCAATTATGTATTGATATATATTAGATCAATTGATAATATAATTGATAATTATAATTAATAATGTTATGTATGTGCATATTTAAACATATTATATGTAATATATAGTTGATAATTGATCAATATAAGTATATGAAATCTCAAAGTACACAGTCAAACGTATTACTGGATGTGGACCTTTGGGGGCCTTAATGGTCTAGACAGGTAGCCGTTTTATACTGATCAAGTATATTTTGGCTTCTGACATTTCCCTTGGTAATGGGGAGACATTCTGTGCCTCTTACAACTAGAGATGAAAGCAAAAATACAAAAACTCTCAATACACATGTTCTATTCATAAGGACCATAGAGACAAAAGAGCTATTATTTAGTAGTAGTGTTTGATACGTAGAGCAGACAAAAGGTGTATTTGACATGACATTGGCCCTTTTTTAAAGCACTGATGTCTTTTAGGCAGGTAACATCCCCTTAACTTGTGTCTGTTAGGCTAAATATATATATATTTTTTAAGATTTATTGATTGATTGATTGCTATGTTGGGTCTTCGTTTCTGTGCTAGGGCTTTCTCTAGTTGCGGCAAGCGGGGGCCACTCTTCATCGCGGTGCGCAGGCCTCTCACTATCGTGGCCTCTCTTGTTGTGGAGCACAGGCTCCAGATGCGCAGGCTCAGTAGTTGTGGCTCACGGGCCTAGTTGCTCCGCGGCATGTGGGATCTTCCCAGACCAGGGCTCAAACCCGTGTCCCCTGCATTAGCAGGCAGACTCTCAACCACTGCGCCACCAGGGAAGCCCCAGGCTAAATATTTTTATAATTATTGATACAAATGTAAGCAAATTTGAGTTTCATGACTTTTTTCCCCTCGTCTAAATGTCTGAAGTACTTTTCTAGTATGTGTCCTTTAATACTTTTTCAGGGGAGTACGAAACAGGAATAAGTATAAGTATGTATACTGATAAATAAGTATAAATAAGTATAATATATAAATATAAATAAGTATACAGTGAGTATAAATATGTATAATTAAGTTGAACTCTATAGAGTGTAAATTAATTAAAATTATTTTAAAGTAGTTTGGCAAACTGGTAACTATAACAAATGATAATTAAAAAATAAAATGTTATTAACAAACCACAATTTTTAATAATATCAAATTTGTTCATATTTATTTAAAATCATATTTTATATAAAAATGAGAAAATCATTCTTAGGAGGTGTCTTTGCTACTCACCACAAATATTTCAAAGTTTGGTGATCTACCATAAGTATTGTGCTTCAGATATTTTTACCAACAGAAAAAGCTTTAGACTTGAATTTGGAGATTTATTTCTAATTCCAAGGTTATAGGGACACTTGGAGAAATAACAATCTTCCTGGACTTCTTTATCCTTATTTAAAAGCTGAAGGAGTTATATTAAATGAGTTTTAAAGACCCATTTAGCTCTAAAAATGAAAATTATCTGATAAAAAAGTATTTCGGAGTTATGTAGCTCAAGCTAGGAAAAATTGTTCTTAGGAAAATATTGTTTGCATATCTGAATCAATTACTTGCTTGTAAATTTCACTAGTGCAAGATTGTGACATATTTATCTAAGTATGCCAGTGACAAACATGATATTTTATATATATCCGGTGTTCAGTAACTGTGGAATAAATAATTAATGTCATTGCAGGAAAATTAAAACCAGAAAATAATGTTTTTTGTTGTGCCTGTCTAAAAGCCTAATCTTTTTATTTAAAAAGGAAACCTAGGTGAAAACACACACACACACACACACACACACACCCACAAATTTTGTTAAGACTTACAGGATAATGTGAAAAGTTTCAGATGGCAATTGTTAAGTGAAATCTTAAAGGCTGTGACATTATAAGTGGTGCAAACATTCAATTAAAACTATAAAACCCAAAATTATAAGATCATGTGTAATATATTTAAAGTAGCAATGTCTTCTAGCTTGATGAAGATTCTTCTTATATTATTAATGAGCTAGACTTTTAGAACCACTTGGCAAGACAGTTTTATTGCTTGCTAATTAGGCTCCACATTTTAAAGACACACTTTCATATAAAATAGGAAAACTCAACTTTTTAGGTATTTGAAAAACAAAGCTAAGTATTTGCACATTTAGTTATCTTTTTATCCTCCCCACTGCAAGCTAGTTTTCTTGCAATTTAGAGATAATGCTGAAAATCAATTTTACCCAAATGTTTTCTTATAAAAAAGCTTTAATTTGGGCCTTTTGTTATGAATGTACATAGTCACTTTTCTTTTTTTTTTTTTTAAATACTTTAATTAATTTATTTATTTATTTATTTTTGGCTGTGTTGGGTCTTCGTTTCTGTGCGAGGGCTTTCTCTAGTTGCGGCAAGTGGGGGCCACTCTTCATCGCGGTGCGCGGGCCTCTCACTATCGTGGCCTCTCTTGTTGCGGAGCACAGGCTCCAGACGCACAGGCTCAGTAGTTGTGGCTCACGGGCCCAGTTGCTCCGTGGCATGTGGGATCTTCCCAGACCGGGGCTCGAACCCGTGTCGCCTGCATTAGCAGGCAGATTCTCAACCACTGCGCCACCAGGGAAGCCCCATAGTCACTTTTCTTAATACTTCAGTGCTACTGAAATTATGTAATATACTTCCTGTTCTGTTGGAGAGTTGAAACAATAAACATTACATATTTTTGCAGGAAAATATGTCCCATGGTTTTAGGACCAATTTTGATTGGATACCTAATACCAATTAGGATTTGGTATTGCTGTCTTTCAGGCCTCATTTCCCATTATCGTGATTTAAAAGGTCTCTTCTCTCAGAGAACAATGGCATCTATTACATGTGGGTCTTCCCTGCTAACTTTAACCTAGTTGACTCATCAGCAGGTATTTCTACATTTCCCTGTCTCGCTGAAGTCACTGACTCTCTGATGGACTTGACAAGAGAACTTGGTATTATTTGGAAACAATCCCATCATGTATGCCAAGCAAACTACTCTTCTCTCAAACCTTCTAAATTTCGATGACTTAAAAAATAGCCTGAAACCTGAATGTGTTCAAAATTTTTTATGGATTTATTTTGATGGTATTTTGTCAAAAATTTTAAAAGGTTTTGTAAAATAAAAGCCTCTAAGTATTTGTTGGAAGATAATTATCCACAGATCTCTCTTGTTTCTACCCGGTTTATGAGCAAGGCACTAACTGCCTTTAATTATTGATTATTTTTTCAAGGATGTTTAGCTAATAGCCCTAGAAATTAGAAGTAGTGTCTCTCCCTCTGGAGCAATGGGTAGGCATGCTTACTGTCTAATGCAATCAAGTTAATGATAATGTCTTCCTCTTACTACTATAAACATTTGGTTTACCTATGCTCCGGATTTCTTTCTTATAGTGCAACCCACTGTGTGTGCAGATACCACCCAGTCTCCCTCGCGTACCCTGGGAGAAATTGGAGCTTGCAAAATTGGTGGAAAAAATCATGTTACTCTTGCTACTGAATAATAAAAGTTACTTCATCTCTGACTCAGGAAACCTGTGTCTTCTCCTAGCATTCACAAAAGTGTGGCAGCATAACCCACAGTTCAGCTGCACTGCCAGATTGATATCAGGGGAATCAAGAGACATCATTCAATTTGATACCTGAAATTATCCATTTGGAGCTGGATCTGTGGTTGAAAGTTTTACTCTCTTTTAGATTGTATGCAACATATTTGTACAAAGTTTCTTCATTATTTCCAACTAAATATGGAAAATGTCTACAATCAAAAATTTTTAAACCTTCTAAGGCAGATCTAGAATCGGTGACGAGCAGGTGAGGCCAGGAGGCACCACTAGATGAGAGAAACACAAAATTAGGAAGTAGGGACTAGTACAAAACGGACTTCACCGGCATGACATTTTGCCTATGTTGTCTCCACAGAAAGCTTGGAGTCAAAAGCCCGTAGGAAAATGAATTTTCAGAAATAGCTAATACCAACTTAAGAATTTCTTGACTTAACAAATTTTGGTTGTTTTTGTTTGTTTGTTTTTGCTTCTGTAGAATTCAAGTGACATGAAACTATCATTGATTGCAGGCAGATGTGGTCAGCAATTTGATTGGGATCAGCTCATGGATTGCTTTATGGTTCAGAAGTTCTGGAAATGGATGCAGAGGAAATGTCAGACCACAGGTACAAATAAAAAATAAAAGCAACATCTATTAAGGACAAACAAATAAAATAAATTGAAAAATGTTACCACTGCAATTTGCAGTGCCTATAAAAGTAAACTATTGAATTTGTCTCTAAGATGGAAGCTACCAAAGGCTGATCTTTTATAGGAATGAGCAGGAGACATTTTTTATGGATGTCATTGTGGCTTATACTTGCATTCATTTTTACCTGAGAATAATGTTGAGAGAAAGAAATTATGTATGAGACTAGAAACATTTAAATTTCTGGTAGAGGTTTCTATAAAGCAGATTTCATAAAGTATAATGGAACAGGATTTGTTATAATATTCTATAGTAAAATATCAAATTTCGCTGCCTTTACCTTGGCTAAATAAAGACAGTTGGATTTTCGATCACAGAGAGACATTTTAAAGTCTAATTTGTAAGAGGCTTGAGATAATGAATTGAGAAACGGAAAGAAAACTGTGGGGCTACTGACATTTTTTCTTAGCTCTACCACCCTACCTCCAATGTCTCTACTTAATAAGAAGAGATTTTTTGAAAATGCAATGGGGGACTTCCCTGGTGGTGCAGTGGTTAAGAATCATCCTGCCAATGCAGGGGACACGGGTTCGAGCCCTGGTCCCAGAAGACCCCACATGACACGGAGCAGCTAAGCCTGTGCTCCACAACTACTGAGCCTGTGCTCTAGAGCCCACGAGCCACAACTACTGAAGCCCACATGCCACAACTACTGAGTCTGTGCTCTAGAGCCCACGAGCCACAACTACTGAAGCCTGCGCACCTAGAGCCCGTGCTCCACAACAAGAGAAGCCACCGCAATGAGAAGCCTGCGCACCGCAATGAAGAGTAGCCCCCGCTCACTGCAACTAGAGAAAGCCCCCTTGCAGCAATGAAGACCCAACGCAGCCATAAATAAATAAATAAACAAATAAGTAAGTAAGTAACTAAGTAAATAAGTAAGTAAATTTTTAAGAAAGAGCTTTAAGATATGCAATGCAGGAGATTGGCTGTTTCACCTGACTCTTGGTGATAACCACCTTTTCCTTCCTTTTTTTTGATCAAGTGTAATTTTTTGTTATGCTTTTACCTCAGCATGCCAAATTTCTAATTTAGTAAATTACATATGTTCTCATCCACAATTTCCTGATTCCAACCCTGTACAAAAAAAAAAAAAAAGGAAAATAAAATAAAAGAAGAAGAAAGAAAAAAGCAAAGAAAAATCTGCCAAGATAGAATTAAGAAGGAGAGATGTTGGTCAAATTATGGATTCTGACCACTTCTTCTGGAAGGGAATTCAAAATGATCTGACTGAATTCCTCATTTCTCATTTGCTGTTTAGTTTGAGCTGTCATTAGTTTGAATATAATGTGTCTTTATGTGATCTTCTACATGTTTTTCCTGCTTGGTGTTAACTGGGTATCTTAAATTTTATATATGTGTATCAAAATTGGAAAATTTTGGCCATTGTTTTTTCAATATATATGTATACTTTTTTTGGTCCATTCTATCTTTTATCTTACTCTTGGGCTCCAATTACTTATATGACACTTTGATATTATCTATAATGGGTCCCTCAGGCTCATTTTTTCTCTGTTCTCCATATTATATATTTCTATTACTCTATCTTCAGATTCATTTACTCTTACCTCTGCTATCTCTAATCTGCTAAATCTCTCCAGTGAATATTTTATTTCAAACATTGTATTTTTCATTTCTAGACTTCCCATTTGGTCTTTTTAAAATGATTTTTATTTAACTAAAGATATTTTATATCTTTTGATTCATCGCAAACCTTTATTTTTTTTACATCTTTGGGAATGGTTATAGTAGCTCTTTTAAAATCCTGTTAATTCCAATATATGATTCACTCACACCATTGATTTTTATTTTCTGTATATCATTTTATTGATTTGTCAGCTGTCAACTAATTTTGAATTGCATGTTGGATATTATGATACTTAAGTTACGAGGGCACTGGATTCTGTTATTTTTCTGTGATGAATGCTATTTCATTTGTCTTATCAGGCAATTATTGATTAGACGTAAACTGTAAACTCTGCTTTTCAGATAGCAGCTCTGATCTGAGTTTAGATCTGTTGTTAGCTGGTGGCTTTGAGTTCACTCTGGACGTTTATTATTCTGGGGTCACTCATAGATTTAGGTAGATCAAATTTGGTGACCACAGTCTGGCTCTTTCCCTTTGGGGATTACTCTTTCTCGAATACCCTTGTTTTCCTGGATTTATTCTTCTGGAACCCCGGTCAATTTTCCACCAGTGCTCTCATTAGCCCACATGTCTGGAAAAAAAAAGTTGTGAATGCACAACATGGAACTTCTCTCCTTTATTTATGTACTCCTTACCAGAATTGTCCCTGATCCATTTAACTCTGCTGTGTCATCAGGAAGCTATCTTTTTATAATGACCAGGACTTACAGCTGTTATTTGAAAGAAGGTCTTTCCAGTAGGATCTTAACCATAACCAGAAGTGAAACTTCTAGATATTTTAATATAACCTGTTTTGTTACCAGTATGTTAAAATTATTCTGTACTTTCTATTTTGATTTTCTATTTTACTCAAGATTTTTTAATAATTACATTTACCCCTTTAAGTAATTAAATTAGTCCTTCCTTTATCTTCCTACTTCCTTTTGATAACGTCTAGTTTATTGTTCTGTTGTCAGAGAATACATTATGTACTATTCTACTTTTTGGAGCTTGTCCATGTGTTTGTGATATCAGATCAATTTCTTAAATTTTCACAATAATTGAAAAGAAGTTAATTTTTCTTATTAGTATACATAGGTTGATATATATCATTATTTATTTTGTTTGTCTCTCAAAATCCTTATATTTTGGTTACTCAATCTCTTCTGACAGATGTAACTGAATATTTCATTTTACATAATATTTCTGTAGATTTCTATTATATTTTCTCATTGTTTCTATTTAAATATTCTCATTGATACATCATCTGTTATGTACATTTATGACAGATATCAAATATATTATTATTTTTAATATAACATTTGGAAATTGTCTTAAGTCCACTTTGGGTGCCTGGAAACTGCTGGGTGTCAGTGCTGTTTAAGAAGGGCTACCTGAGCCTGGTCCAGAATCTATGGGGTCCTCTAGTCCTGGTTTCTCCCTTGTGGCTCTTTCTTTCTCTCTTACCTTCTATCCCAGGCATGGGGTCCACCAGATACCCCGAGCAGCTCTTAGCTCTGCATCTATGGCATTATTTTGGTCTTCCCATTTCCAGGAGGGCTCCCAGGCAAATGTATCTCTCCCACTAGGCAGGACAATATTTATTTCCTGGGGCATATGAGTCTAGGCCACCAGAATGGTTCTGGCTTCTAGATTTGGGGTGACTCAAATTATGCATGTAGACAAGGGTCCCAAGAAAGATGTTTGCCAGGTGCCCCAGGCACCGTAGGGGGCATCCAGCTCTTAAGCCCCTTGATTAACTGTCAATTGTATTGCCTTGAACATGAAGACCATAAAAAATAGAAGGAAAAGAGACAGGCAATCTTTGACAATAAAGCTTGCAATAGAAAACTACTTTTGTTCTTAAGGATTTAGCAATAAATTAAGTTCTTATTCTCTTAAGCTGAACAAGAAATTTGGCCTTTTTTTTTTCCTGCAGGTAGTGGAATGATTATTCATCTATAGCAAGTCATCAAGCCAAAGCTCGTGTCCTCCTAAATGGAAATCAATTCTGATAACAAAGTCATGTCAGTTTATCCAGAAAGATCCCCTTAGAGGGTATCAATCACAACATCTCATCTTTATAGAAAAGTTTAATATTTCTTTGAGTTTATATTCGTCATATATAACCTTGTTTATGCGATTTTCCCCAACAGAGGTTTCCAAATGGATAAATTGTGAAGGATGAAACACATTATCAGAATGCACTGTACTTTTTCCCTGTGATAAATAAATAAATAAATAAATAAATAAATAAATATATGTATCCCTTAAGAGGTGATATACTCAAATCTTGGGGAATCAAAAGGAATTTCTGGATGCATTTATCATAAATATCTGAGATTTCGAAAATTATCACAAATAGTCACAAAAAGGGAAAATCCAGGATATCTAAAGCAGCTCTGCAGGAAGGATCAGGCAAGATTCACTGCTCAGGAGAGGCAGGAATGGGTCTTGGTAGAAAGCGTTTCCTGACGGTTTTGCCAAAAGTCGAAGCTCGTTTTGCTCTTCAGGACCTTGGATCATGCCCACTGCTCTTAACTGAAAACAAAGCACAGAACTCTTCAAGTCTTCTTGTTTGGTGGGATATTCTTTTTTTCTTTTTTAATCTTTTTAAAAAATATTTTGTTGGAGTATAGTTGATTTACAATGTTGTGTTAGTTTCAGGTGTACAGCAGAGTGAATCAGTTATACATATATCCACTTTTTTTTTTTAGATTCTTTTCCCTCATAGGCCATTACAAAGTATTGAGTAAAGTCCCCTGTGCTGTACAGTAAATCCTTATTAGTTATCTGTTTTATACATAGTAGTTGTATATGTCAATCCCGACTGGTGGGATATTCTTAAATTCATCTGAACCAAATTGGAATCTCAGAAAGAGAGAAAGCAATAACCAGAAAAACATTATTGAAAGCATAATTTCATTTTTGTGTGGAAACTGCAAAAATCACCAGCATGCTTTTGCCAGCAATGCCTGTCATAATTTTCCTTAGTGTACTTAACTATCATGAAAGAATATGTAAATGACAGTTCTCATTTTACATTTTAGTTTCTACCTTAGACCATCATGTCGATTGCCATAATCCCCAAGTAGCTGCTTCATAAGATAAATTAAAAATTTTAAAGATGAGTCTTCTGTGCCAAAAGTTTAATCATCTTCCATCCCCCCTGTCTAAGTCATGAACAGTTAACCCTCTGACCGTATAAAAGCAAGGTTCTCCATACCCCTCTCTCCCTTCACTCTCTGTCTGTTGACATTGTCTGATAACCTCTTTTGTGCTAGGGATTAACCACATAGCCAAGTGGGGCTCCAGTGGTAGAAAAAGGAATACTTTTATCCTCATTGACTCCTTTATCTTCCCTCAGGGGGACATTCAGTTGTCGAGGTCTCTACTTTTCCTTTGTTTTCATCCCTCATAATTTAGCTAGTTCTCTCTCAGGCAATCATCTTCTCACAGAGCAGCATCCTCTTAGACCCGTTCCTCATTTCCATCCCCCTCAAACTTCACTCAGGAGAATAAGCACAGAGTTTCTGACGCCCCGCTGTCTGTCCAGAATCTGCTGAGCCTGCTCTGGAGACAGAGAGCCCCCTGGAGACCACAGGTGCCCTCTAGGCCAGTACTGTCCAGAAGAACATTCTGTGATGGAGGATGGGTTCTTTAATATGTATGTGGCTATTGAGCATTTCAAGTAGGTTCATGTGACAGAATAAATGAATTTTTAATTTTATTCCTTTTTTTTTTTTTTTTCCATTTTTAATTTAAGAAATAACTATAGGAAAATTTAATTTTTTTGAAATTTAATTTTTATTAAACTTTAATTTTAATTAAAGTTAAAATTTAAATTAAATTAAATAGCCACATGTGGCCTCCCTGCTATCGTATTGGACAATGCGGCCTAGTCTGTGGTCTAAGTCCTGAGGGGCAGAAGGAGCTTGTTGTCAGGACTACTTCATGGTCTCATTCTTTACACTGATGATCCCAGGACTGTAGGAAAGTTAGGGCATCTCCCAGGACAATGCCTTTCCTTTGCTCCTCTGAATCTCATCCACCAAATATTAGCACGCCCGCCACTCAATTGCAAAACTGAGTCAATTCTCTTTGGAGATTTATGCTTCTTTATGTAAATCTTTATCTCTTCTAAACTATTTTAGTCAACTTAGTATTAAGGAAACTTTCAGACACTTTTATCTTCAGTTTATCTTAATAGCTTTTTCTTCACCCCATTGAAATGTCTATTTGTCACAGCTACCTTCCCCTCTGTTGAAGGGCTTTCTAATTCTCTTGACTTTTTTGTGTGTTTTCTGAGGTCTAGATACAACTGGAAATAACATCAGCAGCATTTGGGAGACCAGGCAGCCACAGATGTGGACATGTGACCTTGCCAGCTAGTATATGCTCTTCTCTCGTGTTTCCAACTTAAGCTACCCACAGCTGAAGGTGAGACCATTCCTAAAGGGTAAGGTTACTGATTTTTATTGACATTAAAAAAATCCAAGTATGCATCTTTTATTCTTAAAGGTAACCAGATATACTGGCAAATGTATATCTGTAGTTCAGACTACAATTAGAGAGTCTACATTCTTCTCAAACACGCATTAATCAGTTGCCAAAAATGATAATATATTAAGCCGTAGGACAAGTTGCAACATATTTCAGTAAATCAAATATTATACCGACCATGTTATCTCAGTACAGTGTAATTAAGTTAGAGATCAACAATGTAAAGATAACAAAAGAGTCCATATGTTTGGAAATTTATAAATAGGCATCTCAATAACAGATCAAAGAAGAAATCATACTGGGAATTTTTTTCTTTTTGCTAGCTCCAAATCTATTTTAGTTTCTGTCACATTTCCTCAAGTCTAAGGGCTTCCTTTTAAGCTTGGGAGGGCATTTCTAGCGTGGCCTCAGTGTTGCAAGCACAGCATACATTTAAATATCCTCATGATGATTTCTAGAGCTTTCTTCCTGTGCAGCTGCCTAGATGCTTCAGCCACCGGAACAGCCGCTGACCTCTCTTTCCTCAGTTCAGGACGACAGCTCCCTCTGCTTGGGCTCCTGTCCTGTGCTCCCGCTGGAAAATGCCTCCAGGCAGAAAGCTATTCCTGGCTCAGCCGATTTCTTTCTCTTCTTTTAGGGAACACAATCCTGTGTTACCTGTGGTAAAGTGTCTGAAAATAGTTGGTTTATCTATTTGTATTATTATGTCATAGATTTATTTTTATATAAAAATTATGTATTTTATCCTGTTTTCTAGCAGTTTGTGTATCCAGTTACATCGCTGCTGAGGCCTTTCCACCTCTGCATGCTGCTCACGGTCTAGGGCACCTTTCCTCTCACTCCCATCTTGTCCTGCTGTCTTCTTCTCTCCTCCCATCCTGGGCAAGCTAACTAGCCTCCTCAATGTGCTCAGTCTTTTACAAAAGGGAGAAAGAGCACCAACTTATTTCAAACTGTCCCTGCTATCTGTCCAAAAAATTGCCGAGTAAAGGTCTTTCAAAATTACCTCTGCGTGTGTGTGTGTGTGTGTGTGTGTGTGTGTGTGTGTGTGTGTGTCTATTGGCAGAGGGCCATATAAAGGGAGAAAAATCTAAATTGAGATTTTAATAAAGTATTCTGGCTAAAAACTCTGTAATTACTGCATTAGTAATTTAATCTCTCTCAGCACAGAACATTGTTGACTATTATGCGCCTGTCATAATTAATTTTATGTGTCAAGTTGACTGTGCCAGAGGATGCCCAGGTATTTGTTTAAATATTATTCTGGGTGTGTCTGTGAGGGACTTTTCTAAATTAGATTAACATTTGAATCAGTAGACAATAAAGCAAATTGCCCTTCTCAATGTTGGGCACCGCAAACAATTCATTGAAGGCCTTGATAGAACAGAAAGGCTGAGTCAGGGCGAATTTATTCTCTCTCTGCTTGACTGTCTTCCTGCAGGGACATCAGGCATCTCCTGCCTTTGCACTCGGACTTGGAACCATACAATCAGCTCTCCGGGGTCTCCAGCGTGTTAACTGCAGGTCTTGGGACTCTCAGCCTCCATAATCATGTGAGCTAGTTCCTTGTAAGAAATCTCTTTAAATATAAATATATAAAACTTCCTATTCCTATAGGTTCTGTTTCTCTGGAGAATTCAGACTGATAGTGTGTCTTATTAAGTGATTTCAATTCCATAAAGTCTTTTTGTTGAATTTACTGTATTCTTAATACTTCGCACAATCTTTTGGGGACTGCTCTGATTCCTTTACTTCACAGTAGAACAGCTGTTGGGAATTTGGGGGAAAGGAGAAGAAGGCAGCTATAAAGGGAGGAGAGCAAGGCTTACACACTGTCATGTAGATGAGGACCAAGTTCTATCAGAATTGGGAATAGGACGTATCACTTTTTCCACCAGTATATCCATCACTTCAGATGAGGAATACATTTTACCAATATCCAAAATCATAGTCAATGGAGAGAAAAGGCACATGGTTGGAATTCAAACTTCATTCTAGCTACTCAAGAATTTTTGATAAATCACATTTTCCTTACATGTGAGGTTTTAATACATTCTGTAAATGCACGAGCTAACATTTTGTGATCTTCATTCATAAATGTGTTAGCTTTCTGAGACATCTCTTTAATTTCCTGAGATGTTACCTGTCTTACCTCTGTTTATTGAAATCATCTGAGGCTGATCTTAAGTTGCACTTCCTCTTTGTAGCCAACTTGACTTTGAACTTCTATTTCCATTAGAATGGTTGCTTTCCCGAGAATCAATTTTCCCTATAGGCATTTCATATGAGTATTTCTGTCGGTATATCGAGAGAATGTGAGACTGGAATGCAGTAGGGAGAAAAGAAAGGAAATTAGGAAAGAGAATACTTCTTGATATATAGGAGGATTGGGGGAAGAACACACTGGGCTTGTATTATGGGTTGAATGGTGTCCCCCAAAGTTCATTTGCTGAAGTCCTAACCCCTAGCACTCCAGAATGTGACCTTATTTGGAAATAGGGTCATTGCAGATGTCATTAGTAAAGATGAGGTCAGACTGGAGTGGGGTGGATCCTCAATCCAATATGACTAGGGGGAAATTTGGACACAGATATGCACACATAGAGAACACCGTGTGAACATGAAGGCAGAAATCAGGATGAGGCATCTAAAAGCCAGGGAACGTCAAAGATTGACAGCAAACCATCAGAAGCTAGGAGAGAGGCATTCTCCCTCACAGACCTCCGAAGGAACCCACTCTGCTGACACCTTGATCTCAGACTTCTACTCTCTGAAATTGTGAAACAATGCATTTCTGTTGTTTATGCCACCAGTTTTTGGTACTTTGTTAGGACAGCCTCAGGAGACCAGTATAATTAGAATTCAGAAAACCTTGATTTTTGTCTCAGCATTTCTACTAATTCTGTGATTTGGATAATGTGGATCATCGTCTCTGTGTTTTTTTATAGTTTCCTCTGTGAAAAAATGAAGGAATGTGTTGAATCAACATTTCTGTATTTTTTAAATATAGATACCTCTTTACACTCTTAAAAAGTATTGAAAACCCACAAAGGTATTTATGTGGTTTTACATATATCTATATTTGCTATATTAAAAATTAAACTAGGAAATTTTAAAAAATATTTATTTATGTATTTATTTTAAAATAAGAAACTCTACATTTAGTACAAGTTAAAATGAATAATATATTTACACTATATTTTTATGAGAACTATATTTTACTAAACAAATAAACTTAGAAGAGTGATATTGTTTTACATTTTTGCAAATCTCTACAATGTCTACCTTATAATACAGTTGGGTTCTTATATCTGCTTCAGCATTCAATCATTTGCAATATGTTGTTTTCATTTAATTATACAGAGAAAATCCAGACTCACCCACACTTATAGTTGGAAAAGTGAGGAGTATTTTAATGGCTTTTTTGAAAAGGTGTGAATATTCTTGGATTTTACACCAAAACTCATCTTCTTTTTTTTTCTTAAAGGAAAGGTGTGCTATGGAATCTGATATCTTATCAATGAAATTTTTGTTCTCTGTTACATTAAAATCCCGAGTTATTTTATATGTTGAATGGCTCTCCTACCCGTGTGAGATTTTGTGTCAAAATGTTTTGGTCCTTTGGAAAATATTGGCTCACTAAGTTATGCAGATGTTCTACAAGCTGACACATTTCACTATTTAATATCAAAAACATCACACTTGTAAGTAGGATTTTAAGCTAATGGTATCCCAGAATACCAAAGGTTTCTAAATCATTCTGAAGAACAGTCAGCTTCCAGCAGCAGTGACATTCAAGGATGGAAAGAGAGGGGCATGATTCCTTTGTGGAGAAAAGTTTGAAAACTGGAGGCAGAATCACTACTAACATTTTGGGGCCCAGCAGGTAAGAGTACAGAGGCCCAGGCTTCTGATGTTTAAATATTTTAAAAATCATCAGTCATGTTAGCAAACTGTAGAGTTCTGTTCTCATAAGTTGATAAATATACCTTCCCTATGAATTCATAAAAATATTTGTGAAAATCCATGGTTTGAATATTATTGAAAATTAGGAAATTATAAAAAATTACTGAGTCTATTTACCCTTGCCCATGTCTAAAGTTTCTACAGAAAGGTGATTTAGGATGAGTAGTAAAATAAAAGTATACGTATCATTAATTATTATACACTTACTTCCTGAAGTGTTTTTCCTTGACTATATTTCAGCAAAATGTGAAGAAACTGATCTGCTAAGATAGTAGCAACTGGAATTGTCAATAAGATTTCTAAAACAATTTTTAGGTTTGGAAATAAACCATTATTTTACATAGTTCAAAACATTGCAACAGGGTCAAACATGACATATCATCCTAACCAAAGAAATTACTACAAATTATTTTAATTTTATTGCATAAATTTCTATTACTTATGTTGTGATTTTTACTATTTTTAAAGCAATATATAGATCCACAAAGCATTCTTTAAGTTTTTATTCTTTAAAAAATTACAATACTGAGATAATAAAAATAAAACAAAAATAGCATTTTGTAGTTTCACTTGTTCAAATCTTTTTTTTAAGTTTAAATCTTTTTTAAAAATTGAAACTATATTTGTCTATATAGCTGGAAAATAATCTTTATTGATTCCAAGTAATTTGCACATAAGTCTTTTACTTTATAGTTGTGAAAATTATTTTGTTTTATTTTTCTAATTTATTTAAATTTGATTGGGATGGCACTTTTGTTGCATAGTTATGTAGTCTCTTTCCAGTTAGGAAATTTTTGTGTCAAAAACTTTTAACTGGTATTTAAAAAATCATATTAAAAGTTAGAGTAAAACTTGAATCTGCTTGGCTTTTTTTGGTATGTTTTATAAACATATTAACAGCAAGAAATATTTTATAAAAATAACTCTGGATAACACACATTCAATCATTTCATTTTTTGTTTTTTTCAAACCCCACAACTTTTCTTTTTTTGAGGATCTTCTATTATTTCGTAAAACTATTCTAATATATCTCACACCTTGTCTAAAATCTAATTGGTTTAATAGCACTTAATTGAGAATGATTATAAGGTCAATTTGACATGTGTTTCGTCAAGATGTTCTTATTTTTCTAAATTGTATTGGCTATTCTTGGACCTTTTAATTAAAATAAATTTTTGAATCAGAATGTAAATTTCCAACAACAAAATAAAAAGCCTTTAGGAGTATTGATTTTGACTGTGTTAAATCTACAGAAGAACTTGGGAAGAATGAATATCTTTATAATCTATGGATAAAGTATATTTATCCATTAATCTAGGTCTTCTTTACTTTATCTTCGTAGCTTTACGTAGTTTTTTCTGTAAAGGTAATTCTCATCTTTTGTTAGATTTATTTCAAGGTATTTGACTTTTTGGATTCAACTGCAAATGGTATAATTTTAGTATTTATTTTTCTATTTATTTGTAGCTAGTAAATAAGAGTTTGATTTATTTTTGCATACGGAACTAATATCCAAGCATCCTTCCTAAACTCACCCCATAATTCAGACAGTTTGAATGGAAGTCATGGTAGCAGACATCCTTATGGTCTTACTGATCACAGTGGAATGGTTTCAAAATTTCAATAAGTATGTTTTCCATAGTTTTTTTGGAAGATACTTACTGTCAGATTAGGGCTGTGCTCTTGTATTTTTAGTTTAGTAAAAGATTTTAAAAGATTATTAGTGAATGTTGAATTTGTCACATGTTTTCTATAAGCATATTGACATTATCATAAGATATTGATATTTTATTTTTTTAATGGCATAAATCACAGTGATTTTTGAATATTACCAGAAGTTTTCAGCCCTGGCCAAGGAAACAAACAAAAAACAAAAACAAACCAAAACCAAACTCGGTCATTATATATGATCATTTTTATATTTAACTATATTCCATTTGCTAGTGTTTTATTTAGAGAATTTTGAGTCCGTATTAAGAAGAGTTTGGTATGTGTTTTCCCTTTCTTCTAGTGTCTTTGTCAGACTTTGGCATCTAGGTAATACTGGCTTCATAACATGAGGTGGAAGGTATTTTCTCTTTTTACACAGTGCAGGAGATCTTGTGTTACATTGTGTTTTTTCTTTCTTAAATATTTGGGAGAATTTACCAGTATCTGGGCCTGAGGTTTTCTTTTTAAAGGTTGATTACAGGTTCAATATCTTTACTAGATATAAGACTCTTCTATTTTTACCTAGTGTCAGTTGAAAATATGTTTTACTATGATTTTTTCATATTTCATCTAAATTTTCAAATTTATTGACATAATTTTTTCATAATTTCATATATATATGTATGTAGAATTTTAGAAAATATCTGTACAATCTTTAGTGATATTCTCTTTTTAAACTTTTGGCATTGAATATTTGTGCCTTATTTTTTTCCCTTGATCAGTCTTGTGACCTGTTTATTAAGAAGCCAATTATTGGCTCTGTTGATTTATTTTTTGTTGATTTCCATTTTATTGATTTATTATATTTCTTTTATTTTCCTTCTTAACTTTCTTTGGATAGAACTTTCCAATCTCTTTCTAGCTCCTTGAAATTAATCGTCAGATGGTTGATTTTCAGTTTTTGTTATTTAATACAATAAATTTTTCTCTAAAGACAACATTAGCTGCATCCCACACATTTTGACTTGCTATATATTAATTTTCCCTAAGTTCAAACATTTGAAATTTCATTTTGATTTGTTCTCTGACCTATGGGTTATTTTGAATATATTACATAATTTCCATACATCTGTGGGTTTTCTAGTTTCCTTTATATTATTAATTTTTAGCTTAAATCCACTGACATCAGAGATGTCTGTTTTATTTCACTCCTTTGAAATTTATTGATACTTGCTTTATAGTTTTGTATATGAAAAGTTCCTGCAAGTGTTCCATGTGTGTTTGATAGTAATATATATTGTGCAGCTGTTGGATTCTGTATTTTATGTATAAATTATTTAATGTTTAAATATTCTATATCTTTCTTGATATTTTTGCCTGTTCATTATATCAGTTACTGAGAAATCTGTGCCAAGATTCCCTTCTGTATTTGGCAATTTATCTTTACCTCTTTAAAATGTTTGCTCTATGCAGTTTGATGCTATACATGTAGATACACACAAACATTTATCTTCCTATTGAATAGATCTTTTTACAAATTTCCTTTATCTGTCAAGGTCACACTGGTAGTTGTTGGCAGAACTGAGACTAGAAATACAATCATTAAAAAAGAGAAAACAAAACCAAAAAAAAAGAGAAAACAGGCCCCAAATGGAGTTACTTGTTCTAAGCCCCATGTAAGTGGACCAAGACTTAATACCCAAACTAATTGCATTTTCAACCTCTCCCAGGAATGTTATCTTAAACCAGTTAATCTGAAATTTCCTAGTCAGCCATAGTGAGGCAATCTGCCTGATAGACTCTATCACCCAAAGGAAGATGAGATAGTCCACTCTTTCCTCATCGCTGCCCACTTCTGACTATGAAACTCTCATATTTTGTACAGTTCTTTGGAGCTCCTTTCTATTTTCTACATGGGATGCTTCCCTATTCATGAATCATTGAATAAAGCCAGTTAGATCCTCAAGTTTACTCAGGTGAATTTTATTTTTTAACATAATCCATAGCAATCATGAAGTATTTATTTAGCACTGTCTGTGGTAGCAGTGGGTCTGGGTCTGATCCAATCTGATTCAAGCCTCTATCAGATAACGTCTTAGCCTTAAGGAAGACCAATACCATTATTATAGGGCATCTTTTTTTGACAGGAGTTTTTCCTAATCTTCATATCAAGGGGAAAAGATAGCCAAGATGAACTAATTAACAATTTAGAAGAGATGAATTAGAAAGCCTTAGTTTGAAAGGTGTGCCTTTGCTGCTTATTGAATGAACTACTTATTTATGTTTTCTCTTACTCTGGAAAAGTCAGAGTAATAAAAAAATAGAGCTTTGAATTAACAACTGGACAATACTGATGAGTTGTAAATATGGTTTCAAATATTAAATTGTAGATAAATTTTTACCCCAAATATAATTTTCTTCTTCCCATGGAAAGTATTGTAAATATTTAATCCTTTGATAATTGCAAATTGTTTTGTGATAAAGCGTTTAGCCACTCATTCAAATATATTGAGCACCTACCTTGGGTGAAATTATCCTATGAGCCCATTCTCTCCAGGTGTAAACAATCCTATTAACTTTATTTTAAGATCACAGAAAGGTTGCAGACTATATTTTGCAGTCGTAAAAGATAAAAACACCCAGATATTATAAAATTGACTCGGCTAAAACTTCCTTCTTATGGAGACAAAAATAGTTAATTTCTCATCCCTGATGGAAAAAAAGTAATAGGTGGTTCCCAATTACATTTAACCTCTTAGCTACTTGCATGAACATGAGTAGAATAGACTCAGCAAAGCTAGTTATAATGAGAACACTACTAGAAATAGAACATTTTTTGGGGGGTGATAGCAAAAATATATAGAAATATGCAAAAAATGCCTACAAAAAGTCTATATTTATTTAAAAATATAGAATCTCTAAATCTGCTAATGACATAATAGCAAACATTGAGCAGAAGTAATACAAGAAAAATGGTAATTATTAATTTACAGATGGCCTTATCTCTAGTAGGCTGAGACCACCATGACTTGGGAACAGGAATGTAACTCCATATGCTGGAAGCCATTCCAGATGGCACAGCAAAACTACCAGAGAATACATTTCAATAATCATTGATGCTGTAAGAATAACACTTCAGGAATTTGAGATTCACTTTCATTTCCATGCATCAGCATCATTCTCTCATGAGGCCTTTAAGGCATATCTAACAGCCAGGATTTAGAGAAACAAATTGCACTAGATTCTCTCTTCGAAATTAAATATTCAAGCATGAGGCCGTAGAGTCATCTACGACCATGACTTAAAATGAACAAATATATGCAAGGCACATTTTTAGGCATCTCAGGAGAAAAATAAAGTTAAAATGCATGGTACATGTTGCTATATTCTGGTGGCCAAACATTACTAAAGAAAATGACATGGGCTTCCTTGGTGGTGCAGTTGTTAAGAATCCACCTGCCAATGCAGGGGACATGGGTTCAAGCCCTGGTCAGGGAAGATCCCACATGCCATGGAGCAACTAAGTCCGTGTGCCACAACTACAGAGCCTGTGCTCTAGAGCCCGAGAGCCAAAACTACTGAGCCCACGAGCCAGAACTACTGAGCCCGTGAGCCACAACTACTGAGCCCACGTGCCACAACTACTGAAGCCCGTGTGCCTAGAGCCCGTGGTGCTCTGCAACAAGAGAAGCCACCGCAATGAGAAGTCCACGCATCGCAACGAAGAGTAGCCCTGCTCGCCGCAACTAGAGAAAGCCCACACACAGCAACAAAGACCCAATGCAGCCAAAAAAAAAAAAAAAGACATGACTGGGAAATTCCTTTAAGAAAAAAAGAAAGAAAATGACATAACAGTACAGATATGTGTACAAATTTATGGTTTCCAATCTCGATCTGGTCCACCGTGCAACATGGCAGCCTTTTATAGATTTCTATTCCATTTGCTTTCTTTTTCTTACACAGACAACTCCTAATGTATAACAATCCTTCACATGTTCCGCAAATTGTTCCTATTCGTCTTACTATCAGGAGGTGACTATACCTTTTACATCATGGAGAAAATAGAGGGTCTGCCCACATTACCAAATTGCAATTTTATTTGTCTTTATATCATTTCCTTTCTTCTTGGTGAAAACATGTACCGTTCTTCCTACTGAGCTATCCTCTGCCCTGGTGTCTTGGATCCTCATACCTCTAATCTCTTATGCAACTTAAAATCATCTTCTCTTTCCTAAGGCATTAACTTCTTCTTCACTGTCTTCTTCCCATTTTATGTTGTAAAAGTACTCTCCCTCCAGCCACTACTCGTTCGTAGCCGTGCTTCCTAAAAGCATCACCGATGTCCATTTTCTGCAGTTACTTCATCCCACTGATTCCTTAACACAATACATTCTGTCAACATTATTCTACCAACAACATCTCTGACTGTGTTCATTTTATATGTCCTCTTTCTCACCTTTGGTCGTGTTGAGCCATTCTCTGTTCTTCAACCTTTTTACTCCCTGAGAGTTATGGAGTGTTCTTTCCAGTTTCTTTTCCCACTCCTCTGTTTAAGCCTCCTGTGCAGGTTCCTCTTCTTGCATCTGCCTCTGAGTGATAGTGTCCCTCCAAGTGCCAAGCTTAACCTTGTCCTCCTCCTAATCTTTACTGGATTATCTCTTCTATCTTGATGGTTTTGAGAGCCATAGAGATATAACTGTCTACTTTCCTGAGACTCAAATGTCTCCAGCCTTCTAGGGAGCTCCAGTGAATAGTCTGTAAATTTCAAATTCAGTCTGGGAATTCGTTATCTTGCATCTGAGCCTCAAAATTGATCCTTCTTCTTAATAATATTAATAATGTAAATAGTTAAGATCTCTTGAGGACTATCCTGCTTAATATACTTGATCACTATTAACTTCATTTTCTGAGCACAGTGAGATAGAAAAACGTTAAATAGTTCACCCAAGATTGTGTGGCTAGTAAGTGAATGTTTGGCTCCTGGGCCCATGTTCTTAACCATAACACCTATGGCACAATAGTTCATGAGTCTCTCTGCCAATTTCTTAAACTAGAGTTTCATTTTTTCTCACCTGATCTAGTACAGTACCCTTCTAATTGGTCCTCTTAACTCTATATTCATCTCCTTTTTTTTTTTTAACATCTTTATTGGAGTATAATTGCTTTACAATGGTGTGTTAGTTTCTGCTTTATAACAAAGTGAATCAGTTATACATATACATACGTTCCCATATCTCTTCCCTCTTGCATCTCCCTGCCTCCCACCCTCCCTATCCCACCCCTCTAGGTGGACACAAAACACCGAGCTGATCTCCCTGTGCTATGCGGTTGCTTCCCACTAGCTATCTATTTTACGTTTGGTAGTGTATATATGTCCATGCCACTCTCTCACTTTGTCACATCTTACCCTTCCCCCTCCCCATATTCTCAAGTCCATTCTCTAGTAGGTCTGTGTCTTTATTCCCATCTTGCCACTAGGTTCTTCATGACCTTTTTTTTTTTTTCCTTAGATTCCATATATATATATGTTAGCATACTGTATTTGTTTTTCTCTTTCTGACTTACTTCACTCTGTATGACAGACTCTAACTCCATCCACCTCACTACAAATAACTCAATTTTGTTTCTTTTTATGGCTGAGTAATATTCCATTGTATATATGTGCCACATCTTCTTTATCCATTCATCTGATGATGGACACTTAGGTTGCTTCCATGTCCTGGCTATTGTAAATAGAGCTGCAATGAACATTTTGGTACATGACTCTTTTTGAATTATGGTTTTCTCAGGTTATATGCCCAGTAGTGGGATTGCTGGATCGTATGGTAGTTCTATTTTTAGTTTTTTAAGGAACCTCCATACTGTTCTCCATAGTGGCTGTATCAATTTACATTCCCACCAACAGTGCAAGCATCTCCTTCCAATCTATCCTCCACATGGCTACCAGAGTTATCTTTCTAGAAGATAAATAGGATCTCATTAAAATCTTTCAATGGCTTCTTATGACCTATGGTAAAGTACCAGATATTTAACATGGGTTACCAGATCCTTCAAAATATGTCAGTGACTGTCATGTCTTATCCTCAGCTGACAGCCCATTGATATTTGCTTCTGTTATTTTGCTTTTGTCATTGTCTCTGTCTGAGTTGTCCTTCCTCTTGTGTGTCCACTTGGAGAGCATTTCCTTATTTTCGAAGACTTGCTTAAATATATATTTCATGTTCTCCATACTGGATTATGCATTTCTTCTCTTGTATTTCCATAACACTTTGTACGTATTTTTATGGCAGTGTAAGCTAACTTGCTATACTTACTTGTTAACATGTCTCTCTTACACTAATCTGATAAACTGATTTGTTTGTGTGTATGTTTTTTCTGCACCAAGCATATTGCCTAGTATACAGCAGGTATTTAATGTGATTTTTATGTGTGGAAGGAAGAAAGGAAGGAAGGAAGAAGGGAAGGAAAGAATTGCATTCTGGAAATATAAAACAATGTTCTTAATGTTGAAATGGCAAAATTTTAGAGCAGGTTATTAAATACATGTTTCTAAATATTTTTAAATGGAAGTAAATAATAATTTGACTACAACATGAATTTATTAAAATAAATCAGAATAACACCTGCTGACATTTACTCTTTTAATAAAGTTAATGATTTCATAGAGCTACAAAATAAGTAGAGAGAATTGAGAGTCTGTAAAGCATTTGGCCAAGACTATTGTGATACCCTTGCAAATAAGAAAGATAAAGCTGGATGAAATAATAATGCTAAGTGGATTCATAGATGATTCAATTCTCTATCCTGTGAAGATTTTGATTTCTACATTTTTTAAGGCTTGTAGGGAGTCTTTACTTGCATATTATTCTGATTTTGTTATTTTACACTTTTATCATTAATGAATAAAGTTATAGAAGACAAATGTATCACGTTTGCGGAGTGACATAAAGCTGTAGAAGGACTGTACGATACTGGAAAGAACAAAGACTTTAGAATCAGACACACTTGGGTTTAAATCTCATTGCAACATGTCCCTGTTTTCTGGGACCTTAATCTGTCTGACTCTAGCTTCCCTTAAACATAAAAAGGGAATAATAATATCTAATTCATAGAGCAGTTGTGAGCGTTCATTAGATAAGACTTGTAATGCCTGAAAAATTGTAGACACATTAAAAGATATCTCTTAGTTATTATTAAGGATTATGATTTTAAAGAATTATAATCTTTAAAAAATGCTCAGTTAATCCTGCAACTAACAATATATAGGCAATTAACTCCTAAATCTTAGTTTAAATATTAACTGTCATGCACTGCTCTGACTTGTTAGCTATTTATATGAGATCAAGGGTTTTAAATGAGCTTGAACTCATTATGAGTCAACAATGTGGCATGATTGACATATAGAACAATAACAGATTTATGTTAGCCTGTGTAAACATAAATATAGTGCCTAGAGCAATTTGTGAGACATTTCCCCCCTTACCTGTTATGTTAGTCAGTCCATAGCTGACATATTATGCTCAGAGAAGCAGGGACTGGGAACCATGTCATGGGGGAACCATTTAAAGATGCAGTGTTAATCCCACCCAGAGGCAGACTTTCAGAGGAATTAGCACTGTCTTTTGATTTTGAAAGGATCATTATGTGAAATAAGTACTCACTTTATTCAGTGTGTCTTGAGACTATGAAAGATAGACATCTAACACAGGGAAATTTTTGCTCAATGTAGATTTTAAAACTTTCTTATGTTTGGGAATTTCCAAACATTGAATGACCTATTTTATAACTCAGTGTGTTCTTTGTCACTGTGCCCCCAGGAGTGTTCAGAGATTGGGCAACCACCAGTCAGGCCATCGTGGAAGAGCTTATTGCACTGAATTGGAGGTGAAAAGGATGAGCTCTATGGTCTAACATGTTTGGAGAGCCTGTAAATTTCGTAGTCCTATAGAACCTGCATATTTTTTTAAACGTCTTTTGTACATTAATAACAACAACAAAGATGAGTTAGGACATACATCATAAACCTCTAAGAAGTAGTTGTAATACAGAGAGAGGTTTGCCCTGGGTTTATAAGGCTTGGGTTTGATTCCCACCTCTGTCCCTTGCTAGTTGGTGACCTTGGTCAATTTATTAATCTCTCTGAATAGTTTCTCATTTGAAAAGGGAGAAGATATATAGGATATCTGGCAAGACTAAATCCAACAGAGTATTTTTAATGAATATTTCTGGCACGTATTAGTTCTTAATACAGACCTTTGTTTTGCTTAGACCCTGGGTGTTGTGGGTGTATGTGAAAATTACATTATAACATTGGAGAAAATTTCCTGCCAAATGATTCACTGACAGATGGCAAATCAGTATGAGTCTGTCACATACATTTTAATGACAGGTGGGCTGCTGGAGACAACTTTGTTTTTATGGCTAATATTATTGGCCTGGACAGAGAATCTGAATTCTCGGCTTATTTAGGGGCTGGCATACCACTGACGCGGATTGCATAAATTGGAGTCAATGCCACATTTTCACATATCATCCCAGCCTGGAGAGTGAACACAGAATAAGTCGGTGGAATAAATCAAGGCAAAAGCAGTAGAGGGATTTTTCCAATATTGTTGCTCACATTCAAGGCAGGTGTTCCTTAGGTAACTGCTCTGCCACTGACATATGCTGTAACAGAGTGCATGGCAGTAGTAACAATACTGCAAGTACCATCTCTGATGGGCTTGAAATGAAGACATCTGTTTTCCTTTGGAAAGTGTGAGACAATGTGGTTGATACAGAGGCACTATTTAAATCTAAGGCATACGCATTCTTGCGCTTACTCAAAATGGTACATGATAATTGGGAATTATTTTATTCTCTTCTCATGGGTCTTTTTCTAGACTCTAGAAAAGTGAGTCTGAGCAAGACTGAATGACTGGGGAATAGTTGACCCTTTAATTTTTCTATGATAAAGTGTTGAGAAGTATACGATCTTCAAAAGTTGAGCTATCGGTTAAGAGAGTAAAAATAAAGAATTTTGTTAATATAGAGTGTGATCTATAAAAATGTCGAATCACTAGGTTGTACACCTGAAATTAATATGATATTGTAAGTCAACTATACTTCAATCAAAAAAAAAGAATCTTGTGTCCTTTTCTTACTAATCAAAAGTTAATGATATCTTCTGAAAGCTCCCAAGGTTCTGCTTAATTCCTGATTGAACTTGAAGAGGCTCTTAGTCTCTCTCAGTCCTCATCTCATCTGTGAACTGCAGCTTACATGCCTAAATCTCAGATTGTGAGATAAATTATGAGTGCATAAGCACTGCCTGGCTCATGTGATTCCTGGCAACCCATGGTCTCAGAAAGAGAGAGATTCCTTCTCTCCAGGATTCTACTTGTGCCTGAAAAAAGGACTTTTGCTCTGGACATGGCCACCCCTGGACCCATCAGTGCATCTCAAGGTTATGGGGACACTTAGATGACTCAGTCTCGTTTCAGAAGGCATGGAAACCAGCATGTGATTCACAGTCTTGCCATGTGGAAGAAGAGCATCTCCAGATACAAAAATGGCCTTTGTTATCACAGAAAAAGGAAAGTGACACTGAGCAAGCAAAACAGCAGACATCTACTAGAAAATTTTAAAAAGAATCTCCTTCTGCTTTTTTATTATTCTAAATCTCTTACTTTTTATGTGTTTGGCTTTTAGAGTACACATTTTCTAAGAATTTCTTGTGTTGAAAATAGGTGGTTAATCTCAGAAGTGTACTCTTCCTTGGGGAACTCAAATGATGCTTATTTCTCTTTATTTACAGTATATTTGATAGACCTCATATTTTTTTCCCCCTGTTTATCCATCGTCAAGTGTTTTCAAACAGATAAACTTCTATATATTGCCTTAGGCCCATTTTTAAATTCAATCGGTTTCTGTTTTATTATTCTTTCCATATTGAGAACTGAACCAAAAGTTGATGTATTCCAGAACAGTCTAGATAATGCATATCTTTGGAATTATCTTCTACTTCTACTTATCTCTTTCTGAAGTTTTGAGCAGATGAATATATGAAAGAATTACAATCTCGGAATCTAATATTAATAGAATTGCTAACAGATCTCTTATTCTCTAACTCTTCCCTTTCCTCCCCTGAGGATGCTTGCCTTGGAGGAGCTATAGTTCCCAGAGTTCAATGTTCTACCACTGCAACTACTTCCTGAACTACACATCCATCACCATCCCCTCCTAAGTCACCTCTGCTGGAGCTGATGCTTACCATGAATTGATTTCTGAAGTTCTAATACTTGGGAAGGTGAATAAAGAGAAAAGTCGTGGGATAGAGAGGAGGCAACTTCAAAAGCAGCCCTCCCAGAGAAAAAGAACCAGAATCTCATTTTCTGTTTGCTGATCCAAGAACAGACTGGGGAGATGGATTAAGACCTTACATTTAGTGAGCTGCCTCACAAGCCCAATAAAAGAGTCCAAAGTTAAATGTTTTAAGTCTGTTTCATTTGCTTTACACATAATCCTTGCTTTTTTTTTTGTCAAAATGTTGATTCCTGATCTTAGTTTACCTTACTTAATTTTTTATCTTTTGGGTAAGAATTTGGGATAGTTGCATTAAGAGCAACTAATATGACTCTATTTCAAACCAGAAGAATGATCTTCCTGTAATTTCTAATTAAAAAATGATTCAGAATTTCATGATGTTAATGATGTACGTGTGGCTTATTCTGTAGAATATGAAAAGCCATTGAAGGTTTTGGAAGTTTTCTTCAAATAATTTTAGTTGATGGATTTTACTTTTGGTTGGTTCTTTAATATTTTGTTGTTGTTGTTCGTTCAATTCTCTCTCATCTCTAGATTTTTTTAATTTAATTTTTATTTTATATTGGTGTATAGTTGATTTAATGTTGTGTTAGTTTCAGGTGTACAGCAAAGTGATTCAGTTTTATATATATATATAAAAATATATAATGGATATAAATATATCCATTATTTTTCAGATTCTTTTCCCATATAGGTTATTACAGAATATTGAGTAGACTTCCCTGTGCCATACAGTAGGTCCTTGTTGATTATATATTTTATATGTAGTAGTATGTATGTTAATCCCAAACTCCTAATTTATCATTCCCCCCCACCTTTCCCCTTTGGTAACCGTAAGTTTGTTTTCGATATCTGTTAAGTCATTTCTGTTTTGCAAATACGTTCATTTGTATCATTTTTTTAGATTCCACATATAAGCGATAAAATCTTTGTCTTTCTCTGTCTTCGCTCACTTAGTATGATAATCTCCAGTCTATCCATGTTGCTGCAAATGGCTTTATTTCATTCTTTTATGGCTGAGTAATATTCCACTGTATATATGTACCACATCTTCTTTATCCATTTCTCTGTCGATGGACATTTAGGTGACTTCCATGTCTTGGCTATTGTAAATAGTGCTGCAATGAACACTGGGGTGCATGTATCTTTTGAAATTATAGTTTTCTCCGGATATATGCCCAGGAGTGGGATTGCTGGATCATATGGTAGCTCTATGTTTAGTTTTTTTAAGGAACCTCCATACTGCTATCCACAGTGATTGTACAAATTTACATTCCCACCAACAGTGTAGGAGGGTTCCCTTTTCTCCACACCCTCTCCAGCATTTATTGTTTGTAGACTTTTTGATGATGGCCATTCTGACCAGTGTGAGATGATACCTCATTGTAGTTTTGATTTGCATTTCTCTAATAATTAGTGATGTTGAGCATTTTTCATGTGCTTTTTGGCCATCTGTATGTCTTCTTTGGAGAAATGTCTATTTAAATCTTCTGCCCATTTTTTGACTGGGTGTTTTGGTTTTTTGATATTGAGCTGCATGAGGTGTTTGTATATTTTGGAGATCAGTCCTTTGTTGGTTGCTTTGTTTGCAGATATTCAAAAACCATTGAAGGTTTTTAAAGTTTTTTCAAATAATATTAGTTGATGGATTTTACTTTTGGGTGGTTCTTTAATTTTTTTTATTCATTCAATTCTCTCTCATCTCTAGATATTTAAAATATTTAAATTTTAAAATACTTCATCTACTATTTCCTTTAAAATATTTCCTCTAATCTTTCATTTATATGTAGTATATAAATATACATATATATTATGCACATATATAAATATTTATATATACACATTAACCTTTAAAAATTCTTAATTCCTAGTAATTCCAAACTTTCTCTACTTATACAGTCTTAAAATTTCATTTCATAAAGTTAATCTTTAATTTTAATGTCTTATGTTTTAAATTTTTTATACCAATGGAATTTATTTTTTATTCTTTAAAAACAAACTTTATTTGGGGATAATTTTTAAATTTGCAAAGATAGTACAGAGGATTTCCATATTCCTTTCCCCTTGTTTCACCTAATGGAGGACCTTACTTAATGATGGAACCTTATATAACATGGTACATTTGTCAAAACTAAGGTATTACCATTGGTACAATCATATTAACTAAACTGCACACTTTAGTTGAATTATACTAAATTTTAAGTTAATGTCTTTTCTGTTTCAGGATCTAATCTAGGATATCATATTGCATTTAGTTTTTCTGTCTCCTTAGTCTCCTCCAATCTATGACAGGTTTTCAGTCTTTTCTTGTTTTTCGAGACATTGACAATTCTGAAGATTACTGGTCAGGTATTTTGTAGGACATTCCTCAACTTGGGATTGGTTGATGTTTCCTCATGATAGACTGGGCTATGGGTTTCTACAGAGAACATCACATAGATGACGTGCCCCTTAACTCATCTCATATTAGGGGCTGCAATAAGATCCACATGACATCACTAATATTTAACTTGATCACATAGTTAAGGTGGTGTGTTCCATGTTTCTTTACTGTAAAGTAAAACTCTTTCTCTAAAATCAGTATACAAAATCATTTGCATTTCCATACACTAATAATGAACTATCAGAAAGAGAAATTAAGAAAACAATCCCATTTACAACTGCACCAAAAAAATAAAATACTTAGAAAAAAATTAACCAAAGAGATGAAAGTCCTGGACGTTGAAAACTATAAGAAATGATGAAAGAAATTGAAGAAGACACAAATAAATGGCAAGATAATCTTTGCTCATTGATTGGAAGAATTAATATTGTTAAAATGCCCATACAATCCAAAGCAATCTACAGATTCAATGCAATCTCTATCAATATTCCAATGGCATTTTTTACAGAAATGGAACAAACAATCCTAAAATTTGCATGGAACCACCAAAGGCAAATAGACAAAACAATCTTAAGAAAGAAGAACAAAGCTGGAGCATCATGCTCCCTGATTTCAAACTATATTACAAAGCTATAGTAATCAAAACAGTATGGTACTGGCATGACAACAGACACATAGATCAACATAACAGGATAGAGAGCCCAGAAATAAACCCCTGCATATATGGTCAGTTAATTTATGATAAAAGAACCAGGAATATACAATGTAGAAAAGATAGTCTCTTCAATAAATGGTGTTGGGAAAGCTAGACAGCAACATGCAAAATGAATGAAACTGGACCACTATCTTATACCATACACAAAATGGATAAAGACGTAATGTAAGACCTGGAACCACAAAACTAGAAGAAAACATGGATAATAAGTGCCTTGATGTCAGTCTTGGTGATGATTTTTTTTATTTGACACTGAAAGCGAAGGCAACAAAAGCAAAAATAAATAATTGAGACTACATCAAACCTTAAAAACCATCAACAAAGTGAAAAGACAATGTACCAAATGGGAGAAAATATTTGCAAATCATATATCTGATAAGGGGCTAATATCCAAAATATATAAAGACCTTCTACAACTCAATAGCAAAAAAAGCCCCAAGCAACCTGATTAAAAAATGGGCAGAAATTCTGAATAGACGTTTTTCCAAAGAAGACATACAGATGGCAAACAAGCACATGAAAAGGTGCTCAGCATCACTAATCATCAGGGAAATGCAAATCAAAACCATAATGAGACATCACTTCACACCTAGAGGTGTGACGACTTAGAATGAATATTATCAAAAAGACAAGAAATTAGAGGAGACCTTCAAGATGGCAGAGGAGTAAGATGTGGAGATCACCTTCCTCCCCACAAATACATCAAAAATACATCTACATGTGGAACAACTCCTACAGAACACCTACTGAATGCTGGCAGAAGACCTCAGACTTCCCAAAAGGCAAGAAACTCCCTACATACCTGGGTAGGGCAAAAGAAAAAAGAAAAAACAGAGACAAAAGAATAGGGACAGGACCTGCACGTCTGGGAGGGAGCTGTGAAGGAGGAAAAGTTTCCACATACTAGGAAGCCCCTTCAGTGGTGGGGATGGGGGGTGGGCTAGGTGGGGGGAAGCTTCAGAGCCATGGAGGAGAGCACAGCAACAGGGGTGCAGAGGGCAAAGTGGAGAGATTCCCACACAGAGGATTGGTGCCGACCAGAACTCAACAGCCTAAGAGGCTTGTCTGCTCACCTGCCAGAGCGGGTGAGGACTGTGACCTGAGGCTCAGGCTTCAGAGGTCAGATCCCAGGGAGAGGACTGGGGTTGGCTGCGTGAACACAGCCTGAAGGGGGCTAGTGCGCCACAGCTAGCCGGGAGGGAGTCCGGGAAAAAGTCTGGAACTACCTAAGAGTCAAGAGACCATTGTTTCGGGGTGCATGAGTAGAGGGGATTCAGAGCACTGCCTAAGCGAGCTCCAGAGACGGGCACAAGCCACGGCTATCAGTGTGGACAATAGATATGGGCATGAAACGCTAACACTGCTGATGCAGCCACCAAGAATCCTGTGTGCAAGCTCAGGTCACTATCCACACTTCCCCTTGCAGGAGCCTGTGCAGCCCGCCACTGCCAGGGTCCTGTGATCCAGGGACAACTTCCCCAGGAGAACACATGGCATGCCTCAGGCTGTTGCAACATCATGCCGGCCTCTACCACCGCAGGATTGCCCTGCATGCTGTACCCCTCTCTCCCCCTGGTCTAAGTGAGCCACAACCCCCTAATCAGCCACTCCTTTAAACCCCTCGTGTCTGGGCAAAGAACAGACACCAGAGGGCGACCTCTACATGCAGAGGCGGGGCCAAATCCAAAGCTGAAACCCAAGAGCTGTGCGGAAAAAAAAAGAGACAGGAGATTTCTCCGTGCAGCCTCAGGAGCAGTGGATTAAATTTCCACAATCAACTAAATGTACCCTGAATATGTGGAATACCTGAATAGACAACAAATCATCCCAAAATTGAGGTGGTGGACTTTGGGACCAACTGTAGACTTGGGGTTTGCTGTATGTGACTGACTAGTTTTGATTTATATGGTTATCTTAGTTTACTTTTTAGCGCTCATGATCATTGGTGGATTTCTTTATTGGTTTGGTTACTCTCTTCTTTTTTTTTTAATACTTTTTTAATTTTAATAGTATTTTTTAAACTTTTTATTTTAATAACTTTATTTTATTTTATTTACTTTTTCTTTCTTTCTTTTTTTCCTCCCTTTTCTTCTGAGCCATGTGGCTGACAGGGTCCTGGTGGTCCAGCCAGGTGTCAGGCCTGAGCCTGTGAGGTGGGAGAGCCGAGTTCAGGACATTGGACCACCAGAGACCTCCTGGCCCCACATAATATCAATCGGCGAGAGCTCTCCCAGATATCTCTGTTTCAACGTTAAGACCCAGCTCTTAGCTGAGATCTAATGAGAAGACAGAGAAACACACAGCAGATGAAGGAGCAAGGCAAAAACCCACCAGACCTAACAAATGAAGAGGAAATAGGCAGTCTACCTGAAAAAGAATTCAGAATAATGATAGTAAAGATGATCCAAAATCTTGGAAATAGAATGGAGAAAATACAAGAAACATTTAACAAGGACCTAGAAGAACTAAAGAGCAAACAAACAGTGATGAACAACACAATAAATGAAATTAAAAATTCTCTAGAAGGGATCAATAGCAGAATAACTGAGGCAGAAGAACCGATAAATGACCTGGAAGATAAAATAGTGGAAATAACTACTGCAGAGCAGAATAAAGGAAAAAGAATGAAAAGAACTGAGAACAGTCTCAGAGACCTCTGGGAGATCATTAAATGCACCAACATTCGAATTATAGGGGTCCCAGAAGAAGAAGAGAAAAAGAAAGGGACTGAGAAAACATTTGAAGAGGTTATAGTTGAAAACTTCCTTAATACGGGAAAGGAAATAGTTAATCAAGTCCAGGAAGCACAGAGAGACCCATACAGGATAAATCCAAGGAAAAACACGCCAGGACACATATTAATCAAACTATCAAAAATTAAATACAAAGAAAAAAATATTAAAAGCAGCAAGGGAAAAATAACACAGAAGGGAGTCCCCATAAGGTTAACAGCTGATTTTTCAGCAGAAACTCTGCAAGCCAGAAGGGAGTGGCAGGACATATTTAAAGTGATGAAAAGGAAAAAACTACAACCAAGATTACTCTACCCAGCAAGGATCTCATTCAGATTCGATGGAGAAATTAAAACCTTTACAGACAAGCAAAAGCTGAGAGAGTTCAGCACCACCAAACCAGCTTTACAACAAATGCTATAGAAACTTCTCTAGGCAGGAAACACAAGAGAAGGAAAAGACCTACAATAACAAACCCAAAACAATTAAGAAAATGGTAATAGGAACATACATATCAATAATTACCTTAAATGTAAATGGATTAAATGCTCCCACCAAAAGACATAGGCTGGCTGAATGGATACAAAACAAGACCCGTATATATGCTGCGTACAGGAGACCCACTTCAGACCTAGGGACACATACACACTGAAAGTGAGGGGATGGAAAAAGATGTTCCATGCAAATGGAAATCAAAAGAATGCTGGAATAGCAATTCTCATATCAGACAAAATAGACTTTAAAATAAAGACTACTACAAGAGACAAAGAAGGCCACTACATAATGATCAAGGGATCAATCAAAGAAGAAGATATAACAATTGTAAATATTTATGCACCCAACATAGGAGCACCTCAATACATAAGGCAAATGCTAACAGCCATAAAAGGGGAAATCGACAGTAACACAATCATAGTAGGGGACTTTAACACCCCCCTTTCACCAGTGGACAGATCAACCAAAATGAAAATAAATAAGGAAACACAAGCTTTACATGATACATTAAACAAGATGGACTTAATTGATTTTTATAGGACATTCCATCCAAAAACAACAGAATACACTTTCTTCTCAAGTGCTCAGGAATATTCTCCAGGATAGATCGTATCTTGGGTCACAAATCAAGCCTTGGTAAATTTAAGAAAATTGAAATTGTATCAAGTATCTTTTCCGACCACAACGCTATGAGACTAGATATCAATTACAGGAAAATATCCGTAAGAAATACAAACACATGGATGCTAAACAATACACTACTAAATAAACAAGAGATCACCGAAGAAATCAAAGAGGAAATCAAAGAGGAAATCAAAAAATAGCTAGAAACAAATGACAATGAAAACACAATGACCCAAAACCTATGGGATACAGCAAAAGCAGTTCTAAGAGGGTAGATTATAGCCATACAACCCTACCTCTAGAGACAAGAAACATCTCAAATAAACAACCTAACCTTACAACTAAAGTAATTAGAGAAAGAAGAACAACAAAAAAAAGCAAAGTTAGCAGAAGGAAAGAAATCATAAAGAGCAGATCAGAAATAAATGAAAAAGAAATGAAGAAACGATAGCAAAGATTGATAAAACTAAAAGCTGGTTCTTTGAGAAGGTAAACAAAATTGATAAACCATTAGCCAGACTCATCAAGAAAAAAAGGGAGAAGACTCAAATCAACAGAATTAGAAATGAAAAAGGAGAAGTATCAACTGACACTGCAGAAATACACAGGATCATGAGCGATTACTACAAGCAACTATATGCCAATAAAATGGATAACCTGGAAGAAATTGACACATTCTTAGAAAAGCACAGCCTTCCGAGACTGAACCAGGAAGAAATAGAAAATATGAACAGACCAATCACAAGCACTGAAATTGAAACTGTGATTAAAAATCTTCCAACAAACAAAAGCCCAGGACCAGATGGCTTCACAGGCGAATTCTATCAAACATTTAGAGAAGAGCTAACACTCATCCTTCGCAAACTCTTCCAAAATATAGCAGAGGGAGGAACAGTGCCAAACTCATTCTACGAGGCCACCATCATTCTGATACCAAAACCAGACACAGATGTTACAAAAAAAGAAAACTACAGGCCTATATCACTGATGAATATAGATGCAAAAATCCTCAACAAAATACTAGCAAACAGAATCCAGCAGCACATTAAAAGGGTCATACACCATGATCAAGTGGGGTTTATCCCAGGAATGCAAGGATTCTTCAATATATGCAAATCAATCAATGTGATACACCATATTAACAAACTGAAGGATAAAAACCATATGATAATCTCAATAGATGCAGAAAAAGCTATTGACAAAATTCAACACCAATTTATGATAAAAAACATTCCAGAAAGTAGGCAAAGAGGAAACTTACCTCCTTTTTGACCCACCTCCTAGAGAAATGGAAATAAAAACAAAAATAAACAAATGGGACCTAATGAAACTTAAAAGCTTTTGCACAGCAAAGGAAAACATAAACAAGATGAAAAGACAACCCTCAGAATGGGAGAAAATATTTGCAAATGAAGCAACTGACAAAGGATTAATCTCCAAAATTTACAAGCAGCTCATGCACCTCAATATCTAAAAACAAACAACCCAATCCAAAAATGGGCAGAAGACCTAAATAGACATTTCTCCAAAGAATATATACAGATTGCCAACAAATACATGAAAGGATGCTCAACATCACTAATCATTAGAGCATTGCAAGTCAAAACCATAGTGGGGTATCACCTCACACCAGTCAGAATGGCCATCATCAAAAAATCTAGAAACAATAAATGCTGGAGAGGGTGTGGAGAAAAGGGAACCCTCTTGCATTGTTGGTGGGAATGTAAATTGATACAGCCACTATGGAGAACAGTATTGAAGTGCCTTAAAAAACTAAAAATAGCACTACCATGTGACCCAGCAATCCCACTACTGGGCATATACCCTGAGAAAACCAGAATTCAAAAAGAGTCACGTACCACAATGTTCATTGCAGCACTATTTACAAAAGCCAGGACATGGAATCATCCTAAGTGTCCATCGGCACATGAATGGATAAAGAAGATGTGGCACATATATACAATGGAATATTACTCAGCCATTAAAAGAAACGAAATTGAGTTGTTTGTAGTGAGGTGGATGGACCTAGAGTCTGTCATACAGAGTGAAGTAAGCCAGAAAGAGAAAAACAAATACCGTATGCTAACACATGTATGTGGAATCTAAAAAAAAAGGTTCTGAAGAACCTAGGGGCAGGAGAGGAATAAAGACGCAGATGTAGAGAATGGACTTGAGGACATGGGGAGGGGGAAGGGTAAGCTGCGACAAAGTGAGAAAGTGGCATGGACATATATACACTACCAAATGTAAAATAGGTTGCTAGTGGGAAGGAGCCGCATAGCACAGGGAGATCAGCTCAGTGCTTTTTGACCACCTAGAGGGGTGCGATAGGGAGTGTGGGAGGGAGACGTAAAAGGGAGGTGATATGGGGATATATGTATACATATAGCTGATTCACTTTGTTCTACATCAGCAACTAACACATACTCCAATAAAGATATTAAAGAAAAAAAAAAGACAAGAAATTAGTGTTAGCAAGGATATGAGAAAAGCAAACCCTTTTGCACTGTCGCTGGAAATGTAAACTGGTACAGCCATTATTGAGAACAGTATGGAGGTTCCTTAAAAAGTTAAAAATAGAACTATTACATTATCTAGCAATTCCATTTCTGAGTATTTATTTGAATGAAATAAGAACACTTATTGGAAAAGATACCTGCACTCCCATGTTCATTGCAGCATTACTTACAAGAGTCAAAACATGGAAACAACCTACGTGTCCACTGATGCATGAATGGATGAAGAAGATGTGGTATATATACACAATGGAATATTATTCAGCCATAAAAAGAAGGAAACTCTTGTCACTTGTGACAATATGGATGAACATTGAGGGCATTATGCTAAGTGAAATGTGAGACAGAGAAAGACAAATACCATATCATCTCACTGATTTGTGGAATCTTAAAAAATAAACAAACCAAACAGAACTCATAGATGCAGAGAACAGACTGGTCATTGCCCGAGGCGGGGGATGGGAGTGGGGGTGAGCAAAATGGGTGAAGGTGGTCAAAAGATACAAACCTCCACTGTAAATAAATAAGTCCTGGGGATGTAATGTACAGCATAGTGACTGTAGTTAATAATACTTATTTTATATTTAAAAGTTGCTAAGAGAGTAGATCTTAAAAGTTCTCATCCTAAGAAAAAAAAGTACAACTGTATGTAATGGATGATGGACGTCGACTAGACTTATTGTGGTGATCATTTTCCAGTATATACATGTATCAAATCAATATGTTGTACACCTGAAACTAATACACTATATAAGTCAGTTATATCTCAATAAAAAAATTTTAAAAAGTCACTTGATCACTTAGTTAAGATGGTGTCTGCCAGGTTTCTCCACTGTAAAGTTAAACTGTTTTTCCCTTTCCATACTTTACTCCTTTTTAAAAATAGACTTCATAGAGTAGTGATAGGTTCACAGCAGTGCTGCGCAGATGGCACAGAGATCTCCCGTATACCCTTTGCCCCCTCACGTGCATAGCCTCCCCCATCATCAACATCCCCTGTGTTGTTAGTGGCAGCCATACCAGTGGTAGAGGAAGTGGCATTTTCACCAGATTCATCAGATGGCATGATTTCAACTGAAGTTTCAGTTACTTGGCTTCCATTCTTTTGGTCCATTTTCAAACTTGCTTCTTCAGCCTTGGTACTGAGTCTGTGAGATTTCTGGTATTCTTTAGTTACCAAAGTAACTTAGGCAGAACTCTGACGAGAACAGATGGAAACAGAATGTAAAAATAAAATCTCATCCGATGAAATTTTCAAAACAAACAGGGAGAAAAACAGTTTCAGGTATACGCTGGTGATTTCTAACTGAGTTATCCTATATTGATTTTTAAAAGAACTCCTTCAGTTAATTGCCCCATGCTCATTTTTGAGCTTAAACAGCACAACATTAAATCTTTCCAAATCTTGTCTGCCCAGACCAGGAACGATGGTGCTCATTCAGCGTCTACAAGTCTGTGTTTGTAGACTTGGAATGGGCAAAATTTGATAGAATATATCTCTGAGCAAAAATAAAATACAAGATGATGCCCAATAAAGTTCCAAGTACAAGAGGATCTTAATAAGTGTTGTTGGTTGTCAAGATCTGTGGGCTAAGGAAAAAGAAAATCAAAACTTTAGAATACTTAAGGCATTTAATGGTGGGAAATTTTCTAGTATATTTTAAAATGTCTAAAAAACACTGTTTTTTTTAAAGTATGTCTTCTACTCTTAAAGATTTACTTCCAACGTCCCTTCAGTTTTCTCCAGCAAGTACTAATTGTGCTCTTGTTGTCAACCCGTTCTTAGTCCTTGTCATTACAGGTTCAGTGGCTGCAGAGGTGAAATGTTTTGACAAATATTGGACGTCATACGTTTTACACTGTGGATCAGCATGGATGATTTTTAGCTTCTTCAGATGGCTGTGTAATGGAGTTATATTTGGAAGTTTCCCAGTATGGTGCAAAAGCCTCAGAGAGAGAGGAAGTTTATAAACTCCAATTCTACGAGAAGAAGAAAGGCCAGCTGCTCGTCCTGCATGATTCCTCCTTGAGCTTTTGTATTTTCCCAGCTAGACCTTTCAAGCTTTCTATTTATAAATTTATTTTCAGTATGCTGAGTGGTGACAAAGATTCGAACTGGCCAGCATACTTTCATTCAGTATGCAGAGAAGCCATTTAAAGACTGAGATAACATATCAAGGGAAAAAGATAAAACCTGACAATAGGGGAAGATGAGGGAAAAGGAGCATCCTTGACCGTGGTTCTGACAATTACAATGTTTTAACCTACTTACTTTACTGAAAAGAGGTTCTCGTATCTCTGTTTGGTTTATCCAAAAATTTATAGGCTAAAAGAACTGTTGAAAAGTTTCCATATCTGTAACATTTTTAACTTTCTGTGAAAGTTCCATAGAAAATTGCAATTTTTCCTCTTGCAGGAAATTTAAAATAATGCATGAAGATCTTTAAAATATTTAGTCTATTACTTCCAGACTTATTTTATGACCTAGTTATACATCAAAAAATAGATAGAAAAATTATATCAGATAATTACTAAGAGTTATTCCTTATTTAACTAGAGCAGTCAGCATTGGGAGGCAAGAAAATTAATGGAAGTAAAGATACTTCAGTATACTTCAGGTTATTTCTTTAAATATATTACAGAGTTTTCCATTTCATTGACAGTTGTAGTGACATTTGCAAACCCTAAAAATGAATTATGCCAGTTCTGCTTACACATTTGGAATGGTCCATGGGAAGGATAGCTCTTGGGTGATAAATTCTCTTTCCATTACTGTACGGAGTAATATCAAGCACCATCTCCTATTAACTTTGTTCTCCTCATCAAAGAGTGCATTCTATTGTCTAACCTTAAATTTAGCTATTCATGGAAATGAAATGTTTTTTAGGTTAGGTAGGTTGGTTAACGCAATTTACTATTTGCCAAGCGTTACTCTAAGCATCTCACAAATACTAAGTCATTTGGTTCTCACAACAGCCCTAGAGAAGAGGTTCTGTAATTATTCTCATTTTACAGATGTGGAAACTGAGGCAAAGAGAAGGAAAATAATTTGGCCCCATTTACACAGTAGGTGGCAGAGAAAGGATTTGATTTCCAGAATGTGCACTCTTGACCACTATACTTCATTGCCTCCAATTTAAAAAAATTAGCCTCATGACAGTTTTATTCAATCATCATGTGTTTTAAATATAGTGCCATGTTTTTGTCCAAGAATATTATTTTATTATGTTTTAATCTCAAATTGCCTCTGTAACCGATACACAGTTTTGTGACACGGCATCTTAGTGGGGGGCACAATATAACAAAGCCAATGTCCAATCCTAGGGCTTTGCTATTAAAGCCAAGGACCGATGTGTCACCTAGGATTGCATGGGGCTGTGAGTGACAAAGAGCCACAAATGACAGTGGATTAAATAAGATGCTTATTTCTCACTCATGAAGAATGATTGGCAGTCCAGCTCTGGTACGATGGCTTCACAGAATCATCAGGGCTCCTTCTAGTTTGCTGACTTGCCTTCCTCAGCACGTGACTTCTACCTCATGGTCCAGGATGTGGCTCAGGTTCCAGCCATCACAGGCAAAAATATTGAAAAAAATGGCCCAAAACGGACATTTCCTAGAAGCTCTACAGTCCACTTCTGCTTGTGTCCTTTTGTCCATATGTTAGTCACATGGACACATCTAGCTTCAAGGGAGGCTGGGAAATGTAGTATTTATTTATACAGCCTTGTGCCCCACTGAAATTGAAGGTTCTATTACAGGAGAGAAAGGGTGAGTGGAGAGCAAGTGTTAAGAGACATCTAGTGGTTTCTGTCACATCCAGGGCATAACTCTTGAGTTTCAATTTGTAACTTGGGAAATGGTGAATTCTACAAACTTCTCTAATAACTAAATTTCATTACCTTAGCAATCTCTCCTCTTACATGCAATTGTTTCCTCTGGTTACATCTCCAACACCCTAAGTCTTAAACCCTTGTGCAGTTGAAAGATAATCCAAGGCACAAACCCTCACCGCCATTACTCTCATTTTCCCTCCCAAAGACTACTGGACTCCTGTTATTTTTCCTGCCAGTTCTTTTTCTGCTATGTGTTTTTTTGTTTTTTTATTCATTTTCACCAAGAACTTTATTGAACAATATATTCACCATTTTTTCCACTACTTTCTGCCATTTTTCAGGCAACTTCATAATTCCATCTTCCCATGAGCAAAGAACTGTTCCAGGTGCCTTTTACAGTCTTCCAGGGAATTGAAGTTTTTTCCATTAGGAGAATTTTGTAAATGAGGAAAACTTTCATCTTCTTTTTCAGTGTTTTCTGCCTTTGCTTTTTACCTGAAGCTAACATTGCCTTGGCACCAAAACATCCCTTAAAGAACTTTCCAGTGAAGGACCGTTCCTTCTTCTCTTCCCACTAATTCACAGAGAGAAGGGAAGTCAGCATATTCCTTCTTTGCATTTATTCCTTTTGTCCTATCAGATGACTATCTGCTATACCATCGGTTCCCAGTCCCCCCGAGCCCATTGCTGGGCACCGCTCCCCCGCCCGCCCCCCCAGGGAGCCTCCTACCTTCCTCAGTGACTCCCTTTCCTGCTCTCCACTCCACATCCTGCCTGGAGTGTCCTTTTGCTTGTCATGGGATCTCAGACATTGAGGCCGTGGCAACTGTGTTAAACTAGGAAGGTGCTGGGAAATGATGCAGTTTGGAGAAGAGACGTGACTTATCTTGAGAGACATGCATTTTTTTAACTAGTCTTGAAAGGTTGCCTGCTCAACCCTGTAAACCTGTAAAAACTTCATTTTGTTCTTTAACAGAAGGACAGGACTTAGTTTTGTGAAGACTAAAACTGTTTCCCTCAGAAACTTTGCTGCTTGATACCATTTCACTAAGAACGGAACAGCCTACTCTTACGTGAATTATCTGAGTCTCAGATGCATAGAAGCAGTCCTGCAGATTCCAGAGAAGGGATTTCCAGACAAGGCATTCCTTATTTACCTTAACATTGTATCTTCCAAGGAAACATAGCCCTAAATCTACTTTGTAGCCCAGGACTGGTATTTACACACAGATCTGCTTTACCTTGAGCCAAACATTGCTTAATAAAATTATCTAAACTTCTCACTTCCCTACCCCCATGCCCAAATTCTATAATAACCTTATCTAGTTCTTTGTTTGGGGAGAGGCATTCCAGGTTTTTCTTAGAGTGTCCTGCCTTATGGCAAGAAGCCAATAATCCCTAATTTTTCAAACTACAGGTTGGTCTCAGGAGTTATTATCAGACAGGCTGTTATAAGCCCTACCATGGTGCTAAAATCCTGAGGTCAATGAGATGTCGTAGATTTTGTGAGCTTATTTTACTTAGTTAGCCTAAGGCCCCAAGGGATCAAAGCTAATAATCTGGCAAGTCCCAGTGTGAGTAGAAGTTTCCAGGCAAGAATTGTAAATACAGAGGAAGGAGAGTGCAGCGATAAATACTTAGAGTTTGGATACACAGATATGGATTTTTATCTTGGCTCCAGCTATTGAAATTCTGTGCCCTTGGTTGTTACTTAATCTCTTAAACAGTGTTTTTCTTCTCTATAAAAGTGGGAAATAAGAACACTTACAGCATTGTTATAAGGATACAATGCAACTGTTTTACTGTAGGCTCGGCACATGATACATGCAATGAGTGACAGCTGTTGTGTTTGTACAGCACACTTCATTTATAGTCAAAGAGGAATGGACTCAAATCTCTACATTTCTATTTATAGCTTTAAAAAAACCTTAGGCAATTTATCTCACTTTGCCCTGTATGCAAAATGGGAATAAGAATACAAATCTGACACTAGTGTGTTATTAAGTGTGATGACACAATAAACATATCCAATATAGTATCTGGTAAGCAGTAAGCATTGTATTAATGTTAATTGTCTTTTTCTGCCTACCCTTGGTTTTTAGTTGTGCTTTGAGAAATATAATAATTGAAAAGAGTACAATTTGAAGAGGATAATATTTCAGTTGACACGCATACGTTACATGTGAGTAGGGCTGTTTTCCATGCTCCTCTCCACAGAGTATGTTTCTAGCTGTGAAGTGGGGCAGGGACTATTCCTATAGCTGAGCATATGTGGCCTCTTCCTGACCCAGTGTCCACCAGAAAAGTGTTTCTGAGTCTTCTGATAACCACACAGACCTTTCAATTCCAGATATCACCTTGCTATCTCTTCTCCAAAGTGTGGACAAATTAGCATTAGAAATGTACAACCAGCTTTTTACTCAGGGGTTCTGGTAATAAATATAATTGACAGAGTCACAGATAGAAGACTGGACACGCTGCTCTAGTTCAACTGCCATTGTTCTTTACATCAGCTAGGATTGCAGGCTTCTACCTCAGCTGTCTCATGTGGATACTCTTTTTTTTTTTTTTTTTTCATTTAAGATCCTTTGCTTCATATATCCTGGCTTCCCCAAGACCCATCACTCAGTATATGTAAAGTTCCAAATGTTTTCCTCTGTCTTATGCATACTCTGGCACCTTCTGTGAATCAAAGGTGTGTGTGTATGTGTGTGTGTGTGTGTGCATGAGTAAAGCCATTACAGTTAGCTTGAAATTAAAATTCATTATTATAAGGCATCCTTTATTGGACTTTAAACTTGAAGCAAAGGTATCAACATCCTTCTTGCATCCGGAAATGTTACGTACTTTCATGCCTGAATGTTTCTTTTCCATCCTTAGGTTTCTTGTTTTGCTTTGTTTCTGAAACTAGTGAGCTCTTTAAAAATAAGAAAACAAGTAAATACATAGGCCTCTGAAGTGTTCGGTCCTTCATTCCTAATTTTTAGAGGCAGTTCTGATTCCAAGCTATCTTTCAGAGACCAAAGAAATTAAGAATGGCATGAGAAGAAAATTGGTCATATCACTATATAAAACAGCCACTCTGGTTCAGCATAATAGATGAGGTCTTCAAGTGAGCTGCTGTGTGATTATTTTACAAAGTAGGGAGCATTTAGTTTATGAAATGTCTTTATTTTAGACTCTAGTTTTTCTGACATTTTCTAAAGAGTCATTCTTCATAAATCCATAGATTCTGGAAATATATCTATTAGCAATTCTTAACCAGGAACATACTACAGACACTCTCAGTCTAGGATCACTTAATTTCAAAAATTTTATAAACAGACGTTTCAAAATTCAAATCACACAAGGGGTCAATCTTAGAAATTCTCTGTCCAATCCACGTTTCCCAGTGTGAGCACCGCTACTAGATCAGAACCTTGTATATCCTTGGAGGCCACTTTACACTTAGTTCCTGGCCTGAAATTTTTCAGAAAAACCAAATAAATTTGAAGTTTGGCTGCAAACCCATGTGAGACCTACTGAAGGTTTTCATTCTCAGGGAAGGTGTTTTTACTCTGGAATCAACACCAAGACTTGAGTTTTCCTGGTGGGGTAGTGGTCTTTCCTCCCTCCTCTCCTGCAAACTCACACAAACCCCCTTTGTGTTTCTTGCTTTAAGGGGAAGGGGGGCCAAGAGGGAGGAGTTGCTTCTATTATTTTCCAGGCAGAGGGTGTCTCTGTTTTGTCTTCTGTACTTTCAAGACCCACAAGATGAGAAAAAAACTAAACGTGACTTTCTCTGGTTCAACAAAAGGCTTCAAGTGTGCATGACTCTACTCTTCCACTTAATTCTGTGTTCCCACCATTATTATATACTTGTTTTTAGTTTAAGCTCATTACTTCTTTCAGCTCACAAATGCATTAAAAAAGACTTGTTTACAAATATTTCTCTAGCATTTTATATCTGTATCGTTATCGATATTGCTATCGATATGGATATATGTAATTAAAAGGAGATGTCTGGATTTCTGGGTTGCTGAAAATGGATATTTTGCCTATTAATTCTGGATGTCCCTTGTATTTATTCACAGAGGACATTTTTTGCAGATGCAGGTTTTGGAAACAAACAACTCATTTGATTCAATGAGTAGAATTAAGGGAAGTTTTATGGTACACTTATTAACAACATCGCCATTATGGGTGTAAAAGGAAGGGAAATAAGATCTTTACCCTTTCTATATCACCTTATCCTTTCTATTTTCTCTCTCGTTCTTTTCTTTTACTAAAGGTTGAGTTTTAGTCCATAGTATATCCCTCCACTTTTGAAGAATATTATTCAGTGAATTGACTTCTGTTTTGAAATACTTAAAGATCATTATTGGATCATTATTGGTCTATTACTCTTGCCTTACTTTTCAGCAGCAAATCCATAGCAACTCACACAATTTTAATTCACATTACTTTTGGTTTATGTCATAGTTTATGAATAGCCTATAAGATCAAACAGAATATGACAAATTTTACAATCACATTTTTTGCTTTGAAATATATTATAGTATTACGTTTAGAGGCAACTCATTACCAAGTTATATTCATTTTTATTTAAGTCAAGGAAAATAAGTGTACTTGATGCAAATTTATAGAATCAAGAATAACATTAAGAACGATTAAAAATATCCCATGAGACTCAGAGTATTACTGATTTTTTGTTTTATGTGTTTCTTATTTTTAAACAAATTTGCATTTTGAAAGTTGAGATCATTTTGTACACACTGTTTTCTGTTTGCCTTTTTTTTTTAAACCTAACTGTACAATGTTATTGAATATTCTTTCCAGTCCTGGTTTAATGGTTGCATAGTCTTCTATTACATGTATGCAATACTTTCTTTTAACCACGTTCGTCTTGTTGGAGATTTATATGGTTTCCAATTATTCAGTGTTTCAGATATTACTGATGCAATACTCACTTTTGTATTTAAATAATTTACACATGTCTATTTCCTTAGGGTAAATATTCAGATGTGGAATTCCTGGGTCAAAGAGAATTTTAAGGCTTTGAAACGTTGTACCTGTTAATATTCCCCATTAGTGTAGAATTCACATTTCCTTACATACTAATAACAATGGATATTAGGGCTAAACATTTCCTCTCTAGTAAACCAACTGTGGATATTATTATTATTACTTTTGAATCTCTTTATTTGTGTATTGAAAGAACAAATACCTCTGTGGGAACGCTATGCCCAAACAGTTTAATTATTTATCAAGTTTACTTTGGGCCAGTATCGATCATTCTTTTGTGAAAAGAGGTTCTTAAACTAAAAACAAACAACAAGCACCCCTCTTCACACAGCATGGCTGCATTTTCCCTTAGTAACAAGGTTCAGTGGACCCACCACGGTCCAGCTGCTGCTTTGTCTCCTCGACGTGAGGCTTTAACGATTGTCCAAACAGAAGAGGAGAGGGTCAAAGAGTGGGGTGTGAACCAGAGAGACTCGCAGGAATCCTTCCAGAGCCGCTGTGTGACCCTCCCCTGGACGCTGGGAGGTTTGTGGGGACCAGCTCCGTTCTTGCCGATGCTCTTTGGTCGGAGTTTCCGGGGGTCAGGACCTCACCCACCGGGGCCAGGCTCCTGCCGGGCAGCGGCTGTTCCCCGCTGACTTTGGGGGCAAAGGGAGGGGACCCCTCGAGGTCCGGCCCGGCCCCGCGCAGCTAGGGCGCAGCCGCATAACAGCCCCTCAACTTCCTCAAGCCGGATCCAGGCGAGCGTAGGAATTATTATCGAGGTACATTATTTTCGTAATTTACCAGAACAACAAACTGTGGCCGAAGTTTCCAACTTATTTCATAATATTGCCTCCAAAGGTTCAAAGAACCCTTCATGAGGCACATTTACCTTTTTAAGGTACTTGAAAGTACAGTGCTCATCTTTTTAACTCTCTCCAGATTCCTTCATGCTTCCTGTGGGTATTCTTCAAACGTATTAACCATTGTTTTAAAGTCTTCATCCATCCTATACATTTGCCTGGACTTCAGCAATGTTTGAAATGAAAAGTTTGAAATGTTTGGCGTATACTGTGATTTTTATATAAGGTTCACCATCTCCATATATTTTATTTATTTTTTTATGGAGATGGTAGATTCTGATTCTGGCTTTGTTTTTATTTTTTATTTATTTGTTTATTTGGCTGCATTGGGTCTTAGATGAGGCATGCAGGATCTTCGTTGCGGCGTGCAGGCTTCTCTCTAGTTGCGGCTCACGGGGTCCAGAGCGCCCAGGCTCAGTAGTTGTGGTGCGTGGGCTTAGTTGCTCCAGGGCATGTGGGATCTTAGTTCTCTGACCAAGGATTGAACCCACATTTCCTGCATTGGAAGGCAGATTCTTAACCACTGGACCACCAGGGAAGTCCCCATATATTTTAGTTTACTTATGCTGTAGTATTTGAAGAGATACAATAGTATTGTATTTGAAAACTCAGGCTCTTGAGTCCTGTCTGGGTTTACACTCCTGACTTAGACACTTGTTGTGGATCTTGGGCGAGTTACTGAGCTTTTCTGTGCCTCAATGTCTGTGTAGTTAGAGTGGCTCTAATAATAGCAATTTGCTACATAGGATTGTTTGGAGGAGTGGATTACTTAATATGTGTAAAGTGCTGAAAGGAATACCTGGCGTATTAGCTGTTATTGCTATTGTCGTATACTGGATCAATAATTTTTGTTTTAAACAAAAAATACAGCTATTACACTTACCCCTCCCATAAGAATCATGAACTGCTCATTTTATTAATGTAAGTATCATATACGACCATGGAAAGTACTGGCAAAAGCTGACCAAAAAAAGTCTTGGCTTAGGTTTAAAGATGAAGTGAAACTTGGAATAGATCTGTCTTTGTCCTCACATTTTTAGGAGGATGTGAAGACAAACAGGGAGAGAAAACTGGCCCTTTTCAGAGCAGAGTCAAGGCCATCGATACAGTAGTGAGGATGGCACACAAGCAGTCACAAGTGCAATGTCCATGATGACAGAGACAGAAAGTTCAGGAGGAAACTGTGCATGAGACATGTCTTTTGGAGAATGGTATCGCAACTAGTAGTAATGTAGCCCAATGAATATGTCAAATTTTGCCCAATAAGATTGGCCACTCTAACCCTGGGAAGGTGCAAAGAAGTGTACTGAGAGTCTAGACATCCTCTCTCCAGTACGGCTTCAAGGAGTCCAGAAAAGTTCTCCCCTCTTGGACTGAGGCTGAAACTTGAGAAGGGACCATGAGCCTCACCATCCTCTACTCCAAGAATTTGTAACTTAGCTTTGAAAGACTGTAATCCCCTGAGAGCCATGGCCTGGCCACCAGAGTTTTACTGCTCACAGCACAGACATGTTGAAAATTCTCAGTCTGTTCTTTGTGCCAAGACAATACAGAAAGTCATGAATGATGCAAGGTTCTGAGTGATGTTGTCCCATGACTTTTGTGTAGCTTCGAGTTTTCTGGTGTTTAATTTCTGCTGCCATGGAAACTGTCCTGAAGAGCACAGACTGTCGGTGATTTCCTGCAGGCAGAGTGACAACATATCTAAGAAGAGTGGTACTGTCTCTATTACCGTCAATCAATATTTATTGGACTCCAGCGGCCCGTCTTGAGCCACATTAGGCGCTCGCACTGAGATTTGCCCCTAGCTTACACATGGTTGAACTCAGACACAGGAGGTCAGATGGGTGAAGCAAGGCAGCTCCAGAATACAGCCAAGAATTAAGGCTATACATTCTGTAGAATTAGGGCTTTCGTGACTGAATCACTAGGGTCTTGGTGAAAATTTTAAAGCACTCTAAATGTCTAAGTGCGAACCAAAGGAATTTAGGTTCCATCAGAAATAGTAACATTGGAATTATGTAATTTTAGAATATACATGTTTGACAGACTCATTTTTCTTGATGTTCCTTATAGTCTTTTCTATATGATATTTAGATTCCTATTCTATTCCTATTCCTATATCCTTTTGCATTTCTGGAGTCTTTGTTATTTACCTAGTGTTTTGCAGAACCACTCGGCTTGAAGCATCTGTAAGTTAGGATGAAGTTTCTGGATCAACTCATTCTGTTGGGATTCATGTCTTAATTATTTTGTCTCTGTCGTAAGCAGTTTCCCCACCTCCTCAGCCTCTATTTCTGTACGTGGCCAGTTTGCTGGAACAAAGTATCCCTAGGCAGCCTCAGATGTGCCCTTTAGTCTTTCCTTAAGTTACTCCCTTTCTGAACTTATATCTTAGCTCTTGTAGTTCACATCTCTTGGCTCTATTGCTTTTTCTGTTTCTTCTCCTACGAACAAAGAAAAATTAAAACAGCATCAAAACTCACTATCAGCCTCTTCCCACACACTCCCTGCTCCTCTTGTCTAGAATTTTCTCCCCTTTACTAACTTTACCTTCTTGGTCCTGACTATTTTGATTCTGGAAGAGTTAAAATGCCTCATCTTCAGTGAAGCTTTACTTCATGTCCTAACATCTAGTTATGAACTCCCTCTCCGTTTCCACTACACTTAAAACAATGATTCTGTTACAGTGTTTAACTCCTTATATTGTACCTACTTGTTTAAATGTCTATCTCTGCACTTCCCTGAGAGTTCCTTGATTGAAGTGGCTACATCTCATTTATCCTGGCATCTTCTGTTTTAAGCTCAGAAGTTGGTATCAATACAGATAAGTTTATTAAAATGAATGAACAATAAGGCATAAGATTTAACAAAGAAACCACTCTTTATAACCTTACTGTTTTGTTCCTTTAGAGTAATGTACTACTTTACATCTATAACCTACTAAAGGACAGGAGCTAGAGTTAAAAATCTCCCTCTTGTTGACTCTATACATCAGCATAAGATACATACTGAACCGACGTTCGTTTATATTAAGTCAGTTTACATAACATTGAGTTAAAATTGTTACACACTCACTAGATAATGCCCAGATCCACCAAATGGTTCAATGACTCCAGTTATCGGCAGCCAATAGTGACATTTGCAGAAGCTGTGAAATACCACCGTTGCATCCAGAAAGCTTGATGACAAATATCATACCACTGCATTCCAGTTTTTATGGAAAAATGGAAGTTTTGGAGGTGGAGTACAACAGTTAGTGTTTGGGGGCATTCTGCTAGCATCTGAGTGACAATACCCTTGGTTATTTTCCACAATTAGCTCATAGGTAGGTTTTTTAACCTCGTTATCTTTTTCATTTTTCAAATGGGGAAACTGAAGAAACAGGGATGTACATGTGTTCATCTGTAACAACTGTTATTAACATTTTTTTAAACATCTTTGTTGGAGTATAAATGCTTTACAATGGTGTGTTAGTTTCTGCTGTATAACAAAGTGAATCAGCTGTACATAAACATACATCCCCATATCTCCTCCCTCTGGCGTCTCCCTCCCACCCTCCCTATCCCATATTCTCTATTATAAGTATTTTGCTGGTATCACCATTTCATTCTTTAGGAAAAACACTTAAAAACTTAAAAAAATAAATTTAAAAATTAGGGACTTCCCTGGCAGTCCAGAGGTTAGGACTCCACGATTTCACTGCCGAGGGCCTGGGTTCAATTCATGGTCGGGGAACTGAGATCCCACAAGCCACGTGGTGTGGCCAAAAGTAAATAAATAAGTAAATAAATAAAAAATAAAGGAAGACACTTAATGGAGGCATGATTGACATGTAAAGGGCTGTATGTATCTGTATGTATTTAACATATACAACTTGATGAGTCTGGGGATAAGTATACGCCCATAAAACTGTCACCCCCAGGGTTATAGACATATCCGTCACCTCCCAAGATTTCCTCCCACCTCCTTTATTATTATTATTATTATTATTATCATGATTTGTGTGTGTGGGTGGTAAGAATATGACGTAAGATCTACCTTCTTAGAAAATTTTAAGCATACAAAACAGTATCGTTAGCTACAGGCACTATGCTGTATAGTAGATCTTTACAACTTATTTTGTGTAGCTGAAACTTTGTGCCCTTTGACCATCACCTCCTCATTTCCCGACCCCCTGGTCCCTGGCACCCATCCACCACTGTACTCTCCACTTCTATGGGTTTAACTGTTTCATATTCCACATGTAAGTGAGATCATCCAGTGTTTGTCTTTCTGTGTCTGGATTGTTTCAATCAGCATGGCTTCCAGGTCCATTCATGTTGTTACAAATGGCAGTATTTCCTTCTTTTTTTTAAAGGCTGAATAATATTCCATTGCATGTATATACCACATTTTTAAAATCTGTTTATCTGTCTGTGGACATTTAAGTTGTTCCCACATCTTGGCTCTAGTGAATAATGCTGTAGTGAACATGGGGGTCAGCTGTCTCTGTGAGACCCTGATTTTAATTCCTTTATCACCATTTTATTCTGACTAGAATATGAAAGGTAGAAAGTTTGAAATATTTTCTCAGTTTAAAATTATGTTTTCTTTCAACTTGGGGGTGTTTGAACCAGAGAGCCAGACAACACAGAAAAAGGCAGCTTCTTCCATGTAGGTTGGCACTTAGTTGGATAGGTGGTGCTGTTGCAGAGATGGGTTGAACTGGGTAGCAGAAAGAGAAAAACAGCTTTTCAGATGTCTTATGCGTAATTTCATCATGTATTTGTGAGGTGTTGCGATACTCTAAGATAGCAACTATATTCAACTTATTCTGATGTAAAATTGAACAGTTTTCAATTTAAAAATTAAATATAATGAGAAGTTATTTGCTATTTTGGCTTGTTTGCATCATTTTTACTCTTCACCTGGATAAATTAATGTGGTGTTATATAGTTTGCTGATAAGAAATAAAGCTAACTTGCCCAAAAGAAAAATCAGAATTAAATGGTAAATCTGTTTCTAATCTGTGGCTTAGTTACTGAGCCATGCTGTTTCCACAGTATATTTGTATCACAATCATTAGCTCTGGCATTTACATTTGTAACCCTACCCTTGTTTTGGTCATTTTTTATAATAGTGCCGAAATGTTCAAATCATAGCATTAAGTGAAATGGTATCAAGCTCCTAAAAATTTTACCCTTTACTTAAAAAATCCTAAAGTCATTCAAAACAAACAAACAAAAAAAGGTTTCAGCAAAATTTACAAGTACAGAAACAACTTTCCTCATTTCTTAAATCCTAAGAAAGATAGTATTTAAAATATAGCTATTATTGTTGACTCATAAATGTAGTCTTTCAGATCATTATATTCTCCAGTTAAACATCTTCAAGCACTTTGAAACATATGTTTGTTGAACGACCATATTTTTTAACATATTGAAAGCACTCGTCACCATATTTTATCAATAGGTTCCACTATGTTTTATTGCCATGAGGACCCAGCTGCTCTTTCTCTGAAACCTGCCAGAAGATTCATTATGGAGCCCTTTCTCTTAATGCCTTTGTCCCCTTTCTTTCAATTATATAATTCTTTATATAATAATTCTTTATATAATTCTTTAGCGTGTACCATCTTCCTGTTGATGCGAGGTGGTTTTAAGAATTTGATGATTTGAACAAAGCACTGTTTTCTTTTCTTTTTTCTTCCCCTCCTGTCTCCCTGTTTTCTCAAGTGACTGCCAAGCAAGAATAGCTATGTCTTAGGAAGAAAGGAAAATTAATAAAAAATTATTATTAATCACATAGGCCAAAGGGCCTATGAAAAACATATGAGAGTTGCACACAGAGGATACTCAGAAGTCCAGCATCATCCAGCTGTAACTGGTAAGCAATTGGTGTGATTGACAGAGGAGAAGAGAAAACTCTATCATATGAAATGGAAATTTTCCCATGGTTAGTTTTCAACTACAAAAATAAGAAAAATTAATACTATATATGTCACTAAAATCATGATAAATGATACTGAAACTTATAAGCTTATCAAAATATCATAAAAATAATTGCAACCTAAGTAAAATGTATTCATAATCCTTCCTTCACTCAATTAACAAATGCCTAAGAATGCCTGCTGTGTGTCAGAAATTGTCATAGGTATTGAGTATAAAGTGCTGAGTTAGATGAACAAAGTCCCTGACCTTACAGAGCTTAGAGTATAGTTATGTTTCAGATTATATGTTGATTTCCATGCCTTTGTCAGTATTTAGGTTTCCACAGTTGTATGTCTAAAAATACCTGGAATCTAAGATTTAAAGGGAACATTGACCTGCATCTAATTTAATTATCTATGATTTTTCAATGATCTCTTGTGTTGATGAAAAATTAATCAGTTGATCTAGGAAAGCAATGGAAAATTTTATTCGAGCCAAATTTGAGGATTACAACCTAGGAAGAGCATTTCAGAAATCTCTGAGTCTTTTGTGTTTCCATACAAATTGTGAAATTTTTTGTTCTAGTTCTGTGAAAAATGCCAGTGGTAGTTTGATAGGGATTGCATTGAATCTGTAGATTGCTTTGGGTAGTAGAGTCATTTTCACAATGTTGATTCTTCCAATCCAAGAACATGGTATATCTCTCCATCTATTTGTATCATTTTTAATTTATTTCATCAGTGTCTTACAATTTTCTTCATACAGGTCTTTTGTCTCCTTAGGTAGGTTTATTCCTAGATATTTTATTCTTTTTGTTGCAGTGGTAAATGGGAGTGTTTTCTTAATTCCACTTTAAGGTTTTTCATCATTAGTGTATAGGAATGCAAGAGATTTCTGTGCATTAATTTGTATCCTGCTACTTTACCGAATTCATTGATTAGCTCTAGTAGTTTTCTGGTAGCATCTTTAGGATTCTGTATGTATAGTATCATGTCATCTGCAAACAGTGGCAGCTTTACTTCTTCTTTTCCGATTTGGATTCCTTTTACTTCTTTTTCTTCTCTGATTGCTGTGGGCAAAACTTCCAAAACTATGTTGAATAATAGCGGTAAGAGTGGGCCACCTTGTCTTGTTCCTGATCTTAGTGGAAATGGTTTCAGTTTTTCACCGTTGAGGATGATGTTGGCTGTGGGTTTGTCATATCTGGCCTTTATTATGTTGAGGAGAGTTCCCTCTATGCCTACTTTCTGGATGGTTTTTATCATAAGTGGGTGTTGAATTTTGTTGAAAGCTTTCTCTGCATCTATTGAGATGATCATATGGTTTTTCTCCTTCAATTTGTTAATATGCTGTATCACATTGATTGATTTGCGTATATTGAAGAATCCTTGCATTCCTGGGATAAACCCCACTTGATCATGGTGTATGATCCTTCTAGTGTGCTGTTGGATTCTGTTTGCTAGTATTTTGTTGAGGATTTTTGCATCTATGTTCATCAGTGATATAGGCCTGTAGTTTTCTTTCTTTGTGACATCTTTTTCTGGTTTTGGTATCAGGGTGATGGTGGCCTCGTAGAATGAGTTTGGGAGTGTTTCTCCCTCTGCTATATTTTGGAAGAGTTTGAGAAGGATAGGTGTTACCTGTAGTATAGTCTGAAGTCAGGGAGGAATCAGGCTCCCTGACTTCAGACTGTACTAGAAAGCTACAGTAATCCAGACAGTATGGTACTGGCACAAAAACAGAAATATAGATCAATGGAACAGGATAGAAAGCCCAGTGATAAACCAACGCACATATGATCACCTTATCTTTTATAAAGGAGGCAAGAATATACAGTGGAGAAAAGACAGCCTCTTCAATAAGTGGTGCTGGGAAAACTGGACAGCTACATGTAAAAGAATGAAATTAGAACACTCCCTAACACCATACACGAAAATAAACTCAAAATGGATTAAAGACCTAAATGTAAGGCCAGACATTATCAAACTCTTAGAGAAAAACATAGGCAGAACACTCTATGACATAAATCACAGTAAGATCCTTTTTGACCCACCTCCTAGAGAAATGGAAATAAAAACAAAAATAAACAAATTTGACCTGATGAAACTTAAAAGCTTTTGCACAACAAAGGAAACCATAAACAAGATGAAAAGACAACCCTCAGAATGGGAGAAAATATTTGCAATTGAAGCAACTGACAAAGGATTAATCTCCAAAATTTACAAGCAGCTCATGCAGCTCAATATCAAAAAAACAAACAACCCAATCCAAAAATGGGCAGAAGACCTAAATAGACATTTCTCCAAAGAAGATATACAGATTGCCAACAAACACATGAAAGAATGCTCAACATCATTAATCATTAGAGAAATGGAAATCAAAACTACAATGAGATATCATTTCACACCGGTCAGAATGGCCATCATCAAAAAGTCTACAAACAATAAATGCTGGAGAGGGTGTGGAGAAAAGGGAACCTTCTTGCACTGTTGGTGGGAATGTGAATAGATACAGCCACTATGGAGAATAGTATGGAGGTTCCTTTAAAAACTAAAAATAGAACTACCATACGACCCAGCAATCCCACTGCTGTGCATATACCCTCAGAAAACCACAATTCAAAAAGAGTCATGTACCAAAATGTTCATTGCAGCTCTATTTACAATAGCCAGGACACGGAAGCAACCTAAGTGTCCATCAACAGATGAATGGATAAAGAAGATGTGGCACATATATACAATGGAATATTACTCAGCCATAAAAAGAAACGAAATTGAGTTATTTGTAGTGAGGTGGATAGACCTAGAATCTGTCATACAAAGTGAAGTAAGTCAGAAAGAGAAAAACAAATACCGTATGCTAACACATATATATGGAATCTAAAAAAAAAAAAAAAAAAAAGAACGCTCTGAGAACTGTTCCACCCATTAGAAGTCAAGGCACAGTTACAGAAGTTTTTCGAGACAGAGGGCTGTACATCAAATAGTTTACATAATCCAGATCTAAGCGCCACGTGACCCCTTATAAGATCAAGAAAGACTGTTATCTTTAAGGAGTTGTCTTATGGATGCTAGGAGAATGTTGTTCTTTATGGTTGGGCAGGTATTTCTGCCCATGGGGGAGGTTTGGTCGATGCCTAATGCAGATACACCATGCACAGTCGGGGGACAGAGGAGGCCAAAGGGCAGAGAAAATTTTTTGTTTAAATTTTTCTTGTCTTGCCACAAATATGAATTTTATTTCACGCTTGTAATCCCCCTCCACACCAAGAGGGGTTTTCCTTTGTATTGTTCAGAAGAGTATTTCTTCTGGATCTGAGAAATTAGAAAAAAGTCTGCAGAAAAGAAGGAATAAGAAAAACCCAGTCATATTTACATTGAACTTAATAGCAAGGTATGCTAATGATGAGTGTGCTTTCATTGGCCTCTGCTTTAAATTCCTGATAATCAGGGCTACTGTTAAGACCTTTCTGAGAAAAAAGACCCTCCCTCCTTCTAATTCTTGAGGATACGATTCTTTATCTTAGAGGGAACTTTGAGGTTGAGTCTAACACCAGTGCAGGATATCTGACAAAAGTCCATTCATGTTCAGTTTTTAAGTATCTCGTGTGATGAAAGACTCATTACTTTCCTCTTTTAGAACACTTTTTGAGTCTGTATTTTTGAACAATGTTCCTGCTGCTGTGTAAATTATTAAGGGAGTTTTTTAGGCAAATAAGCTAATAAATAACAAAAAATGATAATAATACCACACAGTTATCGATTAGTCTCATGATGTTCATTTCGATTACTCAGTAGAATGACAGAAGACATACCTGTCCTCAAGACATCCTTAATCTGCTGAGAGAACTGAGATAGGGTTGCTGTAAAGATATAAGACCCCAGATGTTCTGTGACAGTAGAAAAGATGATTAGTGCCAATTACATTGGGTTACTGTGGTCACGCGATAGCTCACTGAAGACATGAAATGTAACCTGACCTTTAAGGGCTGGGTAAGAATTAACCTGGTAGATTTTGAGGACGGTCAAGTTAGGGTAGAAATAGGGGAGTGAGAATGCACAGTAAGAATGGTCTGGCGTACGATGGAGTGGCAGGGCTTGGCAAGTAGTTTATAGACATCAATTTATAGGTGCTCTTGAACATAAACCTATAGGTAATAGAGAACTGGTGAAAGTTGCTGAAAACAGAAGATGGATGATGAATGAAAGCGACTTTAGGTCTATAAGATAAATTATTATAGAGCTACACAAAAGGCTGGGTTGGAGGTAATAAATCCAGGGGAGCTGGAGTGCTGCTGAGAGAAATAGCAGACAGGTTTGAGAGACATTAGGAAGGAAGCAAAATGGATGTGGTGACTAAGCTGGTAAAGAATGAGATTTGAGACTGGTCAACTGAGCACAGTCAAGGAGTTTACTCAGTCAACTAGAGGGAAATAGAAAAACTGCAATGAACCATTATTTCCTCTTAATAGGATTTTAAGAATGGAATAATAGGAATAATATCATGGGCCAAGAAGCATGTTAATTAACATCTCTTCAGCCCTTTCCTGTTTTCTTTACACATTAGCTTTCTTTACCACTTGCTTCTTAACACAATAAGTAGGAATTGGGAAGCTCTGCTAAGATTAAGATTGTTCTTCTGACCTTAAACTGAACGTCATATTAGAAGTGTCTGTTCCAGTCCATACAATGAGGCAGGTAGACAAACAAATGATTCTTGATGCTATTGTTCAAATGGCATACTCCATGTTTGTAAAGAATCATTAATTATCCATTCTGGAGACAGTCCTAACATTGTCTTCAAATAAGCCACTCATATTTTAATTAATGTGCAAAATGGTTTCTGACGTATGGCCAAAGCTCTATTTAAGTGGACCACACTCGGCTGCAACTCAGCCAGGTGGCGAACGACACGGTCTCGTCTAATCAACATTTTAAACCATACATAAGCAGTGAAGACTCAAATGAGGCTTTAAATGGCTATCATTTTATTTCGATCCCAAAATTTATTTGAAAACTCACTGTATACTCTCAATTATCTTGCCAGGATGATGAGTGGAGAATACATTTTCTAAAATGCATAGCTAAGTCATATGGACACTTTATGCAAATACACTAGAAAACAGTGCCTTTCCCTATAGAATTGTGAAATAAGCAGTGTTAATTTTTAAAAAGTTGAGCAACATTTTGGTGTTTGAGTTGCCTCTGAAGAACAGTTCTGACATATTGCATATGCTGTAACTGATAGCATTTTATTTTATTTTATTTATTAAAATTTTATTTTTTATTTTTAAATTTTATTTATTTGGCTGTGCTGCATGGCATGCAGGATCTTAGTTCCCTGAGCAGGGATCAAACCTGTGCCTCCTGCAGTGGAAGTACAGAGTCTTAGCCACTGGACCACCAGGAAGTCCCCTTTTTTAAATAAAAGGGAAGGAATCATGTATAAACCTCTTAGAAAGTAAACCCATAATAAATTGTAGATTAAACTGTGAATAATGATAACATGTATGATAGGCTTTTTAATATTGTAAAAATTTCATTTGTTTAGGAAAAAAATCACCCTTTTGCTGATAATTTAAACAACGAAGCACTTCAATTGCAGAAATACTGGAAGATAATTTTTGATGATTGTTAATAAAACGTTCTTCTTATTGTTCTTCCTTATTAAACTCTGATATATTAAAAACATCCACACATTACCAATCCCCACTTATAAAATGAATGCTTACTTTTTATCAGTATAAAAGCCACACAGATTTTATGTGGTGTAAATATTAAACCTTAATTATATTGTACTTTATATAGTAACAGTGACCATTTCTAGTGTATTTACTATGTGTTAGATACTTTACATGCATTCTTTTTTTTAATCTTTACTATGATCCTGTGAGGCAGGTACCAACATTACCTCTATTTTATAGTTTAGGAAATTGATGTTGACAGAAACTAAGAAAACTGCCAAAGGACACACACAAAATCGGAGAAGCAGATGTAGAATCAAACTTCACTAATCTGACTCTGCAGTTAATGCATTTAATATACTGAACTGTCCCCCTCATGCTAGTGATACTTTTCTCAAATTCACATTCCACACTAATAAAGGAGTTAGCCTTAATATTCCCTTTGAAAAAAAATAGTTAAGGCATTTTTAACCTTGTCCACACTAATATTCCCTTTGAAAAAAATAGTTAAGGTATTTTTAACCTTGTAAAGATCAGAGATGTATGAAGGCAAATGTAAAATGCGTGTGTGTGTGTGTGTGTGTGTGTGTGTGCGTGTGTTTGTGTGTTTGTTGTGGTGAGTAGGTGGCTACTAAGTGTTAGAAGTTGTGCAGATTTTTGCAAACTGTATCCAGTAACTCTGCCACCCAATCTTCAAATGCTCTCACTTCCTTTTCAGCCTGTATTTAAAATTTCTTCCTTTGTATGAGCCAGCACATTATAGACTCTAACTCTGAGGCTTTTAAAATCTACTATTTATGAGAATGTAATCCCAAAAGAAAGTATGTGTTTTAAAGAGTCAATTGCAACATTTAAAATGGCAAAGGGAAATGTATATTTTTTTAGTGACTTTTGAAATGACATTTAGAGCAAATTTAATTCAGAATGCCATCTCTAAACTAGAATGAAGAATGATTTTGTTTGGTCATGTTCCCATGGAATTGGAATTTCCCCAGGTGAATTATTTTATAAAACAAATAAATCCACGAGGAGTGAGGAATGATTCTGTCTTATATATTAAAAAAACAAAACAAAACATAGCCATCTGAGAGGTATAAATAGAAATTCAGGTATGCGCCTTCATTTGTATTTCTTACATGGCCAAATTTTAGGGATTGAAATGTCCTTGGTTCTTTGTTTAAAACAAACAAACAAACAAATATATTGATTGTGTATATAGATTTCCAACAATAAACAGAAAACTATGGTAGTAAAAAATTAAATCAACTTGGATTTTCTCTCTCTTTTCCATGAGTTCACTCCCTTTTTTTCCTGGAATGTTATCATAGAATTAAATTTGAATGTTCCTTCTAGATATGTCGGAAAATAAGAACATGATGAAGAAGAAACTCCCAGGACTGGTGTAACAGACGCACGTATATTCTAGGAGAAATGGTAGGCTGTAATCCACCTGGAAGGGTTAAAGGGTTGTGGAAAGGCCTCATGTCTTTTTGCAAAGCTAATGACCATGAGGGCTTTAAGGTTTTCTGCAAAGGTGGAATTAGCGGGACAGAGGGCTTAGGTTATGTGCTTTTGGTGCATGGCATTAAGTGAAGATATATGTGGCTGGAGAAGATTGGAACTTGTGCTCTGTCTGGCTTTTTGAGTTGGTTTTGGGCCCCACTGAGGAGAGTTGGTGTGGCCCAAAAGCTGGAGAAACTGTTTCAGAGGAAAGTTAGTGCTCCCCTGGGGCCAGATGACAATGTGGCACAGACTTGACTCCACCCACTTCCCACTGGAACCTGGAGCCGTTCTCCACCCCCAAGGCTGTCGTCTCATGGAGGGTCTGGAAACAATGCCCCCTAAGGAGCTTGTGCTGGCAACAGGGAAGTGTCTCAAGGAGCTTCCTGAGAACAGAATAGCATCAAGGTGAATCTGTAGCAGAAAAAACAAAAGGTGGATAGTGTGGTCACTTGAAATGACAGACTGAATTGATGGGCTGTGATCATATATGAGGCCCCCGTGGGGTCTACATGTGAGAGGGGGTCTCTTCACAGGAGGCTGAGGATTCCGCATAAGCTGGTGGGAACTGGAACAGAAAAAGGATGTGCTAATTGTAATGTAAACTAATTGGGGTAACGTATTCAGCTGTGGGTGCTGGGGAAGTTTGTGACACCCCTGGACTCCATAGATATGTGTGTTTCAAATTAAAATTTGACCATTTTGCATGCTATTTTTATTATTGGCATTTCCCATTATCATTATCTGTTTTCCAAAAGCATGATTTTTGCTGGTTACATAATATTCAATTGTATGGATGTACAATTCTCTTAATCTTGGTTATTAGATTTGATTTTGATTTCACTGTTTCCAGTTATGTAAGTGATGTTTATATATTTAATGACTTAAAAAGTGCTTTTTTTTTTATATCTATGTTATTTAAATGTTAATGTCATCCTACCCAATACAGACATTTATCTTTTTCCCTCTGACAAAACTGTGTCCAAAGCTTGCTGAAGTCTCACGGCTTGGCGAGCAGAGTTGATGCCTGAACCTATCTCTGGGCTGTGACTTGAGAGCTAACCACGTGCCTTCTCTTATGCAAATGAACTAAAAGCACATCTTTCTAAATGTGAGGAAACCATACTGGATGCCTTCAAGGTCAGACAAATGATGGGTATAAAGCTATAGCGGTGTTAATACTCCTAAAGGCATGGGAACGCAACTGAAAACACACACATGTACACACATATACACACACTCTACACACAATCCTGAAATACAACTTTAGTGTGATGACCTTGTCTTAATGCATAAACTTAAAATATACACTTATATCTCTCCCTTTATTTGGACTATTAAATTAACATAAAGAAATCAACAGTTTAATTACATGATTTTCCTCCAATTTTATAACAGGTATAGTTTAAGATTGTAGAATTTTGTAAAGATACGTTTGAAAATGTGTTTTCTGTGTTTTACAAATTACTTTTTATGAATTACTATGTAATAAACATTACTATAATTAGTTATCAAAAATCTGTTCTACAAATCAAGTTGTATATTCTTTATTGTTAAAAAGTTATATAAGAAAAATTAGTTATATAGTTCTTTCTGTGTTCACTCTTAGGAATATTAGCTAGTTCAGGATGCAGTTGTGGTAATCATGTTATCTCAAATGTCTAGAGGTATCTTCCCCCTCCAAGTTTAATATATCTGTCTGTTCTCTTATAGATATTTTTTTAAATTTTGGTGTTTTAAATTTTATTGAGACTTGTTTTCGGGCCTGTGTGTAGTCTAACTTGATGAATATTTTACTCAAAAAGAATGCATACTCTGCAGTCATTGCGTTTACTGTATCAACCAAGACAACTGGGGCAAGTTGGTGGATATGTTGCTTCAGTCTTTTACATACTCACTGATTTTGTTTCCTTGTTTTATCAATTACTGAGAGAGAGTTGTTAAAGTCCCTAACTACCATTGTGATTTTGTCTGTGTCTTCCTTTAATAATACCAATTTTCGTTTTATGTATTTTGAAGCTCTTTTTTTTTTTTTTTTTTGGCCACGCCGGGTCGCACCATGGAGTCCTAACTACGGGATCGCCAGGGAAGTCCTGAAGCTCTGTTTTTCATGCAAAAGCATTTGGGATTGTTACATCTTCTCGATGACTTGACCCCTCTACCATGATGAAATGTTCCTCTTTATTTCTTTGTTGTCTTTTTATTCCCTTTATTTCTAACAATTCTGGTACATCTACTGGGTCTGATACTAATATAGCCACACCAAATTCTTACGTGTAGTGTTTAAGTGGAAAATTTTTTTCCACCCTTTTATTTTCAACTTGTCAGTGCCTTATATTTATAGTGTTTTTTAAAAAAACAGTGTATAGCTGAATGTAGCTCTTTTATATCTAGTCTGAAAACTCTACCTTAAATTGGAGCATTTAGTCTATTAACATTTAATATAATTATTTGTATATCTCAGTTTGTCACTGTTTTTTCTTTGTATCTCCTTTCCTGTCTTCTTTTATTTACTGTGCTGAAATTTTAGCTATTACGCTTTGTGTTATTTTTTGGTGGTTGTCATAGAGATTACTATGTATATATCTATAGCTTATCTGCAAATAGTATTAGTTGAACAGTGTAGCAAACTTCACAACAATATAATTCTCTTTACCCTCTACCTTCCTCTGTGTTCTTATTGTTATATATTTCACTTCTACTTATGTCATAAACCCACAATATATTATTATTATTGATTTACACAGTCAGGAGTCCTTTAAGGAAATTCAAGTGTGTGTGCATAGATAGATACTTTTAAAAAATGTTTTTTATGCTCAACTACTCTGCCCGCCCAAGAGAGCCAAGCATCTCACAAGACAGTGGTTGTCAACTCTGGTTGTACCTTATACTTACCTCTGTGGGTGGGACACTGACTTTGCCGTTTTTAAAAGCTCCTTCGGTCTTTCTGTTGTGTGTCCAGAATTAACAACCATAAAGGACTTTTAAGGGTACCGTCTTTGCTCTCTGAGTTTCCAGCAATCATTGGCAAATTGTTCTCACAAGACTTGTCTAAAACTTTATACTTTGAAAATTCTCATAGTAAAATAAATACTTATGATGGAAGGAATGGTTCTAAACACGTGATGATGCTTACCTTATAAACACCTAGAATTTTATTATTTCCTGCCCACCTTACTTCTCCTTCCCTTTTCTTCTACAGATCCTGTGAGCCTTGCCGATGGCCCCTGCCTTCAGGTTGGAGCGGCAACCCTGATTAGAGAAAGAAGTGTAGCAGGAGATGCAGAGACACCCTCTGATGACTAAGAGTTGCTGCAAATCTGTCAGGTCTGACAAAGATGGGTTCTTGCAGGTGTTTGAACTGACTCTGAGTTTCAAGAGTCTCAAATTCAGAATCCTCTCAAGCTCACATATTCAAAACCACAGGTTTGCAATAAAGATGCATTTCCTCTCACTAGCTTCCTGATGCCCTGCTTAGTAATGGAGTCTTGACTTGAAGTCTAGCCTTCCTGAGAACCAATCCTGCCAAGAACTTGACCACCTACTTAGGGAAAAAGGCCCAATTCTGCTCTTCTTAGCCTCCCCTCAACCCCTATCCCTAACCCTGACTCCCTCAGGCCTTAGGGGGCAGGCGTCCTACTGCCATTGGGCAATCAGAATGGCTGCCTGGCTTCCAGGATTACTGTCGCCCTTTACACCTCTTCCTTCACTGCATTCTGCCCACTGGATCTCCTCTCTACATGGTCGTGCTCTCTAAAACCATGTATAAGCTTGCCCAGTTCTTTGAATACCATGAATTATTACATATCAAACTTCAGTGTACATGCAAGTCAATGGGAATTATGTTTGTTAAAATGAAGATTATAATTCCCTAAGGCCTGCGGTGGGTGGCAGGGGATGAGATTTTGCACGTCTAACACACACTCAGTTAATAACTCTGCTGCTTTTCTATGGACCAGACTAGTAACCATAACACATTAGCTTGCCCGATTGTCCTCTCCAGCCTGGTATCTAGCACCTGTCTCAGGTGCCTCTACCCTCCCAACCCCTTGGAGATGTGGAGCTGAGGACCTGGCCTCGACAATGACAAAACCTAGGTATTAATGAATGCACAGCTTTATCTCATTGTTCCAAGATGGCCACTACATTTGGCAGGAATTGGTGTTTCCCATCTTTTCATTTGGCTAAGGAAAAATTTCTGCTAGATAGGAATTTCAAAAGTCACCTTATTTATCCTTTCTTCCCACCAACAGCTACCTCCAAACTGCCAGACTCTCATAGGAACAGGCTGTCACCTGCAATAACACTGGTGACAAGAACTGGGGGCTCCCTTGTCTTGACCTGCTGCTCCTTCATTTGTGAAAATTGTAGAGGCATTTCTCCATCTTCAGCACCTCACACCACCTGCACTCAGAGAAAGAAATTGTCACTGCACATAAGAGAAGCCCAGTACGCTCCACGTGGTTGCAGAAAAGTGTTATATTGGATCAATGAACTGCTCTGTGGGGCTAGGGGTCAGGATCAAGGAATCTTTGCGCCCCGTGAGACCGTCAGGGTCCCCAAAATCTATAGTTAAGGAACACAGTGCTTGCTTGCTTGCCAGCCACTGGTTACTTTAAAATCTCCAATGTTGTAAAAAGAAAGTTAGATAGCTTGTGGGTTTATTCCCAGCTGACTTTTTTTCTCTTTTGAAAGGAAAAGCAGCAGACCCTAGTGGATTAAGAAAACACTGGAGAACAGCAAGCCCTGCAACACCTCAGCTGCCTTTCTCTGTGTGTACACGTTTCTCTTTTCCCAACAGCAGTGAGAGAACCATGCCATCTGAAGTAAAGGCTTAGCTGAAAGGGAGGATTAGAGTCCAGGTTTGAGAGAGGCCCCTGAGGCCGCCAAGAATTTGCCCAGTTAACAGCTCTGCGTTTGCAAGGGACCGTGACAAGACTGATAGAATCTATGACTGCTTTAGAAAAAATACTCCAAGGAAAAATTATATTTCTGCTTTTATTCATGTTTGGTTCAAAAAAGTAAAAATGCTATTAACCATTTTTCTCCATACTGACCTTGACTAAATTCTTCCTCTTAGCATTAACCTTACTATTCAGACTAGTTTAAATACTTAAACTAGTTCTTGTTCTATTGCCTCCTGCAAACATATATATTTATATATAGGTGTTCTTTTACATTCTCTGATATTTCAGATGTTCAAGAACTTCAAATCCTTCCTAGGCATCTTAGACTATATTGAATAAGCCCCGGCTAGTGACATTTCTCTACCACCTGATAGCCATCCTTCACCTCTGGGCATGTGTTTACAGTTAGACAGTGGAGGTCTGACAGAGCCCATCCCACTTTAGATGGATAAATCTAAATTACTTGGTTCACATCAACCAATTACGCATTAAGCATTTATCAGGTGCCTTTTTGTCAGTCACTGTGCTAGGGGTGAAGATGGGGGAAGAGGGGCGCAAAATAAAAAAGACCTTATTTCATTCGTGACTCTCATGAACTCACAATCTATTGCTGAAATCAGTAGGCCAATAACAGCCTAGTATAAAGTTTAAGTCTTTCACATTTCTTGGCTGTTCTTTTTTATGTTGCTAACACTCATTTTCTTCATAGTTTATATCACTGTTTCATTTTACCACGCTTTTTCAGCTTTATTGTGGTATAATTGATAAATAAAATTGTAAGGTATTGTAAGTATACAACAGGTGATCATTTGAACACTATGGACACAGTTAGTTTTAATTTTTTTCTTAAATATCAGTGAGATCTACTCATGACCCTGTATGTGCTGCAACTTCATTTATCCCTCATACATATATACATATACGTATATGTACACACTTATACACGTCTTCCAACATAAAAAAATCACTGTATCTCAAGATAGCATATATCATTAGAGTTATGCAAATATTTTATTTAACTTCTATCTGGCATTTAGCATTAACTTGTATCTGGCATTTAGCATTAACTTGTATCTGGCATGAATTGTCGACGTTCAGTTCCACTGTGTGGCTTATAAGCTGTATCAACAGCCACAGTGAAGAAAGTCATGTGTGTAGGGGGTTGCGCAGTTGGTTGTTTTAAGAAATCGGCCGTACGTAGAATAAGGTGAATAAATACGTTCATGGAATGTCTTTCTCTTTGAAAATGAATTCCTCTTCCAGGTGAGAAAGCATCCGAGAGTCCCTGCCACCAGCTTCAGAGGCGCTAGCAGCGTCGTCAAGGGGCCGCACAGTGCGGGGAAGCCTCCACCCTGGACTCGCGTCAGTCCTGGCTTGTGCCGCACTTCTCCGGAGCCTCAGTTTCTTCTCTCGTTAAACGTGGACAGTAGGTAACTTGCAAGGTTTTTGTACCGATTAAGATGTTGAGCTGAACAAGAGTCTGGGAAGGCCTCCCTAGAAGTCTGAAAAGCGCTGAGCAGTCAGGATCTCCTAAAACTCATGAGATGTGCTTATAACTGGGCGTGGGTTGTGCTGCCCTGGTCCTCAGGGTGCTGGGAGCCTGGAGAGAGTTTGACATGTGAACTGTGAACTAGAACCTGGACTCTCCATCCGCCACGCAGATGGGGCTTCCGGGCAGTCCCTTCCCCCTCAGGGTGTGCCCGCCCTTCCCCTCTGCACCCTGTACTTCTGTGTTTGGATCATTTCCCCCCTGAGCTTTATTTCAGTCCCCAGTTTTGCTCAAGTTGTTTGGTTAACCTGTAGCTCATTCACTAATACAGCTATTTTCTAATTCATAGTTTTCATACCCATCAACCCATACTTAAAAACAGGATAATCACAGCCCTCGTCAAACAGAAGAGGAATCATTGCAAATTGATAGAAAGAAAGCACATTGGTAGAAAAGGAGGGCTTGGCCGGGCTGAGAATTTTCTCTTTGGTGCTGGCCTCTTGAATCGCTGCTGAAATCGCTTGCTGTAGGACGGTCCCTCCGATTCCCACACTCTGATGGCCTCAGGTCCCTGACGGCCACAAGGTAACCAGGGACACTGACCTAAGGCTGGGATGAGTTTCACGTGGGCGGAGTGCAGGAAAGGGTTAGGATTCCTCCACATGCTCGCTCTCTATTCGGCTGCCCGAGGGTAGAGAACACGTTCTCTCCCAGCCTCCCTCCTTCACTCTCTTCATTCCTTTCTCTGAAATTCTCATTAAAAAAACCATAATCGAAGTGATATTAAGTCATTTCCTATCGCAGGAAACTAAAACATACACATAATGAGCAGGAAGCTAGTTAGAAGGTTGTACAAGCCGTGGCTTTACAGACAAAAATTTTAAACGCTGTTTTGCCCCTGCATAGAAAAATTAACCACATGGATGTGAAGACATGCTTTTCCCTCTCTCTCCCCAATCTTCTGCAGCCCTCCTCCTCACCCAGACCTTTAGAAAGAAAACATAATGGCGAGAGGTAGATAAGGAGGCAGTCAGCACTGGAATACAAGAATTTCTGGGGGTGCTGCAAGTGGGGCTCTAACATCACCAGATTCTCAAGAAAAACACCGCTGATGAGATTTTCCTCTAAGAAGGTGAGGGGGAGGAACCCATCATATTCCAGCGCCCGGATGTCCTTATGTGCCCCTCTGTGCTCATAAGTGGACAGGATATGAAAGACAGAAAGGAGAAACCAGCATGTCTTACCAGCATCACGATGGATAACATTTTCAGTAACTAAGTACTATCATTTGAGAAATGCGATTTTCAAAACAAGACTCTTAAAATTGAAGAAAATATTCTAAGTTGGGGTTTGTAAGTAAGTACTAAAGGCTAATTGGCAATAGCATTTAAATTACATTTTTGTGGTGTACTTTTAATCTACACAAGAACCAGTGAAACTAATTGATGTCAGAAATTGAATCCACATTCATGTTTTAAAAGTCAAACACAATCATGCATATCTAAAATTAACTAAACAAAATTTGAGGTAGGATGAAGTGAATTTTTGTATAAAGGAAAAACACTTTTACTCAAAAATCCTAAAAATACTATATATATATATATATATATAGAGAGAGAGAGAGAGAGAGAGAGAGCGAGAGAGCCAACCCAAAACAAACCTTAAGATATTGAACCACTTTCATATTGACGTAGAGGCATATGTGTATTTATTTGTTTATATGACTTTTTTTAATCTGGATGAATGAAATCGTTAAGCCTGGAGAGTTTATAACAATGCAATGCATTTGCAGTACCTGTTGCCATGGATACAATCATTGTCCCTGATGGGAACTGTAAAAATGGCCCAATCATGCTGAGAGACTATACACTGTTACCGACCACTACCTACCTATACAGTGTTTGTAATTTATACTGTTTCACAGACATGATTTGGCTTTATGTAAAAATACTTTAAATTAAATAGCTAGGGGTTTCTATCACTCTGACTTTTGTAATGTAGAATAAAACAAATCTACCAAAAGCAGCCTTCTAAGTGTGTAATATTTGCTGAACTATTCTTCATTTTGTTTGAATTTTGCTCATAGAATGGTGGTTTCGATGTATTTGTTTTATAAATGGCATTTCTTCTCAAGGAGATGACATCCTCTTAATGCTTGAAATGCTAAGTGTCTGATTTAGCCCAATGATTACTGTGAATCAATATAGTTTTACCTGTAGAGTCTTAGACAAGTTACTTAGTCTCTGAGCCTACTTTACACAATACGTAAGGCAGGGATAATAACATTCCCAACTCATACATGTTTTGTGAGTGTTAAATGAGATAATCCATGCGAGTGCTGAACACAGTCCCTGGCCCAGGGCAAAATTCAATAACTGCTAGCTATTAGTATGGAACGAACTGTTGATAATCAACTCTGTAACACTTTCAGGCAAGCCAAGGAAATTCATCAGTGACTGTGCATATGAAATAGTAAGTCAGCCCTTGAAATAGTCAGAGATGTCTATGTTTATGGCCTTAAATATTAGTTATCTGACTTCAGTATTTCTCCTGTCACTAATTAGTTAATTTTGGCTAATTAGCCATTCATTCTCTACAAAATGTTTGAGGAAATTTTAGTAGTAGCACAATCTAAGTACACAGACTCCACTTTCTTTTCCTGTGGTTTCTGTGACCAAGACTAAAGTCATGATGTCTGAAGGTTAGAGGCCCCTTCAGTCTTAGCATGAATTTAGTTAATGCTATAAAAAACACAGAGTGAAAGGCGAAGAGCAGAAATGGACCTGGGTCTGCATCATGGCTCTGCTTCTCTCTCTCTGTGTGACCTTGGCCTGGAGAGTCACCCTTCCTAAAGTTCAGTTCACTTATCCATACAACGAAAATCATACCTCCTTTGCTTGTTGTGAAAATAAAGCTCCTAGTAAGTAGCAGATACTTTATTAACTCCATTTATTATTTTTAACATTTGAGAAAGCTGGGCTTAGTGTGCTCCTTATTCTTCTCTATATAATACTCACTCTTCACATTAATATTTGTAACTCAGATTGAATATTCTCTAACTGTGATCCAATTACATAAGAAGACCTGTAGACCTGATCTCAACCTTTCTGTAGCTGATGAGTGGCCACATCAGTTCTGATTCACTTCCCATTTTTTTCCCTAAAGAGTCATTCCTTTTTTCCCAAGTACTGTATTTATCTGCACCTCCTCTCATAATATGTCTCTAATAGTTACTAGGGACCACGTCTTCCCCAGGAGAAGGGAAAAACAGAGATGTATCAACATAAGGATTGAATTTGGTAGGTAGTGGGTTAGCAACTATTGATACATCTACCCTTGAAAAACACCATCTTATATACTCCCTCCATCTCTCTGGGCCATTGAGAACCATTGCTCTTACACAGAAGGAAGCTTCACAGATAGATATGGGCTATTGGGAAGTTGGGTGGGAGGAAAGTACTTGATTGAATAGGCTTCTACAGCTGTGTGGAACCAAGACTTGAAGATCTCTTACGTCCAGGATGCTGTGCATTTCACAATAAGGCAAATGGTGTCTGGGAGAGGAAGTACTACAGAGGAGGGTTGCTCTTGGGATAGAGAGAAGTGGGAGATGGTGGAGACCTCAGAGAATCAGAATTCTCGTAAAGGAACCAGAGTACTAACTAGGGAACAGAATGATTTGGTGGAAAATTTGTGAATTATTAAACAAGGCTGAAACCATGAACGAAGGAGAAGAAAGTATGTGACCATGTACACTGTAGAATGTGTACCTAATTTAATAAGAAATTAGAGATGAGAAATGGACAGAAGATTATTGTATAAACAGGCAATAGTAAACTGTAAGTAGGTAGCCAATCCTTAGTGGAAAAGTATATGCCATGTTTTACATTCATCCACTCATTCACGTATCATTATTATTATTGTTATTATTATTTATTATTTAATTCCAGAGGGTATGAAGGAATAAGACATTCCTTACTCTGCATAAGCTATATGGTTGAGAAGAAATACACAATTAACCTTTAGTCTGTGCTATGTTTTAGAAGTTGGAAACAGAAAATAGCTTCACAAAGAAGACATTTTAGTTTGGCTTAGACTTTCATGTTGGTTTATTTTATTTTTTTCAAGTGAGGATGGTGAGAAATGTTTTTGATGCCAAGAGAACAATATGATTAAAGTCACAAAGGTATGAAAGTATATGACATGCTCAGGAAACCACAAAATTCCAGCATGGCTGTGGAATAGAATTTACTGGAAAAGATAATGAGAGCTCGATCTGGACATACAGGTTGGAGCCAAATGGTGAAGGACATTATAGGACATCCAAGAAGTTCAGATGTTACCTTGTGTAATAAGGGAGGCCTCTGAAGTTTTATTTGCTTGTTTTATTTTTATTTTGTTTTAACCCAAATCAAAATTGGTTTTTTCTAATGATTATGAGAGCAACTTACATGCATTATATCCCAGAAAGATAGCCACTGCTGATACAGTTTATACCCTCCCAGTATTTATATTAATTTATATAGAAAAATAGATAATGGTAGGTCCCAAGTTCCCCTCACTGAGAAGTGCAGCCTTGGTAGAACCACGTGGTCCCACCGCTTCCTATTTGTAATTGAGTAGATGGGGGTAAACACACACACAAAGTCATATAACATGTAAGGGATATATATAAAGTACACTTGTAGTTTTGAGGGAGGGAGATACTGCTTTGGGCTGGAGGAATCAGGGTAAGCTTTGTGGGGAAGGTAGCATGAAATATGGACTGATTCATAAAATTATTTATGTCGGGCTCATGCCAATATATTTAGTGTTGCTCCAGTTTCAGTACATGTGCTGAGGAAGTGAAGCCTTAATATCCAATGAATGGTCATGTCTGTCCTCTGCAGTGGATGTTCTAAAATTTAAGTAAGAAATAGGTCTCAAATCATACCTACTTATCACTCACTCTTTAGAATTCACACTTATATGCCAACCAGTACGATCTCTCACCATTTATGAATGAGGAGTTAATGAGTTACTCAGGGTTACACAAGTAGTCAGAGATAGGACTAGGCTTGTATTATAGAATTCATGCCATCCTATCCATTTAGAGCCTCTTAAAAAAAGATTGCAAGACCCACTGAAATAGAAAGGGTAGTAAGTAAAATGTAACTATTGTTAAAGCAAAATTTTTCAAAAGATTGAAAAACATAATTTTCAAACAACTATAACATGAGCGTATGTCCAAGATTGTATTGAATTCATTACATTAATGAGCCATTAAGATGGTTAAACCAGTCTAAAGAGCATTTGAGAAGCTATTTAAAGGCAGATTTGGAAGGGAATGTTAAAATAAGATAGCTGAGTTTGATAGAACACAGGTTACAATAAACTATAATTTGGGGGTTTATCTGTCATACCAAAGTGAAAATATTTGCCTCACCACCAGACAAAAATGTTCAAATTTACCTCTGCTCCAGTGAAGTTGTAAAATAGTCCAGATAGTATAAAGTTAATCAAAGGTACAAGCCCTTCACTGAGAGAATACCTAGTAAACTTTCCCTATTTTCAAGTTCCAGATAATTTTTCTCACAGTGATTTATAAAGCTTCATAACTTTGACCTCAGATATCCTTTCTGAAAATTATATTAATATGTTCATTTATCTCTAGTACAGAACCTTTCAAATATAAATAGTCATCCTTCTGGAAACAAATACTATTGAAAGGCCACAGACTCGTGTTTTATTTTCTTGGATCTTAATGCTGCTATAAGAATCACAGCTCTAGCAAAATGTGTTTGAGAACTTATTAGAATAAATTCCGTATTCTGCATTTATATTTAGTCAGAAGGCTGAAGACAGATCTCTAACAAACAACATAAGGAATAAGTTAGAACTAGTTGAGCTTCCTATCGACAAGAATTATTTGACTGTTTCTCAATGGACCAAAGAAGTGAGTATGAGTTGCTTGCAATGGAATATACACTTTTGAAACCTGTGGTCTCCTTCACCTCATTCATTCACCAGTATTTCTCTATCAAACATTTTTTTTTTAATTCCTAAGAGCTACTTGCTGTGGAAGATATTAACATTTATAAGAGATTTTATCATTCCTTAATGAGAATGTTTTAAAATGGTTGCAAATGGTATTACTATGTGTTTGACACCTTCAGTTACCTACTTGGTGGCATTTCCATATTTTCGTTCCCTCAGCTTTCCTCAGAAGAAGATGAAGCTATAGTCTCCTCTCAGATGTGGAACCACATCAAAAGGGATAAGGAAATAGCTGGAGATGAGTTTTTTTGAACAGTAGTGTTGTTCCTGTGTAACTGATGTTCTAAAATTTAAGTAAGATATTAGTCTTAAATTCTACCTATAGGAAGCTACTTAGGACTTACACTTCAGAACATACTCTTACAAAGCAATGAGTAGAATCTCACCATCTATGGATGGGGAGTTATGACTTACTTAGGGTCACATAAGAGACCACAGAAGAAACTATAAAAGGACACCGTTCAAGCAAAAGTATAAATGACTGTAGTGTAAGCTCCATGAGGGCATGGATTTTTGTCTTTTTTGTTCCCCATCATATCCGTAACACCTAAACAAGAATTATTTTACTGCTTCTCAAGTGCACAGCACATAGTTAACGCTCCAAAAATATTTTCAAAAATACATTACATCACATCAAGACTAAGATTCATCCAACATGTGAAAATCAACGTTAATATATACTAGGTCAATATGCAAAATATAGAATGATAAATGTCCATTCAGCCCCTGAAATCAAGCAATAAGCATCTAATTTCAGAATAGTATATGCATATTATGACATTTTATTTTAATGTAGTTAAATTAATATATTTACTACCATTTTAATGATTAGTGGCTCCATTGTATTAATCATAGTAAATATATTTTGCTTGGGCTCTTTCATAGTGAAACTGAATGAATTGTTAGATCGCCAATCAATGCAGTTGACTGCAATTTCTTCATGACGCAGGATGCTCTGACAGAATATTTTCTTTTTTAATTTGCCAGAATGAAATATGCTAAAAAATAATCACTTTGGAATCCCCCTGAGTGATGAACACGAGTTTTTCCAGAGACATTGAGTTTGCTTTCTTTCAGAGAGTCCTTTGGAAGCCTCCCCTTCCAAGTAAGGGGGAAGTAACAGAACCTTAATAGGTGATGCTTTAAAAGAGAAATGTTCTTGACCCCTAGTGGTGGATGTCTTGACAGGGAATCACATCTGAAACCAGCCCTGACTGGTAAGCTGCTAGAGGGCCACCCTGCAAGGTGGCAGCACATAAGGACTAGAGTTCAAGCATGGAGTCCTGTGGCCAAAATTAGCACCCAGAGAATGTAGGTTTGCTTTTACAGAGACATATTGTCATTAGTGCCAAAATTTGGATCGAAGAATGCCAGCCTTAGGAAAGGACAGTATGGGAGGGTGGGTGAACCAGTTCTTAGCAAATGCAGCTGGGTACCCACCTGTGTTCTCTTAGCTCAGACATGGAAGCTGAACCCACGTTGAGAGAACACCTTAGTCCTCAGACTTCTTAAAAACTCAGGACCATGGAATCATCAAAGGAGAATGTTAGAGACATTTTGGTTAATGAGGTAGGTGAAGTCTTGAGTCAATAATTGGAACTACTTTTCAAAAATTTAAGCATTTGCATCTTGAGTTTGTAGATTAGTACCTCCAGATTACATTTAGCCATAGTAGATATAGATTACAAAATACAAGACGCTATCAAGAGCAAATGTTAGAATAATACTTGAAAATGCAAGACACAATAAATAACCAAGTTTATAATTTTCTAAATTGAAAACATTTAGGTCAACTGAAATTCCATTTGATCACAAAGACTTTCATTGAACTCACATACGTGTTAAAATATTTTCTCTTTAAATATTTTTTATTAGTAAATATTCTACCTGCTACTGTTCTCCACAGTACTGAAAAAGGGGTAGTCATTCTACGGACTTACATGAAAGTCAAATGACAATGGACAAGACAAAGGAGAAGGAATTTTAATGAAAACTGCTTTTTTGGATTTCCTCCCCATTTAGGTCACCACAGAGCAGTGAGTAAAAAGAGTGGATATATGTATATGTATAACTGATTCACTTTGCTGAAACTAACACAACATTGTAAAGCAACTATACTCCAATAAAAATGAATAAAAAATTTAAAAACTGCTTTACTTTAGAAGATTTTGAGCTATGCTAATTTGAATGAGGAATTCATGACTATGTAGTACCAACCCGCCAACAGGTATCTGACTTTGATTTGCTAGGTGAAAAGGCTAGAACTATACAAGGCATGAATTACTGAGGGTAACACAAGAACCCACAGTAAGTTAGCTTTCTATAATATATCGATTTTCATGAGCTTGTTGGTCTAAATAATGCTTATTTCTAAGACTAATGTGAGTCATTCATCCCTGCTTAATTTAGCTCTAGTTTCCCATTTTATTTTGAACAGAACTTCTGTACCTTTTTTCTTTTTGACATATCCTTCAAATATCGCCAAACTCCAGAAATCCCAGCTGAGTACTCGCAGCTTTTTTCTGCTGTCATTTAACTAAGAATGATGGAAACTTGGACTCATCTGGCTGCTAGCAGTCGGGCACTCTTCCTTTCCCAGCTATTGTATTGTGATCTCCGTGAGGTCTGTGACTCTGTCTCAGTGCTTCAGTTTATCATTAACACTTAGCCGGACAAAGAACAACACTTAATAATGACGTGTTGAGAAAATAGATTTATATTATACAAGAACTTGTGTATCTTTGCAAAGTCTTTCTCACTCTAAAAATTACCTTAATTATTTTTACTTGGAAAAGAGCAAAAAAATAAAATAAAATCCATGATTCATTCATTCATTCATTCTCTCTCTCTCTCTTTGGTTTCCTTTGTAACTAATTTCCATTTTGATATTATTTATTTTCTTTTATGCTTAGTTTGGGTTTAACTTTTCTCTTCTTTTTCTAATTTACTAAGGTAGAAGCTGAGATCTACAATTTGAGACCTTCCTTCTCTAATATAGATGATTAAAATTATAAATTTCTTTCTAAATTCTGACTTTAGTGGCATTCCACAAATTTTGATAAAAGAATGTTCATTTTCATTCAAGTCAAAATGAAATAACCCATGGGTCAAAGAAGAAATCAATAGAAGTAAAATATTTTACATATATCCCATATGGTTGGAGATTTTCTAGGGACATCTTTCTTATTTATTTTTAATTTAATTTCATTTTGGTCAGAGAACATATTATATATGACTTGAATCCTTTTAACTTTAATGAGACCTGTTTTCTGGCCTATATTGTGGCATATCTTGGTAAATATTCTATTATTTGTTCATTTTTTTCTTCAAACATTTTTGTTCCCTCATCTCTCTCCTTTTCTTTGCAAAATCCAATTACATTCACATTAGGCCACTTCATGTTTTCCCACAGTTCACTGATGTAATTTTGTTTCATTCTTTTGTTTTTTTGTCCTCTGTATTCATTTTGGATAGTTTCTAGAGTGATGTATTCAAGTTTACTGATCTTTTCTTCTACCGTGTCTAATTTTCTGTTAATTCCTTTCAATGTACTTTTCATTTCATTGTAGTTTAAATTTCTAGACATTTTATTTAAGTCTTTGTTATATTTTACATGTCTATATTCAACTTTTTAAACATCTTGAACAGGTATAATACTTTTTTTAATGTTTGTTAATTCTAATATTGGTGTCAGTACTGGATCAGTTTTGATTGGTTGATTTTCCTCCTCATTATGGGTCTTTAGATGCCTGGCATCTTTGATTGGATGCCAGACATTACAAATTTTACCTTTTTGGTTACTAGATATTTTTGAATTTCTCTAAATATTCTTAAGCTTTTCAGATTAAACTTTTTCTAAGTGTAATTACTTAGAAAGCAATTCCTGTCTTGCTTTTAAGGTTTGTTAGTGTGGCTCAGAGCAGCATTTAGTTTAGGGCTAATTTTTCCCTCCGGCTAAGGCAAGATCTTTCTGAATTATCTACTCAATACCTTGTGAATTATGAGGTTTTCCATTCTGTCTGGTGGGACTTGGTACTTTTTGAGGCACTGTGTGGGTGCTGGGTACTTCCACCTCTAATCGCCTTAGATGGTTCTTTCCTTAGCCTTAGTTTGTTTCTACACATGCATAGGTCCATCAGTACTCTGCTGAATACCAACGAGTACCTTCTGAAGAGCTCCAGAGTCAGCTCTTTGTACAGGTCTTTCCTCTTCATTACTGTGGGTTGTAAACCATAGATGCCTTGGCCCCTTGTACTGTCGGGTTCACCTCCTTTAATCAGGGAGTCCGCTGGGTTCTGCCTGGGTTCTTCCTCACTCTGCCATAGTCTACAGACTCCAGGCATTAAGCAGTAGCAATCATGCGGCTCACTTCCTTTGTTTCCCATCTTTCAGGGTTCACTGCCCTTTGTTGCCTAATGTTCAGTATCTTGAAAACCATTGGTTTGTATGTTTCTCTCCATCTCTCTATCTCTGTCTCTTTCTCAATCTCTCCCTACCTCTCTCTCTGGCTTGTTTTTAATAGGAGGAAAAATTCAGACTCTGTTATTCCATCTTGGCCACAGTAGAAGTTTCCTTCTAAGCAAGCAGGACTTTTAAATAATATAAGGAAAGAAGATGGGTTAAACACTTCAAGGCAAATAAGATCTTATTTGTAAACAAATGTATTGTTTACATTTATTGTAAACAATAAATGTGGTCAGGCAATGGCCTCTTAAAGAGTCAGGAGGTTTACTGCTAATGTACTAGACAGAGTACTGCTGCTTCTGTAGACCATGAGAAAGTTGCGTAAATAGAGTTACTTAACATCAGTGGATGGATTATTTTATCAGCAAAGTGAAGGAATTAGGCCAATTGACCACTGAGTACTTTTTAATGTTTGCATCAATAAACGGTGTTCTTTATTGTGAGTCCATTTTGCCCGATTTCTTAGTACCACATAATTTCACAAAATATTTATATTAAAATGTTAGAGGATATAACAACTATTTCTTCACTGAACTTTACCATCATATACTAAACAAAACTGGTATTAACTAATGATTGCTCAGTAATCTCCTATCTTTTGTGTCTATGTGTTGAACACACACAATACTTAAAATTGAAATCAGATCATTTCAAATATAGAAGTCTACAAACATGAACTATCTTGAGGCTGGCAGAAAAATAAATGCAAAAACCTCTCTCGGAGCCCAACTGACCTTTGCTGTTACTGATTTAACAAAATATTTCAATGAAATTCAAGACTGACCTTTCTGTACCACATCTTATGACCGTTTTTCTGCTTAAGGAGTTAATCAGCTCAAGTCTCATTGTGCTGGGAACCTTGGAGAGGAAGAAAAGAAGAAAAGTTTTGTAGAGCGAAGATTGAGGGACAGCACAGAATAAGAAAAAAAAATGTGTCAGTATCAGGCAAATAGCTATCTGAAAACAGATATTCTTATTAGAACCTTTTAAACATTCATCCCACCCAAACCTTTCTAATCTTTTTTCTCATCTAAAAGTGTGAGCATACTGCTGGGGAGGTTACTTTGGTATGCTTTTGAAGTCAGAAGAGAATGAAATGATCAAACTTGACAAAAAGGACGTTGCAGAAAAGTTATTATTAAATAGCAGTGCAGGAAAGTTTTCGGTTAAAAAGTGAACATAAATAACAGTTTTTGGAAGTGGAGAAATTGAATCATTTAAAACTATTCCTATGTAGCTCTCATTTCATTCTATTCTAATGATTCATGAGTAATAAACAAACAGAATAATTCATTTTTCACCATAAGTAATGAATACAATTATTCTTTTTTTTTCTCCTCTTGGTCCTTGAGCCCAACAGAACAGTGACCACATTGGATCCATCATGTGAACTGGTATGAGGATTAGTTACCTAATAATTCTCACAAATCATCAGACTTCCTGGGAGCACAGAAGTCCCATTGTTTTTCTACTTAGCCTTTCTTTGCTTCAAAACATTCACCAGCAACTACTCCGTCTTTTTTGTTTCAAATTATGTTTATTTATGTTGATGTTTGCACACTTTTATCACTCCATATTTCCTGATTTTAAATATTAAATGCTTGGATACATGATGAAACAGAAAAATGGTTTACTCTATGCAATCAGTTTAGACCACAAACATAATTTCACCTGAAAATTCCACAAACATCCATATAACTACTTCCTTTTTTATTTTTTAGAATACAGAAATTTTCTTCTAATTGTAACCTCTTACTATCATTGCTTAGCCAGGATGGAAGTTTGGAAGCTTACATGTATATGCTGTCCTGGCTTTTTTGGTGTTCTCTGTGTTAAAGTGAATAATCAATTAGTTAAATCTTTAATATACAAACGTGTCAGACCTCACCCTAGGTGCTGGAATATGCAAAAAGAGCAATATACATTTCTTATCCATTAGGAAATGTTAGTCTGATATTCAATAATAATGATTAACATGAGTCTTAATTATTGAGTTACTTTTGCCTAATCATAACAGGATGGAGAGATTGGGAGGGGAGGGGCAGAGCCGCAGATGGAAAGAACCTTTAATAACACACTAAAGAGTTAGGATTCTTGCCAGGTAATAGAGAAGGGTCAGGAATAGACGGAAATCAATTAGAATGAAGTCTAAAAATATTAATCCAATATATTTGCTGATTGGATAGGGGATGCAGGGAGAGGGAGAGGTATGGGGCAATCCCCAGGTATATGGTACAGAGGATCGAGACGATGATGTCACTGATGGAATTGTGAAATAAAAGAGGAAAACCTCATTTTAAAGGCAGATGACTTCCGTTTTGGTTATGTTCAACCTGAGTTTTCCGCAGAACTACAAGCAAAAATGTCCCACAGATATTTGATTTAAAAAATCATGCTCCTGAGTGAAGTTCAGCAACTCTTGGATTCAGAGTAGCAGCTTTGGAGGGATGAATTATTGTGTTTGAGATGCCTACTTGTTACTCAAATAGAAATGTGGCAGAGAGTTGGATATGTGGGTCTGGAATTTGGGGAGATCAGCTTGGTGCTTTGCGATGACCTAGAGAGGTAGGATAGGGAGGGTGGGAGGCAGGCTCAAGAGGGAGGGGACATGGGGACATATGTATGCGTATGGCTGATTCACTTTGTTGTACAACAGAAACTAACACAGTATTGTGAAGCAATTATACTCCAATAAAGATCTATTAAAAAAAATGTGAGGGCGGAAATGGCATTTCAGACATGGAAAAGCTAAAGCTAAACTAAACTAAATTTCTTCCATAGACATTGTCTTAATCATTTAATTGAGAATAAACTCTTGGAAAAAAGAAGGAATAAATCAAGAAAGAAGGCAGTCATGATATCCAAAAAAACCACTAGATGAACCAGAGAGGGTAATTAGTTCCTACTGCAGTGAGACAAGTGGGCAGTAGAGCTAGGAGCATCCAATTTAAGCCAGCAGTGGAGGGCGGACGTCTCTGGGTGGAAAGTATTCGGTAAAGAAAAGGAGGCGCTAGAATATACAAAACTATTGAAAACATGATGGAGTGTTGAACACGTTAGTTGGAGGGTTAATAAATATATGACTGTTTTCCAACTTGACATTGTGTGACATTGAATCTGTAGAAAAGGTTGTCATATTTGTATACAAAGCTTGGCTCTGTGGTAAATTCATCATAAAAATGTAAACACTATTTATTGTTTTTATTCTTAGAATCAACCTATAGTTAAATCACAAAATGCAGTGTTATCAACTATGTCAAATCAAAGTAAATGTACAGATGATGAGTTGGAAGTGCAAGAGATGGTGGAAGACAGGGAAGGAAGATTAGCAAGTGGAAGATGCTCTCTAGAGGCGATTGGAAAATACATTGAGGTTTAATAATTTTTTTTTAAAACTGCAGGTTTCACTGGTGTTGAAAATAATAATTGTGATGGAATTTTACTAGTTAAAGATGGGGTTCAAAGAGCAAAGGTATAATGGTGTAAGTGATCTAGATCTTTATCTATCTCAGAAGCAAATCAGTAAACAATTTCGAAGTCTCACCCATATATACCAGTGCAAGCATAATATGGAAGATATGAAAATACCTACTGGAAAAATTAAAAACAGAAATGCTGAAAATCATTGTCTTTGGGACTTGGGACTAGGAGAGGAGGGGAGTAAGGCAGAGGACTATTTCTTATTATAAAATCTGCTGGTTTTTAATCAAGTGCATCTATTACTTTAATTTTAAAAGCTGTAAAATGTATATGTTAGTTGACAACAGCCCCAAAGTGGTCAATTTTTGAAATTGTGTTAAATCTAATTTATTTAGTTGTTCCTTTACTATTCCACCGTTCATTCAACAGTTGCTATGTAATAAGTATTTTAGGGGCTGAGAATATAGGGAAAATAAGACAGGTAAGGTTCCTGCTCCTGCAGGGCTTATGTTCTAGATACTATAAGCAAGAAGGCGGGGGGAGAGGGGGAGAGGGAGAGACAGAGAGAGAGAGAGAAGGAAAAAGAAAATTTCAAATAATACATGCTATCAAGGAAACTAATTAAGATTAGCATGGTGAGGGTTTATTTTGGATTTGGTGATCAGAGAAGAACTCACTAAGGTAAGGATACGGCTTCGGTGTTGAGATCTGAGAAGAACCCAGTGAAATGAAGACCAAGGAGCAGAACCCTATAGGAGTATGTGTATTTTCTTTTAACAAGAGATGAATATATACTCTCTTATCATGTGATATGTTTTTGTTATATAATCACTAAAGGAAGTGTGTTGTTTACCCCATAGTAATTCCTAATATACATAAATATATCTCTTTACCTTTAGGTAGGTGATGATGTACTTATCTGATAAAAGAAATCAATAAATGAAGTGATTGAATATGACATTGAAGAAAACCTACCTTTACAAAAAAAACAAAAAACAAAAAACCCACACACATTATGATGCAGCCTCATGGTCATACATAAAATGGGGCAAACAATTCTATTAATGGTTATTGATGTGTGAATGAGATGTAACATATTTAAGTATGAGTCTTATGAAAATTTGCCCATGCTGTAAATATTCTTCCAGTGCTTTGAATTCCAGAATATCTTTCTCTTAAAGTAAAAAGATATCTGCTTTGCTATGACTGTCAGCCTGCCAAGAAACTGCAAGATGGTTTGGCAAGTTAACTAAATTAAAGGCAGATGTCAATATTTTATTTTGATCACTTAAAAAATGATCAAAAGCAAATCTTGTCTGAGTGTAGAATGAATGTAAAACATTTTAGATTGTTCTTTTCCTTTTTTCATATGATTATATTATTTTGGATTTGGATGATTTATTTGTTAGTTTTACACTCAGATGTGGATTGTTGTGTTTACCAGCTCCTCAGTTTGTAGTACACTGTCATTAGTCTGTGTATCTTCTCTCGTTCTTATTTTGTGCATGTGTGCATGTATATATTTGCTTATGAGTATGTGTATATGCACAAATGTGTGAATGCATGGAAGTGTGCACAAATGTATTCCCTTTTATCCCCTTCGCCAAGTCCATTCATTTGCCATCTATAGGCAACCACTGTAATATATTTGATATGTATTATTTTTATGTATTATTGTGAAATTTGCATTGAACTTTTAAATGACTCTAATTCATGTGAATATAATTGTGCTATAGAGTTCTTTGTTTTTCTTACTTAACTCAGGAATGTATCTGAAGATTTATATATATTGTATGTTTAGTACATTGCCTATAAAACCTACCCAGTTCTCCACAATGGCATCCACTAAGATGTACTTTTCTGCATTCACTAGTGATGGTAACGAGATTGCCTCCAACCCCTCACTGTCACAAACAACCTTATCCCTTTCAACTGGTGTGAGAATATCTCAAGGATGTAAATTCAGGAGTGGAAAGCTACATCATAGAGTCTATGCATATTTAATATTCCTTTGGACTGTCAATGTTTGGCATTTTAAAATTTCTTTTTCCCCAATCAAATGGGTACAAACTAATATCTCATTATTGTTTCAATTTACATTTCTCTAATTACTGTGTTTAAATATCATGTTTGTTCACCTTTTTGGGTTCAACGATTATGAATTGCCTATTGATATCATTTGCTTCTTTTGCGGGGGTTCTTGTCTTTACTTCTTGATTTCTAGGTATTTCTTCTATATCCTAAATATTATTCCCTGTTTGTTTTATTGATGATAAATATCTTTTCTATCGTTTCTATTAAAATTTTGCCCATTGTATCACTTATTGAAAAGAAACTCCTAAATATTACGATTTTTAACCTTAGTCATTTTTGCCATATGATTTGTATTTTGGTGTTTTTTTGGGAGGGGGCTCCTATGTTGAAAGATATTCCTCTATATGAGTCAATTAGGTCTTTAATCTGTCTGGATACACTTTTCTGTGCAGTGTAGTTAGGATGAAGTTTTATTTTTCTCCATGCAGGGAACCCATAGTCCTAGCAACTTATACTCAAAATTATTTATTTCCCTACTGATTCAGATGCTATGCTTTTTATATATTAGATTCACATATACTTTTGTGGAATCTATTATGTTCCATTGGAATATGTGTCTGTTTTTCCCCACGTATACAGTTTCATATTTACTGAGGCTTTGTTATTTGAGTTTCCTTCCATATAAATTTTAGCATGAGTTTCAAAAATTGCTGAAAAAATCGACATATTTTTATTTGGGGTTACATTTAATTTTCAGTTAATTTGGGGAGATCCAATATTTTATTTATTAAATGGTTCCCATTCCAAAACATGTAATTTCTCTCAATGTATTCAGATATTTTTTTATCCATTAATAGAATTTATATATTTTTTCACAGAAAGCTGAAGTGATTTTTGTTAAGTACATTCTTAGATATGCTATGGGTTTTGTTGCCATTATAAGTGGTATATGTTTATTATCTAGATAGTTATTGTGATTATTGAGAAACAATATTAATTTTTGTAAATTGATTTTATACCCTGTAAACTTACCTAATTTTTTGTGAGTTCTAATAATATTTATTATTTCTATACAAGTAGAAATAATAATTTTTGGAGATAATTATAGTACTTATAAATACTGGTAGTTTCTTCTTTTTTTTCTCATCCTTACATCTTTCATTTTTTCCCTTTCTTTCCTTATAGCATTGGATAGAAGCTCCAGCTTTAGTGTTAGGGTAGACCTTCATCTTGCTCCAAAACTTAAAGTGAATATTTCAAAAACTTCTTCATTAAAGATATGATTTGCTATAGATTTTTATTGTACAAGTAAAACTTGCTGTAAGGTATTTTCTTTATATGTAGATTAGACTTTATCAAATATTTTCTTTATTGAGGAAAATACCTGCAAATATTATCATTTTATATATTGGAAAAAATGTGTCTAGTTTACCTAGGCTTTCAAATATTAGCCTACTGTTACTTATAATACTTCTGTATTATTTATCTGTTCACTGTTGTGAATTATTCCTCTTTCATTCTGTATTTTGTTTATTTGGAAACTTTCTTTTAGTTTATGCTTACCCTTTGTTTATTAGAAAGTTTTAAAATTTCCAGGTGGAAATGTCTTTTATATTGCTGTTTTAAAATAATTTATAGCTTTATTGCATTGTGATCTGAGGGACCACAATATTTGCAATATCAGTATGTTATGGAAGTTACTGATGGTTTCTTTGTAATCTTACATAAAACCAATTTTTGAAAATATTCCCTTAGCACATGAGAAGATATTAAATGCTCTACTACTATAGTATAATTTTGATACATGTCTGTCTTTTTGATTACAGAAATGTTTTCCTCAACTTTCTTTTTTTGTCCATTTGCTGTCTTGTATATTAGTGTTCTATCTATTATCTCCTTGCCTTTCTTGTAGTTTTTGCTTCGTGGAAGTGGTTGATGTGTTATTTTATGCATAGGTATTCATATATGTTGTTTTTAATTTGAATTATGACTTTTAGCTTAAAAGCATATTTCTTTGTAACATTTCATGCATTTTACTTAAATTTTAATTTGTCTGATATCAAGATCACTACCCTAGATTTCTTGTTTTCATTTGACTGCTATGCTTTGCCCATCTCTTTATTTATAGTCTTTAGGATTCACTTGTTTTAGAATATCTCTTTTTCAGAGCAAAGATTTCGGTCTTGCTTTGTGAGCCAAATTAAAAATCATTTTCTTTAAATAGGTGAGTTAAGATCATTCATTTATTAATATGACTGATATGTTTGGTCATAGCTCCATCATATCATTTTATAATTATATTTATTCTGTTATATTTGCCATAGGATTTTCCTACAAGTGTTTATTCTTTTTGCTTTATTTATCTATTTTGGTATTTGAAAAGATTAGTAATATTATTCCTTTGTACTTATACTTTTAAAAAAATTTTAGTCCCTTGATTTCTTATTCAGTATTTAGCTGTCTTGTTTGCCGTTGTTGAATGGTATCCTTTAGCCTCCACTACTGGCTATAAAACAGTGAAGTTAGAGATTCTCATCTTTCTCCCCGACCTCTCTCCTCATTTTAGTTCCATTATTTCTGCTGCATCCCATCATCTATAATTTTACACTTTAGTCTTCCACTCTTGTCCCCACCCCCATTTAATTCTTGGTTTTCCATCTATATACATTAAAATGCTCATAATTAGTTTATTTGCTGAAGTTCTCCCAGTCAACTACTGGTTGGGTGAAGCTTATGCTCTAATAGATTCCTCAAGAAAGGCACAAGTCCTTGTATGTTTAATAATGTTTTCTACAGCCTTGGAACTTAAGGGATAACTTGCCTGGATATAACATCTCTGCCTTGGTTCACATTTTCTTTCATTGAGTATTTTTTTAAAGCTGCTCTAATGTCACCTTTAGCCTTTGTAAGTTATTACATTTGTTTTTCTTTTTTAGCTTGGAGGCCTTGAGTATCTTTTCTTTATCTTTGAAGTCTAATAATTTTACTAGATCATGTCTTGGAGTTGATCTTTCCCAGTTTGTTTTCCTAAGTTTCAGACATATCCTTTCAATACGTAGATACAGGTCTTTTTTAATTTCTAGAATTGTGTCTTGATTTATAATTTTGGATATTAGTTCTGTGGCTTTCTTTGTTTTCCTTCTTCTGGGATAGCAATTATGAATGTTATTCCTCCTTTGCTGTCTTCAGTTTCACCATATTTTCCCTGACTGTTTTGACTTCTATTTTTGTTGTTGTTGTTGTTATTGTTCTCTGGCTTATTTCCTTTCTTTTCTTTAATGTCCAAAATTAACTTAATAGTTAAGTATATTTTCCCTAGGGCAACTCACAGCCTTCATTACTGAGACAATTTTGTTTTTCTTCCATTTCTTTCCTGAGTTCAATCTTATTCTCTTTATATTTTTCCCATTCTTAGTTCCTGAATTTCTGCTTCAAGGTAATTTTTCAAAACTCTGAGTGTTTTTGAGTATATTTAATTAAGTCTATGGGGATGTTTTACATTTTTCTTAAGTTTTCTTTTTGTGCTTATACCATGGTGGGGGGTTCTCATTTGTTGAGTTGTGTTGGATCTTATAATGCTTTATAAATCTGACATACACATTTTGCACTGGTACAAAATCTGGTATACAAACTAGTATTCAAAATTTCGAGAGGAGCTTCAAGATGGCAGAAGAGTTAAAACGTGGAGATCACCTTCCTCCCCAAAAATACATCAGAAATACATCTACATGTGGAACAACTCCTACAGAGCACCTACTGAACGCTGGCAGAACACCTCAGATCTCCCAAAAGGCAAGAAACTCCCCCAAGTACCTGGGTAGGGCAAAAGAAAAAAGAAAAAACAGGGACAAAAGAATAGGGACAGGACATGCACCAGTGGGAGGGAGCTGTGAAGGAGGAAAGGTTTCCACACACCAGGAAGCCCCTTCACTGGCGGAGACTGCGGGTGGCAGAGGGGGGGAGCTTCGGAGCCACGGAGGAGAGCGCAGCCACAGGGGTGCGGAGGGCAAAGCGGAGAGATTCCCGCACAGAGGATCGGTGCCGACCAGCACTCACCAGCCCGAGAGGCTTGTCTGCTCAGCCGCTGGGATGGGTGGGGGCTGGGAGCTGAGGCTCGGGCTTCGGTCGGATCCCAGGGAGAGGACCGGGGTTGGCTGCGTGAACACAGCCTGAAGGGGGCTAGTGCACCACAGCTAGCTGGGAGGGAGTCCGGGGAAAACTCTGGAGCTGCCGAAGAGGCAAGACACTTTTTCTTGCCTCTTTGTTTCATGGTGTGGGAAAAGAGGGTATTAAGAGTGCTGCCTAAACGAGCTCCAGAGACGGGCGCAAGCCATGGCTAACAGCGCGGACCCCAGAGACGGGCATGAGACGCTAAGACTGCTGCTGCAGCCACCAAGAAGGCTGTGAGCAAGCACAGGTCACTCTCCACACCTCCCCTCCCGGGAGCCTGTGCAGCCCGCCACTGCTAGGGTCCTGTGATCCAGGGACAACTTCCCCAGGAGAACACACGGCGTGCCTCAGGCTGTTGCAACGTCACGCTGGCCTCTGTTGCCGCAGGCTCGCCCCGCACTCCGTACCCCTCCCTCCCCCTGGCCTGAGTGAGCCAGAGCCCCCGAATCAGCTGCTCTTTTTTTTTTTAAGGTTTTTAAAATTATTATTATTTTTGGGGTTGCATTGGGTCTTGGTTGCTATGTGCAGACTTTCTCTAACTGCTGCGAGTGGGGGCCACTCTTCTGCGGTGCGTGGGCTTCTCATTGAGGTGGCTTCTCTTGTTGCGGAGCACAGGCTCTAGGTGCGCGGGCCTCAGTAGTTGCAGCACGGGGGCTCAGAAGTTGTGGTTCGTGTGCTCTGGAGCACAGGATGAGTAGTTGTGGTGCATGGGCCTAGTTGCTCTGCCGAATGTGGGATCTTCCCGGACCAGGGCTTGAACCCATGTCCCCTGCATTGGCAGGCGGATTCCCAACCACTGTGCCACCAGGGAAGTCCCTCAGCTGGTATTTTAACCCCGTCCTGTCTGGGCAGGAACAGACGCCCTCAGGCGACCTACACACAGAGGCGGGGCCAATTCCAAAGCTGAACACCGGGAGCTGTGCGAACAAAGAAGGGAAAGGGAAATTTCTCCCAGAAGCCTCAGGAGCAGCGGATTAAATCTCCACAATCAACCTGATGTACACTGCATCTGTGGAATACCTGAACAGACAAAGAATCATCCCAAATTGAGGAGGTGGACTTTGGGAACAACGATATATTATTTTTTTCCCTTTTTCACTTTTTGTGAGTGTGTATGCATATGTTTCTGTGTGTGATTTGTCTATATAGCTTTGCTTTTACCATTTGTGCTAGGGTACTGTCTGGCCTTTTTTTTTTTTAGTACAGTTTTTAGCACTTGTATCATTGGTGGAGTTGTTTTTTGGTTTGGTTGCTCTCTTATTTCTTTTTTTTTATTACTTAAAAAAATTGTTTTAATAATTATTTTTTATTTTAATAAATTTATTTTATTTTACTTTATTTTATTTTATTTTATTTAATCTTCTTTCTTTCTTCCTATCTTTTTTTTTCTCCCTTTTATTCTGAGCTGTGTGGATGACAGGTTCTTGGTGCTCCAGCCCAGCATCAGGGCTGTGCCTCTGAGGTGGGAGAGCCAAGTTCAGGACACTGGTCCACAAGAGACCTCCCAGCTCCATGTAATATCAAATGGCGAAAATCTCCCAGAGATCTCGATCTCAATGCCAAGACCCAGCTCCACTCAATGACCAGCAAGCTACAGTGCAGGACACCCTATGCCAAACAACTAGCAAGACAGGAACACAACCCCATCCACTAGCAGAGAGGCTGCCTAAAATCATAATAAGGCCACAGACACCCCAAAACACACAACCAGACATGAATTTGCCCACCAGAAAGACAAGATCCAGCCTCATCCACCAGAACACAGACACCAGTCCCCTCCACCAGGAAGCCTACACAACCCACTGAACCAACCTTAGCCACTGCGGACAGACACCAAAAACAACGGAAATTACGAACCTGCAGCCTGCAAAAAGGAGACCCCAAACACAGTAAGTTAAGCAAAATGAGAAGACAAAGAAACACTCAGCAGATGAAGGAGCAAGGCAAAAACCCACCGGACCTAAAAAATGAAGAGGAAATAGGCAGTCTACCTGAAAAAGAATTCAGAATAATGATAGTAAAGATGATCCAAAATCTTGGAAATAGAATGGAGAAAATGCAACAAACGTTTAAAAAGGACCTAGAAGAACTAAAGAGCAAACAAACAGTGATGAACAACACAATAAATGCAATTAAAAATTCTCTAGAAGGAATCAATAGCAGAATAACTGAGGCAGAAGAACGGATAAGTGACCTGGAAGATAAAATAGTGGAAATAACTACTGCAGAGCAGAATAAAGAAAAAAGAATGAAAAGAATTGAGGACAGTCTCAGAGACCTCTGGGACAACATTAAACACACCAACATTCGAAATATAGGGGTCCCAGAAGAAGAAAAGAAAAAGAAAGGGACTGAAAAAATATTTGAAGAGATTATAGTTGAAACCTTCCCTAATATGGAAAAGGAAATAGTTAATCAAGTCCAGGAAGCACAGCAAATCCCATACAGTATAAATCCAAGGAGAAACATGCCAAGACACATATTAATCAAACTATCAAAAATTAAATACAAAGAAAAAATATTGAAAGCAGCAAGGGAAAAACAACAAATAACACACAAGGGAATCCCCATAAGGCTAACAGCTGATCTTTCGGCAGAAAGTCTGCAAGCCAGAAGGGAGTGGCAGGACATATTTAAAGTAATGAAGGAGAAAAACCTACAACCAAGATTACTCTATCCAGCAAGGATCTCATTCAGATTTGACGGAAAAATTAAAACCTTTACAGAAAAGCAAAAGCTAAGAGAATTCAGCACCACCAAACCAGCTTTACAACAAATGCTAAAGGAACTTCTCTAGGCAAGAAACACAATAGAAGGAAAAGACCTACAATAACAAACCCAAAACAATTAAGAAAATGGTAATAGGAACATACATATCAATAACTACCTTAAATGTAAATGGATTAAATGCTCCAACCAAAAGACATAAACTGGCTGAATGGATACAAGAACAAGACCCGTATATATGCTATCTACAAGAGACCCACTTCAGACCTAGGGAAACATACACACTGAAAGTGAGGGGATGGAAAAAGATATTCCATGCAAAGGGAAATCAAAAGAAAGCTGGAGTAGAAATTCTCATATCAGACAAAATAGACTTTAAAATAAAGACTATTACAAGAGACAAAGGAGGACACTACCTAATGATCAAGGGATCAATCCAAGAAGAAGATATAACAATTGTAAATATTTACGCACCCAATATAGGAGCACCTCAATACATAAGGCAAATGCTAACAGCCATAAAAGGGCAAATCGACAGTAACACAATCATAGTAGGGGACTTTAACACCCCACTTTCACCAATGGACAGATCATCCAAAATGAAAATCAATAAGGAAACACAAGCTTTAAATGATACATTAAACAAGATGGACTTAATTGATATTTATAGGACATTCCATCCAAAAACAACAGAATACACATTCTTCTCAAGTCCTCATGGAACATCCTCCAGGATAGATCATATCTTGGGTCACAAATCAAGCCTTGGTAAATTTAAGAAAATTGAAATTGTATCAAGTATCTTTTCCGACCACAACACTATGAGACTACATATCAATTACAGGAAAAAAATCTATAAAAAATACAAACACATGGAGGCTAAAGAAAACACTACTTAATAACCAAGAGATCGCTGAAGAAATCAAAGAGGAAATCAAAAAATACTGAGAAACAAATGACAATGAAAACACGACGACCCAAAACCTATGGTATGCAGCAAAAGCAGTTCTAAGAGGGAAGTTTATAGCAATACAATCCTACCTTAAAAAACAAGAAACATCTCAAATAAACAACCTAACCTTACACCTAAAGCTATTAGAGGAAGAAGGACAAAAATCCCCAAAGGTAGCAGAAGGAAAGAAATCATAAAGATCAGATCAGAAATAAATGGAAAAGAAATGAAGGAAATGATAGCAAAGATCAATAAAACTAAAAGCTGGTTCTTTGAGAAGAAAAACAAAATTGATAAACCATTAGGCAGACTCATCAAGAAAAAAAGGGAGAAGACTCAAATCAGCAGAATTAGAAATGAAAAAGGAGAACAACTGACACTGCAGAAATACAAAGGATCATGAGAGATTACTACAAGCAACTATATGCCAATAAAATGGATAACCTGGAAGAAATTGACATTCTTAGAAAAGCACAGCCTTCCGAGACTGAACCAGGAAGAAATAGAAAATATGAACAGACCAATCACAAGCACTGAAATTGAAACTGTGATTAAAAATCTTCCAACAAACAAAAGCCCAGAACCAGATGGCTTCACAGGCAAATTCTATCAAATATTTAAAGAAGAGCTAACACCCTATCCTTCTCAAACTCTTCCAAAATATAGCAGAGGGAGGAACACTCCCAAACTCATTCTACAAGGCCACCATCACCCTGATACCAAAACCAGACAAAGATGTCACAAAGAAAGAAAACTACAGGCCAATATCACTGATGAATATAGATGCAAAAATCCTCAACAAAATACTAGCAAACAGAATCCAACAGCACACTCAAAGGATCATACACCATGATCAAGTGGGGTTTATCCCAGGAATGCAAGGATTCTTCAATATACGCAAATCAATCAATGTGATACAGCATATTAACAAATTGAAGGAGAAAAACCATATGATCATCTCAATAGATGCAGAGAAACCTTTCAACAAAATTCAACACCCATTTATGATAAAAAGCCCTCCAGAAAGTAGGCATATAGGGAACTTTCCTCAATGTAATAAAGGCCAGATATGACAAACCCACAGCCAACATCGTCCTCAATGGTGAAAAACTGAAACCATTTCCACTAAGATCAGGAACAAGACATGGTTGCCCACTCTCACCGCTATTATTCAACATAGTTTTGCAAGTTTTACCCACAGCAATCAGAGAAGAAAAAGAAATAAAAGGAATCCAAATCGGAAAAGAAGAAGTTAAGCTGTCACTGTTTGCAGATGACAGGATACTATACATAGAGAATCCTAAAGATGCTACCAGAAAACTACTAGAGCTAATCAATGAATTTGGTAAAGTAGCAGGATACAAAATTAATGCACAGAAATCTCTTGCATTCCTGTATACTAATGATGAAAAATCTGAAAGTGAAATTAAGAAAACACTCCCATTTACTACTGCAACAAAAAGAATAAAATACCTAGGAATAAACCTACCTAAGGAGACAAAAGACCTATATTCAGAAAATTATAAGACACTGATGAAATAAATTAAAGATGATACAAATAGATGGAGAGATATACCATGTTCTTGGATTGGAAGAATCAACATTGTGAAAATGACTCTACTACCCAAAGCAATCTACAGATTCAATGCAATCCCTATCAAACTACCACTGGCATTTTTCACAGAACTAGAACAAAAAATTTCACAATTTGTATGGAAACACAAAAGACCCTGATTGCCAAAGCAATCTTGAGAAAGAAAAACGGAGCTGGACGAATCAGGCTCCCTGACTTTAGACTATACTCCAAAGCTACAGTAATCAAGACAGTATGGTACTGGCACAAATACAGAAGTATAGATCAATGGAACAGGATAGAAAGCCCAGAGATAAACCCACATGCATATGGTCACCTTATCTTTGATAAAGGAGGGAAGAATATACAGTGGAGAAGAGACAGCCCCTTCAATAAGTGGTGCTGGGAAAACTGGACAGCTACATGTGAAAGAATGAAATTAGAACACTCCCTAACACCATACACAAAAATCAACTCAAAATGGATTAAAGACCTAAATATCAGGCCAGACACTATAAAACTCTCAGAGGAAAATATGGGCAGAACACTCTACGACACAAATCACTGCAAGATCCTTTTTGACCCACCTCCTAGAGAAATGGAAATAAAAACAAAAATAAACAAATGGGACCTAATGAAACTTAAAAGCGTTTGCACAGCAAAGGATACCATAAACAGGACGAAAAGACAATCCTCAGAATGGGAGAAAATATTTGCAAATGAAGCAACTGACAGAGGATTAATCTCCAAAATTTACAAGCAGCTCATGCAGCTCAATATCAAAAAACAAACAACCCAATCCAAAAATGGGCAGAAGACCTAAACAGACATTTCTCCAAAGAAGATATACAGATTTCCAACAAACACATGAAGGAATGCTCAACATCATTAATCATTAGAGAAATGCAAATCAAAACTACAATGAGATATCATATCACACCGGTCAGAATGGCCATCATCAAAAAATCTACAAACAATAAATGCTGGAGAGGGTTTGGAGAAAAGGGAACCCTCTTGCACTGTTGGTGGAATGTAAATTGATACAGCCACTATGGAGAACAGTATGGAGGGTCCTTAAAAAACTAAAAATAGAACTACCATATGACCCAGCAATCCCACTACTGGGCATATACCCTGAGAAAACCATAATTCAAAAAGATTCATGTACCAAAATATTCATTGCAGCTCTATTTACAATAGCCAGGACATGGACACAACCTAAGTGTCCATCGACAGATGAATAGATAAAGAAGATGTGGCACATATATACAATGGAATATTACTCAGCCATATAAAGAAATGAAATTGAGTTATTTGTAGTGAAGTGGATGGACCTAGAGTGTGTCATACAGAGTGAAGTAAGTAAGAAAGAGATAAACAAATACCGTATGCTAACACATATATATGGAATCAAAAAAAAAAAAAAAAAAAAGGTCATGAAGAACCTGGGGGCAAGACGGTAATAGAGACACAGACCTACTAGAGAATGGACTTGAGGATACTGGGAGGGGGAAGGGTAAGCTGGGACAAAGTGAGAGAATGGCATGGACATACATACACTTCCAAACATAAAATAGATAGCTAGTGGGAAGTAGCCGCATAGCACAGGGAGATCAGCTCGGTGCTTTGTGACCACCTAGAGGGGTGTCATAGGGAGGGTGGGAGGGGGGGAGACACAAGAGGGAAGAAATATGGGGACATATGTATATGTATAACTGATTCACTTTGTTATAAAGCAGAAACTAACACACCATTGTAAAGCAATTATACTCCAATAAAGATGTTTAAAAAAAAATTTCAAATGTTTTGATATGCAAATTCTTCTTACGGAATAAAAATCCACCTTTTTAATCATGGGGAGATGAACATATAGAGTATACAGCTCTCGATTTCCAGTATGAATTTTTTATACTGATGCACAAAATCAATCTTAAGGATTAAAGTTTGATGTTTGTTTTATATCCTAAGTTTTAGGCTTTTAAAATATAATTTATTTGCATTTTAAACCACCATTTGCTATGTTATCAAAATGAACTCATCTTACTCTTAAAAAATCTATAGTGAGTCATCAGTAAATAAGAAGCATTGGGCTTTATTAATGGGATGGGTTTCTTAAGAAACCTGCAAGGTATATGAAAATAGAAAGTGGTATAAGAGTACAGAAGGTAAACCAGAAAGTCATGTATTTTTACAAATTCAAATATATTTTTTCTGGTATACTAAGTTTAGGAAACAAATAGTCTCTCCAAATATGTAATGAAATCCACCCAGTGAAACTCTTCTCTCACTGACCTAAGTCCAAAGTGGTTAATCCTGCTTCCTGAGTGTCTGTCTCCTCTGTGGTAATTCAGAGGAGTGGCAGTGATGACAGTAAGCCATAAGGCATGGGGGCGGGGTGGAAGCGGATAGTTGTTGGACATGTGGTATCTGAATCCAAAGCCAATTTCTAACTGAAATCATATTCTATGAAAGGGGAAAACAGGTTTTGGTGGACAAGTAGACATTTCTGCTTCATCAAATGCTCTAATCTCTTTAAGGTGTTGTTTTTGGTTTTTAATTATTTTTGAGGAGACATCCTCCTCAAAAATTCTTCACAACGTCCCTCATAAACTGTGTTCTTTCTCTTATATCTTTCAAACACACACACACACACACACACACATATACATACACAGAATAGTTGTTAACCTCTCAAGCAAAGCAATAAAATGATAGAATATTTTCTTTTGGAATTGAAAAAAGTATAGCGTCTCAGTTATCGAACGCTACACAAGAAATTACACCCTCCCCCCAATTAGTGGCATAACACAATAATTTATTGCGGTTATGGATTTGATGGGTCAAGAATGCAGAAAAGGCAGAGTGGGAATTTATTACTTGCAGTTCTCTTCAGCAATTGCAGTTAGATGTTAGCTGGAGCTGCATCATCTGAAGGCTTGAATGAGTCTGCAAGATCCACTTGTGAGCTGCCTCACTCCTATGGCAGGCAAATTGGTCCTGGCTGTGAGAAGGGATATCAGCTCTTCTCCAGCTTGGTCCCTCCAAGGGACTGCTTCAGTTTCCTCATGGCCTCATAGCAGGCTGCCCCCAGCATGAGCGATCCAAGAGACCAAAGCAAAGCTACAATGCGATGCCTTTTATAACTTACTTTCAGAAACCACACATCTTCACTTATGCTGTATTCCATGGGTTACACAGAGGCTGAGACAACACTGATTCTATATGGCATTTGCCAGAGCATGAATCAACGGGGGCCACCTTGGGGATTAGCTACTAGATGTAGGAAGAAGGCATTAATCATCTTTTGGGCTGAGCAACTCTCAGAAATACTGGGACCAATGTGTTTATGAACTTCATTTGAAAACAGGACTTCAGATATTAACAAAAAGTTTGTTTATAAAAAGGACTCTTGACACATCAAATGTTGCAAAACATTTCTGGGCATCCTGAGAAATCTTACTGAGGCCATCATTGAAATGTCCTTGAGAGCAAAGATATCTCGTTTTATAAATAACAAAACTAGACGTTTTTCTTGAATGACTTAGGGGTTATAAATAGTAAGCTCTACTGACTTGTCATCATAAAAGTAAGGTTTAATCTGTTAAATCTTAATTTATCAAGATTTGTGTGGATTTGTCCTGAAAATTTTAATTACTCTAGATAATTGGTGATTATCTTGAAATAAGAATAGAATTACTGTTTATCAGGTTTTTTCTTAAATTTTAAAAATTCAGGTCAGGCTCACTTTGCCTTATTCACAAACTTCTGTTCTATACCTAATTTGTGTCACTCAGAACATTTCTGTGATGGTTATTTCTTCCTTAACTTGTAAGCAACTGCCTCAAATTCCTTGTCTCAAACTGGACAAAAGGAAATTTACAATTCAGTTGCATAAATTAAATATGACACTCCCCCTGTTTCTTACACATTTGATGGGCCATAGTTAGGGTGATATGACACCATCATGTTGAATGGTGATGATGATGGTGATTGTGTGATGATGTGATGGAAAGAGTAATGGTAATGATCTCAGTACAACTGTGTAATATTTTTAGAATAAGTGTTCCTATTGGTATTATCTCCTCATCATAGTTCTGTGAGATAGATATTCATCCCCATTTACATATGAAGAAAACAAAGTTCAAAAAGATTAAATAATTCACCCAGTTTCAGACATGACTAATTTTTTAAAGGAAAAATCAGTTTTGGGGGTGATTATTATACATCAGTGTAGGTTGGTCAGTTGTAACGAGTGTACTGCTCTGATTGGGGGGGGGGCGTTGATAATAAGGGAGGCCATGCATGTGTGAGCTAAGGGGCTATATGGCAACTGTCGGTACTTTCTTCTTAATTTTTCTGTGAACCTAAAATGCTCTAAAAAATAGTCTTTAAAGATTAGTTTCTGGCTTTACATCACACTTAGAGAGTTTCCAAGCTGTCAACATTATGAATTATCTAAAAATATTACTCCTACTATCACTTTACATTTCTTTATTGCTATTCCATTTTCAAAGTCTTTACATTTATATTCTCATTTTGATTGTCCAATAGAAGAGAGGTTGGTAAGATCATTATTTTAGTGGTAGAGATGAAGAAAGTGAAGCAAAGAGGAGAGAATTAAGTCACTTGCTTAATGTCACTAAATCCGATACCTTGCAAGTATAATTTAGTGTTCCATGAATTAGTAGTAGTGATAGTAATAAACCAGCTTCACATACTTTTTCATTGTAAGAATTCAGTCCTTTTGACATATAACTCAGTGGTTCAATTCCCACAGAGTTCTGCTTAAGATTCTTGCCTACACAAATTTATCACACGGCAATAATTTAGTTTGTGTAACTGAAGAGATTGTTTAATAGCAATTTCCTAACTAATCACTTTCTAATGACAAATTAATACAATAGATTATAATAATTCACCTGCTACCTTAAGCAATGAATAAATTACTATTTGCATATCACTTTTGAGTATTTAGTGTTACTTTTCGGCTCTAAATATTTATAATTCTCAATAAAATTTTATGTGCTTAGAGTTTTTGGGAGCACTGTATTATAAAAGTGTTCCCAAATGATTTCATTGTTTATTGCTCAACAAAGATAGACCTTTCAGTGTTGATTTTTTTTTCTGTGTAATCGTGTTTCTGGTTGTTCAGTATTTAAGTACTCACTGCACCGAGGGATTAGAGAATCAACTGTAGGTTGTTAGGATCATAAATCCTAGTGACACATTTTGATTAACAAGAGCAACAGAGACTGTAGTGTATGCTTGGTGCATTGGCCAAATCTCCCAGCTTTATCACTGAGGAATTTATTTCTCCAGCTGCAAGTTATGCTGCTGGCAACCCTCAGATCAGCAACCCTTGCTCTCAACCAAAGGAGCTTCCTTACCCAAGTCTATGCCTATTCCTGGGGTAAGCTGCATCCCAAACTGGTCATTTTGAGAGTACAAAAGCCCAGAACCAGTCTCCATTCGAGACATTTCTGAAGGGCCTTCCCAGCTCCAGAGCTTGCCATGGTTGTTCTGAGGGCCCTCTTGCAACTGCATCACAATTCTCCCTCTGCTCCCCAAACCACACCTCAATAAATCTGCCCTTAGGAATGAGGCATGAATATTCCTTTCCCAGCCTGAAGGGTGGCACTGGAGCTCAGCTTCTCCAGGCTTCTTCCCCTAGCAAGGAGATCCAAGACTGTCTACAGTCTCCAAGATCCCTACTGGCTTCAAAGTCCCAGCTAGAGGACAGCTATCTTTCCTAGAAAACTCTATAAAGTGTTGGCATCCGGAATCCAGACGTTGCTGTACCAAACACCCTATATATTTCTCCACTGATGAGGTCACTTCCTCATATTTTTAGAAGGAAGACACTCGATGGGGGTAGAGGGTTCTCCAAATCAGAACCTATTACAGACCTCCTGGCTGTGACATGAGGTAATGGGAAGACTGGGTAACTATGGGTGCTCTGCCTGGTGACCCTTGGTGATGTCAGCTAAACTTACCCTTATAAAAGCTATTCTGTAGCCCCCATGTCATGTGACATGGAATTGCACTGAGAGGACCCACCTGGCATGACTCTTACCTCATTGGGTTATTTTGAGAATTAAATGATAAAATACATGGAAAAGTTCTTGGTACAAGGACCTGCCACATATAAAGTATTCAATATGTAGTTTCTATTATAATTATTATCATTAATATTGAATATATTACCCTTTTATTTCTGATTGTGCCAGGTAATTATTTCAATTACTTAAAAGTTTATACACTTCTAGGCTATAATAATGAATAAAACAGACAAAAATTCTTGTCTTTATGAAGCTTCTATTGTGTGGAGACAATATATTAAATAAATATATAACATGATAAATGGAGATAAGTTAAAATGAAAAAATAACGTTTGGAAAGGTGAGAGTGCCTGGGCTTGGTAAAATCGGGGATAAAGTGTGTTTTTAAGTAAAGTTATTATGGAAGGACTCACTAATACTGTGATATTAGAGCAAAAACCTGAAGATGATGAGAGAGTAAGTTCTAGAATGCCTAATTAAAATAGACATACTCAGGAACTAGCAGAATTCCTGCAGTAGTTTTCTGACCTGTGGAGTTAGAGCTATAATGGTGTGGTGATAACCACCAATCCCTACTCAACTCACCGATTTGGTCTGTCTAGAAAACAGACACATCTTGGAGAATGACAATGGATTATCATAAATTTAACTAGACGATGACTCTAATTGCAGTTTCTATTCCAAATGTGGTCTCATTTCTTGAATAAATGAATACATGCCCTGTACCTGTTACGCAGCTATTGATCTGGCAAGATAATTTTTCCTGATACTTATTAGTAAAGACCACCAGAACAGTTTGCTTTCAACTGGCAAGGCCAGCAATGTAACCATCATCATGGGTATATCAACTCTTCAACCCTATGTCATAATTTAGTGCTCAGGGAACTTGATTATTTTTTCCCTTCCATAAGATCAATTACATTGATTATATTATATGGATTGGACCTAGTGAGCAAGAAGTAACTACTCTAGATTATTGGGAAGATATTTGTGTGTCAGAGGCTGGAAAACAAACAAAAAATTGGGGAACTTCCACCTCAGTGAAATTTCTAGGGGCCCTGTGGTATAGAGCATGTAAAGATATTCCTTCTAAAGTGAAGGCAAGGAATTCCCTGGCGGTTGAGTAGTAAGTGGTACTGGGAAAACTGGACAGATACATGTAAAAGAATGAAATTAGAACACTCCCTAACACCCTACACAAAAATAAATTCAAAATGGATTAAAGATCTAAATGTAAAGCTGGATACTATAAAACTCTTAGAGGAAAACACAGGAAGAACACTCTCTGACATAAATCGCAGCAAGATCTTTTCGGATCCACCTCCTAGAGTAATGAAAATAAAAACAAAAATAAACAAATGAGACCCAATTAAACTCAAAAGCTTTTTCACAGCAAAGGAAACCATAAACAAAACGAACAGACAACCCACAGAATGGGAGAACATATTTGCAAACAATGCAATCAACAAGGGATTAATCTCCAAAATATACAAACAGCTCATACAGCTCAATATCAAAAAAGAAAAAAAAAAATCAAAAAATGGGTGGAAGATCTAAATACACATTTCTCCAAAAGGACATACAGAAGGCCAAGAGGCACATGAATAACTGTTCAACATCACTAATAATTAGAGAAATGCAAATCAAAACTACAATGAGGTTTCACCTCACACTGGTCAGAATGGCCATCATCAAAAAATCTACAAACAGTAAATGCTGGAGAGGGTGTGGAGAAAAGGGGACCCTCCTACACTGCTAGTGGAAATGTAAATTAGTACAACCATTATGGAGAACAGTACGGAGGTTCCTTAAAAAACTAAAAATAGAGCTGCCATATTATCCAGTAATCCCACTCCTGGGCATATATCTGAAGAAAACCATAATTTGAAAAGACACATGCACCCCAATGTTCATTGCAGCACTATTTACAATAGCCAGGACATGGAAGTAACCTAAATGTCCATTGACAGATGAATGGATAAAGAAGATGTGGTACATATATACAATAGAATATTACTCAGCCATAAAAAAAAGAACAAAATAATGCCATTTGCAGCAACAAGGATGGACCTAGAGATTGTCATACTGAGTGAAGTCAGACAGAGAAAGACGAGTATCATATGATATTGTTTATATGTGGACTCTAAAAAAATGGAACAAATGAACTTATTTACAAAACAGAAATAGAGTCACAGATGTAGAAAACAATCTTATGGTTACCAGGGGGGAAAGTGGGGGGGATAAATTGGTAGATTAGGATTGACATATACACACTACTATGTATAAAATAGGTAACAAATAAGGACTTACTATATAGCACAGGGAACTCTACTCAATACTCCGTAATGACCTAAATGGGAAAAGAATCTAAAAAAGAGTGGATATATGTATACGTATAACACATTCACTTTGCTGTACAGCAGAAACTAACACAACATTGTAAATCAACTATACTCCAATAAAAATTAAATATATATAAAATAATATAATTCATTCACTACATATTAACATAAAAAACACACTCTAAAAGTTTAAAATATTGTACAAAACAAAATAACATTTTGAGAACAGTAAAAAAATAAATTAAATAAATAAATAAATAAATGAAGTGAAGTCAAAGTTGTAATATCTGGCCCCTCACACAACATACAAAGAAAAAAAAATTGTCACAATGCCTAGTGGGGCTGTTTGGATTTTGGAGGTGACTTATTCCTCGTTGAGTGTCATACTCTGGCCCATTACCAAGTAATCCAAAAAGCTGCTAGTTTTGAGTGGAGTCCAGAACAAGAGAAGGCTCTGCCACATGACCTAGTAGATTCAATGGTGCTTGAAGTGTCAGTGGCACCTAGAGACAATATTTGGAGACTTTGGCAGGCCCCTAGAGGTGAATCACAGTGAAGACTTGGGATTTGGGAGCAAATCCCTGCTATTCCCTGTGGATAACTACTCTTTTTAGAAAAAACTTTTGGTTGCTTCTAGAACTTAGACTGAGCATTTAGCAATGAGCCACCACAGTACCATGCAACCTGGTCTAGGGTAACCTCACTCCTAAATTCTCTAGTGTATAATCCAGCCCCTTACATCTGTATTCCATGAAACCTGATTTCTCAGCATCAAGAGATGTGCTGATTCAACTTGTACAAAGAATTTGTAGGGATGGGAGATCTACAGATGGGAGAGTCATAATTGCCTGGCTCCTTAGAATGTGGGTGGGAATCTGAATGTCTCAGCCTTCTGTATATGAATTATCAATCAGGTCCACTGGTTTTCTAGCATCTTTCTTCACCACTTTTTTCAGGGATTCTGAGAACTTGATTTTCACTGGAAATCCCTGACGCAGCCTTTAACTTCCTCTTCTCTCTGACTTTTTTATGACTACTCTTCCCATTCTCTGTCTTCTGAAAATTATTCGAAATCTTCCTGTGCTCTTGCCTCATCTCTCATTGTCTTTGTCCTGGGTAGTTGATTTTCTTTGTCATTCATTTATGCTATTTTAATGGGTTTATAGAAGAGAGATGATAAATTCATACAGTCAGTCTATCTTATTTAACCATGTCTCTTCATTGGTTTTTCAAAATGAGATTCTAGTGTCATTTCTAAAGTTTCAAAAAAAAATTTTTTTATAATAGGATGTTTGAAAAGGAAGATAAATTTTAAAACTATTATATGTTTTGACTAGGATAGGCATCACTAAAATCAGTTAAGTAGGAAAAAAAGAAAAGAATTTTCAATTTTATCAGTGATTTGGAATCAGCAACATAAGAAGAAAACCATCTGGGTCTTTGTCTTTGTGTTTTATAATATTTGGACAAAATTTTCTCTTGAAGTTAGGGATGTTTTGCTTCTCTTTCAGAATGAAAGCCTGATGTTTGCCTTTACAATCAATTCCTATTTCTTTCAATTTAGAGCTGGTAAATCTTTACTGCAAATGGCAAATGAGGTCAAAAGACATCCCAGGAGACACATCTTCTGTCTTCTACCAGATGCTCTTTGACACTCAGGGGCCTGGTGAGAATAGGCAGGAGGGAGACAGTGAGGAAAGGGTCACCACTTGCTAAAAGTTGTTTGGCTGTTAGGTTTACGATATCGGTGATTTATCATATCAGTCACTTGTTAGTTATAAATCTCTAGGAGTCCAAAAGAATAAACAGCCTTCTAGATAGAAGCCTAAATTCAGTCTACTCCTAGCCTGGAGTAGCATTTCTATTCTATTACAAACTCCTTTTTCTAAAACCGGTCCAGTTTTATGTTTTTATAAGTAAGTTAGAAAAAAATATAAGAGGCATGTTCAGGTAACATGGAAATAGAAACACTGATAAATATGCCGCAGGAGAGCATCAAAAATCACAATATCTCAATATGCTGAATTACAGGAATAATCTAAAAATAACAACAAACATATGTGTTGTTCTTTACATTTTGAAAATTCCTGTTAATAACAGTATCTACCATTTATTGAGAGTAAAAAGTATTATGCTAATCCAAGGTAAAGTGCTAAGTACACACATAAAACATCTCTTTTAATCATAGTAACCCCCTCAACAGTTATTTACTGGCACTTACTATGAACCAAGCTCTACACTATGTGCTTAAAATACATCAGTGAACAAAGCAGATAAACATCTTGGCCCTTATACAGGCCTAGAGGTGAGTATCGATACTGTCATTCCCATTTTTTGAATGGAGAGACAAAGTAAGAGATATTCTGTAAATCAAAGTTCTCAGAGCAAGGGAAGTAGCCGTAAATGGATTCAGTCCATTTTCTCAGTATCGTTCAAGTTAAATTTTAACAAAACAAAATAATTGCATAGAAAAGAAAAGAGGCAACGTACAACACTTGTGAAATAGACAAATATAATTGACAGCAAACTCAACAAGTGTCAATATTTTAATGAGGTTGCGAAGGATCTACAAAGACAATAACTATGAAATAATGGTTAAAGCACTAGGTTTGAGGTTAGACAAACTTGGTTTCAAATCTTGGCATCGCTGTTAACTAACTGTGTGACTTTTGGCACATGCTTTGCTTCTGTGGTCTCAGTTTCTTCAATTGTAAAATAAATATACATGAAATCAGGTGAGGATTAAATGAGGTACTATGTAATATTCTTAGCACAGTTTCAAGCACACTTTAAGTGCACATACATGGTCGCTATTCATCCTGTGCCATTTAAGGGTTGATCTGGAGTTCCATACTCTTTGACATGTGGTCCCTAAATTTAGTATGATATTTCCTTTTATTACTCTGAAAAAGAACACTCTAATTTCCCTAAAAATCATTAAATCATCAAAAAATGTTTCAGTATGGCTCCAACTCTATAAAATCATCTGCTGTCCCTTGTTCATTCAGATGACAGCTCCATATAAACTGTTACATAAACAAACACACAAAAAATACCCACAGATTGCAGCTGAATATGCATTTGCTTTCTTGTTTCTAGATTTCTTTTCTGTTATTTTAGCCCAACTCATGGCTGTGGAGGTCAAAACCATTTGACTTTATACTAAAGTATTTTTTTGTTACATCCCTAGACTAATTTACAGAGGCCATCTGTTAAGTTCTGACTGACACTAAAAAGTTAATGATTTAAAAATAAAACAACCAATTTTCAGTTCCAATGTGAAATTCCCAGTGCTCCTCATAGACTGACTATCAAGAGAAATAAATGACAGAAATTACATTAACGACCACCTGGTGTATTCTGGCCTTGCTTGATACCAGGGGCATATATTATCAAACTAAGAGAAATAGAATTTAGTAGATGTGCCATCTCACAGTTGAAGCTTATTTGATCTTATTATGTTAGGAACATATCTTCTTTAAAACTCTTTCTATTGATCAAATGTCATTGAGAGGGTTTCTAGAAATTACTCATCAGACAAGAAAGAACATCTTATTTCTTTTTGTAAAGCATATTTTAAAAAAATTCTGTGATAAATTTCAGGGAAAGGAATGAAAATAAAGAAGAATACTGCTCCTCTTACACAGATGCAACCTCAGCTATGATATTTCTGAACAGAAGGCAGTTTAACAGGAAACAATGAAATATCTACTTTCCATCTACTAATCTAGGTGTATAATAGTATTTCCCAAACTACTTTTCCAAACCATAGTGGTCTCAAAGTATCTCCATCAACTATCTTCAATGTTTAAATATCTTAGAGGAAATAGTATACTAGCCTAATAATAAGGCTGTTGAGTGGCATCAGATAATTGGACAGAAATTTATACTTAGAAGTGGGTTGCAGTCATAACTCATACCTAAACCATGTTCTTGTCTTGGAAGTTAGCAGTAAGCAGAAGCTGAAGATGTTGGTGTAAAATGGAAGAAAGGGAGGTTATAATTTTTGGAGGCTGGCGAAAAAGCAATACTTGCTATGTTGTAATAGAAAGTTTGGCTACACCAACACCTGCAGATAACGTGAAAAATTGAAAGAGATCATGGATCTGGCTAGAGATTTTCAGGCAGAATATTTATAGTGCCAAATGCGTCCTCTAGCTGTCTATGATTAAGCTCTGCATGGCTGCCTTCTCTTGTCTGGAGCCGTAAGTAACAACAACAGCAAAAAACTTGCTTTTCTTCTGAGTGTCATTGTGTTGTGTCCTGTCATCAAAAGAATCTTTAAATCGTATGAAAATGGGGGTCTGTCTGGCTCCACCTGGGATGGCTAGTCTCTGTGCCATGTGGTCTTAACATTTTCCAGCAAGCTAGCCCGAACTTGTTGCTATTATAGCGGCGGGATTCTGAGAGTCACAGCTGGCTTGAAACTGTCATATTGCCTCTTCCATTGCTTTCTGTTGGTTAAAGATGTCATAACATCACTCCATCTCAAGGGTTAGGGAAAAGAGTCCACATCTTGATGGGAGAAAGCTGCAAAGTCACGTTTCAAAGGCCATGGATAAGGAGGAGCTGAAGAATCGGAGCAATTTTGCAATCAATCAACAAAAGAGGTTTTGATTTTGGTAATTATCAAAACATCATTTAAAGGCATGTGTGATGAATAAGATAGCCCATCAATTTAGATAGTACCTTTCCAGGTTAACAAACAAACACATAAACTGTCTGTGATTATGGCTTATGTACTTACATTGCCCATAATTGAGACAATTCCAAACCCCAAATATGTTTTGAGACTTAGCTATCTTGGTTTTATGAAAAATTTTTCAAGAATCTATTCTGCTTGCTACTTGCATTTTTCATAAAACTTTTGCAGAAATGAATTGTCATTGGTGATATATCTCACTGAAAATTAAAAATAACAACAGAAAATCAAAAACAATTGTTAATGTATTGACCTCCTATACTCGGTACTGCATTACAAGGGGGTTATAGATACTTTATCAATAAATCAACAAATTTTACTAAAAGCTTATTCTTTTAGTTCATTTTTTGTGTCTCCAATAACATTGAACACTGTGAAAAACTAATAGTTTATTGTTTTTTGTATGTGGAGGTGGAGCTAAGGTGCAGAAATTGAGTGAATCATTATCTGTTCAGGTCATACTAATGTCAGACTCTTTAGGGAATTATTTTATTATTTTTCATCCATTGTTCCCATCTCTTCCTATAATATAATATTGTGTGTGCATGTGCATGTGTAGATAGATAGATAGATAGGTAGGTAGGTAGCTAGATCAATATTATATTCCTAGTGATTTTCTGGCTGTATATTTTTCAATTTATAAATATGACACCATAGTATAAATTCTATTATGTTTCCTTCTTTTTTGACTCATCATTTTGTTTTTTGAGATCTAGTCATGTTTTTGTGTATAAATTTAACTCAGAAGTTCTCATACCTTACCCCAAACAATGCTGTGATGAGTAATCAACCTCACACTCCTAATAGAGAGTGAAAATTTAACAGAAATGGATACCCAGGGCCATGATTGCTAGGTAGTGAGGTACATATGGGGCAGTTATGTTCTCTTCTATTTTTCACTCTTGGTCTGCTCAGGCCACCATGATAAAATACCATAGACCGGGTGGCTTAAACAAGAGAAATTTATCTTCTCACCATTCTGGAGACTGGAAGTCCAAAATCAAGGTGCTGACAGAATTAGTGTCTGGTGAGAACTCTCCCTTTGGGTAGCAGACATTTGTTTTCTCTGTGCTCACATGACCTCTCCTTTATGCGTGCACAGAGAAAGTGAGGGAGCTCTCTGTGTCTTTTCTTATAAGGACACTAATCCTATCAGATCAGGGCCCGACACTTATGACCACATCTAACCTTAATCACTTCCTTAGAGGTCCCATCTGTAGATACAAACACACTGTGGGTTAAGGCTTCAACATTATGAATTTAGTGGGTACACAAACATTCAGTCCATAACAGCTTTTACTTTGTATTATATTTACTATTCCCTCTGAAACAGTGTTTCAGTTTAACAATAAATTATATGGTCATGTTAGGTATATGCATACGTAAATTCTCTAAGTCTTGTTAAATTATGCTCTAAATATGCTATTGGACACTTCTACCAAAAGTAGATTCCTTGTTCCTCCACATTTTATAAGGAATTTTTATTACCTGATTTTTGATTTTTTGCCACTTTTACTTATTATGATAGGCATTTTGGAACTGAATATTATGTCCTTTAGTTTATAGTATAGTCATTTGTGACAATCTCCATTTAGAGCTGATAAGTAAGGGTGTAATAGTATTAATAGTTTATTATCGCAGATATTAATAGGAGCCCTACATGCAATAAATTGTTAATATACTATAGCAAGTTAACATTTGATAAATGAGCTCTATTCTTATTGTGTAAAATAGAAGAAAGATGCATTTTAATGGAACCAATATCTTGCAGTTGCATGATTTTGAGCGAGGTACTTAACCTCTCTAAGCCTGTGATTTTGTACTCATCTGAGGGATATTAATAAATACCTAGTAGAGAGCATTAAATGAAATCACACAGAGAGAGCCAATGGGCTACATAGTAGGTCGTCCTTAAATGTTGATTCTCTTCCCTCTGTCTGGAAAGTCTCTACTGACAGCAGGACAATGAATGACTTGACCTTTCAAGTCAAGTCATTCTGGCTCTTAATCTTTTTCTTCTGGCTTTTAATCCTCTGACTTTCATTTCCAGATTGCTTTTTCTTCCTCTTAAGAAATTTTATTTTAGTTTTCAGCCTTCTCTTCAAAAGACATGGCTTTGATTCATGCTTATTTTCTTCAATCCCAAAGCAACTTGAGGGGTTTAAGTCTCTTACAGTTGGGAGCTGAGAAAATGATAAGAAAAGAGCCACACTAAGTGCTCTGGAGGCGAGCTTCTCCTGGGGCGAAATCCTTTCTCAGCTGCAGAGTTTCATATCTGCATTGCTGTTTGGAAAAGCAGCTAGATCAAGCCTCCTTTGAGACACTGTTAAAAAGACATGGCTTTTGGTGAACCGGGTACTCTTCGTAGAGAAATGATCTGTGTCCCAGGAGGAGTAGGCAGCAGGAAAGGACAAGCGGGGCTGGACGGGGATGAGGGTGTGGAGGGGGTGGCTGACTGAAGCACTTGCTAGGGCGATACCTGCCACGAGCAGGGCAGGCTGCAGATGGGTTTCGGCAAAATGCCTTGTGCCCACCTGATGTCTTGGGTCTGGCCAGACTGTCAGCGAAATCTTACCATCTCTACCAAGTGCCTTTCAGGGATCTTTGGCACAGGGTCTATTTTGTCTTGTCAATTTTTATCCAAGTAAAGGACCTTTGCAATGACAGGCATAGTTGAAAGTTGACATACATCAATTTAGATAAGCGATCAGTTTCAGAAAAGAAAAATTGATGGCTCCCCTATAGACCTAAGCAGGTAGCCAAATAGAGGAATATGGGCTTGTAGGGATATTGGTTTCAACGTTAGTAACTGCTTTGCTTGCCTCAGTCTACTCAGTTCGTCCTCAGGCCCTGCCATGCTGACCCCACCAACTATCAAACCTTTGACATCAATCCTTTGCCAGCTTCTGAAAACACAAAAGCATAGAAGAATAATAGTTATTTCCAACAACATGTACCTGTGAAGGCTTTTTGTTATTACTCTGCCTGAATGGAACACATATGTAACTTGTGGAGTTTAGGTCATGATTTAATGTATACACCCAAACTGTCTCTGTCCATGTTAGATACTTTTTAAACAATAATTAATAAAGGACCACTTACTTAGTAAAGCTGGTGTAACAAGGTGGGTTGACATTAATTAGTTGACTGATTATGAGGTTCTAGTAAAAATATATATATTAATAATATATTATATAATATATATGATACATATAATATATATTAATGTATATATCCTATACAGTTACAGTTTGGGATTTCTCTATTTAATTCTGTTCCTGCACATATTTGTTATAGCTACTTGTGAAAGACAGTAACTTTCTTTTAATAATCCCAGAAGCAAAGCTAGACATCATGACTATGAAAGAACCACAATTAAACTACCTTGTGTTTTCCTCTATATACATTTTGGATTTTGAAACTTTGAATGAATCAGCAGAGGACAGGTTAAAAATTGCTATGGTTTTAACTGCTTTCCTATTTTTTTCCTTTAACCAGATTGTCTGTTTATTAGAACTGATTGATTTGAATTGATGAGTTTTATCGATTTTTGCCATGCACAATTTAATTTAATCAAATTGCCTTGTTCCAAGATGTGAAAATGAGCTTTATTTTCTAATCCAATTAGGGAGAGCTTATAGGATGTTGTTCACATAAGAACTGGAGAATAACTAATTTGCTTGCCAGTAGCTGAAGCCAACAATATACAGAATACTCATGGTGCAATCCCAAATGGTACAAATACCTGTGCCTAAAAGTTTCTGAAATAATGCTATTTTTAGGGAATGGTGAATCATAAAAAATGACCAGCCAAAGTTATATGCACTAAGGAATTTGCACTACCATAGGGCCCAGGAATCTGAGTGGTGACTCAAGTTATAAGAGTCAGCCAGTCTGGGCCTCAAAGTCATAAAATCAGCCCTAACATTCTTTTTTTTTTTTTTTTTTTACAATTTATATTATTTTTATTAAGGTTGGTTGAATCAGTGATATGGAAAAATGACTGTAAAGTTATAGGAGGATTTTTGACTATGCAAAGGGTCGGAGCCCCTAACCCTCTTGTTGTTCAAGCATCAACTTGTGTATACACACACACACACACACACACACACAGTTGTACAGCAGAAACTAACACAACATTATAAAGCAATTATACTCCAATAAAGATGTTAAAAAAAAAAGTAGATATAGTTGTAGGTCATCATATATAAACCACGTGGTAACCATACTTTAAAAACCTACACTAGATACACAAAAACTAGGGAGAAAGGAACACAAGCAAGCCCTAATATTCTTAAGGCTTCCAAAGGCATAACCTGGAGGGAATGTCCTTTTCCTTTCCTCCCACTCTGTACTCCAATACAAATCTCTTTCTAAAGCTGACCACGTGTCTACTTTAATCTGATTTTGCTCATAGAAAAATGCCAGGTATTGCAGTGTTTGCGGAAAACCCCGTTATGATAAAATCTATTACAGCATCCATTTTTATCTAGAGATTACAAGAGGGCAATTCTCTGTATGGTGTCAAATATTTCTGAAAATTTCTTTTCAGATTTTAGCTCAGCTTAGTTGTTGGGTAAAATATTGATTCACTATCAAACTGGTCTTGATTTATATGCTATTTTTAGTTAAACCCATATGTAACTATGATCAATAAATACAATTTTCCTAGGTTTTGTGTGAAGTCAATCTCACATAGTAGGTCAATGAATCACAAGCAAACATCCTGAGTGTAAATATTTTTTCTCTAAATGAACAGATATTTATTACTGTGTAATAGTTTTTTCTTTATTTAATTTTCAAATGAAAGGACTCAGAAATTATAGTATCCATCTAATATTGTTATAGATATTAAATATAGATATTTATCATTTTGTTTAAGCATTTCTTAAAAACTTCTCAAACACCTTAATTTACCATTGTTTTTTGCATTTCTCTTATTTGTGAGTGGAGCTGAGCATCTTTTCATCTAGTTAAGGGCCACTTTTCTTTCTGTGAGATGTCTATTTATAAATGATATCCTTAAACAAATTCATTAATGTTAAATGTTTGTCAGGATATAGAAATACAATGATTTCAGTACACTGACTTTTTTAGCCATCAACCATGATAAACTTTATTTTTATTTCTCGTAAGTAGTGTGTAGAGTCTCTAGAACTTTTGTATTGTCATTTGCAAACAATGACATTCTTGATTTTTTGTTTTTCTGGTTTGCTTCCATTCCTTACAATTTTGATTTATTCCTTTTGTCTTATTATAGCAGAAGAAATTCCAGCAATATGGTTAATGGGAGTGGAAAAGAATAAACCAATCAAAAAATGATACTGGGGCAACCTGTTAGCATATGGAGAAGACTAGTTGGAAACCTATTTTGCCATAAATTAATAATTAATTCCAGATGGATGAAAGAGCTAATTGTGAGAAAAGTGAAATTGATAGAAGAAAATACAGAACAATATCTTTATGAACTTGGTCTAAGGAAGGTTTTTTAAAGGATATTGGAAAATATAATCCATATGAAAGAGAAAGTTAACTTTTTATATTAAAATGTAGAATTTCTCTGTATCCATGCACAAGAGGCTCCATGAGTGAAACAAATGAGAAAAGGTACCTGCACAGCAGATCCATACACAGAATTATTATTATTGAGTGTCTATTATGTGCCAGGCATATGCAGAGTTCTAGGTACAGAGCAGTTAACAAAAGGGACAAAAATTCTTGTTCTCATGGAGCTGACCTTCTAGTCCTATAGTTGGTGTGATGTAAAATCAGGATTTGAACCTATTTCTGCCAACTCTAAAGGTCATGCCTTATGAAATAATAAATGCACTGACATTCAACGTTTATACATTACTATATAAATATTGTGAGCTTGGTTAATGTGGGTTCATCCCTGACCATTGGATCCACACTCTTAGAACAAAATCTGAACTTACAAAGACAAGCTCATGCTATGATGAATTCTTTAAAATAAAAGTAATCTTGAAAGAAGTCAACCTTTCCAGAAAATAACCAATCTTGTAATATATAGAGATAGAAATGTATCAGAAACTCCTGTAAATCAGTAAGAAAAAAACAATAGAAAAATATGCAAACTACAGTAATAGGCAATTGACTTATAAAGAGAAAATATAAATGATCATTAAATATAAAACATACTTATCTCACTAGTAGTCAGGTAACTTGACATTCAAAGCAAAATGGGATATTAATTCTTACTCATTCAATTGGTAAAACATAAAGTCAGACAATTCAAACATTGGAGAAGATGTGGAGCAATATGAATTCTTACACACTGATGAGAGTGCAAATTACACATCATGCTTGGGAGAGAGTAGATGGCTAATATCTAATAAAGCTGTAGCCACCTGTATCTTATGATCCAACACATCCAATTCTACATGTATAGCCTAGAGACATGTACATAAATGCTTATTGTAACATTGTTTATAATAGGAAAAACTGGAAAAAAGAGCGACAACTGTCCATTAAAAGAAAGATAGACAGTATGGTACTGGCACAAAAACAGAAATATAGATCAATGGAACAGGATAGGAAGCCCAGAGTTAAACCCACGCACATATGGTCACGTTATCTTTGATAAAGGAGGCAAGAATATACAATGGAGAAAAGACAGCCTCTTCAATAAGTGGTGCTGGGAAAACTGGACAGCTACATGTAAAAGAATGAAATTAGAACACTCCCTAACACCATAAACAAAAATAAACTCAAAATGGATTAAAGACCTAAATGTAAGGCCAGACACTATCAAACTCTTAGAGGAAAACATAGGCAGAACACTCTACGACATAAATCAAAGCAAGATCCTTTTTTGACCCACCTCCTAGAGAAATGGAAATAAAAACAAAAATAAACAAATGGGACCTAATGAAACTTAAAAGCTTTTGCACAGCAAAGGAAACCATAAACAAGATGAAAAGACAACCCTCAGAATGGGAGAAAATATTTGCAAATGAAGCAACTGACAAAGGATTAATCTCCAAAATATACAAGCAGCTCATGCAGCTCAATATCAAAAAAACAAACAACCCAATCCAAAAATGGGCAGAAGGCCTAAATAGACATTTCTCCAAAGAAGATATACAGATTGCCAACAAACACATGAAAGGATGCTCAACATCACTAATCATTAGAGAAATGCAAATCAAAACTACAATGAGGTATCAACTCACACCAGTCAGAATGGCCATCATCAAAAAATCTAGAAACAATAAATGCTGGAGAGGGTGTGGAGAAAAGGGAACTCTCTTGCACTGTTGGTGGGAATGTAAATTGATACAGCCACTATGGAGAACAGTATGGAGGTTCCTTAAAAAACAAAAAATAGAACTACCATATGACCCAGCAATCCCACTACTGGGCATTTACCCGGAAAAAACCAGAATTCAAAAAGAGTCATGTACCAAAATGTTCACTGCAGCTCTATTTACAATAGCCAGGACATGAAAGCAACCTAAGTGTCCATCGACAGATGAATGGATAAAGAAGACGTGGCACATATATACAATGGAATATTACTCAGCCATAAAAAGAAATGAAATTGAGTTATTTGTAGTGAGGTGGATGGACCTAGAGACTGTCATACAGACCGAAGTAAGTCAGTAAGAGAAAAACAAATACCGTATGCTAACACATACATATGGAATTAAAAAAAAAAAAAATTTGGTTCTGAAGAACCTAGGGGCAGGACAGGAATAAAGACACAGACGTAGAGAACGGACATGAGGACACGGGGAGGGGGAAGGGTGAGCTAGGACGAAGTGAGAGAGTGGCATGGACATATATACACTACCAAGTGTAAAATAGATAGCTAGTGGGAAGCAGCCGCATAGCACAGGGAGATCAGCTTGGTGCTTTGTGCCCACCCAGAGGGGTGGGATAGGGAGGGTGGGAGGGAGATGCAAGAGGGAGGGGATATGGGGATATATGTATACGTATAGCTGACTCACTTTGTTATACAGCATAAACTAACACAACATTGTAAAGCAATTATACTCCAATGAAGATGTTAAAAAAAAAAACAAGAAAGATAGATATATACATTATACTCAATTCTTCTAATGAAAAATAGGTAGCAATGATCATTGAATGGCCTGGCACTCTTTCTATCAACAAAGATAAATCTCACAAACATAATTTAGAACAAAGATATAAATTGGAAGAAGATGCATTCAGGGTTCTATTTTGTGAATTTAAAAACATGTAAAACATTACTCTATATTGATTATGAATTCATACATATTTAGTAAATATATAAAAAAGTATGAGAAACTCCAAATTATGACAGTGTTTTCCTTTTGAAAGAGGAAGGTAAATCCAATTGAAGTAGTGAATTAAAGAGGTTTCATGTGATTTTTAAAATTTTGTTTCTTAATCTGAGTAATAGGAATGTATATTTATACTTATATACATGTATAATTTATATCATTCTCTACGCATGTTGAATGTCTAAAATATGTCATCGTTTTTTAAACTTATAAAATAGTGGATTTCCCCTCAAATTTTTTTCCTTTTTCTTTTCTCTTCCTAATACAGATGGATATTAATGTTGCCCTTGAAAAAACACAGAACATACCCAAGGTTATCCAATGCAATATTCACTGCTCCCTTTCAAAATAAACCATTTTATCCAAAAGAGAAGAGTAGTGATATATGTTCTGAAAGAATAATTTTATACGCATGCTATTAATCTCTAGTGTATAGCCAGACATATGGGACATTTTTCAAAATACCCTTGGCTAAACCTCACAGGAGGCCTATCAAGTAAAAAACCCAGGGATGGATTCTTACTATAAATACGTTGAAAAACATATTCCCCAGGTGTCTCCAAGGTGGAATCCCAATTGTGAACAACTGATTAATGTGATCAACATCCAATTATGCAAAGTTAAATTACCTGTACTTAAAATCATCTTTGTGTGTATTTGAAGAAAGATTTTTGCTGGACGCAACACCATGATTATGTTAAGGACCATACGTACAAAGACCAGCCTAGAGAAATCAACATACTCTATGTATGCTTTTGTTCTTTTTCCTGCACTTCAGTGCCCTTTTTACACAGCAAAGTATGCATAGAATATACTTCAGAGACAATTTCACCCTAAGAACAAGTGTGCTTTAGAATTAGAGTTTTTGGCAATTAATATCTCATTCTGATAATACAACTATTGATTTATTGACCTTTTATTTGTTGTTTTTAGTAGTGATTGATGACTTTGTTTTTCTAAGTTTATGAATTGTAATTTCACGGCCAGTAATAAAGCACTGATATATAATTTATGGTGAAAAAATAATCGGTAACCTCTCCACAAGGTGAATACATTTAAACCTCAGAAAACTTAGTTCACTTTCCCAGCCAAGTAAAAAATTAAGGAATAGAAAATAACACATTTTAGCTTCATGTTAATCATTTAGAATCACTAGAGGGACAAAACCCATTATCCTTTTCTTAACTGTCTAAGTTCATAGAGTTTCAAAAGAACAGCTACTTATTCACATTCAGCCCAGAAGCAGTTTCACCATAAAGGTGATGGAAGTTTGTACGTAGTTGCACTTCAGCTGGAAAAAAAAAAAAATTCTCCTTTAGTCCTGTTTGATGTTCTGTGTTTTAAGAGCAAAAAATCCTCTTCACCAAAAGTCCTATCTTGTCAGTTAATTTTTTATTGCTGAATAGTTATATGTTTAAACAATGTTTCCTTGGGAGGCATTGTACATGGGCCCTTAGTGACATCAAATGCAAAATGATAGCAGGTGAGATGACACACATCCAACATGAATTGGGGGCGAGGTGTCATCCATTCCTCCTAATAACTTTGAACTATAGTTTTGAACATCTTTCCAAAGGCGAGATGGGGAAAAAGAAGCACGTAAAGCCAATATCATCCTTTGGGAGACACATATAATTTAGGGGAAGGAAAAGAAAGAAGTTTCCACAGAACAAAGACAATAACAACAATAACAACAACTATTGATAAAAGATAAATTGTCAGAATAAAAGGAGAACTAGGAAAGAGAAACGGCTCAGAAGTCACAAGAGGACCATCAACAAACAAGCATCGGGGTGAGAATGAAACAGCATCCACCACAAGTCAGCTACAGCCGAGGTGTTTCCTATGTATTCTATCAATTTATCATTATGTTATCTAACTGCCCTGTGTGGAAGGTAATTTTTTTCAACATATAGAGATTAAAATTTGGGTTTCGATAAGACTCTCAAAATCTGTTTAAATAAAAAATATAATGTGTCATTTCATTTATTCCTTCCATTCATGTGAGAAAAAAGGAAACACCAATAATCAATTTCTGGCTTTTCAAAGAAAAGCCTCAAGTATTTATACCTTTGAGAAAACAGAGATATCCATTTAAATGTTATTTCAGGACACTATGTTATTAAGTAAAGCAATCCGTTGGAATTATACACCTCTTAGAGTTTAAGGGTTAATTTAATAAGACACAACAACAATATCAGAAGTCTGGGGGTTTTACAAAGTCTCCTTACTGGATTTAAACTTCTTAAGAATAATGCTTTGACACAGAATATTATCTGTTTTTCTTGCAGAGGTAATATTTTGTCTTACCTTTTATAGCCTTTTTTTTTTTTTAAACCAGCAATTAGAAAGGCTTATATTTCAAGACTAAGAACTGGAATTTTACTGGTTAGCCCCAAGAGAAAAAGAGGATGCCTGGAAAATGCAACTCCTATGACACGGAAAGGAGAAGGTCAGAACAGGATAATTAAGAAATGGCATGTGGAGGGTGTAATACTTTAGATCTGTATTGTCTTGCATCTATATAAGTACCACACAGTCAGCATCTGTAAGTGATAGAACTGTTTGGAGACCTATATCAGCCTGAAGCAAGGCTTATGTTTCCTCAATCATCCTTTGGCTTCTCACATCCAAGGAGGTATTCAGTGGATATCACCCAGAGAATGTAAGATCAATGAAAAAAAAAAGAGAGAGAAAGTGTCACAAATTTGGCACAGAGGAGACAATAGTGAGGAAAGAAGTTAGATTCATAACAAAGGGTAAATAGGAAAAGAGTAGAAACTATAGTTTTATCAAAATGACCTAGTACAATAACTGAAAACACACCCCAAACCTAAGAAATGCTGGATATCATGTGAAAATTAATGCATAGCTGAGCTTGCAAGAAAGAAAGGAAAACACAAAGATGACAGAAATTAAGAAGAAATAAAGAAATGTGGAAAGTAAAATGAAGTGATAATGTAGCAGCTGTGGTCTTTATCCAGCTTGGGAGACCAGGGGCATGGATTTTAACTTTCTTTAGGAATAGATCTTAAGCGCACATGAGGTCAAGATTTGAAGCTGGGCCACCTTCAGTAAAGTTAGGACTTTAAAGGGCTTGACACTCAGTAAAATGTTCACTAGGAAGAACTCTAGTCTTCACACAGGGTGATAACAAGAAGCTCCTTTGTCTCTGTGAGGGCTCTTGGTGAGAAAGATTAGTGCCCTGAGGAAATACAGAACTCGAGGCCCATGTCTCATATGGGTCTAAACTCAGATTTCTTATATATAAGTAGAATGGAAAGCCCCATACCAAGGAATAATTTAAATATTTTTTCTTGAGTTGCTGATAGCCCAAGGGTTCCTAGAAGAACTACTTTCAAAACCCCTCTGAAGTAAAATACTCATAAGTAAGACCACAAGGAATTCACAAATGAAAAAAAAGTTCACTGAAAATGAACCCAAAATAAAAAATGAAGAACCAATCTACATATGAAACACTAGCAAAATCAAATCCTGGAACTTGAAGCACTAAAGGGGCATCGTTGTAAAAGAATAAAAATTCATGTTAAAAAATTATTGAAGAGTCAAAACCCTAAGAAATGGGTGATATATGAAATTGGACACCAGCTGAGGAGGTAGCTATTGAACTGGAAGTTAGACTTGAGAAAAATTAACAGAATGATGTGCAATGAATCAAAAAGATTTTTAAAATATAGAAAATATTTTTTAAAATATCATCCAGAAGCCTGGATGATAGGTTTTAACCCATTAATAGTAGCTTTTTAATGAAAAAGTAGAGTCTATGACTAAGAGTGAGAGCAAAAAAGAGAGAGAGAGATTTGATAAGAAAAGGTTTTTTTCAGAAAATTCATGAAAGAAAAGAATCCTCAGATTCAAAACTATCAATATCAAGTAAGATAAAAGTAAGGAGAGTGAGGAAAAGCAAAAGCAAGAAAAAAATTCTTTAAAAGGAACTAAATTAGAAGAAAAATTTATCCATAAAGGAATGATACTTGCATTGAATACAAGCTTCATAGTAGCAAAAACATATGAGAGAAGACTCTCTTATGTGCTGAGAGAAAATTGTCCAACAAAAACTAAATATCCAACTAAATCATCATCCAAGAGTAAGGGTATATACACAAATATAGATGGAGATAATTTACCCTTTTTGACCCTCACTGAAAGAATAAATAATGGATAGACTTCATGAAGAAGGCATTTGAATCCAGAATGAGGGAGAGAAATGCCAGACACATGGGTAAACAAGGAGATAAACAAGCATTAACTGTGTAGCATAACAATACTTGTTACAGAAGGAGTTATATAATATCCTTCTTCTCCATCTGAATTGAAATACATTGACAAATATTTTAAAGATTTGGGCAGATGGAGATCAAAACAACAGTTTTCATTAAGCAGTATATCTTGGAATATATGGTTTAGGTGTAGAACTAGACCAGCTTGAAAATCTACTCTGAAGCAAACTTACTCCTCAAAACGGTAGCCACTCCAAGATTTACAACCAGCCAAGAGCAACTGTACATTTTCAAGCAGCCTAAAGCCAAAAAGAAGAACAAGGAGCATATCAGACCATGCTCAACTCCTTCTCCCAAATTCACTAATCAGATGACTTACCACTTCTCTCGGAAGGTGTATCAGCAAGATAAATAGAAGTTATGTGGCTGTAACAAGTAATGCAGAAATCTCATTGGATTATAGTAAGAAAGCTCTATTTTTTTGATCTTATAAAACCCACTGTTGTTCAGCTGTAGACCTACTCAATGACTTCACACCTGGTCTCACTACTGGCTGATGGAGAGGTGCCTCTTCGGCGGAGAAGGCAAATAAATGCAAACCGCATGATCGCTCTTCCACTGGGAAGCTGCACAAATCATACCTATTTATATTCCATTGGCTAAAATTTCACACAGCCAAACTTGATCTGAACAAATACAAATCCTACCAAAGGAGGAATGAGTGAGGGGGTAAGGCAAGAAACACCCCCATAGTGTCATTCTGTCCACATGGAAAGAAGGAGCCAGAAGAAGAAAATAGTGAGATTTTATATGCATGTTGATGTGTGGGGAGGCAGGTGGTTATAAAGCAAGATGAGATTAATGTTCCATAGAGCTACCATGACCCTGCAATCCCACCCCTGGGCATATACCCGGAGAAAACCATATTTCGAAAAGATACATGCACCCTAGTGTTCACTGCAGCACTGTGCACAATAGACAAGACATGGAAGCCACCTAAGTGTCCATCGACAGATGAATGGATAAAGAAGAAGTGGGGTGTGTGTGTATATATATATATATGTATACACACCCACACACTAGAATACTACTCAGCCATTAAAAAAAAAGAATAATGTCATTTGTAGCAATGTAGATGGACCTAGAGATTATAATATTAAGTGAAATAAGTCAGACAGTGAAAGACAAATATCATATAATATCATTTATATGTGGAATCTAAAATACAACACAAATGAACATATCTATGAGAGTTTGGGATTGACATATACACACTACTCTATGTAAAACAGATAACCAACAAGGACCTACTGTATAGCACAGGGAACTATACTCAATATTTTGTAATAACCTAAAAGGGAAAAGAATCTGAAAAAAATATATATATATGTGTAACTGAATCACTTTGCTGTACACCTGAAGTTAACACAACATTGTAAATCAACTATACTTCAATAAAAAAAGAACACATTATACATTTTAAATACGTGCAGTTCATTGTATTAATATTTCAATTACTTCAATAAAGCTGCAAAAAAGTCTGCTTCCTACAATTAATACACATTCTTCTCTTGCACACACGGAACATTCTGAAAATTGATCATATTTTTGGACAAAAGCAATTCTCAATATGTTTCAAAAATAGGTATTATACAGGCTGTGTATTCTGATCTTAATGTAATAATGATAGAAACCAATTACAAAGAGATAAATTTAAAAACTCATACCTAAGAAATTAAAAACATAATTCTAAGTAATTCATGGTTCAAAGATGAGTCATAATAGATAAGTCATAATATTCAAAACTGAATAATTCATAGAATACTGCCTTTGTTAGTTTCCTATTGCTGTTGTAACAAATTGAAAAAGCTTGGTGGCTTAAAACAGCATGAATTATTATCTTACTATTTTGTATGTCAGAAGTCTGAAATGGGTCTTAGCTAAGATCTGTGTCAGAGGGCTGCATTCCCTCCTGGAGGCTCTAGGAGAGACTCTGTTCCCTTGCTTTGTCCAGTTCCTGGAGGTCACCTGCATTCATTCATTCATGACCCCCTTCCACCCTCAAAGCCAGAAATGGCCGGTTGAGTCATTTTCATATTGCATAACCTGATTCTGACTTTCTCTCTCTTTCACTTATGAGGAGCTTTGCAATTATGTTGGGATTAGCCACTTGGCTAATCTAGAGTAATCTTCACAACTCAAGGTCAGTTGATTAGCAAACTTAATTCCATCTGCCATGTAAACTTCCCCTTGCTATGTAATATAATATATTCACAGGTTCTAGGGACTAGAATGTGGATGCACCACCTTTGGTGGGGGGCAGGGAGCACTATTCTGCCTACCCCACAGCCAAAGTATTAACTTGAGGGGAAAGTATAGACTTTAAAGTACAGACTATAAAGAAGAAAGGTTAAATTTTGAGGTAAGCCTCCATCTTAAGAAGACAGAAAAAGAAAACCAGAAAAAGCCAAATAAATGATGAAAGGAATATTTATGACAAGGGAAAAACAATTAATGAGGCAGGACACATAAATGTTAGAGAAGATCACAAAAGCCAAAGCTGCTCTTGAAAAGAATAATAAAAATTAAAACAAAGTTTCTTGCAAATTAAATCTAGAAAAATGAACCACTCAAACAAACATTAAAGAAATGAGGAATACATAATTGATTAAAAATACAGCATAAAATGAAAAATTTTAATTGATAATTTCAAAATTAACAGTTTTTATAAAAAATATAACTTGTTAAAACTGGCTCAGGAACACATTTTTTAAAACCATAAACCTATAATCATTAAAGAAATTGAATAAGTACTGAGAAACCTACCACCCTCATGAACACACTGTAATGTTCTAGGCCCATAAAAATTTTAAAAGCAAGTTCTACTAAATCTTCAAGGAACAGAGAATTTTCAGAGAATTGAAAAATAGGCAATATCCCTCAAACTCATTTTACTAGGCCAGTGAAATTTTGGCACTCAAATCAGAGAAGTCTGTAGAAAAAGGATATTTAGAGTAAAGATCACTTCTTAAAAATTAATATAGATACAAAAATCTGTATCAAAACACTAAAGATAATGAAATCATAGAAAACTTTGTTTCACAGGAAAGCAAACAGTATAACGTTAGAATCGCTAAGTCATTAATAGATGCGGAAGAAAATATAACACCCTTTTATGATCCAAACTTAGCTAGAAATAGAAGGCAGCTTATTTAATATGACAAATGATGTCCAGTAAAGACCTACAGTAAATAGCATACTTAAACATTTATGACACAGAAAAATAAAACCATAATAAACCAAATTACTCCTCTAAAATTCTCAAAAGAAAAAAATACTCACTATTAAGACTTTATTCAACATATATTGGTAGTCCTTTCAAGTGCAATAAGACAAGACAAAGAAATATAAAAGTATTGGAAAGAAAGAAAAGGTTATTATTTGCTGACAATCTGATTGCCTTCATAGAAAACCCAAGAGATTCCACAGATAAATTAACACTATTGTTAAGTGCCAGATAGAAGACCAAAATATAAAAATCCAATAGCAGCAAATATTTAGACAATTTATATAGAACATGTAATTAAAAAAAAAAAAAGAACATTAACAGAGGAACAAAGCCAAGTCAGTGTCTATGAATAAGTCTAATTAAAAATGAATAAGATCTGTATAGGAATATGTATAAAACTTTACTGTGGAACATAAATGAGGATTTATAGAGTCAATGTGCTCATATATTGGAAGACCCACGCTTACAAAGACGACAATCTGCCAGAATTAATTGGTAAATTCAGTGTTTCAAATAAAAATCCCCACCACGTTTGAGAAACTTAAAGATGAGTTTAAAAATTTTATGCAAAAATAAACAGCCATGAAGGTACAAGAAAATTAGGAAGAATGTGAAGAATAAAAGAGGATGTGTCCTTCCATATTTGAACCTTCCCTTTGATATTAATGCAGCAATAGAAGAATACATCAATGGACCAGAACTGATAACCTGAAAGAGAAATTCTCAAAAGAAGCTCTTGGAATATGACAAAGGAAGCATTAAAAATCAGTGGGCGGAAGCAATCTACAGATTCAGCACAATCCCTATCAAACTACCAATGGCATTTTTCACAGAACTAGAACAAAAAATTGCACAATTTGTCTGGAAACACAAAACACTCTGAATAGCAAAAGCAATCTTGAGAAAGAAAAACAACGGAGCTGGAGGAATCAGGCTCCCTGACTTCAGACTATACTACAAACCTACAGTAATCAAGACAGTATGATACTGGCACAAAAACAGAAATATAGACCAATGGAACAGGATAGAAAGCCCAGAGATAAACCCATGCACATATGGTCACCATATCTTTGAAAAAGGAGGCAAGAAAATACAATGGAGAAAAGACAGCCTCTTCAATAAGTGGTGCTGGGAAAACTGGACAGCTCCATGTAAAAGAATGAAATTAGAACACTTCCTAACACCATACACAAAAATAAACTTAAAATGGCTTAAAGACCTAAATGTAAGGCCAGACACTATAAAACTCTTAGAGGAAACATAGGCAGAACACTCTCTGACATAAATCACAGCAAGATCCTTTTTGACCCACCTCCTAGAGAAATGGAAATAAAAACAAAAATAAACAAATGGGACCTAATGAAACTTAAAAGTTTTTGCACAGCAAAGGAAACCATAAATAAGACGAAAAGACAACCCTCAGAATGGGAGAAAATATCTGCAAACGATGCAACCAACAAGGGATTAATCTCCAAAATATACAAGCAGCTCATGCAGCTCAATATCAAAAAAAACAAACAACCCAATCCAGAAATGGGCAGATCTAAATAGACATTTTTCCAAAGAAGATATACAGATTACCAACAAACACGTGAAAGGATGCTCAACATCACTAATCATTAGAGAAATGCAAATCAAAACTACAATGAGGTATCAACTCACACCAGTCAGAATGGCCATCATTAAAAAATCTACAAACAATAAATGCTGGAGAGGGTGTGGAGAAAAGGGAACCCTCTTGCACTGTTGATGGGAATGTAAATTGATACAGCCACTATGGAGAACAGTATGGAGCTTCCTTAAAAATTTAAAAATAGAACTACCATTATGACCTAGCAATCCCACTACTGGGCATATACCCTGAGAAAACCATAATTCAAAAACAGTCATGTACAGGAATAAAGACGCAGATGTAGAGAATGGACTTGAGGACACAGGGAGGGGGAAGGGTAAGTTGGGATGAAGTGAGAGAGTGGCATGGACATATATACACTACCAAGTGTAAAACAGATAGCTAGTAGGAAGCAGCCGCATAGCACAGGGAGATCAGCTCCGTGCTCTGTGACCACCTAGAGGGGTGGGATAGAGAGGGTGGGAGGGAGACGCAAGAGGGAGGAGATATGGGGATATATTTATATTTATAGCTGATTCACATTGTTATAAAGCAGAAACTAACACACCATTGTAAAGCAATTATACTCCAATAAAGATGTTAAAAAAATAATAAAATGTAAAAAAAAATAAAAAAGAGTCATGTACCACAATGTTCATTGCAGCACTATTTACAATAGCCAGGACATGGAAGCAACCTAAGTGTCCATTGACAGATGAATGGATAAAGAAGATGTGGCACATATATACAATGGAATATTACTCAGCCATAAAAAGAAACGAAATTGAGTTATTTGAAGTGAGGTGGATGGACCTAGAGACTGTCATACAGAGTGAAGTCAGAAAGAGAAAAACAAATACCCTATGCTAACACATATATATGGAATCTAAAAGAAAAAAAAAAAGAAAAAATGGTTCTGATGATCCTAGCCACAGGACAGGAATAAAGATGCAGACACAGAGAATGGACTTGAGGACACGGGGAGGGGGGAGGGTAAGCTGGGACGAAGTGAGAGAGTGGCATGGACATACATACACTACTGAATGTAAAATAGATAGCTAGTGGGAAGGAGCTGCATAGCACGGGGAGATCAGCTCCATGCTTTGTGACCACCTAGAGGGGTGGGATAGAGAAGGTGGGAGGGAGATGTAAGAGGCAAGGGATGTGGGGATATATGTCTACATATAGCTGATTCACTTTGTTATACAGCAGAAACTAACACAACACTGTAAAGCAATTATACTCCAATAAAGATGTTTAAAAAAAAATCAGTGGGCAGGATGGGCAATTCAACAAGATAAATAACTATCCATATGGGTAAAAGATAAAATTAGATGAATGCTTAACTGCCCTTCAAAAAACAATAATTTAACTTTGGTTAAATACTAGAAAGTTATATTAGTTTCCTAGGGCTGCTATAATAAAGTACCACAAACTGGGAGACTTAAAAACATGGAAATGTATTGCCTCACATTTCTGCAGGTAGAAATCTAAAATCAAGGTATGGACAGGGCTGTGCTCCATCTGAAGCCTGTCGGGGAATCCTTCCTTGCCTCTTCCTAGCTTCTGGTGGTTTGCCAGCAATCTTTGACACCCTGGCTATTAGATGCAGCCCTCCTATCTTCCATCTTCACAGGGTATTCTCCCTGTGTGTCTTCATACCATCTTCTCTCAGTGAATGGTGACTATATATAGTTAACAATGCCAGTTTTGTGTATTTGAACATTGTTAAGAGAGTAGATCTTAAAAGTTCTCTTCACAAGAAAAAAGGTGTAACAATGTGAGGTGATGCATTTTAACTTACATTGTGGTAATTATTTTGCCATATATATACATATATAAAATTGTTTCGTTGTACACATTAAACTAATACAATATTATGTGTGATTATATTTCAAAAAAACTGGGGGGAAAAGTACTCTTTTCAAGAAAACTTTAATTAAGTACATGGTTCTTCAAAATCTGCCACTAAATAGTACATCTCTCTAATTCTTAACAGTTTGGGGAAAGAAGTGGTCTTTGGCTTTTTGGTATAGTGTAATAGTCAAGAAAGAAGACTTGGCAGAAAGAGAAAGACAAGTACCATATGATATCACTTATATGTGGACTCTAAATTATGACACAAATGTACAATACCTATCCATGAAACAGAAACAGACTTACAGACATAGAGAATGGATTTGTGTTGCCAAGGGGGGGCTGGGGGAGGGAAGGATTGGGAGCTTGGGATTAGCAGATGCAAACTATTTTATATAGGATGGATAAACAACAAGGTCCTATTGTATGGCACAGGGAACTATATTCAATATCTTGTGATAAACCATAATGGAAAAGAATATGAAAAAGAACATGTATAACTGAATCACTTTGCTGTACAGCAGAGATTAACACATTGTAAATCAACTATACTTCAATAAAATTAAAAAAAAAAAAAAAGAAAGAAGACTTGGGTACCAGTTCGCCTGAGTTCAACTTCTGGCTTGGTCACTTTCAAGCTATGCGACCTTGGGCAAGTGATGTTACCTCTCTGAGCCTTGGTTTCCTCCTCATCTGTAGAATGGAATAAAAATAATACCTCCCTCATAGGTTTTATGAGGATTAAATGCACTAATATAGAGAAAGAATAGAATAAGCACTCATCAAATGTTAGTTATTTTCATTATTGTACTAGTGGTTTTCATCATCCACATATACCATGAGCTAAAGGCTAAAAACATATTAGCAAGTAGAGGTACTAATAGACTTCTTTTAATGAAAATAAAAAGAATGTCTGGACATCTGGAGAATCATCTAAGGTCATTCAAAATAAAAATGTTGTAACAACATACTGTCAAAGATAGGGCTCAGCAATGCAAATACTGCGTTCCCTCCAAGTTTAATAAACAGGATAAACAATACAAGGAACCATGAGATTAAAAGGCCAATGGGAAACTTTCTGCCTCTGAGAACCATGTTATGAAGATTTTGAAAAGGGAGCCAGAGGTCTCTAAGCACATTTGTGTTTGGATACTTATTTGGTAATCAGGGTTATTGATTTCACATTATTCATGTTTAAGTTAATGGCCCAGTCGTTTGGAAGAGCCCCATTGATTCTACACTCATCAGCAAGGTGTCTATGGTCATTTACAGGTGTGCCATACCTTGTGAAAACGGATAGGCTTCCACAAAGCAGTCATGCCATAGACCTGACTAAATGCTGACAAATACATAGTATAGATAATTACAAAAATACAGCCTTGGTTCCATCTGAACGGGCACGAATTTTAGATTACTGATAATTCAAGTTAGCTGAGGTTTAACACAGATCAAAAGGGTACATTCTGAAATAAAACAGGGACTCAGATAGGTGTTTGTTGCCGGTGTTTGTTGCAGCACCATTCACAATAGTCAACAGTTAAAGTCAAAGAGTCAAAGGTGGATACAACCCAAATGTCCATCAACAGATGAATAGATAAACGAATATTATATATACACACAATATGTTATTCAGCCTTAAAAAAGGATGAAGTTCTCATATGTGCTACAACATGAATAACCTTGAAAACATTATGCTAAGTGAAATAAACCACACACAAAAGTACAAATATTATATGCTTCCATTTATATAAAATATCTATAATAGGCAAGTTCATAGAGACAGGAAGTAGTTAAGAGGTTACCAGGGTATGAGGAGAGAGGGAATAGAGAGCTATTGCTTCATGGTTACAGAGTTTCTCTTTGGAGTGATGACAAGTTTGGAAATAGATAATGGAGACGGTTGCACAACACTGTAAATGTAAATAATGCCACTAAATTGTACACTTAAAGTTATGAAAATGGCAAATTTTATGTTACATGTTTTACCACAATAAAAAAATTAAAACAAAAAAGAAATAGCTACAGCTCTGATGACTCATACTCATGTAGTTTCTCTCTTACCTCTGAGGGGATTGGAATTTAATTACTAAGAAATAGAATTTTAAGAACATACTATAAATTATGTTTTACTAAGATATGTTATATTTCATTATTTTTCCTCCTTCCTCCTACTATCCACAATTCTAGGCTTCTTTACAGAAGTAAAAATCTTGTACTATGGGTTTCCCAAAGCACAGTACAACGCCACAATAAAGGCAGTGCCATGGAGCACATCCATCTGAAGCTACAAGGCTTTGTTTATAATATTTGACTTGAAGTTACCATAAAAGCCTGTAATAACAAGCCATGTTATGATACAATTCTGCCTCCATGATTCTAAAGAAGCTACTCAATAAGATAAGCATGTCATCTACCTCATTCCGTCATGCAACCGTCTAGTGTATTCAATGTTGTCTATGTTTAAAAAATCCACTTTAACATCGTGTCTTAGAGGGATACATTTAGAGTTATGAATTTCTTGTGAAAATTGTTCTCTTTATATTTCTTTGAATAGCAATAGGAAAATCAACTCTTGCCCTTTCTCTAGGAGCCGAAGAGGGAATACACTTGCAGGTGAAATAAATTGTCTTCCTTCTGTTGAAATGAAACTATAATCTGTGTGCTCAGTGGCATATGCAAATAGCAGATTGAAACTTGGTCACAGAAAATTTTCTGTTCCCGACAACACCTGTTACACTTGACAGATGCTCCAGTGCCAATATCACACCAAGTAAAGTGAGACTGCAAGAAAGTAGAAACTCCCAGTGTTTTAGCTTCTTTTCTGAAGAAAAATGCCATTAACTCAGAAACTAGGTTCTGAACTCAATAAAGTGTATATAATGTTTGCACTTTGTAGATGTAGAGCATATGTGATTGCAATGATTAAAATATCATATTCCTCACTCCCTGCTTTCTGACAGACAGAAGGTCTGGTTTCTTTAATCTTATATTTGAGTTCATAACATTTCAAAATGTTTTCATTTTTCCCCTATGATTGTAAAAGTAAGAAATAGAATATCTGAAAAATGTGAAATGTTTATTCCCAATCATAAGAATATCACGACGCTAATAAATGTGTATGCAAAGAATATAAACAGTAAAATGACAAGAGAAAATGCACATAATAAATGCATATCAGACTTTGATTTTTCTAAAATTGAAATGAATGTAAGTTAACAAAAATGAGGTATGATATATAAGGCATACACATTAAAATATGATTCCAAAATCTAGTGATAGTACATTAAGTCCAGAGTACTGCTGCATTGATTGCAGAATAGTACGTTTATATGTTCATTTTGGAAAGCATTTTGGCATATCAAAGGTCATTTAAAAAATGTTAGACTCATTTTAGGAAGCTGCTGGTTAATTTTGTGATGATAAACAAGCACCAGCTGTTGACTGTCTCCACAAAATTCAATCCTGGAGAAACTAGAGGAAAAAAAAAATACATATTCCAGAAATCAATAAAAAAAAAAAAAAAAAACCTGAGCAACCCATTCAGAGCATTCAGTGTGTTTTGAGTTGTTTATATCTGGAAGATAAGTGGCTATAGGCTATGAAGGAAGAGGGTGGATTGAAGCAGTAGTGAGAGGGCAGGTTGAAGTTAAGCTTTCATTCTTAACATTTTTGGGAATTATTATATACATATTGTAAAACATATAAATCGTAAGTGTACAGCTCAGAAAATGATTATGAATATAACTACTGCCCAGCTCAAGAGAGAAAATATTACAAGCATCAACATCAAGACAGGGAACATTGCCAACATCCAGAAACCTCCCTCCTGCCCTGACCCAGTCTACTTTCCCCAGAGAGGACAACAGATTAGTTTTGGCTAGTTTTGAACGTCATATAAGTAGAGTCATACTCTTTTGCATCAGGTATGTGTAGCTCAAAATTACAATGGACAGATTCAGTCATTTTATTGCATGTAGCAGTACTTTATTATTAGTATTGTTAACATTAATTTGTATTATTTATATTTTATTTATCACATTATATTTATATTATTATGTTATTTATTATCTTATTAAATATAGCAATAGTTTATGAAATACTATATAGTATTCTGTTGTATGAATATTTAAAATCTTTTAAAATCATACATTTAATGGGCATTTGGTTGTTCCTAGTTTTTATTATTATAAAAAAAAGTTGCTAAAACCTCCTTGTGCATACTCTTTGGTGCAAATACACATTTATTATATTGAATGTATACCTAAGAGTGTTATAAATTTTGTTTTCTTAAGGGGAAAACAAAGAATGATAAATTTAATAAATCACAAAAAATAAATAAAACAAAAATAAATCATATAAGTTTAACTTTTTTTCTAATTCATATACTTATATTCAACCACAGAAAACTTGATCACTCAAATATGAAAAAAGAGCAGAAAGAATATACAATAAATAAATATAAATCAAACATATTCATACATATATCATTTGACCTTGAGAAATAATTGAACATCGTTGGAGAGCTTCCATATCTGTTGTGTAGAGTGACTGGATTATATTCAGGTTCAGTGATGTTATTAAGAACCTAGCATATGCAGGTGCTTTTAACATAATGTTTGAAAATGTTTACTAATGTCTATTAAGTATGCTAGTAAGAAAGAATGACCACAGTTCAGGAGTAGACTGTGCTATATTTCTCCACTAGTGCCAGCACAGAACCGATGACCAACCCAAAGGCCACATTAGATGACATTCACATCAGAAGATGCCAGGATGGGCAGATGCCGCCTCCCACTGTCATATTGCTGCAGTTAGAAATTGAGTTAAGTGCTACTCTTGGACCAACTTAAGATTTTAATAAAGTGACTAAACATTGTATATTTATATTCACATTAAGTTTTCCCATATTATAACAATAACCCTTTTCCCATATAATGAGAATAATCAGTTAACAGTAGAAATAGGGAAGTGACAACTTATTCCCCATTGGGTTGCACAGAGGTATCTGGTTGCCTTTCACTGGACTGCTCCAAGGCATTTTACTCATTTGTTAATAATAATAATAATTCACGAATACCTATTCACCCAAATTCAAGTCACTTGCACACACCTTGCCCCATATGGTACTAGCCAGGGAGGGATGGTTCCCCAGGGAAAAATCAGGATGCTGTTAACAGGGGAAGAGGGAATTGACTTTGGAACAGATAAGAAACATAGATGTCTGTAAGACTTAGTCATTTAAAGACAAACACAAGACAATAAATAATTAAATTTATGGATACAGTTAAAGACTAATTGTGAAACATCAAATCATAAGAAATACAGAATGAAATAAGCATAAATATTTGTAAATTCTTGAAGGGAGGTGAACTATACTGAGCTTAAAATCGATAGAGCGATCCAGGAAGGAAAGATGGATACACAGACTTCCAAGTTTTTATTTTCTGTATTCGAAATGAATGTAGCCACATTCTGCAGCAGTTGTTCATTTGTATTTTTCCTGATTTTGATGTTATATTAGATATATAAAAATTTTGCATTTTTATTTAATCAAATATGTAAGTTTTATGGCTTCTTCTATTGATTTTTATACTTAAAAAGCCTATCACTATTCATAGTTTATGTTTAACATTTGCAACAAATTTTTACAGTAAAATATGAAACAATATAACAGAAAAATAGAGGATGGATTAAAAAATATGGTAAAATGACATAATATTATTTATCCATTATACACATTCATTTTTTGAAAAATATATATTGCACGTCCGCTATGAGCTAAGCACCATTCTAGGCACTGTGTGTAAAGCAGTACTTAAAACTAATGAAAAACATTCCATTCATAAAGCCACCATTCTGTGGAAGGAGACAGATAATAAGTAAAATAAATGTGCAAAGTAAATAATACATTGGATAGTGATAAAAGCTAGGGATAAAAATAAAGGAAAGGATGTAGCATTGTGAAAGTGAAACCTGAACAAAAATCTAAGCTAAGTGAAGGAGCAAAGCATAATTATAGCTGGGAAAGAATATTCCAGGCAGAAGACGTTGCACGTGAGTTGCCTGCACGCCTGACCCATTTGAAGACAGCAAACAGAAAAAGTTGGTAATAATAAAGCAAAATGAAAAACTAGTTTTACAAATTCAATGAAAAGAACAGGGCATATATTTATGTATAGTACGTTCTCAATCATATACAAACGTGTAGAAAAAGCCTAGTTGGAAAAACAGAAAATGGTTAAAAGTAGGATTAAGGGTGATTTTTGTTCAATTTTCACTTTTCGTCATTTGAATTTTTCTCTAACAACCATAGCTTCCTTTCACACTAGAATTTGTATTTTTAAAACTCTCTGAACAGAGATGGATTGAGCACCTGGAAGAAATGTACAATTACAAAATGTGGATAATAAAACCACACACTTGATATTAAATACCTAATTATACATGTAAACACATGCCAAATGCTTAGTCTTATACAACAAGGGATGAACAGAGAGCCCCATCAATAAAATAATTTTCATTCTCTTCCCAGAAGAATTGCTCAGCCAACAAATACCCAGACAGGAAACTTACTGTCTCATAGTGAGAACATCAGCCTTGTGCTTAATTTAATTTATGACTTCACAGCAACTCACCAAAATTTGAGATAATGTCTTCACATTCCTTATTAGTTTACTGAAACATCTAAAAAGGCACAGTTGAGCCCTTAGCAGATGGCAAGCTTCAGTCCCTGAAATGGGATTATAGTTCTTTCTTTGCCGGGAGTTGACAGATATGCATCATCACATGCCTCAAGGCAAAGACTGGATGCTCAGAGCTTACATGGGAACAATTGAGTTTAAAAATCACATTCCAGTTCTGCCAGCTAAATCAATAAGTGACAACTGACAGTTGGAACTATCAAGTCATGGTCGGTCTGGAAATTGCTCTTAACCTTTGCCTTCATTTATAGACTGCCAACTCTGGAGAGAAACATCCAAAATGTGAGTGGGTCAAATGGAATACTTCACAATGGCATTTTGATTAGGCTGCTATTTTTATAGATGGGTTGCCGGGGTTGTTAGATCTTAAGCTGAATCGCTTTCTTTTCACATTATATCTCCAGCATGTTACCTAGAACATAGTAGGTGAAAAACCATGTGGTGAGAACTGTTCTTTCACATGTTGGATGCCTTCAGGTAGCACAGACATGTCCACAGAGAGAACTGCACATGCTGGGAAATCTAGAAGGCAAAGCAAACATTGAGCCGAAGCCTAAACTTCAATTTGTATCGAGCGAGAATTAGACTAAGCTGGTGTCTTTGCCCTCAGTTGTGCAAATCAGCTTAATTCAACCTGGAATTACATCACCCTCACAGATTCCTGGGATTCAGCTTAGTGTTCAGTGGCACATATATAACAGATATTTTCTTCTTCTAGGTCTGTTTTTTTAATTATAATTTGTGATGTTTTAATTATTTTTCTTGGTTTTATGTATCAGTTAGGCATACATAGTTGCCATAACTAGCAGGGATTAATACTTTTAAAAGATTATGTTTAGTTCAAGTTTACAAGGCAGTGTGGAGGTTCCTAGTCAGTAGATGGATTTCCTGCTCATAGCGATTCAGGGGCTCAGGCTTCTGTCAGTTTGTATATCTGTCCAATGCTAAGGCCCCCAAAACCCTCTGCATCCAACCTGGGAGAGGAAGACAGCAGAATAAAAATGCCCCGACTGATTCGTACAAACTCTTAAGTTGAAACCTGTTCCTTCTAGTCTCATTTCACGGGCAAAACTAGTCATACAGCCATACTTGGTTCCAAGTGGGACCGGGATATGTAACTTTTTGCTGAGCAGCTTGTCTCTTAACACCTTCTGGAAGGTGGAGCGTGACTGGTGAACAGCGTATCATCTCTGCCAGAGCGACTTTAATCGGGTTCTTTTCAGTATCGGGAAATCTTTAGAAGATGGTGTGTCAAAGTTCCAATCTCTTTTCTTCTGAGGTAGAACTTCATTGAGGTAGAGACTGAAGGGAAAAGAATGACTTATGACTTCCTTCCCACCATCTCAAGTCCTAGAGCTTGCAGCTGCGGGACCTGTCACTCATCTGCTCGCACAGCCTGGGAAGTAGCTATTGCTGACTCCCTCACAACACCTAGTTAGAAACGATAGGCTCTTGGCTCTTGGTGGCCTCCCCCATCATTTTCCTTTGTAGATATTTCTTCCTAGTAATGCATTTAAAATCTTTCACTGAGGCAGCTTCAAACGCTGGAAAGAGCATGGGCTTTGAAATTAAACAAGGACAGGAATAACAACCTGGTTTTGAATCCCTGTTCCATTGGTTACAAGTATAGGATCTTGGCTGATGAAATGAAACTGAGCCTTGGCTTCTCTGTCTTCAAACTGCTAATGCATCTGATCTCATTGAACCTGACACTTATTTGGCACTCAGCAAAAGGTCTCTATTTTCTCTCCTAGAAAACAATTACAGAAAATTGTTCAAAAGCAGAGGATTAGTAAGGTAAGCTTTGAAGACAGCCTTTTGGTAATGACTATACCAAAAGTCATCACTGTGGGAACCAGCACTGGGGTAGTAAAAACTGAACTGTAATTGATGAATCGCTGGAGGCGCAGTGTGGACAAATCTGACAGTTAAAAACTCCAGAGGGATCCAATCACAGGGGTCCCCATATACTTGTGAGTTTTACCTCCAGGAGCTCAGCCAGGTTCTCACAGTGAATATGAAAAATCCCTTCATACTTCAGGCAGGGAGAGGAGAAAAGGAACAACTTTGAAATACACTAGAGCATTCTATTCTTCTTACTAAGGCATGCCCTCAGGAGAAAATTGTTAACCAGAGCCTAGCCTTCTGGGCTATTATCAGAGCCTAACTGGCCTAAAGGCAAAGGAAATACCGAATTGCAGTCAGCTGTAACCTTCCGCGTGGGAGAAGGGAAGTACCCAACCCTGGTCCACTCCAGCCATCCTGTCCCACCTAAGGGGCAGGCGGACTGAGCACCACTTGGAAAGTTCACATTCCAGAGACACGGGCTCAATAAGAGACTGAGTGCTATAGAACGCTTCCCCCAACACGTACCTTACCTCCACATTAATAAAGGCTGATGTAATAAATTGCTTATTTACAGCAATTCCTTTCACCCAAAACATCATGTCCAACTATCATGAAAAAATTACAAGGTAGACCAAAAGGAAAAAAACTCAATTGAGGAAACAGAGCAAGTGTCAAAACCAAACATGGCACGGAGAGAACCCAGGCAACTGTGTAGCCCGTCCTATAGCTGTGCTTGCAGTGGATATCCAAGCAGAGATCCCAGACAGTGGCTTTGCCCATCTATAGAGTTGAGCCGGTGGCCCCGTCTGGCCAGGGAGCTTAGTGGGCAGTTCTGCCTAACTTGAGTCCCCAGCCAATGAGCCTTACTGGCCATGGAATCGTTTTTACGGCCCCTCCAGACAATGAAACAAATTCACAGTCCTGCCCAACTGCTGAGTATAGCCTCTAGTCCCACCAGATCAGGAAGCCTGACCAGAGAATCCAGGTAGCCATAAGGTCCATTCTACAGCTTTGTTAAGGCGGGGAACCAGGCCAGCACTACTGTTCAACTGTTAATTATGGCCATTGGCCTGCGTAACCAGAGAGCCTGAACAGTGACCCTGGATGATTGCCAAGTAATATCTGAGGGCTTTACCAATTACAAGCCCAGCTTCTGGTCCCACCTGAGCACAGAGACCTGCCAGCAACACCATCCAGTTGGGGAGCACAGCCTGAGACCCCCACCTGAGCAGGGTTGATTGCCAGAGCCAATTTTGTAGCCCTGCTCCTTTGTGGAATCCACCCAGTGGCATCACCCTGCCAGGGAACATAGATTGCAAACCCCCCTGAGCAGAAGTCATTGCAGAGCCAGGCTAGTGGCCTCATCTGAATGCAGAACACAGCCAGAAGCCCCACTTAATCAGGGAGCCCACCCAGAGGCCCCATTTGAATGTGGAGTCAGCAGGTCCACCTAACTGTGAAGCTCAGCTAGTAGCACCATCCCTGACTTTAGAGCATGGGCAGTGGCCTTGTTCATATAGAGACCCCAGAGCAAGCCTCACCTGCCCATGCATGTTATCAACTGATCCTTCCAAAACCCCAAGCCGAGCTGGCTGATGAAGGTCTGTCCCTACCAAAGAAATCTGTAAAGCCTGGAAGAGGAGACTGCTTATTCAAATGTGCAGATACCAAAACAAGGATACAAGGATTATAAAGTATCAGGTAAATATGATACCACCAAAGGAAATTAATAAAGCTCTGATAACGTACCCAAAAGAAATGGAGATTTATGAACTGTATGACAAAGAATGCAGAATAACCTTCTGCTATCAAAGTTAAGTTGTTATTATCTTAAAATAGGATGTTATAAATATAAGATATTTTATGAATACCTCATGGTAACTACAAAGGAAAAATGTGTAGTAGATATACAAAAAAATTATGATAAAGGAGTCAAACACAAAGAGCCATCAAATCACAAAGGAAGAGAGCAAGGGAGGAAGTAAGGAACAAAGGATCTATAAAACAGAAAACAAAATGGCAGTAGTAGTCCATACCTATAAATAATTACTTTAAACATGAGTGGATTAAGTTCTCTAATCAAAATGCATAGGGTGACTGAATGGATTAAAAAAAAAAAGAGTCAACAATATGCTTCCTACAAGAGACTCACTTTAGCTTTAAGCACACACATAAACTGAGAATGAAAGGATGGAAAAAGATATTTCAAGCAAATGACAACCAAAAGAAAGCAGGGGTAACTATAGTTATATCAGACAAAATAGACTTCAAGCTAAAAATGGTTAAAAGAGACAAAGATGGTCACTATATAATGATAAAGGGGTAATCCACCAAGAATATATAACAATTGTAAATATTTGTATACCCAACATAGGAGCACCTTCATAAAGTGAGTAAATATTAACAAAACTAAAAGGAGAAATATGCAACAATGCAATAAGCATTGGGGACTTTAGGAACCCACTCTCAACAATGGATATATCACCCAGACAGAGAATCAATTTAGACAGGGATTTGAATAACACTATGGACCAAATGACCTAACAGACAAAGAACATTCCATCCAACATCAACAGAATACACATTCTCTTCAAGAGCACACAGAAAATTTTCTAGTATAGAAATTAGGCCACAAGACAAGTCTCAACAAATTCAAGAAGACAGAAATTATATCAAGTATTTTTTTCTAACCACAATGGTATGAAACTAGAAATATATAACAAGAAGGAAGCTGGAAATTTTATTTTATATACAAATCAGTGGAAATGAAACAACACACTCCTGAACAACCAATGGATCAAACAAAATCTAAAAAGGGCAATCAAAAGTGTCTTGAAACAAAAGAAAATGGAATCACAACATACAAAAACTTATGGGATGTAGCAAAAGCCATTCTAAGAGGGAAGTTTATTGTTGGAGGAGGTCATCAAGAAGACACAACCACCCGTTGCTCCACAGCTGGACCCTAGCAATGGGAGGAGCCTCACCCCCTCTCCTGTCCTTGGAATGTACATTCTGCCTGCTCTTCCCACAGCTGGAACCGTATTCAAGGACATAGCCTTCCTTGAGAGAGCAATGTGTTGTTGAGACCTTCTGGATGGTATACATGACTGGACCCAGTTCACTAACGATTTAAGCCTTAACCTTCACATTCATTTATTTAACAAGCATTTATTATATATATCTGATACTATTCTAGGTTCTAGGAACACAAAAATGAATTACATGTCTCTTCCTTCTTGGAAAAGAAACCCTTGTCTGGCAGGGATAAAATGTATAGATAATTTATTTTAATGCAGTAGGGCATATAATACTTGAATGATACATAAATGGTAGAAGAAGGATTGATTATTTGGCAGTAGTGGAATTCAAGGATGATTTCTTGGAAAAGATGACACCTGAGCTAAATTTTAAGGAATGAATAGATATTTGCAGGGTAGTCAAGGATAAGAGAGAGAACATTCCAGGAAGATGGATTAATATGAAAAGTGTCATGGGAGGATGAAATTAAATGGAGCATTTGGGAAAGTACAAAGTGTGGTATAATTAGAATATTAAAGTAGGAGGGTGTTGGTAAATGGGATTAGAGCTACTGCTAGGGCCAGATCAATTCAAGTCTTGAATTTCATGCTAAAGTTTTAAAATTACTTACAGTAGTGACGTGCAATTATTGATGTTTTTAAGTGTGGGAGTGATAAGGTCACATTTGCATTTTAGATAAATTGACAAATATGGAGGATGTTTGAAGTTCACCTTAAGTAAATTTATCATTTAGATTATCTACCTACAAATGACTTTCGTGGCTACTTAAATGGTGTGTGAGGTTAGGTTAACTCATCTCTATGTGCTTTAGTTTCCTTGGTTATAAAACTGAAGAAGATAATAGGTCCTATTTCAGAGAGTAAGAGTAAAAGTTAAATGGGTTAATATGTGTAAAGTGCTTCCATCTAGTAAGGACTCAACAAGTGAAAGCTAATTACATAGTTAATTTATTCCTTAAAGATCCACAATTTGTAAAAAAAAATAGAAATAAAAAAACACTACGATGAGAATAAAGAAACAATTGAGATCAGGAAGCATCTTCCTGAAGAGGATTATAAATACAATTTGAAAATTCTAGTGTGAATAATATTATACATTCTATGGTTTTATTTCCCAGCCAACTGTGTAAATGTTGCATTTGGCAAGGAGATATTAAAAAGTTCTGCAGACTTTTCAGTGGAAATCGTAGGTAATTTTAATCAGAGTTTGACATTCACGCTCATTCATCTGCTTGCCAGAGTGCAGTTTCGCCTCTATATAAACACCAGATTATTGTTTCCGCAACAGCTTGGAAGTCACCAGGTAGAAGAACAAACAGCACTTTTCAGCCTCAGAAACAATGAAAAGGGTAAATGAGCTTTGTGTGAATCCTCCAACTCTCATGATATTTTCTCTGGTCTCCTCCCCAAGATGCTTTATCCAAAAAAGAAAAAAAAAAGCAAACCAACTCTCATATATATTGGAACCAAAGTGCTGAAGAGAAAGGAAATTTGTTTTTCATATGGTTGAGTGATGCATCCAGGAAATAAAATTTTTATGTTACATAATTTCAGAAAATTCTTAATGGATAAACTAATTTTGTAGACTTAAAACAAATAATACATGTACTTACCATATTATATTTTATGTGTATATAAAAACAAGAAATTGAAAATAAGTATATTCAATATAAATATGAACATGATTAAATTTCAGCATGTTAAAATTAATTCTGGTGTCTCATAATAATCTCATTTTAAAAGAATATATAATTTAATACTTAGAAAATGTGTGGAAAAGTACACAATGATCAGTAAATTTAACTAGTTTGTAGACATCTTAAAAGAAAGCATTTAACTATTCAATTAAATCAGGATATGTTAATAGTTTTTATATGCTGCCATATTTCTACATTTCTCTATTTCACAAAGGAAAATAATGCAATTTGCATTTTAAGAGCTAGTATTATACTTTAAAAAATGGAAATGTAATGCAAAGAATTTTTTAGGGAGAATCTATTTTAAAATTCAAAGATATGTGTTCTTATTTTTACAGGAATTGATTTAAATTTCAATGAACAAAAGAGATGTCCAAAATTATGAAAAGTGATTTCTCTCACATTTCAAGAAATGAAAACATCTAGTAATTTTATCTTATACAATAATGCAAATTTTGGAAAGATGAACACCATGCTGGGAAGCTATGTGAGGAATATGAAATTCTGTTTCTGAGCATGTCAAAAATCTATAATTCCATATAGTTATTAAAATGTGAGCAAGCAGCAACTTCTAGTTTCTTTGTATGTTGTTCCAGTTTCTCTTGCTGTGTAACAAATCACCCAGAAATTTAACAGCTCAATCACTGCCATTTTATTATGCTTATGGGTTTGGAGGGTCAGAAATTTAGCAAAGACCAATAAGGAATGGCTTTCCTTTGTTCCATATTATCTCACGCTCAGATTGGAAGACTGGGAGGCTGAAGGTAATTCGATGACTTGGGTTCTCCTGGAGTATAGTCTCCAACACGTTGTGTGAATCTGGACAAAACACTCTATATAAATACAATCTCCTATATGAGGATATATGTATAGCTGATTCACTTTGTTATAAGGCAGAAATTAACACACCGTTGTAAAGCAATTATACTCCAATAAAGATGTTAAAAATAAATAAATAAATAAATAATCTCCTAATCCATAACACTGAGAAAATAATACGTAGTATTTTCTCAAAGTTATGTATAACATGCATATGTATGGATGTGTGTGTGCCTGTGTACATACAGATTTATGTGCACATATATATATCTATATTTATATCAACTCACATTTCCTAAAATAAACTGAATTGGTCACCTTGCTTATTTGGTAGGAAAATTCAATTGGTGTATTAACATGAATTCATCTACTTACAAAAGCACTTTAAGTGTGTTTAATAGATATTGAGAAGAAGTAAGATATTTATGGATGGATGGATGCATTTTAATATAGCATCCATTGAATTACTCTTGGCATTCTGAATAATTGCCATGTGCCAGGGATTGCAGGATTTAGTGAGTCAGGAGATGGCAAGTTAGTCTTTGGTTGGGATTCTGTTGGCAATGTGCAGTCTTAACGACAATGTGCATTCTCATCAGATAAGCTGAGGTAAGAAGACTAGTATGAGCAAAGGGAAATTTCATTTTTAACGCTGTGTGGGGCAATATAAGATAATGATTGAAAGATCTGGCTCTGGAGCAGAATGCTTAGGTTCAAAAGTCGACTCCACAAATTAATGTCTGCAAGACTAGATAAGTTACTTAACTTGTCTGCACTGTAATCCTCACATCTGTAAAGTGGGGATAATAACAGTACTTACGTCACAAGTGTGAGAAGTAAATGAGTTAGTACATGCAAAGTAAATGAGTTAGTACATGTCTTAAAAGAGTAAAAGGCATATGGTTCACACTCAGTAAATATTAGGCATTATTATTGCTATTATTATTACTATATAATTTAGGGAGGTGGAAGAAAATTTTACAAGGTGAAATTTTATTGCACAAATGCATTACCCTATCGAAAATAAATGCATATGATTGTAACTTCAATCCTTTATTGCACTTTTATTTCTCTATGTTGTTGTACCATCATTACTACGCTTTTTTCATGGATTTCTTGATGGTGGTCCTGATACAAGGGAGTAGGAGGAGACGTCCAGATAATTCTCTTTTCTACACTTAGAAGTCTTTAAGCCTTAATTCTTATGGAAACATTTATTGATTACACAAACTATTTTGAACATGGTGATAGCCCTGGGAGATACTACAAAAAAGACACAATGTATTCTGTCAATGTATTCTCAGTTTTGTGGGAGAGAAAGGCATGTACAAAGACAACAATTTTATATGGTGATGCTGCATGATTCAAAAATGAACATAATGTTCTGGGATTTTTTTCTTTTTGCACTCCCCTGGCTATGCATTTTTTTATTATTATTTCTTGACCTTACCAAATAGTCCTCACTATTTGCAAAATCTACTCCCTTGCTTGTCTGATCAGCTCTTATCCTTTCTTTAATACTTGGCTCATTTGTCATCTTTCTTTGTAGAACTTCTCTGACATCTCCAAGCAGAGTTAAAGTTTCTTGTATTCTTAAGACAGAGCTTTTTGTATGAGAATGGGGATGAATTTATAAGTATTTGTAATCACAATGTTAAGAAATATATAATTTATAAAACTTACTGAAACATTTTAACCATAATGTCTTCTTTGCTACTTACACTCAAAATAAATCTGTAAGGACTTTTAAAAGGTATGGTAATAACATCTAACGTATCATTTTTGAGTCAAACCTCAAATTCTCTAAATTGACAAAGATGGATTTTTTAGAACATTATTTACAGAGTTTTCAACTTGTGCCAAACGGTTTTCAGATAATACAAAGTTATAATCCTTACACTGGTGCATTAATATTTTGAAATCTCAAAACCAAAAATAAGTTTTCACTGCTTCCATTTTGGAGTATCAATAGTGACTGAAGCCTAATCAGGAGAAATTCCTATAGCTCCGTGCTTAGAAACGTGTGCCTATGTCTTCACCTAACAAATATGTTTGAGTTCTAGGTATAGTATTGCTTTTCCAAGGAATTTAAATCTTACATTGTAAAATCAATTCATAAATTTGTACCGGACACTTAGATCTATTCACAAAACATGTTAATAAGTAAAAGCAGTAACCACAGGATATATTTATTGAAACACTTTAGATATATGTGGCTTGATTGATATCATTTTGTTTCACATAAAGGCATACATATTTCATGATAATTTATTCTATTTTCTTCTTTCAAACTTCAGCACACAGTCTCAGTTACTTCCTTAATCTTAAAAGTTTTACATGACTCACATTTCCACAGAGAATGTCTTAAACACCTCAGAGTGCATCTCCTGTTATGACTATTCCATAATATTAGAAACTGATATACATATGAATGTTTTAAGAATCCTTATGTAGACTGTCTGTTTTAAGAGCTCTTATAAATAGAGTGGTGTGTGTGTTTAGTGGGTAAAGAGTCTCAGTTTGGAATGACCAAAAATTTCTGGAGAAGGATGGTGGTGATGACTGCATGACAACGTGAATGTATTTAACAATTAAAAATGGTTAAAATGGCAGAAGACGTGACTAGACATTTTTATAAAGAAGACATACAGATGGCCAATAAACACATGAAAAGATGCTCAACATCGCCAATCATCAGAGTAATACAAATTAAAATCACAATGAGATATCACTTGACACCTATCAGAATAGCTATCAACAAAAAGAGCACAAATAACAAATGTTGGTGAAGAAAAGGGAACCCTTGTACACTGTTGGTGGGAATGTAGACTGGTGCAGCCACTGTGGAAAACAGTATGGAGGTTCCTCAAAAAACTAAAAACACAACCACCATACGACCCAGCAATTCCACCCTTGGGTATATATCCGAAGAGAATGAGAACACTAATCTCAAAAGATACACGCACCCCAATGTTCACAGCAGCATTATTTAGAATAACCAAGATATGGAAGCAGCCTAAGTGTCCATCAACAGATGAATGGATAAAGATGTGATATATATATGTAATGGAGTATTACTGAGACATTTAAAAGATGAAATTATGCCATTTGCAACAATGTGGATGAACCTAGAGAATATTATGCTTAGTGAAATAAGTCAGACAGAGAAAGCCAAATATTGTATATTATCACTGAATGAATGTATATAACAAAACAGAAACAAACTCACAGATACAGAGAACAAACTAGTAGTCACAAGTGGGGAGAGAGGAGGGGCAATATAGGGATTAAGAGATACAAACCACTATATATAAAGTAGATAAGGACAGATCGTACACCACAGGGAAATACGGCCATTATTTTATAATAACTTTAAATGGAGTATAATCTATAAAAATATTGAACGTTATGTTATACACCTGAGACTAATATAATATTATAAATCAACTATACTTCAATTTAAAAAGGTTAAAATGGTAAATTTTATGTTAAATATGTTTTACCACAATAAAATGTAAAATAAAATGAAGCAGTGTGTTTTAGCCCTCAGTAACATTTAAATAATTAGAAAAGTGTAGCAAATATGTATATATATATCTATAAATTTTTATTTTAAAAATTTGTACATATCTCTTCTTCAGTTTTTTTTTTTACTCAGGTTCATACATTCCTTCATTCCTTGAATGATCATTAGAGCTTCACTGCAAACTCAAGTGGATAAGGCATTGTGAAGGGTACAGACAAAACAGGTCCTACCTATCATTAAAGACATTATTGTAAAAAATACAACTATAAAAATATTAAAATTAAGGACAGAAGAGAGGAATCACTGTGATCAAGTATAGGAAAATACTCTGGACAATCTGTGGAAGAAGGGATTATTTCCTACTGTGGAGGAGATTGGTCCAGGTCCTATTGCAGAAGTGGGAGTGGAGCCTAGATGTAAGTGATTAATAGGATTTATAGGTATTTTAGAAGGAAAAAGCAGAACAAACAAAGCTGCAGAGTCAGGAAACTGAAACATAAGAGGTGTGAGATAACTAGAGCACATGCTGTGTGGGGTAAGGTATTGAGATGTTAAAGTCAAGAACTTGGAGAGAGCCAAATCCTTGAAAGGACTAGATAATTTATTGGATTTTTCTGCAAGTGATAATGTTGAGTGTGGAAGGATGGGTTGCACCATTATGCCAAAGAATTGGTCTGACCACTTTCATTGAATTGACTTTTGTGTTACTAGTATATGAATATAGTAAAAAGGAAATTGAAACTTAAAACATGCACACTGTTACTTAGAAGGAGACAAAGAGATCAAGTTGAACATGTGCTGTGTGCCAGGCACTGTCTTAGGCACTTTGACTATCATACCATACATCTTAAGATAGTTCTAAGTTTAAATTCGGTTAGTCCATTTGTTTAGCAGTCTGGTCTCCACACTCTAGTGAAGACACATTGTAGGAAAATAAACTTTTAGGTGGAAATTCTGCAGGTGCTACTTATGATATACACTCTCTAGTTTGAAAATGTAAACTAATTCAGGTTAATCCACAGGCATCTAGATAATATTTAAATTTTCATCCAGGGTTATTCAATTCTAACAATGGAAAATAAATTCTAACAATAAAAATAAATTCTATTTTAGAAAGCCATATTCTTGTCATCATAAAAGCTGTGAAATTTGAATATTCTATTAGATATATATATGTATATAGATATAATGTTATATCTATTAATACCAAACCCATTTTCACATTGGATTTATGTTATAATTTGGAGATATTTTTCTTTTAAAATATTTAGAAATAAACTTACAATAAAGGGTCAAAATTATTATGTCATAAAATGGTCAGTGAGCTCAGAATACAAAATAGCAAAAAGAGTATTTTCTTTCTGTTGCTTTCATGATGTTTAAATATTTAAAGTTTTCCAATAAACGTGGAAACAACACATGCTTTATAACGTAACTGTAAGGTTCTTACTGCAGAGTGACTATGAAATATGAGGGGTGATAAGAAGTAAGGCGATCGTCTCACACCTGATGTCAGGAAAGGTTGCCAATATTGAAATACATTTATTGATGGTTAAAATGCAATTTTAACCAGTAGAGCTTTCATAAAACCAAATAACATAGATGTAATCTACCTAGCTAAAATGTGAATTTTTCACTCAATCAAAATTACTCTCATGCTAAAAGTACATCTATTTTCTTTCTCTCTTGTTTTTTTTGTTTTCAGCAACAGAGACAACATTAGTTTAGTGAATGGGGAGCTTGCACGTCTGAAGCAAGGTCCTGGAGCGACACCCCACTGTGTGTGGTGACGGCAGGCAGGACAGTCTTTGCTCTTCATCTATTTTGAAAACTGCAATTCTTCACATTGAACACCTCATATGTGAGAATTTGGCCAGCGCAGTGGTTGGTAACGTGTAGAGAAAAAAATATTATCTTCTGCTCTAGAAGAAAATAGAAAACTTCCTGCCATGAGACCTAGCAAAGTAAACACTGGAGGGAATGTAAATGAAAGAGCTGTCTGCACCCCTGGAACCTCTGTCTGCACAATCCCTGCTCTTCAGCAGGCAGGATGCCAAGCCAGAGATGTGGTGCCCCAGCAATTAATCTTGAGCAGTTGGCAGGGAGGGCCAGAAATACCTCATTTTTGTGCACATATGTGAAGGTTCTCATGGTCTGTGTCAGAATTTCAACAGTGGCTTTACCAGACTCTGAATTTGATCCACTTTCTCATAATACCCAAGATAGGACGAAAGAAACCATCTGTTGGATTACCAAGGTAGAAATCGCATTATAATGCGAGAAATTAACCAGAAGGTCTGAGTCAGTGGGACCATCACTGCAGATCTGTCACGAGCAGAAAATAAACTCTGACAAATGTGCTCCATCCTTAGGATAACAGTCGATCTACCTCAGCCCAAATATGTTCACTCCAGCATATGGACTTAATAAAATTGTGAACTCTTTTCTATGGTGGCGTCTGAAATTGGTGTCAAGTCAGTATCAGAGCAAGAGATACTGCTCATTGGAACTAAAGTGCTTGGTGTCACCATGAAAATCAAGCCGTCACTCATCTGAGTCCTGCTTTGGGAAAAAAATGTGTGCAACGGTTGTGCTCCCTCATGCACTTAGATCTATAAACTGGTGTCAAAATGAGAATAGAGTACAAGTATAGCAAGTAGAAGAGATGATTTCATGGTACAATATAAGCTAAACACAGGTGTGGATTCTAAGGGGTGGGAGCTGAAAGAGGGTTGTGAGTATAGCAATGGAAACATTGATTATCTTATCCCTCTTTTCTCCCCAACACACATCTCTGCTCCAGCTTCCTGTGCTCATCAAACTTGGCTGAAACATTTACCACTCTTTCCTGTGCCGTTCCAGTCCTCGCTGTTCTGCAAGGCTCACCTCCTCCATCTATGAATGAAGCCTCTGCTGACTTTCTCAGCTATACTCATCCCTGACATTTCCAACTTTAAACAGTGCTTACTGCCTTCAATATACATTTCGGAATTGATTATATCCTATAATATATTTTGATCGTCTCAAATAATACCAATTTCTGAAAACATCCTCTGACTTGCCTCCCTCAGGAATAAGTACCCCTCCTCTGTCTTCTCAGAGTGAAAAGCGATTGTTTCCTTCTTTCTTTGTTTTCTGGTAGCACTTATTGCTCTGCATTGTAATAATCCTGTGAGTTCCCTAAGGGATCAGACAATGCCTTTCTCTTCACTGTATCCCCACCATCTAGCAGAGTATCTGGCACAGAATCGCTGCTCCCTAAATGTTTGTTGAATGAGTATTCCTTTCCCAGACTCTCACAGCCATAAAGATGAACAAGGGCAAAAGGGCTGCCAAATAAAAAACAAATCCAGATTTAACTAAAGAGAGACTATTCAAAAGGATTATTGTGATCAGGGAGGGAGGTCTGTAACAAAAAGGTGAAGTGTCTTTGCAAGAGGGAGAAAGGGTAAAGAGAGGGCTTTTATGCTCTGACCATAAGGGCTATAAAATCTGTAAGCAACTCAAAGGTCAGGCAGAAAAAAGGTTTTTCTTTTAGGGGAAGGAGTAAACAAGGCAAGAAAGATTCAGGGGTGAGGAAGTGAGATGAGCAATGGTCTGATCTGACAGTTGGTGTTTTTCTGACGTCAGCAGTTCTGGAGGGGCTGTTAAGGACGAATTGTTCTGGCACCTCATGTTTGCTCAAGGGTGGGGGAAGGAGAGAAGCTTAACTAAACTTTGCTCAAGTCCAGTTAGCAGGTGTTTTATCTTGATTGGTCAGTGAATACAAACAATTCATGTAATAATTTATAAGGCAAAGAGTAAATTTAGAGTCTTTGTTTGGTCCAGCCATACTTAAGAAAGGGGGGCATCTGAGTGTCTTATTTATGTCATGTTGGTAAGGGTAGTTCTTTGCATTAAACCATTTCTTGGAGCACAAAAGGGTGGGGAGATTTATTATGTGTTGGAAGTTTCCAGAAGCATTCAGGTAAATTTTCATACTGTCAATGTAAAGTGATTATTTGTCTCCAAGACCACAATAGCTCTTACCATTTGCTTACTTGTAAACATAATACCTCTGACTTGTTAGAGATAAAAAAAGATAGCTTTCATTTGGTTGAGCTTATAATCGGGAGACAACTTTCCAGAAAGAAGGAAAAGCAAGAGTGAGGGTCTTGAGGAAAGAAAGAACAATGAATCACCTGGGAACTGAAATAAATCCAGTCAAATGGAAAATTAAGAAAAAAAACTAAACTAAAAGATTAAGAAAAAATTATATGATCTCTGGTGAAGAAGGTATTTTAAAGATGAAATTGGAAACTACTTGAAGAAAAGAGTTAGTTTTGACTATATGAAATATAGAAACTTCCATAAATCAAAGAACTTCTGTGTATCAAGTCTTTGCTCTTTGTTTTGCTTTGTGTTCCTGGAGACCAATTTCTATGAATTAAGACACTGGGCTCCCACTGCCTTCTGGCTTCTAGATTATACTGGCCTATGCATGGCACCAGCAGGAGATCAGAAGAATCCTCTTCCCTGGCTCTAGTTCTCGTTGGACTCCAGTAACATCGTTCCCTCCTGTTGCCATTCCAGGGCCTAACAGCTCCCTGCTGTTAATAATATTCGGGTGTTTCATTATCCCTTGTCTGGTACCTTAACCAGGCCCATAGCTTTGTGAACTCTTTTAAATTAAACCCTTTGGTTGCTCCATCTGTTTTCTGCAGTGGTCCAGACTGAAACATCACAACAAAAACACAAGTGAAAAACTTGGAAAGAAAATGCAACCTGTATTAGAGAAGAAGAGCTTATACCAATTTTATTGGCATCATATGATAGAGTCCTTAAAAACTATTATGAACCTTAAAGATGAATAGCTCAATAAAGATGAACAAGTGACCAGAACACTAAAAAAAATTAACATCACTAGATAACTGGAAACAGATACTTGTATGCCTGACCATATAGGCAGAATTTTATTTTATGTCCATTGCTGTGTTTCTTGAATTTCCCACCAAGAATAGCTTTTATAGGGAAATTAACATATGTGATATAAAAACTAAACCTCATTCAAATTTGCTTTAGGTATTTTTAATAAGGTTGAACTTAACAACAATGTGGTCACTGATCTGCCAAATTTGGGTTGAGAGCAGTTCCACAGAATGGTGGGAGAAGAAAAAGGAAAAGCATGAGATACATCCAGTGTAGACCACACTTTTTATCCTCTGTAAAGTCTACCTTAAAAAACTCACTTCTTATAGATTAAGTCATTCCTTTGTTAGTGAATCCATAGCATTTTGCTCATGATCCTTTATAAACTCATTTTTTTCATTTTATAACTGGCTCCCTATTGAAGTCCTTGAGGTCTATTTTTAATAATGTCTGGAACAAAATATGTGTTCAGTAAATGTTTCTTGAATGAATAAGTAAATGAATATGGACCATAAAACATAGAAGAAAGGATGGGAGACTGTCCCCTAAGGGTTCCAGTGGCACTCTAATAGTAATTGATTCTGGAAAAAATCTGGAGCTCTATTGCATACAAGTTAGAAATTTAGAGTCAGAGTCACAAACTAATGAAGGAAATAGGCTTCTGAGCAACACTTAATGTACTCAAGTATCATTACCTGAGTCATTTCTTAGTTAAATTCATTTACATCATTGACCTTTGTGTACGTGTGTGTTTAAGAAAACAAAATCCTGCTTCCCCATTCAAGAAAAAAACTCAGAAAAATGTGTTTTCTTGAAAATTATACACCTCTGAAGATGTGTGTGAGTATTGTGAGTGTGTGTGTGTGTGTTTGGTGGTGGACCTGACTAATGGTTAGCAGGAAGATGAGTTAGATGAAAAGCAGACAAAGAAAAGGAAGCTGGAACCCTCCATTAACCTCTGTGTTTGACCTAAGACCTTCAGAGAGTAATGGACAACTCAAACCCAGACCTGGACAAGGAAGGGCATTTGTGGAAATGCAATTTCCATCTTAACAAGCTGAGAATAGAACAATCTGGCACAGTGTGTCTATAAAGTGCCAAGCATCTAGCACAATCACTATTAGCCATTATTGTTGTCATTAGGAAGGAAGGCATTATCGAATGGAAAGAATTTTTTAAATTACACTGGAATATGTTGCATGGTAAAGTAGACACTTACTTTCTGTGTTTCCCACCACTGGTTACATGCAATCAATTATTTGTTTTTTGTGACATAAATTACTTTTGCCTAATCTAGAATTGCAGATAAGAATTATATTTTACGCACTATTTTGTGCCTGGCTTCTTTTGAAATTCATCCAAGTTGTTGCATCTAGCGGCTCATTCTTTTAAATTTGAGTAGTAAAGTATGTATGAATATAACTCAATTGTTTATTGACTCAGCTATTATAAAGAGCTTATGAATATTTCTTTAAAATTCCTTCTGTGGACATATTTTTATTCCTCTTGGATAAATACTTAGAAGTGGGGTTGTTGGGTTATATGGCAATTATATGTTTAACTTTATAAGAAGCTGAAACACAATTTTCCAAGATAGTTATATCATTTTACATGAGCAGTATTTAAGATATCCAATTGTTCCATATCACCACTAATATTTGGTATTGTATGAATTCTTAAAATTTTAAACTTTCTAGTTTTTTGTAGCAGTACTTTGCATTTCTGTGATAACTAATGATGTTGAACATCTTTTTAACTGTTTATTGGTTATGCATATGTCTTCTCTTGTGAAGTGTTTTTTGTCCATTTTAAATTTTTGTTTGTTTATTTCTTTATTATGAGTTTTAAGAGTACTTTGTATAATCTGGATACAGTTCCCTTGTTAAACATAGATTTTGAGTATTTTCTCCAAGTTACAGCTTACATTTTCATTTACTTAGAGTTTTCTAAAGAGCAAAAATTTTAATTTTGATAAAGTACAATTTAGCAATTTATTATGGTTTATACTTTTGTTTTCTAATATAAAAAAATCTTTGCCAGCCAAAAGTGTTCTTTGTGGTGTTCAAGTTTAGTGTATTCTTCTAAAATGGCACACTAGAAAATATCTATTTTACACAAAAGAACACAGTGATGTAGGAATAGAGGAAGAAATAGACAAAAACTTAAAAAAAAAATAGTAAAATGGCAGATAAAAATCTTATTAGTAACTCCATTGAATGAAAATGGATTATATAGTTTTTTCAGAAATGGATGAACCTTGAAAATATTATGCTTAATAATATTAAGCGAAAGAAGCCAGCCACAAAAGACAGCAGCCTGCATGATTTCATTTATTTGAAAGGCCCAGAATAGGGAAATTTATAGAGACCTACAGTAGATTTGTGAGGTTTTTTTAAAATAACAGCTTTATTGAGCTATAATTTACACATTCTAATATTACATAATGTAATAAAGTGTACACTTTAGTATGTAGTATGTTCACAGAGTTCTGCAGCCATCATTGCTAATTTTGGAATATTTTTATCACCCTTATCCTATGTGTTGTATTAATGTCATACGTTTTACTTCTATATATATTATAAACCTCAAAATATATAGATAATGAATAGGCTAAGAGAAATGAAAATATACTGTTGTAAGATTCTTGAATTAATATTTGTGTTTGATAGGAGTTATAGGGAGAAAGGACCAGGGAGTGACTGCTAGTGTGTATGGAGTTAGTTTTTAGGGTGGTGATGACTTTAGCATGCTTGGTTATTTTTCCTGGAAACCTGACATGTATTGGTTAATAGTAACTGAGGCACTAAACCTGGGTAGTGTGAGGTTTTATGTTTGTCTGGCCAGGATTTAGGCTGTGTTTAATGTTTGCTGTAGGTATAGGTGCCAAAGGTTTCAGTTCCCTCAGCTGTTCTTGTTTTTGTCTCTCCTGATGTCTTTGGGTTCCTTTAAAGAATCTTTCTTTAAAAGCTGCCTTTCAGCTCTTCCCACGCTTGCATTGCTGATGTGAGGGTAAGATGTGGGGAGATGACATTTTCTATAGGCCTATGATTAAATCTCAGTCTGTTAGTGGACCTGTGGACCTAGGTTGTGACATTCCCAGGTGCCTTTTAGCTCTTTCCCACCCCTCGTAGGAAAGGCAGAAAGTCTAGAACTTACTGGATCCATGTAATTGCCCTATGCCCAGATTGGATAAAACTCTGTAACATCTTTTCCCCTGCAGAGTAAGTCTTTGTTGATGTTAAGGAGAATCCCTTGAGCAGACTTCAAAGTGTTTACTTTTTCCCTCCTCCAGCCAGGAAAATGAGCTTTTTTCTTGTCTCTTCACCATGAGAACCTGGTAGGGTTCCTGGAGGTAAAACCTATAAGTATGGTGGCCCTCAAAATATTGGGTCCTCTGTAGTTTCTCATTCTCATGAGAGTCCACACTCATTCTCCAGAAATTCATCAAAATTAACACTCAGGTGTTTCTCTAGGTTATGGCTCTAGTGTCTCCTGCTCCAGCTAAGTTGATCTTGGATATGATGCTCTGTATTCTCCTTTCTCTCCAGATTTCCACGGGTCAGTGTGCACTGTGCCCTCAATTCTCTGAAATCATTTTGGACACAAAAATCAATGCCACTGCCTTCCCATCTGAGGAAAAATCTATAATCCAAATGATATGAAGAAAATCTAATAGTGTCTTTGCTTTTAATAAAATTTATCATCCTAAAACCTAGGAATCTACCCTCCTCCATCCCCTACCCTGAAAAAGTTGAAGACGCTTTAAGAATGAGTACATATATTTCACAATGAATTTTAATACTTAAATTAATGCTGCATTTTTCTATAGTAAGTAAATATGTATCTTCAGAATTTGCAATGCCTCTTTATTATGCATTAGAGAAATCAATCTGAATTACTGGTGTAATCTGTCACGTTAAACATACACTAGTCCATGACAGAAATCATTGCTGTAAATGTCTGTTTATATGTAAATGAGGCTTCCATTGCTTCAGGCCTCATAGAGAAATTAATATTCAGCTCCTTTGAAAGTGTGATTTATTGATCAGCAATTTGTAAAGACGGAAAGATGTTAGCTTATTTTCCCCTGTAGGTTATTCCATTGGTTGGAGTTTTGAAATACGCTTTCTCTTTTGTACGTGTGTTAGCCATGCCGTGTAATTTGTCATTGAATTCCTCTCTGTGAAGTTGCATACATAATATTGTAGATTCCTGGGTATTTTTAAAAAGTTACTTAATGAAATGTTATACTTATCTTTTAAAAATCTGTCTTTAAAAGTAAGTAATCAGACTAAATACCAACAGAGGGTATGAAGTTAAAATTTACTGATACAACTCTCAACTCTACCTTAGGAATTGGAGTAATTATAAAATAATTAGCTTTGCTGCTTTCTCTCTTTGATTATCAAGTTATTTACAATGTGTGGGTATATGGAATTTTGGGGCAAGTAAGGAGGACTAGAGCAAACAAGATATTTTTAAATATTAAAAAACTAAAAAGAAAAAGTAAGACACAATAAACTACTTCATAGAAACTATCGAGGAGATTAAAAATATGGTTTCTTTCACAGGTCAGTCATTCAGACCCAATGAGGAGTAAATTTATTTTCAAAACCAGTACTGTTTAATCAAGGAAAGGTAGCTAACCTCTGCTATATAAAAGAAGCAGTATTTTCTAATGCCCCCAAACCACTTTCTCAAATAATAAACCCTGTGATCCTAAATCTCCCTGAAGAAAAATCTAGTATCTAGGAGCACATACAACACAATCATAAAAATTCAAATGAAAACAAGGTATGATATTAATATAAAATGTGATCTTTATTCCAGGTTCTCATCTTAAAGATATTTGCCTATATGAATTTAAGTCAGAAATATAAAAGAAATGGGTAAAGAAATAGGTAGGTTCTTATCACTGTCAATGAAGAATTTTTTTTCTCGACCTTAATTTCTTGAAGAAATTAGAATAGACTCCAAGAAACGTCTTCTGAGCAAGAAAGTATGAAAAAGCATTTTCTCATCTATGCAGTTACGTGTATATAAGAACTAATTGAAGGGAATAATGAACAATGATAATGAAAAGCTAGTAGTACCTAAGCAACCTATTCCATCCTTCCCACTGTTCTTTAAATGCTTCTGAAAGTAGAACTGCTTATCAATGAGCTTCAAGTAGCTGGATAATTTCCACTCACCACACCTACACGAAGACAGAGAGATATTAATTATCCTTGTAAAGTGGAAATCTACCTTATTGCATTCTTACTCCATAGATACAAAATTTTCACCATCCAGAGAGGAGACTTAAATACATACACACACACACACAAATGGGACTTGTTTTCTATAATAGATAGCTGTTTCTTGATTCAATTTCCCCATTAATATCTCTTTCAATTAGAGTGACACAGAGGTTACCAGATCAAATAAGCAACAAAAAGGAGTGAGAAGGAAGTGAAATATAGGAACTGCTTTATATTGGATAATGGAGTTGCAAAGGAATTAACTTGGAATATTTCAAGTATTAAAGTATTATAGAAATTGTCATTTTTTGCAAAGAAAGAAAAAAATGAAATGACTGCTTCAGATTGTGCATGGGAAAAAATTCATAGTGAGAAAATCATGAATTAGTATCAGAGAATTCTTCTTCAAGCTAGAAAATGCACACAAAATAAGATAGTAAAACATGAGATATTAAGAAATTAAGCACATATAAGACCTATCTGGCTTAAGAATCAGATAAATGTTAATGGCAATAAGTTAAATATTGAAAGGAAAGACTGAAAAATCATAAGGCTCTGTTAATGCATAAAATCAACAGGACTTGACAGCCCAATAAATGAAGATGAGTAAAAACTAAATGAAATTAAGAAATTGAAAATTTTAGCAGCACAAAAAAAGATAGTATAATACTTAAGAAGGAAGAATAAGAACATAATTTGAAAATGATCTGCCATTGGAAACTGAATTATATTTTAGAAAGTGTGCATTGAAGCATTTCCCATTTTGCTCCCAATATCCATTTCTTCCCTTATGCTTCATTGCCCTGTGCCCGGAGATGTGCCTTGGCCCCTTCTGATGACATCACTCAACCATCCTTGACATCTGGCTTCCAACTGCCAAACCCTTGCATGACTGCACAATCAGTCATGTTGGTTCCTTCTCTAAGGCTCCAACTCACAGGGGTCTCCAGAAACACTATTTCTGTCCTTGGATCCCTCAGGTGGAAGAGACAATGATGGCTTCCCACAGTTGCTAGTTTCTAGGTGCTTCATTACATTTATCTCTTTTCCTTTACCCTGCCTACACTTTGAAAATAGGACTTAAAATTTTTTAGTTGAAAAATCTGATTGGAACTTTGTTACTTAATGGAACCCTAAGTGACACCGTACTTCTTTAGTGCATTCAACAAAATGTGGAATTTGAAACATGAGGAAGTATTAAAAAGGGACAAGAAGACAAAATGTGAGAGAAAAAGAAATCAAGCTAAAAGGTAGTTAGAAATGCAAAAAGAGCTGTATCAGATCAAAAATTTTAAAGAAACTAAAAAATTAATTTGCAAATTATTTTAAAACTCCTAAGCATGCACAAGCTGCATCAGATCAGCACAAGAAATAAAACCAGATTTTAAATCCAGTATTTCATATCAAGTGTTATGAAAACTAACCAGAGCTTTTTCAAAATGCAAAAGGATAAGACAAGGAAATGACAATAGTGTCAGAAATACATATGCACACATGCACAGTTTAAAGAGCAAAGGATAACATAAAAGTGATTTAAGAGAAAATAAAATGGAAGCAATTTTTAAAAAGTATAATAGAAGATATATTTCCCAAAGAAAGAACTGCTTTGAGTACGTTAAATACTGAAAGGTACCAGTCAAAAAATCTAGATGTATTCTAGTTTAATTTTTAATTTTATGGATCATATTGGGGAAATAATTAGGTTACCTGCAAAAGGAAAGAGAATAAAATATACATTATACTACAGGAAATGACAGAATAAAGCAAAGCAACACCAAAAGATTTTGAAAGATAAATAAAAGATTTAGACACAAACATTTTATACCAAACTGGATAGTTGTTAATGTAGAAAACTACTTAAATTACACAAGCTTCAATTTCTTCATCCGTAAATGTGACTAATAATAATTCCTTTCTCAGAAAGTTGCTGTAAAGACCAGCTTTAGTACCACATATAAAGTGCTTGTGATTGGACTTAAAACTGCTTTCAAATTTTCATAATTTTACCAAAGTTATCCCAGTGTAAATGTCAATAAAAATATCAGTGAATAACCCTAAAAATTATGTAGGACTGAAAATTTTAAATAACAAACTTTAAAATAGTCTGAACAATATTAAAATGTTGATGATAATGGTTATTATTTTCCTATTCCTACTTTATTTAATAGGAATTTTCTTATGGTGTCACTATTAATTATATAGAATCAGATTAATATGTCTCCAATACATTAATCATCTTAACTTACTTAAATTGAGTTAGAGGCATATGTTTCAAAGAAACTTAATGAAAACTTCGAGTGAAAAAGTTGCTGAGATGTGATTTTTGAGAATGCAAAGCACTGAGTTAGCTGTTACCCTGTGTTCGGAAATATAAAAGGCAATATGTTTACAAAACAATTACAAACAAAAGGTTAAGTTAAATCCATTCTTATTCTGTATCTTGATATTTTAAAATTGAATTTTAGACTAATGAAAAATTATTCTGTCTTTTGTTATCATAAAGTTGAATTCTGACTAAGTTTTGCTCTTTATTTTTATTATTATCAATCAAGAACTGATAATTTCTTGGTAATTGTAATCTCACTGATCTTAGTGCAATCAGACAACTATATATATATGTACATATACATATATATATTGTGGTTTCTCCTATCAAGTTAGGAAAAATCATCAGAAAGTACTTTCTTCTAATGAATTTATTTTATTCCAGTAAAATAAATGTGATTTTAACACTAATTTTGAAGCTCCAGGAAAAATTTCATTCTTCTACCCATTTAATGTTAATTCTGGACTTAAGAGAAACATCTCAGTCATGGTAAGGGAGCAGCTTCATATTTGCTGTTGCTGGTACATCTGTCTTACTACATCCATGAGGGATTGGTTCCAGGAACCCCTCAGGTACCAAAATCTTCGGATGCTCAAGTCACTTAAACAAAATGTTATAGTATTTGCATATGACCTACGGCACATACTCCCATATACTTTAAATCATCTAGATTATAATACCTAATACAATGTAAATAGTTGTAAATACAATGTAAATGCTATGTAAATAGTTGCTAGTACAAGGCAAATTCAAGTTTTGCTTTTGAGAATTTTCTGGAATTTTTTTTCCAAATATTTTAAATCCGTGATTGGTTGAATCCGTGGATGCAGAACCTGTGGTTACAGAAGGACCAGCTGTAGTTATATTTCCTCTGTAATACCTTTTCCATAAGTGTCACAAAGGAAGCTGTTTTCCACTGTGAGTTTTCCTGTCCAATCAGAGAGCCCAAAGGCTCATTTTCCCTTCCTTCACACCACTATTTCTATTTGCCACAGGGAGAGGGAGGAAACTGTGTGACCTCACTGATTTTGTGTATTTATGTCTAGCTTTTAAGAGCTGCAGCAGCTTATTGTGGTTTTACATTTTAATTTTCAAGGTAGATTCAGATTTCAGGTATCTTGTATATCTGACTTAACCCCTTCGCATATATTAGCCTCCTACAAAAATACATTCCCCTTGTGAAACACTTGGAACATCATTTGTAGCTCTTTCTTCAGAAACCATAATTTAGATAATCTGAGTATTATCAGATGGGAAACTTAGTTGATTTTACTGGTTTCTACTAGAAAACATGATAATTGAAGTTGATCCAGAGAGCTGTGTCTGAACAAAGGAATTCTGCTGTGATATTACCAAGAGGTTTTATTTAAAGCAAGCTGGAAAAGTTCTGGGCTGCAATGTGCATTTCAAGTGCCAAATTCTAGGAGGAAATTAATTAGCAATATGCACAAGTGATGTAACAGAGACGAAAATCAACACAAGAGGAAAATACCTGCTTTGACCACTCTAGTTTGACACCAAGGCATGGATTTTGTAGCTTTTTAGCTTCTAAATAAGTGATTTGAAATGCTTCCTTCAAATACCCATATGTATACATCCTTCTATCATTTATTCTCCATCCTTGCTTTCTTTACTTTCTATCCCCCTATTTCCTTCTCCTAAGCAGAAAAATGAACTTTTTTCCTGATTAAACATAACTTGCTGGAATATTTAGCATATCTGGTTGAAGTCAGTCTTAAACAATTATAAATTCTAAACTGAATCTTGGACTTTAGCTCTTCAGAAATACATTGCCTCAAGAAATTTTAGAAACATTTATTCACCTTATTAAAATTAAATGCTCCTGGTGACTTTATTCCAAAAATACCTTTTTGAAAAGTGAAGGAAAACAATGAATATTCTAAGCTTTAATCACATTCTAAGGGTCACCAATAAGAGCAGGTAACACTGTTTTCTATTGAGCTCAGCTTCCTGCGTGCCCTTCCACGGTGACCAGAGGCAGTCAATTAGTTGACCACATCTTTCATCACGGCCTCTGGAAAGAAAGTTAGGGGTCTGAGTTAAAAACCACTGTTCTGCTATTGATGGTTACATCAGCTTTGACAAACCTCTTTACTCAGTTTTCTCTTCTGAATAAAATAAAATATAAATCTCAAGTTCGGGATAGAATCAAATGAAGTAACACATGGAGACAGTTCATAAACTGTGATTGTCACACAGCCATAAGGAATTAGTATTAGGCCATTGTTATTGGCTATCAATATAGCTTTCTGTGACTGGTGAGAGAAATTACTAGTCACACCCTTCAAAAAGTGGAACATCACTTTTTCAGAAGATTTTTACTTAAAAAAAAAAGGTGCATAAGTTAGTTTTCCATGATTAACTCAACTGTGTCCCTACTAACATGAACAAGTGAATCTTTGAAAATAATGTTTAATAATGAAGTATTTAGACTATAAAATATATGATATAAGCTATTTAAGATAACACTCTTGATGACTTCAATTATCTTAAATATTTATATCACAAACTGGTAATGAAAATAGCATCTTGCACTACTAAAACTTCTGGTTTTCAGGCCTTCAGACTTGGACCAGACTCACACCATCAGGTCTCCTGGTTCTCAGGTCTTCGGACTCAGACTGAAACTCTACCACTGGCTCTCCTGGGTCTCCAGCTTGTAGACGGGAGATTATGGGACTGTCAACGTCCATAATCATGTAAGCTAAGGCCTTACGATAAATCTCAGTCTCTCTCTCTGACTAATACAGATTAACCCTAGTACAGACTAATTCCGAGGACAAACAGCAACTTTCTCAGTACTACAAAGATCATTATTTTCACCCAAGATTAAAATGATATTTAATACAACAAGGTTTTTACGTATGTTACTTCCAAGGTTTCTACATATGTTTGAAATGATAAAGGGGTCAATAGTAGAAATATTTCTGTTCAAATAAGATTAATACATGAGAGTCAAGTTAAGTCCTGGATGTCTATTTTCTACTTGTTTTACTACCTCTAGATTCTGTTCTCCTTTTGGAAGAAAAGAGTAAGTTAAGAACTCTTTTATATCACAAGTCATTTTTCTAATCTTACTCTATCATATTCATTCCTGGCCTCCTGCATTTGGTTATAAAGGTTTTCAATGAATTTGAGACTTAAAACACCTATCGAAGTCAATTCTACCTGTCCTACACATACTTCTGTTAATAACGCAGGGAGATCATTATGTCACTGAGTATAAAATTTACATAATTCAAAATTTCTATCTTACCATACAATGTTAATATTTTAGTCATTGTCTTTTAAAATTAATATGTAGAAAACCTACTTGGGAGTGTGGTCATAGAATTAATAGTCCTTTTAAAAAGTTCAAAGCTTTGTAAAAGCTTCCCATGTGACATGATTGTTTGTATTGATATAATTTATTTAAAGTATTATGCCTAAAATGTCCAATAACCAAAGTGAGCAACCATTCCCTTTATAGATTTCTTAAATTCAGGTACTTTCATTCTTTATAGAAGCATCTGTAGAATTAAAAATAAAATAATCAGTATTAATGATACCAATGCACGCACTTTAATTATAAAGGCAATTATTATTTTTAACTTATTTGAGTGATTCTTCGATTAACCTCCTTCTCTGTCACTGAAATCTAAGCTCTGAGACAACAGGTTAGTGTTTTTCTTGCTCACTCTGTAGCTCAGTATCTACCAGAATGCTTGTCACACAGTAGGCACTTGATAAATATTTGCTTGGCAAATAAGTAAAGAAATAAACCTCTTATTCATGCTTATTAAGAATTAGGCACCATGTTTTATAGATTTTCTCTAATCCTCACAGCAACCCTGAAATCTGTCCTGTTTAGCAGATGAGGAAACTGATACTCAGAGAGATTGTTATTTCCCCAAAGTCATGCAAGTAAAAAGAATTTCCTCAGTCAGCAGTGTCTCTTTCTACTCATTCATGACTTACCCACACATAGACCAGAAATGCTGCATGAAAAATCTCATTATGCAAATTTTCTACACAGCTCTTACTTTGTGCTTCTCCTCACTTATTTGGTATCATTTCATGAACATTGATGGTTTTACCTCCATTGTTAACAACGGCTGTCAGGCCATATGTAATCTGACATTCTTTCATTCATTCAATAGATATTTGTTGAGTTCCTACTATGGACCAGATATTATCTTGGGCATTAGGATATCGTGCAAAATGAGTCAGATTTTTGCCTTGTCTTCATTAAACTTATAGACCAACAAAGCTGATTATACTCAATATGTTAAAATAGCTTTGAATAATTTAAAAGTCCCCACAAGTCCTTCTTGGCGGTTTCATGAAATTTTCTGAATCTCACAGAGACCTCTAGTTCTCTGTTATTAGTGAACAGTATTCATTCCTATTCAACATGAACTTGCACGTATAACAGACAGACTCAGAAAAGTGTCAGTGAATGATAAAGTATCAAGAAAATGAAAAGAAAGTTTAGGAGGATAAAGGCAAAGATGCCTTTGGTGAAGAGACTCAATAAATTTTTAGAAAGGAGAAGGAAGACATAAAAACTAATGTCAGAACCACATTAACTAGTACCTGTTAGGTGCTAATTATTTTGGTAGACTTTGAAGAAACTTCACATCAAGGATTCTATCTTCATGGAGTCTACAATCTGGTTGGAGTTTGCTGCAAATATGTTTACCTAAAGTAACCTTTAATAACCTAATAGAGATCAGTCCATTAGAGGTGAGTCAGTTACTCTCAATTATCCCTTTTGTGTTTTTTACAAAATTTCCCTTCAGGAATTGATAAAGATGACCAGCTTACATAATAGATTGCCATGTTATCAACTCCAGCCCTGACTATATGTGACTGAGCTCAACAAGCCATCATCAGCTTACTACCATCTGACCTCATACTTGTAATTCTTGAAAGGAAAAAAAATCTATTGTCCTCTCCTCTATCCACAGTTGTAGTTGGGATCACATAGCATTCTGCCCAAGCATCAGTGGCTTTGGGAATGAACATCTTCCAGAAAAAGAGGCTGTGAGTGAATGGACTGCTTATTTTCCCTGAAACTTATCAATTTAAATTGTATTTAAAATTTTTACAGTTCCATCATTCTATGACATTGTATAATCATTACTTTACCTAATGCTTTAATAAAAATAATTAGAATTCCTTACCTTTGTCCACTTCTTATCTCTTATTCTCTTTAAAGCACTCTAATAGGATTTTTATTTACTATACTCTACTGTGTCATATCAAAATATTTTGGATTATTGATCCTTTACTTAGTGACATTGTCCAGTTAGAAATGGATAACGGAAATATTTCAGCTATTAAAAGTTCTTAATAGTCTGTAAAACAAACAGTGAATCAAGTGAATGAGCAACAACTCTGGAAATATTTAAGAATAAGTGAGATAAGACAAAAACAAAAACAAAAAAGGTATAAAGAACAGTCTCTAGAAAATGCATAACGTTAAGTTGCAAGACAAAAAATTCTTTATGGCCTTTTGCTGTTAAATACAGCCGAACTTTAACTTTAGTAATTTTTCTTTTCAGAGAAATTTAAAGTTGAAAGTATGGTACGAGTGATTGCAGAGACACAAAGCAGCTTTGAAAAGTGGACATCTGAATGTATATTATTCTGTTTTAAACTCAGCAAACCAAATCTCTTTATTCAATTCCTTATTCCTAACACTAAGTGTTGCAAACTCACTGGATTAAAGAATTTTAAAGCATATAAGGAAAGGAAGAGTGTTCAATCAGAGGTTTAAACTGTTGTCAATATTATACAGCAAATCCTCTCTCTTCCAAAATTGAGTAACTGTTGACTTAATATCAGTCAATTATTTGCTACTAAAAATCTTTAAAATCTATGAATAGTTTTTCATACATAAATAGGTATCAAAGAAAACATGTGGGGATAAACACTGATCTTTTGTAGTGATGTAAACAAGAGAATTGCTAAATAAAATAAAGGGCACAAAGTAAATATGTTGAAGATGTACAACTACTTGAGCAATACAGTGACTAATCTTCAGGTAAGTTCACATTTGCACAGAGGATTCTTTGGTGAAAAAGATTGTTTCATCAAATCAAGGCTGCACAAAATACTTCAGCTGTTTTCTCACCTAAATCAAATGTCATCATAGATGATATTTTCATTATTTTCCCTGTTCTTCCTATTATTTTGAATGCCTTTATGGTTTCTAAGCAACCATGTTAATACTTCTCTTTTAAAAATCTACTGCACAGGAATAGTAGTCTTAAAAAAGAATGGTGGCCTTCCTAGGAATATTTAAAGTTAGAGATAAATGCTAACCAGAACAGAAGAAAAAAAAATCACAGTTATAATAATCAGTTTTGAATGCTTTGGTGCAGAAAATTAAATAATGTGTAGTCTGTACAATATTATGAGCTCAAGAATGACCCAAGAAAGAGGAAGAAGGTACAGATAAATTTATTTCCAAAAAAAGATGCACAGAGAAACACCATGTCAAATTCTGGCCAGATCTTTTGATATTCATGTTTGTTAAGTCCTGGGGAGGGAATGGGGAAATCTCTTCTCAAAACAACCATGACCTTATTTGAGATAAGGAATGGTAGGAGTGGAATGCTTAGCCTGGACAAGAAAAGATCAGTAGGGTAAAATGGTCTGTTTGCAAATTTGCATATGCTGTAATGGAAGAGAAACTGTTTCCTTAATTTGCTTTCCAGAAAATAGAATAATGATCATTAGGTACGAGGCAGACGTAGGATAATTTTGGCTTAATGAAATTTTTTAACAATTAGGATTGGCTGCAGGGGATTAGACTAACTCAAAAGTAGTGAAATCTGTAACTATAAGTGTTTAAGGGAGATGACCATCTTTATGTATGTCACTGTATCCCCACATCCCTTCTTGGATGTCTAATAGGCATCTCGACTTGAACATGCCCTCAAACAAGCTCTGAATTTTCCCAATCTGCTCTTCCTCCCTGCGTTTCCAATCTCATTGATAATTGTTCAGGCTGAAAATTGAAAAATCATCTATAACTCTTCCTTCCTTTTTCTCATCTTTCACATCGAATACAATAGCAAATCCTATGGCTTAATATGCATATTAAAAACAGACTATCTCATCACTTTTCTCCATTTGTCATCTCCTACATCAGTCAAGCCGCATCTCTATCTGATATCATTGCTTGCTTGGGTTGTTGTGATGGCTCCTGAATGATATGCTTGCTTCCACATGTGGCCTCTGAAGCCACATCTTTAAAAAAACTTTAAAAAATCGTACCCAATCATGATAATCTTTTGCTCAAATCCCTCAGATAACATATCATTTCACCTGGAATGAAACCCAAAGTTCGTATGTATTAAAACTAAGCCTCATGCTGTTGCGTGTCTGAGTGACTTACTGACATCACTTTCTACAGCCCTTCCCTTCTTTCCTTCTGTTCCAACCTCTCAGACCTTGTCACTGACCATAGAACCACCAACGCATTCTTGGCACGGAGTCTGTCCTCAGTGTTCCTTCTGCCTGAAACGTCTTCTCCCAATTATCTACATGGTTCACTCTCTCATTTCAATTAAAACTCTGCTCAAATATCAGCTTATCAAAAGAGACCTTCCCTGAATCCTCTTTATAACATAGTAGAGTCACTACCCATCACCTCTATTTCCTTTTTCTTTACAGCATCACCTAACTTGTTATACTTTTGTTTATTTGTTTAGCATCTGAATCTTATGACTAGAATATAATTCCACGATCTCTTGTTTGACTTTCTATCCCTGAACCCAAAAGAGTGCTGTCCCATAGACGATGCTCAAAAAATATTTTTTGGATAAATATTATGGGAAGCATTTCAGCATGAGCAAGAGATTGGAATATATGACTTAATAAGGTTCCTTATAAATCTGCAATTCTCTTATCACCACCAAGAGATGTATTTTCTTTTAGATTAGTTATCTTTTTCAAATTAACTTGGGTATTTTCTTATCTTTAATTTTTTCTGAGAGTGCTTACTGTTTATATTCCAACACCCCCAAATTTCTCATGAAGCTCTTTAATTTTATAGAAAATGTTTATGACATACCAGATTATTATGTTATAAAGTGTTAGATTCTTTTTACTTCCCCTGTCATTACCATTTTAACCACCTGACTTTTTTCCTGAGGAGCCTTCTGAGCACAGTTATAAAAGAGTTATAATGACTCTTTGGCCAGCAACTTTACTAGTAGGATTGCCATTCAAGACCGTTTATCACAGTTGGTTTCAACTTAACAGAGACACAAATGCTATTATTATTATCTCTCCGGGTTCTTACTACAGGGGTTGTATAAGTGAAGTTAGCAATTTTGTTTGTGAAGTTAGCAGTTTCTCCCAGAGGCATATGAAGGTAAGACACCCTGCTTTAGATGGATTCTTAAAAACCAGTGGGATATATTTTTCATATAGATCAGCAAGTTGCTTTCCAGATAACTAAAAGTAAACGTCACATTGTTTACACTGAGAGCCCAAAGTGATCTAAAGATGTGGAAATGGCAGAGAATAGAGCTAAGTATTGCTAAGTGGGACCATAGATTTATTCACCAATTTTTAAATTTATTTATGTTCATTATAAATATGAACACCTATTCTGGACCACAAAAATGCCTAATGATACAGTGACTTTAAGAAGTTCTCCAGGGATTTCCCTGGAGGTCCAGTGGTTAAGACTTCACCTTCCAATGCAGGGGGTGCAGGTTCGATCCCTGGTTGGGGAGCTAAGAGCCCACATGCCTCGGGACCAAAAAACCAAAACATAAAACAGAAGCAATATTGTAACGAATTCAATAAAGACTTTAAAAATGGTCCACATCAAAAACAAAAAAAGTTCTCCATCTCTCTGGGAGACACGTAAATGGATCTGACACATTGTGTTTTATTTTTTTTTAATTGAAATAGAGTTGATTTACAGTGCTGTGGCAGTCTCTGCTGTACAGCAAAGTGACTCAGTTATACACATATAGACATTCTTTTTTACATTCTTTTCCATTATGGCTTATCACAAGATATTAAATATAGTTCCCTGTGGTATACAGTAGGACCTTGTTGTTCATCCAGCCTATATATAATAGTTTACATCTGCTAACCCCAAACTCCCAGTCCTTCCCTCCCCCACCTCCCTCCCCCTAGGCAACTACAAGTCTGTTCTCTGTGACATTGTGTTTTATGTCACGGTTGTAGTGAGTATGGGTTGTAGGGGATGAAAGAGGTCTTTTTTCTCTATTGACTTATAATTAATGTTGATTTTTCAGCTCCATTGTGGAGATAAAACTATACTTGTTCATGAGCAGGCTACTACAAAATAATTCTTACATGGAAAAATGGTAGTTACAGTAAATATAAGGCTCAGTTTGGGTCTGGAAATTATGTGCTACTTCCTCATCACAATGGAAAAAACTTTCTGGTAACATAGTTTAACAAGTAACTGATGATTTCACACTGATGTATTGCTATACCCAGAGTGGAATGATCTTAAATGAGACAACGCCGCCTAGTAGATTGAGAAATAAACTTCATTCAAAAGACCTGAGTACCAATTCCAGCTTTACCACTAATTCATCATCCAGTAGCCTGTTTTCCATGGCAAAATAACCTTCCCTGGGTTGTGCTATCTTTATCTGATTAATGAAAGATCTGAACAAAATAATCTCCAAGTGAACTCACAGTTCACGTCTTGTTCTAAAATATTTATGACATCCAAAGGGAAACTAGTGCAAGTAACTCAAAAGCACTTTCATTGGTTTCACTCAGACCTAGTCCGTTTTCAATGAAAAGCACAAATTCCAACCCCAATCTGTTGAAAACCTTTGCCAATGCTGTCAAAAAAAAGCTTTCTGTGATGATGGAAATGTTCTATAGCTGCACTGTTTAATATGGTAGACATCAGTCACATTTGGCAATTTAGCACTTGAAATGAGGCTAGTGCAACAGAGGAACCAACTTTTAAATATTATTTACTTTTAATTAATTTAAATGTGAATATTTGTGTGAGGCTGGTGACTAACTTATTGGGTAGCTCATGTAAAGCCACTGTGTACAATTAGTATAAAAAGATCTGGTAACATTGTAAGTTTAAAAAGAAAAGACAGCGTTCACTGGGTATGTTTTCAGATGTTCTGTTCTGTATTTCCACTTTAATACAGCACTATGATTTATAGAATGAACTACTAATGAAAACTAGGATGCTAGTAAAAGAAAAGCATTTAGAGCACACTGTATATAATGGAAATTATCACCCACCATCGCTATGCTTTTGTCATATGCCTTCAATGGCATTTATATAAATTGGAAAGGATCATTTCTTTCATTAACATTTTTTAAAATATATTTATTTATTTATTTATGGCTGCGTTGGGTCTTCGTTGCTGGGCGCGGGCTTCCTCTAGTTGCGGTGAGCGGGGGCTACTCTTTGTTGCGGTGCGCGGGCCTCTCATGCGGTGGCTTCTCTTGTTGCAGAGCACGGCTCTAGGCACGTGGGCTTCAGTAGTTGTGGCATGCGGGCTCAGTAGTTGTGGCTCGTGGGCTCCAGAGCGCAGGCTCAGTAGTTATGGCGCACGGGCTTAGTTGCTCTGCAGCATGTGGGACCTTCCCAGACCAGGGCTCAAACCCATGTCCCCTGCATTGGCAGGTGGATTCTTAACCACTGTGCCACCAGGGAAGTCCCTCATTAACATTTTAAATCAGTAGAGTAATACTTTTTAGGGTGCTCCACTCATTTTTTCTTGAACACGCTGAAATGTCATTGTAGCTTAAATTAGGAAGGTACTTTAAAGGTCATGAGATTAGTGTACATTTTCCATTTCTTTGTAGGCTCTCATATATTCTATTTTTCAGAGTTTTGACTTGCAGAAATATGTATTAAATAAAATAAACTTTGAATAAATAAGTTAAAAATGACTCCATATTTTAAAAACTTGAAAATATTATGGATATTTATCAACAGCTTTAAACGAAAGTAAAGTTTTCTGAAGAGACAATTATATGCTTGATAAATCAGTAGTAAAATATGAATACAAATACCTAATACTACTGTATTTGTGACCAAACTGTTGTTGTCGTTGTCTTTTTTACAAAAGTATTGTGTATGTTATAACTTTGAGATATATCCCTGGACTTAATTCAATACACAAGAATAATAAACATGAAAACATCCACAAATGTTTATTGGATACCTAGAGAAAAATATCATAGTTTCTGCCTTTTAAGAAGTTCCAGCTTAATGAAGAGACAAAAAAGAATTATTCGATTAAAAAAACCATTGTGATATTTGCTGTGGTATGGTGTGGGTTATGCACAATCAGGAAATTTGAAGAGACTCAAACATAAAGCTAGTTTGCTTCTTGGTGTATTTGCTGAGTCCTGGTACTACTAAGGAGTTAGGAAACAAAGCCAACTGTTTCTAAAAGGCAGAGTGAGAACTCCTGCAGAGAACTTGAAACAATTAGGAAAAAGAATGGTTGGAAATCTGGCATTTACCAGATTTTGAAGATGGGAAAGTCAGAGAGCTGGATCTTCCACATTCTTTCAGGAAGAAGCTAAAGATCCTCCAGGCCCCCCCTAAAGATACACAGTAGGGCCACACCTGAGGATCAGGGTTTAACCTCAGCAGAGTGAGTGTTACTAGTAGTAAAACTTAGCTCTGACTTATTCCAACTCTCTATTAGATTGAGAAGTTGATTGAGGTGATCATAATAACATAACACACAAAAAGGGAAACCTCTCTGACAGAAAATATCATGTAAAGCCTCTACTTCGTTTACAAGTAATGTGCAGTATTCAATACAAATTGACCAGATATGTGAAGATGAAAATAAACAGGACCAATAATCAAGAGGAAAGGCATATAAATTGTGAAATGGCATTCAACAATTGGTAAACCATATGTAAAAATTCAGATAAATAATCAATTCTGGGGAATGATATATGTGAAAGACAAAGCTAGAAAATAAAGCTTTTAGAAGAGAATATCTGCATGACCTTTATGTACAGACAATTTCTTCATGAAGACTTAAAAGGCATTAATTACAAAATGATTTATAATTTTAACAGCATTAAAATTAAGAATGCGTCTTCATTATAATAATAAAAATATGCTTGCCAAACTGTCTTTCAGAAAGGCTATCCTATTTTGCATCCCCACTAGATGTATGAATGAAAAATCAAAATTATATGAACAGAAAACAGAGACTGCCAAAGGTTGATGGAGAAGGAAATGGTTGACTAAAAAGGGGCCACAGAGTGAAACTTTTAAAGTGATGAAACTGTACTATATGATACTGAGGTAGTGAATACATGGCACTATGCATCCATAGTGTACATCAAAATAGCAAACGTCACTACATGCAAATTAAAATCCATCAGGCTGTTGGGGAATTCAAGGATGGGATACAGACAGTGACAGATGAATCTGATTTTATTACTAATGTATGGCATAGCCTTGTTGAAGAGGATGTGGAAAATAGGCAATGTGTTTTAACTGGGCATTGAAGAGGTAGACGCAAAAGGAACACTCCATAAATGCTACACTCTAGTTTTTAAATGTGTTTCTCACAGGGCTATGGGTTAGCAATTCTGAAACTACATAACACATACACTAAGACTAAACAGAAATAGAGAATGAGTTATGGATAATGGGAGCCAGGTTCTCACTGTTATAAAAAGAAGTTACAGATCAATATGTGGGAGACGAGAATGAATCCTGTGGTGCATGATTATGGCAACCTCAGCATGAGCCTATATTCATACTGATGCATGAACAGACAGATATATACAGACATAACTGTAGATGTGGACACATATGTTGATGAGTATACAGCACACATTTCTGAGCTGAGAGGGTCCAGAAGCAGGGATATCTCAGTAGGTATGAGCACACCTAGTGCCTTCTTAATACTGTTCTCCAGTAAAAGACACCAGGGATCCTTGGAGAGATGGCTGATCTTATTCTAGGGCTCAGATACGGAAAACACAAATGAGCCTGGAATAAACTAGAGGCAGAAGTAAGGAAGTGCTAAAAAAATGATGGGTGCTTGTCAAAAGAACATAGACAGGTAAGACCTTCAAGATGACAGAGGAGTAAGATGTGGAGATCACCTTCCTCCTCACAAATACCTCAAAAATACATCTACATGTGGAACAACTCCAACAGAACACCTACTGAATGCTGGCAGAAGACCTCAGACTTCCCAAAAGGCAAGAAAATCCCTACGTACCTGGGTACGGCAAAAGAAAAAAGAAAAACAGAGACAAAAGAATAGGGACAGGACCTGCACCTCTGGGAGAGAGCTGTGAAGGAGGAAAAGTTTCCACATGCTAGGAAGCCCCTTCACTGGTGGAGACAGGGGTTGCGCAGGGTGGGGGGGGGGGTGGGAAGCTTCGGAGCCACGGAGGAGAGCACAGCAACAGGGGTGCAGAGGGCAAAGGGCAGAGATTCTGCACAGAGGATCGATGCTGACCAGCACTCACCAGCCCGAGAGGCTTGTCTGCTCAACCTCCGGGGTGGGTGGGGGCTGGGAGCTGACGCTCCGGTTTTGGAGGTCAGACCCCAGGGAGAGGACCAGGGTTGGCTGCGTGAACACAGCCTGAAGGGGGCTAGTGCACCACAGCTAGCTGGGAGGGAGTCCGGGAAAAGGTCTGGAACTGCCGAAGAGGCAAGAGACCATTGTTTCAGGTGCGCGAGGAGAGGGGATTCAGAGCACCACATAAAGGAGCTCCAGAGACGGGCGCAAGCCGCGGCTATCAGCACGGACCCCAGAGACGGGCATGAAACGCTAAAGCTGCTGCTGCAGCCACCAAGAAGCCTGTGTGCAAGCACAGGTCACTCTCCACACCTCCCCTCCCAGGAGCCTGTGCAGCCCGCCACTGCCATGGTCCCATGATCCAGGGACAATTTCCCCAGGAGAACACACGGTGCACCTCAGGCTGTTGCAACATCATGCTGGACTCTGCTGCTGCAGGCTCGCCCTGCATTCCGTACCCCTCCCTCCCCCCAGCCTGAGTGAGCCAGAGCCCCTGAATCAGCTGCTCCTTTAACCCCGTCCTTTCTGGATGAAGAACAGATGCCCTCAAGTGACCTACATGCAGAGGCGGGGCCAAACCCAAAGCTGAACCCCAGAAGATATGTGAACAAAGAACAGAAAGGGAAATCTCTCCATGCAGCCTAAGGAGCAGCAGATTAAATCTTCACAATAAATTTGATGTACCCTGCATCTGTGGAATACCTGAATAGACACCAAATCAACCCAAAACTGAGGCGGTCGACTGTGGAAGCAACTGTAGACTTGGGGTTTGCTTTATACGTCTAATTTGTTTGTAGTTTTATGTTTATCTTAGTTTAGTATTTAAAGCTTATTATCATTGGTACATTTGTTTATTGATTTGGTTGCTCTCTCCCTTTGTTTTTTACATGTATATATATATTTTTTTCCTTTTTCACTTTTTGTGAGTGTGTATGTGTATGCCTCTTTGTGTGATTTTCTGTGTATAGGTTTGCTTTTACCAGTTGTCCTAGGGTTCTGTCTGTCTGGTTTTTTTAAGTATAGTTTTTAGCACTTGTTATCATTGGTTGATTTGTTTATTGGTTCGGTTGCTCTCTTAGTATTATTTTTTTCAATTTTTTTTTTACTTTTTTATTTTAATAGCTTTATTTTATTTTATTTATTTTTTATTTTCTTTCTTTTTTTTCTCCCTTTCTTCTGAGCCATGTGGCTGACAGGGTTTTGGTGCTCCAGCCAGGTGTCAGGCCTGAGCCTCTGAGGTGGGAGAGCAGACTTCAGGACACTGGACTACCAGAGACACCCTGGCTCCACGTAACATCAATCAGCGAGAGCTCTCCCAGAGATATCTGTCTCAAAACTAAGATCCAGCTCCACTCAACGACTAGCAAGTTCCAGTGCTGGACAACCCATGCCAAACAACTAGCAAGACAGGAACAACCCCACCTACTAGCAGGGAGGCTACCTAAAATCATACTAAGTTCACAGACCCCCCCCCAAAACACACCACCAGACGTGGTCCTGCCCACCAGAAAGACAAGATCCAGCTTCATCCACCAGAACACAGGCACCAGCCCCCTCCACCAGGAAGGCTACACAAGCCACTGAACCAACCTTACCCACTGGGGGCAGACACCAAAAACAACGGGAACTACAAACCTGCAGCCTGTGAAAAGGAGAACTCAAACACAGTATGTTAAGCAAAATGAGAAGACAGAGAAATACGCAGCAAATGAAGGAGAAAGGTAAAAACCAACCAGACCAAACAAATGAAGAGGAAATAGGCAGTCTACCTGAAAAAGAATTTAGAATAATGATAGTAAAGATGATACAAAATCTTGGAAATAAAATGGAGAAAATACAAGAAACGTTTAAAAAGGACCTAGAAGAACTAAAGAGCAAACAAACAGTGATGAACAACACAATAAATGAAATTAAAAATACTCTAGAAGGAATCAATAGCAGAATAACTGAGGCAGAAGAATGGATAAGTGACCTGGAAGATAAAATAGTGGAAATAACTACCGCAGAGCAGAATAAAGAAAAAAGAATGAAAAGAACTGAGAACAGTCTCAGAGACCTCTGGGACAACATTAAATGCACCAACTTTCGAATTATAGGGGTCCCAGAAGAATAAGAGAAAAAGAAAGGGATGAAAAAATATTTGAAGAGATTATAGCTGAAAACTTCCCTAATATGGGAAAGGAAATAGCCAGTAAAGTCCAGGAAGCACAGAGAGTCCCACACAGGATAAATCCAAGGAGAAACAAACCAAGACACATTAATCAAAATACCAAAAATTAAATACAAAGAAAAAATATTAAAAGCAACAAGGGAAAAGCAACAAATAACATAAAAGGGAATCCCCATAAGGTTAACAGCTGGCCTTTCAGCAGAAACTCCGCAAGCCAGAAGGGAGTGGCAGGACATATTTAAAGTGATGAAAAGGAAAAAACTACAACCAAGAATACTCTATGCAGCAAGGATCTCAATCAGATTTGACAGAGAAATTAAAACCTTTACAGACAAGCAAAAGCTAAGAGAATTCAACACCACCAAACCAGCTTTACAACAAATGCTAAAGGAACTTCTCTAGGCAGGAAACACAAGAGAAGAAAAAGACCTACAATAACATACCCAAAACAATTAAGAAAATGGTAATAGGAACATACATATTGATAACTACCTTAAACATAAATGGATTAAATGCTCCAACCAAAACACATAGACTGGCTGAATGGATACAAAAACAAGACCCGTATATACGCTATCTACAAGAGACGCACTTCAGACCTAGGGACACATACAGACTGAAAGTGAGGGGATGGAAAAAGATATTCCATGCAAATGGAAATCAAAAGAGAGCTGGGGTAGCAATTCTCATATCAGACAAAATAGACTTTAAAATAAAGACTATTACAAGAGAGAAAAAAGGATACTACATAATGATCAAGGGATCAATCCAAGAAGATTAACAATTGTAAATATTTACGCACCCAACATAGGAGCATCTCAATACATAAGGGAAATGCAAACAGCCATAAAAGGGAAAAGCGACAGTAACACAATCATAGTAGGGGACTTTAACACCCCACTTTCACCAATGGACAGATCATTCAAAAAGAAAATAAATAAGGAAACACAAGCTTAAAATGATAAATTAAACAAGATGGACTTAATTGATATTTATAGGACATTCCATCCAAAAACAACAGAATACACTTTCTTCTCAAGTGCCCATGGAACATTCTCCAGGATAGATCATATCTTGGGTCACAAACCAAGCCTTGGTAAATTTAAGAAAACTGAAATCGTATCAAGTATCTTTTCTGACTACAACGCTATGAGACTAGATATCAATTACAGGAAAAAAATTGTAAAAAGTACAAACACATGGAGGCTAAACAATATGCTACTAAATAACCAAGAGATCACTGAAGAAATCAAAGAGGAAATCAAAAAATACCTAGAAACAAATGACAATAAAAACACAATGACCAAAACCTCTGGGAAGCAGCAAAAGCAGTTCTACGAGGGAAGTTCCTAGCAATACATCCTACCTCAAGAAAGAAGAAAAATCTCAAATAAACAATCTAACCTTACACCTAAAGCAAGTAGAGAAAGAAGAACAAAAAACCCCCCAAAGTTAGCAGAAGGAAAGAAATCATAAAGATCAGATCACAAATAAATGAAAAAGAAATGAAGAAAACGATAGCAAAGATCAATAAAACTAAAAGCTGGTTCTTGGAGAAGATAAACAAAATTGATAAACCATTAGCCAGACTCATCAAGAAAAAAAGGGAGAAGACTCAAATCAACAGAATTAGAAATGAAAAAGGAGAAGTAACATCTGGCACTGCAGAAATATAACAGATCATGAGAGATTACTACAAGCAACTATATGCCAATAAAATGGGACAACCTGGAAGAAATGGACAAATTCTTAGAAAAGCACAACCTTCCAAGACTGAAACAGGAAGAAATAGAAAATATAAACAGACCAATCACAAGCACTGAAATTGAGACTGTGATTAAAAATCTTCCAACAAACAAAAGCCTAGGACCAGATGGCTTCACAGGCAAATGATATCGAACATTTAGAGAAGAGCTAACACCTATCCTTCTCAAACTCTTCCAGAATACAGGAGGGAGGAACATTCCCAAACTCATTCTAAGAGGCCACCATCACCCTGATACCAAAACCAGACAAAGATGTCACAAAAAAAGAAAACTACAGGCCAATATCACTGATGAACATAGATGCAAAAATCCTTAACAAAATACTAGCAAACAGAATCCAACAGCACATTAAAAAGATCATACACCATGATCAAGTGGGGTTTATCCCTGGATTGCAAGGATTCTTCAATATATGCAAATCAATCGATGTGATAAACCATATTAATAAATTGAAGGATAAAAACCATATGATCATCTCAACAGATGCAGAAAAACCTTTTGACAAAATTCAACACCCATTTATGTTAAAAACGCTCCAGAAAGTAGGCATAGAGGGAACTTACCTCAACATAATAAAAGCCATATATGACAAACTCACAGCCAACATCGTTCTCAATGGTGAAAAACTGAAACCATTTCCACTAAGATCAGGAACAAGACAAGGTTGCCCACTCTCATCACTATTACTCAACATAGTTTGGAAGTTTTAGCCACAGCGATCAGAGAAGAAAAAGAAATAAAAGGAATCCAATTCAGAAAAGAAGAAGTAAAATTGTCACTGTTAGTGGATACATGATACTATACATAGAGTGTCCTAAAGATGCTACCAGAAAACTACTAGAGCTAATCAATGAATTCGGTAAAGTAACAGGATACAAAATTGATGGACAGAAATCCCTTGCATTCTAATACACTAATGATGAAACATCTGAAAGAGAAATTAAGGAAACAATCCCATTTGCCATTGCAAGAAAAAGAATAAAATACGTAGGAATAAACCTACCTAGGAGACAAAACACCTCTATGCAGAAAACTATAAGACACTGAGGAAAGAAATTAAAGATGATACAAACAGATGGAGAGATATACCATGTTCTTGGATTGGAAGAGTCACATTGTGAAAATGACTATACTACCCAAAGCAATCTACAAATTCAATGCAATCCCTATCAAACCACCAATGGCATTTTTCACAGAACTAGAACAAAGTATTTCACAATTTGTATGGAAACACAAAAGACCCCGAATAGCCAAAGCAATCTTGAGGAAGAAAAACAGAGCTGGAGGAATCAAGCTCCCTGACTTCAAACAATAGTACAAAGCTACAGTAACCAAGACAGTTTGGTACTGGCACAAAAACAGAAATATAGATCAATGGAACAGGATAGAAAGCCCAGAGTTAAACACATGCACATATAGTCACCTTATTTCTGATAAAGGAGGCAAGAATATACAATGGAGAAAAGACAGCCTCTTCAATAAGTGGTGCTGGGAAAACTGGACAGCTACATGTAAAAGAATGAAATTAGAACACTCCCTAACACCATAAACAAAAATAAACTAAAAATGGATTACAGACCTAAATGCAAGGCTAGACACTATAAAACTCTTAGAGGAAAACACAGGCAGAACACTCTATGACATAAATCAAAGCAAGATCCTTTTTGATCTACCTCCTAGATAAATGGAAATAAAAACAAAAATAAACAAATGGGACCTGATGAAACTTAAAAGCTTTTGCACAGCAAAGGAAACCAAAAACAAGACAAAAAGACAACCCTCAGAATGGGAGAAAATATTTGCAAATGAAGCAACTGACAAAGGATTAATCTCCAAAATTTAGAAGCAGCTCATGCAGCTCAATATCAAAAAAACAAACAACCTAATCCAAAAATGGGCGGAAGACCTAAATAGACATTTCTCCAAAGAAGATCTACAGATTGCCAACAAACACATGAAAGCATGCTCAATGTTACTAATCATTAGAGAAATGCAAATCAAAACTACAATGAGGTATCACCTCACACCAGTCAGAATGGCCATCATCAAAATGTCTACAAACAATAAATGCTGGAGAGGGTGTGGAGAAAAGGGGACCCTCTTGCACTGTTGGTGGGAATGTAAGTTGATACAGCCACTATGGAGAACAGTTCTATTTTTAGTTTTTTCCTTAAAAAACTAAAAATAGAACTACCATACGACCCAGTAATCCCACTACTGGGCATATACCCTGAGAAAACCATAATTCATAAAGAGTCATGTACCACAATGTTCTTTGTAGCACTATTTACAATAGCCAGGATGTGGTAGCAACCTAAGTGTCCATCGACAGATGAATGGATAAAGAAGATGTGGCACATATATATAATGGAATATTATCAGCCATAAAAAGAAATGAAATTAATTATTTGTAGTGAGGTGGATGGACCTAGAGTCTGTGATATAAAGTGAAGTAAGTCAGAAAGCGAAAAACATATACCGTATGCTAACACATATATATGGAATCTAAAAAAAAAAAAAAAAAAAAAAAATGGTTCTGAAGAACCTAGGGGCAGGACAGGAATAAAGACACAGACATAGAGAATGGACTTGAGGACACGGGGAGCGGGAAAGGTACCCTGGGATGAAGTGAGAGAGTGGCATGGACATATATACACTACCAAGTGTAAAATCGATAGCTAGTGGGAAACAGCCACATAGCACAGGGAGATCAGCTCCGTGCTTTGTGACCACCTAGAGGGGTGGGATATGGAGGGTGGGAGGGAGCCTTAAGAGGGAGGGGATATGGGGATATATGTATACGTATAGCTGTTTCACTTTGTTATACAGCAGAAACTAACACACCATTGTAAAGCAATTATACTCCAATAAAGATGTTAAAAAAAAAAAAGAACATAGACATAACCTAAAGGAGCTCCCAATGGTCAACGCTGGTACAATTTGAATAACAAAATTAATCAATATTACCTGATGAAAAAGCTAGATAAGCATACCACAAGAAAAGAAAACTGTAGATCAATACTCCTCCTGAATGAACAGACACAAAAGTGCTTAACAAATATTTGTAAAACAAGTCCTGAGACATATAAAAAAGATTCTACACCACGTTTAAGTATTTATTATCACAGGAATGTAAAGCTGGTTTACAATCTGAAATCAATTAAGATCATGTACCATATGCATAGGATAAAGGACGGAACAACACAATTAACTTAAAAGATTCAACAAAGCCTGTGACAAATCCAGCACAATGTTAAATCATAATGTCTTTATGGCTTTGATTATAATGATTCTACATTTCATTATTAAACATTTTCTGAGTACTTTGAGATATATACCAGTTAACTAAATGTATAATAAATGGATAGATAATATGGGGATAAAATAGATAACACAGTGTTTATGAATAACATTTTTCCCCTCTTTCATCATTTTTGAGATGATCATGTGTTCATTTACCTTGACCTATTAATAAAAAACGTTGCTTAACTCATAAATTTAAATAACACCTGTATTTTGAGGTTGAAGTTATTTTAAATTTATTTTTCATTTTAACATACTGCCAAATTGTGTTAGTTAATATTTTGTTTAATATTTTATAACATTTTAAAATGAGACTGGATTATCGCTCTCTTTATTAGGTTTTAATATCAGTGTTATTTTTCTCTTTCTTAAATTTAAAACTATGCTGAACATGGTATTGGTAAATTTCTATTTGTTGATTTAAGACAGAATTTACTTGTAATTTCTTCTCTGCCTGGCTTGATTTTTTTCAGCTTCAAGTCCAGAGAACGATAACATTCTCGGTCTCTTCCTTCTATTACTGATTGTGTAAGACTTCTAACCCTTTTGATTTGATTTTTATTTACATATTTTCCTTAAAAAGTCATTTGTTTCATTATTATTCTCAGATTTATTTCCATATAATTTGGCAAAATAATGTCATAAATCTATACAGATATCTTTGTCTATTATTGCCCCTTTTTCATTTTGAATCATGGCTAAATTTGTTCTATTATTTCAGAAACTGCAGATACAGGTTTTTTGTTTGTTTGTTTGTTTTGTCTTTCCTGTATGTATTCTGTATTGTAACTATTTCACATAGGAGAAAAAAATGTTTACAAATGGAGTACTTTGATATTAGTATTTAAATATGTGTGTTGCCAAAGTGTATTGGGGAACCATTTATAAATACATTCTGTATATATATACTGGGTTCTAAACAATGGATTTATAAGTAAGGGTTTACTAGACATATGTTTAATGTTTCTTGAACAGAAAATAAAGGAACATCAGAATTCTACAATTTTAATAGATTGTACTTGTTGATTTTTATTTTCTGAAAATTTCTGTTCTGCCTTCTCTGTTTTGTTTGCTAAACTGCCCAAGAATTCTATGTTCTTTTCTCAGTTCCAGCTGACTATTTGCTCTTTTACTTTTTCTAGAAACCAACTATTTAGTAAATTATTTTCAAATTTTAACCCTTTCCTTATTGACTAAGTCTAATCCTTGATTTTCCAAAACAAGAATTGTTTTCCTTGTTTGTCCACAAATTCTCTTTTGTGAAGCAGAGTCCTCTTAAATGGAAGCAGTCTCTGCTTGATCTCTAGACTTACCTAATCATGGGTCCTGAACACTGCCTTCCAGAGGCTAAAGCATATCTAGCTTTGCAGCAAAACGAGCAAATATACAAACAGTATTCCACGCATACACACAAATCGGCATAAAATATATGCAAAGCCTCACTGCCTGCAGAATTTTCTCCAGAGTTTATTTGAGGTCCTGAAACTTGTATCCGGTGGTTATGGTTCTCATGTCCTACTGAACTTCCATTTACATTTTATTGGTCAAACAAGTCACTCAGCAATGTATAACGTCAAGAGGATGAGGAAGAACAAAGCTATGATGTACCCAGAGGTGGAAATAGACAACTCAGTGACAGAACTAGTGACTGCCAGGATAAGAATTATGCAAAATTGTTCACTGAACAGGCATTTACCCTCATTTTTCTAACCACAATGGTACAGTATTCAGAATTGAAAGGTGCTTAAAGCTTAGTACAAATTTCCCTCATGTTACAGATTAGTAAACTTGGGTATAGAGACATGTTGTGACTTGCCCAAGATTACGTGGATAGCTTTGGGGCTAAATCCCAGTTCTTCTGACACTCAGACTGGTACACTATACCACATAGCAAATCTAGAAAGTTGTAAAGACTGTCCAAGGACCCTCTAGACTGCAGAACCTCAACAAAAGAGTGAGGCCCTGTGCTCAGATCTGCCTACTTGGCAACAAATAGAAAGGTCATTTCCAAGATGCTTGCTTAGAAATTCTAATCTTCAATTTAAGAAAGTAATTCATTCATGGTAAATCTTCACAAGAAGAAAGAAAATATAAAATAATTAACATAAAATATGAGGGAAATATTACTGAGAAAACTACCTTTCAAAGTAGCACCCTTAGAAGATAGATAGTCTGGAGCAATACATGAGAAGTGAATCAGATTTCACTCTTAGGTATTGTGGTGTTTTATCTTGTTCACGTTTCCCAAAGATGCCACCTAACAAGCAAATTAAGATTATCCTAAATGCCAGAGGGTAATGTAGTCACATGTGGTGCTTATTGCTCTTGAGGACATGTTATTCATACAACAACTAATATAAATAAACAGTGAGGATATGGCTAGTCATCAGAATTTCTATCTGCTTTTCCTAAATCTTTCATCACTTGTTTTATTACCTTGGACAAGCCTGTCTACTTCTGTAGGGTCTCAGGGTCCACATTTGTTAAATAAAGTGGCAGAAATATATAAACTCTAAGGTTTCTTCTAATTGTAAAATTCTGAGGCTATGACTCTTGCTATGGTCCACACAAATCATAAACTAAATAAACATCAACCTTTTAAAAAATCTCATTAACCCATTATCCACAAGGAGAGAGAACAAATCTATTTTATTTACCATTGTAGCCCTTGTACCAAGACCCACGCTTGATTTGTGGTAGGTACTTATTAAATATTTGTTGAATTAATTAATAAAATAACATGGTAACTATCATCCTCAATTGATTAAAAAACTTGGGAGCAGAACTACATTCTTCTGACTGTATCCTGCATTACTTCATTTTACAGCTTCATGGACTAGAATTGAGCAATTATGATGGACTTGTACTTAACAAAGATTTAACAAACATTAATATTGTCAGAACATAAACCAATGCTGGTAATACGTGTATCCCAGAGTGTTGAGATTTTTAATTAATCTGAATGACAAGTACTTGCAAGGATCTGTATGCTGTGACAATGTCTAGGGCACTCTTTTTTATATTAAAAGAACCTCAGAGCTACAGGATGTCTTATTTGACCAGAGAGCAAATTGAAGCACTAAGAGTTTTTTAGATGCACAAGTCCTTTAATGACAAGTTTGTTTCTCACATGGTAAATTCCCATGATGTTAAATTCGTTGACAGAGGATCACACTTGTATCCAATCAGAATTAATGGGATCAGGTTATTACAGACATGACCTTACGGCCCATAAAGATGTTTTTCAACCTCTCTGTAAATTTAGGGCACTCCACAGACCACCTACCAACTCTCAAATTCTCTCAAATGCTTGGATGTGATCTCCATTTCAATAATAGTAAATTCTGATAATATCATTTACGTATAATAGACAACACAGTGTGTAAAATAACGCTGGATATATGATAAAATCACCCCAATGACCATTTTAGACACCAGCAGTAGCTCATGTTCCAAATCCACAACTACCAACAAGTAAGGAAGAAAACATGATGCATGTTGAGTTTATAAAGAATGTTTATACATCCCAGATGGAGGCATGGAGGCTGGAGTTAGTTCTTGCTCCCTGTTTAATAGTCTGCTTATTATTTTAAATAATTTCATTTTCAATTTTAAAATGGATTGCTAATTAGAAAGGCAGATATAGAATGCCACAAGGTAGCTGTCTGACCTGCATGGTACTTATAAAGAACTCTAAGACTGCTTGAATGGAGTTTAGAATGTTTAGTCCTAGGCTAGTCAATAGATATGAGAGATATCAATTAAGGTACACAGGGAGTATTCATTTATTAGTTCATTCATTATATAAGCATTTATTGAATTTTTGCTATGTGCAGCACTGTGTTAGGAATTTTTACAAGGTACAAAGAAATTTATCTATTCTTGTGCAGTTTACACTTGAGCTCATTTTTTTTGTTTGTTTTTGGTTTTGTTTTTTAGTTTGTTTGCTAGTTTTTACTGTTAGGACCAGACATCTTTGATTTACCCGGTGCTGATTTAAAAAGAAGCTCAAGATTCTGAGCTCATATGCATGTTTATCTGGATTCTCTATTATGTTTTATAAATTTAACACCACTGGTCACTCTGATAAATCGGTCCACTTTAAGTAATTATCAGAGTTAAAGACTCTGAAACCATATGCAAGACTTTGTGGTTTACATCCACTTGCATTTTTCTGGGGAAAGAAACCCTCTAAACAATTAATATCCTTGCTGTAGATATGTAAACATTTTAATGTAATAAGTCTCAGGTCAGCTAAAAGCAATATACTGAGTGCCTATAAGCAGAGTGAACTAAGCAGTAAGGTAATAGTTATTTTTTCTTTTGAGGAAAATCACCATTGGATGCCAGCTCATTTTTTGCAAGACAATAGTGAAGATTCTGACTTGTCTCTTTTCTCAAAGTGAAATTCATAGTGTGGAACAATTTCATCTGATGTATCTAAAAACTAACTTGTCTTTTTAAAGTATAATGTTATTTAACATCTTTACTGAGATATCATTCATGTACCATAAAATTTAGCAATTTAAAGTATATAATTCAAATGCTTCTAGTATATTCACAGAATTGTGTAACATTACCACAGACTAATCAGCAGTCACCCCCCCATTCTCCCACCCCCAAGCCCTTGGCAACCACTAATCTACTTTCTTCTCTATAGATTTGCCTATTCTGAACATCTCATAAATGTAATCATGTAACGTGTGGTCTCTTGTAGCTGACTTCTTTTACTGAGCATAATCTTTTCAATGTCCATCCATTTTTATTGTTGAGTAGTATTCTGTTGTATGGATGTACCAGTTTTATTTATCCATTCATCTATTGGTGGACATTTATGTTGTTTCCACCTTTTGGCCATTATGAGATAATGCTGTTATGAACATTAAGGTGCAAGTTTTGTGTAGACATGTCTTTTCATTTGTCTTAGGAATGGGATATCAAAGAGTGTAATGCTGGGTCATGGGTTTAACATGTTGAAGGACTGCCAAACTGCTTTCCAGCATGGCTGCACCAATTTACATTCTCACCAGCAAAGTATGAAGATTCCAAGTTCTCCAAATCCATATCAGTTATAACAACTCAACAGTTGTTATTGTCTGTCCTTTTTTATTATAATCATCCTAATGGTGTGAAGTGGTATCTCATTGTGGTTTTAATTTGCATAACTTTAGTGCTTTTTTGCATTTCAAATTCCCTGAATATGATTCTGTCTAAACACAGTGATATGAATAAATTGAATTCCAGCTTCCAACTCAGTCAAATCAGTGTTGAACTTTAAACAGAATACAAATGCTGAAAACTTGGATATAAACAGATATTTATCTTGCTGCAAATAAAATTATTGCATGTAAGCTGCTCAAAAAGACTTCCCCATAGCAAATTGTTTGATTTTAACACTAGGCCATGCTTAGAAGATAATAATAGTTCTTTTCTTTAGCCATTCTCTTCATTTTTGCAAATTTCAAATTACTTCATTACATAGAGATATTAATGTATCACTTATAAAATTGTGGACTCATGTTCTCTTCTGGATCACCTTGTGTTGCTCGTTTCATAGGAAAAAACTTCTCAGTGGTATTTTCATCAGAGCGTTGCTTCAGATGGCTTTACGATTTTCAACAATCATGAACGTTCCAATGCAGCTTAACTCTGGAGCCTGCTGAGTGCGTTTACTGCCCTATAGCCTAAGCACCTGTACCTTGAAAGGAGTTGCTGTGCAAGGCACAACCTACTGAGTCATTTCAAAATACAGAGTACAGGAAGCAGGCATTCAGTTGTCAGCAACAGAAAAAAACGGTTATGAACTGGGTTAGTTAGCAATACAGGGTGTATAAACCATATTTCCAGACTTGTGGTTTAATTTGTTTCTCTACCAGAAATCTGTTAATCTTTACCAGAATGCTGCATCCCTTAGAGATGAACTGCACCTACATAATAGACCTCTCACTCCATATCTGTTCATATCGACCCATTTTTGATGCATAAAAGCCATGGCAGATGACTCATTATGTCTTTCTCTTTAAGATAACTAACAGCCCATAAATATTTACTCATAAGAAGATACAATGTACTCACTTCATAAATCATGACCTTTGAATACTAGAACAGCTGGCCAAAGGGATTCGTAGAGGTGATATGCTTGGTACCCTCTTAAGTACTAAAAAAGAAAAGAAAAGACATAAGAAAAAGCTAAAAAATATTATTACATACTATGGTGTATTATTTTAGCATCATATTTGACACTCTTCTTAAGGAGGTATAAAATTCACAGAATGTATGCAAGCTCGTGTAACATGAATGCTTTCATAATAACATTTATTGATAATTTAATTTTTGTAAAATAAGCATTTTGTAAATATGTAACATGTATACATTAAAAAAACAACCCTATGAGATAAGTACTATTAAGTACTATTAGGACCTGTACATTTTACAGACAAAGATATTTAATTAAGGAATTAAGTGATTTGCACAATGTCAAACACCAAAGGGGTAGAACCAGGATTCAAACGCAGGCAATCAGGTTCTAGAGTCTATTCTCTTAAATACCATGGAATAGTGCCTCTACATAAAACTAAAATATTGATTTTGCATTTCCCATTCAAAAGGAGTGACTGAACATCAACACTTACCCCCTCTCCCTTATAAAATCCCAATGAAAATACAGTGAAAATGAATGAGAAGAAAAAAAACTGTAACAACATTGGAAAAAAAAGGTCTAGAAGAGCAGAGATAATTTTATGAACTTCTGGAAAAGCAAAACAGATGGAAGTATAGAGACAGTCTGTAAAGGAGAGACCACCGTCCAGGAAACACTGAGGAGAAATCCAAAGTAAAGGTGGGAATTATATCTCTCAGGCACCAAGCTCAGTTTGGAGATTCACAGAACAAGCGCAGGGAGGATGCATTCAGACCAATGATTGAAAGGCACTCTGCAAAAGACCTCTCATGCTGACTAGCCTCCTGGCCGCCACACTTACAGAGTGACTACAGGATAAGGGGTTCCAAAGGTAAATCTGGGATGATACTGACAAAAATAACATGGGATGATTTGCCTGGGGAAAGCTAG